>NC_138172.1:86315017-88969178 GCF_964165515.1 Mesoplodon bidens
GGGTGACTCTTTCTTAATTCACGTGTTTCACTAAAATTTTAAAAGATCACTTTTTCTTAAAGACGTGCTTATACCTAAAACAATGAATGGAAACCTATAACAATGTGAAGAACTAATCATCTGGATTGTGCAAATTTGTGTTCAAAGAAGCATGCTATGTGTTGTCATTAACTCACCAGATGCAAATATTTTTCTCATATCATAGGAGGAGACGTGTTGAGCCAGTTTGAGTTTAATTTCAATTACCTCTCACGGCACTGGTAAGAGCAATGTACATTTAAATGTGTGATAACAAATGGCAGTTAGGAGCATGATTATTTTTTCCTTAGGAAATATAACTTGCAATGTAATTAGGAGCCTTCTGCATTCGTCAATTTTGAAAAGTAAAACTAAAGATTAGACTAGCCTAAGTAGATTCTTTTAAAAATTTGTGAATTATGCCAAACATATAAAATAATGTATTTTTATAAATAAAAAACTAAGATGATGCACACTGTGTTGCTGTCACCTAGCTTAAGAAGTAGAGCATTGGGCCTCCCTGGTGGCGCAGTGGTTGGGAGTCCACCTGCCGATGCAGGGGACACGGGTTTGTGCCCCGGTCCGGGAAGATCCCACATGCCGCGAAGCGGCTGGGCCCGTGAGCCATGGCCGCTGAGCCTGCGCGTCCGGAGCCTGTGCTCCGCAATGGGAGAGGCCACAGCAGGGAGAGGCCCGCGTACCGCCAAAAAAAAAAAGAAGTGGTAGAGCATTGCTGGTATCTAGAAGCTCCAAGTCTTTCCTGCTCTATATCACATCACCTTTTCTCCCACCAGATGTAATCACTACCCTAGGTTTTCTTAATCATTTAGTTGCTTTTCTCTATAGTTTTACTACATGTAGCTATATCCATATGCAAAATATTATATGGGTTTTCACTTTAGATAAATAGAATTACACAGCATGTATTTTGCTTAAAATTAAATTTAAATTAGAATTTAATGTAATTACACTTAAAAATGTTTTTGCTTAAAATTATTTCTCTGACATTTAATCATATTGATATGTTCGGCCGTAGTTCCTTGATTTTCACCACTATATATGGTCCTCCATTGAGTGGATATACCAAAATGACTTGACTTCATTCTAATATTGATGGATGTGTAAGTAGTGTAAAGTGTTTTTGCTTTACACATAGCATTGCTATGTACTTTTTTGCACATGTATTTTTGCACCAGAGGGGAACGTCTTTCAAGCAAGTGGCACCAGAAGTGGAATTGCTGGGCTGTAGGGCTTATGCATGTTTAACTTAAGTAAATAATGCCAGACTGTCATTCAAAATGGTCTTCCCAGTTTGCACTCCCATCAGCTTTGTTCTGCTTCTTGTGTGTTCTCCAATACTTGGTATCGTCCAGCTTTAAAATTGTTCTAACCTATTTGGTGTGTAATGGTATCTCCTTAAAGTTTTAATTTGCATTTCCCAGACTACTAATGAAGTTGAATATTCTTTTGTATTTTATCGATTGTTTGTTTTTCATTTTAAGTGAAAACCTTTTGTTTGGTTTTTAGCCTATTTTTCTGTTGGGTTGTCCTTTTTATTTCTGAGTATTCTCTGTATATTCTAGTTTCTAAGCTTTGTCCATTTATCATTTATTATCATTTATTTGTTATAAATATCTTTTTATAGTCTGTGGCATGTCTTTTTACTTACGGTGTATCTTGATAAACAGAATTTGTTAATTTTAATGTAGTTGAATATATCAATCCTTTCTTTTGTAATTTGTACTTTTGATGTCTTATTTAAGAAATCCTTCCCTACCTTGAGGGAATGAGGTTATTCTCCTAGGTAGCCTTCTAAATCATTTATAGTTTCATTTCTTAACTTTATATCTTTAATTTACCTGGAGTTAATTTTTTGTATATTCTGTGACAGAAATTTTACTGTTTTCCTGTAGAGATAACCGATTGTCTCAGAACCATTTATCAATAGTCTGCCCTTCCTCACTGATCCGTAATGCCCTCTGTGACATAAATTAAAATTCCCTACATATGCGGGTCAGTTTCTGGGCTTTCTATCATGTTCTGTTGGTCTAATTGACTTTCCCTGAGCAATACTGGTTTTTAAAATTACAACAGCTTTAATACATTTTGACATCTATTAGGGCTGATTTCCCAACCTGTTCTTTTTCTTCAAATGTACCTTGTCCATTCTCTTGCCTTGGCTCTTGGTAGGATCAAGTTGCCATGTTCCAAGAAAAGTCTTGTTGGAATTTTGTTTAGAATTCTATTGACTCTAGAGATGAATTGGAAGAGAATTAACAATTTTGCAATATTGGGTCTTCTTATCCAAAAATATGCTATATGTTTTATTTAAGTTGTCTTTAATGACTAAAATTTTATAAGTTTTTCCATCGAGGTCTTACACATTTTATTAGACTTAGACTTAGGTAACTTTTGGAAACAACTGTATTTTCTAATTGATTGCTGGTGTATAGAAATGTAAGTGACTTTCTAATTTTGATTTTGTGTCTAGCAACATTTCTTAGCTATCTTATTCTAATTATCAGGAGATTCTTTTGAATTGACTCACAATTCATAATCTACAAATTGTAACAATTTTTTGAAATTCATTTATTTATTTTTGGCTGTGTTGGGTCTTCCTGGCTTTTGCTTTTCTTTTTCAGTCTTTATACCCATACTTTCTTTCTTGCTGTATCATATTGGCTAGTATTTCCAGTACAATAGAAGTGGTGATATTGAGCATGCTTTTCTTGTTCTTTATTGTAAAGAAAATGCTTTCAATGTTTCATCAGGTTTGCTGTAGATTTTTGGGAGTATCCTTTATCAAATTAAGGAAGTTTCCTTCTATTTCTAGTTTGTTAGTAGTTTTTATTATAAATTAATTTCGTGTGTATTGAACTCTTATTCTTCATCTGTTGAGATAGTTGTTAATCTGTTAATATAGTGAATTATACTAATCTATTTGCAAATATTAAATCAACTTTACCTCCTGGCACAAAGCCAATTTTGCAAAGCTATATCATCTTTTTTTATATTTGTTTCATCTCTTCTTGCTGTTTAGAGTTTTTGCATCTATTTTTTATTAGTTAGTTCTGTAATTTTCCTTTCTTCTCTCCATGTTTGGTTTTGGTATTAAAGTTATCCTGGCTTCATGAAATCAGGTGGGGAGTATGCCTTTCTTTGCTATTTTCTGGAAGTCTGTGTAAAATTATAACTATGATTTCTTGAGTGTTTGGTAGAACTTGTCTGCAAAGCTATCTAGGCCTGATGTTTTAAAAAGTAGGGACTTTTAAAAAACTTTTTAAATGGTTTTAGGACTGTACAGTTTTTCAGTTTCTTCTTAAAGAGTTTTATATTTTTCTAGGACTTTTCCATTTTGTCTAAGTGTTTAAACATTTTGGCATAAGGTAGTTCATAATGTCTTATGTTTTTTTCTTGTTTTATTTGTACCTATGTTCTTTTGTTATCCATAATGTTTTTTATCCTGCCTTCTCTTATATTTTTAAACAATTAATCATGTCTAATATTTTTAGTTTTATTATTAAAAAAATAAACTTTTGGCTTTGTTGATCCTCTTTACTATATGTTCTTTTTCTCTTTCATTATTTTTTCTCATATTTATTTTCTTCCTTCTACTTTTCTTCGGTTCCTGTGAAATTTGACTCTTGATTTTAAGGTCTAGCATATGATTAATTTTTATCAGTTTTCCATCTGTACTTGAGAAGAATGTTAATTCTCCAATTTTTGATTTAATGTTATATATATACTTATTAGCTCAAGCTTATTAAATGTACTGCTCCAATCAGAAGATTTTTAAGCTATAAGTAAGATAGTCTTACTATTTTTATCTGGTTGGTCTAACAATTACTGAGAAATTGGTTTAAAAATCTCCCCCTGTGATGGTTGAATTTTTCAGTCTCTCCTTGTAGTTAGTTTGCCATACATGTGTTTGAAGATATGTTGTTAAATATATTCGAGTTTTAAAGTCTTATATTTTTCTAGTGAATTGAACTTTTTATCTGGTGACTCTTTGTATCCCACAATGCTTATTGCCTTCAAGTCCATTTTACCAGATACTACTGTAATTACTTTTTGTTGTTTGTTTTTTCTTCAAATGTTTACTAAGCAGTCAGGTGACATAACTCTATCCGTCAGTCCCAGCCTCAGCCCCTGAGGATGGAGAGCTGAGAGTTGGGAGGAGTGCTTACAGAACAAAGAGGAAGTAGAGCTGGGGGCTTGGCAAGTTGCCCATTCCCATCCCTGGTCCATCTGCCTTAGAGCTAAGGGAGGCCCAGAACCAACAAGTCATTCCCAGATCAGATGAGGCCAGCTGGCCTTTGGATGTCCCAGGAAGAGGGTGGTGGTAGCAGTGACATGAGGTTTCCCTCTAACTCTCCACACAAGGTCATCTGCACTGGATTAGACGTCCATTTCAAATTGTGTGTCATCGGGGATCCTGTCTTCTTTTGGTTATATTCACTGGTGCTTGAATTACTCGAGGCTTGCATTAGAGGTGCATTTCTCCAGAGAAGGTTCTGCCTTCTGCATGCTACCTCAAGGCACAACCTGGGACCACATTAAGTTACTTTCAACCCTTGAAGTTTTTCTGACTACACAGCTGGCATGAATGAAAGACAAAACATTTGTGGGGCTGGGTAGTTGTTACCAGTTCTCAGGGGAGGTATTTTTCCCTCTCTGTATCCTTGCCAAGGTGAAGACAGGCAGGTTTCTTTGCTGTCCTTGTTGGTATGTTGAGTTTATTTCTAGCTAATATTCATGCAGAAGGTATAGCCTTTAATGAGGAGTTTCCTCTGAGATGGCCCACTTTTGGTATTTGGTGGTTCCTATACTTTATCTCCTGTCTCCTGCATACCACACAGCTATCAAACAAACAAACAAAACAAAACAAAAAACTCCTAGGTTCCCAGGTTTAGCAGATGTCTCCAGGGCAAAAGCTGGCTTCCCACATGCTTACCTCCCAAAGTTTCCAGTTTCAATTTGTTTTTGACTTTTGGAAAAATTTCACTTTCTTTTTAGCTTGGTGATTCATCTAAACAAATATTTTTGTTATTTTGTCTAGCGTTTTAAGCTATGTTTACGGGGAGGACCATTCTGGTGCGCTTGTGAAGTAAAAAATGGAAATCTCAGTAGATTCCTTCTTATAAATATACTAAAATCAGGTTTTATTGGTTGTGATTTCTGTCTGGTATATTCTAAGGTTTTTTTAAATAAAGATAAAAGATAACAGTATAAATAACTGTTTATACTGTTTATACTGTTATATAAATAACAGTATAAATCTAATTTTTAAAATGCTGCTCTTCTTCCAACTGAAATAACTAATATCTGTGAACCAAAAGATTGACTTAGAATTCTTTTTTACTACCTTCCACTATGTACTCTGAAAGTAGGATGTTGGGGTAAGGAGCCATTTTTGGTGTTTTTAAAACAATGATTCTTGAGAGTAATTCAACTCAGAAGAATAAAAATACTTTATATTGCTCCTTGAACTCTGAATTCACAAAACTAAACATTCTTTTTATACTTTATAGTTACTTATCTTTGTATAAATATTTGATTAGGGTACCAGTTTGCTCTGCAGCATTGGGCAAATTATTGAACTTTTCTGTGCCTGTTCAGTTTCCTGTATGTGAAGTAGGACTATGATAGCACTAACCACTTGGGGTTGTTGGTAGGATTAAATAAATAATGAATGTAAAGCCCTTTGCATGGTGTCTGGCACATAATAATCCTGGAATAACTGGTAGCTGCTACTGCTGCTGTTATTATCTTCAACTTCAGAATCAAAACAACTCTTATTCTAATGCTTTTCTCAGGTATGTGCCTGTTGAAGATCTCCTGGAAATTTATAAGAAACTCTATGGCCGAGCAGTCATCACCAAAAATGCCATTGTTGACTGTTCATACCTTCAGTTCTTGGAAATGTAAGTGTAACTAGAGGAATATTTGCAGTCGATTTTATTGTGACTTCCTTAACACACTTTTCAATGTTTTAGTTTTCTGAGAGTGGATATTGGATTTATGGGTTTTGTTTGTTCAAAGGCAGTTGCTTGATAGTGGATACATGTTGCTGGAATCTTTTCTTCATTAATTTGCCTCATTTCTTTGTGGAAACCACAGCTCACAGTCAAAATTATTGCTTATGTTGCAGGTATGGTGAGATGCTAGCTATTTCCAAGGTAAAGGCATTTATTCTTCAAAATCTTAAAGCGTTATAAAGATACCATGAGAAGCACTTGATTCATTTATTTATTGACTTATTTTTCTTTCTCTTTGCCATAGCTTTATCCCACTTATTCTAGAAAGTCCCCATTTTTGGTGGAACAATTTCAAGAATACTTCCTAGGAGGACTGGATGATATGGCATTTTGGTCCACTAATATTTACTATCTAACAAGTTTCATGTTAAAGAATGGGACCAGGTGAATTCTTACTCTATTTCTCCTTCCAATCACTCCCTGCTTTGCTACCCTGTCCCCAGTATAACTCTCAGGTTTTTCAATTGATCAAATGAAGAAGAAGAAAGTCTCATGAAGGCTATCCTATCCTAATCGAGAGGGAAAAGAATGGGACTTCCTTGGTGGTCCAGTGGTTAAGACTCTGTGCTTCCAATGCAGGGAGCATGGGTTCGATCCCTGGTTGGGGAAGTTCTGCATGCCATGTGGCGTAGCCAAAAAAAGAAGGAAAAGAATGGAAACTGTTTTCTCAAAACTCCAACTAGCTCCCATCTGTTTAGGTTTGCTGATGTCTCTCCTGTCTTAGGGATGAAGAGGTAGATATTGCAAGGTTTGTGGTCTGGGAGGAATGGCTCAGGTGAGAAGGAATCTGCTTCCACAGCTGCACTGCATCTGTTTCTTTTGGGAGACCCCATGCTGTGGGCTGGGCTCTCCGCCTCCCCAAGCTCCAGCAGTGGCTGTGGCCATCCTCCTCTCCACCCGATCAAGCTCTCAGGGCTCTAGGGTTTAAAAGGTTACTTCACCTGACCCCCGCACTCCAAAGTGAAATCGAAATGAATGTATTTGTAAAGCTCAGTCTTCTGTTGGAATTTGACATCTAGCCCAGATGGGACAGTTGCTCAACCTCCAGCTTCTTTTCTGTTCCTCCCCAGCACACCTAGGACGAGTGTCCATCAGAGACTCAGATGGAGTGTAGACCAGGGTAGACTGGTCTGGTCCCCAGTTCCAGCTGTAGTAGACACTTCGGCTCTCACAGAATCTGTTCATGGCCTGAGGGAGCCAAGGGTCTCTCAGAACCCGTGTCCGACCAGACTGCTGAGGATGCAACCCCTCCCTCCCACGCTGTTGAACTGAGCAGGGTAGGGATGGGTCTGGATAGGGACCCCTGGAGGCAGCACCTGCTGCAGGGAAAGGGCAGGGTGGGAAGCTGAAGCAGCAGCGGGCAGGGAGAAAGAGGGTTCTGTGGCAGGAGCTGCACTGGGGGGTGCTATTCTGGGTGAGGATCATAGGAGGGTTGGGCTTTGTAAGTTCAGGGGCCTGTGTAAGCCCAGCTCCAGAACGGTGCACACTGCATGACGATCCTTTGCCCTTAAAACATTTGCTAGTATTCAAAGAATGTTAACCATAATTTTATATTATGTTTTATATTATTTATACAACATATATATGTGTGTATATGTATCTACAACACAATTATATATATTGTGTTGATTTGAAGCAAAATTCCCTTTGATAAATTCGACCTTAGCCTTGCTCTTAAGACTCGGCAAGTAATGGTGTGGCAGATGGAAACCATCCAATATAAATAGCACTTTTTTTTTTTTTTTTTTTTTTTTGTGGTACATGGGCCTCTCACTGTTGTGGCCTCTCCCTCTGTGGAGCACAGGCTCCGGACGCGCAGGCTCAGCGGCCATGGCTCACGGCCGCAGCCACTCTGCGGCATGTGGGATCCTCCGGGACCGGGGCATGAACCCATGTCCCCTGCACTGGCAGGCAGATTCTTAACCTCTGTGCCACCAGGGAAGCCCCCAAATAGCACTTTTAATAGTGAAAATTAACCTTCATTAAAATCCCCAAGCTCTTTTATGGCTGTGGGTGTTTGAGTCCACGTGAGTTGTAGAGAGGATGAACTTTGGAATTTAAGAGACGTGTCACTCTCTGTTGAGCTATCCCAAGCAAATTGTTACATCTCGCCAAGTTTCCTCATGCATGAAGTGTAGGCAGTAATAATTCAATCTTTCTCATAGGGCTATTGTGAGGAGTGAATGAGACCACTCATGTAAAGGGTTTAGCCTACAGTAAGCACTGGATAAACGTGGGCTGTTAGTAGTAGTGTTAGAAAAAAGTTAAGTTTATATTGGAGAGATTCATAACACATGGCCATGTTAGAGTGAATGACTTACATTTATTTGTTTTATAAAGTCCAAGTGTATTGATCCTTAAATTGCAAAAACAATTTTGGTTTGTCTTTGGCTCAGTTGTCCAATGTAGCTAAGGAAAGTTATGTAGCTGGACCTTATTCTTTAATTAGGAGGAGATAACTGAGAAAGAACAGATTTCTTGTCTCTTGATCTGTCTTAATTTATCAAGGCAGAAAATTCCATGAATTGATTGTATCTTTACAGACATGTGCAAAGAAAGATTCACCAGAATTTATGCAACTTTATGGGAAATTTGGAGAATGCTCCAAAGAAAGACAACACAAACTCATGACAGAAAGAAAAGCATATGTATTTTCACATTATAACCACTTCTTAACTTACTAATACGTGATCTTCCAAAGCAAACTTGTGTTACTTGAAACTCATAGTATATCTTCTTAAAGAAACAGTGAAATAATGGTAGTTACGTTCCCAGCCAGAACTCTACTTAACTCAAAAAGTATTTGTAATTGTAGCGCTAATCTTGTAAGGCTGCCATCTAAATCCTGGTGGTGCAGAAAAGAGAATTTGAGGAAAAACCTTTTCCTCAGCTTAAAGCTGGCCCTAAGAAAGATTTTGATGGGAAAAGTTTGCCTTCAGCTTCTTTCACCTCTTTTCTGAATTTCTTTTCCAGCAACCAGTCCTTTTGCCCCAGGTTGAGACTCCCTCAGTGACTTCCAAAGCTTCCTCTCCTTCAGAATAGTCTTCATTCTGGAAGAGACTCTTGCAGTGTAATACCCACTCCCTTAGTACTTCTGTTCAGTGTTAGGGAGAAAGTTCACCTCTTACATTCTATCAGCAACCTTTTCACTTGTAGAAAGGGATACTTAGTTACCTATTTAATTATTAGTTTATAAGTTTTTGTTTTTAAAGGAATGAGAATGAGAAATTAAAACATTGAGCATAGATGGGCAAAAGGTGGCACAGTTGGGAATCAGTTTCTTTCCGTCTCTAACTCTGAGATGGTTCATGTCAGCAGGGAGAATTCAGCAGGTGGAATCGGGAGGGAAGGGGGAAGGCTGTGAGTCTAGGGTGACCAGCCGTGTGGCGCTGCCTGTGTTACCGTAATAGCACCTGCTTATCCACCCTCATTAAGTAGGACTCAGGCCCCTTACCAGTCCTGCCTGGCTAAGTCATAAAACCTCTGCATGAAGACTTTTGGAGGTGGTTTGAAATGTTACACTGATTCCCAGAAAAATTCATGCTTGAAAAGAAGGTAGAAAACTGCCTAACTCATTTGACTCTTTCCCCAGTAACTGCAACCTACCTGAGAACCCTCTGTTTATCACATGTGGCAGCCAGCAAAACAATACCCACAGGTAAGTGGATTCCAAAATGGCTCACAGAAAAAGAACATCTCACTCAGAGGGGTGCTCAGTAGACTCTGAAAGCATGGGCTTTGTAGACAGAGGTTCAAATTCCAGGGCTGCCATTTACAGCTGTGTGATTTTTAAACAAGTTGCCTAATTATTTTTTGAGCTGCAGCTTTCTCCTTTGGCAAACTGGAATAAATACATATCCATACTCCCAGAATTATGGTATGGATTATGTGCGAGAATGGATGCAAAGCAATTAGCACATTAGTAAGTTGCTCATTAACTGGTAAATGATAGTTAATAGTATTATTATTCTTATTATTACCATCATTATTGTTATTATTCATAAAGTTTGGCCAAATTCCACCCTGAAAAAGTAATTATCAACAAGACAGGGTGGGGAGAAGTCCTCTCAGTTAGTTTCTGAGGAAGAGGGCCAGAGGATCTGCTTTGTATTCTAAGGGGTGGTATTCCCTGCTGGACTCAGGTACCAACCACCAACCATTCATTCATGCATTTAATAACTATATTAATCCTAATAACTATTATTACTAATACAATTACAATAAAATAGTAAAAATTATAAAATAATATTTCCTCATCACTATGTGCCAGGAACTAGTTCAGGAATTTAGAGACCTCATTGTGAACAAGACAGAAAGAGTTTCTGCTCTCGGAGGATGGCTGGTGGATGGGCGCTGAACAAGAACTTGTAAATACCTTTGAGTATTAGGAGAAGGACAAGTGTTGGGTGCTCAGGATGTACCACAGAGTGTCCTAGCTCAGTCACGGGAGACTTCCTGTGAAGAACTGACACTTCAACCAAGATGTTTAGGGTGAGCAAGTGTCCGATACTCAAAAAGAGGGCATTGTAATAAAAGATGCTAAGGTGAGAGAGAGTTCGGAGCTTCCAAAGAATTGAAAATGTGCAAAGGGTGTTCAGGTAAGCCCTCACTTTTTAATTTATGTGAATTAGGTAAGTTTTGTTTTGTTTTAATTAAATCGAACGCCTTTAGGTTGGGTTTGCAAGCTCTAGATTGTCGGATTCCTGCACTGGCTGGTATCGTATGCGGGCCCCCTTTGTTCATTTGTTGCCCAGCTTCCACTGTAAGCATTTCTGAAACCTGTCTGGCTTCTTTAGGCATCTGATTGGTAGACTGGTTAAAACATATGAATTTGAAAATGTATTTTTATTGTATAATTCTTGCATGTCTTTAAGGATAAATCAGTCCACCTGCATACTGGTTTCCCTAACAGCTATGACCTTTTCTTGGCCATTTGTATGAAATGTTGACTTTTGATTTTTTTAATCTGGAAGGAATTCAAACTTATACGCTTATAGAACTTATTTTTGTAAGGACAGGCTTTTTCAACCTTGGAAATGTGTTTATTAAAAGATGTAAAATCTCCTATAAAAGGTTTTCTAAAATTTTGTTTTTTGTGTTGCTGTTCCTTCAACTTGCAGATGTTAAAATTTTATGGCCTTTTAACCTGTGATTAACTTAACTATAGTTTTCAACTCAGTTATTCAGGGGAGTTGCTATTTCCTCAGTCTTAACCAGTTTATTCCTCTCTTTCCAGCAGCTCAAAAGTACAGAAAAATGATTTTCATAGAAACGTGACTGCAGCCCTAACTAAAGATATTGGAAAAAATATAAACTATACCAAACGAGGAGTGTTCTTTACTGTGGATTCCTGGACCATGGTAAGAATTTTTGGCTTTTAATGGAGAGACAGGCACCTGCCGCTTCCTGTGATACCGCGTTTTGTAGAGTCGCTGGTTGTTTAATCGTTCATTGAAAGTCACCTGGGCATGAGCCAGGCTCGCAAGTATCCTTGGCCTCCAAGTCTGGCTTGTTCCAGAAACATCCTATGACGAGAGAGGGATGGACCTCAGTGGCCTTTGGCAAGCCAGGTGGAGCCCAAGGTGGCCATGGGGCCAGTCCTGCTCTGTCCTTAGGCAAAGTGTATCAGCAATATCGTAGGCTCACTGTGCAAGGCCCGACACCAAGGGCCTTGAAGTTCCTCCATGAGATCATCTTAAGTGTCATTCCACCAGGGAGATAGAAGATGAAAGGGAAATAGTCTCTGACATTTAGAAAATTTCAGTCTAATAGGGGTGATAAATACAAAAACAACCATTTGTGAGTAGGATGCAACAAATCCTATGGTTGGGGGTGGGGGTGGGTACATAGACTCTCATGAGGATAAAAAATTATATCCCTACTCTCAGAGAAGGCTTCATGGAGGAGGTGGCATTTGAGTTAGGCCTTGAATACTAGATGGTTTTTCATCCGTGAGCATGTATTTCTGGTAGAGGGTTGGGAAATTTTCACGACGTTTGGAAATCTTAGTAGTCTTGTTTGCCTGGAAATCAAGATAAGGGATACAAGGTACTTGCGAGAGTTGGGGATAGAGAAGGGTTTAGACAACATTGTGACCTGGGCGAGGGCCCGGGCAGGGCCTGCTTTACAGGTCTGCAGCCTGCATGGTCACACAGAAGGCCGCCTCACTTGGTTTAATGCTCTGCTGTCATTGCTTTAAAATTCTTAATAACTTGGGAACAAAGAACTTTGCATTTTCATCTTGCAATGAGTTCTACAAATTATGTACCCACACCTAGATCTGGGAAGCTCTGTCAAAGCAACTCTCATTTGGTCTTGCAATTATGTGGATCAGTCTTCTTTGCAAAGGGAAAATTGTGTTAGAGAAGGATTTTATATTCCCAGGGCCTGGGTGGTACCTGGCATGGTGCTTCCTGGATGAGTGAGGACGCCAGAGCTGGGCAGCCGATGAGCAATCTGTGGATGGCCTGCCAGAGGTGTTAGACTGGAGAAACGGGAGGCACGGTCCCTTCCTGCAGGGCCCTTATAACCTGCACTTCCCTGGAGCCTGAGCTGTCCAGGGCTGTCCCATGGCTCTGAGCTGATTCTGCTCTGATTCTGCTCTGGGGAAGGCCCGGGAATTCTTGTTTGGTCTTATGTTACCCCTGGGTGGATTTCGAGTTGTGTTCCCTGAACTTGCCTGGATCTGGTGCCTGGCCAGGTTGTTCAGGGCCACTGCAGTCTGTATTTGTGTCTCTGCAGTAACCACACTAAGAACAACTCAGCATCCCAAGCTGTCCCCTCATTTCTCTCGCATACAGCTTCCAGCACTCTGCACGTGACCCCTCGTGCCTGCCCGGTTTCTTGGGACTCAGAGCAAATCCAGCAGCCTCTCAATTTGAGTGTGGTTGGGAGGGTTTCTAGCATTCCTGGTGGTATTTCAGTTCATTTGTTTGGGGGGGGGGAAGATATATATATATATACACATACAAATATAATTACAGTTCTAGATTTGAATGGATTTATCTTAAAAAAAACTTTAGTTCGTAACAATTATTTTGTTCAGTTACATTCTGCAAATTAATAGACCATCCTGACTTGGTTTAGGTTAATCCCAGCTGACTCTTTCTTTCCATGATGGCCCTGACCTCTAGGGCTGTAACTCCCATCTGTGAGCGCACACTGGGGTGTGATTCCACTCTCCTAATTGCCAGCCTTAAGTCGTCTTACTTGTTGATAGGAATTGATGTTATTTTTCAGCACTTGTAAAAACTTGTTTCCTAAAGTCTAATGCTTTTGGCAGGAAACGGTAGCTTTGTTGATTATGCTGTGTCTTTTTCTGTAATCATTTTATTTCAGGATTCCTTATCTTTCATGTTCCGGTCTTTGGAGAGGAGCATACAGGAAATGTTTACTGGCAGCTCTCAGCCACTGAAGCATGTTTCTAGCCCCTCAGCATCTTACTACTTGTCATTTCCCTACACAAGGCTAGGTTGGTACGTATGAGTTTATATAATTCCTGAACATTTTCATCAGTATTAATTTCAAGCAGTCATTCACAAATGTTTAAAATGGTGCCTGTTAGCACTTTATTTTCCAATCAATTCATCATCAACAAAACCAGTAATTTTGTGGTTAAGTTCTGGTAAAGATAATTTTATCTCCTTAAAATTGGTCAAAAATATGTTTAAATACAAACAACTTTTACTTTATTAAATAACCACAACAATAAACTATTACTTTATAGAATATTTGTAAAGCTTCAATGTTTTCAGAGATAGATTATTACAGATATCTTGGCATCTAATGACATTAGAAAGATAAAAGCAGGTAGCTATTATGGTGACTGGACTATTATAACTTCATAAGGCAAAAGCCTAGGCCACCACAATAATTTTATAAAGAGCATGTTAGGGATTCCTCTGATTTTAAAGATCAACTGTTACCAAACCGAACTCGGGTCCCCTCGCCTGATGCACAGCAAAGCCAATCTACTGATACCGAGCTGCGGTGAAGGAAAGTACAGCATTTATTGCAGGGCCCCAAGCAAGGGAGTTGGAGACAAGCCTCAGGTCCACTCCAATCTGGTCTTCGAGTTAGGGGTGTTTTTAAAGGGGGAGACCAATGAAGCTGGGATCCGTCATCGTCTTGTGACATTTCTTAATCATATTTTCAGGGGTCAGGATGTTTCGGTTTATGATTCTCTGGCCAGGTGGTCCGTGGCTCGGGGTTCTGGTACCTTGCTTGGCCTGGAGAAACAACCTGAGTTTGTACCTTAATTATATCTACAACAGCCATTTTAGTACGTTAACGATGTTATCGACAACAGCTGTTTTAGTCATCGGACTCTGGTTGATTAGTGTTCAGTTAGCACAGGACTGAGGTCGGAGGGGACAAGAAAGGGAATAAAGTTTTGGATAGAAAGATTAATCATAAACTCGGTAAGGGAACTTGGTTTTAGGGGGACTCAGTTTCACAACCAAACTGAGCCCGAGGATATAAAAGTGACTATTTTTTGGAGGTTTTTGTAAAACCTCTTTTTTTTAAACCACACTTTTTAAATCCAAATAACATTGCATTTCCCTTGGAACAATATACTGACAGCCCTTCCTCTTCAGGCCACTAATGCTTTCAGCTCCAGCACAAGGAATGGGGGGTGAATGCTGTCTTTACTGGCCATTCATTTGTGAATAATGAAGAGCTCTTCTTGGCTGCCTTCCTGAAAATCCAAATGAGGGCCTCCTGCTGGGCTCTCTGCCACATGGGGCGGGGTGGGGGGTCGGGGGCAGCACAGAGGTCCTTCCTGGGGGCCATTACTGGCCAGAGTCCAGCCTCGGGAGTGCAGAGACCAGCAGTGTCTCCACGGCGTGCATTTGACCCAGTTCACCAGGTGTCACACCCGTTAGAAACTGCTCTTTTTCCTCTGTTCTGCTGTTTATTCTTATGTGGTCATCAGAACCAGAATAAATAAATGACTTTTGGTCATTCCAGCCCCACCAGAGACATTTGAACCATTGCCTCAGTTTGTCCAGGTCTGTAACTGGTAGGTCATGGACTCTCATTTAGAAACATCCACTAAACCTGTTAGGCATTGAATTTTTTTCCAATATAAGCCACCCTACGTAGCTATGGTAGAAATAAAATGGTCTACTTACCACAAACTTGTCTTTGATCAGGTAACAAATTGAAATGAGTTGAGCCGATTGTAAAGTAACCTGTGCCATTGGCTGATGGCGAGTTTCCTCTCTGTTCTCAGGTGGAGCCTGGGATTGTGCTTTGGCTGCTCTGGGTTTTGCATGTAGGACAAGGTGCTTTTGTGAGGATGCTTTTTATGTGTTCAGGTTATATGGTCCAGAAATGCCCAGAGACCTTGATTTGTCCAGTTTTATTGTTATTTTTTCTGCCGGAGAACAAGGCTGAATCACACACACAGTATAACCTCAGAGGTGAATATTCACAACAGTCATACAGGATGGAAAAATCCATGAGGGGAAGTTAAATTCTAGAATCCAGAAAGGAAAGGAGCCGAAGACAGTATTCCTCATAGCTCAGTAGACACTGCAGTGGGCTCCCTCTTCTTCCCTACAGGGCGATGACCTCGGCTGACCTCAACCAGGATGGGCACGGTGACCTGGTGATGGGCGCCCCAGGCTACAGCTGCCCCGGCCACGTCCACGTGGGGCGCGTGTACCTCATCTATGGCAGCGACCTGGGCTTGCCCCTCGTCGACCTGGACCTAGACAAGGAGGCCCATGGGATCCTGGAGGGTTTCCAGGTGAGGCCCCCCATCTTATATTTTCCCTTTTAGTATCAATAAGCCAGTGCCCGTGTTTCCCGGCAAACTCTTCCAGGATGAATGACCAATAGCAAGAATAATGATAGGTAACAAACAGCTGGTGGCCAGCATTTGTGTAGTACTTTTCATGTTTAAAAGCATCTTCACGTCATTAATCTCATTCTATCATTAACTTTGAGTGTTTAGTCCAGTACCTTCCAGAAACACCCATACCATGTAGTGGCTTTGAGTAGCCAATCAGAATGTGATATCTTGATAATATAAAACCTCGTTTGGTGTGTTTCTTTTAATATAAATAGTTTACCTTGTAAGAGTTTTAGATTCACAGAAAAGTTGTAAAGACAGTACAGCGAGTTCCCATGTACCCTTGACCCAGTTTCCCCTGTGTTAACATCTTACGTAATTATGGCATACTTGTCAAAGTTAAGAGACCAACACTGGTAAATTGCTATTTAAAAAAAAAATTACTTAGTTTTGGCTGCATTGGGTCTTCGTTGCTGCGCACGGGCTTTCTCTAGTTGCGGCAAGCAGGGGCTACTCTTCATTGCCGTGCACAGGCTTCTCTTGTTGTGTAGCACGGGCTCTAGGCACACGGGCTTCAGTAGTTGTGGTATGCAGGCTTAGTAGTTGTGGTGCACGGGCCTTGTTGCTCCGCGGCATGTGGGATCTTCCCGGACCAGGGCTTGCACCCATTTCCTCTGCACTGGCAGGCGGATTCTTAACCACTGTGCCACCAGGGAAGCCCAACACTGGTAAACTGCTATTAACTAAACTCCAGACTGTTCAGGTTTCATTCCATTGAGTCGTTATTCACCACCAGAGGAGTCCCGCAGTGACTGTACAGATGTTCCACATGGAGGCAGCATGAATTCCTCGTGGGAGTACTAGAGACCGGGAGGGTTTACCTCCCTGATGTCTTTGGTATTAGTCCTTACATGAGCAATAAACAAAGAGGGGCTGACAGAGACTTGCTACCAGCCACAGATGAGTATGGGGGCTTTGGTGACACTGCAAGCTCCAAATATCAAGCACCAGGGGAATTCGGGGTCAGATGCTTTCTTGCCCCAGACATACCGTTAAAATGTTCGCTGTGGAGTTAATGCTGTGAAAAAAATAAGATGGTGCACCTGAACATACTTTAAATAATGAAAAGTCCAATGGTTTATAATCTAGGTTTTTTAAAAAAATAAATTCATTTATTTTTGGCTGCATTGGGCCTTTGTTGCTGAGAGCGGGCTTTCTCTAGTTGCGAAGAGCAGAGGCTACTCTTGTTGTGGTGTGCGGGCTTCTCATTGCGGTGGCTTCTCGTTGCGGAGCATGGGCTGTAGGCGCATGGGCTTCAGTAGTTGTGGCACACGGGCTCAGTAGTTGTGGTGCATGGGCTTAGTTGCTCTGTGGCATATGGGATCTTCCTGGACCAGGGCTCGAACCTGTGTCCCCTGCATTGGCAGGCGGATTCTTAACCACTGCGCCACCAGGGAAGTCCATACAATCTAGTTTAAGCTCTGATGGAAGGAGCCTCTGAGTCCAAAAGGTGTTAAGTTGATGACCAGTGTAGGAGGTCACACAGTACCAGAGGGACAGCATTTTCTGGAACCTTCTGACACCACGTGAGAAAGTTCCAAAATAAATCAACTCATTCTTGTTACTTCTTTCTTCACCAAGCCATCCCCCTGTCAGACTGTGGTGTAAAGTGTAATCCTTTGGTCTCCTGTAGACAAGGAATAAGAAAGGCAACTGCTTCATGTGGATGAGAAATTATCTCAAAGACCCTTGGGGCGAGGAAGGAGGTAGCTCTATGCTCTCTTGTCCCAGTGACCTTTGATAATTTGGAAGATTAAGGGTAAGCATGTGCTAGGGATGGAAATCCTGTACTCATCCCTGGTCTGCAGTTAACCCTTCTGGTCCTTGTCTATTAAGTGGAAGATTAGGATAGATAAGCATTTGCCTACTTTTAGAATGCTGTGCTTTTCTTGGAATGATGGTTACCCTGCAGGAGGGCTCGATGGTAAAGCTGGTGGTGATGAAATGAACCCATCTTCAGTTGGCAGGGACCCCTACCCATTGGTCCCCATACTGCCCCAGTGTGCTTGTGTCCTGGGGCAGTCCTCTCTTGTTTATCAAGTTCCTGCCTTGTAGAAAGAGGCTGTGTTCTCAGATGCCATTGCACACAGGTATAGGGAGATTAGCCAACAAATAACAGATGTGGGTTCTGGGGCATGTGTGTTATGTGGCAAGCATCACTTGTGCAAGACTCTTGTTCATTGTTAGATAAGTTGTGAAAGAATAGGAGAACCTCATGAGTTATTTTTAGGTCAAGGCTCATTCTAGACAGTAGGAGATGAAAGATCTAGAAAATCTACCTTGGAAGAAAATTATCCCTGAATGGAGTGAATTTTCCATCTGTAAACTACAAAAGTAGGAGTAGTAAAAGTATGTACATTAATCCATGTGAAGTGCTTAGTATCTACAGCACTGTCATCAATAGAACTTTCCATGATGATGGAGATACTTTAAAGCTGTGCTGTTCAGTGTGGGAGCTACTAAGTGCTTTGGCTTTTGAGCATTTGAAAGTGGCCAGTGCAACTGAAAAACTGTTTTGGTTTAATGTTAGGTAATTTAAATTTAAAAGTAATAGCTACATTTAGCTAGTGGCTACTGCACTGGACAGCATGGCTCTAGAGCATCCTGAGTATTTGACAGCTACTGTTATGTGATTATTATCTTGGATACTTTCCAAGAGGAGTCTGGGCCTTAACGTGGGGCATGATACACACCAGACCATTTTCTGAAAACCTAGAACTTTTAAGAACCGACATTCTTCTCTCCGGCACCTCATCTTCCCCTCGGGGCAGACAGATGAGCTAAAAACATCCTTAGGGCAGAGCTACCCATCTGGCGGGTCATGGGTGTGTTACAGGCGGCTGCAGTTTTGTTCCTCAGTCCTGGGGTGCTGGGTGGGGTCCCCCAGGGAGTCAGGTGTGCTCTTCTGGAGGTTGTGGCTCAGCCCAGGGGAAGTAACTGGTGCCTCTTCAGCCCTCAGGTCGGTTCGGCTCTGCCGTGGCCGTGCTGGACTTTAACAAGGACGGCGTGCCTGACCTGGCCGTGGGAGCCCCCTCAGTGGGCTCCGAGAAGCTCACGTACACAGTAAGGAGGCTGCTGGGGGTGATGGTGGCGGGAGGGGAGGAGACACTGAGCGGAGGCCCCGGAGCAAAGCAGGCAGCAGGGGTGCCGGGCAGAGCTTTTGTGGGGAGATGATCCCAGCCCCCCATTCAGGTCCTTGATGGGACTCCGGTTACCTGGCAGCTTCTGTTCCTGCCTCCCTGGCCTTAGTTGGGCTTCACGGGTGGCACTCCACCAGGTACTGTACTCTCCCTCCCCCCTCCCCCGGGATGCTGAATGATAGGGAAGGTAGAAATTCCAGCTAATCCATAGCTTCCTGTCATCACAGAAGGAAGGTGACTTCCTGGATCTTTCCTCTCGTGCAAGGAACCCAGCGGGTTCCCTCTTTTCTTACCGAGAGCAGAGATCCTGGGTCCTGGCCCACAGGGCTTACCTCCCACAAGTCCTCCACACCATAGCCGGGCACCGCGAGTGACAGTGGAGTCAAAGGCCCTTCGTTTCCCTCTCCCACTGCAGGCTCACCTCTTCCTCTCCCTCCTCACCCTGTTTCTAGTCCTGTGAACAATTTGTCATCCAGACCCATCAGGTGCGCTCACGTTAGGACTGGTGCTCACCCAGCTCCCTCTACCTGGAAAGCCCTTTCTCTTTTTTCCGTAGGGGTGACATGTCACTTCTTGCAGGAAGTGTGATCTAATCCCTGGCTCAGGAGACGTTTCGTTGTCCTGTGCTCGCTGCCCCTTTGTAGCTCCCCACGCTGTGGTGTCACAGTTGCCAATTGGCCAGCTTTTGGGGCAGAGAGAGGTTGGTCTTATCCATCACTGTGTACTCAGTCCTCGGTTCACTATGAAAAATAAATGCATGTAGGAGGAGTAGGGATGGAGACAGTCAAGTTATGAGAACTGAGAACTAGTTCGTAACACAATAACAGCAGTCTGCATCCCAAGGCAAGTAAGCAGTACTGACACAACGTGTTAGTGTTCAGAGAAATAATGGGCTGGGCCAGGGGAGGGCTTCGTTGAAAAGCCAGAAACTGAGCTCGGCCTTGAAGGGGTGGGGAGTTGAGTAGGTCATTCTGCAAATACACTGAACAATTATGGATGGCAGATCCTGAGCAAGACGCTGGGGAGGCAAAGATAAAAATGACAGTTTCTGCTTTGGGGGCTCTAATAGTCTGATGGAAGTGGCCAATACACAGGACTGGACACTGACTTCTGGCAGTAACTAAGCTCCTGACCCTACCGGGCTCTGATGGTGATTTATTTCATCGTCAGTCACCTTCGTCTTGCTATCATTTAAGGTTCTCAGGTCACCACCCAGTCTTACCGATCGCCCTGTGGTTTGTCCTTGCCTAGGGTGCGGTGTACATCTACTTCGGTTCCAAACAAGGAAGACTGTCTTCTTCCCCCAACGTCACCATCTCTTGCCCGGTATGTTGAGCACCTTTGACAGGTACAGAAAATTAGAACTCGCCATATCCTACTTGCCCCAAGGGCTGAGTAAGACGTGTTTTCCTGTTTCCTCTTTAGGACACCTACTGTAACTTGGGCTGGACACTCTTGGCCGCAGATGTGAATGGAGACAGTGAACCTGACCTGGTGATTGGCTCCCCTTTTGCTCCAGGTGGAGGGAAACAGAAGGGAATTGTGGCTGCATTTTATTCTGGCCCCAGCCACAGCGACAAAGGTAGTGCTTGCTGGGGCTGGGGGTGGAATGGGCGGAGACCTCCGCTGCTCTAGTCTGTGGTGCCTTCTCTTGCATGTGGGTTTTTGTCCTATTTTCCTCATTGCATAGCATTTCACCTAAATTTTCTAACACTCTTATTCTTGCAGATGTTCTGGCAAATGATATGGATAGATTCACTGAATAAACATAGAGGGATCCAGCGTGTAGGTCCAGATCCAAAGGGGAGGGGGCGATAGTTATTCTTAAAGTGTCTCTGTGGAATGGAAGAGTAGAAACACTCAAGCATCCCAGTGATGCTCTAACTGTCCAACAGGCCCTTTTTGCTGTGTGGCTTGTAGGATCTTAGTTCCCCGACCAGGGATTGAACTTGGGCCCTTGGCAGTGAGAGCACAGAGTCCTAACCACTGGACCGCAAGGAAACTCATAACAGGCCCTTTCTTTAAAATGTATGTATGTATTTTTGCGGTACGCGGGCCTCTCACTGTTGTGGCCTCTCCCGTTGCGGAGTACAGGCTCCGGATGCGCAGGCTCAGCGGCCATGGCTCACGGGCCTAGCCGCTCTGCGGCATGTGGGATCTTCCCGGACCGGGGCACGAACCCGTGTCCCCTGCATCGGCAAGCAGACTCTCAACCACTGCGCCACCAGGGAAGCCCCAGGCCCTCTTTTTAAATAGCATCCTCCACTCCACAGAAGTGAGCTCTAGAAATGCATTGCTTATATGAAGTGTGAGTTCCATTTCTGACATTGGGGCCCTGGGGACAGCATGGGGGCACATAAGAGTTGTGGCAAAAACTCAGCCCAGTGAACCCGTTTCTCATTGTCCTACAAAAGGGGCCCACTCTTTCCATTCTGGTAGTCTTTCCACATAACGTAAAAGGCACTGGTTGTCTTGTGTAGAAGAGCTGAATGTGGAGGCGGCCAACTGGATGGTGAGAGGCGAGGAGGACTTCGCCTGGTTAGGATACTCCCTTCATGGTGTCAGTGTCAACAACAGGACCTTGCTGTTGGCTGGGAGCCCGACCTGGAAGAACGCCAGTAGGTGAGCACTGATGTTGGGGCCCAGGGACCAGTGAGCTCAAGGGACAGGTGCCTGTAGCCGTGGGAGCCCCCTGAGTGTGGGGTTCAGAGGAAGCAGCTAAGAAATTCTTACCCTTCAAGGAAACGCTAAGGCTCTGGGGCAAGGTTGCAAATGTTCCTTTTTAGACGTTTAAAAGAGAGATGGGTGTGTTAGCTTGCCAGGGCTGCCATACAAAGTACCATAGCCTGTGTGGTTTAAGCAGCACGAATTGATGGTCTCATAGTTTGGAAGGTTAGAGATCTGAGATCAAGGTGTCAGCAGGGTTGGTTTCTTCTAGGGCGCCTCTCCTTCACTTACAGACGACCACCTTCTCCCTGTGTCTCACACAGCCTCTTTTCTGTGCACCCATCCCTGGTGTCTTTCCCTCTTCTTACAAGGACACTAGTCATATTGGTCAGGGCCCCACCCTAATGACCTAATTTTAGCATGATTACCTCTTTAAAAACCTTATCTCCAAATGCTGTCACATTCTGAGGTACTGGCAGTTAGGATTTCAGCATATGAATTTTGGGGGAACACAATTCAGCCCCTAACAGTAGGCATCCCTCTGTTTTAGTCAGTCGGGAAGTAGAATGGTGAACCTCACATCTGGAGAGCCTTGATATTGGGATTCATTCTGAAAGCACCCCACACTCGTGCCTAGGATCACAGGGACCCAGGAGCACACAGGGAGGGGGGCATGGGTGGGGAAGATGTGGGTTGTCTTTCCTTGGACCTCAGTACCTGGCCAGCATTGAATCCTGTGCCCCATCAGCTAAGACCAGTATGCTTCATTCCAGTCTGGACCATTTGTTCCGCACTCGTGATGAGAAACAGAGCCCTGGACGGGTATCTGGCTATTTCCCGCCAAATTGTCAAAGCTGGTTTACCATTTCTGGAGACAAGGTATGACAGCCCCCGCCCCCGCCAGGAAAGTGGACACCACAGAGAGTTTTCTTAGCTGTACTATACTGACTTACTGCTATTTCACAGGAAATGGGGAAACTGGGTACCTCCCTGTCCAGCGGCCATGTGATGATGAATGGGACCCGTACACAAGTACTGCTGGTTGGGGCCCCGACTCAAGGTAGGTCGCCCGCCATGAAACTTGCTTCCTTTTAGTCATGTGGCTCCTTGACCAAGTCATATTGGGGGAAAGTTAGGAGATATGGAGGCAGACAGACCTGCGTTTGAATATTTCCTTTTCTCATTAATAGCAAGCTGGGTCACCTAGGGGAAGTTACTTGAACTCCCTGAACGCAAAACACAACTTATAATATCTACTTCAAAGGTTTGCTGAAAATCACACGTGAAAGTAACTTGGTGTGTTTTTAAAGCTCCTATCCCATTGAGCTTGGAGACGGAGCAAATTTTATAAACCAGTTCACCAGGAATAGGTCCACTCTGAGGGTGTATGTTAATAAAACATTATTTTGTTTAATTTATGGGTGAGTTAAAAGAACAAAACAGATCTACTCCCTCCAAGAGTATAAAAGTAAATTATGCTTATTGTAGAAATTTGTGAAAATATAAGGAAGTATATAGAAGAAAAAAATCACCCCTTATCCAGATATTTTAAAGCTTAAACGCATACATGTTTTTTCACACCTAATATTTTATATCTTAAGCATGTTCTCATGTTAAATATTCTTCTAAAACATTACTTTTGATACCTGTAACACATTTTTTCCATATGCACATGCCAACATTTACTACCATCATCCTATTGCTAGAGGGTCTAATCTTAACAGTCTTACTACATATTGTGAAATTACTTTTCAGAAAGATTTTCGTTTCATACAATATATTTGAATAATACATAGAAGTGGATTGGGCAAAGGAATGGTTAAATCTTTCCTTGCATGAGTAAGGATAAAGCATTACAACAGAAAGTTGCTGACTCAGCTTTGGAAGTTTTTTTTTTCTCCTTTACATAATCTAGGTAGTGATTTCTAAACTCTTGCAACACACATTACTAATTTTGTCTCACCACTCTTGCTCCCAGAGTGCTGTGAATTAGAGCTTCCCCAATTTTCTTAGTTTTAGTCCCTTTACTACCTTAATAATTTTCTCCATTATCAAATATTGTATAAAATACAGAATAAAAAGGTTAATTATATATATCATGATATATATGATATATAAATGATACTTTTTGAGATAATTATAAATTCACATGCAGTTGTAAGAAATAATAGAGGTCATGTTACATTTGATCCAGTTTTCACCAATGATGATAATCTGCACACCATAACCAGTGTCACAACTGGGTTATCAACAGATATAATCCACCAATCTTGCTCAGATTTTCCTATTTTTACTTGTATTTTGATTGTATTTCACCTACATAATTTGAGGGGCCCAGACAAAATTAAAATGTTACCTGAAATTCTGGATAATTTTTAACAGGAGAGCATAAAGCCAAGCACAGGGCCTTTCTCAGTATGGGGCCCCGTGTGACTCAATAGGTTGCAGATGCTGTGTTTATGTCCTGACAGCTTAGCTCCTTTGGGGTACTGTACTACTTCTCAAACCCTGGAATCAGATTAGACACTGCTATCCTCATTTCGATCCACACAGATTTTCTAGTGGTACCTGCATTTTACCGTAACAACCCATTATGATAAAATCCCAGTTTTGCAAAGATGTGACATCATTGAAAGGAACATAGGGATCTAATGTTGAAACTATGACCCACCCCCAGCAGGTAGGTCATGTGGCATCAGACAGATGTCATTGTGTTACTAGCAAAAGTTCAAGACACCTGCAGTATCCCTGTGAGTTTGCTGAAGTGTTTCAGTGTATAGTTGGGGAATCGCAGCTCTATGGACAGATTAAGTTAAATGTGAAAAATCTGATCTACTTTCAGGGCAAGTTTGAGTAGGACAGTTAGGCTTGTCCCTCTCACCCTGTCCCCTGCCTCAGCAGGATCTCTGGGTCAGACTGTGGCCACTATACACAAGTTTGAATATTCAGTGAGGATTTTAGGGTGCTGATTAAAAACTATGAAGTACTTTCAGTATGAAAATGAATACTCAATGATGGCAAGGTTGAAGTGAGATGGGAACTCACACACTGCTTGTGAAATGTAAATAGATATACTTTTTCTCGAAAGGTCTGGCAAAATGGCAAGAGCCATTCCCCAAACCCAATGCTATATGGGCCCCTTCTAAGAATCTGTTCTCAGAAAATACTCAGAACTATGGGGAAGGATATTTATCATAGTATTAATTATAAAAGCAAAAAGTTAAAAATGGCCTGAGCTAAAAAGAATTTTATAATCTGCAAAAACCCCCATTAAAATGTGTGTATGTATATGTAAGTATATATCATTGTCCAGAAAAAAATATATGCTTTATATACATTTTCTTCTTTATACTTTTATGGGGTGTTTCCCACACGTTTTATAATGATCATATATTTAAAAAAAAAACCCTTGGCATTCACTAATTTGACTATCTCACAGTAATCCTGAAAGTCAATGACACAAAGTAACCTATAACTTCTATGTCCTATTTTCGTCCTTGTGATGGCAGCAGTTACTGTACTCTGGTTTATTTCAGATGTCGTGGCTAAGATGGCATTCCTGACCACGACCTTGCACCAAGGTGGAAGCACTCGGATGTATGAACTGCCACCTGACTCGCAGCCTTCTCTGCTTAGCACCTTCAGTGGAGACCGCCGCTTCTCTCGATTTGGTGGCGTTCTGCACTTGAGTGACCTGGATAACGATGGCTTAGGTAGGAAGGAACGGTGTCTCGGGCCAATAAGAGAGTCCTTTGCTTAATTGGTGAGTCCCCCTAATTGGATCACCTAGGCTCTACCCTCATAATGAATCAAGACCAGAGCCGGATGTACAGGAGTAGTACTTTTTGAACATGGTGACACGAATGCCACCCACATCAACTATTATTAATGAATGATAACAGAAAACAAAAGCCTCTGACTACGTTGGAATGAAATCAGGACAGACCTAGTAAAAGATGTACTAATATTATTTGTGGAAGGTTGGGTCAGGATCCAGTAGTGTAGTGGAACAATGACAGCGAGTAGATACTTCCTGCTGCTGGTTTTCATTGTTTACAGATGAAATCATCATGGCAGCCCCACTGAGGATCACAGATGTAACCTCTGGACTGATGGGGGGAGAAGATGGCCGTGTCTATGTGTATAATGGCAAACAGGTCACCTTCGGCGACATGACAGGCAAATGCAAATCATGGGTAGCTCCATGTCCAGAAGAAAAGGTAACTGTTCTTGTACACAATTCCATACCATGCTGGGAAAGGATGGCTACTTGCTGATGCCTTAATAAATTATGTCCACTATAGAACTGTTATTAGTTTCTGCCTGAACTCAGGTAACCTGCCCCTTACCTGGGGTCAGGACAGGACACAATCCCTTGCTTGTGTTTGTAGGCTCAGGCTGCCTGCTTGCCGGCAGTTCTGCAGTGTTCACCCCCACAGCTGCAGTTGGATGTGGGTCATATTGGTTCTTGGTCATAGCCGGCCACTGCTTGGTTAGAAGCCCACGGCAGAAAACAGGCCACGGCCATTGGAGTTTCATGAAGACTCCCAATCTTTTTATTTCATCTTTCATTACTTTGTTTTATTCCTTTTCTCAGGTGGGTTTCCCGGGTCTAAAACACTTGGCTGTTATTTTTAAACTTAAAAATTACTTTTTAAATTGCAAAAAATGAAAGTTTATTGTAAAAATATTAGAAAATACACAGTACAAAGAAAATTAAAATCTACCTAGAATTCTACTCTACAGAGATAACATCTATTAACCTTTTGATGTGTATCCTAGTATTTTTTTTTTGCTATGAACTTAATTGCTACTATTGTGCATTCACTGCCTAGCACTATGCTACACATAAAAAATCTAATCCACATCAAAGCTATTAATTTGGTACTTTATACCCATTATAAAGAAATTGAAGATTGGAGAAGGAAGTTGTTACAGGTCACACAGCTAGGAAATAGCAGAACAGAGACTTGAACCAAGAGCTGATTCTAAAGTGCACTCTTAACCACTACACTGTGTGTATCTTACTAACAGTGGTGACCATATTGTACATGATTTTGTATATAACTTTGTTTTCTATGCCTTCCTATAGTCTTATACAATATATCTACCAGATACCTAGTATTTTATCTGTAGATAAACCAGTTTAATCATTAAGTGATTATTATTAGTCACTTAGTCCATTTCAAATTTTTGCTGTTATAGTAAGATAAATATTCACATATAAACATTTTTATACATCTATTTTTCTGAGCTAAACTATAAGTGGAATTTCTGGTGACAAAGGGCTTCTCTAAAATGAAGCAATGTGAGCGTAAGGGTGTAATTAAAATTGGTTTAAAAAAAACCCCATGAACAGTAATAATCTCCCTTTCTCATCACTTTCTTTCAGGCCCAATACGTATTGATTTCTCCTGAAGTAAGTACCTTCTGATAAAAATGAAAAACTACCAAAAGAAAAAAAAAAAGCAGACCTTCCCCTTATTTCAAGTTGATAAAATAACATGGTTGTTTTTTTTTGATAAATTTATCTTTGGCTGTGTTGGGTCTTCGCTGCTGTGCGTGGGCTTTCTCTAGTTGCGGCGAGTGGGGGCTACTCTTCATTGCAGTGCGTGGGCTTCTCTTGTTGTGGAGCACGGGCTCTAGGCACGCAGGCTTCAGTAGTTATGGCTTGCGGGCTCTAGAGCACAGGCTCAGTAGTTGTGGTGCACGGGCTTAGTTGCTCCACAGCATGTGGGATCCTCCAGGGCCAGGGCTCGAACTTGTGTGCCCTGCATTGGCAGGCAGATTCTTAACCACCGTGCCACCAGAGAAGCCCCATGGTGTGTTTTCAAAGGCTATTAACAGACTGTGTTTTCCAGGCAGGCTCAAGGTTTGGGAGCTCTATAATCACTGTGAGGTCAAAGAAAGAGGTGAGTACCAAGACTGTACCACTTTGATATCTGCATGTTCTAAGGCTGGGATTTGGGGATGATCTAATTTTGTATGTATTTTAGATTTTTTTATTTGAAAAATAGAGGGACACACACACAAAAACACTCACACATAATCCCATCATTTTTTGGTGAAAAGTTTCCCTCACTACCCCTCCAACTTCATCCTCTACAGCAGGGGTTAGCAAATTACAGCCTGTGGGTCAACTCTCGCTGGCTGCCCGTTTTTGTATAGCCCATGAACTAAAAATGGTTGACATGTTTGCAATGATCAAAAAATATATTTTGTGACACATGAAACTTATTTGAAGTTCAACTTGCAGTGTCTCAAGTTTTAGTGGAATATAGCCATGGTCATTCCTTTCTTTACAGCTGCTACTATACCGTTGATCAGTTGCCTCAGAATGACATCCCACAAAGCCTAACGTATTATCCTGGCCCCTTCACTGGAAAAGTATGCCGACCCTCACTGGCTAAGCACTGTTAATATTTTGGTTCTTTTTCTATAAGACTGTTTTTGTATGACTTTAGAAACATATACATGCAACTGTCTTTTAATGCCTCCTTCCAGACAAGTACATATAGAACTATCTGATTCTTTTCAATGACTGCATAGTAATTGTCTGGATGCACCATATTTTATTTCTTTGGTCTACTTTCTCAGACAGTTATTTCTCGTAGTTATTTCCATTTTTTTTCCTATTACAGACAATGCTCTAGTGAGCATTCTTGTATCTTTATAATTGTGCAAATTTCTCTGCTGGTAAGATTCCTAGAAGACTGCTAGGTCAAGGGGTATGCACATTTTATATTTTTAATAGATACAACATATTAAATGGGTTTTATCTAAAAATATAGAGCGAAACCACTGATTCCACTCATTTATTTTAGGATATGACATTGTATGGAATTATGCTAGGCTATGAGAGAGAGAAAGTTAAGATTTATACACATGGGAAGTTAAATAAAATGCAAATCAGTATAGGATTAAATGGTAAAGAGTAAGTGAACTATGGGATGAAAGGCTAGGGAAGCCTTCAAAGATTTTCGAGTATAGAACCAGGTAGGTGTTGTGGCCCTTGCTCTGGCTTGTGAGAATTGTGGTGAAACTGCCCTCTACAGGCCAACAGTTCAAGTAGCCCTTGCTGTAACTCATTTATAGGCAAGCTCGAAAGCAAATACTCAACCATTATTTATACCAACTGAAGGGGGTGGTATAGATCATCTAAAAGTATATTTGATTCCTTTCTGTATAACAATGCAAATTCATCTTCCTAATTCCATTTCACAAGTCAATAGTAAAATTACTCCACTTTCCCAACACATACCTGAGACTGGGGGCTCCTAAAGCATTCTGAGTGTAAAGATAAATCAAAGGTTACATTTAAAAAATGGACACAATCTGAGGATGATCAGAGTGGGTGGCCTTTTACTTGAGTAAAAGTTATGACTTTGAAGACTCCTTTCTCTATGTGAGCATTAAGTATTGAACTAGTAACCAACTAGAACCAGGAGGACTCGGCACTTACCTGAGTGGTACTGCCACTGTGTTTCTGAAACCTCTTGTGGGGCTGCCTTCAGTCAGCCCGAGGGCCCTGGCGGAGCAGGGTTACATTGGGTACCAGAGAGGCAGACAAACCTGAGACCTGGTCCCTGCCCCCAGGTTCTTAGAGTCTAAGTGGAAAAATGAAACACCTGTAAGACCAGCAGGTCCATTTAGGATGACCAAAAGCAGTCAGATCAATGGAAGTCTATGCTGGTGGAGTCAGGGAAGGCCTTGCAGGGCCCCTTGGGCCTGAGTGGATCTGGAAATAGGAGTAGGCTGACTGGGCAGAGAGGGCAAGACTTGATATTAGGCATGAAGATGGTTTAACCAGGAAATGGAGAGGAAACGTAGATCACAGCCAAACTACAGGCAAATCCAGTAAATGAGTAATTCCATCAATAAGAGTTGAGATTTTCCCTCTTATCTGACACTAGTGTATTTAAAAAGATACAAGCAAAGGGTTAAGCACAGTATTTAACATATGGTAAAGGCTCAATATGTTAGCCTTTATTTCTGGATACCATTGGTAGATACCATTGGTAGTTTTCAAAATTAAGTCAATGAGAAGCATCACCGAAGGGCTGGTCATTTTATGGTCACACCCTGCTCTACCACAACCCTCCCAGCCAGTTTGATCAGCTACACCTCATTTATCAGCCATGGTCCAGAAAAACTCCTGGTAGTTTCCAAAACTAAAATCCACCTCAAAAAATGTTTAAAAACTTGTACAAGCTTAGACCATTTTGAAAGACAGTTCCTAAAGTATTTTTGGCAGCAGGGGCAGAGAAGGTGGTGTGAACACACTGACAAAGGCCGGCCTGTTTGTGGAAGTCTCATTACTCCAGATATGCCGTCTACACTGCACCATAGCTCGGATGCTGAATAAACACGCATGGATGCACTTTTCAGAGAAGGGACTAGAGAGAACTTCCTCAGCTGTGGTTTTCTGAACCTACAGATCTGCCAAAGGGGTATTTAAGCTCAAGCCCTGGGGTCTGGCCAATGTCTTACTCATCTTTATATTTCCAGAGCATAAACATGATGCCTGGACTACAGCAGGAACTTAATAGATGTTATGAATGGAAAATGAATTCTGTTTTGTGTCCCCTACAGAACCAAGTTGTCATTGCTGCTGGAAAGAGTTCTCTGGGAGCCCGACTCTCTGGGGCACTTCACATCTACAGCCTCGGCCAAGATTAAAGGTTTCACTCCGTTCTCCTAACCTGCCCCTCCCTCTCTCATGCCAAGTCATCTCCAGGGTGAGCGTTCTGGTGGACAGAGTGGTGCATCCAGTGGAGCCTTGTAGATCCTACCACAGGTGGGGCTCCTGGGGGTGGAGACATACACACTAACAGCCAAACTATCTGGAAATAGGATACAGTAAATGTGGACAACATCAGAAGCATGTGAAACAGCAAAGACTCTGGTTAGTCATGTCCCCTTCCAAAGTTTGTTTCCTTTGTACCTAAACTTATTCCTAACTTGTTTCCTGTGCTCAGACTTGCCGTACAACCTATTTCCTCTTCCACATGAGTACCTGTGTCTTTCTGATGACTGGAACGGCCCCTCTCTGGTTATCTCTTAGGAAAACCTCTGTAACACAATTCTTCCTAAAAATGTCCTTTTAAAGTTGGTGACCCATTCCAATCAAACTGAAAGGAGGAGAAAAGTAAGGGGTGAGGCATAAGCTCACAACTCCAAAATCATGCTGCAAATGATGTGGTCCTTTCTTGTGAGGATGATTGTATTTTCAATGTTTCATATAGTGAAAGACAAATATAAAAAGGAAAACATCATCTTACTGTGCCCTCAGATGCTTTCGGAGAAATGACTGTTCTAACAGCAGATGAACCTAGTGAACAGGCCTGAAGTCATCCCACGAAGCCTTGGGTGCGTTAGGCTGCCACAAGCTGTGCCAACAGAACTAGAGCAGAAAGAAGAGAGATCTGTCCTGAGCCGGAGGCTACTGCAAGGGACCAAGAGGAGTAAAGCAGGCCTTGGCCGCCCTTGTTTCTGGGCTGGTTTTAGCAGAGTAGCTCTCATCTGCCAGTCCTGCAGGGTGGCATATTTAAGGGAAAGGAAACGTACCATAGGATTTCAGCTTCACTAAAAATCTGCAGGCATTGTTATCCATAAACAGTAACTAGTTGATTATCAGTCACGGTAGAACCTCTTTCTTCTGACACTAGTGAAATGATACTAAAAAGCAGGAGAAAATAAAAAATGACCAGAGCCCTTCTTCTCTTAGCTTCTCTAGAGGCAGTACAGAGACTGGTCAAAGGAGACAGGAATTCAGCTGAAGAGTAAGCTAAATCAGAAATCAAGGAAAAGCTAGTAGAATTACAACTGTGAGCATAAGGTGAGTATGTATATAGGAAAACAGCATAAACGGGCACATACCTAGATAGGACCTCTGGATCACTCCTGGGACTGGCTCTTCTTTCTTAAAGAGGTATACTAGCTGCATGGTTCCCCTATGGCACAGCAAGAAGCACACAGAAACACCGTGTGGTTTTTGGTTAACAATTATTGGCAGCTCAGCCTATTTGGGCAGCTCAACCTATTTGAAAATTATTTTTAATTAAAAGGAAGTTTATTTTTAGGGGACCAGAAATTAGTTGTAATTATGAGCTTTTATGAATTGAGAAGTCTGAGTGTAGAACAAGCTAATGACACTGCATTTTAGTAAAGGCATGTTTTCACTATTGGATTAGAAGGATGCATACCTTCATATTGCCATTATTACAGAAAGTGTTATGCTTTACTAAATGATAGGGCCTATGTTTAAACATGATTATTCTTTACCTGAGGATTTTATTTTCTCAATGCCTGAACATATGCCTGAACATACCACATAGCAAGCAGCAGTAGGAGAAGGTTAAAATTTACAGTGTTAGAAGCAGGTTTTCATATAGGATATTAAACCATACTAACCCCATATTCAAAATTATATCAATTGTATTTCTGTGTATATGGCAAGTATGTGAAAACCCAGCATACAGGAAAAAAGTCTAATGCCTGACAGTCTAATGTATTATCCTAATAGGTGGATTAAATTTTCACTCTACTAAGTATTAACTGTAGTTCTAAACATTGATTCTGAAATACTTAACAAAAATACCTTAGGGATTTAATCTCTCCTGAACACAAATCTGAACTTATACAATTTAACTCAAAATTACCTTTATTTTAAGATATCAGAACACATTTACATATTTGCAATTTTTATCTATTACCTGTATATGCCAAAACTTTCATCAAGGCTTCAAGACTGGAATTGCTCTATGCCTTTGTATCACAGACCTACAGAGATTTGAAGTGAGTTTGGGAATTAACTCAGATCTCTGAATTCCCTATTCCATGCTCCATCTGCATAGATATTACTAAGGTAATGACAATAAATCCTGAATTTAAAGTGAGTTTAATATTGCAATTCCAAAACATAAAGCTTGTACAACTCTTGGAATAACTCACCAAAATAAATGGCTTTTTAATATGACTATTTAGTGGTTATCAGTCTTTATCAAGGATGAAGCAAGTGTTAACAGCATCTTAATGACATCTATTCTTGCCACATTTTCTTAAAGGCCTTACAAAGGCAATCTGTTAAGAATATCATTCCTTGTACTTATACATGTTAAACAGAATACGACGGCCTGCTTATTCATAACAATGTTTGGTATTCTTTCACCTTACTTACAAATAGTTTATGTACTCCGTCTCTTTAAATTCAAAATTTAAAAGTGCTGAACATTTTTTTTTGGCATAAGCTGTTATTATTTGAAGGCTCTTTAATATAAGCAGCATCCTGCTACCTATCACCAAAGAAGAGCTAGCTGACATCTGGAAATCATACTTGATTTAACCACCTTCAAGAAGTTAATAAACCATTAGTACCTTCCCTTTATCAGACTTATGAGGTAGTTGCATTTATTTTCCCGTTTGTTGATGAGACATGACTCATCAAAACTTTATGTGAGCCCACAAACTAAGCAACATCAGAAAGAAGAAAAGACCAAAATTCTATCCTATGCCTGATCTTAACCAAATCAAATTTGGCCCTCTGGACTTCCAATTCTTCATATGTCACAGTTAAATGATATTTATTACCTTATTTTACAGTGATGACCTAAGATCAAAAATAGCAGCAGAGTGCTCTGAGGCATACCAAAGAAGAGTGCCCTGTGAAATCTAAATATTGTCAAAGATACTTCATCTTGGAAATCATCAAACAGATGTATGATGCTATTCACATTCCAACAACCACACCATAAAGTGTGCTCCAAGACAAGCCCATCCTGTTTCATGCTATTCTAATGTCCTCTCATAACCAGACATGGGAACAAGGATAACTTAATACTTGTAACTTTGTTTTCTTTCAAATCAGCTACTAGAAGAGCATTTTTATTCCTAGCACTAAACCACCTGGTAAATGGACCCCTAAACTCCCTCATATGACATATTAGGGTATCCGGTATCCTCCAACATCATCAGGGTATGCATATTTATTTTATTACTAAATTTCTAGTGCAAGAGCTGCTCTGAACACTCTAGAATCTTCTATGCATCTTTTGGAGGCAAATATAACTGTCATGTTCTATTGCATAACTGTACTTAACCTCCAGAAAATAATTTGGGTTGGCCAAAAAGTTCATCCAGGTTTATAAACCCAACATTAAGAGAGGCAGAAGATGTTAAGTAGGATAGGAGCTTTTTTTTTTTTTTTTTTTTTGGAGTACGCGGGCCTCTCACCATTGTGGCCTCTCCCATTGCGGAGCACAGGCTCCGGATGCGCAGGCTCAGCAGCCATGGCTCACGGGCCCAGCTGCTCCGCGGCATGTGGGGTCTTCCTGGACCGGGGCACGAACCCGTGTCCCCTGCATCGGCAGGCAGACTCTCAACCACTGCGCCACCAGGGAAGCCCCAGGATAGGAGCTTTGAGACATACAAATATCAGTCATTTGTTTTAAACCCAAATCCGATTGTGAAAACAAAAAGGTATCACAATTTTAAAGTTTATCTACCCTCTTGTTTTAGGAAGCCCATCTGTCAACCTCTGAGGTGTAGGCAAATAGATTAACTAGGCTACATATATTTTCCTTTTTGGGGTAACATGTCTATCTGTTCTAAAAACCAGGGAATGACCAAAACAGCTATAAAGCAGTAATAGAATGGAAATTCTTTCAGCTCAATTTCCAAAAGCTTTAATTATAGTCAAGCAAAGAAAAATAGTTTCATTGGTTGAGGAAGTAAAATTCTGATTAACTGGAATCTATATAAAGCTGACATTAAACTCATTTCTTTTTTTTTTATTCCTTATATAAAAAGGGGGCAAATACAAGAAAATAAGGTTATGTCAAAGACTGGTTTAAAGCACAAACTCCCAGAGTTTGTTTTAAGGTTAATATATATTCTGCTAGCTTTTCAGTCACCTGAGAGTGACAAATTCACAAGAATGTGATTCCTTGTACTAAGAACTATGGCTACCTGTTCTCATAACTGTGGGCTTGTCAAGTTTCCAGGCTTCATTTGGCATGAGGTTGCACTTTTGTTGACATGTATAAATTAAATAAAATTGATACCACAATCTATTCTTGTGTTAAGTTAATCTCTCCATGTCTTACATGTCTATAAAAACAGCTTCTTAAGTTTGTAGGAAATAGAACTTTGGCCTTTTACAAAGCAAGCGCTTTGTTTCTTTACTCAGAATCCTGAAAATGCAATTAAGTTCTAGTACTGTGACTGCCATATTTTTAACATCAGACACTGTAATTTAAATGTCAGTGATTTCCCCCCCAAGTCTCTGACTCTTATAAAAGAAAATAGAAGAATATCAGAATTTTCCTGTGACTACCATAAAAAAATAATGCAGTTTCCACCGGGTTGTGCCTAACGGTTTGTTAGGACACTCCTGCTTGATTCAAGTCCATCCGGCCTGAAGCTGTGTTTCACTTCCGTCCTTCTGTCTGCCTGCAGTGTCTTTTTTGGTAAAGAGGCCATCTAAATTAAGCAGAAAAATTCGTAATTTTAGTTGTGTCTGTTAAAAGAAAAGCCACCAGTAAAACAATACGTTAACCACTAAACGAGGAAAGGACTGCAAGCCATGTATCAGTGTCTTGAGTACTTGCTCCAGGGGTATAAACTATAAGTAGAAACGTTAAGAAAAAGAGGTAACCTGTGTATCTTTTCCTATACACGATACATGTTTTCTACATTTCAATTTTGGTTATGACAAAAGCTGCACCAGAAAGTTACTAACATCTGTCTAAACGTACAATGCTTGTCAGTGTCCCACACAGAATAAATTTCTAACTTATTTACTGTGCCAGGCCCTGTGCTCATAAGTGCATTACACACACTATCTAATTCTCCCTTTAATTACATGAAGCAGGTGGCAGATGCGGAAACTGAGCGAGGCTTAGAGAAATTAAGTAACCTGCTCAGGGTCACAAAGCCCGTGACAGCTTAAGCCCAGGCCACAGGACTTCAGAGCCCAGGACTGTAGCCCCTCTGCAGTACTGCTGTGAACCAGACCCTTCATACCAGAGGAGGCAAAGGAGCTTCTAGCTGTCGTCCAAGGAATGACAGCAAGCGCCTCCAGATGAGGCCACTTCCCATAAACATAATTCCTGTGATCAGCCAAAACACTCTATGGTCCTGAAAGAGAACACACAGTTCATTTCCATCACAAAAGCTTAGTTTCCTTAGTGATAAAATTTCCTGAACTTATCATTGCCCCAGAGTTTAAAAGAAACCTTCTGTTATTTGTACTGCTCTTTCCTATAGGAACTAAGAACAAACAGCACCCAGAGACCAAGCGTCAGAAAATAAATCAGAAGGAAAACATGATTTAAGAGTATTTTACGGTCATCAATGAACCCACATTCACTGCTTTTACTTTGTGTTTCCTTCCGGTCTGTTTACATTCACACAAATTTTAATAGTTATAATAGTTATAATTACATAGGACATACAACTTCATTTAACCTTTTTGCTTATAGCCACATTTGCCAAACTGTGAGCTGAGGTGTCCCGGCATGACAGCAGCGCAGGATACTTTAAATTCTCGAGGAAGTCACAGTGCCATCTGCAGGATACCATGAGAACTGCTACTCTTAAATTGGTCTGACCTACCTTGCTCAGAAAAGAAACTGTAAGGTAACACGACAGAAACTCTAACATAATGAAAGAAACTTTTGGTCTAGGGATGCTGCAAAAAAATTACTAAGACACTAAAAGCATCATGAACCAAGAAAGTGTGGGAACCTCTGACTTACAGTGAATATCTTCCCTCACTGTCATTTTCTTTTCTTTTTTTGTGGCCACTCTGCGTGGCTTGCAGGATCTTAGTTCCCTGACCAGGGATCAAACCCAGGCCCCCAGAGTCCTAACCACTGGACCGCCAGGGAATTCCCCTCACTGTCATTTTCAGAATTGTATTATTTTTTTGCAGTTTGATGCTTTCGAGTGCATGTGTGAATGTAGAGAATCACAGAATTTATATTAATCTCCCACATGGAAGGAGTCTCAGCTACAGAAATGCCGTTCGTTATTATCAACAACGGCTTGGTCTCCAGTGACTGGGAGCTCAGTTTCCTCCAAAATGATCAGTAACCACTGATGGAAATTCAAGCCACATACGAAAAAGAAATCTGCCTCCTTTTAAACATGAACTTCGATGTTAGACATAATTTATCAAGAAGACAAGTGCTAATGTGAGTTAACTGTTTGGATGAACACATTTCCAGTTATCCTAAACGAAGGCCCTAATTTATTAAGTAAAAATTATGTTTAAATGAGATTTAGCATACCCAGATTACCGTCGTTTTTTTGCTATAGACTGGTTCTGTAATGCCTTATAAATCAAAAGTCTGGGAATGCTAAAATGTGATAAACTTGAGAGGTAAGCAAGTCCAAAATTCTATGTGTCATTAAAATACACACACAGCACAGTGTGAGACCTTAATCTCTAGGAGATTAAGGGAAGGGACAAGTGTCTAAGAGTTGGATTTTTAATGCCCCCTCTGCTCTGGGCGTGCCCTGCAGTATTGTATGTTTAAGTACCTGCCTTTCAAACTCTTCATCTCTGCCACTGTTCAGTCTATCTACTCCTTAAAAATAAGATGCCTAGAACATCTTGATGTGCCAGAGGCTAAAAAAGCACTAAAACTGATGGGGACATGTCAAAAGTACTCAGAAGTTAGCATGAAAGGAACAATTTGAACACCAAGATAAATAATGACAGTAGTGACAGATTATAACTCATTGACTAAAGAAAGACCCCATGAGTCCATACTGATACAAATGAATAAATAACTGGGAGAGAAGGAAGGCTCTATTTTACAAAGAATAAAAGGAGAAGGAGTGATGGAATTAGAAATCACCATGTGATAATCATCACTGCAGTACTTGATTCAGACATGAATCCATTTTGGATCAATTAGTGGATGCTAAAACTATAGGGTGCAAATTATTAGAGAACTGCAAATCAAAACCACAATGAGGTACCACCTCACAGAGGTCAGAATGGCCATCATGAAAAAGTCTACAAATAACAAATGCTAGAAAGGGTGTGGAGAAAAGGGAACCCTCCCCTACACTGTTGGTGAGAAATGTAAGTTGGTGCAGCCACTATGAAAAACAGTACAGGGGTTCCTCAGAAAACTAAAAATAGAATTATCATATGATCCAGCTATCCCACTCCTGGGCATATATCCAGACAAAACTATAATTCAAAAAGATACAAGCACCCCTATGTTCATAGATAGCAGCACTATTCACAACAGCCAAGACATGAAACAAACTAAATGTCCATCGAGAGAGGAATTTAAAGAAGATGTGGTATGTGTACACAATAGAGTATTACTCAGCCATCAGAAAGAATGACATAATGCCATTTGCAGCAACATGGATGAAACTAGAGATTATCATACAGAGTCAGAGGGATAAAGACAAATACCATATGATATCACTTATATGTGGAATCTGAAGTATGGCACAAATGAACCTATCTAAAAAACAGAAACAGACTCACAGACAGAGGACAGACTTGTGGTTGCCAAGGGGAGGGGGTTGGGGGAGGGATGGAGTGGGAGGTTGAGGTGAGCAGATGTCAGCTATTATATAGAGAATGGATAAACAACAAGGGCCTACTGTATAACACAGGGAACTATATTCAATATCTTATGATAAACCATAATGGAAAAGAATATTAAAAATGTTTATATATGTATAACTGAATCACTTTGCTGTACAGCAGAAACTAACACAACATTGTAAATCAACTATACTTGAATTAAAAAAAAAAATGAGAGGGTACAAATTTGATGAATAGCAGAGTTCTTACAAGATACTTAATTCCACAGAGAAAAAGAGTAACTTCACAGGACAGAAAGTGGGCAGATACCACCTTAACCAAATGATCATAGTTAGTATCACCAGTAATGAGACAAACTGACATCAAGGGTCTCCTGATGGGATTCAATGTGAGGAACACACTGACACAATGTGTAACCAGAATCTAATAATGAAGAAAGAGTATCAAGGGCCAAACAACTGACCTACATTCTTTGTGAACGTCAAGGTCATGAAAGACAAAGATCGAAAAACTGGCCTAGATTAAAGAAGTCTAAGGAGACGTGACAACTATATAACAACACACGATCCAAGATTTTCAATGAGGCAAAGGGCTCTACTGAGCTGAGTGGTGAAACCTGACCAGGGTTCACAGATTAGAAAATAGTGTTGTTTCAATGTTAATTTTCTGGAGCTGTGGTTATGTAATAGAATACATGTTTTAGGAAATATATACGGAAATATCTAGATGTAAAGGAGCATCATTTTTTGTTTACTCTCAAATGATTTGGAAAAAAAGTATGTATATATTGACAGAATGATAGAGTAAATATGATAAAATGTTGCTGTTTGAAGAATCTGGGTAAAGGCTGTATGGTAATATCTGACTATTCTTGAGACAGTCTGGTATTATTTTAAAAAAGAAAAATGCTTTTCCTATCTTGGATTCACCATTGTAAATATTAACTCCAACTATACAAGAACAGGGAAACCTCTGATATTCATAGATTTAATGAACATCTTTCAACTCTTCTCCAGGAAACCTGGAGATGTCATTTGTGACTCTGGTGAGACACTGCTCTGAATCTTGCTCTGGGGGCAAGCCTAGCTCACTACTTTCTACTCAGATCTCATTACAACCAGAACTATTGCATATGCTGAAACTATCAGAAAGGAATTTCTAAAAATTCTTTATTTTTTTAAAATAGGCATTTAGAGAAAAATATTAGAGTCAGCATAAGATAGACTTAGCTTGTAAAGTGAGTATATGTACATAAAAATAGTTCTTAACGAAAGTAATTTGGGAGAATGACAGGAAAGAGTTCTGCAGTCACAAATTGGGGAATTTGCAAAGGTCTTTGGAAGTACCTTCTGAGAATGTCCAGGGTTGGTCTATGTCGCACAAGATATTTTGGCGACTACTGGAGTTTTTACTATATTTGGGCTCAAAAGCCTCCAAGAGATTCCTATCACACTTAGAACAAGCCCAAACTCTTAGCATGCGCCACAAAATCAACATGCCTGCGCGGCGCCGGGCTAGGGCGGGCGCTGACGGGGCCGGGTAACCGGTCTTCTCCGGCGGCGGCTCGGCCCTCGGCCTTGGCTCGGCCCTCCTTCCAGAGCCTCCTGGGCCGTAGCCAACTGGCTGGCCGCGCCGGCCCTGGCACCACCGAGACAGGAGAAATGGGAGTCCCTCCACGGCGTTCCCGGAGCGGCTGCCTTTGCCGGGGAAGCGGAGCTGTCTTTGAGGAAACAGGAAGCCCGTGGTGACCCCTAGCGACCCGGTTTGTTTTCGGTCCGTTTCCAAACGCTGGGGAATCGAAACTCGGCGGCCCTTGGGGCGGCCCCACGGAGCCTGTGTTCGGGCTGTCATGGATGCACTGGTAGAAGATGATATCTGCATTCTGAATCATGAAAAAGCCCATAGGAGAGATACAGTGACTCCAGTCTCAATATATTCAGGAGATGAATCCGTTGCTTCACATTTTGCCCTTGTCACTGCATATGAAGACATCAAAAAACGACTTAAGGATTCAGAGAAAGAGAGCTCTTTCTTAAAAAAAAGAATAAGAGTTTTGGAAGAAAAGCTTATAGGAGCTCGAAAGGATGGAGAAACAAGTTCTGTGGGACGAGAACAAGTAAATAAGGCCTACCATGCATATCGAGAGGTTTGCATTGACAGAGATAATTTGAAGAGCAAATTGGATAAAATGAATAAAGACAACTCTGAATCTTTGAAAGTATTGAATGAACAGCTACAATCTAAAGAAGTAGAACTCCTCCAGCTGAGGACAGAGGTGGAAACGCAGCAGGTGATAAGAAATTTAAATCCACCTTCATCCAACTGGGAGGTGGAAAAGTTGAGCTGTGACCTGAAGATCCATGGTTTGGAACAAGCACTGGAACTGATGAGGAAAGAATGTAGAGATCTCAAAATAGAGCTACAAAAAGCCAGACAAACGTATCCATCTCAGGAAGACAATCTGAAGAGCAGAGATCTCCAAAGACTAAGCATTTCAAGTGATAATATGCAAAGTGCATACTGGGAACTGAAGAGAGAAATGTCTAATTTACATCTGGTGACTCAAGTACAAGCTGAACTGCTAAGAAAGATGAAAACCCCAACTGCAATCAAGAAAGCTTGCGCCCCAGCAGGATGCATGGAAGACCTTGGGAAAGACAGCACAAAACTGCACTTGACGAATTTTACTGCAACGTACAAAAGACAGGCCCCTCTCTCACCAAACGGCAAAACTCTTTGTCATACCACGTCTTCCCCTTTACCAGGAGATGCAAAGGTTTTATCAGAGAAAGCAGCTCTCCAGTCATGGACAGATCATGAGCGATCCATTCCTCACGATGGCACAAACTTTCAGGAACACAATTCTTATGGCAGAAATTCTCTGGAAGATAATTCTTGGGTATTCCCAAGCCCTCCTAAATCAAGTGAGACAACGTTTGGGCAAACTAAAAATAAACCTTTGCCTTTACCCAACCTGCCACCACTGCATTACTTGGATCAACATAATCAAAACTGCCATTATAAAAATTAATTATGAAGAGATTTATGATGTTCTCACGAGGTTGCTGTATCTCCCTCAGTGATTTTCTTGGGAAATCATTAACAAATTGAAAGCAGATTTTGATTAAACTTTTGCAGAGTTCTTCAGTATTTACATTTGCACATAATGTACCATATTATGTAGTTGATTTTTCAGTATGAAAGAACACCCTCCAGCTCCATATTCTGGCTAAGAATCAGATATGTGTTACTAATTAATAAACCTAAGGTGTTTCACAATGAAAAAAAAAATCAACATGCCCTCCCTCTGCCCTTCTGACGTTCTCCCTGCCTCTCTCCACTTGACGCACCTCCCCTACCACTCTGGCCTTCTTGCTGTTCCTTCAACAAGCTCAGTGCATCCCTGCCTCAGTCTCACACGCATGGTTCCCTCTGCTTAGATCACCTTCCCCCCAGGCCTTCCCACTTTCTCTTTTCATTCAGGTCTCTGCTCTAGGGTCACCTCCTCAGAAAGACCTTCCTCGACCACCCTATCTCCAGGATGCCCCTCGTCTCACCTCCTGCTAACAGTCTCTAGCCCTTTACCTGGCTTTATTTTTCTTTATGGAACTTATCACCTAATATACCATGGATCTGTTTATTCTCTTCTACCTCACTGTAATGGAATCTCCACAAGGGCAGGGACTCACTGCTATATCCCCATGGCGAAAAGCAGTGTTTAGTGTGCAACAGGCACCAAAAACTGTATCTGTAAGATGAATGAATGGAGTATGTTGCATTTATTTTTCTTTCACATCTTATAAGGAGCATTAAAATGACTAATGCTGACTTTGCTTCAGGGAGCTATGATCTTTTGCAGACTTTAAACAGCAACTGCAAATTTGAGGAACACAGCAAATGGGAAGTGTGGGATTAGGGCACATATAACCAGGGGAGTAAATTTACTCAGCTGGGTTGGGGGTGCAGTCAGGGAAGAGTCTCCTTGGAAGTAACACGTAAGTTGAGGCCTGAGAGAGAAACAGATGTTAACTAGGCAAAAACAGGTGGATGCCAAGGAGAGACGTGTGGAGGCCCCGTGAGTAAGAATAGTGATGAAGCAAACGACGGTGATGGCAAGGTGTCTGGAGCCAAGATGGGGATGTGGGTGCAGCAGACCGGGAAGAGCCCTACAGGCCAAGGAATCTGGACTTTTATCTTAATGACAATCAAACCCCCCTGAATAATTTTACACAGAAGAGTGACTATCAGATTTGCTTCTTTTAAAGACCACTTTATAAAAGTGAATAGTGGTACTGATGAGATGACGTGGGTTGGACTTCGGCAACAGCCAGAGACAGAGAATAGATCTGTTAACTAGGACACAGAATCCAGTGCAAGAGTGTGCCTGCCAAATGCACATGCAGATTCATTTCTAGAAATCTCACAGTAAGACATCTTCTGAAAGTACAAGCATACAATGATATGGAAAACCCAGCGAGGGAATCTGCCTTCCGGCGGGCGGAGACTGCGGGTGGCAGAGGGGGAAAGCTTCCAAGTAGCGGTGGAGAGCGCAGCCACAGGGGTGCGGAGGGCAAAGCGGAGAGATTCCCGCACAGAGGATCGGTGCCGACCGGCATTCAGAGGCTTGTCTGCTCGCCCGCCAGGGTGAGGCGGGGCTGGGAGCTGAGGCTCGGGCTTCGGTCGGAGCGCAGGGAGACGACTGGGGCTGGCGCCGTGAACACAGCCTGAAGGGGGCTAGTGCGCCACAGCTAGCGGGAAGGGAGTCTGGGAAAAAGTCTGGAGCTGCCGAAGAGAAGAGACTTTTTCTTCCCTCTGTTTCCTGGTGCGCGAGGAGAGGGGATTAAGAGCGCTGCTTAAAGGAGCTCCACAGACGGGCGCGAGCCGCGGCTGGAAGCGCGGTCCCCAGAGACGGGCGTGGGACGCTGGGGCTGCTGCTGCCACCGCCAAGAGGCCTGTGTGCGAGCGCAGATCACTGTCCACGCCCCCCTTCCAGGGAGCCTGTGCAGCCCGCCACTGCCGGGGTCCCGGGATCCAGGGACGGCTTCCCCGGGAGAGCGCACGGCATGCCTCGGGCTGGTGCAACGTCACGCTGCCCTCTGCCGCCGCAGGCTCGCCCCGCACTCCGTGCCCCTCCCTCCCCACCACCCCTGCCTGAGTGAGCCAGAGCCCCTGAAGCAGCTGCTCCTTTAACCCCGTCCTGTCTGAGCGAAGAACAGATGCCCTCTGGCGACCTACACGCAGAGGTGGGGCCAAATCCAAAGCTGAGACCCGGGAGCTGTGAGAACAAAGAAGAGAAAGGGAAATCTCTCCCAGCAGCCTCAGAAGCAGCGGATTAAAGCTCCTCAATCAACTTGATGTACCCTGCATCTGTGGAATACACGAATAGACAACGAATCATCCCAAATTGAGGAGCTGTGTGGATGAAAGGTTCTTGGTGCTGCAGCCAGGAATCAGTGCTGTGCCTCTGAGGTGGGAGAGCCAACTTCAGGACACTGGTCCACAAGAGACCTCCCAGCTCCACATAATATCAAATGGCGAAAATCTTCCAGAGATCTCCATCTCAACACCAGCACCCAGCTTCACTCAACAACCAGCAAGCTACAGTGCTGGACACCCTAGGCCAAACAACTAGCAAGACAGGAACACAACGCCACCCATTAGCAGAGAAGCTGCCTCAAATCATAAAAAGTCCACAGACACCCCAAAACACACCACCAGATGTGGACCTGCCCAGCAGAAACACAAGATCCAGCCTCATCCACCAGAACACAGGCACTAGTCACCTCCACCAGGAAGCCTACACAACCCACTGAACCAACCTTAGCCACTGGGGACAGACACCAAAAACAACGGGAACTACAAACCTGCAGCCTGCAAAAAGGAGACCCCAAACACAGTAAGATAAGCAAAATGAGAAGACAGAAAAACACACAGCAGGTGAAGGAGCAAGATAGAAACCCAACAGACCTAACAAATGAAGAGGAAATAGGCAGTCTACCTGAAAAAGAATTCAGAATAATGATAGTAAAGATGATCCAAAATCTTGGACACAGAATAGACAAAATGCAAGAAACAGTTAACAAGAACCTAGAAGAACTAAAGATGAAACAAGCAACGATGAACAACACAATAAATGAAATTAAAAATACTCTAGATGGGATCAATAGCAGAATAACTGAGGCAGAAGAACGGATAAGTAATGTGGAAGATAAAATAGTGGAAATATCTGCTGCAGAGCAGAATACAGAAAAAAGAATGAAAAGAACTGAGGACAGTGTCAGAGACCTCTGGGACGACATTAAACGCACCAACATTCGAATTATAGGGGTTCCAGAAGAAGAAGAGAAAAAGAAAGGGACTGAGAAAATATTTGAAGAGATTATAGTTGAAAACTTCCCTAATATGGGAAAGGAAATAGTTAATCAAGTCCAGGAGGCACAGAGAGTCCCATAAAGGATAAATCCAAGGAGAAATATGCCAAGACACATATTAATCAAACTGTCAAAAATTAAATACAAAGAAAACATATTAAAAGCAGCAAGGGAAAAACAACAAATAACACACCAAGGGAATCCCCATAAGGTTAACAGCTGATCCTTCAGCAGAAACTCTGCAAGCCAGAAGGGACTGGCAGGACATATTTAAAGTGATGAAGGAGAAAAACCTGCAACCAAGATGACTCTACCCAGCAAGGATCTCATTCAGATTTGATGGAGAAATTAAAACGTTTACAGACAAGCAAAAGCTGAGAGAGTTCAGCACCACCAAACCAGCTTTACAACAAATGCTAGAGGAACGTCTCTAGGCAAGAAACACAACAGAAGGAAAAGACCTACAATAACGAACCCAAAACAATTAAGAAAATGGGAGTAGGAACATACATATCAATAATTACCTTAAATGTAAATGGACTAAATGCTTCCACCAAAAGACACAGATTGGCTGAATGGATACAAAAACAACACCCATATATATGCCGTCTACAAGAGACCCACTTCAGACCTAGAGACACATACAGACTGAAAGTAAGGGGATGGAAAAAGATATTCCATGCAAATGGAAATCAAAAGAAAGCTGGAGTAGCAATTCTCATATCAGACAAAATAGACTTTAAAATAAAGACTACTAGAAGAGACAAAGAAGGATACTACATAATGATCAAGGGATCGATCCAAGAAGAAGATATAACAATTGTAAATATTTATGCATCCAACATAGGAGCACCTCAATACATAAGGCAAATACTAACAGCCATAAAAGGGGAAATGCGACAGTAACACATTCATAGTAGGGGACTTTAAATAACACCCCACTTTCTCCAATGGACAGATCATCCAAAATGAAAATAAATAAGGAAACACAAGTTTTAAATGATACATTAAACAAGATAGACTTAATTGATATTTATAGGACATTCCATCCAAAAACAACAGAATACACATTTTTCTCAAGTGCTCATGGAACATTCTCCAGGATAGATCATATCTTGGGTCACAAATCAAGCCTTGGTAAATTTAAGAAAATTGAAATCGTATCAAGTATCTTTTCCGACCACAATGCTATGAGACTAGATATCAATTACAGGAAAAGATCTGTAAAAAATACAAACACATGGAGGCTAAACAATCCACTACTTAATAATGAAGTGATCACTGAAAAAAATCAAAGAGGAAATCAAAAAATACCTAGAAACAAATGACAATGGAGACAAGATGACCCAAAACCTATGGGATGCAGCAAAATCAATTCTAAGAGGAAAGTTTATAGCAATACAATCCCACCTTAAGAAAAAGGAAACGTCTCGAATAAAAAACCTAACCTTGCAGCTAAAGCAATTAGAGAAAGAAGAACAAAAACACCCCAACGTTAGCAGAAGGAAAGAAATCATAAAAATCAGATCAGAAATAAATGAAAAAGAAATGAAGGAAATGATAGCAAAGATGAATAAAACTAAAAGCTGGTTCTTTGAGAAGATAAACAAAATTGATAAACCATTAGCCAGACTCATCAAGAAAAAAAGGGAGAAGACTGAAATCAATAGAATTAGAAATGAAAAAGGAGAAGTAACAACTGACACTGCAGAAATACAAAAGATCATGAGAGATTACTACAAGCAACTCTATGCCAATAAAATAGACAGCCTGGAAGAAATGGACAAATTCTTAGAAATGCATAACCTGCCAAGACTGAATCAGGAAGACATAGAAAATATGAACAGACCAATCACAAGCACTGAAATTGAAACTGTGATAAAAAAATCTTCCAAAAAACAAAAGCCCAGGACTAGATGGCTTCACAGGTGAATTCTATCTAACATTTAGAGAAGAGCTAACACCTATCCTTCTCAAACTCCTCGAAAACATAGCAGAGGGAGGAACACTCCCAAACTCATTGTACGAGGCCACCATCACCTTGATACCAAAACCACACAAGGATGTCACAAAGAAAGAAAACTACAGGCCAACATCACTGATGAACACAGATGCAAAAATCCTCAACAAAATACTAGCAAACAGAATCCAACAGCACATTAAAAGGATCATACACCTGGGCTTCACTGGTGGCGCAGTGGTTAAGAATCCGCCTGCCAATGCAGGGGACACGGGTTCAAGCCCTGGTCCTGGAAGATCCCACATGCCGCGGCGCAACTAAGCCCGTGTGCCACAACTACTGAGCCTGCGCTCTAGAGCCTGCGAGCCATGACTACTGAAGCCTGTGTGCCACAACTACTGGAGCCTGTGCTCTGCAACAAGAGAAGCCACCACAATGAGAAGCCTGCGCCCCGCAACAAAGAGTATCCCCCGCTCACTGCAACTAGAGAAAGCCTGCGTGAAGCAGCGAAGACCCAATGCAGCCAAAAATTAAATAAATGAATAAATAAATAAATTTATTTAAAAAAAAGGATCATACACCAAGATCAAGTAGGGTTTATTCCAGGAATGCAAGGATTCTTCAATATATGCAAATCAATCAACGTGATACACCATATTAACAAATTGAAGGAGAAAAACCATATGATCATCTCAATAGATGCAGAGAAAGCTTTCGACAAAATTCAACACCCATTTATGATAAAAACCCTGCAGAAAGTAAGCATAGAGGGAACTTTCCTCAACAAAATAAAGGCCATATATGACAAACCCACAGCCAACATCGTCCTCAACAGTGAAAAACTGAAACCATTTCCACTAAGATCAGGAACAAGACAAGGCTGCCCACTCTCACCACTCTTATTCAACTTAGTTTTGGAAGTTTTAGCCACAGCAATCAGAGAAGAAAAGGAAGTAAAAGGAATCCAAATGGGAAAAGAAGAAATAAAGCTGTCACTATTTGCAGATGACATGATACTATACATAGTGAATCCTAAACATGCTACCAGAAAACTACTAGAGCTAATCAATGAATTTGGTAAAGTACAAGGATACAAAATTAATGCACAGAAATCTCTGGCATTCCTATATACTAATGATGAAAAATCTGAAAGTGAAATCAAGAAAACACTCCCATTTACCATTGCAACAAAAAGAATAAAATATCTAGGAATAAACCTACCTAAGGAGACAAAAGACCTGTATGCAGAAAATTATAAGACACTGATGAAAGAAATTAAAGATGATACAAATAGATGGACAGATGTACCATGTTCTTGGATTGGAAGAATCAACATTGTGAAAATGACTCTACTACCCAAAGCAATCTACAGATTCAATGCAATCCCTATCAAACTACCACTGGCATTTTTCACAGAACTAGAGCAAAAAATTTCACAATTTGTATGGAAACACAAAAGACCCTGAATAGCCAAAGCAACCTTGAGAACGAAAAATGGAGCTGGAGGAATCAGGCTCCCTGACTTCAGACTATACTACAAAGCTACAGTAATCAAGACAGTATGGTACTGGCACAAAAACAGAAAGATAGATCAATGGAACAAGATAGAAAGCCCAGAGATAAACCCACGGACATATGGTCACCTTATCTTTGATAAACGAGGCAGGAATGTACAGCAGAGAAAGGACAGCCTCTTCAATAAGTAGTGATGAGAAAACTGGACAGAAACATGGAAAAGTATGAGATTAGATCGCTCCCTAACACCATACACAAAAATAAGCTCAAAATGGATTAAAGACATAAATGTAAGGCCAGAAACTATTGAACTCTTAGAGGAAAACATAGGCAGAACAATCTATGACATAAATCACATCAAGATCCTTTTTGACCCACCTCCTAGAGAAATGGAAATAAAAGCAAAAATAAACAAATGGGACCTAATGAAACTTCAAAGCTTTTGCACAGCAAAGGAAACCATAAACAAGACCAAAAAGACAACCCTGAGAATGGGAGAAAATATTTGCAAATGAAGCAACTGACAAAGGATTAACCTCCAAAATTTATAAGCAGCTCAAGCAGCTCAATAACAAAAAAACAAACAACCCAAACCAAAAATGGGCAGAAGACCTAAATAGAAATATTTATAAACAATAGAATGGATAAAGACCTAAATAGAAATATTTATAGACAACAGAACAGATAAAGAAGATGTGGCACATATATACAATGGAATATTACTCAGCCATAAAAAGAAACGAAATTGAGCTATTTGTAATGAGGTGGATAGACCTAGAGTCTGTCATACAGAGTGAAGTAAGTCAGAAAGAGAAAGACAAATACCGTATGCTAATACATATATATCGAATTTAAGAAAAAAAATGTCATGAAGAACCTAGGGGTAAAACAGGAATAAAGACACAGACCTACTTGAGAATGCATCTGAGGATATGCGGAGGGGGAAGGGTAAGCTGAGACAAAGCGAAAGAGAGGCATGGACATATATACACTAAAAAACGTAAGGTAGATAGCTAGTGGGAAGCAGCCGCACAGTACAGGGAGATAAGATCGATTGGTGCTTTGTGACCTCCTAGAGGGGTGGGATAGGGAGGGTGGGAGAGAGGGAGACGCAAGAGGGAAGGGATATGGGAACAGATGTATATGTATAACTGATTCACTTTGTTATAAAGCAGAAACTAACCATTGTGAAGCAATTATACTCCAATAAAAAAAAAAAAGATTAAGTATCTGCGTTCCAATGCAGGGGATGCAGGTTCCATCCCTGGGCAGGGAACTAAGATCCCACCTGCCGCAGGGCAACTAAGCCTGCACGCCGCAACTACTGAGGCCTTGCACTCTGGAGCCTGCATGCCTGAACTACTGAGCCTGCGCCACAACTAGAGAGAAGCCCACGTGCTGCAACTAGAGAAGCCTGCATGCCACGACGAAAGATCCTGCATGCCGCAACGAAGATCCCACGTGCCGCAACTAAGACCTGACACAGCCTAATAAGTAAATAATTTAATTTTAAAAAAAACCTCTGCAAGTTCCGTGTTATATTAAAATGGAGCAAAGTGGAAAGTGCAAGTCTTGGGGACTAAATCCTAGTTCTGTTATTTCCTAGCTCTGTGCCCTTGGTCAAGTTACTAACGTCTTCTGAGCCTCAGTTTTCCTACCCATAAAGCAGGGAAAATACATTCATTTTCAGAGTTTTGATAACTGAGTCAAATAAAGCATGCAACTGCCCGGAACACTGCCTGACACAAAACAATTTAAAAGAAGAAAAAAAAAGAATCCCTCATTAACACTGCCTCACAGTGTACTACAGTTTTGTCAAACCTTTCCCATGTGTAATTACGTTTTGGGAATCATAAGGTAACCTACGTTATCTACGTTATAACAGAGTCTAACAATACGGGATGAATTTTAAATGAGTTAGAGTATATATTTTATTTCACTAAGGGAGTATACATGTTAAAACTTTCTTTTTAAAATCCATTAAAGGGGGCCCCAGGGGTGGTGGGCTCCGGGTGGGCTCTTCTCATCCTGCCCTGTCTGCGATGCATCCGCGGCGCCCGGACGGATTCGATGGCTTGGGCTATCGGAGTGGTGCCCGGGATGAGCAGGGCTTTGGCGGCGCTTTCCCTGCAAGGTCCTTCAGCTCCGCGTCGGACCTGAGCCACTGGGTGACAACTCCCCCAGACATCCCGGGTAGCCGCAACCTGCACTGGGGCGAGAAGAGCCTGCCCTACGGTGTGCCCGCCCCCTCCACCCCGCTCGAGGGCCCAGCAGAGGAACCCTTTCCCCGCGGCGGCGGCGGCGGCGGCGGCGGCGGCGGCGGCAGCGTGCCCGGGCAGAGCAGCGAACAGCTGAATAGATTTGCTGGATTTGGTATTGGACTTGCAAGTCTTTTTACAGAAAATGTACTGGCCCATCCCTGCATTGTTCTACGCCGCCAATGTCAGGTTAATTACCATGCTCGGCATTATCATCTCACTCCATTTACAGTCATCAATATTATGTACAGCTTCAACAAAACTCAGGGACCACGGGCTCTTTGGAAAGGAATGGGAAGTACATTTATTGTTCAGGGAGTCACACTTGGAGCAGAGGGAATAATCAGTGAATTCACACCTTTACCGAGGGAGATTTCACATAAATGGAATCCTAAACAAATAGGAGAACACCTTCTACTGAAATCATTGGGAATTGGAAAACCCCCAGCTTGCTGGCTCCCTCTGTGGGACATTCCAGCACATTATTACTTAGTGATGTTCCATTCACCTTGAAAACCACTACTTGCCAGGACCTGGCCCATAGGGTTAGCCTAACTTATATAGTGGCAATGCCTTTTTATTCAGCAAGTCTAATCGAAACAGTACAGAGTGAGATAATTCGAGACAATACTGGAATTCTGGAATGTATTAAAGAAGGAATTGGAAGAGTGATAGGCTTGGGAGTGCCTCACAGCAAACGACTACTTCCGCTTCTTTCCTTGATCTTTCCTACGGTGCTGCATGGGGTGCTTCATTACATCATTAGCTCAGTCATTCAGAAGATTGTCCTGCTAATTCTAAAGAGAAAGACTTACAATAGCCACCTAGCTGAGAGCGCTAGCCCGGTGCAGAGTATGTTGGATGCTTATTTTCCAGAGCTTATTGCTAACTTTGCCGCCAGTCTTTGCTCTGATGTTTGTTATACTTTACCCATTGGAAACAGTTTTGCACCGCCTTCACATTCAAGGAACACGCACAATAATTGACAATACAGACCTTGGCTATGAAGTGCTTCCAATTAATACACAGTATGAGGGAATGAGAGACTGTATCAATACCATAAGGCAGGAAGAAGGAATGCTTGGTTTTTATAAAGGGTTTGGTGCTGTTGTAATACAGTACACGCTGCACGCAGCTGTTTTACAGATTACCAAGATTATTTACTCTACTCTTCTTCAAAATAGTGTTTGAGATTTAGATTCCTGGTTAGTCTGAAAGATATCATCTGGATACTTTCTTATGAAATTATGAGGGATAAGAGTGAAATACTGTTGGTGGGAAATGGATTAGAAAGTGAAACTGGTAGAAAAAGTTCATGCTGATTATATTGACTCTTCACTTTTTAAAAAGGTTATTGGTATATATTTTGGATTCAAGGTATTCCAAATTTGAAAACTGAATAAAGATACTCATATGAGTTAAATTCTAGCTAGTGTAGCACTAAAAAAAAATAAATAAATAAAATCCATTAAAGGGACTTCCCTGGTGGCACAGTAGTTAAGAATACACCTGCTTACAAGCAGCTCATGCAGCTCGATATCAAAAAAACAAACACCCCAATACAAAATGGGCAGAAGACCCAAACAGACGTTTCTCCACAGACGATATACAGACTGCCAACAAACACATGAAAGGATGCTCAACATCACTAATCATTAGAGAAATGCAAATCAAAACTACAATGAGATATCATCTCACACCAGTCAGAATGGCCATCATCAAAAACTCTACAAACAATAAATGCTGGAGAGGGTGTGGAGAAAAGGGTACCCTCTTGCACTGCTGGTGCAAATGTGAATTGGTACAGCCACTATGGAGAACAGTATGGAGGTTCCTTAAAAAACGACAAATAGAACTACCATATGACCCAGCAATCCCACTACTAGACATATACCCTGAGAAAACCATAATTCAAAAAGAGTCATGTACCAAAATGTTCATTGCAGCTCTATTTACAATAGCCCGGAGATGGAAACAACCTAAGTGTCCATCATCGGATGAATGGATAAAGAAGATGTGGCACATATATACAATGGAATATTACTCAGCCATAAAAAGAAACGAAACTGAGCTATTTGTAATGAGGTGGGTAGACCTAGAGTCTGTCATACAGAGTGAAGTAAGTCAGAAAGAGAAAGACAAATACCGTATGCTAACACATATATATCGAATTTAAGAAAAAAAATGTCATGAAGAACCTAGGGGTAAAACAGGAATAAAGACACAGACCTACTTGAGAATGCATCTGAGGATATGCGGAGGGGGAAGGGTAAGCTGAGACAAAGCGAAAGAGAGGCATGGACATATATACACTACCAAACGTAAGGTAGGTAGCTAGTGGGAAGCAGCCGCACAGCACAGGGAGATAAGATCGATTGGTGCTTTCTGACCGCCTGGAGGGGTGGGATAGGGAGGGTGGGAGAGAGGGAGACGCAAGAGGGAAGGGATATGGGAACAGATGTATATGTATAACTGATTCACTTTGTTATAAAGCAGAAACTAACCATTGTGAAGCAATTGTACTCCAATTAAAAAAAAAAGAAAAAAAAAAAGAATCTGCCTTTCAATGCAGGGGATGCAGGTTCCATCCCTGGGCAGGGAACTAAGATCCCACCTGCCGCAGGGCAACTAAGCCTGCACGCCGCAACTACTGAGGCCTTGCACTCTGGAGCCTGCATGCCTGAACTACTGAGCCTGCGCCACAACTAGAGAGAAGCCCACGTGCTGCAACTAGAGAAGCCTGCATGCCACGACGAAAGATCCTGCATGCCGCAACGAAGATCCCACGTGCCGCAACTAAGACCTGACACAGCCTAATAAGTAAATAATTTAATTTTAAAAAAAACCTCTGCAAGTTCCGTGTTATATTAAAATGGAGCAAAGTGGAAAGTGCAAGTCTTGGGGACTAAATCCTAGTTCTGTTATTTCCTAGCTCTGTGCCCTTGGTCAAGTTACTAACGTCTTCTGAGCCTCAGTTTTCCTACCCATAAAGCAGGGAAAATACATTCATTTTCAGAGTTTTGATAACTGAGTCAAATAAAGCATGCAACTGCCCGGAACACTGCCTGACACAAAACAATTTAAAAGAAGAAAAAAAAAGAATCCCTCATTAACACTGCCTCACAGTGTACTACAGTTTTTTTTGTTTTCTTTTTTAAATTAATTTATTTTGGGGTGTGTTAAGTCTTTGTTGCTGTGCATGGGCTTTATTTAGTTGCGGCAAGCGGAGGCTACTCTTCGTTGCGTTGCACGGGCCTCGCACTGTGGTGGCCTCTCCCGCTGCGGAGCACGGGCTCCAGGTTCATGGGCTTCAGTCACTGTGGCTCGTAGGCTCCACAGCACAGGCTCAGTAGCTGTGGCACAGGGGCCCAGTTGCTCCACAGCCTGTGGGATCTTCCCGGACCAGGGCTCAAACCCGTGTCCCCTGCATTGTCAGGCAGACTTGTAACCACTGAGCCACCAGGGAAGCCCGTACTACAGTTTTGTCAAACCTTTCCCATGTGTAATTACATGTTTTGGGAATCATAAGGTAACCTAGGCTATCTATGTTATAACAGAGTCTAACAATACGGGATGAATTTTAAATGAGTTAGAGTATATATTTTATTTCACTAGGGGAGTATACATGTTAAAACTTTCTTTTTAAAATCCATTAAAGGGACTTCCCTGGTGGCACAGCAGTTAAGAATACACCTGCCTACAAGCAGCTCACGCAGCTCGATATCAAAAAAACAAACAACCCAATACAAAATGGGCAGAAGACCCAAAGAGACATTTCTCCAAAGAAGATATACAGATTGCCAACAAACACATGAAAGGATGCTCAACATCACTAATCATTAGAGAAATGCAAATCAAAACTACAATGAGATATCATCTCACACCAGTCAGAATGGCCATCATCAAAAAGTCTACAAACAATAAATGCTGGAGAGGGTGTGGAGAAAAGGGTACTCTCTTGCACTGCTGGTGGGAATGTGAATTGCTACAGCTACTATGGAGAACAGTACGGAGGTTCCTTAAAAAACTACAGAGATACCATATGACCCAGCAATCCCACTACTGGGTATATACCGTGAGAAAACCATACTTCAAAAAGAGTCATGTACGAAAATGTTTATTGTAGCTCTATCTACAGTGGCACGGAGATGGAGGCGGCCTAGGTGTCCATCATCGGATGAACGGATGGGGAGGATGTGGCACATGTATACAGTGTAGTGTTGTTCAGCCATAGAAAGAAACGAAATTGAGCTAGTTGTAGTGGGGTGGATGGACCTAGAGTCTGTCGTACAGAGTGAAGTGAGTCGGAAAGAGAGAGAAATGCTGTATGCTACCACATGTATATGGAATTTAAGAAAAGAAAAAAAGATGTCATGAGTGGCCTAGGGGTAGGACAGGAATAAAGACACAGACCTACTAGGGAATGGAGTTGAGGATATGGGGAGGGGGAAGGGTAAGCTGGGACAAACTGAGAGAGTGGCATGGACATATGAACACTACCAAATGTAAAACAGATAGCTAGTGCGAAGCATCCGCGTAGCACAGGAAGATCAGCTTGGTGCTTTGTGACCAACTAGAGGGGTGGGATAGGCAGGGTGTGAGGGAGGGAGATGCAAGAGGGGAGAGATATGGCAACATATGTATATGTATCACTGATTCACTTTGTTATAAAGCAATTATACTCCAATAAAGAAGTTTAAAAAAAAAAAGAATCCACCTGCCAATGCAGGGGACACAGGTTCGAGCCCTGGTCTGGGAAGATCCCACATGCCACAGAGCAACTAAGCCCATGTGCCACAACTACTGACCTTGTGCTCTAGAGCCCGCGAGCAACAACTACTGAAGCCTGCACACCTAGAGCCCATGTTCCGCAACAAGAGAAACCACTGTAATGAGAAGCCCACATACCACAATGAAGAGTAGCTCCCGCTCACCGGAACTAGAGAAAGCCCACGCACGCGTAGCAATGAAGACTCAACACAGCCAAAAGTAAAATAAAGTTCTCTTTAAAAAAAATCCATTTAAAAAATTATCTTCAAAACATTAAAAACAACCTCTAGATTACTGAAATAATATATTCTCACCTCCTCAAGGGATGATTCCAAATTCATTCCAAAAGCAACTCCCATTAGTCCAAAGAGTGAAAGAGAGAAGGTTCCCATGGTCAACTGTAGGTTCAACCTCATCATCACATTACGGTGGCTGGGGAGGAGAACAACTGCTTAGTTCAGAAGATCTTACCAACTACACGCAGCAAATTCACTACATAATCTATTAAAGACCACATGGATTAAACATACACCTTAAAAAAAGGACATTTCCACGTAGTAATTACAAACAATAATGATGGTATAATTCTTTCCAAAATGGAAAAACAAAGCTATCCTTAAAAGCTTTATTACTGTGTACTATTTTATAAAGAAAATACTTACTGATTGTTTTATACGAGGCCTTCTTACCTGTCCAAGTTGATGAATATGATACTCTGTGAATCATCAATCAGTGCCCTAAGTTCCCGAGCTGCATTGGAAAGATCCTCAGCTAATCGGTAGTAGTTTTCCAACAGCAACTCCATCTCTTCTGCATGGTCAATCCCAGCACTGCTCTTTTCACTTTAATTAAGAATTAACATAATTAACATGCCCCCAATACATGCATTATACATTTAGTACCACAGAACTTCCTGAATTAGTATAAAATATTCAGCTACCAGTGAAAAAACTACCCTTTGCCATTACTATTATTGTGATTGAGGCCAGTCTGGAGTGGCTTTGCCAACTGATCCTAAACATGACACAGGTAGTTGAGGACACGGGTTCCATCCCTACACAGGCCTCACTGTATTCCATGGCCCTGATCCCAGGGACGCTCATGCAATGCTACCAGTTACAGGAAAATGCAGACATGTGAATGCTGATGAATTAGTGCAAATCCCAAATCACTATCAGGTAAAACAAAACCAAAAACTAAAAATGAACATAAAGAGCATTTCCTTTCCAAGGTAAATATATAACATCATTTTCATATATGAAGTAAACCGTTTTTGAAAAATGTCAATACAGTCAGAGGGCTCAAGATGGCTGAGGAGTAGGACGGGGAGCTCACCTTCTCCCACAAATACATCAACACGTGGAACGACTCTCACAGAACACCTACTGAACACTGGCAGAAGACCTCAGACTTCCAAAAGGGCAAGAAAATCTCCACATACTGGGTAGGACAAAAGAAAAAAAAAGAGAGAGAGAGAAAGGAACCGGGAAGGGACCTGCTCCCCAGAGGGAGCTGTGAAAGAGGAAAGGTGTCAGAACACTGGGAAGTCTCCTCACTGGCAGGGAGATCAGCTGGGACGGGGGGCGGGGGGGGGAGCTTCAGAGCCTCGTAGGAGAGCACAACAAGCAGTTTGTGGAGGGCAAAGCGGGGAGAGCCCCACACAGTCAGTTGGTGCCACTGCCTGGCATTCCCCAGCCTGAGACGGTCCTCCATTGGGGTGGGTGGGGGCTGGGTGCTGAGGCTCAGGCTTCGGAGGTCAGAACAGGGGAGAAGACTGGGGGTGGCTGCCTGAGGGGGCTACGGTGTGGTGCGCCACCACTGAGGGAAGAAGCCTGGGCCCCCCAGAGAGGTAGGGCACCACTGCTGGGGTGGGGGGGGCATGAGGAGAGGGGTGGGACCTCCATAGGAGCTTATTTCTCAGGCAGCAGGGCACCGCTTACATGAGCTCTGGGGGTGGGCATGAGCCATCATTGCCATCTCAGGCTCCAGAGGTGGGAGCAGCCTGCCAACGCCGAGGGTCCCGTGACCAAGCACCAACCACTGCCCCTGACCTCCTGGGAGCATGCATGGGGCGTGCACCTGCTCACCCTCTGACAAGGGTATAATGGCCAGCACACGCTGAGGAAAGAGATGGCAAGCATCCAAACCAAAAACAGCCCTCAAGCCAAAAAAATATTAAACCCACAAAAGCTAAGCAGGAATGCTCCCGCATATAAATAGCCCTCCAAGCCTACAGTAGATAATTGTTTCTCCTAAACTCACAGAGTAAGAGAAATATAAGCAAAATGAAGAAACAGAGGAACCACTCCCAGTTAAGAGAATTGCCCTGAAGGAACAATGAAACATACCTCTTCAGTCTAAAAGACACCGAGTTCAAAGAGGAGGTAATGAAAATACTGAAGGAATTAAGAAAGGCCATCAACAGAAATGCAGATTACTGTAAAAAGGAACTAGAAACTATAAGGAGGAGCCAAGAAAAATTAGAAAATTCATTTGCTGAAATGAAAGCTAAGCCAAAGGCAATGAATAGCAGAATGAATAATGCAGAAAAATAAGTGATCTGGAAGACAGAATAATGGAAATTACCCAATCAAAACAGTAGACAGAAAACCAAATGAAAAAAAATGAAAGCAATATAAGAGACCTATGGGATAATATAAAGTGTGCCTATCTATGTATAATAGGGATTCCAGAAGGAGAAAAGGGGATTGAAAATGTATTCGAAGAAATTATGGCTGAAAACTTCCCACATTTAAGAAGGAAACAGATATCCAGATACAAGAAGCACAGAGGGTCCCATACAAGATGAACCCAAACAAACCTACACCAAGACATACTATAATAAAAATGGCAAAAGTTAAAGAGAGGATTCCAAAGGCAGCAAGAGAAAAACAAAAAGTTAGTTACAAGGGAATCCCCTTAAGGCTATCAGCTGATTTCTTGACAGAAACACTGCAAGCCAGAAGGGAGTGGCAAAATATATTCAAAGTTTTGAGAGGGAAAAAATCTGCAAACTGAAATACTCTATCCAGCAAGATTATCATTTAGAATAGGAGGGGAAATAAAGTTCTCAGACGAGCAAAAACTAAAAGAATACAGCAATACCAAACCTATCCTAAAAGAAATATTGAAAGCTCTTCTCTAAATACAAAAGAAGACAATATAGGAAAGGGGAAATCACAGTTGAAAAGTAAATCACTTAAGTTAGCCAGTATACAGATCAAAAAGAAAAAAAAAAACCTACTGTGAAAGGATGGTAAACACAAGAAACAGCAAAAGGATAAATATGAAGCTGTAAAAAAGGACAACAAAATCATAAAATGTGGGGAAGGAGAGTAAGAAAATGTAGATTCTTGTTTTTTAGAATGTGTTTAAGCTTATATGACTATCAGTCTAAAGCAAGCAGACATAGGAAGGAGTTAACATACTTGAAAAACAGGGCAACCACAAATCAAAAGCACACACTAGATCCACAAAAAACAAAAAGAACACAAGCATAAAATAAAAGGAAATCATCAAACCACAAAAAAGAAAAACAAAAAGAAAAGGAACAACAACAAAAATCCATAGAATCAACTGGAAAACAAGGTTTAAAATGGCAATGGATACATATGTATCAATAATTACCTTAAATGTCAGTGGACTGAATGCTCAAATCAAGACAGAGTGGCAGACTGGATAAAAAAACAAGAGCCTACAATATGCTGCCTACAAGAGACCTACCTTAGGGCAAAGGACACACACAGATTGAAAGTGAGGGGATGGAAAAAGATATTTCATGCAAATGGAAATGACAAGAAAGCAGAAGTTGCAAAACTCATATCAGACTATAAAGTAGACTTTAAAACAAAGGCCATAAAGGAAAAGAACACTATATAATGGTAAAAGGATCAATACAGGAAGAGGATTTTACAATCATCACCATATATGCACCTAACATAGGAGCACCAAATCCATAAAACACTAACAGACATAAGGGAAGAAATTGACTGGAATACAATAATAGTAGGAGATTTTAACACCCTACTCACATCAATGGACAGATCTTCTAGATAATCAATAAGGCAAGAGAGATCCTAAATGATGGAATAGGACAGTTAGACTTAATTGATATTTTCAAGACATTACATCAAAAAAACCAAAAACCAAAAAACAGAATACACATCTTTTCAAGTGCACGTGGAACATTCTCTAGGACTGACCACATACTAGGGCACAAAACTAATAACCTCAACAAATTTAAGAGTATAGAAATCATTTCAAGCATCTTCTCTGACCACAACAGCATGAAACTAGAAATCAACCACAGGAAAAGAAATGAGGAAAAAATGATTATATGAAGACTAAACCATATGCTACTAAAAACCAATAGGTCAATGAGGAAATCAAAAAGGAAATTAAAAAGTACCTTGAGACAAACAACAATGAAAACACAACCACACAAAATCTATGGGATACAGCAAAAGCACTTCTTAGAGGGAAGTTCATAGCGATACACGCCTTCCTCAAAAAACAAGAAAACATCTCAACAACCTAACATACCACCTAAAAGAATTAGAAAGAGAAGAAAAACCAAAACCTAAAGTCAGCAGAAGGAAGGAAATAATAAAGATCAGGGAGGAAATAAATTGAGATTAAAAAAATAGAAAAAAAATCAATAAAACCAAAAGCTGGTTCTTTGAAGGGGTAAACGAAATTGACAAACCTCTTGCCAGGCTCACCAAGAAGAAAAAAGAGAGAACCCAAATAAGCAAATTAAGAAATGAAAAAGGAGAAATCTCAACTGATATCACAGAAATACAAAAACCCATAAGAGAATACTATGAACAATTATATGCCAACAAATTTGACAACTTAGAAGAAACAGACAACTTTCTAGAAACGTATAGCCCATCAAAACTGAATCAAGAAGTAGATAATTTGAACAGACCGATTCACTAGAAGTGAAATATAATCTGTAAAAAAACAAAACAAAACTCCCTAAAACAAAAGTCTAGGATCAGATGGCTTCACAGGTGAATTCTACCAAACATACAAAGAAGAACTTATACGCATCCTTCTCAAACTCTTCCAAAAGACTGAAGAGAACACTCCCAAAGACATTCTATGAAGCTACCTACCATCACCCTGATACCAAAGCCAAAGATACCACCAAAAAAGAAAATCACAGGCCAATATCTTTGATGAATATAGATGCAAAAATTCTCAACAAAATATTAGCAAACTGAATCCAACAACACATAAAAAAGATCATACTCCACAACCAAGCAGATCATACTCCACAACCAAGCAGGATTCATCCCAAGTTCACAAGAATGGTTCAACATACGCACATCAATCAGTGTCATACACCACATAAAAGTAAAAAACCACATGATCATCAAAAGATGCAGAAAAAGGGCTTCCCTGGTGGCGCAGTTGTTCAGAATCTGCCTGCCAATGCAGGGGACACGGGTTCGAGCCCTGGTCTGGGAAGATCCCACATGCTGTGGAGCAACTGGCCCCGTGAGCCACAATTGCTGAGCCTGTGCATCTGGAGCCTGTGCTCCGCAACAAGAGAGGCCGCGATAGTGATAGGCCCGCGCGCCGTGATGAAGAGCGGCCCCCACTTGCCGCAACTAGAGAGAGCCCTTGCACAGAAACGAAGACCCGACACAGCCATAAATAAATAAATAAATAAATTTTTTAAAAAAAGATGCAGAAAAAACCTTTGACAAAATTAAAAATCCATTCATGATAAAAACATAGTAAAAGCCATTTATGACAAACCCAAAGACAGTATACTCAATGGTGAAAAGTTGAAAGCCTTTCCACTAAAATCTGGAACAAGACAAGGATGCCCACCTTCACCACTTCTATTCAACATAGTATTGGAAGTCCTAGCCACAGCAGTCAGACAGGAAATAAAAGGTATTCAAATTGGAAGGAAAGAGGTAAAATTGTCACTATATGCAGATGACATGATACCATATACATAGAAAAGCCTAAGGACTCCACACAAAAACTACTAGATCTAATAAGTGAATTCAGCAAAGTAGCAGGATATAAGACTAACATTCAGAAATCTTTACACTAACAATGAAATATCAGAAAGGGAATGTAAAAAACAATACCTTTTAAAATCATACCAACAAACAAACAAAAAAACCCTAGGACTAAACCTGAGCAAGGAGGTGAAAGACTTACATGCTGAGAACTATAAAACATTAATAAAGGAAACTAAAGAGGATTCAAAGAAATGGAAGGATATCCCATGCTCTTGGGTTAGAAGAATGTTGTTAAAATGGCAATACTACCCAAAGCAATCTACAAATTTAATGAGATCCCTATCAAATTACCCATGATATTTTCCACAGAATTAGAACAAATAATCCAAAATTTATATGGAACCATAAAAGACCCAGAATTGCCAAAGCAATCCTGAGGAAACAAAAACAAAGCAGGAGGCATAACTCTTCCAGACTTCAGACAATACTATAAAGCTACAGTAAGCAAAACAACGGATCAATGGAACAGAATTGAGAGCCCAGAAATAAACCCACATACCTACCGTCAGTTCATCATCTACAAAGGAGGCAAGAATATAAACAGGAAAAAGTCTCTTCAGTAAGTAGTGCTGGGAAAGTTGGACAGCTGCATGTTAAGTCAATGAAGTTAGAACAAACCCTCACACCATGCAGAAAAACAAACTCAAAATGGCTTAAAGACTTAAACATAAGACATGACACCATAAAATTCCTAGAACAGAGCATAGGCAAAACATCATCTGACATAAATTGTACCAGTGTTTTCTTAGGTCAGTCTCCCAAGGCAATAGAAATAAAACCAAGAATAAACAAATGGGACCTAATCAAACTTACAAGCTTTTGCACAGCAAAGGAAACCATAAAAAAAATGAAAAGACAACCTATGGACTGGGAGAAAGTATTTCCAAATGATGAGACTGACAAGGACTTAATTCCCCAAATAAACAAACTGCTCATACAACTCAACAACAAAAACACAACCCAATCGAAAAATGGGGAGAAGACCTTAATAGACATTTCTCCAAAGAAGACATACAGATGGCCAGTAGGCACATGAAAAGATGCGCAAAATCACTAATTATTAGAGAAATGCAAATCAAAACTACAATGAGGTACCACCTCACATCAGTCAGGATGGCCATCATTAAAAACTTTACAAATAACAAATGCTGGAGAGGGTGTGGAGAAAAGGAAACCCTCCTACACTATTGACAGGAACGTAAATTGGTGCAGCCACTATGGAAAACAGTACGGAGGTTCTTCAGAAAACTAAAAATAGAACTACCATACGATCCAGCAATCTCAGTCCTGGGCATATACACCTGGACAAAACTATAATTAAAAAAGATACATGCACCTCTATGTTCATAGCAGCACTATTCACAATAGCCAAGACATGGAAACAACCTAAATGTCCATCAACAGATGAATGGATAAAGATGTGGAGGTGTGTGTGTGTATATATATACATACACACACACACACATATATATATGCATGCACGCACATACACACACGCAATGGAATACTACTCAGCCATAAAAAAGAATGAAATAATGCCGTTTGCAGCAACATGGATGCAACTAGAGATTATACTAAGTGAAGTCAGAAAGAGAAAGACAAATACCATATGCTATCACTTATACGTGGAATCTAAAATATGGCACAAATGAACCTATCTACAAAACAGAAACAGACTCACAGACATAGAGAACAGACTTGTAGTTGCCAAGGGGAAGGGGGAGGGAGAGGGATGGACTGGGAATTTGGGGTTAGCAGATGCAAACTATTACATACAGAATGATAACAACAAGGTCCTACTGTATAGCACAGGGAACTATATCCACCCAATCTCCTGGGATAAACCACAATGGAAAAAAATATAAAAAAAGAATGTATATATGTGTATAACTGAGTCACTTTGCTGTATAGCAGAAATTAGCACACATTGTAAATTATCCTCCCTACCAAGGAGGATAAGTGGGAATGAAGCACTCTGTAAAAGACACTTATAAAGCATATTAGAGATAAATTGGTCTAAGAAGCAAAGAAAGCAAGAGTTACAAGAGTGATGAAGTTTCTGCTACTATATCTAGCTGCTATAGTATCAAGCGTTATAGAGCCCTTTTTATCTTAATCGTTCATTAGAATATAGATAACTAATTTCTCAAAATGTTGAAAAATCTGTACACACTACAGAAACTATGCACATCACAAAGGTGTATTAATCTCTGATACTGATCTGCAAAGTACAAAAATGAAATATTTGGGGTATTTTAAAAGTCAACATTTAAACTTGGGTGTGCACAAGAAGTGTAAATGATTCCTAAATTCATAAGAGATAAAAGGTTTATAAGATGAGAGCATTTTTATATTAACCAGACTTACAGAATCTGTGCCAGTGTCTCTACTCGCCTCCCTGCACCCCTCCCTTTCCCTCTTCTCTCCTGAACTCTCCAGGTAAGTTATCTGGGTAGATGTGTATGTTACTTTGGTGGCCAGTCCTCTGAAGATAAAGGTAATGGTGCATGTACAGTCAAAGCCCAGCATATTGTTGTGTACACAGTGTGCACTTAATAAGTCCTCATTAAATTCAATCAGATGCAATATGGATCAGGAAATAGTGAAACAACTGGGGATGAAAAGTGCCTACATCCTCTATCCCAGAAAAATGTTGTGTCCTCCCTAAAAAGTCATTCTGAAAAAGACAAACAACTGATCCTAAGAGAGAAACTAACAAAGCATGACTGTCTACTTACAAGACTTGTGGGTCACTCCACTTTGTCAGACAGAGCTCTTCCAGCAACTCTTCTTCATCCAAGATCTCCAAAATGGACTCTTTGAATATTTTAATATCTGTTTCTAACTCTGACAAGCTGTAAGAGTAGTTGCATAAAAATGATCAATAACATAAACCTATAAAAATATTTCCCTACAAGAATAATGCCTTTTTAGTGTCTTATCAAGTAGATCTACTTATAAATTCATGGTAAACACTGATTTGTAAAAAAAAAAAAAAATTTTTATATTTACTATGCACTCTGAGAATCAATTCCCAATCCCAAAACTACATTAAGTAGTAAAATTAGCCAATGATATAATTTTCAGCATATATTATTTACCTCAGAAACATAATCACTGTGATTTAAGCTTCTGGGCTCAGAAATTTATCTTTACTCTTAATAAGTATGGCAGTGATGAACAGACTATTTACTTTTAATTCATAAAAACATCCTAATATTTTCAGACAAAGAACTACTGATTCAGGAATTTTAACTGTTAACTCCTGAATGGATTTTTAGGGGGTACAAATCCTGAGGGCATGTTCATTCAGTCTGTAATATAAATTAAAATATTATCCTTAAATTCTGGAATGCATTATGATAAACAAAAAACCCCATGGACCTTGGAGGGAAAGAAATTTGGATTTGAGTCTAGATTTGCTATTTAGTAGCTGTTAAAGTTTAGACAAGTTACTTAGACCTCAGTTTTCTTATCTTCAAAATGAGGACCATGTCAACAGGATTGCTGACAGGATGAGATGACATCACACACATAAAAGAGACTGATACAGCATTTCATGCAAAATAGCTTTTCAATAAACATTAGTTTGTGTGCCCCCTTTAGCTCAACTTCCCACCTAGGCTACTTTCTTAAAGTTATGAAAGACAGTGAAAATCAAATATGGAAATGAAGGTACTGAGAGTAAGTCACAAAGTAAAAAATGTCATTATCATTAGCAAGATTAGTTGGTATTTATAAAACAGCTAAGAATTACACTAATTTTGGACCTGAATATACGTTAAACATTTCACTGTTAAGACTACTGAAAGAGAAGTTTAAGACATTTGTGTCTAACTTCCAACTTGGTAAATCACCCATATTTACCTTTTGCCATTTTGTAGTAAGATGTGCAGTTTGCTTCTGTCTATAGAAGAATGTTTGGGATCCACTAAAGCTTCCAATGTCTCAAGGATAATTGGTTGCAAAATGCTAAGTTTCCCCTGAAGAGTGTTGATCTAGATAACAACATGACCTTTCATAAGAATTAAAACAATCTTTTTAGAATACTCAGGGTCAGTGAATCCTCTGATTAAATACAGAAATCTGTAATAGCTAGGAAGGCTGGTAACATTTCAGAACATGGTCACTGCTGGAATGCCCATCCCAGATGATTAAAAACTAGATCTCCTAGGTTAAAAGATAACCATGCATAACGTTGTTAGTAAACTCCCATTTGGTTGCCAGGGAATTAACTCCCATAAGACTCTTCCCCCTACAGACACCAGACACTTATGAAAGGAATGGAGGACTGATTAAAAGAAAAGCTGCCGTTCTTTGGTTAAAACATAAACTTGGGCTTCCCTGGTGGCGCAGTGGTTGAGAGTCCACCTGCCGATGCAGGGGACACGGGTTCGTGCCCCGGTCTGGGAGGATCCCACGTGCCGCGGAGCGGCTGGGCCCGTGAGCCATGGCCGCTGAGCCTGCGCGTCCAGAGCCTGTGCTCCGCAACGGGAGAGGCCACAACAGTGAGAGGCCCTCGTACCACAAAAAAACAAACAAACATAAACTTTACATCTGGTAAACAATACCTATGTTCTTTGTAAATAGGATACAGTTCAAAACTCTTATGAACAAGGCTCTTTTGAAAACCAAAACATACCTTAGACTTTACAAAATAAACTTGAAAAGTCGAAAGTGTATTTATTATTCAGGTTAATATAGGCACAGCAGGAACCAATCAGCAGATATACATTGATACAGCTATACTAGTTCTTAAAATATTAAAATTCTTCCATACCTGTTGGTAAACAGCATAACAGCAGCTGAACTAAGCAGTAAGATTAATTAATAATGTTAATTCCAACATATACTGTCCATCCCAGCATTAGCTGCTAAGAGCTTAGTCAGTCTGTGTAGCTTGCCAGCGACCGTTTATACCTTCATTTCTTTCCATTTTTTCCCTGCTTGGTAACTGGGCTTCAACTAGTCACCATCTCATTGGCTGGCACTAGCTGGTGCTATTGCCTCATTAACCTGAGTAAGGAACAGAGCCATCTCCTACTCCTTCAGTAGAGCAAGGCAGACAAAGAAGGGTGCCAGGTTCCAACAACCCCCACCCACCTCATGTCCCCTTTACTCTCCCCTCTTCTTCTCCCACTCTGGCTAGCATGCTCATGGCACTGACTCTTGCATGTAGCCAGGTACTACATGACTAACGTAGTACCTGAACAGTAGTATCCTAATAGGAGGAAGAAAAGATGAAAGATTTGTCGGGGCCAGGAAAGCAGTGACCATCCTTGTTCAGAGCCTGACAGGATCCCCAGACACTCAATGATTATCAACTTAAAGGAGGAATGGTAAGAAGAATTGTACACGGTTTCTATGTCAAACTAGGTCTCAAACACAGGCATCACTTAGCTAGCTCAAAAAAAGGATTACACAAACAAATCAAAGAATGATATGGAAACTATCAGAATTATTTGATGAAAGATTTGTGCTATAATATTTATCATGTGCAAGCAGTTACACAACAATTTAGAGAATAAAATGGAGTACAGTTAAAACCTTCTGATATGTTCATTTATATCATATTTAGGATAAGTATTTTTGAATTAGCATCCCTGAATACACTTATTAAAATTGAACAACAGGGGCTTCCCTGGTGGCGCAGTGGTTGAGAGTCCGCCTGCCGATGCAGGGGACGCGGGTTCGTGCCCCTATCCCGGAGGATCCCACGTGCCGCGCAGCGGCTGGGCCCGCGAGCCATGGCCGCGGAGCCTGTGTGTCCGGAGCCTGTGCTCCGCAACGGGAGAGGCCACAGCAGTGAGAGGCCCGCGTACAGCAAAAAAAAAAAAAAAAAAAAAAAAAAAAATTGAACAACAGATAAACAACCTGAAATGAGCTTCACTGAATGTCATAACATGACTGTCAAAGAGACTCTATGTATACCATACCTAGAGACTTTACATCTATTTGTTTGGGTCATAAATTTTAAGAATTAAGTACTTTCTGCATATAAGACCCTTAGAAATGTTTTTATTTGGGGGAAGGGTGTGGTTAGGGAAAACGCTACTAAAACAATACCAGGCTTCCCTGGTGGCGCAGTGGTTAGGAGTCTGCCTGCCGAGGCAGGGGACGTGGGTTCGTGCCCCGGTCCGGGAAGATCCCGCATGCCACGGAGCAGCTGGGCCCGTGGGCCATGGCCGCTGGGCCTGCGTGTCCGGAGCCTGTGCTCCGCGGCGGGAGAGGCCACAGCAGTGAGAGGCCCGCGTACCACAAACAAACAAACAAACAAAAAAAGAAAACCAATACCAATGTGTCTTCCTCCTCAATAGCACTGTAAAACCAGAAAACATTCAAGAAGCTAAATAAAAACAGGCTTACCCGATATTGCAGGAGTGCTTCTATAGCTCTAAATTCAAAAGGTAAAGGGTATGTGACAAGTTGACCCTCTCCAGCCAACTGTGAAGGGAGCTCCCGGAACAGCCACTGCTCTAAATTTAAATTACGATAATCTAGTATCAGAAGACACTCTGGAGTTATCACAGCTTTCAAATACTGGGGAAAAAAAAACAACATATATATATATATATATATATATACACACACACATATATATATGTACACACACACGTGCGTATGTAAGTTGTAGAGTTGTAGGGAAAAAATAACCTTCATAAAAGAGGATTTAATACTCTATTAATTTTGGACTAAGCCTAAACCAAATCACTGTTCATTTGGTTTTTCAAAAAAAGTCAAGACTTTTTTTTTTAAAGAGAGGAAGCCTAAAATAAATCCAAGTCTTGATACCTCTAACTCAGTCTCAACAGAACTAGAATTAAACAAATTATGTATTTATTAGGACTTCCAGGGTAATCATGAGGAATATAGAGAACAAAGGAAACAAGATAAGGTCTTCTTAAAAGTCAGGTATTCAGCAGACTTTTAGAAAAGATTTAGTTTAATCATGATTAGTTTGGCTGAAATGGGAAAGTTTCCTTTTTAAAGTATCACCAAAACACATTAAGCTAATTCAAAATGATAAAGATAAAATGTATCCTTAGCGCTCTAATTTAGAACACTATGAAATTAAAAATTTATTCTAAAATGACTGACATCTTTTATGTTAGAAGAGTAACACAGAAGAGTAGCCTGTGGCCACTGTATTAGTGACATAAAAATCAGAAATTTTTCTTTCACATTTTCCCCATTTTACAGCTGATCCTTGAACAACACTGGCTTGAACGATTCGGGTCCACTTACATGCAGAATTTTTTCAGTAGTAAATACCACAGTACTACACTATCTGTGGTTGGTTGAATCTGAGGATGTGCAACAGCAGATATGGAGGAACCGTGACTATAAATTTTATGTGGATTTTTGACCGTGTGGAGGTTCAGCGCCCCTGACCCCCATGTGGCTCAAGGGTCAACTATAATATGAACATTTTTATTCAGAAAAGTTGAAAAATTACACAGTGAAAACCTATACACATACCAATTCGATACAATTAACATTCTGCTAAATCTGCTTTATCACATACTTCTCTATCTCTTCATTAAAGAGGTACTGTTTGGAAGGGTGCTATCTATTGATAATAAAAGTGAAGAATGTGTTTTGGAGAAAAATCACTTGGGAAAAGACTGCTTCCCTTTTTAATTTTTTAAAAAATTAATTCTAGATAAATTGACAAAAACCTGCCATCAAAGACTTTTTGAAGAAAGCAAGTCTCATGTCCACTGCAGCACCGATACCACTGAGACCTGCGTCCCCTCATCTATTTCCAAACCTTAAACATTAGCCCACTAAAATAACTTAAAGCTTTCCATAAAAACAAAAATTTAAATTAAGATGATAAACTTTAAAGGATATTCTTAGGCTATTTGGAAAACCAGAATATATTCTTAGTAGCTGAAGTTACACTACAATTACACATAACTGTATACAACTGAAAATGTCTATTATAAATCAAGATTCTTTCTCTTATTTCAGAAACTAGAGACTAAATTCAAACAGTGAGAATGGAGACCAAAGTCAGATCTTTTCCATCATAAATAGAGCAGTGCTATGCCTGCTGAGCATTATGTATATAATCCATGTAAAATGAGTTTTACTCTTAACAACATGTTATATTATAAAATATTCTATGTTTCACATAGCTATTTTTATTACGAAATTACTTTTAACCTAGTTATTGATCAAGATAGTTAGGAAGTAACTTTTATAAGACTGCAGTGGAGAAATGTATATGAAATAAAATCCTTTACCTCCATTCTCATGATAATCCTATTGTTTCTGGTTGTGATGCTCATTAAATGCTGAAACCTCAAATCTCTGGCTTGAAGACCTAATTCTTGATATAAGTCAGTTTTCTTCCTTTCTATAAAAGAAACATGTTCAATAAAAAAAAGTGGCTAAACCAACAAACCGAAAAGTTTAGGTTTTTATATCAGAGTACCCTCCCACCACCAAGATAATCTTCTATTACTACCAGAAACGAGAGCTAAACTGGGTCTTTTTAATACCCATTTCTACCTCAAAAACATACTCAGGCTAAATCTGGTCAAACTAATTTTTCTTTTCTCCTTTTAACCATACTTCATAAAATTTCTCTGTACTTAGAAAAGCCCCTTGGGACCAATATAAAAACCATAGCTATACATCATTGGAATTTACAGTATCAATTTCTAGCTCTAGATTCATGGATTTTTAAATATGAACTGTATAGAACTACAGTTCTATTTTCTATTTTTTCCTTACTACATTATCAACTTCAGCATTTTAAATCTATGAACAGACAAGTTCAATCTTCTTTGTTCTTGGACTAATACAAAATGAGAAAATGAAGTCAGTTCTCACACTAGATTCTCCTACCTGAGAACTAAATTTATTACCTAAGAGAAAGCAAAACAGATGAAGGAACTCAAGAAATGATACTCGTAATAGTAGCATCTATTCTTGTAGTATCAAGTCACACCTGTGATAGAGCTCTAAGTAGAGTAACCTTTTGAAGGAGATGCCGAGCCAAAAAACGCCCAAAATACTCCACTAGGATCTTAGCAACAGCAGGAACAGGACCACGGGGTGGGAAGGACGTGGGAGACCTGCAGCCTGCACCTGAGCTCAGACAGTAAAGTTATGCTTGGTTTCATTTAAAAAAGTGACCGTCCATAGGAGCCATCGCTGGCAGAGTTCCATCTGACTGCCATCCAGTGCCCTGTCCCTTCTGTCTGCTGTCACCCAGTGCTACTGCAGTAACAGTGGTATTATGTGATTCTCTGCCTTCAACATGGTACAGGAGGAGAGGGACATGAGGACTGGGGCAGTGAAAGGGAGATTAAGGAAGAGAAACAAAAGGGAGAAGAATGTTTCTCTCTCAGCTGCACACCAGCCTATGCTCTTCTTTTAACATCCTGTTAGAGTGAAAGTGGCTCCTGACACAACAACACAGATCAGGTGTTGCCAGTTCCAATTAGGACAGATTGGCAAATGCTGAAAAAGATCTCCTTCAACACATCCATATACGCAAAGAATATTCTACTCAAAATATTATAATTTCTTGACTTCCAGTGGGTTCACTCATTCACTGCTGAGTGATTTAAAAGAAAATTACAGATACTCACCAAAAGAAGTAACCTTTCCCCCTTTGTCAAATTTTGTCTGGAGAGAGATAATAAAATATTATTTTCTCCCAAATCAGTACACTATTTATGGTATCATATCATATGGTATTATAATCCTCCCAAATACTGAAATACAGATTAAAAACCATAACTGCCCTTAAGTTAAATTCAGTTTTGAGTTAAGGGTCAAAAAAAAAAATCCCTTTCCCTTTGCTAGGACAAATCTGACCCTGGATTAACTTTCTAACTTGGATCCCCGGGAGATCTGATAAAGGACTGTCAGTTGTGTTACTAGGCAACAACGCTTATGGTAAAAGTGACTGGTAGACAGACTGCCCTGGACTGGAAAGACTAAGAACAGACTACAGACACCTGTGGGGAAGCCATGGTTCTGCCTTTCCCGAGTGTAGTGGTTCTTGTAACTGACTATGCTCCTTGTGGGAGCCCTGGATGTGTCTCCGGGATGGTTACAAGATACTGGCACTAGAGGGCCTGGGAATTCTAAGCCAAGGTGGATCTCACAGCCACATTTGAGAATATCCTCTCCTCGCAACTGAGCTGTCACACAGGGGGCCACAGGAGCCCCTGCCTGGCTGTAAGGACTTCTTTTGAAGAGAAAACACCTAATGCTTCCCTTCTGCACTTCCTATCCTTTATCCTTCTGAACAGACTGGGACCAAGTGTGGCTTATCTTGTGAATCTAAGTATCTATGGGAGGCTATGAAGTCTCTCTGGTGGGTGTTGCAGAATCAATAAATGTTTACAAAAAAGACCTCTTCTGGGGCTTCCCTGGTGGCGCAGTGGTTGGGAGTCCGCCTGCCGATGCAGGGAACGCGGGTTCGTGCCCCTGTCTGGGAGGATCCCACGTGCCGCGGAGCGGCTGGGCCCGTGGGCCATGGCCGCTGGGCCTGCGCGTCCAGAGCCTGTGCTCCACAACGGGAGGGGCCACAGCAGTGAGAGGCCCGCGTACCGCCAAAAAAAAAAAAAAAAAAAAGACCTCTTCTGATAGTTTAGAAAGAGGACACAATGCAGAAACTGTGCTTATTTCCTATAAAGCAGAGGGAAGGTTTTCCTGTAATACTTGTCCATAGTCAAGTTTGAAGATATCAAATAATATTTAATGAATCACTAGGTACTGGGCTGTATTAATTACTATTAAATATGCATTTTCAGGAAGACATACTCTAAGATACAGTTGTAGGTCCAAGTCCTGGGTTATTACCATGGAAAATACACATGCTGTGTTAATAATAACACAATAAAACCTCACAATATATATATCAGCTTGCTTCTCATGAGCAAAGATAAGATCAACAGGAATATATGAGTATCATAAAACATCAGAGTTCAAGGGAAATTTACATCAAGGGAAGCTTTATGTTTTGTGTAATACACACTAGCTTTCCTCCTTACACTTATTTCACAAATATATACATCTGCTGCAGAAAATTTGAAAATAAAGATAAATAAAACTATTTGGTCACAAATTTTAGAGAAAACCATGCTAATATTTTACTGAATGTCCTTCCAGACTTTTTCCTATTAAATATATTCATGTTACACACACTTCTTTGCAGTCTCCCCTCCACTTTCAACTTAACAATGTATGGTGAATATTTTTGCATCTCAATATTTATATTTTTTCCTTAATGGGATTTTTTTGGTTTAAAAAAAACCATGAGATCACACAAACTGATTTTTTAAAAAAATGTTTACCTTGTAATATAACTCACATTATTTCAAGTAGCATCAACTGATTTTAAGTGCTCTTGGTAGACAATGATTTCACCTGCAAAGACCCTTCTTTCAATAGTTAACACCTGATTTTGTACTGTTAATTAAACTGGCTAATTCTTCCAGAACAGTGAATAAGAGTGATAACCCCCAGAACTATATGTAAAAGTTATCTTGTTCTGTATAGTTGATAAAGAAAAGTTCTTATGTTAGTAAGCCTAAATAATAAGGATGATATATAATGGCTAATATATACTGAATGCTTACCATGCATGAGGTATTATTTTTAAGGGTTTTACATATGTGAGTTAATTTAAATCTCACAATTCTATAAGGTGGGTACTTTTACCCCCAGTATACAGGTGAGAAAACTAGGGCACAAAGATGTTATCATAACTTGTCCAAGTCCATCCAGTTCGTAAGAGACAGAGTTGAGATCTGAAATTAGAAACTCTGGCTCAGAGCAAGCACTTTATTTTTCTCTCTCTAAATATGTGTGTGTGTGAAACACACCATTTGTGTTATTTTATTCAATTTTTTTTCTGAAAAAAAGAGAAAGCTGCAGAGATCATGACCCTTCAAAGCATGCACTCTCAGGTAATACACTGTGCTGCCCTCAAAATGCTTCTGCATATATTACGTTGCATAGCACAGGTTCAAGCCGTTTTGTAATTAACAGCCTTCAAGGATTTCTAAATAGATTTCTGGAGAAATCTTGAGTATTCAAATAGGCAGCTCTGAATTGTGATTTGAGCCACCTGTTCTAGTATTAAAAGATGAGCTCTTTAGTCATTAGCAAAGTTTCGAGAGTGCTGTGAAGCAAACCTAGCTGGTACTCAGGTCACTGGCTAAGCAAAAGACAATGACTTATAAGGATTCATTATAAAACAAAGTAAGTAATATCATCAAACGGACCACACATACTCACCACAGTAAACACCGGGGCTACACTGGCTAAAGTGGCTTGAGAGACATCAGAAGTTCTAAACCGGTGAATTTCACCTGAAAAATGAATCAGAGAATTCCTTGTGATCATATGATTGGTTTTCACATGCAGCTAAGATATAATTCTCACAGTATGTGGAGGTCTTCAGACTATTTTACTATGTTTTGAATCTTTTTCCTAGAGGGAAAATAAGAAACACTCTTGTTAATATTTGTAGGTGATAATGTTACGTTTGGCAATGAATGAGTAGCTTAGGTGAGGCATTAGAATAATCTATGGACTCCAATCACCCTTTTTCCTTTCTAAGTATTATTGATATCTTATAGTTGGATGAACAAGTATATTACAATGTTCTGAGATTAAAATAAAATGTCCATTCTTTTTTGCCTAGTTTAGAAAGGCTCTTCATGCAAGTTACATTGGTACAGTTTAGAAAACATACATTCCAAGAACCACTTGACCTTTCAGCATTCCAATATCAGGATTATTTGACCTTTAAATTATGAAACCTACTGATTTTACTTCTGTGTATTAACTTCTTTTCCACACATATACTTTAGAGTGAACATACTTATGAAATAACCTACTGCACTGGAATGGAGACCCCAGTGAACTGGAATAAAGACAAATCTTTATTTGAAAATAAACCTATTTAAAACATGTGATTTCAACTGAAGTGAGCTCTCAAGTATAACCAAGTAAATTTAATGCCCGACAAAGGACACTGTTCAAAATACTAAACATAAGAGGAATGAACAGAATTGCTATCTACAGAACGTGTAGATATATTCTCATTTCTGACCTTATTCCTTCCTATTACATACATTTAAAGACATATAACTTGTTACCACCTGAGGTTTGTTGGTTCCCTTCTACAAAATACAAACTATGTTACGAGGGTCAGCTGAATAAAGGTTAAAGAGCTACACATCAGCACTTGCTAATCAGTCACAAATTAGATTAAATGTTACCATCTAATGTTTTGTTCTAAAACATGAGATGGGCTGAACCTGGGTTCCCAGGCATTTACCAAACAAAGAAGGGAATACGAAATGTAACCCAGCTTGGAAAGAGTCTCCTAATGGGTTTGGGGAAGAAGGTGGAGACGGTGAATTACTTCGGGAGCATTTTGAGAGTACAACTGAGAAACTTACTTGAGCACGTTTTTTGCGAAGCCATATATTTTAATGCCTTTTGTTTCTCAGCAATCTTAGCACCCACACGGTCACATGTGTGAAAATGTCAACGTATTACCGTCATGCTCTATCATTCAGGGGAAAAAAAAATAACTCAAATTTCAACCCCGCTCCCCCCATCCCCCGACTCCTTCTGGCTGTCTGGTTACACAGTACTTGGAAAAAAAGTCAGATCTTTCTCAGAAGCAACTCTTCCTATTAAGTTTCAAAGTCTTCAGCCTCACCTCTAGGTGCTTCCCCCACCCCTTACCTGAGCAACTGGAAAAGGTATAAATGTGTCCGTCCATAAGGAAGAGTAAGAAGACAGGGAAGATACTTAAAAAAATATTTCAGGTAGATAAGCCTAATCTTAGCTTCAGCACTATGATGATTAAAGTCTTTTCACAAGCGCACTTAGGCCTGGAGATTTGCAGCCGGGGCGGTGGGAAAGACAGAGGCCTGTCGGGTCGGGCTCTAGCTGGGCACAAGGCGCAGTGCTCAGTCGCGTTCGGGGCTGGTGGGACGCAGCTCGGCCCGCGGACCTGTGCAAGGGGACAAGAGCCGGGCGCCCAAGGGAGGACCTGGAGGCCGAGGCCGGAGCAGCCACAGCCACGTGGGCTCCGGCGGTCTGGTCGGGGCCCCGGGAGCACGGCAAGCCCGGCGTCCCGGGGCTGCGGGGCGGAGAGGGGAGTACCTGCCGTGGGGAGCCGGCGGGGCCCGTACAGCGGCGCGGCCCACCTCCTTCCGAGCAGCTGGGCAGCGCGGCCGCAGGCGGCAACGGGGCGAGTCCCGGGGGTCAAGCCCAAGGCCAGAGCGCACAGGGTGCGCCGGGGCAACCTCACCGCGCGGGGCAGGAGCTGGGCCAGGCTCCGCAGGCATTCCATGGCGCTGGAGCGAGGAGGAGGCAGCTGCGAGACCCCAGCCCTTCATACCTGAGGGTAGCGAAGCAGCCGGCACTTCGCGACCCCGCGCGAGCGCCCAAGCTGCAGCCGCTGCCTACCGGGCATGCGCGGAGCGTGCTGGCGTCTAATGTTCTGCGCATGCTCGGCAGGTGCCTTTGGGCGGGCATCTCGTGTCCCTCGGCCAATCGGAGTTTGTCTCCTGCACCTGAGTCTGTACCTGTAAAGCGTGTAGGGACCGGCTCGGGGGGGCGGGGCGCGTTCACCTGCGTGAGTCGAACTATCTAACCCAGATTCGACCCTTAGGGCCTTGGAGCGGTCAGGTCGGCGCGTAGAGTGTCGATTATTTCTATTAACTAGTAATCGTTAAATGTGAAAAAATACCCAGCATGTATATAATGCTTTGCGGTCTCTGGAGCACTTTCAAACGTATGATGCAGTCTGCAATTTGGAAGTGAGGAAATTATCCCCATTCCCAACTCAATTTATATTTAAGTTTAATGTAGCAAAAATAATTAACCGTCATATGGAATGATATATTACATTTTGCTAGTGAAGACTGAGGAACATAAACGCGTAGGATTTATAGTCTGTATTTAATCAAACGTAAGATAGTATCAATTTAAAGGTGCCAGTTTATATACCACCAAGAAAGAAAAATTGCTGATAAACTTTGCTCTCTATATCATTTAAGAGTCATCCCAATTTCAGTCTGTAAAATAAAAAAAAGTTAGGCTTAGAATTGATGAAATATAGTATATATACATCTTTTTAAAGTGTGAGTTAAGACTTGTCGCTTACAAGGTAGAAATGCAAGGCAGACACAAGTTTCACAGATTCCCATTCAATCACTATGTATGAGTACAGAGCTGAGGAAACACGAGAGAACTTTTTCCCCCCCTGTAGGATATTGAGACTGAGGATGGATTAGGCGGCAGTAGACAGAGAGAAGGCTTCCAAAACAGGGGACATTTGACTTGAGCATTGAGGGCAAAGGAGGACTTCCAGCAGTGCTTCCTTGGCAGTGGGATGGGGTGGGGTTTGGAAAGTCTGGAAAAGAGCCCTGGGTATATAGTACATGGCCGGTAGATTTTTCATGTAACTAAGGGCAAAAAGGATGAAATACATCTTTCAAGAACATTGCGTGCCTTCAGAGACAATACTTAGTCCCCAGCATGAAGAGACAACTCTGTTTAAGATGACCCTTACAGAGCCTTAGAAAAACTCTGGGACATGGCCAGACACATGGCCTTGAAACTCATGTCAAGGATTTAGAATTTCATCTGAGAGGGGTGGGAGCCATTGTGGGGACTTTGAGCAGAGAAGTAAATCTGATTTATGTTTAAATGGATTGTTCAGGCTGTGTGGGGAAGAGATTACAGAAAGGTAAGCGTGGAAGCAGATAGATGGTGATGATGGTTTGGGTTAAGGTGGAGTTGGTGGAGACTGGATGGGTTTGGTGCTATAAACTGAAGGCTGAGTTGACAAGATTTGCTGATGGGATGTAAATAAAGAGGCATAGAAGCTGACGCCAAATTTTTTGGCCTAAACAACTGGGCATTCATGGTGCCATTTACTGAACTAGGGAAATTTGGAGAGGAGCAAGTTTAGATGGAGAGCAGATGATGGCTTGGCGTTTGGTTCTGGGCATGTTAACTTTGAGAGCTCTACTAGACAGATATCTAAGCATAGATATCAAGTAAGCAGTGTGGAGTCTGGGGAGATTTTGGAGCTAGATATATACATTTGAGACTATATAGAAATATTTAAAGCCATATGATTGGGTAAAATCTCTTAGGAGGTGAGACAGGAAAGAGAAAAGTTCCTGTGATTCAGCTCTAGGTCTTCCAACATTTAATGGTTAAGAATCGAAGATGGATCCAGCAGAATATGAGAAGGCATGGCCAGGAAGGAGAAGTAAAATTAGAGAGGGTGGGATCCTTGAAGCTAACTGGAGAAAGTGTGTCAGGAATGAGGAAGTGATCAGTTATGTCAAATACTACTGTTTGGTAAGTGAGAAATGAGAATTGTCTATAGTGGATGTGATGCTGTGGAGCTTACTGGTGATCTTGACAGGAACCGTTTTCAGAGAGTGGTAGGGAATGGGATCTGGATTATCACCTTCCTTTTTAAAAATTTTTTTTTATTGGGGTATAGTTGTGTTACAATGTTGTGTTAGTCTCTACTGTTCATCACCTTCCTTTTCATCTCAAGCCATGACAGAATCCCAAAAGATTCTGCACCTATATAACAATTTGGCTTTAACATTCCTTAATCTCTTTCCTTATCTCTTGAGCTTCAAAGCACGTCGGTGACCTAATCCCCCAGGATCACACTCTGGATTGTGTTCTCACCCAGAATTGTTTCATCACAGAAATGTTATACCAGTTATGCACACCATAGCCTCCTGGAGGCTCTACACCCACAGTGATTATATTCTTCCATCAGACCCTTCCTGGATACTCTTCCTTCTCTACCCAGCCCATATTATGTAACTGATCACTGAAACCACTAAGACTTGTACTTGGAGCATGTTGCACTCATGGGATGTAATCATAGAAGCCACTTTATTTTTGTCTCTTTAATCCTGCTGAGTGGGGCTAGTCTTTCTCTTGCCTCTTGAAAACTTGAGCCGGTTCCATGACTTCTCCAGTCTTTCAGTCCTATGTTCGTTTTAGTCTCAATTCAGCAATTTAAAATATCCACTCCTTATTATGTTTAGTGAAATAAGTCAGAAAAAGACAAAGACTGTATGTTATCACTTATATGTGGAATCTAAAAAATAAAACAAATGAATGAATATAACAAAACAGAAACAGACTCATAGATACAGAGAACAAATCAGTGGTTACCGGTGGGGAGAGGGATGTGGGGAGGGGCAAGATAGGGGTAGGGGATTAAGACGTACAAACAGCTATGTATAAAATAAATAAGCTACCAGGATACAGCACTGGGAATAGAGCAAATATTTTATAATAACTATAAATGGAGTATAATCTATAAAAATTTTGAATCACTATGTTGTGCACCTGAAACTAATATATTGTAAATCCACTATACGTCAATAAAATAAAACATCCACTCCGTATACTTCAATTCAGTAATTTGCAGTCTCAGACCCAGTATACTAATTGTTGTTTCAATCTTCATTCAAAGGAAAGACTCAGTTCCTCTTTCCTTTTTAAGCCTGGGGGCAAATAAGAATTTTGGGTGTGGGTAGAGATTCTGGGCAGCTCCTTCTACCCATTTCCCACTGCCTTTCTTATTCCATGGCTGCTGTTTCTGACTCTGCTGGGGCAGTGAAGCAAAGTTAACAGTGAACCGGGGCTTCCCTGGTGGCACTAGTGGTTAAGAATCCGCCTGCCAATGCAGGGCACACGGGTTCAAGCCCTCGTCCGGGAAGTTCCCACATGCCGCGGAGCAACTAAGCCCGTGCACCACAACTACTGAGCCTGCACTCTAGAGCCCGCGACCCACAACTACGGAAGCCCACGTGCTTAGAGCCCGTGCTCCGCAACAAGAGAAGCCACTGAAATGAGAAGCACCGCGACCAAGAGTAGCCCCTGCTCACCGCAACTAGAGAAAGCCCGCGCACATCAACGAAGACCCAATGTAGCCAAAAATAAATTTAAAAAAATAAATAAGTTGAAAAATAAATAAAGAACTAAAAAAAAAAGCTAAAAAAAAAGTGAACCAAATGTGTTTTTTTTTGTTTTGTTTTTGGTTTTTTTTTTTTTTCGGTATGTGGGCCTCTCACTGCTGCGGCCTCTCCCATTGCGGAGCACAGGCTCCGGACGCACAGGCTCAACAGCCACGGCTCACAGGCCCAGCCGCTCCGCAGCACGCGGGATCCTCCCGGACCGGGGCACGAACCCGTGTCCCCTGCATCGGCAGGCGGACTCCCAACCACTGCGCCACCAGGGAAGCCCCAAATGTGTTTATTGAAAGATGGCCCCGTGTTCTCTCTAGGCAGGGCAGATTTTAAGCTGATTTCATCGTGGGCATATTCCCGTGGTCTCCAGAGGACCACCTCCCTCCCTCTCCCACCCCACCCCCCAACCCAGGGCCATCTGATTGCCATTGCTTTGATGTGGGCAGTGACCGTCCTGATCACTTTCAGATTCTGCCCCTTCTTGCCTCAGATGACCATGTTCCTCTCTTCCTGCCCTTTGGGGCAGGATCCTTTTACAAGCAACCCCAGATTGATATTCCTGTTGTCAGGTCTGCATGTAGGATTTCATGCACCTTTAGAGGGAGTGCAGTTACTTCCCTGCAGAGCTGGTCTCCCTCGCCCAGGTGTGAGTCTAGGATCTCTTCCAGCTCTTGGAGTGCTCTTAAGTTCCTCTCACTAGACTTGGAGTGGGCAACACTTCCCCTACTCCTTTCTCTTGATGGTCGTGGTAGGGGTGGGATTCCCAAGCACAGTTTTTTCCTCCAAATCTTCCATATAATATCTGCCCCTAAGTCTTCAGTCTTTCAATCCTTCTATATTGTGAGAGGTGAGAGGTCAAAGAGCTCTGTGATGGCTGCTCAGATTGTTCCCTGGGGAATTTGCATCTGGCAATCCATCTGGTAACTCACTTTGGTGCTGATACCCTATCTTGGCATCTCCGTGGAAGCACCTACACTCCTCAGCACCTTTGATTGTTGCACCTCTTTTATTTATTTGTTTATGCAGTCATTTATTTCACAAATATTTATTGAGCATAAACTTCATGCCAAGTATTATTTTAAGTTCTAGGGGTAGAGGAGTGAATGAAACAAGTCCCTGTTTATACTGAATAGTGGTCCCCCCAAATTTATGTTCACCCAGAATCTCAGGATGTGACCTTATTTGTTTTTTGTTTTGTTCTGTTTTGGCTGTGTGGCATGTGGGATCTTAGTTCCCCGGCCAGAGACATGGAACCCACACCCCCTGCAGTGGAAGCACAGAGTCTTAACCACTGGACCAACAGGGAAGTCCCAGGATGTGACCTTATTTGGAAGTAGAGTCTACAGATTTAATTAGTTAAGGATCTCAAGATGAAATCATCCTGGATTTAGCGTGTGCCCTACAATGACTAGTGTCTTTGTCAGAGAAAGGAGGGAAATTTGGACACAGAGACCCAGATAGAAGGCCACCATGTGAAGATGGAGGCAGAAACTGGAGTGACGCTGCCACAAGCCAAGGAACACCAGAAGCTACCAGAAGCCTAAAGAGACAAGGAAGGGTTCTCCCCTAGAGACCTCATAGGGAGCATGGTCTTGCTGACCCGATTTTGGTCGTCTAGCCTCCAGAACTGTGAAAGACTAGTGTTCTGTTGTTTTACTCCACCTAGTTTGTGGTCCTTTGTTATGGCAGCCCTGGGAAATTCATAAGCTACATGTTTTCATGTAGCTTAAATTCTAGTTCATTGGGGCCCATAAAATTCGTAGTCCCAGCTCTGCCCTCAGTGCTGCCTGCCAATTATTTTGCCCTCTCTCAGTCCCTTCTTTTTTTCCCCTTACACCTCCTTTGAATATTTACCGGTATCCTCAAACCTCTTATTCCAGCCAAACTCTACTCTCTCTTAGCAGATGGAGTACTCTGCAGTCATTTAAGGTACAAAATAATTTTACAGTGTCAGGAAATACAGTGATATAGACCAAAAGCAAGTAAGACCTGTTATAATTTTATGTTTTCCTCTGGCTTAAGTTCTGGCTTTTATGGCTCTTTAATATTTGGCTTTGGAATTCAAATCAAAGCCTTCTCCCAAAATGTTTTGGGCCTTTAGGAGAAGTACATTCATTTCCTTTGGAGCCTCAGATGCATTTCTTGAAAGTAATTATATATTCTGGTCATTCTTCATCCCTTCAACCAATATTTCCAGGCACTGTATTTAGCTCTGGAAATATAAAAAAAGAGAGATGTGATACTTAGCCTCAAGGAGCTTACATATCAGAGACAGACATTCAAAACATGATTTTACAGATAATTGTTTAATTTCACTTGTGAAGAGTACTGTGAAAGAAGAGTACAGAGTTCTATGAGGACTTAGAAGAGGTGGACCAACACGGGAGGCCAAGGAAAGCCCTTCTTAGGAAGTGACAATTTGGCTGAGACCAGAAGGATGCATAAGCATTAGCCAAATGAAGAGGAGGGGCTAAGAAAAATTTCCAACCAGGGGAAAAATTGTGTGGGAAGACTAGTGTTCTTGGGCCACTGGAAGACCTACCAGAAGTGGCTGTGTCTGGAGTTCAAGTGATTCTAGATGAGGCCAGAGGGGAAGGCAGGGGCATATCATGCCAGGCTCTACCAACCAACTGAAAGAGTTTTGATTTCATTCTTTGAGAAACGGGGACACTATTGAAGGGTTTTAAACTAGGGGAATGGATGTGGTTTTCATTTCTATTTTTTAATTTTTAAAAATTATTATTTTTTGGCCATGCCACATGGCATGTGGGATCTTAGTTTCCCAACAGGGATTGAACCCTCGCCCCCTGCAGTGGAAGCACAGAGTCTTAACCACTGGACCGCCAGGGAAGTCCCACGATTTTCATTTTTAAACGGTCACTCTGGTTTCCCTTGGAGACTGGGTTATGCGGGGTGAGAGGGGAAGCAGGAAGAGCATTGCGAGGCTGCTGCAGGCATCCGTAAAAGATTTGATGGGGGCTTGGATGAGGACAGGTGAAATGGATATGGAGGGGATAGACTGAAGAGTTATTTAGGAAGTAGGGTGGGTGGGACTTGGTGACTGGGGAGAGGGAGAGGGCATATCACTTTGCTCAGGCTGCCATAACAAAATTCCACAGACTGTATGGCTTCAACAACATAAATTTATTTTCTCACTATTTTGGAGGCTGGGAGCCCAAGATCAAGCTGTTGGCAGGTTTGGTTTCTCCTGAGGCCTCTTTCTTTGGCTTGCAGCTGGCTGCCTAATTGCTGTGTCCTCACATGGTCTTTTTTCTGCACACGCACATCCCTGGTGTTTCTCTGTAAGTCCTAATTTCCTCTTCTAATAATGACATCGGTTAGATTGGAGTAGGGCCCACACTAATGGCCTCACTTTTAACTTAATCACCTCGTTAAAGGCCTTATCTCCAAATATAGTCATATTCTGAGGTCCTGGGGGTTAGGGCTTCAAAATATGAATATGGGGACACAATGCATTCAATGACAGAAGGTAAAGATGAAATCCATGACTCTGGGAGAAGTAAAATACTGAATTATGGTGCTGTTGACTGAGTTAGGAAAACCTGGAGGAAGAGATAATTCAGAGGAAAGACTGGGAATTCTATATTGGACCTGCTGGGTTTGAGACTGCCTAGTAAATAATCCAACTGAATAAACAGATCATTGGTCTGGAGCTAAGAATATGGGTTTATCTAGGCTAGATGGATAAACGTGGGGGATTTGGCGTATAGATAATCAGTGAGGTTATAGACGTGCAGGAGATTGCCTGGGGGCAGGGGGTGTATAATAAGGAGGGGAGAAAAGGGTCCAGATCACAGTCTCCAAGGCACACCAACCAAAACCGGAGTGATAGAGGAAGAGCCAGCAAAGGAGACTGAGGAGTGTGGGTACTTTGTCTGTTGCTTGCATATACTGGCCTAAACAGCAGTGACCCCCAAATAAAATAGTGGAGTTACCCTGAAAGAATACTGCTTTTCACTATGGTGGCAGACTAGTTATGGTGAGGACCTAGAAGTTACTATAGCTCTAAATTTCACTAAGATCCATAAGGAAACAACCCATGGGTCTCCTCGATAAAAACAAATGCAGATCCTCAGCGTTGATGTGAGGGGAGGGCTCTCTGTGATGGGTTTAGGAGTCTGGCCCATCGTCCCTCTGTTGTTTCCCTTGTGGCTTTCTTACTGTCATCACCACCATTCTGAAGTTGAGGTTCTACTCCTTTTTAAAGTCCTGGGTTAAGCCAGAATATTTGAGTTTATCATTATATACCAAGCACTGTGCTTAAGCACTGCAAGTAGTAAACTAGAGGCAAAAAGTTGGCGCAATATTGTAGTATCATGATTATACTTTTCCACGCTTATCTCAACTGCTAGGTTTCCTTAGGGCAGTAGTCTCTAACTTTTTATTTAATCACAAAAGACTCCTCGTATTATTTTGTCCCAAAGGATCTATAAATTCCTACAATATTTCATCAGATGAAATGAACTTGTATGTAGTAAGTGTCTACACCCCTTTATTTTAGTTAGTCTAAGAAATTTTCTTGTAGATAAGTTTTTAGTTGTTATTGGAGCATTTTTTTACTTTTTTTTTTTTTGCGGTACGCGGGCCTCTCACTGTTGCGGCCTCTCCCGTTGCGCAGCACAGGCTCCGGACGCGCAGGCTCAGCGGCCATGGCTCACGGGCCCAGCCGCTCCGCGGCATGTGAGGATCTTCCCGGACCGGGGCACGAACCCGTGTCCCCTGCATCGGCAGGTGGACTCTCAACCACTGCGCCACCAGGGAAGCCCCTGGAGCATTTTTAAAATGTTGAAAATAGCTTTCAGACTCCTCTTATTTTCACAGAGCAGGGAAATCCTAATACAGAAATCAGAAACACTGCTAGTATATTAGTCAGGATTTTCCAGGGAACTCTAGCCAAGAGGATAAAAGGAGATTTATTACGAGGAATTGGCCCACACGCTGATGAAGGCTGAGAAGTCTCTTGATCTGCCATCTGCAAGCTGGAGGCCCAGCAAAGTGGGGGAGTAGTTCAGTCTGAGTCTGAGGCCTGAGAACCAAGGGAGCTGATGGTGTAAATACCAGTCTGAGGGCAGGAGAAGATGAGGTATTCCCGCTCAAACAGGAAGGCAGGAAAAATAAAAAAGATGGAGAATTCCTCTGCCTTTTTTTCTAATCAGGCCCTCAGTGGATTGGATGACACCCACCCACACTGGGGAGAACAGTTTACTGAATTCATTGATTCAAATGCTAATTTCATCTGGAAGCACCTTCACAGATGCCCAGAAATAATGTTTAACCTGAGCTGCTCAGTCAAGTTGACACATAAAATCAACCATCACAACTAGTTTACACATCGAGAATCTAACCACATCTCCATTTTTATAATCTAAACACTTGCCACTACATTTATTTTTTTCAGTTACATTTTTTGAAACCAGTAGTGTAAGATAGCAGCTTGTTGGGCTGTGCCCCATAGGCCTACAAGGGCTGTGCTTGCCCAGCTTCAGGATGGAAGACAGAGCCTGGAGTGAGCAATCAGAAACATCAATGGCTTAATGGATGGGGGAGCTTACACTTCTGAAGCCAGGTCCTGGAGCGATACGCCACCAGGCGGGCAGGAGTTGGAGGTAGTCTTGCTCCTGGGGTGGCGGGGGGAAGGTTACCAGTTATAGGGGAACTGATGTCAGGTGGGCTCATTAGTTACCAGGGAAACCAGCAGAGGGGAACGCCCCTCACGGCCCCTTTGATAAGCTCTCAACAGCTGGGGCAAGTATGTAGGAAGGTCAGTCTTGTCAGTAGGGTGTAGGTGAAGCAGGCCCTGGTCGGGCAGGGGGCATACAGAGAGCAAGAAAGCAGCCATCTTGAGTGGCCTGACCATACATACCTGTAGATGAAAGATTGTTGCACCATATAGATGGTTTAAAGAATTTCTAGAATAAAAGTATTAGAACTAATATCCTCTCCTTTGGAGAAAACACAGGGTATATGGTGACATCTGATAACTGGTGAAGTCTCCACCTTTATGTACCAAATACAGGTGTATTGAGAAGGTGTTTAATATAAAGCAGCATTTTAGAAATTTTTATAAAAATTTGGCAGCTGTCAAAATGTATGTGTGAAGATTTTGGTGTGTGAAGATAATAGACCTTAATAGAAGTACATCCGTATGCTTTAAAAAATAAATGTACATGTACTTCATACTGTAATGTGCTTGAATTGGCTCCGGGCAACAGCCAAGAATGATATGGCAAATTTGGTGAAAAATTACTTTCAAGAAATTTAGAGTGGGCGAGATAGAGTTAAATAAATAGAATAAAACCTTGTGTGACATTTAGAGTGGGCGAGATAAGAGTTAAATAAATAGAATAAAACCTTGTATGACATGGTATGTAATTTACTAAATTTTACCATTTTACTCTTTTAAAAACCGAGCTTATCATATGGATATGCCACTGTGCTTTTTACACCCTCTGCCAACACAAAGGGAAGCCGTGTTCAGATATGATCATCTGGGAAGATGTTAGAAGAATTTAAGTTCACTTTTTCAGGAAGGTTGGAAATGTTCTAGACCTTCCCCAGTTTACCAGACCTGGAAGTGAAGTTTTGAAACTGATAGAGGTACATCGATACATGTTTTTTTGTTTGTTTGTTTGTTTTTTATCCATACATTTTTAATATAACCCTAATGCCTAAGGGAAGTTCTCATAGGATCCTGATTATAATACAGAATGGCATAATTTTAGTTTACCAGAAAGTGAAGATTTAGCTGGTGGTGAGTTAGCTAAACCTCATTTTTGTTTCAACCCTTCTTATTGGGAATGTTTCTAAGCTATATTATTATTTTTTTATACATTATTTATTTATTGATGGCTGCATTGGGTCTTCGTTGCTGCGTGCGGGCTTTCTCTAGTTGTGGAGAGCAGGGGCTACTCTTCGTTGCGGTACGCGGGCTTCTCACTGCAGTGGCTTCTCTTGTTGCGGAGCACGGGCTCTAGGTGCGTGGGCTTCAGTAGTTGCAGCATGCCGGCTCAGTCATTGTGGTTCACGGGCTCTAGAGCACAGGCTCAGCAGTTGTGGTGCACGGACTTAGTTGCTCCGTGGCATGTGGAATCTTCTGGGACCAGGGCTCGAACCTGTGTCCCCTGCATTGGCACGAGGATTCTTAACCACTGCATCACGAGGGAAGCCCTCTAAGCTATATTATTATTTTCTGCAAGAGTAAATGAATCTTTGGTAATCTGGGTCATGATTCTAAATGTAATTTCTTACTGATTAATATCCTAGCACTAGGTTTTATACCAGGTAGACTTACTTTGGCGTTCCATAATATCTTATAATCAAAGTTGACTGATGAGAGTAAAAGGTGATGCCTGGAGCCTGAAAAAGTGGTTGCCAGCTTTGCTTCCTCCTTTCCTGGGAAACTCTGATTTTGGTGGTGGAGAAATGATGGTGGCAACTAGGGCAGAGACTTGTCAGGGAAGATCCTGGGGTGGGGCATTCCAGCTGTACATGTAAAGCTGTTGGAGAGATTTATGAGTAGTGACCCTATGGACTGGAATGGCACTACTTCTTCCAATCTAAGACCCTTGGGATTGTTACCATGGCTGTTAGCCTCGGGCTCTAACCTTCTCCCTTCCTTGAGGGAAGGTAAGCTGTGGGCAAGTGTTATCTTTGTCTATGGGAAACCACCAGAAGAGAAAAACAAGAGGCCACCAGAATTGGTTAGAACAACTGGCCAAATCCAAGATGGCAGAAGACCCGACCTCCAGCAGACCTTGAGTCCCGTTATACGTTCATTGTACTACATTAGCATTTATTTTATTTTATTTTTTATTTACTTTGTTTTTTATAATTTATTTATTTTTGGCTGTGTTTGGTCTTCGTTGCTGCACACGGGCTTTCTCTAATTGCAGTGAGCAGGGGCTACTCTTTGTTGTGGTGCATGGGCTTCTCATTGCGGTGGCTTATCTTATTGCAGAGCACAGCCTCCAGGCACGCGGGCTTCAGTAGTTGTGGCATGCGGGCTCAGTAGCTGTGGCTCGCAGGCTCTAGAGCACAGGCTCAGTAGTTGTGGCACACAGACTTAGCTGCTCCGCGGCATGTAGGATCTTCCCGGACCAGAGCTTGAACCCATGTGCCCTGCATTGGCAGGCAGATTCTCAACCACTGCACCACCAGGGAAGTCCCTACACTAGCATTTTAAATGACACACCTACTGGCAGCCAAGACAGGAAGGACCATAGAAGGAAGAAACAGAGATGGCAGTCCAGTTCTAGGAAGAACCCCACCCATTCCCAGAAAACCAATGCATAGGCCTCCTCCTCATTAACCTTACCTTTAAAAATCTTGCCCTGATCCTCCCCGAGGAGAAGTTGATTTGTGAACTAAGTTTCCACTTCCATTCTCAGCCACTGAATGGCCATTCAATAAAGCTTGTGCTGTTTCAGTCTCAGCAACAGTTTCATTATTGGCTGTGTGACTCTGAATAGGAAAAGAAACAAGAGGCCTTGGCTGGGCTAGGACCCAAGTCAGGGTCCATAAGACCAATTCGGTAACATGATTGCAAGATGCACTGTTATTTTATGTACCCCTAACAAAGAAAAATATTAAATTCAATTAAATGATGATGCAATGCTTTCTTATAACATAGATTTTAAAAATTATATACTTATTGAAAGTGCTCTTTTAGACTTATTTAGACATAGCTCTTTATCACATGACATTCTTGTATATAAATGGGGAAAATGTAAGCAAAATATTATGGCATTTCTAAAACTTTTTTGTTTCGATGCTAAATCATGGTATAATCTTAAAAAAATTAATCTTAAAAAATCTTTTAAAAATTCATTTTAAAAGTCAGTTAAACCTAACATATGAAGTACCAACCATGAACATATCTCAAGTGGTGACACTGTGAACAGTATGGCCAGGTTCTTACCTGCTCACACAATACACCACCTGGTCAAGGACAAGTGTAGGACTTTGTAAGGCACATCTCGATTTCAGAGATGTAAAGGTGGTGGGAAAAAATGGGCATCTTTTATGTAATGTAAAAATAAATGTAATGTAGTTATTTGTTTCTTTTTTTCCTCTCTTCCTCCTTCTGGCTTAAGTAAGTTTCTGATACTGTTTTGTCATTTGTCTCTTTCAGATTAAATTTGAGTTAATCATGGGAAAAAGTCAGGTAGGCAGGGTTCAGAGTGTGCTGGGTTCTTTTCTTTTTTATTTTTTGGCTGCGCTGCATGGCTTGTTGGATCTTAGTTCTCCGACCAAGGATTGAACCCGGGCCCTTAGCAGTGAGAGCGCAGAGTCCTAACCACTGGATTGCCAGGGAATTCCCTGGGTTCTTATCAGGAAAGGTTTTACTGCATTTTAACTTATATAGTATTTAAACCTTGTCATCCATTCACATAGATGTTTTAAGAAGTGCTTTTCAAATCTGCACTCAGTATGGTTTTGCTGCACTATCTGAACATGTCATTGGGAAGTGATCAAATAGGTCATAAAACAGAGGGTTGAAAAAATGTTATATTGTGCAATCAGTGAAAGTTCTGTAGTTTATAATTAAGTTAGAAATCGATATATGTGACGAGCAAACATTAGGGTGTCTAGCCTTAATAATACCATCTCCTATGCTGGTGTGGTCATATTGACTGACAAAATTTTTTTTAATTAGAATTCCCAAACTTTAAATAACATCAGAACATCATAGTTCCCTAAAGCAGCTCCCTCCATTAATCCAGAAACTGGACTGCAGTTAACCAATAACTTCTGTATTAGTGACATAATTTCCTGCAAAATTGTTACTTTGTAATGGTTAACTTCTCTCTTGGTTTGTTCACAGCAGGGGGTAGTTTTCTTTCATGGAAGTCTTCTATTTATAATAAATTCACTGTGGCTTACCACATTGGACCCGAAAACAAAACCAAACAACCCCCAGGTACTAAGAGAGAATACCGTTTTACCTCAGTAATTATCAGTGACCTAAAGAAAATCCTTTAAAACACTAACTCAAAAATTGTTAGTCCAAAGTGGACATCTAAGGTTTTCACAGAAGTAACCTTTTAATGACGGTAGAGGCAGAGAACTAGCCATCGACACATACTTGTTGGTGTTAAAGGGTAGTAATTTTCATTTTGGAATTAAAAAAAGGAAAGAAAAGAAAAACTCTCTTCTGAGGTTGTGTAGAATTAAGGTCTGTGGAGAAATGTAGCCCGTTAGTAGTGCGAAGATACGAAAGAAGCCTCTGGAATGTTGGAGACAGGCCCAATCCACATTCATTGTGTGGTTCTATTGCTCCAAATCTGAATTACAAAAGGATTAGCACAGTTTACCAACAAAAAAAAATCAATCTCAGATATGCATTACTCTAATTTTCACTTTAATGAAATCTGATAACAACCTGGAGAGGCAGCGAGCCCATCAGAGACCAGAGGACCTTGAATTCTTTGGGCTGTGGGGTCTGGGTGGAGGTATCAAGTGACTACTAAGCTTTGGCTTTATTTCTTTTTAACTTATTTCCTTATATTTAAAGATAAATATATTCATTTTATAAACATCACTCCTGACTTAACGTAAATAAGATAGTTATACCTACTTACTTAATGATTATGCATATAAATAGAGAACTGGGAGGTAGAAAAACAGAACTCAGTTTGGCATGGTGAAACCATTCCAAAAGTATTGGCCAGTTTGTAGAGTCAAGCTGAAGAAGATGAGTTAACAATTTTATTAATTCAGCATCGAAGAAAGTCTTGCTCCTGTTGAGGGTGACACAAATAAATTTTTTTTTTTTTGGCTAGGAAGGGACTTTTTTTTTAACATCTTTATTGGAGTATAATTGCTTTACAATGTTGCGTTAGTTTCTGCTTTAAAACAAAGTGAATCAGCTATACGTATACATATATCTCTTCCCTCTTGCGTCTCCCTCCCACCCTCCCTATCCTACCCTTTTAGGTGGTCACAAAGCACCGAGCTGATCTCCCTGTGCTATGCGGCTGCTTTCCACTAGCTATCTATTTTACATTTGGTAGTGTATATATGTCCATGCCACTCTCTCACTTCGTCCCAGCTTACCCTTCCCCCTCCCCATGTCCTTAAGTCCATTCTCTATGTCTGTGTCTTTATTCCTGTCCTGCCCCTAGGTTCTTCAGAACCATATATATATATATATATTTTAGATTCCATATATATGTGTTAGCATACGGTATTTGTTTTTCTCTTTCTGACTTCCTTCACTCTGTATGACAGACTCTAGGTCCATCCACCTCACTACAAATAACTCAATTTTGTTTCTTTTTATGGCTGAGTAATATTCCATGTATATATGTGCCACACCCTCTTTATCCATTCATCTGTCGATGGACACTTAGGTTGCTTCCATATCCTGGCTATTGTAAATAGCACTGCAATGAACATTGTGGTACATGACTCTTTTTGAATTATGGTTTTCTCAGGGTATATGCCCAGTAGTGGGGTTGCTGGGTTGTATGGTAGTTCTATTTTTAGTTTTTTAAGGAAGCTCCATACTGTTCTCCATAGTGGCTGTATCAATTTACATTTCCACCAGTAGTGCCAGAGGGTTCCCTTTTCTCCACACCCTCTCCAGCATTTATTGTCTGTAGATTTTTTGATGATGGCCATTCTGACTGATGTGAGGTAATACCTCATTGTGGTTTTGATTTGCATTTCTCTAATGATTAGTGATGTTGAGCATCCTTTCATGTGTTTGTTGGCAATCTGTATATCTTCTTTGGAGAAATGTCTACTTAGGTCTTCTGCCCATTTTTGGATTGGGTTGTTTGTTTTTTTGATATTGAGCTGCATGAGCTGCTTGTAAATTTTGGAGATTAATCCTTTGTCAGTTGCTTCATTTGCAAATATTTTGTCCCATTCTGAGGGTTGTCTTTTTGTCTTCTTTATGGTTTCCTTTGCTGTTCAAAAGCTTTTAAGTTTCATTAGGTCCCATTTGTTTATTTTTGTTTTTATTTCCATTTCTGTAGGAGGTGGGTCAAAAAGGATCTTGCTGTGATTTATGTCATAGAGTGTTCTGCCTTTGTTTTCTTCTAAGAGTTTTATAGTGTCTGGCCTTTAATCCATTTTGAGTTTCTTTTTGTGATGCAAATAATTTAATTGTAAGTGAAGGGAATGGAGAATTGCATGAAGTGTTGAAAGGATTTTGAGCTTAGGTTGCCTAGTATTGTGAAAGTTTTTTTTTTCCCCTCCCTATAGTTGGACTGTTAAATCACCATGGAGGAGAAATTGCTTTGATTAAATAGCTTTTCTGTTTAAAGAATCAAAGTGTCACAACAAACTCCTTGTAGGATAGAGTAAATTGTGTTGTAAGGGGAATTACTCAAAGAAAAATATCAACATTACATCAGCTTCCAGCAGTCCTGCAGGCAAGCAAAGTCAGCCTAGCAGCTTCCTACACCTCCCAGACTGAGGCAGAAACCCTTTAAAAAGCGAAGCTCTTTGTTCTAGTCCTCAGTTGTCATAAATGATCAAGTCTCAAGGGGGTTCTGGTTTTCTGTAAAATAGTGTAATACTTTGTCCTTCGGTTTCCAGAAACTATAGTGTATAAGAACAAAACAAATCAATGATACAAATGATGTATATTGCCAACAGATGCACTGAAACAAATCAAAGAGTAAGTCAATTGGTAATGACTTGACTGAAAGAATGGAAAATCGCTATAGTTCCAGTTCTGCTGCATCCTTTACTGGTACCTCATGCCACTGAGCTAGCATTTATAGGTTCATTGAGACATTTGATGGTTAGTGTTTTTCATTCACTACCAGCTTTAAACTCAGCTTGGGTTCACTCTAAGACCTATGGGTCTATCCACTTTCCCAAAAAGGAAGTAAATGGGTATAACTAACAGATATAACTAGACATTCTTTAGAACAAACAATATGTAAAATAAAGAGAGTGGTGATTTGATAGAATTGGCACTACTCGAATTACTAATAATGGATGTTATGAGGTGAATTGCGTACCCCTCAAAAATTCATATGTTCAAGTCCTAAGCCCCATTCCCTCAGAATGTGCCTGTATTTGGGGATCTTTAAAGAGGTAATTATCATTAGGGTAAGTTCTAATACAATATGACAGGAATCTTTTTAAGAAGATGAAATTAGGGCACAGAAGGTGGAGAAAGGGCAGAATATTTACTATACTCTATAAATGAGAAATAGTGCTTTGCCCAGAGTAGGTTCTGAGCTAGTATTTGGTAATGAATGAATGAATGAATGAATGAATGTGTGCATGCATTAGGTAGGCAGCTAAGGTCCAGGACTGGAGGTTAGAGAGTCAGAAGTGGTAGGGTCATAGGTTTGTATATAGTGACTTATTACGGAAGTGCATTTAAAGGAATTGGTAAGGAGCCAGGTAAGGGCGTGATTTCAGGCGGTATCCCACTGAGGGCCACTTCAACGTGATTCCACAGGGGAGCTCTGAAGTATACTTTATGCCTTAGAATTAACCCAACCTAAAGCAAGGGAGGAGGGCTTTCAGACTCTTGCACTGGTTAGTCACAGGGTAAGGGACAGTGGGTAGGTGTAGGCTGGTGATAGGTAGAGGTAGGGGTGGGGAAAGATAAGGCACTCTCTGCTCTCAGCCAGTTCAGATGCTGCTGCTCCAGTAGCCTGAGGCTGCCTGTGAGGAAGAGTCACAGGCGTAGAACATAGAAGCCAGGGGTGGGACACACAGGGTCTCAGGGATCTGAGAGGATCTGGGCTGAGCACTGGCACTACCCATCTTGGGGTAGTAAGGCAAGTGGCCTCAAGACTAAACCCCAAGCAGGATTGTTGCCTCTGCTCTGTTATATTCTACTGAGCCTGGCCAAATGTTGTATATGTAATATCTAAAATTGACCACACTCATCTACACAAGAGAAGAAGAAAAAAATTATCTCTTAAAAAATGAGATTATATTTATTTGGTGCATACTGTAAACACTATACATTTGTCATTATCTCTTTTAATCCTATATGGGTAGGGTTTTGTTGCTCATTTTATATATGAGGAAACTGAGACTTAGAAAAGTGAAGCCACAGACCCCTGGTGGCAGAGCTATTAAGTGATGGAGCCAAGATTCAAAACCAGGTTACAAGTATTATGTATAAATAAAACAACACAACCAATCTACTTTGAAGTACATTAACATTTTCAGTGAAGCAAGTTAAAATCAATTATGAGATCATCCCTGTGAAATAGATGCAAATCTTCCCTAAATTAAGAGATTTAAATAATTTGGGACTTCCCTGGTGGCATGGTGGTTAAGAATCCGCCTGCCGATACAGGGGACACGGGTTCAAGCCCTGGTCCGGGAAGATCCCACATGTTGTGGAGCAACTAAGCCAGTGCGCCACAACTACTGAGCCTGCGTTCTAGAGCCCGCGAGCCACAACTACTGAAGCCCACACACCACAACTAGTGAAGCCCGCACACCTTAGAGCCCATGCTCCACAACAAGAGAAGCCACCGCAACAAGAAGCCCATGCACTGCAACAAAGAGTATCCCCCACTCTCCGCAACTAGAGAAAGCCCACTCGCAGCAACGAAGACCCAACATAGCCAAAAATAAATACATACATACATAAATAAACAAATAAATAAATAAATTTAAAAAAATAATAATTTGATGACCGCATTGCAATGTGTATGCATTTTAAAACATGAAACATCCCTAGTTAGCAATTTTCTTCATTCTCTCTTATAATAAAATTCTATCATTACCAATACATTTTGAGGAAGTCAGTTACAGAGGTCAGATCCTCTGATATCTAGAATATATGATTTTTGGTCACATCTGTCTGCTTTCTAGTATAGAAAAAGAGCAATCCTTCAAGAGTAAAGTTTTGTGTTTAACCATCCTGTGGCAGCCACATGGACCATCTGACATGTTTATTGACTCCAATGAATTTGACTGTGGTTGGAAACCTCAGGCAATTTTTTTCTTCCTTGCCGTGAAATAATTGTCTAGAGACAAGGGAATCCTTCAGGTGGCTAGTAAAATGACTCCAGAAGGCACAGGGCATTGATGAATCCCTCTGAGGATTTCTGTAGCTTACAAGTGGCCTTATTGGCCAAAGAATCTCATTAATCATACCTCTTACAATGGGATCTACAGAAGTGGCATGTCTGTGAAGCAATCGTGAAGCAGATGTGATGCTGCATTTCAGAATCTCTGGATGAAACGCTAATACAGAGGCGTTTCTTATCTTTAAAAAACCCACACTGATATTTAAAATAGTTACTCTCTTGTCTTTTTCAACATCACTAGGTTCTATTCATTTTTTTGCATATACCTCTCTCACTTTCAAGATCTCAAACCCCTATATTTTCTCAGGTCACATCAGGCCAGTGGGTAAAACTGGTCAAAATTCTTAAGGCACAGCTTGGCAGGTTCTTGCTTCCTATGAAGCATACGTGTGCATCCCATAACTGTCCCCCTGAAACTTCCCGCAGTTACTTCGAAGAGTTCCCAGGGAGTGAGCTCTTAAGTCTGCTCAGCTTCTGCATGTTCCTCATTCCCTGCTCTAGCTCCTTTTGGTGCTGTTTCCTACTGAGGCTTCCACTGCTTGTGAAGCCAGGCACTGCCACCTGTGTACCGTTGCCTCTGTGAAGTGATGCTATCTCTTGCCAGGTGCCAGCACCATGGATGCTACGTTACAGTCCACAGGGTCCAGGGAGGCACCGCCAAGGTGACTCCGCTCCCTGCACCAGAAAGCCTCTCTTCTCCATCTCCCTTCCACATTATATTTTACACACAGTATAAAAGAAGACCTGTTTGTGCTCAATGCTTTATAGAATTTATAGTGAGATATTTATTTCAAATTTTGCTGATAGCCACATCCAATTCCCCGTAATGAGTACATGGGGATTGGAACCTGACCGGTGAGAGGCTAAACTTCAGATTGTCCCTCTCCCATGATCTAGGCTTCATTACTGGGTTTACTTCTCTTACAGCTTTTTACTTTAGGATGAGTTTTTTTTTTTTTTCCCAGTGATGCCTTAGTTTTTCATAAAAACACATTCCTGGTGGGTCTATCTAACAGTCTGGCAGACACGTTCAGACATACATGAATACTGTAGGGGACATAGTGGAGACCTGAGCTAGGACAGCTTCCTTCCTCTAGCCTTTTCCTCCCACCCTCCCTCCATCCCTCCCTCCCTCCCTTCCTTCCCTCCTTCTTCTCTCCTACTCCCTTTTCTCTCTTTTTACACACACACACACACACACAATATTCATTTGCTAGACTATATGCCAGGCACTGTTCTAAGTACTTCATATAGAGCAGTGACAGATCAGACAATGTCCCACTCTCCTGGACATTCTACAGAGTGGCAAGTGCCACAAACAAGAAACAGAACAGGGTGTTGTGACCTACAGTGACTAGGGGACGCTTTACATAAGGTTATTAGGGAAGGCTTTTCTGATGAGGTAAACATTCAGCTGAGAGCTGAATGATAAGAAAGACTCAACTGTACTTAAAAGCCTGGTACTTCAGCATTCCATTCAGAGAAAATGGCAGTACTTATACCTTTATTTATATTATATGTTATACTCTGCCTTAGAGAGCATCCCTTGCCCCTAAAGATGGACGAAGTGGGATTTTACACTGAACCCACCCCTGGTTGACTTGTTCCACTCGCCCAGGTATCGTGTTAGGGTCGGTGTTGATGTTGGGGTCACCCACATGAGTGGCCCTGTCTCACAGGGCCCTCAGCTGGAGGGGGATCCTCCGTAGAGCCCTCTCGGGGTACAGCCATATTCCCAACTCACCACACACTCTAATGTGGCCTCTGGGCATATGGTTTTCAGGGTTTCTAACCTCATTCCACAGGGAGGGGAGCTTCAGGGAAATCCCAGCCCAGGTGCAGGATCACAGTGAGGAGAAGGCAGTGGAAGCCCGCATCCTCCTTATTCTCAGGGAATTCCAGATTCCACATGGTTAAGCCCTAGAAGATGAAGAGTAGGGATTTCTCCAATCACCGTGGGGCATTTCTGAGAGAGCAGGAGCATAAAACCTGGATTCCTCACGATGGCTAAGGGACTCAGGAGGCTCTCGCATGCCCAAGGGGGTCAGGTTCTCCCTTTCAACTCCTCAGAGGGGAGGGACATTGGTCACCACAGGCTGGGCCTCCTCAGGCAGCCTCTGATTTTACCTGGCTTCCGGGGCCTTCTCTGCTGGGGCTCCGCCATGCAGCCTCACTGTCCTTCACCACAGGCTCCCCCAGTAGACACAGGCCTCCCATTGTCTCCTGAGCCAGGCCTGGGTCAGAGATGACTATCTGCCTTTTGGGTTCTTCCCAGGCTTATTCCTCCATATTGTCTTTGCTCATCATCCTTTCCTCATGAAGCCTCCTTTTTTTTTTTTTTTTTTTGCGGTACGTGGGCCTCACTGTTGTGGCCTCTCCCATTGCGGAGCACAGGCTCCGGACGCACAGGCTCAGCGGCCATGGCTCACGGGCCCAGCCACTCCGCGGCATGTGGGATCCTCCCGGACCGGGGCACGAACCCGTGTCCCCTGCATCGGCAGGCGGACTCTCAACCACTGTGCCACCAGGGAAGCCCATGAAGCCTCCTTTAACTTCTCCTCCATCTCTTCACTGTATCACATCCAATCAATTCTTCAAGGCCCACCTCAGGACTCACCTCCTCTGGGTGGCCCTACCCAATTGCTATTGTTCCCATTAATCTCTCCTTTGCTGAATGCCTACAAGCATCCCAATTCTTTCCCTCCCTCCCTCCCCACTTCCTCTCCCTTCTCTTACTTCCCTCCCTCTCCCCTCTCCCTTTCTTCCTTCTCCTCCTTCCTTCTAAATAAGAATTAGCTTATTTATCCCAACTCTTTTTTGGGAAAAACCCCTAAATTTTGACTATATAACAAAATATTTGTAAGGTATATGAGGGATAGAAAATATTAACAATAATACACAGACAAGTGTGCACCACACCCTCAGCCCCACCAGTCCAAGAATGAGGTATTACCATTTTCCTACAGTAGATCGGAATGCTCCTGTCACATCCCATCCCCCACCCATGCCACCCCACCCCCATGCCAACAGGTGACCATTGTCCTGAATGTTGTGTCTATGACTCTCCCTTACTTTTCTTTATAGTTTTACCATTTTGGATCCTTCAACAGTGAATTCTTTAGTTTTGCATGCGTTTGAATTTTATACTAGTGAAAATACACTATATTTATTCTTCTGTGCCTTGCTTTTCTGATTCAGCATTATGTTTGTGGATAGTCTTCCATGTTGGTACATGTTGGTGTATGCTGTTGAGTTCATTTCCACTGCTGTATATGGTGTTCTACCGTCTGTTATCTATTTATTTATCCATTCTATTGTTCTTCCACATTTGGATTGTCTCTTCTTAATATGAGAAATACTTCTACACACCTTCTTGTAGATGTCTCCTGATGCACCATGTGCAGGAGTTTTTCCAGGGTATTTACAAAGTAGAAGAAATGCTGGTTCTAAGTGGTTGTTCTAGGTTATAGTCTCACCAGTGGTGGATGAGAGTTCCTGTTGCTTTCCAGCCTCGATGACTTTGGTTTGTCATATCTTAATTTTTGCCAATCTGGGGGCAAAATCTTGGCGGTTTTAATTAGAATTTCTCTGATTTCTAATGAAGCTAAACATCTTTTCATATGTTTATTGCTAATTTAGATTTCCTCCTTTGTTAAGAGGCTGTCTGAATCTTTTGCCCATTTAAAAAGTTGAGTTAGGGTTTTTTTCTTTGCCTTTTTGGATACTGAATAGTTCATATATTCTCAGTAAGTAGTCCTTTATTGGTTATATATTTGATAAATATCACCTCCTAGTTCACGGCTTTTTTTCTCTGTTTTTGGTTTCTTTCTTTGAACATAAATTCTTAATTTTAATCCATATTTATTTATTTATTTATTTATGTTTTATTTTTGGCTGCGCTGTACAGCATGCAGGATCTTAGTTCCCTGACCAGGGATCGAACCCATGCCCCCTGCAGTGGAAGCACAGAATCTCAACCACTGGACCACCAGGGAAGTCCCCTTAATCCATATTAAATCCCAAATCATAATCATCTGATTTTCTCCCTTAATCTATAACATGTGGAATTAAATTAATGCCTCTTTCTAATGTCAAATCAACTTTGCATTCCTGGCATAAATCCAATTTAGTTATAGTATATCTTCATGGTTATTGTTTCCTAGTATTTAGCTTAGAATTTTTTGCATTTAAGTTATTTTCATTTTATATTGTTCTTGCAAGATTTTGGTATAAAAGTTATGCTAGCTTCTGAAAGATTTGGTGTTAGACTGAAATTATAGTTCCTTAAATGTTTGGCAGAAGTCACCAGTGAAATCGCCAGTGAAGTCATTTGGGTCCTGTTAGTTGTTTTTGTTTTAATCAGATGTGGGAAGTTATTTATGTTTAAGACTATGTCCATTTCATTCTTTTTTAAGTTTATTGGCATAAGGTTGTTCATGGTATCAACCTTATTATCTTTTAAAGGTCTGTGGCTTATACAGTGCGTCCCACCTTCTCCTTTTTTGCCATTGCTCTTTATGCTATCATTCTTTTAATTAATCTCACCAGAGTTGTGTTGATTTTATAAATCTTTTCAAAGAACCAACATTTGGTTTTGTTGATCATCTTTTCTTTTTCTTTTTTTTTTTTTTTTTGCGGTACGCGGGCCTCTCACTGCTGTGGCCTCTCCTGTTGTGGAGCACAGGCTCCGGACGCGCAGGCTCAGCGGCCACGGCTCACGGGCTCAGCCGCTCCGCGGCATGTGGGGTCTTCCTGGACCGGGACACGAACCCGTGTCCCCTGCATCGGCAGGCGGACTCTCAACCACTGCGCCACCAGGGAAGCCCGATCATCTTTTCTTAATCCAGCTGTCTGTTGATGGACACTTGGGTTGCTTCTATAGCGTGGTTATTGTATACAATGCTGCTGTGAACGTTGGGGTGCATGTATCTTTCGAATTAGTGTTTTTTTTTAGTGTTTTGAGAAATCTCCATACTGTTTTCTCCAGTGACTGCACCAATTTACTTTCCCACCAACAATGCACAAGGGGTCCCTTTTCTCCACATCCTCACCAACATTTGTTATTTGTGGTCTTTTTGATGATAACCATGATCAGTGTTTATCTAACTTTTCTGGCTTCTGAAATCCTTCTCCCTTTGCTGTGTTGGGATTCTGTATAACAGAGAAGAGCTCTAACACAAATTCAGCAAGCAAAAGGAGCAGAGAGAAAGACTGCAAATATATGACTATTTCTGTTGTTGTTTCTCCGCCATAGTTAAATATAGTTAAGCCTGCTGCACAGGCTTCTCATTGTGGTGGCTTCTCTTGCAGAGCACGGGATCTAGGTGCAAGTCTTTCAGCAATTGTGGCACACAGGCTGAGTAGTTGTGGTTCGCGGGCTCTAGAGTGCAGGCTCAGTAGTTGTGGCACACGGGCTTAGCTGTTTCACGGCATGTGGGATCCTCCCGGACCAGGGCTTGAACTGTGTCCCCTGCATTGGCAGGCGGGTTCTTAACCACTGCACCACCAGGGAAACCCCGAATCAATTGTTACATTTCCAGGAATTTTAAACAGGGTCATTGCATAAATATACAATTAAATAAATTACATTAAAAATAAAGATAATAACTACTGAAAACTCATCACCACCTCCATTTTACTATTATCTCTGAGGTTATATATCTATTGTATCTGAATGGTGGAAATACCACACATGCTACTGCACATCTCATGCTTTCAGTGATGTCAGATTGGAGCTGGAAATTGGCCTTGTTTGCACTACTTAAACTACAAAAGTTGGCAAGTGCTGGGAATCAAGGCTTTCCCCACCCTGCAAACCAGTAGTTAAACATTTATCATCATATCACTGTCTAAGAGGCAAATGGATAAATGAGTCTGGGCTCAGGAGACAAATCTGGACTGGAGATAGTGTTGGGGGAGGCATCAGAATACAGATGTGGGGCTGCTTCATGGGCTGATGACAAGGATTCACACTCAGAAGATCCTCATGCTTAGTTTATTGTTCTGTGGCCACCATCTTGAAATTCGTAATTTTTGAACAAGAGGCCACATGTTTTTATTTTGTTCTGGGCTGGTATGGGTATGGATGGTAGGGAGGTTTAGGTGGTCTGGGGGTGGCTTGATTTACTGCCTTTCATCCCTCAAAACAGGTTTTCTGTCCTATTCACCTACTTAGTAGCACATCCCCACAGATATTTTCCCCATCCATTCCCTCAACCTGTGTATTCTTCACAACCAGCTCACAAAATTTCCTTCTTCTATTTTCCCTCTGTATTGTTCTCTCCTCTTTAGTCTTCTTTTGAAAACTGTTAACTTTCAAGGCATTGATGTATTAAGTAACTTTAATAATAACATTTCTGCCCCAGATTGCAATGTCCCATACATTCGTCTCTCAGATTGGTATGACATGGTGGTTAAGGTGGTCCTGGAATCACAGAAAACTGGGTTTGAATTTTCCCAAACGACCTGAGGTGAATGTCTTCTGTTTCTCTACGCCTCAGTTTCCTCATCTGAGGAGAGAGTATTTACCTCTGAAGGCTGTGAACATTAAATTAGATAATCTAATTAAATTAGATAATCTAAAGTGCTTAACACAATGCACATGGTAAGTGTTCAGTTAATGGTAGTTATTAACATTATTTTTATTCATAGATGAAGAATTAGGAACAGCCAGTAATGAAATTTGCACATGACATATAGTAGGGACGTCTTAGGAGGAACAAAGGGAACACTGGGAGAGATGAGCTGGAAGATTTCAACTTTTTAAAGAGAATTTTCCTGCTTCCATAATATGTGTCCCAGAGTAGCTTGGACAAAGCACCTCTTCACTGAAGTTCTCAAAGCTCCTCTCCCCCATCTTACCGTACACCGATCCAATCTATACAAACAGCATGGATGTGGGCTCTTGGGCACCGATAGCCACAGCCTTCTTGAGGTAAACTTTTCTCGGCATAAAGCTACGCATATGGTAGGCACTTCAAAATATTAGATTTTTTTCTATGTCGCTGTATCCCCCAACTTCTAACACAGCGCCTGGCACCCAGTAGGCGTCCATTTATAGAGTGACTGCATGGTAATGACTCCCAGGCTTCCCCCACAAACACTCACTTCTCGAGTCTCTGCCGGAGGCTGCGGGCAAAGCCCGACGGATCCAGGAGCGCGCCAGGCCTAGTTAATTGATTCCGCTCCCTGCGCGCGGCTGCAGTTGCTATGGAAACGGCGAGAAATAACAACTCCGTTCCCCCCGCGCGCCCCGGGTGAGGGAGGCCCGCAGAGGCAACGGCAGCTGGAGGAACAGCGGGAGCGACGCGCGGCCGCCGCCGACTTCAGCGCGGCGCCCCTGCCCCACCCCCGCCCCGCCCGGCCCGGCCCGGCCCGGCCCGGCCCGAGCCGCCCCTCCCCCCACTGGGCCTCGGGTGTCGGTAGGTACTCCGGCCGCGGGCGCCTCCCGGGATCCCACCCACTACCCCCCGCCTTGGGACTCGATTGCCTGCCTCTGCCCTATGTGTTCAACGATGCCCATGGGAGCTTCGCCGCGGCGCGGTGCAGGTCATCTGGGGAGGGGGGAGGGGTCTGGGAAACTCTCTCAATGCACTTTAGGCATTTATTTCTCGGCAAAGAAAAAAATGGGCAATTCCAGCTGGAACCCTAATTACTTTGGGAACAAACAGAAGATTGAGAGGGGAGAGAGCCAGGCGAGGAAAGAAGTTTCATCACATTTATAAATTTTTTATAATTCGTGTGTGTGTGTGTGTGTGTTCCCACCTCCCTCCCGGGCGCACGAAGTTTGCCTGTTTCAAGCCCCCCGCGCGGCTCCTGTGCAGTGGTGGTTACACCTTGATTCTGCCGGTAACGAGTGAAACAGGTGTCTTGCGCGCACCGCGATTGCTGATTGGCTGTGCAGACTCTGGTGAAATACTTAAATGTGTCCTGCAGCTGCAGGGTCTTCGCGGGGTGAACGCCCGGCATACGCAGTTGCTTCGCCTTTACCCGTGAGCTTGTCTGTTGCCCGTTCGTTTCAGGACGCGACCCCGCGCCGCGTGTGCCGTGAGGCCCCTGGGGCAGCGGACGTGCCTCCCCGCTGAGAAGCGCGCCTGAGCGGCGTCCCGTGGGGAAGATGAGCGGCACCAGCGCCAGGTCCAGCCACCTGTCTCAGCCGGTCGTGAAGAGCGTGCTGGTGTACCGCAACGGGGACCCCTTCTTCGCGGGGCGCCGCTTCGTCTTCCACGAGAAGAAGGTGTCCAGCTTCGACGTCTTCCTCAAGGAGGTGACGGGCGGCGTTCAGGCGCCCTTTGGGGCCGTCAGGAACATCTACACCCCGCGGACCGGGCACCGCATCCGGAAGCTAGATCAGATCCAGACCGGGGGCAACTACGTGGCCGGGGGCCAGGAAGCCTTCAAGAAACTCAAGTGAGTCCTTCTATCCCCACCACCCGTCATTTCAGAGGGTTCTAAGGTGGAATGGAATAACCCCCGCCTCACCCCACACCTCGGTGCGCTCAGGGGCTGTGACTGTGCGGGTTGATGCCACTCAAGGCTCCCGCTGCGGCTGGGGTCAGAGGTTGAAAGTGTGATTGGAAAAGAAAGTTCACGTACGGAGCAGTAGGAACAGACTTTAAATGTGTGTATAAGGAGTGGGAATCAAAAAAAAAAAAAGTATTCCGTGACTAGCTATTTGGAAAGAGTAGCACAAACGTCATGTTAGATATTTGGCATTTTCTGTTCTGCTTTTTCTCTTTCCACTTTTGCTTGGAACCTATCATTTTATTTCATTTTAATTTTTGTTGGAGTATAGTTGATTTACAGTGTTGGAACCTATCATATGAGTTTAAATAAAGACTTCTTAAAAATCACTTGGAAGTATTGTCACCCATAAAGAAAAGTGCTTTCAACCTTTCAATTCCAAGTAGAACTGACCACACCCCACTTTGTGACCCTCCTCCCACCTCCTGCACGTTTATATTATTTCCTTAATGTTTGGAAAAGTTTACTGGCTTACTGTATTTGTCTACATGTCTGTCACCAGGTACTTGATGGTTAAACCTTCAAGGACAGAGGTCGTTAGTGGTGCTTATCCCCAGTTCCTGGCAGGGCGCTCACTTATTGTGGGCGTTCAGTGAATCTGCAAACTGTGCTTAGGTCTCTGAAGGGAGCAAAGATAAGACAGGATTCCTTGTCTTTTGGAGTTCACAATCTAACAGGAGACAGACTACATGCACACCAGTAATTTTAATGCAAAGTACAAAAGAATGAGTGCAATTAGAAAGATAGTTAAAGTTATATGGGAGTTGAGAGAAATTATTCCTCGTGGGAGTGGGTACTGTAGGACAGGTAGAATTTAATATTCCATAGGGTTTTTTTTATAGCTTTACTGAGATATATTTCACATAACATAAACCACAGTGGTTTTTAGTATATTCATAGAGTTTTGCTGCCATCACCACAAACTAATATTAGAACATTTCCATCACTCCAAAAAGAAACCCTGTACCTTCCCAGTTTCCCCTTTTCCCCATGCTCTAGTAACCACTAATCAGTAGTAGTTAATTTCTCTGTCTCTATGGATTTGTCTATTCTGGACATTTTATATACAGGCATACCTCAGAGATATTGCAAGTTCTGATCCAGACCACTGCAATAAAGTGAATATTGCAATAAAGCAAGTCACAGGAGTTTTTTGGTTTCCCAGTGTATATGAAAGTTATGTTTACACTATGCTGTAGTCTATTATGTGTGCAATAATAACATTATGTCTAAAAAAGTACATGCCTTATTTAAAAAATACTTTATTGCTAAAAAATGCTAATCATCATTTGAGCCCTTAGCAAGTCATGGTAGTAACATCAAAGATCACTGATCACAGATTACCATAACAAATATAATATAATGAACAAGTGTGAAATATTGCAAGAATTACCAAAATGTGACACAAAGACATGAAGTGAGCAAATGCTGTTGCAAAAAATGGCGCTGATAGATTTGCTCCATGCAGGGTGGCCACAAACCTGATTCAATTTGTAAAAAAATGCAATATCTGTTAAGTGCAATCAAATGAGGTATGCCTGTAAAAGGAACCATACAATATATGACCTTTTGTGTTTCTGTCTTCTTTCACTTAGCATAATGTTTTCAAGGCTTATCATGTTATAGTATGTATCAGTACTTCATTCTTTTTATTGTTGAATAATATTCCATGGTATGGCTATACCACATTGTGTTCATCTGTTAATCAGTTGATGGATATTTGGATTGCTTCACTTTTGGCTAATATGAATAATGCTGCTATGAACATTTTCATTTCTCTTTGGGTATATACAAGTTTTCATTATTTGGGTGTGTATAAGTTTTCATTTCTCTTTGGGTATATACCTAGGAGTGGAATTGCTGGATTGTATGGTAAGTCTATATTCCATAGGTTTTTTTTCCCCCCATAGTTTTTAATATAATATTTTAATTAAAATTTAGCTTGGGCCTCAGGATGGTAAAAAAGAACCTTTACCATAAAATCTATGCTTGTGACTTCTGATTGTGTAGAACTATTTTCCCAAGTATCACTAAAGTTATCTAATATCATCCTAGCTTGTGTAAGTTTGTTTAAATTGAGTTCTAGGTGTTCTGCTTTTTTCTTATGCCAGATGTTCTTTTTATGGGAGGTGAGGGATACATTTGGATTTAGTTTCCCTTCCCGGAAACCCCCTTTAGTATGCTTTGTCTAACTTCCGTAGAAAAGAGCCAAATGAAACTGGACTTCAAAATAACTTAGAACTTAAAGCTGAGAGTCAGGAGACTTGTGTTTGAGCTGTTTATTAGCTCTGCATCCTTGTGCAATTCACTTGACACAGCTAGTCAGTTTCCTAACGCAGAAAAGGAACATAACCATTCCTACCTCACAGTCTTGTTGTAGAAAGTAAATGGTATGGATGTGAATGTGTTTTGTAAACAACGAAGTGTTATAAATGCAAAGCATCTCTGTGTCCAGTTCCTTTCCTCATATACTCCGTTAATTTTTTAAGTTAAATAATTTTCATATGCAGCAATTTCATGGGAATGTAAATCTGCAATTCCAGACTCACTTTAATAATTCGTGTTCTCTTTTGTTTATTTAGTGCTACCAACTCAAAAGATAAAAACAGGTACAGTTCCAAACCAAACAGAAAGTGCACTTCAAATCACTCTTTATACATATATATATATATATATATATGTATATATGTATGTATATAAAAGAGATTTGCATGGTTTTTTTTTTTTTTTTTTTTTTTTGCGGTACGTGGGCCTCTCACTGTTGTGGCCTCTCCCGTTGCAGAGCACAGGCTCTGAACGCACAGGCTCAGCAGCCATGGCTCACGGGCCCAGCCGCTCCACAGCATGTGGGATCTTCCCGGACCGGGGCACAAACCCGTGTCCCCTGCATCAGCAGGCAGACTCTCAAGCACTGTGCCACCAGGGAAGCCCTGCATGGTTATTTTTGCTTTTAACTCACACAAAAACCCTGAGTTTGTTATAACAGTGTCCATGGTTAATTTTCCATGCCGACAGATGGGTATTTATTTGTGTTAAAGTGGTAGTATCTATGGTTATAATGATAGAAGCCAAGAAGATTTAAATGCTGAATATATTTGAAGCTTTGCAGTTTTAAGTTTACATAACAAATGAAGCAACTGGCAGAACAAAAGAAAGCCCAAAAGATGCTGAGCGTAATTCATGCCATGTAGACCCTAATTGATGTTGGGGAAGATAGCAATGGTGGAAAAATATTTTTCCAATGAAAATGATCAACTTTGTTCTTGCATATCTTTTACTCATGTTTCTTCTAATGTTTTTGAAATGGTGATTAAACTTCAGGTAGCTATTAAACCTTTATTTTATAACAGAGACTTCTAGAGATTGTTATTTTCCTCAGAGTATTCCTTATGCATTTTGGGACATTGACTCTACTACATGTGGATCTGAAATCACTTTCCTGCACATGACAGTTAGAATGTTTTATTGTTATGTCAGAAATCAGTCCCTGAAGATTTCCGAAAGACCCATTTTATTGTTAAGCAGAGGGAGAATTTTCACTGTCTTGTATAATACTGTTTATGTAAGAGAAATGCATGATAATTTGCAGAGGTATGGATTAAGTAAAGCGTTCTATCCAAAAAACAACAAAATAAAACATAGCCAAAATTAATTCTAATATGAACTTTTTTGGCAACTCAGCAATTATGGTAGTTGAGGTAGAGAATGTATCTATCTTTCTATTTATGGTTATAAATTAAATCCTAGATTTATATTTATTTTTAATATTAAAACATTTATTTAGCACCTTCTATGTATGAAGCACAGTGGAACAAGATCACAGTGATGGACAGATAGCTTGAAGTGGACAAAGGTATAAAGTTTTTAGGTTGTGCTTATGCTATAGCTAAAGAATGATCACTAGTTAATATATGTAGCAAACAGTAATGGAATAATAGGGGTCTTCAGAGGTTAACTAGTTTACCCATCTGTATTTTAGCTGAACCAGTGCCTAAACCATCCATCCCACACGGCTGAGCGTTTCTGGATCATTAAAGTGCTCTCCCAGGAAAAAGATTTCCCAGCTTTTCACAGTTGTTACTCTAATGCATGGGATCAGTACTACTTTCTTTGGCCTAAAGTCTGTGATTAATAGAACTAACTGTTAAGCAGCTTTACACACAAACCATTCTTTATATCAAAATTGATATAAAAATAAGAAATACCATATATATAGTAAGTAGCTGACCATTGTGGGGAAAAATGTTCCCCAGTGGAAGTATGTATTTCTAAGACTTCAGTTTCATTGAAGTTTAGCATGGACATGTGTCAGCCTTGAAAGCAGTTCCTGTTATTATAATGGCTTTTAATTAGTAGCTATTGATTTTTGCTTTAGGCTTAAGTATTTCCTATGGCTAGCTTTACTTTTTAATAATTTTTAAAAAGGCAATTTACATAGCTGATTCAAAAGTAATAAAAGAAGCCCTTATTGTTTTTTTTTTTTCCCCCAGTTACTTGGACATAGGAGAAATCAAGAAAAGACCAATGGAAGTTGTGAATACAGAGGTAATGCAAATAATAGTAATAGTGCTGCTCTGTGTTTCTTATGGTATGTCTTAGAGATTTGGATGACATTCTAATCGAGATAAATTGTCTAATGTATATAAACAGGACATTAGATGTTTTAAGGCAAAGATAACCCTTTCTGTGGATCATTGTCAGAAACAGACCGGGTAGGTGTCCTCAGATGTGTAGGACTAGACACAACATGCTCTTATTCTCCCATTTTCTAGCTGCATGTTCTCTGGTTGAAACCCATAGGGATTTTCCCTGTCAAGTGAGAAGAGATTCTGAGCACCGTGATACCAACCTTTGCCAAAATGACATCCCTGTCCTGATTTGCTTCTGACAGTCCAATGTCTGAAATGGCCAGGATCACTCTGACTGGCCCTGAGGCTTTCAAAGGAGCCTGTTAAGACTTCCTGTGATATCAGGAAAACACGTCCAGGTTAACTTGCATTAAAGTTCACTTGAGCGTGGTCACCAGAAGCTTGCATGAAGACTGGCAATGAGTCTTGTGACATAGATATTCATTCCACTATGTTCCACATAGCATCTGGATCCCTAGTAGAACCATCTCTAGTGGGTATTCTATAGGATGTATTCCTTAGTTTATGGATGAAAAAATAGATTAAAAACAAAATCAAGGCAACAGCCTTAAACGTCCCAGTGAGACAGGGAAAATGATAGTTAAACCCAGATTGGGATTCTGTTCACCAGCCAGACTTGCCCTCCTCCCATTTGGACCCCACAGAGTCAAGTGCTCCCAGTGGGTGTGTCCTGCCAGTGAAGAAATGACTAACAGGAAAGGAGTTTGTCCTCATTTGTAGTGCAGAGCCTCAGGGAGACCCCTCAGCTCTGGCTGTTTCCTCCCATGCTGGGTTTACGCCCAACAGGACCAAATGGGTCTCTCTAGGAAAAAAAATAAACTACGTAAGAAAAAATTTTAATTGTGCAGTATTTTTAATAATGCGAGGTTAAATTCATCATTCAAATAATTTGTGGGAAAACATGGTAATCCCAGACATTATTTAAAATAATATTGTTTGTATTTTTGATTTTCAATGTATGAAAATGATAAGATTTATAGCTTAACGTAGACAAAAATATAAATTTGTCAGGTGGTGCTTATGTTACAGATAAAGAATGACTGCTAGTTAATATCTGTAGCAAGTAGTAAGAAAAGACATTAGCGTATTAGTTCTGGATATAATATTGTTTGAAGGACACACAATCGCTTGAAGTAAGCTATCAACACCTTGCTTGAAGTTAGTGACTGAAGCCGAATTTCTGCAGTAGGATTTGAAATGTGTGAATTCCAGACAAATTATGAGTGTATATTTACTCTGGATTCCAGTGTCTTTGATGAAGACATTGGGTCTGGCAAGTTGCAAGAGGTGTGCAAAAAATTTTTGGAATATACTTAAAAAAAAAAGATTATCCTTAACAAAAGAAGCATTCACAAGGACTCTAGTGAATTTAATTTGCTAATTGTTCTTCCGCTTTGGAGCAGTAACTATTGATTTCTCTTTACTTGGGGCCTGTGCGCAGGCCACACAGACAAGGTTCTGATTTGTGAATGCACGTCTTACATGTGACAAATCCGCCCCTTATCTCCAACTAGAAGACAGCATCTCTCCCGCTTCTAGAACACTGTATCTCTCCCACTTTACTTCTTACTGGTGATTCCTGCCCCTTCTCATTTGCTCTAACTGCATGGATCCTGCTGTAGCCTTTCATTTCTTCTCAGCCCTTCCCCTCGCAGTCTTCCAAAGCGGGTCATTTTGGGGATGCAGAGCAGGTGGGAAGAGGTGGTGAGAAACTGTTCTGTTTGTCCGTGACCTTCAGCACTTTCCCTCACCCACCCAAGCCCCACTCTCCCACTTTTGTCCCCCTCAACCTTCCCTCCCAGTCTAGACAGCAGTGTATTTACTTCCCTCACTTTGCATTTCCAGTCTTTTTCGGCCGCTCCGCGCGGCATGCAGAATCTTAGTACCCCAACCAGGCATCAAACCCGTGCCCCTTGCAGTGGAAGTGAGGAGTCCTAACCACTGGACCAGGGAAGTCCCTTGCATTTCCAGTCTTGATCTTCAACGCAGACATCCTCCTCCCCAAAGTCCACACCATGACCAAACGCAAAGCCTACTTTGAGCAAGGGGACCCCTGTTTTCATTGCCAGCAAGGGAGAGTTTTGGGTTCCGGGCATCCAAAATAGGAACACTGAATGCATTTTCCCATAGAGATATCACTTTTACTGTTGGTTCTGCAGTCTTATTGATGCTGTTTTAGGTGGAGCACAAGTCAGAAAGGCTTTTGTAGGCTGAGCTGAGAACCTCACTTTTGTGTGTGTAGTTCTTACTGGGCAGAAATACCTCTCTCTTTTTCACAAGTGATTAACCATCAGACTTTTAGAATTCCACAAGTTTATAAGTTAGAGGACAATCTATGTTCAAAATTTGAGAACAAACTTGACAGACACTGGCCTTTCACAATATTATAGATTCTATTTTCTTGATCTAAGGTGGTGATTTCCTTTCAACATTTGTGTCTACTGAGAAAAGAGTGCACACCTGGTAAAATACTGTTGATGACTGCTATTCTTTGGAGGAAGATAACACATCTTTCTCCCAATCACAGGGAGGGATTCACAGAAATAATTTTGAAGTGGGAACATGAATACACAGAATTGGAGAGTTTAGAGTTGTTTCAGAGAAGAAGTTTCAATGCAGTAGTAGCACAAATAATGTCTATTCAAAGATGTTTCAATATGAAGAGTTAGTAAAATTACCTATTCATCAAAACTGGGGACATTTCCCTCAAATCTGATGTATTGCATATTGTTTAAGTTTTCAGTGTTGGGGTTACCTAATAAAAGCCACCACACTGAGGTAGATGATTCAATTTTTCTAATTGCTTGAAGCATATTAATTCTGATTATTCACAGTGCACATTATAACAGAAGGACTTTTGCCGTCTGTTGGGGTTTTGTAGGACGTGTGGCGTTGGGTCCCACAGCTGTGGCTAGATTTTCACATGTGGTAGGAAACCAGCCAGTGGGTGCTGGGGGTCAGCAGCATTCCTTTCCTCCTCCCGGAGCACCCCCCGCCCAAGTCCATAATCCAGTTTGCTTGTTCTTTAGACAGTTAATAGTTTAGACACAGTGGTATCCACTTGCTGACTGCAGGTCACATAATGAGAATGGGCATGTCATCTTGACGTTCCAGGTTCTGCTGTGGTTTCTGTCATTGCCCTTCTGTGCCATGAAAGTCATCTTTGAAGAGACACTGAAAGGACAGCTAGTCCTATTCCTCTTCTTCTTTGTAGCCATGTCATCAGGACAGACAAAGGCAGAACTCTAATGCACCTGTTCCACTAACCTGAAAGAAGTACGTGGTCTTATGTGGCCAACACTTTTTGCAGCAGGAGGAAGGGGGAGGGGAAGCGGAGGAAAGGCAGAGAAGAAAAAGGAGATGGGAGAAAGAAAAGCAAAACGGTGACTGTGGTTTGCACCTGCTCCAGAGTTGGGCTGCGCTGTGGGCTCTGAGCCCTTCCTTACCTCTCGACACCAGGCCTTGCTTTTAATAACATCCAGATAAAGAGACCTTCTAGGCCCCCCTTGGACTCCTGCCTCTATTCCCCAGTCATTGTTTTGAGCTATATTTTCATCTTTCTTCCTGCTTTCCCTGCATCGGTGGTGGTTTTAATAAAGACAGTGTTCTCATCTTCTGACCTTGGTAGTTCATCTCCTTATTTTTGTCTTCCCAGTCCTCTCTCTGCTTCCTTTCCCCGCCTCCTCTCTGCCCAGTTTCAGATCTTGTTCTATGTTTCCATGTTCCAAGTCCACTCACCAACTTCTTCCTTTCCTCTCTCAGGGAAGCCGTCTATGGAGCCCTCCGTCCTCATGCACTGGGAGCCTCTCATCCGCATGTGGGATACCTTTCCTCTTGCTTACCAGCTCTCATCGTGCTTTTACCCTTTCCCTTTAACTGAAGGAGGGTCTTCTTATTTTTCTGCTTTATCCACTTTGCTTTCACATGATTGAACACCTGTACTGTGCAGCATGGTAGGCAGAGAGCAGGGGAGCAAAATGAACAAGACATGTATAACCTCTCACCTCCAGGAATTTACAGTCTTGCTGGAAAGACAGATATATGAAAATCTCCAGTTACTGCATAATAAGTGATTCAGTTTGGTAGGGGTTCAACTCCATTTGTGCTGAGCTGTTTATTTCAAGTGCTTTTGACTTTATCAGGTGGCAACAAAGCCATCGGTGAACTCTTCAAAGGGAAGCTTCCTTCTTCTTTGACCTAGAGTTGTAGATGGTGCTGATCGGCTGATCAGCTCTTCCCTGTCTCATCCATGTAGTGAATCCTTTAGATTATGACATTCTTTAACACTTATTTAGAGAGCAAAATCTGTTTCACTGTGTAAGAGGCCTTGGATAGGGCCATTCTGGACAGAGGAGACAAGCAGACAGTTTGGCTACATAGCACTTAGGATGTGTTGGGAGCTGTGAGTCATCAGGTATAAAATGAGTACTTCCCCTCTCTTTTAGGAGTTTGGAGTCCAGGGGAGAAGACAGGGAAGTAAACCAACTATTATTATCCAGGACACATGTGCTTGGCTAGAGGGATGCTTGGAGGACTGAAGAAAGGTAGATGGGATTAGGTTTATGGGTCAGTCAGTTTTGAAAAGATTTTAAATATAACAATCTTTTCTTTTTGGCCCATTTCTCTTAGATTAAGGTTTTGAGAATGTCCCTTTCTACTCCTTGATTAAGGAGGATTATTTAATACTTGTATCTGTGTAAAGATCAAAGCCTGTCTCTGACAGAGTGAAAATCAGCTGGATGCAGAAGCAACAAAGGCAGCCTTGCCACTAGTCAGGCTTGGAGGACAGACACATAGCAGGCCAGCTGCAAAGTTATCATAGAACACTGCTTCTCCCAGTTATGCAGCAGCTGTAAGATGCCACAAGGGCCTCCCTTTCAGTGATTAATGCTTACTTGCCGCTGACACTCCAGACCTGCTTTGCTGTTCTCATATTTTATCGGTCATCTTTATTTTTTATTTTTATTTTTTGGCCGCGCCGCACAGCTTGCGGGATCTTAGTTCCCCGACCAGGGATTGAACCTGGGCCACAGCAGTGAAAGCGTGGAATCCTAACCACTGGACCACCAGGGAATTCCCTACTGGACATCTTTAGTTGCTAAATCACCCTCACCTCATAACAACCCCTAGTTAATCCCCACATCTAATTTCACCTCAAAACTGCAGTCACTCCAGAACTGAATCTGCTTCCCTTAGACCCTCCTTGGAATCCTTCAACGAGAGCCCAAACCTTACAAAAGATGATTCCCTTCTCGGTCTTTCTCAGCATCATTTTGTGCTTTCTCTGAGTGCCATCCCTCGCTGCACCAAATCAATAAATCTGATTTTGTCTGACTACAAATTTGTTCCTGTTGCTGGTAGTCATCAACTGATTAGGCTTTAACACATGTGTCAGAGCTGCCTGTTAGATTGTCCGTCCCTAGGAGGTCTGCTAATTCTGTATAGTACCTAGCATTAATAGGCTGGTAGTCGTTTTAATTCTCTATAGTGTTGAATGTGCCTTATCATAGTTAAGGGAGACATCTGTTTGCCTCAAGCGTGCCTGGTGATTCTGCATTTCACATATGGGTGGGATGTCTCAAATAATTTAAGTCTTCATGGCCACTATCTATCTAGCTTTTTTTTTTTTTTTTTGGTGGTACGCGGGCCTCTCACTGCTGTGGCCTCTCCTGTTGCAGAGCACAGGCTCCGGACGCGCAGGCTCAGCGGCCATGGCTCACGGGCCCAGCCGCTCCGTGGCATGTGGGATCCTCCCGGACCGGGACACGAACCTGTGTCCCCTGCATTGGCAGGCGGACTCTCAACCACTGCGCCACCAGGGAAGCCCCTATCTAGCTTTTGTTTCAGGGATAAAATTAGTTTAGTTAAACCTTTGTGTGATTCATTTATTGTCTCTAGTATAATTTGGAGCTATATTAAATGAATGTTATTCATTTAACATGGATTTATTGTGTGACTGCTATGTGCCAGGCATTGTGCTTGTCACCTGAGAACCAAATCACATGGCCCCTGTCCTCATGGAGTTGACTACTCTTTAGCCTTCCTTGCCTGCCATGCCTTACTCTTAACTCTACCAACATTGATCTTTGTTGTAGAACTTGTAGATTTCTTTGGCTCAAAAGCCCACATTTTAAGGGCTAAACAGTTTTTGAACTTTATCAATAATGGGTCAGGAAATAATGGGACTAATTTTTGAGGAGCAATAAACTCCTAATTTCTGGAAAATTTGTTCCATTTTCCTGGAGTTATAAACACCTTAGCTGCTAGTTGTAACCTGAATAATGGCTGGAGTTGTCCATCTCCTATGATCGAGATAAAATTGGCTTGAACCTCCATTACTTAGCCTTTGGAATGTCCTACATTCTTCCCAAGACTTCTGTGAATTCCTGCAGGGATTATTACCTCATGCTCACCTCTTTGCCTGAGCTTCTGCTTCCAAAGTATTAGCTGAGTTCATGGACTGTCTTGTTCCTCTACAGGTTGTATTTGTTTAAGGCCCCACCAACTCAGAGGAGAAATCCTCTCATTGATGTACACACAAATACCCCGTTCCCACAGGTTTGTGTGTGGTGAAATTTACCAATGGTTTGTAGAAATGGAGTGGGTTTTATAGGTAATTTAGAAGTGCCAACAACTCAAAACTTAGTATCAGACTTCCTCATTCTTAAAAATAGCTTGGTCTTAGATGCCAGTTCAGATTCTAGTCTTTGACCTTGCTTCTTGACCTCCTCTTTCTTTTTTTTCCCTCTGCCATTATCTTCTCTGTTCTACTCCCACTCCAGTTTCTTTTCTTTTTCATAAATTTATTTATTTATTTATTTTTGGCTGCATTGGGTCTTCACTGCTGCATGCAGGCTTTCTCTAGTTGTGGTGAGCAGGGGCTACTCTTTGTTACGGTGCGCGGGCTTCTCTTTGCAGTGGCTTCTCTTGTTGTGGAGCACAGGCTGTAGGCACACGGGCTTCAGTAGTTGTGGCACGCAGGCTCAGTAGTTGTGGCTCGTGGACTCTAGAGCTCAGGCTCAGTAGTTGTGGTGCACGGGCTTAGTTGCTCCATGGCATGTGGGATCTTCCCTGACCAGGGATTGAACCCATGTCCCCTGCATTGGCAGGTGGATTCTTAACCACTGTGCCACCAAGGAAGTCCTGAGCTGCTGTCTTAAAAAGAAATCTTCAAATTAAAATCCAAAGACACCAATGAATGTCTTCCCAAGGAGTGGAAGCTTCCTTGTTGGATAAACATCATGTTGGATCCTCTTGAATACACCTCTGTCAGTTTAGATTTTCATTTATGGAGAATTTGGATAGCCATTGTTTCTTCTTAATGGGGTAGAGTATTGTAGGAGTACCTTGGAGAGGAAGAAAGAAAGAAAGCGAGTTTTTGAAACCTCAGAACTTGGCCTGGTCTGAAAAGGTTGTGGGAACATGGGTTGTACTTCTGGTCAGTCACTCCAGTGAATGTCTTTAAGATTTTGAATATCATTATCAAAACTTCACATTTCAGTTTAATCATTAGGCCTCATCTCCAGTGAAACATACTATGAGATTTCCTACTTAAAGGCTTTGGGTTGGGAATGGAATTCTAGACATTAAATTGGGTGTAATTATTAACCTTATTGCAGGAAGGCATGGGGCTCTGTGGTTTCACTAACTAATCTTTAGCCTGGGAATTCTGAGTTCAAAGGGGGAACTACAAAATAGTTAAACTCCTAAATATTTCTTTCTTTAACTTGGGGAAAGATTTCCAGATTATGTTAGTCAAGTTTACTAATTTATCGAAGAATCAAAGAAAATGAAACCCACTTTTGTGAGTTCTTCCAACAATAATTGAAGCCCCTTTCCAATCTTTTATTTTACACCTTTCCCCCATCTCTCCAATGTATCTGCTAAGTGAGAAGCATTCTTTTAAGGACAGCCAGTTCACATCAGTGGTCATGGTGATTCCAAGGTGTCTGTGACCTTGCCAAGGCTCCAGGAAGACAGAGTTTTCTGTTGAAGAACAAAACTGGCCATATTTCATTTTTCTTTCTTCTTTTTAAAAAATATTTATTTATTTTATTTTTGGCTGTGTCGAGTCTTAGTCGCGGCACATGGGATCTTCACTGTGGCATGCAGGATCCTCCGCTGTGGTGCGAGGGCTTCTCTCTAGTTGTGGTGCGAGGGCTCTGTAGTTGCGGCACGCGGGCTTAGTTGCCCCGCGACATGTGGGATCTTAGTTCCCTGACCAGGGATTGAACTCACGTCCCTTGCATTGGAAGGTGGATTCTTAACCACTGGACCACCAGGGAAGCCCCTCATTTTTCTTTCACACTTTCTTGTCTTTTTGCTTTTCTCAGTATTGAACTGTGTGTGAGTGTGTGTGTGTGTGTGTGTGTGTATGTGTGTGAACAAGAGGAAGAAAGAGAGAAGTGTTTATGTCAACCTGGAAAATGTTGGTCTAATGAAAAATATCCATTAATAGCCCTGTTCAGCTCTGATCAAAAGCTAAAAGACTGGTGATTTTAGTTTGTCCATTAACATATGCCATGGCATTTATTCCAAATATCTTGCGTTTTCTATTTGGCATTTAGACATGATTTTAGAATGTCTGTGAAATTGGAAGATGTGCAAATTAGAGTATGTATATCTTTTTTATTTATAGTAATAAGCTGTTCTAAGCAAAGATAGACATTTAATAAACAATTACAAAATAATTATCGGGGCTTCCCTGGCGGCGCAGTGGTTGAGAGTCCGCCTGCTGATGCAGGGGACGCGGGTTTGTGCCCCAGTCTTGGAAGATCCCACATGTGGCGGAGCGGTTGGGCCTATGAGCCATGGCCGCTGAGCCTGCGCGTCCGGAGCCTGTGCTCCACAATGGGAGAGGCTACAACAGTGAGAGGCCCGCGTACCGCAAAAAAAAAAAAAAAAAAAAAAAAAAAAATCAACCTTTTAAGAAAAAACAGAAAAAGTATCTAATAAAATAAATTGCTAGTTAATTGTGTGTGTTTAAAAATATCACTTAATCTAAGTATTGAACTATTCTCAGTAAGACATTTCATTGGCCCCACTAAAATAAAGCCCTTTTGGCAACACCAACAGAACTTCTTGTTCTTACAGTGCAAGAGATTTGGAAACACAGAAGATGAAATTTTAGGCATATTTAGTATGATTTGAAGTTCTGCCAAGGTATACCAAACTTTTCATTGATGGATACTGTGCATCTACTAGAAAATCAATACTTAGGTTCACATTTTAGGATAACTTTTAGAACGAGCTTATTGCATTTTCTTGTGAGTCAAAGGGACAATTCATGATGGAAGTATGATTATTTCCACATGGTAGGAATAATAGGAAAATGTGACCAAATAGCAAAGTATAGTCAAGGAAGACAAATTATGCTCAACCATTTATTGAATGCTGCTCATGTACGATTTCACAGTTTCTTGAGAATATTTATCCAGAGCCTGCTGAATGCCAGGCAGTGGGCTAGATTCTAGCCACACAGATAGAAAAAGACACTGAGTATGTGCCAATCAGAAATTACAACAAGGTAATGTCAGAGGACGCTGAAAAGAGTTTTCAAAGAAACGCTATCGTGAAAAAGTGTAAAAGATGGGAAAAATAATACCAGAGCTTGTTAATCCAAGGGGAGAGAATTTTTTATTTAGACCTAATTAATAATTGGCTTCAATGCTTATACAGAATATGGTGACTAGGTCTTCTCCATCATAGCTGGGTACCGAAAAGGGGAAAAAAAATTAAGCTGTGGTGTGAAGTTTGAAGAATTTCAGTCAGATTGAAAGAAAGCTTTAAAAAACTTGGTTAAGACTACTAAGCATTTATTGAAAGAAAGTGTCGTATCTTCTTTTCATCTGTTTTAAAATATAAATCCATTCCTTTGACTTGCATATTTCAGTTGCATACCAAAATGGCAGAGGTGAATTGAGGTTTCCCTCTAACCTAAGGTTTTGTGGGTTAGGTTGCTGTCAGAGTCTTCCTGGAAAGCCCAGAAGCACCACTGCCCAGGTTGTCATCACAGTCCCTTATGGAGGGAGCAGTGTGTGGGAGGAAACTGCCCAGGTGACTGGCAGCAATCCATGCTGGTACCTTCTGCTGTGATTTCTCAAGTTGCAGAGAGTTCTTCTGTGTAAATAAGCAGGTGGTGCTGTGATTTGCTGGTACTTCCAGTCAGAATTTTTAAAAAGCAACAAAATTTGAAGGCACACCGTGAAAGTAAAGGGTTTGGAGAATATTCCTGTTTTGGAATGTGGTTTTTGTATTTGGAACTGTAGCGTAGCCCCTTGACAGATACAGCAACCATCTAAAGAGATGTTTCAGGTTTTTTTTCCCCACACATTGTACATTCAGAAAAGAAAACTCAAGAGAGTGAGGTGTTAAAGGAATAAGGGAAGTGAAACTCAAAGGAATCAGTAATAATAAACAAGCATATAAGGTCATCTATGATGATGCATTCACTTTTTATTAGGATATAGAAACAGTTTAAATTATATTTCTCTTTAATTAAGAATAGATTTGTGTGTGTGTCTCTGGGGTAATCTTAAATGCCTAATTTGTGGAAACTTTGTTTCGGAGATCCAGAGTAGCACAGAGCGGCAATAAATCCTTAGACTGTTCCTCATGGAACAGCATGGTGAGAACACCATGCTAATGAAGGCAGGGACTTGGACTGGGACCCCATGGGACTCTCAGTTCTACTAGGTCCCTGGCCCCAGACTGTCCCCCAAACATCTAGCTGTCCTCTCAATTGTGGCATTGTTTAAGGCGTAGGTGAGAATGTATGTGAAATTTAGCTTACATCTATCACCATATTGGAGAACAACTAAAAAGGTCTGTGTCCCACAGGTAGTAGGCTAATAATCTCATCTTTGTGTACAAAATAAAACATATTTCTGTGTACTTAAAAATGGATGCATGGAGGCGTTTTTTAAAGGTAGGGCGATTTATTTACATTTGGTTTATTTCAGCCTGAAGTATAAAGGTGGAGTGCTTTAGTATCTAGCTTGGACAACAATGAAAATTTCCATTTATTATTGTGAAAGACTCCTTTTTAAGCAGCCAGCCAGATCAAGCTCAGACGTCATCCCATGATTACATAGTTTGGATGTTTGGTTTGTTGAAATAAGGTTGATTTCAGCCCACCTGTTAGCTGGGGACGAAACTAAGTGGTAAGGGACTGTGGGAGAGTGAAAACTAAATGGACTTGGTATATTTGCAATGTCTAATGTTTAACCTGGGACATTTCTCTCTAGGAAATTTCTAGTGGCAGTCAGTCCATGCTGCTTTGTGTTTTTTTTCCTCACCTTCTGGCAGTATTTTTGAGTTTCAAAGGTTTATGAACCTCCATGGCCATCTTGCTATTTCAAATTATACAACCTAATGTAACTGGGCTGCCAACTTCTGGCAATATTTATAAAAGAAGTCATCTAGGGGGCTTCCCTGGTGGCACAGTGGTTGAGAGTCCACCTGCCGATGCAGGGGACACGGGTTCGTGCCCCAGTCCGGGAAGATCCCACATGCCGCAGAGCAACTGAGCCCATGCGCCACAGCTGCTGAGCCTGTGCTCTAGAGCCTGCGAGCCACAACTACTGAGCCCATGTGCCACAATTACTGAAGCTCGTGTGCCTAGAGCCTGTGCTCTGCAACAAGAGAAGCTACTGCAATGAGAAGCCCGTGCACCACAACAAGGAGTAGCCCCCGTTCACTGCAACTAGAGAAAGCCCACAAGCAGCAATGAAGACCCAATGCAGCCAAAAAAAAAAAATGCTGGATTAAAAAAGTGATTTGAGGACTTCCCTGGTGGTCCAGTGGTTAGGACTCCATGCTTCCACTGCAGGGGCATGGGTTTGACCCCTGGTCTGGGAACTAAGATCCCATATGCTGCGAGGCGTGGCCAAAACAACAATAAAACCAAAAAACCCCCAAAGCAAAAACAACAACAAAAGATTTGAAATATCAATTTAAAAATTACAAATATATATATTTACTATAGCATAGAGATTCTTTTAGTATGGCTTTTGCAATGTAGCTGTTTCTCATGAACTCTCAATTGGCTAATATTTAAATTAGTCAAATAGTATATGGAAGTTGGATTGAATTAACTTTCCTCTAGCTGGCACTTCTTCTAATCAGGTTGCTATTCCCTTGAGTTATTCCTGTTTCAATTATTTTATCAATAATATTGATTAACTTTGTCTGACTCTTCTTACCTATTAACTAAACATGTATACATGGATATGTATATAATGAAGTATAGGCATAGGCAATGTGGTTTGTCATTGGGATTTTTCAGCATTTTTACTTAGTGACTCTTATTTATTCCTAAACTCTCTTCCTCTCTTCCACTTCCCTAATTCACTTGCTTATATAGAACCATATTCAAATTGTAATTCTCTGTTTATGAATTCCCTTTGCCCTAGCTTATGGTGTCAAGTTAGTGGAGTTGTGTGTGTCAGATTTGGTGCCAGGAGAACCTGTCCAATGCTTATTATAAATGAAATTATCCTAGAAAGACAATCTTGGTTAGATATCTGCATTTTAATCTGTAGCAATGTCAGTTTAGCTTGTGTCCCAGACACCATGGGATTATTCTGAATATATAGACAGAATTATAGAATCATAATGGCAGTCTTCCAGTACTCCATCTAAGTGATCCTAAATGATTATAGAAGAAGGCTTTGTTGGGGTGTGTGGAGAAGGGGAGTCTGGCAATGGGGTGCTCTGTGTTTCTGTTATTATTTTAGACCTTCTTGCATGTGGGAGGGTTTTGAGCTTAATGGAATGACACACACTAAACTTCCAGCGCTGTGCTGATAGTTAGAGCTCAATTAATGGAAATTATGCCACATTGCTGCTGATGTTAACAAGAGCCCTGTGGTCAGTGAAATAAGAGATGGATCACTGACATTGTATTGGCTGCATTTACTGGCTATGTCCAAAAGGAGAAAATGTAAAATGTAAATGCTTGATGGAGTACAAAACCCTCTATGGATGCTAGGTGATACTTATCACTCCTTCTGACTGGGATGACCATAGATTAGATGTTTAATAAATGGTTGAGATTATTATTATATAAATACATGAAATACATTAGTAAATAAAGTAGCATACAGTAAACTTGGGCGTGAGACTGAATCTTGGAGTTGTTCTTCAAATATTGAGGGTTTACATAATTTCATAAAGACTAAGATATATAGAGAGTGAAAAATATACACTTGGCTTAGTCAGGATATTGTCAGGAAGGAAAAGAAAATGTCTGTGTCTTATTTTAGGAATTAAAAAAAAGGAATTTAAAAAGGAAAAGGAATTTAAAAAAATATATTGCATATCCTTTAAAACCTCTGATAGAGCTGCAGAACTGAGCTCAGAGAATGAGCAGTTACAAGGGAATTGAAGCAGCTAGAATCCAGACCACATTATGCCACAGGACCAGGCCATTAAGGATGGCACTGCCACCACCAATGATCAGTGGAGACATTCAGCTTCTCAGGCCACTGCCCCAAACTTTTCACAGTAGATGTGGTAAACACTACCCCTAGAAACTGGGCTTCATTGCCACTGATGGTACCACTTTTACCTTCTCTGCTTTGTTGTGTCACTGGAACTGGTGTTAAAGCCCTGTGTGGGACTACTGGGCCAAGCAAAGGTCATGTTCTGATGGTTTAGCTTACAGCAGGGCTGATAAAGTGGAAATCGGCCTTTTAAACCTTCTGTGACTAGTGGTAGGATCTGCTTCTCCCCAAGCTTCATGTGATGGGAACTCTATTCTTATGGAAGATGCATTCAGATGCCAGAAGGCCAAAATCTGACAAATATTTATTACACATCTTTCTGCCAAAATCAATGCTAACGTTTCTGATACCTCTGAAGACATACTCATCCTCTTCCTCAGAAGGAGGTTACCCGTTGTCACCTTAGTTATCGTATCTTGTTCCAAGTCAGGATCTCTGGGTGATGTCTATTCTTTTTCTAGTTCTGCTGCTATCCCAACTCAATAATTTGATATAAATGTAATTATTATTACCTCATATAAGTCAATGAGATGGGGGGAGGATATTAGTTATAGACAATATCCAAGATATACAAGACATCACAAGAAAGGAAATAGGGTATTTCTTCAGAGAATCATGAGACTAGAGATCATATTCATGATTTCCTTTTCTACCCTCCTTCCTACCCTTAATTAACATTGGGTTGGCCCAAAAGTTCATTTGGGATTTTCTGTAACATCTTATGGAAAAAACCAAACTTTTTTGACCAGCCCATACTTCATCTGCTTAGGATTCTTAATTGGTTGGGTGGCTCACATGTTTGCTCTGGAGGCATCTGAGCTGTCGGTAGTGTGGTCAATATGGGATTGCTGATGTTTTCCATTAACATCATTGTTTTTAAGAAACTATGAATTATATATAACATAAAAAAGAGAAACCATAGCTACAGTTTGTAGAACAATAAAATTAACATCTGTGTACTACATTCAGCTTAAGAAACAGCAGAACAACTATAATTAAAGCTCCTCATGTCTCTCCTCAGTCCCATTTCTTGCTTCTTCCCAAAATGTAAACACTGTCTTGAATTTTATATTTATCATCTCATTGCCTTTTGTTTTCCTTAATAGTTGTGCTACATATATATGTAATCCTAAACAATATGTAGTTAAGTTTGGAACTTACGTAAATGGAATCATACTCTATGGGTTCTTTTGCAACCTGCTTATTTGCTCAACATTATTTGTGGTATTCATCCATGTTGTGGGGAGTTGTATCTCTTTCATTCACCTTGCAGCACTGTATTCCATTTTATAAATATAATACTATTTATTCATTCTCCAATGGATAACATTTGGATTATTTCTAATCGTTCCTCCTTCTGTCTTTTTTGTATTACTATTGAAAATATTTTGGGCATATCTCAGTTCATAAACAAGAGTTTCTCCCTAAGAGATATATTGAGAGTTTGTGCCCAAGAGCCAATGTCTGTTCATTCCTCAATGGGCTGAGTATTTTACTCCCCCCCCAGGGCACACTTCTCTGGTGAATGGTTTCAGGTCTCATTGAAAGGACTTTGAGGAAGACTCAAAAGTTTTTATTTGTGATATTAGGATATAGGATCGTTTGGCAAGGGCCAGACCTCAGGTATCAGGATACCTTCAGGGGCTGTGAGGTCTGATAATTGACTGTGGGCTATGACAACTGGAAGTTTGAGTCAGGCTTCTGTTTACAAGATCTGGCGATTTTTGTTATAGAAATCAAGTAGTGAGTCACACAACTCTTTTACTCTTAGAAGCCCCAAGATCATTCAGGCGGCCTCAGAGGGCCTTACAGGTCAGTGTATCGTGGATACGACATTGACTCTGCTGCCTCTTATGGTTCCTCTGCCTGCTTTGTCTCTGGAGATGAAGTGCTGCTTTTCCTTCTGCCACCCCACAATCCTGATACCCCACTGGAACCAGAGAGCCCATTTAAAATGCAGCATCGGGGCTTCCCTGGTGGCGCAGTGGTTGAGAGTCCGCCTGCCGATGCAGGGGACACGGGTTCGTGCCCCGGTCCGGGAGGATCCCACATGCGGCGGAGCGGCTGGGCCCGTGAGCCATGGCCGCTGAGCCTGCGCCTCCGGAGCCTGTGCCCTGCAACGGGAGAGGCCACAACAGTGAGAGACCCGAGTACTGCAAATAATAATAATAATAATAATAAATAAATAAAATAAAATAAAATGCAGCATCTTCCATGCATGCGTGGTCTAGAGAGAACAAGCACCAGCGCACTTTTAGAGTGGCTGGAGCAATGTTCCTCACCCATGGGTTTCTCAAGGCCTTCTTGAAGGGAGGGTGTTTGGGATCCTTCTTTGAGCCACATAGGTAGGAGATTAGTGGCTGAAGCGCTCATGAAATTCTACTCCAAGATTTCTGTCTCCTGAAGTCTTTGGCTGCTCCCTTCCTTGGAGTCACTTAACTAATTTCTGTAAAGGACAGGCAGTAAATATCTCAGGCTTTTGGGTCATATAGTCATTGCTGTAAGTACTCAACTCTGCTGTTGTAGAATGAAAGCTGCTCCTGGCAGCTCGTGAGTGGTGGCTGTGCTCCAGAGAACAAGCAGAATGTGGCCCATGGGCAATAATTTGCCGACCTCGGCTCTGAACTATATGGAAGAAAATTTGGCATCTTAACTTCTTTATTGAGGACCACCACTAAGTCCCAGTTTTTGTTTTTGTTTTTTTTTTACGGTACACGGGCCTCTCACTGTTGTGGCCTTTCCCGTTGCGGAGCACAGGCTCCAGACGCGCAGGCTCAGCGGCCATGGCTTGCGGGCCCAGTCGCTCCGCGGCATGTGGGATCTTCCCGGACCGGGGCACGAACCCGTGTCCCCTGCATCGGCAGGCGGACTCTCAACCACTGCGCCACCAGGGAAGCCCTAAGTCCCAGTTTTAATAAACTAGCTAAGCAAAAATTCAGGGCTATTTCTAGCTGCTCAAGATAGTATATTGTATCCAGTCTTTGGCAAGTACGCCCATGGTGATAAAAGGTGATACCTCATCCAGTGTTAGTCTCAACTATTCTTCAATGAATACATTATCTGGGACTGTGAAGTTATTAAAATATTTTTTTTCACTAAATGTGCTTCAAAATTACTGTACCCCAATGAGCAATCACCATAAACTAGAAGTCAGTTTTGTTTGCAAGAGCTGTCTTCCCTGCTCTGTACTTGGTTTCCTCCTTTGTTTCTTCAGAGAATGGTACTACTTACCCATCTTGTTTTGAGAGTCAAAAACCTCACTCTCCTCAGTATGTAGTTAATCACTTCCCTCAGTTTTAACTCTCAAGTATCTGAAATTCATCCATTTCTCTCCACCTCTACCCCCACTATCATCATAAGTCAAGCTACTATCATATCTGGCCCAGTTTTCCTTGGTAGCCTCCCACCTCGTCTTATACTCGTTCTGTTTCTTCTGCATTCTGTTTTCTCTTTTATTTCAACCAGAGTGTGGAAACACAGATTTGATTATGTTACCATGGGGTTTAAAACTCTTCGGTGACTTCCCATTTCTCCAAGCCTAGAGATAAATTCCTTAACTTACCCTCTTAGGCCTTATGCCAGTGCTTTTCAAACTTCAGGTTGTGACCCTTTAGTACATTGAAAATCAATTTAGTTGTGCCAAATACATACAAAGATAGAATAGACGATAATAGATTGCATGATAAGTAGTGAAGGTAACTCCTGTTGTGTGAAACTGATTTGGATTGAGTGTGTGTGCATGTGAATTAAGTTGCAGTGGAAGATGTATTCCTTTCTTTGAGTGGTGGTCAATAAAAGTCTGAAGGATATTGTCTTACGTGTTCTTGTACCTTCACATACTTCCAGATCCACTCTTCCAACACTTTCTTTTGCTCTTTTCTCCTTACTTTGCCACTCTCCATCAAGAGGTAGAGTCTAATTTTTCTTCCTATGAACCTGGATGGGACTTTGGCTCGCCTGGGAGAATAAGATGCAACAAAAGTGATGTTGCATGACTACTGGCCTTCCTTCAGTCCATGGTGTACCCACGCTACCTCTTGTCTCGGGACCTTTGCACATCGCTGTTCTCTGAGTCTGGAACATTCTCCCCTGTTCCTCTCTTTGCCTCTTTTGCTCATACTTACCCCAACTCAAGTGTCATTTTTTCAGGGAAGCCCTCTCTGACCTTCCTAACTAGATCAAATTCCCCCACTATTAATGCATACTGGGCCTTTCTCCTTGTTACAGTTGCATTTACCTTTGTGTAGCTGAATAGTTGATTGAAGTCCTTTCTCCCCCTAGATTATAAACTTCAAGAGGTCAGTCATTACATCTGTTTACACTCATCTTTGTACCACCCCAGCATTAAACACAGTAGCTGGCCCACAGAATTTTTTTTTTTGAATGAATAGTAATCATGCTACTTTCCCGGTATATGAAAATGGCTGTAATCAGTTTTTGCTTTAAATACTACTATTTCCTTCATATTTAAAAAATTTTAGATTTTTTTTGAAAATGAAGTGTTCCAGTTTTTAAGGCTGTGACATAAATTACCCCACAATTTAGAAGCATAAGACAGTGATTTATTTTGCCTATGGGTCCTGTGTCAGGCATTCAGGGATGCACAGCAGAGATGGTTTTTCTCTGCTCCATGAAGTCTGGAGCCCTAGCTGAATACTTGCAGGCTGACTGCTGGAATCATGGGAAGGCTGTTCACTCACATGAATGGTGGCGAATGTTGGCTGTCAGCTGGACCTTACTTCCTCTTCACCTGCCCGTTTCCACGTGGTATCTCCTTGTGGGCTAGATTGGGCTTCTTCACAGAATGGTGGGGTTCTCAGGGCAAGTGTTGAAAGAGAATCTGACAGACAGGCAGATAGACAGACTCAGAATCATGCAACATCACTTCCCTTACATTCTATTCTTCCAGGCAGTCCAAAGTCCTGTCCAGGTTTGGGGGGAGTGGAAACAGACTTCACCTCTTAGTGGGGAGGGGCAAGATTCTGGAAAAGGAAGTGGGCCAGAAATATCGCTGTGGCCATTTTTGGAACACATCCTCTGCCACACTGGGAATTTGTTTCTGTTTTTTTTTTTTTTTTTTTTTTAGTTTCTGCTTTAGAACAAAGTGAATCAGTTATACATATACATCTGTTCCCACATCCCTTCCCTCCTGCGTCCCCCTCCCTCCCACCCTCCCCATCCCACCCCTCCAGGCGGTCACAAAGCACCGAGCTGATCTCCCTGTGCTATGCAGCTGCTTGTTTCTGTCATAGCATTTAGATACGGTCGTTGCATACCTTCAGATGTCAATATTTTGATGATTACTTTGTGAATTAGTACAAAGCCTCTCCTTTTCATATCTATTATTTTTGAGTATTCAGAAACAAACTGATTTTTCACTTAATTGCTTATAGAATTAACTACACTGTATATATATGATTTATCCCAATATAAACAACTTCTCCTTAGTTTTCTGGTTGCTCAGGAAGCACCACTTTGTTCTGGGAAATTTTTCCTGTGGAGTATTGACAACACATATAACAGAACATGAAGGAACCATTTAATTTGATCTTCTGAAATATAATTTGTCAGTAGAACTGAGTAGAAACATTCTACTAACATGTAGAATTTAATCTGATAAATTTGAACATTCACATGCAGATAATCTAAAAAAGTGACTTCATGTAATTATGATGAAATATTTGAAAGAATTTAGATATTTCTAACTATATCAAATATTTTTATTGTAATCAAATATATATACTTAGATATAAGTAATAGAGAGAAGTTAATTCTAAATATAATTATTTAATAACTTCTGTGCTTAATTTTTAAAAATTAGGTCACATTTATGTTTTTTCCAAATATTTTTTTTCTCTTCTTTCTAAGTGACTTATATTTAGCATTTTGGATATCCTCATCCTTACTCTCTTAATTTTTTTCATTTCTTTATCTTCTTACTTTATTCACTATTCTTTAAACTCTTCCCATGTTCAGCTTCTAGCCTTTACTGTGCTTATTAAACATGATTAAAAAAGAAAACTTCAGCTGCCAGCTTCTCAGTTCATCTCTTTCCAGTGTGTTCATGTCTTATTTTCAAAGTTAAAAAGTATATATGCTGTGATGTCTTGATTAAGTGAAGATATTTTTGATTAAGTGAAGATATTTTTGATCAAGTGCATGCATTGTTGGCTACCACCTCCTCTCCCCACACCAATTGACTTTTATTTCTTTTTAAAAATATTTATTTCATTTATTTATTTTATTTATTTATTTTTGGCTGTTTTGGGTCTTCCTTGCTGTGCACGGGCTTTCTCTAGTTGTGGCGAGCAGGGGCTACTCTTCGTTGTGGTGTGCGGACTTCTAATTGCGGTGGCTTCTCTTGTTGCGGAGCATGGGCTCTAGGCATGGCGGGCTTCAGTAGTTGTGGCTCGCAGGCTCTAGAGCACAGGCTCAGTAGTTGTGGCGCACAGGCTTAGTTGCTCCGTGGTGTGTGGGATATTCCAGGACCAGGGCTCGAACCCGTGTCCCCTGCACTGGCAGGCGGATTCTTAACCACTGTGCCACCAGGGCAGTCCCCACTTTTATTTCTTGATAACATTTTTATTAACATGTTAATTTTGGTGAAAAATACTCCAGATCATTTCTGCAATTGGTATTTGCAGTTGACTTGGCTTAATGATTAGCACAGGAGAGGGATTGAAATACCGGGGAGTCAAAGCTATAGGTAAGATAAAAACAACTTATGATTAGCAAAATTTAATAAATGAAAGAGCTGCTTAAGAAATGAGTGAATGAGTGACGAGGTAACTCCTTACAATACCAGTCTGAGCTGTCATCTGAATGTCACTGAGTCTGCACCATGTTTAGATAATTTTAGTGACTGTTGTCAAATAAATGATCGGGTTTAAAATATTACCATTTTATATATAATGTATCATCCATTCTCATTAGAGGAAATAGAGTTTTCTGTTGCGAAGTTTTGAAGACCGTTTTGATAAAAATGTTTGAAGTCAGGTTAAGATGATACGGAATCTTTCCTGTCTAACCCGAAGTCATAGAGAATTTACTAGTAATTTGGCAAAAGTAATACCTGTTTCTTTCAGAGAGGATAAATGATGTATATGATTTAGAAGTTAATCAAAATTAAAGGGCCTCACGCATTTAGTAGAAGTGTAACTGCCAACAAGCATGTGTCAGTTTTGTTTGTTCTTTAAACCACTTAAGGGTTTTTTTTTCCTTAATTGATCTGAGGTACATTTTCTTTTTCAGAAGCAAATACCTGTCAACTTTGTGATTTATTTGTTATTTAAAGAAATTTAAAAAGACTTCACATAGAATTACAAAATAAAGCGGTTCATATCAAACTATTTTCACTGCATGCGGGTGAATCTGCTGCTTTCTTTTGATGTTTCCAAGTCATCAAGCTACCGAGCCAGGTAGCTTATCAAAAAAGAGTGTGGCAGTCATTGAGGAGCTTGTAATACAAGACAGTGCTGACAAAGGTATAGGACAACTTAAGAAACATTGAACTAGGGCTTAGATTGATTTATTAACATTGTGTATAAGCAATGGCTCAAGGCATATTATAGGACTGTGAGTGAAGGAGAGCTGGGGGAAGTCTATGTCCCCAGGGAGAATTCTCTGCCCATCTCCAGTTAGATAGGAGAGATCTTATAGAACGGGTGAGGTTTCAGTAGCTGTTTGAGTGAAAGAAGGGAGACATCTGGAAGAGCTGGGAGTACAAGACGGCAAGCTGATGCATAACAGTATGTGTCCTTATCATGCCGGCAAGGACAAGGAAAAGGCATTCAATTTTTGCCTTCCTTCTATTTCAGTATTCCTTTTCTCCCCCAATGTTATGTTTTTAGAGTAGAGAAAATGCTCCAGCTGCTTTTCATTCTAATTCATTTTAATGATGAAAATACTCAAGTTTTTAAAATTGCAATTCAAGCCTTTTGGGAGCACAGACAGGCACCCCTGTGTTAGGGAAAGATTCATCACAAAGTTGAAAAATCTGATTAAACCACAGCCTAACCCCCTCTTATTCAGACGAATAGTGTCCGTTTAAAACATCATTCCTCTGGGATCCTGTTTTCCTGCCCCTCAGTGGCTGTGGCTCTTTCCTCTCCAAATTCTCTCTGTCCTTCTTGAGTTGTGCGATCCTACCTGCCCCCAGCAATCTAGGAAGAGATGGACCAATGTTGAATCAAGAAGGCAGCCTGCCTTACACGCCCACAAAGCAAATTTACAAGATAAAAATTCCTAAGTGTTCTTTGTGGTGGTCCGTTTTAAAAGGCCAAGTTCTCAGATAGTTTGGGAGACTAAATTCCTCCTCTTTTGAAGCTAGACAGAATGACTTTACTGCAAGGTTGCCCAACCAATACTGTTTATACAGGGTGACCCTTTACTTTGATTTATTATTCTACTCCCCACGAGTGTGAAGATTGCAATTTAGCTTTGAATGCATATGGCAGGTTTCAGAATCTCTGGAACAGTGTGTCTAGAAGTTACATTTAGTCCAGGGTTGTTTGGTAACTGGTAACCTGGAAACCTAATTGCAACAACAAGCCATTCAAACACAGTTATTCTTCTGAGTGCACATAATGAAAGTAACACCGCCAGGAATGGACTAGACAGCCCTTGCAAACAAAACTGGCTTCTAGTTTATGGTTATTGCTAATTGGGGTACAGTAATTCTGAAGCATGTTTAGTGGAATTAAAAAAAAAAAGAAAAATTCCACAGTTCCTGGTAATGTGTTCACTGAAGACTTACTGGATGAAGTCACATTCTTTCTCATTTGCAGGTTAAAATAGCTGTCTTTTCCTCCATATCCAAGCAAGTGTAAGAGATTTGCTTTCTTAAATAAATGTGCTCTTTTTTCCCTTCAGTATTTCACATGATATAAACACTACAACAAAATGGAAAGGAACACAGCGTGGAAATTTGAACACCCCCTGACCATTTTATTCATTCGTGTCTTCATTTTGACACTATAAATATAAACGCAGGCGGAATAGCAGATAGCCCAGGGAAGACTCAATGTTTCATGTGGAAATGATTTTGTGTCATCTCTTGGATTTCTTGAGTTGTTTGTATTGAATGTAATTAGGCACAAAGTAAGCTAGGCCTCTTCTTGTAAAACCTAGATTAATCACAGAAATAGATTGGTTCCAATTCTGGGATGATAGAAGGAATCCCTCTCCGATTTCCCATTCTGTTTGGGACATGAGGTGGCTGATGTTGCTTGTCTGTCTCCACTGTATCCTTAATTCCAAGCTATCACCATTCTCCCTTACCTTACCTTTATAATTTTGGGATTGCAGGGTAGAAATGAGGAGTTGAAGTGAAGCAAAAATGCAGTGTTTTTTTTCAAACTAATCTTTCAACAAACCTGAGTTGATAAAAGATTTCATTGAACTTGTTTTTCTTCTTCATGTGACAGTTTATGCTCAGGAAAACAAAGAAACAAACAAACATGATAAAGGCTTTCCAAGAAGTCTGTCTTACATGGGAAGGGAATGAGGGTAAACACTTTCCTTCAGTTGTGATATTTATTATTTTGTACATGTCCCCCTGCTCACTACACATCTACATGCATTTTGGGTAACCAAGCTTATTGAGCCTGAATTCTCTCTCCAAACTTTAATTTATACGCTTCCGTCAGTAGGTGAGTGCCCATCCATTTTTATCTGAATGCTTCAGTTTAACATCGTTTATCATTGAGAGAGGGCAGGGCTTAGTGGAAACAGCATGGATTTTGGAACTAAATAGGCCTGAGTTTCAACCCTGATCCTGGGACCTAAAGTACTGTTTTCTCATTGGGAACTGGAAAAAGTTATCTCTGTCTTGAAGTTGTAGTTATCAAGAAATATTAAGTGTGCACTTCCCTGGTGCGGCAGTGGTTAAGAATCCGCCTGCCAATGCAGGGGACACAGGTTTGAACCCTGGTCTGGGAAGATCCCACATGCCGCAGAGCAACTAAGCCCGTGTGCCACAACTACTGAGCCTGCGCTCTAGAGCCCACGAGCCACAACTACTGCAGCCCGCATGCCACAACTACTGAAACCCACGTGCCTAAAGCCCATGCTCCACAGCAAGAGAAGCCAAGCCACCTCAATGAGAAGCCGGCACACTGCAACAAAGAGTAGCCCCTGCTCGCCTCAACTAGAGAAAGCCTGTGCGCAGCAATGAAGACCCAATGCAGCCAAAAATAAATAAATAAAATAAATAAATTTATACTAAAAAAAGAAATATTAAGTGAATATCTACCATGTGTCAGATGCTGAACCAGATGATTGGGGTGAAAAATGAGAAAACGTGACCCCTATTTTCCAGGGAAGAGCTTGTCTCACAGGAATGATAGATGTGCACGCAGATAACAGTAGTAAAGTGTGATAAATGCACACAGTGTGTAAGCCTGATGTGGATGAACGTACCAAGGGGAATGCAATTAATATTGCGCGGCAAGTGGGGTCAGAGAAAGGACACTTCAGTGAGGAGCTGGGTCTTGAAAAATCAGTAGTTCAGTAGACATACTGAGGGTGAGGTAAGCAGGCCATGAGCTCCTTGCTCATGGACGCATAAAATTTCGTAGCTGTGTTGGCCAATAGTTTGAGCAATGACCTCTGGGGTATGGTAGGCCATGGGCCTCACACTTGACAGAAATGTGCTTCAGCTATATCAAGTCCCCAGAGCAGTGATTCTCAACTCTTGGGTTATTCTAGCTATACAAGTTACCCCTCTGCCTGAAGATAATTCAGATACACAAGTTGTGGCCTCAATTAGTTGAATTCATAAGCATCGCATATTCAGATGTCCAAAGCACAGCTAGTTCAATATCCCTGGTAGTGAACGTTACAGGAATCTAAACCCTTTATTACCTTGAGATCTAATAACTGTAAAGGTAAGTCTACACAGGGGAATCCACTTTAAAATCCTCAGCTGTCAACAACTCAGTGCCAATAGGCAGGGGATTTGGAATTACTATGTGACTGAGCGGGAGAGCTTATCGAGTTTCTGTGTATGTGGAGGAGATACATGTCCTTGGAGAAAGTATTCCTCTTTGCTTCCTAAACAAATACTATTTATTGACATCTTCTGACGTGCTAACTGTTCTTGTTCATTGTCAGGGAATTTATACTACACTCAGAAGGCAGTCTATGTTTTCTTCCTTGAAAGTGGAAGGACGTTAATTTAGACCTCATTTCCTTGTGCTTGCCGTCTTAGCCATCTGTTGGAGAGTAACAAATGTGGGGCCTTAAAGTGTAAATCAAGCTCAATATATATTAAGCAGAGACAAAGAAATGCAAGGGGAAAGACATATTAGTACCTTCACTGGACTATAAAACTTTGTTGTTTAAAGAATATTCATTTTGTTTGCTTGTAACATCTCATGTCTTCATTATAAGTTTATAATGTTAAGAGATTGATTAAAAGTGGATCGCTGCAATGAAAACTAATGATATGTGTGAAATTCACACATCACATGCTAAAAGACACTGAAGATATTAGAAGAGATTAGTTTTAAGTAAGTAGGGTTCACAAAGAAAGTGTCAATAGAAATGAAAACAAAATGCTTGTTATGTAAAGCAGAGAGATCTCAGGAGTTAGAGTTGAAATTCCTGGCTCGGTTGCTTTATGGCCTCAGTTTCCTCAGCTGTGAGTTGATGACAACAGTAACTGTTGTAACCTAGGTTCCTTTGTAATTCAATTCAACTCAGCTCAACAAACACATACTGTCCTGTTAATGGTAAGCCCTGATAGTCTAGGAACCCTGACTGGCTGGTTCATGGTCACGTGGAGGGCTCCACAGATGTTTGCTGTTGTGCCAGGCCCTGGGCTGTGCTGGAGGAATTAGAAATATGAAAAAAACAGAGTCCCTGGGCTCACAGAGTGAACCATCTATCTGAGGAGACGGCAGGCAACAAATCCTGTAACCAGGATACAGGACGGGTTAAAGAAGAATGTAAGTGAAAGTTCTTCATACATTCTTGTTTGTTTATTTTATTTACTTATTTTTGCGGTACGCGGGCCTCTCACTGTTGTGGCCTCTCCCGTTGCGGAGCACAGGCTCCGGACGCGCAGGCTCAGCAGCCATGGCTTACGGGCCCAGCCGCTCCGCGGCATGTGGGATCTTCCCGGACCGGGGCACGAACCCGTGTCCCCTGCATCGGCAGGCGGACTCTCAACCACTGCGCTACCAGGGAAGCCCTATGGTTTCTTATTTACAGTAATTCAAAAACTGTTCATGGAATAATTAAAGATGGTGACCTGTGAGTGAGAGCCTTTATCTGAGAAGGAAAGAGGTAGTATATGAGGAAGTGGATGTCTTATTCCCTTAGTCTAAATGGAGTGTTTGAGTTTGAACCAGGTGGGTTTTCTGAAGATTTTGGTTTTGGATTATTCCAATTCAGTTCACTTCAAGGACCTCCTGATTCCAAGTCTTTCCCTGCAATAGTCAGACTGGGAGTAGAATGAACTTGGCCTTACTTAATTGCCTTGATGTGAAGCCCTTTCTTCTATCTCTTGTGTTGCAGCCCAAATAGTTTAGATACCAAAGTGACCCGAATGCCATTGCTCTTGAATGGGTGACCCTCATCCAAGCAATCCAGATAGAGAAGGAAATGAAGTATGAAAAAATGGGACAAAGAGGGAATAGACTTTGATTTTCTTGCTAACAATGATTTACAAGCGAGACACAAAGTAATCATAAACTGTTGGTTTTTTTGAAGGTCTTAGGTCCTAATGCAGGGTCTGGGCCAAATACAGATTTTACTTCTTTGTGTGTTTTACTTACAAGAGTTGTGCTGTCATTTGTCTTTGGTTCTCAGGTGAAGGTATTTGTTTGCAGGGCTTGGAGGGGGTGGGGTGGGAAGGTCTGGAGATAAGCTCACAGGAGGGAGAGCTACTTACAGAAGGGAGGGTCGCTGCGCCATAGATAGGCTTGAACTGTTGCTTTTTGAGAAATAAAACCTCACTGAACCTTGAACATTCTTTTTTATCTACATCATGTGCTTTGACCTCCTGGATGGTGCAGTTTTGATGTGGAGGTGAGGTTCTTTTGACCTAGTTCTCCCCTAAGGGATTGCAGATATTTTCCTAATTAAGCTAGGTTCACTGGTTAACAACAAATCATTGTTTCTTATTGTTCTGAGCTAGTAGGCCTGGTATGTGAAAAAAATCTCCCCCCCCACTTTCTGTGTATTCGTGACAAAACTCATGACTGATCTTTGGGAGATAACTGTGCTTTCTCCTCTGTTTTAGCGGTGCAAGAAATTATTAATTTAGTGTCGAATTTAGTATGACTATTTTTTTGTTCTTTCCAAGTTGTCTCTTAGCGTAACAAAGTAATAGAAGGTCAAGTTTCTTTGAAACTACACCAAAACCCAAATGTAATCACATGACAGAAGCGCCTAAGTTCATTCTAGTTACAAGTGGAAACTATTGTTGGTTATCTCAGGAAGTTTTTTTTTTTACATTTTAGTGCAGCGTTGTGCATGATTATTGAGAGAAGATGGGGTGAGGGAGGTGAAGGCAGGGCAAGGGAGGCCTCCTATGTATCAGATCTTTAGTTATGGTGAGGGGTGTTAAAGATTATATTTGTTTAGCTTTTTATTTTGAAATAATTTCAGACAAAAGTTGTCAAAGAGAATTTATGTACACCTTACTTCACCCAGCTTCCTCTTTTAACATCTTACATAACATTAGTGTCATTCCTGAAAGCCGGAAATTAAAACTGATACAATGACTCAATTTATAAATCTTATACAAATTTTGCCAGTTTTCATGCTAATGTGTTTTTTTCAGGTCCCGGATTCAATCCAGAGTCCCACACTGCATTTAGTTTATCATGTTACCTTAGTTTCCACTAACCTGTTACAGCTCCTCAGTTTCTCATGACTTTCACAACTCTGAAGGTCAGTTATTTTGTAGGATGTCCTTTCGTTTGGGTTTGCCTGATGTTTTCTTGTGATTGGGTTTGAGGTTATTTATTTTTTGGCAAGAATACCAGGAGATGATCTTGTGCCCTGTTCAATGTATCATGTCAGAAGGTACTGTTGGGGAAATATAATTAAAAACAAAATCCCTCAATCCAGAAATTTAAAACAAAATCTCTCAATCCCGAAATCCTCTCCTCAAAGGTAGTAGAGAAAGAAAGCACTTTTATTACTGAATATGCATTAAATCAGAATATGATGTGAATCACAGGCAATCTACTAAGAAATTGCAATGACAGAAAGAAATTTTAGTCTTTTATATAGTCAAGCAGGTGCCACCCACAACATACATACATGTTTTGAAGATAAACAATAACTAGCCCTGAAGTGTGAGGACTTGAGAGTACCATTTGTCACACACAGTTCATCATCAGTTCACCTGGTAATTGGGGTGACCATCTGTGTTAGCTAGTTGGCTTTATCCAGAAGAAAAACAAACTATAGTATTCATATCTTTATGAAAGGAGGTAGTTTTGCCACTTGGAGCAAGGTGTCCATTGAAATTAGCTTCTGTCCTCCAACAGAAAGTGGGAAATAGGGGTGCTCTCTCCCTTGATGTTTACATCCTAGGTCTTTGAGAAAGACATTACCAGGTGATAAAGTTGACAAAGGCCTATCTTAATCTTCAAAGAGATTATACATACCTTTCAAAGAGAGGAGAAAGTGCTTACAGTTGCAAGATTTCTAAAGTAAATGCTCTGAGAAAAAGTTGGGAAGGGAAGTCTCTTGATTTCATCAGGGAAAATCAATCCTGTTTCAATTTGTATTTGTCCTTGGAGTAAATAATGCTGATATGTCTTCTTACTGGTGATACTAGCTTCGATCTCTTGGTTAAGGTGGAATCTAACAGCTTTCTCCACTGTAAAGTTACTGTGTTTCCTTTGTAATTAACAAGTATCTTAAAGGGAGATACTTTGAACCTATGCAAATATACTTTTTCTCATCATTCAGGATATCACTCACAAATTTTATTATCCATGGATGGTTCTTGCCTGCAACAGTTATTACAGTGGTGTTTACCTAATGATAGTTTCCTGTTTCCATTGTGCCTTCTACATTTATTAGTTGGAATTCTACTGTATGGGAGAGTTGTCCTTTCTCTCACATTTATTTATTTGTTCATTCATTCATTCAGTTGTTTCTTTATATCAGTATGGACTCATGGATATTTATTTTATTCTCTGGGTTAAAATCCAGTACCATCATTATTCATTTTGTTACTTAAATTATTCCTGCTTTGCCTACTGGGGACTCTTTCCAGATGGTTTCTGTGTCATTTTGACATGGTCCTAACATTTTTTTGAGCACTTCATTACTTTCTAGCACCACAAGATGTTCCAGGCACATTTTGTATTTTTCCTTCTCTGGCCCTTAGAATCAACTGCTTCTCCAAAGAAACCTAGTTCATTTTAGTGGAGAATGGTATTTAGAAACCAATATCTGGACATTAGGGGTGCTCCTTGCTACTGAGATGTCATGGCTTTTAGGGCCTCTCAATAGACAGAGCTAGAAAATATATGTATATATGCAAATACACACATCTACATTTATTTCTATATCTATCCATCAGTGTATATATGCAGATATATATTTTAAAAACTGAGTTCAGGGCTTCCCTGGTGCAGTGGTTGAGAGTCCACCTGCCGATGCAGGGGACGCGGGTTCGTGCCCCGGTCCGGGAAGAACCCACATGCCGCGGAGCGGCTGGGCCCGTGAGCCATGGCCGCTGAGCCTGTGCGTCCGGAGCCTGTGCTCCGCAATGGGAGAGGCCGTAACAGTGAGAGGCCCGCGTACCGAAAAAAACCCCCAAAAACCTGAGTTCATCCTGATGCCTCCGATTCCACAGCAGCAGCACAGGGTTCACTCTGTCCTTTCCCATTCCTTATATGAAACTTACGTCTCTAAACTGGGAAACCCCACTCTCATTATCCACAATATATTCATGTATTTGTTCAGTTTTAATGTACCTACAAAATAGTTTTAAAATTGCTAACTCATACTCCTATGAGAAATATTTAATTGACTAGAGTCAGTATTTGTGTAGCTCTTTTTGTCTTTAGCCTTCCAGTATACAGTAAGGGCACTATTGTCCCAAGTTACTTAGGTTAGTTTTTTCTTCCTCATCCCTTTTGTTATGGAACCAGGTTCGTTTGCCCAATGCACAGCAAACCAAACACTGAGACACTGAGGTCTGCAGCCGAGAAAAGTTTTACTCACAAGGCAGCCAAGGGGGGAGATCCAAGAACAAATCTCAAATCCACTTCCCCGAAGGCAAGGGACTTGGGATATTGATGGGATAAGGGAGCAGGGTGGTCTGAGGTGTGGGGAAAGATGATTGGAGGAAAGAAAAGGGTGAAATAATCCGTGTTCTGCAGAGGCCGAACATGCTTTTTCATGGGGTGTATGATCAGAAAATGGTAGTGTTAACATGATCTGAGGGTGGAGTTTTTGGCCCTCTGATGTCAAAAGGTCATCCATTGGACACTTGTACAGGCCCCATTGAATGGTTGGTGGTCTTGACGGGTTTGAGCTGGGCAAGACTAGCTCCATGTTCCTGAAAAACATTTTAAGCAACCAGTTATTATATGTCAGAGGTGTTATCTATAGGGGGAGGTCAAAGAAGTCTTGTGATGTATGTCTAAGCTACGCGAAACTTGGAAGGTATGCAGTTTGCAAGAACAATTATAGCAAGCTTGGTTAGTGAAGGCAGGTTACAGGATATTATTTATTAAGAAAGTTATAGTTTAAGGGATCTAACTGATGACTGCCCTGTTTTAACTTTCAGTGTGGTTGTGTTATTTATTATAATACAGTTAGGTTCATTTGTTACTGTTTATGTTCTATTTTGGGTACACAACATTGTGGTTGATTTTAATTATTTGCCGTGTCCTGAAAGTCATAAGCCGTACAAAAAGATATACTGAGAGAAGTGTCTCTCACTCCCTGCCCCACTACTGCTCAGTTCCTAGTCCTGCATTCTTCATACCTGGTTCTTGTCCATTCCCCATAAGAAACCATTCTCCTTAGTTTCTGGTTTATTTATCCTGTCTTTATCCTATCCTTTCCCACAAATGAGCAGATATGTATCTCTACCTCTGTCTCTATCTCTATATCTATATTCCTTTCTTTTCTATATGAAGGGTCCACGCTATAGATATCCTTTGGCACTTTGCTGTTTTTCACTTAACAATATATCCTGGGAATCTACGTATAGGTAATTCTCATTCTTAATTGCAACTTCAGAGCTCTTCATTGTATGGATGTACCATACTTTTCTCAACCATTCTCCTATGTGTGGTCACTTAGATTGTTTCTAATATTTTATAATTACAAAAAATATTCCTAACGATCTGATTCCAGTTACAATGTGTGGTATTCCCCCCCACCCCCACCCCCCACACCAAGCAGTTCTCGGACACCAGCTGGGTGTCCTACAATTCAACTCAATTCTGACACTATCTACCTGGAGATAGGTAGACCGTCTCCCTGCCCCCATTTGCTAATCTCAAGTCCAGGTTGTTACCTGTGCTTCTGAAGACCCAGCTAAAGATCAGAGGTTCCTGTGACCCCCTCTTTTTGTTTGCTAGAGTGGCTTTCAGAACTCAGAGAAACATTTTACCTACTAGATTACTGGTTTGTTATAAAAGGATAACCAGATGGAAGAGATGCATAGGGCAAGATGCCTAGAGAAGGGCACCGAGTTTCCATGCCTCTGAGCTGGCCACTCTCCCGGGATCTCCATGTGTTCACCAACCCAGAAGCTCTCAGAACCCTGTCCTTTGGTTTTTTTTATTACATAGCCATGGTTGGTTATATCGTTGGCCATTGGTGATTGATTCAACCTACAGTTCTTTTTCCCTTCCTATTGGTCTGGGAAGTAAGACTGAAAGTTCCAGCCTTCTAATCACACATGGTTCTCTCACTCCTGCATCCCACCCTATGCAGAAGCTCAGTCACTGAGAATGGAGGCCCTCTCTGCCCTTTGTGCACAGTTCTGAATCCTCCACACAGAGCACTGAGTACATTGTGCGTGAACCACTAATAGTTGCTAACTATGTTAGTGTACTTTCTCTTGCCATCTGTTGACATGTTAATAGCTTTCTTAGTATTTATGAAAGACAGCATTGAGATCCTGTACAGTTGGCACATTCTTCAGTGGGAATCCTGGGGACTAAATGACTTATTTAAATGCAGGTGGAGGCTGTACTCTGCCCCCCGCATGCTCGACATTGGTAACCTTTCATCTTGCATTGTTATGTACATGCTTCCAGCTGCTCTGCATTCTTAGTGGAAATTTTACATTCCACTGCCTAGATTGGTTCGGTATCCAGAATCCCATTTGGGAACACAAACCAAACAAAAATGACAATGGTGAAATAGAAAGCAAGTTGTAGTAAGTGAAGAAGAATATTAAAGAAAAGACAAACAATCCAAAAAATTCTTTTCTTTTCAATGCTTTGTTGGTAGTGGTTTCCGTAATTACTCCTAAGAGTTCTCTTGGGTTAATTGGTTATTTTTTAACTTTATGAGGGTCATGTTATTCTCTTCAGCATAGCATTAGGGAAACCCATGCAGACTTATGAATGCCTTAAAGATGACTCAAGTCCTGTTTAGTTTTGCTGTAAGATAGAGTGTCCATTGCAAATAATTATTTTAGAATAAAATTAATAAATGTGAGGTTTAACATTATATATTCAGAATGCTCGGGATTATCTGATCTTTTAAAATATTCCACAAAGTGCAAGACAGAGAAAATTAAACCAGAAAGCCAATAGTTTAAAAATTTGTGGTATGCTGGGAAATTGATTTGATGGTTCAAATTTTGATGAAAATTAGTGGGCATTTTGTTTTTTAAGACAAAAAGATTTAGCAGTATGGATACATTTAAATATAGGCTTACACTTAAGAATTTTTCAAGAAAGGTATTACTAATGATGGGTATATTATCTTTTGGGTTACTTTTATAAAAGTTAAAAAATATTTTTTTAGACATTACGTTTTAGAGCCGTTTTAAGTTCACAGCAAAATTTAGGGGAAGGTACAGAGATCTCCCGTATAGCCCTTGCCCCCAGACATGCATAGTCTCACAAGAGTGGTAACTTTGTTACAGTTAATGAACCTACACTGACACATCCTAATCACCCACAGTCCATAGTTTACATTAGGGTTCACTTGTGGTGTTATATATTCTATGGGTTTAGACAAATGTATAATGACTTGTAACTTTTGGGTCACTTTTAAGCTAAAAAGAAATCTTTTACCTTGCTGTTTTGAATAGCCGTGTCATTTTGTGATTTTGTTTTGACTTGTTTTCCTGCTTCAATGAAGGGGGAGACATTCATTTAGAGAACAGTTCAAAAGCCAAATATTCAAACTGATGCTAAGATATCCATTATTGTCAGAAAAATGACCCTCTGAATAAGAGATGATAATTCACACCTGAGAGATGAATCCTAACCCTTCCTTTGGGTATCAGCCCCTGGACTGGGTACAACAGCACAGACACCTGTAGAGGACCCAGGTAGAGATGAGTGGTTGCATCAGCTCATAGAAACTAATTGGACCCTTCTGGGAATGTTCTAAACAGCTGGTTCATTATAATTAGAGACATCTCCTATAACTAGGTTGTCGCTGAAGTTAGAGTGGTTGGAATTTTTTATTATTATATAACAATGCTGATGAAAATATTTCAGTGGCTGGGCTGATTTTGCCACCATGCCTTTCTGGAATTTCTAAAATTTCAGGGGGTTAACAGATTTCAATTTTCATTCCATTGGAGTTCCATAAATTATACTGGTATGATCATGTAAAGAATAGTTGGCAGGTAGTAGTGAAGGGGAGAGAAACTTGGGTGGTCTTGAGAAGATACTGGAACCACTGAATAAGGGTGGTCTAGATATGCCAATATATATAAATGTTTACAGATATTCAGTTGTATATAATTCAAGAAAGCTCTTATTTAAATGGGTACAAATACGTGTCTACTGTTTCTGCTAGTGGCCAATTTCTGTCTTGGGCAACATTAGCAGTAGGAATGAACCCTGCACTGGGAATCAGAAGTGGACTCATATGACTGCTTCTTTGCTTACTGTGTGACCTTGAGGGGTGGAGAGGCTCATCTTTTCCTTTCTATACAACTGGAATAATACTAACCTTATAATATTATTTTGAGGAATAAACATCACTATAAGTGTGAAAGCATTTTATAAATTCTGTTGTGTTTTACAACTGTAAACTTATTTGAAAATAACTAACATAAAGATATTACAAAAAGTCAAGGTAACATGTGGAAAGTGTTTGATACAATTCTGGGCATGGTATGTGCTCAAAAAAACTGGTCCCAATTTTGCTTAATTAAAGTATTTACTGAAGATTATACACACACACACATATACACACACAATGGAATATTACTCAGCCATATAAAAGACTGAAATAATGCCATTTGCAGCAACATGGATGGACCTAGGGATTATCATATTAAATGGTTATCATATTAAGTCAGAAAGATGAATATCATATGATATCACTTATATGTGAAATCTAAAAAATAATGATACAAATGAACATATTTACAAAACAGAAATAGACTCACAGACATAGAAAACAAACTTATGGTTACCATAGAGGAGAGGAGGGTAAACAAATTAGGAGTTTGGGATTAACATACACACACACTACTATATATCAAATAGATAAACAACAAGGACCTACTGTATAGCACAAGGAACTACACTCAATATTTTATAATAACCTGTAATGGAAGGGAATCTGAAAAAGTATCTATCTATCTATCTATCTATGAATCACTTTGCTGTACACTTGAAACTAACAGCATTGTAAATTAACTATACTTCAATTAAAAAAAAGTATTTACTGAGTGAATTCTATGTCCAAAGTGCCAAAGTGCCATGAATGGATCTTTGAGTTATAGATGAGGCTCATTACTAAAAAAAATAAAAGAGAGATGCAGTCCATGAAAATATTGATAACATAAGGGGAATATGTTATACCTATGAAAAATGTTGTATGGAGATTCAGACAAAATGATATGGAATTTCTGAGGAGAATTATATCCAGATGAGTGAAGGGTAGGTGATAGAATAGTGAGAAATGAGGTTAGAGTGTGAAAAGATGGGGCCAGCTCAGATGTGATCTCAAATACCCAAGTCCAGGACACGTGGACTTCATCTGAAGGCACTGAAGGAAAATAGAGTTGAAGGCTCTTTGTGTAGGTTGGGCTATATTTTGCAAATAAGTAGCTTCAGTATGTTTTTTCCTAAATGCCTAAGTCTATCATATATGGACAGTGACAAAAACGTGATTTTTTTAAAAAAATTATTTAATTTATTTATTTTTGGCTGCATTGAGTCTTCTTTGCAGTGCGCTGGCTTTCTCTAGTTGCGGCGAGCAGGGGGCTACTCTTCGCTGCAGTGTGCGGGTTTCTCATTGCAGTGGCTTCTCTTGTTATGGAGCACGGGCTCTAGGCGCCCGGGCTTCAGTAGTTGTGGCTCACGGGCTCAGCAGTTGTGACGCATGGGCTTAGTTGCTCCGCGGCATGTGGGATCTTCACAGACCAGGGCTCGAACCCATGTCCCCTGCATCGGCAGGCGGATTCTTAACTGCTGTGCCACCAGGGAAGCCCATGTGATTTTTTTAAAAAAAGAGCAATTTAAAATTGAATTTTTAAAATATATCAGGAGGGCTTCCCTGGTGGTGCAGTGGTTGAGAATCTGCCTGCCAATGCAGGGGACACGGGTTCGAGCCCTGGTCCGGGAAGATCCCACATGCCACGGAGCAACTAAGCCCGTGTGCCACAACTACTGAGCCTGCGCTCTAGAGCCCACGAGCCACAACTACTGAGCCCGTGTTCCACAACTACTGAAGCCCGCGCATCTAGAGCCCGTGCTCCACAACAAGAGAAGCCACTGCAATGAGAAGCCTGTGCACCACAACGAAGAAAAGCCCCCGCTTGCTGCCAACTAGAGAAAGCCTGTGCACAGCAACAAAGACCCAATGCAGCCAAAAATAAATAAATTTATTTTAAAAAATGCCAATTAGAAAAATGCATTTTTAATTAAAAATGGTATTTTTTCCCTTCAAAAGTCCTAATTGTTTTATACAATGGTCTTACATTTTTTTTTCAATTCAAACATATTACTTGGATTATTTTTTCAAATTCTTTTATTAGTATATCTGGAAACAGACTGATTTAGTTATTTTAACTAAAATGACTCAGAGAAATATATATTTAGGATTAATCTTCAATTCAGCTGGTTAATCATGAACATTTGGAGAGTATTTTTGTCATACTGAATGAGGAAAACAACTTATTCAAGACAGATGGTTTAATTTAATTCAAGCAACAACTTACAGACTCAGAATCAAGTTATATAATTATTTAAAAAATCATCTATTTGTGAGTTTCTGTATATAATAACTATAGACATGTATGGGCTAAAGAAAAATAGCATATATCAGGCAGCTCAACAGGAGTTTCCAAGTTATTTGTTTATCTAATGTATTCACCTTCATCTTTAATTCAACAGTCTAACAGGGTATTAAGCAATCAAGGTTGGAAGGAAAGACATTTGAAAAAATAACAATTGGTATGATGTATTTGCTCAGTACATTACTAGTCAATATTGAGGGTAACTACAAGGTAACAGTAGGGACAATAAATTAAAAACCAGATAAGTAAAATGTACAATATGTTAGATGATGGTAAGTGCTATTTAAAAAAGCAAAAAGGCAGGGAAGGGCAATAGAGAACCAGGGATGTGGCAGAAGCTTTAAGTTCAGTGGCCAGGGAGTCAGTATTAAGAGGTTGGGAGGATTTCACAAAGCAGATCCTATCAGCATAGATGCAGAATCAGAAAGGCCTGTCCTTCACACAGGCAAAGACTCATTTGCAGTTAAACAAGCTAAACCTTAAGAAGCAGCAAATCTGCTGGGAGAGGGATTTGTAGTCATCCAAGGTGCTGTAAACTACAACCCTGGCCACAAAACTTTATTCCTTGGAAATCGAATCTATTTTCTTATGCTATAGTATGAACTAAATAAATCAAGGGACCCTTGGGATCAATCAAGAGTAAGCTTGCAATACATTACATTAAACTGAAAAAACTGCCTCTTCTTTATTTCAGCAAATTCTCAATTCTAATAATTTATTCTACAGAAAGGCTTACATATTTATGCAAATAAATATTTACGAGGGAATCTATCATGGCATTATTTGCAACAGCAAAATTTAGAAACAACCAACAGGATTGTCACTGAGGGACAGGTTAAATAAATTATGGCACATCCATGGTGTGGAATATACACAGCTATTACAAAGAATGAAGCAACCCTTACTGTAACTACCAGTATGGAACAACTGCCATGGTAATTGTTAAATGAAAAAAGCAAGGTGCAGAAGAATGGGCACAGCAAGTTATTCCTATGTTTAAAAATTACATGTATAAAATGTTCACATAAGACAATATGTATATGTAGGTATAGGCTGCATTTGAACGAATATTGCTAATTCTGGTTGCAACTTTGTGGTTGGGGGATAGGAATGGGAAAGATTCTTCCTTTTCACTGTATGCCCCATTTTACCACTTGAATTTTGGTCAGGTGCATACATTATCTGTTAAACTTTTTTTTTTTTTAAAGTCAACATCACTGCAAATATTAGCTTAGGGCCAAGAATCTCTGGGTTTAAAATGCAAAAAAAAAAATTATTGTGATTGATTAAAAATATTTTACTCTAAATTAGAGTCTCTTTTAATTAAATTTCAATAAACATTTATTGTTCAACTAGCAGGCATTGCCAAGTGTTGTTTTAGGCACTGGAGAGTCAAGAAGAATTCTACCCCTTATTCTTCTCAAAGTGGCATAATTTGATTGAAGAGAGAGTCCCATAAATTATTTAGGGTTAATATTTATCTCTAAAATAACTACCAAAGTGCAAAGCAAATAGTGGTTCACTTGTATGGACAACCCTGCCCCTTAGTATGTGTGATTTTAGGCAAATTAATTAATTAAGCTCCAGTTTCTTCATTTGTAAAATGGGGTTAAATAGTAAGTACTTATTCAGGGCATAGTTTTGATGATTAATGGAGCAAGGTAGGCTGGTTTGACCTAAAGTCACAACTAGGGGCTGGGGAGGAAGGAGTGTTGGTGGGAGATGAGGGAACCAAGGAAGCAGTGGCTGGTCATGGGGGTCCTTGTAGGCCAAGCTTAAGAGTTGGGATATATCTTTCAGTGGAAACCAGATAGCAGAAGACTGAGGAGAGGATAGGGTGGGAGGAATTAGGAAGAGGAATGATGAAGAGGAGCGAAAGGGCCAAAGGGTCAAGGGAGAAATTGAAGACACCAGATGGGGGTGAAGGGTCCTAGCTATTTAAGGGAACAAGTAGAGGCAGCAGGGGGTAAAATCAAGATGGGGGCTTAGCTTTGTAAAGGGATAAGGATCCTTCTCCTGAGACAGGCAGCAAAGGAGAAAAGTGGTGAAGATGTAGATGAAGTGGGTTATGGAGGGAAGGGAGGTTGAAAGCCTTCATGCCTGTTGGCGTTTATTTTCTTGAAGTTTGGAGGGAAATGATGTGCTGAGAGTGGGTGTGCCTGGAGTGTGATTTTAGGATTTAGGATGAAAGGTAGGGATTTGGACAGTTTACTGTGGGAAATGTAAGAAGTAGTTGATTTGGGAGGAGGACAGGGCTGGCCGATGCCAAAGCCTTGTCTCAGGCCAAGGTGCCCGAGGGGCCATGTGGTTCTCGGTACAACAGCCTGGACCCTGGAAGCAAAAGGAGCCGGAAAGATGACCAGACCTACCCAGATGCAAGGGGTTCGGGAATGGAGGGTGGTGGTCAGAGTCTGGCTGGTGGATAGAGGAAGAAGTGAAGTTGAGAAAAGTTGATGAAGTCAGTCTCAAGAAAATAGGATGGGGTCAAGTGCCTGGTGGGGACCCAGAAACTCTAGGCAGCAGGCAGGTGAGGAGAGATGACCAAACACTATGTTGTGGCTGGAGGGGGAGGACACTTGGGAGTTCAAGATTTTATAGGATTATTTTATTTTATTTTTGTTTTACAGAAAGTAATTGCTTAAAAAAGTTGCCTTAAATTTCTCATAATAGCTCAACAGTTTCTGTTGTTGGCACAGATCATGAGTAGTATGCCCAGGGCTTAAGTGAAATTTTTCTTGAGCTCTCTGTTAAGGCAACATGCCATCGATAGAGGGTGAGCCCAAAATGTTTATGTAAGTGGAAAAAAAAGCAAGGTTTTAACAAAGGCAACACAGGTCTCAGCCAGTTCCCTGGAAACCTGTAATTTTTCCTCATGGGGGAAAAAAAAGCACTCGGTGCTTTGTATTTCATAAGCTCCGTGATTTGTATTTCTTTGCTTTTGAAGGTAAAACCAGTAATCCACAGCAGGATCAATGTATCAGCTCGCTTTAGAAAACCGCTCCTGGAACCCTGCGCTATCTTGTAAGTTAGAGCCCTTTACATTTTGAGTTAAAATTGTTGTGGTGGTTTCCTTTTGGGTTGGGATTTATTTTGTAGTTTTAAAGGCATAACTGTGTCAAACAGTTTGGCTCACTGGCTTTGCTTTTTTTCCAGCTTGATTGCAAATGGAGACCTTATAAACCCAGCTTCTCGACTCCTCATCCCTAGAAAAGCCTTGAATCAGTGGGATCATGTACTACAAATGGTCACGGAAAAAATAACTCTGAGGAGTGGGGCTGTCCATAGGTATGTCAAAGTAATCTTGCAAGTGGATGGATTTCAGAATTGCTGAGGATATTCCCAAGAGGCTCTGGAGTCACTGGTCCCTAGATTTGAATTTCAGCTCTCCAGTTAGGCTCTATATGCCTCAGTTTCTCTATCTGTAAAATGGGTATATAATTGTTCGTACCTTGTAGAGTTGTTTTAGAAAGGAGTTAATCCGTATAAAGAGCTTAGAACAGTACTTGGCACATAGTAACTTCTCAACAAATATTAACTGTTTATATTCTTTGGCACATAGAGCACATCAACAAATATTAACTATTTTTTTCTTTTGATTTACAGCAAATAGGCAAGCATCAGCATTGTTTTATTTGAGAAGGACTTTTTTTTTTGAGTGAGCCAGCTTCTTGACTCTTAATTAACTGTCCTTTTCTTTAGGAGATATTTATAATTATCTGATGGTCCAAATCATTTGCCTCAGGTAAAAAAATAAGACATCAGGAGGTATTAGTGGGTTTAGGAAGGAGGCAAGTTAGAGAGGATAATTAAGTGGGGTTGCCTAAACTTGAGAAATCAAAACATTTTTCTCAAGTTCTAATATATATAATAATAATATAGACATGTACAGAGATTATATATAATATGTGACACACAAATATTTGAAATCCAATGAAGAGTTTTCTGGTAGTTATTCTTGAATATTATCCTCACCCAGTCTCTCTAACATACTCCACTGGTAGAGAACACTATAGACATATAGGGTAAAATAAGCTCTCAGATGGTTGTATGTTCTTCAGTTAAATGTGGGTACAGATTAATGTATGCATATTTACATATATTAGTATATATAGTTTCACAACCATTGTGATTTTAAATATAATTGTTTTAATTGAAAGTATTAATACTTCACATGTGGTAAAAAATTCAAATAGGACAAAAATATAAATAAAAACTATTTCTCCCACCTCAGGTTCCCCAGTCTTTCTTTCCAGTACTTTTCTGCATCGTTGCAGGATGGAAACTGGAATTCATAGAAACACAAATGGGAACACACACACACACATGAATAAATATGTAAATACACCTTGCTTTTTTCCCTGTAACAAAAAATCTTGGACAGTTTTCTTATCAGCACAAATAGGTCTATGTTATTATGTTTAGAGATTACAAAATATTCCACTTTATGTGTGTACCTTAATCTATCTAACAGTCTCCTCTTGATGGAAATTTCAGTCATTTTCAACCTTTTGCTATTACAGTACATATTTTTGTATCTAAGCAGAGTTTATTAAGAGATGAAAGTGTAGAAGTCGAATTGCTGTATCAAGTGGTGAATGCTATTAAATTTTGATAGATACTGCCAACTGTCTTCCAAAGAGTCTGTACTAATTTACCAAAAGTGCATGAGAGGGCCTGTTTTTCATGCTCTCATCTATACTATAAAACTAACAAACATTTTGTCTTGGTAAAAGTAGTATTTCATTGTTTCTTGAATTTTATTTATTTAATATACTACAACAACAATATCACTGATCATTTCTTGTGTGCGAGTCATTATTCCAAGTGTTTTACATTTTTAACTTAATTAACTCAGCAACCCTATGAGGTGACTAGTTCTATTATTCTCTTTTAATAGACATGAAACATGAGACATAGTGGGGGAAATTTACTTGCCCAAGATTATTCAGGTAATGAGCAGAAGGGCTGGAATTCAAACCTAGTAGGCAGTCTGCTCCAGAGCCTGAGCTGTTAACTACCAAGCTAGTCTGTAAATAAATGCCATACATTTATCTCTCATTATATATGAATGAACATATTCATTACATATGAATATGAATATATATCTCTCATGGCCTTTGCACATTTATTTCATTGATTTATAGGGACTCTTTATATATTACAGAAATTAGCCCTTTCTCATATATGAGTTTTAAATATGTTTCCATATTTAAATATGTTTAAATATGTTTCCAGTTTGTATTTTTATAACTCTTTATGTTTCTTTTTGCACACAGATATGATTAATTTCGATGCAGTCAAATTTTCAATCTTTCATTATGATCATTAGGTTCTATGATTAGCTTAGGTCTTCTTCACTCTGAGATTATAAAAATATTCTCCCATGTTTTCGTCTTTCAACTTTTAAATTTCATTTAAACCTTTGATCCATTTGGATTTCATTTTGGCATCAGGAGTAAAGGCAGATCTCAACAGTTATACACTGATTTTTTTTAAAAGATATATAGTTTTGTCTTTTGACACATACATAGATGTAAACCCACTCAATAAATAATATGAAGCACACAAAGATACATACACACAATTGCATGCCCAGATACACCTATTCATACATATATTGATATGAACAAATTGATACATAGAAATAAAATATATTCCAGAACAAATACAGAAATGAGAATATAGTTATATGTCCCCTGAAACACCTGAATACTTGGAGAGGCTTAATTCTGACTGTAATGCCAGACATGAATGAGGTTTGGTTGCTGCTCACTTGGGACACGCCTACCCTCCCTTAACAGAACAGAACAGGGAGGGTTGGACCCTCCCTGTGCATCAGTATATATATCAAAAGCATCCCACACAAATTGGTTCAACTCTTTGTTTATGATTCTTGTGTTTTGTAGCAAAGTAAGAAAGCAGGTCAACAAGAGTCATATAAAAGAAGGCTAAAATCACAGGCTAGAATTTACTCAGTATCTTTTACCGACCTGTTGAGGAAACGAGTCAAATTTTGGCTGTTTCCAGAGTCACAGCTTTGCTGCCTTTTAATTTCTAGCTATAAAAGTTAACTACTGATTCAGATCTTCCTATTTTGAAGGAAAATGAAAGAAGAAGAATATCTGGATCTAGGCCAGTGGTTCTCAACCAGGGCAATTTTGCCACTAGGGGATGCTTGCAGTGTCCGGAGTCAGGGAATAGGGGCAGCTACCATCTACCATCTCGTAGGTAGAGGCCAAAGGTGCTGTTGACATCTTACAATTCCCAGGACAGCCTCCCCACCTCTCCTACAATTATCAGGTCCAAAATGTCAATAATGTTTAGCAACCCTGGTGTAGGTCAAGGCAGGAAATCCAGATATCTGAGTTAAGTGTTGGTATTTAGACTTTGAGGGATAGAATTACATTATAAAGAAAGACTTTAGCATCTTTATACTAACTCAGTACTGACACATGTTTGGGGGTTTGGTGGCTGTTTTTGTTTTACTTCTTGACTCCATATGATATGGCCATTTACATAATCAGTAAACAAGTACACAGGTCAATGGCAACTATCACTGCCCTTAATGATATAATATAAGAAGTCTGAGAATCTTAAAAGTTATTATCTTAAAACCCTTCCAGTTACTAACTCTTTTGTTTATCACCTTCAAAAACATGCCTTGTCTTTGTGGTGTAGTTTTCTAATAGTCTGTTTTTTCTTGTTCTTTAAACAAGTTCTGTGGACACTTTAAATCGTCTAGCAAAGTTATCACTGTTCTTTTAATAAGTAACATATTGTAGTTTGCAGCAGCAGTTTTACAGTAAAGGGAAGTTCTTGTGAAATCCCTTGATTCTGGGACGATGAGGGAAGGCAAAAGAAAAAAGAAAGGAAGCATGAACGCTATGCAGTTCTGCGTCATTAATACTAGCAGTGGGTTCTTTTACCTCCTGCCCTCTCACCTCTTGTTTTCTGACCCAGTTCTGTGTGCTTGGATGTAAAATTTTGGCTGAGGGCCGCTCTTGCATGGAATGCAGTAAGTGGCTTGTCAACCTGACCAATGCATTAAGAAAATGAATTTTAAAGGTGCTCACAGAATATAAGTAGAAGAATCAAACTTCGGTGAAAGTCGAGCTTCATTTAAAGCACGACGTTCTCTACAAGTTAATTCTTTCCCTCTAAAATCTAAATAGGGCAGCAATAGGGGATCATTATGTTAGATTGTCAGGTTTCTTGGGATGAAACACTGTACAGCTAGAGAGTAACTGCATGTGCATTATAGCAATGGCATTTAGCTGAGTCTAGTGACTTTGAAGCATTTATAATTCAGTAATTAGCATAGTAACGAATGAGCCAACTTAAGAAGAGTTTTTAATTGACTGTGATTTTAAGCAGTTCTTGCAATGCTTGTTAAAATTTTAATCACTGGCATTCATATTTTGGCAGACTTTATACTTTAGAAGGAAAACTGATTGAGAGTGGGGCAGAGTTGGAGAATGGGCAGTTTTACGTGGCTGTCGGCAGAGATAAGTTTAAGAAATTGCCTTACAGTGAATTACTTTTTGACAAGTCAACGATGAGAAGGTCTTATGGGTAAGTTTGCATCCTCATTCACTTCTCACATTTTAATTATCACTTGAAATAGCATTGAGTCTTATGCTGACCACTGGTCTATTTTATAGAATCTTGTTTATCAGTTAAAATGGGAAGCATGTATGAAATAAATTGATCAGTGTTTATTTTGCTGTGATTGGAGATTGAGAACTATTGCATGAAAATATAATTGTGAGGAATCCATGATAGACTATATAGTATTTTTTTACCATTCACTTAACAAATTTATAATAAAGACTTATTTTTGTGAAAAAGATACAGGGCAGTGAGCTTCTAAACAGCATACGTTATTAGAAGTTTTAATAGCATCTTAACCGGTTAGCTAGACCGAATAACTTTTCAGTTGGTGTGTAGAGAAACTTCTAAAGGTGATTAAAAATGAATATTTTCTACTTTAAAAAATAAAAACAGGGCCTCCCTGGTGGCGCAGTGGTTGAGAGTCCGCCTGCCGATGCAGGGGATACGGGTTCGTGCCCCGGTCTGGGAGGATCCCATATGACGCGGAGCGGCTGGGCCCGTGAGCCATGGCCGCTGGGCCTGCGCATCCGGAGCCTGTGCTCCGCAACGGGAGAGGCCACAACAGTGAGAGGCCCGCATACCGCAAAAAAATAAAAAAAAATAAAAAAAATAAAAAAAAAAATAAAAACAGTAAAATATAAAAATGATAGTGTTCCTTTTGTACAAATAAGTAGAATGGCTGGGTGTGTAATTATTACATGCAGAATTTTAAAGATTACACTATTAACTACACACAGTGCACAGTGGACCATTTTCTTCTATGAGATGTCATATATTTGTGAAGAATGCCTTATTTCAGCCCAGTGGATGGACGCCGAGGCATGCATTTTCATGAAGAGCCCCAGCCCTGGATGCAGGGACCGTTTGGCTTGCTCATGGTGCACTGCAATCCATCTCTGCTGCTTTTCTGTGTCCACTTTGCTAGAAAACTGACTTTTTGTAGTTGTCCTCTGCTAGGGTGGGTGATTTGTGGCAGAGACAGAGCTCTGAGAATGTCACCAATTTGTTCTCCATTAATTTGCAATCTGTGTAGCTTGATGGAGAGGCTAGCCAAGGGTTTCATAAGTAATAGATGAAATGGAATTTCAGGGGTGGTGTTTGAAGTATGCAAGCAGACTTACTGCTCACCATCCTTACCCATCCATGAAATCAAATCCTTCACAACATTTGCTAAACAATACTGGGTTAGGCTGCTGGGCGTTGCAGTACACACTGCAGTGAGAGCTTGTACTTGATGGCAGTGAGAAAACTAGCTCATGGTGGCCTTTCTCAGGCAGATTAGTAAGATTTACCTTTATCTCTGTGGCCTCCTTATTTTCAGAGAGGGTTAGGTTTCAAGATGGGTTGGGTTTCAAGATGGATCTTTTCCTATAATAGAAACATCTGGGAAATAACTTACTCTTAGAGCTGAAAAGAATTTTTTACTTTTTGGTGAGAATGACTGGTTTAGAAACTCCCTGAATAGACATGCCAGTGTTTTACTATTCTATGCTTCTATCAGAGGCAGGCATTATAGACATGATAAAGACGATGGAAATTTATAGTTTTAAATGCCATCTGGCAAAATCATCACTTGGCTTGGGGAACGATTTTTTGAAATGCAAATAGAAAATTTAGAGATCTGATTTAAAATGCTATGAAAAAACTTAAGACAGTACTAAATTTATTTGTAAGCATCAATTAAAATACTATGCAAGAGGGACTTCCCTGGTGGTGCAGTGGTTAAGAATCTGCCTGCCAAGACAGGGGACACGGGTTTGAGCCCTGTTCCGGGAAGATCCCACATGCCTTGGAGCAACAAAGCCCGTGTACCACAACTACTGAGTCTGCACTCTAGAGCCCGCGAGCCACAATTACTGAGCCCACGTGCCACAACTACTGAAGCCTGCGTGCTTAGAGCCGGTGCTCCGCAACAAGAGAAGCCACCACAATGAGAGGCCCGTGCACTGCAACGAAGAGTAGCCCCTGCTCACTGCAACTAGAGAGAGCCCGTGCGCAGCAACGAAGACCCAACACAGCCAAAAATAAATTAAAATAAATAAATTTATATAAAAAAATACTATACAAGAAAACATTAAAGGTCTTTTGGAATGGAATTTGGAAATGTTATGGTGGTCTTTGTGAAATTGGGAAAGTCTATGGGACTTTTTGTGAAATACTGATGTCAGTAAGTAGTTGAGCTCCATGTCAGGATGACAAATTGAGATGACGATTATCTTGCCTTATTATTTGTGAATAATGCTCAGATTTCTAAATTGCAATTTGTTTCCGCAGTCAGAAAGCCTCTTCACTACCTCCTATTGTAGGATCCAGAAAGTCTAAAGGGAGTGTAAGTATCAGATGCTTTACTCATTAATGTTCTATATTTCTGTATGATTCAGAGAGACTGTCCTTTGGGTTTCAATTAAATTCAAAGAAATGAAACTTAGCCACCTTGTGGTATATAAGCAATTATGTGAAACAACACTAGAACATTAATGTTACAACTAAGTTTCTAAAGGAGAGCTAACATTTTAAAAATATGGATTTCAAAATATCTTTTTCCTAATATACAGATCTGATAAAATTTATACCATGGTTGACATCTAGGCAGTGATACACAGATGAGAAGAAATGCTGTATTAGGTCACACCAGTGGTCTGCCCAGTCTTGTTTTCTGTCACTGACCAAGACTGAAAAGAAAGTTTTTGTAACAGAATAGTAATCCTCAAGTTATGTTCCTTTAAAGGATTGAGAACCATTCCAAATATTTAGCTCCTTATCAGAATCTTTTCCATCCATCATTCATTCATTTATTTGTTAATTCAGCAAATGTCTACTAAATACCCATTATGTGGGAACTGTGACAAGTATTTAGTAGGTAACTTCTTAACCTATTTGTATTTTTTGTCTGTACCCCCTCATGGAGGTGAGTTTCATGTCATGCTGGAGTATTGCTTTGACAGGTCTTCTTGGCTGAAACTTCTCTTTCTACTCTTTTGGTTGAACTTCCTGACCTGTAGTGGTCAGAATTGATCTGACATTTCTTCTTTCTGAATTAAATAAGCAAAACGCTTATACTGGTGTTTTGTAAAATAAGTGGCTGCTGGGCAATGATACCGTCTCCTAATGATGATTTAGATATTTCTTTCCCTCCCCCCTTTCTGTAATATCATGTGAAATTCTTGAAAAAGAAAAATAATTTTGTGTGAAGAAATAGTGCTGATCTCAGTATAACAAACAACAGACATACCCACTCATTCGCTGTAACTATTGTACTATTTATGACAAAGCTCTTGCCCTCAGGAAACGTACAGTCTAATTGAAATAGAGAAAATAGTTTGAAAAGGTAACTAACAAGCTAAAGCTAAATATTAAAAAATGTGCTGAGATAGCTATACAGAAGGAATGAGACAAAAGGAATCAATGTGCATTGGCCAAAGTACGTGGAGGAAGTTGAATTTGAGCTGTGCCTTTGAGGACTGTTTAAGATTCAGGTGAAGGTTAGGGAGAGGAAAGGGAGGTAGAAAGGACAGTGTGAAGAAAGGAGCAGAGATGAGCACACGGAGAAACAATAATTTTGGCTGATATTTAGTGAACACTCAAGGGTTCTACACCATGCCAAGGTCTTTACAGATGTGATTTATTTAACCCCAACCCCATGAGGCAGGTACTGTTGTTATTGCATTTTAAAATGAGAAAAGGAGGGCTTCCCTGGTGGCACAGTGGTTGAGAGTCCGCCTGCCGATGCAGGGGACACGGGTTCGTGCCCCGGTCCAGGAAGATCCCACATGCCGCGGAGCAGCTGGGCCCGTGAGCCATGGCCGCTGAGCCTGCGTGTCCGGAGCCTGTGCTCCGCAACGGGAGAGGCCACAACAGTGAGAGGCCCGCGTACCACAAAAAAAAAAAAAAAAAAAAAAAAGACAAAAGGAAACACAGATAGTAGAAGTAGCATCTCCAAAGGCTCCATTGAGTAAATGGAGGGGAAGGATTGAGTCTAGATGGCCTGCTTGGAGGGAGCTAATATTTCTGACCCCAGGGGGACAATGAGTCCCTCAGGCCAACTGGAACAGAGGGCCCTTCCTGGTGTGGAGGCTGACATGCCTCACTTGGTAGGTGGTGGCAGTTTTAGATGACCTCGAATGTCAGAATGTAGAGTTTAGTCTTTAGCCTTGAGTTAAGGGAAGCTCATGAAGGCTTCAGAGAAGTGAGAATGTTGATCCAAGTCCAGTCTAGAAAGGCCAGATCTTTTATGTGGAGAAAACCTTAACATGGAGAGAGGCCATAGATGAGGTGTCAATTACAAAGCAACTTCCATAACCTTGGCGTAAAGTGGTAACAGCCTAGACCAGGTAGGTGGTGAGGGAGCAGCAGTAGGTGATTATTATTATTTTCATTTTATTTTTTATTTTATTTATTTTTTATTTTTTTACGGTACGTGGGCCTCTCACTGTTGTGGCCTCTCCCGTTACGGAGCACAGGCTCTGGGTGCGCAGGCTCAGCAGCCATGGCTCACGGGCCCAGTCGCTCCGCGGCATGTGGGATCTTCCTGGACCAGGGCACGAACCCACGTCCCCCTGCATCGGCAGGCGGACTCTCAACCACTGCACCACCAGGGAAGCCCTAGTAGGTGATTATTGCTCATGAAGAAACAAAGGACTTGCTAGGTGATTGGATACAGGGGATTAATGGAGCAGTTGGAGCCAAAGATAACTGCAAGTTTCTGAGCTTGGATGCCCGAGAAAATGGTGGTACTATGGCTAAGAAGAGGGCAACTAGAGGAAACAGTGACCTGCTTACTTTCCAGTACATTGAGTTGTGTCATCATGGAATCTAGTTGAAAAATGTTCAGCTAGTAGTTGTAAATGGCAGAGGCTGAGGACATCAGATGTTGATTTGCAAGTTTATCCACATGATGGTCATAGTCAAAGAGCAGAGATGTGTCATGGTGGTGTTCTTTCCTCGCACCCAGCACAGCCTGGCAGTGAGCAGGGTTCTTCATGCTGTTGAATGAGAGGATGGGGGAGTGGGAGCCGAGAGAGAGAGAGCGAGAGACAGACAGACAGACAGACAGAGAGACAGAGTAGTGAGAACCACAGAGGACCCAAAACTTCATGTGTGTGGAGAGCAAGGGGTGAGAGAGAATTCTAGTAACTGAAAAATATATTTTAGCCACTATAAAGCTAAATAAAAACCAGGAATTTAGGGTTTGGAAATTTTGTCCTCTTGCTCTTCTTCAGGACTTTGGGGGTGGAATCTCTTCCACGTACCATGCACATATGAGCTCATTAACTCTCACAGTACAGCTGGAAAGGTGATGGTTAAACAGAGACCAAGTGTAGTTGAATAACTGACCTAGGTCATAGGGAAAGTTCATGTCAGAACCAAGATCAGGACTCAGCTCTTTACATTCACAATTACTGAACTTTGGGATTAAGTGCTTACTCTTCTGTAATTTAGAATGTCTGATTTTTTATTAAAAAATGTGTAATGTGTTTCCCATTTTAAAATTCATACACAGGAGGCACATACATGCCTCTTTCTTGCTCACTTGTTTGGAAGATCTGTGCTGTGAATACTGGGTCATCTAATGATGATTGGTGAAGTCTTCTGTGTGTCTGGCATGGAATTAAGCACCAGGGAGATGGTATTGAGCAAAAAGACACAACACTCTCTCTTAGCCCTGGCCTACTCAGGGAGACAAGCGTTACGTAGGCGATGCCACAAAGCAATATGTAATTACAAAGTGTGACTAAAATGAAGGAAAAGTATAGAACAATATGCAAGAAGATAAAAGGAGAACTTGGATATGTGTGTCAGGAAAAGACCTCTTTGAGGAAGTGGCCTTTGAAGACTCCAAGTTATATTTTGAGATGAATTTCCATCTCATACACAGCAAAGACTCAAAATTATATTGCCATGCTATGACTTAGAAAAATACATTGATAGTAGAGTCTACCTCTCTTTCCACAATGCTCCCTAAGCATTCTATAGATTCATCCATCCATTCATCTGCTCATCCAACCATCCATCCAACATGTGTTTAGTGAGCACTTACTGAGTGCCAGGAATTGCACCAAGCAACTGGCATAGATTAATGAACAGACAGACAAGGTTTCAGACCTCAGGGAACTTTTGTTCTAGTGCCTGTATCTGTGTGGGAGTAGGGAGGGTGGAAGAATGGGGTAGACAGACTATCAATCTCTAAACAAATACTGGGACTTCCCTGGTGGTCCAGTGGTAAGGAATCTGCCTTCCAATGCAGGGGACGCGGGTTCGATCCCTGATTGGGGAGCTAGGATCCCGCATGCCACGGGGCAACCAAGCCAGCGCGCCACAACTATTGAGCTCGCGCTCCTCAACTAGAGCCCGTGTGCCGCAAACTACAGAGCCCACGTGCCCTGGGGCCTGGGCGCCACAACTAGAGAAGAGAAAACCCGCATGCCACAACTAGAGAGAAGCCTGCAGGCCACAACAAAGAGCCCACGCGCCGCAACGAAAGATCCCGCGTGCCTCAACGAAGATCCTGTGAGCTGCAACTAAGACCCGGCACAGCCAAAAATAAATAAATAAATAATAAACAAATATATAAACAATTTCAGATGGTGATAAGTGCTATGAGGACAATAAAATGTGGGCACTAATTAGGACACTAATTGATATAAGATTCTCTGAGATTGGGACCTTAATGATGTAAAGGAGCCAGTCATACAAGGTGGGTGCAGGAGAAACAGTCACAAGGGCCCTTGGTAAAGAGCTTGACGTAAAGGAGTGGGACAGAAAGAAGGCTGGAGTGGTCTGCGATTAAATTGGGGGGGTGGCAGGGCCTGATCGTGTAGGCCGTGCATGGAGTTTGGATTTTATTCCTTACCAGGACACCGTTTGAGGGATACAAGTAGAGAGTGGTATCATTTGATTTGCAGTTGTTTTTTTTTTTTTTTTTTGCGGTACGCGGGCCTCTCACTGTTGTGGCCTCTCCCGTTGCGGAGCACAGGCTCCGGACGCACAGGCTCAGCGGCCATGGCTCACGGGCCCAGCTGCTCCGCGGCATGTGGGATCCTCCCGGACCCGGGCACGAACCCGTGTCCCCTGCATCGGCAGGAGGACCCTCAACCACTGCGCCACCAGGGAAGCCCTGATTTGCAGTTTTAAGGGATCATTCTGGCTGTGTTGTCTACAGAGAAGGGGGGCGGGGCAAGAACAGAAGCAGGAGGCAGTGGGACGGCTGGCGTCCGGGTGAGTGATGCAGGTGGCTTGGACAGGACGCAGCAGGGCAGGGGGACAGCTCTCCTGTTTCTTCGTGGAGCATATTGTGACTGCTGTCCCTGATGGACCCGGTCATCTAAGAGCCGTGTATTGAGTTCATATCATGTCCCGAGCACGGTTTTAGCGCTTGTGGGGAAGGGGAGGCAGAGATTCCGGAGAAAACTGTAAATGTATGAAGCTTCCATTCTCGAGGAGGAAAAAGGCAAACAAATACACGTGTGATATTAATCAGGGATAAGCTTGAAGAGAAATGCGTGAGGATATGGAAAGAGAAAGTGAGAGAGGGTGCAGTATCCTTTGGGTGGCCAGGGTGGGCCTCCTTTGGGAGGTTATATTCAGCCGAGGGGAGTAACCCGCCGGGCACACAGTAGGTTCTCAGGAAACCCGTCTAGTGGATGTGTGAGTGAGTGCTGTGAGCCGCACAGAGAGAATATTCTATGTCAGGCGTTCCAAAAGCACAAACTTGGTTTTTAAGAGAAGGATCAGTTTGCTCCTTTCCTTTAATTAATTGGTTCCCTGGAGAATGTATGTGTTTTGTTTTGTTTTGTTTTGTTTTGTTTTGTTTGTATGTATGTGTTTTTAAGATCGTTAACCGCTTGGCACTGAGTGGGGCTGTGAGTGAATGGGACTATGGGCAAGCAGGCTTAAGACTTTCGGAACTACCGTCCAATCAAAGGGAAGGCATCCCCGAACTTGTGATGCAAATCAAAGGGGACACAGAACTGGATTTTTAAGAAATCATTTCTCCACACCGCCTTCTAGGAATGGCTGTATTGCAGCATGAAGGAGAGTGTGAATGGGGGCCTGATAGAACTTCAAAAAAAAAAAAGAGAGAGAGAGAAAGCTGCCATAGTCTGCATAGAGGACCCTGCTGTGCAGGGGTGACATGTCCGCGAGGCCCCACCCTTGTGGTAGGGAGTGTGGGTAACAGGGCTGGGGGGTTCCTGGGGTCCACCAGACCCTTTCAAAACAGCCGGGGGGCGGAGCTTCCCTGGTGGCGCAGTGGTTGAGAGTCCGCCTGCTGATGCAGGGGACACGGGTTCGTGCCCCGGTTCAGGAAGATCCCACATGCTGCAGAGCAGCTAGGCCCGTGAGCTATGGCCGCTGAGCCTGCGCGTCCGGAGGAGGCCACAACAGTGAGAGGCCCGCGTACCGCAAAAAAAAGCAAAAAAACAAAACAAAACAACAACAAAAACAGCCAGGGAATGCCAGAAGTTACCCCTGTTCAGACTGGGGAGTCACAGAAATGAGCACATTGAGAATAATTTTACCTTGTGATTCTAGCCCTGAAAACAAAAGGAAGATATAAGTGAATCCTCTGAAGTCCTATTAAGTTTGAAAAATTAACCCACCGGCGGGAGGCTGTTCTCTAGCTGCGAGGCCTCACCACACGGAATCCAAGCGCCCTCTAGTGGAAGAGATGTAAAATCAGGGACGTATGTGAAAGAGCCAAAGGCGACGTTAAATTGTCTTTAGTTGTCCTTATTACCATGTGGCTGATGTATCTTGTGATCAGCAATTTACAGGTTCAAATATTGTAATTGCTAAGGTTTTGGTAAGAAAACGGCATGATCAAAGTCACGGTGAAGCAAGGTCAATTCCAAATGCTTCCCAAATTCCATTTTGCCTTTTGGGAAACGGAGTCCAATTTAGATAAAAGGGTTTCTCACACTTCCCATCACTAGATGCACAGTGAGAGAAATGCCAGCCTAAGTCTGGGTTTGGTCCCCTGCTCAGAAGGTCTCCTGGGTGCATCGCTGAAATACACACACTGTGAAGGCTGCTGCGTGTGGCAAATCCCTCACAAAATTATTTTAAACTTGATGCTTTATGGCCCGTATGTCTTTGACAGATGTTCATGGGGGCTGAAAATGAGCCTACCTTGGTAATGAAAGAAACCTGAGTTGATTGGATCTTGTTGGAAAGAGCCTAGGGAATTACTGAAAAAATCCCAGTTTCAGTAGAGTGAGGGGTGATCGAAGGGCTGTTTTTAGTTTTTTGTTTGTTTGGGCCAGAAGTTTTCTATTCCTATCAGATATTTTGGTATGTGTGTGAGGCAAAGGCAGGACAGTGGTTGAAGTGTCACATGGGGTCTAGTTTTTGCATGGGACACGCTGTAAAATTTGGCTGCTTCTTGATTTCTTCCACTTTGGGAAAAAGTCATCATCTATTACTTCCAGGTGGCTTTTTTAGGGAACCATTCTATATAATAGCTGTTTCTAGTGTCTTGGGTATTAGGAAGGTTCAGTGTAGCAGAAAAATCAGACCTGGGTAACCTTGAGAAAGTTAATTCCTTTATCTGTAAAATAGTGATAATAATACCTATCTATACATTCAGTAAATATTTGTGGTTATGAGTATTTAGCACAAAAGAGATACTTAGTAATATTGTTTTATCAACTAGCATAGCTCTTATGAGATGGCAAAACTCCCCTATTCCCTATGCCCCACAAATAGCAATGACTGTCCATGTATCCAAGTTACGAGTCACATGCAGAAGTCTCAGAAAAGAAAGGAAAATCCATCTTTCCGTTCCTTTGCCCTTCCCTTTCTCTATAATTTATTTACATATTATCTATAATTTATATAATTAACTATATAAATAAATGAGTATATATAATTTATATTATATAATTTATTTATATCTTTGTGTTTATTATATATCTATTTCACTTTTTAGATGAATCAATATTTTCTTTTTCTAATTTTTATTTTATATTGCAGTATAGTTGATTTATAATGTTGTATTAGTTTCCGGTATACAGCAAAGTGATTCAGTTATACATATACATATGTCTATTCTTTTTCAGATTCTTTTCCCATTTAGGTTATTACAGAATATTGAGTAGAGTTCCCTGTGCTATACAACATGTTTTCTTTTTTAAAAAGAAAAGCATTTAAATTCTTTCCCATTTTCTAATTACAAAACAGTTCTTCCTTTTTTCTCAGTTTAACTTAGTTCTTACTCACCAAGTGCCTGGCAGTTAGACATTAATCAATATTTGAATGCATGAGTGTCAATTACCAAAGCCATGCCTCATATAGTTATTGGAATCAACTAGTCTTTCTTGATGCTCCCAAATCGCCCTTTTGAGTGTCTCTAATAGAGGTGTAGTAAATCAGAACTTCCTGTATATTCAACAACAGAGTTGATTTTTTGAATATGAATCCCCAGACACTCCAGGATGGGGCATCTGCTTTTCCCTTGTTTTACGCCTTTGTGAATAAGAGTTTTCCCAGAGAGCGGTAAAAAACTATTATGCTGAGATCCAGAGTTTCTCATTTTTTAAGTTTCATTTTCAGTCCTTGAAAGTTCAACAGCATCTCTGAACATTCTAGTAGGCTTGCTAGAAGGGTTACTCCTCTCATTCAAGGCTTTTAAAGTTTTAGAATCTTGGGACGAATAGACTTGTTTGCACATAGACTAGAATGTGAGACCTGGCTGTTGGTTTCTTCTCACATGATGGTTTTGGAATCTCTACTATAATCACATTAGCATTTTTCCTGCCTGGCAGTTTATGGCCTTGTGAGGAAGAATCGTTAAAGAAAAGGAAAGAAAAAACCCCCAACTCTGGTTGCAGTTAATGCAATAATTAAATGGAAACTGTATGTTTAAATTGCAGTTGGAATAGGAAATTAAATTATGCAAAAAAAGTGTTATAGGTTTGGACAAGTTTTCATAATGTTAATAAATTTATGCATAATTCATTTTCTTGTAGGCTATGACAAAATAGCATAAATAACTTCATTTGTAAGGCTGTGAATTTTTCTATTCTTAATTGGGTGATAGCTAAAACTATTTAAATGCTTCTGGATGACTGAATATATAAATGTTTAAAATGGGCAGTTATAGTAGGTTTCTAGGCAGATTTGTTTGTTTAATATTGCTACACTTCTTTTCAGATACTAGCATACTACAGATGTTGCATAAAGATTGCACCCAATATTGTGTGAGTTTGGTGTGATTTTTAAGAAAAAGATGTTAACTCTCTGCTCTTGAAGGAGACACTCTGATAGTCTTTGAACAAAACTACATGCCAGGCACTGTACTCATTACTTTATAAACGTTGCCATTTCATCCTAATGATAGACCTAACGGCAGGCACATCAACCCCATTCAATTGATAAGGATCCAGTCCCAAAGAAGGTAGGAGTTAGTTACCCAAGGTCCCATAGGTGGTTAGTGGCAGTGCAGTGGCTCTGAGACAGGTATTTTGGGTCTCTAAGACGTGCATTCTTTCTACTACCTGCAGCCTCACACCTTACACATTCAGGTAAGTGTAGCACCTGAGCGTCTGAAGGCCAAGGCTGTCTTGTTAGGAGGGTGTTTCTCGCAATGGCCAAGCAGTGGCTGAGTATCAGCACAGCTGTGCCTTGGGTACAATAACCACCACTGTAGTGATTCTTATGTGGCTCCCCAGGAGCTGTATGTGGGCCAGTGACAGGAGCCACTGAACTCAACCTCACCTTCATGCTGAGAAGCTCACTTTGCAGATGCAAGGTCTTCGTTTCGGGAGGCACACGGGAATCAGAGGCAACCACCAAACGTGTGATCGTTGGGGGCCGCCTTGCAGGAATGAAGGACATGTGGTCTTGAGCTGCTTGTGTCTGTGTTGCTCTGGGTTTGTGATTCATAGAGGCCATGGCAGTCACCAACAGATGAGTCAATATCAGAGGATTTCTACAAGCACAGCGCTTGTATGATGATACCGATACACTCACAGTGACGACCAGTTAAGAAGGTATTTCTAGATTAACTGATCAAACGGGTTTGTCATTATTCCTCATCCAATAGCTGCCTGCTGATCCTTCTGAAAGGTGCAGGAGGGAGAGGAAGGTTAAGACAGCGGACCCTCTCTGCTCCTTGCTGGCTGGCTGACCTTGGGCAGGCTTAACCACTAAGCCTCATTTGCTTGTCTATATAATGGGGTGATAACAGTACCTGTCTCTCAGGTTATGAGGACTGAGTGAGACAATTTCATAGAACACCTGGTACAATTAAGTACTCAACAGTTGTCAAGTGCTATTATTTTTATTCTCCTTCCTCTGGTAGACCCTTCCTTTGTCACCAAGAAGAGTTAATGTAGGTAGTGGACAGCAGCAGAATCTGTACAATACCCCCATCTCCCGCCCCTGCCCTTTTTACCACTAGTTAGTGACTTGTACTGAATAGTAATTGCTTAGGGAGTTCATCAGCCGATAGTAAGGGTCTCATCTTTTGCCACGTAGGGAAATGATCGCCAGTCTAAGTCAACAGTCGGATCCAGCGACAACTCATCTCCTCAGCCCCCAAAGAGGAAAGGGAAAAAAGAAGATGTGAATTCAGAAAAACCCACGAAAGGGAAACAGAATGTAAAGTTAAAGAGTTCGCCGCAAACAATTCCAAACAGTGGTAAGTTTGTTGTTATTATATTGTTATTATTGATTATCATTATCTTAAGGCTGTGATACAATTTTAATTTGTAAATAGATCCATTTGTTTTCCTGGGCCTACAGCAAAGACTCCTTATTGTCCTATATGAGAATTTTCAAAGAAGACTTTCTGCGTATGAGAGATGCTGCTGTTTTTCATGCTTAATTTCTATTTGTAATTAGAGATTCTGCTACACGGACACGTTTTTTAAAATTTTTTATCAAAAAAAATTTTTTGGGCGGCTTTGGGTCTTTGTTGCTGTGCATGGACTTTCTCTAGTTGTGGCGAGCGGGAGCTACTCTTCGTTGCGGTGCGTGGGCTTCTCATTGCAGTGGTTTCTCTTGTTGTAGAGCGCAAGCTCTAGGCACGCAGGCTTCAGTAGTTGTGGCACACGGGCTCAGTAGTTGTGGCTTGTGGGCTCTAGAACACAGGCTCAGTAGTTGTGGCGCATGGGTTTAGTTGCTCCGCAGCATGTGGGATATTCCTGGATCAGGGATCGAACCCGCGTCCCCTGCATTGACAGGCGGATTCTTAACCACTGCACCACCAGGGAAGTCCCAAGGACATGTGTTTTGAGGTAAAATATGTCTTGAGTGGTCGTATTGGAAAAGGTAACTTTTACCATCCTGTGTTCCAGCTAAAAGGGCTCGATTAACATTTTTGCCAGCTGCTGTTGATCTCTCTATTTGTGTGTCTACAACCCTTGTTCACATTCATTACGAATTACTTTTAGTCACAGATCACCTTTTCCAAAAAGATGTTTCACCGATTTTACTGATATCCAAGAGAACACACACACACACTTTACCAATAAACAATACGTACCAAGTTAGTTATGTGTCTTGCATGACCAGGCGAGAGACGGTATAAAATAATTTAAAACATTTTGCATTAGTACAAGATTTCAAGATAAAAGTGTGATAAACTAAGGATGAGTGCCGTCAGAACTGTGAATTTTTCATGTTAGTTTTTTGTGAAGACAAGCTCTTTTTGGCTTCACTCGGAGCATGGTCTCAGTGGAGCGAGTGCACGAGGGTGGAGTGATGCTGTGGGCGGGGGGCTGGCTGGGACAAGGCTGGAGGAGTGACAGCTTCTCCCTCCCCCTGGGATCCACTTACCCCCACTGGAAGACATGCCAGGCTGCCCTGGAACAGGATGAATGGGATCAAGTTTCAGATTCATGGCCAGAGCTTGGCTTCCAACTGGGAGCTCCAGCTCACTTCAAAGTCCATATGAAGTGTCACATTAGAATTACAGCTCAAGTGGGCTTCACAGCTGAGGAGACAGCATGAACTTGTGTGAGTGTTTAGAAGACGCTGCTCAGATGATTAAAGTTTCAGAAGAAAGATGTGTGAGACTAAGTTAAAAGAACAGGTGAAATGAAAGGAGCCAATTCCATAGAGAAGAAAGTGGAGGGCTTTTAAAATCTTCAGAGATTTAAATGGTGGAGATTAGCTGGAAGTTGAGAGTCCTAGATTCTTGTCCCAGTTTTGCTCTTGACTTCCGGCAAGTCACTTAACTTCTTTTAGCCCCATTAGCATTCTTCAACATGTGGGCTCATATTAAGATTTATCTTCAAAGTTTTGCTTTTATCTTTAAGTTTGTGCAATCCTTTCCGGTGACTCTGAAACAGGGAGGCCAGTAAAATGCAGTCAAAGGATGTTTATTGAATGCTTGTTGTATGGTAGGCACCAAAGGAAAAAGCTAGCCTGGAAAAGCATGCCATGCCATGAGCATTAAAAATAATAGAGGGTTGGGACTAACCTGGTGGTCCAGTGGTTAAGACTCAGCGTTCCCAATGCAGGAGACCTGGGTTCAATCCCTGGTCAGGGAACTGGGTCCCGCATGCCACAACGAAGACCCAGTGCAGCCAAATAAATAAATAAATATTAAAAAAAATAATAGAGGGTTTATTTTAATCAGTATATACTAGATTGTGAAACTCCCAAGGCCATGAGCTATGTCTTACTGTTTTTTTTGTTTTTAGCCCTCAACAATTAGCACAGGTCTGACAGATGAGACGCTTAATAAATATTGATGGATGAAGGATGGAAGTTACAAAATAGATAAGTCTCTGTAATACTTTAAAATCCACTAAGAAACAGGACTCATGTTAAACTCTTCATGAATTATTTTTGATTAAAGGCTCTTATAAAGTGCTACTTTTTTATTTTCTGTGAGGCTCTTATTAGCTTATGAAAATACCAACTCCTACTTCCAATATGTTTTTTGAAAGTCTTTAGATTCAGTAGTTGTCCCTCAAAAGAAAGGGGACCATCATGTCTTCAGGTTATTTCATTCATGGAAACTTGCGAACACAAGAGGCTGAATCAGCATTTCCGTGTTTCACAGGAAAGTAAACTTTATTAAAAAGTTGAATTATCAGTGTTTTTAAAAAAATTTTTATTAGAGTATAGTTGATTTACAATGTTGCATTAGTTTCTGCTGTACAGCAAAGTTTATCAGTTATACATATACATATATCCACTCTTTTTACTTACTTTTTTTCTCTCTTTATTTCTTTTTGATTTTTTTTTTTTTTGTGATACACGGGCCTCTTACTGTTGTGGCCTCTCCCTTAGCGGAGCACAGGCTCCGGACGTGCAGGCTCAGTGGCCATGGCTCATGGGCCCAGCCGCTCCGCGGCATGTGGGATCTTCCCAGACCGGGGCACGAACCCACGTCCCCTGCATCAGCAGGCGGACTCTCAACCACTGCACCACCAGGGAAGCCCTTATTTTACTTTTTATACAGCAGGTTCTTATTGGTTATCTATTTTATACATAATAGTGTACGTATGTCAATCCCAATCTCCCAATTCATCCCACCACCCCCCCATCAGTGTTTTTGTTTTTATAGAAATTCACAAATAGTTTTCAACAATAGTTGTATCTGTGGGGGTCAAAGTAACAAAAACGTGTTGACCACGGAAACAAGTCACATTTTTAAAGTGCTAAGAAAAGGTAGAAGCCCTCAGCTGTTCTTACCATGACTTTAGAGAATCCTGCGGTTGTTTTAATTGTCCATGTTAAGTGTACGTTTTGCAATCTGGTTTTTTTTTTTTTTTTTTTTTTTTTTTTTTTTGCGGTATGTGGGCCTCTCACTGTTGTGGCCTCTCCCGTTGCGGAGCACAGGCTCCGGACGCACAGGCCCAGCGGCCACGGCTCACGGGCCCTGCCGCTCCGCGGCATGCGGGATCTTCCCAGACCGGGGCACGAACCCGTGTCCCCTGCATCGGCAGGCGGACTCTCAACCACTGCGCCACCAGGGAAGCCCTGCAATCTGGTTTTATAATATGCAGATGATAGGTTTTTCACTGCTGTATCTCAGTGTTAACATAGAACTACGGCTGCTGTCTTTCACATGAAGGTTTGGGGAATTTTTTTTTTTTCCCCCAGTAAGAGGCTTATACCACAGATCTAGAAGCATATATAAGAGTTTAGACGAAGCATTTTGTATCTTTTCATCTTGATGGAGAGAACATATGACCTGGAAAATGAATCTTGGCTTCCAAAAACAATTTTCCCAGGGAAAACGAAAAAAAAGGTTTTGTGTAGTTTATGAGATTAAATCATCACTTGATAAGTTTATTAGTTTAAATCCCTACTTTTGAAAATTGAGCTATTTCTCCTTATCAGATCTCCCTCCAGATGTCTTTGGCTATAGAAATTTTCTATGTTATGTTATCAAAAATATCTGTCTTTATCTCTCTCTCTTTTTTATTACTCCTTTAGCCTCCATATTCATTTATTATTGCAGTTGCTTTTTGCTTTAATGACGTCTGTTTTAGTAATTAGAACCAAGTGCGCGATTTTGGACATTCATGCCTCCAGAAGGCTCTTATTCCTTAGAAAGGGAAAAGCAATAAGGACTTGAAGCAGAATGAAAAGGAAGGTGTATGGTGAGTCAGTGAGTCAAAAGTGCAAGAATTTAATACTGTATTGCACATTTGAAAGTTGCTGAGGGTAGAGCTTAAAAGTTATTACAAGCAAAAGCTTTTTTTTGTAACCATGTGTGGGGACAGATGTTGACTAGAGTTACTGTGGTGATCATTTCTCAATATATACAAATACGGCATAAAAATGCAAGAATTTGATTATAGAGATGAAACAGTTTTTGCTGCTTAAAAATATTTTAAAGTTGGAATTAAGTAATCTATTCAATTTTATTTCCAAGTGTTAAATTTTAAGAGTTAGGATGCATATCGATGATTCCTTTCTAGCATATGTTAAATTGTGCAAATTTTTGACCAGTGTTCTTTAGTGTTCTCACGTTAATTAGAAAAAAGGAGACTTTGTAGGCTATCTTGATGTTTATCATTACGATTGTAGTCATACATTTATCCTTTTATTTTACTGCTGATATTTACTGATACTCTGATATCTAATGCTTCATGAGTGAGCAGTGCTGATAACAGTCTGTAGATGGCAACCTGGGTCTAATTTTATTTCTTTTTCTTGTTTCTTCTTTTTTTCCGACTCAGTTTCTCTCTGTAATAATAAAGCTTAATAATTCAAGCAGAGCAGTGACATATTTCTTCAGGGAAACAAATCCCATTTTCTTTTGGTAGCCAAGATGCAAAGTAAGATTGGTTGGTGATTGATGAAGCTGGGCGTGAAATGCATTTTTAGTGCTGCATTTAAATGCCAGCTTCACTGACCAGCGTATGTTTTCCTTGCACTTTCCACCTGAGCGGTGCCTTGAGATAGGTTTTAGAGGCTGTTACCTAGCTATTCTCTCCCCTCTGAGCAAAGTTGTAATGATGATTGCTTTGAAATATTGTATAGTGTTTTGGGATTGATTGTATTCGTTGATATTTTTAATAATTTTTTACACGAAGAAAAATTAGTGTTTTTTAGACCCCTTGGAACACAGGAAGTATAGTGGGTTTAGGGCTCCTTAGAATATTGGGAAAACTGTAGAGAAAATATCCCGGTCTGTTATCGCTATGGTTTATGTGGTATTGATAATTATAAATACTTTTTAAAAGCAGAGTATTAAAATGTAAGCAAAAACAAGACCTGTTTTCTCTTCAAACCTGTGCGCCCTGCAGTGAAAGGGCAGAGTCCTAACCACTGGACCGCCAGTGAATTCCCAAGACTTGTTTTATTTTGAAGGATGTGATTCTCTTTCTGTTTCCATGTGTGGCCGTGCACGTGTGCACACACGGATTAGTACCCTTGATGCAGTTCCTAGCTTGCTCCCAGTATCGTTCACTGATTGTTTCCAAGGAACGTGTGATGTGTAGACTCCTGATGAATGATAGGGAGCAGATGCAGTGCCGGGAAAGGGTGTCTGAATATTATGACCTTGCTGGGTGACTGCCCTTGGGCAGTCACGCTCTTGAATTTTTCTAATAGCTACAAACGGCACATGGTTTGCTGCGTCGCCCCAAGCACGAAGCATTACTGCGGTCCATCCTCAGAGTCAGATCAGGGGACATGGACACTTGAGCTTCTTTGGTTCAGCTGATGAGCCAGCTCAGGCACTTGCATGGTTCATGGTCACAAGAGACTCAAGATAAAAACAGGAAGCATGTTTTCCAAATGTGCTCTCCCAAGTCTCACCCACTAAGGATGTCATGTACCGGAGGAAAGTGTATAAGAAGGCACCAAGATGACTTCACAAAGCAGGGCACTGGGTTTTTTTGATAAGCTGAGGAAAGATTTATGATTCCTTGGTGTCTGTTTCTGCCATACTCACCACAAAACGGGGAAATACAGGTTTTCTATTCCTTCCTTGATCTTAACTTCCCATCTCAGTGGCTATGTGTATTGTGGGATATGGGTCCAATTTGACTATGACGAGTATCAGTATGATAAAAATTTGCAAAATAAGCACTTTCCCATACCTCAATAACCCTTTTTAGAATGACACATTATACAACAAAATCTAGTACAGCAAGGGGTCTTAGTAATCCCTTGAAGTTTTATTGTGCTATTCAAATTCTAGTAATAAAAATTAGTTTAGGAATACAGGCATACTTTGGAGCAATTGTGGGTTTTGTTGCAGACTACCACAATGAAGCAAATAACACAATAAAGCAAGTCACACAAATGTTTTGATTTCTCAGTGCATATAAAAGTTATGTTTACATTATACTGTGGTCTACTAAGGGTGCAATACCATTCTGTCTAAAAAAATCCAATGTATATGCCTTAATTAAAAAATACGTTATTGTCAAAAAAATGCTAACCATCGTCTGACAATGCAGGGTTGCCCCTAACCTTCAATTTGTAAAAAGTGCAATATCTGCAAAGCACAATAAAATGAGGTATGCCTGTATATACTCTCACTTTCAGCTGAGATATTGAAAAATTAGAGGCTGGCTGAATACCAGTAAGATGTTTATCTCAGTTTGAGAGGAGTAAGATCCTAGCCCTTTTTAGAAAAGATTCTTTTCATATCCTGCCCTCTTAACACACTTTGTACATTGGATGGAGCAGCATTGTGAGAAAGGCATTCTTTTCCAGCTGATGTCAGGTTGGGGCAGTAAACTTCTTTTGGGGGCTATTCTTCATGTAGCTGAGGGTCGGGATGTGAAGATACTCTTTGTTTTCAAAAGGAGAAGTTTGTGAGCTGTTGAATTGTGTAGATATTTGCAAACCTTTGGAAGATTTTACTGCAGAAATTTGTTTTAAGTAGTTATTTTGGTAATTGCATCACATTTCCCGTACAAGTAGCCCGTACAGTTCTATATAACCCATAATGCGTCTTAATTCTCACATTGTACTCGTGGTGCCATGAAGGTAGCTGCAGCGTACTGTAATGTTTCTGGTGGGAAATGAACTAGAAGTTCCATATTGAATGCCAGGAACTCGCGTTACCCTGGTGCCCAGGGATGCAGAGCTGCCCCAGGTCAAATTCTTGGTGTCGGCCAGAGCCTTGAGGTTGGGGATCCCATGGGGTCTGGGTCTGAGGAGAAAGGCAGAGGTTGAGGGGCTGGACCTGGAATTATAGGGGTGGGGACGCTGAGGTCCAGACTGAGGTTCTTGTAGCAGTTGATCCTCTGAAAGAGAATGATGTATGGACTGTCTCATGTTGATTTTTTTCCCCTGGCTTCAGGCTTTGGCTTGCCAAACTCCCTTTTCATAGATGCTACCTATTACTTCTAAGTAGGTCCTCTCTCCTTCCGTGCCCATCAAGGACCCAGACAAATTTCACAGCATTCCCTTGATTCCGCTGCCTCTGAAGTTAGCTCTGAACTTCTCTATACCTTATTACAGAGAAATGTGGATCCATACCAGTGGTGAGTTTCTGAAGTGTAATCCTTCTACTTTTCAGGAAGAAACTAAAATTGGGTTACCCCGGCCGGGTGTTTCATCATGGGTTCTGAAGTAGGGCCCAGACCTAGACTTGGTTCGAGAGGGGTCTGATATCAGGAATGTCTGTGAGATGCTGATCATGGGAGGTGACAGTGTAACAGGAAGAAGTAGCCGTGGAATTTATTACCCCTCCCCCGTCCCCAACTTCGTCTTCCTCTTGCCAGCCCTGTGGTGAAATAAAACCAGGATGCGGACTTGGTCCATTAGACTATCAGCAGCTCCTCGGCCATTATTCACAGGCAAGCACCCAGCAGAGTATCCTGCTCAGAGTAGCACTCAGTGTTGAGTGTGTGTGTGTGTGTGTGTGTGTGTGTGTAGGTCCATTATGCCTACATTTGTGGTGACAATTGAAATTAAGGGTGACAAATTCCAAACACTGCATAATGGTACGATTCTCATACCCATGCTTTAGAACATCTCAACTATGGATTTTAATCTGGTATTTTGTAAGCTTCATCTACAAATCCTCAGAATTAGGTAAACAGCATTTCCCTAGTTTTACAAAAGGGGGAAAAAGAGGAGAAACCGGTTTTCCCAGAGTCAAAGGGTATATCAATGGCTAATGATTTCTAGAAATTGCCATGCTGACCTACACTGGCTAAGAGGTGACACCCTCATGCGATTGTAGGGCACTGATGCCAGGAGTCCAGGAGGAGGGAGGCTTTCGTGTGTAAGTGCTTCGACCTGTCTTCCTTTAGTGAAGAGTGTTGACATATCACAGTCAATGCTGAAGCTTATCTGAGAGATTTTGAGGAGTTCCTTTTTTCCCTCTTCCATTTTTCAGGATTTCATATTCTCTTTGTAAATGAGAATGGTTGATTTGAGCTCTTTTTGTTTTGTAGGTGGTAGGAGTTCTTATTACTAGCAAGGAGATTTTCCTCTTGCGCAAGGTGGTATAATAATGAGTCTTCAGTATATACCAGGCTGGGATGAGTCTTCAGCAACCAAACCTACTTTTTTCAGGGTTTGGGAACCTTGAAGAAGGTGGATATTTTTGAGGTTGACCTTTAGCTTATTTATCAAATGGCCAAATCCCATTTTTTAATAGTTATTTGAATATCCTAGGACTTAAGCTCTTGCATCCCAAGCCCGTCACTGAATTTCCTTTCCCAAGTTTCATGAATCCTTAGACTTATGAACCCACCCCCTTTTCTAGAACACCACTTTCATTTCTTCAGTAAACATTTACTGAGCACTTACTATGTACCACACTTTGCTAATCGGTGGGGCAACTCCATTTTCTCTCTTGTATACTAATAGCTTAGCACTTACACATTTTCTTCGGGTAATTGTAATTATATCTTTATCAAGACACTTTCCTCGAGGAAGTAGAAAAATTTCCTTCTCCATATCCATGACCAAACTCTATTTACTGCGCATAAATGCCAAATGTGTTTACGTTGTGAGCATTGACAATTTGTTCCTCCTTGGTACTAAGTCATCTCCTAGGGCTCCATGTCAATTTTGCTGGTTCAGAAAGTAGCAGCACAGTACCCCAGAACAAGGCCATTTCTGCTTAAATGTGTTTAATACGGTGTCTGGAAGAATTACTAATACTACTTGGTACTACCAGACAGGGGAGAGATATTTCTCCACTCATATAATATGCTGTGACTCCTTTGTACACTGTGGCTATTTTTTTATATGAACTCTACTTTTATTCTTCTCAGTTATCCTAGTTGTTGTGGAAAGAAGATATAATCTTTCTTGCAAATCACCATGCAGCATGCTATCACAATGGGGATAAAGAGAAAGAGAAAATATGTATAGAGTACTTTTGAGCTTTGTTGGTTTAAAGCTATCCATTTATTCTTAATTTATACAAGTAGATGATAATACCGAATTGTTTCTGTGAAGTTGGGCAAGGTTTCATTCCCTTTAAAATGCCATAATAAAAACCACTTTTCACTGAGTACTCTGGCCTGTCCCACACTTAGGCTGAACAAGCTTCTGTGGCCAGAGAAAGGCCTAGGGCAGAGACTCAGGAACTTGAGGCAGGAAGGCCTGGGAGTGTGTGGGAACTGTCCAGCGAAGCTCCCCTAGACCTCTGGGTTGGGCTACAAGGTTATGGGCAGGACATCAGAGGAGGATTTCTTGGAAGTAGGGGAATCTAGAAGGCCTGCTATAGACAAGGAGAGAAATGATGGTGGACTTGTTAGCCTTTGGCAGTGGGATAGAGAGGAGAGGACAAATTTGAGAAGTACATAGGACCTGAGACCATCTGGGAAGGTGGGAGAGAGTCAGTGGGATCCAAGGGGACACTGAGTGTGTGGCCTGGGTAACAAGGGGGATGGTTGGTGCCAGTAACTCTCAGGGAATATGCTCAGGAGGAGAGAAAGGCTGTACCCGGTGAGTTAGAGGGACCTACCTGGCATTTGGTGGAGGTGTGCATGGATCAGCTGGAAAGGGAAGGACTCCCCTTGCAGATGGAGATCTGGGGGTCATCAGCCAATAGGTGAGAGATGAAGCCAAGGTAAAGGAGAAGATGACCAGGAAGGACCCACAGATTGAGAAGAGAAGGGCCAAACCTGACTCTTAAGGAGCAAGTACAGGAAGAGGACATGAAGAAGTAGAAATGAAAAACCTTTGGTTAGCACCTGTACCTCTAATTACCTCACTTGTTTCATGGAACAAACGCTGAGGAGTAGGTATTATTCCTAAGTGGAAATCATAGTATTCATAAATGGAAATCATAATTTCCATTTTACAGAGCCAAAGACCAAAGTGCAGAAAGGTTTAGTGTCTTGCAGCCTTCAGCAAGCCAGAAGGCATTTAATAAATGACAGCGATTTTTTTCCAAGGTATCACAGCCTGTGAACAAGGTCCTTTGCCCCCAAGTTTAGAGTTTTTCCCATGATTATAGTTTTCCCTAATCAGGCTTTACAGTTGCCTACAGCCTAAATGTGTTGGAGTGATTCTGTGTCTATTTTATATAAAGCTAAGGCCATATTAACACATATATGTGGAATCTAGAAAAATGATACAGATGAACCAGTTTGTAAGGCAGAAATAGAGACACAGATGTAGAGAACAAACATATGGACACCACGGGGGGAAAGCAGGGGAGGGGGTGGTGGCGGTGGTGGTGGCATGAACTGGGAGATTGGGATTGACATATATACACTAATATGTATAAAATAGATAACTAATAAAAAAAGCTACCTACAGGGCCACAATGTTATATAAATTTAAGAAATAAATTCATTTATAAGATAAAAAAAGCCACCACCACCAACAACAACAAAAAGCTAAGGGCAAATGCAAGGCACTGAACTCACATCAGCGCAATGATCTTCCTCCAGACATTGTCCCTAGTGCAGTGTTATAAACCTTGTGTGCACAGCAGCAGGAAAGGTAAAAATGCATTAACATCTCAGATCAAAAACAGACGCAGAGTCATTCTGTAGAGAAATTGAACACCAAAAAATCATAGCAAGAAAATTGATTTAAACTGTACTTGGTGAGGGATTCGAAGGAAATGATAGTTCAGAATTCTAACATTGTTTTTCATATGAGGTGAAAATTTTGGAGTCTGAAAATGAATGACTCTTCCTCTGTAACTGTAAAACTACCAAAAAGATCCAACTGAATGCATAGACAGTTCCCATGTCAGACTAGCCCAGGAATGTATTAGGAGCAAAAGGGAACAATGACTGTTTTTCTTAATTAAATAAAAGAATACCATCTTTTACCCCTCACTGACACCAAAGTTCTCAATGATTTCATCTAATTTGGGAATGACTGAGGTGGGCTGTCATTATTCTAGGAGACAAGAAGATTAGCCACCCAGGACAAAAACTTAAAAGGAACCAATAAGCACCATTACTAACAAATGGTCTCCATGTTTTCTCTGGTGCTTTCCATCCTTGCATGTTTGAGATTTATTACATTTTCAATTTGGTAACGTTTGCTAACTTAAACAGAGTTCCAGATCTAATCACGACAGCACTCGATAGCATTTAGATGGATGAGTTCACCCCTCAGGAGTTTTTATTTTCTGAGCAAGCCTCAGACAGAAGGGACAAAGGAATAAAAAGTTTCTGTAGTAGGTAGATGGATATAAGGCAATTTTTCATTTGTGAGGCAGGTTGGCTGTTTAATTTTTAGAAATTAGTTGAGAGAATCATCAAATTCTCTTTAGATTTTATTCCCAGGTTCACCCTTAGGTTATAATTTAAAAGCACGATTATGGTTATTTAGCATTTTCATCATAATGGAACATTAATGAAAATGAATGTGAAAACACTTTTATAAAGTACAAAGTGCCTGAAGAGGCTAGTGCTTAATAGCAATATCTATGTAGGGAGATAGGAATTAGTCTGAGACGATCTCCAAGTCAGAAATGAGGAACTTTATTTAGTACCTGGAATTAGGGAGCCTGGAGATGGGGAAGTGAGGAGGGTACCCATTATTTTTAAAATTTTAAAATTTTATTGAAGTATAGTTGATTTACAATGTTGTGTTAATTTCTCCTGTACAGCAAAGTGATTCAGTTATACAAATATATATATTCTTTTTCATATTCTTTTCCATTTTGGTTTATCACAGGATATTGACTATAGTTCCCTGTGCTATACAGTAGGATCTTGTTGTTTATCCATCCCATATATTGAATATAATAGTTTGTATCTGCTAATCCCAAACTCCCAATGCTTTCCTCCTCCACACCCCCCCCCCCTTGGCAACCACAAGTCTGTTCTCTATATCTGTGAGTTTGTTTCTGTTTTGTAGATATGTTCATTTGCATCCTACTTTAGATTCCACATATAAGTGATATCATATGGTATTTGTCTTTCTCTTTCTGACTTACTTTGCTTAGTATGATAATCTCTAGGTCCATCCATGTTGCTGCACATGGCATTATTTCATTCCTTTTCACGGCTGAGTAATATTCCATTGTGTATGCATAATACCACATCTTCTTTATCCATTCATCTGTCAATGGACATTTACGTTGTTTCCATGCCTTCGCTATTGTGAATAGCGCTGCTATGAACCTAGGGGTACATGTATCTTTTCGATTATAGTTTGGTCTGGATATATGCCCAGGCGTGGGATTGCTGGATCATATGGCAACTCTATTTTTAGTTTTTTGAGGAGCCTCCGTATGTTTTCCATAGTGGCTGCACCAGTTTGCATTTGGAAGGGTGTTGCCCCAGGTAGCTGCCTCCTTACTGCGGCCCTTCTCCCTTCCAAGACTCAGTTGCCACCCTAGGCTGAAGCTCAAAGCTGACAAAGTCTTTGCAGAATGACAAAAAAGTTAAAGAAAGTCAGTAGAAGGAAAGAGTAGAAGGAAAGAGAAGAAGAAAAAGGTCAGCTGGGTGGACACAATCATTTCTTCTAAAAACATTTTAAAAAACTAAAAATAACCTCACACAGTCATTCTGTTTCACTCCAGTTAGTTTCTAGGTTCATCTCCTTACTCTACCTTGCTCCATTGCACTTTATTGTCTGCATGGTGAGTCCTCTCCTTGGAGGAGAGGCATAAACATGGGGAAAAAACATGGCTTTCTTCTCATGAAGATTAAAATTGAGTTGGAGACTCAAAAGCACCTCTAGGTCAAGGTCGGATATGGCAAGTAGCAAAATAGAGTTCATGGAAAAGGCTTTGAGAGCAGGGGAGGGAGGTTAAGTCTGACTGCTGAGATTGGGAATTGATATTTATTTGAGAGAGAAAGTTCTGGGTATAGAATTGTTGTGTGTTGGGGGGGAGTGGGGCGGAAGGGAAACCAGGACTGAGCTCAGCATTTAAATCCCTGATGCGTTTTAAACCCAGAGTAGTTAAATGTTAATTAATCCTCCAAATTAGAATAGTAATTTATTTAACATGAGCAGGAAAGGACAGGGATTTCACAAATTTGTATATTGGACAGTGGAGAATTGCTGTAGTTTTCTGTTTGTTTGGTGGAGGAGGGGGCTTTTCCTTGATGGTTTAATCTTACAGTGTTATTTTTATATCCTTTCTCAGATTAACTCAGAAGTTCCTGTGTACTCTTCTTAAAAATCGTAATGGTGGGCTTCCCTGGTGGCGCAGTGGTTGGGAGTCCGCCTGCCGATGCAGGGGACACAGGTTCGTGCCCCGGTCCGGGAGGATCCCACATGCCGCTGGGCGGCTGGGCCCGTGAGCCATGGCCGCTGAGCCTGCGCGTCCGCAGCCTGTGCTCCGCGGCGGGAGAGGCCACGGCAGTGAGGGGCCTGCGTACCGCCAAAAAAAAAAAAAAAAATCATAATGGTGACAGTGAACATCACAGTTTACACTAAAGGCCATTGCCCATAAAAACAACAAAAATTGCGACTTTTCCTTAAAGTGACCGAAGGACTTTCATTTTTCATTATTATGTATCCCTCGCTAGGAAACGCCCTTAACGCATCCTTACGGACAGGACATTGGAATTTGTTTCCAGGTTCAACCACTTTTCTTAGACTCAGGGTCCTATTTCTGACTACTTGCAATTTCTACCTTGATTTCTCACAGGCACCCTACATGCACATGTTAAAAAAAATTCCCCAAACTCTGAATTGCCTCTGTATACTTAGTGTTCCTCACTCATTCTTTGTCTCAGTGTCCCATGGAGCCAGAAACCCAGGCGTGATGCGTGTTGGTGGGTGGGCGTCAGAGGAGGAGTCTTCGCTTCTGCCAGCTGGCGTGGAAGTTCGGGACACGACCCGTCCCTGCCCCATTCCTTTCTAATCCCCTCCACATTACGTCTCCCATCATTGTAATCCTGTTACCGTTAGAGTCAGCCTAGACTTTTCCATGTCCCTCCTTCTCCACACTCAATCAGGGCTAATTTGCACAGATTTGACCTTCTTAGAGTCTCTTGAATGTGGTCCTCCTCGCCTGGTCATTCCTGATTTAAGCTCCGTGTGTTTCACGCAGACCCCTGCAGCCTTCTGGATGAGGTCTCCTGAGCGCCCTCCCAGTCTACCCTTCATAACTCTGCCAGCAATGTCCTAAAACCACAAAACTGTTTCTAATGAAATTCCTTCAGGAGCTTCTCACTTTCATGGCCTTTCTTTCCAACTTCATCTTCCACCAGCCTCCTGCATGCACGTCGGGTTTTCTTGATGGCATGAGCTGTTGCCACGTCATTTGTATGTGCCTAGAATACCCTCCCGGTTCCCATCAACTTTATCCTCTTTAAGACTCACAGTGGCATCATCCCTTCTGTCAAGTTGGTCCTGACACTCTCAGCGTTGAGCCTTCCCCCTCTCGGGCTGCGATAGCAGTACGTGACTTTGCCATAGTGCGTGTTACGTCGCCCTTCTCCACTGGTCCCTGAACAGTTAGCGAGCCAGGACTCCTCCTTATCATTGCCTCATTCATCTTCGTGACTCCAGCATCTGGCTCAGTTTCTTACACGCAGTGAGCTCCCTGTTAAGTGTGATGAGAGAATGACGGAATTTTTCCAAACACTGTGTGACTTTTTTTTTTTTTCCGCTGTGCTTTTATTTGAATTTAGGCATTGCAATTATTTATGATGCTATTTCTTAATCAACGTTAGCTTGATTAAAACAGATTTTCTAACCAAACATCTCCCAGTGGCATAGAGATGAGCAAGGTCTCTGCCTGCTGCAGTGCCCAGGCAAAGGAGATATACATCCATGTAAATGGAGACATTTTGTTTAAATTCAAGGAGAGGTAATAGGTTAGGGAAAAGACTGCTTACTTGACTTAAGAAATCAGTATTAAAGCCGAGGTACAATATATGGCTCTATGTGGGGAAAACTGAAAAATTAATCTTGTTACAATTTAATTAAAAAAATCAGCGTGGTCGGATGGCCCCTGAATTGGTGCACTGTGCTGCTAAGATAACAGCCTTACGAAGATACCACTAAAAAATGGAGGCTCTTAAAACCAAACTGGGTTGATGAATTTTACTCAGTTTATAATGCGAAATTATTCTTTGTGTAGTGCTGTCTGCATGATATTGGATTTTCCATTAACAGAGGATTTAAAAGCCACTTTGGATTAGAGATTATTTACATTTCTAATTTCTCACGTTAAATGGTGGGGCATAACTGTCAGTTGAGTCCCCCCTTACCCTCCCACCAAATGATATTTTACAAAGGCTCAGTCAGCCTCCTGACGAGTCCCTCTCTTGTTCATACACAGACCCAGGCTACTCACTCTATTCTCTTAAGCTCCAAGCAGCAGAGATGTCTGAATCTTTGGAAATCCTTTTCTTCCCTTGAGCATCCCAGTGTCTCCCAGAAGAGTGAGTGACTACACAGACACACACACTGGTATACAATGGGCACATTAAAAAAAAACTTTTTATGGACACATAGCATATATATAGAAGAGTGCTCAAATCATAAGTTGACATCTTGATGAATCTTACAAATTGAGTAGACCCACGTGACCAGCAGCCAGATCAAGAAATAGAACATTATCTGTGCGAGGTTTTTTGTTTTGTGTTTTTTTCCCCTGACACCAAATACGTGGTGTCTCTTCCACACCATCTCTCCAATTCACCAACACCGACTAGGTGCCCTACAGTTCAATTCAATTCTGACTCTGACTGCCCGCAGTTAGCATCAGACTCCATAGGTTTAAGGGATAAGTCCCGCAAGGCAGATCTTATTTCAGGTGACAACTGCAAGTATCAGGTCCCCAGGTTACCCTCACTTCTGTCTGACCTTGCTACAAAGTCGGGGGTTTCTACACCACACCCCTACACCCCCTTCCAGAACTCAGGAAAGTGCTTTTACTTACTATTACTGGTTTGTTATAAAGGATACAACTCAAGAACAACCAGGTGGAAGAGACGCACAGGGCAAGGTAGAGGGGGAGGAGCCTCCATGCCTTCTCCAAGTGCGCCACCCTCCCAGCATCATGATGTGTCCACCATCCCCGAGGCTCTCCATACCTGGTCATTTAGGGTTGCGTTATGTAGGTATGATTGATGAAATCACTGGCCATTCATGATTAACTGAATTTTAAGCCCCTCTCCACTCCCTGGAGGCTGGAGGGAGGGGAGCTTAAAGTTCCAAATTTTTAATCGAGGTTTGGTTTTTCTGTCACCCAGCTCCTTCAGGTTGGAGGTATCCAGGTGCCTGCCAAGAGTTACCTCATTAGAACAAAAGACCCTCCTGTCACCCTCGTCACTCAGGAAATTCCAAGGGTTTTAGGAGCTCTGTGTCAGGAACCTAGGACCTGGGGACAAAGACCTAGTGTAGATTACACCACAACCAGCAACCCAGAAGACCCGCCCCCTCTACCCTTCCAGACATCACCTCCTGAAGAAAACCATTATCCTGACTTCTATCATCATAGATTAGTTTTTCTTAGTTATGAACTTTTAAAAATAGAATTATACACTATATTGCAACCTATTTATCTTTGGCTTTCATTGAAAGTTATGTTCATGGGATTCATTCATTCTGTTGCACGTAACAGTAGTTTGTTTTTCTCACTGCAGTATAGTATTCCATTGTGTTACTCTAGCATTATTTATGCATTCCACGGTTGGTGGACTTTTGTGTTGTTCCCAGTTTGGGGCTTTAGTGAGTAGTGCTGCTATAAACATTTTGCTATGTATCTGTTGGTGAACATATGCAAGTACTTCCGTTGAATTGTTGGGTCACATGAGATACATATTTCATCTTTAATAGATATTGCCAAATAATGTTCCAAAATGGTTGTGCCACTTCACATTCTCACCAATGATGTATGAAAATTCCAGTTGCTACAAGCCTCCCCAACATGCATTCTTGTCAGTTTAAAGAATTTTAGCCATTCTAGTAGGTGAGTAATGGTATTTCAATGCAATTTTAATTTGCATTTTCCTGATGACTGATGAAGTTAAGTGCCTTTTCATATGTCTTTTAGCCATTTTGATATTTTTTTAGTAAAGTTCCTATGCAAGTCTTGTGTCCATTTTTCTGTTGGATTGTCTGCCTTTTTTTCATATGGATTTGTAGTTCTTTATAAATGACTCATTTGTTGAATATCAGAATATCTTCTCTTATTTTGTGGCTTGTCACTCTCTTAAAGATTTCTTTTGAATTATAGAAGTCTGTAATCTTCAAGTCCGATTTATTAACTTTTTTCTTTAGCGTTAGTGTTTTCCGTATCCTGTTTAAAAAATATCTTTGTCTATCCCGAGGACTCATGTATTCTTTTGGAAGCTTCATTGTTTTATTTTCTGCTATTAAAGCTACAATCCATCTCTAATTGATTTTTGTGTATGGTATGAGGTAGGAGTCAAGATTAATTTTTCTCCATGTGGATATCTAGTTGATGCTGTACCATTTCTTAAAAATTTCATCATTTTCCTCTGTCTTAAATTTGATGTTTATCTATGTGTGAATCCAGTTATGCCTGCTCTATTCTGTTCCATTGGTCTATTATCCTTGTGAAACACTGTCTTTATTTTAGTTTTATCATAAATCTTGACATCAGTTAAGATAAAGCTTTCAGCTTATTTTGTTCTTCTTTAAGACTGTCTGTACATTTTAGAATCCACTTCCCAATTTCCACAAAAGCACCTGCTGGGATTTTAATTGGGATGGAATTGAATCTATAGACCAATCTTTAAAATATTGAGTCAGTTCATAAGCATGGTATGTCCCTCTATTTATTTGTCTTTCTTAATTTTTCTCACTTATGTTTTATATATATTATGTTTTGCATATCTCTTATTAGATTTATTCATAAGTATTCTATGCTTTTTTGGTGATGTTATAAATACTGTTGTTTTAAATTAAATTTTATAATTATTTGTTGCTGATTTATTAGAAATACAATTGATTTTTATATATTTGACATTGTTTTCTGTAACAGTATTAAATTTAACTGTTACTTATGTTGCAGGAAGGGGGACCCCTTCCAGGGCCCGAGAGTGGGCTCTTGCCTAACGCTTGGAAATGAATTGTCTGAGGAGACACACGTGCTGAAAAGCAAGAGACTTTATTTCAAGGGGCACCCGGGTGGAGAGCAGGAGGGTAAGGGAACCCAGGAGGACTGCTCTGCCACGTGGCTCGCAGTCTCGGGTTTTATGGTGATGGGATTAGTTTCCAGGTTGTCTCTGGCCAGTCATTCTGACTCAGGGTCCTTTCGGGTGGTGAGCGGAACCGCTCAGCCAAGATGGATTCCAGCAAGGAGGATTCTGGGAGGTTGGTAGGACATGTGGACTGGTGTCTCCTCTCTCCTTTTGACCTTTCCCGTATTCTTCTACTTGACAGTGACTTGTTATTTCCGTGTTCTTTACCAGGATCTCCTGTCATAAAATAACTCATGCAAATTGTTACTGTCTTTGCCTGGCCAGGGTGAGTGGTTTTGGTCAGTGGTTCCCCTAACACTTAAAATAGTTTTTGTGATTTCTTTTGGATTTTCTAAATACAGTGTCATTTTGCTTGCAAATAATGACAGTTTTATTTCTTTCTTTTCACTCTTATAGCCCTTTTCCTTACTTTTTTATACTTCTGGTACAAAATAGAATAGAATTAGTGAGAGCAGACAACTTTATTCTGTTCTTAATCCCAGGGGGAAAGCCTTCAGCATTTCACCATTAGAATGAGGTTTAGTCTAACTTTTCATACATTTTATCAGATTTAGGAGGTTCTATTTATTAGAGAAGTTTCCTTTTTTGTTTGCTGAGATTTTTAAAAAATTGGAATGGGTTTCGAATCACATTAAAAGCTTTTCTGTAACTGTTGAAATGATATTTTTGCTTTTTCCCACTTTATTCTTCTAATGTGGTGAATTATATTGACTTTTAGATATCAAACTAACTGTGTTTTTGGAATAAACAAATTGTCTATGATATTTTGTCCTTTTTGTATCTTGTTGCTGTAATTACTTAGGCCTGGAATTTTCTTTATGTGAATTTTAAAATTCTTTAATAGCTTTAGGAATATTTATGCTTCTTAATCTTTTCTAGTGTTAGTTTTGGTAACTTACGTTTTAAAAGTTAATTTCACTTAAATTTTAAAATTTATTGGTATAAAGTTATTTCTTATATCGTCTTTAAAAACATCTATAGGATCTATACTAATGTACTATTTATCACTCTCCCATACTGGTAAATTTTGTTCATAATCAATCTTGCTAATGGTCCTTCAAGTTTACTATTCTTTTAAAATAACTAATTTTGACTCGGTTGATTTTTCTCTATTATATATTGTTTATTTTTCATATAATTTCTGCCCTCATATTTGTTATTTCCTTTCTTCACCTTTCTTTGAGTTTAACTTATTCTTTTACTAAGTTCTTGAGATGGCTATTTAGAACATTGATTTTCAGTCCTTTTTCTAATATATACATGTAAAATCATAAATTTCCCTCTAAGCAGAGCTTTAGCTGTATCCAACATGTTTTACTTTGTCTTATTTTCATTATTTATAGAAAATATTAAAAAATTTCCATGGTCATTTTGTCTTTGACCCAGGGTTTTTTAAATGGTATTACTTAATTTCAAAACAGTAAATGTTTGGATTTTCTAGTATCTTTTTTGATTTCTAGCTTAATTCCACTGTGGTCAAAGAACATACTGAAATAATTTCCATCTCTTTAAATAGTTGAGACTTGCTTAGTGACTCAGCATAGGGCCAAACTTGGTAACAATTCCCGAGGTCCTTGAAAAATGTTTCTGTGCTGTCACTGCTGAGAGCCATGTCCTGTATTTGTCAGGTAGGTGACGTTTCTTAATTTTGTACTTTGGCTTTGGAATGGCTCCAGGTTCATCCTACCCTTACCATCTGCTCTCTATTTTCTTGCTCATTAAATTTTTTTTATTGAGATATAATTGACAGCTAATATTGTATCAGTTTCAGGTGTACAATATAATGATGCAGTGCTTGTATACACTGCAAAATGGTCACCTTTCTTGCCCATTAAATCCTCTTGCTCTGTTTGCTTTTACCATGGCTTCCTCTTTTGGTCTAATGTGTTTGAATTTGTATATGTTTCCACATGGTTTCATTCAGCTCTGTCTTATCCTCCACTTAAAATTCTGGTTCCAGTCATTGTCCCTTATCCCTTTGGTTCTGTGGCTTTGCTCTGTAGGCCAGCATGGCATTCTCCCTTTCCTTTGGATTCTACTTGTTAAAGAAGTTGATCAGACAGCTCTGTCAGTAGGCATTCATTGAGCATAGGTTATGGGATTCTGGAAACATTTGACATAGTCAATGCCCTTGGGGGCTTGTGATCTGGTTGGAATCAGGACGCCCCACTTACAGAGACTGGACAGTACAAGGAAGGATATAATACAAACTGCATGAGTGCAGTAGGGAGAAGACAGTCATTATGGGCTGGGATGGTTTTGCAGAGAACCTGGAATTTGATCTGAAATATAAAAAATGGGAAACAAGGATATGAGTTCACAGGGAATTTGCCTGAGTGAAAATCCAGAGGCAAGAAAGCTTAACTACTCTGTGTTTGTATTTCACCGATCACACTAGCCAGAGGGAACAATATTAGTTAGCAAAGTGATGGTGGCCTGGTCCATAGAGGTAGGCTGAGGTCAGATCATAAAGGGCCTTACATGTCAAGCTAATGCATTTAGAAATTATTCTGCAGCTACAGAGGCAAAGCATTGGAGAGTACGAGTATGCACACAGTGTTCTGATGTGGTGAAAGTAGTGTTTTAGGGAGAATGATCTGATGTCTGTGTACAGGATGGGATTGGAAGGAGTCTGGAAAGGCCCTGGAAAATATTATGCGATTTGAGATGATAATGTGCATAGCAAGGTGGTAACAGATTAATCAGGAGTCTTAGAGGATGGGCTAAGGTGGATTCAATGATAATTCAACAAATCCAGCCTAGCTTTTTAAAACACTAGCGGTGCTATTGACAGAAATAGAGATGTAAGGATGTGGGGCAGAATTTAGACAGAAGGTGTCAGAATGGTGCCCAAGGTCAGAGAGTTGGAAGCAATGCTGTACAGGTGTGGATTAGATTAGACAGACTCTAATAATGAAAAGGGTGTGAGTGTTGACATAGGTTTTGGGCGGCAATGGAGTTGGCGGACCGAAGGAGCTCACCTAGAATTCTCTTGAAGATAGCAGAGTTTCATGAGATTTCTGATGACTTCTGTTTGTCACACAAGCTATGGAAGCCAGCATCACCTAACATTGCTGCCTCAATTCCATAATCTCTAAAGTAACAGACTGAAATCAATGAACAGTAATAGTAGCCCTAGTAGTAACAGGGGAAAAGCACGGCCCTGCTAAACCACAAGTGAAATTCATTTGTGACCATTTTGGTTTCAATTTTAAAGGAATAATCTGTTCTGTACATACGCTCCTGTTCGTTCTGAAAGTTCCCCTGCAACCCTCCAGTTTCGCCTTAACAAAGACAATTTGCTGAGGAAACAGGGCAAAATCCTAAACCCCAATTAGCCAGTGCTATATAAGAGATTAATAACACTTTAGACCTGCTGGAAGCGACTTCACATTTGAGCCTCTTCCTACTGTGTCATGGCAATGACTTACAAATTTTAATAATAGATGTCCTCTTTGAGAAATTGCCTTTCCGTATGCTATGGGAGTTTTTATGATTAGAACTATACCTCTTCCCTTGCCGTTGTTTTTGAGGCATTTATGTTACCATTTTTGCTTATCAGTAATGGTTCAAACATTTTCTAACACAGCAATTAATATCTGTCAGTAGAAATAAATTACATTTTTCATCACTTGTGACACACTCTCAAATGCTGTTTGAAAGTGCCATAATTATGCATCATCATGCTATGTAATTTTGATGTCTGGTATAGTAGGGCTTTAGGGGTATGATTTATATTTTCTGTTTTTTCTGGTTTTTTCTTTTTAGTGCTGAATTAATAGGATAGGTGTAAGGATTGGAATGTAAGTTGGAAAATGACATTTTGCAGAATAATTTGTATTATTTCCATTCTAAAGCAGTCTTTTTAAAGAATTGTTCACATATTTTATATATATCTGTGTATGCATATTGTGTGTGTTATAATTGTACCACCAATAACTTTTGCCCTGTAGCACTAGAAGACACAACATGCCTTTAAAAATTTAATGCATAGAATATATGTATATTCAGAACATATTTGTTACTGCCATAAGGAGGGAGTGTATAATATTTGCAAACCTGTTACCTCTGTGGGGTTCATTTGGTCCTTGTCTTTTAAGCACAGTGGGGCCACTTATACCTTAGTCAGCCATCAATACTGGCAGCAGACAAGGGCCTGTGATTCAGTCCACCCTCTGTTGACCTTTGGCCTTGTTCTCTTTTCCTTTGGCCCTGTAACCTGGACTTGACAATCTGATATTGGCCTCTTTCCTCTTGGTTACCTGTGTACACTCACCTCTAGCTCAGTGGATTCCAACTTGCCTGGAGGTTCTTTGTTTGTTTGTTTGTTTGTTTGTTTTTGCAGTATGCGGGCCTCTCACTGTTGTGGCCTCTCCCGTTGTGGAGCGCAGGCTCCGGACCGCAGGCTTAACGGCCATGGCTCACTGGCCCAGCCGCTCCGCTGCATGTGGGATCTTCCCGGACCGGGGCACGAACCCGCGTCCCCTGCATCGGCAGGTGGGCCCTCAGCCACTGCGCCACCAGGGAAGCCCCCATTTTTGTTTTTTAATTGAAGACTTTTGGTTGGGTTTATTTAGGTTTGGATAAAATACACACAGGGTAATGGAGATAATACTTAAAATACAGGCATTTTGCAACTCACACATCCACTGCTTATCTTGAAACTTCTGAACTTATTCATTCAGGAAAGGCTCTATTACTGTATATCATAGCAGCACAGCTGTGAGCAAAGTTAGAGCTTTACTCTTTGAAAATTTTAGAAGAGAAGCTGTATTGAACTTCTTAATGGAATAAATTTTTTAAAAGGTACCGTAGTGAATAGAGAATTGTCTTCCTCCACGGAACTCAAACCATAAGATCCCTAAATAGAATTTTAGTAATTTATAGTAGTTAAATAGGTTTCTAACCCATCTCCAAGAAGCTATGATTGTAGTATATTTTTAATTACGGAGGCATTGAAAGCAATCAGCTCACATTAACCTTCTTTTAAATAGAATCATAAAGCAGAGCCTTTCACTCTGCTAATTCCTTTGTTTAGGGAATCACCCAGTATTCTTAAGTGAGTCACTTCAGAATGAATGGTCTATTGTAGGATTGAGTTTTAATATATTGAAAGAGAATAACAGAAATCAAAGTAGAAGGAACCTTCGAGATTACGGTCACCTCATTTTACACCTTTCTATTTAATTTCTGAAAACAAATACCTAAAATGATTAAATGCAAAAAAGAAACGAATGCTTTTCACTGGATGGCACATTGGTCATTGGCAGTTACAGTTTTAATGGAGTAAGGGCATTAGGTTAATTGGCATAATGTGAAGACAGATGCTTTATACTTTCAAACATCTTACTAGCTATTCCCTATTGAGCTTCCATTTTAATTTAACACCTATGCAGAGGTTCCTATTTTGAAAATGTTTATAGTCATTTTAATTTGTTGTGTTTTTTATGTGAGGTGGATCAGCACATCTTTTTTTTTTTTTTTTTTTTTTTTTTTGCAGTACGCGGGCCTCTCACTGTTGTGGCCTCTCCCGTTGCAGAGCACAGGCTCCGGATACGCAGGCTTAGCGGCCATGGCTCACGGGCCCAGCCGCTCCGCGGCATGTGGGATCCTCCCAGACCGGGGCACGAACCCGTGTCCCCTGCATCGGCAGGCGGACTCTCAACCACTGCGCCACCAGGGAAGCCCCAGCACATCTTTTTGTATGGGCTAGCCATCAATATGTGGAGGATCAGGCATATAGTAGACAGATGTTTCTGCCCTCAAGGGAATTACAGATTAAAATTTGCCTCTTAGTGTCTTAATATTCCAAAGGTCATATAGTGACCTTTGCTTAATCACACATTCCCTGCCACTTAAACTGGTTTTAGCAAATTGTGCCTACTGCTGATTAAGGACTTCTATGTGCCAGGCACTATGCTAAATTCTCTATGCATGTGGTATAATTTAATTTTCATAACAGTGCCACAAGGCAGCTACTATCTCAGTTTTACGGATAAGGAACCCGAGACTTGAAGAGGTTCAAACCATGTAACTTGTGTGTGAAGTCCTGGATCTGGTAAGTGAAGGGGTCCAGGTTTGCATCCAAAGCCTGGCTCCCTAGAACTACATCATGCCATGTCTTGCAGTAACAAGGATGGCTAAATTTTTTGAGCAGCTACTTAATGCTGGTGTTCTACTAAGTGCTTTTCAACACATTTTCATTGAATACCCACAACAACTGTGAAGGCATTTCATTTCCAACTTGCCAGTGCAGAAACTGAGCTGAAGAAAGGTTGAAGAACAGACTGAAGATCACAGAGCTTTTTTTTTTTTTTTTTTTTTTTTTGCGGTACGTAGGCCTCTCACTGTTGTGGCCTCTCCCGTTGCGGAGCACAGGCTCTGGACGCGCAGGCTTAGCGGCCATGGCTCACGAGCCCAGCTGCTCCGCGGCATGTGGGATCTTCCCGAACCCGTGTCCCCTGCATCGGCAGGCAGACTCTCAACCACTGCGCCACCAGGGAAGCCCGATCACAGAGCTATTAAGGGACATAGCTGAGTGTCAAAAGAGGTCACTCTGGCTTCAGAGCTTATTGCTGTACCTACGTTCCAAACAGCACTCCTTTAAACCACTTTCCTTTTGTGTGTGATAATGATCCATAACCAGTCCTTACTTGAATTAAAGAGAGCCCAGCATGTATTTAGAGAGACTGAATGGAGGTTTATTTGGAAAGTTTGGAGCGTTCTCCTTCCTCTCTTTCAGTATCTGTTTCCCTTCTTTAGCACATCCATCTTTAGTTTAGAGTACCTCCTCTTTAGATGACTAGAGCCCTCCAACCATCTCTTGTTTCTCCCCCTTCCCAATAAAATTACCTGTTGAAAAGGCGACAAGAAGCTCAGTTGCACCAAGTTAAAAATAATAATAATCTTATTGTTTGGCATTTGCTGAGATTATTTTAGTGGAATCCCAGGTAGTAGGCACTGGCTGGAAAAGATTGTTCTTGGGATTCTTCAAAACATGACTGTAGTTGACTCCCTTTATGTATATTAAGACTAAACTGATCCTCAATAAGCTGTTTTACAGGATGTTTTCATCTCTTTTGGGGTTACCTTTTCCTACAGATATACACTTCTGATTTTATAATGAAAATTAGTGAGAAAGTGGGACTCATTTCACAACAATTTCTCTTCATTATATGTGCTCTATGAAGCAAAGCAACAGGAAGCATATATATGTATATAAGAAAGCCAAGAGTTACTTAAAAACAAACCAACCAACCAAAAAACCAAAAACTGGCTCTCTTCCATTTACCAACTTGAGACTTTTCATCATTAACTAAGACAGATCTTACACTAAGGTTCATCAAGTAAATACCTGTAATTAAATCAGTTAGGAAATTAATATTCTCTAAATTTTTACTGCTAATAATCTAGTCACTTGGAACAATAAATTTTTAAAAAGAAATATAAATAATCCTTTGAGAGTAAACATTACATATTTTCATGATTTATAACCATTTTATGGAAAAATATTCAACTTGCTTTGTTAGAATTTGGTTAGATGGAATTTGATCTCTCACGATTTTTACTCTTTGTGTTGCATTGTGGTGATTTCCTTAGCTCTATCTGCCAGATCACAAATACTCTCTGCAACTGGGATAATCTGTTTAATCTATTTGGTATTTAATCTTGTCCATTGAGTTTTTAACTTTAATGACAATGTTTTTCATTTCTAGAAGTTTTATTTGACCCTTTTCCAAACCTGCTAGTTTTTATTTGTACTGTTCCTTTCCTTCAGTGTTGTTTCTATTCTCTTTTATTTCTCTAATTATTTCAATGCACTTTTCAGTGATCACTTTTAAACTTGTTCTATTATCTCCTGCCCTTGGGAGTGCTAATTCTCTTTGTTGTGTTGACTGACTCCCTCATGGTGGTTAGTTTCTGCACTTCATCTGCAAATTTTGACAGTGAGCTAATCTTCCACAGGAAGCTTGTTTGTTTTGTTAAGACAGTCCTGTGTGCCTAGGATTGAGGCGGCATCCCTTCAGAGTGCATTTGCTTCTGCTAAGACCATGGGAATTTTCCTGATTTTGGACCAGTTTTATGGTTAGTTTCTTGGCTGGAGGTTTCTTCGGTACTTGGATAGTACAGCTTTAGATCTTACGGCCTTTTGCATAGTATGTGGTTGGAATTTTGATTTCTCAAGGACCCCCAGGGAGATGCCAAGCTTTCTTGCTGCTTTCTAGTCTTGTGCCTGGTTTTAAAGTCCACTTGTCAGAGATTTGGAACCCCTGAAATGGTTCCAGGTTTATGCTGCGGTCTTGGTTCCAGCCCTCCACTGTGTGGACACTACCAAATATAAAACCGATAGCTGGTGGGGAGCAGCCGCACATAGCACAGGGAGATCAGCTCAGGTGCTTTGTGACCACCTAGAGGGGTGGGATAGGGAGGGTGGGAGGGAAACGCAAGAGGGAGGAGATATGGGGATATATGTATATGTATAGCTGATTCACATTGTTATAAAGCAGAAACTAACACACCATTGTAAAGCAATTATACTCCAATAAAGATGTTAAAAAAAAAAAATCCTAGGTCCCAGACCCTAGAACCTAAATCCCTGTCCATCTCCCCTTGAACCCCTGAGGCACCCTTCAATATGTACAGTAGCTGGGGACTGCCCTTTCTTTAGAGCTCGGCAATGAATGAAACTTTTGTGTTCACATTTTATCTGTCATTTTGTGTATTTGTAGCAGGAGAGAACCTGGGTCACCTCAGTCCATCATGTTGCTTTAAGTTTCTGGTACATGAGTTTGCCTTGAGGGGTTTTGCTGGGGTTTGCAGGGGGAGGAAAGAATGATTTGGGACACCGAGCATTGCCAAGAAAGGTCGGGCTTTGAGCCCCCTGAGGGCACTAACAGGAGCCAGAGGAGGACACGGAGCATGGGTCTCCAGGTAAAGAGACTAGACAGGAAGTGTAGGCAAGGACACAGAACGGGAGACGGGCAGGTGGGGAGACCAGCTTCATACTCTGCCTAAGGGTGATTCTGCCCTTAAGATAAAGAATTTGTTGCTCTCATTGAACTTGCGACATTTACTTGGCCAGATCAAACGAAGGAGAGTCTAAGGTGTCAGAGGCATCCATGTGAGGAAAGGTCAGGGTGATTACAACTCATCTCATGTAACTTTACAGTGGGTAAGTTTTCTATCTTTTCCCCACCACCCTTGATTTACTCTTAAGCCCATCTCACATACTTATTATTATTATTACTTTTTGCGGTACGCGGGCCTCTCACTGTTGTGGCCTCTCCCGTTGCGGAGCACAGGCTCCGGACGCGCAGGCTCGGCGTCCATGGCTCAGGGGCCCAGCCACTCTGCGGCATGTGGGATCTTCCTGGACCGGGGCACGAACCCGTGACCCCTGCATCGGCACTGTGCCACCAGGGAAGCCCTCACATACTTATTTTTAAGGAAAATCTTTATTTATTTATTTATTTATTTATGGCTGTGTTGGGTCTTCGTTTCTGTGCAAGGGCTCTCTCCAGTTGTGGCAAGCAGGGGCCACTCTTCATCGCAGTGCGTGGGCCTCTCACTATCGCGGCCTCTCTTGTTGCAGAGCACAGGCTCCAGACGCGCAGGCTCAGTAGTTGTGGCTCACGGGCCTAGTTGCCCTGCGGCATGTGGGATCTTCCCAGACCAGGGCTCGAACCCATGTCCCCTGCATTAGCAGGCAGATTCTCAACCACTGCGCCACCAGGGAAGCCCTAAGGAAAATCATTTGATTAGGCTTCTTGGTTCCAAATCATTTTGCACTTATTTGTATTTTTATCTGGACTGTTAGAAGCAAACACAGATGGTCACCATTTCTGGATTTTCCTTTAGAGATTTTAGGAACAGAATTAAATTTTCATTGTTAGCAGCAATATGATCCCTTTTGAAGTCTTCTGGATTTTACTTTCTAGGTTGAAAATGCTCTGTTTATGGCAACTATTTGTTTCTAAAGCAGAAACTTTGGTTGTCTGTTCAGGGGTCTTTTGGATGATACTTATATATGTTGATGAGAAGATGAGTTCTCCTTAGCAGGAAGCTGCATTGTAAGCCTTATTAGTGGTTCTTATAGGTGTGAGTTCTGAAATGAAGAACAGGCATTGAGATAGGAAGTAAATATTAACTCAAGTTGTGAAACAGGTGGGGAGGACATATTGGGTTTTATCTCTAGACCTTTGTCTGTCTCTCTGCACTGTCTCCCTCCTGACCTCTCTTCACTCCCACTCTACTCCCACTCCCATTCCTCAGGTTTTTGGGATGCCTCCATCTGCTTTCAGGAGTCTAGGGTTCCTGCCCCGTAAGAGTTCCAACTCATGGCAGAATCAATCATGGATCCAGTGACAACTTGGTCCAGCTTCTGGCCGCAGGCCATGCCTGCGCCTTCTTTCCAAACTAGTCCTCAGCCCCACATAAGCTGTAGCAATAGGCAAGTGGAATTCTCTTAACAACGATAATGATAATAATAAAAATAATAGTAGTACTAATAATATTCAATACTTGTAAAGTGCCAGGTATTGTTCTGAGCACTTTAAATACATTAACTTATTTAGTCCTAACAGCCCCGTGAGGTAGGACTCTAGTTAGCCTCATCTTACAAATAAGAAAAGTGAGGTACAGGTAGGTTTGGTAACTTACCCAGAATAACACAGCTAGCAGGTGGAAGAGTCTGGATTAAATGTAGTCTGTCTGAGTCTGCAGAGGTGGGTAGCCTCCCACCAGGCCTAGCTTTGGTTCCTATTGCAAGTGGGATAAGACTTGGTTACCCTGCAGGTGTGGAGTTTCCCGCACTAATTCTTTTTTCTAGAAGAGGAATTCATAAGCCCAGGGTTTCGGGCTATAGAAAACTATAGAAATTAAAATATAGAAAGACATACATTAAATAGTCACAGGTTGGAAGAACTTTGGAGAGGGTGGACTATTTAAATATGCTCTCTTGAGATTATTCTCTGAGTGCTTTGTAAGTCTTTAAAAACACTGCCAAAAGATATTTAAATATTCTCCCTAGTGAACTTTTCATGAATATGGAAAAGTAGTGGGCTTTTTTGTTTTTGCCGTAGAGTTCTTGTAGTTAGGGAATATTTTAGAAATTATTTTAAAATTCCAGAGGACATATGGTATTTTAAAAATATGATTCACTGCATACTTTTTCTGCAGATCTTTTAATTTTCACTTCTTCATTGAAACCTTGCCATCAAAATATGAAGAAAGCTGGTGATTGTACCTTTTATTGTGACCTGTGAGACGTGATTTGAGATATAGTCAAGCTTTAGTGTAAAATGACATGAAATCTATTTTAAGTAAAATGTCCTGCCATCCTGGAAGCTCCATGTAGAAAATGCTAGCATTGTACAAGCTTAAGACTCATAGTTCTTTCTGTCCTTTTGGTCATAGTCTTGGAAAGGCCTCCTGTAGGAGAACTACAAAGTAAAATACAAGAGCAATTTTTTTTCCCCTTTAAATATTTATGTTCCCTATGCATAGCTATCATGGATCATCAAACTGCTTCCTTTCCAACCCCAGCTGGCTGAAGGTCACAGGTCTTCTAAACTGATGGTGAAACTTCAGCCTGTATTCTGTTATTGAGATTGAAAAGTACTTGCATCCCACAACTAGGGAAAAAGAATTTCACCTGAGGAAGCATGTACAAATGACGTTCATTGTTCCTGGTTGTCTAGATACCAGTAACAAGCACTTTGTCAGCAGACATTCTGACTTTATACAAGTAGCTGTGCACAAGCAGGAGCCCATTATCTTGCTATAATATTCAATTTCCTTCCCATTCTCTTAATGGAAATGAAGTTGCCCCTGCTCCTTTTGGGTAGTGGAAGCTTTATGAATATCCTAAACTCTCAGCTGCTAAGGGATTGGTTCTTTGTCTTCCCATCTTTATCAGGTACTTCCCTGTGTGGGCTATCTCTTGTTTCTGCCCCCAGCATGATGCTATTAAACATGTTCTATCGGGCTTCCCTGGTGGCGCAGTGGTTAAGAGTCCACCTGCCGATGCAGGGGATGCGGGTTCGTGCCCCGGTCCGGGAAGATCCCACATGCTGTGGAGTGGCTGGGCCCGTGAGCCATGGCTGCTGAGCCTGCGCGTCTGGAGCCTGTGCTCCGCAACGGGAGAGGCCACAACAGTGAGAGGCCCGCGTACCGCCAAAAAACCCCCCAAAAAACCATGTTGTATCATTCCAGCCCATATGTGATGGCAGAGTGCTGATTAGCTTCTTTGGATTACTTTGACGTTGAAATTGACTAGTCCTCTAGTCTTTAAGTCATTTATTCCAAAATACCTAGTAATCAAAATAATAACATTAATGATTTTCCACCCCTGAGGCCCACAGTGTAAATAAGCTCATGGAAAGAGCTTGAAAAGCGATACAACTGAACAGGCCTTTTCTTATCGTGTTGACCAAAGGAGTTTATAAAAGTCCACCCATTTCAAATGTAGCCCAAAACCCCCATGTAAAAAAACTTTACAGTTCAATTAGCGGGAGATAAATTGCATGATGCCTGTAATCAGAAAAACTGGCATGAACTCAATGTTCAGTTACTACCTCTAACCTCTTCCTACTTTCTGATATATCCCCTTAAAGCCACTGAGGAGTTATGGAGGATAATTAATTTTTAGGGTGAATTAAAAGAAGTAACCTGATGATAATAAGAGCTGATTTTCAGCTTGTACTTGTTACTATGGCCAATAGCCACAATAGTTTATGATTTCTAACTGGTCAGTGCCGCTGTTCATTGGTCCTCAAATATTTTGGCTTTTTAACCTGCCAATTATGCCATGTATGATCTTTATGCATATTTTAACTATTACATTACAGCTACACCCAAATCTATATGCACTTACATTGTCCATACCTGTACCGACTGGTTTGCATATCTGTTTTCTCTGTCTCCAGCACCTACACATCACCTGCCACATTGTTAGTGCTCAGAAATGTTCTTAGCTGAAAAATGGAAATACATATTGTTTCTATTTTTGTGTATCTCACACCCGTTTGGGTTGGTGTGTTATTTCCTAAGTTTTTTTTTAATAGAATAATCTCATTACATGTATTTGTTTGTTGAAAGTGACTTTGAATACTGAAATAGATAATTTGAAGAATTGAAAAAAGAATTTTAAAGTCCAGGGCAAAGCCAGGGACCTCAGAACCTGGAACCAGGGACACAAAAATCCACAATATTCTCTCTGTATCTTTCAACTCTGATTCTTCTAGCCCCTTGGCTTCATTCTCCCTTCCTGCACACAGACTTTCCTCCTGTGAGGGGAATGTGGCTGTAGACAGCTCCTGGATTATATCCTTTTAGCCCAGGAACATGAGAGTAAAGAGAATTTTCAACTTCAGTTTGGGGAAAAAAAAGAAAAATCACAGGGAAGGATTCTGATTGGCCCAGCTTACAAGCATGTGTCCACCCCTTGGGCCTCTCAGGGATAGGGAATAATGATTTATGATGAGCTGGGTCACATGACCACCTCAGTGTTTGGAGGAGTAGTGCTGTTACAAGAAGGAAAAAGTGTTGCCTGTGAACCAGGCTGTCATCCCAAATGGTGCCTACAATACTTGGGTGAAGCAGACTTACCAAATAAAGTGAGAAAAGACTTTGCATGAGGTGGTCCACCTGTGATTGAAAATAAGATAGTGGTGCTGGGGAGGAATGTGTTTCTAAAAGGGACTTGAGTCTAGCAGGAGGCTAGTATCCTGTCCTTTCGTTTGACGTGAAGGGAATGCCATTCATGTTACTCCTTCTCCAGGCGGGTTTCATAGATTTTCTTTACCGCAGCTGTACTTACCACATGCACCTGCAATCATTTCTTGACAAATCCGCCTCTTGCACTGGACTGTGAGCTACTTGTGGGCCGGGATCACATCTAATTCATGTTTGGAAATGTTCATATTTCCAGTGAATGCTTGGTACTGGCAGAATGAATGAATATGGGAAGTATAGCAGTCTACTGCAGAGTTGAGGCATCGAATGAAAATATAGCTGGATTACACATGTCTTTTATTCTAGAATTGCAAGACAATAGCTGTTAAAGCTAATAGTGGTTCCTCCAGCCGATAGAATTGCCTGCATATGTTCAGGGAGCTCTTGTCCTCACAGGGCAACCGTTTCTCTTACTCTAAATGTAAATCCTCTGCTGTGCTGGCCCATAATCTACTTGCTTGTAATCTCCAGTCTGCTCCCTGTGAAGCCATCAGAAGGACGGCGTGGAGAATATGACTCTTCCAGTTGGTAGCCCTTTAGAAATTTGGAGACAGGTGCTGATGTTCATTTCAGTCTTTCTCCAGCTAAAACGTCCCGAATTCTTTCAGCCACTCCTCAGTGAGAAGGATTGCTTCATCTTCCTATCCCAGTTACATTCTACCTGCAAACTTCGGAGTGTTTCAGTGGCCACCTTAATATGAGATGCCTGGAACCGAACACAAACATCCGAGATGTGGTTTGACTTGTGCAGAATTTACTATGGGTTGATTACACCCTAGGGTCACAGTCAGTGGTTTGGGAAGTGGAACCCTTTCGTTAGAGGAAATTTTACAAAAAGTCCCCTTTGTGTAATACATAAGCGAAGATCTTTTCTGGCTGCAGGGAGTTTTCTGGATAGTTTGGGAGGCCCACCTGCTCGTGATTTTCCTCCTCATGTACTGTGGTGGCCACTGAAACATTTTTATGGAACTCAGGATTTTGTGACCCACCTCAACTGAAAAATGTATGATTAAAATGTATTACATATTTCTATGAATGGAGTCCAAGTTTTCAGACTCAATATAGGTTATATTACGTTTAAGTGCTACTAAAATTTCCATTTACACTCACATGGAGAGCCGTCAAGTTACATCCTCCCATCCTATAATGCAGGATTTTTCATGTTTTCCTATTAAATTTAATCTTGTTGGTCTGTATTTCAGCCTGTTCACCTAGTTTTGGGTCTTGATTTTGTAACTTGTTATCTTTTCCATCTTACCATAATCTGGATATTTGGCAATGTGCTCTCTACATGGTATCCAACTATTTTTATACGTTTTTTGAAGCAAATAGGGTCCATGAGAGAGACTCTTCTTCAAATTGACACCTGGATGCTGATGAACATTTTTTGTGGTGCAAAGACTTTGTACCCAACACTCCTAAAATTACACTAACCATCTCCCACCGCAACACTTTCTATCTCGATCAATGTCAGCACTATTTATCTGTGCCTAAAATTTATGTACAGTCTTGACTTCTTTCTTCTCCTTACCTCATATTCCCAACTGGTCGCCACATCCTGCTGACTTTACTTGCTAAATATTAGGACAGTTTCCCAGTTTTCATCTCTCTACCACAGCCCTTGTTTAGGCTCGCCTTTGCTCGCAACAGGCAACAGTAACTTCCTAACAGGTGTCCTTTTCTTCTGGTCTTTCCCCCTGAGTTTTGTTCTGCCCTCATTTCCAATGTTACCTGTCTGGACCAAAATTTGACTAGGTATGGTTCACATGCTTAAAACCCTCCAGTTGCTCCCCGTCACCCACAGACAAAGCTGAAGGTCTTCAAGTTCATGACTGTTTCGCATCGTATTCCTATACCCCCTAAACTGGGCTTGATGCTCTTACAACATTAAATGGCTTGGGATTTCCTCCATGCCCTATACTTCCTCTTGGTTTTTACTGGCTTCTTCTTTTTTTTTTTTTTTTTTTTTTTTTTTTGCAGTACACGGGCCTCTCACTGCCGTGGCCTCTTCCATTGCAGAGCGCAGGCTCCGGACGTGCAGGCCCAGCGGCCATGGCTCATGGGCCCAGCCACTTGGCGGCATGTGGGATCTTCCCGGACCGGGGCATGAACCTGTGCCCCCTGCATCGGCAGGTGGACTCCCAACCACTGCGCCACCAGGGAAGCCCTTACTGGCTTCTTTGTCTGAAATTCTCTGCGTTCATACTGCCACCCAAACTTTTTTTTTGTCAAAACTTACTTGTTTTTAAGATTCAGCTTAGGTGTGCTCCTTCGTGAGTTCTTCATCTGCGTATTCAACCAACTGCAGATCGAAAATATGTGAAAAAAATTTTCCAGAAAGTTCCATAAAGCAAAATTTGAATTTGTGCACACTGGCAACTATTTACATAGCATTTACATTGTATTAGGTACTGTAAGTAATCTAGGGTAAGCTATATGCAAATACTATGTCATTTTATATAAGGGACCTGAGCATCCACAGATTTTGGTATTTACAGGGGTCTTGGAGGTATTCCCCTGTGGATACTGAAGGAAGGGTGACCATAATTTGCATTCCATCTGGTCTTTAGTAGATACTTAGTAAATATTTGTTAAGTAAAATAATGGATGAATCAACCCACTTATATCCACATACTCATGTTATTTCCCAACCCAAATTTTACCATCATATACACAAAGATATGTGGATTAGTGAGTCCATTAACTGTTATGTTGAAATACAAATCTTCTATGTTTGATGCTTTCTTCATCTATCAAACTAGCAGCCCTGTGAAAAAGAACTAAGGAAACTTCCTCATTAATGACATGCTAAGGGAACTCGTTTTGGACTTCTTTCCAGTATTGCCTCCTTTCCTAAATGCACACAAACAGTTCTGGAAGGAGTAGATTTCTAATTAAACTGCCTGATCAGAGATCACTTGTTATATGGTTCTTTCTTTCCAGTAGCTTCAAACAATTAACCTGGAGGTGAAATAACACAAATTTATTGACTATTCCCTGTGATATTGTAAAGGTGCCTCTCGACACTAAGCAGTTTATAATTTCATTGGCAGAAGGAGACCTACACATGAAATAGGTAACAGTGAAATCAGCAAGTAGTCCAGTATCAAAAAGAATGGCACCGATGATAAGTGTTGGGCATTTTTGGAAACAGTGGCGATTTAAACAAACAGAAAACAAACAACCAGCTGCACCACATTTGAATGGGCAGAGGCTTAATTTACAAAAAATATAAATTATTTAGGAAGGGAATCAGGTGAAGGTCCGGGAAACAGGTCCTCCTGTGATTTTATGTTGAGCGAATTGTGAGGCTACTAGGGTTATTCTAGAAATGAGCACATTAGTACACCTAAATTGAAAAATTGTGTAGTGTTTGGAATAGGGGCTGTTTTATCAGAACTTTCTTATGAGGTCTGATACAACTGTAATCAGATAAGAACCTCTTGCCTACTGAGCTTACATCCACTTGAAAAACATTAGAAACAGGAAAAAAAAATGAATTAAACATAGGGAAAACCATCAAGTGCTACTTGGGATAGTCATGCTCTAATGTCTTCAGACTGGAGAAAGCTGTTTCCCAGGCTGCTCCTAGGCAAATGCAGAAAGGAAAGTTTGCCAGGTTTTCCCGTGGCCAGAAGGAAGTATACTTTGAAGCAAATATACTTTTTCCAAGAACTCCATCCATTCATTCACATTTAGCAACTATTTACTGACTCTCCAAAAGGCACTGTGTTAAGCTATAGAGAGAATTCCATGGTTGCTAAAGCAACACCATGAATTGATTTCCCATGTTTAACACCCCTCTCCCCTGCAATAATATTTTGTCTAGCAACCAGATATAGCCTCTTGTAAATTAAAGAGCATTGCCTGTGTTAAGTGAGAAATATAGGTCTAGTCATGCCTTGGGCAAATTATCCAACAATTCTGTTCTCAATTGGAAAATGAAAGGGTTGAACCATTTGCTTTCTTGAGTCCTTTGGGGCTCTAAAATATAATGATCTAATTAATTTTGATGGTCTTCTGGCTTACACTTTAGTATTTGTGAATGTGTTTAGTACCTGAACATGCTGATTGAGTTAACTTTGTGAACTTGCACAGAAGACAAAGTTCTGAAATAAAACGGCAATGGTGTGTTCATTTAAACGGGAAAACATCCTTCTGTTCGCAGGGCAGGTATAAACTTCCATTGCTTAGGTATTTGAAAACTTAATGAGTTAATATTTATTATGCTATATGAGAATAGTTAAAATATTTCCGTGCCTGGTTAATTGAGATGTGGTGCTTTGATTTTATGGCATTTTGTCTGAACAAATTTTTAAATGCACTGCTTGACTTTATGGATATTACTGACGTTTCAGACGTGGCAGAGACATAGATCTTTTTATATCTGTTACAGTGGATGAAATTGCTGTATAAAGTTTAAACTGCTCCATCAACAAAATTGAGCATTTTAGTAAAAGAAACTTATACGTGTGTGTATAATATTACCAAAGTCACATAGCAAATATTATCTTGAAGTCATTTCTGAAAGGGAGTATTTTCATGTTCTCAGTGAATAATTTCTTTCTGCCTGAGAGCTACTGTTGTACCCTGGGAAATATTCAGAGGAGAAGATAAAATTATTTAGATTTGCAGCTTCTTGTCATGGGAGGTGAAGGCCTTTTTATTATTATTATTATTAATGTGATGGGAATATTTCCATCGCATGGCGTCTCTGTACAGCACAACCTTTTCATCACGTATATAATTACAGTTCTCATTTTTTTAATACCTCCTGCCATTACTTGCTTCCCCACCTCAGTCGCTTTCCATCTGAGTGAAGAGAATGTCTCTCTTCTCAGATAAAGGTTTCCCCAAGTACTGACACTTGGTGGGAGTGGTGGGGGTGAGGAGAAGAGTTGTTTCTCTGCCTCAACACGACCCAGGTCTGAGCTGGCTGGAAAGGAGTGTACCAGGAAACAGGAGCTTGTTCTTTTCAAACTAAACTTGTCTTGCATGTAGGAACTGCAGTATTTTTCCAGAGAAAGATTCAGCTTCTGGCCTGGTATCTTTTCCTTTCACATGGGCCTGCTTCCATAACCAGGCCTCCTGGCCTGGTCTCAGAATGGACAGCCCACGTATCCTGCTACTGAGGGCTAGACTGGGCCAGAGTTCCCTTGGTGATCAGGGGTGTCAGGCACCGTCCCTGCTCTTGGGCAGCGAATATTCTCACCTTTTCATGAGGGAGAGAGACGATGAACCAGGAAACAGAGAAGTAAAGCAGGTCAGAGAGTAGGGATGCTGTCAAGGTCATGGGGGTGGAGGTGCCCTGAGCGCACACCTCCTCACGGCTCCATTTCTGCATCTGGAGAGCAAGTCACAGGTCAGGCAAGTGTGTCTTCCACAAACCCCCCTTTTCTGTATCATTTTTGCCCCTCAGTGATGACTTCTTCCAGTTTCTCTTAGGTCCTTGGTTGGGCCCTGCCATTATTGAATGGAAAATGGCAAAATATTTGGTGGTCAAAAGAATAGAAAGTCTTCAGATAAAAAAATTGAAGACAGTTGTAGAGGAGAATTTTTTGAAAAATCGGATCTAGTCTTTTTGCATTCAAATGAGCTTTAGCTTTTGTTGTGAAAAATCTATACTCCCCTAATACTTGGTAACTTCTGTGTTCTTTCCCTCCTCAGGACCTTTGACCCAGCCATTCCCTCTCCCTGGAGCATTCCCCCTCAGATATCCATTCCTCATGCTTTTTAAGTCTTTGTTTACATGCTATTTTTAAAATGAGGCCTGCCCTTACTGCTCGAACACTCTAGCACTCCATAGCACTTATATGATGTAATATTCATGATTATTATGTCTATTGAATCTCCACTGTCCCTTCTGCTCCCAGCCTCCACAAGGCCATTAGATTTCTGCTTATGTGAATTCCTAGTTCTTAGAACAAGGCCTGGCACATAGTAGGTGCTCAATAAATATTGTTGAATTACAAAAGTTTTTTTTTTAACAACTTGTAATCAACTTTCAAAAGTTTGATTTAAGCATCTGCAATGGTGACTTCAGCCTCCACCGGGGCTCAATGCTGATAGAAATCACCCTAACAATCTCAGAAGGACCATGTGTGTCAGTGAGTCACTGGTGGGTCCTCCTCTGAAAATGACCCCAAGGCTTAGAACCTTCACTACAAGGATTCTTTTGGGGGTAGCGATTCTCAGAGTCTTGGTAGGCATCCGAACTGGTCCTTTCACTTTGAGATTCTTTCCCTTCACGCCTCTGATCAAATCATCACACACTTTCTCCAAAGATTTTATGTTGCTGCTGTAATTCGCTGAATTGCCACCTCTGTTTCCACACGTGTCTTTCCGGTATCTTTCAAAGACATGCGATGAGGCAGGGGCAGGTGCAGGCAGACCTGCACTCCGCTACACCTCTTCCTCAAAGAGACGAAAGATTAAAAAGCCCAAAACATGACAACAACAACAGCAACCTGTAAAATCCCTTAGGAAGATCTCACAAGGGCTGTTTGTTTGTTTTGGGGACTTAGGGGTAGGAAGCAAGAGCTAACCCTGTCCTGGCTCAGGTAGGAGAGGGCTCATTATCCAAGCAGGGTGGTGGGTATGGGTGGAGGTAGGGGGGCAGGGACGCCAGCAGCCCAACCCCAGGCATCTCAAAGGGAAAATGGCAGGAGAGGGAGCTGGCCATTCGCTGGGCTTGTGACCCTCTGACTTCTCCCCTCCCGAGAGTAGTCAGGTCTAAGTGTGGACAGAGGGACTCATCCCTCTGTAGTTTGGTTCTGAAGGACATGAGTGTAAAATAGTGGAACTGAGACACATTAACAATTTACCTTCATTTAACAAGTTGTATGAAGACATGGTCATAAGTATTCGGGTTTTTTTTTTTTTTTTTTTTTTTTTTTTTTCTTTTTGCGGTATGCGGGCCTCTCACTGTTGTGGCCTCTCCCGTTGCGGAGCACAGGCTCCGGATGCGCAGGCCCAGCGGCCATGGCTCACGGGTCCAGCCGCTCCGCGGCATATGGGATCCTCCCAGACCGGGGCACGAACCCGTATCCCCTGCATCGGCAGGCGGACTCTCAACCACTGCGCCACCAGGGAGGCCCAGGGTTTTTTTTTTTTTTTATCATATTAGAATGTGTTCTGAAGAGACTGCTCCCACAGACTAAACCAAATTTTTGCTTGACCAGCTGACTTTCTTTAAAAGTGTCTTGAAAACCTTTTGTGCTCCTTTCCTGAAAGATTTAGTGAGAATGTGATAAGCAGAATAATGGCCCTCCAAAATCTATGTCCTAATCCCCGGCATCTGTGAATACGTTATGTTACAGGGCAACAGGGGAGTTAAGGTTGCTAATGAGCTGAACTGAAAACAGGGAGATGGTCCTCACTTACCTTGGTGGGTCCAATGGACTCCAAAGGGTCCTTTAAATGTGGAAGAGGGAGGCAGAAGAGTCAGAACCAGAGAGATGACGTCGTAAGAAAGACTCAATGATGGGCCATTGCTGGCTTTGAAGATGGAAGGAGGCCACGAGCCAAGGAATGCAGGTGGCTCTAGGAAGCTGGAAATGACAAAAAGATGGATTCTGCCCTAGAGCCTGCAGAAAGGAACACAGCCCTGCTAACACCTTGATTTTTTAGCCTGGTGAGACACATTTCAGTCTCTGACCTCCAGAACTGTAGGATAACAAACTTGTGTAGTTTTAAGCCATCAAGTTTGTGGTAATTTGTTACAGCTGCAATTGGAAACCAATACAGAAAGAGTAAGGGGAAACCTGTCTTTGTGCTTTTGCCACATGCCTCCTTCCCAATGCTGTGGTATTTTCAGTATTCTTCCAGGGAAAATTAAAGGATAGAGACAGAACCACAAAGCACTTTAGGAGACTGTGATGGCCAAACCTGGCAGTGGCCACCGTGAACCTCCCTCAGGGGACTGGAGTCACACCCTCACATCAGGACAGTGACCAGAAGCTCACAAAAAGAGACCCACGCTGGCAAGGCCTCAAGCCATGATCCCTCCACCATGGCCTGGGTTAGGGAAAGAGGTGTATATGGGGAAATATTAAAAGTTAGTGCACAGTGCTACTCTTGGAATTCTTCATTAGCAGATGTTTAAAAGTCAGCTCTCTAAAATTACTTGCAGAAGCTTATAAATATGAATTTCCTGTAATTCACATTTTACAAGAACTCCTATCAGCTGTATCACAGCTTGAAAAATACCAAAAATGCATTAGAAAAACCTTTCTCTTTAAAACTATATTGATCTCATGTTTACATGGCAAAAGAAGGCCATTACGCGGCAGGCAGTAAAAGCTTCATTTCAGAGAGCTTGAGAAAAAACTCAAAATAATTCACTGTTAGACTTTTCCTTACAAAATAAAATGAAATACCACCACCTGCTGCTTAAAATCTCCAATTAATGCTATAAAAAGTACCTTCATTTAAAAAGCCAATGTGTAAATTTCTCCAAGTTGGGTGCAGACATTTCTTCAAATTTACTGTAACCTTTTGCTCCTGTCTGCAGTAGAAAGAGGCTTCCAGATTCCAAAGAGAAGCCAGACCTGATTTTCACCTAATTACTTAAGAGTGAAACCCCTTTCTGTTCATCGGGTTCAGTTATTTAAGATACTGATAATTTACATATAATCTGCTGCTATGTGTGTTTAGTAGAAATTGTGAAAGAAGATTATTGAAGCTTGCCAACATTCCACCTAGGAATTAAAATAAGGGTGTTTTTGCACCAACCACAGAAGAGAAGGAAGAGGCTGGAAGAAAAAATGAACAGTGATCTTTCTCGTCTCACAAGGCTCTTTAAAGACCAAATCAGCAGGTGTGAAAATCACCACCTTTGAGCAGTTTTTAAGCAATGAGAAAGTGCAGGCCGTTTATCTCTTTCCCACCCTGATAGTCAGGTTAATGAGAATTTCCGAGGGGTGAGCCACTGGACATCTTTGAAATGCCCCCTTCTGTTTACCAGATGAATCAAGGGACAGTCAGCTGTGAACACTGGGCAGGAAGGGTCAGCTGAAAAATGGGCAGGAGGGGTCATTTGCAGCCTGTGAGCAAAAGCAGCAGGCCGTTTCTGTCATTCTGTTTTCTTGCCCAGCCAGTTATCAGGGCAGAAGCTAGTATGGAAAGAGTTGCCAAGAATCATTCGGGGCTGCTGTGGTCAGTTACTAGTACAGAGCAGGGAGTTCCTGGCAGACAAGACTGAAGACAGATGTATGACAACGTAGGATGGTCCAGCGTCTTTGCTTGCCCCTCGAGGCTCTCCACGATAGCCTGCTCGAGTGGTACCGCTCATCTCCCACCACCCCTCATCATGAATCCAGGAGGACTGGTCTCTTTAATTAGGTCCCTTGATGATCCCTGCTCCTCCAATGCTCTGTTCTTATTTTTAATTCTTGACTGGTGTGTCCTGCCCCACCATATATTTTTTGCATAGCCTACATTCTCTGAAAGTCCAGAGGAAGTGGTACAGCTTCCCCCAGGGAAGACTTTATAATCCTCGCTCATACTGGCCTTAACCTTTCACGTTCATGTTCTCTATGCCGTCATCTACATGGCTCCAAGAGGAATATTTCAAAGCACATAATCTGGCAGAAACACTTATCCACACATTTCTTTTTTTATTGATCGATGTCATAACTCTGTTAGAGGCTAAGGATACAAAGATGAACAAGACATGGGCCCCTCCCTCGAGGCATTCACAGTCAGATGAGTTCGTCCTCACAGTCCAAGAGTGGAGGTGGGTGCCACCCATGACAGGGGCAGGGCCAGGGTACTGGGGGATCACAGAAGAGGACAGCCAAAACCGGACTGAGAGGCCAGGGCGAGCTTCATGGAGGTGGAAGTCTTCAGGAAGGATGCGGGTCAGGTCATTGTCAGCAGCCCCCTGTCATCCTCAGGACGACACTCCTGAGAGGGTCTCATAAGCTCTTTCACCTTCTGGTTTCTATCACCTCCTCATTTTCAAGCATCAATATACAACACACGTGTGTGTACACATGTGTACATGTGCTTACACACACACACACACACACACACTTACCGAATGCTCTGGCTAATAAGAACTGAGCAGATCATATTAGTCAAAACTCAGATCTCATTGGCTTATGTAAAAGAATATTTCACCCTTGATATCTCTGACTGTTCACCTACAATTCATGCTTCAGCCTATTGGAATCATTTTTCAGTTCTCAACCTTCTAATGAAAGCACACTGGCCAAGGTTGTCCTTGACCTCTGGAAGGTTAAATCCAATGACCTTTTTACAGCTTCCTTTTACTTGGCCTCTTTGCCCCATGTGGGTGACCCTGTCACTTAGCACTGTGTCATCTTGGACAAGTTCATTAAATGATCTCTGCCTCGATTTCCTCAATTATAAAATGAGATAATAATATGATTATTATTATCACAACCCTATGAGTATTGATTGAGTTGATATATGCAAAGTGCCTGGTATAAAGCAAGCATAGTTAAATGCTACTGTTATTTAACTCTCCTGATGAGTCTCTAAAAGACAATCTCTATGCTGGTAACTTTGACAGCACTCTTTGGTTGTCCCCCCACCTCTCTGTGTCCTTCAGCCTTCTTCATTGACCTCTCTTATTTATTCTGCCTCCCCTTAAATATTAAGGTCTCAGGGTTTGTCCCGACATCCCAGGCTAACACACTGGTCCACCCCCAGGGCTCTCCTGCCTCCCACTTGCCCCTACAACAGCTCAAATCTAACCACTTCCCGAGCGGTCTGTGTGAAACTCAAATCTCAGCATGTTCTTCCGCTGCAGAGGCTCCCCTATGCAGGACCAAACCCCTTTACTTGGCTTACAAAGCTCTTTCCACCAGCTGGCCTCAGCCCACCCTGCAGATCTTACCTCTCACCACCCTGACCCCTCACTTCCAGTGCCTCTAGGCAGTTCCTCATATGTACTGGCCAAGTGGGCCCTGTAACTTGCATGGCCTTGCTCATGCTGTTCCTTCTTTCACACCAGCTTAGGCATGATTTCCTTGGGTATTCTTCTCCCTGGATATTCAACGCCTCTCTCCTCTGTGCACCACTGTACCCCAAGCTGTTGCCCATCAGACCTCTAAGACAGCTGCTGTGCTGATTTGCAGTCATTGCCATTTCCCTCAAGGGCAAGGGCTGTCTTATTCTTTGTATCCTCAGCACCTAAAGAGCAGCTGCTGTGGTTGGTACAGAGTTGGCGCTCAGACGATGAACAAATGAATGGGACAAACAAGTGGAAGGGCCAATAAACTGTAAAGCTGGACCCAGAGCCCATTCCCAGTGGACTCTGGTGATGCCAGTTCCCTGCTGCTTCTGCCTGTCAGGGAGAGACCTTCCCGAACTCTTTCTTTTTCTCTTTCCTGAGAGGGCTGGTGGGAATCTGGGTGCCCGGGGGGCATCTGCAGATGGTCCAGATTGTCTCAATCCTCTGTGTTAAAGGGGAGGTCAAGGGTGAGGTCAAGCTCATTAATGCATTAGGAAAAGCAACTTTTTACCTTTCTTTCCCACTGGTGGGAAAGCTCAGTACAGTGACATTTAAGAACAGTCTCTACTCTTAACCTCTTTCAAATGAATAGTAGTCTTAACCATTTTCTCTGTCAGTTTTCCATTTCTTTGTAAGTGCCAGTTTGGTGGCTACATAGGCAAGGATGGCAACTATTGGCTGCAAATCCCCAGACACAGGATAATTTATAATAAGCCTGGTTGTCATGATTCCTATGCAATGCAACTTACAGCTTCTTTTTGCAAGCTAATCAATTCAAGGAAGTATGTCAGGTGTGCAACACATTTACAGGGATTGTTTATTTAACGTAAAAATGTCTTTCTTTATGCATTTATTTCTTTAGTTGTTAATTTGCTAGTGTGTACCATCTCTAACAATTCAAAGGCCTTTCCAAAGTTAAGGTAAAATTGTTGCAAACGGCATGAATTTTGCAAAACAGATGAATTGAGAAAGTGAGAGGGGGATGCTTGATACACAAAAGGTAGTTTTGCGGTTGCTGAGTTAACAGGAACAGTGAAGAACTGTCTGTGTTGGGGTAGAGTTAGCCCAACTCACACAAGGTTGATATGTATAGAAATATCAACCTTGTCTCTGCTTCCTTTGTGACCACTCAAGACCATTGCATATGGTTTTATCATCTGGTTTAAAAATGTGCAGCTTAAAATATATTTAAGAACAACGTGTAACACATTTAAATGTAAAATTAGACTGTGTGAATATTCTTAGAATAGCATTCATAAAGAAGTCAATTCACTTAGACACAGTTGCAATGATATTATGAGCTCCCTCTTTGCTTAAAAGCTTTTTCCAAAAGTTTTCTGATAAAGGATTGCCAGATTACATTTATACCCAGGGGTGGAATTCATTAATCTGTGCTCAATTCATTTGGCCACGGACTTTTTGAAAAGGAACATAACAATTTTTTTTATCCACACATCCCCATATGAAAATATACATTTTAGTCAGTCCTTTTTTTCATGAAAGTTCAGCTTTTGCCCTCCGCAGAAGAAAATATGTTCAAATAAGTGATTGGAAATAAAAATAACTTTGATTATGATGAAACTTAGTGACTTCACTGTTTAAACAGTTATGCAATTTTTTGATTATTTTTATTTTGCATTCTAGTTTGTTCCACTGCCTTATGGATGTACTGTTGTTATACCTGTAGCTCAACGCATTATTCTCTCCTTATTTTTAGCTCTTCTTTCAATGAAAAAAAATATACGTAAGCTTTAGGAACATCTAAAGAAAACAGATGGCTTTTCAGAATTTCTTTAACCCTGAAATTAAATCTCTTGCTTTTCACTCTTGAGCTAAGAATAAAATTGTTATGGATGTCCTCAGACTGCATATTAATGCCTGTTCCACTCATATTCCACATTATCATTTTTATTTCCACTGGGATTTCTGATATAATCAGGTATTAAACCTGTGGTTATTTTGGCAATTATGCCTTTTATGGAAGGCTTCTAACAGCTAAACCCTAAGTTAGGAAAAAATATTGTTTTTACCTCATCTGGAAGAAGAGTTGTCCTAAAAGATGTTTGAAGATTCAACTGGAGGTTAACATTTTTAAAGAAAAGCTCACAGAGAGAGTCCTCCACTTTCCATTCATTACACAACACACACAGGAAACTTTTTTCTTCCTCCCGCTCTGTCCAAAGCACATGCCAGACTCAAGCTCATGCCTTGAGCTCTATGTGCGAGCCACCAATTTTTAAAAATTGACAGTTCTCCATTATTCCTACAGAGTTTAATTTCTCACACTGTCCTAAAATTTTTACTTATTTTAAAGGGTATTATCTCCCCTTATCTCATTTGTTTTCCCAGAATAATCTCAAAACTACTCACCCTTCCTCACACGTCCCTCCACTCAGACCTGCTATTTCCATTTTCAATTTTTGAATTTGCTTCTTCTCATCCATAACTTGGAAGGCAGCCTGAATGTTCAAAAGTAAAATAGCTCTCCCCTGTGACTCTTACAGCACTGGCTCAGGTTTGGTCTAATTAGCATGTAGTTCATTACCTTAGTGTTGGTGATGCTTCTTCCAAGGTATCATTTAAAAGGCAGAAGCTTGGGAGTAGCTGAGGCCTTGGTCCTGGCTCTGTGCAGCCTTAGACAAGTTATTTAATCCTCAGATCCTTTATGAAGTAGGATAAAAACACCTACTTCACAGGGTAATCGTGAGGAATGTGCTTAGCATACATAGTAGGCGTTCAAAAAAACTAGGTCCCTTCTCCCTCTCCTGGCTCCATATTGAGTGCTACGTGTAGCCCAGCCAGGTTGCATGTCATGGGCTTTGGGAGAAATGAGTATGAGACAATCTCAATATCCTTTCTCTGGCAATATCTAAATTGCCTATAATGTGGTACCATTACGGTACAGAGAGTAAGTATAAAAATTTCGGAGACTTGAAAGACATTGGGGGAAGGGGCCCTTGAGTTGTGTCCTGAAGGGAAGGATGGACAAGTGCTGTGGCCGGGAGGAGATTGCTTGAGGAGAGGCCAGGAGGTGAGGAGGACAGGGAAGAGAGAACCATCACATTCCCCTGGGGGTGAGGGGTCTAGTTGCAGAGCTGTGGGGCGTGTTGGAAAGTCAGTCCATAGTATGATGGCCTTTAGGAATTGAACAGAGGACTTTAGACTTGAAATAGAACATAACAGGGAGCTGGAGTTCAAGTAATTGCATTGCCCTCGTTAAGTGGATTATCTTCCAGGGTGGCAAGAAGAGAGGGGTTTTATGCCTTTTATTTTCTCCAATGTAGTGAAGTGATTTTTAAACTCTCCGTGACTCATCATACAAAAATATTTACATCATGATACAGGACACCTGCATATGCTTATGTATATTTGTTTCATGAAATAAAAGTTTTGTGAAAGGGTAGTTACCCTGGTTATGTGTACTGCACAGGGCTGACTATGTAATTTGCAGGGTCTTGTGCAAAATGGAGATGTGGGACCTTTTGTTCAAAATGCAGGTAAAAAGTGCTGTTAAAGGTACTTAAATATATACTTTTTCCTTTCTTCTGTGGTCTCTTTCTTTCTCAGCTTGTCATGGTGTCTTTTATTTTGCTTTTATTGTCATTCTAAGTAAAGAAAATTTAAATTGGAAGTTTAAATTATTAAGATTTAGAAATGAAAAAGGAGAAATCACAACTGACACTGAAGAAATGCAAAGGATTATAAGAGACTACTACAAACAACAGAGTGAAGTAAGTCAGAAAGAGAAAAACAAGTACTGTATGCTAACGCATATATATGGAATCTAAAAAAAAAATGGTACTGATGAACCTAGTTGCAGGGCAGGAATAAAGATGTAGACATAGAGAATGGACTTGAGGAAACAGGGTGGCAGGAGGAAGCTGGGGCGAAGTGAGAGAGTAACACTCACATATATACACTACCAAATGTAAAATAGTCAGCTAGTGGGAAGCAGCCGCATAGCACAGGGAGATCAGCTCGGTGCTTCGTGACCACCTAGAGGGGTGGGATAGGGAAGGTGGGAGGGAGGCTCAAGAGGGAGGGGATATGGGGACATATGTATGCCTATGGCTGATTCTCTTTGGTATATAACAGAAACTAACAGTATTGTGAAGCAATTATACTCCAATAAAGATCTATTTTTAAAAAAAGAAAGCAAACTTAACTTTCCACCAAAAAAAAAATTACTAAGATGAATCATACCATTTGTCTTTATAACATACAATGCCATAATGTTATAGTATAAGACCACTTAACTCATGTATGGAATCACCAAAATTGCACAATTTGTATTTCTTAGCTCACATTTGCATATGTATTTTGTCCTTATCAGAATAGTGGAAATACTGTATATAAAACTAGCTCAGCTATTCATTTCACTTTTAATATGCACATTCTATCAACACTCTCTACCTTAGGTGTACTGATGAGTAAGGAAGGACTGAAAAGAAAAGGGACCATGGGTTGCCTTATGTTTCCCTTTCCTTCTATGTCATCATTTTCATCAGAAGTGATGGACTGCTACAGAGAAGTAGCATGAGTAAGAAAGAGTAGGCTAGGGTTATCCTTGGTCTTTCTTATTTCTTACAATGCCATTGGCTTCTTTCTTCCTTGGAAGCAAGTTCTGGTTTTATTGGAAAGTGTGGCCCCACCACGCCTTTCTCAGATGCAGAGGTAACATGATTATCCTATACTCATTGAGTCTTGACAGTCGCCCATGTGATTGATGGGTCCACCCATTGATGAGTCCACCTGAGTTCTGTACTCACTAGCCATCACAAACCCTAAGGCAAGGAACCATGGGCACACATATATCCTCCCCTCATGAATGTGCTCCATTGTCTCATTGGACTTCACTTACGAAACACAAGTTCAAAGATAAAATTATTAAGAACTTCAAGATGGTGGCAGATCATTAAGCCAAGTTGGGGGCTTTTCATAGAATGGGGCCCTATGAGACTGTATAGGTCACGTGCCCATGAAGCTGACCCTGGCGTAACAATCAATATTTTGTTTTCTTCTGTCTTATTAAAAAAAAAAAACATAGTTGCAACTCATTAAGTTGATGTCACAATCCACTAATGGGTCATAACTGGCAGATTAGGAAACCCGCCATTAAAAACGTAGACTCTAGTGTCAGATTGCTAGGTCTGAATCCTGCTTCACCACTCGCTGCTTACGACCTTTAGGGGACCTCCGTTTTTCATATATAAAATGCAGGAAATATTATTAATTACTTCATAAAGCTGTTATGGTATTAAATGAGTTAATACATGTAATATGCTTAGAATGATGTATGTCATACAATAAGCATCCAATAAGTATTAGATGATCGTCATCGTTAATATTGTTACCATTATTATTAATTTACATCTTGCTCTAGGTAAATGCTGAAGAAAAAAGTGTTTCTTTACTGAACAGTAAGCATCTCCACTTATTCGAAAATAGATATTGGTAAATAGGTTTACCAATACTTGTGTTTTATCTTGACTGCAAGTATGGGAAATATTATAATATTCAAATGAAAGTTAATTCTTACCACCCTTAATGCAATGAAAATACTTAAAAATTACAGTTTAATGAAAAATTCAATGAGAGGTTGCTTTATTTCTGTTCCTCCTCTCCAAGATTAAAACAGATAGATTACTGGTATTTGTCAATTATCAGGTAAAAGAAGAAGCAAGAATATCTGAAAGATACCATTCCTAAGCTTAAGGAACCAGACTTATTCCTTTTGTAATGAAATTCTTAGATGATGAACTTCAATCATAGGTTAAAATGCTAGAGGAGAATGTTTTCTATCTTTGCAAACATACAGCAAACATCAATTTTTGTTATAGACCCAAACTAAATCCCTAAGTCATAACATTAAACGAAAAGAGTGCAGAATCTGGTGGATATCCCATCAATACCTGTTGTTGGAGCAACATTAAATCAAAGTGAGCAAAATGCTGACTGATTTGCTTTGATCTGTTTTGACTCCTTGATAGTTTCATAATAAATAGTACTATTTTGTAACTAATTTGCATATTTCCCTTTATCATCTGAAGCTGTTGAGATCTCTTCCCATTGATGCCTGGACATTTTATGTTTACTTGATTCTCTCAAATTTGTACTAAGTTTATATCTGCATAAAGTGACAGTCACTGATTGTCTGTCAGTTGCTGATACATGGACATAAATATATGGGCATATTTATGATTAGATAATCATCATCTTAACATGGAGTTCAATAGACTCATTTAAATGGATTTATTTCAGGCTAGTTTTTTTTTTTTTTTGAGGTACGCGGGCCTTTCACTGTTGTGGCCTCTCCCATTACAGAGCACAGGCTCCAGACGCGCAGGCTCAGTGGCCATGGCTCACGGGCCCAGCTGCTCCGCTGCATGTGGGATCTTCCCAGACCGGGGCACGAACCTGCATCCCCTGCATCGGCAGGCGGACTCTCAAACACTGCGCCACCAGGGAAGCCCTATTTCAGGCTATTTTAAATAAAATTTGGGACATAGCAGATACTGCAGAGCAAAATATCTTATGAAAAAATTTGTTTTTATCTACTATTTATTGACAGCAATTTCTTGAATGGTAGACTTTATGTGTCTTCAAAGATATGCTAAATTGATTATATTTTAACTTCCCATTTTATGTTAAGATGGAAGATTAACTACCAATCAAAGCTAAGTTATGTCTTTAGCAAGGCATCAGCTCTGATAGCAATTTAGCATCCTCTTCAAAAATTGCTGTGGAGCAGATTAAAATACCTGAAATGCTAAGCATTTAAAGAGATATCACTTTGACTGTCTAAAGCAAATAGAAGCATACAAATCTGTAAAATGCTGAGTTAAATTGAAAACACCCTCACTCAGATTTAAAGAATAATTCAGGTCTATAACCTGTGCCAATTAGGTATGATGAAAAATTATCCAGTTCCTTTATTCAGGATGACTGATTTGTACTGATTTGCACATTTGCACTACCTGCCACTTTACCCTGAGTGAGGACCACAGTTCACAGAATCACCAGCACCTATCTCAGGATTAGGCTAGCTTTGAAAGTGGTGATACTTGTTTTATACTTCTAGTAGGATTGGCATTGTTAAACATATTATTTTAAAGCATATTATTCTAGTAAGTTGAAAGAATGTTGGATGATGAAAGAGTAATTTAGTAATAATTGGGATTAATAACCAACTTTTTAAAAATGCATGTTAAGTTCATTTTTATTTTCATATTTGAGCTAGGTATTTAATCCTTTAAGTATATGCTGTGTATATAATTTGGAAACAATTTTTAGAGAAGTATCTCAGCCTTCCATCTCAAGTTGATCAACTGCAGATAGATTTTGAAAATTTACAATCCTGGTTTCTCTTTTAGCTTTTGGTTTTTAGGTTCCTTGCATGAATTCTTAGTAGTCTTCTGAAGCCAAGGCGTCTTTTATTTCTTTGTCTGAAATGATTGTGAATGACCATGCTAATAGAATGCTTTAACTCAGGTGTGCAAGTTGAAGGTGCCTTGTTTCCTGGGATGGGTGCTGCCCATAGGCTTCTCTCCTTCTTGCTCTATCTTCCCATATCCCCCTACACCCTGCAGCCACACTACCATGTTGTAATCCATTTAGGATTTTTGGCTAAGGTTCAAACTCCAATAAATGTCTGTGTAGTAAGGATAATATTTTCATGAAATACAATTCCAGCTGCTTTTATATTATCAAGATGAAGATAATCCGTTTTGGTTTAACTTGGCCATGCGTGAATGGGGATTGTTTGAGTTTGCAAGAGTGCTTGGATTTCATTAGACATGCTTGTGTGTTAGGGACATAAATTTAGCAACAGCTTTATGGTGCTGACATCTGTGACAAATTCTTTGGAAGGCAGGAGTCAGAAGAAGTGGGATTTAACCCTGTTCAGCCCTTACTACCTCCAAGGCATCAGGCCTCTGAGTTGGGTTTTACAGGACTATGGTCTCTCTTCTCCACTTCACAGCCAATCATCTTGAAAGAGTGGTCCATATTGCCTGTGTTCTGTGATAGGCACCACCCTTTTATACTGCACCCCAATATAATCTGATATTTTATGCTCTGCTAAAATAACTCTCACCTAGTTGACCAGATCATCAGGGTGCTAAAGCCGGAGGACACTTTTTAATACTGATTATTCCTTTGCACTTGACTTTTGCTTGTCCCATAGCTTCCGTAACATCTCACTCTTACTTTTTCTTGTTCTTTCCTTATTTCTTTTCAATCTTCGTGAGTTCCTCTTCTTACCATCCCTTCAATTTTTTTTTTCTAGAATTCTGCCCCCAGCCATTTTCTATTCTCATTCCAAGTTCTCTCCCGGACCCTTGGCTTTATTTACCAACTGTGCTTTGACAGTTTCCAGATCTGTATCCTTAACCTAGAACTTCATCCTAGTTAACAGATTTATATTTCCAACCACTTAATTGACATGTCTTTCAAGATGCCTAACAGGGGACTCAAAGCAGCATACGAAAATCACAACTCATACTCTCCCATCTTAACTATGCCCACCCCCTTCCTTTTCTGTCCCTTGTCTTGATAAATAGCTCTCCTAACCACTGAGACACCCATAAACCTTAGAGTCCCCCTTTGACTCTTCCGTCTCTCTCACCTCACACATCCAGGCAGTCATGGAGTCCTGTCAGTACCTTTACGTGTCTCTCATGTGCCCTCCTGTCCATCCCGCTGCCAATGCCTTCATTCAGGACCTGCAATGTCTAGTGTGTCTCCACAGCCGCACAGAGCAGTGCCTGTCCCACTACCCCAATGGGGGCTGTGGGTTCTGTGCTTCAGAACCTCATGACCCATCATTCCATACTTATTTCCCATTCCATTTCTTCGAACTCTCCAGGATACCAGCCTCCTGTCACTTCAGTCTGACCCATATTACAGGCTTTCCTTTCTACAATCCTGGCTAATCTTCTCACTCTGACCCGTTATCTCCACATCAGCAATATCGTCCTAGAGACCCTTGAGTAATACCTTCCTTCCTTATCTTCCCCTCCACACCCACCCTGCCATGAATCCGCACTCCCTTCCTGCTAGGCAGGCCTCTTTCCAGGGCACTCCCCCAGCCTGATGCTCCCTGCAGTCCTTCAGTTGCTCTTCATCATCTTCAGGCTCAAGTTCAAATTCTTGGTTTTATCAGTCAAGGTTTTCTGAATCATCCCTGCCTCCTTGCTGCAGCCATGCTCATCTGACCACAGTCCCTGGAACAGACCATGCGTTCCAGTGCCTTTGAGTCTTTGCATATACTGATCTTGTTGTCTAGAATGCCCTTCCTCTGCTCCTCAATAACTAATTCTACTTGTCTTTTGATTTGTAGCTTCTGTCTCTCAGAAACCTTCTTTGACTGACCACCACGCCCACCTGTCACCCTTGCCTACCTCTCTGAACTCTTAACAGCCTGTGTAGCACTAGTTACATTTATCATTCTGTTCTACTGATTTTTCCATTTAAATTTCCTAGTAGACAGTAAGCATCTTGAGATCAGTGCCTTGTTCATCTCTTCTGTGGCTGGTATCCAGCCCATGCCTGGGCATGAGGAGGTTTGGTAAATATTGGCACAGTGAATGAATGAATGAATGAATGAATGAACAAAAAATTGAGGGATTTAAGAGTACTGTGTATTTCTGTTATATGCAAGTATGCCATTTGTTACCTTGATACATTTTCTAGGGTAGAGAAGTAATTTGAGTATGGCTAGCTCTTTTACAGACTGAAATACGCAAGGTCATTTGGAGGTAGTTGGACCAGCCAGAATTAAGAATAGGAATCCTGATTTTTCGGCCACTTATTAAGTAACTTCAAGTCACTGGGGTCCAATGAGGAACAATTCAATTATTCTGATAAACTAAAACTAATTTGCAGTGTAATTTTTATAAGGTTACAAAATTAGAAATGCAAAAAAAAAAATAAAGCTATATATACTTGTTGGCTTAGGTAAACCAACTCAGAAGTATTTTATTTTTCTCAGATCCATGTATCTGTTATGCACTTTATAAAGTATATCAAAATTTATATAGATTATAAAATAATTTTGTCATGAATTCTACATATTATATATATATGTTTTAGTCTTTGTACTTTTTTTTACATCTTTATTGGAGTATAATTGCTTTACAATGGTGTGTTAGTTTCTGCTTTATAACAAAGTGAATCAGTTATACATATACATATGTCCCCATATCTCTTCCCTCTTGCGTCTCCCTCCCTCCCACCCTCCCTATCCCACCCCTCCAGGTGGTCACAAAGCACCGAGCTGATCTCCCTGTGCTATGCGGCTGCTTCCCACTAGCTATCTATTTTACGTTTGGTACTGTATATATGTCCATACCACTCTCTCACTTTGTCCCAGCTTACTCTTCCCCCTCCTCATGTCCTCAAGTCCATTCTCTAGTAGGTCTGTGTCTTTATTCCTGTCTTACCCCTAGGTTCTTCATGATAGTCTTTGCACTTTGAATATTTCTGATTTTGATGAAAATCTAAAACATCTGTATCTGAAAAGAATAAACTAGAAATGAAGGGATAAGAACAAAATTACCTTTGATCTGGGGAAATCAATGATAATAATCCTACTTTTACCTTCTGTCTACACTTAGAAAATTTTGTTACACCCATTTAAAGTCAAGGTGAACTAACCATGGTGGTTAAGATCAAGTCTATGCAAAGAGTTAATAGTCAAATTTGAGCATCAATTGCATAATAGATGATATTTAATACCTGGAGTGGGAGTCAGGAAATAGAAAGAAGCCAGATACACTTCAAACTGCAGTTAAGTAAACTCAGCCTATCTAAGTGGATGGATAAAGTTATTTTCATGTAATATTCTAAATTGCCAAAGAAAAATATCACTTGTGATATTCTTGTTCCTATAAAGAGTTTCCATTTGAGTTTATGGGTCAGAATGAAACATATGGAGACAATTAGTGATTAAAAAGCATTCGGGTAATATGGCTGTACTAAGTTAGATACACTCAGAATATTAGCTGTTATTTGATTAGTTTTTCATTCTGCCTAATGATAATATTCTTTAGTTCAGGCGAGTGGTGTGAGGAAGATATTGTGCAAGTTGTTATAAGGATCAGAGGAGGGCTGGCCAGCATCCTTTCATCAGGAAGTGTTATCACATGGGAATCCCTCTTCCTCTCCTCCTCCCTACTTGCTAACTTCACATAGAGTTACCTTTCTGGAAGTGCTTTCTTTCAATTTCATTAAGATGTTGTGATGACAACAATCTGTATCTAAGAAGGGTTTTATTGGAAATTCAGTATAGTTCACATATGAATATAGTTCACATTAGCATTAGCTAATGAAAATAATTTGTATGTCACTTTCTTACCAATTTTACTTCGAATTCTGCCTCTGGCCACTGATGTGACACAGATAAAGACAGCATAATCTTCCTTTTAAACAGATCTATATACTTCTTTCTTCTTAGAATATTATCTTATATACTGAAAGCCATGAGCTCCTTGTTGCTCACATTTTTTTCTCAGTAATCTACTGGATTTAATGAGCTGCTTTTTAAAATTAATATTTTGTTTTTAATTTAACATTTTTATGAGAAGGTCTCAGTAGTAAATCATAGTAAAATGTTTATAGTCACGCTAAACTTTCCTGCTTACAAAAAGAGCTTCCACTTAATAGATATCTAATATTTCCATAAAGTATTTAAAACTGGGCGTTAACTCTGTTATTTTTCTTTTTATTTATCCTGATAAGTTCCAATCAGTTTCAAACACTGAACACATTCAAATATGGTTTATAGTATTATTTTAAAAGAATTTTTAATAATTTTGGTGAGAAAGTATCCTTTAAACAAGATCGTTGGGCTTAAATACTGATTATCAGCAATTACATGAATGTATCATTCATTAATTATTTGGTAACTTTTCTTACTTAACGTTAAAATTTTAACATATTTAAAATATTAAAATATTTTAATGTTACTAAACTAACACACTGATGTACTGAAACTAGGAAATGCTTTCATTTCAGCCGTTCTAGTTGCAGAAAGGCTAAAAATGCACAAGCACTAGTTTGCCATTTCTGTAAGGGAAACAGATTCTTATTTATTACGAGCTACACACTAATGACATGACCGCCCTACCTCAGCAGCTCTGCTTTCATTTTTTAGGCAATAAAATTCATAAGGGATAAGTGAAACATAATTGAGGAGCATTTTTATTTTTACTAGAGTGTTTGTTATTGCTTTGCTGTGTAATATACACTAAAATGTCTATTCATGATTCAAAGAAAAAAGATTAGAGCTGAATTGCAGTGTAGTGTGCATCCAAGCATTGAATTTGATCCTCAGTGTAGTAATTGAATGAGAGCAGTATTGTGTATCAAATTTATCCTCGCTCTTTAGTTTGTTAGCAAATGGCTTTTATTAAGAAGGTTTTAGGGTAGGGGAGGACTTAAAAAAATCGAATCCCTTTTCTTCTTTCTGGCAGATGTGTGTATCTGGAGTGGTGTTTTTTGTACATTGTAGGGGAGGGAGAGAGAGAGAGAGGTAATAACATTTAGAGATGGAAAACAGAAGGCAGAGGACTTGCAGGAGGTTTTTGGACCACTGCCTTCATAGCAGGAGGAACAGGGGTGTCTCAGCTGCCTGCCCTCACCCAGCAAGTACCTGGAGGAGTCAGAAAGGGGACTTGCAGGGGCTACTGCCCCAGTATTCTTTCTAGACCATAGTTTTTGGACACATGGTGTATTAGTTGCCTATTGCTGCTGTAACAAATTACCACAAATATGGTGCCTTAAAACAGCACATGCTTATTATCTTAGTGTCCTGGAGGTCAGAATTCCAAAATGGTCCTCACTGGGCTGTAATCACAGTGTTGGTGAGGCTTTATTCCTTCTAGAATCTCTAAGAGGAAAGTTTCTATTCTTACCTTTTCCCAGTTTTTAGAGGTTGTCTGCAATTCCCTCGTTTATGGCCCCCTTCCATCTTCAAAGCCAGCAATGGCCAGTCAAGTCCTTCTCACACCACATCACCCTGACACTGATTCCCCCGCCCCTCTCTTTCACTTACAAGGACCTTTGTGGTTGCATTGGGTCCACCTGCATAATCCAGGATAATCTCCCCATCTGAAGGTCAGCTGATGAGCAATTCCATCTGCAACCTTAATTCACCTCTGCCATGCGATGTAATATAATCAGTTTCTGAGGATTAGGATGGAGAAATCTTGGGGGGGCGGGTATTATCTCACTTACCACACATAGCCTAATTTATTGACCCCTGTGTAAGTGTACTCCAGTCTTCTTTCTCTTCACCCCTCTTTATCCTCCTCCTCCTCATCAAAATGCTGTACTGCCAAGTGTGGCCAGATTGGGGCAACACAGAGAATTAATGGACTGGGCTAGCGGCTTTTAAATTGTACTCTCCTTACATTCTATCTCAATGCAGCAAATATTTTTGAGTGCCTGCTGTTTATTCGTCCAACAAACACCTTTTGAACACCTGTGTGCTGAGCTCTATTACATGCTAGCTACAGAGCAGTGAACGGTATGGGTGTGGTACCTGCTCTCTTGGAGCCTACACTTTGATGGAGACTGACAAACACTAAAACACCAAATAAACAAGAAAAATATCAGCTAGTAATAAGTGCTAGTGAGAGAGAATTAAAACAGAGCAATGTGAATGACTGGGTGACTACTTGAACTGGAGGAGGGTTTCCTGAGATCTGAATGAGAAAGAACAGCTTACCTTGGGAAAAGGGAGGAAAGAACATTCCAGGTAGAAGGTGTAAAAAGGACAAAGCCGTAAGGTAGCAATGAGTTTTCTGTTGGAGAAACAAAATGTACCTGGAGTTTAATGGCAAGGGGAAATTGGTATGAAATGTGGTCTAAGAGGGAGTTCAGGACCAGAACACATTTCTGTAAGCCACGGTAAGGAATTGGATTCTATGTATGTTGGAAAGTGTTAGAGTTTCCAAGTAATTTTTATAACCTATTAATATTACTTGGCTTTTGTGTGGTGAATGATTCAGAGGAAGGCAAGAGTAGAAGAAGAGGAACACTAATTTGTAAGCTGTTGTAATAGCCCATCCAACAGATAGTGGTGATTAAACCAAGCTAATAGTGAAGCTGGAAATAATATTCACATATTCGGGATATATTTAAAAGGAGATTGAATTGACAGGCCAAGAATGGAATGGATTTAGGGAGTGAGAACAAGATGGAAATAAAGATAATTTCCAGATTTGGGGGTTGAGTGGAGGGGCCATGTCATGGGATGAGGAATATAGAGGATGAAGAGTTTACGGTGGGGACCTGGAGTTCTCTTATGACCATGTTAAGTTTGAGATGCCCAGTAGACATCCAAGGCAAGTTGTCAAGTTAGGCAATAGGATATATGAGCTTGGGGACCTATGAAGAGGCTGGTATATTGAATAGATTAGAGAGTCATTGACATATTAATGGTATTCAAGCCATGATCAGGATGAGATTATCTAAGAAGCGTGTGTAAATAGAGAAGTAGACTCACGATGTAGCTCTGGGGGTACTGCAACACTTAGAAGCTGAAAAGAGAAGGATAGGTTGACCAAGAAGACTGAAGAGAAGCATCTGTTGATTCTGCTGAAACCAGAGTGAAATGGAGAAATAGACAGACAGATAAATAGATAGGTAGACAGAAAGAGAGAGAGAGATCGCCTGTATTAAAAGCTGCTAAGAGATCAAGTAAGATGAGAACATGAAGGTGACCATTATGGTCACTGATTTTGACAAGAGCAGTCTTTATGAGATGCTGCTACAGAGGTTGGACTAGGTGTGGGGCTAAGTATGTGGGTAAGGGATGGAGGCAGTGATTTTAGACAGCTTACCATGAGGTGCTCAGCTAGGGCGGGGCATTTTGAGATGAGAAATCATTGCATTATCACTTTTTTCCAAAACCCTACTTTTTCCTACCTATAGAAGAAAAGTTTATTTTTGTATGATGTACAGGCATTCTATTATTACATTTACAATGTACAATTAAATTTAGAGGAAGCAAAATTGCTAAGACTCAAACAAGAAATAATTTCATGAGCAGTTGAAAATTAGGTTAAAGCTTATTATAAGGGGATTAGAAGAAATCTTGAATGTGTGCCAGACGATTATTGGCACACCAAAAGTTCACAGATGGGCGGTATACGGCAAAAAGGGGCACTTACCTGTTGACAATGGGATCGAGTAAGACTAAACTTCTGTTTTGACGAAAATCCTGAGGGACGCTAAAACTAATCATGTGTCCCATTAGAGGCTAAACCCCCTACCCTAGGTGGCATCTACCCTTAGTGAGTTGTGGTTAGGAACTCTGAGCTATTTATAGCAATAACTATACAACCATTGCACATAACGATTGCTGTTATGATCTAAATTTACTGTGCAAGTTTAAATGAGCAGTCGTAATAAAGGGAAAGTGTAAGGTTTTGAAGTGCTTGCATAATATTGCCCTTGAAGAAAAACTGAATATTTTTGTAAAAACTTAAATTTCTTGTGTAATCTATCCTTGCAAGAAGGTGTTTTAAGTTTTTAATGTTTCATCTTTACCTTCGTCCATGGAGTGTGTCTTTAGTTGCTTTTTTGTGTTGTGATTTTCTTTTTTTAAATTAATTTTTAGTGGAGTATAGTTGATTTACAATGTTGTATTAGTTTCAGGTGTACAGCAAAGTGAATCAGTTATACATATACATATACCCACTCTTTTTTTAGATTCTTTTCCCATATAGGGCATTACAGAGTATTGAAGAGTTCCCTGTGCTATACACCAGGTTCTTATTAGTTACCTATTTTATATTTAGTAGTGTGTATATGTCAATCCCAATCTCCCAATTTATCCGCCCCCTCCCCGTTTTAGTTGCTTTTTACTGCGGCACTGACAGAAGGGGAACATATTGTATCGTTCAAATTCTTTACCGTTGTATTTTGGCCTTGCTGGCAATTCTTTGGTGTTAATTTTAATTTTCTGGTTTTCAGGCCTGCTTTTGAACTTTCACCTTGAGCATTCACATAACTTTGAACACTCATCATGAATGTTCATCATATTTTTGAACATTCACATTGACTCACTGATCTTGGCCCTGGATGAAGTACAGTAGTTCCCCCTTACCTGTGGTTTTGCTTTCTGCAGTCAACCATGGTTTGAAAATAGTAAATGGAAAATTCCAGAAACAACAGTTCATAAGTTTTATTTCACTTCTTCAATTTATACATTTTTAGTTTTTTTTTTTTTACACCTTTATTGGAGTATAATTGCTACACAATGGTGTGTTAGAGGGTGCAAGAGGGTTCCCTTTTCTCCACACCCTCTCCAGCATTTATTGTTTATAGACTTTTTTTTTTTTTTTTTTTTTTTTTTAATTCTGTAAGCCTTTTCTTTTCTGTGTTTTTTTTAATTTTTTTTAACCCCACATTTGTTTATTTATTTATTTTTGGCTGTGTTGGGTCTTCGTTTCTGTTCAAGGGCTTTCTCTAGTTGTGGCAAGCGGGGGCCACTCTTCATCGCAGTGCGCGGGCCTCTCACTGTCGCGGCCTCTCTTGTTGCGGAGCACAGGCTCCAGACGCGCAGGCTCAGTAGTTGTGGCTCACGGGCCTAGTTGCTCCGTGGCATGTGGGATCTTCCCAGACCAAGGCTCGAACCCGTGTCCCCTGCATTAACAGGCAGATTCTCAACCACTGCGCCACCAGGGAAGCCCTGTTTATAGACTTTTTGATGATGGCCATTCTGACCGGCGTGAGGTGATACCTCACTGTAGTTTTGATTTGCATTTCTCTAATGATTAGTGATGTTGAGCGTTCTTTCATGTGTTTGTTGGCAATTTGTATATCTTCTTTGGAGAAATGTCTATTTAGGTCTTCTGCCCATTTTTGGATTGGGTTGTTTGTTTTTTTCATATTGAGCTGCATGAGCTGCTTGTAAATTTTGGAGATTAATCCTTTGTCAGTTGCTTTGTTTGCAAATATTTTCTCCCATTCTGAGAGATGTCTTTTCGTCTTGTTTATGGTTTCCTTTGAGGTGCAAAAGCTTTTAAGTTTCATTAGGTCCCATTTGTTTATTTTTGTTTTTATTTCCCTTTCTCTGGGAGGTGGGTCAAAAAGGATCTTGCTGTGATTTATGTCATAGAGTGTTCTGCCTACGTTTTCCTCTAAGAGTTTGATAGTGTCTGGGCTTATATTTAGGTCTTTAGTCCATTTTGAGTTTATTTTTGTGTATGGTGTTAGGGAGTGTTCTAATTTCATTCTTTTATGTGTAGCTGTCCAGTTTTCCCAGCACCACTTATTGAAGAGGCTGTCTTTTCTCCACTGTATATTCTTGCCTCCTTTATCAAAAATAAGGTGACTATATGTGTGTGGGCTTATCTCTGGGCTTTCTATCCTGTTCCATTGATCTATATTTCTGTTTTTGTGCCAGTCATACTGTCTTGATTACTGTAGCTTTGTAGTATAGTTTGAAGTCAGGGAGCCTGGTTCCTCCAGTTCCGTATTTCTTTCTCAAGATTGCTTTGGCTATTTGGGGTCTTTTGTGTTTCCATACAAATTGTGAAATTTTTTGTTCTAGTTCTGTGAAAAATGCCATTGGTAGTTTGATAGGGATTGCACTGAATCTGTAGATTGCTTTGGGTAGTATAGTCATTTTCACAATGTTGATTCTTCCAATCCAAGAACATGCTATATCTCTCCATCTGTTTGTATCATCTTTAATTTCTTTCATCAGTGTCTTATAGTTTTCTGCATACAGGTCTTTTGTCTCCTTAGGTAGGTTTATTCCTAGGTATTTTATTCTTTTTGTTGCAATGGTAAATGAGAGTGTTTCCTTAATTTCTCTTTCAGATTTTTCATCATTAATGTGTAGGAATGCAAGAGATTTCTGTGCATTAATTTTGTATCCTGCTACTTTACCAAATTTATTGATTAGCTCTAGTAGTTTTCTGGTACCATCTTTAGGATTCTCTATGTAAAGTATCATGTCATCTGCAAACAGTGACAGCTTTACTTCTTCACTTCTGATTTGGATTCCTTTTATTTCTTTTTCTTCTCTGATTACCATGGCTAAAACTTCCAAAACTATGTTGAATACTAGTGGTGAGAGTGGGCACCCTTCTCCTTTTCCTGATATTAGAGGAAGTGGTTTCAGTTTTTCACCATTGAGAACGATGTTGGCTGTGGGTTTGTCATACATGGCCTTTATTATGTTGACATAAGTTTTAAATTTCAGGCTGTTCTGAGAAGCGCCGTGAAGTCTTGTGCTCTCCCACCTCTTCCCACCTGGGAGGTGAATCATCCCTTTGTCTGGTGTAGCCCGCTCTTTAGACACTTTAGTCACCCTCTTGGTTATTAGATTGACTGTAGAGGTATCGCAGTGCTTGTGTTTGAAGTAACCCTTATTTTACTTAATAATGGCCCCAAAGTGCAAGAGTAGCGATGCTGGCAATTCGGATATTCTCTTACTGTGCCTAATTTAGAAATTAAACTTTATTGTAGTATGTTTGTATAGGAAAAAAGATAGTGTTTTCAGTGGAAAAAATAAGTCAATAGTCAATCTAAGCAAGAAATGGAGAATTTTATTCAAGCCAATCTGTGGATTATAACCTGGAAGAGTCTCTGAGAGCTCTGAGAACTGTTCAAAGAGGTAAAGGGGGGAGGCCAGTACATATATGATTTTGACAAAGGGGTACATGCAGTCAAGTGCTCATCTTTTTTAAAAAATTTTATTTACTTTTTTATACAATAGGCTCTTATTAGTCATCAATTTTATACACATCAGTGTATACATGTCAATCTCAATCGCCCAATTCAAGCACTCATCTTGACAGAAGGTTATTGCTAGTTGCGAGGAACAGACATCTTAGTTAATGGTTTTAGTGCTTTTCTAAGTATGGGAAGATGCAAGGATCCAGGTTCATTGTCCATTAATTACAGCATGGTACCACCAATTTATTATGTGTTCAGATAACATTTAATGATGTGGAAAATGCTCATGATATGATTTCAAAGTTAAAAAATCTCTTGAAATTATATATACATTAGGATCTCAGTTTTATGAGTGTGAGAGAGAGAGAGAGAAACTCTGGATCAGGAGATTAGGATGTTTATTTTCTTCATCTTCCAAGTTTTCTAAAATGCATGCATGTGTATTAAATAATCTATAATCAGAAAATGCTATTTAAAAATATTTCCCCTGGAAATTCATATTCCCCTATTTTAAATTTTATATAACATTTTTAATAAAAATTCAAGTCCTTTTTTGTATCACAAAGTAAATTTCTTGCTTTTCTTTTTTCCATCACTGTTTATTTCTGTGAATTCCTTTCCAACCTTACTTTCTTGCTCTGTGCTGCTGAAGGAGGTGGCTTACACATCTCCATTCAGTGGTGAACAAATCCTACACCATGCCTCAACCAAACACTTTTATCTTTGTATTTTCTCTTTTTGTCACTATACTCAATGTTGAGCTTTGTTGATTTGTCTCCTTGCTGTTTATATCATTATGGTTGCCATTTTCCATGTCAGTGCCCTTTCCATTTTATTTGTTATTATTGATCTCATTCTTCTTTTCTTGTGAAATGTTTATACTAAAACACATCTGCAAGCCGTTCAGAGCTCTGCTTGGATACAGTTAAACATTTCATTGAATGTGAGCATTAACAATATATTTCTTTGGTGTCTGTAGGTTTCTCTTTGTGGTTCCCTTGAAAGCAGGTGCCATACTTGGATGAAAAAGTATTGTCCAAAAAAGTCATGGACATAGGTCATAGTCTACTGAGACCAGCATCTATCTCTAAAGGTTGACTCCAGGGACATTTTGTGAATGAGTATGATTGTTGTCGTCTAAGGTATTTCAGAAGGTAGAAATGACTGTCAAACACACCTTAACTTTCCTTTTTAAACCATTTTGGAGATAACATTTGATAAAATGTGCAACCCTATTTGAAATTAGTTTATTCTGCCTCTATACATTCTCAGAATTATGGACTCCACATATGAATAAAGTGGAATTTATTTTTCTATCATTTAATTAATGTTTTCTACCATCAATGTAATGTTTATTATTTCCTTGAGTTCTGTGTTCCAGAATTTGATGGAGAGACAAACATCAGCTTGCCCTATCCTTTTTGACTCCAATTTTATAGACTTGGATTACTCCCTTTCACTTCTTTTAGGACAGAATAATTATAAGCTATTTTCCTTGCCCTTTGAAGTGTCCTTCCCTGTACTTTTCTTAGCTCAAGGATTGCTTTGTTGAGCTTGTGACTGTAACTTTGCATTTACTCCAGGCCAAATACATGAGAACATCATCACATATTCTGTTTTGTTTTCTATATTCTTTTTTCTGATATTGCTGAACTGCAGTTTCGTTTGGATCCATGCTCTGAGTTATAAGATGCTATGGCGTTAGGACAGAATCATTAGACCTGCTAGGTGAGCTGTGTCCTTGGGGAGATGGGAGATAACCCAAAATAGCTGCCTATGCAGAAATCATCATTTTGGTGATGACTGTGTAGTGATTCCTGTATATATATATATATATATATATTTTTTTTTTTTCCAATTAATATATACACAGGATGATTTAACTGAGAAAACTCTAGTGAATGAAAAACTACCTTGGATTGCTTATGCACACATGAGCTGGTGGAAGGAAAGGATTATCAGGTGACAAGGTTGTTGGCTGAGAGGAAAAACCAGTCTGGGATTAAATTATTGCTACAGGTAATCCTCAAAATGACAGATGAATGGATAAAGAAGATGTGGTATATATACACAATGGAATGTTAGCCATAAAAAAAAATAATGCCAGTTGCAGCAACATGGATGGACCTAGAGATTATCATATTAAGTGAAGTAAGTTAGAGAAAGACAAATATCATATGATATCATTTATATGTGGAATCTAAAATATGACACAAATGAACTTATTTACGAAACAGAAAGACTCACACACATAGAAAACAAACTTATGGTTACCAAAGGGGGTAGTGGCAGGAGGGGGCAGGGAGATAAATTAGGAGTTTGGGATTAACATATACATGCTACTATATATAAAATAGTTAAACAAGAAGGACCTACTGTATAGCACAGGGAACTATATTCAATATCTTGTAATAACCTATAATAGAAAAGAAAATGAAAAATAGTATATATGTATAACCGAATCACTTTGCTGTACACTTGAAACTAACACAACATTGTAAATTATACTTCAATAAAAAATGGAATTAATCCATGTAAATTAATCTAACATGTCTAATCAGCTTTGGGGATAGCTCTGTTGTTCCTGGTTTTTAAAAAGGATAGTAGAGAAGTAATTAAAAAGTAATTAAAAAGGAAAATTGTTTCTCTAGGAGAAACAAAAAGGGCTTGAGTTTGGTTATATTTCCTCTCTCTCTTCCTTCCTTCCTTTTTCACTTGGCTGCACCTTCTAAGCTTCCACTAGGGCTCTGCCATAGCCCTATGCCTCTTACCTCTGGGCACCTTATTAGTGATGTGTATGTATTTCTGTCTACTCATTGGTCTGTAAGCAACTGGAAAAAATCTACATCTCATTTATATCCTAGGTGGTCACATCGGCTCATATTGTGCCTTACATATAATTGATCCTCACTGAAGGTAAAGATATATTTTATGCTTAATTAAGAGTGACTTCATAACTTTAACAATATGAAGTATTATCATGTGAAATGTGTTAACTATTCGTGCTCTGGGAAACAAGCTTCCATTTGAGAAATAGAAGGGGTTTTAAGACAAAAGATAAAAACATTTTCTAGACTGTAAAGGTAATCAAATACTGGAATAGATGATCAGAGAAGGAGGTGAAATCTCCATCCCCAGGGATTTTAAATGATTGGGCAGAGAAAACATCCATGCGAATGACTGAAGCATTAGACCTGTCTTGAGGCAAATGGATGGACAGAATGACAAATGGTCCTGTGATTCTTTGATTACTTGGCCTGGAGAAGAGAAGATGGAGGGAAGACATTAAAACGACTTCAAATATGGAAAACAGCTCTTATTGCTTCCCGTGGGAGAACAAGTCGAAGGAGCTTAACCTAAAGTCTTAGAAAATTTGGGTTACATTTTATAGTTAAGGGTTTTAAGACATAGGTTGTGAAAATACTGTGGACACCTTCAAAGTAAAAGATTGATTTGTGTGAGATGTGGAGTCAGCTCTATGATCCTGTTACAGTAAAAAATATTTTTTTATGTTACTCTGAATAGAGAGAATTATTCCAATACATTATTTCAGCGTATAACATTCTTTGGGGAAAGGCAAACTTCTAAAACGAGTATTTTCAAGCACCAAGCATCATCACTGTTTCAGGGCTAGGAGGAGAGAGCAGAGATAATAAGTAGGAAATCCTTCCCATCTAAGTAGTTGTACAAGGCTGTGTTATTTTTTATTTTCATTTTTTCCCAACACTGGCTTATTTTTTTTAATCCAATTCTCTTTTATTTATTTATTTAATTAAAAAATTTTAAAAATTTTTTTAACATCTTTATTAGAGTATAATTGCTTTACAGTGGTGTGTCAGTTTCTGCTTTATAACAAAGTGAATCAGTTATACATATACATATGTCCCCATATCTCTTCCCTCTTGCATCTCCCTCCCTCCCACCCTCCCTATCCCACCCCTCTAGGTGGTCACAAAGCACGGAGCTGATCTCCCTGTGCTATGCGGCTGCTTCCCACTAGCTATCTATTTTACGTTTGGTAGTGTATATATGTCCATGCCACTCTCTCACTTTGTCCCAGCTTACCCTTGCCCCTCCCCGTATCCTCAAGTCCATTCTCAAGTAGGTCTGCATCTTTATTCCCATCTTGCCCCTAGGTTCTTCTGACCATTTTCTTTCTTTTTTTTTCTTTTAGATTCCATATATATGTGTTAGCATACGGTATTTGTTTTTCTCTTTCTGACTTACTTGACTCTGTATGACAGTCTCTAGGTCCATACACCTCACTACAAATAACTCAGTTTCGTTCCTTTTTATGGCTGAGTAATATTCCATTGTATATATGTGCCACATCTTCTTTATCCATTCATCTGTTGATGGACACTTAGGTTGCTTCCAGGTCCTGGCTATTGTAAATAGAGCTGCAATGAACAATGTGGTACATGACTTTTTGAATTATGGTTTTCCCAGCATATATGCCCAGTAGTGGGATTGCGGGGTCGTATGGTAGTTCTATTTTTAGTTTTTTAAGGAACCTCCATACTGTTCTCCATAGTGGCTGTATCAATTTACATTCCCACCAGCAGTGCAAGAGGGTTCCCTTTTCTCCACACCCTCTCCAGCATTTATTGTTTGTAGATTTTTTGATGATGACAGTTCTGACCAGTGTGAGATGATATCTCATTGTAGTTTTGATTTGCATTTCTCTAATGATTAATGATGTTGAGCATTCTTTCGTGTGTTTATTGGCAATCTGTATATCTTCTTTGGAGAAATGTCTGTTTAGATCTTCTGCCCATTTTTGGGCTGGGTTGTTTGTTTTCTTGATATTGAGCTGCATGAGTTGCTTGTATGTTTTGGAGATTAATCCTTTGTCAGTTGCTTCATTTGCAAATATTTTCTCCCATTCTGAGGGTTGTCTTTTCGTCTTGTTTATGGTTTCCTTTGCTGTGCAAAAGCTTTTAAGTTTCATTAGGTCCCATGTGTTTATTTTTGTTTTTATTTCCATTACTCTAGGAGGTGGGTCAAAAAGGATCTTGCTGTGATTTCTGTCATAGAGTGTTCTGCCTATGTTTTCCTCTAAGAGTTTGATGGTGTCTGGCCTTACATTTAGGTCTTTAATCCATTTTGAGTTTATTTTTGTGTATGGTGTTAGGGAGTGTTCTAATTTCATTCTTTTACATGTGGTGTTAGGGAGTGTTCTAATTTCATTCTTTTACATGTAGCTGTCCAGTTTTCCCATGGGCTGTGTTATTAAATCAGTAGCCAGGGGGTGAGGAGAGGCTGGGAAATAGCCCTGCTCTTCTGGGTCAGCCTTGTTTTGGTCACTGAACCTTTTCCCAATGAAAATATAGAAGAACTGGGGGCTACAAAAATCTTGTCAATACAAGGGGAACCAGAATACCTATGAAAAATAATCTTCATTAGGTATTTGACTGTAATTTCAACATTCAGCCACACGATGTCACAATTGGATTTTGATTCTCACTGTATTTGTCTCAAATAATAGATGAAGGCGTTTTCAAAGCTGGAGAGGAAAGATCAGAAACGCGGGGGGCTGCAGAAGTCCAAGAAGATGAAGATACTCAAGTTGAGATTCCAGTTGACCAGGTAGTCTCCATGCCTTAAAAATATGTGTAAACCAGATACTATTTTTCTTTCAAGTTTTGTGTTACCTGCCCTGTGCTGTTCTTATGCAGATGCGAGTTAAACGCTCTCAGGTGCTAGCTATGTGGCTGAATGGCCTTAAAAATAAAACAAAACACCTTCAGTTCTTCCTCATTTTCCCACAAAGAGGAGCCATTTGGACAGAGTCTTTATTGTTACAGACAATGGTATATCTTTAATAAACAGCATTGAAGAATGAGGTGGGTTGGAGTTAGGTATGAGAAACAGAGGGCGAAAGTTTGATACAAAAAAGAGTATTGGCTTGGGAGTTTTTAATCTAGAAAAAAGTCCTCCATTTAGAAAAGCAGTTTAAAAGTGCCGTTATTTTCTCTCCTTTAGGGTCTTTGAAATGGCGATGGTTGGAATTTGTTTTTTGTAAAGGAATTGCTTATATAAATGCAGCTCAAATATTTGCTAAGTGTGTATTGATTTTCTTTTTAGGCCAATGGGACACTGTACTTTTAGGAGTGTGTGTGTGTACACACATGTGCTTATAGAAGGAACAAAGTAGTGTTCGTTCTGGCTAAATGATACAAGAAATAAAAGTTGTTTAGGCTTTTTAATAGAATTCAATCAAGTTTCTTACAATTCTAAGTGGAGGATTGGAATTTAGGTGAGGAGGGGGAATTCATAATCCTAGGCTCAAGGGAATACAAAGTCACCAGGAATTGCCACTTGTTTCCTGACTATTATGTGATATTTCCTTTTCAAAGAGCAAATCTCACAATCCAGCAAATTCCATAGATGATGTTCTCAGCTGTATTTGTCTTAACACTGCAGCAGTGAAATTGCTGCCTGATAATTCCACAGGCATTTTCTGTAAGCATCACCTTCCTGATGAAAAGCTTAATGTGTTAAAAATCACACAGATTTCAAAAATCCAAGTTATTATCCAGGATTAGCTGCAACTAACAATTTATCATAAGCTCCAGTTATAGGTATTTTTTTTCCCTGAGGGAAATTGGAATTATAAGTCTTCGGTGAAGCTATAATTAAATATATTTTAAGACAAAGAAGAGAAGTCATCACGTATGTACAACACCTAATAGCAGCAGAAACCAAGACTAATTTATATTCCAAAGTCAAAAATGCCAAATATCAAGAGAAAGTCATAGCATTATTACCAAAAAGGAGATCTCTTTGTTAATCACTTAGTTTTGAAATCTGTGATAGGTATTTCTTTACTTGTGAGTTTCATGATCACCAGGAAGGGGAGGGCACGAGAGGAATTGATCTCTGATAATACTTGAACAGCCATGCAGAGTGTCTGCAGAGCTTGATTTCTTATTTGACACAAGAGTGCTAGCTTATTAAAATACAAGTATGCAGGAGAGACAGATTAAACAGATTGGTAGGGCTTCCCTGGTGGCGCAGTGGTTGAGGGTCTGCCTGCCGATGCAGGGGACGCGGGTTTGTGCCCTGGTCCAGGAAGATCCCACATGCCGCGGAGTGGCTGGGCCCGTGAGCCATGGCTGCTGGGCCTGCGCGTCCGGAGCCTGTGCTCCGCAACGGGAGAGGCCACAACAGTGAGAGGCCCGCGTACCGCAAAAAAGAAAAAAAAAAACAAACAGATTGGTAAAAGCTGGGCGATATCAACAAATTGAGGTCAGTTTGAGGAAAAGAAAACCAGGTAACAAAAGGTCAGAATTGCTTTCTTCTTTGACCCTATTAGTAATACAGTTAGGATTGTTTAGCTCATGGGGTTGGCATGAGAAGCTTATGAGGTCAGGTCTTGGAGTCATTCTCTCTGTGGCCTGGTGGTCTTTTGCTCCATATCCTAAGCAGCTATGTTATAAATATTGTGAAAAACCAAGTGAGAGTGTGGAGAAATTAGTGTAAAGCTCCATTATAGTAAGAACCACTCTGAGGACCTGTAGTAGTAGCAATAGCTACTCTTTATTCAGTACCTACTGAGTGCCAGGCACTGTACTAGGCACTTTTATCTCATATAATTGTTATGACAACCCTGTAAGATAGGTCTTATCACCTTCACTTTATGTATGGAAATAAAGTAAGCTCCTATAGGTGGAATTACATGTCCAGGTTTGTACTGTTAAGTAGAGGAATTGGGATTTGAATGCAGGTCTGTCTAACTTCAAAGCACAGGAGTCATCTGGGGAAGAGTATTAAATGCCCTCCTCCCCCACAAAAGCCAATTATTAACCCAAGGAGGGGAAAAATTCCTGCATAAGAAAATAATTGTCTATTATATACTACTTGGCTCAGCTGTAAATGATACATACATTTCCTTTCGGGCCACACCTACTTAACTCCTTTGAACTTGTTTCCCATCATCTAAATGGTTCATGTTGTAACTTTAGTCAAAGTACCAGGAAGAAGGGTGTGTGTGCGTGTAATATCATGTGCAAATTGGCCAAGTACTTTATCTATGCCTGAAAAGCTGATCAAGTTTCAGAAGTAAATATTAAGGCCTCTGTTGAGAGGCAGTTCTCCATGGATCTCTTGTGTTTTGCATGTTTTGTGAGTAGAGGCACAGATTGCCTTTGTCCTGGACTGTTTTTTCCATGATGTTTGTGTAGTGAACAGCCTCAAAAGACAGAGATAGTGACTTCCTCTGGAGCAGTCATTCTCAGCTGGAGATGATTTGCCTCCAAGGGGATATTTGCCAATTTCTGGAGACATTTTTGATCGTTATAAGTGACGGAGTGCTACTGACATCTAGTGGGTAGTGGCCAGGGAATCTGCTAAATATCTTGTAATGCACACGACTGTCCTCACAGAAAAATTATCCAGTGCAAAACGTCAATAGTGCTGAGACTGAGAAATCCTGGTGTGGAGCAAAGGCTAGGTTTGTTGATGGTCCAGTATAATAAAGATAATGTCTCCCTATAGTGCAAAGGTCAGGCACGTTTACTATCCATTATAAAAGATGTGCCATTGAACTGTATACTTAAAACTAGTTAAAATGGTAAAATTTTTTGCTATGTTTATTTTATCACAATGAAAATATTTGGAGAAAAAAGATTTCGGTTCTATAAGCATGGGGTCCTTCCCCTATAATGTAAGCCACCATGTGTATCACCCCCTTCTCACTGCCCTGTGGAAATGGGGCCTCAGGGAGTGGGTGCAAATGCTGATCCCCTGGCTACTGCTATTGCTGTGAGCAATAAAGTCCTTTGTCTCTGACCCAGTAGTCTCTTGTCTTCTGCCAGCATCCATGAAGAGATGGCAGGCTAATGTGTTAGCTTGTTAAGTATGGAAACATTTCAGATCTTCCATAGTCTTTCATAGCCTCGACTGATCCCATCTGGCATTGTGTTTATGTGTTTAAGTGTGTGTAATGGGGGCACTGTGGACTAATTTCAGCTAAAAACATATTTGAGCTCTGTCCCAAGGTCTAGACTCTTAATTTTTTAGAGACAAATTAATGATCCTGGATCTAATACTACTTCCAAACCCATGGGAAACTGAAGAGTGTCACATTCTTTTACAGGTTTGGGGAGGCCAGAACAAATACCTTTTCTCAGGGGAGAGTTTAGGTCTCATAAGAATAAAGTACTCTTTTAAAAATTAATTTTTTTGCATGCACATTCTAAATCAATCTGGTTTCCCATAAGCAGTGAAGCAAGTGCCTGATTAACCAATATCTGTGGCTATACCTGGCACCAATGACTTATATGTCATTATGTTCCATTTATAAACTGATGCTTTTCCAAGCTAAGGAGGCAAGAAATGAGACTGTTCCATTATAGTTAAGTAAGCTGCCTCTAGTAAGTGAAGATCAGGCAGGAGAAGCCACCATCTCAAAGACACAGGCAAATACATACCTATAAAATAGGCAAAGAAGCAGTTATATTTTGGATTTTGTCCCATTTGAGAGAAGAGAACAGAAGATGTCGATTGTAACTTCCGCGTGGTTTTGGATTGTTTTATAGCTTTTTCCATCCATTTGTAGTTGATTTTGAGTAGTAATAAAATGAGAATTGCAAGATGTTTTTATGCTAAGTAGTTTCATTAAATAGCATTTAAACCAGCATCCTGAACACAGGAGCAGTGAAAGGTTTCTTTTTTTTTTTAAATTGGAGGTTGTGATGTATATTATTTTCTTATTTGTTGATTGATTTAAAACTTAATAGATCCTTAATAACAAAGCTACACATGTACTCTTTTTAAAAGTCAACCAATCCAACAAAAATCATGACAAAAATAGCAACCACTTGCCCCAGCTTTCCCCACCTGGATTCTTCCTGCTCTATAGACCTAACCAATTTGAGCTACTAGCTGTTTCTCATGGAATAGAGAAATATTCTTGTGTAATATTTTTTCCTCCTCCCTATTTTAGTAATTGCCTATGTTTTTTTCATTTGCTTAGTTTTCTAAGTTTTCATTTGATGAGTTTTCTATTCTCTGTAGTCATTACCAAGCCATCTCCACACTCTGCCAGAACTGTTGATCTCCTCTTGATGTACTCAGATGTACACAGTGATAATAAATCTCAATTTCATCTTTTTCTCAAGCCTTTCGATCATCTGCCTCAGGCTGGTTAGTTGTTCTTTGGATCTACTTTTCAGAGTCATCCTGGTACTTTTCTTCACCATTATTTTGGGAATTTCTTTTGCTTCTCCCGTGGATGGATTCCCTATTTCCTGGGTTCTACATCCTCCTCTTTCTTGGATATACCTTTATTGTTTTTGTGGAGCTCACCTCTAGCAGCTGCCTCGGAAAAGCTTCATGGGAGGAACTTTTATTTTTTGAGACTCTGCATGTCTGAAAATGTCTTTTTTTTTTTTTTCTCTACCAAACTTGACTGTAAGCATGATTAGATATAAAATTCTAGGTTAGATATAATTTCTCTCAGAATTCTGAATGTGTTGCTCAGTTGGCCTTCCCTTCCAGATTTGCAGTTGGGAAGTCTGATGTCATTCTGTTTCCTGATCCTTTGTAAATAATCCTTTTTCTCTCTCTGGAAGCTGTTAGGCTTTTTCCTTTGTTCCTGGTGTTCTGAAAATTTCCAGTTATGTGCCTTGGTGCAGGTCTTTTTACTTATTCGACTGGGTACTCAATGGGCTTTTTGTGTTTTTTTAAAGATTTATTTATTTATTATTTAATTTATTTTTGGCTGCGTCAGGTCTTAGTTGCAGCACATGGGATCTTCGTTGAGGCATGTGGGATCTTTCGTTGCAGTGCGTGGGCTTCTCTCTAGTTGTGGTGTGCGGGTTTTCTCTTCTCTAGTTGTGGTGCGCAGGCTCCAGGGCACATGGGCTCTGTAGTTTGTGACATGCGGCCTCTCTAGTTGAGGCGCGAGCTCAGTAGTTGTGGCTCATGGGCTTAGTTGCCCTGCAGCATGTGGGATCTTAGTTCCCTGACGAGGACTAGAACCCACGTCCCCTGCATTGTAAGGCAGATTCTTTACCACTGGACTACCAGGGAAGTCCCTCAATGGGCTTTTTTATTCTGAAAATGTTTGTTTTTCAGTTCTGGAAAAAATTGTTGAATTATGTCTTAGATAATTTTCTTCTCTCTATTTCTTTACTTCCCTCCTGGAACTCCAAGTATTCAGATATAGGATGTCCTAGACTGATCCTCTACTTATCTCTCCTACTTTCTACCTCTATGGATTGTTTTCTATTTTCTCAACTTAAAAAAAAAAATCAACAAGCTTCAGGGTTTATTTTCCATCTATTGATTTTTTTCTAGTCATCGTGGTTTTAATTTTTAAGAGCTCTTTCATATTCTCTGAATGTTCCTTTTTATAGCATCCTATTCTTATTTTATGTATGTGGTCTCTTCCCTTATCTCTCCAAGGATTAACCTATTATTTTAAACTTTCTTTTCCAGAACTATGTTTGTTTCTTCTGTTTCTTTTTTCTTTCTATCTTTCTATCTCCATGATCTCTGTCTCCATGTTAGAGGCTCTCCTTTGTTGTCTGGTTAGATTTTTTTTAATTGCAATATAGTTGACGTGTAACATTGTATAAATTTAAGGTGTATGTCTGGTTAGATTTTAGAGGGAAGCATTAAGGAAACTCTGTGTGCACAGGCAGAGCTCATCAGGCTGGGGACGTTTCACTGTAGAGTGATTCGTTTTGCCATTTCATTGGTGTACTTCCAATTTTCAGTATCTGTGTTGTTCCTTTGGGTTGGTCTATTTCTTTTGAGTGGAGTCTTTCAACCTCTTGCCTTAATGGTGTAAGCCTGGCTGTGAGCACTTTGGGATCTGACTGTGGGAAGGTGGCTTGGGGACCTTAAGTAAAAGACTTTAAGTAGAGAGATGTATCCTTCTGGGTTTCAGTACGGTGCCCTTGTTCTCACTGTGCTTGAGTCCAGCTTCCTTATAGTTCAATACCTTTAAAGAATAAACCTCATTTATTTCTCCAAGGTCCGTAAGGGGATCTTGGGAGTCTACCTCCTTCATTTAAAGACTCTAAGCCAATCCACCTGTTTTTAGTTATATCAATACCTATGCCCCTTCTTCCAGAGACAGATGGTGCCTCCAATCCCCAAGCCTTCTATAGGTTTTTTCAACGTGCAAAGTTTGCTTCTTGGCTTCTCCTCCCTACAGACTCAAATTTTAGCTTACTCGGTTCTGCTGTTATCAGCCCCATGTCCAATGGCTTTACAGTTTCCCAAATTCTGTGGCTGTTTCCCAAATTCCAGTCTTCTGTGTCTCTATAGCTTCATCCCTTTTAAAGTTGCCCTTACCTAAAATTTAGAGGGGAATTGGAAGGAAGCTACAAAAAACCACACACACACATTTGTTCAGTCTGCTGTGTTTAACCAGAAATCTCTTTCACACTAATTCATCAGTGTGAAAATAAACTGTCTTCATAGAATCTGTGGTAGGGATGACAAACTGGCAGCCTGTGACCAAATCTCCTATGAGAGAATCTTTTTGGCTGGCCCAGAGCTTACAATATGGAATCTCTTTAGTGGGCGTGTACTCTTCAGTTTACTAAAGACCTCAGCACTCCCTATTACCTCACACCTGTCCTGAATTACACATTTATGTTATTTGCCCAGCCCCTGGGGGCATTTAAGTTTGTGATGATTGATCTACACATATAGAACACAATGCCATTTTAAAGAATCTGCAGTCTAGAGGCTATAACCAGAAACAGGAGGTTTGAAGTCCAAATATGCCCACTGACATATTTTATCCCTTCTGGAGAATCAGCAGTCACTGACAGCTTCTCTTATGAAGGGTAAGCTCAATGGAGAGCTTGTTTGTGTTACTTGTTCATGTTCATGTGTACAATACACAGAAAGATAAAGGAGGCTGCTTCTTTTGACCAGACCCCTAAATCTATTTCAGTGAAATGTATTTATTAAAATAAGAATTAGGAAATGTTCAGAACCAGAAAGGAGGCTGGAATAAACTCCTTGCTTTGCCATTGAAGAAACAAAGCCCCATACTGTAGTGGAGAAAGCCATTTTCCCACAAACACACAGCCTGCTGGGGGTTGGGGAGTCTACACAGGCACCCAGGGCTCCTGGCTTCCAGTTTGGTGCTCTGTGTCAACACTTCAAGGAGGGTAAGTGGGGAGATTAGGGGCTTCTAATTATCTCACAAACAGAAACAGATTCCATCTGTGTGGAGGGCTGCTCGGCCTTCACTGCCTTCCCTCAAATGAGAGGAATTGCATGCAAACAGTATTTTCACCATTCTCTACCTTCGGGTCACCTCCTCTTAGAGAATCATATTCATGGTTGGTACTATAAGCATCACACACAGTGGGAAGAGTTAAGATGAGGATGCTCTGGCTTCTTAACTTCCCTGTGCATCATCAACAAGGCCTTCTGTGACATCACCTTTGTTGATTTGTGTTTAATTGATGGAAATGGTGTTAAACATGAAAACATAGCCTTCAGCGATTTCTGATGTAAGCAAAAGAAAATCAACATTTACTTCTAAAGTGAGAAAACTTAATGGGGAAGGTTTTTTTCTAAGATGACTAAATAGCTATATAAATATAAGTTTTCAAGGTGTTATATCTTATCCTATGAGTGTTGTGGGAACTTGTGGAGTTCAGCGGGCCTGGGTGAGCCAGCTCTCAGCAGGTGGCTGGTCAAAGCTTCCCTCTCCCTGTGTCCTTAGAGGGTCACGTCTGTAAATAGAACCACGCTTTTTTTGTAGGCCATTGTACTTCAAACCACATTGAAACCATTTTTTCCCTTCTGTGAAAGTAAGCCTCTGAAAGCTGAAAACGGGAAGCGGTACTTTGCTGTCATGAAAAATTGAAACTGATTATTTCCAAACACCTCATTCAGCTTGGGTAGGAGATGATTTTAGTCTCTATGGGAACAGAAATAAAAACAAGTGTAGTAACTTCTTTACTTTCAACATCTCTGCCTGAATTCTGCCATCAAATCCACAGAAACACCTTCTATCCAAAGCCTGTAACAAGTCCTACTCCCAAATTTCAAAGGTAGCAAATGCTTCATGGAGAAATGGACATTTAAGGTAGTATTTTCATTTGTGTGTGTGTGTGGGGGCGTTCTGAGCTCCAGTTTCTAGGTCTAGGGTATTTCAGGGAGGGAGACCTGACAGGTAAGAGTGAGGAGGACAGTTGGGTGGTTAGGTAGGCTCTCTTGCCTAGAAAGTTGTAGCATGTGCTGTTATCTCAGATAGCGAGGGTTTTAAACATTCAAATAAACTCCTCAGGGAATTCTGATATAAATTTAAGAAAAAGTAACATTTACTTTTTCTTAAATTTATTTTTTAATATTTTATTTATTTATTTTTGGCTGCATTGGGTCTTTGTTGCTGCACGTGGGCTTTCTCTAGTTACTGCGAGCAGGGGCTACTCATCGCGGTGGTTTCTCTTGTTGTGGAGAACGGGCTCTAGGCGCGTGAGCTTCAGTGGTTGTGGCGCGTGGGCATAGTTGCTCCGCGGCATGTGGGATCTTCCCTGGCCAGGGCTCAGAGCCCATGTCCCCTGCATTGGCAGGTGGATTCTTAACCACTGCACCACCAGGAAAGTCCCAACATTTACTTCTAAAGTGGGTGGGACATCAGCTGTAGTGTCTGTTTAGATGCCTTTTCCCATTTCTAAATTTTGGTGCCGCTGTTACTGTCAAAGGTGTGATGTGAGTTTAAAGTGTAAGTCACTTGAGCAGCCTCATCTGTCTGTGAAAATACCTTCCAAGTAATTGATGTTTCTGATATTTTGTGGCTCATTTCCATATGATTTCCATATTCAATCTTCTTTCCTCTTACCACTCAGGAATCCTGAGTTAACCTTTGTAACTGCATGCATATTCTCTAGAAAACCTGAATACTTACGGTTTCCCCTGAGCAGTCCCTGCTAGGATGCAGACAGCAATAATAACTACCAGACCTTTTCTGTCTTGCCATACAAATCAACCATTTTCCCAGGATATCCCTTACAAAATAAATAGTAAGATATGCATGTAGGCAAATGCAGGCAAAAAGGCGCTTGGAATATCAATGCTGGTGTCGTGTTAAGGAGAAGATCTGGTGTCACTTTTCTAGTAACAATATCAAGAGCAATTGTTTATGATAAATAAAGTGCTTTTTAAAAGGTAAAAGTCTCACCTTTCTTATAAAAACTTCTATGTTTAAGGGTGCATATTATCTGTAATTGTACATATATGTGTAATATGTCTGTTAGTCTAGCTGCACTCCGGATGTTCTTGATGTCAGTGAGGCTTTGAGACTGGAACCATCTAAACGATTTGTGCCATCATTATATACATCAGTTTAGTGAGCATATAGGGGAGAGTATAATGAATACCCTTTCCTGACTCCAGTGAAATGTAAGAATTGTGCTTTATACAGAATATAGTATTTCACAATTACTCACAGGAATGAGCTAGTCCTGAAAGTTCAGGATGGAGAAACAGTATCTACCTGAAAACTGGTTCTCTTAAAATTTCAGTCACAAACTGACTAAATTCGACATAAACAGCAGGGGAGAAGACCTTTAAGTACAGGTAAAAATATCTTCCTGGTTTATTGCCTTGGCAATGATGTGTTTCTTTTTTTTTTTTTTTGCGGTACGCGGGCCTCTCACCGCTGTGGCCTCTCCCATTGTGGAGCACAGGCTCCGGACGCGCAGGCTCAGCGGCCATGGCTTACGGGCCCAGCCGCTCCGCGGCATGTGGGATACTCCTGGACCGGGGCACGAACCCGTGTGCCCTGCATCGGCAGGCGGACTCTCAACCACTGCACCACCAGGGAAACCCGATGTGTTTCTTTTTTATAAAGTGATTCCTAAGAAAGAGTGGCAGGGTGCTGTAATTAGAATAAATCTTGTAGAACTGTCTTTATGGCTAAATATTCTGTCAACAGTCAGTACTATTTTCTCCCAGTTTTCAATAAAATTCATATTTTTAAAGTTAAAATATGACCTTCATCTAACGAGGCATAATTACAATTAGAAATTTTAATCAAAGATGTCTTTTAGGGGTGGTGGTGTATTTATGACCATACCTGTGTGACATGTGGTTTAGAGCCTCACCAAGTGTCACCTGGGGACCAGCAGCATCAGTAGCACCTGAGCTGCTGCAAATGAAGAGTCTCAGAACTGCTGACTCAGAATCTGCATTTAACAAGATGCCTGGTGATGGAGAGGCATTGGCTTCGAAGACACGAGGCTGGGAGTAACTATTTAACATTGTGTTGAGTTTGGGATGTTGCTCTGTATATTATCTTGGGGAAATAGTACAGTCCTGTGGTCAAAAAAGCATTCATATCCCTCTGTCACTATTGGTGGGCTTTTGGACAAGTTTACCTAAATCTTTATGCTTCAGTTTGTTTATCTGCAAGTTGGGATGAGAATAGTATTTTCCTCAAATGATGGTGAGGTTAGTTTAAATACGATTAGGCATATGAGGTGCATGGAACATAGGACCAGGTCCCTAGAGAGCGCCCAACAGATGTGAGCCTTGTCACCATCATCTGTCCTTTCCTGAAGGCACATACTCTGTTGGCTTTTATCTGTGGGAGGAACATTTGGGTTTAATTCAAGACAATGAATTACAATCCTGTGGGAAATGTGGTGATGGACACAAAGATGAAGAAGAGGGCTTCCCTGGTGGCGCAGTGGTTGAGAGTCCGCCTGCCGATGCAGGGGACACGGGTTTGTGCCCCGGTCCGGGAAGATCCCACATGCCGCGGAGCGGCTGGGCCCGTGAGCCATGGCCGCTGAGCCTGCGCATCCAGAGCCTGTGCTCCGCAACGGGAGAGGCCACAACAGTGAGAGGCCCGCGTACCGCAAAAAAAAAAAAAAAGATGGAGAAGAAAGAGCCCTTGCTTCTAGAAACTTCCAGAAGGCCTCCCTAGGACCGAGGTTATTTCCCCATTATTCCACAATCATCCCAAACATCGTTTGAGGCATCTACGTACTCGATAGCAATTCACGTTCACAATTTTCCTTTTTTTTTTTTTAAAGATTTTTTTGACGTGAACCATTTTTAAAGTCTTTATTGAATTTGTTCCAATATTGCTTCTGTTTTATGTTTTGGTTTTTTGGCCGATGGGATGTGGGGTATTAGCTCCCTGACCAGGGATCAAACCCGCACCCCCTGCATTGGAAGGCAAAGCCTTAACCACTGGACTGCCAGGGAAGTGCCCCACGTTCACTATTTTCATATCAAACATAAGTAGGGGGTAATGGCACACTGTGATTAGAGTTTGACAGGTGTTCTGAGGGCGCAAATCAGGAGTGACAACTGCCTGAGGGGACCAGGAAGGCTTCGAGAGAAGGTGGGTCTAACGAAGGGAAGGAAGAGCCTTCCGGGTAAAGGTAGGAGGAACAGGATGAATAACTGGCTACTGCCAACCTGTCATTACAACTGAAGACAAAGTCATGCATTACCTAAATGCATATACTAATTTATGGAGGTCATGCTTTTTTGGTATTTACTGCTGACACATTTGTATTACTTTCAAGAGTGAATAGAGTTCAGAAAAAATAAAAGTTATTGGATGGTAAATTTGTTGTGAGAAGTGCATACCAGGGAACTCAGAAGCAAAGAATAAGCGTAAGTAACTAAAAGCAAGGGTGATTAGTTTATGAAAATCACACCTAACCATCTCATTGGACCAGAAGTTGAACATCAGCCTGCATATTAACTGTACTAACTAAAAAGGGCAAGATAATTGCTAAGTGTCTTGATATATTTTGTTTGTTTGCTTTCATGTGAATGAGATTTAGAAGGGGGACTGCTCTAAGTGGCCCACTAGAATACGATTTCATTACTGTAGTGCACATCCTGTATTATACTATTTCATCAGACAACAACCTCTCAACTCTTTCTATCCAAGGGCAAGAAAAATGGAGTGGTAACAATAATAAACATATATACACACACACATATGCGTATATATATATATTTGTAGCTTTTTCAGTCTATAGTGGTCTTTCATGTGCACGATCTCGTTTGGTCCTTACAGCACTTCTGTGAGGTCGTTATTATCCTCAGTTTCCAAAGGGTGAGGTGGGTTCACTAGCCTGAAGCTGCAGAGTGACCCCTGCCTTCCCAACAGACCACGGCTGCTTCGTTTCGCGCAGCTGACATCACCATCGTAGAAAACATCGGCAGGCAGAAATTTTGTCCAGGAACCCCCACCCCTGCCTGGCGAGAGTCTTCAGCTATGAACACAGTCTCTTGCAATCACATGAGAACTGGCTTCTGCAGGAAGGAGAGGCAGCGTCACCTGTGGGAGCTCTGCTTCAGTGTGAGAGGGACAGTGTGACTGGACCTGGGAAAGAGGGTTCTTCCCTTCCTGCTTCTCTTCCTCCTTCCTCACTCTCTCAAGTTGAGCTTGCGATGTCTAACTCTTTTTTTTTTTTTTTGAAAGAAGATGTTGGGGGTAGGAGTTTATTAATTTATTTATTTATTTTTGCTGTGTTGGGTCTTCGTTTCTGTGCGAGGGCTTTCTGTAGTTGTGGCAAGCGGGGGCCACTCTTCATCGCGGTGCACGGGCCTCTCACTATCGCAGCCTCTCTTGTTGCGGAGCACAGGCTCCAGACGCGCAGGCTCAGTAGTTGTGGCTCACGGGCCCAGTTGCTCCGCGGCACGTGGGATCCTCCCAGACCAGGGCTCGAACCCGTGTCCCCTGCCTTGGCAGGCAGATTCTCAACCACTGCACCACCAGGGAAACCCGCGATGTCTAACTCTTACCTTTCCCCTCCATGTCCCTGTCCCTTTCTCCCCACACACTCCACCCTCTCCCTTTTGCCTCCTGTGTCCACTTTTCTCTGTCAAAATTGCAAACATCATCGGAATCTTCTAAGGTTCTTTGAGGTGCGGGCGGAACGTGGGTTCTGTGTACATGTCACCCCTGGCTCACTGCGCTAACACTGGCGTCTGGCTGGCTGTGACTGTCCCTGCTTAGCTGGGCAATCAGGCAGGGCCAGCTCAACGGGCAGAGGCTGAGAACTACTTGGGAATTTTGAAGAAATTAAATAGTTGCAAAGTTTTGTTTTGTTTTGTTTTTTGGTGGGGTGGAGTGGGAACACATTATTCAAATATAGTGTGGCTATCTTATAATGGACACCCACTCTCTTATAGAAGGAGTGCTGTTTTTTTTTTTTTTTTTACTTCTTTGTAGACCCTTACCACGGTATAGATTTTATCTGTGTGCGTGTGTATGGGTGTAAAACTCAGTGTTCCTTCTGGGGATGATTTGATTGATGTATACACTAGAAACATCTTTAATAATTTAATGCTTGCTTCAAAGGAGATTACACCAAAAAGCGCATTGCTTTTCATTTATTCATTACAGACCTGTCATAGAAGCATTTTTTCTTTTTTTTTTTTGTCCTGAATTGTGTTGTAGTAATAATAAATTTCGTACTACACTCAGGATATTTTAAAGGATTATAAGCCTTTTAACTAATGTTACCATCTTATTTAAATTGATCAAATTGGTATTTCAGCCCCATAATCCAGCATTTCTTAAAGTTGAGCCAACCAGATATGGCTTCGTTTGATGACTACTAAAATAGCTGTGCTGGGAAAGTCTAATAGAAATAATGGCATGAAAGCATAATAATGCTTGTTAGTAGTAGTGGTAATAACAGCGAAGAGAACAGAGCTGAATTTAGGGCTAGGTGTCTCCATCCTTAAAAAGAGATTAGGGTATATCCCAGCCCAGCTCTTTTCATTAAAGGGGAAAAAAAATGTAAATGCATTTGGGGATTGGGAGCAAAGAAAGGGGTAGGATGAGAGACTTAAAACTAAAAACTAGAAACCAACACTCTATCATTCTGTAACTTGTAGGTATAAATCCAGATATCAGTAAAGGAAAACAGACTTTTCCCCATTTAGACAGCCGTAGTCACCTTAGCAGACTTCAGCAAGCTCTTGTAATAGATTCTCAGAGGCAAGGGACATATCTAGATTCCTGAATGGTTACACTAAAATTTGAGTTTTCTGGTATCATTATTAAAGATTTTGTATTAAAAATGCTGTATAACTTCTCTTTAAAACCAAAACCCAAAGTTGCTTTGAATAAGGCAACTTTAGGCACAGTAAGGATTACAATTTCTAGAAGTGCGATACACGATTATCCAGTTTTCAGAGGTAACTTGCACAGAAATCTTTTTGCTCTCATTGGCCGTTAGCGCTGTAGTATTTCTGGATTTTCATTATGTCCTGCTTCGAGTACTCTGCCTAACAATGTTTATAATGTTCCTTCCCTAGATCTACCAGTCTTTCATAGAAATCCAGAAATGTTTTGTTTTCAGGTCAGTAATTCTTTAAACAATAAAAGTAATGCTGCCTACTGCAGACGTCATATTTTCTGGCCATTGAAAGTATACTTGAGTGTGCTTGCAGCAGTGCTAGGTACATTAGCAACTGCTTGTGTTATTACTTTGAGAAAGAATATAGGACTTTGGGACAAGACCACCTTGGGTTCCACCTTAACCCTGTTTGTTTACCTGCGGTGTGATGCAGGCAGTGTTGAGGGATTTCTCATTTTCCTCGTTCGTATAATGGGCATCAGAAGCCTGTTTCGTAGGGTTCTTGTGAGGGTTTTAGGAAACGATGAATGTGTGAATGCTGAGAGTGACGTTCGGCACATACGGGTGACGGGTGCTTGGTGTGTTTGCTGCCTGTCCTTTGCTCTCCACCTGTGAATGCCATTCACGCAGTGCTGTAGAAACCTCAGTGCCCAGACTGTGTGGGATGTGACCCCAGGCTGCCACACCCCACCCTGAGCTACCGCTCTTTCCTCCTGCCCCATGATCACGTGATGTGCTACTGCACCAGTCTGGTTATGTTAGGACAGTGGGGTTCTAACATGGGCGCTTTGATGTCACAGTTGTATTTGTCTCTGAACGCCTGGCATCTAGCCCAGCACAAACAGCTGCTCCAGGCCCATTAGCTCGAGTCACGGTGCCTGAGAGTCCTCCAGTGTCTCTTAGAGTCCCCCTGTGAGTATCCCCTAAAAAATCCCTCAGGGCTTCCCTGGTGGCGCAGTGGTTGAGAGTCCGCCTGCCGATGCAGGGGACATGGGTTCGTGCCCCTATCCCGGAAGATCCCACATGCCGCGCAGCGGCTGGGCCCGCGAGCCATGGCCGTGGAGCCTGTGTGTCCGGAGCCTGTGCTCCGCAACGGGAGAGGCCACAGCAGTGAGAGGCCCGCGTACAGCAAAAAAAAAAAAAAAAAAAAAAAAAAATCCCTCAGAGTCACCAGCAAGGGAACTTATTGTCTCTTGGTCCAAGACCCCTGAGCCTTTTCATGGCCTCTTCTGATAGGTTAGCGGGGAGCCACCCGCCGTGTTTCTCTGAGTTGGCTCTTTTTTTTTTTTCCTCTGTAAATTTTTTTTTTTTTTTTTCGGTAGGCGGGCTTCTCACTGTTGTGGCCTCTCCCCTTGCAGAGCACAGGCTCCGGATGCGCAGGCTCAGCAGCCATGGCTCACGGGCCTAGCCGCTCTGCGGCATGTGGGATCTTCCCAGACCGGGGCACGAACCCGTGTCCCCTGCATCGGCAGGCGGACTCTCAACCACTGCGCCACCAGGGAAGCCCTTCCTCTGTAAATTTTTTTAACATCTTTATTGGAGTATAATTGCTTTACAATGGTGTGTTAGTTTCTGCTTTATAACAAAGTGAATCAGCTATACATATACATATATCCCCATATCCCCTCCCTCTTGCGTCTCCCTCCCACCCTCCGTATCCCACCCCTCTAGGTGGTCACAAAGCACCGAGCTGATCTCCCTGTGCTATGTGGCTCCTTCCTACTAGCTATCTATTTTACATCTGGCTCTTTATTCTAACTCTCTCCCACCCAGAGTCCCCTCTCTGTCCCAGTGTCTTACTGAGGAAGCCTCTGGACCTCCTGGTGCTGCCGGTTCCTTCCCTGCGTCCCTCAGAAGCCCTTTCTCCTCGGTGACATAAATGTCATCTTTGGCCCCAGACATTCCCTCTGCTCTGTTTTCACAATGACAGTGCCCACCCTGTCCCTCGCCACACTCTCCTGTCATCACTTCTAGTGCGTCCGCGTCGGTGCTCTGCCGTGTTTGTCCTCTGCATTGAGAGAGGGTGGGACAAGTGTGTGGAGATGGGAACATAGTGTTTTCTCCTTTGGAAATTGAAAAATTTTCTCACCTTCATTCACTTAGGTCTTATGCATAAAACCCAGAAATCCTTACCAAGCGCAGTGGGTTTCACTTTATAAATCTCTTGCCTTTTCTTTCCACATCATCTGGCAGATCCACCCCCTCCCACCTTTAGTTTCTGTCCAGCATTTGGCCTTCCTAAGGGCCTCCCCCTGGGCAGCATGCTTAGGGATCACTAGGGCTCTACGCAGTTTGACATTAAGCAACTGAATGGAAATTTGAAAGATTCAGAAGCACTGTACTATTATTTAATTTGTATGATGACAAAGACGATGGTTATTGGAATATTTTAAGAATTCATTTTTTTAACCTTCATTTTTTCAAGGGCATCTTTGATATCATGTAATCAAATCTGAGACTTTATTTTGGGCAGAGTATAAGAATTCATGGTTCTGCCTCTTTCCTCTTCGAAATAATGTTGTGTTGAATTTTATCCTGAGTTTTTTTAGTCTACTCTGGTCCATTTCCTTCCTTCTTTACTTCCTAAACTGAGAGCATTATGATAACTTTTATAAGAAGACCATTAATAGTCCCATAATAAGAATTTGGGTAGTTAGAGGAGAATGGACTTCCAGAGTTAGAAGGAATGTCAGAGTTAATTGCATCTCAAACCTTTGTTTTACAGATACCAGGGGATTAACTGACCTGTCCAGTGTCAGATGACTAGAAAGAGGCAGGAGTGGGGTCCTAACATAAAACAAATTCTGTTTCTACCCTATCCTTTAAAAAACTCATATTTTATTAAGGCCAATGAAGAAATATGGTAGGTCCAGGAAAGAATGTATTATAACAAATGGGAAGATATTTCAATTTTTTTTTTTTTTTTAGGATCATGATGTGCCAGGTGCTTTGCTAGGCACTGTATGTAACTTATTTAATCTCCATGGAAGTTTTATTATATTCTCATTTTACAAGTGGGGAATATGAAGTTCAAAGAAGTTAGGTAACAGCCAGCAAGTGCCTGGCCAGGACTTGAACCTGGGTCTTTCTCTCTCCAAAGTCTTGGTTCTGGAGCTTGGCCTCCTGTTCTCTTTTAAAACAGACTTACATGTATCCAAATAACAGTAAAAATGCCTAGTTTATAAAATACTTGAGCATTTATTATTTTAATAGAAAGAATATATAGTTTCTTGGCCTTGGATCTGCACGACAATCACTTTTTTTTTTTTTTTTGCGGTATGCGGGCCTCTCACTGCTGTGGCTTCTCCCATTGCGGAGCACAGTCTCCGGACGTGCAGGCTCAGTGGCCATGGCTCACGGGCCTAGCCATTCCGTGGCATGTAGGATCTTCCCGGACTTGGGCACGAACCCGCGTCCCCTGCATGCATCAGCAGGCGGACTCTCAACCACTGCGCCACCAGGGAAGGCCTCGGCAATCACCTTTTGTATTTAGAGATATACAGTCAACTCTCTTAGGTATTGTGTGGAAAGCTGTCCATGTTTATTTTTAGAAAACCAGGGTTCACATCCTGGCCATCACCATTGCCCTTTTTCATACTTAGAGATTTAAATACATACCAGACACTAGTGGTGGGAATGATAATCTCTCCACAAAGAATTTTTTTTTTACCTCCTCCTGTGGGCCACTAGACATTGGCCAAGTATCCTGCAGTTTAGTTTTCTCTTTGCCATGGGGATTAAGAACATTGATTCTGGAGTCACATGCTTCATTTTCATTCTGGCTGTTCCACTTACAAACAGTGGAATCTTGGGCTAGATACTTGGTCTCCCTAGACCTTAGTTTTCTCACCTGTAAAATGGGAATAATACCAACCTCACAGGATGATTGTGAGAATTAAATGAGAAAATATTTGTGAAGAGTGGTATATTTGTAAAGGTTAACACAAGATATACGGTATATATGCGTATGTAAGGAAGTTTTACTTGACAGTAATATTATAATTATTACATTATTATAATGTGCCATGGAAAATCTCTGTTATACTTCCTATTTTTATCCATTATTCCTTTTGCTCCATCAGAGGCCAGCAGAAATAGTAGATGAGGAAGATAGAGAGAAAGAAAATAAGGAAGTGGGACAGAAGGAAGACTTCTCAGGAATGAATGGTGGAGTTGAAGAGGAAGGAGGCAGGGACGCTACGGAAGCTCCAGAGCAAGCAGAGGAGATCCTGGATCACAGGGAGGAGAAGGCAGGTCCTGCTGGTGTGAACAGAGGCACAAATGAAGAAAATGGTGAGGAACTGGACCAGGTTAATAATGAGATTCAAGAAGCAGTGGATGAGGAAATAAAGTCTCAAGGAGCTGGCAGTGGATGTGAAGAGGTATTTCTATTGCTTTTGCTCACTTGTGTGCATGCATGAAGTGTGTGTGTCTGTGTGTGTGCATGAGTGTGCATCTGTGCTCACACTTAGGGAATTATTCAAGCATTTAGGGCTTGAAAGCTATGGCACTTCCAGGATTCCATGGAGCAGAGTTTGAAAACCAGCTAATTCTAATCTTACCCCCTTAGTTTTCAGTCCAGTGGGTAAAAGACAAACTGTAATGAGATATCATTAACGTATGAGAAATCCAAGGGGCAGGGATGCTGTTCCAGAAGCTGCCTTTATGTTTTCATTTTCTGTCCTGCTCTTATCTACTTGATGGTACTTGGTACTATAGTCACAAAGAATTTGTGAATTCTAGTAGAAAACTAATAAAAGACATCTGGTATGGGGCTGGATTATTGATGTGACCCGAGAGGAGAACTGCTGCATTTTACTCTTCCCTTTTCCCTGGAAATGCTAAAATGAAAAGTATAGGTATTTTGTTGAAAAGAAAAGCTCAAAAGGAAATAAAGAAACAAATTGAGAAAAATAACACCTGAAGCTCAAGAGGTGAGTCTGTGCCTTTTAAGCACATGATGGATTATGGTCCCAGAAAGGCCTTCTGAACAAGTAAAGTTTGAGATTGTCATGTCCACTGGGTGATGATAGACTAAACAACATAGGGAACCCAAGGAACTATTTTTAGTTGAATATTTATAAGATTAAAGGCAATAAAGATTAAAGCCAATCCTTTGTAAATTTTATTGCCTCTGTAACTAAAGAGCTAAATATCTTTGTTTTCATCTGTTTTCCTCCAGGCTGACTTGGACCCTCAAAGACCACCAAAGCCAGAAGTAAAAATCACCAGCTCACAAGAAAATGATGACAATGAACAAAACAAGGATAATCTGTCATAGCGTGGACGATTTTTAAAAAGAGAGTATATTGGGTATAAGAAAAATTAAGGGTTACAATACTCAAATAATAAGCATATAGTTATTGCTAAACATAATGTGACAATATGGTTGACTACTACCTACTGAAATTTAAAATTAGAGGCCAAACTAATGGGAAAGACTAGATAACTTTGAATAGCTACTAAAGCAGAGTGACTTTTTATGAGATATGTTTTAAAAAGTCATTTAGAAAAATTAAACAAGAGTAATAGAGGGGAATTTGCACTGGAAGACAATTGGCCACTTGTCTTTGTAAAGATGAAAAAGAACAAGATCATTCCTGTTCTTGGTAAGTGAGAATATTAGATGGCAGCTTATGCTAAAGCACTTATCTAAGAAGGCACAGAATTAAAAAAAAATGATAATAGGAAAGCATGTACTATTTTTTAAAGCAATAAACTCTTGAATAAACAAATTGCAATTTAGTTTCAGAGATAATTTGAAGATGGCAATAGATTGAAATGTTTCTGTGTCTTGTTGACACTCCTTTCTTTCTTCCTTCTTATCCAAAATCCACCTTAAGAGAACAAAAAGGAAAATGCAAGGTATTCGTTTTGGAAGGAGGAAGTATTCATTCAGTGTATTCCTGACAAATATTGTCATGCCCCTCCCTTAACTGCTGCAGGTTTTAATCCTTATGGCTTTAATGACACATACTCAGGAAGGAATTATAAAGGAACACCCAATTATATCACTGAGCCTGGCTGGGTGTTTTGCAAATTCTGCTATCCTATGGATTTTCGTTGATCTAGGCTACCATTACCAATAATACTCCTCTCTTCTCCTTTGCATTATTATTCAATATTAGAAAACTCAATATTGGCTATTCCAAAGATTGAATTTTCTCCAAACAGTTTTTTAACAAAAAGGACAAGATAGCATAGTAGAAAAAAAGTAGGCTATATGAAGAGTTTGTTACTCCTCAATTTCTCTTGCTTTTTGCCTTATTTCTATTAGGACCACCTTGTCATATTTTTTCCCCCTAGGGGTATCAGCAAATATTTATTTTCATGGTCAGTTATATTTAGACTTTCAAGCAGATTCCTTTCTATATAATTAGAAGCTATAGGATAGAAATTGTTGAAAAAAGTTTAAAAATTGTCATAATGAAACCAGTTCCTGATTACAGTTTTAGGGGTTAATTAAATGAACTCAAATTGCCTTGTTAGGTATACATGGAGAAAAAAATAATTGTATTAGTTTTTTGAATTCTTAAGAGATGATGCAGTTCTTCCTTAAATATACAAATATGTTTTTCTCATATTAAAGAATATTTTTGTTAATTATGTATAAGTTATAAATTTGAAATTTTAACTTCTTGTGCTTTCATAGAATTCATTATTAATGATAAGTTTAAAAGATTTTTTTCCCCTCCAGGTTTCATAACCAATCACTTGGAATCAAAGTAGTTACATAAAGCACTTAATAATACTATAGAAAACTGATGTATTTTTCCTAGAAGCTATTTCAATATTTTCCACAAATAGGAAGTATATGCAGAGACTATAATGTAACAGTATTGGAAAGAGATACTGATATAAGGGTATATTAATCTGGGAGGATGATTATAAATGGGGTCCTATATTTCTAATATAAGCTCTAGATTGTGCTTTCTACTAATAGGCTTATTTTTTCAAATGGGACAATATAAAGCATTGCAGACTATAAGCAACAATCTTAATAATTCTTGTTGCAAGGGAAACAGACTACCTGGTCTTTTAATGTTAAATTCCCACACTATTACTGGGCCTGGGGTTAATGATTTCAAATCGTTTATAAAAATATGGGATTACATATAAGAAATTATAACTGATTATCAAGGTGATTCTTTTTTCTTTCTTTAATGAGGATTTTATCTCTCTCTCTCTCTCTCTCTCTCTCTTTTCCTTCTTCAATAAAGATATTCTGTCTCTTTTTTTTTTCCCCTGTTCTTTGCTTCATCATACATAATATTTAGGTTTTCAGGAACTTTTTAAGAGTCATCTTAGTGAAGCACAATGTTACTTTAAATGAAAAACAAAGTTTGGTATTTTAAGTATACTTCAAGAAGGTGATAGGCCACAATGCCTGTAGCAAAAAAATTTAAAAATTGGGACATAATACTTATCTTTTATGTGCATATTTCACCACCTGTCTGTAGGATATAATTGTGACTTGAGGGATGAACAGTCACTAATAGCTTAAAAACACTTTGCAAGCATATGTTACTAAAAAAAAATAAAAAAGAACTATGTCGTCCAACCAAGGAAGAAATCACTGACAGATGATTAAAATTGTAAATGTCATTTTGGAGATGACTTTAACACACATGATGAAAGTTAATTCACCTTCCAAATGAGGACATTTTCCTTGTGGGAATGGTGGCCTCCGTGGCAGAGTAGCTCCACAAATTAAGTGAGACTCACTGACAGATTTGGAAAACATTTATGTGAGTGAGCAGAAGAGATCTTGGTTAGGCTGCAGGTATTGTTTTATAGAGGGTGTTAATAAGAAAAACTCATGGAGCTTTTATGTGGTAACCAATCACAGAATGCTTTCATCTGTTCTTTGTGATAGATTTTCATAGTTTTAATGAAATGCTTTTCTTAAATTTAATTGGGTTTTAACACATTTGTCAGCAACTGGTTTGTTAGTTGAAATGGAACATTAGGAGTTTTGCAGCACAAATAAAGATTTTTAACTAGTCATTTTCATGCAAAGGACGTATTACCTGGTTTAGCTTCTGTTAAAATTGCATTTGAGCATCCATGGATTTCTAATTATAAAACAAGATACTCTGGCCATAAGATAACTTTTTACTCATTATATATCTCTATGGACATAGGATGACTTTTTGTTTATTAAGACACTTGCGGGGGGAATATTAGAAAGCCAGACTCAGGAAGAGTATGATACCCTCTCGTGCCTCCCGTTTTATGATGAGAGTATTGATTCCTGCTGTCGTCTGTAAGCACAGACCCATCCTATATATATGTGGCTCAGAGTCAGTCAGATCTCTCTGTAGGCTCACGATCGTGAAGCCATATTAATGTGAGCTTATTCATGTTAACTCTTACAGTTATAGCTCAAAAACCGACATCCTCGAAAATTTCACTAAATAACTTACCTTCTACGAAAAGGATAAAGCTAATTCACCTAGTTAAAATTGTGGCCACAGAACAACAGGAAGGCTTCTTTATCTTGTTAACTGACTCTCCTAAAGAATTAGCTCTATCCTTTCATCTTTTGCTCAACGAGGAGCCAAGGCAAAAGTTTATAAAGTAGATTAATTGCTAAGCAGAAAGCATCACATCTGAACTGTTGCCAATCTGAACAGAAATAGACTATGTAGATATACACAGACACATAACAAACACACAGATGCACTCACACACTTTAAAATGTTGAAAAGCCTTCCTCAGGCACAGCGTTATTAATGGAATAAGGCTCTTTTGAGAGAAGCAATGGACAAAAACTGTTGGTAAGGAAATGCTAAGAAATGATGTATATCAATGGTGCTTTAAAACATGGTTCCTGAAGACTTTAAGATGTTTAAAATTCTTCTCAAAATAAAAAAGCTACCAGCATTTTAATGGAAAATTTATTCTAGGTAGGGGTGAGATATATATTAATATATAAAATCATTTTTTTCTGAAGTAACTACAGAATACAGTTCTTTAGTCCTTTGTCATCAGTCTTAAGTACCATATACTTTAGGCGCAGAATATTTTGTAGCAACCAAACACAGGCTCTGTCAAAAGGTCATTACTGCTTGTGAATGTGTGTGTGATTTCCATGAACATGTAGAGAGGACTCTTTTCGGTACCAAGTAGCCAAGTTCACCACAAACAGAATAAAAGTATGACTTATTAGTCTATTAGTTTATCTAAGGTTCAAGTTCAGTGCAGAAGCTTTTTAGCTTCCTTGTATGAGTGTAGTAGTAACCTGGAATGGAAGGATTTTTTTTTAAAGTTTAGTCTGTTTTTCTAAGGTGATGAGCACATACAGTTCTTCATTATTAAATATCATTTTTGTAAATAGTGTACGATTTTTGCTTTTCAGAAACTATCCTGGTATTTAGATGGGTCTGATTTTTGTTCTTACCACATGAAATTTGTATATTTCCTACCATGAAGTCTAAGTGACTTGGATGGAGAATGAATGTGTGCCCCTACATGTTGATGAGGAAGAAAAATATTATTTTTGAAGAGGCATAGCATACTGTAGGAGATGGGGAATTAAAAAGTGTCTGGATAACAATAAAGCATTTATAAAATCAGGAGGTAACTAATGGAGTTCCGCTGACTTAAGCCAACAACGACTTAGCTTTAATCTATGAATGGAACCAAATGTGTTCTCTGTTGCTTAATCCACTTAAACCACATAGTTTAATTGAGGGGTTGAGTTACTGTCACAAATGTAATGGCATATGGGAAGAAGGAATGACAGTAGTCAATTTCAGAAGAAGATTGAAGAAAACCTGTTTTTTTTGCTTCAGTGTTTTTCTTGTGTCTTAAGTCTTTAATATGTACAGTGATAATGGGTGATTATTGAAGTTGTAGGTAAAGATTAAGTTGAGCTCATCATTTTTGAATGATTTATGTTTAGAACTCTTCTTTGTAAGGACAATTATTTGTTTTGATCAAATTACGAGCTTTTAGGTTTTTACTTCTGTATCAGTGCTCACTCTGTAAGTTTGCTGTATTTTTTTTAGCATATCTGTGTTTTATATAATTGTGTTTGGATAGTTTATTGTTTATGATGTTGTGTTGCTAATATTTCATGTATTGTTTTTATGACATTTTTTCACAAGCATAATAGATACTTTTGATTTAAACCATGTGGAAATTCAGCACATTAAAAGATATTTCTGTTTCTATTCGGCATAGATATTAAACTTCATTATGTAAAGAAATTTTTTTTTACAGCTTCATATACATGTTGTTTAGTTGATAAAAATTTGAGGGATTTTTTAAAAAAACTTACAGTTTTTTCTTTTATGAAATGGTATTAGAGAAACACAGGTTCAGAATTTTTGTTATGATAAAGGTAAAAACAGAACAAATTATGCACATTTAGTGTAGATATAGCTATAGGAATAAATTCAGTTTTACAGAGATTGGTTAAAATTCTGCTTCAGTTTGTAAGATATTCACTGCCTTCATTCTGTTGAATTAAAAGTCTTGTGTTTTCCTTTCATGTTTGAGAAGGAAAAACAGTTAAGCAAAAGCATTTTGCCTTCTTAATATGTAATAACAAAATGTGTGTGATTCAGGTGCCGTTACTGAGAACTCATTAATGCATCTCTTGTGCAGTTGACCCCTGTATCTTTGTTATTCCATAAGCAAACCTGGGCAACTGAGGAGGCATCTAGATTGCCAGAGTCAAATCTCTTTAGACCACGTGGCTGACATTAGAAACTTCCCGTAACCAACAAGGGCTGTAATTTCTACAACATGCTGTAAAATGGCTAGCATGCATTGGTTATCAAACTCTTATTTATGAGACTAAACATACAGCTTTTCTGCAGGTTTCTAAGTGTTTTTTTTCCCCCGGAATGTGACCTTAATCTATTAAATCATCATACAGGTCTCTCAAATGCCCTCACAAACTCCATCTTCCATTAAAGAGACAATGATGCAAGGATGTCCCGCAGTTCTCTTTTCGTTTATTATGGGTTTAGTAATAACAAAAATGATTTTAAATTGCAAAAAATACCGAGTTTAAAATTCAATGAGATACTCCCCTTGGTTTCACTGTATTTGTTTCTCAGGCCGCCGGGTCCCGCGAACTTCGACCCATGGAGACCATGGCCACCATCAGGTCGTGGAGGCGGGGATGGGGGATAGGTTCGCCGCCGCCTCAAGGCCTGGCCAGAGGGTGGCCGTGGCGAGGGCTCTGGAGCTCTGCAGGAACACAGCTGCCAGTCTGTCTCTGGGCCCCCCAGCTCACCCGCCGGCCCGAGGCCAGAAGGCCTGGAGGGCTCCGGGGAGAGGGCCGCACTCCGCCTCTCACGTGGAGGACCCCGGCTCCGCTTACCACTGGCGGAGCGGGACCTCGCCCCGCCTTGCTCTCGGTCTCGTGCCGACAGTCTCGCGGTATCCAGGTCTCCTGCGGAAGCTCGAGTGCTAAAAGCTGCGCGCGCGCCCGCCCCGCCCGCCATTACACTAGCACCGTTTATTGAACCTGCAGTCATTCCCCATTAATTTGTGGTGGGAACTATACCAAATTCTCATGTGTTTTAGGGAAATTCTTGACCCAAGATTGGAGGACAATCCTATTATGGACTGAATCACATTCCTCCAAATTTGTAGGTTGAAGCTCGCAACCCACAATGTGACTGTATTTGGAGACAGGGCCTTTATGGAGGCAATTCAGGTTAAATGTCGTCACGAGGGTGGGGTTCTATTCTATAAGAATATGCTTATAAGGATGTCCTTATAAGAAGAGGAAGAGACACCGGAGGAGCTCGCTCTCTCTGGACAGGCGCAAAGGAAAGGCTCTGGGAGGACACAGCAAGAAGGTAGGCATCTGTAAGCCAAGAATAGAGACCTCACCAGAAACGAAATCTGCCAGCACCTTGATTATGGGCTTCTAGCTCCAGAACTGTGAGAAAAATAATTGCCTGTTGTTGAAGCCACTCAGTCTGTGGTATTTTGTTATGGCGGCTGAGTCGACTAATATAAATTCCTTCTCTTTGCCGAGTCCTAAATTATGTAATGGGATTTTTTTTTTGTCAGTGAATATACATGAGAAGATATTAGTTTAGAAGTTTTTTTTTTAACAAAGTCTGTTTATTTTATACTCAAGATAACATTAAGTTTTAATCTTCTGCTAGTGAGTGCCCTTCCTTAGAAGGAAGAATCTTTTAAAATTGTCTCAGCCTGGTGTTGTGTTTGTATGTTTGAAGTAGTGTTTTAAAAGATTCGATGTCTTTTAAGGTTATATGTCTTCAGGTTTTCTGTTTATCGAATCAAATTGGCAACTTATATTTATCTAGAAAGTTGTTCATTTCTTTCATGTTTTCAAATTTATTTGCCAAAATTATTTATAGTATTCTTTTAGAACTTTAAAAAACTCTTGTCTAAATCTAGTCATAGTCTCTCTTTTTTCATTTCTAACATGGTTTATATGTGTATTTCTTTTTTGTTCAATATTGCCGGATATTTGTTTTTATTAATGTTTTAAAAATACTCAATTTCTTTGATCCTCTGCATAATTTTTCTATTTCATTATTGCTCTCTCTTATTATCAGTAATATTTCTTTCCTTCTCCTTTCTGTGTGTTTTCTGTAACTCCTTAAGTTGAATGCCTTGCAAATATATTTTGGCTTTATTCATTTCTAACATATGCGTTTGAGGCTATAAATTTACCAGTATGTATCACATTAGCTGTAACCACAAGTTTTGAGACATATTGTTTCTTTTTGTCATTTGGCTTGTAATTTTCTCTGTTTCTTCATTGACTCTTGGGTAAATGGGTGATGCTGTTGGTGCCCCATCCAGATCCCATTTTACTTGGCCAGGGCACCCTTCCACCAAATGCTATGAGTGCTGACTTCCTTCAGAGAATTCCCCTCAGCCAAACAGAAGCTGCATTTCCCAGGAGGTTACATTCTCACGCTGGTAGCTTACAGTGAATGACTGACTGACATGGGAGGAAAAAATGTCCACCTTCTTTTTCAAGGTAGGGCTAACTCCGTGGTGCAGTTTGTGCTCCAGGACTCCCTGTGGGATCAGCCTACTTTTTAGCTGAGGTATATCCTTGCTCTCCTTTCCCCACTGCCCTCCCCTGTTTTCCCCATTCCTCTTATTCTAAGAACCCTCCCTCAATAAATCATATAAAAATCCCCATCTCAAGTTCTGCATCTAGGGGACATAATCCAAGACAGGGGTACTATAATAGCATAGGCTTTGGAAATAGATTTTTAGGATGGAATTCTGGAGGTGGATAACTCATCAGCCAGATAGCAATACCCCATCCCTGGGGTAGGTGGAGTTTTGATGGTCTCTGGCATATTATGTCACTTGTGGTAAATTGGGACAGTATGTAAATGGAAGGGGATGCAATAAATGCAGTGTCTCTGGGATTTGAGAGGTATGTGGGGAAATAGTTACCCTCAGGAGGGCTATGGAATTAGGTTGCTCTTGCTAAGTATCCTTTAAACATTGAAGAAAGAAAATGACAGGTTTGGATCTATTAATCAAGAATTTAAAGCTGAGCGTGAAATACAGAGGGCCTCGTTGGCAGCATTTAAAAGAATTATTTTTTCTTACATTCAAAGGCAGATAGAGCTGAAGGCCAAACCTAGGTCGAAGAACTCAAAGAAGGCTGAATTCTCAGCCTAGGCAAGTCCCCTGTGGCAATCTCAGGTCCTCAGTGGGGAAGAACTGGGACCCCAAGACTTGGTGTAGGACTATCTCTGGATTCTTTACTTCGTATGAGACACAGATGCCATGAGCAGACAAGTATGAGCTTGGCTTTTTACATGCTGTCCTGAGCCATAATCCCTCATCTGTGGAGTTGCTGGATGACCAGGGCTTGTCCCCCTCCTGCTGCCTTCCTCTTGGGTCCATTCCACTGTCCCTCGTGCTTAAATACCCAGGCTTCAGCACCAGGCAGACCTGGTTTGAGTTTTGTCTTTCAACACTTACTGTGTGACTTAGGCAACTTTTTCAACCTCTCTGAGCCTCAGTTTGCTTATTTATGCAAAAGAGAAAATAATAGTAGCTACCTTGTTGACCTGGGAGGCCATAAAGAGAGAACGCATGTACGGTAGTCAGCACAGAGCAGCTGTTAGGTATTAGGATTATTAGCTTTCTGACTTGGTTTTTGGCATCTTCTTTTGAGACTCCTGCCAACTTTCCCTGGCTTCTTACCGCCTCTTTACTATCCACCTTTGAGCTAGAATTGATTCTTTATTGGTGCTTTTCCATTATTGACAAAAATACTCTCCAAAGCTCATACTTTCGGTCTTGCTGTACCTATATTAGCTTGGACCAGCTAGGTTCACAACTTTTGTCTGTTACTAAAGTTGCTGATTAATCTTAAGGGGGAGATGGTGTTGATGGTGAATGCTGGCGTGTGAGTATGTGTATGGATGAGAGTGGGGTGGATCAAACCCATACTGCTTGACGTTTTATCATCTTGGCATTAGTTTTGGTAAGTTTTACATTGATCACACAAGCTGTTTACATGTAAAATTCAGGGATTTCTTCTTTGTATTTACCTTAGAGCCTTAATTACTGTTAATCCCAACCCACGCAGCCCAAGTGAAAAGCCACAGATAATCTGGATGCATATTGGAAGGTTTCTATTATGTGAATGTGAAATGACCAAAGTGGTAGACTTTCTGTGAAATACTAGTAGGTAACCAGATACTGGTTTGGACATCACGTTAGTGTGAAGTTTTAAAAAGTATCATCTTCATCATTAATGCAATGTTTATTTTTATTTATTTATCCTTTTCAATGTGTTTACTATATGCAAATACAGATACAGATATAGATATAAATGATGATGTTGCTCAAGGAGTTTTGTTTTAATGGTGTAAGGATTAATCACAAGGTTAATATTTAAATGAAATGTTTATTGAGCAGTGGAATACAAAGTAACTATAAGGGACAAAAATAACACAGGCGTGCACATGCACCGTTGGGGCAGATTATGAACAATAGGATACAAAAAGGCCAAAAACCAACTGCCACTTCTGAGGTGTGGGGAGCGAAAAACAGGGTCCTGTGCATGCTCCCTGCACACAGTACCACCAAGGGGGTGGCAGACTGCCTGTGCAACCCCTGCAGCCCCACCCACCTATTTGCCCCCACCCTCACCCCATTTGAGGGACCAGCTCGCCCTCCCTGGGGAGTGAGCAAGCACACCTGTTACTTGTTTCCACTCCCTCACGCTGCAGCCTGAGTCCCAGTAAAGCCTTTCCTGAATTCGTCTGGCTTCTTACCAATTTCTATTGATTAAAGTGTCCAAGGCCTCTACGTTGGTAACACCTGCACTTTTAGCACCGTGCCTCCAGGCTCTGCATCCTGGCCTCTCTGCTCCTGTACATGTAAGTGACCCTGACACGGTGAGGGTGTCGCCGGGGGGCCACCCACTTTCCAACTTGCAGCATCAGATCCTTCTTTGCGTTTATGAAGGCAGTCTCCAGTTAGAAAATTAACCATAATTGTGATGACAATTTGGGCTATTCAGATGAAGTGGGACTTTGCCCTTCATTTCTAGGAGTGAAACTTGTAAGTCCACTGAGATTATTTCAAGGTCCATGTTCATTATATCCATTTTCTGAAGAAAATGTCCTAGGAAGAGTGTCGGGTTACTTTTGCCACGGAAATTGCTTTACTCTCCTTGGCTGGAGACCATCATCCTCAAACTAATTTCCTGTTTAGTGTTCAATATTTGAAAGCAGGAAATTGTCATAATAAATAGGAAGCTTGAGAAGAGGGTGGAAACGCATTCAGAAATTTGGTTGCTAGGGAAATCATTTTTGCCTACTTTATTAAAAACCCAGACCTTATTTGGCATTTTCTCCCCTCATTCTTATTCTCATCAATAACCATTATCAAAAGAAGTTTATTAAATATCTATCTCTGCTTGGCACTATGACTGGGTGATCCGACCCCTGCCCACTAGCAGCTTGTAACAATAATAACAACAGTAACAAAACTGCAACAACAAAAATGATAGTATTAATTTGATACATAACTGTCGATAAACACTCTTCTGAGCATCTTATTTGGTTTTTAAAAAATTTAATACAACAGCCGTATGAGGAAGGTACTATTATGACTTTCATGCTGTTGACAAAGTGTGTGAGACGTGAATTAAATAATTTGCTCGAAGTCACACAACTAGTAAAAAGAAGTGTCTGGATTCCTCCCTTCTCAGCTCACATTATTAACCACTATGTTTTACTGCTTCTAATCTAACCAGAAAACACTAGAAAGAGCAGAGAGAGGAAGCATATAGCCACGAACAGTGTAAGTGGGGATTTATTATTGTCCACTTGAGTTAAGGACATTTTGTGGGATGGAGGTGAGAAAGAAATTTCAGGAGTTGTGCATTGAAGAGAATTTCTGCTCTCTTCAAAAAAAAAAAACAAACAGGAGACATCTGCAACTTGACAGAAGAGGTAGGGTGAGGCAGCTGGGGCAACAGCTGGGGTGGTTTTATTGTAGAAATGGACACAGTCTGATGGGCTAAATGGAGAGTGGGGTGAATTAGCTTGAGTTGGATGGGCTCAGATAGTTGGTCTTCAGAAAGCAAGGTCAACACATCACAGAGACCCGGCTCCCTGGAACCAGGTTCCTCTGGCCAGTGCAACACTCCATAGCAAAGAGAAGCAGGAGAAGGTTCTAGCCTGACGTGGCCTCACCATGACACATCCACAGCCTTCTGCATGTTACCAGAGGCAGGCGAGTTTTAATCAAGCACCACACTTGTTTAAGCTTTTGATACTCATGTTGGAGAAACATGGTCTGGTGACGCAAATGCCAGCCTAGGAAGTCAACATGGTCGGAATCTATTCTTGGTCTTTCCTGGGAGAAGTCGCTGGCTGCAAAGAGCAGTCATTTTGAGCAGCTGAAAATAACTAACAAGACATTTTAATGAGTTAATAAATCTTTCTCACTGAACTACATGGAAAGACATGAAACATTTCAGGTTAGCTCCTCAACAACCTTAATTAACTTGATGTTGAAAAGGTCGGTGCCCTGTCTGGCGTGTTCCAAATCACTTCAGACCGACAGTAGGGGTGACTGTAGGGGTGTCTGCACGTGTGTGCAGGAGACACCTGCCTTCTGTTGTAGCCTTAAGCGGTGCCTTTTAAATGAGCCACACCCTGTAAATAACAACTAGCTTTTATTAAATGCCAGCTCTGTGTAAGTCACTGCTCCGAATTGCTTTAGCTGCATTAACTCATTTAATCCTCAGCAACAACCCTTGTGGATGCATGCTGTTATCATTCTTGACAGTGGAGGAAACTGAGGCACAGAGATTTGTAGTGATTTGCCAGAGTTCTGTAGTCTACAAAGTGACAGGGCCAAGGTTTGACAAGGTCTGACTCCAGAGCCTGTGTCCAGAACCTTCAGAACCTGTATGCTTTGCTGCCTCCCTCAGTTAGGGGTTGGGCTGCGCTCACATAGTTAAAAACGCACAAGCCTCCTGTGAGTTTGGAGGCACTTATACCTTCTGGGAGTTCCAGCAAACACATTTTAGGACAGATCAAACAATGCGAGGCACTTGGGTGCTGCAGGGGAAACATGATTCTTACCAGTGCCGTCTGGAGTGGTGGAGGTCACCAGGAGGTTGGGTTGGAGAGAACAATTTTTGCAGTTTTTTTGAACTAAAACACGTAACTTCAGCAAACATTTATTGAGTTTCTACTGGGAACCAGATACTGTGCTAGGTGTTGGGGAGAAATACAAGTAAGACAAGGTGTTGACCTCAAGGAGCTCACAGATTAGCAGATTGTCCCTTTATCAAATTTCTGGGAAAACTGAAATAGCAATCTGGACTGATTTTTTTGTAAACTGCGCACTTGAGTTCAGAGGGAGTCTTGCCTTGCACTGGTTTAGACTGAATTCCCATGTAGTGGTAACATACGTATGTAATATTTCCTGCCCATTTTTTAATGCTCTGTAGAAGTGCAGAGCTCTGTGATAAAGGACATGTTTAATCTGGGACATTTTGAACAGAGACGAGATGCACCTACTTTCTCATCCTTTCCAGAAGAATCTGTTCATAGGGAGGGAGATCATTGAGGTGCTACCTGAGAGTAAATGCTGGTTTGATCACTTTCTGGCTGCATGTTCTTGGGTGAATTATCAATGCTTCATCTTTCTCAGCCTGGACTTTCTCATCTGTAAAATGGAAGAATTAGTAGTCATCAGCCTTAGGATTCTTTCAAGAATAGATTAAATAAAATGCAAAAATGCATAAGAATTTTGTCACATCGCATGCAACAGAGAAAGCTCTTGATAAGCATAAGCTGTTTTCATTATTTTCTGGGCATTGTTTCATTTCTGAGTTCCACGGCATCGTGCAGTACTCTGGAAGAGGCTGTCTAGCAAAACAAAGATGATAGATTCTTTCTTCTGTTTTTACCCCCTAGAGCAGATAGTAAATTTATCCAGGGGAAAGATATGGGAGTGAGAAGCTCAGAGTTTCTTGCTGCCATTTTTCATTTCTCAGAAGGCAAAGGAAGTGACAGGGAGTTAGTCCTCTGGACTAGACTCTGAGGTTGGGGCTGTGCTGGAGACGGGGACCTGGAGAGGAAGCTAGAGCACTCAAGCACTGGGGCACCGGGCATCTCCTCTCCTCCCCTCCATCAGCTCTGTATTCACATCTGATCGACTCCCAGCTGCTGTCCCCACAGTGGCTGCTCTCAGCGGTCCTCTGCTATCCTCAACCTTCTCTTGTCTTCTCTGGCCTAATCTTTGTCTTCTGTAGAAAACCTTACCGTGCACTATTGCTCACCTTCATCGTCCATACAGCCTGTTGCACAACTCTAGGGGGTATTGTTCATGTTGGAGGTTGGGGTTGTGCGGCTGGGTGGCCTTGGCATCCCAGACGCTCATCCCAGATGCCTTGGCATCCCAGACGCTCTTCCCAGGGCGTGTGGTCGCTTCATCTAGAAGGTACTAAATACAGTTCCTTCACCGTGCCATGCTCACTCTTGGCTCTGTGAGTTTGTAGGTGCCGTTGCCTCTGCCTTGAAAGCTCACCTCTCTTCCCATAGTCCACTGCCCCCGCACCCCAACACCAGAAGAACAAATTTCTCCTTAGGCCAGGATCACTCTGGTTAACTTCTACTCATATTTCAAGACACAGATTAACATTATTACTTCAGAGAGTCCTTCCCAGAACCTTAATCTAGGAAAAATCCCTTTGTTTAAGCAAGATCCCTTGATACTCCTTTTTGTAGCTTCTAATACAACAGTGATTTGCTTACAGTCTATATAAAGACCACAGGGGCAGGAACTGCATCTGTCTTGTCTTCATTGTGTGAATAAATACAGTCTGACCTTACCCCTGGCCTCCCCCAGCCTTTCTCAGGGCAACCTCTTTTAATGTTTCCTGTTTGAAATTCTTCTAGTGACTTCTTCCATGACCCTAAATAATGTACTTATTTATAATATCTTGATTTATTAACTGACACAGTAATGATTGATTTCCTGTAATGAAAGATGAGGGATTAATTTACTCTCTCTACATCTCATGTTATTTCATCTCTCCTTTCCAATGTTTATGTTTCATTTTTAGTTCTTTAGTTGGGTTATCTTTATAATTGCAAATTATAAACTTAGGCCATTATTTCTTTCCATAAACATTCAACAGTTACTCTTGACTTCTCACTAGATTAGGTGAGGACAATAGTATTCCTACCATTATCTCCTATTATCTTTTCCCTTCTGCTTACAGATTTTTGCTAGCTTTACCTTTATTCTAACATCATCAGATTTATCACATATGCCATCAGTTTCATAATCATAATTTAGATTTGTCTATAGTTTGATTCTGAAAGTTGAAAACAAGTAAACAGTTTGCATTATTTTGGCTTTGTAAATTTCTAAATTTTCCTTTTGGAGTTTCTATTGCTTTTTTTCCCCCTTGTTGATAAGAGTGAATGTATTTTCCGTAGACTAAAAGTTACCTTACCATCTGTTGCATGAAATCACAGCCCATCTCTCTTCCCAGTCTGATTTTTACTTTTTTATAGATGTTGGTTGTTTTCTCTGGAAGCTTCTTGGATCCTTTTTATCTTTTCTGTCCTAAAATTTCACAAAAACATGGGACCTTTTTTAACCATTCACACTGCTGAATCTTCAGCAGTTACGTCCAGTCTGAAGATTTTTGTATTCTATAGCCTTGAGAAATTTTCTTCTGTTAATTCATTTAAAACTTCTAACCTTTTTTCCTATATTCTTCTCTTTGATTAAGTTTCTATGTCTTTTATCTTTTGTCTCATTAAAAAAAATTTTAAATGGGTGAGGGAGATTTTAAGTTCTGAAAAACGTCTTCAACTTATTCTTTTATTCATTTGTTATTTTAAAACTGTATGATGTTCCCTTTCATAGTATTCTATTTGTATCTTACAGATGCAATGTCTTCCTGAAGACTAACCGGATTTTTTTTTTTAGAATTCTCCTGTGATTTCTGAAATACTTATGTTTCCCATGAAGTCTATCATACGTATATACTCTTTCCAGGTGCTGGTTTTCCCTCCGATGTCTGATGATTCTGATTTTACTTTCATAGTTAAGGATGAAGGTCTGGTGGTTTATTTAGGACTGCTGGAGACAACCTCCTTTGCGCATGACTAGGCGGGTCTATCTCTTCCATCAGTTTCTTCCGGGACTGGGAAGGACAGCTGGTAGCTCTGCTCCCCAGAGCAGGGCTGGTTGGCTGGAGAATTTGGCTTTTGCATATAGTAATGGCCAGCTAGCCATTAGACCAGGCTCCCTCCACCCCAAACGTTAGAGTGAGGAGAGCTTTGCTCACGGGTACCCACATCTAGACTCTCAGTCTTTAGTCCTCTCCAAAAATCCATGTTTTTACCCATACACACACACACATACACACACACACACACGTTAGATATGAAAAAACTTTAGTGCTCCTGTTAATCATCTCTTTGTTTTCTGTAGTGCCAGCACAATGCCTGGCTCTAAGAAAAAACGCAATAATTGTTTTAAATGACCATATAATAACACATAGCTTTTTATATATTCATTTCTGAGGGTTCACCACTCATTAAGACACACTCCCTGTACCCAAGCAGCTAATAGTCTAGCTGCTAATGGAAGAAACAGATATGGAAACAAATCACTATAATAAGTGCAATAGAATATGTTTGTACGGCAGGCTGGCACTTGAGGAAGAGACATTAAGTCTGAACCATGGGGAGAGTAAGAGAGAGAGAGAGAGAATGAGAGCCAGAGAGAGAGAGTGAGAGAGAGAGCACGAGAGCTGCAGACAGAAGGTGACTTTCTAGAGGCAGAAGAGACTATTGGATGAAAGTGTAGCCTGCAGCCTCTGGAGCCAGGCTGCCTAGATTTGAATCCTGCTTCTGTCACTTAGCAGTTCTCCTTGGACAAGTTATCCTCTTTGCCTGTTTTCTCCCCTGTATCATGGGCAAATGATAATAGCCCCAACCTCATAGGGTTTTTGTGAGTGTTGCAGGAAGGGGAACCCCTTCCAGGGCCCGAGAGTGGGCTCTTGTCTAACACTTGGAAATGAATTGTCTGAGGAGACACACGTGCTGAAAAGCAAGAGACTTTATTGGGAAGGGGCACCCGGGTGGAGAGCAGGAGGGTGAGGGAACCCAGGAGGACTGCTCTGCCATGTGGCTCGCAGTCTCGAGTTTTATGGTGATGGGATTAGTTTCCGGGTTGTCTCTGGCCAATCATTCTGACTCAGGGTCCTTTCGGGTGGTGAGTGGAACCGCTCAGCCAAGATGGATTCCAGCGAGGAGGATCCTGGGAGGTTGGTAGGACATGTGGACTGGTGTCTCCTCTCTCCTTTTGACCTTTCCCGTATTCTTCCGCTTGATGGTGGCTTGTTATTTCCATGTTCTTTACCAGGATCTCCTGTCATAAAATAACTCATGCAAATTGTTACTGTCTTTGCCTGGCCAGGGCAGGCCGTTTCAGTCAGTGTTTCCCCTACTATGAGGGTTGAATGAATTACTTACACAAAATGCTTCAGTGGTGCTTCCCATTCAGTACATACTAGTTCTTCTCCTTATTGCTATCATATCTTGATGTGGCCTTGCATGAAGAGTTCAACAGGCCGAGAATGGGCAGATGGTTATTGCTGGTAAAATAAGCATGGTGAGCGAAGGCGCGGTGGCATGAAAGTGCAGGCACATTTAGAGAGGAGAGTGGTTGAGTACAAGTAGGATGCAGGGTTCCGGGGAATGTGTCAGAATAAAGCTAGAAAGGAGCTGGACCAGATGACAGGAGGCCTTGGAAGCACACGGAGTTGCTGCTTACACAGTCAGTTTCCTGGCTTGAGGTACTGTGTACATAGTAAGCAAGGCAATTAATGAAGTCAGGGAATCTACAACCTATGTCAAATGGAAGACTTCTAGGGACTCCATTTAATAGGTGGCATGTGAAGCTGAATCCGGCCTCTGTACCCCAAGACTGAATTAAATCTCAGTTTTGGGTGAGGTGGAAATGAATAGCTTTATTGCTTTGCCAGGCAAAGGGGGCCCCAGTGGGTTAATACTCTCAAAACTGTGTGTCCCAACTTGGAAGGGATAGCGAGAAGTTTTATGGCAAGGGTTCAAAGAGGGTGTGATCCGCTCATGGATATTCTTCTGACTGGTTGGTGGTGAGGTAAGTGGGAGTCAGCATCATCAACCTTCTGGCTCCAACTGGTCTGGGGTCTACCTGCTAGTGGGTGGCATACCGTTAACTTCTCCCACCTGGTGGGGGCTTCAGTGTCTGCAAAACAGCTCTAAGATGTTGTGATGTGTATCCCTTGAGGGGGAACCAGGACCCTGCCCCCAAGGCTATGCTATTGTTTTTTGACTGTTCCTCCCTTATCTCTGCATTTCCTCCTTTCCCTGATTATAACTGTTTGAAACTTCCCTTTGGAACTCAGGGAAGGGGACACAGGGAGGCTCTTGTGTCCAGGAGCCCCACAGGGTCCTGCTCAGTTTCACATGGACAAACGGGGAACATTGAGATTTTATAGAAATGTCTCCCTGAAGAAGATAATCAAAGAGGTGACAGGATTGAAAATAATTGAATGGAAACGTTCGTAGCCTGGGGTGGTGGTGATGGACTGGAGGTTAGGTGGTCCTTGGTAAGAGGGGTTAGGCTTGTAGGTAACCTTGAATTAGAGAATTTGGCCCAAGACGTGGGAGGGTTAGAAAACAGATTTTGGGAAGATGTGAAGATAAGCTTTCCAACCATCTAGAGCCATCGGAAGATGTAGTGGCTTGTCCTGTGAGGAAGGAGGGCTTCAGTCACTGGAAGTGCCTGAGCGAATGGAGGTTGCTAGATCAGAGCTGATGTGAGGTGGGCGTGGGGTTTTCTGCCTTGGGTTGGTCCTACCTCATTCGAGGTTTTACTGACTGCACGTGCCTCAGCTTACGTGATGTGATCTTTAGGCCAGAACTCATTTCTGAGTTTCTTCTGTTGCAGTCCCAGCATCTTCTGCCCACCTCTTTCCCCAGCTGTAGGGGTGTGGTTTTACTTTGCTTTAGAAGTTTCAGCACTGAAGGGATGGATTGGTTCAGTGCCAGCAAGCAAGCTGAGACCAAGGCTCTAGGACTGTTGCAGTTTGTCATACCCCTGACATCTGCCCAAACAGGCCTGAAAATGGCTTTGTGAAGTCTTTAGTTGGCTGCTCCCCACCCTCTGATTACACAGGCCTGTACTCTTTGCAAAGATCAAGCTGTATTTCCTAATACCATTCAGTCTCCTTCCTCTGCTTTCCTTCAATATCCCTCAATCCCTGCTCCACAGACTGGGAGGGTCCTTACAAGTACCTGTCTCCACAAAGCTTAGGCAGGACAGGAAAGACAGGGCATGCCGAATCCCTCTTTCAGACTCAGCTCTTACTTCCACCATCTCTGTTCCTTTGAGGCCTTTGTCTGAGGCTCAGAGCTGATTTTTTTATGGCTGCCTGCATGCCTGCACCTAAAAATTCCCAAGCCCTACAGTCATTATTTTTCATTATGGAGGCTTTTGAAAGTCATCTCATCCTCAAAGATTTCTTGGTACACAACACAAGCCAACATGGAAAGCCTCACGATGTTGCCTTGAACAGGTGCCTGGGGACTTGAATAAGGCTTCAAAGAACAAAAGTAAAATGGCATTGCCACAGGAAGGTAAGAACCTGAGGAAACTAGAACGATTTCTCCCGAACCTAGCTAATGATCTTTGTTAAGGATGCTGATTTGCGCCGTGTTTTATGCTGGACGATGCAAAACAAACCATGTGCACAAAAGCACTAATTGCTTCATTTATTCTTCCACTTTGCCAGGGGACCAGCAGAGCTCACTCAGCCTCAGAATGGAAAATTACATGTTGGAGAGAAAATAGCCACACAAAAAGAATGACAATGCAATTTGAGTTCTGCTTGTTTACATATTTTATTTATCCAGTGAAGGAAAGGAAAAAAAAAAACAGACTTTGAAGGTGGCACAGATTCTGAGAGGATACCAAGGTCATGTGTTCCATTTCCCTCAGGCTAGTTTAAATCCACAGATTAAATAAAAGTGTAAAGGGATGAGATGAACATTTTACTGGAGAAGAAAATGTCTTCTTTGAGAAAGAAAACCCTCTTTAAGGTTAATATCTACTCAGGGGTTTCTTATTGGAGGATGGCTTACTTTTGTTTTTATAAAAATATGACTGCATTGTATAAACTGCTGGAGTTGGATATTTAGAAGTAGGTGGCATCGAGGCTGCTGATTTGGTGACTTTCTGGGAGTCCAGGTCTGGAAGAATCCCACTGTGGTGAGAGCCACAAGAACACTGTAAACATCCTTGGTCGTGGACACACAATGATGCACGGCAAAAACGGAATCTCAGACATCACAGACCAGGATGCCCGTTCTACAGGTGGGGAGACTGAGGCCTGGGAGGTTAAGTGCTTTCCCCAAGATCACACAGCTAGTTAGTAATAGGAACTCAAATTTCTTGGCTTCTAATTCAGTGCTTTTGTACACTGCATAAATAGATTCTCCTAATATTAATTTCTTTCCCAAGATTCTAAAGTTGGCAATTTGAGCTCTCTAAGTGGGAAAAAACTAGAGAAAACAAACAAAAAAAAGACTTATGGAGAATTCTGATACGTTTGTGTCTGATTTCAAGAACCTCATGTTAAGTTAGAGTTAAAAGACCAAAGTTTGGGTCAAAATCAGGGAACTTGATTTTTCTGTGAACACACGACAATATCTTACATGTAGTGAGACAAGGAATGGAAAGCAGCACCACACAGGAAAGATTAGAAAAACCAATACTAGAAAGTAAAAAGGACCACATCAGCCATTGGTAGGCTGGTCTAAACTGTTCAGCGCTTTCCAAGAACACGGAAAATGACACAAAGTCACACTGTATGAGAGGGGAGTTCCAGAGAGCTCCTGGTGGGCACCCAGCAGCACCTCTTTAAGCAGCCGGTGCCTGTGCCCAGGCTGACCCATGGCATCAACGGTCCCCAGGGCCACTGAATGGAATGAGTGTGAGCTCACACACCACACTGCCCACAGCCCAGCACAGCCCTGGGGCAGGTCAACACCAAATCCTTATCATTTCCCAAACTGGCCTGCTCCCTTGTAACACTGGGCATAAATTACAGAGGGGAAGACCGGGCTGGAAAATGTTTCAGGTTGCCGCTATGGGCTGGACATTTTGAACCCTGGACAAAGTGACTGGTATCTTTGTTTCTCCCGGGCCTGGAGCTCTTGTAATGGGCTGGGTGTGGGCCTTGATGTCTGCGATTCGCTCTTTAAACTTTTGCTGAAGGAATTTCTCTTCTTTGGAGTAGCTTTTTGCGAACACCGACATCAGCAGGCACCCTGCCATGGACGTGCCCCCGATGCAGAAGAGCACGGCGCCCGCCAGCTTGCACATGTCAAGGGCTCCATTAAACTGGACAGCGTGCGTGTCCACCATCACGAAATTGGCCTCACCAAAGGCTTCGATTTTGGGGGGCACAAGAAAGCCCACTGCCAGGACAGTCAATCCAAGAATCACGAAGACTGTGCCCAAGATGAGTCCAACCTAGCGAAAGACACAATGCAATAAGATAGAGTAAACCTGGCACTTCAGGTCTCCAGGGTAGGAGTGGCCTTGTTTTCTGAGACAAGAGACTGTCCCCAGTCACCTCTAATTTGTATGAGAAGCCTGCATAATTTTGTAGTTAAAAAAGAAGGTGAAGGAGGACTTTTCTGATTTTGATGCCAACCAGGAACTGCAGCACTGCCTTGATTTTTCCTTTGAGCTTCCTGTTTGTCCAGTGCTTTGCAATCAACAGCGCCCCCTTTGGCTTATGTTGTCTTGTTTGGCCTTGAGCAAGAGAAAAGCAGCCTGGATACCCAGGAGCTGGTGTTACTCTATCCACTAGGCTTTGATGTTCTTAGAAGCTGGCCTGGGGCCCCCATTGATACCATGTTGTTTTGTGGGCACAGTCAATCTTGCAGAACCTCAACATCAGACAAGCTCATTCTGCACCCATGATGAAGTGTGACAAACCAAGGCCACTTCATAATTTTGTCTAAGCGCAGACAAAAACAAGGTTATTGTACAAACCACAAGATTCTGCGCACCTCCCACCCCACCCAATATGAATGACTGCTGCTTCTTTACAGTTACAGTCTTAGTCTCACTCTAGTCCACCCCCTGTATAGATAAGATTTATTAAGATACCCAATCATAGGATTATTCCTGATAATCCAGAGTGAACTCTGGCTCCTGTAGACTTCCCAAACCCCTGCAACCCCAAGTCACCCAACTAAAGCCCACATCCTATAATACATCCTTTCTTACATTCTCTTACTGAAATGCCCAGGAGCCCCTGTGGTGTCATTCTGTCTCACTGTGATGAGTAATATACTCAACTTGTTCAACATAGATGTGATTTCGGCAGGTGGCCATCGACAGTCTGTGTAACTACTCACCCCTTCCCCAAGCAAGTGAAGAAGGAACCATCATTACCAGTTTATAGGCAAGGAAATGTAGCCTCGTGGAGGGTAGGTCACTGCCCCAAAGATAGACAACTGGCAAGTAGCAGAGGATGGGCTAGAAGCCACAGATCTGACCTCCAGGCCAGTGCTCTTTCTCTTCTAACATGTAGCTGTTTGCGCTTTACTTGTGCAGATGTTGAGAAATGTTAAGAGCAGCAGATGGAGATGAAACTGCATTAGCTCAAGTTCTAATAAAATGTAACCCACTGAAAATGGAAAGTAATATACCATTTGGCGGTTGAAGCTCAGAGGCTTGGAATTAACAGACTCAGGCTTGGATTCTAGCACTGCCAACTAGTACTTGAATCATAGAAGGAAAGTTACTTAAATACTCTCATTAATTTTCCCATTTATAAAATGATAAATGATAATAGTACCTACCTCATAAAGCTGTGAGGACAAAACGAGACCATGCCTGAGAGCACTCAGCCCTGTGCCTGCCTAAGTCATACGTTGTAATAAGTAGATACTATTGTTATTATTTGGAAATGTGCCTCTTGTAAAATTATGCTGCATTGGCAAGAGCACTGCAACAGTCACTCAGTACTTGGAATAAAGAACAGCTAATACAGCTTATTTTTTAAACACATTTTTCATTTCCTCCTGTTCCTAATTGCTTTTAGTTAAAATAACAAGGTTGGAAAAATAACCAAATGTATAACACCATTTAATCTTGAACATCTAAAGTATATTTATCTATTTATTTACTGTGTTTCAGGGTAATACACTTTATTAGATAACTTCTTTAGTAGAAGGTTTGGATAATAGAAAACATTTGCAAATCCACCACTCTGACAAAGGGGGGAAGAGAGCTCATATTATTGAGCATCGGTTATGACGTAGGCACTGTGCTTTTCACTTAATCCTCACCAGCATCTTATGAGATGTAGATATTTTTATCCCCATTTCACCTATAAGAAACTGAGGTTTATTAGATTGAAGAAACATAGTTCAAAGTCCACTCTTTAAGCACGTGGTCTCTAACCCAGGTCTGCATGACTTCTAAGCCCCACTCCCCACTTTCATTCTCCCATGATACTTCACCGATTACTATTTTGTACATTACCTCTATAATTTTTAAAAAATTACAATAAAGTTTTAGTCACCATATATGAATGAATTTCCATTATGTAATAGTGTAAAGAAACTGAAAAACCAACAAAAAGAGTCAGTATAATGTCTTCTGAAAAAAAAAAAAAAAGAAAAACTATTGTACATAAGATATAAGTACTGCAGAAAAAATTGGGTTGTAAAATATCACACTTTGGATGGCTTTCTACATTTTTTGAAGAATGGTGTCAAATTCACCTTCAAAGACTAACCGTTATAATATTTAAAAGATGACTCATGTTGGAATATTCTGAACGCACAAACTAAATTAAATATCCATGGTGACATGCTTCATATGTCACTAAATTACCTTCCTCCTCAAGAACTGGTACAGATTCTCAAAAATTGAGGGCAGCAAAAATGTATCCATCTTCGTTTCTAAGGTTCTTAAGAGCAAGGGGGGCCAGGGTGCTCCATCTTCTATTTCTGTCTTTCTGTCCGCAGCAGTCAGTCCAGCCTGTGTCCAATATATATTCCTGACTGATTAACTTAAACCACCAGACTGCTGAATCCGGAGCCAGGTGATTGATTCTCAGAGCAGTCTGTTCCTCAGTTGAACAGTGCTTTATAGATTAAAATCCACTCTTGGAATATCACTCAGAAGCTAAAAGGCAAACCCTGCCTTGCAGATGGCAGAACTCCTGCTCATTTCAAGAACTGGAAAGTGGCTGGCCTCCCCAAGCCTTCTCCCTTTTCCCTGTTAAATCAGAGGATCAGAGAGAGGCCCGCCATCTGTGGAGGGGAGCATGACGTAATGAATAGTATGTAATGCCCAGGATTCTGGGGGTGCCATCAGTGCAAGTCTAATGAGGATCTCCAAAAGATGTGCCCAGAGAGGGACTCCAAACCTGTTCAGACATGTCAGGGAGAGCGTGGGATGGTAGGCATGAAGGGAAAATGCTGGGAATACTTCCCTGAGTGTAGTAGTGGTGAGGAGGGATGCTGGGATATATCCACTTAATCCTGGTACCATCTTGGAGTACTGAATGGAATAAAAGTTTGGGGAGTGATGCCATATGGTATCATAAACTTTGTCTCTGGACACAGCTCTAAGTTGAAGTGGTCCCAGGTCTAAGAGAAAAGGGGCTCTATTAAATAGAGTTTAAGAAATGCAACACAGAGGTTTCTTTTTTAAAGGTTCTAAGAGAGCAAACCAGCTCTGTTTGGAGCCATGCAAAGAGTTGCAACGCTGCTGGGTGAGGGGCTTCCCAGAGTAGCCTGGTGGTGTGGGATGTTAGATGCACACCAATAGGGAGAGAGAAGGGCCTCTGCAGGTGATGAAAAGCAAACTTTAAAGACAGCAGCAAGAGCAGTTTTTGTGCTGTGACTTCTGATGACTCTCTTGACTGTGCGAAGGATGGGTGAAAACCCAGTCCCTGCTGTTGCAAAGGAGGATTGGATGGCGGGGAGAGTTTGGATTCCAGAAATTCTGCAGCTGGGGGCCACAAGCCAGAAGCTGCTGTTGTTTTGACCAGCATCCCCTTTGTGGTCTGTCTGTGAGCTGATGAGATCTGAAAATGCAGTTCACTCCAGTAAGTGGAGCTGGCAGCAGGAGCAACGCAGCTGTTCTGGCAGAGGGGAGGCGGTAATGAGTGGTGGAAGCAGGAACCAGCATGGCAGGGAAGAGCGGCGTGTGGGGGGAGATGGCTGGATGGAGCTAAATGGGAAAGAAGCCTTCTGCGTTAGAGGTGAGATTCAGAAGCAGCGCAGCAGGAGTGAAGACTGGCTTCTCTTCTTCTCCATCAGCCCCGAGGGCTGCTGCCCACCAGGACCTGGGCTCGGAGTGCTGTCACCTGCCGGAGTGACGGCGGATTCTAACTCGTCTGTCCTGACTCTCTTGCCTGACCTGCTTGTAGGGACACTGAGCTTTGCAAAGCAACGACCAGTGCCGGGCTGGGATCAGGTCCTTCCACATATGCGTCACCTGCTACAGTCTCTACAGCCCTCCTTCACCTGGGTAGCAGGATCCTGCATTGGCTCCGCTGCCTTACAGAGGCTTTGTTCCTCCAGCCTGTCAGCACATTCAATCGCTTCCATCTTCAAAACCTATTCTAGAGCCCTGTGTCCTCCACTAGCTACTGCTTGAACTTATTCCTACCCTTGGTAGCCAAGCCTAGTCTTCCACCATTTCACTGAAACCCCTCTCTCTGAGGTCACTGATGACCTCCTAATGGTCAAATCCAATTTTTCTTTTCTTCATTTGCATATTCTGCAGTCATTGATTTTAAGTACTTAGGCTTTCTTAAAACCCTCACCAATGGTTACCCCTGACACAACTCTCTTCCGCTTCTGTCTTTAACAACTCACTCTTAACTTGCTTTGCCAGACACTCTAAAATTATTGGTGTCCCCCAGGGTTCCAGCCCTGACTCACACCTCTAACTCAATATGTTCTCTCTATGGTTTAATTTGTGGCCGCAGTTCCAACTCCCACCTATATACCAGTGACTTCCAAATGTCCAACTCCAGCCTAGATTTCTCTCCTGGGCTGTAGCCCCACATTCGTGACAGAAATGTCCCAAAGGCTCTGCAAAACCCAAATATTCAAAATGGTGTTCCTCTCTTCTTTCCTTCCCAGTTTTTCTGCATTCCTGCCGCCTGCCCATTCACTGAGTCCTGCCTCACATTCGTAGTCAATGGATAATTAAATCTTATTGATTCTGTCTCACAGAATTCTCTTGACTCTTGTCTCTCCATCACTACAGCTACTCTAATGGTAACAGAGCATTATTAACTCTTGCCCAGATCATTGCAACAGCATTCTGATGGTCTCCATGGCTAGTCTCATCCTTTGTCCTTTTTTTTTTTTGCGGTACGCGGGCCTCTCACTGTTGTGGCCTCTCCCGTTGCAGAGCACAGGCTCCGGACGCACAGGCTCAGCGGCCATGGCTCACGGGCCCAGCTGCTCCACAGTATGTGGGATCTTCCCGGACCGGGGCACGAACCCATGTCCCCTGCATCGGCAGGTGGACTCTCAACCACTGTGCCACCAGGGAAGCCCCCTTTGTCCATTTTTCAAGTGTCATCTGAGAATTTTTCTTTTTTTAGATAATAACCTCATGGTTTCTTCTCTTAAGGGACTTCCTTATTCATTTCTAGAATAAAACCATCTCCTTAATATCTAGCAAGACTTTGAAGAGAAGTCCAAGATGTAAGTTTAAACTCTTGACTTAGCTTAAGGGGGAAACTGGAGAGACTGGGACAGGTAGGAGGAGGGTCTTGAGAGAAAAGAGAGGTACCAGCATCATTTTCACTTTTAGTAAGTCTGTGGAGGAAGAGGTCTTGCTTTGTACCTGCCCATTGCTATTTAACACCCTTTGGGAGATTTCTAATATTGGTTGAGGGAAAGGTAAAGGAGGAGGATAACCCTGAGATGAGGAAAGAACGACTGGGCTAAGAAGACTGCTCCCGTTAGCTCATACCTGCAGTACTTCAGCTATCTGCTGCACCATCAAGTAGCAACTGTCTTAGTCAAGGTCAAGTGCAAGGGTGAGAAAGAAAAACTCCACCACAGCCTGTTAGGCCCTTGGGCAGAGGTAGTGGGTGGCAGGGGGTAGGTGGGACCGTGTCACATAGATTTTTGCAGATGTCAGCAGTTGCAGGTAAATTAGCAGTGGCGGAGGCCACCATGCAGTAATCCAGAAGCTGTGAGGCACAGAGAATGTGTATAATACTGTGTGTGTGTGTGTGGGGGGGGGCTGTTTACACCTGATTGTGAGACAGCCTTCCCAAGAAAGCCTAGCTTTATTATCTTACCTTCTCACTGTATTCAATCAAGCAGGAAGGTTCTGGAGAAATTTCTACTTCACAGCCTGCTGAGTCTCTGTGATCTGGCTCTTGTATACATTACCGTGTTCATCTCTCGGCCTTTGTCCTCCACGCCTAACTCTTACCCCAGCCACAGTGAACTCTTGGCATCTCCTGAGCATGCCATCTTCTCTCATGACGCAGCTTCTGTGACGCTCTTCTTTCTGTAGTGCTTTTCTGTTCCTGTGAACTCTTCTGTGGAGTCACTTCCTCCCCAGGCTGCATCAGGTCTGTCCAGTAAGTACTGCAACAACTGGCACAGTGGCTTGTAACAACCTCTGTACACATCTACCTTTCTTATTTGACTGTGAACTCCGTCAGGTGAAGAACAGTGTTGTGTTCACAGCTGAATCCCGGAGCCCACCACAGAGGCTTGTGCACGGTGGACATATAAACGTGTAGAAAGAACAGCATTGTGAGAGCGAGGTTACATCGGTCCATGTGGTAGAGCAAAGTTTCTAGCTCAGGCCCATTTGATTCCAATCCCTGTTCTCATTAAGCCCCTCCTTGCTGCCCACTGCTAAGGAGCTGGCTCAGCGGCAGAGTCCTCCTGAGGCTCTGTGAGCGTGGCCCCCAGTGAGAGACCCACGTGGCCTCAGCAATGCTATAGTGGAAGAGAGGGAAGGGGGAGCCCATGTCTTGAACCACTTACAAGATGCAGATTGAAATGAAAGAAAAAACATAAAAAAGTATCATAATAGAAACACGTGCATAATCAGTGCTTTTCTCTGGGTTGATTCAAAGCACTTCATACGCTCACTGGCATGAGTTCCCTTATATTCCCTAGGAGGAAACCCAAGAATGGTTGGTTTATTCCCTTGGTAGAGGTGAGGTCTCTAAGACAGTGAATTCTTTGGTTTTTCAGGTTGACTGTAGGCTTCTGAGTGCCCAGTCTAGTGTTTTATGGTCAGGATGTAAGTCTAAGATTTGGATTTTGCTGGAATATAATCTCTATGAGGCCGTGGACTTTTGGCCAGTTTTATTCTCTGAAGTAGGTCCAGCACAACAGGGAACAAATACTTCTGGATCTTGTTTGCATAAAACAGAAGAGAGAAAATACTGAAATCTGAATTCTAGGCTTGGTAATTTACTGAGAGTTCTTTATTGTAAATCCTTACCCATGTATTATTTGATGGATTTATAGCTTCACAACTCGTATCACTACTAGTGCTTTGGAACCACTAGCCTTTGCAATATTCTGTATGTCAGTGGCATTTTAGGCTCTTGGCACAATAGACCTGTGAGGCAAATATTTGTTTTTTTGACATAGAGAGAAGCAACCACCCACTTACCTGGGTAAATACAAGATGTGCCAAGCTTGGCTATGTATTTCATTGGTCCAGGCCAGTACGGAGTCATCAGAGGTGACACTTGTACAGAATAAGAAGGCTGGCTTGACCAATTCTAATACACAGTGCCTGACACTAGTAAGATTTTGAATCAACACAGGTCTTGGGTAATCATAGTAGCAACCATATTACCAATATTTTATTTATTAACTAGATTTCCAGTTTTATTTCTGTTTCAGAACTCAGTGTTCCATACAACGTCTGGTACTAGGAGCTAATATATTAAGTACTTATCAAGTGCCTCCCAGACATTGTTCTAAGCTCTTTGCATCTGTTATCTTATTTAATTCTCACAACTTATGTGGCAGGTACTATAAGTATCACCGTTAGAGGCTCATTTAAGGTCAATTAAATTACCCAAAGTTACAGAGCTGAGATTTGAACCCATGTAATCTGAGGACAGAGTCCGTGCTTGTAACCATCACTATGTTACATTGCCTCTTGTTAAACTCTATTGCCAGTACATTGTAAATTTATGTCAGTATCAACGTCAAAGTTTCTGGGATCTTTTGGGGATGATCAGAAACCTCCAAAACACAGAATATTAGACCTGGAGGGAATTCAAGGCATCATCTAAAGCTGTGCCTTCTCAGTAGCCCTTCCTACATCCTTGTCCTTTTCTTGATTTCTAAATGTTGGAACATTCAATGCCCTTTTCTCTCTTATGTCTATACTCTCTTCCTAGGTGATCTTGTCTAGTCTGGTACCTTATATACACTGTATATATCAGCGACTCCCAATTCATGAGCTGAAGTGTATTTAAATTGCTACTAGAGATCTCCACGTGCATGTTTAATAGGCACCTCCAATGTAGCCATGCCAAAGTCAAACTCTTGACTCCCCACCCATCCCACTGCTCTCCTGGTGTTCTCCATCCCAGTGAATTATAACATCATCCACTAAAGAGCTCAGGCTGCAAGTCTCTAAGTCATGCTTGACTCTTCTTTCTTTTGTTTCTAATTTGCCAACATGTCCTGACAGCTTGGCCTTCAAGCTTTATGCTAAATCTGACTACTTCTCGCCATCTCCATTAACACCACCGTAATCTAAGCCACCATTATTCTTGCCTGGATACTTTAACAGCCTCTTAAGTAATCTAGCTGCTTCTATCCTTGCCTTCCTATAATTTATTTTCCGTACTGTAGCCAGAATGATCTTGTTAAAATACTGGTCGGGTCATGTCACTCATCTGCTTGAAATGTTCAGGTGGCTTCCCATGGATCTCAAGGTAAAAGCCAAAGTCCTCACTGTCACCTACAAGGCTCCACACAAATCATCTGTGTCCTGTTATTTTTTCTGAATCCATCACCTGTTCTTTCCCCTCTCTCATTCCTCTCCAACCAGATTGGATCTCTTGCTATTTTTCAAACACACCAGTGTTCCCATTTCAGAGCTTTTGGACTTGCTATTTTCCCAGCCTGCAATGACCTTCAGCCAGGTAATTTTATGGTTTCCTCCCTGGTATTTGCTCAAAGGTCATCTCCTCTGAAAGGCTTTCTGTGATCAGCATAACTAAACACCAGTTCTCCATCCTTCCCTATCCTCTTATTCTGATTTATTTCTCTTCGTAGCACTTGCCACTACCATTCTGTGGTGTGGTTTATTCGTTTATGGTCTGTTTCCCACGATAGATTGTAAGTTCCTTGAGGGCAGGGACTTTTTCTTCTCCCATTTACCACTTTAATTTCTGGTACTTTGCAACTTGGCACAGAGTAGGTGCTCACTAATTATATGCTGAATGACTGAGCTTATTGTCTGGTGAGGCTCCTTCCACTTGAGGGAGCTGAAGCTCATAAAGCCTCATGACCACATATCCAGGAGAGGCAGAGCTGGCAGACTGACCACTGTATTGTGTCTCAGTATTAACTCTTTGTAGTATCCAACTGTTTTTTCTAATAAGTATTGTAAGTTGTCAACTGATACTTAACCAAACCTTAAGGGAGGCTGAAAGCATGTTTTGCCTTTGGATGGCTGTCATAGTTGGTGAATTTAGTGGCACATTAATAACAATAGCAAAAATAATAATTAACGATGGCAATTATATCTATTTATGTTTAACCTGCAAATCAACAATTGTGCTGTGTGTAGAGGCTTTCTTCAGCCCAAGGGTTATAGTCTCCTTTCCTAAGGAAGAAAACTGCACTTAGTGTCACTGAGAGGGATGCACACACAGAGTCCCAGACTTCTCAGTTCTCTATTGCTGAATTATTTCCCGTATCAAATGACTTCTCCACTTCCTGAGTTAAACACATGCTCTTTACTTACCTTCCAGAATACTGAGCTCCACCTGTTAGGTGATCTCTGGATCTGGAAATCATCCTCATACTCCCAGATGGAGGTGGTACAGTCCTCATAAAACTGGTGCAGGTACGACCGGACTCCATAGCGCTGGTACCCGCCCTCAGTAGCAGCCTGTGCCTGCTTGGACCCACAGACGTTGCTGCAAGAACTCATCCTTCCCAGCTGGAATGACAGCACCCACAGGCATCAACCACATGAGTTCTGGCCTCGGTATCAAAAGGCAAATTAAAGGTAAGAACCAGGCTGAATAATGTCAGCCTGTTTGAACAATGCTCTTTTCTGGCAAGAAAAGACACGTTTAAAGACCAGCCTTTCTGACCCAAGCTGCTCTTCTCTACTGAATGCAAAATTATCCCAAACACTCAATAACTAGAACTGGTTCTCCATAAATGAAACGAGACACAGCTCACTTAGATGATGCAAAAATTTAAGCAGGAAGCATATGAGAAATGGCAACAAACCAGCTGAGATTTTCACTGTCTTGACAAGAAATCTTTAATCTCTTAGAATCCAGTAGTCTTTACACTTCCATGTTAAAGGATTAGGAAGGCACTCTCACTTGGTGTAGATGGAATTTGTCCTGGACTGTCCTCTTAAATGCTTAACCATGTTCCCTTGTGGAAACTACATGGTGTTACGTAGCTATTTGAAATTTTGCCTTCGGATCTCATGTATCTTGCTCTAACAATTGTCAAGTTGTACAGAAGCTTTATTAAAAAGTTGCTGAGCAACTTACGCTTCCTGCTTTATCACAAATGGCTTGGCCAATAATTGATACCTCACTGACTCTAACTCCAGATATTTCAGGCATTATTTATGGATACATCTGTCCACGTGGGATGCTAGAGCCTAATGTAGAGGGTAGACCTACCTTTTACTATTTCCCATTAAGTGTCTACTATAAATAAAAAATGCAGAGAATTGTTTAACAAAACTAAGCTCTGGGTGGGTTGTTTGGGACTCTGCCTTCTTCAGATGGAAATTTCAACTTGATCTGATCTAATTTGACCTTAGAGGCATGTGGTTAATAATTCATGGTAAAAAAAAAAAGGAATTACTGAAGGACAGAAATTTTGGTGAGTAAGAGAATTCTCAGTTATTCTGTTTGTTCTTTGGTTTTCTGATCTCCATATAAGCAGATAAATAGGTAGCTAGAAATGTGAAATACTTTTTTAGATTGTTCAATTATCCTCTAGATGGTTTTCCCTGTGTGGACATAGTTTTAGACTCTAGACAGTTTTCCCTGTCTCAACATGACAAAGCAAGGAACAATATAGAAGGAGAATAATTTTCCCACTGACCCAGGTTCTCAGGACCTGTGCTATAATCCAGGCAATAAGAAGACATATTAAATGTTTCCAATTACTTGCCAAGAAACCAAGTAGTAATGTTTACCTACAAGAAAAACTTAACCTAAAATTCTAGCAGGTGTTCCTGTGTGGCCACTTAGTTTGGTTGTATAGAATCATGGGGCTAAAGTCAAAGTTGAACCCAGGGACTCACTGTCCCATGACCACAAAGTGAACCCTTAAGAATATCTTGTAAATGTGTGCCCTCAGCCACAAGTGGGTTTTGGTTAGAACATGTGGTCAAATTCAGGAAAATAGGGCCCTGACCTTAGAAAAATGATGCAAACTGGTATAACTGATGGTGACTGATAACCTCATCTTTTAAAGTGTTGGTCAGTGTTACATTTAGTGCCTACCTCCTAGTGACTTCCTCCTGTCTCAGGTCCAGCTACCATCTAAAGAAATCACCCACGAGGAGAGATCAGGGAAGGAAATTTTTTGTTGTTTTTTTGCTTTTTAACATTTCAGAAGGATATTATTTCTTAAAAAAAATCAAGATTTCAGAAGGGACTTTGCCTGATTAGAGCCGCAGTGTCTGATGGACCAAATTCTTTTGTTAACCTAGTTTTCATATTTTAAATGCTAGGATGATCTCTTCAATACCTTTTATTTAATGCTTACACAAAGAAGATGATTAATAAGGGCCCATTACTAGTGATATCCAAGTAGAATAATTTTAAAGGCACTTTCTTTTAAGACATTCTAATAAACTTTCAGTCAAGGGGAAATGGGGTTAGTATTACTAAGTCTGCTTTGTCACTGAAGAAACTGAGGCAAAGAAAAATCATCTGCTAAAGGTTATATCATGAGTCAGGGAGCAGATGAAAGACGACAATACAGTAAACAGGAGTATAGATTGAATCATATATTTGCATAATCAGAACCAACTCATACAAATATATATGTTCAGGTTTTCAATAAAGCATTGGAGACTTTAACATGAAAAAAGGACAAAATGATATGATATGATAGGAATAAAAACAACCCCTCATAGCAACAGTAAGAGTTATCTTCCTTAGATGCTAAAATCATTCTTTCTCAGGATTTAGCTTTGGTGCAGAGCAGGACCTTGTAACATATTGTAGTCATTCCCTGCACTGCTTGTTTCCAGCACACTAGGTTAAATGTTTCTGCTTTATAGGACGAGACTCAGTAGTCCAACTTGGTTAAACACAATATAGGTAAAATCATAAAAGAGATAGAAAATGTCATAAAACAAATGCTTTTGAGCCTGAGTGATAGATGGCTCTACTCTAAGTCAGAATGGATTTTTAGTGACGTTAGACACATTCCAGAAGAGAAATCCCAACACATCTTACTCTCTCCTCCAGGCATACAAAGTACAAGAACACGGCCTGCGCTGTGATAACCACACAGAACAGAGAATGGGCTCTAATGCTAGTTCTTGATCTACAACTTACTGGTTTTGACATCTCAGGTAAGCTCAGTAACCTCTCTGGGCTATGGTTGCATCATCCTTAAAATAAGATGGCTGGACCAGATAACCTCTAATTCCTTCTAGACATAGATTTTTCAAGAGTCTTTGGCCATGAATTTACAGAATGAGTCGATTATTTTTGTCTGATAAACAACTGGGCTTAGGGATTTCCCATGTCCTCCCATGCTCTCAATGATTGATTGTCAGATTGCTTTATTATAGTGTGCATGAAGCTTTAGTTTAAAAGAGTATATAAGCTACTAGTTGGGTTAGTTACTTGGTATTCAGTAGACTGAATGGTTGTGTATTGTTTATTTGTTCAATAAGTTATTTTAGTATAGTGTACATTGCCTAAAATAGTAGTCCATGGGGGGGTCTTAGAGGTTTCATACATCTTTCCAAACATATAATTTGTTGGAATTCACTGTTAGAGAAGACAGATCACTTGGTAGAACATGTATTTTAAAATACAACATTTTAGAGTAGAAATTTTGCACTTGCGAAATCTCAACAGAGAGTTACATTCCTCATAGGTAACTTTTTGTCCCAATATAGAAAATGTTAGTTATTTGGAATCTACTTGGTTGATTGACACCTCCAGTATCATAAAGAGGATACATGAGATCATTTCATAAAGTCACTTTAAAAGCTGGGCAATGAGTATACGATAAACTAGGGTTGAGAAGAAAGGGAAGGTATGTGCAAAGGCGTTTCAGCTTGCCTCAGCATTTATTTAATGAGTAAGGTTTCTTGAGAATTGTGGTGTTTGTGTTTCAATAGGTGTAGTAGTGGCAGCAAAAATAGTAATGTTAAATCTATGGCTGCTGTTAGTGATGGATCCTGAAGGGGCTCCTTTCTTGAGAGAAAGACTTAACATCCTAGGAAGTACATGCATGGGGGGGAGGTGAGTGAAAATATTCTCCAGTATTGTATTTAAATGAGTCCTTGTGAGTTTTCATTTTATAAACATTCTGGTGGAGCCTGTTGCATCTTCACTGCCAGCGTGGCCATGGTGATGGAGCACAAGCAGCATAAGTGTCTGGTTACTTGGTCATCTATGAAGGGGGAATTGTTTTCATTTTTCCTGAAGGACCTTATGGGTGCTGATAAGTGAGGATCCATCCATGGTTTTCTTCTTTTTATTATTTGTTTATGGTATCTATTTCAACCGCATGCACAGTTATACATTAAATGGATATTCAAACCCCCAAACTCTTCTGAGAGGCTTTCTACAATGAGCATAATAAATATCAGCCCTCTATCACTCTCTATCCCCTTGTCTAGATTTGTTCCCCTTCATAGAACTTGTTATTACCTGATCCTCTGTTATGTGGTTTATTTGATGGTCTGATAAGACCTTGTACATGATAAACTGTAAACTTCACCAGAGCAGGGACATTTTCTGTCCTGTTTACCACTTTGAAATTTCTTGGCACAGAGTTCCAGATGGGTTGGTGTGGATGATGGCCTGAGTGGTCCTTGATTTTTCATTCCTCCCTTCCTTTGGTGTTTTTAAACCACTGGTTATATGCCAGATTACGTGACACGGTGCTTACAAAGATGAGTGGGGCACACATTTTGCTCTCAGTTGACTCTTGGGTTAGAAGAAGAAGCACTTCTGAAGCAGTAAGTGCAACAAAATGGGCACCAAAATGAGGTATTTGCAGCAGGAAGAAGTATAAATGCTGAGAATCCCTTGAATGATTACTCTATTCAGCAAACAAACCCATGTGTGTGTTACCATGATCTGTATGTGTGCTACTACACTACAGTATCAGTTTGTTGGAAATTTGAATTTCAGTCTAATAGAAGCAGTTACTCTTTATTTTACTTGAAAAATGTTCATAACCATGGAAATAGAAATAAGGCTTTATGCCTCATGAAACCTTAAGAATACCAGAGATTTTACAGTATTTGTCTTCATGGTCTCCTTGAGAGAAGAGAGGCAGAAAACTGAGGCACAAAAAGGATGAGTGTTTTCCCATGGCTCTATGTGTGAGTCAGTTGTGAAGCCAGGCACAGGCCCTGTTCTATTTATTCTCTTTGAAAGATCACTCAAGTTTTCATACTGCTTTTCTCTCCCATAAAATCATTCTGAGATAATGAGAGTGAAGTTCCCATTAGAGACACTTTTCCACAGGGCCAGTGCTGCAAGGTATAGGCGCATAGCTGATTTAGACCATTTATCCAACACTACACCAAAAGGTCAATTCGCTTAAAAGAATCAGTTAGACTCAAGAGTGGATGCAGGAAGGCATGAAAGCCTGCTAACAGCTTTTTCATATTTAAATCAGGCATTCTGGAATTATATAAGCATAACCTTAAAACCTGAAAATGTATTTCTACCAGTGAACCATTTCAGAGATATTTTATTGTCCTGGAATAGTGGTAGAGATTGTGGCTCTGCACTGTGAGTTTTTATTTCCTCTAAGTCAGTGGCTATGCAGCCACTTTTATAATTTTTAAAAAAGGGGGTAATGATACGCAGTTATCTTATTACTTTGCCCCTTTGAGATGTACTTTTAAGTAAGGTAAAATAAAGTACAAAACCGCAATGAGAAGAGAAAAAGAACCCATATTCTCTTTAAACCTCTTCTTTATCGATGTGCAGACCAGAAGGTGCTTATGAATTTACATGTGACAAGGTTTGATTCTTACCTTTGAAATCCTCCTCTTCCTCTTCTTGTTGTTTACTCTTTGACCTTTCCTTTTAATGGCTCATTCTTCAAACCTATTTAAGAACAAAAATCTCTGCAGAATGTGATCCAGATAAAAGTCTAAACTTCATAAGTCATTTTTATAACTTGTAAAGAATCATTTAATATTGACAAAAACATTGACAAAGGACTTCCTGTTCAAGAGCAAAGATAGTTTTTTCATTTTTACAAAAGTATAACATATTTTATAACTTTTTTTTTTTTTTTTTTTGCGGTATGCGGGCCTCTCACTGCTGTGGCCTCTCCCGCTGCGGAGCACAGGCTCCGGACGCGCAGGCCCAGCGGCCATGGCTCACGGGCCCAGCCGCTCCGCGGCATGTGGGATCCTCCTGGACCGGGGCACGAACCCGCGTCCCCTGCATCGGCAGGCGGACTCTCAACCACTGCGCCACCAGGGAAGCCCCATATTTTATAACTTTTTAATGGGCTCTCATGAGAGTTTACAGAGTCAATAAGACAATATAAATGAAAAGGGCTATGTAAACTATAACACATTATACAAATATATTCTCATTTTGATATAATTCTATTCCATGTAGTCAATAATACCAACTAGACTGACCAATTTGTGTTTTACAAATTGTAAAGAAAAAGATGACTTGCTTCCCAGATACTCCAGACTTGATCTCTTTGGTGCCTGTCCCATTATAGTGTAAAATAAATTAATCTTATAGCCATTGTATTTTCTGATCCATTTACATGCATTTTAGACTTACTAAGGCTCTTTGGATGATTTACTCATTAGGTTGATTTTTACTCCTATATCCATTTTCTTCCTATCACGATCATTTTACTTTCCATCTGCCTAAGAAAAGCAGGTGCCCATGCAAGATTTAATTAAAAAGCCATTGCCAGCTATAGAGCTATTGGTTTCCTACATTACTGTAGTCGTGTGAAATAAAATAACTGGGGCTATATTTTTCAAGAGGCATTAAGAATTCTTTCTGATGAACAGTTCCCCATCCATATGCAGGAGAATCTCAAAGACTTGAGGTGTGTAAGCCTAGTTGAGCCCTGAAAAACTGTTTTCAGTATTTTCCAGGTTCAGTCTGTATGTACCATGGCCAAGCCAACCTTCTTCAAGACTCATTTATTTGTCCTGAAATTTTATTTTTTGGGTGGTATGTGAGCAGATTTGGGCAAAGAAGCAAATTATATTAGAATTCTGGGTCTGGATAAGTAAAAGAAAACAAGTCTGTCTGTCTGTCTCTCATCTGTGCCTGTCTCTCTCATTAAATGTCCCTTCTTTTTATCTGTCGCCTTCCCCCTTTCCTTTGAGGGAATTGACTCCACACATGGCCCTTCACCAAAGGCTGGCTTGGTCTGGAGCCAAAGGAGCTCTTCAAGGTGCTGAAAACATTTCTGCTACAGAGCCAGGAACCAATTAAGTAAACATAAGCTGTTCACCTCCAGCTCTGTTTTCTTTGAGGTCATCAGCTTTGGTAGGACCCCCACCCAAGCCCCCTTTCTGACAACACAAAGAAGTAGGTGCTGAGATCATATCAAAAACTCAAACGTCTTTAGATACACGGCAGAGGAGTGGGGAAGACAAGGAGGGGGTAAATTCAGCCTGGAAAAGAAATCAAATCAGTTTTGCAAACTCCAAATACATACATTTTTACTCTTACCTAATATTCCAACTTTTCTTGTCTCACAGGAAAGAAACTCCTGAGTTTTCCCTGTATACCTCCCAAATTCTTACATAACACAAACCGCAAACCGCCAAAGCATGGAGTTGGCTACTCCTAATTTGTACGTGTTCGTGGATTTTAATACGCATGGGTTTTGTAGAGATTTGTGTCCATATAATAAACGTGAACGAGTTAGGGGTGTGGTGTGTGTGTGTGTGTGTGTGTGACTGAGAGAGAGAAAATATTTGTGCGTGTGGAGAGAGGAAGGAAAGAAAAAGGAGGAGCGGGAGAAGGGCACATCGAGCCTAGAAAACCTCACCCCTGGGCTCCGCAAGGCTTTACCTGCCCCCTGCGATCCCCTGACCCGTGGAGCAAATGCAGCCAGCTAGCCGCAGATCTCTCGCTGGGGTCCCATCGCCGCCACCACCGCCGCCGCCGCCGCCGCCGCCGCCGCCGCCGCCGCCGCCGCTCCAGCCTAGGCGAGCTCAACCTGCGCGTGATTGACAGCTGGGCGTCCCGCGTGCCTGCGCATCCGAGGCCCGCGCATCCGCCGCCGAAGGGGCCGGGTCGGCGCTGCGCGGACGTGAGGCGAGTGGGCGGGGCCCGGATTGCCCAGCCCCGCTTCCGGCGCCCGGAGACTGGTGGTCCGCACAGGAGGGTGGCTGGCCTTCTGGGAGGCTGGTTACTTTGCTCTGCGGAAGCTCCACGGGGACGGGCATCTTCTCTGCCTTGTGCCGTGTCCAGTTTTCTTCTTCTGCCCAGCACAGTATCTGGCCGTAGCAGGCTCCATACACGTATTTTTTAGATGGATGGAGAAGGCAGACGGACCTGCTGTGTGTTTCTTCCACACCCCCCACCCCGGCCCAGTCCCCCATTTGTAAAGGCTTATCCGGACCCTGTTTTTTGTCCTTGACGAGACCCGAGGTGAGGAACTTTCCTGGCAGAGCGGTGCCCAACTGAAAGAACCTTTTCACTTCTGTCAGCATTGGGCACTTTCAGTGTCTTCCCTCACCCCCGATCCCAAGGTCATTTAGACTTACATGGGTGAGATGGAAGAATGATGGAGAAAATGAATTAAATGATATTCAAGAAAACACACAAGTGCACGAAGGCAAGAACATACTAGAAAATTACCTGTGAACACCTCAGAAAAGTGTGTGTAGGTGTGGGCAGGTTAGCATATAAATACAACGACCCCTGCTTCAGGAGACTTTCTGCAGACCCCTGGTAAGTGGCATAATGCTGAAAATGATTACTAAAATAATTAATATTTGCACAGCCATTCTACACATAATAGCATCCAATATTTATGTGGTGTTTACTATGTCCCAGGCGTTGCTTTCAGTATTGTACATATATATATTCATTATATGCATATTCAATCATTAAGTCCTCACATCAGCCCTATGTGTGGGGGTTATTCTTTATTATTCCAGTTTTACAAATGAGGGGGCTGAGGCATAGAGAGAAGTGACCTGCCCCCATGGTGATACTGGCTCACAATTGCTCGTCATGGGTCACACAGCTGCTAAATGGTGGAGGGGCACTGGAATCTACAAGGTTATCTCCTGGAGAGGATTTAGGGTATAAGTGATATTTTGCTTAAAAAAACTAAGAAACAACTCTGTTTTTATTAAACAGTGGATATATCAAAGCAATTGTCGAGCAGATGCTTCAAGGAGAACCAAAAGATGGCTGTGTCTTCCATGTTCCTCTGGCTCGCAACTCATGTCCCAGTTTCAACACCACTTAAGCCTGTAGGTGCCACTTATTTCTTACTCCCTTCCCAGTCTTCATGAAAGTGCATCTTTCAGGAGTTTTGACGTGGCTTGTTAGCTTGCTTTTTTTCCATATTCAGTGTGTGGATCTGGTGAAGATTTATTTCTTCTTAGATTGTGACATGGCTACTGTGTTTTCCTATCCTTGAAAACCCAAAAGAATCAGCACATGTGGAAATATTCAGGGGCGCAGAGTTGTACGTCTGTCAGAGGTTAGTCTTTGGGAAGGCCGTGGCTGACTTCTTGTTGGTTTCTGCTAAGTGTGATGGTCTCTTTTGACAATGCACGAAGAATCTATCATCCATTAATCCAGAGAGTTAGTCTAAATAGGGCTTGGAATCAGACAGACGTGGGTTTAATCCTGGCTTCTACAACCTCCTGCTGTTTAACCTGGTCAAGTTGCTTCACCACTGTAGACCCCATTTTCTCCATCTAAAAAATGGTTATAGTAATATCTACTTCATATGGTAGTTATGAGAATTAAATAAAATTATATTTATAAAGCATTTATCACAATGCTTGGTTCTTAGAAATTACTCAATAAATGATAGCCGTGGTGATGATGATGATGATGATGATGTGATGATGATGATGTTGATGATTTAGTTAAACCCTTTGGGAGCCTATGAATATTTTCAGCTTGGAGTCTCAAGCCTTCTAAGTTTCCTAGGCACTATCCACTTGCTTCATCTCCTTTTACCAGATCTGTTTCCAACCTGTGGCATCTCTGGCCTTTCTGAAAGTTTCTGATGAAGTAACACAGGGATGGACATACCTATCCACGAACCTGGGGGCAATACGGGTCTTCCAAATTCACTAGTGCATCTGCCTTTGGTTTTCTTTCTATGTGAAGTAACATGAATTAGTGAGATAAAGTAAGATATCAGTTACACACCCCAAGATGCCCTTAAAATGTGAGTTATCACTATTATCTTTCATTTTACAAACCATAGTTTTTATTTATGAGTTTTGCAAACATTAGGGAACAGAGATCACTTTGAAGCAGTTAAGTTTTCACTTCAAACACACTGCACATTTTCCCTGAGTTATATTACATAGAAATATTTACCAGCAAATGTCTTATTAATTCATTATTCAACACATTTATTTAGAGTCTGCCATTTAGAGCACAAAGGGTGAGATACAAACAGAAGCATTTTGGAAAGTCACAGAGAAGAGAGGTCAGGAGGGATTGCCAATTCCTGAGTTGTTTTCCAGAGGGATGCTGTTCCCCTTCCAAGTTCATTTCTCATCGCGCTGAACATATTCGGTGTTTTTCAAACACAGCTTGTACTTTCTTCCTTCCCTTTATTTACTTCAGTGATTCTCTATGCTTCTTCCCTCATATCTGTGTCTCCGAGTGCTGGCCGTTTGGTCCTAGCATGGCGAGTATCTTTTCCATAAAGCCTTCTTGGATATGCTTGAATATGATTCATTGTTCTTTATTGTGAATATATATATGTACATATACATATATATGAATATATCTATCCTTACCTGTCTTGTACTGCCACTTTTATTTTTGCCTTGTATTGGCATTATTTATATATCTCTTTACTCTCCCTTGTTAGGCTTGTAACATCGTGAAGGAAGGATTTACCTACAATTCACTGTGTAATCTATACAATGACTAGTACATCACTTTGTAATAATTAAGTGCTCATTTATGGTAAATGAATAAATTAGTAAATGGATGATGGGATCTGGAGAGACCGGTGGATAAGTTTTGGATAAAAGGAAGAGAGAAGAGAGTATTATGACAGGCTTAGGGAATAAAAAAGCACAAGATTCAGCTTGCAGGCTCAGTTCTCAGATTTGTTCCTGGAATTTAGGGTCCCTAAGAGGAGGATGGAGAAGGGACTCCATGTTGTTCATTTACTCACTGTTGAGAGTCAGAGCCTTCAGGCACTGGACACTTTGGTGGTGGCCTCGACTGCTCCTGGGATTGCTGCAGCCTGGTCAGCCTCTGCCTGCCTGGCTATGAGCTTGCTATGCCAAGGCCACAGTGTTCTGTACCAGGCAGTAGCTTGTGATTAGTATGCGCTCTGTGTTCCTGGACAGAACAGATGTCTGTCTGCTTTTTTCTGCTTCATGATGGTGGCAGGTTCCCAATGATCAAGATCCAATTTCACATTTTCTGAAATCCTGGGCTGAGAAACTCTGGTCAGTTCTGAGGCCCAGCCTCCCTCTTTGCAGGAAATCTTTGCAGATTAGTGTGGACAGAGGGTGCTGTGGGCAGGAGCGGCAGCGGCACTTAGCCTTGGTCGGGTGGAGCAGGCGACTGGAGGGAGTCCTTTTTTCTCCTTCAGATATTACACTGTTAGCACACAGCCACACTGGAGATACTGTGGATTTGGTTCCAGCCTGCCACAACAAAGCGAATATTGCAATAGTGGGAATCATATGAATTCTTTGATTTCTCAGTGCATTAAAAGTTACTGTAATTTATTAAGTACCTTATACTGTAATGTATTAAGTGTGCAATATCATTATATCTAAAATACCTTAATTTAAAAATGCTTTATTTCTGAAAAATTCTAGCCATCATTTGAGCCTTCAGCAAGTTATAAGCTTTTTGTAATAGTAACATCAAAGATCACTGACAACAGATCACCATAACACATATAATAATAATGAAAAAGTTTGAAATATTGCAAGAATTACCAAAATGTGACACAGAGACACCAAGTGAGCAAATGTTGTTGGAAAATGGTGCTGATAGACTTGCTTGATGCAGGGTGGCCACAGACCTTCAGTTTGTAAAAAATGTAATGTCTGTGAAGCGCAATAAAGCAAAGTACAACAAAATGAGAGGTATACCTGTATACAAACACAACTAACTTGTGTGTGTTAATTTTGTCTCCTAAAACTTTACTGAATTTACTGATAAGTTCTACCTTTTCTTTTTTTGATGGAGTATTTAGGACTTTATATAAGATCATATCATTCAGAAACAAAGACAGAGAAAGGGTATCCAGATTGGAAAGGAAGAGTGAACTTTACTTCTTCCTTTCCAATCTGGATACCCTTTCTCCCTCCCTCCCTCCCTCCCTCCCTCCCTCCCTTCCTTCCCTGATTATTTTGGCTAAGACTTCCAGTACTACGTAGATTAGAAGTGGTGAGTGGGTACCCTTGTCTTATTCCTGATCTTAGAAGAAAAGCTTTCAACCTTTCACCATTGAGTATGATGTTAGCTTTGGGCTTGTCATGTATGGCCTTTATCATGCTGAGGTACATTCCTTCTGTACCTAATTTGTTGAAATTTTTATCATGAAATGATGTTGAATTTTGTCAAAAGCTTTTTCTGCATCTATTGAGATGATCATATGATTTTTTCTTTTATTCTGTTGATGTTGTACATCACATTTATTGATTTGCATTTGTTGAACCCTTCTTGAGTCCCAGTGCTAACAATCCCACTTGATCAATTTGTATGATCCTTTTAATGTGCTGTTGAATTTAGTTTGGTAATATTTTATTGAGAATTTTTGCATCTCTATGCATCAGAGATATTGGTCTGTAATTTTTTTCTTGTGCTTTGGAATCAGGGTAATGCTGGCCTCATAGAATGAGTTTGGGAGTGTTCTCTTCAATTTTTTGAACTGTTTGAGAAGGATTGGTGTTAATTCTTTAAAAGTTTGGTAGAATTCACCAGTGGAACCATCTGGTCATGGACTTTTCTTTGTTGGGAAGTTTTTGAACACTAATTCAATCTTACTCATATTGGTCTGTTCAGGTTTTCTATTTCTTCATGATTCAGTCTTGGTAAGTTTTTTTTTTTTAATTAATTTATTTATTTATGGCTGTGTTGGGTCTTTGTTTCTGTGTGAGGGCTTTCTCTAGTTGTGGCAAGCGGCGGTCACTCTTCATCGCGGTGCACGGGCCTCTCACTATCGTGGCCTATCGCGGAGCACAGGCTCCAGACACGCAGGCTCAGTAATTGTGGCTCATGGGCCCAGTTGCTCCACGGCATGTGGGATCTTCCCAGACCAGGGCTTGAACCCATGTCCCCTGCATTGTGCAGGCAGATTCTCAACCACTGTGCCACCAGGGAAGCCCCAGTCTTGGTAAGTTTTATGTTTCTAGGAATTTATCCATTTATTCCGGGTTGTCCAATTTGTTGGCTTATAATTGTTCACAGTAGTCTCTTAAGATCCTTTGTATTTCTGCTGTATTAGTTGTAATGTCTCCTCTTTAACTTTTTCTTTTGTGTGTGGTATGCGGGCCTGTCACTGCTGTGGCCTCTCCCATTGCGGAGCACAGGCTCCGGACGCGCAGGCTCAGCGGCCATGGCTCACGGGCCTAGCCACTCTGCGGCATGTGGGATCTTCCCAGACCGGGGCACGAACCCATGTCCCCTGCATCGGCAGGCGGACTCTCAACCACTGCACCACCAGGGAAGGAGGCTCTTTAACTTTTGATTTTATTTATTTGAGTCTTCTCTTTTTTTTTTCTTGATTATTCTAGGTAAAGTTTTGTCAATTTTGTTTATCTTTTCAAAAACCAGCTCTTAGTTTTGTTGATCTTTTCTGGTTTTTTTGTTGTTGTTGTTGTTCCTATTTTATTTATTCTGCTATGATCTTTATTTCCTTCCTTCTGCTAACTTCGGTCTTATTTTGTCATTCTTTTTCTATTCTTTGAGATAATTAAGTTGTTTATATGAGATCTTTCTTTTTTCTTAATGTAAGCATTTATCACTATAACCTTCGTTTTTAGAACTGCTTTTGCTGCATTCCACAGTTCTTATGTTGTTTCCAGTTTTGTTTGTTTCAAGGTATTTTTTGATTTTCCTTTTTGTTTTCTTCTTTGACTCATATTTTCAGAAGTGTGATACTTAATTTCCATATACTTGTGCATTTTCAAGCTTTTCTCTTGATTTCTAGTTTCATATTATTATTAATAATTTAATAATAATATTAAATTATTATTTCTAGTTTTATACCATTTCAGTCAGAAAAGATACTTGGTATGATTTAAGTCTTCCTCAATTTCCAGGACTTTTTTTGTGGTCTAACATATGATCTATCCTGGAGAATGTTCCATGTGTGCTTGAAAAGAATGTGTAGTCTGCTGTTGTTCAGTAGAATGTTCTGTACATGTCTGTTAGGTTTATCTGGTCTAAAGTATAGTTTAAGTCTATTGTTTCCTTATTGCTTTTGCTCTGGATGATCTATCCATTGATGAAAGTGGGATATTGAAGTCCCCTACTATTATTGTATTGTTGTTTATACTCCTTTCAGATCTGTTACCATTTGCTTAAAATATTTAGGTGCCCTGATGTTGGGTGCATGTATACTTAAGATTGTTGTATCTTTTTATGAATTGATCCCTTGTCAACGTATAATGACCTTCTTTGTCTCTTGTTACAGTTCTTGACTTAACAGCTATTTAGTCTAATAAAAGTATAGCTACTCCTGCTTTCTTTTGGTTTCTACTTGTATGGAATATCTTTTACCATCCCTTCACTTTGAGCCTATGTGTGTCCTTAAAGCTGAAGTGAGTCTCTTGCAGGCATCATAGAGTTGGATCTTGTATTTGAATGCATCCAGCCACTTGCTGTCCTTTGAGAGACAGTTCAGTCTGTTTACATTTAGAGTAAATATTGGAAAGTAAGGACTAACTAATGCCATCTTATTATTTTCTGGCTGTTTTGTATTCCCTCATTTACTTCTTGCTTTCATGCTGCATTCCTTTGTGAATTGATAATTTTCCAGAGTGGTATGCTTTGATTCCCTTCTCTTTATTTTTGTGAATCTACTATACATTTTTGCTTTGTGGTTGTCATGAGGCTTACATAAAACATTTTATAGATAAAATAGTCTATTACATGCTGATAACTTAATTCTGATTACACACGAAATCTGTCCTTTGCCTCCTCTCCTTGTATGTCCTATTTCCCCTCCTATTTCATGTCACAATTTACCTCTTTTTTGTATTGTGTATTCATTAACAACTTAGTATAGCTATAGTTATTTGTAACACTTTTATCTGTTAACCTTTGTGCTAGAGTTAAGTGGTTAACACTCCACCATACTATATTATTATAGTTTTCTGACTATATACTTACCTTTACCAGTGTGTTTTATATTTTCATGTTATCAATTAGTGTCCTTCCATTTCAGCTTGAAGAGCTCCTTCAGCATTTCTTGTAAAGTAGGTCTGCGGGTGACAAATTTTCCCAGGTTTTGTTTGTCTGGGAATGTTTCTAATCTCGTTAATCGCTTTAATGTTTCTGAAGGACAGCTTTACCAGGTAAGGTATTCTTGGTTGGCAATTTCTTTCAACACTTTGACTATATTATCCCATCTCTCTTGTCCTGTAAGATTTCTGCTGAAAAATTTCCTGATAGCCTTATGGGGGTCCCCCTGTAAGCTTTATTTCTCTTGCTGCTTTTAAGATTCTGTCTTTGTCTTTGATTTTTGATAGTTCTATTATAATGTGTCTTGGAGAGGATCTCTGTAAGTTGATTTTATTTGGTGAGCTTTGAGCTTCATGAATTTGGATATCCACATCTGTCCCCTGATTTGGGAGGTTCTCAGCTATTCTTCAAGTGTGCTTTCTGCCCCCTCCTTCCTCTCGTCTCCTCTCCTTCTAGACTATCTTTCTTAGTGTTTTGGAGAAGCAAGTCAAGGGGAGGATCTTAAAGGGGTAGCCAGAAACTTTGTTATTGCTTAATTTTATTTGGGTCCCCAAAGTAACTGATTTGTGGGACATAGAAATTAAGCTGTGTGTTGCAATGCGTGACTTGTGGGCTTTCCCTACAGATTACACCTCCCCTGCCCCACCTCATCCTACTCCTCCCCTACACTGGCCCCACACTTCCACCTAACTCTGTTGTTCGCTGCCTTCTGGACACATCCAGCTCCACTTTCATGGGCATGCAGCCAGTGCAATTACACAGGGCTCTGTGCTTGAAAGCTGCTCTGTGGTTGCCATCTTGAACTTCTTAATAATTTTATATTTTGATTTGTGTTTTGTAAGTGAAGTCTCATGGGAAAATGGAGCAAGTGCCGGGGGTTTGGAGCCTTGGTTTACATGTGGTGCCACCTCCTGCTGCTTCCCCACCCACCTTCCCAGGACAGATTCCCAGCCACTCATGCAGCTCTCTCTGGCCTGGGCTTGGTGGGGACACTGGGAGAATTGAGGTCATATGTATATAACTGGGGCCTTGGACTCCTACAAGGGTATGTACTTGCTCTGTGATTATCTTGTGCTCAAGGGAGCACAACATTAAATAGCAAATAAAGAACACATGACAGGTTGGGAGAGAGATCCCACAAGAAAGGAAGAAGACTTTTTCCTGCTTTGGACCAGAGGCTCTTCACTTTTATTTTATACCAGGTTCTGCAAATTATGTAGCCAACACAGAACATACCAAAGATCTGCTCCTAAGCCATTCTGTGATTTCATTTTCATGCTCAGAGTGACCTCCCCAAACTCTGCTTATTCACCTACTTCTTATTTTTTCAACATTGAGGTCTGGTTCAACTTCTTTTAAAAAGTCCAGTCACTGAGAACTCATTGCTGTGAATTCTGTTCTGTAGAACTCAGTTTATCATATGCTAAATTAGCATCAATGTATTGGGGAGAGTAGTAAGACATTTGTTTCTTGTCAGAGCCCTGTAAGTCACTATTTTATGCTCGTGGTGATATTCAAAACATTAATAACTGGTTCAGCAGGAGCATGGAACAATCCAGATGGATGTCAGTGGCAGAACTAGCAGTGTCTTGGAAGTCCCCTGCTCTGCTGGTGATCGCTTTTGTAGATGCTGGATGAGGGACCCAAGAGATTCCAAGGGATATTCTGGAACAGCTGGAACAGCAGGAGGCCACTTGGGATCAGTAGCTACTTACGAACTGACACAGATGTGTTTCAATATTCTGGCATCCTGTAAGGTCGTACTGGAGCTTCCCAGTTGAACATCAGTCCTGATAGTGTGACCCTGGACAAGATATTTAATAGTTTCTCTAGTTCTTACTTCTTTAAACTGTCAAATGAGCAGGTTACAATGGATGATTCACTCCTCAAATATATATTACCTATTACGGCCAATGCTCTGTACTAGGTTATGTTGAGGTTCACAGATACGTAAGATTCTGTCTCCCAGAGGTTTCTAATCTAATCAGGCCCTGGAAATAAGACATGTACATAAATAATTATGATGCAAGGTAGAAGGCACCCTAGGAGAGAAAGAGATAAGCTACTGTTGGAGTTAAAAGAGCTGAGAAATTACTTCTGATATGTGGATAAATGGGATAGATCTGGGAAGCCTTTGAGAAAAGTATGGTCAATGGTCAATGACCTGGATCTTTTTTTTTTTTAACATGGAGTATAATTGCTTTACAATGGTGTGTTAGTTTCTGCTTTATAACAAAGTGAATCTGCTATACATATACATATATCCCCATATCTCCTCCCTCTTGCGTCTCCCTCCCACCCTCCCTATCCCACCCCTCTAGGTGGTCACAAAGCACCGAGCTGATCTCCCTGTGCTATGCGGCTGCTTCCCACTCGCTGTTTTACACTTGGTAGTGTATATATGTCCATGCCACTCTCTCACTTCATCCCAGCTTACCCCTCCCTGTCCCCATGTCCTCAAGTCCATTCTCTACGTCTGCGAATGACCTGGATCTTGAAACATAAGTGAGATTTTTAAACTCGTGACTATAGGGAGGAAATTCAGAGATGAGACTGGTAAGATGCCCACTGTGGAGGCTCATAGCTCTAGAAATCTAAGTGTTTTTACTTCTGGGTTCTTTTTTTTTTTTCTTTTTCTGCGTATGTCCTACCTCTTCCAATTTAATTTGAAGCTTCTCAAATTTTTATAATTCCTGTTCCTAGCACATGCTCAATAAATGCTTGGCAATCATGATAGCTGCCTTCTGAAGTTTTATGTTCTCCAGGTTAAAGCTGGATGACTTCCCTCTTTGTTGTCATGGAAAATATAAATAACATCAGTAACAATACTAGTGTATTTATACTATTTTGTAAGATGAATGGAGTAGATCAAAGAACTTGATGATGTCCCTGCCTCTTGTGGAGTAAGTGACTACGGATTTCTTCCATTCTGGGTTCTAATAGTATAACCTGGTAGTCTAATGAATGCTTTGAATTCTTGAAGAAATGGAAGCATGATTTTATAATGTAAAATGACTAAGTGTGTGCAATAGCTTCTTTCTCCTAGCTTACCTTGGCTCCAGCTTTGCTGGTTGCATGCACAAGCCCTAAAAAATTGCATCTAACTAAATGGCAGACCTCGTATGAAGTAGCTTCTCTAAGTTCCAGAGGAATTAGTGCTGAAGCCTTTCTCTGTTTTAAATTGCTGTCATGGAGACAAAGAAGCATAAGCTGGGTTTTTCTCAGCAGGTATCCAAGTACCTGGGTAGAGTACTTCATTCTCCAAAATATTCAGACAATGAAAATATAAAACCTATTTCACAATAAATAGCAATTCAATTAGATTGAGGGGACTAGTCAAGAGTCAATAATATTAAAGTTTAATGGGGGGCTTCCCTGGTGGCACAGTGGTTGAGAATCCGCCTGCCGATGCAGGGGACACAGGTTTGTGTCCCAGTCCGGGAAGATCCCACATGCTGCGAAGCGGATAGGCCCATGAGCCATGGCCGCTAGGCCTGCGCGTCCGGAGCCTGTGCTCCACAACGGGAGAGGCCACATCAGTGAGAGGCCTGCATACCGCCAAAAAAAAAAGTTTAATGGGGACACATTTTAAAGAGGAGGTCATCAATGATGCCAAGAGGGACTTTTGTAAGAGTTCATCACTAGCTAGAGACAAAACTTTAACTAAGACCCACGCCTCCTGATTCATAGTCTTCTTCTATTTCCACTGCTTCCTGGTGTGGTGTCTGATTCATTTATGCCACACTGAAGGAGGAGGGGGTGTCATTAGTCATCTTTTGCCCAAGGTCCCCTTGAACCTGATGTAATAACAACAGTACAGGAGAGTTATGTGTCACTATTATGATGCCCATATGCCCACGAAGACCATAATGGAGAGATAGGACTTTGGAGGAATGTTTCTTCTATCAGGAAGCAGCAAATTTGAAGAGCAGTGTGATTCGCACAAGTTAGAAACAGTGTTGTTAACTTGGCCTGTCAGAAATAATGCATGTGGATACATAATGCAATCCAGACAGGGTCCTCTGATTTCACAGGCTCAGAACTTGAACACTCTAGTTTTGAAATAACGAAGAAAGAGTACTGTGATTTTTAAAAAACGCTTTGAAATTCTGTCAGCCTAATTTTCCCAGTACTGAGGAGTTATTTCAGCTGCTGTAACTACCGTTCCACCTTTTGCCAGATGGCTCAGAATGTGGGCATAAGGGCCACATCTTTGGGAGGGGTATTTAAATAGTCTTATAGTTGCCTAGTCACGTATGAGTCAAAGTAATATTGCTGTATGCTGCCTAGAACCTTGGCATTAGAGTGAATGTTAGAGGCCTGTTTATCCTTCTACAAAATTTGGGTATCCTTAAGTGGTGGCTTCTAGAAATCCATCTAAACCTCAGATTCATCCCTTCTAGACCTAAGATTCTATGCTCTTTAACATCTTTTAATTAATCCTCCTTTATTCTTAGTTCTAATTTTCCTTCTTTGAACTAATATTTTCCTTTCTAGGTCTTCCTTTTCACATTTATTGTTTCTGCCTATTAACCCTCGTCCTTCTACTATCCTTCCACTCAAGGTTAGCTTAACTCAATTTGAAAGCATTTATGAAACAACAGTGTCTATAAATCATTTATGCAGATTGTGTGGAAAGATATTAAGGAATTAAAGATGCAATCTCTAGCTTATCCTATAAGATCAGAGCTAAGGCAAACTACATTAAACATCCATATAACATTTCTGAAGCAATGGATGATCTACTGTAGGGGTGGGATTAACACAGATACTGAATCTTAACAAAGTGCCCCCGAATTCTGTAGATACTCAGTGTGTTTGCTGAATGAGAGAAAGACTGGTTGGATTGAAAGTAAGGAAGAAACCACAGTACAATGATTGTGCTCATTATTGGTTAAGGGCTAATTTGGAAAAACGCTTTGCAACTTTTTGCAAGTTTCCATTGGGTCCTCTCTCCATCTTATGCTCCAGCCATACCAGGCTAATTACAGTTTTCCAAAGACTTGCTTGTGCACCATCTTGTGCTGGTTCCTGAATCATTTCCCCTTCCCATTTGATGAAATTATAGTCACCTTTCAAGGCTCAATTAAAAGGTCACCTCATACGAGAGACCTTGTCTAAACTGCTCCAACTACTACTCCATAAGGGTATCCTGATTATTTCTGTACCTCTCTCTACATGTCCCTCCATCCTGTGCCAATTTGGGGCTGAAGATGTTCAGATTAAGCTTTTGACAGTCTTTCAAAAACAAAAACAAAAAAACCATTGACTATATTGAGCATGTACCATGCAAGGTACAAGCTAGGAAGATACACAATTAAATAAATCATGACCCTGAACTTAAGAGCTCATAGTCTGGTATGGAGACCCATACATGTACATAAAACCATGCTTGTACATAAAACAACACATAAGACGCCATAAAGTGTGTCCTGTAAAATGATCATGCCCTGCCCCCCTATCAACAGCCTTGCCCTGTGGCCAGTCTCCTCTGTAGAGGCAGAGTCTGAGGCTTGCTGTAGATGGGGAGAGGCATGGAGGGAGGAGGGCAAGTCTGCAGATTCTCAAGCCTGTGATTCCCACCTCACAGTGTTGGGTTTTGAGAGAAGAGGGCTTGGGTGAGGAAGGAAAGGGACAGGAAGGAATATGCATCTTGCCCGGTTGGACCCATCTTAAATTCCAAGGAAGGTCAGCCAAAAGCTTGACAACAATAAGAGTCCGATCAGGCAATTTATGCAATGTTTAATGTTCCTAAGCTATTGTACTTGTACTAATTCTGTAGTCCTGGAACAGGAAATGTGTTTGAAACACTGGGAGTAATTGAAGCTAAATAATTTTGCATTAAATCTGTTCTGTGCCAAAGAAGAAGCTCAGGTCAGTGGCCAGACCAACTGTTGGAAGGGAACTAAGGGGCAATGGAGGGGAGATTTTTTTTTTTTTTTTTTGCGGTACGCGGGCCTCTCATTGCTGTGGCCTCTCCCATTGGGGAGCACAGGCTCCGGATGCGCAGTCCCAGCGGCCATGGCTCATGGGCCCAGCCGCTCCGCGGCATGTGGGATCCTCCCGGAACAGGGCACGAACCCGCGTCCCCTGCATCAGCAGGCAGACTCCCAACTACTGCGCCACCAGGGAAGCCCAGGGGAGATTTTTAACCCTAAGAGCATTGAGTTCCTGCTCTGAGTAGAGCAAAGGAGACAAGGGGACTGGCCAAGGGGTCAGTCCTGGAGCACCCAGAGCTGACTAATTCTCAACCTCAAGAATTACTTTTCCTGGGGCTTCCCTGGTGGTGCAGTGGTTGAGAATCTGCCTGCCAATGCAGGGGACACGGGTTCGAGCCCTGGTCTGGGAAGATCCCACATGCCGCGGAGCAATTAGGCCCGTGAGCCGTGGCCGCTGAGCCTGCGCGTCTGGAGCCTGTGCTCCGCAACAAGAGAGGCCGCGATAGTGAGAGGCCCACGCACCGCGATGAAGAGCGGCCCCCACTTGCTGCAACTAGAGAAAGCCCTCGCACAGAAACGAAGACCCAACACAGCCATAAATAAATAAATAAATAAATAAAATTTTAAAAAAAGAATTACCTTTCCCGGAAGTGTGTGAACAAATAAGTCACATAAGAAACTAAGAGGGCCAGTAAACATATAGTGAAAAATACTAACTCACTAGTTAGCAAATAAAAGTTTTGTGTTTTCTTTTTTTTTTTTCATTTAACAGTGTATGGTGAGTTTATTAGTTTCCTAGGGCTGCTGTAACAAAGTACCATAAACTGGGTAGCATAAAGCAATAGAAATTTATTCTTTTACAGTTTTGTAGGCTGTAAATCCAAAATCAAGGTGTCAGCAGGGCCGTGCTCCCTCTGTGACTCTTGATAGAATCCTTCCTTGACTCTTCCTAGTTTCTGGTGATGGCTGGCAATCCTTGGCTTGCAGCTATATCACTCTAATCTCTGCCTCTCTCATCATATAACATTGTCCCTGTGTGTCTGTGTCTTCGCTGGTATTTTCCTCTTCTTATAAAGACACTTATAATGACTGGAGCCCACCTTAATTGATCTGATCTCAACTTGATTACATCTGCAGTGACCTTATTTCCACACAAGGTCACATTCACAGGTACTGGGGGCTTAGAACATATCTTTTTCTGGAACACAGTTCAAGCTGTAACAGTATCATATTCTGTCATTGTTTTTTTAAAAATCTGAGCAACAGGTAAGCAGGTGGACTTTCTTTTTTTTTTTTTTTTTTGGCCGTGCCACACGGCATGCGGGATATTAGTTCCCCGACCACCAGCAGGGATCAAACCCGTGCCCCCTGTGGTGGAAGCGTGGAGTCCTAACCACTGGACTGCCAGGGAATTCCAAGGACCTTTTAATATTAGCTTGCGAGTTCCTCAAGGGCCAGACCTGTGCTATGCTCATTTTTATATACTCAGCATTAGGACAATGATCTACACGTGTTGGTGTCCCAAAACAGAAACTTCTGTGTTGGCCTTTTTAGGAATATTACTTGGAGACTCTAGCAGACAGCTCATGTAGAGACTACTGGAAGGGGCCACCCAGTTTCCTTTTACCTTAGCAATACTCAGCCAGCTCTCCCTCCCTCCTCACTGCCCCCTGCAACCCTATGGCTTTCTGCATTACTATGTATCTAAGTGCCATGGGCGGCCTCCACCAATCCTCGCAGGCTATCCACATGTGAGCTCATTAGAATTCTGGCAGGCTAGTGAGGAGTATACCACAGCTGCTCTTTTTTTCTTTGGAAAGAAACAGAAAGCAGAGGTAGTTTTGCTGGGGAGATGCTCAGTTTTTGAGCACGGGCTGGTGTGGTGTGGGGAGCCACATGATTGTTCTGAAAAGTCTTCCCTTCCTCTTTGCTGCCTGTGCCACTCCATGACATTTCTTAAGATCGTGTATTAGAGGGTTTTAGTGAGAGAGACAGCCCAGCCCAGGCTCTGCCCCTCTGGTGGAGCCTGCTCAGAGTATCGTGGCAACATTGCCAGTGGGAAAAACACGGCTGAGTCCCTGTGATTGGCACTGTTCTATTAATAACGGGAGTGTGAAGAATCTCCAGTGGGAGATGAGAGTGATAACAGGAAAGCTCTTTCTTTCATTTCCCAAGTGTTTATAGACTCTGAAAAAAATTGCTAATGGAGGCATCTCCAATTTGAAGGACTAACACTTTGGTACCATGTTGGAATAGAGACTCTTGATTAACATGCGATTGGATCACGAAAGCTCAGCAAATTGTGGCATCACTTTCATTCTTTACAATAATCAGGTAACGAAACATTACTACTTGGGGGGCTGAATGATGGAACAGCAAGCTTCCAATTAGAATGCCTTCCTTCTACAGGAGCCCCGATTGTACCCATGTGTGTGAAAGGATGTTACAGAGGCCACGCAGGCAGGGGAGAGATGCCTGGGGTGACTCCAACCTTTAGTCTGGGCCTGAGAACTGTCTTAATGGTTTTCCAAAAGGGCATTAACACAGTTTGAGAACCTCACTCTGCAGAGAGCTTATTCGAAATAGCCCTTTCTCTGTTATCAAAACACTAAACCACCTCTGCTCAGGACCCAAACTCCCCACTCTCCTTAAACACACACATACACACACGCACACATGAATGTATACACATGCACACACGAATGTATACACATGCACACACACATTTGTACACATACATCTTGGCTTCCTGTGCTTTCTGCAGATTTTCTGTGGCCATACTTTTGATGTTTTTCCTACCATGTCATAATTAGAAACTAATAGCAAACTATTGAGTGTTTGCCGGGTATCAGATGCTGTTCATGATCCCATTAATCCTTCATATACCTGCTGGGTAGCAACTATTAGCATCTGTCTTTTGCAGATGAACAAACAGGCTCAGAGAAGTTACATGATTTGCCTCAGTCCATGAAGGTAGTGAGGGGCAGAGCAGAGATGTGAAGTCACGTCTCTGCCACACTCCACCATGTTTTGATGCAGGAGGCATCAGGGAGTTTGTGGGAGCTAGAACTCACAGTAACGGGAGAGCCCCAGAGACTGCCCTGCTGGCATCTGTTGGCATTGCCAAGTCTGTGCCGCAGAGGCACTCAGAACTAGGTGCCATTGCTTCTGCCCTAGAGAGTTTGGCTCTCTCTGCTATAGTAGATGGGGATGAGGCTGCTGGACATTTTGGTTTCTGTTCTTGACACCTTCTTATCTCATAATGATCACCTCCTGCCTGCCTACCTCCTGGCCCTGGTGGCGTCGAGTGGAAATGAGACAGTCCGGGACCTGGACCCTTTACTGGAGCACTTACACCTAGACAAGCGTTCCCTCGAGCAACAGAATACAAAGAATCTACAAGGGACTAAAAATAATTGCATGCAAATTATGAACAGTAAGATACAAAAAGGCCAAAACCCAACAGCCACGTCTGAGGTGCTGGGAGCAAAAGCAGGGTACTGCATGTGATCCCCACACACAGCACCACCAAAGGGGTCAGCAGAGCACCTAAGCCACCCCATCCCACCTGCCCAACCCAGCGATCTGCCCCCACCCTCACCCCATTAAAGGGACTAGGTTGTGCTCTTCGGGGAGCGAGCAAGGGCACCTGTTACTTGTTTTCGCTCCCTTGTGCTGCAGCATGAGTCCCAGTAAAGCCTTGCCTGAATTCCTCTTCCGGCCTCTGCTCAATTTCTGTTGGTTAAAGAGTCCAAGGACCCGAGTCGGTAACAGAAAGAGGTTCAATCAACAACCGAAGACCTGGGGGCAAATTTGCTCACTTTCACTCACTCATTCATACATTCATCAAATAAATTTTTGAGTGCCCCCTCACCCTTTTTGTGATGTACTGTGATAGGAGCCTGGGATCCAGTGGGGGAATTGATGAGATTTGATCTCTGGCTTTCTAGAGTTGACATGTGTTATTCATTTAACCTACTGGAAGATTTCCTTGTCACAGCATGAGGTTGGCAATGCCAACCTCAAGAAATTGATGAGAGTATTAAATTAAATGAGAGAATACACGTGAAAGCACTTCATAAACTCTGATGTACTGAAGAAACAAAAAACACTGCTGTCATTTATGTTTTAGTGGATTATCAAGATGGGACCTTGCCTCAACTCCTAGGATTCCTGCCAAGAATCAGCATCTGTCCTCTGTGCTGGTTACTTAAATTAGCATTCTTGAAATTAAACTTCAAATCGTATTTGAGTTCCTACTATGCTCAAATACATAATCGTATTCAATACCTGAAAGTCTAGTGAATGAGGAATCATTGCTCAGGGCATAGTTTAGCTCCTGCCTACTTTGCTCTAAAATAAAAATGGCAACATTTTACTTAACATTCTGTGCAGCTTGCTTTTTCCACTTAGTTATTTATCATAGACAACTTTACAAGTATAACCCTTTCTTTGCTACTTTAAGACCACTTGATTCTTTTTAACAGTTGAATAGTATTTACCATGGTTTAGTGTCATATATTGAATCAGTTCCTTCTTCATGGGCATTTATATTGCCTCTAATTATTCTCATTGCAAACAATGCTTTAATGAAAATCCTTGGACATATGTCTTTGTGGATCTGTGTTAGTATTTCTGTATAATGAAAGTGGGATTGTGAGTTGGGGAGAATTTATGTTTTATATTTTGATAGATACTGCCAAGTTGTCTTCCCAGAAGGCTGTACCAATTTAACTCTATTACACTACATATGTGAATATTCCAAATTCTTGCCAACATAGGATGTTACCAATGATGAAAAACATTTGACAAACTTATGGACAAAATTCATATTTCATTATTTACCTTGTGGTTCTTTAATTGTTAAAAAGATTGAGCATGTTTTTTGGCTTTTTTATTTCTTCTGTAAATTGCTATTTCAGATCTTTCAGCCATTCTTCAATGGCTTTTCTTCACTGAGTTGTAGGAGGTCTTTATGTCTTTTGGAGGTTAAGATTTGTTTGTTAGATACATTGCAAGGGTTTGCTTTTCCTTGTTCTTGAGTAAATCTCCTCTTATTCCTTGTTAATGGGTTTTAATCTCACCTTCCCTGAGAAACTCCATGGGTCATAAAATTTCCTCCTTCTTTTGGAACACCAGTTACAGAATCTTGGTACTGAATTTTTGGGAAGTATCTACCCTATAGAATGGTGTCATAGGGGTATTGAAAAGGACATCAACTTTAAAGACAGGTAGTCTGATATTGAATGTTGGTTCTGTCATTCACCAGCTGGGTGACACTGGGAGAGTTGCTTAACTTCTCTGAGCTTCTGTTTCCTATTGTAAAATGGAATAATAATATCTGCCTTCCCCAAAGACCACATCTATTCTCAAAACCTGGAGATGTTGACAAGTCCCTCTTCTGGGAGGTTTGGGGGATATAAAAGGTTTAAGAAGGAAGGACTTGGTAGTAAAGTTACACAGACCAGGAAGATCTGGCAACTCTGAATAGGGCTCCTTTTGCCAAATTGGCAAATTAGGCTTTTTTCAATTGAGAAATAATTAACATAAAATAAAACATGGATTTCAGACAAATTTGATGAATATTGACAGTTACATACACTTATATAGTTACCACCCAAAATAAGATATGTAAAATTTCCATCCCCCTCAGAAAGTTCTCTGCATCATTTTGGTAACTTGTACTCTCCACAGCTTTCTGATTTCTCTCACAATGTATTCATTTTTCCTGTATTTGGGTTTCATATAAATGGAATCATACAGTATATACTCATTTGTGTTTGGTTTCTTTCATTCAACATAATATTTTGAGATTCATTCATATATCAGTAGATAACTATTTTTAATCACTGGGTTGCATTCCATTGTAAAGATATACCACGATTTATCCATTCTCCTGTTAGTGGGCATTTGAGGCTGTTTCCAGCTTTGACTGCTTATGAGTAAGAACACTATAAACATTCTCATACAAGCCTTTTGGTGGACATGTATTTTCATGTGTTTTGTGTACCACAGTGGGATCTTTGGGTTAAGTATATGTCAGAAACCACCAAACAGATTTCCAGAGTGGTTGCACCATTTTACAGTCCCACCAGCAGTGTAAGAGAGTACCAACTGGGTGTTCTGAGCCTTTTTGATTTTAGTCCTTCTAGTGGTCGTGAAATGGTATTTCATTGTGGTTTGGCAAGTTGGACTTCAATGTTTTTGTTTTCAACAAAGCTCTCTGTCCATGGTGTACCTTTCTCTTTTCCATGTGCGTTTGCTCTCCAGTGAGATTTGAAATTCTGTGAGGGCAGAGGCTCTGCCTATTATACTTTCCTTAAATACTGGACTACACCAAACACAAGGCCAGGAACATAGTGGGTGCTTAATGTCTTGCTGTTGATTTCTTGCTGCTAAGAAACTTTTGTAGACTGTTTTGTAAGGAGGACAGATGAGGAAGGGCTGTTACCACCAAATGCTTTCAAACCCTTACAACTGCGCTGTTCCCTTGGAGGCAGTTAGGAACGACTGGCTGTGGTTCTCTCTCTCTCTCTCTCTCTCTCTCATTCTGTCTCTCTGACAGTTAGGTAATTAGTCAGGGCTTCTTAGCAGCTGCTGGGTGTGGGTGGCACTTTCTCCAATCAAGGTCTGTTCAGCAATAACAAGTTCAAGAGAGCAGAGAAACAGACGAGCTGGGCTCTCTTATTGGCCAGCTTCTGTCTCCTACCTCAGCTGGCCTCCTCCCTGCATTTGCCCTTTGATTGATGCTAGATAGTGTCATGAAGATGGTTCTTTCTTTGATTCTTAGATTTTTTTCTCCTCTCACCTTAATATATTACCATTAAAAAATGAAATGGACAAATGAAATTGTCTGCAATGTGATTATTTTTCTTCCAAGAATTTGAAGAAAATGGAAAACAGTTGACAACCTAAAAATTCTCTGAAGATAATCATAGATTGCATGGTGACTTCTTTTGCTCTCTAAATGTTGCATGCAAGAACCCATTGAGGCTCTTCTCTTTGCCAGAAGTCAGATTTTTTTCCCCCATGTGCAGTAATGGGTTGCCTGTGCAGTGGAGGGCATCTAGCGCAGGTTTTAGGAAAACCTTGCCTTTCACGAGGACTTTAGGCAAGGTGCAAATCTCCCAACTTTCATGGCTTGCTGTTGGAGGAGGCCATCGAGAGGATGTGCCTGCCAGTTGACCCTTGAGCTGGAGCCAGGCAATCACGCCCCCTCCTCCATCCTTGGAATATACACTCTGCCCACTGTTCCCACAGTGGGAGCTGTTTTCAAGGACACAGCCTAGAGAGAGTGTGCTGTTGACTGAATCAACATCTGGACTGAATATGTGACTGAACCCAGTTAAGGGCTCTATGTAAACTTTTAAGATTCTGGTGGGGAGGGGGTTGCAGAGATCTCCTGGTCTTGCAGCCACCCAGATAAGCCTCGCAGGTGAGTCCCCTTGCTTATTAAACCCACCACCTACCAGTCTGGATGGCCTGTCTCTTCTGTCTCTCCTTGCCTCTCTGCATGGGAGCCAGACTTCACCTGGGGTAATTCCTGAGGTTGCAAACTAACACTTGCCTGTGAGCCCCCTAATCTAACACTTGTGATGGGCTCAGAGATTTGCACACACACACAAAATCAGAAAAAAAAATGTTAAGGTTTTATGCAAGTGTTACTATCTTTCTTTAATTTACTTGAGATAATGCGGATGCAGTGTATTATACTTACTCAGTGCTTCTTGTTTTCATTTATATAGTCAGTAGGTATTGATTGTACATGTACTCTGTGCAGTAATGTACATATCCTGTGGCTTTGCAGAATTCTGGCTGACAGTGTGGCCGTGACGACCAGACAAGCAATCAGAGCGTATTACAGAGGAGTGTGTGATAAGGGCTGAGGCAGATGCTGGCCAGCACTGCTGAGTCCCTCCTCACTCAGGCCTTGGGATCAGGACACGCTTCCCAGAGTAAACTGCATCCAACCTGGAAGGAGTGAATCAGACTTAATTAGGCAAAGATGCAAGAGGGTCATTGTTTCAGCCCAAGGGCACAGCAAGTAGGAAGGTCCAGAGACTGAAGAGAGGAAGGGTGCTCCAGGACCTGAAATTTAATGTCTCTGGAGCATGGGGACATGTGGTGAGAACAGTGGTGAAGGTTAAAGCTACAGATGAAAGCAGAGGCCAGATCATGTTAAGCAGACCTTAACCTGCTTTTAAACGGAGCAATCATACAATCACATTTGTCCTTTAGAATGATCACTCTGCGTTGCTACGTGGAAGTTGGGAAGGGGTGAGATTGAATGTGGGAAGACCTCCAGGAAAGGACAGGGGTCAGAGCTGGTGGGTGTCAGGGGGCTGGGGAGAAGTGAGGGCTTTGAGAAATGGTTAGATCCTTAGATTCTTGCCTAATTTCCTCAGCAATGGTGTGTTGGCCAGAAGACTCAGGAGGATGTGGAAACGCTGGGAATCCAAATGACCTCTTTCAGCCCCCTGTGGTGCCATTTCTGAGCTCAGAATCAGTAATTTAGAGCTGAGTGAGACTTAATAAAATCACCAAGATGAATTCCAGGGTGTATCTGACTGTGTGAGATTTTCTGAGTGTGCAAGTGGCATGCTAATTGCCAAGCTCCTTCTCTTCTGAGCTGCATGGCGCTAAAGACCAAAAGAATTTATTCCTATGGAAAAAAAACGTGCAAGCATTTCAAAATAATCAGCCCTCTCATAGGTCTGTTGCTCCTTTAGTTCATTGTTCTCTGTGCAAAGGGGGACAAAAAGGACTCCACATAGCCAGACGTGACATTCCTGGTCTACATTCCAGCTGCTGTGGGGCTCCTGGGGTATTTGTTGTTCACTAATGCTTCCTGGTTTTTATTTTGTTGATGGTCAAGTTTTCCATTAAAATATTCCCCTCCTCTCACCAAAGCTGTTATATTGTGTTTTCCTTTATGGTTTCCAAAGGTGAAAGATAGTTGCCCAGTTAAGAGTCAGCAGGCTCATTACAAGGGATGAACTAAACTTCAACTGGCAGGAGCCTCTCCTTAAGAATTGGCTTCGCACAGAGAGGGAAAAAAACGGCAAAAGATGACGACTGGTCATCCGCCTGTAGTTGAATCAAAGAAGTTGTGGCCTACAGTGTTGCCACGTGCCCTGCAAGCAGAGCTGAGAGATCATTAAAACCACCAGAGGAGACTGTCAGCTGTAGGTAGCCTCAGGCTGTGATCCCGCCTCTTTCTAGCAGACCTCAGCCACAACCTGGCTCACCCACGTGGAGGAGGGGACCCCATGCCTGGGCACAGAGCATCTGCTGCTGTTTTTTTTTTTTTTTTGCGGTACGCGGGCCTCTCACCGCTGTGGCCTCTCCCGTTGCGGAGCACAGGCTCCGGACACGCAGGCTCAGCGGCCATGGCTCACGGGCCCAGCCGCTCCGCGGCATGTGGGATCCTCCTGGACCAGGGCACGAACCCGTGTCCCCTGCATCGGCAGGCGGACTCTCAACCACTGCGCCACCAGGGAAGCCCTCTGCTGCTGTTTTGATGATCAGCGTCCAGCCACCTGGGGAAAGCTGCCCCTTTAGCTTCTGAGCCATCTATTGGGATGCCGGCCTCTCCCTTCTGCTTCTGCTGAGTCCCTGGTCCTGGAGGTGCTGCTCATTTGTCTTTGGCTTACTCAGTGTTTGTCCTACTCAACTGTATTGACTTTCTAGACACAGAACCTTACTTGCCCGTTTGGAAAACCCTTCCCTCCTATTCCTCCCTCACCCATGCTTGCCTTCTGGACTTCGGTTCAGATCTGTCGTTTTACTTACGATTTCTTGGCCACATACTTTGCTCATAACCAACTGCTAGGCTCACATCAGCTGACACTGGGACTGACTCTTCCAGCCTGCCCTATTTTTATTTCATTTTATTTTATTTTTTGGTGTCTAAGACATGATACATAAAGGCAAAACATGAAAGAAAGCAATTTAATTTCACTCTGTAATACAGATGTTCACTGGGGTCACACTGGCTTTTGAAAGTCAAGTGGAATTCACTTGAACCTTTATTCTGGCAGTGGGATGCTCCCAATCTCTCTGGGGGGCTTTTGAATGAACAGGATGAGATGGATTGTTTTCCTTCATTAACTCTATTTACTTCTACTGAATTCATCCAGTTTATTGGGATTGTCTCAGCCTCAGCACCCTGTTGAATTAATGAATATTATTCCATGCTAGAAACCCTCTGGTGTGCTTTTGCTCCCAAGAATACTGTCTCCACAGGGTTGAGAGGGAGCCTGATTGTTACAAGAGCTTCAGAGTTACAGAAGGAATTTATATTACAACATTGCAAATCACTTAAATCAAATGAACATAACCTGCCTGATTTAAAAGTCCTCAGAGGAGATCATCCACAGGTTTCTCATTGGCTTCCTCTCCTCCTCAAACTCCTCCTTTTACTGCTTTAGTTGCTTGAGTCAACTGCCAGCTTCAGTGAACAGATAAGTCAGTTGCTATTTGTTTTTCTGCCTTTGGGCTTACCTTACCTATGAAAAGAATCCAATCAGAGTCTTCTGTGTGATGGAGTCTGCCAGTGCTGGCTTGAAAGAGGTGATCGTTAAATATTCAAGAATTTAGGGCCCACGGATAGTTTGAAATTGGCCAGAGCAGGAGTGTTTACACCATAGACATTGGTAAATGCTACAAACTTGTTGTTGTTGTGCTTTTGGTTTGTTTTTGTGTTCTTTTGGAGAACCATTTTAGTGGCAGACTGACTGCCTCTTCAAAAAGCATACTTTGTGGAGAAACATCTTTTTGTTCCCATTGCTGGCAGAAATGGCTGCTGTAAGTTGTGACGTTTTCCTCTTTATCACACATGCTTGTGATTGAATCTGCTGTCAAGCTTAGTTGAAATCTTTAGAGAATGAGCTGGGATTTTAGATTTGGACAGGTCTGGCCTGTTGTTGGTGTGAGGACAAACCGGGTCTAAGTTTCCCGAGTCAGGTCTCCTCTGTGCAGAGGTAAGGGGGTGCTTAGAACCTATTTGGAAATCCAGGAAATCCTCTGACAGAAACTGGGGAATAAGCTCTTTACAAAGATACTCATGTTTATTTTGTTTGGCTTATTTACTTATGTATTTATTTTGTATTCCACATAGATACAGAGAACACAGTAGTGGTTACCAGAGGGGAAGGGGGATTAGGGGAGGTCAGGATAGATAAAGAGGGTCAACGGATGGAACTGAACTCTTCATGGTGTGCATGCTGTAGTGTATGTAGAAGTCAAATATAATATTGTGCACATGAAACATTGTTATAAACCAATGTTACCTCAATTAGAAAAAGAAGAAGACATTTGTGAAGCTCAGAGATTTAGCCACATCCTGTTTCTATGGGAGAATAAAGGCAAAGACCAGAAAGGGGGGAAACAGCAGAATGAGATTGGAGTGCCAGACTGAGGGACTTTATCCTTATTTCCTGGGTTAGTGAAAGACAGGGACAACATCAGTCAAATGGAATTGTATCAAGATTTGTGAATTGGTACAGGATAGATTTGGATGGGAGGTCCCTTGGAGGGAGGGGCACTATGTAGAGAGCTGTTTTAATACGTAACTCTCGGCTTCCCTGGTTGCGCAGTGGTTAAAAATCTGCCTGCCAACGCAGGGGTCACAGGTTCTAAGCCCTGGTCTGGGAAGATCCCACATGTCTCAGAGCAACTAAGCCCGTGCACCACAACTACAGAGCCTGTGCTCTAGAGCCCATGAGCCACAACTACTGAGCCCATGTGCCACAACTACTGAAGCCTGCACACCTAGAGCCCGTGCTCCGCAACAAGAAAAGCCACCGCAATGAGAAGCCCGCGCACCACAACCAAGAGTAGCCCCAGCTCACCGCAACTAGAGAAAGCCTGTGTGCAGCAATGAAGACCCAACACAGCCAAAAGAAATAAACAAAAATAAATAAATCTATTAAAAATTATTAAAAAATATTTCATTCTTAGCCTTCCTCCCCTCTATTGAGAGGTAATTACTCTTGCCATTTTTTGGTGTATCTTTCCTGGTCTTTTGCTGTGTATTGAAATATATAAAATTTCTTTTTTTGCCCCAGAGAAAGTACATATCAATAGTATTATTCTACAGCTTTTTTTTCTACTCACTATGTTTTCAAAATCTATCCAAGTTAATAGATGTAAAATAACTTTATTATTTTTAACTACTGCAGAGTCCCTTATTAAGTGTGCATGATATGTTTTAAAGCCATTTCCCTATTGATGGATATCTAGGTAAATTCTAGTGTTTCATTTACGAAAGCAATGTTGCAATAAATACCTTTCCAGCTCTCTTGTGCAAGTATTTCTCTAGGGGAAGCCAGCAGGAATTAGATATGTAGGATCATAAGGTGCACACATTTTTAGCTTCAACCACTTCTGCACAATGACCAGCAAAGTGACTCTACCAGTTTAAATTTCAAACCACAACACACAAGAGTAGTTCTTTTCCCTATCCTCTTGTCAAACTTGTCAACACTTTTAACAGTTTTGCTAATCTTATGGATAAAAAAAGAAGAGATACATCATTTGTGGTTTTAATGTGCTAATGACTGGTGGGATTGAGTAGCCTTTCACATCTTTATTGGACATTTATATTTCCTTTTCTGTGAACTACCTGGTAATATATGTTGCCCATTTTTCTACTATTCATAGGGGATACTGATCCTTTGTCCTCTATGTTGCAAATATTTTCTTCCAATTTTTCCATACATTTCAGTCTATGATGTCATTTGATAAATAGGAGTTTAAATTTTGATGTGCCTATATTTATCATTCTTTTTGTGATTTTGTGATATTTTTAAACTTTTTTTGCATCTTGTTTAAGAACTTTCCCTATCCTCAAAGTCACAGAGATATTCCCTAATTTTTAGCACTTTTATAGCTATATGTATATTTTTTTATATTTAAGTCTTTAATTCATATAGAATCTCCATATGAACAAATTTTTTTTGTTTCAAAAAAAGTCCATTATTCCCAACATCACTTATTGACTAATCTTTTTCTTCATAGATTTACAGTGTCATCTTTATCAAATAAGTTCCTACATATACAGAGCTCTGTTTTATTTTTGATTCTCTTCAAATAATCCATTTATTCAGACACCGATACTATATAATTGCTATAGTGTTTAATGCCTTGACATGTGCGAGGGCTGGTTCCAGTTCTGCCCTTTTATAAAATTGTCTTGGCTCTTCTTGCCCATTTGCTCTTCCAAATGAATTCGAGAATCAGTTTGAATGTTTCGTGAAGAAATTTACCGGGCTTTGATTGAAATCATATTGAATGCATAGCTTTATCCTGGGGGAAGTGATGATGATGATGATACTGTTGATGAGGAAGACAAAGGTGGATTTCTGATTTCTGTCAGAGCATTTCCTGGGTTTCCAAATAGGATCAGCTGGGACAAGTGAAGATGATCGTGATGGTGATGAGCCATCTTCTCTCTTTACTGTTTCTCTCCTTAGATGAGCCCTTTTCCCTGATTGAAGTCTCTTTAGAACAAAGCACAGATGAGATCTGAAGAGACCTTTGATTAAGGAGGTCAGGCATCATTCAGGAGTAGCTGATGCTTATGGTATGTTCTTCAGTCTGGCATCTGACCTGTCCACACATGTCCCGAGGGTCATCTGGGGCTCAGGAACCCAGGGTCCATTCCAAGATATTACACCGGCTCTTGGGCAGTAAGACCATCTACTGTGTGAAGGCCCCATATGATGGCTCTCATGTGAAAGCAGTTATTCTAGGAATTGTTGTTTGAGAATACATATATGATAAAAGGCTACTGTGAGTGAAATAATTCTTGAGTATGATTGCATCACTTATAAAATGGATATGTATGTATAAGACATACTACTTATTCAGCTGTAGATGGTGCTTGGTGTCCACAAGATTTGGAGAACCCCTTGTGCTGACAGATAAGGGACTTCTCTTCCAGGGAATTCTGCAAGCCTCTCAGCTGGATGTACTTGAAGACCAAGGCCTATCTTACGTAATCTCATTATTTTGTCACATCCTTTTATATTCCTGGGAGGTATTTGAAACTAAAGCCTATATTTAAAATTCTCCAAGCCTTTAACTTGTATATAGTTCGTCTTTCACAAAATTGTGCATGTTTTCCTCTTCTCTCTCTATATGTTATAGGTACCCAGTATATAAAGTGTATATGTATGTGTGTGTATGTGTATATATATATATATATATATATATATGTATATATTAGCCTCTTAACAAAATGGACTAATCATTCACACATAAAGCAGCATTCATGTGTGCACTGACCACATAAAATAAGGATCATAATAGTTCCCACCTCTCAGGGTTATGATGAAGGACAAATGGGCTGATGTACAAGAAGCCATCTGTAAGCTAGAAAGCATTATACAAATGTTCTTTTGCTGCCCAGCCCTGTAGAAAATTATAAATGAAATGGCCACCTTGGTTCCTGCCCTTGAGACATTTAAAACCAGCTGGAGGCTCAGATCTAGGTGGAACAATTAAGGAGAAATTGCAAGGTAACTTGGAAGCAAGCTCCTGCAAATATAATGAAAATGTAGCCCTAAGTGCTAATGTAACACAGGCAGCTGGTGTTCGCAGAGCCAGCCCTGACACCCTGTGCAGGCGGCGCCTCCCCTTGTTCTGTCTCCGATTAGGGTAGGCAGCTTCTCCTGCTTCACCTTCTCTTTCTCCTCCATCTTTTAAAAGCTCTCCCTCTCCGGGAGAACTTTCCAGGCTGAGCCTCCCAGTTACTAGGGGCCTCTCTCCTTCTAAAAGCTCCTTTGCCCCTGTGGCTTTTCCTTCCTCCCACGTGGCAATATTAAATCTATTCTGCTGGCATTCCTCGGACTTGTGCTCTGTGGTACTTGATGCTGAGGAAAACAATGTCGAAAAGAACCCCCAGCAGGCTCTCTGTCCTTGGCTCCAGGTCAGAGCCTTGTGTTTTGATCACTTCATTTATTATGCTCTTGTTTTGAAATGGTGAGCACGGATGGGTACCCACTGTTCTTTCATCTAAGAGAGAAAGGGGCTGCTAGGAGGTACTCACAGGTAATTAATTTGTCAGGGTAGGGGAAGCAGTCTTGCCAAATACAAGCAAAGGAGCCCAAATTCACACCTCATCCAGCAGTTGATTAGTTCTACAAAAGACCATGAAATACATAGAAAGGTGCGGGGAGGTTGGGGTGGGGGATGGTAGGACAGATAGACCTGCAAATGCACGAGGCTTTACTGCTAAGCCTGATGTACTCATACGTTTTGCCTCTGAGGGTTGTAGTTGCCCCTTGTAAGTGAATCCCTTGTGGCTGTCACATCATTCTCCTGGGTAAATGGGTGTGTCCACGTGAGGGCGAAGGGAAAGGTTCCTTCCTTCCTCCCTCCCTTCACTCCTCCCTCTTTCTCTCTTTCTCTCTTTCTCTCTTTCTTTCTTTCTTTCTTTCTTTCTTTCTTTCTTTCTTTCTTTCTTTCTTTCTTTCTTTCTTTCTTTCTTTCTTTCTTTCTTTTTCTCTTTCTCTCTTTTTTTCCCTCTTCCTTCTTTCCTCCCTCCCTCCGTTCCTTCCTTCCTGAAAAATCCATGCTTTAACTTGGCTCTAAATTAAAGATACCATCAACACATTTTTCAAACTCAAAATTGGGAGACATAGTCTGATGATAAGAGAATACTTGAAGTCACTATAATTACAGATGAGAGAGGTCTCTGTAGTTAGACTGATTGTTCCTCTGGGAGTTTGGATGACTGACGTGATCCCAGGGTCTGGAATTATCAAGAGTGTAGTGTTTGTGGCCCTTATGATTAAAGCTGCCTAGTGAAACTTATGTAATGAACCTAGCATGTGAGAGGCACATAGTACAGTCTGGTTTCCTTCACCATTTGTAAGTCATCATTGATTTGAATATTAAATAATAGAGTGATTAGGTTTTATGATGTTTCTAATGATTTGTTTTGAGATCAGTTTTTAAAATCTAGAAATGCAAGCGGAATGTGTTGTCTCAATTACTAGACTTCTGGTACACTTCGCTAACTGAAATAAATGTGCCTGGGAAGCTGTATAAAGTTAATATTTATAAACTAAATTATATTTTACACACATTAAGAATATCCTTCTGGGGGGCTTCCCTGGTGGCGCAGTGGTTGAGAGTCCGCCTGCCGATGCAGGGGACACGGGTTCGTGCCCCGGTCTGGGAAGATCCCACATGCCTCAGAGCGGCTGGGCCCGTGAGCCATGGCCGCTGAGCCTGCGCGTCCAGAGCCCGTGCTCCGCAGCGGGAGAGGCCACAACAGTGAGAGGCCCGCGTACCTCAAAAAAAAAAAAAAAAAATTTATCCCTCCTATGTCCCTCCCTTGGTTCCCTGTTAGGTTACTGGCAGCTCAACCTGATAAACAAATTAAAGCTCCAGTAGTAATGGCTGATAATGCACAATTCATAAATTTCCCTTGCCATTTTACATGTGCATTAATATAGGTCATCAGTGCTTAAGTCTAAAACAAGGAATACGTTGGGAATATTTTCCAGAGAGACTTCCAGAACCTATTATAATGAAGGGAATTGAAAAGCTTAAAGTGGGAATGGGACTGGGAAAGTATGTGTTTGATTGGTATTCTTGAAAGCTTAATAAATTAAGCCCAAGAAATAACACCAGAAACAAGAATGGAAGAAAGAGATGAGAGAGCCTGAAAGAGGTGAAGTGAACCCTAGGTAGGAGACCCTGCAGTAGAAGATAGAGTGATATTTCTACGGCTGAGCACTGGATTGCTGTTGGCCACAGTAATTACAGAAGAACTTCTTAATACTTTGTAAGAGTATTTGAAGATCTATGGATATTGCTTCTTGTACAGTTATATCAGAAGGAGTTCTATTTCATTTTTATTTGAGTTTGTTATATACTAAACAAGCGTCGTATGCAGTGTCTCTGAGGCAAATGTTCTAACATTCGGCACTTTTTTTGCAATGAAAACACAGTATATATTGTACAAACTAAGATCCAGTTAGATCAGAAGTCTGGATTTGATTTGAAAGGTTCAGTGTAACTTTCAGGTATTACCAATTGAAGCAGCCATAACTCCTAAAGATTAGGATAAGATGATGTAACAGCTTTTTGGCTGGTAGTAAAAAAGGTAGTAAATTTACACTTGTCTTCCTGAAGGACTCACTAAAACCTGAGAACAGGCAGCATGGCATAATAGAAAAAGCTACATGCTATCCAGAATATTGAGTTCTCAATATACTTTAAATACAGTCTTGCACAGATCACTTAATTTTTTTGTCTTTCAATTTTCTAAGTCTATAAAACCAAGAATTTAACACTTAAATACCCTTCATTTTTCAATTTTAATATTCTAAGTCATTTCTTCATACTTTGAAAAACTGTAAAATTTTCCCCCAAAAGGTGCTTATTGAAAAAAAAAAACCACAGTGGTTGCTTTTGGTTGACATTGCAATGGTTGACAAATAGAACGTGTTTTCTAGGGTACAAAAGACAGTCTCTATGTTGAGCAGGATGACCAAGGCATAGTTTGCTGTCCCTAAAATTCGAGGGAACTCTACAATGTGAAAAGAGCAATTCATCTTCTACAAAAGTGCTTGTCTGAAGCCTATGGAACTGCCCCAAGTGTCTCCCTCATTTCTTGTTACATTTCACCAATTCTAGTGTGCTCTGATGCTGCTTTTTTGACCTTTTCAGAAATTGTCACGGGAAGATTTTCACAAAACTTTGGCATTACATTTACCTCATGATCATAAAACTTTATCAATAGTATGATGCATTCTGATTTCAAAGAATGGTCTGTGAAGGAATGTCTTAGGAATGAGGAAATAGGGTGTTTTTATATTCCCCTCTTTTTCATCCTTTCTCCTTATATACTACCCTAGTTTCTCCTCTCTCTTCAGGTACCCTAATATGACCTGAAAAATTTTATATGTAGAGTTAAATCTTTTGCCTTTATTTTAAAAGCACTGAAGTCCTGTCTTTCTCTAAAATACCTACAAAATAAATTTGTGTTTGTGTGTATGTGTGTTATATATTGTGTGTGAGTCCTTCTTCAACTTTCCTGAGGGTTCGTGTAATTCAATAGCAGAAATATTCATCTCAGTTTTATAGAATAAAAATCAGTGTGTTTCTTGGAGGGTGCATATGCACTGTTTGATCACAGGTTGGTGGAGTGTCATGGAAAAGTGATAGTATCTAGCAGCTTGGGTATATGGACTTTGAGGTCTAATTTGGCAGTTCCAGCAGAGGAACGCAGGTACTCAAATATCCTGGCCAAGGAATTGTCAGTAAGAACAATGCCTGTACTGTTAATACAGGATGTAACATAAGTATCATTGCTTATGTGGAAAGCCTTCCAAGCCTTTCCTAGGCAGATTTAAGTGCTCTGTCTTGTAGGTTCCCACCATCTTTTTTTCTTTCAAATGATTTTGTTATACTTATTGCTGTTTTGAAAACCTTTGCCCCCTCTCTCAGTGTTCCATATTAGACTTTCGTATCAGAGCTTCTCCAAGGGTAGGACCTGTGTTTTAGTCATCATTCTATCCCTAGAAGTTATCCCACTTACATACTGAGAAAATGGTTTTTTTGAATACTGAAAGGATAAGGAAATTTATCATCCCACCCCCCAAAAGCAAAGGTGGTGGATCACTAGCATTGCTTTGTACCCTATGTGAAGGAAAATCTAGGTTTGGAATCTCAGACAGTACTTTCTGCTATATTCATGATTGCTGGTTATAAAAGGTATTTTAGAAGGAAATCTTGGATTAAATCATCCACATCATGTTTGGCTAGAATCTGCTGAACTGCAGGCTGATCCGGAAAAGGGATGACGTTTCACTGATTAACTAGAGTAATACTCTGCATCTCTTGCTACTTGCTTCTGGATAGCCAGTGCCTGTTAAATGATTGAATCTGTTGCTTAGTAGCATCAAACATTTCCTGTGTAGCTTGGAGGTTGCAGTTCACAATAATCTAGTCTGGACTCCACTGAGAAGTGATAATTAGGTGCTAAATGTTAACTGGATTACAGCAGGGACTGCTCCCACCCGTCAGTTAACACCTCGTCAGGGGTTGGACCTTGAATGTTGTTTTCGACTTACTCTTCCTGGGCAGCTGCCTCCTCCTGACCTTTCTTCAACAGTCTGTATTTTATCTTTCTGTCCAATTTTGGGACAGCCACATCTGTTCACCTCCTTGGTAGAATCAGCATCCGTAACACACAAGTAGAGATATGTGATTCTTCTAAGAGGATGGAAAGAGCCAAGAGGCTCAGAGTGTCTCTAAATTTTTCCCAGAAGAGAGAGAATTCACTATAATCATAATGACAACCATATATTGCTGACTTGTGTGTGCATGATAACCTGTAAGTTCTGTATAAAGATTATTTGGTTTATGGTCTGTTTTGTACTATTACCATCCCTATGCTACAGATGTGGAAACTAGAGCAATAACAGATACGTTGTCTGCACGTAGGCTGGATGGACTCAGAGGCCCTGTTCTTTTTTTTTTTTCTTTATTAGTTTCTGCTTTATAACAAAGTGAATCAGCTACACACACACACCTGCTCCCACATCCCCTCCCTCCCGCATCTCCCTCCCTCCCACCCTCCCTATCCCACCCCTCCAGGCGGTCACAAAGCACCGAGCTGATCTCCCTGTGAGAGGCCCTGTTCTTAACCAGTGTGCTGTGCTTTGGCCTCTAACTTAGGTTATCCTGGCCTCTTCCTCATTCTCATTGGGCACTGAGGATAGACAGGGAATCACCATTCCACTGTTCCCATTCAGTGCTTCAGGATCAGGGGGGTGTATGTCTGGGAAGGAGTGTTTCCATGAAGCCAACTTGGGAAATTTCTCAGGCAGAAGGCCATGTTGGGGAAGAAGAAATTTTCCTCTCCCCTTCTAGGTTCTTTTGGCTGGTCTAAGAATTAAATTGCCATGAGACAGATTAACAGGAGAAAATTAAACAAAAGTTTATTACCATGTATACATGGGAGAGATACCCCCCTGCCCTCCCCCCCAAAAAAAGAGTAACTCACCAAAATGGCAGTAACCCTCACCTTAAATACTATCTTCAGCTGAAAACAAGAGAGAACGTGTTGCGGGTAGTGGTTTGGGACTTCACAGGGGAGGAGGAAGGCAATTCACATGGAGATGGAAGAGCAAATGTTTGGTAAATAAATGTTTCCTGGGCCACGCACAGACAGTGGGACACAGAGCGGACTCTGCTCTCTGGGCTATGCCGAGTTTCCCCCACCACACTTGGCCCATATTGTTTGCAGAAAGCTCTGGTGATGGCTGTCTTCCAGGAACAGGCCCTCTATCAAAATACTTTTAGGCAGTTAGGGGGAAGGTCAAGGTTTCTTCCTGAGTCTTTTGGGCCTTGATTGTTTTTAGCTCAAAATAATCTATATGCCAGAGGGACACATTTTGGGGTGCCAAAGTTTGCTCCCCTCCGTCTGCTGCCTGGAATTTATACAGATGCCAGTCTGTTGCTGCCCTTATTGTTCTCTTGAAGATCCAAAAGTGCAGGTTGTAGCAAAGGCCTGCAGATCAATGGGGTAGAAATCCCATGGAATGTGAGCTGATATAGAGAAGGTTAGAAATCCATAGGCAGGGAGGTTGGAGGGGGATCAGTTCAAACATCATACTTACAGTCGTCGCTGGATATCTGAGGGGGAGGACCCCCGTGGATACCAAAAAATACACATGCTCAAGTCCCTTATATAAAATGGCAGAGTATGTGCATGTAACCTACATATATCCTTCTGTATACTTTAAATCATCTCATTACTTATAACACCTAATACCATGTAAATGCTATATAAATAGATGTAGATACAATGTAAATGCTATTTAAATAGTTGCGGGTGCACAGCAATATCCAGTTTTGCTTTTTGGAACTTTTCAGAATTAAAAAATATATATTTTTGATCTATAGTTGGTTGAATCCAAGGATGCAGAACCTGCATATATGGAGGGCTGACTGTGTGTTAATTAATCAGTGTCTCAGGTCCCTTTAAATGTCACTGGCAAGGGATTTGTGATTTTATTTCTGTATTCGTTACACAACAGAAATTTAAGACATTGTTCATATAGTGGTTACAGATTTTTTCTAATGGTGTTTTCTTTTTTTATTCTATCTATTACAATAATATTTAGTAAATAATAAATTGCCATTCATTTTGGCTTTCAATTGTGGATTCTGGGAGAGAAAAGCTCTGTAAGACTCAAAGCATTTTTATTCTTTTGAAGTAATAAATCTAGCAGTTCTTAATTTTTGGTTTCCAACTTATATTTTGTTCTGAAATTTGTTTATCAACATTTATTGTATCAATAAAATGGACTTTATTATTGTACCTTCTTTTTGAACCAAATCCACTGTGAATATATACCTGTTGTTTATTTGGCTGCATATTTTTTTTCTAAATACTGCTGAGCAGTTGTACTTTCAAAAAGGTAATTTCAGCCACCACTGACTGACTTGCCATTCAAGACACTTTCTCTGGTGCAGTTTGTTATTCTGAAGTTTTCTCTAGGTGGTTGTTTTTACACTTCTTCTTCAGCACGTATTTTCTTAGTGTTAACTATATATCTGGCTTGATCTTGGTACAAACTCCCTTAGCATTTTAATCTGAATCTCACTTAATCCTTGTCACTCAGTTGATATAGACTGCACATTTACAATGCCAGTTTAATCACTCTGGAAACATTTGGTCATGAATAAAAGAACACTGCATATGTTCCAACTTACAGGCAGGACAAGACCCTTCTTTACAGAGCTGTTCCAGGGGCTACTGCAAATTCACATTGACCTCGGTTGCTTGCTTGCGAGAGAGACAAATATCAAATAGGGTGATTTTATTTTAAGCTGCTGCATCTCCCAAGCTCATCAAACATTTTATTAAAATACTGTTTATTTGCTGAGCTTCACTAGTCAACCCCAGGAAACTTTTGGGGTCTTTTAGGGTCATTTTATCTTTCCTTATTTTCCTCATCCTAAGAAAGAAGCAATTTGCATTTGCTGAGTATTTGAGGAGCAAAATGGTGGCGATGGAAGGACATACAAATTTAATCAAACTTTTTTTCCTCTGATTCAAATGTATTTGCTGTTGAGACCATTACAAGTGAGCCCTGCTAATGGTATATATTTTCTGAGGTTCAGGGGTGAATAGTTGGACTAAATCAGTACTAAACAATACTCTGTGGGTTTCCTCTAACCCATCATATCTTTGTGTGGGAGTCTTCTTCCCCATTATCAGACACTGTCACCATTCACGTTGCTTCTTCTCCCAGGCTGTCTCTAAGTACTGCAAAGGATGCTTTGAGAATCTGTTTATGACCCTCTGCATCCATCAGGATAGGCTAAGTTATGGGAGAAAATAATCCCACAATCTCAGTGGCTTAAAACCACAAAGGTTTATTCTGTTCACAGAACAACGTGTTTACTACAGGTTTTCTGGGGGCTCTTTGTCTTTCTTGGGGACTGGTTGAGGGAAGCTCCATCTTGATGACCCAGGCAGGAGAAAGCCAATGTGGTGAATGGAGCACTGGCCTCTGCACCTTTTGCCCAGATGTGACATCATCATTTCCTCCTCACATTTCATCAACAACAAGTTTTGGTTCAATCCTACCTGTGTCTGGAAGGAGAACCCAAAATATTTGGTCAACAGTAACTAATGACTAGCACACCCATGGGATACACAGTCCCTGTAGAGGTTACAGGGTGCTGCACTATTTCCTCATATCCCAGGTTCGGCTCAAAACATACATCCAGGGATGGCTACGTGATTTGTGGGACCCAGTGTAAAATGAAAATATGTGGCCCTTCCTTCAGAAATTATTAAGAGTTCTAAGAGAATGACATCAGAACATTAAACCAAACATGGGGCAGTTCTAAGTGTGGTGCCCTGTGCCACTGTCCAGGGCACTGGACCTGCGTACATCCCAGGAAGGGATATGGAAGACAAGACCTCCAGGGGAAGTACCAGAGGATGCTAAATTAAATGTGTGTTCTTGCCCAGAGAGGCCTCATAGAGCAAAGCAGATTGTCTGCCTGTCTCACAGGAGGTGCTGTCAGGATGAGTAAGACAATGTAAGGGTGAGGATTTTTCCTTTGTGAATCCCTACAGGGAGGTGACCTCTACATTTAAGGCATAATCATTCCCCAACAGTGGTTTAATGACATTAATCACACTCCTGTAACTGAACTGTCTCACTCTTGTAATTTCCTTAGAGAAAGGAGGTTGGGAACACCCTCCCCTGCCCTGACTTTCTCTGAGGTAGGAAATATGGTAGCCTGCCAATAAGCGTCAGAAATGATTTCCATCTGCCTGGGTCCATTTTGGCAAAACTAAGTCAGAGGAACAGATTTATTCAGGGGCTGGGCAAGAGGTCCGTTAACTGGAACTTCTCGTTGGAGCCCCAGCCTATTTCATCCCCTCCTAAAACAGAGTCTTGGAGAATCTGCCTGGCTTGGGTAGATCTTTAGGATTCAGAGATTTTATTTTGATTTTTTTTTTTAAAGAAAGAAGGCAAATTGGTCACTTAATCTATTGGATTAAGCTCTTTATGGAGTCATGTGCCTGTATACAGGGTGTGAGGGGCCACAACTTGGTTTTTATAGTCCTCCTGCCTGATGGGGCTGTAGTAGATGCTGTTGGCGCTCTGCCCCAGTCCTCCAGGTCACGTGGGGATTGGCTCCTCCGGGCTCACCACCTGCATCCTCTGCCTCTCCTGGAGTTGCCCTTGGCTGATTGCAGCTGCTTCACCCTGGAAGCATCTCATGGCCAATGACTCACTAATAGGAGGATACCAAAAAAAACAACAGAAAAAAAACAAAAAAAGGTGCCAGATTCCTTGCCTCAAGGTGGGAATAACTTTCTGGTGGGATTTATGTTCTAGAGGCCTCCATAGATCAGGCTAAGGCTACAGTTTACCTGAGACCACATCCTTGCTTAATTCTTTTCCTTTCCCTATCCTGATTCTCTCTTTCCCTTTCAGATTTTTCCTGAGGAGCACCCCCTCAATAAATCACGTTCACTAAATCCCTGTCTCAGGCTCTGCTTCTAGGGAACCCCACTTAAAACAAGAACTATACTTACTTTAGTCTGAGGGAGATTCATCCTGAATAGACAACGGCCACTGGGTCAGAATTTGTACGTAAGGACTAGAACTGTGGGTGCATTCTTTTCCTAGAAACAGGGATCTGATTTTAGTGATAACAGAGAAGTAGCATCTTCTTGCCTTTTCCTGGTATGTAGATGGATAAACAAGCAGCAGATGGAAGGATGAAGATGTTTGCTAAAATCCCTGATGAGGGCTGCCCCTAAGTGTCAACCATCCTCGCTAGCAGTGCTGCTTTGAGCTGGATCTCCAGGGAGCTATTGCATCACACCTCACGTGCCCTTCCCAGCTCTGTGGCTTCCAGCTAACCATTGGTGGTATGGAAATCATCATAGCTAGCCTTCACATTGAGTATTTTCCAGAAGTCAATTCCTTGAGTCATCCAGACCACTCCATGGGGTAGGAGCAAGATGATACAGCTAATGGGTGGCAGAGCCAGATATGAACCTAAGCAATTGGCTCTAGATTCCATCACCACTTTGCTCAACTGCCTCACAGGTAAGAATAGAGGGTCATCCTTACCTGCTTCCTGGGGCTGCGAGGATTAAATGAGATGATGTGATTAAAACATTTAGTGTAATGCCTAACACATAGTAAGGGCTCCACAAATAATAATCATTGCTATTATTATTTTGTGGAAGGGTTTACAGAGGTACCAACATTTTGAAACCTGGAATCAGTGGCATCTTAGTCGGTTCCTTTTAAAATACAAATGTTCCTTGTCCAGAGTCCGTTCCTTGTCCAGAATCCATTCCTTGCCTCACTGACCTCAGCTCCTCTCTGTATGAGTGCACACAACTTAGAAACAGTTGCAGTTTCTGTCAGTATCACATCTCAGCCAGGTGGTGGTAATGAGCAGTGTCACTGTGCTTCAAGTGTGTTAGTGGTTCTAGTGCCACTTTCTTATAATCATTGCCCTTTATGGTCTTGGAGTAACATAAAAAAAGACACAGGTCAGGACTTCTCTGGTGGTGCAGTGGGTAAGAATCCGCCTGCCAATGCAGGGGACACGGGCTTGAGCCCTGGTCCGGGAAGATCCCACATGCTGCGGAGCAACTAAGCCCATGTGCCACAACTACTTAGCCTGTGCTCTAGAGCCCGAGTGCCACAACTACTGAGCCTGTGTGCCACATCTACTGAAGCCTGCGTGCCTAGAACCCATGCTCCACAACAAGAGAAGCCACCTCAATGAGAAGCATGGGCACCGTGGCAGAGTAGACCCCATTCTCAGCAACTAGAGAAAGCCCGCGTGCAGCAACAAAGACCCAACGCAGCCAAAAATAAATACATAAATAAATAAATTTAAATTTAAATTATAAAAAAGGAACATAATTGGCCAACACAGACAATAGTCTTTAAAAAAAAAATGACACAGGTCAGCCTGGCTAGAAGTGACTTGGATATTTTTATCATTTTCAGGCAGAAAAAAGAACCACACAGGAAATGGGCAGTACAGCCTCCCAATCTTATAACTAAGTTGGCAGATTGGAAAGACATCACTAGACAGAGTCATTTTCATCGGTGGTATCTTTGGATTTCACAGTGAGTCATCTGCATCCTTTACCAAGTGAGTCAGCTGTGTCCTGACTAGCACTGAGCATCTATATTTTGGTTGAGTGTGGAGACCATGTGACACCTGTCCTAGTAGATTGCAAACTTTCCATTTATATCACTTATAGTGACACCTCATTGAATTTTGGGTGAATCGATTAGCAGCTAGTTAGGGCTCTTTTAAAGGACCATGAAAGTCATAGAGAAGTTGTGGGAGAAATTTCCTTTCTGGGAAGTGGTTAACAATAAAGTCATACTGACTAGTGAGAGACAGGGCATTCATGAGGACACAGAAATACACCCTGTTGGCTTAATTATTCATGGATGCAAATTAATTCAAGTGAGAAATAGCTGGGCAGTGGGCTAATTTTAAGGTGTTGTACATTTTGAAATGTACATTCTCTCTTTGAACATATGTACTTTATAGTAGGCTAAGAGTGAGTGGGGGGTTGTGAACTGTGAATTAATTAATTAAAATATAGGTAAATAAAACCCATGGTGTAAAGTGTTCACATCCCACACAGGCCAGTTTTAACATCTTTCTATTTTATTGTCACAATCAGAAGACCTAGTTTGGATTATAGGACAAGAGAGAGAGTGTGGGTGGAGCAACTGAAAGTGATCTCAGGAGCTAGGGGAAAAGTCCAATCAGATAGCTCTGCAGTTTGCTGATGAGATTCATGTTCACCATTCACGCTAGGAGAGAAGACGGTTACGTGGAAAGGTTAAGAGATCAAGTATGGATTGGGTCAATGACTGGTTGAAAATTTTGTGAGGCTCTTAGATTTTTGTTTTTAATTTGTTTGTTTGCTTTTCTTTAACTGCATATGTCTGAGCAAGTGATGGGTAGTTTGTTTTGATGATCTTGGAGTGTTTCATTGTTGGTAGTTTAGAAGAATTAGTTGTTTGTTATTAAGGCATCCAATACAGTGATAAGTTAGAGGACAGATATTATTTCACTCTATGCAAGTTGGAACGTTGGTGGAGGGGGCATTATTGGTAGGGGATAAAAGCGTGAGGTTTGTAATAAAACTGGTTAAAATATAGCTGGAGTTCCTCATCTGCTTTGTGACCTTCGAAGTGTTATTCAATCCCTTCAAGTTTCAGTTTCTTAATCTGTAAAATGGAGATTATACTTCAGGGTTTTGTTAAAGGATTAGTCTTGACAACATGTAAGTTTCCTGTCTGGTGTGTGTTTATAAGTATTCACTGAACAGTAGCTGTTAGGGTATGATGACAACCAGGATGATGGTGAGAATCCTCATCTCTGTTCATCTGTGAGCCCAATTACAGCATGTTTCTATCTCTTTCCTCTCTCTGAGTGGAAGATTCCAGTAATGATACGCTCTAACATTTGTCATATTCTTTACGACTTCATTGTGGTCTCAAGATCCCTCTTTACTGTGATGGTGGAGCCCTCCCTAGTCTGAGGGTGAATGTCCATAATGAATGCTGACCTTGATACTTACGCTGGGCTCTTTCCTTTCCAAAGTGGTAGGACTATTTAGAATCTAGAAACTAGAACTACTAATATAATGTTTTCTAAATTCGCAGTAATCATAACAACTAATATTTATTGATCTCTTTTTTATCAATATTTATTGATGTACCAAGCGCTATGGTAAGCCTTGAACAATTCTTTTCTCAGTTGAAATCTTGCTCATAACCTCAACATATAAAACAGGTAGACTCAGAGCTATTCTGGTGGAAACTAGTAGGTGTGTTTTGGGAAGGGGGGTTTCTGGGAGGACTGTTGTTACCTGACTTCACCTCCCTCATGACGTCCTCAAGGTCCCTCCATGGAACTCTTTTATTAAGGAGCTTCCAGGTATGGTAGTGTTCAATCAGGACAAGTCAAATGGATCGTAACAATTAAGCCTTTGTTCACTACTGTGATGGTGTAAGCAAGAAGCCAAAAAGAAAGGGTGCTTGTTTCCCCAGTGTCCCATTTTCCCCATGGTCTAGCAGTGGACAAAGATCAGATGGATTGGTGCAGATAGGAGAGAGGGTGGTCTCATTGCTAAGGGAGCCCCAAATCAAAGTCTCTTGCCATTTTATGGACCTGGGGCCTAGGAGAATGGAGACACTGCCCCCTCTCCCCGCAACATACACAAAGAGGCTTCTGAAAGGAGGTGCCTAGGCTAGGAATGCAAATATGAGCATGGCCAGTGCATGGGTGGGGTGGGTGGAAGGCAACTCACAGTAGAGACTGCAGGGCACTGGCTCTGCACCAAGTCTAAGGTGGGAATGGCAGCTTTCTCAACATGAGGCCTGCCAGGCAAAGCCTATGGTTGGGCCCGAAAGATCACAGCTAGGATTCTGGCCTAGAGCAGGATGCCTCAGGCCCTTTTGAACACAGCTTGAAAACTACCATAATACTTGATAGGATGAAGGAAGGATGTAGTCATTTAGCTTTTAGGGAGAATGGAGTTTAATACATTCTGTGCTAATAAATAGTTTATAGCTAATTGGCTTAGTAAACTCACTTTAATATACCAGTTGATCATGTTTTTGAAGGCATGCTATTTATATTGCTTGTGGAAGCCAAGTTTTAGTTCCTAGAAAATATTTTTGCTATTCACTGTACATGTCTAAACTTTTGTGGCTCCCCATGAGGTGGACTAAATAAGAACTGTCAGTATAAGCATACATGTTATAGCCTGAAAATATGAACGTTCTTGTAAATAAGGTATCAGTCATTTGTAGTCGTTTTCATGGTTGCTGAGTAATTAGCAGCAGAGGAACCAGTCTTTGCCAAACAAATGCTTTGCCTCACAAATCAGATTTGAAACAATGACATAATTATTCAGCATTTACATGGCATTTTTATATGAATAAAAGGCATCTCAAACCCAGCCGTTTTTATTAGCGATGATCACGTACCTTTTGGGATTTCAGTGAATTTGTGTTGGTTGATGAGTGAACTGCTCTGTCTCCATAAAACAAAACAGAAACCACCTTAGGATATAACATTCCATTTTCCAATTGTTTGATGCAAGCTTAGATTTAAGTTGAAGATCCTGACTTTAGAATTCACTTGTATATTAGTGTCAGTGGATTCAAATAAAACTTTACTGATTTGTTTGCATGTTTCAGAAATAAATTGGCATATTGATTAAAACTGGTTTTCATGAATTTTGTTACAGGACAATTGAAATCAAAATGGCATAGAAAAATAGGTTAGACAAGGTTTTTATGTTCAGTGGAAGCAAGTCGAAGTAGCTGCGAATATAATTTTTTGTAGTGTGCCCTTTAGTACCTACTGTTATGTGTTTTTGGTGGGTACAATTCTGCACCCATCTCCAGTACGTTGTTGTTATCCCCCCCACACACACACCAAGCAGTTCTCTGACACCAGCTTGGGTGTCCTACAATTCAACTCAATTCTGCCACTATCTACCTGGAGATACCTTCAGAACCCACAGTTTAAAAGCTCAGTCCTGTAAGACTCCCCCATTCCCGCCCCACTTCAGAGGCCAGTTGAAAATCCAGGTTATCACCCACTGTCTATAGATTGGAGATTCCAATAGCTTGCTTCTTGGGTTCCATTAATTTGCTAGCGTGGCTCACAGAACTTAGAGAAACATTTTACTTACCATATTAAGTTTATTTTAAAAGGTTATAGCTCAGGAACAGCCAGATAGAAGAGATGCATAAGGCAAGAATGGGGAAAGGGCTCAGAACTTCCATGACCTCTCTGAGTACACCCCTCTCCCCAAATCTCTATGTATTCACCAACCCAGAAGTTCTCTGAACCCTGTCCTTTCTTGGTTTTTATGGAGGCTTCCTTAGAGAGTCATGATTGATTAGATCATTGACCACTGGGGATTGATTCAACTTCCAGCCCCTCTCCCTTCATTGGAGGTTGGTGTGAGAGGGGGGGACTGAAAGTTCTGATCACACGGTTGGTCCTTCTGACAACCAGCCCCCATCCTTAGGTTACCTAGGGGCTTTCCAAATTCATCTCATTAACATAACTGAAGAACATCATTATTGCTCTCATCACTTAGGAAATTCCAAAAGTTTTAGAGCTCTGTGCCAGGAGTGGGGAAGAAGGCCAAATGTGTATTTCTTATTATAAATTATAATATCACAGGATATTGTGAATGATAATGCATATTAATGGTACCTTTCAAGGATCTCTTTCTAAAAAGGGGAACCCATATTAGAACTGTGGGCTTCTGTGGAATACTTAGAAACCACTGACAAAGTTTTGATTTCTCTTAGGTCATTATATCACAGGCTGGAGTCATGGGCATAAGTCATGCCCAGAAAATGGTAATTGATGAAGCACTTTCGGCTTGGAAGGAGATAATAACTGCTCTGCTGGTCTAGAAGCAGTTAAAATGTTAGAAAAAAAACAGTAGTTTGATATTATATTTCTTAAATAACTGGCTCTTTGATGTCCACATTGCTTTTCTTTTTTATAGGCACAGCCAAAGAGGAGGGTTCAGAGTTCTCTCTTGGGTCCTTTCTTATTTATCTAGTTGGTTGGAGAACATGAGAAAGGGAAGAGAAAGTACACTATAAGTTGGCTGAGGACACCAGCCCTCTGAAGGATAGAATTAGCATTTAATTAGAGGTTAGAAACAAATAGAGCTAAGTTCAATTCCTGCCAAGTTTATCTTGCTCGTATGGGGAGGATCAGCAAGATCTTTACAAAATGAAGTTCAAAAATACTCAGAAAACATGGAGAGATTGAACCATTCACCATTTTAGAAAAGCAAATGTGAGTTTATGTTGGTAGGTACTTTAGCAGGAAAATAGAATATAGGCAGCTGTTATCTAGTTCTGCTTATAATTATGGGTCACACCTGGATTCAGGGCTGGTTTCTATAAGAGATTCTACAACTGTGAAGTCCAAAAGAATTTGGAGTATTCAGAGAAGGTCAAGAGTGCTTTAATGTTGGATGATAATACCATCAGTAAGGGCAAAAGAAGTCACAATTTTTGGTCTGGAAAAGAAGCTAAGCATTAGATGAACAAATCTTCAAATGCAGGATAGAAACTTGACTTACTCCACTCCTCCTAATGGCAGTAGAATTATAGAATCATATTTGAATGGACCCCTGGGACCTGTTATCTAACCTGTTACTTTATGCACGTATCTCACACATAACCTCCTTTATCCAAATATGGTTTCAGAGATTAGGATGTGGATATCTTTGGGGGGGGGCATTTTCTAGCCTACAATAAATACCATCATGTTCAACCTCTTTTTCTACAAAAAAAGGAAAAAGAAGCCCTGAGAAAGTAAATCAGTCTCTAGAAATGGGTTTATATTTTTTGAATGAATAGCTGGAGCAAGAAGACTCGTTCCAGCCCCTACTGTAGTGGAAGGAAGGGACTCTAATACCTTGCCCATGATTTATACAGTTGATATTGGGAGGCAGTAAATATAGTATGTTATAATGATCTTTATTTATTTTGCTACATTTGAATTCTTGTTCTAATCTGTTCATTTGTATCAGGTTTTCTCAACATCGGTACTATTGATATTTGGAATGGATAATTCTTTCCTGGTCGATGGGGGCAGGGGTGGGGCTGTCCTCTACATCCTGTAGACGTTTATCAGCATCTCTGGCCTCTACCCACTAGATGTCAGTAACACCACCTCACCCCTTTCCTCCCTTCCCCCTAGTAATGAAAACAAAAAATGTCTCCAGACATTACCAGATATCTTTGGGAGGGGTTGCAAAATCAGCACCAGTTGATAAACTACTGACTTCTCTGGAAACATTAGGATTCAGGGTTTGTTTGTTTTAAATTTTAACCTTATCATCTGCCGATTTGATCAATATCATTCTCACAGCCTAATGTTAAAATGTAAATGTCGTAATAATGTTAGGAAAAGGACAGCACTATAGTAAAAGCACTGCAGATCACCATTACCCTCTTCTTGATGGACCACAAATCAACCTTTGGAGCCAACTCTCTAGTACCTATCAATGTCATCATCTAGCTTGTTCTTTGTTTATAAGTGTATCTTAAGAGTGTTTGTCAAATGCCTTGCTGAAATCCAGATCCTAAGTCTGACACATTTTAATGATAATTCTTTAAACAAAAGGATTAGAATGAGTTTGACTAATCTTTGGCCTGTTCTGGCACCTAGTGATTATGGTTTTCTTTCTGAAGAGCTCTCAAATCATCCTCTTATTCATCTGTTCTAGGGTCCTTTTGTGCTTAACTTTGAACTCACCAGTTTTATGTTTGTGGAATCAGCCTTTCTCCCTTCAAAATATTTGTCCATTTGCATTCTTTTGGTATTTGATACTTTAATGCATAATTCTTAAAAGTATTTGGAACCATAAATACAAGTTTATTTCTATAATTTCTCTTAATTCCTGAATATATGTCTCTATCTCTCTGTATCTCTAGATCTACAACTATATCTATGTGGGAGAATTTAACATCTTTGAATCAGCAAAAGGCTTTCTTAGAATCTCTTCTCTGATTGAAACCTTGCCTCTGGGTGCCAGAATTACATATCCAACTGTCAATTTGGTATCTCCACTTGTATGTCTCAAACATAATTCAAACTATCTTAGACCCCAGCTATCTGGGGTCTTCACTGTTTCTTAGCTTGTTGAAGGGCACCACCATCTGGTCAGTTCTGCAAACTGGGACACTAGAAAATAGTCATATGGATACCTTCTTATTCCATATCTAATCCATCAAAAAATTCAATGGATTATATCTTCTTCTTTTTTTTTTTTTTTTGGTATGCGGGCCTGGCTCACGGGCCTAGCCGCTCTGCGGCATGTGGGATCTTCCTGGACCGGGGCACGAACCTGTGTCCCCTGCATCGGCAGACGGACTCTCAACCACTGCGCCACCAGGGAAGACTGAATTATACCTTCTAAAAATACTTTTTGCATTTTCCCCTTCCTTCTTGTTAATTCCATTTCTCCCACACCAGTTCAAAATACATCGTTTCTCCTCTGGGCTAATGCAGTATTTCCTAACTGGGTACCATGAGCCTAATCCTGATAAGCATGGTGGTCTTTTTGAGATATATATCTTATTATACCATCCCATCAACAAATGCCCTTTGTTCTGGGATAAAATCTCAACCATGGCGTAAGAAGTGAAGTCCGGGGGGCCCTGCCTACCTCTGCAGCTATACTGCACTCTGCCTTCTTCTTTACAGCACTTGAGCAGGCACGCCTTGCTTCCCTATTAAGAGGCTCCTGCATTCATAATTCGTCTGCCAGGCAGGCTCTTCTCTGCCATGCTTTTTTCCTAATTTAACACCCATGCATCTTCGGATCCCAGCTCAGTCATCCGTTCCTAAGGAGGCCTTTCCCAACCACTTCCTCACGCAATCCTTTGTTCCTCTAAATCAAATCTTCCTAATATATGCTGTCATGGCCCTGTAAGCTTCTTCTTCATCACACTTTGGAAATATAATTTTACATTTGTTTGGGTGACAATTGAATTAACACGTCTCCTACACTAAATTGGTAAACTTTTTGAGGAAACAGATGCCACCTGGTTTTGCTCACTTTTAGACCCTTGTCACATTTTTATTTCTGTACCATGTTTATGTCACTTTTGTACCTCTTGCAAAATACCAAGCATATTGCATGAGCCTAGTATTTTATTTGATGAATCAGTGAAGGAATGGATGAATATTAGGCCCTGTTCCTTTGTAACATGTTTGTTCTACCCTTTTAAAATGAAAGATGCATTTTTTCAAAAGAGAAGAAGGAATGAAGTCTGAGCTGATTTTGCTTCCTCTGGTCCAATTAATATAAAACCATCTGCACAGTGAAGGAAATTATCAACAAAATGAAAAGGCAACCCACTGAATGGGAGAAGATATTTGCAAATTATATGTCTGATAAGGCGTTAATATACAAAGTATATAAAGGACTCATACAACTCAATATAAACAAACAAACAAACAACCTGATTAAAAAATGGGCACAGGAACTCCATTGCTTGCCTACCATGTTATTGAAATTTGGCTTACCTCATCTTCCTCGCAGAAACTGGGAAGTTTTGCTTCCTTACTTTTACTCTATGAATGAAGCTGTCACGTCTCTCCTTTATGACTAAGCAGATCCTACCATACTTCATGAACTCACTTAGGAAGGTCCTGTCTTTGACTTGTAGCTCCAGACCATACGTTTCTCTACTGCTATGAATTCCTACGGTACGTATTATCCAGATTATTAAGCGACCATGCCTTTTTTAAAAATAATTTTTTTTATTTTGAAAAAAATTGTAGATTTATGTTCAGTTGTAAGAAATAATACAGATTTATCCCTTGTAACCTTCACCTAGTTTCCTCCAATGATAACATCTTGCATTACTATAGTATAATAGCACAACCGGGAAATTGACACTGATATAATCCATCCACCTTAGATTTCACCAGTTGTACCTGTCCTCCTGTGTGTATGTGTATTTAATTCTATTCATTTTTCCGCATTTGTAGATTCATATGATCACCACCATGGTCAAGCTACAGAACAATTCCATCACCTCAAGAATCTCTCCTCTTGCTCTCTTACAGCCATCCTCATCTCCCCCTCTACCTGTCTCTAACTCCTGACAGCCACTAATCTGTTCTCCATCTCTAATTTTTTCATTTCAAGAATGACATATAAATGGAATACTGTATGTAACCTTTTGAGTTTGGCTTTTTTTTTCCACTCTCAATGAATTTCCCTTGAGATTCATTCAGGATTTTATGAACATAAATAGTTTGTTCCTACTTACTGCTGAGTAGTATTCCATGGTACAGATGTACCATAGTTTTTTTTTTCAGCTTTATTGAGATATAACTGATAAATAAAATTGTAATATATTTAAAGTGTACAATATAATGATTTGATATACGTATACATTATGAAAATTCCCACAATTGAGTTAACACATCCGTCACCTGACATATTTACCTTTTGTCTTTTTTCACAATTTGTTTAATGATTCTCCTCTTGAAAGACATTTGGGTTTTCTCCAGTTTTTGACTATAATAAATTAAGCTGCTATTAAATAAGTTTCTGTGTAAACAGAAGTTTTTATTTCTCTGGGATAGATGCCTAAGAATGCAACTGCTGGGTCATATGGTCACTGCATGTTTAGTTTTTTTGCGTGTGTTTTTGTTTTTGTTTTCAAATTGAAATATAGTTGATTTACAATGTTCTGTTAGTTTCTGGTATACAGCAAAGTGATTCAGATACATAAATCTGGATATATATATTCATTTGTGTATACACTGTATATTTAAACACAGTATATATACATTCTTTTTCAGATTCTTTTCCATTATAGGTTATTACAAGATATTGATTATAGTTCCCTGTGCTATATAGTAGGACACTGTTGTTTACATGCATGTTTAGTGTTTATAAGAAATTACCCAACTGTATTCCAGAATGGCTGTACAATTTTATATTCCCGTCACCAATGTATGAAAGATTGATTTTCTTTGCATCCTTGCCAGCACTTGGTGTTATCATGAGTTTCTATTTTAGCTGTTCTGGTGGGTATGTAGTGATATCCCATCATGGTCTTAATTTGTATTTCTTTAATGGCTGGCGATAGTGAACATGTTTTTCATGTGCTTACTAGCCATCTGTATCCTCTCTTCAGTAAAATATTGCTTTATCTCTTTTGTCCTTTTTCTAACTGGATTGCTTGTTTGTTTTGTTGTTGTTAAGTTTTGAGAGTCCTTTATATATTTTAAGTACTAGTTCTTTGTCTGATATGCAGTTTGCAAATATTTTCTCAACTTTTCATCCTTTTAACAGGGTCTTTCATAGAACAAATATTTTAAAATTTTGATGAAGTCTAGTTAATTCATTTTTTCTTTTATGAATATTGTTGGTTGTGTCAAGTGTAAGAACTCTTTGCTTAACCCTAGGTCCTAAAGATTTGCTCATATGTATTTTCTAATACATTTTATAGTTTTTGTTTCACATTTAAGTCTGTGATGATTTTGAGTTAATATTAGCATAAGGTTTGAGGTTTAGGTTGATATTCATTTTTTGCCTATGGATATCCAATTACTCCAGCACCATTTGTTGAAAAGACTATACTTTTTCCATTGAACTGCTTTTGCACCTTTGTCAAAAATCAGTTGAGCATAATTGTGTGGATCTATTTCTGAGTTCTCTATTCTATTCCATTGATCTATGTGATTATCTCTGTGTCAATACCACACTCTCTTGATTACTGTAGCTATATAGTAAGCCTTAACATTGGATAAAATGATTCGTCCTATTTTATTCCTCTTTTTCAAGACTATTTCAGCTATTCTAGCCTGTCTTTTCATATAAATTTTAGAATACTTGTCTATGTCTACAAAGTATGTTTCTGAGATTTAGATGGAAATTGCATTAAATCTATAGATCAACTTAGGGAGGGTTGACATGATTACTATGTTGAGTCTTCCAATCCATGAACAATATTTCTCTCCTTTTATGTAGGCCTTCTTTGATTTCTTTCATCAGCATTTTGTAATTTTCTCCATATAGATCCTGTATTTGTTTTGTTAGGTTTATACCTAAGCATTTCATCTTCTTTGAAGAGATTTTAAATGACATTGTGGGTTTTTTTTGTTTTTGTTTTTTTTTTTTGCCGTACACGGGCCTCTCACTGTTGTGGCCTCTCCCGTTGCGGAGCACAGGCTCCAGACGTGCAGGCTCAGCGGCCATGGTTCACGGGCCCAGACGCTCCGCGGCATGTGGAATCTTCCTGGACCGGGGCACGAACCCGTGTCCCCTGCATTGGCAGGTGGACTCTCAACCACTGCGCCACCAGGGAAGCCCCTGACATTGTGTTTTTAAATTTTGGTTTCTGCATGGTCGTTATAAGTGAATAGAAATGTAATTGATTTTTGTGTGTTGATCTTGTATCCTGTGACCTTGCTAACCCCATGTATTAGTTCTAGAGCTTTTTGGGGATATATCCCTTGTGATTTTCTATGTAGACAATCATGACAATGCTTTTTTCTATGTTTATGTGTTTTTTAATCAACTGGATTATGAAGGCCTTTGGGCACTGTATGTTTGTATATATGTATTTATGTATGAGAGGCCCACCAACGGTAGCATTGTGATCTGTGAATTTCAGTGATGTTAATAATATCTCACTTTTGTTTTTCTATTTTTCCTTTTTCTTTTTCCTAAAAGAGCTAATTCACAATGCATTTATCTACATGCTGAAACTCCTGTTTTTCTTTGGAGTGCAGTGTACTTAATCTATTTAGAATAGTTCTAATATATTTACAACTTCAGGAGAACAGTGCCTTAGCACAGACTGAAACTGGATTTAATTAACGTCTTTACGAACTACTTGGGTACTAACCTCTTTTAACTATCAGAGAAATGCCTATATATCTGATTCCATTTAGTCTTTAGCAGGTTCACAAAGTGCTGGAAACAGGATTTTTTGTTTTGTTTTCTTTTTCTTGTGTAAGACAGGCAATAAGCTGTGCATTGGCTCTTTTTCTTAGTTCACTTGGCATTAATTGTCTTTCTATTCCTTATGGCTTGGTTGAGGACTTTCATATAGTATTTTTATTACTTGTGCCATGTTTTTGTACCTATAACATATTTTTCAAGCATGCACCATCATTCTACACAAGTAAACACCCTCCTTTTCCAGTCTTTACAAAAGATACTTAATACCTGGCAGAATGTTAAAATGAAAAAGAGAACAGATGTGAGTAAAGAAACTCTATGGTTTAAAGTTAATAAACAAAGGAAGAAGTAGTAACAATCTCTTCAGAATACCTAGGACACCAGTTTGCAAATGATTAATAAAACTTAATCATATTACCTTCAACTTTATTAAAGCTTAATATTCTGCAAATATGTGTGATCAAAAGTATCTCATTTTGTCAAAAGCAAGACTGGTGGCACTAGATGATAAAATCTGAAATGTTCTTATGGTTTGCTAAGACTCTATTAATGTAATTTATATATGTGAAGAAATGTAATAGAAAAGCCAGGATGTCATAACCCAGAGATTGAGGGGGAGCAGAATATGCCACCCCAAAATATGCCACTTTGGCATGTGGATTATTTTGAGTTGAAGGCAATAAAGGCCGAGCAGACACAGGCAGAACTTTTTACCTTTCCCTTAACTGCCTAAAAATTTTTTTGTTTTTTAGATAGGGGGCCTGTACCAAGAAGAGAGCTATTACCAGAGATAACTTTTTATATCAGGAAGACTTATCTGCATGGCAAGGCAAACATTTGTTTACCAAATATTTGCTCTTCTCATCTTCCTGTGAATTGTCTTCTTCCCCTTTGAAGCCCCAGACCCTTACCCCCTTCTCCTTCACTCAGGATGGCATAGAAGCCTCAACTGCCTGAATGCCTTTGAGTCTCATGTCTTTATGGGGATCCTGTACGCACATAATTAAAGTGTTTTTCTTCTGTTAATCTCTTTTATGTCAATTTAATTATTAGACCAGCAAAAGAAACTAGAAGGGAAAGCGGGAAAATATCTTCTGCCCCTACAAGATTGTGCTCCCTAAAATAAGCCCTTCCCCCTCCAAATAAGACCAAGTAATACTGACAATTATTCAAATATCAGTCATTCAAGATAGAATGTAAGTCAATTCAATTTGACAAATGTATACTGAGTCCTTAGTGTATAACAGGATCTATAGTATATACTGAAAGAGAAAGAGGCATAAGACACAACCCTTCCTCTAGGTGTGTTGATACGATGCTTTCCCTGCAGATTGCCTGGGAAGAAAGAAACCTTCAAGGCATGGTATGCAAGTTCCAACAATTTGGAATATGCAATATCCAAACAACTGAAAACAACTAGGCTAAACAGAATCAGATATTCCTGAGATGAACTGGCATTAATAATGAATGAAATGAAGTTAAAATAATAATCACTGTAAATGTTGTGATTCTGATCATGAATCAGGGATTGGCCAAAAAGTTTGTTCGGGTTTTTCCACAAGATGTTACGGAAAAACCCGAACAAACTTTTTCGTCAACTCAATACTTTTGAAACCTTTGTCATGAGCAACAGAATCAATCAGCATGAGATGAACTTGACAATGCAAGTAGCAGTTCTGTGTTAATTTCTGGATGTAATAAATGAGACAATTTTTTTCATATTATTAAGAGGTACTGTAATTGATATTTGGACAGATTTGCATCAGGTGGATCTTGGTATGACATTGTTGAAGTTTATTAAATTTGGACCTTTTAAGATTTGATAGATAAGACAACCAGAGCAAGCATATTTCATACCCAGTTTCCCAGTTGGAGCCAAGTAAATATGCTCAGGTGAAACAGTTATTCATTCAGTGGACAGAATCTTTGTGTGGTTGAACATCTCCTTTGAATTGAGAAACAAAGACAAGTAGGTCATAACTGATGCCTTCAAGAAGTCAAAACTCAGTAGAGCAGATAGATTGATGTATGAGGTGTCCGATTTCAGGTTAAAATCCTAGGAGTGATTTTTCAGAACACTGTGAAAGAATCTCCAAGTGCTGTTGACCTGAAATAAAGATAATTTCTACAGCACAGATGGGTTTATTTGGAGTTAGCAGAGAATTGCAGTTTGGGGTTTTCCATCATGGTGGTCCACGTACAAGTTTCCACACAGCAAAGGAAAAAGAAACTTTTATAAAGGGGAAAAGGAAGTTGGGAGGACTGTAGTAGCCAAAGAGTCCATGGCCTTTCATTGGCTGAGTCCTTGCCAGGAAAGAAGCCTTTTTTCTTCCTATTGGGCTCTGCTGTCATCACAGGGTGTTAGAGTTCCCTTTTCTGGTTCCCAGACTCTCTTTAATTGAGGTTTCAGTTTATTTATTTTTTACATTTCCCCCTTGTGATCAAGATCTTTCTCTAAAAGCCATCACTGATCAAGAGTCAGATTTTCTGTTTTCAGCGGCTTTTTGTCCCTCAGTGTTAAGAAGGACCTTTCCTAGGTGTAGTGTTTCATGCCATAGGTAAAGTACAGATTACAAACCTATTGAGATCACACGTGAGTAACACAGGAATAGGAGGAAGAACTCTCAGGCACTTTTTATCTAAAGTCCATATGTTATTAAGATCATAGACATTGGCGATCATCTGAAGTGTTATGTCATCACCAAGGGTTGGCAACAAACTTCCAACAGGCCTGGTCCAGATATCTTGGGAAAGATGTCTCATCAGATGCTGTTTGCTTCAATTCTGAGAAATCTTTACTTTTAGGTCATCAGATGATGTGAGGGTCCAGTTAGTGTTTGATGCTTTCTTTAGGTGTGTTATATGCATCCAAGAGTCTATTCCTTGGAGTTTGGTGGAATAAAGCTTGGTTAGAAGTACCTGATAGGGGGCTTTCTGGTGAGATTAACGAGAGTTCTTTTGGAGATGTCTTTTCCAGTAGACAAAATCTCTAGGTTGCAAGGTGTGATGTTTAAGGCCTTTGTTTCATGAGAATGCACTGTAAAAATATTGCTCTACCAAAACATGGTTACTTTTATTAAAGGCAATTTTTATTTTAATAAAAACAATATTGGCAATACTCCTTTTTATCGGTAGTCGGTCAAAAGAAGCAGGAGCCAAGTGCATTGAGCATCCTGTGACTATCTCAAAGGGTGAGAGTTTATGAGTTTCACAAGGGGTGGATCTGAGATTTGGAAGGACCAATCACAATGCTTTGACCAAGGTATTTGGAGGACCTCTACAAATTTTTCCAGTTGAGTCTTAATAATGCTGTCATGTGTTCAATTAAATCAGAGGATGAGGGTGATAAGCACAGTGAAAGTGTTGTGAAACCAGCCAAACAGCACAGACTTTTTGAAGTACTTGTCCAGTAAATGAGGAGTTCCCCAGGTAGGCATAATCTTTTCCAAAAGGACTTTAGCCACAAAACAGGCAGCAGCCTGTCTTCAAGGGAAGGCTTCAGCTCACTATGAAAACATGCAGACCATGACTAAAACATATTTATATCCATGAGATAGAGGAAACTGTATGAAATCCATTTGTCAGACCTCAATGGTCCATTAGGTAGTTTAAAATGTCTGAGAGGAGAACAAACAGGCTTTCTTGGATTGTAGTTTGGACAAGTGGGACAAGTGAGGTAGGCATTTTTTATGGCCTTGTTAATGTTTCTGCACCAGTACTGATTTATGAATGTTGTAATTTTGTCAGTGACCAATGGTTTAATGCATGTACAGTGGTGATGAGTGGGAATTTTAGAGTCTTCTGTAGGACCGGGTTGTTATTTGGTCCAAACCAAACTATTTTTATTGAACCAAAAATTGTTGAATTTTCAATCTTGTTTTTCCTTTTCTGAGGCCAATTGTTGGGCTTCCCTAGCCAGTTTTTCTAAGTTATTACTTGGGAAAAAATCTCTTTGGACCATGGCAGATGTTTGGCTGCTGTTGGTCCCTTTAAGGCCATCATTCCTTGAGGAAATATCAACAAGATGGTTTCCTTTAGTTTCCAGAGAGTCAAGTTTTAGAATGCCTCAGACTCTTAATAACAGGTAAAGCAGCAGGCAAAAGTATTGCATCCAATAATTTCTGAATATAGGGGCCATTTAACATTTTTTTCCCACTGGAATTAAGGAATCCAAGTTGCTTTCACGATATTCCAAAGTCATGAATTACTTCAAAAGCATATCTACTATTAGTATAGATATTGCCAGTTTTGTCCTTGGCTAAAGTACAAGACCATGTAAGGGTGTATAATTCAGCCTGTTAGGCTGAAGTAGCCATAGGTAAAGATGCTGCTTCAACAACATCAAACAGAGTTGCAGGGCTTCCCTGGTGGAGCAGCGGTTGAGAGTCCGCCTGCCAATGCAGGGGACACAGGTTCGTGCCCTGGTCCGGGAAGATCCCACATGCCGTGGAGCAGCTGGGCCCGTGAGCCATGGCTGCTGAGCCTGTGCATCCAGAGCCTGTGCTCCGCAACGGGAGAGGCCACAACAGTGAGAGGCCCGCATACTGCAAACAAAACAAAACAAAACAAAAAACAGAGTTGCAATAGCATACCCAGCACAATATTTGCCACTGCTACCTTTTAAATAAGACCCATCAGTGAACCTTGAGAAGTCAACATTACCCAAGGGAGCTTCTTGCAGATCATCAGGAGGAGTTAGGAGGTAGTTCATCAGTCATCACTGTTAAGCAGTCGTGAAGGACTTTGTCCGTGATGGAGGGGAGAGGAGCAGCAGGGTTAAGGTTACTACAGTGTAAAAGAGTTATGTGAGGAGCAGTTAACAAAAGGACCTTCTAGGAGGTGAGGCATCTGGCTAAGAAATGTTGAGTGTCAGGAGAATTCAGGAGAACCTCAACTTCATGAGGTATAAAAATGGCTATAGGGGTCCCCACAGTGATTTTCTCAATGGTATTAACCAAAAAGGCAGTGGCCATAATGGCTGTAAGGCAAAGGGGGTATCCCAGTGCCACTGGGTCAGTTGCTGGTTCTAATACTCCATGAGTAGATGGAGTGCCCTTGGTTTTGGCTGAGTACCTCAAGGACATTCCCTTCCTTTTCATATACAAAAAGCAAAAAGGGAATCTGCTGAGATGCTGAAGGGCAGGTGGATTTATCGAACTCTCTTTTCAGGCCTTGAAGGCTGTGTCTTCTGGTTCCTCCTATAAAATTGGGTCAGGATTGTTATTGTTTAGTAAAATATATATAGAAGTTTGGCCATAAGAGATAAATTTAGAATCCAGTTTTGGTAATAACCAACTAGTCTGAGAAAACCTTGCAAATGGTACTTAGTTTTGGGTTTGGGGAAACTTAGGACACAATGAAGTCTTATCTGGATGTAGGGGTAGCCCTTGCTGTGATATCAGATGCCCTAAGTATTGAACCTGGGTTTGGACAAACTGCAAGTTTTCTTTGGCAACCTTACATTCCTTTAAGACTAAAAGCTTTAGCAAGTGGATGCTGCTTTCCCGTGAGGAGGCTTGAGAAGGAGAGCAAAGAAGCAAATCATCCACGTATTGCAACAAAATAGAACCTCTAGGGGACTTTATGTTATCCAGATAGGCCGTCAGGATTTGTGAGAAATAAGAAGAACTTTCAGTAAAACCCTGAGGCATTACTGTCCAGGTGAATTGTTTTTCTTCCTGAGTGAAGGCAAAGAAGGTATTGGCTAGCTTCATTAGCTGGAATACTAAAGAATGCACTGCATAAATCAGTTACAGTAAATAATTTACCTCTGTGGGAATGGATGTTGGTAAGGTGAAGGTTATGAAAAGCAGGGTGTTGAGGGATTACAATGTCATGTATTGCTGGGACGTCCAGGACAAATCTCCAACCTTGGTCCTTAGATTTTCTTATGGGTAAAATTGGAGTCTTACAGGGGCTAGTACGAGAGATAATGAGGCCTTGAGCCTTGTAATCTCTGTTATGGGTTTTATGCCCTGAAGGGCTTCTTTACTTATAGGGTATTGGTTAACTCTGGGAAGAGGTTTTGAGGGATCTATTTGAATCTTGATGAGAGGTGTGCTGTGAATTTTGCCAGCATAAGTTGGTGATTTTACCCATAAGAAAGGTGGTGGCTGATTCAATAAGGACAAATGATCAGTGTTTCCAGAATCAGCTCTAGTACCATCAGAGATGGAAAAAATAAAAGATGTCAGAGGGTCATTTAATTCACCTTCTTGGGTACTTCTATGACTACTGTCAAATTCTACAATTATTTCCTTTTTTGGGGGGAAAGAAATTCTGGCATGATACTTCTCTAGGAAGTCTTGGCTTAATAAAGGAGTAGGGGCTGAGGGACTAAGGAGAAAATGGTGTGTATCTCTCAAAGGGCCTAATCAAAAGGGAATAGGTTCAGAGATAGGAACCTCTTGAGGTTCATTGGAAATCCCCATTATTTGAACTGTTTTTGTGCTCTGAGGGAGGGGCTGTTTTACAGCAGTGAGGTTGAGTGCTGAGAGTGGCTCCAGTGTCATTAGGACTGGAAGAGATTCATCCCCAATCTGGAGAAATGTTTCTCCAAGCTGGTTAAGAGGGAGGATTGGGAAAACCTCCTGTAGTTCCTTGGAGCCCTGTCACTGAGAACTGGGAGCGGTTGGAAGGCAGGTTAGAGGACTGAAGGGGTCTAAAAGTATTTAAATTTGTAACAATCTCTTTTCCAATGTCCTGGATCTTTGCAAAAATAGCAGAAACTAGGAGGATTTTGGTTTCATTTAGGAGCCTTTATTTTCTGGAGGTGAAGATTAAGAATCTTTGCAGTCTTACTTTTAGGTGACTTATCTAGATTGTGAGAGAGCTGGTTTGCCAGATTAACTAAATCTGGAATGGACAGTTTCCAATTCCATCCTGGTCCTTTGTACTAGAAAGGAAAGATCCCAGTTCAGTCCATTAATAAATGTAGAGTTAAAAACTACCTGGCAGAATCAACATCTGAAGGAAGACCAAGATTTTCTTTAAAAATAATCTGAAGTCAATTGTAATAGTCATGAACAGGTTCATTAGAATTTTGTGTGCAAGGCTGAATTTGGTTCCAGTCAACAGACTTTGAAAAAGCCCTGGGAATTGCTCCATGAAGTTGCCTAGCAGTTGCCTGAGCCTGATCACACAATAAGTTAGCGGGCTGGTCTCTCAGCTGTAATTCTAGAGATCTTTCAGGATTCTCCCAGGTAGTGGTTTTCACCCAGTGCTGGCCTGGCCTTCACTGAGAAGCATATAAACTAGCTGGTATATGTCAGAGAAACCAGGTTGATAAGTGTGAATGGCTATGTTGAATTCCTCAGCAAATCTGTGAGAGTCTTCAATTACTTAGGGGAAAATCCTTGACTATGGCTTGCAGTTCATCTTTAGTCCAAGGAATATAAGAAATTAAGGGTTTAGCTTCTGGATCCTCAGAAGGCTTCATTTTATAGGGGCAGGTTCTGACAAGTTCAGAGGAAAAGAGAGCGGGGAGAGTTTCAGTGAAAAGGGAACGTTTGTGTGGGGGAATTGAGGGTATAGAGGAGGTATAGGCAACACAGAAGGGAAGGAGGAAGAGGCCACTGGAGGTGGAGTTTGGTCCACAGGAGCCAAAGGAGAGAGATAAGATGGCGCAAAGACAAAGTAGCCAAAGAAGAAGAGCCTGAGGCTCTGGGAGCCATTTTATCTTTCCTCAATTGTTTGTTTGCCTCAGTTAATCTTAAAATCTTATCAATTTTATACCGCTGATAATGTTGGGAGGGAGACCTCAAAATACCAATTGAAGTAATAAGCATTCCACTCAATTTTGGAAATTTTTGAGCTATTGTAGTCTAATTCAGTTCTAAGGAAATTAAATTTGGGATTTCAAAAGTTCCCTATAATGGCCATTGATATTCTAAATTGCCTTTGGTCAGGTCTGTTCATTTAGTTAGAAATGTGCCTGAGGAAGGACTGTGGTTTTTAAACACAAAATTGTCCAGAGCAGCTAGCTGTATGTGTGTGTGTGTGTGAAGATTTAGATAACCAGGGTCCCATTTCTCAGAGGTTTTTCTCTGGAGTAAAAGAACAATTTTCAAACAAATAGCTCAAGCAACTCAATTCAAACTGCTTGTAGGCTAATCCCAGCCAGTTCTAAGGAGACAGCTTGGTCCTGGAGGAGCCATACCAAAGTCTTTTTTAGCCAGTTTCCCAAGAATATCCCTTCCAGAGGAATAGGCTGAAGGCTGAAAAACTGGCAGCTTCAGAGATGCAACCTCTGTTTCTGAAAAAATGGGCTGAAGACATTTTCAGCCAGCTTTGATTAAAACAGTCTAATCTCAAAATCAGACCAAAGTGTCAATTGAGTATTCACATACAGAACCAGGCCTTACTCAGAAGGACAAAGCCTTTAAGCAGATCCGGAATAAAACCTGGAGAGCGTCAAATGCAAAGAGTGTGATCTTGGATTCAGGAGAAAGAGGTACCTTCAAACTTCAAGGCTGGCGAGAAAAACAGTGAGCTCAAGGAACTCAATTTGTGGGTAAAGCATTTGTTTGCTCACCAGCCCTGGAGCCTTCGGGGATCTTCTCTGGTTCCTGTAAGGGCCACCAAAATGTTGACCTGAAGTAGACTGCCAGATATTTCTCTAGCAAGTATGAGTTTATTTGGGATCAGCAGAGAATTACAGTTTGGAGTCTGCAGCCATGGTAAGATATGTGCAAGTCCCTGCACAGCAAGGGACGGAGAACACTTTTATAGGGAGGCAAAGGAAGTTGGGAGGGTTTTAAAAAACAGAGTCCATGGTTTTTCATTGGCTGAGTCCTTGCCAGGAAAGAAGAGGAGCCTTTCTTCTTCCTGTTGGGTTTTGCTGTCATCACAGGGCATGAAAGCTCACCCTTCTGGTCTCCAGACTCTACTTAATTGAGGTTTCTGTTTATTAATGTTTTACAGTCCTGAATGTACTTATCTCCTTGTGGCATTCATTGTACATCACACACACAGGCTTGTGGAGAAGAAGGAGTCCTATGCTAACCTCCAATAAAAGGCATTTGGCATGACAGTCAAGCACATGGGCAAAAGGTCAGAATGCCCAGGCTGTCAGCCCCACCAGTTACTAGCTGTGTGACCATGGACAAGTTATTCAACCTTCCTCAGCCTCAATTTTTCCCTTTTCTAAAATGGGGATAATAATAGTACCTACCTCATAGGATTGTTAGGATGATTATGTGAGTTAATAAATGTAAATAAAGCATTTAGAATGGTCTAGAAGAGAAGAGACGGTGGCTGCAGAAAGAGACAGAGAGACAGACTTCTGTTTGTGTAAAGGTTAGTCCTGTAGCACCTTAGATTTTTAGAATTGGTAACGTGGTGATGAGAGCAGAAATCAGATTGCCAGGGGTGAGAGGAAATGGGGGGGATAAGGAGTGAATTCAATTTGGGGAAAGGCAGAGGTGATCTGGACTCCTTTCTTAAAAATTCAGGGTTTCAAGAAAGATAGGGAGATAGTTATAGCTTCCGGAAACAGTACTATTCAGAGAAGGTTAGGACAGGAGAGGCCAGCTTGTTTGAAGGAGGAGGGTGGGTGAACAACCAAATAGAGGGAGATTTAAGATGTTAGAAAAAAGAATGAGTTTTAAATAATGATTTAAAAAAGATTTTTAGTTGCTTTTGTTTGAGAGGAATAAATTTTCCTCCACCTTTCTAGGTTCTTCTGACTATTCTAAGAATTAAATTGACATGAGACAGGTTAACAGGAGAAAGTCAAACAAAAGTTTAATAACGTGGGTACATGGGAGGCACCCAGGAGAACTGAGTAATTCGCCAAAATGGCTGAAGCCCTCACCTTAAATACCCTCTTCAGCTAAAGACAAAAGAGGACGTTGTGGGTAGTGGTTTGGGACTTTAGAGGGGAGGAAGGCAATTCACATGGAGATGGAAAGGCAAATGTTTGGTAAAAAAATGTTTTCTGGGCCACATAAAGACAATGGGGCACAGAGTGGACTCTGCTCTTTAGGCCCTGCTGAGTTTCCTCCACCCCACGGAGCCCATATTCTTTGCAGATACCTCTGGTGATAGCTGTATTTAGGGAACAGGCCCTTTATCTAAATTCTTTAGGCAGCTAAGAGGGTTGTGAAAAGAAAGACTTTCTGTGTAGTTTGTTTCTTAAAAATAATCAGCCTAAAATAATACTCATGCCAAAGAGACACATTTTGGGGTGGCATATTTTGCTCCCCTACACTTTGTTTTTTTTCAAAATTTTCAATATATATATTCTCAAACATACACAAGAGTAGAGTCAATCTATAATTCCCCAGGTACCCATCACCCAGCTTTGACAATTGTCAACATTTTCAAAAATTTGTTTCATCTATTCCCCACACTGGAAAAAAAAGAGTTGCCAAAGTCTTTTGAAACACATTCCAGGTAACATGTATCATTTCATTCATAATAATTTTGTATGTGTCTCTAAACTAATAAGGACCTTTGTTTTCACACCCATAACGCTATAATCAGACCTAAAAATTAACATCAATTTCTCACTGTCATCTAATACCCAGCCCCTATTTAATTGTCATCAGTTGTCTCCAAGTGTCTTTTTATATACACCTTGTTTGCATCGGCATAAATGTAAGGTCTATCCATTGCATTGGTAATTATTTCTTTTAAGCCTCTTTCAATTTCTAACAGTCTTGCCCCCATAATCCTTTTCTCCCATGCCGTTTAAAAATGTGGAGCCATTTATATTGTAGAGTGTCTCATATTCTGCATTTGACTGATTATTTTCTTCTTGTGTCATTTAGTTTGTTGAAAGGTGATACATGATGGTTGAGATTCTGAGATGAATCATTTTTCTCCCCCTAAAGTGGAAGAAAGAGAAAAAAAAATGATTGAGATGAAGAGGAGAAAGCTGTGCATTTTGTGTTAAAGGGCTTCAATCACTTTGGTAAAACGGAATGTGAACCTATTGTTAAGATAAAGATATGAGGGACTGTGGCTAGGAGTTTGAGGGCGAACGTTTTGGAATAGAGTTTGAGGAATGTGACTGGGGATCAAATTGAGATGTAGTAAAGGCTTACCAAGGAATGATGAGAACTAAACTGGGGTTGATTAGCATTGCTTTATGTGAAAACAGTCCACTTGTGTTCTTGCCTTTATCCATTGCTGGCCAGTGACCTCCAGGTGTAGGATTTACTCAGGGTGGATAAGTGCCAAGGTGAGTACAGTTGAAGAATTGGAAACAGATTTGTAGGAATCAAGTGTGCAGCTGAACAAAAGGCTGAACTGATCGAGCTAGGAAGGATTTTGTGCTAAAGATGTTGATGGACTATGATGAAGAAGGGATAATGGGCCAAAGAACTCAGTGGAAGACATGTAAAGATAAGAAATACGGTGGTTAGAAGGAGGGCTCACAGTCAGGGGAATATCTTCAAATGCCAGTGAAGTGCTGCAGCTCTGGGTAACTGATTTGAAGCTGGAAGAAGAGAGTGTCAGCAGTCACAGGGTCTTCATCTCACTCCCACTTTGCTACTACTTTGCTGTGTGACCCAGGGATGGAAAATCCATACCACAGAAGGTTGTGGGGAGAATGAATGAGCTATTGTATGTATATAAAGCATGGGGGCTGTGACTTAATAGGCTCTTACAAAACATCTATTGCTAGAATTGAGGTGGTCAAGGAAACATGAGGTCAGTGTGTCTTGCATCCTAAAGAGATAAGCTGTTTGTTTAAGGATTTTGTCTATTAGAAAGTCATCAGTATTTTGTAGAGAAAGCCCATAAAAAATAATGAAGAACTCTAAATAATAATCATCAGTGCCAAATCAGGCAACTGGAGATATAATAAAGCTTAAAAAAAAAAGACTATTTTTTTCACACCTATCCTCAAACATACATACAGTGTGCCCATCCACACTGCATTCACGCCTACAAACTCTCCATGTATTAATGTGTTCCAGACAGAGGATCATAAGTTTGTAATCTCCTCTGATTTATGGCAATGCAATAAAAAATTAGGTATTCTGGCTGGGTGAACCAGATATTCATGAGTCTAATCAAGGCTGTTTTTAAGTAAAACACATTGAACCAAGCCTGTTTTCAGATTCCACTCTCCTATCTTTCACTATTCACAATCTAGCAGAAAATTCAGAAGAGCCTCTTTGAGGTAAAATGTCATTGAATACCCAGTCTATATGGGAGGCCAGAAGGAGTGCTATTTAAAATCACCTCTGATTAAGGTAAACAATGAACAAACCATCTCACAGAAAAGCTCATTTCTGGCTAATTCCTAGTTCTTAGGAAAGGGTTAATAGGGAAGGGTGAGGCAAATCCAACCATTTCCAGCTCAAGCATTTTTTTTAAACACTGAAAGACTGATCTGCAGGTTTATGAATACAAATGTACCAGACAGTCATCTTCTAAGCTTCACAAATGGCCTTGGCTGCCACTAAGTGGGTGGGGAATGAATGGGGAAGAATGTGAAGGGTGCTGCTTTGTTTGTGTGGTACACAGTATCACCCTGATGAAAAATGCTGGCAAGCTTCCGCCTTTCAAGATGCTTGTGAGACTCTCCTGCCTGTGTTTTATCTTTGGGTGTTACCATGGCTACTGATGAAAGAAATGAAAACTCAAAGGTGGAGGGAAGTAGACAGATTAGTGGGTGGAAGAAACAGGGAAAACAATCTCACCAGCCAAGCATCTGGGAAGATTTATTGTTGAAGGTCTTGATTGCAGATCCCACTGCGTATACTGTATATTCAAACATCCACTCTGAAGCCAATTATCTTTTTTTTTTTGTTTTTTTTTTGTTTTTTTTTTTTTGCTGTACGCGGGCCTCTCACTGCTGTGGCCTCTCCCGTTGCGGAGCACAGGCTCCGGACACACAGGCTCCGCGGCCATGGCTCGCGGGCCCAGCCGCTCCGCGGCATGTGGGATCTTCCGGGATAGGGGCACGAACCCGTGTCCCCTGCATCGGCAGGCGGACTCTCAACCACTGCGCCACCAGGGAAGCCCCCAATTATCTTTTTGAATAAAGCTCCGTAAAGGACTGCGCTAGAAATCAGTTGACTTGCTCTCGTGCAGCTTCCTTTTATTTCGTATTGGGGACTGTAAGAAAGTAAGGAATTTACCTTCAAACCTCTGCTCTGCACTTTCCAGCTATTTGGCTTTGGCCAAGGTATTTAACTTCTTGGAATTCCAGTTTACCTGTAAAGTGCGTGTAACATACTAAACTCTTTGTGTTTTTAGAGAATAACATGTGTGTACTATGATTGGTAAGGCCCACTTTGGGTTAGTTTTTATTCTGTTCCTTATAGAGTAAGAACTGGTTGTGACAAGACAATCCACTTGTCTGTTTTTTTTTCCCCAGTCTTCCTTCAGGGAAGTGCATATGTGGAATCTGTTTCACTAAAGTGATGTATTGGGTTGGCCAAAAAGTTCATTTGGGTTTTCCCGTAACATCTTATGGAAAAACCCGAACTTTTTGGCCAACCCAATATTATGGCTGATAAAAGCTAGTGAGTGAACAAACTATACCCCCAGTTTATCCATGGACAATTCTTACCCTCTGACCAGGCCTAGCTGAGGAGCAAGGCATACTCTATCACCACTGGCTGTAACATCCCTGCCTTAAAAAGTTGGGTATAAAGAACAGTTTTATAAATGGAGACATCTTTCCTTAGAACATCTTTCCTGTTTCAGTGCTCTATTTTCTTCTCTGATTAAAAGGAAATTGACAGTGGTATTTAACCTAGTTTCCCTTTAGCTGGTTCTGTCAAGTGGTTAGTTAATTTTATTAGCGACTTAAGTGCATTAGGAGAATTATTTCTATTTAAACTTATTGAAATAATTCTTTCATAGAGTGAAGGTTGCCTTTGAAATGTAATGCTCAGCTTCTCCCATCTCAATATTTTTAGGTTATAAATATGTGTTTTCATATACAGTACTAAGTTTTCATAAGGTACACAAATGAGCAGTGTCTAATACTTTGAGCATCTTGTTAAATTAGACACAGAATATAGTCCTCTGTACGGGGGGTAGTTGTCCATTATTTCAAACCTTGATAGTTATAGGTATATTACACTTGTGGGCAAGTAATGTAAAATATTCTGGAGAGTAAGAAGAATGCATTCCATCTATGTATGTTTTCCCCTTATATATGGTAGAAGTTTCTCTTCCCTTTCAATACCATCTACATAATTGCTGAATCTTACAGCTTATGACAGTGTTTTTTAGACTTTAGGATGCAACCCATTAATGAACCATGGAATCAATTTGGTGATTACAAGGACTATTTTTAAAAAGTGAAATGGAACAGGATAGAAAATATCAGAGTGCATTATACGTGCGAAGGTTAAGTACAAGTACTTCTTGACATTTTGCTTTAGTTATGTATTTACACTCTCACATGTGAATTGAGGTAAAAAAATTGATAGCCGTTGACTACAGGGTTGTAGTCCAAGGCAAGTGGGGCTGAATAATGGAACCAGGCAAGGTTAGGATTTTATAACAAAATTTTCATCTCACTTTTGGTGTGAGAATCCGTGATACCCATAAAGTACAGCTATTCTCTTAGCATTGGAATATTTCTCAGAACTTTCCACATTCCTGTTGAATATGCTACCATTTGACTAGTCACTAAGTTTCAAAACATTAGGGTTCTTTTTTTCTCATCTCTGTCTCTCTCATTCTTGACCTCAAATCTGGATAGTGATGATTCTACCCTACATTATCCATTACAGCTTTCCCCTGCTCTCTCCTTATTGCCCCACTCTGGTTTCTTACCACCTCCAAACTAATTTATGCTGCCCAATAAATTATCCTAAAATATCATTCCAAATGATCCTTTCTATACTCAAAAACTTTCAGAGCTCTCCTGATACCTAGTCAATTCCAAACTCGTTTGCTGCTATTTAAGGGCCTCATGATCTAACACTAGCTTACCTTTCTAGTCTTCCTGAACTCCAGCCAACTGGAACTTCTTGCTGTTCTTCTATATATGCCCTACCCTCATTGGTATAACTTTTTTCACATGGTTATCTCTTCCTGGGCACATATTTTTCTTCTGTCATTTCCCCTTTTTACTCCCAATTCCTTAAATCCATATCCTTATCTCTTAGTCAAGTTTATGCCCAAATGTTGCTTTTTTCTTGACTTGTTTCTACAGGTAGAGAGCATCCTTCCCACCTTTAAATTCTTGTTGCATTTTACCTGTATCAGTCTTAGGATGTGTTTAGGATACTTTGACTTCAGTTACTCATATACGTGACTGCTCTGCCTTTAGATGAAATCATTTTCTACCCCTCACTCCACACCTCCTATTTATCACAGTGTCTTACAAGTAGTAGTCACTTAATCCATACTTGCTGAGTAAGCTATAAAATGACACCTTTCAAAGAGTGTGTTTGTGGTCTAAAAGGGTTAAATCGGCTTCTAAAATTATCTCAGATAGTCCCAGAAATTGTTCCTTATAGTGTAAGAAGAAAAATAAAAATCTGGGAAGAACTATTAATCCTTTTACCTGCTTTCAGACATCTCAAAACACTGGAAAAGGCTTGACACAGTGGTCCTTCCCAACCCATTCACTCGTATCATTAGCAGTCAGTCAGTGACACGACATCCTTAGGCATCATGATAATGTACAACCAGCCCAGCCAACAGCAGGGCCTGCTGCAAGATTTTAGTGTTGTTTCTGGTTTGAACCTTCTGTGTTTTGACTTTTTTGTTTTTCCAAGTGTTGTTCCTGGATTGGCAGCATCAACATTACCTGGGAACTTGTTAGAAATGAAAATTCTCTGCCCAATCCCAGACCTATTGATCACACGATCTGGCATGAGGAGCAGAAATCTGTGTTTTGGCAAGTCCACCAAGGAATTCTGATGCATGCTAAACTTGGAGAACTTCTGATTTAGACCTCTTTCTTTTTCACTCACCACCCTCTCCCCACTCTCTCTATACCGTGTATGAGTTCCCAACACCATCACAACCTTGAAAAGAGCCCCGAGTCAACCATCTCTATGGGTGGTTATGCCTCAGGAAAAACAAAACAAAACAAAACAAAAACAAAAAACCCCACCAACAACAGTATTGTAGCTGTACTAAGAATAAGAAGAGCCAACATTTATGAACTAAAATTAGACAAGAGCTAATTTACCTATTCCATCATCCATCAGAATTTTTAAAGTTACCAGAAAGCCTTGTCAAAATCTTCCTTCTTAATGATCCTTCTTAAACCTTGCTTTCTTTATGCAATGCCACTCAAGATAAATTACTTCTTACTCAACATTTAAAAAAATTTATTCCCTAGTTGTGTGACAGAATTCTGTTTTCCATTGCTAGTTTACAGAGTATCAGCAGCATTTTAAATTGGGCAGGCTTTTGTAGACTTGCTTAAGGGTCTAATTTGCAATTAATATCATTGTTACTACAGGGAAATGTAGTCTCAGTTCCAAAATCCAACTCACAAAGCATTGGAATGTGGCAGATTGGTGCATTGGTAACTTCCTGTGCTGGGAAGAGATATTGTGCCTTATGAAGTTCTTCAGTTCCTATTCAGATATGAAAAATTGGCACCAAAATATAAGTCTTTCACTGAGAATCTTGAGGAAGCATGGGTAGAGTTGGGTGTGCAATAGCCTATGACAGAATTTTTTTCCTTAGCGGCAGAGAGATGCTGACTAATTCTTGAATCCTTCCCCTAGAGGAATTTCACTCTTGGAGTTTCCCCCATTATATAAATAAATAAATAAATAAATATATATATATATATATTAATATATTTATATATATTTTATATATTATAAATATATATATATATTTTAACATCTTTATTGGAGTATAATTGCTTTACAATGGTGTGTTAGTTGCTGCTGTATAACACAGTGAATCAGCTATACATATGCATATATCCCCATATCTCCTCCCTCTTGCATCTCCTTCACACCCTCCGTGTCCCACCCCTCTAGGTGGTCACAAAGCACCGAGCTGATCTCCCTGTGCTAGGAGGCTGCTTCCCACTAGCTAGCTGTTTTTCATTTGATAGTGTATGTAAGTACATGCCACTCTCTCACTTTGTCCCAGCTTACCCTTCCCCCTCCCCATGTCCTCAAGTCCCTTCTCTACCTCTGCGTCTTTACTCCTGTCCTGCCCCAAGGGTCTTCGGAACCATTTTTTTTTTTTTTTTTTAGATTCCATGTACATGTGTTAGCATACAGTATTTGTTTTTCTCTTTCTGACTTCCTTCACTCTGTATGACAGACTCTAGGTCCATCCACCTCACTACAAATAACTCAATTTCGTTTCTTTTAATGGCTGAGTAAGATTCCATTGTATATATGTGCCACATCTTCTTTATCCATTCATCTGTCGATGGACACTTAGGTTGCTTCCATGTCCTGGGTATTGTAAATAGAGCTGCAATGAACATTGTGGTACATGACTCTTTTTGAAGTATGGTTTTCTCAGGGTATATGCCCAGTAGTGGGATTGCTGGCTCGTATGATAGTTCTATTTTTAGTTTTTTAAGGAACCTCCATACTGTTCTCCGTAGTGGCTGTATCAATTTACATTCCCACCAACAGTGCAAGAGGGTTCTCTTTTCTCCACACCCTCTCCAGCATTTATTGTTTGCAGACTTTTTGATGATGGCCATTCTGACCGGTGTGAGGTGATAACTCATTGTAGTTTTGATTTGCATTTCTCTAATGATTAGTGATGTTGAGCATCCTTTCATGTGTTTATTGGCAATCTGTGTATCTTTTTTGGAGACATGTCTATTTAGGTCGTCTGCCCATCTATGGATTGGGTTGTTTGTTTTTTTGATATTGAGCTGCATGAGCTGCTTGTAAATTTTGGAGATTAATCCTTTGTCAGTTGCTTCATTTACAAATATTTTCTCCCTTTCTGAGGGTTGTCTTTTGGTCTTGTTTATGGTTTCCTTTGCTGTGCTAAAGCTTTTAAGTTTCATTAGGTCCCATTTGTTTATTTTTGTGTTTATTTCCATTTCTCGAGGAGGTGGGTCAAAAAGGATCTTGCTGTGATTTATGTTATAGAGTGTTCTGTGTATGTTTTCCTCTAAGGGTTTTATAGTGTCTGGCCTCACATTTAGGTCTTTAATCCATTTTGAGTTTATTTTTGTGTGTGGTGTTAGGGACTGTTCTATTTTCATTCTTTTACATGTAGCTTTCGAGTTTTCCCAGCACCACTTACTGAAGAGACTGTCTTTTCTCCATTGTATATCCGTGCCTCCTTTGTCATAGATTAGTTGACCTTAGGTGCATGGGTTTATCTCTGGGCTTTCTATCCTGTTCCATTAATTGATGTTTCTGTTTTTGTGCAGGACCATACTGTCTTGATTACTGTAGCTTTGTAATATAGTCTGAAGTCCGGGAGCCTGATTCCTCCAGCTCTGTTTTTCTTTCTCAAGATTGCTTTGGCTATTTGGGGTCTTTTTTGTTTCCATACAAATTGTGAAATTTTTTGCTCTAGTTCTGTGAAAAATGCCATTGGTAGTTTGATAGGGATTGCATTGAATCTCTAGATTGCTTTGGGTAGTATAGTCATTTTCACAATATTGATTCTTGCAATCCAAGAATATGGTATATCTCTCCATCTGTTTCTATCATCTTTAATTTCTTTCATCAGTGTCTTATACTTTTCTGCATACAGGTCTTTTGTCTCCTTAGGTAGGTTTATTCCTAGGTATTTTATTCTTTTTGTTGCAGTGGTAAATGGGAGTGTTTCCTTAATTCTCTTGCAGATTTTTCATCACTAGTGTATAGGAATGCAAGAGATTTCTGTGCATTAATTTTGTATCCTGCTAGTTTACCAAATTCATTGATTAGCTCTCGTAGTTTTCTGGTAGGATCTTTAGTTTTCTGGTAGCATCTTTAGACATGTAAAATATCATGTCATCTGCAAACAGTGACAGCTTTACTTCTTTTCTGATTTGGATTCCTTTAACTTCTTTTTCTTCGCTGATTGCTGTGGCTAAAACTTCCGAAACTGTGTTGAATAATAGTGGTGAGAGTGGACAACCTTGTTTTGTTCCTGATCTTAGAGGAAATGGTTTCAGTTTTTCACCATTGAGAATGAAGTTGCCTGTGGGTTTGTCACGTATGGCCTCTATTATGTTGAGGTAAGTTCCCTCTATGCCTACTTTGTGGAGAGTTTTTATACTAAATGGGTGTTGAATTTTGTCAGAAGCTTTTTCTGCATCTATTGAGATGATCATATGGTTTTTCTCCTTCAATTTGTTAATGTGGTTTATCACATTGATTGATTTGCGTATATTGAAGTATCCTTACATTTCTGGGATAAACCCCGCTTGATCATGGTATATGATCCTTTTAATGTGCTGTTGGATTCTGTTTGCTAATATTTTGTTGAGGAGTTTTGCATCTATGTTTATCAGTGATATTGGCCTGTAGTTTTCTTTCTTTGTGATGTCTTCGTCTGGTTTTGGTATAAGGGTGATGATGGCCTCGTAGAATGATTTTGGGAGTGTTCCTCCCTCTGCTATATTTTGGAAGAGTTTGAGAAAGATAGGTGTTAACTCTTCTCTAGATGTTTGATAGAATTTGCCTGTGAAGCCATCTGGTCCTGGGCTTTTGTTTGTTGGAAGATTTTTAATCACAGTCTCAACTTCAGTGCTTGTGATTGGTCTGTTTATATTTTCTGTTTCTCCCTGGTTCAGTCTCGGAAGGTTGCGCTTTTCTGAAAATGTGTCCATTTCTTCCAGGTTGTCCATTTTATTGGCATATACTTGCTTGTAGTAATCTCTCATGATCTGTTGTATTTCTGCAGTTTCAGTTGTTATTTCTCCTTTTTCATTTCTAATTCTATTGACTTGAGTCTTTTCCCTTTTTTTCTCAATGAGTCTGGCTAATGGTGTATCAATTTTGTTTATCCTCTCAAAGAACCAGCTTTTAATTTTATTGATCTTTGCTATCGTTTCCTTCATTTCTTTTTCATTTATTTCTGATCTTATCTTTATGATTTCTTTCCTTCTGCTCTGTTTGGGTTTTTTTGTTCTTCTTCCTCTAATTGCTTTAGGTGTAAGGTTAGGTTGTATTTTATTTTATTTTATTTTATTTTGCGGTATGCGGGCCTCTCACTGTTGTGGCCTCTCCTGTTGTGGAGCACAGGCTCTGGACGCACAGGCTCAGTGGCCATGGCTCACGGTCCCAGCCGCTCCACGGCATGTGGGATCTTCCTGGACCAGTGCACGAACCCACTTCCCCTACATCGGCAGGCGAACTCTCAACCACTGAACCACCAGGCAACCCCCTAGCTTTTTTATTTAAGATGTTTCTTGTTTCTTGAGGTAGGATTGTATTGCTATAAACTTCCCCCTTAGAACTGTTTTTGCTGCATCCCATAGATTTTGGGTCATCATGTTTTCATTGACATTTGTTTCTAGGTATTTTTTCATATCATCTTTGACTTCTTCATTTATCTTTGGTTATTTAGTAGTGTATTGTTTAGCCTCCACATGTTTTAATTTTTACAGATTTTTTCATGTAATTGATATCTAGTCTCCTAGCATTGTGGTCAGAAAAGATAGTTGATATGATTTCAATATTCTTACATTTGCCAAGGCTTAATTTGTGACCCAAGATATGATGTGTCCTGGAAAATGTTCCATGAGCACTTGAGATGAAAGTGTAATCTGTTGTTTTTGGATGAAATGTCTGATAAATATCAATGAAGTCTGTCTTGTTTAATGTGTCATTTAAAGCTTGTGTCTCCTTGTTTATTTTCAGTTTGGATGATCTGTCCCTTGGTGAAAGTGGGGTGTTAAAGTCCCCTAGTATGATTGTGTTACTGTTGATTTCCCCCTTTATGGGTGTTAGCATTTGCCATATGTATTGAGGTGCTCCTATGTTTGGTGCATAAATATTTACAATTGTTATATCTTCTTCTTGGGTTGATCCCTTGATCATTATGTAGTGTCCTTCTTTGTCTCTTGTAATAGTCTTTATGTTAAAGTCTATTTTGTTTGATATGAGAATTGCTACTCCAGCTTTCTTTTGATTTCCATTTGCATGGAACATCTTTTTCCTTCCCCTCACTTTCAGTCTGTATGTGTCCCTAAATCTGAAGTGGGTCTCTTGGAGACAGCATATATATAGTCTTATTTTTGTATCCATTCAGCCAGTCTCTGTCTTTTGGTGGGAGCATTTAATCCATTTACATTTAAGGTAGTTATCGATATGTATGTTCCTGTTACCATTTTCTTAATTGTTTTGAGTTTGTTATTGTAGGTCTTTTCCTTCTTTTGTGTTTCCTACCTAGAGAAGTTCCTTTAGCATTTGTTGTAATGCTGGTTTGGTGGTGCTGAATCCTCTTAGCTTCTGCTTCTCTTTAAGGTTTTACTTTCTCCATCAAATCTGAATGAGATCCTTGCTGGGTAGAGTAATCTTGGTTGTAGGTTTTCCGCTTTCATCACTTTAAATATGTCCTGCCACTCCCTTCTGGCTTGCAGAGTTTCTGCTGAAAGATCAGCTGTTAATCTTATGGGGATTCCCTTGTTTGTTATTTGTTCTTTTTCCCTTGCTGCTTTTAATATTTTTTCTTTGTATTTAATTTTTGATAGTTTGATTAATATGTGTCTTGGCCTGTTTCTCCTTGGATTTGTCCTGTGTGGGACTCTCTGCACTTCCTGGACCTGACTGAGTTTTCCTTTCCCATATTAGGGAAGTTTTCAACTATAATCTCTTCAAATATTTTCTCAGTCCCTTTCTTTTTCTCTTCTTCTGGGACCCCTATAATTCGAATATTGGTGTGTTTAATGTTGTCCCAGAAGTCTCTGAGACTGTCCTCAGTTCTTTTCATTCTTTTTTCTTTATTCTTCTCTGCGGTAGTTATTTCTGCTATTTTATCTTCCAGGTCACTTATCCATTCTTCTGCATCAGTTATTCTGCTATTGATTCCTTCTAGAGAATTTTTAATTTCATTTATTGTGTTGTTCATCATTGTTTGTTTGCTCTTTAGTTCTTCTAGGTCCTTGTTAAACGTTTCTTGTATTTTCTCCATTCTATTTCCAAGATTTTGGATTATCTTTACTATCATGTCTCTGAATTCTTTTTCAGGTCGACTGCCTATTTTCTCTTTATTTATTTCATCCGGTGGGTTTGTACCTTGCTCCTTCATCTGCTGTGTGTTTCTCTGTCTTCTCATTTTGCTTATCTTACTGTGTTTGGGGTCTCTGTTTTGCAGGCTGCAGGTTCGTAGTTCCCGTTGTTTTTGGTGTCTGTCCCCAGTGGCTAAGGTTGGTTCAGTGGGTTGTGTAGGCTTCCTGGTGGAGGGGACTAGTGCCTGTGTTCTGGTGGAGGAGGCTGGATCTTGTCTTTCTTGGGCAGGACCGTGTCAGGTGGTGTGTTTTGTGGTGTCTGTGACCTTATTAAGATTTAGCAGCCTCTCTGCTAATGGGTGGGCTGATGTTCCTGTCTTGCTAGTTATTTGGCATAGGGTGTCCAGCAGTGTAGCTTGCCGGTCATTGAGTGGAGCTGGGTCTTAATGTTGAGATGGAGATATCTGGGAGAGCTTTCACCATTTGATATTACGTGGAGCCGGGAGGTGTCAGGTGGACCAATGTCCTGAACTCGGCTTTCCCATCTCAGATGCACAGGCCTGACACCTGGCCAGAGCACCAAGACCCTGTCAGGCACATGGCTCAGAAGAAAAGGGGGAAAAAAAGAAAGAAAGAAAGAAAGGAGAGAGAGAGGGAGGGAGGGAGGAAGGGAAGAAAAATAAATTTTAAAAAGTTATTAGGGCTTCCCTGGTGGTGCAGTGGTTGGGAGTCCACCTGCCGATGCAGGGGACACAGGTTTGTGCCCCGGTCCGGGAGGATCCCACGTGCCACAGAGTGGCTGGGCCCGTGAGCCATGGCAGCTGAGCCTGCGTGTCCGGAGACTGTGCTCCGCAACAGGAGAGGCCACAGCAGTGAGAAGCCCGTGTACCGCAAAAAACAAAAAAAGTTATTAAAAAAAAAAATTAAACAGGAAAAAAATTAAAAATTAATTAAAAAAAGAAATAAAGAATGAATGAAGAGGGCAACCAAACCCCAAAACAAATCCACGAATGACAAGTGCTAAAAACTATACTAAAAAAAAAAAAAATCGGACAGACAGAATCCTAGGAGAAATGGTAAAAGCAAAGCTATACAGACCAAATGAGACAAAGAAGCATTCACATACACACTTACAAAAAGAGAACGACAAAAACAAAATATATCTTTTGGGCAGTCTGATGTCTTCTTCCAGTATTCATTAGGTGTTCTGTAGTGGTTGTTCCACCTGTAGATGTATTTCTGATGTATCTCTGGGGAGGAAGGTGATCTCCATGTCTTACTCCTCCACCATCTTGAAGGTTTCTTCCCCCTTTATATTTACTCTTTTAATTTTATTTGTCAGGGTCTCTGACAGGGGTGACATTTTCAGGTCGTTTTACTTACTTTCACCTGAGGTTTTTAAAAGAGGGAGAAAACGGGAAGGAAGTGAACATCTGAGGTAGAAGATGTGTTACCTTAGGGTCTTTGTACCTGTTCCCCCTGCTGGGAAGTCTTTTCCCTTGTCTTTGCTTGGCTGGGTCCTATTTCATCATTTTAGAGCCAGATTAAAAGTCGTCCTATAGAAATGTCTTCCCTAACTACTTTATTTCAACTAGCTCTCACTTCCCATTTTATTTTCCTCATAACATTTATCTCTATCAAAATAATTGTATTTGCTAACTTGTTTATTGTTTCTCTTCTACACTATAATGTAAAGTTCATGAGCACAAGAAACTTGTCTATGTCATTTTCTGCAGCTTTTCTAGCATTTAGAATATGCCAGACCCATAGTAGATGATCAGTAAGTAATTTTTAATGAATGGAATATAGAGTTGAGAAGAAATAGGAGGTTGTGTCCTGGAAGGGGCACTTTCTGACCTCAGAGACTTTAGGAGGGCAGTTCCATCACAGAGAAGTAACTTGGAGAACTGGCTTGAATTCTGTCTTGACATTGCTTTGAACTTTTGAACTTCAGTTTCCTTATCTGAGGATAATTATAGCTACTTTGCAAGGTTGTTTCCAGACTAGAAATAGCATATATAAGATGTTTAGTACAGTGCTAATATCAGCTATTAGTTGTTTGGCCTGAGGCGTCTAGCACTGGAGCTTGCAGGAGGCTGGGTGGAGCCGGGTCTTCGTGCCAGCTGATTAAGACCTCCCAGAGAGCTCACACCAATTAATATTCCTTGGGGGCTGAAGTTCTCTGTTAGTCCAGTGGCTTGGACTCAGCGTTCCCACCACAGGGACTCAAGCCTGACCCCCGGCCTGTGAGGAGATGCGAACTCCTCGTCCTCCTACTCTGCCATCTTGACTCCCACACACACACTTTTAAACAAAAGATTGTAAATAATTCTTTTCTTTTTTCTATTCTCTTTTCTTTTCTTTATTCACTTCTAAATCCATATCATGTTGGTGACTACTTGCTTTATCCACACAAGATGCAAGCTGCAGAGACCTGCTCTTGCCTTTTTTGGTGTGTGCTCAGTCCAGCTTCACTTGCTCATAGGGTACCGTGTGCAGAGACCTTGCACTTGGCAATTCAGACCAGAGTTCCTAGTGTGAAATGGCTGTGTGGACACCTCCAGCTATTGGCATTAAGTGTTTGTTTCTTATTTCTTCTAAGACACAAACAAGTTGGACAAAGATGGCATTCTCTGAATTTTTATCTTGAGGGTTATAGGTGACATTCATTTATCATTCTGGTCCCATTTTTAAAAGAAATTTATTCAAAAATATCTCTTAACATGGGGTCTAGAAGTTGGTGATAGGATGTCAGAGTACTGTAGTCTTACCCTATTCCCTTTACTGTATCCAAACCAGGTTTGGGTATTCCAGAAGATCTATAAAAGTTTTGTTTTGTTTTGTTTTTTAATGCAAAAACTCTGCTTGAGTTAGGTATAAATTTCATGACATGCATATACTGTATTTGGGCAACAAAAATGTTCCCCCATAGAACTGGTAATAGTCATGGCTCTAGAATTTCATTTTTAGGAGGAGTTTGGAACAATAATATGGTTGAAATTGAGGGCTAGGGGATTGTTTTGAAGTTCCATTTGCATAAGAAGCACATCATTTTTGTACTAAGATCTTCTTGATTGAGGGTAGCAAGCCAAGAGTTGATAGATATTATGAGTATAGATTAAAGCCACCTGCTAAGCACCCCTTTGTCTCTACTCCTAGGAGTAGTCAGATCAACTTATTTGTTGCCTGTAAGAGAGCATGTGTTCTAATTACTCAAACAGAATAAGATATACAAGATCTTAAATTCTCCATAATGCAGCTTAAATGCTACAGAGAGCAAGCATATATAATGCTCCTAACTTAAATGCACCATTGGAATGCAGGATCACTGAGTGTAATTTTTCTTACTTAGGCAAATTTTATGATCTAGCCTAAGGAACAAGGGAAACCCCAAAGGCCTAACCTTTCTTTTTTCTTGTTTTTTTTGGCTGTGCAGCGTGGCATATGGGATCTTAGTTCCCTGACCAGGGATCAAACCCGTGCCTCCTGTGGTGGAAGTGTGGAGTCTTAACCACTGGATGGTCAGGGAAGTCCCAAGGCCTAATCTTTCTTTATGTTGATTTTGAAGATCTCATTCAAATGATCATAGTATTCAACTTATATATTGCTAAGCTGGGAAAAAAATAGAACTTGTTTAACAATCTAAAATATATGTACATGTAAATAACTTCTTAATTTTAACTTTCTTTTAAATCAGTGAAGGTAAATAATGTTTGCTAGAGTAGAGTAGGTAAATCAGAACAATGCTTTCATGACAACAATCAGAAAAGTTAGGTAATATGTAAAAAAAAACCTTCTAAAAAGGCACTGGAAGATTACCAAACAGATATCAAGGTAAGATCTTGTAGAAGACAGAAATGAAGAGAAGTGAATCTAGTATTTTGGGCTCTTTTTAGTCTTGGGATATTTGCTAATCCAGAAGATTTAACTGAAAGTCTGAGAAACACTTTTTTATAGCTTCATGGGGCTAACAGAATGTAACTTTTAGTTAAGGGCTTACAAAGAGCATTTGGGCAAACTCCCTATGGTTTGGAGTGGGAGCCTGATGGATCTGCCCCTTGGATTAAAAGAAAATCAGAGGTCAAACAGCTTTTGCATGTGCTGCAACCCAACTTCGAGTCACATAGGTGGTCCAGGAAAAATCACAATCTTTGAAATTGTGATAAAGGTGATCCTAGCCTGCTAACACGCATAGGAATCTGGTAAGACGAAATAAAAAACTTCTTTGGGAGGAACTTTGTATCCTTCTAATTATCAAAGGCAGAGTTATTTCTACAGGTAAATTTAAAATCACAATGACAAGCACTCAATAAAAAATAAATAGCTATACAAGGAGATAAGACAACGTAATCCATCAGACACAATAGACTATAGAAGCAGACCCAGTGGTTTTGCAGATATCTGCATTAGAAGAGTCAACTATTAAAAACCTACATATCAAACATGTGAGATCTAATTAAAGAAGTTCTTAGATATATATATGAAGAATAAATACACTTTTTAAGAAAATAAAGGGCTTAAAATTAGAGAGCTAAGCATCTCTTTCAAAAGCTAGAAATAGGATCGTAACGAGTTGCGGCGGGAATAGGGGAGGATGGGGGGCGACGGCTGCTTCTTCTACATGCTAGGGAATGTAACTGGACCTGGATCCAAGGCAGGCTCTCCATATCAACCAGGCCTGGAGGACAAGGAGCAACTGGAGGACCGAGCAGAGTGCAGAAGGCTGGCCATCTTGTGCCTTTGGATTGGAGATTTTAACCCATTTATATGTAAGCCATATGGCTACAGGGTCTTGGTGCTCCAGCCGGGTGTTAGGCCTGAGTGTCTGATGTGGGAGACCCAAGTTCAGGACATTGGACCACCAGAGACCTCCCAGCCCCATGTAATATCACTCAGTGAGAGCTCTCCCAGGGATCTCCATCTCAACGCTAAGACCCAGCTCCACTCAAAGACCAGCAAACTACAGTGCTGGACACCCCATGCCAAACAACTAGCTAGACAGGAATACAACCACACCCACTAGCAGAGGGGCTGCCTAAAATCATAATAAGTTCACAGACACCCCAAGACACACCACCGGGCATGGTCTTACCCACCAGAAAGACAAGATCCAGCCTCATCCATCAGAACACAGGCACCAGTCCCCTGCACCAGGAAGCCTACACAAACCAATGAACCAACCTTACCCACTGGGGGCAGACACCAAAAACAATGAGAACTATGAACCAGCAGTCTGCGAAAAGGAGACCCCAGACACAGTAACTTAAGCACAATGAAAAGACAGAGAAATACACAGCAGATGAAGGAGCAAAGTAAAAACCCACCAGACCAAACAAATGAAGAGGAAATAGGTAGTCTATCTGAAAAAGAATTCAGAGTAATGATAAGATGATCCAAAATCTTGGAAATAGAATGGGGAAAATACAAGAAACATTTAACAAGGACCTAGAAGAACTAAACAAACAATGATGAGCAACACAATAAGTGAAATTAAAAATTCTCTAGAAGGAATCAATAGCAGAATAACTGTGGCAGAAGAACGGATAAGTGACCTGGAAGACAAAATAGTGGAAATAACTACCATGGAGCAGAATAAAGAAAAAGAATGAAAATAATTGAGGACAGTCTCAGAGACATCTGGGACAATATTAAATGCACCAACATTCGAATTATAGGGACCCCAGAAAGAAGAAGAGAAAAAGAAAGGGACTGAGAAAATATTTGAAGACATTATAGTTGAAAACTTACCTAATATGGGAAAGGAAATAGTTAATCAAGTCCAGGAAGCACAGAGAGTCCCATACAGGATAAATCCAAGGAGAAACAGGCCAAGACACATATTAATCAAGCTATCAAAAATTAAATACAAAGAAAAAATATTAAAAGCAGCAAGGGAAAAATAACAAACAAGGGAATCCCCATAAGATTAACAGCTGATCTTTCAGCAGAAACTCTGCAAGCCAGAAGGGAGTGGCAGGACATATTTAAAGTGATGAAAGGGGAAAACCTACAACCAAGATTACTCTACCCAGTAAGGAGCTCATTCAGATTCGACAGAGAAATTAAAACCTTTACAGACAAGGAAAAGCTAAGAGAATTCAGCACCACCAATCCAGCTTTGCAACAAATGCTAAAGGAACTTCTCTAGGCAGGAAACACAAGAGAAGGAAAAGACCTACAATAACAAACTCAAAACAATTAAGAAAATGGTAATAGGAACATACATATCGATAACTACCTTAAATGTAAATGGATTAAATGCTCCAACCAAAAGACATAGATTGGCTGAATGGTTACAAAAACAAGACCCATATTTATGCGGTCTCCAAGAGACCCACTTCTCAGACCTAGGGACACATACAGACTGAAAGTGAGGGGAAGGAAAAGATATTCCATGCAAAAGGTAATCAAAAGAAAGCTGGAGTAACAATTCTCATATCAGATAAAATAGACTTTAAAATCTATACAGCAGATACTAACACACATTGTAAGACAATTATAGTCCAATAAAGATGTTAAAAAAAAGTTATAAAATATAGGAAAATAAACTCAACAAAAGTTGATGGAGGGAAATAAAATTGTAACAGTAGAAATTTAAAATGTGTAATACACACTAGAGATGATCAACAAGGCCAAAAAGCTGGTTGTTTGATGGGACTAATAAAATTGATAAACTTTTAGTGAGACTGAGTTTAAAAAAAAGAGGAGAGAAGGGACACAGTAGAAATAACAAAGGGGACATTAGTACAAATCTTGATGTAATGATGATATGAAGATATGATCAGTAACACATTATTTGTGCCAGTAAATTAAAAAATTTAAATCACATGGGCAAATACCTAGGGAATTTCAACTTTATAAAATATACAAGAAGCTGTGGAAAATTTGAAGTCTTCTAGCTCTTCAAGATATTGAATATACAATTAAAAATGTTTCTACAAGGAATATTTTAGGTACTCATGGCTTTGAACATGAATTCTGTCAAATATTAACAGAAAATCCAGCAGAAATAAAGAAAAAGAGAAGCAGTCTCCAACTCATTTAATGAAACCAGCATAACTTTATCAGTAAAACCGAGTAAGGGCATTATAAGAAAGGAAAACTACTAGCAAACTTCACCAATATGGATGGAAATATCCTGAATAACACAGAGAACACCAAATATGATATAAAAATCTAAAAATGATAATATATTATATAAAATAAAAAATGATAGTACATTAAGCTAAGCTTGTTTTATTCTAGGAATGCAAGGTTCATTTAATATTATTAACTCAATGTAACTCACTGTATTAATAAAATAAAAGAAAAAACATGCAGTTATTAAATAGATGCAGAAAACTGTATAATTAAATCCTGTTCATGATAAATCTCTTAGCAATGTATGAATAAAGGGAAAGCTTTAATCTGATGAAGCATGCCTAACAAGCCGTAGAGCAAACATCATAATGGCAAGCTGTTGAAAACATTCCTTTGAATATGAAGCATAAGAAGATACCAGATATCACCACCTCTATTCAACATTTTACCGCAGAACATAGCTAGTGGAATAAATCATGAAAAAGAAATAAAAGTTGTAGGGGTTAGGAAGGAAACTTTCTATATTGCAAAGAAATAAAATAGTACCTTAAATTCTAAAAATAGCATAGTCCAGTGTAGATCGACAGTAACAGCATTTGGGGAACTCTTCTCTACAAGTTACTCTGGGTTTCAGGCATCTTCCATCATAAGAATCTGCCACCTTAAAGGGCCCATCTTTCTCTGCATGAACCTGACAGATGGAGAAAGAGAGAGAGTGAGAACATAGGTGGGAGGTCTTCATGGGCCAGATCTGGAACTGACCACATTCCATTGACTAGAACACAATGACATCTAATTATAAGGGGGGAGACTGGTAAATTTTGCCTAATTCTTTGGCCAGGAGGGAAAAACAGTTTTTTGTTTGTTTGTTTGTTTTGTGGTACGCGGGCCTCTCACTGTTGTGGCTTCTCCTGTTGTGGGTCCGGACACGCAGGCTCAGCGGCCATGGTTCATGGGCCCAGCTGCTCCATAGCATGTGGGATCTTCCCGGACCGGGGCACGAACCCGTGTCCCCTGCATCGGCAGGCGGACTCTCAACCACTGCACCACCAGGGAAGTCTGAAAAGCAGTTTTTACTGTGACTTCTGTTGGTAGTTTTATTATTAGATATATTACTTGTGGATATCAGGGGAAAAAAAGTATTGTCCCTGTACACTCAGAAGAAATAGAAACTTTACCCAGCTGACTGTGTCTGTATCAATTCTTCCATAAGGCTCTGGTTCTAATTCCAACAGTAGCTGAGTTTTCATGAGAAGATGAATTAATTTGTGGGCCAAGTTGTCTATTTCAGAAAGAAATGAAAGCTACTTTTGTGTGGGAGTCACTGTGTATAGATTTTGTTTGTTGGACATTATTTCCACAGTGGCAAAGACATAGATAAATGTGTTGCTTTGTTTTGTTTTGTTTTGTTTTTTAATGTATTGAGAGCACAGTTGCAGAGTGAAGCCATATGCTATCTGTTCTTGCCTCTGCTACTGAATGAATTAGCTTGTGACAATGTTTCCTGAGCTAATGAGGCAAACATTTTCTTGGATTCAGCTGAAGAAGAAATCCTTATTACTGTCACTTAAAGGATAGGGAGAGCAGTGAGCATAACATTATCAAAATTTGCTTAAGCAACCAACATACTTAGGGAGATAAGTTTTTCAAGAATAACCATATTGAACAGTGAGGATGTGGAATTGTCACTTTGTGGTAGTAACTAGAAAAATTCATGATCAATTTAAAAAGCTGTATTATAACGAGAGGGAGAGGGACTTCCCTGGTGGCACAGGGGTTAAGAATCTTTCTGCCAGTGCAGGGGACATGGGTTCGAGCCCTGGTCCAGGAAGATCCCACATGCCTGGAGCAACTTATCCCATGCGCCACAACTAGTGAGCCTGCACTCTAGAGCCTGCAAGCCACAACTAGTGAGCCTGTGCGCCGAGAGCCTGTGCTCCCCAACGAGAAGCCACCACAACGAAGAGTAGCCCCTGCTCGCCACAACTAGAGAACGCCCGTGTGCAGCACCAAAGACCCAATTCAGCCATAAATAAATAAATTAATTAATTTTAAAAAATTACAAATAAGAAAGAATGAGAGGGAGAGAAGAAAATGATAAGATGTAGCACAATGAGAGAGTCTATATAAAGCTTTGGAAGTAGGAGTTTATTTGTTTAATAGAATATTAGAGATTTTGGACCTATTATTTAATCTCTGGGTGTAGCTTATTTTTCTCATATTTGAAATGAAGGTGTTGGATGAAAAAAATCTATGTAATCCTTTCTAGTTTTAGCATTGCATGATTCTAGGTCAGTGTTCCAGTTAATAAAGTGACTCAAGAACAAAAATACATGGGATGTTGTGTTACTTATGAATAGATTGGTTCATTAAGACTATAAGATTGGGGGATGGTAACTTATTACATCTACAAATCCTCTATTTGGTAATGAATCAGAATGTGGCAGTTTGCTCTGCTGGCACAGAGGTAAGAGTTCAGGCCCACAAAACAGCTGGTCAGTATCTTAGAGAGGGGAAAAATCTCAGCGATGAGGGAAATATAGAAAAGGAGATCCTAAATCTGTTTACAACTTCCCTTTAAGTAGTCAGCCAACTTTTAAGGTGCACTTGTACATGTGAGTCTCAAAGAGACCCAGCAGAAAATAGCAGCTAGGAGTCAGAAGATCTGAGTAGAGATTTGAGCAATAATTAGGTACTGGGAAAAAATAGATTCAAGTTTGTGTCCCTCAAGATAAACATCTTGGTAAATCTTCTGGGCTTAATAGAGGAGGCTCTAGAAGTAATAGCCATACTCCAAAAGCAAAGCGAATGTTTTAGGAGTGAGTGTTGCACTCCAGTAGTAAGGGGAAACTAAAGTAGCCCAGTGGTAATATAACCTAAATCAAAGACTTGGCAGGATCAAACGATCTGCTCCTATGCTACCTTCCTGTAAAACAAAATGAAACAGAACCAACTAGAACAAAATAACAGCAAACAAGTGAATGAACAAAAACCCAACATATAAATGCAAAATTTTAACCCTTTTTGGAAGATTATATAACATCATCCAGATCTTGCACAATATTTTATCCACAAGGTCAAGCAGCCAATACAAATTTATGAGGCATGTTAAAGTAACAGCGGGTGGCAGGGGAGGTGGGAAGGAAGGGGTGGAAAACAGATAACAGAAAAGACATATGGGTGATAAAGTTATTGGAGGTATCAGATATGGTTAAAATAACTGAGTAATATGTTTAAGAATATGGAGGAAAAGATGAACAAAATAGATAAAAATATGGAGAATTTCAATAGAGAATTGGAATCCATTAAGAGAATCAATTGAATATTCCAGAACTGAAAAATAAAATATTTGTAGTTAAGAATTCGTCTGATGTGTGTAACAACAGACTGGAAACAGCCGAAGATAAGATTAGTGAATTGGAAGGTATGTTCCGTCTAAACCCTAGTAGGTGTTTCTTTGTGGAAATTCACAAGCTAGTTCTAAAATATTTATGGAAATGAAAGGGCCATGGATAGCCATGACAATTTTGGAAGAACACCTCTAACAGATGGCAAAACTTATTACAAAGCTAGAGTAATTATTATTGTATATTGGTATAAAGAGAGATCTATATGTAATGGACACTTGATTTACTATAAAAGTGGCACTTCAGAGGAATGGGTAGAGGAGGATCTTTCCATTGGGTAGTGCCAGGCCAATTTGAAATTCACATGGAAAAAATATGAAACTTTATCCTTCATGACATCATGGCAAAATCTAATACCATGTGGAAGGCATATCTAAATGTGAAATATAAAATAATAAAGAATTTAGAAAAAGAATAAGAGATTATTTTTATTACTTTGGGATAGACAAAGTTTTCTTAAACAGGAAACAAAATCACTAAAGAGAAAGGTACATTAAAATTAAGAACTTCTGTTCACCAAAAGACACCATTAAGGGAGTGAAAAGGCAAGTCACAGACTGGGAGAAGAGATTTATGATACGAACAGGTGCAAAAGGTTTATATCAGAATACATAGAAAACTCCTACAAATCCATAAGGAAAGGTAATTGAAGAAAAAAATGTTTAGAGACGAACCAACACTTTACGAAGAGGCTACCCAAAGACCAAACAAACCTTTGTGCTCAACCACAAATGAGAACGTGAATTAAATGTGAATTAAAGCTGGCACAATACCATCATTTATCCACTATAATGGTTATAATTTAAGACTGTCACTTCTAAATATTGACAAGAATGTAGAGTAATTGGAAGGCTCATCACTGTAGGTGAAATAAAATTGTGAAATTACTTTGGATGAGTCTTTGGTATCATACATGTTGAACATAAATATGCCCTATGACTCAGAAATTTTACTCCTGGCTTAGGATAATGGCAGTGTAGTAATATATAAGCACCCAGATATAAGACAGGAAGAAGACCACAATTAACAAGGATCATAAAGTAACATTTGAAATCCACTCTGCATTCAGATCTTTAGTTCCCATATACCTAACCAAGAGAATAAACCTCATAGTTTAGTTTGGTCAACCAAAGAGCTCAGTTGACTAACTGATTATCCCATTTTTCCTGAAGTGCTTCCCCAGGTATGAGTTACCTTCCAAACTCCATTTTGCTTAATGACTACATAATTAAAGGCAACTTTATTGTCTAGGAATATTCTAGCTCATGAATTTATGTTTTTTTTTTTTTTTGGTCTCTAAAATTTGAACTGTTTTGTTTGTTACTTGGGGCATAGTGAGAGATTAATTGCAGATCATATATCTTAATGTAGAGTTGGAATCTTTACAGAAACTGATGAAATTTGGCATCTTGGATCCCTGTGGTGAGTAACTATATCAGACTTCTAATAATTCATTTTGAATACTTGAAAAGGCTGGATAACCATGTCAAAGTCTAGGACACACTTTGGGTAAGAATGGGAAGGCTCTGTGATCACACATGAAGAATAATCATAAGGGTGCACATTGAGCAGACTGAGAGGTTGTTAGGAATCACTATTACATTTTAATTGGTTTCACCCTTGGTATAATTAAACATAAACATAATGTAATGGTTTCTGAATATATAGATTTTATGAGAAAATAATTGGATCATAGTTTGTATTATTAGTCCTATGTCCCTTTCTACCCCTGACATTCTTTGAGTTTCTTTGAGATTCTATGACAAATAAATAGAAGCAGCTAATTATTGAGACTTAGGTCCAATTAAGGCATGTTGATGTATTAAGGTTCATTCTAATAGTGGGACTTAGGGTCAAATGGCAAACTCAACAGTTGGAAAGATTGTCATCCATTCAGTTGTTTGACAATGGCAAATTAAGGAGTTTTAAAAGACAGAAAGGAAGTCTATCTAGAGAAGGGCAAAAAGGATTAGCCATTTTAATAATCCAGTAACTCAAACAAACCCAACGGAGAGAACATGGCAATCAGTGTCAGAAAAAGAGACAAAATGTAAGACTGGATGTAAGTCCATTGACTTATTATGGATCTTGCTGCAAAAGTCTTAGAAAGAAGTAATGTACAGCTGATATCATCTTTATTATCTCCAAATTCTTGAGTTAGATGTCTACCTCCTTTCACTTCTATTGGCTTTTTAGTAAGCTGAAGTGTTAGATCTTAAGTATACTTGTATTTCCAGTTGCAGGATCCTTAGCACATTTACCCAGGGTGTATACCTTGGAATTCAAGAGCCACATTTGTGTTTATAAATATTCAATATGGTCCTTTCCTAAGTGATGCTAAGTCTGCCGTTTATTGGTGTCTTTCCAATACATTCAATCTCCTGGAAGTATATCATGTATGTGTATGTCTAATGGGGTCTTTTTTTTTGAAATGTAACTTGTACTTTCCAAGTATATGTCTATGTATAGTATATGACATTAATTTCAACAATATGTGATATAATCATAATGTGACAATGTATAGTCTGTCAGTGGATAAATATATTCAAGATTCATAGGTTTTCTTGCAACAAATTTATAAGAACTCATATGAGAATTTGTGAGAATTTATTTTATGTAAATTGTATATCATTAGGACTATGGGTAGAATTTAGGCTAAGTAGCTTAAATTTATCTGAAAATTTGGATTGCTTTGATTTAAAATACTATTAGTTTATTCTTTCCTTCCAGACCTTTTGGGGTGATATTCTGTTTTAGTATTCTGTTTGTAACTGCTTCAGTAGTTCATGTACAAGGTGGATTTCTCTATCACTAGTGAACATTGAAAGTTCTCCCAGGTTATGAAAACATAATTCATAATCATTCTGTAAAAGTTAGAATATTAACCAATCTCACCAGACTATTTTAAGCTATTTCTAAGACATATATACATATATGTATTTTAAATAACCACAATAATTTGTTAATGGATACAGTGAATAAAATATGTAAATTGTGACATCAAAAACATAATATGCAGGGATGGGAGTATATAAATGTAAAGCTTTTGTATACATTCAAAGTTAAAGTTATTAGCTTAACTATTATAAATTATAAGACTATTATAAATATAAGTTGATTTACATAAGCTGCATCGTAACTACAAAGCAAAAACCTATAGTAGATACACAAAAGACAAAGAGAAAGAAATCTACACATGCCATTACAGAAAATCATCAAATCACAAAGAGAACAAGAGAGGAAGAAAGGAAAAAATAAATTACATATCTGCCAGAAAACAGTTAATAAAATGGGAATGGTATGTCCATATCTATCAATAATTACTTTGAATGTAAATGTACAAAATTCTGCGATCAAAGTGGCTGAATGGATAAAAAACAAAACAAAACAAAAAACAAGACCCATCTGCATGCTGCATACAAGAGACTCACTTTAGCTTCAGCTTTAAGGAAATGGATAGACTGAAAGTACAGGGATGGAAAAAGATATACCAGGCAAATGGAAGGCAAAAGAAAGCAGGTGTAGCTATAGTTATGTCAGACAAAGCAGACTTTTATCAGAGACAGTACAAAGCAATGAAGAAGGTCATTATATAATGGTAAAGAGGTCAATTCATCAAGAGAAGACAACATTTGTAAAAATTTGTGCACCCAGCATAGGCGCATCTAAATATATAAAGCAAATGTTAACAGACCTGAAGGGAGAAATGGACAGCAACATAATAATAGGTGACTTCAGAACTCCACTCTAAACCATGGATAGATAATCCAGATAGAAAATCAATAAGGAAACATTGGACTTAAACTACACATTTCCCAGATGTACTTAACAGACATTTAACTCTAGTTTCATTTGAAATCCAGAAAACTTTGTATTTCTAGTTATCTTTGTACTTGTACTTATTTTAAATATTAAAACAATCCCTTTTTCCCTGTTTCATTTAACTCTTTATAAAAATAATAATTGTAAAATTCTATTTTGTCAGAACATATATTATTTATATTACTCTATCACTCTTGTTTCTATCTTTATTATTAGATCTACTATTAAATCTATATGGTCTTTTTACCAATGTAATTAATTTATATACATTGTTTTATTTGTAGAAGTGTTTTAGGCTATGAATTTCCCTCTGATCATTGCTTTAAATGTAATCAGAGTCTGATATATATATAGAATATTCATTATTCTCATTCTTTAAAAATTTGGAGACTTTGGACTAGGTTTCTTCAGGCATTTTTTGGTTGGATGAAACTCATCTGTAAGAAAGGCTCATGGATATTGCATTTTCTGAGTTCTTTCAAATGTAAATTCTAATTCTGTAGTCTTGATACTTAAAAGATAGCATAGTTGAATACAAATTATTGGTTCAAACTTTCTTTTCTTGATCTTCTTATAAAGGTTACTTTATTCTGTCCTTGCTTTGCATATTGATTTTGAGAAATATGATGCTAGTCAAATTCTCTTGCCCTTGTAAATTATTTTTTTCTGGAGGCCCTGAGGATTTTTTAATTTCTAAATTTGAATAGTTTTACTAGGATAAATTTTAGAATTAATCTTTCTAGGTCAAATTTCTCAGAACTTAGTTAGCTCTTATAATATGTAAATTCAGGTCTTCTTTTATTTTTGGAAGGTTTTCTTGAATTATAGTAAAAAGTAATAGTTCTGTTTTACTGTATGGTTTTCCTTCCTTAGGATCTCCACTTATACCTATGTTGACTTTTCATTGCCAATTTTTAAACTTTAGCCAATTACTCCCTGACTCCTTTTACTTCTTTTTTTAAAACTTTCAAATTCTCTTTGTTGTTTTCTTAGTTTTCTTTAATGCTTCTCATTAAATTTTCATTCAAATCCGTTTTGAGTATGACATAGGCACCATATAATTGAACTTACTTTATGATATGATATTACCTTCTGTTGCTTTCCTGAAATCAACTAACTCTTATTTCATTTCTTCTTGTTTTAGTCTCCATTTTGGTTCTTAGATTTTGGGTTTTTAATTTTATGTGTCTTTTTGTATATCCAATAGTTTGAGGATAAATAATTCAGTTTTACTTGTTATGTTACACTTTTCTTCAAATTCATGATCATTTGGGAGAATTTTATCAGCTGAAATTTTAAATTTAAATTGCTGTTTTCTTTTTCTAGTAGCTTTGTATAGAAGAAAACCACACATATCTATATATTTGATTGACTTGACAGATTATATTTAGTTTTTTTCCCAGATTTCTTGTCCAAGTTTGCCATCTTCTGTCAGAGTAGAAGATTGCAGTTTCTTTAATAGGTGGCTTGGGGGCATGGCTGGGAGGGGCTGAAGGGTGAAGAGTTGTGTGTAAGATTTCTTCTTTTAAAATATTGCTCCGCAATGGGAGAGGCCACAACAGTGAGAGGCCCACGTACCGCAAAAAAAAAAAGAAAAAAAAATCATCTGGGAGGCTTCCCTGGTGGCGCAGTGGTTGAGAGTCCACCTGCCGATGCAGGGGACACGGGTTCATGCCCCGGTCCGGGAAGATCCCACATGCTGCGGAGCAGCTGGGCCCATGAGCCATGGCCACTGAGCCTGCGCGTCCAGAGCCTGTGCTCCGCAACGGGAGAAGCCACAACAGTGAGAGGCCTGCGTACCGCCAAAAAAAAAAAAAAAAAAAAAAATTGTCTGGAAGCATCCTAAAGTAACCGTCTTCATTTTTTTTTTCCCTGTCAATCTCCAATGGGCATGTCTTTCCTTCCCTTTTATTCTGTTTTCTTCTAGAGTGTTTCTTTTCAAGATTGTCTCCTTAAGCACTGCATCCAATTTTAAGTCCTTTCCCTGTAGTTAGGGCTGTGATCTTCCAGGAGTCTTTATCAGTATTTTATTACTTAGGATGATTTTAGCTTAATTGGCTCTTCTGTGCTCTTCATACTTTTTCTCAATATTATTCTCTCTCTCCTGCTGCCCCCAAACTCCCAGTTTTCTGAATAGGTGGGAGTTTTAGAGAAAACTTTGCTGGAAATTGGTATTTATTTTTCTAAATACAGACAATTTAAATTTATAGTGATTTTTATCTTTTACATATGCTGAAAGTGTGATAATTATACGGATTTATTTGTGTTTGTTGATATGTGTAGTTTTCTTAGAGGATGTGTGGTAGGATTCATATTTAGGTAGCTGTGATTACCTTGACTTCCAGAACCAGCACTCTTAACCACTGTGTCCCTCATTAATATTATCCCTTTGGATTTTGCCTGCAGTTTCTCTTTTGATGGGCTCTCAGAAATAATTTTTTTGAGCTCTGTTTATGAAACTGGAGAAATTACCCAGATGCCAAGTTGTATTTGTTTTTCCCATCATCTCCTTTCAGGGATATGTACAAATTTGCTTCCTTTGTAAGCTTCAGACAAAACACTACACCAAAATATACAAGCACAGCCCAACAAAGCAGACAACAACAATTAAAGAAACCCCTCCAGTTCAAAACCCACATGCCAATCTCACCCACAAGTTCAGAAATACTCAGATACCTCTGGATGCTAGTTTAGGCTGATGCTGGGCCCCATGCAGTATAGAACATGTACCTTACCCTGACTGTGTGACAGACTCTGCTAGGATGTGTGGGAATCAGTGAAAGTCTCATAGAGAAGGTGACATTTGACATCACACTTAAAAAGTAAGCTGGATTTTTTCAAAGTAAACAGGAAAGGGAGAGGAAAAGCCCTTTAAAGCAGAAGTTTCACTTGATCAAAATCATGAAGGTATTAAAACGCCTGAGCTGTTTGCACAGGTAATCTTAAGTGGCTTTAACACGTGGTTGAGAGTGTGGTGGCAAGGTGTGGGTCTGGGGGAAAGAAGTGATGCAAGATGGGGCTGGGACAGTGGCTGGAGTCAAATTTGAAAGGCTTTGCTTGCCTGCCACATCACTCATTCACAAAGAACAGTATGATCCAGATTGCCTTTTTTACTAAGAAAAATGAAGAAAATTAAACACCTGCTGGTAAAGCTGATTGATTGTTAGGAAGATACATTTGTCACCTGTTATGCAAACTGGTTTTCAGGGGAAAACCAAAACTGTATCAAATAAGTTTATTTTCAGAACTAAGTAAACAATTTTTATAGTCAGTGGCTGTTAGTTCACTGTTTTCAAAAGCTGGTTGATAAAGTTCAAGAATTTATTTTAAATATTGGTTTAAGGATATTGGAATGACCAGACACCTGAGTAGAGGAGCTTTCTCATTTAAACAACAATCCTCCAGTGAATGGTTCTGCACATTCTCCAGTGTTGACCTCTTCAACTTTGTTTCAACGCCTACCATGATGTAGACACTAAAAGAATGATAAACGTGTTGAAAAAAAGAGAGAAAAAAGAGAAAGAAGGAAAAGATGGAAGACCTTCTCTTGATAGAGCAAGATAGGTTGATTGTTCAATCCATGGCTGTCACATGGGGATTTTTGCTTAAGATCTTTCCAGTGTTCATACTTAAGAACATACCATAGGTGGTTTACTTCAGTGAGGCAACATTCCTCTACTTCAAACTAAAATGTAAACAGTCCTGGGAGCTGTGAAGCCTTATCAACCAATAAAATTTAGAGATAATTATTAGATAGATAATAACAAAATGGGGCATGGCATAGGTGCCAAAGGCTACCTTCAGATCCTCTACCTCAAGGATGGAGCATTTCATTCCACAAGGGCACTGAAGAGGGAGGCCAAAAGGATCCAAGTACAGACATCTGTGTGTTTTTCTTAGCATTTGTCCATATTGGGCATGGTTAAAATAATGCCCCTTGTTCAAGCTCTGAAATAACCTCAGAAACAATTTAAAAAGATAAAAGTCCTGTGCTCAATTCTTTCTAGAGTATACTCTGGGAAGAAAGTTAGAAATAAGGGAAAGTTTGTTAATTTTGTCAGGATATCCAGAGTTAAATGATGACCTTATTCAAAGAGGGTTAAGAAATAGTTTTGATGCTTACTAGCTACCCATAAACATGAAACTTGGGGTTTATATTTGAAACAGAACAAGTCAGGCCCTACTAAGAAGAAGGCAATAATTAATTTGGTGTTTGACTTATTTTTCCAAACTTAGTCCATACAAATACCCCTTGTTTCAGTTTTATTAGATGTTAAGACTATTCCTGAAAATGCAAAGTTCAGTCTCTCCAGAATAGGATGATATGTGATTTTTAAATATTGGACCATATGGAATTTTGTGTAGTTAACTGTGTGTGTCTGGAAGCAGAGTAGCTCTGTGAAGGGATGTTACCCATAGCTGATAGACGTAGAATTCAGAACTGTGGCCTGAACATCAGAGCACATGTGAGTAAATTGTGGAGGGAATTGGTAGTGGTGGTAGTCCATGGCCAGCAACTTTCTTAGTGCTGCTGTAAAAGCACCATTGCTGGGCTACACGCTGAGAAAAAAAAACCCCAATATATGTCTTGCATTTAGTTGTTGATTGGGAGAGGCCCGTAACTCCTCTGTCTATCCCTTTCGCACCCCCACTCCTGGTACCCCTTCCTAAGGTAGAGAAGTAGGATGTAGCCTGGTGATGTTCAGTAAAAATTCATCGTGTTCTTTACTACTTAAGATCAGATAGTAGAAATTGTCACTTCAATTCTTGACTAAAGCAGATTGACTGGGGGGGATGAGGGAAACCTAGGGCACCAAAAAGATAAAGGGGTTGTGTTGTTTCCTTCCAAATTCCCTTTTCAGTTATTCATAAAGGATGACAAAAACGATATTCCAAATGAATTTTTCATAATTTAAAATATTATGAAGCAGTCAACAAAATAGTCACCAAATAACTCTGGTTGCTGGTGATGCAGCATTCCATTTGTGTATGTGTGTGTTTATGTGTGTGTGTGTGAGAGAGAGAGAGAGAGAGAAAGAGAGAGGGAGGGAGAGAGAAAGAGGCAAGAGATGTATATCTGGGCTATAAGGATACTGTTTGCCACTCAGAAATTGAAGGCTGCTCTTATGTTGCCTGTACTGCAGATTTGGCACTTAACAGTGTTCCAACACTTCGGCTGCTTGTAGCTGTGCATTCACTTCAGAGATAAAATCCCATTAGGTTCAAACCTACTTTCCCCTTTGACCACCATGGAGGAGCTTTTTAGCTTCATAGACTGTTTTATTGCTCTGGATAGTCTCTTTAATGGGATATAACCCAGTTTCGTGACATTATTTTGTTCAGTTTACTCAGAAAATCATGGTAGGATTTGTGTTCTCTCTCTCTCTCCTTTTCCTTTCCTTATCTCTCCCAATGCAGGGAAAAATTATGAAATTATAGAATTAATGGGTACTAAAAAGTTGGAGAGATTGAGGTCATAAGTTACTAAACTGATTTTCTTGCCGAAATGGTATAATTTAGTGATACTTTTTATAAATGTGATTCAAGCTGTGGCTTTTCTGAAAGATCAGAAGTCACATTATAAAAAAAAGGCGGGGAGGATCATAACTTCGTAATTATGAATCAGCAAGATGACCCTACTTTCACTGGTAAGATTTATATAATTTTAGTGACTCTAAATCTTGAGAGAGATTTATTTATAAAGTACCTAGCTGGAAAACAAAACAAAAGATGAACCCAGGACAGTTAAACAAATGAGACATTTACCTAAGTCTGTCTTTGAATGTCAAAAACAATAGGAAATCTCTGTAACATAGGTGTGTGTGTTCTGACTGGAATCCTGGGCTTTGAGTTGGAAAAATCTGATTTGACTGTGTGACCTTTAGATGTGGAATGTAACCTCTTTTGGTTTTAATGTTAATTGGCTTTATGTTAATTTGGTCAAAAATCAATCATGTTACTATTAAAAAAAAACTTTAAAGTGATAAATGACAAGTTTCTGTTACATTTTTGAAGTTAAGCAAGGTAAGAGTTGGCTGCTTTGGGTTCGCTAGGCGGTCTTATATCTCTGAGTGGGCCCCTGCTAACATCCCAGAACATATCTCTTTTACAAAAGACCTGGGTTTAAAAACTGGCCAACTTTGTATTTGAATAAATTACCTAATTTCTCTGAATCTCTGTATTGTTATCTGTAAAAAGAAAATAATTTTAGGCACTACTGCTGCCCATAACAATGTTAATCTCATGGTCACTACATGGATTTGCAGTTAGACAGTTGAGCTTAGCATAAAATTAGATTCTGGTTGTGCTATACATTTTTAGGTTTCAGTGTTATTAACTACAAAATTAAGTATTAAGTGCTTGGTGCCTAAGACCAGTTTGGCATAAACATTTGTGTGACATGGCTTCCTGTGCAGACTTCTATAGCCCTTTTCTCAGTGAGCTCTTTTGAGAAAACCTTTTCCTTCTGATGAATGCTTCCAGTGCCAGTTCATGCATCTGTAAGAAAAAAGCAGGCCAGACACTCTGTTATTATTCACACTGCAGGAAACCCTGAGAAGAGCTCAATGAAAGGAATGGCAGCCTAAAATTAAAGATCCATTTGTTGTGCGTGGTGTGTGTTTTTAACATGTGGTTCTTTTCTCCCTGCTATCAGTAAACTCGATGACTAATAGTGTATCCAGTTGCACAAATATAGAGAGAAAAGTTGGAATTAGTGTAAAACAAGATGGTAAAAAAAAACCATTCATAAATCCAGAGATTCTATAAATAATGAAGATGCTGCAATAGTTTGTAAAGGAGGTTGCTCTGCTGTTTCCAGATACCATCTTTTGAGCTACTACTGGGCTTACTGATGTTCTGTTTGAGACTGTTAATACCAGTGTCAAAAATAATCCTAAATAGCTCTTCAGACTCTGGTTTTAGCTTTTTGATTTATCTTCCTTTTTTTTTGTATGGGTAGTCAGTGTTTGGGTTGTGTGAACAAACAATGAGGGAAAATCCTGAACAGCTAAATCTTTTAATATTCAAACCTGTATGTTCTGCACTTTACAGTTTGCTAACACTTTTGAGTGCCAGTCTTTCTGTAGGACACAGTAATAGATTTATTTATTTTTTTTATGGATGGCAAAATGAAAAATTGTAGAAGTCAGGTGACTTTTTAAAAATTATATTGCAAAAAAAAAATAACAGTAATAAAGTACATTAACTGAGTGCTTCCTTGTGTGTTAGATGTTATTCTAAGCCCTTAATCCTCACAATACTTAATCCTCACCACAACCTGTAAGTGTTCATCAGAAGCAATAGGTGAGAACTGGGGCACTCCAAATGCAGGGAGAAGAGTGTGAAAAGAGCCTTTAAACAAGTAGGCAGGAGCTAAGAATGAGAACAGTGTTCAAAGTGGAGGAGGGATGAGGCTGAAACAGAAGCAGGACCAGATCATGGAGGGTCTCATATGCCTGCTGCAGAGTTTGGATTTTATCTTCTAAAACAGGGATAGACAAACGCTTTTTGTAAAGAGCCAGATGGTAAATGTTTTTGGCTTTGTTGGCCACTTGGTCTTTGTTGCGACTTCTCGGCTTTGCTGCGGTAGCACAAAAGCAGCCACAGACAATACGTAAATGTAGGCATGGCTGTGTTCCAATAAAACTTTATTTACAACAACAGGTGGCAAGTGAGCAGAATTTGGACAATGGGCTATTATTTGCTGACCCTTATTCTAGAAAATGGTGAACCATTAAACTTTGAAGGCAAATAGAGCATGAGACATGCATTGCTTCTTCCAAAAGGTCTTCCTCACCTGATGATTAAATTGAGGCATATAGCAATTATTTCCCCCACTCTGTCAAGGAAGAATGATTCCATGGGAATAATTAGGGCACTTTCTCTAGAGAGAGTGAACATAGGTCCCTGGCTTACCTGGGATAGGCTGTTTTATATCTGTTGCTCAACATTATAACTAATAGCATCCCTTTCAAATTCACAAGTTTCCCTATTGGGATAAGTTATATATGGTCATCTTATTTAAAACCTAAAAATGGGTTCATTTTAGAACTTCCACATAGGGATAGGCATCGGTCCTAATCTTTTGTAGATGGTGTGATGGGTTGAGAACACCACCATCTGGAGTGGAATCCTGCCTTTGCTCCTTATTAGCCATGTGGACTTGGGATAATTGTCCATTTTCTCCAAGTCAAGATTTCTTTCCTTGAAAATTGTGAGTAATAGGTCCTTCCTATATAATAAGGGCTATGTGAGTATAATACAATGATGTTTGTAAAAGTTCATGGGGAAAATTATTTGTCAAGTGTTATCCAAGTGGAAGTGAAGAATTGCAAGGTGGTAGGGCTTTGTACCCAGACGGAAAGGACTTAACCCAGCTTCCACGATTATCATTTATGGGGCCTTGCAGAATTCATTGCTTCTCTTTGAGTCTCAGAGCTTCTTTGGGGCTAATAACACCACCTCTTCAGAATTGTAATTGTTAAAGATAATGTGTGTAAACTGTCAAGCACAGTGCCTGGTCCATAGTTAGCATTTAGTAAAAAATGCAGTTATTATTTTTTGAACAATCACATGCCATGTCAAAGCTTCTATTCATCTTTACTTTGACACATGCCTCAGATTATTTACCTCCATTCACCTCCTGGAGTGTCAAAATTCTGGTTTTTTGTGTGTTTTTTTTACAGTTTTTAAGCCATATCCACTCAGCAGTGTTCCAAAATTGTAATGAAGATATTGGTGTTGATGAAGGTGATGATGATGATGATAGTAACTTATTGAACAGTTTTTAGGTTATAGGCATCTCTAGATGAAGCATATTTCCTGTGTGGTCTAATATGGTTCATGCTAACTTCATCTGACTTTCGAGACTCTAATGCACTTTTGAATCCTTGATTTCTGGGACCATTCTTGGGTCATGGCAGAGCTCCCTGTGGTGTTTTTCTTCAATAGGAAAGGCCAGATGAGATCACAGCCTGAGGAAGGAGGGCTGTGAACACCATGTTATTTCTCTCCTAATGCTTTTCCTATACCTTTCTATCACGTTTGCTTGAAGACCTGAAAATAATTGGTTGAAACTGCTACTCACTTTTAGCTTTCTATCCACATTTGACAAGTATGTTGCTCCATGTAACATGCATTATAAATGGCTTGAATCTAATAAGTAGTTCTTTTTGGACATGAAATCTGTTTTCCTTCTTCCTTCCTTGAGAGGGAAATTACAATCTTCCAAGACTCTCCTTCCATTTCTATAGAATGTGGGTGCTAATTTGAAAGCAGTCTCATAAAATGGAAACATACAGGCTAATTAGAAATATTTATGGGCCTGTTAGTGAATATATGTGTAATTGAAATAAAAAGGCTCTCCCTGAAGGGGAAAACATTACTTTGGTTGTAGGAATAATTAGCTTGTGCTGTTACATTGAAAGAGGATAAAACCCTTTCCCTCCTGATCAGATCCATTTTTACTTCATCAGACCAAGGTGTCTCCAGAAGGACTCATTAGTATTTTTATTATTAAATTTTAATTTTTAAAATCAAAGCTAGACTTGCACATTTCTTATTCCCCTGAGATAATCACTTTCAACTCTTAGTTGATTATTTTGGTACTTATCACCATATCTCTAATAATAGGTTTCTATTACTCTTTTAAAATAAGTTCTTTAAGTTTTTTAAATCAAAGTTGCATACATGTATACAGTTAAAAGAGTCAACTATTTCTACATTGCCTGTTAGTAAAACCAGCATATCCATGGCACACCTTCTGTTTCTCACCTTCCTAGAGGACATCACTTTTTGCATTTACTATCATAATTCTATTTAACATGATATTATTACTACTTCTTCACTTTTAGCTTTGAAAATGATCTATTGACTTTGTACTCTGGAAGATGAGAATTTAATTTTCTAAATTCCAGTCCCATTCTGTACATGTATCTTTCCTATTTTCCATCCTTCCAATATAGTTTAATCATAATTTTGGATAGATCAATATTCTATATTTACATTATCATGACTATATTAAAACTATTCATGCCTGAGATGTGTAACATACTTTCATTATTTTTGCTATCCTGCATAACATTTAAAAAATAGTTTTAGATTATCTTTTAAAAATACATTTGCCGATTTTCTTTGGACTCCGCACTAATTCCATCCCAGACTCTGCCACACCAGTATGTAAATCTATGCTGTATATGTTTTTTCACATCTGGTATTTTTCAGTTTGTCTCTGGAACAAACATCTCCTAGAGCCCTCGGGTACCTACTCATCTGGATTAATTACTATTTCTAGTGTCATCCAGAGATTTTACTTTACCTTCCTCATTTTCACCTTTGACTTTCTCATATATTGAATTCCCTGTTCCCTGGATCCAAGATCTTCCTCTTTATTGATTTATTCCCTCATTTTGACTGGGTATAGCCTCCAGTAGCTTCCTGAAAAAAGTAGAAAACTATGAAAGATGATTTATTTTATATCTTGCATGACTGAAAATGTCTCTATTTTATTGTTGCACTTAATAAAAAAATTCTCAGTTGGATATAATTTCCTTCACAATTTTAGACAAAAATTTATTATGAAAATTTCTGAATATATGAAAAAGCAGAGTTCAGGGAAATTCCATGTACTCATCAGAAAACTAACAGCTTCAGCAGTTGTCAACATGTTGCCTACTTGTTCCATTCATCTCTCCACCTACTTTTTTGTTTTGCTGGAGTTTTTTTTTTTTTTTTTTTTTTTTTTGGTATGCGGGCCTCTTACTGTTGTGGCCTCTCCCGTTGCAGAGCACAGGCTCCGGACGCGCAGGCTCAGCGGCCATGGCTCACGGGCCCAGCCGCTCCGCGGCATGTGGGATCTTCCCAGACCGGGGCATGAACCCGCGTCCCCTGCATCAGCAGGCGGACTCTCAACCACTGCGCCACCAGGGAAGCCCTGCTGGAGTATATTAAAACAAGTCCCAGACATTATCTCATTTCACCTCTAACTGATTCAAAATGAATCTTCAAAATAAAATAAAGGCTATTTCCTTACAATGTCATTATCACACTTAACAAAATTACCAGTAATTCCTTTATATCACACTAAAACAATCTATAATCAATGTTTTCTTGTTGTCTACAATACCTTTTATAGATGCTTTGTTTGACTCAAGATCCAAAATATTTCTGCTCATTGTATTTGGTGGTTATATTTTTGAAGTCTCTTTTGATCCCCAAAGTCTCCTCTTCTCCCATATCCTTCCCTGTTCCTCCCACCCTCCCATACCATTGACTTTTATTAAAATAACAAGAATGTCCCATGTTCTGGATTTGGTTGATTGCCTTCTTGTAGTAGGTTTCTCTATTTCTCATATTTCTTATAGACCAGAAGTTAGGTTTAAATCCTTGATTAGATTCTGGATCAGTTGTTTTTCCAACAGTGTTCCAAAAGTGATAAGAGTTTGCCATTTTTAGTTATTCTAAGGCGGAGCAGTGACTGAAGTAGTGAAAGTACCCTCTCTTCTTTGTAAAGTTCTCCATAATTTTTCACCTAGAGGTTTTAATATCCATTAATGATGATTGTCTAAATCAGTATTCTCATTATAGAAGTTGTAAGATGGTGATTTTTCTAATTCTATTGTTCCTACTCCTATATTAGTTGAAAATCTGATTGGTGAACTCTTCCTCATTCAGGAGGGCTATACAGTTCATACCAGAAGAATAAGATAATCGTTTCCACTTAATTACTACAGATTTTTCTCAATTTACAATGGGGTTATGTCCTGATAAACCCATTGTACTTGGAAAACATCATATGTCTAAATGTACTTATTACAACTAAGGTACTAAAGATCATAGCATAGCACAGCCTACCTGAAAGATGCTCAAAAGATTTACATTAACCTACAGTTGGGCAAGGCCTATTTTTATAATAAAGTATTGTATTTCTCATGTAAATTATTGAATACTGTACTGAAAGTGAAAGACAAAATAGTTGTAAGTGTATTGGTTATTTACCCTCATGATCACGTGGTTGACTTTGGGCTGACTCCTGCTGACCAGCCTCGTGAGAGAGTATTGTACCACATATTGCCAGCCCAGGACAAGGTCAAAATAAAAAAAATTTGAAGTACGGTTTCTACTGAGTGCTCACTGCTTTCACACCAGTGTAAAGTCAAGAAATTGTAAATCGAACCATCTTTAGTTGAGAACCATCTGTAGTTTTCATAGTTATGAGTGGTGCCTTGGGAACCTCTTCTATTATCAAACGTTATCTCTCTCCTTTTATTTGAGTATCATTATGAAATAATGAAATTTTTATAGCTAATTGTTTAGCAATTGCTGTCATTAGGTGTATGATGCTTTAAATGGCATTATTGACTAGTAGAAGACCCTTTTCCTAAGAAACTTAAAGGCTTCTTAAAACTGCTGATTTATACATAATTTTAATGAAAACTACTTCTTTTCACTCTGAAAGTTTGTAGAATCATTTTTTTCTTGTTCCCAGTGTTCTGAAATTTCATGATGTAACTGTTTTCATCCGTATTCCTCAACTGCTTGTTTCCTTAGTTAGCTCTTTCAGTCTGAAAATGTATGCCTTCCCTTTCACTTTGGTGACGATTTCCCCTCCATCTTCTCTGTCTCTCCTTCTAGTACTTTTATTATTTAGATGTTTAATCCTTTACTTTTCTTATTTTTCCTCTCCTATCTTTTTCAGTCTTTGTCTTTTTGCTTTACTTCCTGGGAATTTTCCTCAAAGCAATCTCTTCTACTGGGATTTTCTTTAATTGGAATTTTCTATTTTTATGTCATTAATTTTAATTTCAAAAATCATGTTATATGTTCTTTGAATGCCCCTTTTATGGATCTTTTTACTCTTTCATGGATACAATATCTTCTTTATCTCTCTGAGGGATTAATAAGAGGGTTTTTTAAAAAAATGTATTTTTCCTGTGTAAGCTTAGGTACTTAACACAAGACCTACCTCACATTTTTAAAAAATTTTTATTTATTTAATTTATTTTTCTTTTTTGACCGCACTGTGCAGCATGCGGGATCTTAGTTCCCTGACCAGGGATCAAACCCACGCCCCCTGCACTGGAAGCACAGAGCCCTAACCACTGGACCACCAGGGAATTCCCAGACCTACCTCACTTTTGATAGCAGCTTTAAATTTGAGTGTTCACAAGGCCAGCCTCAGGTTTGATACTCTGCTAGAAGGACTCACAGAACTCACTGAAAGCTATTATACTCACAGATACGGTTTATTACAGTGAAAGGATACAGAATGTAGTCAGCCAAGTGAAGAGATACATGGGACAGAGTCCCAGCCAGTTGAGAGCATGAGGTGCTGTCACAGTCAAGGGTACAAGTAGGCATAGATAGGAGAGCTCATGGACACTTTGCTCCCACTATATTCTCAAGTTCCCTTAACAGGGACCTGGGGACCTATCTTTTGTCTTTTTCTGTTAGTTCTGTTTGTGGGAAAGGGAGCCCTGTGATGTAACTGTTTTAGTTCAATTAAATACTCAGTCTTGTTCTGTATTTACCGACAGGGAGGCCACAATTGCTGTGGCAATGGTCAGATGTGGCCAGAGCCCTTGAGTGTAAGATAGGGGTATAGAAAGGAGGAGGGGTTTGAAGATGCTGAGGAGGCCAAAAGCAGAGGCACTTTTTTTAAAGCAACAATGTTTTGCCATCACCTCTATCTATTTCCAGAACCTTTTCATCATCCCCCAAAGACACTCTGTACCCATTCGGCAATAACCCTCCCATATTGTCCTTCCCCCAATCCCTGGTAACTTCTTTCTGTCTCTATGAATTTGTCTGTTCTAGATACCTTATATAAGTGGAGTCATACAGTATTTGTCCTTTCATGTCTGACTTCTTTCACTTAGCATAACGTTTTTAAGGTTTATCTGTATTGTAGCATGTATCAGAACTTTATTCCTTTTTTATGGATGAATACTATTCCATTGTATAGATATACCACATTTTGTTTATCCATTCATCTATTGATGAACACCTGGGTTGTTTCCACCTCTTGACTGTTGTTAATAATGCTGCTATAAAAATTGGGGTACAAATATCTATCTGAGTTCCTGCTTTCAAATTTTTTGAGTATAAACCTGGGAACAAGATGGCTGGGTCATCTGGAAATTCTATGTTTTGAGAAACAGATAAGAGCTTTTGAGAATGAAGTTTATCTTTTTCTTACTGGGACACTAAAATGATGAGATTTTGTGAAGTTGTCTTGGCAGGCATTCCTCAGCTTTCAAAAAGTTTCTTTTTGAACACATGGCTATTGTTAGGTTTTGGTGAAATGGCATTATTTATATAGAATATAATTGGAATTGACAAGAAGGCCTCAGCTGAGCAAGGTTTGTCATAATGACCTTTATTTAAGATGGTGAGAAAAGATACCAGGACACAGGCTGGGAGGGGCTGCCATTGTATTTCCTGGTCCCACCTGGTATTTGCCTTTCGTGCCTGGTCATTTACTGCCATGTTGTTCAGGAGCAGAAGAATGTACTCGCCATCTGGAAATCTCGTGGTATAAGCAGATCTTTTCTTATTCCTGCACTCTTTGAGCATTATCTTAATTTTCTGACTCAGTTTTTTCCATACTATTTCAGAGCCGTGATTCTATTGATTTGGTGGTGGGAACAACTATAATTACTATTCTCTTTGGAACAGAAGTATGATGGCTGCATGATGGCCATGGAATGGAGACCTTCTTTATCAAGATGCTGTCAACTATGGCTGACATAATTTAGCGATCAACTTAAGTTAGTTGGTATTGCCTTAGAACTAGAGTTGCCAGATAAAATACAGGATTTTAAAAATATTTATGTTTAGATAAACAGTGAATACTTTTTTTAGTATGAGTATGTCCCAAGTATTGCAAGGGACACACTTAAACTAAAAAATTATTCATTGTTTGTCTGAAATTCACATTTAACTATGCATTCTGTGCTTTTATTTGTTAAAAATCTGGCAGCCTTCCTCAGAACACCAAATGCTTGTGAGACCCTTTCTTTTCTTCAGAGCATTGTTCAGTGAATGCACTGCCTGTCTGTGTGGCTTTGTTCCATGCGTGATGCAGCTGTCTCCTGTCTCACACCAGTGCCCTGCAGGATACAGACGGCAAGTGTATCTAGTGATGAGCCATGGTGGATAACACTGGCAAGTCAAGGATGCAATTGCCTGTATATTCTCCGTGGGCCTGGAATGCATATTAGACAGGGAGGTGATTTTCAAATTTGGGAAAAGCATGCCTGAATGGAATGTCTCAGCTGAGGTCCTGAATGAATGGAGACTATGCTTGTCTTGCCCTTGGATGGGTGGGGAATTGGGAGAAGGGGATGGAGTGCTAAGATAGGGAAGCAGGAGTCAGACCAACCACCTTTTTCGCATTTGTGTCCAAAAGGACTGTAAGCCCAGGCATTAGCTGATAATGAGCCATTGCCTTTAGTTCTACTGCTCAGCTCCAAGTCAGAAAGGACTGCCACCCAAAGTTGAGTCTTTTTACCTTTAAGACTTCTGCTCCCTAGTGAAATTTTCTCCTGCTGTTCTTTCCGCTCCAAGCTTTCGTATACCTGAATCTTCTCCTGTTTTTATATTTTAAGCTCGATGACTATAACCACTACAGCCGCTAGGTGAAGTTAGGCAAATTTTCTATCTGTTTCCAGATTGGCTTTGAAATGAGGTTTGATAAATTGAATTATGGTCATCTATAGAGGAGTGGATGAGAAATAATGATTTGGATTCATGTCATAATGTCACAGCAACACAGAGTTCTCTGGATCATTTTTCTTTTCTTCTTTCTTTCTCTCTCTCTCTCTCTCTCTTTTTTCCAGATGAAAGAATTCTTTATCTCTTTTCCCACCCAAGCCACCACAAGCCAATGTCCAGTATATCACAGGAAAGAGTTACTTTTTTAAACCAGGGGGGTGCTGTAAAAGGCATTTGAGGGCCTCATCTAGATAGTTTTTCAGCTTATTTTCCTTTTGACAGCTTTAAACAGCCTTTTAAAATTGCCAGGAGAGTAGATTCATATTTTTATCATTCCACCTGCATAGCATTTTAGACACATTTACATTCCTGAAAGCATAATAATACATAACATTTAGCATTTAATTTATGACTCCTGCCACATCTGGTAAAAAACTCCTTCTGAAGCAATAAATCAACTTCTTCATGTCAAATTGCCATTCATTCTTTGACCTCTTCCATAATTTATGGTTTGTGAGTGCAAAATGGGAGAAGCAGCTTAAATCAAGTGGATTTTAATTAACAATCTTAGAAAATTCAGAAGAATATTTGCAGTTTATTCATGAGGGGAGAGGACTTGGTTGCTAGAAAGAAGAAAAAAAAAGCTCATTTCCATGGGTACAAATTGAAGTCTATTCTGGGTGCTTCGAAACCACAACATGAAGATTTTTCTCCGCTTTGAGTTAGAAAGACAAAGTGATTCTGATAGAAAAAGCTGTCCAAGCTCCCAGGGCAGAATCTATTTTCTAGGAGAGATTTTGAGGGGAAAGAGTAGGGGGAGACATATAACCATCTTCTGCTTATGCAGCCTTTAACAGAGTTGCCTGGCTGCTGACATGGTGCCTTTCATGTCAAACAATTTTATTTCTAAGCTTTTCACACTGTGTCCTAAGTAGCTTCTATTAGCATTGTCCTGTCCGTTTCCTTGGCAACGGAGCTGGTCAATTTAGACACCATTAAAGAGCTGCGGAAAAAGCAACAGCCAGCAGTGTGATGGGCAAAATTACAGAGAACAAGCTGAATACAATCCTCGCTGGAGGAGATGCATTTTCTTCCAGGGCCCATTTTATTGTAATTAAAATTGAAAAGCTCTTTTTAAACGGGGCCCTAGAGTAAGCACAAACCAGAGTCATCTACTGTACAACCATTGCAGCTGCATTCCTTAATGTTATCTCTTAAACCTTAATGGATTGCTTGCACTTTTTTAAATAAACAAGGAGGGAAAAGCTAGGGGCAATATGGTAGCTTCTTATTATCCATCTTTAGAGTCAATATAGGATAGAGAGAGACAACTCTTTTCATATCTGAAGTCATGTTTAAATGGACACGAGATCCTCCAGCTGTACATACAATGATTCCAGTTCATCTTGCATGAGAAAATAAACTTTTATTTCAGATATCATAGGTAGTCTCATTTGCTGTTTATCTCACTTCATTAGTTGTGGACTTTATGTAGCCATTTTCCTCCAATAACTACATGGGCCATTTTGAACATGGAATCAACTAGAACTTCGAAATTTTCGGGACTGAGTTTTATGTTGGTAGTTGGCTTTGCACTTACCATTTCACTCACAGCTTTTTGTATGTAGGATAAGATGGAACATAATTTGAGGTAGGGGAGATCTTTTCTCCCAGTACAGGATATGTTAAAAATTCCTTGTCCTCTGGGATGAAAGTAAGTTAATTTATATACTGTGTATATTTGAAAATGAGACAAGAAGATTGATTGCTTCTATAGGGACTTGAAGTTAGCTTCAATATCATTTTCACTTTAAGAAGTTGGACAGAGAGTTTGTATTTAGGAATTGGGAATTTTTGATACTACTGTCTATACTATGGTGGGTGCACTGGGATACTTCAGTGTTTGCATCTTTTATGCTTTTAAGTTAGTCTCATCTAAATGGAACCTTGTAAGGCAGTGGATGCCTGTTTACAGAAAACATCAAAGCAGAGACATAAAGCTTACTGTTGGAGACATCTTAAGTGGGAATCATGCCCCAGTAGAATGCTCAATTTGATGACTTCTAAAATCCATTCTTACACTGATATTTCATGATCTTGTCCCTGAAGATAGACAAAATGTATGTTCCCCAAAGTAGCCCAGTAATTAGTGGGAGAAAATGACCCCTGCACTTCATTTTCTACAGTTATCTGGGAATATGCTTCATCTCTTTCTATAGGGCTCCTCTGTTTTGGCAGGGGGTGGGGGGCAGTGTAATACAGAAATGTTCATTTTTAAGCCTTTTGGATTCCTCTCTTACCTGGTCAACAAATATAACATATGACTCTGTGTTCGTGAAAGTTCTTGATCAAATGTTACTAGGGTCATAAAGTTTCTGAAATTTCTCTGTGTTTTTTTTCATGCAGTAAGAATCAGCCTGAATCACGTTTCCTGTTGAAAGGGTTACTAGAGCCTTAAAATCATTCCAATCAGGATCTCCATGGCTAGATAACAAAGATGCCAATTAATGTTGGTTGTAAAGGGGAACAGCAGGGCCCACCAGTCATTTTCCCATATGGCACATAAGAACAATTAGTTACATAGGCTGACATTTCATCTTTGGAATTTACATAATGTATACTACGGTGATTGATAGGAAAGAGGTCCATAGACGTGACAGACTGACAGAGGATAAGGGCAGAAGCCGTCCATCTTTTTCATTATGATGACTATTTTAACGAACAGACCAACTCATTTCTGCAGTCTGTTAAGTCATTTGACAGTATAAACATCTGGAGAATAGCCCTGGGAATTGGATTTGTCAGGTGAGGGCTCTTTGGCTGGCAGGGAGGGGTTGTGGGATTCTTCTGGGGCTGCTGGTTCTGGGGAGAACCACTAGCTGCCCATCACAGGAGACCCTGCCTTTCTTGACACCAGGGGCTCAGGATGTGGAAAAAATTTGTGCCACCAAGACAGTCTCCAGCGGAAAGTACTTTTCTGTCCTTCTACATTCTTTCAGAATTCTCTCCAATGTCAAGTCTCTCTTAGTTTCCGGAGCTCTGAACCTGATTCATTGAATAACTTTGAGCAAATGACGACCTCTCCTAACCTCCTGTTTTCTCATCTGTGAAATGAGGATTCCCTCTGACACCCAGTTCCCTCTCCCGTTAGAATAACTCTTTCTGAAAAGCATTTTGATCTCCATAGGGAAAGGTGTCATACAGCAGCACAGAATTATATTTGATTCTGTACCCCCCATAAGTTCAATGTGTGTGGTCCCAGCCTGGCTGATAAGCAAGCTAAGTGTTTCTTGCTGTGTGTAGGTAATAACACCTGAGAGAGGAAGCCACTTAAATTTCAAAGTTTGAAGCATTAGATACCATTTTTTTCATGCCCTTGTCCCACTAGAACAGGGTTTCTAGCTTTGGCACTGTTGACATTTGGGGATGAATAATTCTTTGCTGTGAGGAGCTGTCCTGTGCATTGTAGACTATTTACGAGATACCAGTATCACCTTCCCCTCCTTCCCTGAGTTGTGACAAGCAACAATGTCTCCAGACATCGCCAGATATCCTCTAGGGTGCAAAATTGCCCAGTTGAGAAACTCTCCTCTCAAATGTGCTTGGGTAGTCGTCCCAGCAACTGGAGATGGGGGTTGTGCTTGAATCTGGCCTAGGCTGGTGCTTATATAAACTAGCTGGTAGCTTCCAAGGTTTGAAGCAAATTCAAGAAAGCAAACAAAAGTCCCATTTTTAATATTTAAGTACAGCTGGTCACAGGGTAGTCTGCTGGCATCTCCCCCACTGGATTGCTGCTGCCTCTCGTAGTGATGGGACAAACAAGGGATGCTGGCCTCCTCACCCTGAGCTTTTCTTAGTTGAAGACCAAGGGAACCGTTGGGTCTATTTAAAGTCTACGGATTGCAAAGCAGACACCCAGCCTTGCTGCACGAGATACAGTCTCCTCTACTAATGATGGTATTTATATGTTTTCTTGGAAAAGCGTCCTGCTTCACAGTTGCAGCCCATTAGCTGGTTTTGTACCCAACAAGCATACCCATTGATTCTTCGTATATGCAGGATGTGATAGAAAAAGTTTGTACTGTGCTGGGCTGGCATAGTCTATAAACATGATGTAATCATTGTTCCATAAAGCAATCAGGAAGGACCCTGACTGAAATAACTAAGAGATGGAATACTACATCTACCACAGGAGGCCAGAGAACAGAAAGGTATTTGGAGATTTGGTTAGTTATTCTGTCTGGCACCTGAAAATGCTGGGTATATTTTTGAAAACCAAAAGTAAACATTATTGGAAGAGGATCTTTTTTTCTGAAAGAAACCAAGTGTTTAAGAATTTAAAATCCTTTTTTTTTTTCCTCAAGGAAAATGCCACTGTCACAAACCTGTGTCCATTGACTGCAATTTTCTGTAGTGTAATTTATCAGACACCTTACCTAACTGGAATTTAAGTGACAGCTTCACCTTTCCAGGAAACGAATATGAAATCAGGAGGTTAAAAAAATTCTCTTGGCAATCAGAAGAGATCTCCAAAAACCCATAGGTTAAGGTTTCTGTGTTAATTGATCAATTAAGTCATTAATTTCTTCACATCCATTTCAACACATCCATTCAGTGATGACGCATTCCCGGGCAAGAGGAAGCTCAGTTCTGGGAAGGAGGCTCCATGCTGTCTAGGCTGAGAGTCTAAAGTCTCAACACCAGGAGTGTTCTCTAGAGGGGCAATGTGGGCTCCAGGTGGGCATATTCTCTTGGCTCTTTGGACTCTGTGGCCTAAATGGGGAGGGGCACTGCTGGAAGGAGGGACAGAGTAAAGCTCTTTAAAGGCCAAAGACCAGAGAGGAGGGACTCTTTTACCTACTTGTCTTAACAGTCAACCCAGTGCCAGAATGTGGTTGAAATGAGACAGATGTAGTTGGCATGAGTTAAACATACACAAACCACTGAGAAGAGTACCTGGCACATGTAGACACTCTATAGGTGTTAGCTATCTATACTGTTATGAGTGCTGGGAAAACCAACCCAAGTTTTGGCTCTTGGTATGTTTTGGGTACACTTCAGAAAACAGAGATCACTTGAAAAAAGAAAAAATTAAAAAAAAATTCTACCCTGTTGGGGGTCTGGTGTGCAATGGCTACAAACAGCAACCTCCTCAGTAGTATATGCAGCCTGTTGCCTTTATGGGTTGCCCTTAGGGACCTTGGAGACAGCCCTTTCCAGTGGACATTCATGTATGGCCTCATGCTGTCCCCAGTGTAGGCTCCAGACAGGTATGCACGGTGTGTTTGGAAAGCTCTAGGGCACAGTGGCCAGTGTCCACATTGGCCAAGGTGTAATGTCCATCCGCACCAAGCTACAGAACAAGGAGCATGTGATTGAGGCCCTACACAAGGGCTAAGTTCAAGTTCCCTGGCCACAGGAAGATCCACATCTCTAAGAAATGGGGATTTACTGAATGTAATGTGGATGAATTTGAAAACATGGTGGCAGAAAGGCAGCTCATCCCAGATGGCTGTGGGGTCAAATACATTCCTAATTGTGGCCCCCCGGACAGATGTTGGGCCCTGCACTCATGAGAGCTTTGGTCATGTCCCCTCCTTACTCATGTCCACCAATAAATCCTACTCTGCCATTAAATAAATAAATAAATAAATAATGTTTTATTCAAACAAATAAAATTTCCAGCACTGCTATCTTCAGAGGGCATTTAAATGGTGCTGCGAACTTGGAGGTTTGGGCTTACAGGTTTGGTGGCACACTGAGGAATTGTTGAGGGCTTATAACCACACCTGTGGTCTGTGGATTAGTGCTTCTGTCAATCAATTCATGGTGGCCAACACCTTATCCTGGGTCTTGTTTTACCATCTTATAAATATTCAGGTTGGTCAAGGGAAGACACTGTTGACAGTATGGACAAAACAGTCTGAAGTCACCAGTACTGCTGGAAGAACTATTCAAACTATATCCTGTTAGTGGTTGATCAGTTTTTTCCCTTTAAGGACTGACTATGATTTTGACCTTATAGCTCAGTTGTTTGGTCAGGTGCTGACTGATCTGTTATTCAGACTTCACTTTCAGAGGAATGGTTGGCTTGCCTGTTTTTTAAATGTGCAATAAATTAAAAGAAATTCTGGCTATATGAGTTACTGATTCTATTATTCTTAGTAATCTGCTTTGGGAATCCTTTAAGAATATTGCTGGGCTAGCTGTGTCAAAGCACAGATGATAAATTGGCTTATAAAACTTTAAAAATGATGTGGCAACTTTTTTCCCTGTTGATCACCTTTGCATCATTGAATTCCACATGAATCCAGAGTGGGACTGACTGTGGATTTTTCTGAGTTAACAAATCAAGGTGTCAAGTCAGGCTGGCTTATTACTTCTGAATGCCAGCAATTCTGTCCAAAAGTCCGAAAATAGCAAGGGGCTCCAGAATGAATCATCTCAATTCATTTTAGGCTTTCAGTTTCCACTGAGTAATTTTTACAATTCAATTCACCTAGCTGGGGAGAAGCCTAACCAGCGGGACTGTGACAAATCAGGGCCAGAAATTTGATAATGAGAAGGAGGACTTGGTACTATCAAACTTTAAACGTTTGGGCAAAACATGCTGCCATTCACACAGTAAGAGGCTGGATGTAAGTCCGAGAGAGTGGTCCAAAGCTAGTTAAAAGCTGCAGGATTTATTTTATGCCATGTTGATCATTTCAGGTTATCAGAATTAGTTCTCTAGAAAGATAACTGTGTAGCAGCATAAAATACATTCAAAACATGAACATATTACTTTCTGAAATAAGAAGGTCATCTGGTAGGGAAACACTTGTTTCTTTTCCTCCTGTCCTTGGTTCATTCCTCTTTAAACTGGTACTGCCTTCCTCCTTCCTCATTAATAAATCTCTGTTTCCTACAGAGGAGAATACATAAATCCTTCCTTTCTCCTCACAGAAAAGCCTGCTATTTATGTGTATGTTTTCTACTCACTCTCATTTGTGATGAATTTGTGATTAGAAAGAACCCCACATTGCCCTGTTCTGTCAATCCACTGAAGGGGAGCTGGGAGTTCACTCATGTAAACATGAAGGAGAATGGCCACATATTTTTAATATCTGCATTTTATAGGAATATTAATAGGATGATCACTCTCAGTAGGTTCTCGAGAAAATAAGTCACTTAAAAAAAAACCCCTCATATCATACAGTGGTCTCTTGAGATTAGATATTAAACTGAGGCTTGTGACTCAGTACCAAGACTGAATTAGAAAAAAAATTTAAGTGGGTAGAGTTTTTCTTTGTGGAGATGATTTCCTTTGGGGGCATGTGGTAGGGTCTAATTTTCTTTCTTTTAAAAAAATATTTATTTATTTGGCTGTGCCAGGTCTTAGTTGCAGCACGCAGGACTTTGATGCTGCATGAGGGATCTTTAGTTGTGGCATGCAAACTCTTAGTTGTGGCATGTGGGATCTAGTTCCCTGACCAGGGATCAGACCTGTGCCCCCTGCATTGGGAGTGTGGATCTTAGCCACTGGACCACCAGAGAAGTCCCAGGTCTAGTTTTCTTGTGCTGACCAGGATCCTCAGAAATATCCCAGGCTCCTGAATCTTTCCTTTTCCTTTTCAGTACTGTTCTTTGTTCTTTCAAGGTGACAGCCATCTAAACTGAGAAATTATGCTGACAGAATTTAGATCTATGACATCTCATAAGGAATTCTAAGCTCACCCCTTCATTTTACAGAAGTGGGAATTGGTTCCAAATGTAGTCAAAGATTGCGTGCAAGGTTTCACTACGACTTAGAGAAAGTCCTGGCATGGTAGTGGGGGTCCAGGTCTGGGGTCTTTGCATGGCAACTTCAACCTTTCTGATTGACCAGTGGCTGCTAGTCCCAGTCCCAAGGTCATTTTGATTAAAATGGCAATTCCAGAGAACACAGTGCAAGAAGCTGAAGAAATGGCTCTAATGGTAAGAACACGAGAGACAGTAGCAGGCTGGTGTGGGTGCTGTTTTAGGAAAGAACAGATAATTTGGAGACCAGTCTTTTGGATGCCTTCAGATCCACACTGTTTGGTGATGCTGAGATCTGCCTAACAATGAAGGCTGGCCACATGTAGATGCTTCTTAGTTGTTGCCTTTTTTCTCCAATAAGCTTTGCGGGACCTGTCTACCCAGCTTTCTTCCAGCTAAATAATTACAGTCTTTCCCTTGATTTCCAGGTAACTAAAATTGAATAAGGCAACATTTTCTTTCCAGATTTTCTTTGTTCCTCAAAGTACTTTTTAATTAAAAATATTTATTCTTCGTAGAAAATTTGAAAAATACCAGAAGAGTTGAAAGAAAAAAGAAAAAGTCATCACTTACTTTCTTGTTGAAGCCAATCACTGTTAACACTGGTATTTTGCCTTTCTGTTTTAATCTCATTCCTTTTTCAAGGTAAAGACTAATGGTAATATTTTTCTTTCTTTCTCTTTTCTTGACCACTTTTTTTGAAAAGTAATATATGCCCTTTAAAGAAAAATTGGAGAATGAAGGCAACTATAAAGAAGAACATGGATCATTATTAAGCTTGCATCCAGAGCTAGCCTGAGTGACACGTTTCATTACAGCCTTTTTTTTTTTTTTTTTTTTTTTTTTTTTTTTGCGGTAGGCGGGCCTCTCACTGTTGTGGCCTCTCCCCTTGCAGAGCACAGGCTCCGGATGCGCAGGCTCAGCAGCCATGGCTCACGGGCCTAGCCGCTCTGCGGCATGTGGGATCTTCCCAGACCGGGGCACGAACCCGTGTCCCCTGCATCGGCAGGCGGACTCTCAACCACTTGCGCCACCAGGGAAGCCCTCATTACAGCCTTTTAACAAAACAAAATTAAAAAATCCATATTTCCCCATTTCACTTCTTAACCATAAATTAACCAGTATAAAGGTAAAAGGAGTTACTGATGTTTTTCGCTGGGGTAAGATGAAGACCTTTCAATTAGTTGCTAAAATCTGTTTGAATTTGGGGCAAAGATGGATACAGGTGAACTCTTGTTTCAAAAGAAGACCTCAGGCCAGACTTTCTCCTATATACTAGTTCACATTTTAAAGCCTATGACGGAATATTCCGAACTCAGCAGAGGTGCATTCTAAAATGTCAAGAATAATTGTAACTTCTTTCAGCTAGGTCTTTCTTTTGTCCTTTTCAGAATGCCTAGAGACACGGCAAGCAGAACTTGTGGTCATAGGTGGGACTCTTGGTGATATATAACATGAAGGGATCTCTCATAGAAAGGATGCTCATAGCTTAAGTGCACTCCAGGGACTGTAGCTCATTACTGCTAGCTGTCTCTGAGTGAGCACACTTTATTGTTAATGCCAGAACACCAGTGTCTTATGTGTTCCCTCACTTTTCCTCTGCCTACGTCTCTTCCTTCCAACGAAAGGCACAAAGTACAGTCTGAGAACACAGACTCTCTGATGGGGCCAGACTGATTGGCTCACTGTTCTCCAAATGTACCTTTTGCTCAGCTTGTGCCTCCAAACTGCAGTACCCTTGTTTATCTAATGGAATCACTTACAGCCTTCAAGACTCTGTGAAACCCTTCTTCCTCATGCCCCACATAGGGGGTGCTCTTTCCGAGCTCCAGTGGCAATTGCTGTCTCTATGTTTGGCCCTGATTTTTACTGGGGGAAATGAAGCTTAGGATATGTGGGCATTACTCTTATACCTGTCCCTTCTCCGTGGAACATCACAGGTCCTGTGCATATTTTCCTCACCTTCCTAAATTCCCAAAGACTGCCTTGCAGTGGAGAGGAGTCTCTCCTTTATTCTCTTCCTACTCAGTATCATAGGGACGCCTGCAAAATTTAACCCAACTCAGTGACAATCAAAGCTCCCCTTCCTCTGTAAATAGCTCTCTGGTTGCATCTTTCAGGCTGCAGAAAGGAAGAAATGCTCATCCAAATATCAGAGAGACCCCTGGGTGGGCACAGCCAGATACGTCTCCCCTGGATGGGATGTCATAGGCTTTCGAGTTGTTTCCAAGTTAGGGGAAGGAGTGAGTCCTCTCTGAATCACGCTAGGATAATAATAACCTGTCCCAAATGTTCTGAACAGTGAGTGTATGGACTCAGTGGGGGCAATCCATCACCTTTAAAATGTGTATCTTTTCCCATCATTCCCCTGACAGCCCCACCTCCTCTACTGAGTTGACTTTCTCTTTAGTGAAGAAAGAAAAACACTGTGGTCAAGTGTCAGTGACAGGTAAAGTGGAGGGCAACATTTTCTGACATTTGCTGCCAGGATCACCAGACGAGTGACTTAGTCTAAGTCAATGGTGAATATTCCCTTATTGTTCAGAAAGGATTGATGGGTCCCAGTACATTTTACATATACTGTCTTTGTTAGTTACTCCTCCCCAAGAGTCAGTGACATGAGCAACCCTGGCTTTGGATGGTTGACTTTCAACTGATCTTGCATTTCACCTTTAATATGTTTTTTTCAAGTCTTAGTTATTTACCTATTTCTCCATCTATTTTTAAATGCACTACTGAATTCATATAAATTCACCCCCAAAATTAAAGTATAGTAAACAAGTAGGCTTGATCTGAGTGCTTTTAAAAATTGTTTTCTTATTAAAAGAAGTTGAGGCAGGAGCCTTAATTTCTAGTTTTACAGAACAGTAAATTCTTCGCTCAGGCCCTCTGTGACCTGGCTCCCCTGACTCATAAATGAAACTGATGATGCCTGAAGAATTTATCAAGAGGAATGAAACTGACTTCTGTGTGTTGTTCCTTGTCACCTGTGGCCTATGCTGGATTGGGGACCAGCTGGTAAAACCAGCTTCCGGCTCTGTTCATAGGTGTTTCATTTAACTTTGTTTTGTATTTTCTAGACACAGTTCTCTGATATGAGTGAAAGATCCATCCTTTGAGTTCTTTAGTTTTATTTCAGTTGTGTGTTGAATTGTAAATCTCTGTTTTTATAAATGCAATGAGATGGGCAGGGATAGTATCCACACAACACGTGCCAGAATGTGTTGTTAGTTTATTGCCATGTGTCTGAGGACCTAGAAACAAATTGATGTTTAGGATCACAGAGAGCTAGCCAGAGAGGTGAGCAATAGTTGAGTCCTTATGATCAATCCAAAATGGACAATCTGATCAAGGGGATAATCTGTTTAATGTAGATGCTAAGCAGCTGTCTTGCCTTTGCAACAGCAGGATGCAAAGGTAATTGTTTAGGATTTAGGTAATTATTTCCACTATTCAACTTCACCTTTCCTGGGACAGTGCATAAGATGGTCACCTCCTCTTTAAAAAATAAATTCTAAATGTTAGTTACTCAAATCTGTGTGACTAATCTAAAGAGGTTTAAAAAGGGAATTCATCGGCCATTACTGTCAAGGATCCTGATACAAGGTGATTGTTTCCCTATTCATAGCAGAGATTAACACTGAATTTTGTGAGGTTTCTTTTTTAATATAACAGCTTTATTGATATATATTTTAAATACTATACAATTCACCCACTTTAAGTGTATAATTCAGTTGCTTTTAGTATATTTGCAGAGTTGTGGAACCATCACCACCATAGATTTTAGATGTTTTCTTCACCCTGAAAAGTAACCCGGTGTCCATTAGCAGTTACTCTCCATTTGCCCCATTCTACCACCACCCCAGCCCCTGGCAACACTGATCTGCTTTCTATCTCTATGGATTTGCCTATTCTGGACATCTGTAATAAATGGAATCATATAGGATGTGATCTTTTGTGACTTTTTTCACATGGTATAATGTTTTCAAGGTTCACCTGTTTTGTAGCACGTATTTATACCTTTTACTTAATTTTCACTGGATCATCTTAAATATTCACATTAAATTTTTAGTTCCATACAATCTCATATAAATAATCCTGTCTATACTAGCCTTCTCTAAGATTTTTTAGCTCTTTTTAAAAATGCTTGAAAACATTATTTATCTTGAAAATTTTGAAAGCAAGATTAAAACAAATCATACTGATCCCAGAGTTACCCTTAGATATTCAATATGAAAATAATAATTAAAAATTTTTTTGTGGATTTATTCCTCCATTGTCATGTTTTCCTCTTGCACGTCTATATATTCTTTTTAAGGTTAAAATTTGAATTAGAAACACTTAACTTCCCAGAGGAGTGTTTATATGCTTTGGTTACTTTAGAAGCATCACTGGTTTAGTTAAAATTGAATAGTTTTCCAAATTTGGATAGGTTACCTTAACAGAGCAGACTCTTGGAACCATTTAAAACCTATTCGTTTGAAAGTTTTGGGGGGCTCTCTTTTCAAAGAAAGACAGATATGCCAAAAGCATAGTTCGGAGCTAAGAATAATCTCCTCTTCTAGTGGCGTATCTCTTTTTGTGGATTCCTTGATTTCATCCCTCACCTGGAGGATGGCTGTGGTGCACAAAGGACTTGATAATTTTGATGACCTCAGACCTTGAAGAAAGACCTAAATTGTTTGCGTGTAGTGGTACACTTACCAGTTTTGGAAGACTCTTATGTCATTTTCAACAGTGCGATTAAATGATTGTAGATAACAACCAACATACTAATGCTGATAGTGTATGAGAACAAATGCAGTCTATTTATTTGTAGTTGCATCCACTTTTATCTGTGTTCTTCCCAGGTACATACCTGAGACAAACAGTGAATAGGTAGAACTTTCTAGAAGAGAATAAAGGTTCCTTAGCCACACCTAATCACAGCTAAATCTAAAATTAGAGCTGTTAAGAGCAGGCCAATTAAATGGAAATCACAGAAATAGAAAGGAAATTTCTGATCTTAAAACCAGGTAAGCTCAAATGGGGCTTTCTTTGAGCTTATTACAGGCTGTAGAACTGTAATTAAAATAAGGACCCAACATATTAGGACCAGTTCTTAATTACATTAGCATTAAAGAAGTAATTAATAGGAATATGTGCAGACTATGCAAGTCATCTTGTATGTAGTGATTTGCGGGACTGTTTAATGCATGGTGAGCCAGAGTTCATGGATCCACAGAAGGCTAAATTGTATTGCTTGATATAAAATCTAATTGCGCAGTTTTAAAGTTTATGACCTTCAGCACAATATGCTTCTAGGAAATGAAAGTGGAGTGTTCTGTTACTCAGAGTCATTTTATAGGATACCCGGTATATCCTCCATATATTTATAGTAACTTTCCTTCTTATATTAGCCTTCTTTTCCTTTAATACAGAATATAGAAAGAATAAATTAATCATTGCCATTGTTTTTTGAACTCTACAGTTAACAGTTAGGTTTAGTATAAAGAGTACACAATGAACGAATGCATTTTTGGTATGAAATCTTAGAAGTGTCAATTGTATTTATTTTGGAACCAAAGGATTTGCACCGTGGACAGTATTTCTTTTTTCATATTGTTACTATACCAAAGGCTTTTGATATTAAGAAATGAAGATTTGGTTTATTGTCTTCTTTGTTAATAGCCTACATTTAAGAAAAGAGATATAATTGGAATCTTGGACTAAAGAGGAATGCTGATTGAGGGTTTGGTTTTGGTGCATGTTTTATTTTGCTATACATCAGTAACCTTTGCAAAAATATTCTCCTGGCAGTAACAACATTAAATCTCAAGCAGCATATGATGCAATTTGTGTCAACTGCCTCACTCTAGATGCTGTGCTAAGGCAACATTGCCCTAAGTGCTTTGAGCAATCATCCTTAACTGGAAAGGCTCTGCTAACCATACTGTAAAATGAGTTGGTTCAAAATGAGCAGGCTGAAATAAGAGATGACTTAGTTCCATGATCCACTCGGAACCCGGGGTATATTCAAAATCAGCTGTGGACTGCTGGATGTTATTAGGAGCGTGCAGCTTGCTAGGTTAAACTTTAAAGTCATATTTTTACAAATAAGCCTGCTGGGAGCGGACTGCCATTAGTGGCTCAGTGATGCTACAAATGGCTTTTCAATTGTGAGTCACTTCCTGTGCTGTTTCCAAAATACTGTAAAAAGGCATAAAGAGCAGGAAGAGAGGGGTGACTTTCATCTCCTTTAAAGAGTATTATACCATATAAGACAAAGTTTGGGGACTTTGCTTTGAAGCATCTCCAGTCTGTAGGCCTCCCGAGAAGGCAGCCCCATCTTATAACTGCTAGGACAGTCTTCTGGAATTTGCTAGTGATTGGACTGATATTTGGTTCCTGTACTTTTTTTTAGTTGTATAGTCTGACTCCGTGATACATTTCTGAGTGTCCTTTCTTTATCTATATTGTATTAGGTGCTAATGGGATGGGGGGAGAAATTTAAAAAACCATGGTCATTGTCCTCTGGAAACTTATAATGTGGTTCTCTTAGTCAAGAGACACTGAGGCTCAATGTCTTCAAATTATACTGGATTTTTTCCTTACCTGCTGCATAGTTGTTTACCCAGAACTATAGTGGGTGGAAGAGAAAAGGCAAATTGGGAGTCCAGAGTTTGCAGTCAAGGTGGAATAAAGGACAGAACCTATCTCTTCACTTTCTGTCATCTGCTACCATAAGTTCTGGTTGAGTCTATGAACATAATGATTATCGTTGTAGTTCCTACAAAGTAAAGTGTGAACGGATTAATCAGTAACACCTCTATGGCTGTGGCAGATTGATGTTTCTTGGTGTTACACAGGAATTGTCAAATTTTTCATGTCTCTGCCAAATATTTTTGCTGGGTGAGAATTTCTAGCTTGGATGCCAGTTAGGGAGTTATTCTTTTTACTAAAGTGTATGAAATATATCTTCCCTTTAATTAGATTATTCATACATGTTTATTATGCATCTATTAGCTGTTGGGCTGCCTGGTAAACTAGATGAAACAGTCCCCTTCTCTTGGAGCTTATGATCTGAATATGCTTGATGACAAAGAACAAGGATGTAAAATAAAATTAGAAGGAAACCATTCCCAGTTGTTAAGTAAAATGGTGGGTAGCCTACTTTGCAGAGCATGTGGGAATGGATATATATATACTGCATATTCAGATAAACTGGAAGGGATTTGATGCTTGATGGGGTTTTCCTTAAAAAGCATATTGCATTTCATTTATGTTGTATATTATTATGGTATAAAACAAAACTAAAAATGCTAATTATTGAAATTGTGTAAAATTTCCAAATAATTTCTGCTCAAAAATTTTAATGATAAATTTGAGCTTGCTTCTCTGAACATTACCACTTCATATCAGGTTTTATGTTAACTGAAGATTTAACTCCTTCAGTGTTTCTTGTCCACAATGGTAGCGGTGCGATCTCAGCTGGCTACAGAGCTAGATATCCATATGGTTATCTTGTCCAGAGCCAGAACATAGTGGGGTGAGTAGCATGTCTGGGATGGCTCTCGTTGTATGTTGCCTGCAAAGACTGTCATCTGACCATCAGTCCTTTTGCATTCAGGATGTCGTCTGAGAATCCCAGACAAGGCTTCCCACAGCTACAGGGGACTTGGTCTGGGGGCTTCCACAAACCCAGGCCCTGGCAGGCTGCCCTGAGAGCTGATGAAAGCAGTATGTCTCATTTAATTCTAATGCATTCTCAGCTCATCAGTAAAACAGTACTTGGAAAGCTCTGCTCTGAGCAGGGACTTTTGAACATTTAAAATCATGACCCAAAGATCTACTCAGGATCTACTTACCCACCTTACCCACCAGCACACATGCCTGAAACAAATGTTTTAGAAATTATATTTACTCTTACATTATGTAATGCCTTCTAATATTTTCAATTCAATTCTATTTCAGATTTTAAAACACCCGTTGTGATACACTAAATCTATTTTACTATCTACTGAAAGGTCATGATAGGCAGTGTGAAAAATACTGCACTAAACTAGTAATGAAAGATGGATTCTTACCTGTGTGATTGCAAGGGTATTTACCAAAATAATGGCTACAAAGTCATGGTTGATTTTTTTATTCCTTCTCTTTGGGCTTTCAGGTATCATACACACCTTCTAACGTAAACAGTTATTTGACAATCAGTGCACTTCATTCAGTGTGCCAATTAATTTTCTTTCTCTGTTCAGTGAGTTTAAACTTTATTGCTGATTTTTTTCCTCTCTTGAAAATTCTTCAAATGTTGGCTAATTCCATAAAATTATTTTTTTCCAATAATGCTTTAATATTTGTTTGCTATTTTTTCATTCCAATGACATAAAACAGAATTTACAGGGAAACTTACCTTTCAGCAACAAAATAGGACTTACCTGAACAAAGGCCAGATGTGAGCTGGTGATCATTTTGCCCATTTTACTGCATGATATTCCAGAGAAAAGTAGCATGGAAGAAATTAAATCCACATGCTATTAAAAGTAGAAAGGTTTTGTCTTTTTGGAGTAAAACAAAGGATCCATTTGGAGTTAGTTATCTTCAATCTGCAACGAGTCTTGCCAAATAAGCTGTCCCCACAAAGAGTCTTGCCAAGAAGGACATCATGGTTAATGAAGCATGTTGGTTATTCCTCAGTATAGAAAAAAAATGATACTCTATGCCAAGCTGACCACTTTTTTCTTTTGCCTTTCGATTTGGCAAAAGCTAAATTAAAATTTCTAGTGGCCAATAGTCATAGTATATTAGTAAGCAAAATAATTAAGACAAAACATCTATGTAATGATTACAATTTTGAAAAAAATGCAAATGAGTAGAAAAATAAGGAGAAAACACTTATCAAAATAATGACTGCAGTAAGAGTCATGGGTACATTTTATTCTTTTTCTTTGGGCTTTCCAGTGTTTTCCACACCTTCTACCATAAACATTTAGTTATCCGATAATCAAAAGACTAAAACATTTAGTTATCTGATAATCAAAAGACTAGTTATCCGGTCTTCCCTGGTGGCGCAGTGGTTGAGAGTTCGCCTGCCGATGCAGGGGACGCGGGTTCGTGCCCCGGTCCGGGAGGATCCCACATGCCCCGGAGCGGCTGGGCCCGTGAGCCGTGGCCGCTGAGCCTGCGCGTCCGGAGCCTGCGCTCCACAACGGGAGAGGTCACAACAGTGAGAGGCACGCATACCGCAAAAAAAAAAAAAAAAGACTAGTTATCTGATCATCAAACTTTGGCTTTTTGACAAGCTTTTGACAATAATTTGCTTATTTTTTTGAGAAGATCTAGTAAAGTCACTAAAAGTATAGCATGAGATAAAACCTCACAAATAATTCTAGAAAAAGTTGGAAATATTTTATTTCTTTGCCTGTAAGCTGTAGTTAATAGTTTGAGATCAAAGGAAAGATGTGCTCCTATTTCTAATCGTTTCCACTGTTTAACCTAACACCACGGACTTATCTCTTCATAGCAATTTGAAGTCAGGATTTTGTTAACTTCTACTTTTGAAAAATCACTAATTCTTTAGTTGAACAATAAATAAGGAGCTTTGATTGAAAGAAGTTAAGATTAATTTTTAAACACACCAAAATATATGTATTGAAGAGAGCTTTATACTCTAAGTAATTATTTGCATTGCTATTTTTCAAATCTGTAAATCCTATCTTAGACGCTCCCCAAGAGCAAGTTCATGACCCACACTTACGCTCAAATGGTTTTATCAAGAGTTTATTGATTCTATCTATTGTAAAGATCATTGACAAATTCAAAACAAATAAACAAGTTTAAAATAATATGAAGGTAATGAAATGAGAGGATTATTATGCACGTATTAAATAATAGAAATATCTTTAATTACTTGTGTAACACTCAAGTTTACCACCCTAAAGGGACACAGTATTCATGACAAAGTTTATGTTTTAAAATGTCTGTTAAAAAAATACTGTTTTACGCTTAAACTTCTTCACCTATGTGTCTGTTCTGGGCAAAGCACGGTCTTGTGTGTCGTGGGACAAAATTTAGCTCCTGTTCCCAAGGAACTTATAATGTAGTTTAAGAAATTAGTAATTGTTTGCACGAAAGTCACGTGTGCATTAAGTGCCAACAAGCATGAGGGCATGCGCGTGCACGCGCGTGCTGTGGAGAACTGGGCGGAGCACCACCATGCCGGCGCCTCGAGGGGGAGATGCAGCCACCGAGAAAATTAAAAAAAAAAAAAAAGTAAGATTTGATATGTGTGTGTGTGTGTGTGTGTGTGTGTGTGTTTGTGTATAAGGGTGAATCTTCCTTTTAGGCACGAGGTCTGTGTCTTTCTGGATCTTGAGGGAGCTGAACTGCTCCACGCCACAGCTCTGGTGGCTGCCCTATTGTTCATCCCTGAATGTGAGAGAGGAGGCCAGGTCCCTCATTGATACATTCACGTTCTTCCTACCAGTTCTTGCTAAACCAGTATAAGACATATTGGTGAAAAGAGGGGATTCCTAATGAGTTGTGAGAGAGATCTAGAAAACTTACAATCTTCCTTTTAGAAAACCTGACTGATGTTCAGAAGGTGCGTATGAAAAGAGAGGAAGTCAGATACCGGAGGCCTACAGACTTGAAGTGCTGTGCAGAGCAGGTCTGCTTGAGATTAGACGCTTTTCCCCTCATGCTTTTCTAAAATAGTCATCCTCCAGGAAGAGTCCATGTTCTGGAGACATACCTGAATTCCTTCAGAGGAGGTTGGGCTTCAGAGGAGCTGAGGTACTGTGGATGAAACAGAAAGGCAACTGGCTAGAAGATAGCTCCTCATCCTTCTTTTAGATTGGAGAGTAGTGAACGTTTCAAGACACAAGGAGGTGGGGGTGATGGGTGAGACACAGAGAACCCTTGCTCTTTGCCAGATGACTCAGTGAGGTAGGATGATGTTACGTGTGGGAAGTGAGTGATTGTATGACCCACCAACACCATTTATAGACCTCAGTTATGTCTGATGCTACTTTGTTGACTTTTTCGGTAAATAATTCCATTCTAAGTACTTACAAGGAGATCTTGTAGGACAAGGAGTCAGAATGACCTGAGTTCTCTTCTGGCTCTACCAGGTAATCTTAATAGGTCGTTTAATCTTTCTGAGCCTCAATTTCTCTTCATTTAAAAAGTAGAGATTACATTTGTCTTCTACGGTCATTGTGATGGTTAGAAAAAAATGTGTGCAGAATGCTTACTGGTGTGGATGGCACAAAGAAGCACACAACATCTGTTAGAAAATAACGACAATGAAGATGATGATAATAATGCCATCAAGTGGGTCATGCAGGGCTGTTGATGATGGTCTATTTTTCTAGGGCTGCAGACTTTGAACTAGTGACATGTGCTCTCTCACAGAGAATCTCAGGTCCTGTAAGTTAGAGGTCCCTCAGTATCAGAGCCCCACCATGCACTTTCTCATCTGTGGCACATGGCGTGCGTGTGAATTCTGAATAGCAGAACCATGGTGGGCATTCAGGAGTTGCTCACAGGAACCTTCCTGTCTCCTTCTACAATTAAGTTCTGGTTCAGCTGTTTAGAGGGCATGTGCCCACGTATGGGAGGAAATATAAAAATGTCCTCTCACTCATCTAACTTCTATGAGGCATCTCCCACATTAACGAAGAAGTTAAGTTGTCATATGTGGCTGCTCCATGGGTGGCTGCCTCCCACACATACAGTTCAGAGCTGATGGAGGAGATTCTGTCCCACCTTTCACTGAAGTTGAGTCATCCTCTTACATTTATTCACACTCACAAATTTAGAGCCTCTGCAGGCTTTGCAAATTATTTCCCTTCACTTCAAAAACAATTTGAATTTCAGATACATTAAAAATTTACCTCTCAAGTAAGGGAATGCTACCACTGACAGAAGAACACATTCTTGCACCAGTTCCTGTTCTTTAGAAATGTTGAGGGCATCTGGGAAGGCAATGGATTAAAACGTTTCTTAAAAAATACTGAAACCAAAATAAAAATTGAATAGGCTGTGTAGGTATAACATACAAATCCAGTGGGGTTTGCTGACATTTACAGATTAATGAAATTATATTATTTTTATATTTAAAAGAAATTTAGCCCATTTAATATGCACCAGGCAATGCTTGGTGAGCAGTTGGGAAGGAATAGGACTGAGCAGTTGGGAAGTGGGTATAATACCAGCAATTACTTTTGAGTCTAAACTGGCTAGCGTAGAGGCCTTTTTAAACAGTCAGTGCAGTGTCTCTTTTGTTTATTTATTTTAAAATTACATTTACATTTTGAATAAGGAAACATTTACATGGTTTAATACTCAAAAATTGTAAAAGTTATTCAGTAAAAACATTTCCCTCCTAACCCCTTTCCCCAGTCTCCCATGTTCTCTTTCTTGTACATTTTCAGCTGTTTTCTATGTATATAAGAATATTTGTATGTTGATGTGTATAATTTTGTTAGACATTGCCAAAGCACTCTCCAAAGCGTGTACCAATTTACAATAGCACCCTTACCAAATTTATATTACCCTTTGGCTGGCCAGCATAGTATTCTGCCTTTGTTGTTCGCTTACTAGCCGGCCCCCACTTAACCCCCAGACAGTAGATCTTACCCAAGTCTTCCCTCTAGAAGTCCTATGCCTTTGCCTATATTTTTGCCCCTTTAGGATATTTTTACACAGCAGAAAAGTAGGGGTTTTCAAAATCAGATCTACTTAAAAGTTCTAAACAGTACATAACATTTAAAAATCTGGGCTCTCAAGGCAAGTTGCATGGATTTAAATCCCAACTCCAGTACTTTCTATCTGTGTGAGCTTAGGAGAGTTACTTCACCTCTTTGAACCTCAATTTGCTCATGTGAAGTGGGGAAAATCACTTACCTTGCTGACATGGCGTTAGGAATAAATGAGATAATGTGTGTAAAGTGTCTGGAACTTGGAAGGTGCATAAAAGGTGGTTTGTACTATTGTTACTGCTATGTTTTTTTTTTTGTGTGTGTGTGTGGTACGCGGGCCTCTCACTGTTGTGGCCTCTCCCGTTGCGGAGCACAGGCTCCGGACGTGCAGGCTCAATGGCCATGGCTCACGGGCCCAGCCGCTCCGCGGCATGTGGGATGTTCCCCGACCGGGGCACGAACCCGTGTCCCCTGCATCGGCAGGCGGACTCTCAACCACTGCGCCACCAGGGAAGCCCCAGTGCTATTATTAATAAGATCTGTGCCATGTGCCATTCAGAGAAGTATGTTATATATATAAATAGACTTAGGCTAGATGTCAATGGCAATGAATAAAGTTCACATTTTAAAGGGAAACTTTTATTCTTGAATACAAAAAACCATATGATGAAGAATCAGGGTGGTAGAGTAAACAAAAAAACGAACACCGAATTTGGGGTCACTTTTTGTCTGTTGGTTGTGGAAAAGCCATCAGAAAAAGCTGTTTACCAAGCAAAGCTAAGTTTATTAGAGTTATTTCAAGTCTAAAGTGGGATGCTACGCAAGATTGTTTCTTAGTTATGTCTCACGAGGAGCAGATCAGGGAAGGATATTTATAGGGATTTGGGGGCATGGGCTGGGTACTTTTACCAGTTGGGATTGGACAGAATTTGTGACATAAGACTTTGGATTGGTGGGCACAGTGAGGTAACGATCTTGAAGTCAGCATTAATATGTGGGATGCTAGCTTTGACAAGTTAGTTGGTTGACAGTCTTACCACTCAGGAATGAGTATTTCCTAGAACAAATAACTGTTCCTTTTCCCTGGACCAGTTATTGTTTAGGAAATTGGAAATAGGAAATTATTTAAGAAATTAGGACCTTTAGGAAATTGGAAAGACTGTTTGGTCCCAGAATGGTTTCACACAGGGACAGGAGAGTCTGCTTTGTCTTAGAATTGGTTAGTACAGAACTATGTTGATTTTGGTTCTAAATCCCAGCTTTGCTGCAAATGACATGTAACTTAGGGCAAGACACTCAGTACGCCACGTACTTGTTCCCTCTTCAACTCCTGAAAAGCCTAGTGGAAGCTCTGTCTCCTGAGGAAGATGAGATTCAGGGCAGGGAGGCCCAATGCAGAGCATTCTGGAGGAAATGAGAAGAGTAAATAAGTCTACATAACTTGAGTGGAGATCCAGAAATAGTGCTGCACGTTAAAATGGAGATTCTGAAGGCCATAAAATGAAAAAGTGAGGAGTCCATTGGCAGTCGAAGTGCCAGAAAGAGGTTGGAGTCAGGTGAGAGAAACAGGGGAGAACAGTTCAGAACCAAAGACTGAATGGAGAGTTTACTGGACCAACCTTTTTTGTGCTGCCATTCTGATATTTTGGAGGTTGGTTTGGTGGTTAAAGGAGCCGTTCAGCCTGAATACAACCTCAGATGTCATTTCACTCAGCTGAACAATGGGTACAAATAAACTTGACCTACCTAACTTGATTGAAGAGATCAAGTAAGGTAAGAAGTGGAACCTGCTTTTATATATTATAATGTTCTGTCAACCTAAGATGTGGATGCTAACATTTTAATTTTGCACCACCATTATAAAGGAGAGGTTTCAGAATTAGGGAATTCGTTTTGTATGCATCAGGCAACATTACACAGGCAGCTTCCTTTTCTCACTATATGTAAGACCGATCCAGGTTGTAGGATAGTGTATAAGAATGGGGAGAGATAAAAATTCTTGGCTATACATCAGGCAATGCATGGTTGACAGAACGAGCAGGCAGTTGGCCAAAGCATTTCCTGTAATGGATACCACTTAATTTGGTTTAAATTTCACCCTTGTCCATCAGAGATAATAATACATTTCAATAAATTCTGATTCAACTAAGGTTTATTGAAAATCTGTTGTATGTGTTTGAGTATTGTGTTCTTTCACATCCATTACCTCATTAGATTCTTACAACTGTATGTGAGGTAGGCATGATTGTCATTTTATGAAACAGTATCTTGAAGTGTTTGCTTTAACAGGGATATTTCAGTTGTTAAGATCCACTGCCAGGAACTGTACGTGATGTTTTATTCTGTCTTAAAACATTGTTCTTGTATTATGTAGTCACAGGCTTAACGTCATGCCCTGGACCTGGTTCATAGAGCAGCAAATGGCAGAACTGAACTGAAATCAACTGTGGAGCATTTGACGACTTACTTTAAAATAATGATCTCAGACTCTAAAGGGAGATGGTCTCAGATACAAACAATTTTGCTTGGTGAAGGCTGAGGACAAGATAATGTTTATTCAGTTACTTTTGGTCCTCCAGAGTGTAAAGATAGATGATCAAGAGAAAGGAGAGAGGCATTCAGACAGGTCAGCATTCCTTAGATCCTGGCAAGGGTGGTTTTTTTTTTTTCTTCCTTTTTTTCCTCATATCTCCAGCAGTACTTAAATAAATAAAAGTCTATTTAGCTAGTACTCTAAATTCAATAAAAAAGAGGCGAGTCACATCGACAGAGCCTAATACAGGAATTTGGTTGTATTAATGGGTATCTAAAGGTGGCCAGTGTTGGGATGACTCAATACTATTGCCTTTTTGTATTCTAAAAGAGGAATAATGTTACACCCCTTGTACCCCAACCCAGTGTGTGTGTGTGTGTGTGTGTGTGTGTGTGTGTATGTGTGCGTGTGCATGCATGCACACGTGTGTGTGTAAAGAGAGAGAAAAAAACTTGTATGATTCTTCTTATCCATGGATAGGGCATTAGCCCAGTGTTTGTGAGAAGCAGCATTTTGGAAATGCACATGGTTAAGACTTTTAACTCCTTGTTCTCTGAAAGTGAGTCCTGCTAATTTGGATACTATTAAGAGCTAGTGCTTTGGACTTCGGTTGTATTTTATATATGAAGGGCAAACCTATCTGTGAGTTATCGCATTGACTTGTATGTGTGTTTTCTATTTTCCTTTCTAAAGTTCCACTCTTATTAAATGGCACCTCAGTAGTGTTTCCCAAAGCATATTCCATGACCCCAACTAGATGCTGCATGGGAAAAGGGGGTCTGTGATCAAAAGCCATCGAAAAATTGGGTTAAATAAAGTTGAACAGATTTCTTTACTGTGAAGTTACTCAAAATGTACTTATTTGCAATTTAAGTCTCCAAAAGAGGGCATTATGTGCAGTCTTTTTGACCTAAGAAATCTGTCCTTTGTTCTCCTAACAGAATTTCTTCAAGAGTCATTGTTTGTGAGTCACCTCTTCAGAAAATGTTGCTGTGAAACAAAAGTCAGCTGAATAAATCCATTTGGGTGCTCTGTTTAATTTTGTAGAGAAAATAACTTGTTTTCTTAGCATTTGAAAAAAAATTATTGGTGACTTCTCATGCACTGTGCTACAGGCTTACATTTTATATATTGTTTTTTCAAAGGCTATTGCTTCCTATATTCTGGAATTATCCTAAGTTTCCTCCAGATGGAGGCGGTGCCTTGGTTATTAACATTCATGATTGATGTTGTTATTAGGAGAGAAAAGAAAGTATCACATATTTTTACCCAATGATTGTTTTTCCTATAAATAAGAATACTTTATTGAAATATGTTTGCTTATAAAACTTACATTAATGTAAGTATTATGCAAATAGATAATACATAGATTATGATATAACTACAGATCAACAACTACAAAAAGTAAATGCTTTTCATTAAAAAACTTAGGCTCTACTTTAACTCTGATTTTGGTCCCTAGGCTTAGGGGGTTGATTAGTTTTCTCTGGACCCTTTAATGTTAATCCATATTTGATGAATTAATGATTGAATGGAAATGCTGACCACGTAAGAAATCTAGCCTGCGTCTGTCTCTCTTAGTTGAAAAGAGACCAATTAGGTTAGAAAAGAGAGTCTACAAATCATAAGTGAGCACTGTGAATACATAACATATAAACACATTTGGAAGCTTGGATAAATGGGCATTTTTAAATGAAATATATGCTTACCAAAATAAGCTCAAGAAGAAATAGAGGGCTTCCCTGGTGGCGCAGTGGTTGGGAGTCCGCCTGCCGATGCGGGGGACACGGGTTCGTGCCCCGGTCTGGGAGGATCCCGTGTGCCGCGGAGCAGCTGGGCCCGTGAGCTATGGCCGCTGAGCCTGCGCGTCCGGAGCCTGTGCTCCACGGCGAGAGAGGCCGCAACGGTGAGAGGCCTGCGTACCGCAAAAAAAAAAAAAAAAAAAAAAAGAAGAAATAGAAAAATATGAATGAAAAAACCCACAGCAAAGAAATTAGTTTGCTAGTCAAAAATCTCCCCCATAAAAAAAAGAGTTCTGGTCCAGGAAGTTTTATAGGTGAATTTTGCTAGAGTTTTAAGAAATAGATATTTCCTGTTTTGAAAAAAGGAAGAGGGTGAAGATACACCTAATTTATTTTATTAGGTTAGTATAAATTTGATAACAAAGTGATTAAGGACAATACATGAAAATAAAATTATACTGAAATATTACTTATAAACATATATGCAGAAATCTTAAATAAAATATTAGCTACAAAATATAGAAGTTTAAAAGAAATGAGCAAAAAGTAAAATAGGATTTATACTAAAAATGGAAGTCTAGTTCACGTTCACAAAAATTTACTAATTTAATCCACCCGATTTACAGATTAAAGGAAAAAATACAGTAATTTTCTGTAGTTATAGAATAAGCAGTGATAATGAAATTTAGCATGTATTTATGTTAAAAATTTTTGCATATTAGACTTACAAGGGGATATTCAGAAAACTATGGCAAAGTATTTAATGGAAAAACTTTAGAAGCATTCCAGGAGCACTGTAAACATTTCTGCCATAATATTGTGCTAGAGCAAAGTGTTAATAAATCTACATTAACATTTTAGTCTCAGAATAAATAGAACAGATAGAGAGCCCTCAAATAGACCCAAGCCTGCATAGGACCATAGTCATTTCAACCAATGGTTTTGAGGTGCTTGACTTTCCATAATAAAAAGTAAAATAACATTTTCAAAATATTAGAATAAAATACAGTAAAATATTATGACTACAAGATAGGAAAGGATTTCTTTAACTAGGTACCTTAAGAAGTTATAAAGAAAAAAAATATTTATGAAATTTATTTGTTCTAACTGTACATTAAATAAATACATTAAAACCCCAAACAGTAAAACTATCTTGATATTTTAATGTAAAATACATTAATATATAATATTTAATGTTATTTAAATATATGTAAAATTTAATTTGTATAAGTTGATACTTTACAAAATTTATGGAAGTCCTAAATATACATTAAAAACTTAAATATATGTTAAAGTTCTAAACATTCAAAATGTTAGAATAAAATATCACAAATATATTTATGGTCACAAATAGGAAAGGATTTCTTAAACCACATACTTCAAGAAGCTACAAAGAAAGATAAACTTTGATACATTTTATAAATATTAAAAACTTCAGCTCAGAAAATATACCACATTGTTAAAAGATGAGCAACAGAAGATATTTGCAACATACACAACAGATCAGTAATCAGGAGCCACAAAAATATAATTATGTGCTACAAATTTGAAAGAAAAATATAAACAACTCAGTAGAAAAGTGGACAAAATATATGAACAGGTAACCGTAGAAGAGGAAATTGAAATAGACAACAAACAAATGAAAAGATTGTTGACTTCACTAATAATCTATCAAAACAAAGAACCAATGAGATTTTATTTTAAACCCAGTCAGAGCAACACATTACAGAAATACAAAAAATCAAGTGTTGGGGAATGTGTAGGAAACAGGAAGTCTCGAACAATGCTAGTGATAGTGTAAACTGGAATGAGTACTTTGTAAAGCCTCATGACAATGTCTATTATAGTTGAAAATGCATATACACTATGACCTGACAATTCCATTTCTGGGTATATGTCCTAGAATATTCTAGGGTACAAACTGTGCAAATGACAGCATTATTTGTAAGAAGAAAAAAAATCTTCAAATTCTCATCCATAGGGAAATGGAAAAATAAATTGTTTATTCAGGATATAATACAGCAAAGTGAATGAAATATATGCATGTATATGGATGGATTTCATAACACCTAAGGTCGAGTAAAGACAAGAGCAAATTGTATAAAGTTGCACAAAATATAACCTTTAGGTAAATTAAAGATGCAACACTATAATGTATGTATAATGTATGCATATTAATTACAAATACATAAAAATATAAAATGCATACTCAACAAATATAGGATAATGATTGAGGCTGGGGATAGAGGGAGAAGTATAGGATTGAGGAGGTGTTCAAGGAAGAGTATTATAACAGCAGTATTTTTGATCTTTTATAAAAACAAAGATCTGGATTAACTCTGAGTGATGGGTACACATATACTTGTATTAACTTTGCTAATATTCTGGAAAAAAATTTCAAAAAAAAATTAAAAAGAAGAGACATTCACATAGCACGATTACACAGCTGGTTGAGCCTTTAAAAAAATATTTTAAAAAGTATATATCACCTTCCACTACTTTACTTCCCACCCAGTTTTTGTGTATGTTAGCATCTAGGTCTTTTAAAGTCAGGACTGCAGTTTTTACTAATTGAGAAACAGTTGTTAGATTTACACATTCAACACTCCTTGACTGGTTCCCCAAATCAGTCTCCTGTTATCCTAACTGGAATATGGCTCCAGTTACCTTTCAAATGCCATCTCTTTCCAAGCTTGCACGTACCTCAGTATGCTTTATCTTATGATCCAGGATTACCAGAACATAATTTTAGAAATATATTTCAAAAAGGCATTAGATTTTTGAAAAAGAAACACAGAATTGTTTCTTTATGGAAGTACATATCAAAGGAACTATAAAAAGCTTTCTTTGAGTGATTGAAAACAAAGTTAGGAAATATTGCTTGGGTGTTGTGAAAAGGAAAAGGATTATTATTGATTGCTCAATGTGGTTGTTCAAATTTCCTGTGAGGCCAAAGAATGACATATCATAACACTAAGAAACGTAACACGTATGAAGTGGCTTGGAAGTGTGCAGCTTTGAAGTGAAATAGACCAGTGTTTTTTTTTTTTTTCTGGGCTGTATTTTATAAAATTCCAGAGTCTGAACAATTCTACTTTTCTCACTCCAAAGGATACACCTGTGTGGCAATCAGGGTTTTGGGAGAGAAAGGACTATTTCTGCATCAAGAGCTAGAACTCTCCCAATCCTGAATAAAACTTCTTTTCATCAGTTTTATTTTAATATCTGATCAGTGAATTTCTGAAGTGTGATTCCTGTCTCTGTCTAATTTTATTCCAACCAGTTTTTATACTTTCCCTAGCAGGTGCAAAGCATTGTGCATTGATATGGAGGTAAGAACTCTCATCTTCTGCATTTCAGAAATAAAAATGATAAAAGATTAGTTTTGAGGATGTTGTTAATGAATAGAAAGTAGTAAACCAACAAGACTTACAAGTCTTGACTCTTCAATAGAGAATATACCCATTAATCCAACTTAAGGAAATGGTACCAAAAAATATGGTAGCAAAAGAAAAAAGGTAGCATTTGCTTCCTTAATATCTATTTTATGGGAATCTTCCCCAAACTTCCTTGTGTGGAAAGCCATAGAATTATACAGGAAGAAGGTTTACAGAGTCCCATCAAATTTCTAAGTGTAATCCAGGGACTTTTAGTATCATTTACCATTTCATTCTCCTGTAATGCTTTGTAAATGAAGCCCTCCATCCCGCTGGAAGGAACAAAGAGAATAATGGAGAATCGGGGATTGTTGCCTAAGAAAGAACTGCAGAATTTGACTTTGGTTTTTCTTTTTTTTAAGGTAACACTTAGCCTTCTCTGATATTTTGTAACAGTAAAGCCCTAAGTTTTATATTAGGAAAGGACCTTTAGGTCTGTGCCACCTGGGGCTCCATCCATTCACTCCCTATTCTGATGAGAGACCGGGGCTCTTCTTACTGTGCTAAGCTAAACAAAAGGTGCTTTTCCCATCATCAGCTATAGAAAAAACTGAGCCACATAAAAAAATCCCACCTGAATGAAAGCAACAATAAGCATTTGTGGTTTCCACTATTATAAACCAGCAGTATTTTACATGCACATCCAAATCTAGGCCAGCAGTCCACTGGTGCCTGGCATACTTTTTCAAAAGACTGAAAAGCCTCATGAATGGAGAGGGCACAAACCCCAGTCTTTATCCTTGCTTTGGAACCTTTGTGGATTTCATTCAAACTGATAGTGCTTTTTGGAAATTTCTTTATGGTTTAATTTTCCTGAGTTTTTATTGATCAGGATAAACTATATGAAGAGCTATATTAGTGCAGAATATGTTTTCCAAAGAAGCATGTCAAAAGTCATTATGCAGGAGACAAAGAGAGAAATGTCTGCAAAGTCTCTGTTTACTTCATAGTAGAAAGTGTTCTGTTACCATTCTAGGCCCAAAGACACCCCCGCTCTGTTGCCATTTACAGCCTAGAGAAGCTGTGTAAGTCATGCAGCAAGAGTAGCATCTGGAGGGGGTTGAATAGTGTCCTCCCAAAATTCATGTCTACACAGAAACTCAGAATGTGACCATATTTGGAAATAGAGTCTTTGGCAGATGTTAAGAATCTCAAGATGAAATCATCCTGAATTTAGAGTCCTTATAAGAACACTGATGTCTTTATAAGAAGGAAAGAAGACACAGGGAGACACGGAGAAGGCAATGTGGAGATGGAGGCAGAGATAAGAATGATGCATCTTCAAGCCTAGGAATGCCAAGGATCCCTGGCAGCCGTCAGAAGCTAAGAAAGAGAGGCATAGGGCAGTTTCTCCCTCAGAGCCTCCAGAAGGAACCAGTCCCTTGATTTGGGGCCCCTGGTCTCCTGAAATGTGAGAATAAATTTTTTCTTGTTTAAAATCACCCAGTCTGTGGCAATTTCTTATGGCAGCCCTAGAGAAAAAGTACAGCATCCTACATCCAGGCATGTTCTTCTAAGGAAATGTCTTGACCTTCCTCCTTCCCTGTTTTTTTTTTTTTTTTTGGCTGTAGTATTTAAGTGTTCTAGGATATACAAGGCTAGAATATCGCAATATAGAAAAAAATCTTTACTTTAACTTTAATTCTTTAAAGCTATGGCCACCAAATTTAAGAGGATAGTGGAAAGATGGGTACGTCAACCATCTAGTGCCATAGGATCCTGACAGCTCAAAGTTATACTGCCTGGGCTTTCCATTGAGAAAGCTCGTGCCAGTGTCATCTTTAAAATTGGGTAATGGCTGTATTGCGTGTGCATGTGCATGCACACACACAGATGAAAAGAGAGTGGGATTAAAGAAGTACATGGAATATAGTAAGCACTCAGTAAATAACTTTTATTTTTGGTGTTGGTGTTGCTATTGTCAATTGGCCTGTATTATCTAGGTGGGCCCAATGTGTTCCTTAAAAGTGGAGGAGGGAAGCAGAAGAATCAATCAGAGGAAGATGACTACAGAAGGAAGGCACAGAAAGATGTGCTGTTTTTAGTATTAAGATGGAGGAAGGGGCCATGAGGCAAGGAATGTGGGTGGCCCCTAGAAGCTGGAAAAGGCAAGGAAACAGACCTAGAGTCTCCCAAAAGGAACACAGTTCTTCCAATATCTTGATTTTAGCGGGTTGAACCATTTTCGACTTTTTATTATTATAACTGTAAGGTAAGCAATTTGTAATAGAAAATTACTATAGGGAGGAAAGAAAATAAACATAAATAGATCAATAGATAATAAATGAAATAGGATTATTTTAGCTTCTATAAATTCTACGAAGAGGATAAAATAAGTAAGATAATGTGGTAAGAGTTTTACTTGCTCCCTGACGTCTTCCTTCACTCCTTGCTTTCTCCACTCCAGGGAAAGTACAATTCCTGTGCAAAGGCTTCCATTGCACTTTGTGGTCCTCTGTTATTACTCTCAGCATACTGTTTTGTGTTGGTCTCTAAATAACCTGTGAGTTTCTGAAGATGGAGACTCTATCTTCTATATCTGTATCTTCCTGGGTTGCTCTACACATTGCTGATGCTCAGCACCCGGTCACTGAATGAACTAGGAATCCAAAGAGAGCTTCTTAAGGAATCCGAATATGTGATCAAGGAAGAAACATGTCAAACAATCTCTGAGCAGTATTTATTTTCTTCTTTCTGTGTCTTTGAAGGGAAGGAGGACTTTGGATGATGAATGAATGGAGAAAGTGAGTGTAGCACATGATTCCAGCAATTCAAGGAATAGTATCTCCAAAGACAGCTCTTGTGGGTTTGAAAAGAGAGTTGAGTATGAGTTTGCCTGTGATCAATTTTGTTCAATTAGTCACCTTTTGCTCCCATTACACAGAGAACTACATGATGTCAGGGACTGGTATTCATTCTTGTTTCCCTAGTGCCTGGTAGAGTGCCACTTGTGTGTTTGAATGATGGCCCAGTTCAGCTCCTTTAGTATGCCAGTGAGGAAACTGAGGCTTGGTGAGGGTTAAGTAGCTTATGGCAGGGCCAGTATCAGAACTCAGATATCCTGAATCCAGACCACCATTTTTTTCATGGGTACTAAGTAATAATTTAAAAATGAAACAAATTCTTAAACTTCTCAATAATTATTGGTTTGGCCAAAAAGTTCGTTTGGGTTTTTCTCTAAGATGTTATGGAAAAACCCAAACAAACTTTTTGGCCAACCCAATAATTATAGTTGCCAACCTAGTACTTGTAGTTGTCCACTGACTGTCCCTGTGTGGTTAGTAAGGTCTAGTAACTTAAGCTTTAGTGTCATCAAAGTGTGCCTCACATTGCTTAGCTGTTGGTATATCATAAACCACCGACTTCATGCACTTACCTAGGATGACTGGTCATGAACGGATGCTGGTGTCAGCATCAGTGACCTCTGTGACTTTTTTTAATGGCTTTTTAAAAAACAGCTAATACTGGATATGGAACTAGCTTCTTAATTCACTGAAATGAAATAAAAGTCCTAATAACTTCATGAGGAAGGAGAAGGAAGGTTGCCACACACTTGCATTATATCAGGCTCAGTGTCAGGGATAAAGTCGCAGAATAGGTATTACTAATAATTTGTGGGATTCTTGTTGTTGAGACAGCCAGTCCTCTTTTCCAGGAAGATGCAGAAGCTTCAGTTTCCTCTCCTTGATGTACACAGATGTACTTCCTCAACTCCCAGTTCACCATGGAATCATCAGAGTAAACCTACTGCCCAACTGCTCCACCCCATCCAGTAGAAGAGCTATGAACTGGATTTGACTGGATTCTGTTTGATTTAGAAAGAAATTATTTATTTGAGTGAGCAGAAAACTATGGGAGCTGTCAAGTTGCCTTTAAAAACCAAACATTTTTGAAGGCTGGGATGGGGTAAAAGTAAAACTATTTGAGTTCAGGTCATTTAATAAATAGGTTCTATTGATGTTCTTTGGAAAGACATCATTATTTACCCTGTCTCTGGCTGTCATAAGGGAGGTGACTGTACACCATGAAGAGTTGGGTAATGTGCATTTTAATTTCAAATTTATTGAGTTTACTGAACCTCTTGTTTTTAATGTGCTTTTCTGTTTATCAGAAGCACATCTAATATGTTTCTTAGTTTCATCATCTGAAAAATTAGGGTAATAATAGGTCTTACTTCACAGTCTTGTTGTAAGGATTAATGTGTTAATGTATGAAAGCGCTTAGGATAATGCCTGATACGTGTCATCATCATCATCATCATCATGATCCTTCAATATCTAGCTCAGATCCCTTTTACTCTGGCTAGCCTTTCTAAACACCCTAGTGGGAAATGATATTTCTCTACTTCAACTACTATGGTATGTATTGTTTGTGCTTATTTGGGTTAGTGTTGTTGGGTATTTTTATCATGTGCACGGTATTTCATTCAACAGCTATTAATTGAGCACCTACTGTGAGCCAAACACTATGCTAATCTTGATGAACAAACCATGTGATCCCTGTTCTCATAGAGCTTTCAGTTTAGTGGCTTAATTTACTTCTGGACAGATTGTGCTAATGTTAATCTCACCTGTTAGCACTAACCTACTCAAAAGGTAATGCAAATTTCTTTGGTACAGTCTAGAGTGGGGAAGGGGGCAGGTCAAAAAACGGCAGCTTTTTCCTGTGGTCCCATTAGTTGGGTGGTCTTTTACATAGCTGCATTACCTGAGGACAATTGTGTGTTTTTCGTGATGTCTATTGGGACACCCCACTCTTCTGGTGAGGGAAAGTATGAACTTCCTGATGTTTTTGGGTTGAGGACTCCAGAAGCAAGCATTCAGTGACTTGTGTAGCTCATCTCCCTCTCCTGCCCCAGGGATTCCCACCTTTTGATTTCATCCTTGGTCTGACTATGTAGCCAGGCAGGTGGCAGTCCAGTATCTTGAGCACTTGGCTAGCAATTGAACACACCTTTGACTTGGGTTGACAGTAAATATTTATTTCTGATCATAGCAGTCTTTGATAGCATTAGAGTTGTTTAACTGGGCTGTGGAGAGGATTTGTTTGTGTGTAAAAGGACCTTAGCTCCTCAATACAGTTTTCTGTGAAATCTCCAGTTGCAAAGACCACATGTGTAGACTTAATAATCTTATTTTTCTCTTGGCAATTCCATTAAGGCCTGGCTCAAATATTACTTTGGATGCTTTTTGTACCATATTACTCTTCTCTTTCAGTAGAACTACCTGCTATCTTTTTGCGCTGCTACTTACCTGATTGTACTAAAATTTCACTCTTTAATTTAGAGTGAAAAAATATTCTTCCCTTGACTGTAGGGACTTACAGGATCTATTGCCTAATTCACTGCTCCACCCTTGTCTCATAGTTCTCTCCCCATTGCTCACTACGTCCCAGCCCTGCTGCCTTCTTTCATAGTTTCCACCAGAGGAAGCTCTTCCATCCATAAGGCCGTTTGCCCTGGTCTTTCCCTGTGCCTGGAATACATTTTCTCTTGGCACTATCTCACCCTTGAAGCATCAGCTTCCCTAACTCCATTATATCAAACAGGCTTTTGTCAATTAAAAAATCATGCCTATTTTTCATAATATTTTATTATGAACTTTGTTTGATGAATGTGCCTCTCAATTAGCATACAGTTCCATGAGGATAGGGACTCTTTCTTGTTTCCTATTATATTCCCAACACAGTACATGGCACACGTAAGCAATCAAGAACTTGTGATGTTGTTGACAAGTAGAGAATATGGGATATGGATCAAATATTTCTACTAATACGTGGTTATCAACTGTGCTACATGCTTTAAAGCAAAAATCTCAGAGCTTTGAGGACATATAACAGAATTAGGGATGGCTTCCCTGAGAAAGCAATGTTTATTCTGACACCTGAAGAATGAGTAATGTGTACCATAGTAAGGGCAGAGAGCACTTTTCAAGTGAGAGGGAGGAGCATGTGCTAAAGCCCTGGGATAGGCAGTACCATGATTCATTCAGCGAACTAAAAGAAGCCCAATGTGCTGGCATTCAGGGCACCAGCAGAAGACAGCCAACAAAGGAGAAGGACAGACTATATATATTACTGGGATTTAATCCAGGATCCCATAAAGCACTTAATTGTCATTCTCCTCGAACGTGGGACAATTCCTCATTCTATTTTTTTTAACATCTTTATTGGAGTATAATTGCTTTACAATGTTCTGTTAGTTTCTGCTGTATAACAAAGGTAATCAGCTATATGTATATGTATATCCCCATATCCCCTCCCTCTTGTGTCATCCTCCTACCCTCCCTATCCCACCCCTCTAAGTGGTCACAAAGCACGGAGTTGATCTCCCTGTGCTATGAGGCTGCTTCCCACTACCTATCTGTTTTACATTTGGTAGCATATATAAGTCCATGCCACTCTCTCACTTCGTCCCAGCTTACCCTTCCCCCTCCTGTATCCTCAAGTCCATTCTCTATGTCTGCATATTTACTCCTGTCCTGCCCCTAGGTTCATCAGAACCATTTTTTTTTCTTTTTTAGATTCCATATACATGGGTTAGCATATGGTATTTGTTTTTCTCTTTCTGACTTCCTTCACTCTGTATGACAGACTCTAGGTCCATCCACCTCACTACAAATAACTCAATTTCATTTCTTTTTATGGCTGAGTAATATTCCATTGTGTATATGTGCCACATCTTTATACATTCATATGTCGATGGACACTTAGGTTGCTTTCATGTCCTGGCTATTGTAAATAGTGCTGCAATACACATTGTGGTACGTGACTCTTTTTGAATTATGGTTTTCTCAGGGTATAGGCCCAGTAGTGGGATTGCTGGGTCGTATGGTAGTTCTATTTTTAGTTTTTTAAGGAACCTCCATACTGTTCTCCATAATGTCTGTATCAATTTACATTCCCACCAACAGTGCAGGAAGGTTCCCTTTTCTCCACACCCTCTCCAGCATTTATTGTTTGTAGATTTTTTGATGATGGCCATTCTGACTGGTGTGAGGTGATACCTCATTGTAGTTTTGATTTGCATTTCTCTAATGATTAGTGATGTTGAGCATGCTTTCATGTGTTTGTTGGCAATCTGTATATCTTCTTTGGAGAAATGTCTGTTTAGGTCTTCTGCCTATTTTTGGATTGGGTTGTTTTTTTGATACTGAGCTGCATGAGCTGCTTGTAAATTTTGGAGATTAATCCTTTGTCAGTTGCTTCGTTTGCAAATATTTTCTCCCATTCTGAGGGTTGTCTTTTCATCTTGTTTATGTTTTCCATTGCTGTGCAAAAGCTTTTAAGTTTCATTAGGTCCCATTTGTTTATTTTGTGTTTATTTCCATTTCTCTAGGAGGTGTGTCAAAAAGGATCTTGCTGTGATTTGTGTCATAGAGTGTTCTTCCTTTGTTTTCCTCTAAGAGTTTGATAGTGTCTGGGCTTACATTTAGGTCTTTAATCCATTTTGAGTTTATTTTTGTGTATGGTATTAGGGAGTGTTCTAATTTCGTTCTTTTACATGTAGCTGTCCAGTGTTCCCAGCACCACTTATTGAAGAGGTTGTCTTTCCTCCATTGTGTATTCTTGCCTCCTTTATCAAAAATAAGGTGACCATATGTGCATTGGTTTATCTCTGGGCTTTCTATCCTGTTCCATTGATCTATATTTCTGTTTTTGTGTCAGTACCATACTGTCTTGATTACTGTAGCTTTGTAGTATAGTCTGAAGTCTGGGAGCCTGATTCCTCCAGCTCTGTTTTTCTTTCTCAAGATTTATTTGGTTATTTGGGGCCTTTTGTGTTTCCATACAAATTATAAAATTTTTTTTCTAGTTATGTGAAAAATGCCATTTGTAGTTTAATAGGGATTTCATTGAATCTGTAGATTGCTTTGGGTAATATAGTCATTTTCACAATGCTGATTCAGATGCTTTCCTTTTAAGTCATGCATTGCATTTTATATGTGAGTTTGCAGTTCTTTGAACATGTTCTTGGTGATTTAAAGATTTAAGAATGGGGGAAATCCAATAGGTTTAGGTACCAATAGGTAGGGACATGCAATTGCTTTTTTTTATTTCAGTAGTAGTGAGACTGAAGCATTTTGTAAGAAAGTTTGCTCTAGAAGCTAGTCCCTAGTGATTTGAAAGCAGAAGGTATTAAAATTCACCAAGTAAAGCCTTGTGACACATTTATTTTAAAACTTGTTTCATTTGGTCATTGCTATGAAGGTCAGATTAACTATAGTGAAGAAATGCATTCTAACAAGATAAAATGGAATTGCATGCTCTTGTTGCCATTTTTAATTTGTACTTTACTTCTTAACATTCAGTATGATAGAATTTCATTAAACTGTGAAACTGGCTTTAATGAGGTCACCTGGTTTATACCAGGCTTTTGCATGGCATTTATTGATTTGATTGACTTTCGAAATTATACTCTGTATAATATTTTAAATGAAAGGTAGAAGTGGTAAGAAATGTCCTCATTTGTCATCTTGAACATGGAGTTTCAAGGGTTTAAAAAGCTCTCTATCGCATTTTTATTTTAGACAACTTTTCTCTTTATTTAACATACTCTATCAAGTACTCATGAAAAAATTTTTTATTTTTTAATTTTTATTTTTGAAAAATTTTAACATCTTTATTGGAGCATAATTGCTTTACAATGGTGTGTTAGTTTCTGCTGTATCACAAAGTGTATCAGCTATACATATCTCATGAACATTTTTAAACATAAATTCTTTCAGTTATTTCATGGTGTTATTTTATTATACAAATTGTATTTTTTAAAAGTGCTGATAGTGATCAGAGAGTAGTTAATGTAATTATAAAATTCTTATGAAAATTTTCCTAATAACCACTGACTGTTACTGATATCTAAATTTGGATTAACACCAAAATAGAGAATGTTGAAAAAATGATACTTTTATTATGAGCTTAATTTCCTGACCTATTACTTATCTCCCTCCCCTGTGTTCCTTTTTTATTTAGGTATGACAAATCCTTTGGCACATAAATCTTGGAGGGTAGGGTAGAGTATTATTTAACCCCCAAAGCATACTAATAGATAGAAAAATCTGTTTAAGTACAGTGACTGACTCAAAATTGACTAGGATTGATTAAAAAAATATGTATGTAACTGCAAATCATTTTTTTGCCCAGGAGATTATGTCCATAGTAGCCAACTTTTTAGAACCGAATGGCAATATTTATGACTGACTTAGAAATATGGCTTTTGTATCTGGAGAGCAAGATCAGTGCTTTTCAATGAACTAAATATCATAGGTGTACACAATGGCTGACACATGGCGGGTGCCTAATAGGTAATCACCTGTTGCTACTTCTGCTGTAGCTATAGCTCTCAATATGTAGTCCCCAGACCAGCAGCATAAGCATCATCTGGGAACTTGTTAGAAATGCAAAGTCTCAGGCCCCACCCTAGATTTACTAAATTAGGTACTCTGGAGCTGGGGTCCAGCAATCCAAGTTCTAACAAGCCTTCCAGAAAATTCTGATGCATGCTAAAGTTGGAGAATATCTGCTCTAGAAATTTAAATGTACTGAGTTTTCAGTAATTTTCTAGGAAATCTGTTAAGAAAAATGAACCTTACTTCTGCTTATTTTCTCTTTAACACTTTACTAAGACAGCTAACGTTTGCTGAGTTCTTAACAATGTATCTGCATTGTGCCTGCCTTTTAAGAGATTATCTCATTTAATCGTTACACAATATACTACTATTATGGTCATTTTAGAGATGGGAAAATGGACTTTAAGAAGTTAAATAGGTGCTGAAGTTCCCATAGGTGGTAAAGGATGCTGGGATTGAAATCTATGTTCTCTGATAGTTGATCTTCATCATTGTTCTATAAAGCTCTTTGTTATTGGAGGTGATTGGTTCAAGATGGTGGAGTAGAAGGACATGCTCTCACTGCCTATTGAGAGAACACCAGAATTAAAACTAACTGCTGAACAGTCATCAACAGGAAGACACTGGAACTCACCAAAAAATATACCCTACATCTAAAGACGAAGGAGAAGCTACAATGAGATGGTAGGAGGGGTGCAATAACAATAAAATCAAATCCCATAACTGCTGGGTGGGTGACTCACAAACTGGAGAACACTTATACCACAGAAGTCCACAGACTGGAGTGAAGGTTCTGAGCCCCACGTCAGGCTTCCCAACCTGGGGGTCCGGCAATGGAGGGAGGAATTCCTAGAGAATCAGACTTTGAAGGCTAGCGGGATTTGATTGCAGGACTTCAACAGGACTGGGGGAAACAGAGACTCCACTCTTGGAGGGCACACACAAAGTAGTGTGCACATCGGGATGCGGGGGAAGGAATGATGACGCCATAGGAGACTGAACCAGACCTACCTGCTAGTGTTGAAGGGTCTCCTGCAGAGGTGGGGAGTGGCTGTGTCTCACCGTGAGGACAAGGACACTGGCAGCAGAAGTTCTGGGAAGTACTCCTTGGTGAGAGCCTTCCCACAGTACGCCATTAGCCCCACCAAAGAGCCCGGGTAGGCACCAGTGTTGGGTCACCTCAGGCCAAACAACCAACAGGGAGGGAACCCAGCCCCACCCATCAGCAGACAAGTGGATTAAAGTTTTACTGAGCTCTGCCCACCAAATCCACAGCCAACTCTACCCACCACCAGTCTCTCCCATCATGAAACTTGCACAAGCCTCTTAGATAGCCTCATCCACTAGAGGGCAGACAGCAGAAGCAAGAAGAACTACAGTCCTGCAGCCTGTGGAACAAAAACCACATTCACAGACAAGATGAAAAGGCAGAGGGCTATGTACCAGATGAAGGAACAAGATAAAACCCCAGAAAAACAACTAAATGAAGTGGAGATAGGCAACCTTCCAGAAAAAGAATTCAGAATAATGATAGTGAAGATGATCCAGGACCTCAGAAAAAGAATGGAGGCAAAGATCGAGAAGATGCCAGAAATGTTTAACAAAGACCTAGAAGAATTAAAGAACAAACAAACAGAGATGAACAACACAATAACTGAAGTGAAAAATACACTAGAAGGAATCAATAGCAGAATAACTGAGGCAGAAGAACGGATAAGTGACCTGGAAGACAGAATGGTGGAATTCACTGCTTCGGAACAGAATAAAGAAAAAAGAATGAAAAGAAATGAAGACAAGAGACCTCTGGGACAACATTAAATGCAACAACATTCGCATTATAGGGGTCCCAGAAGGAGAAGAGAGAAAAGACCGGAGAAAATATTTGAAGAGATTATAGTCGAAAACTTCCGTAACATGATAAAGGAAATAGCCACCCAGGTCCAGGAAGTGCATAGAGTCCCACACAGGATAAACCCAAGGAGAAACACACCGAGAAACATAGTAATCAAATTGGCAAAAATTAAAGAAAAAGAAAAATGACTGAAAGCAGCAAGGGAAAAATGACAAATAACATACAAGGCAGGTCCCATAAGGTTAACAGCTGATTTCTCAGCAGAAACTCTACAAGCCAGAAGGGAGTGGCATGATATACTTAAAGTGATGAAAGGGAAGAACCTACAACCAAGATTACTCTATCCAGCAAGGATCTCATTCAGATTCGATGGAGAAATTAAAAGCTTTACAGGCAAGCAAAATCTAAGAGAATTCAGTACCACCAAACCAGCTCTAGAGCAAATGCTAAAGGAACTTCTCTAAGTGGGAAACACAAGAGAAGAAAAGGACCTACAGAAACAAACCCAAAACACTTAAGAAAATGGTAATAGGAACATACATATCTATAATTACCTTAAACGTGAATGGATTAAATGCTCCAACCAAAAGACACAGGCTTGCTGAATGGATACAAACACAAGACCCATCTATATTCTGTCTACAAGAAACCCACTTCAGACCTAGGGATACATACAGACTGAAGGTGAGGGAATGGAAAAAGATATTCCATGCAAATGGAAATCAAAAGAAAGCTGGCATAGCAATACTCATATCAGATAAAATAGACTTTAAAATAAAGAATGTTACAAGAGGCAAGGAAGGACACTACATAATGATCAAGGGATCAATCCAAGAAGAAGATATAACAATTATAAATACATATGCACCGAGCACAGGAGCACCTCAATACATAAGGCAACTGCTAACAGCTATAAAAGAGGAAATTGACAGTAACACAGTAGTAGTGGGGGACTTTAACACCTCACACCAATGGACAGATCATCCAAACAGAAAATTAATAAGGAAACACAGGCTTTAAATGACACAATAGACCATATAGATTTAATTGATATTTATAGGACATTCCATCCCAAAACAGCAGATTACACTTTCTTCTCTAGTGCGCATGGAACATTCTCCAGGATAGATAACATCTTGGGTCAGAAATCAAGCCTCAGTAAATTTAAGAAAATTGAAATCATATCAAGCATCTTTTCTGACCACAATGCTATGAGATTAGAAATCAATCACAGGGAAAGAAACGTAAAAGACACAAACGCATGGAGGCTAAACAATACATTACTAAATAACCAGAGATCACTGAAGAAATCAAAGAGGAAATAAAAAAATACCTAGAGAGAAATGATAATGAAAACACGTTGATCCAAAACCTATGGGATGCAGCAAAAGCAGTTCTAAGAGGGAAGTTTATAGCTCTACAGGCCTACCTCAAGAAACAAGAAAAATCACAAATAAACAGTCTAACCTTACACCTAAAGGAATTAGAGAAAGAAGAACACACAAAACCCAAAGTTAGCAGAAGGAAAGAAATCATAAAGATCAGAGCAGAAATAAATGAAATAGAAACTAAGAAAACAGTAGCAAAGATCAATAAAACAAAGCTGGTTCTTTGAGAAGATAAACAAAATTGATAAACCATTAGCCAGACTCATCAAGAAAAAGCGGGAGAGGACTCAAATCAATAAAATTAGAAATGAAAAAGAAGTTACAGCAGACACTGCAGAAATACAAAGCATCCTAAGAGACTACTGCAAGCGACTCTGCCAATAAAATGGACAACCTGGAAGAAATGGACAAATTCTTAGAAAGGTATAAACTTCCAAGACTGAACCAGGAAGAAATAGAAAATATGAACAGACCAATCACAAGTAATGAAATTGAAACTGTGATTAAAAATCTTCCAACAAACAAAAACCCAGGACCAGATGGCTTCATAGGTGAATTCAATCAAACATTTAGCGAAGAGCTAACACCCATCCTTCTCAAACTCTTGCAAAAAATTGCAGAGGAAGGAACAGTCCCAAACTCATTCTGTGAGGCCACCATCACCCTGATACAAAAACCAGATAAAGATACTACAAAGAAAGAAAATTACAGACCAATATTACTGATGAATATAGATGCAAAAATCCTCAACAAAATACTAGCAAATAGAATCCAACAACACATTAAAAGGATCATACACCAGGACCAAGTGGGATTTATCCCAGGGATTCAAGGATTCTTTAATATATGCAAATCAATCAGTGTGATACACCATATTAACAAATTGAAGAATAAAAGCCATATGATTACCTCAATAGATGCAGAAAAAGCTTTTGACAAAATTCAACACCCATTTATGATAAATACTTTCCAGAAAGTGGGCATAGAGGGAACCTACCTCAACATATTAAAGGCCATATACAACAAACCCCAGCAAACATCATTCTCAGTGGTGAAAAATTGAAAGCATTTCCTCTAAGGTCATGAACAAGACAAGGATGTCCACTCTCACCACTATTATTCAACATAGTGTTGGAAGTCCTAGCTATGCAATCAGAGAAGAAAAAGAAATAAAAGGAATACAAATTGGAAAAGAAGAAGTAGAACTGTCTGTGTTTGCAGATGACATGATACTATACATAGAGAATCCTAAAGATGCCACCAGAAAACTACTAGAGCTAATCAATGAATTTGGTAAAGTTGCATTATGCAAAGTTAATGCACAGAAATCTCTTGCATTCCTATACACTAATGATGAAAAATGTGAAAGAGAAATTAAGGAAACACTCCCATTTACCATTGCAACAAAAAGAATAAAATACCTAGGAATAAACCTACCTAGGCAGACAAAAGACCTGTATGCAGAAAACTATAAGACACTGTTTAAAGAAAATAAAGATGATACCAACAGATGGAGACATATACCATGTTCTTGGATTGGAAGAATCAATATTGTAAAAATGACTATAATACCCAAAGCAATCTACAGAGTCAATGCAATCCCTATCAAATTACCAATGGCATTTTTTACAGAACTAGAACAAAAAAATTTTTAAATTCGTATGAAGATGCCAAAGCCCCTGAATAGCCAAAGCAGTCTTGAGGGAAAAAAATGGAGCTGGAGGAATCAGACTCCCTGACTTCAGACTATACTACAAAGCTACAGTAATCAAGACAATATGGTACGGGCACAAAAATGGAAGTATAGATCAATGGAACAGGATAGAAAGCCCAGAGATAAACCCATGCACCTGTGGTCAACTATTCAGTGTCAAAGGAGGCAAGGATATACAATGGAGAAAAGACAGTTTCTTCAATAAGTGGTGCTGGGAAAACTGGACAGCTACATGTAAAAGAATGAAATTAGAACACTCCCTAACACCATACACAAAAATAAACTCAAAATGGATTACAGACCTAAATTTAAGACTAGACACTACAAAACTCGTAGAGGAAACAGAGGCAGAACACTTTATGACATAAATCACAGCAAGATCTTTTTTGATCCACCACCTAGAGTAATGGAATTAGAAAAATAAACAAATGAGACCTAATGAAGCTTAAATGCTTTTTCACAGCAAAGGAAACTACAAACAAGACCCAAAGACAACCCTCAGAATGGGAGAAAATATTCGCAAATGAATCAATGGACAAAGGATTAATCTCCAAAATATATAAACAGCTCATGCTGCTCAATATTTAAAAAAAAACCCAATAAAAAATGGTCAGAAGACCTAAATAGACATTTCTCCAAGGAGGACATACAGATGGCTAAAATGCACATGAAAAGCTGCTCCACATCCCTAATTATTAGAGAAATGCAAATCAAAACTACATTGAGGTATCACCTCACACCACTTAGAATGGGCATCAGCAGAAAATCTACAAACAACAAATGCTGGAGAGGGTGTGGAGAAAAGGGAACCCTCTTGCACTATTGGTGGGAATGTAAATTGATACAGCCACTATGGAGAAGAGTATGGAGGTTTCTTAAAAAACTAAAAATAGAATCACCATATGACCCAGCAGTCCCACTCCTGGGCATATACCAAGAGGAAACCATAATTCAAAAAGACACATGCACTCCAATGTTCATTGCAGCACTATTCACGATAGCCAGGTCATGGAAGCAACCTAAATGCCCATCGAGAGATGAATGTATAAAGAAGATGTGGTACATATATACAATGGAGTATTACTCAGCCATAAAAAGGAATGAAATTGGGTCATTTTAGAGATGTGGATGAATCTAGAGAGTGTCATTCAGAGTGAAGTAAGTCTGAAAGAGAAAAACAAATATCGTATATTAACACACATATGTGGAACCTAGAAAAATGGTACAGATGAACTGGTTTGCAGGGCAGAAATTGAGACACAGATGTAGAGAACAAACGTATGGACACCAAGGGGGGAAGGCAGTGGCGGGTGGTGGTGGTGGTGTGATGAATTGGGAGATTGGGATTGACATATATACACCGATGTGTATAAAATGCATGACTAATAAGAACCTGCTGTATAAAAAAATGTTCTTTGTTATTGAATGATTATAGCATAGCTAAAGCTACTAAGAAAACCTGTGCTGATACATCTATTAGATTCCGCCTTACACTTGATCTGTCCAACCACAATCTAAAATGAACGATGACATTCTGGAACTGCATTCGTTTTAGTTTCCATTTATACTAGCAGCAGTAATTCAAATTGACATGCCTGCAAAAGTTGGAGCTGGTAATAACCTTAAAAATGTACTGGCCAATGGAATTTTGCTTTGGCTCCATGCTCAGAACAAATGTGCATGGAATACAGATATTTTACTTCTTGGAGAACAGTAGCACGTGTTGACCTAGCAGATTAGTAGAAGATAAAACGGAGAGGAGAAAACAGTGATTCAGGGAAACCTGGGAGCTTGGAAATGGGGGCAGATAAGAGAGCAAATAATGCCAATACATACTCCAGGGAATAAGAATACCAAGCACAGCATCCTTGTTAGAATGGTGGCATTCATGACCGGAGTTTCCAGTTGTAAAGCCCCAAGTGAGACGTATCAGTAAACATTCTGACCACTAGACCCTGGATTTTATTTAATGGCTCAAATGTGAAAAAACTATGGAGTGAGAGGCTTCAGCTGATAGCAAAGAGTGCCATAAGGAAAACAGATGATTAGAAGGTTAGTAGAGTCAGGCAGTGTCTCTGCCATTCACCTCTCTTTTTTTCTTTACCTTCCCTCATCCTTCATATTTTAGAATCAACTCTCCTCAACTTATTTATGTGTCCTTGGAATGTCTGTACAACGTTGAGTTTGTCCTCTGTTTGTCACTTGCCAGTGACGGGCAATAACGTTGGAATTCAGATGGGGAAAACTATCCAGTTATATTTGGGGGCACTTCAGGTCTGCAATAAGCAGCAGAGTTCGGCTGTTATCATTCTGTAATGAAGCTGTCCTCTGCCATCAGTGGCTTGGCTTGTGGAATCTCATCAGATATCCCTAGTAGGTCAACTCCTCAACTGCACATTTAAAGAACAGGACCTTACAGGGCACAAGAAAAGGCTTTGAACAGTTGAGTGTAATCTTCTTTTTAATGTTATGTTTTCCCTAGGATAACATCTAATTGCTTTGTAAATGGTCCTGGTTTTTGCCTTTAACAATCTTGCATGGAAGGCAATTAGGGATTTTTTTTTTATGTGTAAAATACTTTCTTGGGTCTGTTTCTTTCAACTTGTATTTATGCTGCCCGTTAAAAAACCTGTATAGCTTGCAGTTATTATTCCTTGTAATCTTCTAAGCTGTGTCCTTCATTCTTTAAGATTTTCGTTCTCTCTGACGAAGAGGTGAATTATTGGGTGACCACATCATCCGTACTTACATGGCTTGCTATCAAGGTGGAAAAGGGACTCGCTCACTTTTAATATACTTGATGTGACTCTCAGATGCTCAGATCTCTGTTTCTAAGATTGAACAGCAGCCTTGGGTAGAGAATTTGGGAGCTGTGAAGGCAGGTTCTTCTTGGGAAGACAAGCAAGATGCCGAAGTGACCTTCCTAGAAGCTATTAAATCTTAATTGCTGCTCGAATTTGAGAACTGGGGTTATTCCTTAAATGTAGAGTGCACCTTTCCTGTCAGCAGCATGGCAATCTGTAGTGGAGGAGTGGGCTCTGCACATCAAATCTATAGGCAGAATTGTTTTGCTCCTCAGCGACCAAAGCCATTAGACCTCAGTCCTTTCCCTCTCCCTTCCAGGGCACTGTCCCTGTTTTTTCACAATTACTCTATTAGTCCTCACTGCTAGAAGACAGGGTCCTTCCTCACTCTTTATAGTCTTGAATCTTAATTATTCTGCCCACATTGGCTTGTCTATCTGCCTATGAGCCTATCTTTTATTATTTGAAAAGTTCATGAAAAGGGGATTTGGAGATCTTACCTTTGTAATTAAAAAAAATCTCGGAGGTTATGCAAGTTTTATTACTTTGGCCTTCAGAAAAATGTAATTGTTATGTGAAACAATATTTATCCTCTTTCCATTACTATTTTTTGATGACTGAATGGCACTATGGATATTTGTGACGTTCAAAGATAAGAATGTAATTGTTACCTATGCATAAACTGCATTATAAGGGATTTGGTTTTTTGGTTGTTTTGTTTTTGTTTTTTTTTTTGGTTTGTTTTAAATATTGTTTTCATTTGAATAGAAAGGCAAAGCAACTTTGATGATTTATTGCAAAACTATTCTGGATTTAAATACCTTGTTTTTGGTCCCTATGCTGAAACCTGTATCCTTTTCCCCATTAATTTATGGTTAAGGTGATTTTGGCTGAATACATCAGTGTACTTCCACTTGGACATCAGGATGCTTGGGGAAATTCAGGGGCTTGCAAATTGCAAGATTTGGACTCTTGACCAGGCTGTGCCTTAGCCAGCTGCTGGACCATGTCCAGGCACGTAACTTCTCGGGACCTCTGTTCTCTCAATCATACATTGAAGAAATCCTATAAGGTGCTTTTAAAGTTGTGTTTCAGTTCTCAAGTCTTGATTTCTTGTTTTACATATCCAGTGATCATAGAAGTGCTAATAGGACACAAGCTAATAAAGAACCTTTTGAGTGGCATATTGTTCTTGTAATGCTGAGCAGTTTGCAGAGTTCACTAATTAAGCACACTCATCCCTTCACGATGCCCAGGCTAGGTCAGCTCGTTCTTAAAGTGTGAGGCAAACGAACTTGAGGTAATTTACAGTATTTCTGTGGTTAAATAAATGAGATGAATTGCCAGAAGGGCTCATCTTTTCTGGCAAGGTCCTTGAAATAGGAAATCGGTATTCATCAATATATCATCAGTAATTTCTCCAGAAAGGGAATGAGTATTGCAAATACTTAGAAGTTATCTTTCTAATCTTTTCATCATTTATGTTGTTTATAAACAAAATAATACTCATTGTAGATTTATGTGTCTTATCTTATTATGTAGATTTATGTATCTCATCTTTGGATTATGTTATTAAAATTTTTCACAAATATTTCTTCTTTGAGACTCATTGTACATATGTTAAAATGTATATTTCAGGTCTGTTTTAGTCCATTTTTTAGATGTTTTTCTTCATACTCAATGGCTTGGATTCACTGAGTACTTTCTACCTGCCAGTTACTTTAAATGTGTGATCTCTTTCATATTCACAATAATGTTATGAAGTAAGTATTATGATTATTGCCATTTTACAGACCTGGCAACTAAGTGTTAAAAAACTTAAGTAACTTGCCTAAAGCCACCCTAGTAAGTGGGGAAGCCAGGATCCACACGCAGGATATCTGAATCTAGATAATAGGTCCTTAGCAACTACTCTAAGCAATGACTGTATAGTATTCAGGCCATTGTCTATGTAAGTTGTGTTATAGAGACTCCTCATTCTTACTGTTCTTATATGAAATATAAAAACATATTTAAGAAATGGGCTTCCCTGGTGGCGCAGTGGTTGAGAGTCCGCCTGCCGATGCAGGGGACATGGGTTCATGCCCCAGTCCGGGAAGATCCCACGTGCCGCGGAGCGGCTGGGCCTGTGAGCCATGGCTGCTGAGCCTGTGCGTCCGGAGCCTGTGCTCCGCAATGGGAGAGACCACAACAGTGAGAGGCCCGCGTACCACAAAAAACAAAACAAAACAAACAAAAAAAAAACATATTTAAGAAATGTTAAGGCATAATTAAGAAAATGGCCATGTGACCTTCTATATAAGTCATTTCACTTCTCTTAGCCTTGAATTTCTCATCTATACAATGGGTAGTTTGTTAACAATTCTTAATTCAAGCGACTGTAGTGAAGATTGAAATAATGAATGTGAGAATGCCTTAGAAACCAACAGCAAAGCACATTGCCTTACACGCAGGGATTCTAAGCAAGTGGCTTTTTTTTTTTTTTTTTGCGGTATGCGGGCCTCTCACTGTTGTGGCCTCTCCCGTTGCGGAGCACAGGCTCCGGACACGCAGGCTCTGCGGCCATGGCTCACGGGCCCAGCCACTCCGCGGCACGTGGGATCTTCCCGGACTGGGGCACGAACCCATGTCCCCTGCATCAGCAGGCGGACTCTCAACCACTGCGCCACCAGGGAAGCCCTAAACGAGTGGCTTTTAAATGATCCTGAACTTTGAAGTATTTTGGCAAGAAACACCCTGACAGCTAAAATCAGTTTTCCCTCTTGAATAAATCATAAATAAGATCTTTCCTTGACTGCCAGATTTCAATTTGAAAATATATATTTGAAACTGTAAAGACTCTTTTTCAAAAGGAATTTGAACAAGGAATGAACTGAATGTGTCACAGCATTCAAGCATGCATTCAATGGATAATAAACGTTTCCTTAGTGTGCTAAGTACCCAAGATGCTCAGGCACTGGCATATGCTGGGACCACCGCAACAAAGAGGGGTTGTCAACCCTGACAAAGCTCTCCATGACCATTTGTCATAAAGGTTGGCTAAGAGGTCCTCTAATAAATGTGAGGGAAGTCAATCAATTTATCTTATCATTTTAGAGATGAGAAAATTGAGGCCTAGAGATATGAAGAGACTGACCAAGGTTGACCAACTGGCCAGTGACAGAAATAGAACTAAAACCAGCCCCATAACCCCATGCTCCTTTTTAGTACAAAATAAATGGTACCTGCACATGACTGATGAATTAGATGGAGAAGCCAGTACCTTTGTGTTTGGAAGGTATTAGGTGGATGCTTGTGTACAAGGTGCAGCAGATTTTCCCTTCCATCCTAATTTGTACAGAAACATTTCTGGCTTTCTTGGGGGTGACAAGCCTGTGTTTGGTTCACTTCCTGATCATTATGCTACAGCACTGTTCCCCTGATCTCAAATTCACTTTCTGTATTTCTTGGCCACCGGGCACATTATTTGACATTTATTTACACTTATCTGCATTTTCCATCTTCTAAGCTCACATATATAACACATAATAATGTAAATCCTTGGCTGCTGCTTGGCATTTGGGTACCTTATTATTTACTGTGCTGTGTCTCCCTCCCTGTTTAATGTAATCTGCAGATCTTGTCCGCAGTACGGAGTCATTTGTATACATAATTAAAATATGCAGTCCCTTCCAATACTGATCCTTGTCATATGTCTTTCTAGTAATTTTTTTCCCAGACGGTGAATGTTTTGCTTTTATTTATTCATTTCGCTCCTTGGAAAAAGATGGGGCTGAATAGGCTCAGCGACACTGCAGAAGCCTAACCCTGTTCTTTAAAAGTTCTAAAAAATCACAGCATCCTTAGCCTTGACTCATTTTCTTTAAAACTTTTTTCTTTTTTTTTGCGGTACGTGGGCCTCTCACTGTTGTGGCCTCTCCCATTGCAGAGCACAGGCTCCGGACACGCAGGCCCAGAGGCCATGGCTCACGGGCCCAGCCGCTCCGCGGCATGTGGGATCCTCCTGGACCGGGGCACGAACTCGTGTCCCCTGCATCGGCAGGCAGACTCTCAACCACTGTGCCACCAGGGAAGCCCCTGACTGATTTCTGACATGTTTCTTCTTAATGAAAAGTTCTGACTATTAATTGCGGTAAACGTGTATTAATGGCCCACTTATGATGGGGAATCATTTCTCCCATTTAGAGGCTTTACAGTTGGAGATAAGATTTGAGTTTATTAGCACCATGTGCCAGGGTGCTCATTGTTTTCCTGTCTAATGTCATACAGGGACCATTTCTGGATAAAGAATTTTGCACCAGACAACTAATACTAAGATTTTAATGGCTCTGAAGCTGTTACCTAGGGGCCTGATTGCATAGAGACCTGAAGTGAGTTAACTCTCACAGGCATCTGGCAAATTGCTTCCCAAACAGCCTTTGCATGGCTAGGAAATTCTCTGATGTTTGAAACTTTCTGCTACTTAAATAAGGAGTATTTAACGATGTGAACCAACGAAGCTGTCCTCATTTTTAAGGAAAATTGTCCATGTGGAGTTGTTTATAAGCACCCCTGGCACCCACAGTGCATTCCCTAACTTCTTAAACTTCTCTCACCAGCTTAGATGTTTAACAGGTGTCACATATCTGCCATTTCTTAATTAGGTGAGGTTTTAACATGCATGGGCCTTTGGGATAGTAATAGGTTGATTTAAATGAACACTGATGTATATAAGAACTAATTTCCAAAGTGGAGGGCTGTCAGGGAGGGTTGAGGGGAGAAAGATGCTGTGCAGAGGGAAGAAAGCCAGTGGGGTGAGGCGGGAGGGAGCAGAATGTAGTATGTGGTAGTTTTCCTAGTTGCAGGTTTCCTGATCAGGGAACTTTAAGGCTCTAAAAGCTGCTGCATTGTTGCGCTGTGTTGCTTGAGATTTAACCCTCTACATTTGCAAAATTTACCCACACTCAAGGTTATAAGGTCAGCCAGCCTACTGAGAGCAAATTTCTCCAGAGGTTCTGACCTGCAAGGGGCAAGTGTGAAACGCAGGGACTGCATTTAAAAGATAGATGAGGTTCCATTTCTCCTCAGCAACTCCCCTTTTCTCTCTCTGAGAAGTGAAAAGCCGTGCAATGTGTCTCTGGATATCTGGGGACAAGAGATGTTTATTTTTTAGTCAACACAGGCTCTGTGATCCCTTTAGAAATTTTAACCTTGGTTTTCTGTCAATGCCAATGTCTCTACCTAGGGGGCTATCACCCTATGAGATGTTTAAGGTAGTACTTTTTCTCTGGAGACCAACTCAATTCATTTGCAGAATTTCTCCCCTAAGTGCCACAGCCCTAAAGAGATAAGACAGCTAAGAAATCAAGCATTTCCCCAAATAGGCAATAGCCTTAAAACCATGGTTTATTTGACTATTTAAATTTTTTCCTCATGAGTATTGGTCTTAATCAGAGCTGTTGTTCAGCTGGTATGTATCCAAATAGCTGAACCAGTAGTTAAAAATATTGTCGGCTCACATCATCTTTTTCTTCTTTACTTTTAAATTTACATACACTGAAATTCATTCCTTTTGATATAAGTCTGTGAGTTTTGACAAATACACACAGTTGTGTAACTACCACCATAACCAAGATAAAGCATACTAGTTCCATTAGCCTAAAAAAAGCTCTCATGATGCCCTTTTGTAGTTGTACCCTCCCCTGACCCTTAAACCCTTGGTACAATTCCTTTGTCAGATACATAATTTGCAAATATTTCCTCCCAGCCTGTGTCCTGAAATTTCTACTTCATTACAATTAAAGAAATTAAAGTATGAACAAACACAGAGAAGGCAGTCTTCCCTGATTTGGGACAGATCCTAATACATGGTACCTGCAAAAAGCTTAGTTAGAGTATGTAGACATTTTAAAAGATTAGAGAATGTATGCTTTTGTGTCTTGGGCTTGAATAGTTTGAATATCAAGAGACCATAACTAATAAATTCATTTGACTCCAATAGACTTGAATTCCTGGACACATGGGAGTGGACCAGCTGTAGGAGGAACTGCTCTCATTTGGATTGCTAATAATGGTGGGCAGTTAAAAAAAACCAGCAATTCACACACACTCAAAACCCCAAACCAGGATTTTTTTTAACCATGCAGAGTTTCATTACCAGAAAATATAAATGAATCGCTCCTGTCATTCTTCTTCTCTTCTTTCTCTTCTTGCTCCCTCTAAATCCGCCATGGCACTGGTACTACCCCTTTGGCAAACAAAGCCTTAGGGCATTTTGTAATACTGGGAAGATAAGTACATTCTATAACTTGGCTATTTCACAAATAACTAGATGTGTGCACATATGTTTCAGAATATGTACATCAGTCTTGATAGCATCATTGTTGTAATGGCCCCAAATTGAAAACAATCCAAATGTCCATCAACAGTAGAATGGGTAAAAAGTTACATTATATTCTCACAGAACTATATCATAGAGCAATGAAAATGAATAAATCTTTGGTACACACAACAACTTGGATTTATCTTGCAAATATAATGTGGAGCAAAAGGAACAAGACTTAAAAGAGTAATACAGTAATATTTCATTCATATAAAGGTCCAAAACTCAGCCAAACTATGTCATTCAGGATGCATTCATGAATGGGTAGTACGACTATAAAGAAAAGCAAGGAAGTGATTGTCTTCTAAATATAGTGATTATCTCTGGTGCGGATGGAGGAATTTGTAATTGGAAAAGGACAAAGATGGGGCTTCTGGGGATGCTGCCAATGTTCTATTTCTTGACTTTTTGCAGTTTCTGGTGTATTACTTGTCTATTGCTGTATAACAAATTATTTCAAAACTTAGTGATTTAAAACAACACAAATTTATTAGCTAACAGCGTGTGTGGGTCAGAAATACAGGCACAACTTAATTAGGTCCTTGGCTTTAGGTTTTCCACAGGCTGAAATCACAGTGTTAGCTGGGGCTGCAGCCGTCTGTCTCAAGGTTCAACTAGGGTAAGATCTTCTTCCAAGTTCATTTAGTGATAATTGAGAAAATTCAGTTCCTTGGTGGCTGTTGATCTATGCCACTCTCAGATGGTCCTGTCCATCAAAGCAAACGTGCAAAAAGAGACACAGAATATTAGCAGGATGGAAGTTATAGTTATTTATAACCTAACTTCAGAATTGATACCCTGTCACTTTTGCTATGATATATTTATTAGAAGCAAGTCACTAGATCCACCTCACACCCAAGGTAAGGGGATTACTCAAGAGTGTGGGTACCAGGAGATGGGGGTCACTGGGAGCCATTTTAAAAGCTGTCAGTCACACTGGGTGCTGGCTTTATAATCACTTGTGAAATGGTACTTTCGTGTTTCATGCACTTCTCTGTTGGCTTGTTTTATTTCATAATACTGATGTTAAAGGAAATCTCAGAAACAAGCAGCTACAGAAACTCAAGTGGCTCCTTTCTTGTGAATATATCCTCTCCTATCCCCAAGTGGCACAAATGGTGTCTAGCACATACAGACACTAAAAATTATTTGCTAAATAAGTGAGTGAGCTAAATTTTAGAACCCATGGGAGTAGATAACAATTTTACTGAATGAATCACGAAACAGTTCCAGTGAGTATAAAATTTAAAAGATAAGGACATGGAAAGTATACTTGACAGTGGTAAAAATTCTCTACAAAGAGACAAGAAATGTATGTTAAATATTAAGGGGAAAAAGTTACATAGGAGAAAAGAGTAAATAAAGACTATATACAGAAAAAGATTTAGGATGGTTGGAAATGGGATACCACTTTGGGGAGGTATCTTGCAGTCTAATTTTAAGTAACTCCTGAAAAGATGTCTCCTGTTAACATTGGATTATTAATTCATGATCTAGTTTACTTTACCCCTAAAGATTTAGTTCTGGGAGATACTTACAGGCCTCAGAAAGTTGGCTTCAAACTGTTTGATTCCACCATCACAGACTTAAGAGTATGTGCATATTTGCCCATCTGTATCCTTTTTAGAATGCATCTTTCAGTAGAATATGAAATTCAACTGAACAATTCAAGTTTACTATATTATGGCCATGAAATAAAGGACTTAGAAGTTAAATTGAGTTAGGGTGACTTGGGAAGGGCAGGTGGTGGAAAGGGAGTTAGAAGTATCCATGGGTCACCTACAAAACTGAGTACTTTTTACTCTCCTGGTCTCAATGATGAGCCCTGAAAGGATGATGTTGCAGGGGTCCTGTCCACTGGGCTTTGCTTCTCAGAGACTTGAAATGTATCCTTTGCGAAGGAGCAGTTGGAGACCCGGGAAGGTCATGTATACACGTTCAACATCAAAGAATTAGGACTCTGGCCTGGGCTTTAGAGATCACTGAATGTGATCATGCCATTTACAGAGGCAGTCGGAGTCCCAGGAAGTCATGACTCAGCTGAAGCAAATGGCCAATTAGTATTTTTCTTTATTAAGCTGTGATGTGTCACATGAGTTTTAATACTTCATTTTACTTAAGAAACAAGTTATTTGATGTAGATATTAAGTTTGATATAGATATTGTTTAAATATCTCCCTTAGGTCCTGAAATGGGCTACATTAGTTTGATTGATGTAATGAGTTTGGAGAAAATACTTAATTGTTTTAAATACCCACAGTCTTAGTGAAAGTGTGAAAGGATATCATTCTAAATTGGGATTTAAATGAATAATGTCAATTTTTTACACAGCAGATTCGGTCATTTTGGTCTCTTCTACATCTTGACCTTCAGAAGCCTCCTTTCTTCTCTTGTGGAATCTGGTCTCAGTGAAAATTCCTTAGTTCTGAATGCAAATTCAAGAACCTACCCACTCCAAACTACTTTTCTTTTTCTCACATGTCTTGTGTTGTGAATCCAAATTCTATACAAAAAGATGAGCTTCCCAACAGCTGTTGGTCTTATATCCATATTATGTGCCCTGATCTATAGCTCCTTTCTGAAATTCTTGTGTTTACTCTCCTGCCCCCAAAGCAGTGCATTTTAGCTTTTTCACACTCAGATCAAAATACTGAGTAGAGAAATTGCTCCCATGTGCATAACTATGGGAATAATAGGAAAACTAATAGGAAAACTCAATCAAAGAGAGAGGCCTTTATTCACTGAGCCTTAGGATTTCTGGCAACACAATAAAAACCTCCAAAGGAAAAATAGGCAATGATATAATCCATATTTCACTTGCCAAGGTGAGTACTATTACTGTTCTGCTATGAAATGTTACTCTTATGTAGGTTCTTACCCTTTTGTTGGAGGAGAGGAGAAAGTGAATATGAGTTTACTCAAGATTACAGATAACTCCTTTCTCTCTCTACTTAGACTTTGCATCTCTCGACCTAGTCAATAATAATAACATGATAATGATAATGATAATAGAATTTGAACTTTGACCATATTTCAGCACCTTCATCATTATCTCATTATTCCATACAATAAACGCCTCCCTCACACACCTCTGTTTCCTATAGCACTTCTGGCTTCCTGTTCCACCATCTATTCCTCCCTACCAAGGTGGAACTATTTGTGTAGGTGGTGAGCAGCAGTTATTGGCACACATTTTGCTATTTGGTGGATTTAGTTTCCCAAACATCACTCTGTATCTCCCTCCACCCCAGACTAGAGTGAAGCAAGTACGAATGTGTTTGTTCCCCAGACAGGGTCCTCTTGGGGCAGGCTGATACAAGACTGAGACTTCCTTGGGAAATGAGAAGGGCAGGGATAAGCAGGTCCCCTGGGCTCTCACATATTGCAGCTGCCTTCCTCTTCTGTCTGATTTCTCATTTTACTCACAATTCGGGCTGTTATTTACTAAGCCTTCTTGTAACTCAATCGTTTGTACCTTTTGGGAACTTTTAGGAATTGAGATAGACTGGGATTTAGGGAGTACAGTAAAACTTAAAGATTGAGATTTTTGTGGGGACCAGACTATGTGAACTTAAATCTTGATGGTTTGCAGTATAGCTGGTTTTGCATTCATCCTTGGCCGTTTTTTGTTTTTAATTTTTTAACATCTTTATTGGAGTTTAATTGCTTTACAATGTTGTGTTAGTTTCTGCTGTATAGCAAAGTGAATCAGCTATACATATACATATGTTCCCATATCTCCTCCCTCTTGCATCTCCCTCCCACCCTCCCTATCCCACCCCTCTAGGTGGTCACAAACCAGCGAGCTGATCTCCATGTGTTATGAGGCTGCTTCCCACTAGCTATCTGTTTTACATTTGGTAGCATATATAAGTCCATGCCACTCTCTCACTTCGTCCCAGCTTACCCTTTCCCCTCCGCATGTCCTCAAGTCCATTCTCTATGTCTGCATCTTTATTCCTGTCCTGCCCCTAGGTTCTCCATAACCATTTGTTTTGTTGTTGTTAGATTCCATATATATGTGTTAGTATACGGTATTTGTTTTTCTCCTTCTGACTTACTTCAGTCTGTATGACAGACTCTAGGTCCGTCCACCTCACAACAAATAACTCAATTTTGTTTCCTTTTATGGCTGAGTAATATTCCATTGTATATATGTACCATATCTTCGTTATCCATTCATCTGTCGATGGACACTTAGGTTGCTTCCATGTCCTGGCTATTGTAAATAGAGCTGCAATGAACATTGTGGTACATGACTCTTTTTGAAGTATGGTTTTCTCAGGGTATAGGCCCAGTAGTGGGATTGCTGGGTCGTATGGTAGTTCTATTTTTAGTTTTTTAAGGAACCTCCATACTGTTCTCCATAGTGGCTGTATCAATTTACATTCCCACCAACAGTGCAAGAAGGTTCCTTTTTCTCCGCACCCTCTCCAGCATTTATTGTTTGTAGATTTTTTGATGATGGCCATTCTGACTGGTGTGCGGTGATACCTCATTGAAATTTTGATTTGCACCTCTCTAGTGACTAGTGATGTTGAGCATGCTTTCATGTGTTTGTTGGCAATCTGTATATCTTCTTTGGAAAAATGTCTATTTAGGTCTTCTGCCCATTTTTGGATTCGTTGTTTGTTTTTTTGATATTGAGCTGCATGAGCTGCTTGTAAATTTTGGAGATTAATCCTTTGTCAGTTGCTTCATTTGCAAATATTTTCTCCCATTCTGAGGGTTGTCGTGTTTATGTTTTCCTTTGCTGTGCAAAAGCTTTTAAGTTTCATTAGGTCCCATCTGTTTATTTTTGTTTTTATTTCCATTTCTCTAGGAGGTGGGTCAAAAAGGATCTTGCTGTGATTTATGTCATACAATGTTCTGCTTATGTTTTCTTCTAAGAGTTTTAGAGTTTCTGGCCTAACATTTAGGTCCTTAATCCTTTTTGAGTTTATTTTTGTCTGTGGTGTTAGGGAGTTTTCTAATTGCATTCTTTTACATGTAGCTGTTCAGTTTTCCTTGCACCACTTATTGAAGAGGCTGTCCTTTCTCCATTGTATATTCTTCCCTCGTTTATCAAATATAATGTGACCATATGTGCATGGGTTTATCTCTGGGCTTTCTATCCTGTTCCACTGATCTATATTTCTGTTTTTGTGCCAGTACCATACTGTCTTGATTACTGTAGCTTTGTAGTATAGTCTGAAGTTCAGGAGCCTGATTCCTCCAGCTCCGTTTTCTTTCTCAAGATTGCTTTGGCTATTCGGGGTCTTTTGTGTTTCCATACAAATTGTGAAATTTTTTGTTCTAGCTCTGTGAAAAATGCCATAGGTAGTTGGATAATGATTGCATTGAATCTGTAGATTGCTTTGGGTAGTATAGTCATTTTCCCAATGTTGATTCTTCTAATCCCAGAACATGGTATATCTCTCCATCTGTTTGTATCATCTTTAATTTCTTTCATCATTGTCTTATTTTCTGCATACAGGTCTTTTGCCTCCTTAGGTAGGTTTATTCCTAGGTATTTTATTCTTTTTGTTGCAGTGGTAAATGGGATTGTTTCCTTAATTTCTCTTTCAGATTTTTCATCATTAGTGTATAGGAATGCAAAAGATTTCTGTGCATTAATTGTGTATCCTGCTAATGTACCAAATGCATTGATTAGCTCTAGTAGTTTTGTTTTCTGGTAGCCTCTTTAGGATTCTCTATGTATAGCATCATGTCATCTGCAAACAGTGACAGCTTTACTTCTTTTTTTCCATATTGGATTCCTTTTATTTCTTTTCCTTCTCTGACTGCTGTGGCTAAAACTTCCAAAACTATGTTGAATAATAGTGGTGAGAGTGGGCCACCTTGTCTTGTTCCTGATCTTAGTGGAAATGGTTTCAGTTTTTCACCATTGAGAATGATGTTGGCTTTGGGTTTGCCATATATGGCCTTTATTATGTTGAGGTAAGTTCCCTCTATTCCCACTTTCTGGAGAGTTTTTATCATAAACGGGTGTTGAATTTTGTCAAAAGCTTTTTCTGCATCTATTGAGATGATCATATTGTTTCTCTCCTTCAATTTGTTTATATGGTTTATCACATTGATTGATTTACATATATTGAAGAATCATTGCATTTCTGGGATAAACCCCACTTGATCATGGTATATGATCCTTTTAATGTGGTATTGGATTCTGTTTGCTAGTATTTTGTTGAGGATTTTTGCATCTATGTTCATCAGCGATACTGGCCTGTAGTTTTCTTTCTTTGTGACATCTTTGTCTGGTTTTGGTATCAGGGTGATGGTGGCCTCGTAGAATGAGTTTGGGAGTGTTCCTCCCTCTGCTATATTTTGGGAGAGTTTGAGAAGGATAGGTGTTAGCTCTTCTCTAAATGTTTGATAGAATTCCCCTGTGAAGCCATCTGGTCCTGGGCTTTTGTTTGTTGGCACATTTTTAATCACAGTCTCAGTTTCAGTGCTTGTGATTGGTCTGTTTATATTTTCTGTGTCTTACTGGTTCAGTCAGAAGGTTGTGCTTTTCTCAGAATGTGTCCATTTCTTCCAGGTTGTCCATTTTATTGACATGAAGTTACTTGTAGTAATCTCTCATGAGCCTTTTATTTCTGCAATGTCAGTTGTTACTTCTACATTTTCATTTCTAATTATATTAATTTGAGTCTTTTCCCTTTTTTTCTTGATGAGTCTGACTAATGGTTTATCAATTTTGTTCATCTTCTCAAAGAACCAGCTTTTAGTTTTATTGACCTTTCCTATCATTTCCTTCATTTCTTTTTGATTTATTTCTCTTCTCATCTTTATGATTTCTTTCCTTCTGCTAACTTTGGGGTTTTTTTGTTCTTCTGCCTCTAATTGCTTTAGATGTAAGGTTAGGTTGTTTGAGATGTTTCTTGTTTCTTGAGGTAGGATTGTATTGCTATGAACTTCCTTCTTAGAACTTCTTTTGCTGCATCCCATAGGTTTTGGGTCATGGTGTTTTCATTGTCATTTGTTTCTAGGTATTTTTTGATTTCCTCTTTGATTTCTTCAGTGATCTCTTGGTTATTTAGTAGTGTATTGTTTAGCTTCCATGTGTTTGTATTTTTTACACTTCTTTTCTCATAATTGATATCTAGTTTCATAGCGTTGTGGTCGGTAAAGATAATTGATACGATTTCAATTTTCTTAAATTTACCACGGCTTGATTTTTGACCCAGGATATGATCTATCCTGGAGAATGTTCCATGAGCACATGAGAAGAAAGTGTATTCTGTTGTTTTTGGATGGAATGTCCTATAAATATCAGTTAAGTCCATCTAGTTTAATGTGTCATTTAAAGCTTGTGTTTCCTTATTTATTTTCATTTTGGTTGACTGTCCTTTAGTGAAAGTGGGTGTTCAAGTCCCCTACTATTATTGTGTTACTGTCGATTTCCCCTTTTATGGCTTTTAACGTTTGCCTTATGTATTTAGGTGCTCCTATGTTGGGTGCATAAATATTTATAATTGTTATATCTTCTTCTTGGATTGATTCCTTGATTATTATGTAGTGTCCTTCTTTGTCTCTTGTAATAGCTTTTATTTTAAAGTGTATTTTGTCTGATACGAGAATTGCTACTCCAGCTTTCTTTTGATTTCCATTTGCATGGAATATCTTTTTCCATTCCCTCACTTTAGGTCTGTATGTGTCCCTAAGTCTGCTGTGGGTCTGTTGTAGACAGAATATATATAGGTCTTGTTTTTGTATCCTTTCAGCCAGTCTATGTCCTTTGGTGGGAACATTTAATCCATTTATATTTAAGGTAGCTATTGATATGTATGTTCATATTACCATTTTCTTAATTGCTTTGGGTTTGTTGTAGGTGTTTTCCTTCTCATGTTTCCTGCCTAGAGAAGTTCCTTTAGCATTTGTTGTAAAGCTGGTTTGGTGGTGTTGAATTTTCTTAGCTTTTGCTTGTCTGTAAAGGTTTTAATTTCTCTGTCGAATCTGAATGAGATCTTTGCTGGGTACAGTAATCTTGGTTGTAGTTTTTTCTCTTTCATTACTTAAATATGTCCTGCCACTCCCTTTTGGCTTGCAGGGTTTCTGCTGAAAGATCAGCTGGGGATTCCCTTGTATGTTATTTGTTGTTTTTCCCTTGCTGCTTTTAATATTTTTTCTTTGTATTTAATTTTTGATAGTTTGATTGATATGTGTCTTGGCGTGTTTCTCCTTGGATTTATCCTGTATGGGACTCTCTGTTTTTCCTGGACTTGATTGATTATTTCCTTTCCCATATTAGGGAAGTTTCCAAGTATAATCTCTTTAAATATTTTCTCAGTCCCTTTCTTTTTCTTTTCTTCTTCTGGAACCCCTATAATTCGAACGTTGGTGCGTTTAATGTTGCCCCAGAGTTCTCTAAGACTGTCCTCAATTCTCTTCATTCTTTTTTCTTTATTCTGCTCTGTAGTAGTTATTTCCACTATTTTATATTCCAGGTCACTTATCTGTTCTTCTGCCTTAGTTATTCTGCTATTGTTTCCTTGTAGAGAATTTTTAATTTCATTTATTGTGTTGTTCATCATTGTTTGTTTGCTCTTTAGTTCTTCTAGGTCCTTGTTAAACGTTTCTTGTATTTTCTCTGTTCTATTTTGAAGGTTTTGGATCATCTTTACTATCATTACTCTGAATTCTTTTTCAGGTAGACTGCCTATTTCCTTTTCATTTGTTTGGTCTGGTGGCTTTTTACCTTGCTCCTTCATCTACTGTGTGTTTCTCTGTCTTCTCATTTTGCTTAACTTGCTGTGTTTGGGGTCTCCTTTTCGCAGGCTGCATGTTCGTAATTCCCGTTGTTTTTGGTGTCTGCCCCCAGTGGCTAAGGTTTTTTTAGTGGTTGTGTAGGCTTCCTGGTGGAGGGGACTAGTGCCTGTGTTCTGGTGGATGAGGCTGGATTTTGTCTTTCTGTTGTGCAAGTCCACGTCTGGTGGTATGTTTTGAGGTGTCTGTGGCCTTACTATGATTTTAGGCAGCCTGTCTGCTAATGGATGGGGTTGTGTTCCTGTCTTGCTAGTTGTTTGGCATAGGGTGTCCAGCACTGTAGCTTGCTGGTCATTGAGTGGAGCTGGGTCTTGGAGTTGAGATGGAGATCTCTGGGAGTTTTTCGCCGTTTGATATTACATGTTCAGCTTTGGATTTGGCCCTCCCTCTGCATGTGGGTCGCCTGAGGGTGTCTGTTCCCACTCAGACAGGATGTGGTTAAAGGAGCAGCTGGTTAGGGGCCTCTGGCTCACGCAGGCCGGGGGGGTGGGGTGGGAGGAGGGTACGGAATGTGGGGCGAGCCTCCGGCGGCAGAGGCCGGCGTGACGTTGCACCAGCCTGAGGCCCCGTGTGTTCTCCCGGGTAAGTTGTCCCTGGATCACGGGACCCTGGCAGTGGCGGGCTGCACAGGCTCCTGGGAGGGGAGGTGTGCATAGTGACCTGTGCTCGCACACAGGCTTCTTGGTGGCTGCAGCAGCAGCCTTAGCATCTCATGCCCGTCTCTGGGGTGCCTGCTGGTAGCCGTGGCTCACGCCCATCTCTGGAGCTCGTTTAGGCAGCGCTCTGAATCCCTTCTCCTCACGCACCCCACAACAATGGTCTCTTGCCTCTTCGGCAGGTCCAGAGTTTTTCCCGGACTCCCTCCCGGCTAGCCGTGGCGCACTAACCCCCTGCAGGCTGTGTTCACGCCGCCAACCCCAGTCCTTTCCCTGCGCTCCGACCGAAGCCCGAGCCTCAGCTCCCAGCCCCGCCTGCCCCGGCGGGTGCGCAGACAAGCCTCTCGGGCTGGTGAGTGCCGGTCGGCACCGGTCCTCTGTGCGGGAATCTCTCCGCTTTGCCCTCCGGATCCCTGTTGCTGCGCTCTCCTCTGTGGCCCCGAAGCTTTCCCCGCTCCGCCAACCACAGTCTCTGCCCGCGAAGGGGCTCCTAGTGTGTGGAAACCTTTCCTCCTTCACAGCTCCCTCCCACTGGTGCAGGTCCCGTCCCTATTCTTTTGCCTTTGTTTTTTCTTTTTTCTTTTTTTGCCTTCTGGGAATTCTGAGGTCTTCTACCAGCGTTCAGTGGGTGTTCTGTAGTTGTTCCACATGTAGATGTGTTTCTGATGTATTTGTGGGGAGGAAGGTGATCTCCACATCTTACTCCTCCGCCATCTTGAAGGTCTCATCCTTGGCCTTTTATAGTTACAGCCTGACTGGAAGATTGAACGTCTCAGGCCATGATGTATTTTCCTTGGGTGGTGACTGCAGCTTAGGACTGCTGAGTTCACAGGTGGGTGTCTGTTTTTATATGGGCCTTGATTGAGTTCTCACGGACCTGAGCCTATACAGAGTTCGGGTGGTGGTGGTTGTGGAAGCCTTCTGTGAGCACAGGGGCCTCAGCGAGCATCATGGCTAGGTTGTGTGACAGGAGACAGGATTCATTTGAACAGCTGATTCCTTTGACATTCTGAGAAATTACTGATTTTTTCCACTATGGGGAGATCCCACAGAACAGATTTGAGGAGACTGTATTAGGAAAGCAATGGCTGGGGAAGAGGTCCAATTCAAATAAAAGGAAGAAAGGCACCACAGAGGGTGCTAGCCCTAGATGTGTTAGGAAGGAAAGTATTCAGTTTAAGGCATAGTTTTTACATTCTGTTTAGCCTTTCTGAAAAGAATAGGGGACCAGCGTTGTAAACTGAAAGACTGCCGATGAAGCTGTAGCAAAAGCAAATGCTATTCAGGGTAGGGATTTTCCAAAGCTAGGGAAAACCTTGAGCAGAATGAGCCAGAAGTATTAGTCCTGACTGTTAGCCCTGGGGGCACAAAATAGAGAAAACCAGAAGTTTACTTAGGATAAATAATAAGTGCAGGGAGGGAGGCGACCTCACAGGCTAACACTAAGTCATAGTAAAGAGCAGTTCAGGTTAGTCCTAGTGAGGTGCTGTGAGACAGAACTGAAAATGGGCTGCTTATGGCAGGTTGTGCAGCCTGGGTCACTAGATATAGCCAACCCGAGTGCAGTACTGGTGTGCCAGAATATGGAGCTCAGAAGCAAAATAAAGATTAAGAAGGTTTAAATATGCTACTCTGGGAAGACATTTAATAAGGTCTTATGACTGGGGTTGCTAGCTACTGAAATTTCTAAAAACTTCTAAAAATGGTTGAATGTCTCAAACTCCCCTAAGACAGAAGACAGTATGTATAGGGAGATTTTTATAGCTCAGATGGAGAATTTAAAAATGTCAAAATTAGTGTCTTGATGAGTAATTTAAGTGGCAGAGTAGAAGACGCTAGCCTCGGTCATGCCACAAAAAGATCAACAATTAGACATCTAGCCACGAATAAAAGCAGCTCTGGGAGAGCTTTGGAGTCCACTTAAGAAGCATCAGCAACACATTGGGACCAAAAAAGAACTGAGAATAACCACACTAAAAGGGAAGGAAGAACAGTTTCATCTCGCCTGCATCATCCCATTCCCCAAGCCAGCACTGATCGGTGCCGAAAAGGAACTCTCTAGCTAGAAGGAGTTCCCCTCTCCGGGAGAGAAAGAGCAGGGTAAGCCAGCAGCCTCCCCAACCTTTCAGCGCACTGCAGGAAGGATCTGCTTCATTTTCACGCCACCCAGAGACTGGCCACATTGAGACTTGCAGAGATAGCTAAGAACAAGGAAGAAAAGCAGGAGCTACCAGTATCAGCCACACAGCAAGAGTGACCTCAGTTCCCAGTGACCTGCTCTGCAGACGAGCCCGGCAGCTTTTGACACTGGAGAAACCAAGGGCCAGCACAGCCAGCAGGGACCTGCTGCAGACTTCACCAGCCTTCACACGGCAGGCATTCACATTGGCTGATGTCAGTTGCCCGAGTGCCTCCCCATGTCCTCCCACGTGACTCCTGCTGGGGTCCAGGAACCACAGAAGCAGTCAGCTCAGGTCTCTGTGGCTGTGCAAGTGCAAGAAGACAGCCTAGACCTCCATAGCTGACTTCATCAGCATGTGCGTGCTCAGGGTGAACCCCTCTGGTTGTCCACCTGTATCCCCTGGCCCAGCACCCCCACCAGCCTCCAGTGCCACGCACAGGCTTAGAGGAGACTGTCGTGGGAGATCATGTTCACAGCCAGGGCCCCCACCCTGCTCATGGGCCCAGATGAGGCCATGTCTTCTGTCGCTGGCTTGCACCACTGTGCTCACCTGTAGCTAGCCTCTCCTGTGCACCTGCATGCCCCTGACCTGAGCCCCGTCACGGACCTCCACTGCCATGTTCCCAAAGGGAGACCCAGTAGCCACGGTAGTGCAAACTGACAGCCAGGGTCCCCATAGCTACCAGTGGGCATTCAGTTGGTTCTGGCACTTGTTGCCTTTCCTGGCTCCCACCACTACCTGTGTGATCAGCTGGCCCCTGCCACTACAAGGCGCCTGCTGCTGGCCCCCCATAGCTAAGCATATACTCCTAGAAGTGTACATGACCTTGTTTGCCAGTTGGTGAGGTTACAAAGGAAGATGAAGACATATCAGAGATAAAAAAGAAACGGGATGATTGATATGGAACTGAAGTAGAAGAATGAGTTGGTGGTAATTCCAAGATTTTGAAAGGTGGGGGCATTGTTTTGGGGAACTTTTTGGATAGTGGAGGAGTGTGTGTGTCTGATGAGTTATTTATAATAAGGGTTTGAGGCAAATAAAAGTCCTGTATGCATCTGATGATACAGAACAGATGATTGAGAGAGCACAAAAGAACAAACAGGGAGTTTTGGGATTCAATTTAGTCAATACCACTGGATATTATTTCAGAAAAAAAGTGAAAAAAGTGGTTTTTTTTTAATTGTGCTGAAGACTGAGGCTTTGGGAATCTTGAGTATGCTGGCTGTCATTCAGTGGAAGAAGGTTAAAGGGCCAGAAAAGTCATTTTTGCACATTGTGGGAAAGGAATCAGATGATTGTAGAGTATCACAGAAACAAAAGGAAGAGAGTATTTCTTGAGGAGTATTCAATAGTGTAATTTCTGTAATCAGTATTCTTTTAGTATCAAGAGTAAGACTTGGCTTGACGTGTGCACAGCCTGTGCAGCGGCGGTTCAGGACATAGCACTCACAGGACTGAAGGAGCAGAGGTAGGGATGCACGTCTAGAGGTGACGTGGAGGAGAAGGAGAATTCATGTTGATGCCACACCGAACGCGAGAGCCACGGAGTTGGGGAACAGGGCCCAGGAAGGAAAGACGAGAAAAGCTACAAAGGAAATTTTTCTGAATATTTGTTTTTTTTCTCTTTCTGGCTCTTTTCTCTTTCCTTGATTTGGATAACCACTTCTCCAACTGGCAAGGTAACTCTCACTTATTCCAGACCAGGCAAAACTTCTGCGTTTCTCTGAAGCCTTCTCCTGTCGCTGCAAACAGAACTAATATTGTCTTTTTTTTGTAATTCTGTCATATTTGCTATAAATCTTGTCAACAACTGCAACAACATTATATTAAGAATATTTGCATGTCTGCTCTCCCAAAAAACATGGCTTGTCTCTTTGGGCACTAAGGCCTTAGTCCAAGTACAGGGTGAAAAGATGGTCTGAGAAACGGGCTGACTGACTTCTGTAGGCCTATGTACCTCGGCTGTGAACTGCCCGCACAAGCTCTACTGACTCATAATCAGTGGAATTTGGCATCTGAGGCTCCGCCTTTTAGTGAAGTTTTCCAGCTGTGCTTCTCACATTATAATGAGGATCTTGCTAAATGAAGATTCTGATTCAGTGGGTCTGGGGGGGCATGCTGAGATCCTGTATTGATTGTTAGCATGTGCCCAGGTGATGTGAGTGCTGTTGGGCTGAGAACTACCTGAGCACCAGGCTCCAGGCCAGACTGAGTAGCTGTGGTGCAGTGGCTGTGTCCTGATTCAGAGTATCTGAACCATGCTTACATTTGTTGCAGAGTAATAGGAGATCTGACCGTATGATTTGGGAACTAGAACTTTAAGCCCTTCTTTTACTACTGGCTTGTTAATTAATATTTGACATCTTGTTATTTAAGAATCTTTTTGGTTAAGACATGATGAATCCAGTAACTTCATATTAGGATATCAGTACTCCTAGAATGGTGGGTATCATAGTCATTAGAAACTAACCATTGAGTTGCTTGTGACATTCAGTGGTAGAGAATATGGCCCTGAGAAAATAGTAGACAAGCTCCTCCAATTTTAATGGAAAAAGAAGAGATTTTCAGGAAGTCTCATATTCTGCTGGTGAAAGTATAAATTGAAGTAACCATTTTGGAAACTATTTGACAATATTTACTAAGGATGAACATAAGTATATGTTATGACCCAAATTTTGGAAATATATTAATATATTTTAGTAAACATAGATAGTTAACAAATATATATAAAATACATATGTTTACTAAAAGACATGAATTAGAGTGTCCATAGCAGGGCAAGTCATAATAACCCCAAGCTGGAAGCTATCCACATGTCCATTTGGATGAATAAATTGTAGCATATTCACACAATGAGATGTGTGTTTATAAAAATGAAAATAAATGATCAACAATCATGCAACAATGTAAATGAATGTCACTAACAAAATGTTGAACTCAAGAAGCCGGACACAAAAGAGTTCATGCTATATGATTCCATTTATACAAAGTGCAAAAGAGCAATCTATGTTGTTAGAAGCCAGAATACTGTTTACCATTGGTGAGTTGTATTTTCTGGAAGAAAGTACAAAAGGAGCTTCTGGGGTAATAGGATTCTGCTTCACAATCTAAGTGCTCATTGTATGGGAGTGTTTGGTTTGGGAAAATTCATTGAGCTAACTGTGCAATTTTCTGTATGAGTGTTGTACTATCGTAAAAGATTAAAGAATGCACATACAAAAAGAGTGGTCAGGGTGGGACCTGGGGTTGCTGGGGGAGATGGGATTATTCAAAAAGGAAGTAACTGTGGGATATACCCAAGATAAATTTTGGGCCAATTATGTATATAGCAAACTCTGTTTTCTGGGGGTGATTTTATGGGCATATCGGTCTATGTTATATGACCTTTATTCTCTGACATGATTCAAATATAATATTCAAAATTTAAAGTATTTATTTCTATCCTGGTTTTCATCTTTACAGAAGATTTGGTGCAACTTAAATGAAGTGTGGGCCAACTACCTGGTGACCAGGTCCTTTGAGAAAAGTCAAGTGACACAATTTAGAGCAAAACATCAATAACAATTACTTCAATAATTTTGTAATGATTAGAAAAGCCATCTGCACTGCCCAATATCCCATATAATTATCAACTTTACATTTTTGTGCACTGTGTTCTGTTCTTGATTCTTACTAATGAACTATGCATGACCTTGAGCAAGTCATAAAACCTCTCTGGACAACTCGAACCCCAAACTTGACAACTCGAACCCCAAACTTGATTACCTTGACTTTTTGTTACAGTTAAAGCACTTGTTACTATCTGAGATTATCTTTTTTTTTCTTCTTGTTGTTTATTTATTTTCAGATTCCCTCTGTCTCAAAAGTTCCTTAACTCTCTGTTTTATTCATTGCTGTTTTTCTAGTGCTAGAACAGTGCATGGCACGTGGTGGAAAAATAATTTATTTAATGAATGAAAAAGCTGGACTAGATTACCAGGCTCTTTCTAGCTGTAATTTTCTGGAACTCTAACATTGCACAAGTGACTTTTCAGGTCCAGAAGGGACTCATGAGTTATGAAATTTCTGATTCCAGAATCAGAATAAAGGTAAAGTATAAGACAGTGGTTCTCAAAGCATGGAACACCTGGGGGTTCCAACAGCTCTTTTAGGAGTCCATGAGGTCAAAACTATTATTATAATAATGCTAAGACATTATTTGTAGTTATGACTCTTATTATCTCATGAGTATACAGTGGAGCTTTCCAAAGGCCACATGACATATGATACTGTAACAGACTGAATATAGAAGCAGATATTAGAATCCTGCTATCTTCTATTATGCTAAATATTAAAGAGATTTGCAAAAATGTAAATTATTGCCACTCTTCTTGCTTTTTTTTTTTTTTTTTTTTTTGCTATATGCGGGCCTCTCACTGTTGTGGCCTCTCCTGTTGCGGAGCACAGGCTCCGGACACGCAGGCTCAGTGGCCATGGCTCATGGGCCCAGCCGCTCCGCAGCATGTGGGATCTTCCCGGACCGGGGCACGAACCCGCGTCCCCTGCATCGGCAGGCGGACTCTCAACCACTGCGCCACCAGGGAAGCCCTCTTCTTGCTATTTTTTGTTTAGGAAAATAATATAATGATTTTTGCTTAAATATACTTTTTTAACATATGAGTTTAGTGTTGTTATTTTTAAATGAATTAATAACTAAATATATTAAAATGCTATAATTTCTAATGTTAAATGTAAACTGATATAACCCACATAAACTGAAGCTCTTTTCAGGTCCTCAATAATTTTTGAGAGTTTAAATGTAGCCTGAGACAAAAAGTTTGAACACAGCTGATGTAGGGAGCCATTCACAGGAAAAAATAGGAAAGGTTGGATGGCCCAGGATAGGCTGACAAGCTTGGAATAATTCTTTTTGACTTACCCTTTCCTCCTCCGGGCTGTGACCCTGCTCTGTAGTCTACCCTGTTAACAATGCATCCTACCCAATTCTGTTTTCTAGAAATCTCCATCACTGTAGTTCTCTTCCTGTACGTCAGTTGCTGAGATAGCAACAGTATGAACAGAAAATTATTCCATTTCTGTTTAGCAAACGTCCACAGAACGTATGTATCAAATGTCACTGTTTGGCCAGGAGAGTTTCGCTTGCCTGGCTTTCACATTGCTTTCCATTTTCCGGGGCTGAGAGTTGTATTTTCTCTGGTGAGTTGACTCCAACAGTTTAGCTACTTTTTATCTAGTGCAATTCAGCACATTTCAGTAGTGCCAGGGCAGCATTTTTTCATCTGTCCACACCATTTCTTACTCTGAGCAAGGAGCCCCAGGAAAGGATAAACACAGTTGGCGGAACAGCTGCTCCCAGTGATTTTAGTTGGACATGTGTGTCTGCCATCCACTTCAGAGCCACGGTCCCCGAGGAGGTGCTGGCTCTGTTCAGACGAATGCAAGGTTGGAGGAGGACCAGGATTTTAAAAAAGAAAGCCACCCCCAATTCCTCCTCCTTCTTTTCCTACTATTCTTATTCACTAACATAATGTTTCACTCTTAAGATGCACATATGTTTAGGAATTTTTAAAATGAGAATTGGATACTAAAACTAAAATTATTTTGTGATCCTGGATTTTTGGGTCACACTGAAAAATGAAGGGCTGCCCCCATAGGGTCTCACCCTGTTGGTGCACAATGAATGAGGCCAGCTGGGACCAAGTTCATGTTGCATATTGACGACAGGTTTATCTTTACACAACCTGTGGCCTTATAAAGTTTCAGTTCATTTTGAAGACAACTCTGTGAAGTCACTTAAAAATCATATTTTCTTTTCCTCAGTGCTATAGGTTGACGCCATAGAAATAGTATGGAGTCTAGAGGTTAGGAACCTTGATTTAAGTCTTATGTTGGTTATGTGCTAACTGTGACTTTGGACAAGCCACTTAACAGTTTTGAGTCTCTCCTTCTCTCTTTTTTTTCTCTCAGTAGCAAACCTGGGATAATACTTTCTATTTCATAGAATGATTGTAAATTGTATTAGATATATTTGAAATAATTTCTCAATGATAAAGCATTCATGGGTTTAACATTTTTTAAAGTCATATTACTGTCATTTGTGAGTTTTGATTTAGCCACTGCTATTACTGTTAACTCTACATGATAGATTTCATTTTTATTCTGAGGATAATAGCTCTCAACTTTTCCACATCTGCCTGCTCTTGAAGTGAAAATTAGCAAGTATCATCGTTCCTTCTAGAAGCTCAAGTGAACTCCAACACTCTAAAATTAAGTTTATAATTTTCAAAATTCCCCTAAGAAGTCGAATGGTAGAAAAAGCTCACTTTTTTGGTGTTTCATTACTTACTAAGGGAACACACAAAAGAGAGAAGAGACAAGGCTCTTGTTCTGAGGAGTGGAATATGTCAGTTTGAGTCCTTCTCACATGGCTCCTCCTTTTCCAAACAGCCCCACACACAATGGCAAATTGGCTTCTGTTGTCTTAAATATTGCTTTTGTGATTTTGTTCAGCTAGAAATGTGATAGCATAACAGTTAAAGAGATGATTTTGGAGTTTGATGTACCCTAGTTTGAGTTATAGTTTGGTCCTTCATCAACACTATGACCTTGGGCAAGTTGTGCAACCTAAATGTATTAGGTTCCTATCGCTGCTGTAACAAACAGCAAACATTTAGTGGCTTAAAACAATACAGATTTATTATCTCACAGTTTTGTAGGTAGGGACTGGTTCCTCCAGCTCATCTGTTTTCTCTGCTCCAGGTCTAACAAGTTTAAAATCAAAGTGCTGGCTGGACTCTTATGGCAGGTTCTGGGAAGAATCAGGTTCCAAGCTCATTCAGGTTGTTGGCAGAATCTTGTTCCTTGTGGTTGTAAGACTGAGGTCCTGTTTCCTTGTTGGCTGTCAGCTGGGTGTGCCCTTAAACTCCTAGAGGGTTCTCTGTGGTCCTTGCATATCAACCCCTGCACCTCAAAGCTAGCAGTGGTGCATCACATCTTTCTCAGGCTTGTAATCTCTTTGACTTCCTCTTCTGCCACGACTTTTCTCCTTCTAATCAGAGAAAATTGCCTGCTTTTAAGGGCTCAGATGATTAGATTGGGCTTGCCTGGATAATCCAGGATAATCTCTCTATTTTGAGGTCTATAACCTTAATTACATTTGCATGGTAAATGTAATTACAAAGTATGTTACCATGTAATGTAAAATAATCACAAATTCCAGGGATTAGGATGTGGACATCTTTGGGGCCTGCTATTCCATTTGCCACACTGATTTTTTGTACAGGCACACCTTGAGATATTATAGATTCAGTTCTAGACCACTGCAATAAAGTGAATATTGCAATAAAGAAAGTCACATGAATTTCTTTGGTGTCCCAGTGCATGTAAAAGTTATGTTTACACTATACTATAGACTATTAAGTGTGCAATAGCATTGTTTAAAAAACAATGTATTGAATACATACCTTAATTAAAAAATATATTATTGCTGAAACATGCTAACCATCATCTGAGGCTTCAGTAAATTGTAGTAGTAACATCAAAGATCACTAACCACAGATCACCATAATAAATACAGTAATAACAAAAAGTTTGAAATATTGCAAGAATTACCAAAATGTGACACAGAGACATGAAGTGAACAAATGCTGTTGGAAAAAGGGCATCGATAAACTTGCTAAACGCAGGGTTGTCACAAAACTTCAATTGGTAAAAAACACAATATCTGTGAAGCACTATAAAACAAAGCACAATAAAACAGTGTATGCCTGTATATAAAATCTTGATATTCATGCCTTCCCCACAGGGCAATTGTGAGGATTAAGTGGAAAAAGTTTTCTGAAGTCCAGTGTGCTAATAAATCTCATTGGCTTTCTAAAAGCTGCCATGTCACATTTAAATCTTGATCATAATATTCTCTATAATCTAATAGTGTATTAGTGATCCTATCCGTTTCTTCTCTCCAATATGCCACACCAGTCTCTTCTGATCTCGTAAGGCAGGTTTTCTCTTAGAGTCTTGTGACTATTCTCTTTTCTTTAATTTCACTCATGCTTTGCCTTGTGTGGAAGGCACTCTCCCTCTTTTCTTCTTTTATGTCCTAAAACCTTCAGCTCAAACCCCACCTATTTTCTTGGAGTGTACCGTGATTATCCCAAATCATGCTGTTCTGTCTCTGCTAAATACGTAGAATGCTTCCATTATGGATCACTGCATACTAGTTTAGATCTGGAAGAGTTTGTTCCCTCTCCTTTCCCTGCCGTTAATTCTCAGTGTGTCTGACTTGCTCTTAAGCGCTCATCATAATGCCATGTTTCCCACCTATCGGTGGTGTTTGGAGTGACCACTTCAGGTGCAAGAATACAACATTAGACAACAAAAATTCACATAGTTAGAAAGTGATTCTCTCTTCTGTTCTCTTTCAATTCTTCAGAATGTGTAAAAGATTGTTTCAATTTGGTCTTTAACACTTCTCTAATACTTGTTTTCTCTTTAAGACAAAGAAAAAGAGAGCTTTCTGGAGGCAATAATGGTTAGCTAAATGTAATAACATAATTATTTTGTTTATATCATATATTTATATATTAATATACTTAATTATGTTACTTAACATACGTACACAATTGCATATATAATTAATAATTATACAATATATAATACATGTAATATATATTTTATATCAAATTATATTGAAATCTCTCTATATATACTGTACAGTTGATACTGTTCAGGTGATGATACAGGAAAATTCATGGAAGTGGTAAATGAATGATTGATCGAAGTTGAGTGCATTGACTATTGTAGAAAGTTGGATCTGAGTTCTATCATTTATGTGTACCTAGTCCAGAGACTGGACTTCTTTGAGCTTTGGGTTCCTCACCTGTCAAATGAGACTATTACTACCTGTTTCATAGGGTAGTTGTGAAGTTGGAAAGAGGTAAATTATGCAAGGCATTTGTCACAGTGGCCAGGACATAGTGACTTCTCAGCAACAACAGCCATTATACCTCTTCCTGATTGGTGTTCTTCCTGAGGCTGATCTTTACATACCGTTCATTCTAGGTCAGATTGTCCTTGAGACGAAAGTATTCAAATATATCTCTAATTTCCCAAACATGCATTTTCATGTGTATTCTTTTTCTTCCCATCTTGTAATTGAAAACAAGGAAGATATTGCGGGAAATAGTCTTATAACAGTCCTTTTTGTTGGTTGTTGTGTCTTCATAGTGATCTCAGGATAGAATATAACATTTTTCACTGAGATTGTAAATGTATTAAAATGTTTGCATAATAAATATCTGCTTGGATCTGAGAATTCCTTCTCAGATGCTTTCTTGAAACAAATGATACTCAACATGAAAGCCTTTGTAGTGAAAGAGCCCTATCTGGTAATTAGAGGTCACAGCCCGCACCAGGGTCTGTCTGACAACTCAGGTGCATTGACTACCTAGAGAGCAGAGATGAGTGTGAGATAGTCCCTGGGGAAGTGAAGCAAGGTCGCCTGTGCACTGTTTTGAGGTTCTGCTTTTGCTAACTGCTAACATATAAATGTCTTATTCATGAATGCCATCATTTAACTTCTGTAAGTGATTTTTGGAAAAAAAAAATCTTTTACAACTCAGAGAAAAAGAAGAAATTGTTGCCTTCACATTTCGTTCTGATATCTGGTCTGTTGGGTTTAGGAAGACCTGACCTCTGACCACAGGTAGTGTACCTGACCTCCGGTAGTGTACTTGATATTCAAGGCCCTCCCCTCCCCCTCCCCCCCCAAACACCCCAAACAAAACACAACAAAACAAAAAAACCCAAAAGGGCAAGAAAAAGTCTCTTTAAATGGTCTCCTATGGTCTTCTAATTTCAGTGATTAGAAATCCAAGAATATTTAGTAAAACCATTGTTTTCTGTTAAAATACAATAAAAAGAGCTTATATTTTGGGGTCAGATTTACCTGGGTTGGAATCCCAGCAGTAGCATTGGATCTTGAGTGGTCTCCTCATCTCTCTGAGGCTCAGCTTCTTCAACTGTGAAAAGAATGAATAGTCTCTGCATTGCAGTACCTACCTACACTCTTTTAAAGCATTAAACGAGATTCTGTGATAGGGTACCTAGCTCAGTGTACCTAGTGTGTATTAGGCCCTCGGTAATTAACAGTTACCACTGCTGCTCTCTTGAAGGGGATTGGCTCAGTTACTATTACATTTTGTATATCAGTATGTCAAACTTTTCCATGGTGGCGGTTGAGGAGAGTGCTTTAAAGCCAGAAAAATGAAAGTTTGGTTAGAGAATGAAAGAAAAATCTCTAAGACAAGGGGTACTCCTTAAGGGAAGGCTTCAAGGTGGACTGTAAGGGCCACTGGTAGAGAACACTTTGTCCCCCTATAAATTTGGTTTGATCTAGCTTGGGGCAGGGTCGCAGAAAAAGTCCCAGGTCAGGGAATATCTGGCCATTATACTTACCTGCATCTGAAGAAAAATGTGAAGAGGAGGATGGAGAGACTAGGAGGGGAGGAAGATCAGGGATATTCATTTTTCTTACTGATGTGCCATCTTTGTAAATCAACTCAGTAGTTCTTTTCCTCCTAGATTTAAAATGTCAATATATTAATGCTGTTATCAAAGGGCAGATTAAATCACTGTTGGCAGAGGTGGCAGTCTGAAGGGAGATAAGTCTTCAGCTGTAAATATTCTATCCTGGCAAAGGAAAAAAAGGTTAATATCTGAACTTTCTCAATAACTTCCGTAATTTTTAAGATTATAGTTCATCATTCAGGCAAAAACTGCGTTTGAACCTACTTATAATTTTCTAACAATTAAATCATTCCTACTGAAAATTTCTATAATTTTTCATTGAAGAATATTTACTTATAAATTGATAATATGTTTAATATTATACATGCTCCTGAATAAGATAATAATATACATAAAATATAAATATATATAAAATTCAGGAGCAGATATATAATTTGTGCTCAACTGAGGTCTTATACTGTATAAATCCTATGTAAGAAGATATTATGGCAACTTAGGTGATAAATTATTTCTGGTTTTGAGCAAAGTATATTTCCCAAAGGAATAGATTTTTGGAGATCAGAATAATGACATAATCGAAAAATAGAAATCTCCAATATTCTTTACTTGCTGTTGCCTTTTCTCCAAATATGTTTAGTGTCATGTGCTTCCCAGAATGTGCCTAATCGAATCTTTCATGTCAGTGTTAAGTATGATGCTGTCTGTTATCACAAGGTTGCTTCTAAAGGAGAAGACTCTGAAACATTGCTTCCAAATTTCAATTGACTGAACACAAAACAGTTTTGATGTACTACTTGATATGCCCATAATCAAAGTGAGATATCTATTCAACATATTATCCATTCTTATTTTGGAGGGTAACATCCATAGTCTGATAGCACACCTGGAACCTCCATCCATCACAGCCCTTGCCACACTATACAGAAATTTTGCTTGGAGGTGCAGCCTCCTTATCTTTTATCTCCTTAGTCTAAATATATAGCACAGAAAAGGCATGTAGACAAGGCTCCATGAATGTTTGGGACGTGTTGGGTATATAGTTCCTGTGGGACATCCAAGAGAAGCTATCCAGTAGGCAGTATGATATATAGGTTGGAGCCCAAGAGAAGATTAATTTCGAAATCATCAGGCAAAAGTTTGTATCTGAAGCCATGTGTGTGCCTGCAAATATCAACTGAGAATTGTTAGGATGGAAAAAGTCAAAGGAAAAGATGGAATCCTGAGGGACATGAAGGTGTAAGGAATGGGCAAAATAAATTAGTTCGGCAAAGCTGACCAAGTGGAGAAGCCAAAAAAGAAGGGGTGAAATGGAGAGAATGCAATGTCCTGAAAATCATGGGAAGAAAGCTTTTAAGGAAGGAAGGAATGTTCATAATTGTCAAGTGCTACAGATAAATAAAGAACTGCAAATCGCTTAATATATTTATCAACAAGAAGTTGTGTGTGTGTGTGTGTGTGTGCATCTGTGTGTGTGTATGAGAGAGAGAGAGAGAGGCAGAGGGAGAGAGAGATCTGGTGGATGTGTGATCTAGTGGGATGATGTGGTAAAAGCCATACTGTAATAAATTGAGGAACCAATGGCAAGTAAGAAGTGGAGACAATTATTTCAAGAAGCTTAATTTTGAGAAAGGAGATAAGATTAGGGTTGTAACTGGAGGGAGAAAGAGATAGAGGGAAGTACCTGATCACAACTTAATGGTTTGGTAAGAAACCACTTAGAAATGGAGAGGTCAGTGGTGTAGAAAAATAACAGAATAGATTGATGGGCTTAGCTCTGTGAGAATCTAAGAAGGAATGGAAAGTAGAGGAGAGCTGGAGACGTTGGCCTAGTACAGGTAGAATTTGGGTGGGGCAGCACACTTCTTTCATTGTCACAGGAGGAGGGGAGGAAAGGATGAGTTTGTAGGAAGGCTTGGTGTCAGAATTTTAGGGAATTCCTATCTGATTATTTTTTATTTTCTTTATGAACTAGGAAGTTAGGTCATCTACTGGGAGTATAAGACAGGAGTTACGGGATAAGAGGTTTGGTGAAAACATGGAAGGTATAGATACGGCTTCTGTGCAGAAGAGGGAGCTGACCAAGGAAATCTAAAATTGCCAAGAAATGTTGATGCCCAGCTGGAATTGGATACTGAATTTGTAGAAGCAATGAAGAGCTTGGCTCTACATGTTTTTTCTCTAGCAGCACTCAGCAGTTTGGTACAGAAGTGGAAAGAATAAAGAGCTGGATTGATCCAGGTTTAGAATTTGCTAGAAAGGTGCGGTAAAAAAGTATAACTGAACAATAAAGTTAAAGGTAGTGTGTCAGTAAAGTTCTGTCTATCTTGTATAGTGCTTCTATAGCTGAGGCGTCATTTGCTAGAACTTTCGAGTTTATAAAATGTTTTCCTCGGGCTTCCCTGGTGGTGCAGTGGTTGAGAGTCCGCCTGCCGATGCAGGGGACACGGGTTCGTGCCCCGGTCCAGGAAGATCCCACATGCCGCGGAGCGGCTGGGCCTGTGAGCCATGGCCGCTGAGCCTGCGCATCCAGAGCACAGGCTCCGCAACGGGAGAGGCCACAACAGTGAGAGGCCCGCGTACCGCAAAAAAAAAAAAAAATGTTTTCCTCATTTTATTATATTTCTTCTCTGGACAAGAAGCCCGTCTCCATAAAAGCCCTATTTTCCATTTGGAGGAGTGGACTTGGGAAAGTTAAGTATGTTGTTCAGCATCCCATCCACGTCTGGTGAAGTTGGTACTGGAGCTCAGATCTTCTGGCACCAAATCCATCTTCTTTCCACCAGATCTCATTTTCTCCACACATAAAAAAGAAATTAGAAGTAACTCCTAATAGAATGCAATTTAATTAAAGTTCATTTCTTTTCTACCTCATCATGGACAATTGAGAGAATGGGCTCGGGGACCATATTGCTCGGGTTCAGATTCTGACTCTACCTCTCGTTAGCTGTGTAAACCTTGGTCAAATTACTCTACCTCTTTGTTTCACATTTCTTATTGGTAATATGTGGATAATAATATTACTTTTGTCGTATAACTGTTGTAAAGCGTGAATGAGTTAATACAGGCAAAACAGAACAATACATGGCACTTTTCAAGTATTTATTTCAAGTATTCAATAAATGTTAGCTATTATTATTGCTGAATTCTTGGCAACCTCCATGAATTCAGTCTCCCAGTAAGCTTGCCTCAGGTAAATGGCTGTTCGTTTCTTGAACCTCAGGTTAATTTCCTTAATCTTCCACTTCCGTTACTTTATTGCAACTGAGATAGGTGATCACCCAACTTTCCATCTACTCATCCACATTTCCCAGCTATCTTGCAGGCAGTTGGAGCTACATGGCTAGATTTGCCCAATGAGTGAGAGCTGGACATGATGTCTTTCACTCCTGGATTAAAAGATAGAACTACTGCTCAATCCTCCATTTCTGTTTTGTTTCCTGCCATAGCAACAGAAGAAGCCATGTATTCTACATAGAAAAGCTAGAGAATGGGACACCATCATTAATCCAAGATCTCTGAGTTACTGCATGAAAAACTGTTGCTCTGGAGAGCCCCCTAGCACTACAGTAGACCTCTTGTGCATGAGAAATAAATCCTTGTTATGTTTAAGCTACTGAGGTTTGGGGGTTATTGATTATTGTGGCATAATTTAATCTAATAGGATTAATACACCTGTGTTCTTGCTTGAGTCAAATTGAAAGAAAAATACTTAGTTCACTGTTAATGACAATTCAGGGGTGAATTGTTATATAAAATAACAATGTAGCAATATGTTGTCAAGGAATGCTTGTGGTGCTTGATAATAAATCAGTGCTAAGGTATTATACATTCAGTCCTTTCTAGAGGCAAAATTCAGTCCTCTCCTCTTTTATATAAAATTTCTAAAAGGTGAAGAGAAGTTTAAAAATTTCTTTGAGGAGCTTCAACCATCCACTGAGGTTACTGGCAAAAGTACTTGAAGTGGATAACATAGTAATAGTTGTTCATAGACAGTGTCTGAACACGACCTTGACTTTGAATAAGAAAATCAAAGAACCATTGACTCTCAGAGCAGGAGGAGGTTTTATAGGTGTCTACCAAATCATGTTTTTTCTCTTCTAAAGGGTCATCCACTCTTGGACATCTCACCTGGTGGATCACTGCAGATGGCACTATTTTTAAGACAGTTCTGCTTTGAAGGGGGGGAACATTAAATGTTTTCTTCTGGTAGATCTGGCTCCATGTTTCTTTAACTTAACCTTTTCTTTTATGTTTTCTTTTCTTCTTTCTTCCCTCCTTCCCTCCTTCCTTTCCTTCCTTCCCTTCTCTCTCTCTCTCTCTCTCTCTCTCTCTCTCTCTGTCTCTTTCTTTACTTTTTTCTTTAAGGCTTTTCTTTTATGTTTCTATACTATGTTCCCTTTTAACCAGACAGAGTGTCTGACCATGGTAGGCCTGGCTTCATGTGGCTGCCCATGCTTTTTGCTCAAGGTATACTAAAAATTCCCATGAGAATGGTGCAGTTACACACATTCATGCTTTTCAAGTGCTTATACATTTTTGTGTTCAGAAGCAGAGAGACCCTTGAGGTCTGGGTGACAAAAACCACACAGACGAAGAGAAACAAAGATAGGGCTATTGGGGAGAACTTAGATAAAAGGACCCTTTTGCTCTACATGCCTGACTGGATTCAGTAATTTCAGTGGCATAGCTGGGACGAGGCTGGGTTTTGTCCCTACAGAATCATAGGGAGTGACACACATTCCAGGGGGCACCAATCAGGGACAGCAGGCAATGGTGAAGGAGAAATGACCTATGTGTAGAGTGAGGGTGTAGGATTACAATTTTTTATCATACTCTGTAAAAATGTATTAGTTGTATTAATGGTTATAAGATGTTTCTGTAGGAAAAAAACATTTCTATAAAAAATGTTTTTAGGGCCTCCCTGGTGGCGCAGTGGTTGAGAGTCCGCCTGCCGATGCAGGGGATACGGGTTCGTACCCCGGTCTGGGAGGATCCCATATGCCGCGGAGCGGCTGGGCCCGTGAGCCATGGCCGCTGGGCCTGCGCATCCGGAGCCTGTGCTCCGCAACGGGAGAGGCCACAGCAGTGAGAGGCCCGCATACCGCAAAAAGAAAAAAAATAAAAAAATAAAAAATAAAAAATGTTTTTAAGCAATACTATTTATGTATGCTGACTTTTTAATTAGCTTTTGAAATGCAGTATCATTAGTTCTCATAACCAGGATGATTTGGGGTGGTTTATTAGTGAACTTTTATTATTACTAGGTGACATGCTAGTAAAATTGTCAGTGCTTTCTTGAAATCTGAATAAAAATAAATTTTAAATTCCTAAATTCAGACCAGTTCTCTTAGGTAAATCACAAATGCTTAGATTTAAGTGGATCTTTATTCTTGTGCTTAATAATTGAAGTTGGGAAAACTAGTTCTTTTAATGATTTTCTTTTGCTTAAATCTAAGAATGCTTATTAGTGACTCAGTGCAGTTGTTCCCTTTATTCTTTTCTTATTGAGCTATCAAACAGTTTTGCCAAAGGCTTCTCTGTTTGCCTTGCTACTGTTTTTTTCCTCATGAATTATGGTGCAATTCAACTGGGTCCGGTGCTTTGTCGAATTGAATAGTTTTAATTGCCTTATTTGCAATGGGAAAATCTTTTAATATTTCACTTTGCCCCTCAAGAAATTATATTTTCATCCATATGACACATTTCTCTCTCCTTCATTAATGAAAAGCAAAATAAAGCTACATGCTTAGACCTTCATTTATAGATCTTATCATCCCCTCCCACCCATCTCTTTAATTGTGATTGAAAAAAGAAATAGAGATTTAACTCAATGAATCCATTTCATGCTTCCTCTGTTGGTAGATAATCTTCATTATATTTCTCTAACCAGTGTCTTTCTGCACTGAGAAAAGCGGTGACTGGTTAAATCACTATCTAGGAGCTTCTTTTTGTGGCCTCAGAAACCTTTTCTGCTCACTTGTCAGAGTCTACGTCACCCTCCTGTGGTCTGGCTAGGGGCTGTCCTTCGCTTGCTTTTGCATAAACCAGCCTACAAGAAGAAAGTCCTTAAGACCGAAATATCGTTAGGGCAAATGTGCTAGGCTTTGCTGACCGCTGGAATAAGAGGATGGAGAATTTTATGTTTCCATTATCCATGGCATGCTCTGTTGATTTCCTTTGAATATTGCTCCTTACCATCCGATATCACTGCCATCATACAGTTATGTTTCACTTTTTGTTGCTGTAACTGGCTTCAAATAAAATTTGCTCTTTGAAATATGCTTTTCAGTCTTCATGCTCAAATCTTATTTTGGTTTAAATCATGAATTTTCCCCACCAAAAAATCTTGCTTATGTTTAATGTGACTGAATGAAAAAAATTCTCATCATACGACTATGCCCAAAGCATTCTCTTTTCTTCCCCCCTTTTTTTTTTTTTTTTTTTTTTTTTTTTTTTTTTTTTTTTTTTTTTTTTTTTTTTTTTTTTTTAAATTAAATTAAATTTATTTATTTATACAGCAAGTTCTTATTAGTTATCTATTTGATACATATTAGTGTATACATGTCAATCCCAATCTCCCAATTCATCCCACCACCACCACCCTTGCCCCGCTTTCCCCCCGTGGTGTCCATACGTTTTTTCTCTACATCTATGTCTCTATTTCTGCCTTGCAAACTGGTTCATCTGTACCATTTTTCTAGATTCTACATATATGTGTTAATTTACGATATTTGTTTTTCTCTTTCTGACTTACTTCACTCTGTATGACAGTCTCTAGGTCCATCCACATCTCTACAAATGACCCAAGTTCATTCCATTTTATATATGTACTACGTCTTTTTTATCCATTCGTCTGTCAATGGGCATTTAGGTTGCTTCCATGACCTGGCTATTGTAAATAGTGCTGCAATGAACATTGGGGTGCATGTGTCTTTTTGAATTATGGTTTTCTCTGGGTATGTGCCAGCAGTAGTGGGATTGCTGGGTCCTATGGTAGTTCTATTTTTAGTTTTTTAAGGAACCTCCATATTGTTCTCCATAGTGGTTGTATCAATTTACATTCCCACCAACAGTGCAAGAGGATTCCCTTTTCTCCACACCCTCTCCAGCATTTGTTGCTTGTAGATTTTCTGATGATGCCCATTCTAATTGGTGTGACTTTCAATACGCTTCCCTGGGGCAGTAGTGATTATCTTCCCAATAGCTTGGGCAGCTTGGTGAAGAAGATCAGAGGCTGACTTCAGCTTTTCATAGCTCTCCATCTTTCTACTTCCTAAATTCCCATTCCTTTTACTTGAGCAGTGGTTCATCAAATATTTAACAGCAGCAGAAGTTTCTCCTAGAAACTTGTTAGAAATGCAAATTCCCAGCTGAGGCTCCGGAAATCATTGTTTTGACAAGCCTTCTGATTCTCGCTAAAGCTTGAGACCCCTTGCTCTCCTTCTGATCTGAGAGAGAGGGAGAGGGGGAAAGAGAGAGAAAGCCCAGGAAAGAATGCTTAAAAAAAATGAAGATCTGGGCTTCCCTGGTGGCGCAGTGGTCGAGAGTCCGCCCGCCGATGCAGGGGACACGGGCTCGTGCCCCAGTCCGGGGAAATCCCACATGCCGCGGAGCGACTGGGCCCGTGAGCCATGGCCGCTGAGCCTGCGCGTCCGGAGCCTGTGCTCCGCAACGGGAGAGGCCACAACAGTGAGAGGCCTTCTCCGGAGGGATCGAATCAGCGCATGTCCCCGGCGCCGGCTGCCCCGGGGCCGCAGTGCCGCCGCGCCGGGTCTGTGTGTGGTCAACTCGGCCGGCCCCCACCCCACCTCTTCCCCCTTTTTAATCGTTTCTTTTTCATTTTTTATTTGAAAACTTCAAATGTACATAAAGAGTGAAAAGGAAAAGTGTAATGATCCCTCATTACCCATCATCCAATGGAAAAAATTATCAATATGTTGCCAAACTTGATTCATCTATACCTCCCACTTTCCATTCTATGCTGGTTATTTGTATTTAACAGCTTTATTGAGGTATAAGATTCATAGAATTCACCCACTGTAAGAGTACAAGATGATGATTTTTAGTAAATTTATACAGATGTTCAAAAATTACCACAATCTTGTTTTAAAACATTTTATCACCCCAATAAGTCCCCATGGACCCCCTCCTCCCCACTCCCATTGCCTGTTTATAGTCAATTCCTGCTCCCAACCTGAGCTCCAGGCAACCATTGATCTGCTTTATATCTCCATAGACTTGCCTCTTCTGGATGTTTCATATATGGAGAATTATACAATATGTAATCTTTTGTTTCTTCCACTTAGCATAATATTTTTGAGGTTCATCCCTGTTGTAGCATATATAAGTACTTCAATTATTTTTAAAACTGAAGAGTATTCCAGTATATAGATAGATGACATTTTGTTTATGCACTCATAAATTGATGCATATTTGTATGTAGGTTGGGGCTTTTGTGCTATAAAAATGCTATGAACATTCATTTAAAAGTCCTTTTGTGTACATATTTTCATTTTTCTTGGGTAGATACATAGGTGTGGAATTTCTGGGATATATGGTAGTTTTTTAAGAAACTGGAAACCTGTGTTCTGAAGCAGTTGCGCCTGTTTACATCTCTACCAGCAATGTGTGAGTTCCAGTTTCTCCACATTCTCCCCAACACTTGCATTTCTCTCCATTTTATTATAGCCATTCGACTGCATAGGAAGTGGTATCTCTTGTGGTTTTAATTTGCATATCCCTAATGACTAATGATGTGGAGCATCTTTTCATGTACTTATTAGCCCTTCATATATCTTCTCTAGTGAAAAGTCTATTCATGTATTGTGTTCGTGTATTAACTGCGTTGTTTGTCTTATTATTGAGACACAAGAGTTTTGTTTGTTTTCATGTTCTAGACATAAATCCCTTATGAGATATATAACTTATGAATTTTTCTCAATCCAATCTGTGGTTGTCCTTTCATTTGATTACTGATATATATTTTTTAACATCTTTATTGGAATATAATTGCTTTACAATGGTGTGTTAGTTCCTGCTGTATAGCAAAGTGAATCAGCTATATGTATACATATATCCCTATATCCCCTCCATCTTGCACCTCCCTGCCACCCTCCCTATCCCACCCCTCTAGGTGGTCACAAAGCACTGAGCTGATCTCCCTGTGCTATATAGCTGCTTCCCACTAGCTATCGATTTTACATTTGGTAGTGTATATATGTCAGTGCCATTCTCGCACTTTGTCCCAGCTTACCCTTACCCCTCCCCATGTTCTCAAGTCTATTCTGTGCATCTGCATCTTTATTTCTGTCCTGCCAGGAGGTTCTTCAGAACCCCCCCTTTTTTTTTTGGTTCCATATATATGTGTTAGCATACAGTATTTGTTTTTTCCTTTCTGACCTACTTCACTCCGTATGACAGACTCTATGTCTATCCACCTCACTACAAATAACTCAATTTCATTTCTCTTTCTGGCTGAGTAATATTCCATTGTATATATGTGCCACATATTCTTTATCCATTCATCTGTCGATGGACACTTAGGTTGCTTCCATGTCCTGGCTATTGTAAATAAAGCTGCAATGAACATTGTGGTACATGACTCCTTTTGAATTATGGTTTTCTCGGGGTATATGCCCAGTAGTGGGATTGCTGGGTCATAGGGTAGTTCTATTTTTAGTTTTTTAAGGACTCCATACTGTTCTCCATAGTGGCTGTATCAATTTACATTCCCACCAAAAGTGCAAGAAGGTTCCCTTTTCTCCACACCCTCTCCAGCATTTATTGTTTGTAGATTTTTTGATGATGGCTATTCTGACTGGTGTGAGGTGATACCTCGTTGTAGTTTTGATTTGCATTTCTCTAATGATTAGTGATGTTGAGCATCCTTTCATGTGTTTGTTGGCAATCTGTATATCTTCTTTGGAGAAATGTCTATTTAGGTCTTCTGCCCATTTTTGGATTGGGTTGTTTGTTTTTTTGATATTGAGCTGCATGAGCTGCCTGTACATTTTGGAGATTAATCCTTTGTCAGTTGCTTCGTTTGCAACTATTTTCACCCATTCTGAGGGTTGTCTTTTCATCTTGTTTATGGTTTCGTTTGCTGCGCAAAAGCTTTTCAGTTTCATTATGTCCCATTTGTTTATTTTTGCTTTTATTTCCATTTCTCTAGGAGGTGGGTCAAAAAGGATCTTGCTGTGATGGATGTCATATAGCGTTCTGCTTATGTTTTCCTCTAAGAGTTTGATGGTGTATGGCCTTACATTTAGGTCTTTAGTCCATTTTGAGTTTATTTTTGTGTATGGTGTTAAGGGAGTGTTCTAATTTCGTTCTTTTACATGTAGCTGTCCAGTGTTCCCAGCACCACTTATTGAAGAGGCTGTTTTTTCTCCACTGTCTATTCTTGCCTCCTTTATCAAAGATAAGGTGACCATATGTGTGTGGTTTTATCTCTGGGTTTTCTATCCTGTTCCATTGATCTGTATTTCTGTTTTTGTGCCAGTACCATACTCTCTTGATTACTGTAGCTTTGTAGTATAGTCTGAAGTCTGGGAGCCTGATGTATCCACCTGCATTGTTCTTTCTCAAGATTGCTTTGCCTATGTCTTTTGTGTTTCCATACAAATTGTGAAATTTTTTGTTCTAGTTCTGTGAAAAATGCCATTGGTAATTTGATAGGGATTGCATTGAATCTGTATATTGCTTTGGGTAGTAGAGTCATTTTCACAATGTTGATTCTTCCAATCCCAGAACATGGTATATCTCTCCATCTGTTTGTATCGTCTTTAATTTCTTTCATCAGTGTCTTATTGTTTTCTGCAAACAGGTCTTTTGTCTCCTTAGGCAGATTTATTCCTAGGTGTTTATTCTTTTTGTTGCAGTGTTAAATGGGAGTGTTTCCTTAATTTCTCTTTTAGGTTTTTCATCATTAGTGCATAGGAATGCAAGAGATTTCTGTGCATTAATTTTGTATTCTGCTACTTTACCAATTTCATTGATTAGCTCTAGTAGTTTTCTGGTATCCTCTTTAGGATTCTCTATGTATAGTATCATGTCATCTACAAACAGTGACAGTTTTACTTCACCTTTTCTTATTTGGATTCATTTTATTTCTTTTTCTTCTCTGATTGCTGTGGCTAAAACTTCAAAAGTATGTTGAATAATAATGGTGAGAGTGGGCAACCTTGTCTTGTTCCTCATCTTGGTGGAAATGGTTTCAGTTTTTCACCATTGAGAAAGATGTTGGCTGCGGGGCTTCCCTGGTGGCGCAGTGGTTGAGAGTCCGCCTGCTGATGCAGGGGACATGGGTTCATGCCCCGGTCCGGGAGGATCCCACATGCTGCGGAGCGGCTGGGCCCGTGAGCCATGGCCGCTGAGCCTGCGCGTCTGAAGCCTGTGCTCTGCAATGGGAGAGGCCACAACAGTGAGAGGCCCGCGTATCGCAAAAAAAAAAAAAAAAAAGATGTTGGCTGTGTGTTTGTCATATATGCCCTTTATCATGTTGAGGTAAGTTCCTTCTATGCCTACTTTCTGGAGAGTTTTTATCATAAACAGGTGTTGAATTTTGTTGAAAGCTTTTTTTGCATCTATTGAGATGATCATATGGTTTCTCTCCTTCAGTTTGTTAATATGGTATATCACATTGATTGATTTGTGTACATTGAAGAATCCTTGCATTCCTGGGATAAACCCCACTTGATTATGGTATTTGATCTTTTGAATGTGCTGTTGGATTCTGTTTGCTAGTATTTTGTTGAGGATTTTTGCATCTGTGTTCATCAGTGATATTGGCCTATAGTTTTCTTTTTCTGTGACATCTTTGTCTGACTTTGGTATCAGGGTGATGGTGGCCTTGTAGAATGAGTTTGGGAGTGTTCCTCCTTCTGCTATGTTTTGGAAGAGTTTGAGAAAGATAGATGTTGTCTCTTCTCTAAATGTTTGATAGAGTTCGCCTGTAAAGCCATCAGGTCCTGGGCTTTCATTTGTTGGAAGATTTTTAATCATAGTTTCAATTTCAGTGCTTGTGATTGGTCTGTTTATATTTTCTGTTTCTTCCTGGTTCAGTCTTGGAAGGTTGTGCTTTTCTAAGAATTTGTCCATTTCTTCCAGGTTGTCCATTTTATTGGCATATGGTTGCTTGTAGTAATCCATCATGATCCTTTGTGTTTCTGCAGTGTCAGTTGTTACTTCTTTTTCATTTCTAATTCTGTAGATTAGAGTCTTGTCCCTTTTTTTCTTTATGAGTCTGGCTTATGGCTTTTCAATTTTGCTTATCTTCTCAAAGAACCAGCTTTTAGTTTTATTGATCTTTGCTATGATTTCCTTCATTCATTTATTTCTGATCTGATCTTTATGATTTCTTTCCTTCTGCTAACTTTGGGTTTTTTTTTGTTTTTCTTCCTCTAATTGCTTTAGCTGTAAGATTAGGTTGTTTACTTGAGATTTTTCTTGTTTCTTGAGGCAGCATTGTATTGCTATACACTTCCCTCTTAGAACTGCCTCTGCTGCATCCCATAGGTTTTGGGTCATCGTGTTTCCATTGTCATTTGTTTCTAGGTATTTTTTGACTTCCTCTTTGATTTCTTCAATGATATCTTGGTTATTTAGTAGTGTATTGTTTAGCCTCCATGTGTTTGTATTTTTTACAGTTTTTTTCCTGTAATTGATATCTAGTCTCATAGTGTTGTGTTTAGAAAAGATACTTGGTACAATTTCAATTTTCTTAAATTTACCACAGCTTGATTTGTGACCCAAGTTATGATCTGTCCTGGAGAATGTTCCATGAGCACTTGAGAAGAAAGTGTACTCTTTTGTTTTTGGATGGAATGTCCTATAAATATCAGTTAAATCCATCTTGTTTAATGCATCATTTAAAGCTTGTGTTTCCTTACTTATTTTCATTTTGGTTGATCTGTTCTTTGGTGAAAGTGGGTGTTAACATCCCCTACTATTATTGTGTTACTGTCGATTTCCCTTTTTATGGCTGTTAGCATTTGCCTTATGTATTGAGATGCTTCTATGTTGGGTGCATAAATATTTACAATCATTATATCTTCCTCTTGGATTGATCCCTTGATCATTATGTAGTGTCCTTCTTTGTCTCTTGTCATAGTCTTTATTATAGTCTATTTTGTCTGATATGGGAATTGCTACTCCAGCTTTCTTTTGATTTCCATTTGCATGGAGTATCTTTTTCCATCCCCTCACTTTCAGTCTGTATGTGTTCCTAGGTCTGAAGTGGGTCTCTTGTAGACAGCATATCTATGGGTCTTGTTTTGTATCCATTCAGCCAGTCTATGTCTTTTCATGGGAGCATTTAATCCATTTACCTTTAAGGTAGATATTGATGTGTATGTTCTTATTACCATTTTCTTAAATGTTTTGGGTTTGTTATGGTAGGTCTTTTCCTTCTTTTGTGTTTCCTACCTAGAGAAGTTCCTTTAGCATTTTTTGTAAAGCTGGTTTGGTGGTGCTGAATTCTCTTAGCTTTTGCTTGTCTGTAAAGGTTTTAATTTCTCTGTTGAATCTGAATGAGATCCTTGCTGGGTAGAGTAATGTTGGTTGTAGGTTTTTCGCTTTCATCACTTTAAATATGTTTTGCCACTCCCTTCTGGCTTGCAGAATTTCTGCTGAAAGATTAGCTGTTAACCTTATGGGGATTCCCTTGTATGTTATTTGTTGATTTTCCCTTGCTGCTTTTACTACTTATTCTATTTCATTTTTTTTGTGTGTGGTATGCGGGCCTCTCACTGCTGTGGCCTCTCCTGTTGCAGAGCACAGGCTCTGGACGCGCAGGCTCAGCGGCCATGGCTCATGAGCCCAGCCACTGCACGACATGTGGGATCCTCCTGGCCCGGGGCACGAACCCATGTCCCCTGCATCGGCAGGCGGACCTTCAACCACTGCGCCACCAGGGATGCCCCTCTATTTCATTTTTGATAGTTTGATTAATATGTGTCTTGGCATGTTTCTCCTTGGATTTATCCTGTATTGGACTCTTTGCGCTACCTGGACTTGATTGACTATTTCTTTTCCCATATTAGGGAAGTTTTCAACTATAATCTCTTTAAATATTTTCTCAGTCTCTTTGTTTTTCTCTTCTGGGACCCCTATAATTCGAATGTTGGTGCATTTAATGTCGTCCCAGTGGTCTCTTGAGACTGTCCTCAATTGTTTTCATTCTTTTTTCTTTCTTCTGCTCTGGTATTTATTTCTCCTATTTTGTCTTCCAGGTCACTTATCCATTCTTCTGCCTCAGTTATTCTGGTATTGAATCCTTCTAGAGAATTTTAAATTTCGTTTATTGTGTTGTTCATCATTGTTTGTTTGCTTTTTAGGTCTTCTAGGTCCTTGTTAAACGTTTTTTGTATTTTTTCCATTCTGTTTCCAAGATTTCGGGTCATCTGTGCTATCATTACTCTGGATTCTTTTTCAGGTAGACTGCCTATTTCCTCTTCATTTTTTTGGTCTGGTGGGTTTTTACCTTGCTTCTTCATCTGCTGCGTATTTCTCTGTCTTCTCACTTTGCTTAACTTACTGTGTTTGGGATCTCCTTTTCGCATGCTGCATGTTTGCAGTTCCTGTCATTTTTGGTGTCTGCCCGCAGTGGGTAAGGTTCAGTGGGTTGTGTAGGTTTCCGGGTGTAGGAGACTGATGCCTGTGTTCTGGTGGATGAGGTTGGATCTTGCTTTCTGGTGGGTAGGACCACGTCCAGTGGTGTGTTTTGGGGTGTCTGTGACCTTATTATGATTTTAAGCAGCCTCTCTGCTAATGGGAGGGGTTGTGTTCCTGTCTTACCAGTTGTTTGGCATGGTGTGTCCAGCACTGGAGCTTGCTGGTCATTGAGTGAAGCTTGGTCTTGGCGTTGAGATGGAGATCTCTGGGAGAGCCCTCACAGATTAATATTATGTGGGGCCAGGAGCCTGTGGTAGTGCAATGTCCTGAACTTGGCTCTCTCCACTCAGAGGCTCAGGCCTGACTCCTGGTCGGAGCAACAAGACCCTGTCAGCCACACGGTTGCTTGAATGGTCCTTCAGATGTTGTCTTTATATGATTAAGAGGGCAGTCTTCTGGAGGCACATGTCTCCTTTCTTTATGCATCAAGTCCAAAGTGATACAAGCAGCTCTGGAATTTACTGCTTTCTGTAGGATTCTTTTCCCTGTCTGCTTATAGCACTCCCGACATGCCCTTCTAATCAAAATGAAACAAAATAACAGCGTACCATGTATATTAGCTTCCTAGGTCTGCCATTACAAAGTACCACCAATATGATGGCTTAAAACAACAGAAATTTATTCTCTCACAGTTCTGGAGATCAGAAATCTGAATCAAAGTATCAGCAGGGCTGTACTGCTTGTGTGAAGGATATAGGGAGAGGGCAGAAGGATCTAGGGAAGATTCCTTCCAGCTTCTGGTAACTCTAAGTGTTGTTTTTTTGTGTGGCAGCCTGACTCCAATCTCTGCCTCTGTCTTCATAAGGACTCTCCCTTTGTCTCTGTGCCTCAAATCTCCTTTTGCTTTTCTCTTGTAAGGACATCTGCCATCGGATTTAGGGTCCACCCCAAATTCTGAATCATCACCACATCACGAGAACCTTAATTTAATGAAACTTGCAAAAACTCTTTTTCCAAATAAGGTCATATACACAGGCTTAAGGGATTAGGGTGCAGACATATCTTTTTGGGAAACACAATTCCCCAGTACATCATGGCAGCACCACATCCCATGTCATCACTACATCATGACAACTCATTATCTCCTTCACTTTCAATTTTTACATTTGATTTCCAACTTATTAGTTGAAAGTCTTAAAATTTAGGATATCAGCCACAAGAGTTGGGGTCAAGGCCTCAAATCTCTCATAATGAGATTTGGTCAAACCATTTGGTGGGACTATTTGTATCTGTGGTGAACTGAACTGAGTCCATGAAGGTCTCGGAGGACAGATTTGGACTAGAAATGCCTTCCTTGCATCCCTGGTATAAGTTTTTCCTTCATCTCACACCAACTCAGAGAATGGGGAAGGGAAGTTGCTTGAGACTTGAAAATGACCTTGTTAAGGTGATTGAAGTTTGAGTTGACTGGGTTTAAATCCTAAACAGACCGAATAATTTCCCCAAAGATTGTTTTCAACTGAAAGATACTTAGTTAACTTGAAGTGGCAAGATGAAGTGTTTTCAGCTACTGAGAGAAACTGGAGGTTTGTGAGCAAGTTGAGTTCAGTAAGAAAATAACATTTCTGTACATCTGAGTGGGACACATGTTAGAGTGGCTAGAAGTACAGTATTTTATTTATTTTTTGTTACATTTTCAACTTTCTGTTGTCTGTTTTATTTTAACTCCCTATGCAACTATGGCTCTTGTAAGGCTGATATTTACACAGAATTGCAAAAGTTGTAGTGATAAATGAGAACTTAAAGAAAAATGCCACTAACTGTCAGAGTATAATTTTCAAAATATTTAAATCCTGACTTTCATACAAATATAGAGGAAACATGTCAAAGATTTATTTAATTCATTTTCAAGGAAACCAGTATGATGATAAGCCTGATTCAAAAGATAAATAGAAGAAAAGTATTATTGATTCCCTCAGGGAAGTTATACTGAGATAAACTTACTAAGTTGGGGCCTAAACTGGTTAATGTCTTACAGGAAGATAAAACCATAACCTTTGAGTTTATTTTTTCCTACTGGAAATAAATAATTTGTATTTCCATCAGACAAAAATCTATAACTTAATATGTAACTTCATAGAATATTGGCTTATTAATAAATAATAAATGGCAAGTCAAACACTGCTATATCCCCTGATATAGTTAAAGAGTCAGTGGGTAGATCTATTAGTTCATGCTCCCGTATCACATTAAAAGAACATAAGGTGCTTCTTTTGCCTTATTTTCAAGATTTGCGTTTTTTTTTTCTTAGCAGATACTTCATTATGATCTTTAAAGCTAGGGCCTTATTTCATTGCTATATACTCTATTGGAATTTAGAGCAAAAAATAAAAACATAGCCGTAGATTTTGTTCTGTTTAGGAGCAATGAGAGATAAGAAATTTAAGAGTAGCAGAATATGCCACCCCCAAATATGCCACTTGGCATAAGGATTATTTGAGCCAAAGGTATTTGAGAAGTAGATAGAAGAAAAGCTCTCTGCCCCCTCCCTATATGCCTAAAAGCAGGACACAAATTTGTAAAGGTATCCCTCTCACCCCTCTCTACCAGAAAGGACAGAAGTTAATCACCAGAGTAAGTCTAGATGCTTATCAGCCCACGTACAGCACCAGAGGAATCTACATAAGAAACCTTGCTAGTTAGCCCTTATCTACCATTACTTTTCCTTATACATTTGCCTTCCCACAGTTTGCCACCCCTGGAAGTTCAAAGTCCTTTTCCTTTATCTCGTCACTTCTCTAAAAAATTTATTGTTATTTTGTTAAGATGCCCTAGTTCTAAAGACCCCTTTGAGCACAGCATTGAGTTCTCCCATGTGTGAATGTGATGCCTATGTTAAAACTACAGAAAAACTTCTGTAGTTTTTCTCTTGTTAAGCTGTCTTTCATCAGTATAATTTATAGGGTCCTAGCTGGAGAACCTAGGAGGGTGGAGGGAAAAATAATTTTTTCCTCCCCTACAAAATCAAAGGAAAAATTTGGAGAAACTTAAATTAAAAATTACCTTTTGGTATCTCAAGTCATCAGTTTTAGGGCTGAATCTTTCTAAAACAGAGTCCTCCCTTTGGATACTTCACCAAGAAAGGTGCTGTTGAACTTTGTACTTCTCTGTTTTCTATGAGCTTTAGTTACGTACTTCAGATTTAGAAGCATTAGTTTGATCACAGTTCTCAAGGGCAGAAAGTATCTTAATCATTAGCGGTCAGCAAGCTGGTCCTATTAATGCTTCTACTAACTTCCTAGATCCAGTATCTCAGTGGTTTTCAAACTTGGCTTCACATTAGCATCACTGTGGAGCTTCTAAACATCTGAATGCCCAGGTGTGACCAGTTAAGAGTCTCTGTTTTGGGGATCCAGGCATTGGGTGGGGTGGGGGGGGAAGCCTGTCCAAATGATTCCAGTGCATCGCCAAGTTTGGAAACCACTTCTACATTTTAATGTTTTCTTATGCTTACTCTTTTTCCCCCCTACAAACAGTCATTAGAAAGAGAGATGTATCTGGCCAGTGTCAGAAAGAACCTTTGTTCTAATGGTATCTCCAACCCTCCTTTCCAATTTCTTTTTCCTAGACTGAAAATAATGAAGAATCTGGAGAATACTTGGAGGCATTCTATGCTTACAGCATTGCTCTTTATCGTGGCAGCCAGACCATTTCCTAGTAAACTTCTAGAGCTTTGCATAGGAAAAGACACTCCTGCTTTTACTTGGAAACCAGCAACCCCAGGAGACACCAGTCACTTCGACACTAGGGCAAGAATCTAGGGTAGTGCTGTCCACTCCGTAAAAGTCTTTGTTGTTGTGTGTTATGTGTAATTGACATTGAGATGTGCAGTACTTTTCTGAGTGTACCTCCTCCTTTCTTTCCAATTGAAACTGCTCACTGGAATGTAGTTTTCAAGGTATTGTTACAGGACAATCTTAAATCTATTCTTATTTAATTAAAAAAAAAGGATTTCTCAAAATTTCAGACTTTAATATTAGTAATAGGTTACACACAATGAAACTTACAAATGATTTGAGCCACACACACCAGCATCCCTGAGAAAAGCTGAGATATAGAAACACAGATGGAACACAAACTCTTTGCAGTTCTGGGACCTCTCTAAGATCTATTAGGATAGATTGTTCACTGAAGTTTGCCCTGACCTCCAAGAAAACCTCCTCCCCTCTGCCAACCCTATGTCCATGCTGAAAAATTTCTAAAACAAACCCCAACTTCTATTCTTTCCAAGAGTTGAATAACCACTCAAAACTCAAAAGATACCTCATTTCTAGACTGGTTGTATAAATTATGACATAGCAATATGATGAAATTTTGGAGAACCATTAAAACAATACTCATGGAAGCAATGCAGGGGTGTGGAATAATGTCTGATAATAAATATGGGGGAAAAGCATAAATAAAAATAGGCCTATACAACTCTTAAATATGTGTGTGCCAATGGGTGAGAATTAGAGGAAAACATACAACAGTGAAAATTATTCAGTTTTTTTATATTGAAACAGAAAACAGTATTTAAAATAGATCTACTACCCCTGCCCCCAGTGCATTTGTATTAGAAACGTTATGATTCCAGGGTCCTAGATTTTGGCTGAGTGTCCATTTTCAGGGCTGGCTTAGATTAAAGGGAAATTTTTTTCCCTTGGGTTTTAATTTCTGAAAATACCTTTTTGGGGATGTTATGTCTCTTTGTATACAAATTATAATTTTAGAAATTATTAGAAAAATTCAGGTATTTTTATCTTTGCCTTGAACTATTTTGTGGTATTATATATCTCCTGTCTCATGTTTCTAATGACCACCCTCCCTTTTAGTAATATGGTGATTTTCTGCACCAGACTTCTAGGGGAAATAGTGAAAATTTCTATGTTCTCTTTCTGCTCCTTTGTTGCATAATGTCCATTAATTCAGTAGGGCTCAAAATAACCAGTAAATGGCAGGCAGGGTACAGCACTCTTAGCAGTAAAGATATCAACATTAAAAATCATGTTAGCATTTCACACTCCAGCAAGATTTTAAAAAACCCGACTCATAGCCTCTTACCTTAGTAACCAGTGACATTAATAGAGACAGTCCTTTTGTTTGGATATATTATAAAGCTTTTCATTGGAATGGGCTGCCCACTTCATTGCATCTTCAGCCTTGGCTTTGAGCTTGGCCAACATCTACAATGACAACAAGATTTGTTTTGCCTTTGTTTATGTGATCAACTTGGCACCATCTGACAGCTAATTTCTCTTCCATTCTCTAGAGTTTAAGCTGTACCTTTTGTAGGTGGAGGTCAGTAATGTGTCTTGCACATAACCTTCCTAAGCCCCATTTTCTAGTAGGTCATAACTTCCCCATTCTCTGACCCAGTAAGGCTGGATCAAGATATAAATTATATTTAAACAGGTGAGAAACCTACATGAGTAGGTAGCTAAGAGGTACAGGAGCAGAGATGAATGTTGGCCTTTTACATTTGAAAGATAACTCAGTTTGTATATTCCTGGGAGATCTCTCAGTCTGGATATTTGTGTTTAAGTCTGTAAGGCCAGTAATTCTTTGTTCATCATTTCTTGGCTTCCTGAGAAATCTGCTATCAGTTTCTCTTGATTTGAGCTACTTTGGTTGTGCTTTTGTTTTATGCTGCTCTCAGCCTATTGGTAACCAGTGTTGTGACTGCACTGGCCCTTGTGTTTCTTATTATGATTGCAAGATACCCTCAGCAATAATCATCAGGAAACCGTTGAAAATATATACGTATTGCAGGTCCTGGAAATTACATGGCACACATTACACAAGGATAGAAAGAGAGAGTGCATATGGGCCTGGAGTTTGTTTTCACTGGGGTAGAGGGTGGGGTCCTAGGTTTCACGGTCTCACTCTTTATTGGTGAATTTAAAACATAAGAGTGAATGAATTTAAAACATAAGAATTTAAAACATAAGAGTGGGAAGAGAATAAATAAGTGGCCCAAATGGTCAATTTTAGAAATCAACCAACATCTCTAAAACAAAAGAGCCCAAGGGTGGGAGTGGAAGGGGTTGGCTGGGCTTTTATCTGCTCTGTGGCTGGCAATGTGTTTATTCAAGACAGTAGGCTTTAAGAGAATGCCTCTGTAGTCAGGCACTTGCATTACAAAAAAGAGAAACCAACTGTCAGCGTTTACACTACAGCTTTTCATCGTCAAAGTATTCCCACTCTAAATGTTTTCCTTCTCTCTAAACTCTTTTTCCTCCCTTTTTTAGTCTGAAACCCAAGGTCTTTTTTGTTTGTTTGTTTTATTTTTATGTTTTTCCCAAACCAGAGTGACTTAACCACTTTGGGGCATACAGAGATTCATTAGGAGACCAACAATTACCCCTTTTGTTTGGGGTTGGTTTATGGGGAAGAGCAGGGTCATGTAAGTAAGGCAAAGCCTCAGTGCAAAGCAGAAGAGATCTGGACTAATAAGAAGGTAAGAAAGAACCAATGATAACAGAAAAAATTAATTCTAAATGCTGAAATTAACTGCAGGAGTTATGTAGTGGGATATACTATTGAAATAAGTACAAAGAGCATGGAGATGAGATTGAGAGGCATATAACTAGGCTCCTGGGCTCACGGTAACGTCTCATAGACATATTATGACACATTTGAGCTGTGATGCTCTGTGAGTATTATAGACTCTAGATTGTTACAGTAATAAAAGGACTGGGAAAGGTTGGTGTATGAGAACAGAGGAAGGCATTGGACATATGTGGACCTGTACAGTCCCTGAGAAAATAGGCAGTTTGATGCTCTAGTACATATAGACTACTCTTTTGGAAATCTCAGGTGAATTACAGTGGTGAATACAGTTGCTTTGATGCATTTTAAAAATATTTTGAAGGTTTTGTTGTTTGGGAGTCCAAAGGGAGCTATGCGATCTGGAAAGTGATTAAAAACACCATTATATCAGAAGTCTTTCTATACCTTCTATACAGTTGGGAATGGATAGTGGGAGGGTGGAATACAAATTTGGTATTGCCATTATTTGTATGGTGGGCCTTTCCCACCACCAGAAGTTACCATATGACCCTTAATAACTTTGAATCCCAGTGTCCTGGAGATTTTAGATATATGAGGAAGAAAATTTATACTGTTGAGGGACTAATGTCCTTCCCTGTCCCTGAGATATCCCCAGATTGTCTGTAGGTGGACATGAAGTCAAGATACTTCTTTTTTTTTGGGGGGGGGGTTGAGTTGGGTCTTTGTTGCTGTGTGCGGGCTTTCTCTAGTTGCAGTGAGTGGGGGCTACTCTTCTTTGCGGTGCACGGGCTTCTCTTTGCAGTGGCTTCTCTTATTGCAGAGCACGGGCTCTAGGCGTGCAGAAGATACTTTTATTTCTAACCCAGAAGAATCAGCATGCTGATTCTTCAAATATGGTTCATCATCAAATATGAAAATACTTGGCCTTCAAGTTAGGAGACATAGATTCTAAGCTTGGTTTGGCCTTATATCCTTGGGCAAATCACTTCTGTTCTCCATGCATCAGCTTTATTGGAACATAAAATAAGTGATAGATAAATTTGAAAAGGCTTTCCATTCCGCTATTCTGAGATTAACATTCAAGAACAAGATTGGGGGATATTGCCTTTTTGTGCCTATAGGTTTTTTTTTTTTATCGTCGCTGTTGTTTTAAATTCTGGGTCTATTTCTTGCCAGATATCTCTTAAAGTGATGCTCCTGTTAACAAGTGGAGACCTCACTTCCCTTAAATAATTTGAATGGCCACTTACAAGCCACAGTGTCTGTCCCTGGGAGCTTGGCAGCTGGTGAAGCTAGGCTGGGGATAATATATTTTTATTCTTCAACCATAATGTTTTCTTAATGATCTTAATGTTAATGGACCTAGGTGGGCTGCTTTATAGCTTTGCCCACATCTCACTTGGAGGTCTCTGAGTCACCCATGTTCATCTCATTTGTTACTTTATCTCAAGGGCCTGTACAGTGTCCCCAAGATGCCAAGCGTGTGTTACCTTACTCTTTGGTTTCTTTCCCTCCTCAGCTGATAGAGAATGTCACCTAGGGTTACAATACACTGTTTAGACTGACCAAGCTCTGGTTACAACTTCTTCTGCCATTGTGATGCCATTGTGATGGAGATTGCCTTAGCAATGTGGAATCTTAAAAGCCTCTAAAAGGCAAAATGATAGCGAAAGATCCCCTGCTTTTACATGAAGCTATTACTACTGCTGATTTTTGTCTGGATTAAACGCAAATGCCCAGGTGTATGGAAACAGGCTTTAAAACTTTCATTTTAAACATGCTGCCTCTTCATAACATGCTTATTACACTTGTAAAATCTTCATTAAGAAGCCTTCAAAGAATGGGGAAAAAAAGCAAGATATAAAAAGAAAACTTAGAGAGAGAAAGAGATAGGTGTCTAAACAGAGAGAGAAAATTAGTGTGCTGAGCCACTGCTAGCTGACCGGCACCTAGGAGCTGGCTACTGGGACAATTTCTGCTTGTATTATTAATAACATTGGTATTATTATTAATATTTGTATTTTTATACAGTAAGGCTCCAATGGATATTTGAAAACAGACAGTGGATAGCTTAACTTATTTCAAGGTCCTGTTTGATAACTGCTTGAAGGACTCATTGAACTATTCTTACTGGGTGCACTTAAAAGTAAATGGTAAATCTTGTGTCCAAATTTATATCTCACTGTGGGTCTTTGGCTGGTTCATATTTGTGTTAATTTAGCACAGGGCCTCTTCTAAAGCCCAGCTTGGTCACATTTTTCAACTCCGTTGTCATCTGCCAGGCTTCAGAGGAAATAGTGAGATCTGAGGGGAAAAGGTTGTATGTGTGTGTATGTGGATAGATAGATAGATAGATAAACAGACAGAGAGGGAGGGAGGAAGAGAGAGAGAACGAGCGCAATAACACAGCAGTCTCAGTATGATAAACTGCTGCTAACAAGCCTCAGTGTGTCCTACATTTCCATATAAATGTGGAATTTGACATTTTCCTGGGGTCAGTGATGAAACCAATTCATTAAAATTCTGGAATAGTAATCTTTATCTCAGAATCTCTTGGTTGAAAAGGTTCTCCTTTTATTCAGTCTTTATCTTTGTTCTATTCCTCTGTCATTTGTAAGCTGATAGTTTTGTACATAGTGTCCTGAAAAACCATATCCACTAGCCTTCCACTGTGTTGAAAGAGGAACAGGGCTTAAATGGCAGTGTGTACTGTTCTCTGCAGAAGGGTACATTGTTTTTAAGAATGTGAAAGACAAAAAGGAATATGCACAACCTAAAATTGGCTCATGAATCATTCCTTGTCTTCGAGTGAAGGAGGCTACAAGGTTTGTTAGATCTGTTTATTGCAAGTCTTGGCCATAGAACAAACCTACCAGGCTCACTTCTCTGCTTTGCCATAGCTGGGTGCCCTCTGGAAACAACAGAATTAGAACTGCCTCATCTGACATTCTCTGTCCTCATCTAACATACTCTGGACTAAACTCTGGTGCTGTGGGTACCTGTAAAATATCTTACATTCCTTGGGAAATATGCTGGACCAGAGTGCCATGTCTTACAGTCTGCCCTGGGAATTGGGGTGGGTAGGAGCATGGGATTTAATCTTTGAAACCTTAGTAATCTGCTTCTTAAAGTTAGTTTGGTGAATAGCTATATGAATTCAGTTACTTATGAACTTGAAAAATGGAGAACCTCTTGAGAAATTAGGTGAATAAGGTTGATTTAAAGGTCTCTTAAGGGTTCCTGGGGATTAAGGAATTTTGAATTGCAGACATTCAGAAATATTAGATAAAAAGAGAATGTATCAAGGCCACTGAGGCAGGTAGAACAATTTAAGGAATATCCAGGGCCATTAAGAAAGATTGATCTTTTATTTAAAGGAGGAATTATATTCTGATAAAGGATAACATCCCTTAAGAATGTTAGGGGCAGGCATGTTTGGAAACTAAACAACATATGCTAAATAAGCCATGAGTCAAAGAAGAAATCTCAAGGAAAATGTAAAAATATTGTGAACTAAATGAAAATAAAAATCTAATTTATCAAAAATTGTGGGATGCAGTGAAATCAGTGTTTAGAATTTTATAGCGTTAAATGTGTATATTAGAAAAGCAGAAAGATCTAAAGTCAGTAACCTACTAGGAAACTAGAGAGATAAAAGCAAGTTAAACCTAACTCAAGCTGAAGAAAAATAAATAATAGAGCAGAAATAAATGAAATTGAAAACAGAAAAATAATAGAAAAAATCAACAAAACCAAAATAGACTCTTTAAAAAGATCAATAAAATTGATAATCTCTAGCCAGACTAATCAAGACAAAGTAGAATAGACATTAGAAACATCAGAAATGAAAGAGTCATCATTACTGATCCCATGGACATTAAAAGGGTAATAAATAAATAATATGAACAGCTTTATGCCCAGAAATTTGATAACTTAGATTAAATGGACAGATTCCTTGAGAGTGCCAAACTGCCAATACTTACAAAAGGAGGAAGAGCTAACCTAAATAGCCCTACATCAATTAAAGAAATTTAATCAATAATTACTAAATTTCCAAAAAGGAAATCTCAAGGCCCAGATGGTATCACTGATGAATTTTGCCAGACATTTAAGGAAGAAATCATACCAGTTCTCCATAATCTCCTCCAAAAAATAGAAACAGAAGGAAAACCTCCCAATTCCTTCCATGAAACCAGCATTCTTCTAATACCAAAACCAGATAAAAATATTATGAGAAAGAGAAACTAAAAACAAATAGATCTAATAAACATGGACATAAAAATCCTGAGCAAAATATTAGCAAATCATATCCAATAATGTATTAAAAGAATTATATGCTGCTACTAAGTGGGATTTATTTCAGGTATGTATGGCTGGGCTGGATCAACGTTTGAAAATCAGTAATCCACCAAATGAACAGGCTAAAGAAGAAAACTCATGATAATTTCAGTTAACACAGAACATTTGACAAAATGCAACACATTCATGATAAAAAAAAGTCTTAGCAAACTAGGAATAGCAGGGCACTTCCTCAAATTGATACAGATTATAGATTCAATGTTTTCTGCCTAAGATTGGGAAGAAAGCAAGTATACTCTGTCTCCCTACTCCCATTCAACATTGTACTGGAAGTCATAGATGGAGTAGCAAGACAAAAAATAAAAAAATAAAAGAAGAAGAGGAGGAGGAGGAAGAGTAGAAGAAGGGGAAAAAGAAGTAAAATATAGATTGGAAGGGAAGAAACAAGATAAGGAAATAAACCATCTTTATCTGCACATGACGTCTGATTGTCTATGTAGAAAAATCTCAAATCTTTTTAAAAACTTCTAGAACTAATAAATAATTATAGGAAGGTCATAGAATACGAGGTCTATATACAAGTGTTGATTGCTTTTCAATATTCTAGCACTAAAATATTTGAATAAAAAATACTATTTACAATAATACCTAAAACAATGAAATACTTAGGTATAAATCTAACATAATACCTATAGGATTTGTTTGCAGAAAACTACAAGACACTAATGAAAGAAACCAAAAAGATATAAATAAATTGAGAGATATATTGTCTTCATTGATTGGATGAATCAATACTCTAAAGGTGACAGTTATTCCCAACTTGATTTATTGATTCAATATAATCCTAAATGAAATCCTGGCAGGCTATTTTGTGAATATCAAGACAATGTATAGCCACACAAAAATCTTCACATGAATGTTTATAGTAACTTTATTCATAATTGTAAAAAACTGGAGCAACCAGGATATCCTTCAATATATAAATGGAAAAACAAACTGTGGTACATTTATACAGTGGAATACAATCAGCAATAAAAAGGAATGAGGTATCAAATATTGGTCATCAGGAGAATGGGTTACCAAATTATGTTATAGTCACACAATGGAAGACACTGATCAATAAAATGGGTATATGGGAACTCTCTGTACTATCTTCTCATTTTTTTTTCTGTAGGTCTAAAACTGTTCTAAATAATCAATTCTATTTGAAAATTTAAAAATAAGTGGATGATTTCAGTTAGTGATATGAGTAATAAAGAACATTAAATAAGGTAATGCAAATAAGATGTCCTGGGTTGGGAGGGTGGCCAGGAAAGGTGCTTAGCAAAGCAAAGAAAAAAAAAACCCCAAAGAATTAACTATTGTTGTGCTCAACAAAATTGAAGAATCTCAAAAACATGAATTGAAAATAGTCAGTTTATATATAACCAGGAAAGTCTAAAACAATCAACACTAAAATAACACAGAGGTTAAAGTTATCTGATAAAGACTTTAAAGTAACTATTTTATAAATGCCTCAACAAACACTCTTGAAACACCTGAAAAGAATAGAAAGGCTTAGCAAAGAAATACAAAGAAGAATTAAATGAAAATTTTAGAACTGAAAAAAAATACAATAACAAATAAAAACTCATTAGATATGCTCAATAGCAGAATGGAAATGACAAAGAAAAATGTCAGTGACCTTGAAGTTAGATCAGTAAAATGGTCTAATCTGAACAACAGGGTCCTGTGGGAAAATAACAACAGGTATAACATTCATGAGATTGGAATCCCAGAAGGAAAGGAGAAAGATTTTATTGCTGGAAAAAATATATTTAAAGAAATAATGGCTGAAAAAATTCCAAATTTGAAGAAAGATATACATCTACAGGTTCAAGAAACTGAATAAACCCCAATCAGGGTAATCTACAAAAATCCATACCCAGCCACATTATAACCAAACTTCTAAAAACTAAAGATAATAAAAAATGTTGAAAGCAGCCAGAGGAAAAAATGATACATTATCTGTAGGCACGAACAGCAATTTAAATGATTACAGACTTCTTATTGGAAACCATGGAAGCCAGAGGAAGTGTTGCAGAAGTTTTTTAAAAGGCTGAAAGAAAAGAACAGTTAACCTAGAATTTTATGTTCAGTGAAAATATCCTTTAGGGATTGAGAGGAAATAAAGACATTCTCAAATGAAGAGAAACTAATAGAGATTGTTGCCTGCTGACCTACTTTAAAGAATTGCTAAGTAAGATTCAGACGGAAGGGATGTGATACCAGAAAGAAACTTGGAACATCAGGAATGAAGAAAGAACAATAGAAATGACAATTATTTAGGTTAATATAATAGATTCTTCATCTTTTAAGTTCTTTAAAATACATATGATTACTGAAAGCAAAATTGAAAGCATGGGTTGATTGGTGTTTGAATATATGTAGATGTAATCTATAAGATAACTATAGCAGAAGATGGAGAATAAAAGGATATACATATATAATGGTAATGTCTCTACATTTCATATGAAGTGTTAAACTACTGATTCTAAGTTTATTGTAAAAAAAAGTAATAATAATCCCAGAGGGACCACTAAACAAAAGTATGCACAGAGATATAGTTAAAATTACAATAGATAAATTAAAATGGATTACAATAAATGTTCCAGTAACCCAATAGGATGTAAGAAAAACAATGAAAAGCAGAGGAAACAAGCAAAAAACAAACAACAAAATGGTAGCCCTAAGTCCAACATATCAATAATTATATGAAATGTAAATAGTATAAGAACACTAGGAATTGTCAGAATGAACTTAAAGAAAAAAAATAACCAAAGCACATGTTGTGCACAAGAAACTCATTTATAATGTAATGACACAAAAATTAAAAATAAAAGGATATGTCAAGAAAACCCTAATCTTAAGAAAGCTGACATGATTATATTATTATTATACAGAGTAGATTTCAGAAAAAAGAAAATTACTAGACTTAAAGTAGGACATTATATAATGATAAAGGGATCAGTTCATCAAGAATACATAATCCTAAATGTGTATACATCTAACAACATAGAGTAAAAATACATGAAGCAAAGACTGACAGCACTGGAAGGAGAAATGCGCAAATCCTTAATCATGTTTTGGTACTTTACTACTCTCTAGTAGCAGATAGACCTAGTAGACAGAAAATCAGGAATGATATGAGAGAACTGAACAACACCATCAACCAGTTTGATCTAATTGAAATATACAGAACACGTCACTCAACAACAACATTCTTTCAACTGCAGGTGGAATTCACCAATATCCTGGGTCACAAAAGAAACCCTCATAAATTTAAAAGAATTGAAATGAAAATTTGCTTTCAGACAATAAAGGAATTAAACTAGAAATTAATAACAGAGTAACAGGAAAATCTCCAAACACTTGGAAATTAACAAACTTTAAAATAATCCTGAAGTCAAGGAGGAAGTCTTAAGGGGAATTAGAAAATAATTTGAACTGATCAAAAATAAAAATACAACTTACCACAATATGTGGGATGCAGCTAAAGGAGTGTGCAGAGGGAAATGTGTAGTAATAAATATTTATATTAGAAAAAAGAAAAACCTAAATAAATAATTTATGCCTCCATCAAAAAAAAGTAAAAAGAAATGCAAAATAAACCCAAGCAGAAGGAAGGAAATAATAAAAGTAGGAGTAGAAATAAATGAAATTGAAAACTAAAAACAAGAGAGAATTTCAATGAAAGGAAAAATTTGTTCTTTGAAAAGATCAATAAAATTGATTAACCTCAAGGAATGCTGACACAGAGAAGCTGAGAGAAGACACAAATTACCAACAGTGGGAATGAGAGGATATCATTATAGACACCAAAGATTTTAAAGGGAGAAATACTGGAGTACGATGAGTAATGCTACACGTATAAATTCAAAAACTTTGATGTAATATACTAAACTACCAAAACTCTTCCTAGATAAAGTAGATAAACTGTATAGTTTTATAACTATTATAGTAATTGTTCATAGTTTTAAAACTTCTGAAAAAGAAATCTTTATGGACAAGTGGTTTTATTGGTGAATTCTATCATTTCAAGAGGAAATAATACCAACTTTACATTATCTCTTTGAAAAAGTAGAAGAGGGAGGTCACTGTTCTCAACTTGTTTTATTATGAGGCTAGTGTCATCCTACTACTCAAACTAGACAAAGATAGTACAGTAAAAGAAAGCTACAGACCAAACAGACCAATGTTCCTTGTGAACACAGACCCAAGAATTCTCAACAAAATATTAGTAAATCAAATCTAGCAATATGTGAAAAACTAGTTATAGAAGAGAATATTCTCAGTCTTATAAATTGCACTAAAAAACTCAGATAGCTAACATCATACTTAGTGGTGAATGATTGAATGCCCAGAAGATTGGGTATAAGACAAAGATGTCCACTTTCACCAGTCCTGTGCAAAATTATACTGGAAATTCTAGCTAGAGCATAACACACTCTAGATTGGATCCTGTAAACAGAAAATCCTAAGTAATTTACACATACACACACATCTAAGAGTTTAACAAATAATAACAATACATGCCACATACTTCCACATCCTAAAGTAAGGACTACCTATTCAAGACATGCTAAGAAATTATAAAACAGACTCTGACAACATGAGCCAGTCATCCACTTCCAACATATATAATCTTTAAGGTCTTTTATATAAAATTTACTTAAGAGGTCAAGATAAGAGAATTAAATTGGACAGACTTACTTGAGTGCTGCATTTCCCTTCTCCTCTCCATAGCAAGAAACTATTTTCTCTTCTTTTTTAAAATCCAAGCTGTAGTCAGAAGAACGGGGTTGAAAGAGAGGATTTCTTTGAAAAGCACTGCTCTGTTTCTTCTTCTTCTTCATCATGGTTGGGGCAAATAGGTTTTCTCTTTTATTTCAAGCCATTGTATTAATCTGCTTTGAAAAACACCACATCTCAGTGGGTTGATATAAGCAAGTTTATTTTTCACTCACACAAGAATTCAATGCAGATGTGTCTAATCAGATGCTCTCTCTCAAGCCAGGGGTCCAGGATGACTCCATGCTCATAGTTCCATCATAGTTAGCACGTGACCTCAAAGGTCTTTCTGAAAGAGAAAGAGGATTATAAGTGACTTTTTAAGGGCCCAGCCTAGAAGTGGATTGCATCTCTTTCACCCACATTTTATCGGCCAGAACTCAATAATATGCATAGCCCATCTAACTACAGTGGATTCTGGGACATGTTGGCTATTTATTTGGAAGGAGAATGAAATATTTTGGTGATCATGCAGCCTCAAATTTGTCAAAATATGTTCATATGTTCACTAATTCTTGGCTTTGCTGTTTCTTCCACCAGGGAGCACACTCACTTCCCAAGGAAGACAACCCCATACCCCATCATCCCATCCACTTCCTGCATCAGGAATGAAGTCCAGGATTCTTGGGTGACATGTAGCCTCCTCCTTTAGATCTGGATGTGGGTCCTTATGGTGTGACCTCAGAACTAAAATTACAGGTCACATTATCCTCAATCTTCACTATATAAGGATGGAATAGGGACAGAATAACTCCAATAAACACACTAATTTGGAAGGTGACGAATGAGACACATAATGTCAGTGATCTTAGCAGTACTGAAATGCTACTGGGTAGCTCTTATGAAGGTCCTCTCATCTGGGGGTGGGAAATTCTTTTAATTAGACTCTGCTACCACTCTCTAAGAGGAATTGTTTTGTTCATTGTTCTTTGCAGCCCCTAACTCTACCCTTTGCTTTGTTCCTGCCCATCTATCATTCTTCTTAGGGGTTGGAGTGTATGACCTATCTAGGGATTGCATCACTCTTGCTGCCTCCTTGCAGGTAGAGAACCTTGGAGGGCTGAAGTTGTCTGCAGTTTAAACAATCAAAAGCTTTTAAAAATCTAAGCATGTGGTATCCTTGGCAATGTAAATTCCTCAAAAACATACGTGGTTCTGATCTCTTTATAAGTAGCCAGTTACATGTGCTGATAACTACACCCAAAGTTCTTTCAAAGACACAGTTTCCAAACCTACTTGACTTCCTTGTTGTCTTTTCCTCATGTCTCTTTCTCAACTAAATGGGAGCTACTTTGAGGCTATGTAAAATAATGTGTGGCAGTAAGTTAAGCAAAATGAAAAGACAGAGAAACACACAGCAGATGAAGGAGCAAGGTAAAAACCCACCAGACCAAACAAATGAAGAGGAAATAGGTGGTCTACCTGAAAAAGAATTCAGAGTAAAGATAGTAAAGATGAACCAAAATCTTGGAAATAGAATAGAGAAAATACAAGAAGCGTTTAACAAGGACCTAGAAGAACTAAGGAGCGAACAAACAATGATGAGCAACACAGTAAATGAAGTTAAAAATTCTCTAAAGGAAATCAATAGCAGAATAACTGAGGCAGAAGAATGGATAAGTGACCTGGAAGATAAAATAGTGGAAATAACTACTGCAGAGCAGAATAAAGAAAAAGAATGAAAAGAATTGAGGACAGTCTTAGGGACCTCTGAGACAATGTTAAACGCACCAACATTTGAATTACAAGGGTCCCAGATGAAGAAGAGAAAAAGAAAGGGACTGAGAAAATATTTAGAGATTATAGTTGGAAACTTCCATAATATGGGAAAGGAAATAGTTAATCAAGTCCAGGAAGCACAGACTCCCATACAGGATAAATCCAAGGAGAAACACACCAAGACACATAATAATCAAACTATCAAAAATTTAATAGAAAAAATATTAAAAGCAGCAAGGGAAAAACAACAAATAACATACAAGGGAATCCCCATAATGTTAACAGCTGATCTTTCAGCAGAAACTCTGCAAGCCAGAAGGGAGTGGCAGGACATATTTAAAGTGATGAAAGGGAAAAACCTACAACCAAGATTATTCTACACAGCAAGGATCTCATTCAGATTCGATGGAGAAATTAAAACCTTTACAGACAAGCAAAAGTTAAGAGAATTCAGCACCACTAAACCAACTTTACAACAAATGCTAAAGGAACTTCTCTAGGCAGGAAACACAAGAGAAGGAAAAGACCTACAATAACAAACCCAAAACAATTAAGAAAATAATAATAGGAATATACGTATCGATAATTACCTTAAATGCTCCCAACAAAAGACATAGACTGGCTGAATGTATACAAAAACAAGACCCGTATATATGTTGTCTACAAGAGACCCAGTTGAGACCTAGGGACACATACAGACTGAAAGTGAGGGGATGGAAAAAGATAATCCATGCAAATGGAAATCAAAAGAAAGCTGGAGTAGCAATTCTCATATCAGACAAAATAGACTTTAAACTAAAGACTATTACAAGAGACAAAGAAGGACACTACATAATGATCAAGGGATCAATCCAAGAAGATACAACAATTGTAAATATTTATGCACCCAGCATAGGACCACCTCAATACATAAGGCAAATGCTAACAGCCATAAAAGGGGAAATCGACAGTAACACAGTCATAGTTGGGGACTTTAACACCCCACTTTCACCAATGGACAGATCATCCAAAATGAAAATAAATAAGGAAACACAGGCTATAAATGACACATTAAACAAGATGGACTTAATTGATATTTATAGGACATTCCATCCAAAAACAATAGAATGCACTTTCTTCTCAAGTGCTCATGGAACATTCTCCAGGATAGATCATATCTTGGGTCAAAAATCAAGCCTTGGTAAATTTAAGAAAGTTGAAATTGTATCAATTATCTTTACCAACCGCAACGCTATGAGACTAGATATCAACTACAGGAAAAAATCTGTAAAAAATACAAACACATGGAGGCTAGACAGTAGACTACTTAATAACGAAGAGATCACTGAAGAAATCAAGGAGGAAATAAAAAAATACCTAGAAACAAATGACAATGGAGACACAATGACCCAAAACCTTTGGGATGCAGCAAAGGCAGTTCTAAGAGGGAAGTTTATAGCAGTACAGTCCTACCTCAAGAAACAAGAAACATCTCAAACAGCCTAACCTTACACCTAAAGCAATTAGAGAAAGAACGAAAAAACCCCAAAGTTAGCAGAAGGAAAGAAATCATAAAGATCAGATCAGAAATAAATGAAAAAGGGCTTCCCTGGTGGTGCAGTGGTTAAGAATCTGCCTGCCAATGCAGGGGACACAGGTTTGAGCCCTGGTCCAGTATTATCCCACATGCCTCAGAGCAACTAATCCTGTGCACCATAACTACTGAGCCTGCGCTCTAGAGCCTGTGAGCCACAACTACTGAAGCCCATGCGCCTACGACCCATGCTCTGCAACAAGAGAAGCCACCACAATGAGAAGGCCACACATCACAATAAAGAGTACCCTTTGCTCACCGCAACTAGAGAAAGGCCGTGTGCACTAACAAAGACCCAACGCAGCCAAAAATAAATAAATAAAATAAATAAATTTATAAAAAAAGAATGAAATGAAAAAGAAATGAAGGAAACAGTAGCAAAGATCAATAAAACTAAAAGCTGGTTCTTTGAGAAGATAAACAAAATTGATAAACCATTAGCCAGACTCATCAAGAAAAACAGGGAGAAGACTCAAATCAGTGGAATTAGAAGTGAAAAAGGAGAAGTAACAACTGACACTGCAGAAATACAAAGTATCATGAGTGATTACTACAAGCAACTATATGCCAATAAAATGGACAACCTGGAAGAAATGGACAAATTCTTAAAAAAGTAAAACCTTCAGAGACTGAGCCTATCACAAGCACTGAAATTGAGACTCTGATTAAAATCTTCCTACAAACAAAAGCCCAGGACCAGATGGCTGCACAAGTGAATTGTATCAAACATTTAGAGAAGAGCTAATACCCATCCTTCTCAAACTCTTCCAAAAGATTGTGGCGGAAGGAACACTCCCAAACTCATTCTATGAGGCCATCATCACCCTGATACCAAAACCAGACAAAGATACTACAAAAAAAGGAAATTACAGAGCAATATCACTGATGAATATAGATGTAAAAATCCTCAACAAAATACTAGCAAAGAGACTCAAACACATTAAAAGGATCATACACCGTGACCAAGTGGGATTTATCCCAGGGATGCAAGGATTCTTCAATATACGCAAATCAGTCAGTGTGATACACCATATTAACAAATTGAAGAATAAAAACCATACGATCATCTCAATAGATGCAGAAAAAGCTTTTGACAAAATTCAACACCCATTTATGATAAAAACTCTACAGAAAGTGGGCATAGAGGGAACCTACCTCAACATAATAAAGGCTATATATGAGAAACCCACAGCAAACATCATTCTCAATGGTGAAAAACGGAAAGCATTTCCTCTAAGATCAGGAACAAGACAAAGATGTCCACTCTCACCACTATTATTCAACATAGTTTTGGAAGTCCTAGCCATGGCAATCAGAGAAGAAAAAGAAATAAAAGGAATCCAAATTGGAAAAGAAGTAAAACTGTCCCTGTTTGCAGATGATATGATACTATACTTAGAGAATCCTAAAGATGGTACCAGAAAGCTACTAGAGCTAATCAATGAAATTGGTAAAGTAGCAGAATACAAAATTAATGTACAGAAATCTCTTGCATTCCTATACACTAATGATGAAAAAGCTGAAAGAGAAATTAAGGAAACACTCCCTTTTAACATTGCAACAAAAAGAATAAAATACCTAGGAATAAACATACCTAAGGAGACAAAAGACGTCTATGCAGAAAACTATTAAGACACTGATGAAAAAAATTAAAGATGATAAAAACAGCTGGAGAGATATACCATGTTCTTGGATTGGAAGAATCAACATTGTGAAAATGACTCTACTACCCAAAGCAATCTACAGATTCAATGCAATCTCTATCAAACTACCAATGGCATTTTTCACAGAACTAGAACAAAAAATTTCACAATTTGTATGGAAACAGAAAAGACCCCAATAGCCAAAGCTATCTTTTTTTTTTTTTTTTTTTTTTTTTTTTTTTTTGCGGTACATGGGCCTCTCACTGTTGTGGCCTCTCCCGTTGCAGAGAACAGGCTCCGGGTGTGCAGGCTCAGTGGCCATGGCTCACGGGCCTAGCCGCTCTGCGGCATATGGGATCTTCCCGGACCAGGGCACGAACCTGTGTCCCCTGCATCAGCAGGCGGACTCTCAACCACTGCGCCACTAGGGAAGCCCTAAAGCAATCTTGAGAAAGGAAAACGGAGCTGGAGGAATCAGGCTCCCTGACCTCAGACTATACTACAAAGCTACAGTAATCAAGAGAGTATGGTACTGGCACAAAAACAGAAATATAGATCAATGGAACAGGATAGAAAGCCCAGAGATAAAGCCATGCACATATGGTCACCATATTTTTGATAAAGGAGGCAAGAATATACAATGGAGAAAAGACAGCCTCTTTAATGTGGTGCTGGGAAAACTGGACAGCTACATGTAAAAGAATGAAATTAGAACACTCCTTACAGCATACACAAAAATAAACTCAAAATGGATTAAAAACCTAAATGTAAGGCCAGATACTCTAAACTCTTAGAGGAAAACATAAGCAGAACACTGTATGACATAAATCACTGCAAGATCCTTTTTGACCCACCTCCTACAGAGATGGAAATAAAAGCAAAAATAAACAAATGGGACCTAATGAAATTTAAAAGCTTTTGCAAGCAAACGAAACCATAAACAAGACGAAAAGACAACCCTCAGAATGGGAGAAAATATTTGTAAACGAAGCAACTGAAAAAGGGTTAATCTCCAAAATTTACAGGCAGCTCATGCAGCTCAATATCAAAAAAAACAAACAACCCAATCCAAAAATGGGCAGAGGACCTAAGTTGACTTTTCTCCAAAGAAGATCTACAGATTGCCAACAAACACATGAAAGCATGCTCAACATCACCAATCATTAGAGAAATGCCCATCAAAACTACAATGAGTTATCACCTCACACCAGTCAGAATGGCCATCATCAAAAAATCTACAAACAGTAAATGCTGGAGAGGGTCTGGAGAAAAGATAACCCTCTTGCACTGGTGGTGGGAATGTAAATTGATACAGCCACTATGGAGAACAGTATGGAGGTTCCTTAAAAAACTAAAATTAGAACTACCATATGACCTAGCAGTCCCACTACTGGGCCTATACCCTGTGAAAACCATAATTCAAAAAGAGTCATGTACCACAATGTTCATTACAGCTCTGTTTACAATAGCCAGGACATGGAAGCAAGGTAAGTGTCCATCGACAGATGAATGGATAAAGAATATGTGGCACATATATACAATGGAATATTACTCAGCCATATAAAGGAATGAAATTGAGTTATTTGTAGTGATGTGGATGGACCTAGAGTCTGTCATACAGAGTGAAGTAGGTCAGAAAGAGAAAAACAAATGCCATATGCTAACACATATATATGGAATCAAAAAAAAAAACAACGGTTCTGCAGAACCTACTGGCAGGACAGGAATAAAGACACACATGCAGAGAATGGACTTGAGAACATGGGGAGGGGTAAGGGCAAGCTGGGATGAAGTGCGAGAACGGCATTGACATGTATACACTACCAAATGTAAAATCGATAGCTAGTGGGAAGCAGCTATATAGCACAGGGAGATCAGCTCGGTGCTTTGTGACTCCCTAGAGGGGTGGGATAGGGAGGGTGGGAGGGAGCCGCAAGAGAGAGGAGATATGGGGATATATGTATACATATAGCTGATGCACTTTGTTATCAGGCAGATACTAACAAACCATTGTAAAGCAATTATACTCCAATAAAGATGTTAAAAAGTAAAATAAAATAACGCCTGGGAAGATCATACTCTTAATCTGAGGTTTACCGGTGGGTTGAATCATTCTGTTCTACTAAAATGTCTGAGACCTTTTCACTCAAAGCTTTTTAAAATTCCATCCCTTGTTGTTTGAGCCCTAAAATTAGATTTTTCAGTGATGCAAACATTTAAATTTCTTGACTGTATTTCCTTTCTCCTTTCAAAGAATCCATTTGTTTTATAGGGCTTACCCTTTTCATGAAATATTTGCTATAAACAGCCAATACCAATCAGTATACACTTATAATTTTCTTTTGTACATCTTCTTGACCTAGAGGTGCAAGCTCAGTAGGCACATAGTGTGCCTTTTAAGGTATCTTAAGCAACAGTTTTTACCAACTTTTTTGTCACTGCATAACTTAAGTTATCACTTTTATATCCCTTATATCAGTAGTCTTGCCTCCCTTCTGAGTGCCTAATAAACGAAAACCACAAGTCTCAGGTTTTTCTTACAGCATCTTTCTACTTCTGGGTATAAGTCTATATTAGTTTGGGTAGATTACCTGCTTGTTAACAAATACTAAAATTTTATGTTTCACCCATATAGAGTCTAACGTGCATGTTCATAATGGACTGGTTATCCTGGGTGATTCCTCTGCAAGTGATGACTTAGGAAGCCAGGATTCTGCCATCATGTAGTTCTGTCTCCTATAAAATGTGGCCTGTGTATTCAGGGGTGAAAGGGAAGAGAGACTATGAAGGAGTGTGGAAGAATGTTTAAAGTCTTGAAATGCAAAAGGCAAACATTTTCACTCATACTCTGCTGTCCAGAACAAGTAGCATTTTCTTAACCAGTGCAGGTGAGAGGAGTTTCAAGGGGACTATTTGGAGGACTGGATATGTTTCTCCTGGAGTTCGGGCTTGAAGTAGCAGAGCAAAGAAAAAGAACTGTGCTTCTACTGAAAATGGTGTAGGGGTGTGTGAATTTTCCCATGGGTTTAAAGCACTTCCAAATGGGAACTGCCTGGGATAATTTTAAAAGGAATCCTTTCCAAGGGGATTACCTGGAGAGGAAAAAGCTAACCTAACACAGAAGGTCTGGGGTTGACCACCCAAACCTGGTAAGTAAGTTGATTTTAAGCAACCACTGGATGGGAGGAATCACCAAAGTATTCAGGGGTGCTTTTTACAGGAGTCTCCAGCAAGGAGGAACTCTAGGGAGAAAAGAGTCCCACTAAAGAAAAAGCTAACAGTTGCACATCTGACATGTCCAGAGGGAACTAATGCTAGATTGCAATTGTGCTCACCATTTTGTAAGCTGCAAAAATGCTTTAGAAGTGTAAGCTATTTTATAATGCTAATTTCTGGATGTGTTTGGACACTTAGCAGTGCTGCTATAAATCTTTCTCATTTGGGATTTTATACATCTTTTTTTAAAAAATTGGAACAACCTAGATAAGTTTTGTATGGCACATGTGTAGCAAGCATATTTGTAATTGTAGGCAAGTTAAAAAAAACTTACGGTCTGCCAATATGTTCTAAAGAAAAATTATACTCAACTTCATTCCTGCCTTTGCCAGTGTTTTTCTTAACATAACTAGACTGGAAATGTCATTAGCTCAGATCCAAGTATACATGTAGGCTTATTTACTGACAAAAGTTTATATGACAGCCATTAAATGAATATGAGAACAGAGCCATGGAGATTTAGAACTAAAAGACAAGATAAGTAGAGATCCTGTAATGTGAAATTGGAGGGAAAAAGGAGATTAAAAAAAGAAAGGGAAATGTAAGCAACACACACAATTTAACAACAAAATTTGATCTAAAGTTAAAATATTAGCTGAAATTATAATCAACTAAACACTGGAGGAACAGTGGTTTATCTTCTTTGAATTTTGAAGTGTTTATTGAAGGGGATGATTTGGTAATTTCAGGTTTTTTAACTGGCATGGCTCCTACAGGTTTAAAAGGACTCATATTGATCCCTCTGTAAGAGTGAAGGTGCTCAGGACCTGCCAGGATGCCACATACTCTTGAATTTAAGAGGAAAACACTCTTAATAAAATATCTCAATATTGTGGAGAAAACCAGAGATGGTTTTAGTCCATGATCCTTTAAAAAGCCCAAATTCAAAATCTAAAAAAGTTGTTCTCCTCTTCCATTCTGTCTCCTCTTCCATCAGTCAACAGGCTGATTTTTGAGAAGAAAGTAGCTACTTTAAACTAAATGTCAATTAAAATAAAGGAGGCATGTATCACAACATAATATAGTTATATTGATTGTGTAACAGGTTGAGACTTTGGGGATGCTGGGATAAGGTGAATGCATTTTGCTTATGAATCTTGAAAACCAAAGGGTAAATTGGAGTAGGCAGGATAATGGCCCCTCAGATGTCCATGTCCTAATCCCTGGAAACTGAATAAATAGGACACGTTACATGACCTGATGATCTCACGCTAGAGGCTGAGCAATAGAGTTTTTCAATAAAAGAAATCTTGTTTGTTTTCTCGGGAGTCTGAATTTTATACTTGGTACTTTCCTCCCCAGTTCTGTCCCTATTCATGATTATACTCTTGAAGTTTTTGGTGTGCTCTAGGGTGGTGGCCTCTGAAATAGATCTGAGGCTCTGGACTATACTCTAAATCTTTCCTACTTGAAATGTGACTCCTGGATCAGCAGCATCATATGAATGCTGGTTGAAAATGAAGAATCTCAAGTTTTAACACAGAGTAAAATGCATCAGATTTATTTGCATGTTCAAGTTTGAGAAATGCTGCTTTAGGCATCATTTCCTGGGTCAAAGAAATCTTAGGAGAACATCCTTGTCTCAATGACTCATGCTGTTTAAGCTAACTAGTTGTGGTGGTGGATGCTGTGGTGGTTGTGATAATGGTGGTGATGGTTGTAATGGTGGTGTTTGTGGTGGTGTGGATAGTTTTGGTAGTGGTCATGTGGGGCAAGTAGCTACAGTGAGAAAACATTTTCTCCAATATGACAGACATACCCCTGACCTTGCCTACCTTTTTAAAACTAGCACCTAGCATAGTTCCTGGCCTGTTGAATGTGTTTAATAAATATTTGTTGAATGAAAAGGAGGTTAAAAAAAAGACCTATATGTACAATCAGCCATAAAGTTCTGGAAATCACATCTCACCTCTACTCCTCCAAGAAGAAGTAAAAAAAACCCTATTTCTACAAATTCTACATAAACCCATCCAACCATCTGTCCATCTGTCCATCCATCCGCCCATCTACCCATCCATCCATCTGTGAACAGGAGATTAAAAAAAGAATAAATTCATTTATTTATTGTCAAGAAACATTTATTTGGCATTTACAGTTGTGTTAGATTCTGGGGAATTAATGATGAAAAGGACACAATTCTGCCTTGAGGAGTTCAAAGTCTAGTGATAGATACAAACAATTATAATGACATGTAAAGATTCAGTGGAAGATATGTAAAGGTATTATGTTAATGAGGAAAAGGTAATTAAAACAAGGGTTTTAAGAGTGAAGGATTTGATGGGTAAGTAGACTTTTATTAGGCAAAATGGAGACAGTGGCATTCTGGGGAGATGGGAAATCCTGAGTTACTTTTATGCATTTAGATAACTTTTGACATTCTGAGCCATTTAGATAACTTTTGACATTCTGAGCCTTATAATGTCTAATTGTTATGTTTGAGGCATGAAATGTGGAATGTGACAAATGGAGTTGACCCAAGAGGAAGCAAGGCCAATTCTCTGTGTCCCTAGGTCCTAAAAGCTATGAGAAGTTTGCCACCCCCCTTTCCTCTAAAAAAGAACTCCAGAAATGTGGCCATGACATTTATGACAACTGAGGCCTCCAGTGTCAACATGACTTTAGAATGTGTTACAAGAAATTCTTGCCCAGGAAGAAAAGGATGAAACCAATAAATATATTTACTATGTGTTTTGGGAACTACCTGAAAACCAACTTATCTGAGCAAATACTTCTCTTATCTGGGTAAACAGCCCATGCACAGGACACTAGATTGCTCACCTGGGCAAATAACTCACTTAACAAACAACTATTTACACATCAAGACCCTAACCTCACTGTGTCCGCCAATCCTAAAATATTGCATCATGAGTTTATCCCAATCCCAGATAGAGCCAGGTCCCACATTGAAAGACCTGCCTTAAATAATGAGTCCAGATCTAAAAATCCTGTAAAAATCTTCTCCTGACAAGAGCTTTCTGAGACATTATTGAGTAAAGATGTTCTCTCTTACTGCAGCAGGTTTAATAAACTTACTTTGCTGGATAAACAGGTAATTTGGTGGAGTTTTGGGAGCAGATTTGGAACAGTTGACAATGTCTGAGAATAAAGGAATAGGAAACAGGAAATTCTAAGGTTATTCTGTGTGCCACATGTGGTTATGGGTTGAATAGAGTTAGGTGTGGGCAAATCATTTCTTGATTTATTAGATTAAGCTTACCTAAAGGAGAACAAAATAAATATAGACACTGATTGTTATTCTAGGAAATAAAAGATGTTTCAAATATTTATGACAGAATGCCTAACAGCAAATAATTGAAAGTACATCTTGGAAGATATGTTTACAGTGTTTCTCAAAAAATTGTGTAGCTGCCACTGCTGTTTATCTTCCAACTTTGTAAAACAGACAAGTTAATTTTTCTTCTTTTCCATTACCTGTTTTTAAGTGTATGGTTTATACAATGTAATAAATGTCTATTGTGAACACTGGCAAAAAAAATCTAAGGGTTAACTTAAGGGTTAATCAAATAGTGTCAAGATTTTCATTTAAAAATGTATATGCAGTTTGAGGTCGGGCTGTTAATAATGTAAACTTTACAACAAGTAATTCCCATTTCTGTTTCTAAGTACAGTTGGTGTTGCTAAATGTATCTTATTGGTTTCTTTTACTTGAACTGATGGTATCAGTAAACAGCACTGAATTTGCTTCTGTACAAAATAATTAATTCATTACAAAAGGAAGTGGTATGGAGGACTAGGGAGAGCCACACACCATGTTTTTTTCGAGGCTGGTTGCATAAAGCCCTCTGTTTTCTGCTACATGGACAAAATTCTAACCTTTTCTTTTTTTAATTAACAATATGAAAATAGAAGATATATTTTGATGCATCCTCATACTGACCCAAATATTTGTGTATTAAATGATAGTTTTAATTAATGTGAACCAACAGTACAATCACTAAGGATGCTGTGTTTTAACACTGTTGACTTAATTCTGCCCCTCATCATTCCTTACTTGCATTATTACCATTGACTCTTTACAACTCTCTGTTCTAGTCTGCTGCATGCCCCCAACCTGATAATTTATCCTAATTTTTTCCTAAAATGTTTATGTTATATTACCCCTGCTTATGAATCTTTCAGTAGCTCCATATGTCTTGAGGAAAAAGTTTAAGCACTTTAACAATAACAGTATATATGACCCTGCCTACTTCTCCGTCATTCTCTCTTGTAACTACCATATGAAAGCATTTTGCTCAAAGACATTTGAACTAATTGGTACATAAACTTCTGATAAGCTAATTCTTCTTCATGTTTAAGAATGTAACTCAATCACCTTCTTCAATTTACCATCCATTACCCACCTCCGGACCGGTAAACCCCAGACCTTGGGGGGTTTTCACTTCCCAAAGTGGGAGCTGGGATGATGAGGCAGCTACCTGCCAACCCCATGGGAGTGGCTTGTGCCTCTTCCTTTAACAGGCCAGAATCTACATACTCTTAATTTAGTACACCAGCTATGGGTCTCTCAACACAATGATATATATACAAAGGAACACTGATATATGTTTTGCAAACATCTTTCTGGTTTATAATTTACCTTCTGATTCCATTTATGGCTTTTTAGGTAAACATTTTCATTTTTGCATAAATCTATCAAACTTTTAATTTGGATTTATAGTTAGAAAGTAACTTCTACAACTTTCCTTTTAATATATGTTTACAAACACTTAAAGTAATCATCCATCTGGGATTTATTCAGTATAAGAAGTGAGGTAGAGATATAACCATATTTGGTTTTAAATGTATAGTCATTAATCTCAGTGCCATTTATTGTATAGCCATATACTTCCCTTTGATTAAAAGTGCCACTTTCATCCCTATTTCTTTCCTGAATTCAATTAGCTCTAATTTCATTTCTCCCAGTTTATTGTCTGTCTTGGTCTTTGTTTTTGTGTTTCTGATGCAACATGTTTTCCTTTTATCATAGAATGCTTATATTTTATATAATTAACTTGAAGAGTTGCATTTCGGTTTTCTACATGGTTGGTTCTTTTGGGAGAAATTTTTATCAGGTGTAATGTTTTGATCGTGATTTTTCATTTTCCTTTTCTAGCAGCATTGTTTAGTGAATGACGCTTTCTTACATTTCTGTATAAGTGGATAGACCTGTAGTTCAAGATTGTCCTCTTCTCAGTTTGGCAAAAAGTTCTGTGTTTTCAGTGGATTGTTCTTTTTGGGAGGAGAGGGGAGAATTGTTCATCCTATTTTATGGTTCCTTTTTTTTCCTGCTTCATACATTTCCCCCCCCGCCTTTTTTTCCCCTTCACCACCTAGATTCCTAAAAGTACTTCTTTTTTATCCTTTTCAATCCCAGAAACATTCCGTTTTAAGGCTGCCTGCTTGAGTCCTGCACACTTTTAAGTCCCTTCCTTGAAGTCAGTGTGCTGATCTACTGGGACTTTCTTTCAGTATTTTTAGACCTAGGATGAGCTTCCTCCTTCTGAGGGTGATTTTAGGTTCATCTTATGTTTTCTGTTCCCCTCATAGCTCTTCACAGTTTGTCTAGATTCCTTCCTGCTCTCTGCAAAGTTTGAATGGGGTCTCAGAACATAGATATTCTGATAATTCCTGTTTATTTTTCTGCTCACAGGTATTTATGAGTTTATGATGTTCATCATTTATTTATGATGTTCTCTATTTTTTAGTCATGCTGAAGATCTGGGATCCTTCTTCCTCTAGTTGATCTGTAAGGTTTTTTTGGAGCATGTGTGGTGAGGGTCAGTTTTAGATAGTCACTACTGAACTGGCTTGTTTGTATTTATAATAAAGTTTCATACTGTAGTTTCATAATAAATTTTAAGTATTCTTTTCTTTAAAAATAATAGCTGGTTTCTTTCACCTATTTATCATTCCATATGAACTATGGAACTTATGTTAAAATTTTTCATTGAAAGATAATCATATTACAGTTTATCATTTGAAAAATAATATTTTTACAATATTAAATATTTGTGTGTAGGAACGTGAATGGCTCATCATTTGTTTAATTTTTATTTCCATTGTAAAGGGACATATATGTTATTGATAGTGATCACATGTGAAATGTCACATATGTGATATTTGATAGCAATTTAGAATAATATTGATATTCGTTGATTTCAAAACAACGTATATGAGATACTCATTCACTTTTTTTTAAAATACAATGCACTATAGGTGGGAGAGGTATTTTTATCATCCCATTTTATAATTATAGATCAAATGCCAGAAAATTTAAATGACTTGCTTAAATTCATGTAGTTATTTGGCATTACATTTGGGTCCAGGTCCTGTATTAAGTGATTTTCTAGCTCAGTTCTTTCTCTCTACAATAAGTTCATGATTTTAAATTTCTATATACTAAATAACCACAGTGAGACATTTGCCATTGTATGTTCTATGGTCATTTTATTTCTAGATATTGTTTGGTCTTTTCCCAATGTACAGCTTATATATACATATATTTGTCTCTCTGTGTGTTTCCATAACCTAAATTCTTACCCTAATGCATTGTCTAATTTTTTTTGGATGAACAAATGAAGTTAATATTCATTTAGTTTCAGAGCTTGGTAACTAATATATAAAAAGAGAATTTATCTACAGTAATGTTGAGTAATTGTGCCATTTTTTTGTCTAAAAGATGATGTAAATATTTTTTACTATATATCAGTCCATCTTTTATCTTTGTCTGCCCTTTACCTTCTACCAATCCCTCTCCCGTTCTCTTCTTCCTCCTTTCCTCACTTCTCATCTCCTCCCCTTCTCTGGGTCCCTTCTTGTCTTTTTATTTTCAAACAGAAATAGTCTTAATGATTAAAAGTAAGTAAATCTTAAAGTTTTGGGTGAGCTCTGGGCTCAGTAGAAATTATAAGCCCTCTCAGATCATTTCATGTTTATGTAGTATAAACACTGTAACTTGAAAATTTCAGTTGAGGACTGATTACAGAATACAATAGGTATTGAAAAAGGATGTACTTTTCTCTTCTGAAATGGAAGAACAGGCTATACACATGCAGTAACAGTCAACACTCAAGTACGGTTGATATTAATAGAGACAAGAAAAATTTTTAAACTCTTATATTTACTGAATACCTACTCTGCATTAGGTAAGGAATCAGTCAATTTCACATTATCAAATTTAATCCTTGCAATAATTCCCTGTTTTGCATGTGAAAAAGCTCAAGTTAGGAGAGATTAATCACCTTTCAGGAGGTCACTTGGGGCGTCATGAAGGACCTAGGGATTGGGAGAAGGTGTCTCTTATACTAAACCTATTCTCTTTCCATCAAAATGTGCAGAAAGGAGTAACTATTCTGATAAGATCTCTAATTATAGTGTTTGTAAAAAAAAAAAAAGAGGTCATCGTCTATATGTGTCTGTCTGTGCATATTAAAAAAATGTTCTCAGATAACTTTAGATACTATTTCATATAATCCTTTCTCCTAGTGAAAGGGGAAACAGTCCTTTGAGTGCATCTTTATTGAAGTATTTCTTATCTTGTCTGCTGCAGGCTACAGCATCTAAATCCCTGAAAGTCCCCGATAGATTTTAGGTCCAAATGAATAATGTTTGTCTTCTGTGTTACTACTTTTAGAAAGTAATTCGTGGTGCAAATGTGGCTGGGGCCTGTGGGTAACAAAACGTCCTACGTTGAGGGAGAACATTGCCTGTTACTTGATTTGGTATCTTAAAGCCCAATTTTAAATAAGGAAATCACTTCTCTGCTTTTCTTTATATATCTAAGATGACCTATTATTGAATACATCATTGCTGATGAAATTTTCCACATTTAAAATATATACACTATATATAGTTAAATGAGCTAGCAGTTACCATTTAGAGGGAAGGACACAATCTCATTAGCAAGAAGGCAGGCAAATCATAGAGATAATAATGAACGTTAGTAAATCAACATCCCATAGGTGGGGAGATGAAAATTTTGGTCTGTTATCATCAGCTGTACCTAAGTTTAAGTAAGATATATTCAGTAAGATATATTGCTCATTTAACATAATTTCTTATAGCAAAATGGAAATAATTATAATAAACCATCATGGTGAATAATTAATATAAATTAGAGGTTGTGGACAGACATATGCATATAAATAAATGCAAATGAGTGAAGTAATGCATATGAAAGCAATTAGTTTTGAACAAATGGATTGTTTCTGAGAAGTTTGTAACCATTTGAGGTGATTATTAGGATTTGTTAGTGCTAAAATAGTGTTAAAGCTCAGTTGATCAGGAGATCACTAGAGAGCTTTTATTAAACAAATTTCTTAAGTTACACCTGATGTACTGATTCAGTAAATGTGAGTGGGGCAGAAAGAAAGTTTCCAAAGGTCCTTGGTGATTCTGGTGACTAACTAGATTAGGGAATAATAGTGATGACTTGAATTTATTGAGCTTTATTGAGTGTATACTATGGTCTAGACACTGCATAACACTTAACAAATACTGACTGGATTAATATCCATAAAACCCTGTGAAACAAACATTATCTTATAATGCCCAATTTATAGATGTGGAAACTGAGGCACAGAGAGGCTAAGTAACATGCCTAAAGTTATAAAGCTAGTAAGGGGTAGTGATGGGATTTAAGACCAGGAAATTTGACTCCAGATTCTGAGCTACTAAACAGCACATTCTACTTTAGTTTAGAGCATGTCACTGTGAAAAAAGTCTTCCTTTGCTTGGTGTCCACCATGTTGACATTCTGTGACCTTGGGCAAATCATCAGCTACTGCTGGGATTTTACTTTGCCTTGTGGCAAAGCCTGTAAGAATTGTGATAGAGTCTGGGGTTTTTCAAATGAACACCTGGTTGCTTTAGTCCTGTAAAAAGACAAAACACAGCCTAATAATTTAGTTGAAATTCATGAGTTTTCACTTTTTTCCCCTAGCCTTCACACATTTGAAAGTAGCTGTTGATAATTCAGTATGTGTACTGTATAAATTCCTATTATTCCAGCTCTAATGCCACCCTTTTCCCTCAAGGGGAGATATCAGATATTCAGTGAGTGACAGGGTCAGTGTTAAAGAGAATCTGAATCTGCCCTAATTAATGAAAAAAGCAAATCATTTTATATTTTATATCTTTTATATTTTAATTCTTGTAAGTAACAAATTTCTTGCAATACGCCTCACAAATGATGATGACACATCCCTATATGTCTTTACCAGGACCAAGAACTGATTTACTAACAGTCGTCACATAGATTTGATTCAGCCGACATGGCAATTCAACTGCTTGCTTCATTGAACTGACCAGGCAATACTGCCAAAACAGTTGGATCAGTCCCAAACAGCCCAGACCCCCCTTTTACCTTGATGTAAATTGGAGTGGCAATAATCCCACCCATCCTTCCTAAAGGAATGTGGGAAGAACTTGGGAGAATATATTTGGACGTACTATGGATTTTTCTGGAAGGATTCAAAGATGAAATATTTTCATAATGGGTTCATCTTATCTGACATACTAAAAATAACTCTGATGGTAATAGGGCAAAGCTATCTCATTACTGGATATTTAATATAAGCCTTTAGCAGCCTATTGGTAAAAGAGCATATTAGCTCAGTGTGACACTGGTGGGGAATTGTTTAATTACAACAGAACATAGCACAAAATATGATTATTGCCCAGGAGCAGTTTGAGATTCAGTTCATTTCACAGTTTTCCAAAGCTGCTTTTAGTTGCTCTACTCACAGGGCACTCACTGTGGAATGAATAGTGAGGGTTTTAGTTTATCTGACATCATTGTTAAAGAGAAAATGTATCGGAGGATGGGGAGGACGTTCACTGCAGAATTCCTGAAGTCTGCCATAGTGGTGGTCTTCACGAATGCTCACTTTGCTGTTCGGTACTTCGTTGCACTTCACAGCCCTCCTGTTTTCCCTTGGAGCTTTTTCTCACTTAGGTGATTTGTACCAGACCTTCTCCCTCTGATAAAAAGAACTTTGGAGATCATCTCCTCTGGGCTTGGATGACATTTAGTAATGGCCACAGAGAGACCCAGTGCTCTCCATGGATGTTCTTTGAGTTATTTGAGACAATGATGGTGATGTATCAATTTATTGTATTGGAGGTCAAAAGAAGAAAGTGGATATGTGTTAAAATGTTCAGGGTTAAACCACATGAGCCGAGGGTGCTACAGTCCATGATTGCTGTGTTATCTATGTGAGTAGCTCTTTTGCCAGCTTTCTTTGTAGCACCGCCTCTGCCACCTTCATTGATGAATTATAGCACCCTGTTAACCAATCAGCACTCTGGATTGGGTTTTGTTTATGGTATACACAGTAAACCAAAAAGACTCGTATTGTCTCCGCCCAGTGAAATTAATTTTTATAGCAAAAGGTATGAATAAATGCTTCTTAGATTGGGGATAATGACACGAGAGTCACTAGGAAACTGATTATTTAGTTTTAGTGTTTCTTTAGGGGAAGTCATTTCTTATTTTATAAACATATATTAAAGTTCCTCCACAAATTATACAAATTTAGGGTAGACTTTATTTATTTATTTATATTAAACATACCACTGGATTTGTCTCATTGAGAGATAGTAGTCATCATTTCCTAGCTGATAGATTATTTTCATTACATGGTTTTTTTTAAGACTAGGGGGTCATCTTCGACTAATGAGCTTCCAGTGACCAGAACGGCATTCTTTGTTAAGGTGCTTTAGAATTTGATTAATTGGGAGGCCAGCCCTGGTCTTTTCTGCAGGCATCATTCATAAATCATCCCCTATGGTCTGCAGCAAAGTTATCCACACTCTATTATTGGCAAAGGCTCTGCAATACCTTTATAACCCATTAGAAATGAACTTTATCCCTACATATTAAATTGTTTCTTCATAACTCTGCCCGCCTAGAATTAGACAAAGCACAGGGCATCCAAATGCTTTTACTTGATGTATAATAGAGATTGTTTCATCTGGTAAATAATTGGTTGGTGGGGAGAGGATAATAAGAAGAGATGATAATGACCAACCCACATGGTTAGCCAAGCTGAGCAGGAAGCATTGATTTGGGCAATTGGAATATCCTTTGAAACCTTGCCTACTGCTTTTTTTTTTTTCCCCTAGATTGCTTTGCAGTTTTGCATTTTGTTTTGTTTTTGAATGAAATCAGTAGGCTGAGAAACAACTTTGAATTTTTTCTGTCATTGTTAGGTGTTAACATTTCCAGAGAGAAGGCTGTCGTACTGATGACAGTCCTTGATATGCATTTTCTAATGCTGTAAATATTTGATGCTATACATCTTTTTAAGAAAGTCATTCTTGATAAATATCTTTACTCTCCTGCTTAAGATTTACTGGCATCTAACCTAGTCCTAATCTGTAATTGGCATAGCATTTTCCTCTGCATGATGGAATATAGCAATTATAATAAAAGAATTTGCACACCACTCCTGAGAGATGACCCTTATTATAGTCATTTTGCAGCTAGTTAACTAGAGAGGTCAAGTTCATTTCTCAGGATAAAATAGCAAGTCAGTGGCCCAGCCAGACATAAAACCTAGAGTACTAATTTAGAGTCTACAATAAAAAACAGTGGATTTGAAAAGAAAAGGAATTAACTGGTAGCAGACTCCATGGCTTTCTGAGCACCTGGGAAGTACAGTCCCCCAAAGTGTTCCTTATTATCTTGGCCTAGGAGATCGAGGTGACCACCATGTAGGGCATTAGAGAGGTATAGTTTGACTACTGAGTTTCTCCATGCTTTAAGGAGACTGGGGTGACTGGAGCCCTCTATTCCTCTAAATTGAGCTCCATCCTGCTAGGAAGCCATGTGGTATCAATATGATCAAGGGGCAAAGAGTAGGTGCCCCATGTTGTGTCTCCTGTCCTCTCCTCCACAACTTGGTTGAATAAATGGACAAGTCATTAACATCACTAAGCTTCAGTTCTTCAACTGCGGAATGAGATCATACCACCTGTCCTTTCTGTCCCATAAAGTTGCTGGAAGGATCCTGTAAGGCAATAGATGCTTCATAAAACATTAAACAGTATACCTGACATACTATTTTAAGGCCTTCTAAAATAACATGAGATTGAAAATATGCATTTTTAATGGAAGATTCGGACTCCAAATTTGCTAATACAAAGAAGATCTGAGAAGGGTGTAACAATGGAACCAGGGAACATTTTTCTGGTGATCCTCAATCATATATGCTAGAATAATTGCAGCTAAAAATGATACTACATTTCAAAATTAGTTGTTACAGGGGAGTTAACAAATTCCTATAAATTGTTTTCCTTTACCATCTTGACTTGGGAAACTACACAGGGATTTGTATCAAGAGAAACAAGTACAAAAGGAAGGACATGGGATTGTGAATAATAATTTGAAAATTAAAAATGGACGTTTTCTATTCGGAGGGAGTTTATAAAAAATAACTATGGATATGTATTGTGGGGGAACAAATTATACTGCTCTGGATTTTCTATAGGCCCTCAGAGTAGAAGAGAACATTGGCACATTAGTCTTCAAATTTTCTCAAAGATCTATCAGAAAAGATCTCAGGATCTTAGGGCAAATCTAAATCCAGAGGGAAAAAAAAGCAACAACAAATACATCCTTGGAAAAGCTCTAAGTCCCCCAGGTATAGTTAATGTTTTGTTTCTCAAAAGTTGCCACTTTCACTTTTATTACGCATTTCAATCCACAGAAATTCTTCACTTATACACCACATTTTAAATGTTTTCATTAAAGGCATCATGGGGCGCTGAATTGTGTCAAATGCATCCTTGACACCTGTATAAATGTTTCAGGAGACAATTATGAAATGACAACATAATTAATTTTTCTATTGCAGGAAGCCTAATGGATCATAGAAAATGTCCTAGTTGGCACGTGTAACTTCAATGCATGGTTCTTAGTGTTTCCCAAAAGGTGTTCGCCTAATGAAGTAAGTAATATTACAAATAGCAATTTGCTTTGCTTTGTTTATTTTCCCAGCTTTGTTGCTTCATGCACTGTGTTTCTCAGTTTACCAATGAAAACTAACTTTGGGCCATTCCCAAGGTTAAAAAAGAATAGCCTGATATAATCAAATAAGGTGACATTATTTTTTTCTTAATCTTTTGCTGTTGAGGATATTCTAGAAATACACTACTTAATTGAATACCTGTCCCAGGGACTGATTTATTGCTTCTTTTAACTTAAAATGTTAGAACTACTAAGCAAAAACTAAATACCGATTTGAACTAGTTTTAAATCTTTTGAAAATGGGAGCACTATTTTAGTATTACTTGACTTGAATCTTGGTGGACCAATTCCTAAAACATTCTTTTGTCATTCTCATTTGGTTTATCTTTGTCTCTAGAGTATCAAGGGATTCACACTCAATCAAGTCACAGTTGATAAGCATCACTTTCTTTAGTCTGCTTCTAATGTAAATCCTCCCTCTTAGCTTCTAGCAACCCACACCTCCTTGGACAACTCTTTATTTCCTCATAGCCTTCATGTTTCTGCTATGATTGCATCACTATGTCCCACATATTTTTGTAGAGCTAGATTTCTGGGGATTCTGAAACATGAAAAATGGGTGAGTTCCATAGGGAAATGTGTAACCAATGCACAGCCAGTATCAGGAAGAACACAGCCCAGTGACTAGAGGGTGACAGTTTCAATGGAGGAAGATTCCTTCTGCTGTAAGCAGATTTTTGATTTTTCTGAAATAATGCTAACCTGTGGCATTTGGCAAACATAAGGGCATACCTAAGGGGGCAGAAATTGTGTAGGGCAGTAGGGTATGATAATTTTTAAAGGCCACAAACTGAAAAGTGATAACTGCTTTTGCTTATTTATCAGGTTAGTTTCAGACTTTTAACCTTGATGTCAGTCTCAGCATGGTCTCCAAATCCTTTATAGCAAGTGTGTTGGTGTGGCTCCCTGGATTCATCCTCTACTCTCTGTGCTGTGTTCCCTGGCTTCTAAAGACTGTATCATCTGGGCTGTCTTGCTGAATGGCTCTCAGTTGGGTCTGCCAATGGGAGGCACTGGCAAATATTGGAAAAAGGAAGGGGAGGTGTCAGGCTATTTTGTCCCTTCTCATTCCTTGCTCTAGTGCCTTGACCTTATTATACAGTACAACTCCTCTGTGGTTTTCATTTTCATTGGCTCCACTAATACTGTTTTCTTCCCATCTTCTTTTGGCCTTGGTTTCCCTTTGTTGCTAATCTCTGTGAACATAACCTACCTCCTTTCTCTCTCCATTAACCTTGCCAACACCTCTGCAAACAATCTCTTCATTCAAGTCTCTTTGTCTGGGCTCAATACTGTTTCCTGTTGCTAACTGTGTCTGATACAAGAGTTGTATGACGTCGAGATTGCAGGATTTGTTCTGTGCCACTCCTCTGTGACTATAGAATTATCTGTTACTGACTAGTCCCTGACTAACAAATATAATTAAGCAGAATGCAGGGTTTAAGAGCAAATGGAAAGGAATAAGAGAGACTTGGGTTTGATTTTGTGCAAGTAACTTCACCACTGCGATCGCCACTTTCCTCCTCTGTAAGATGGGGATTGTAATTGTATTAATATCACTGGTTCTTTTGAGTCTAAATGGGATAATACATGTAGACTCTTAGCACATCACATAGTACTGTGTGCACAGTCTGCAGTTAGCTAGTACATAATAAGTACTCAATACATTTTATCATCATGATTATGTATTTCCCAGCTACAAATACAGTGGTACTTAGAGGGAATGTGTATAGTCAGTGGATCGGTAGAATAGACAGAATTTGCCCATCATCATCACATATAACATGAATGGTATGGCTTTGCTAGCAGAAAGTGTGGATGAAGATGAACTAGGTGTGAAATGTTAGAAATAGATGCTGCTCTGATCATAGCCTCTTTCCTTGTGGTAGCTAGTTCCGCTTTGTTTAAGATGGTCTGGAGGACGTGCGGCATGCTGTTTTGTCTGTCTCCGATAAGAGGCTACCATCTGGTGTTTGATCATCCGGATTACTGATGTTACCAGTTGTTCCTTTATTTCTGTTTTAATCAACCTTCTTCAAGGCATGCTTCCCAAATGTGAAGAGCCAATTTGCTGAGAAAGCCATCTACTTGCACATAGCAAAGCTGAAGAATTTGTTTACTTGATAAGTCTAAAAAAATGTTCTTATTAGTGAAACAAAATCTACATTTTTGGTTATGTTTTCTAGGTTGATGGTTCTCTTAGGAATTAAAAATGCTTATGCCAACAATACCTGACTTTCATGGGTTGCTTGCAGGGTTAATGGCTCTGTGGAGAAAAATCTAGGCCTAAAGTCGTTAGCTTTCTACTTCCTGTCATTCTCAATGATGATACTAGGCAGTTGTCAACAGTTACTGTTATATCCAAGCTTTGCAGCTATTCTGGAAAGATTTAATTATGTAGATGCTAGTGGTATGTCTGGACAGCTGGTGAATGTATATTGCCCTTTATGTTATCCAAAGTGTGAAGGTTAGTAACTTATTAGGCTAGGATTGATGGTCGCATGGCACCACTCACAAGCTTCATAACCTTTTTCTAAGCCTCAGTTTCCTAATGTATAAATGGAGATAATAGCCCTCATAGCATTCATGTGAAAGATAAAATAAAATAATGTAAGGAAAACATTTATTACATTACCTGGCCCCTAGTAAGTTCTTTTGAAATGTTAGGTATTTAGCTGTTATGTGGCAGAATTGAAGATCCAGTGCCAGAACCTGAAGCTAGGATGATAAACTCAATAGTCCCTGTACTCATGGAGCTTTAAGTCTGTTCTTTGGCTAGTTGCTTCCATGATGTTTGCTAGTAAAGAGTAAGCTTTACTCATGCTAGTAATGACCCTTAGCCTATTTTCTGGTGTTAATGTTTCAAGCCAGAAAGGGAACACTTTGAGTATAATTTAATTGAATCCACACTTGTAAGAGTTGCTATGCAAGTGGTTAAATTTCCATTATCTTCCAATTTCAGTACATTCTATTTCCCCTTCCTTTTTTGGCTATACTTGCCACTGTGACTGACTAGACAAATACAGAACTATCTAGTGGTGGTTAAAAACACAAACTTTGCAATCAGACAGATTTGTGTGGAAACTAAGCTCCCCCACTTATTAGCTGTATGATCTCAGGATAGTTGTTTCACTAATCTATCAGGTTTTTGCTATTACAGACAGACTAAAATACAAAGAAGAGATACAGACTCACATAACACACACAGGGAGAACACTGTGTAACAACAGAGACTAGGTTCTGTTGCTGTTAACCAAGGAACACCAAGGCTTGCCAATAAACAATAGAAGCTAGGAGAGACTCATGGGACAGATTCACCTTCTGAGTGAATTCACCCAAGAAGGAAACAACCCTGCTGACATGTGAATTTCAGACTTTCTGTCTTTATAACTGTGAGAAAATATATTTCTGTTGTTGTAACTACAAGGTTTGTGGTACTTTGTTATGAAAGCCCTAGGAAACGGATACAATCATAATTTTTTTATTATTTGTAAATAAGAGAACTAATCAGTTCTTTCACCTGATGTAAAGGGGTTTAGTGTCTTCGAGTATAAATATCTAAGCTTTAAAATCCCACATTGAGAAAAAGATCAATTTCATTAATATATAACTATATAATGATTTATAATATTAAATGATACATATATTTATAGATTACACGACAGTATCCCTCATGTTGTTTTGAAATGGATGCAGTAAGCCTCAGTGATGAAACAACTTGCCCAACATCATACAAAGAATATGATTTCCTGATTGCTAGTCTGATTCCCGACTGAAGGTGAGACTGAATAACCATGTCCATGGTTTCATCTCCCTGACTAATTCATTTCCTCCTTGAAGATTGAGTTGGCATTCATGAGTGCCCTTCTTTAATATTTTTCCTCATACCACTATTTCTTTAATACTTAAAATTGTCATCTCTCTTCACTGTTCTGTATCTTATTTTTTTTTTGCTTATGTAATGTAAAATCTGATTTTTTTTCAGTTGCTCCATGGAGATAAGGACCAATACTAAACATGGAATGCTCTAACATTGACACACCACATTCTAATCATATAGGCTATTACAGTAGAGCGCTAGTGTTTCTTTCCATGCCAATTATCATTACTTTCAGAGAGAGTGAGCACTAAATTATGGGGAGAAAACAGTCATTAGAACATAAAGATTTCATAATTTTATGAAAGAAATCTCCCCAATAACCAGGCTTGCTATAAATACACAGTAATTTTTGATTTTGTACCTAAAACAATTAATTGATCTAATTACTTTTTTAATTAGTAAGAAAATAAGAGAGAGTGTGAAAGAGAGGTGTAGATGTGCTCCTTGATTAGAAAGAACCTGATAAACTCATTCAAATGGGGCTATAAATGACCAGTTAACTTTAACATATTACCTATATAAAGTGTTCTTTTTTGGGGGGGGAGTGTTGTATGGGACAAACCCTGAAACTATAGTTGTGGAATATCATTCATTAATGTGAATATACGTATTAGTAGTGGTGGTGGAGTTTTTGGTAGTATGACAAAAACATTTGTATACATTGGAATCACTAATAACTGGAATGGGTTGTAGTTTGGAGGTTACCTAGTTAAACTCTCATTTTTACAGGAAATACCAAGGCATGGGGAATTACGTGGCTTGCTAAAGGATAGTACAGACTTAGCATTAGAAATCAGGACTTCTGACCCTATCCCAGAGCTCTTTTCATTATAATAGGAAGGGAAAACTCATTTCAACTGTGTACCAGTCTGGACTATTGACAGTAGTTGCCCGGCCATACTTTCCCTGATTGTTTAGTAATGTTTGTCATGGGTTCTGGAAGAGGCAGTGGTTGACACTTATTATGAATTTTCTTCTCTGATCTACACAGAACTGTGACCTCGAACCTATTTTCTTTTTTAAATTAATTAATTAATTAATTTTAGTTTTGTCTGTGTTGGGTCTTCGTTTCTGTGCGAGGGCTTTCTCTATTTGCGGTGAGTGGGGGCCACTCTTCATCGCGGTGCGCGGGCCTCTCACTGTCGCGGCCTCTCTTGTTGCAGAGCACAGGCTCCAGACGCGCAGGCTCAGTAGTTGTGGCTCACGGGCCCGCCCAGTTGCTCTGCGGCATGTGGGATCTTCCCAGACAAGGGCTCGAACCCGTGTCCCCTGCATTGGCAGGCAGATTCTCAACCACTGCGCCACCAGGGAAGCCCTCGAACCTATTTTTGACAGTCATATAGTAGATATCTGCAGAATGAAATGTGAGATGTATCATATGTAGGGGGAAATAAAGCTGAGTTGTGTGCATGAGTGTGTGTGTGTGTGTGTGTGTGTGTGCGATAAAGCAAGCTTTTGCCCACAGTGACATATTTTCTTCAGTTAAAAACTTCTTAGGGCATTATGCTAAGTGGAATAAGTCAGACAGAGAAAGACAAATATTGTATTCCACAAATACTCATATGTGGAATCTAAAAAATACAACAAACTAGTGAAAAAAACAAAAAAGAAGCAGACTCACAGATATAGAGAACAAGCCAGTGGTTACCAGTGGGGAGGGGGGAAGGGGGAGGAGCAAAGATGGGTGGGGGGAAAAGGAGTTACTAATGGTATTATATGAAATCATGTGTGTGAAACTTGAAAATTGTAAAGCACTAGAATTAAAAGAATCTTTCATTCAATTAAAAAATTAAAAATAAAATATATCTTAAAAAACAAAAACCTCTTAAAGCTCAAAAACCTAGTAAAAGCCATTTTCAAAAAAATAGTCTCCATTCCAGTGTAAGAAATTTTGGAATTTGTGTGCTTCCCTTTGTTTTTCTCTAATGCCTGAAGCTCTGCTGATGCCTTATTTGTGATTTATAAAATTAAAATTCTTTTCCTTCACTTTTGATTTTCTCTCTACAAAAGCATATGTGTTGTCTCTGCTTAAAGCCTCAGTTCATAGAACATTCTCAGAAAAAGTAAACCACACACTTCTTCCTTCTGTACCTTTCCAGTTGACTGCTAAGCTGTCATTCTGCTTTTCATGATATTTTTGTACTTGGAGATTTACTATTCTGAAAGATCTCAAAGGGCTCCATGAAATGGAATTTGCTATTTGATATGATTTCCTATTGAGTTTGGAAAGCATTAGACCACAGCATATCCTTTATTTTATAAATGGGGAAATGCTAACAGAGAAGGCGAGTGAATAGCTGTAAGTCACACAGCAAGCGAGTGTTGTAACCTTCCGTTTTGACTATTATGGTATATTGTTTCTATCTCTATCGTTTTGCCCTTTTCTTGGACGACCAACGATGCCAGTGGTAGTGTGCATTTCACTTTACCAAAGCTTTGAACTTGTATCTTCAGAGGAGCTGCACAGGTGGGAAGAAAAGAGCCATGCTGTATCTGCATGGGTCTATGCTCTTTCACAGAAGCTGACTTGAGGCTTCATTTTTGGAGAATAAATCTTTGGGAAATAGACCACTTTATTCTGAAAATCAGTTTGAAGATTTGCGACGTTTGTTGGCTGCAGGCGGGGGTTGTGTGGATTTTTTTTTTCCTGAGATACAACGGATCAGTGCTCTACCTACGGAAAATGACAGCTAGCAAAAGAAAATAATGTCTAGAGCAATGAAAAAAACTTGCAGCTGTCTTTAAGTGATACAATGCTGAAAAACGCAGGGATTTCAATTTCTTTATGAGTGACACCAAGACTTGCAAAATTATTATTCTGCCTCTTGGTAAGCTTACTAAAGAAGTCTGTTTAGAAGTTGCTTGGCCTGTTAAAAAAAAATAAGAGATTTTCTTTCTTTTTCCTTTTGTCTCTCTCTCTTTTTTTTAATTTTAATTTTATTTTTTTACAATCAATCAGTGTGATAATGGAGCTGTTATTGGAAACAGTTGACTGCTCTGCTGCTTTTTAGCGAGAATTTTTTCTGTGCATCTCTTTGGCAGTTTTTCTTCAAGATCTCTCTATTGAGGGTATGGATTATTGAGGGCATTTGCTGACAGCCTCAAGGAAAAAGAAAGAACAATTCCATTCAAAGCAGTGATCGTTCTTCAAACCTCTTTGCATCCAAGTGACTAAAAGTTCAGTACTTAAAAAATATGTTCTCAGATGACTAAAGTCTGGCAAGTCCACAGGAATGATGCTCTGTGTAATGTGGATGATGCTCATTGTTACTTTCTCTTCTCCTTCAAACATGATGATTATAATATGGTTATTGGTAAAATCCAATGACAAATTTTACCTGTATCTCATTCATTTTTACAAATCTGTAATCTTTATGATTCTCTTATCAAAATGTTAAGGGCTTAGGGTATTATCCTCATTTACAGCTTGAGAGCTCCAGATATCAAATGAAAAGAATGCTTACCCAAGATCAGCACGCAAGGGACTTTGCAGCATCCTCTACTGTGCTCTAAACATACCAACCTCTATCGCCAAATGTCCCTAAGAACAATAAACAAGGTGAAAAAGAAAGAAAAAATCGATATGAGTTAGGGAGAATTGTTGTTTTACATAGAATTTTGGAAAGTTTTTCTGTGACTTTTCAGTGGCTCTTTGAAAGTGACTTTTTTTTTCCCCAGTAATAAGGAAAATGTCAGTATGACCTGGATATAATGAATATCTTGTTTTTTGAAGGTCATTAGCAGTCACAATCCCACTTCTATGGTAGGGCAAGCATTCAAAGTCTATGCAGTGTGCATTCATTTACGAGAGCTCACATTTCTCTATTACAGTGTGTGCGATTTCTGAAAGCATGCTATCTGGAGACGGTCTTTCTCTAGCTGATAAGACAGAATTGAAGACCCTGGCACTGTTCATTTCAGTGATTAGGGGCAGAAACAAGGTGTAACTAAGAATATGCTTGCACAAAACCTTTGGAATGACCTTTTTCAATGATGGATGAATGGATAGATGGATGGATTAGTTCACCTTAGCAATCTGCTAATTCATTTGAAATATACTATTTTTATTATTAAACCTGACACACAATTATTGGAGAATATAGAAAGAGGAAAAGTACAATTTACCCACAAAACTGTTTTCCAGTGATAATCACCATATCATTTTGTTATATTCTATTTCATTCTTTTTAGTATGCATATTTGTAATATTTAAAAAGAAAATTGTTCATAAGATTTTATATTCTGATTTACTTACTTAATGATAATGATATTTTCCCTGGGCAATTAAGCATTCTTTGATTGGCTTGTTTTTTTTTCCACTTTATCTTATTTTATTCAAGCATTCCTGTATAGTTGACTATTTGGGTTATTTCCAATTTTAATATTACTAGTGAGACTGAAATAACACTTATCTACTTATATCTTTGTCTTCTCACTGGTCATATTTTCAGTTAGAGAGGGAGCATTCAAGAGAAAGAGGAAAAGAAATCAACTAGCATGTGCATTTTCATGCGACACTTCCAAATTGCCTTCCAGTGAGATCATGCCAATTTATACTCCCACCAGCGGTGCATGAGAGTACCTGTCTCCCCATAGCTTCAGTAATTCTGAATTCTATTATGTATTTGAAAAGTCAGTTTTATATGTAAGACATGAGAGTACAGAAGGAGTTTGGGGGATAGGCAACTGATCAAGGAAGTCTTCCCTAGAGAGATGACATTTGAGCTGAATCTTGAAAGGAAAAGGGAAATCTCTGGGCACATAAGGAGTAAGGTGCTGAGGATGAGAAAACAAATGGCATGTGAAAAAAGTAGGGTCTGGAGAAATCATGGAATTTGGGGGGTATGTATCAGAGTATGTAGATTCTTAGGTAAAGGGAGGGAGTGGAAAGGGATGCAATAGAGACCAATACTAGAGAATAAAAGGCCATTTGTTTCATCACAAGGTTTTTAGTCTTTGTCTTGTAGATCAGAGTTTCTTCTAAGGTTTCCCCCAGATCGCCAGGCCTTGGAATTACCCAGGGCTTTGGAAAGGAATTCCTTTTGGCTATTCACTTTTATGAGGCTGCACAGAGGGAGGCTTTGTGGGAACACAGAGGGACTCTCTAAATGTGCCTGAGGATTATAAGGACATACACTAGTGTCATACTCATTATATACTCAGCATCTATAGGTGTAGAGTATTATAGGTCTCAGTAAGTATTGATTTAATAAATGCACCAATGAATAGAAGGATCTTAGCAGAGAAGTAATATGATATGTATATTTTTTTCAGTTTAGAAGGAGACTGGAGAGTAATATGGAGAATGAATTTGTAAAGGACAAATTTGGTGGTGGGGAGAATAGTTAGGAGACTATTTTATTTGAGAGAGAGAGAGAGAGAGAGACTACAACCTGAATCAAGACAATGGGGGGGACTTCCCTGGTGGTCCAGTGGTTAAGACTTCGCCTTCCAATGCAGGGGGTGCGGATTCTATCCCTGTGTTGGGGAGCTAAGATCCCACATACCTCTCGGCCAAGAAAACAAAACATAAAACAGAAGCAGTATTGTAACAAATTCAATAAAGACTTTTAAAATGGTCTATATCAAAAAAAATCTTTAGGGCTTCCCTGGTGGCGCAGTGGTTGAGAGTCCGCCTGCCGATGCAGGGGACACGGGTTCGTGCCCCTATCCCGGAAGATCCCACATGCCGCGCAGCGGCTGGGCCCGCGAGCCATGGCCGCGGAGCCTGTGTGTCCGGAGCCTGTGCTCCGCAACGGGAGAGGCCACAGCAGTGAGAGGCCCGCGTACAGCAAAAAAAAAAAAAAAAAAAAAAAAATCTTTAAAAAAAAGACAATGGGAACAGGAAATGGAGAGAAAGTGACAGAAGAAAACCTTTAAGGCATTTGTGACCCACTGGATGTATGTTATATGTGTGAGATAGGGTGGTTAGATAGAAGAAATCATTTCTAAATTCTGGCTTAAATGGGTAGGTGAGGTTCCCTAAATTAATAAGGAAATACCACAAGAGTAACAGGTTTAATGGGAAAGATAATGGTGTGGTTATACGGATTTGAGGTGCTTTGACATCTTCCACTGTAAGATATTCAGGTGAAGAGTTCCACAGGTGTTTTTTTCTATTAAACACTTCTTCTTGTTGTTTGTCCCAATATTATCATGTGAACTTTACACTCCTCAGAGGTGGGTGTAGAATTTATTTTACAAGATGTATAGTAGATACTGAAAACATTAATTTATTCTTGTTTTAAATTTATATTACATCGGTGTTACAAAAGTATATGATTATTTGGATAATTTATTAACCAAATTTAAATGGATAACAAATGGATAAAAATCATTGTAAAATTAATTTCCTCATAAACAGGTTATTTGTTGACATTTAGGATTGTTTTCTTCTGTTAAATTGGTATACCTATCATAATGCTCAAGTATATTTAAATTTTTTCTATTTTTATTTTAATAACTTTTTATACTGTAAATATAAGCATTTAAAATGTCTATAGATATAAAATACGGAATTCAAAAACAAATTTTTAAAATTTCAAATAAATTGATGTGAGAATTCAAAATATTATGTGGAAACTAGAAAAAAGACAAGCTTTACTGATTCTTTCCTACTGTCTCATATACTATATAGTTAGAAACTATACGTTGCTTTCTAGGAAAAACTGTACCATTGTAATGGTTTGCATACACTTTTAAACATTATTACAGTAAAATAACTTGGGAAATATTTACATTTAAATCTTATTTTAATAGTACAATGCATTAAAATATACTATGAACATGACCTTGGATCCAGAAGAATACAGATTATGTTTATAAGGATAACAATATATTATATTTTAAAAACAAAAATGAGGGAGAGAGACAACATTTTAGCTGTATTTTAGACTGAGCTAGTCAAAGGTAAAAATACTGCAAATTCTGAGGCTTATTAGATTAAAAAACTTCAGTAGTTTAATAAGAGGTTAGTTGATTTTATTTGCAGTAAGATTTAATTCATCTAGCATATTCTCTTAATTTATTTAGAGCAAAAGCATTTTTACATAATGTAACAATCTCTGCTATGGAGTCTAATGCATTCAGGACAGAGTTAATTAGTCACTATGGTAACTCTTAGGCCTACTAAGTCCAAATGTGGTGGAAATGCTTGACAGACTAGAGCTCCATAATGTGCTTTCAGCTTTCATGAAAAATAATAAGCTAATAAGTTTTCTAAAGAAGATGGTGTTCAGGCATTGAAGATATGATGCTGAATTTACTTAGATTGTTGGCTTTTCCCCTCTTCCTAAAATCTCCATATGAGCAAGCAAATGGCCCAGATAAATGTTTCTCACTGAGGTGTTAAAAGGGAAAAAAACAGCAGATAATGAAGAACAAAAGGATAGAGGTGTTTTGGGACAGTTACACAATAGCATCCCATTCTGTAGCTTTGAGAAGGCTTTTATCCAAGCATAAAGCATTATCAAATAGGACTATCTCTCTAAATAATAATTAAAAAATAGATTTGCAGATGTTTTTAAAATTTCATTTCACAAAGTTACTAAAAAGAGGAAAGCATCTTTTTAAGGTCTTTTTAATTGACCTGCTGTTCTAGGTAAGACTGCATACCTTTCTCAGGAGAAACAAAACAAACAAAACACTATAGAATCGCTCAATTTGGGCATCAGGAAACAGCTCTTTGTTTTTGAGAAGTATTCAAAAGAGTTTCAAATCATAAAGCTTGTTAATTTTTTTCCCCATCAAACCACTGAAAAGGCGAGAGCCTGACTTTCTGCTGAAATGCACATTTTCTGTAGGTTGGTACTTTTGTTATTGAACATTTGAATTATTTGGGGAAGGCTTAAATGAAGTGAACTCCTGTATCTGAAGCAATATGAGTTTTTTATACTTAGTTCATGAAATTTTTATTCTTTTGAATAGAAACTATTTTGTTTTAGTTATACAAATTTTATTTCTTAATTGAATTTTTTGAGATAATTGTAGATTCACATGCAATTGTAAGAAATAATACAAAGAAATCTTATGTACCCTTTACCCCGTGATTCCTAATAGAACACATCCAACAAAACTATATTATAATATCACAACTGGGGTATTGACCTTGATACAGTCAAGACGCAGAACATTTCCATCACTGCAAGTATCCCTCATACTGCCCTTTTATAATAACCACATCTACTTCCTTCCCATCCCTAACCCCTCCTTAACCACTGGCAACCACTAATCTGTCCTCCTTTTATGTAATTTTTTAAATTTCAAAAATATTATATATGGTTCAAATATTAAACATTTAAATATTAATACTAAATATTTAATATTTAAATATTAATAATATTAAATTTTATAAATATTATATATGGTTCAAGAATCATATAGTATGTAATGTTTGGGGATTGACTTTTTTTCACTCAACATAATTCTCTGGAGATTAATCCAAGTTATTACATGTAAAAATAGTTTTTTATTGTTAAATATTATTCCATGGTATAGGTGTACCATAGTTTAACAGTTTATCCATTGAAGGACATCTTTGTTGTTTCCAGTTTTTGGCTATTAAGAATAAAGTTTCTACTTTATTTACAATAGCCAGGACATGAAAGCAACCTAAGTGTCCATCAACAGATGAATGGATAAAGAAGATGTGGCACATATATACAATGGAATATTACTCAGCCATAAAAAGAAATGAAATTGAGTTATTTGGAGTGAGGTGGATGGACCTAGAGTCTGTCATACAGAGTGAAGTAAGTCAGAAAGAGAAAAATAAATACCATATGCTAACACATATATATGGAATCTAAGAAAAAAAATAAAAGGTCATGAAGGACCTAGGGGCAAGACGGGAATAAAGACACAGACCTACTAGAGAATGGACTTGAGGATACGGGGAGGGGGAAGGGTAAGCTGGGACAAAGTGAGAGAGTGGCATGGACATATATACACTGCCAAACGTAAAGTAGATAGCTAGTGGGAAGCAGCTGCATAGCACAGGGAGATCAGCTCAGTGCTTTGTGAACACCTAGAGGGGTGTGATAGGGAGGGTGGGAGGGAGGGAGACGCAAGAGGGAAGAGATATGGGGACATATGTATATGTATAACTGATTCACTTTGTTATAAAGCAGAAACTAACACACCATTGTAAAGCAATTATACTCCAATGAAGATGTTAAAAAAAAGAATAAAGTTTCTGTAAACATTCATGTACAGGTTTTTGTGTGAACATAAGTCTTCATTCCTCTAGGATAAATGCTCAGGAGTATAACGCTGAATTACCTGCTTAGTTTTGTGAAAAACTGCCAGACTGTTTCCAGAGTGATGTTACTATTTTACATTCCACCAACAGTGTATGATATTGCTAACAATGGATATGTTCTCCATATCCTTGCTAGCATTTGATGTTACTATTTTTTTTTAGCCATTTTGATAGTATGTAGTGGTATTAAATTGTAGTTTTAATTAGCATTCCCTTATGGTTATCTTGAAAATCTTTTCATATGCTTATTTGCCATCTGTATATCTTCTTCAGAGAAATGTCACTTCATGTTTTTTGCCGGTGTTTTAATTGGATTGCATGTTGGGTTTTTTTGTTTTGTTTTTGTCTTTTGCTATTGAGTTCTGAGACTTTCTGTACTCTAGATACCAGTTCTTTGTCAAATGTATGGTTTGCAAATATTTTATTCCAATCCATAACTTGTCTTTTTATTCTCTTAATAGAGTCTTTTACAGAGAAAAAAATTTATTTTAATAAACTTCAATTTATCAATTTTTCCTCTTATGGATTATGTCTTTGCTGTCAAGAGTCTAAGAATCTTTACTTAGCCCTAGATCCCAAGGATTTTTATCCTGCATTTTTTTTCTAAAAATTTTAGAGCTTTACACCTTATATTTAAGTTTCTTATCCATTTAGAATTAATTTTTGCATGAGGTATAAGACAGTTTGAGGTCCAATTTTTTTCTGTTGTTTGTTTATGGATATCTAATTGCTACAGCATTACTTGTTTTCTCAAGGGAAGTTTTCTTTCCTCCCTTGAATTGATTTTGTGTCTTTGTCAAAAATAAGTTGTACACAAAAATATTCATGTGGATGTACTTCTGGGTTCTCTGTTCTCTGTTCTGTCCCACTGATCTAAGTATCTATCCCTCTGATAGTACACATAGTGTTTCAATCACTATAGCTATTATATAATAAACCTTTAAGTTGGGTAGACTGATTTCTCCCACTTTATTCTTCTTTTTCAAAATTATTTTAACTGTTCTAGCTTCTCTTCCTTTCCATACAACTTTTAAATAATTTTCTCAATATCTACAAAAATCTTATTGTTATTTTGATAGAAAGTGCGTTAAATCTGTATGTCAATTTGGGGAGAATTGACATCTTTTCTATGTTGGGTCTTCTAATGCATGAATATGGTATGTCTTTCTGTTTATTTAGACCTTAATTTCTTTCAACAATGTTGTTTAATTTTTAACATATAAGTCTTGTACATGTTTTGTTAGATTTACTCCTAAGTATTTAATTTTTAAAATAATTGTAAATAGTATGGTATTTTTAATTTCTGTGTCCATGTAGTCACTGCTAGTATATGGAAATATATATGTTTTTGTATGTGTGTCTTATATATCTTGTAATCTTGCTGAACTTACTGATTCTAAAAGGATTTTTTTGTAGACTCTTTGGGATTTTTCTATCTAGGCAATTATGTCATCTGCAGATAGGGTTAGTTTTACTTTTTCCTTTTCCAATTTCTATTCTTATTTCCTTTTCTTGCCCTCTTGCATTGGTTAGAACTTCCAGCACTGATGAATAAGAATGTTGAGAGTGGGCAACCTTGCCTTATTCCCAGTTTGGGGGAGGGGAAAGACATTCAGCCTTTCTTTATTAAGAATATTGTTGCCATTAGGTTTTTAAAAATGATCTTTAATTAGTTGAGGAAATTTCTATTTCAGTTTTTTTGAGAGTTCTTATCACGAATGGATGCTGAATTTTATCAGATACTTTTTCCCGTATTGATTGATCATATGCATATTTTTTTCTTTATCCTTTTAATATGCTGGGTTAAACTGATTGATTTTCAAATATTAAACCAACTTTGCATCCCTGGAATAAACCTCACTTTGCATGGTGATTGGTAATTTGTGTCTTCTCTCTCTCTCTCTTTTTTTCTTTCTCAGTCTTACTAAAGGTATGTTAATTTTATTCATCATTTTTTTCCCTCTTGGGTCCTAAGTTCTGTAGCCAGTCTGCCTTCTCTCCAACTTTCAGAGTTTCTTACATTTGTTTTATATATAATGCCCAGAGTTTGTGCTTGTGCCTAGCAGGAGGAATATAAAAAGTATTTCTACTATATCTTCTCAGAGTGGAATAGCAAATTTGATTTTATAATACATTTCTGAGTCTTACAAGTTGTGTGGGATTCTGGTTTTCTGTTTGCCATTGAAGCCAGGGTGAACACTCAGTTTTCGTGGTTCAATAAAGGGAAGCTATAGGAAAAAAAATGTTTGCTCTCAATCCTTGTGTCATTTCTGCAACCGTTGTGAGGCTCTGAGTTTCAAACCAGATCCTTTGTGGAACTGGACAGTGAGAACTGCCTAAAATCATGGTGTGACTTTAGGAAGATATGTGGCCTCTCTCTGTCTCCTATCTATCTATTGATCTATCGATCTATCTAATTATATGGCATAATTTCCATAGAATGTTAAAGGGACTCTGAAAGGCTTAACAGAAAATGTCTATGTATAACACCCATAATTCTACTGAGTTATATCAGTAGAATTTTAGTGGTTAACTTGTAAAGTTGCCTAAGTTCTTATAAACAGGTACGTTAGGGAATATTTTGAAGCAAATAATTGAGAGGAGAAAGAATAGAGTGAAAATTGTGAGGAAGATTCAGAAGAGGTAAGACGATTAAGAGGAGCCTTGATTAAAAATGACAAACGAGGGCTTCCCTGGTGGCGCAGTGGTTGAGAGTCCACCTGCCGGTGCAGGGGACACGGGTTCGTGCCCCGGTCCAGGAAGATCCCACATGCCGCGGAGTGGCTGGGCCCGTGAGTCATGGCCGCTGAGCCTGCGCATCCAGAGCCTGTGCGTCCGGAGCCTGTGCTCCGCAACGGGAGAGGCCACAACAGTGAAAGGCCCGTGTACTGCAAAAAAAAAAAAAAGACAAACGAATAACGGAAGGCTCAAAGGGAAGGCAGGTGAGAGAGGAGCAGGAGGCGCATATCCTTAAGGCAGGCGGGAACGTGGGTGGTGACAGGTAGTGAAGAGTGAGGGACACCAACTCACGGAGAGGGAAGTGTTTAATGAGTAAAGAAGAGACATACTAGTGGGACAGAAATGAAGATTATGTCAGGGTTTCTGAAAAAGAATGACAGAAATGACATTAATTTGGCAAAAACACAGGATATCTTAGGAAATTGAGAGAAGAGCTATTAGACGAATGAACAAGAGCAACAACAAAACACCCCAAAGTGTGGAGTGGAGTCATCAAAAGTGATTGAAGAAAACATTTGGGATTTTAAGTAGGGGAAGATAGCAGTTTCAAAGTAACTTAAAAAGCATGTGGCTTAGGATATTAGAAATTAGGATAAGAGAAACAACATAAAGGACAAAAACAAGTTCTATTCCATTGAGTAACTCTTTGAGTTTATTTATACATATACTTGTAAGATACTATAGGAGATGCAAGAATGTCATAGCTTCCTGTGCAAGAAACTTTATAATGAGATAAGGACATAATGATTATAAAAAAGCAGAATATGAAAGTACCATAAAAGGAATAATGGGAGAGAGAACTCAAGGAGGAGAGAAATCCAACCCTGTTGGAAGGAATTCATGATGGAGGAGGTATTTGGGGAGGGGTCTTAAAATGAGAGTAGACTGTGAATAGGAGGAAATGGGGGAGACACTCCAGGCATGGGGTAAGTCTGTGAAAAGGCACAGAGGCAAGGGGTATGGGGATGTTTAGAAAGTGATAATTAGTCAACTAGAGACAAGTTACATACTTGAGGGCTAGGCTAAGAAGGATGTAGACCAAGGAGGATATTAGTAGATGTCTTTTTCCTATTTTTTTTTCTTTAGATGGATTCCCAGATGACTCAGATTTTGAGAAACATTGACTGGACAGCAGCCAAACAAAAGAGTGAGATAGAACTGAGAGTCTGTATGATACAATAGTGATCAATGATTAGAAAGCAAATGTAGCTTGATAAATGACTATGATAGGCAAAATGTGAATCATGTCAAAAAATTTTTTAAAGATAAAAATGACAACACACAGACAAATATATTAAGTAAAATAGAGCAAAAAATGAATAAGACCATGACAGGAAGTATAGAAGTACCAAAAATTTGAATAACAACTGAATTTTTAAGAGATGACATTTATTCAATTTAAAGCTTACTTGGCATCAGTAAGTGTCTCATACAAAAGAAATGAGAAGAATCACTTTTCTTATATCTTAGAGAACAAGCCCAGAGGTGAGCATATTTATTGAAAACATAAAAATGAATGTCTCCAAAAACAGGGAAACAAGCCATATAAGTGAATTCATTTTTTTTAGAAGGAAGCAGAGACTGTACAATGTTTCAGTTGTTTAAATATTAAAGGTGTTTTCTCACCACTCATGTGTCAAGAGTGCCTGAATTTTCACTTGGCCTCTATCTACCAGCCACTTCCACTCTCCTTTCTGGCATATTCTTGGCTGGCTTCTAATTGGCAGATATACCTTCCAACTTTCCTACTGCCTTGAAAGATTTCTCTTGGAATCAAGTGCTGAAGCTGCAGTTTCCTAGGGACACAGCCAAGACAGTTCCCTGTTGATGAAAGCTTATACCTTGCATTATAGCTCATGGGGACTCCAGGAGGTACTTTAAAATAGAATAGGTTCCCAAAGGAGTGTTTGTTTCTCACTCCTTTATCCCTTGAATGTCCTATTTAAGAGTAAAGTAAGGAACACTTAAAAAACTTTTTTTCTCTCTCGAATCTCTTAAAGATCCATACCTTTCATTTATACTTTGATAGTCTCTAAGTGAGAGTATTGCAGAAATCTTGGAGAAAAACAGATTGCTGTCTGATTAGCAAGAAATGTGGCTTTGAATTTCTTTTAACATCTTAACTCTCAAATTGGTGAGTATTTATGCAGCTTCTGTCTCTGGAGAGCAACACAAAACATCAATCCTCAGCATCCCTGTAACATTTGCAGTGCGCAATTGGTGTCAGTGTTAGCGGCTGGAAATCTGTTACTATGGTTACCACCTATAAAAAGGTCACCTTCAGGAAATTCCTTCTGTGCGCAGGATAATACAGGGATAATGAAACTTCCTTTGGAGAGGATAAAGAACAGAGTTTGTTATTCAGGCCTATAATTACCTACGTAGTTTTGGAAATCTGTATATCATAATCAGTGCTCTGTATTTCAGTCAGATGAACATCAATCATATTATCTAAGGCAGGATTCCATAATAATACCAGCAATAATGTTCTGATGGGGAAGTAAGCTGTGACGATGGAGGGACTGTAGTTTGTTTCTTCAATGCTCAGTTGATTTTCTCCACTGCAAATTGCTTGATAGGGTTAAGTCAACTACTAAGCATCCAAAGAAAGGAACTCTTTCTCGAGGATTAGGCTGCTTGTAACTACTAAAAAGAGTATTTGGCTGCATGTGCAGTGTGTTCTCAGTCAGATGTGGCAAGTCTCTGAAGTAGTAGTGAAACTTTAACTTCTAAAATCTGGGAACCCTTTACATTTTCATCCTCTGAAGAATCTGCATAGTCTCTGTTTGTCATTAGAGATTTAATCTAGTATTTCCCACTGAGAGCTTTATTATCACCTTTTAACTTCTTCCTAGTATTTCCATCTGGTTTGCTTTTGGCCATGATAAAGTTTGGTATCTATGAGTTCATGAACTGAAGGAAGAAGCTTAAGTCCCCTGTGCATGGACACAGAACCTCTCCGTTGAATTATGGCCTTTGTGCATCTGCCTGGGCTGCTTTCTATAGTCTGTCTCTATGAAATACATCCTCTGCAAAAGCTGCTTTTACTTAGCACCTCCACGTGGCATCATGGGAAGAGGCCTGAGAGGCATGAACAGGTGAAGGTATCTCTGGGGGAATGAGTGATGAACATGTGCCTTTTCTTTTTGCAACTACAGTTGAATAAGCATAAAAGTCACTTTTGGAGAGTAACTTTTCCCTGTGTCATTTTTTTAGAAATCTTAGGTTGTCAAATATGTGAAAGATTCCATATTCATAGGTGAATTACTTTTGTTGAGTTTTAGGGTAATTCTGTTCTTGCCCAGAGAGCAATACAGACCTTGACAATTCTTTAAAATCAGAGACTGGTGTCTGAATGTAAAACTACACTCTTATCATTGGGCAGTGTTTCATTTACTGTGTAAACCTCTGAAATACATGAAGTATACATATTATTTTACTTTTTTCTGACTCCAGAATTTCAAGAAGGGCCTTTCTTCCCAGCATCAGTTCAAAGATTTCTACTTTAAAAAATATCTCATTTCCATACCTCCAGGGATTCTACCAAAGAATATCCTTGTAACCTGAAGACAGGATAAGTCCTAGGGGACTAGATGTAATATATGGGGAGAAACACATTTGCAAAGGCCTGCCACCAGCTGTCTTTTTGCTCATGAGCTTGGATAACAGTGGGATGATAGGGTAAGAGGAAAGGATCTCAAAGGAATGACTTAAAACCACATATCCTTAGAAGTTGAATCTAATGTTTGGGCCAGCCATTTCTTCCTTAAATCTTTACACAACAGCTTGGTAATATAGTTAAAGGAACTGGTATTTCTGCGTACTCAATGCTTGTCTGGAAAGTTTTTGCAGTTCCTAATACAAACGTCACAGTGCTTTACTTTCTTCTTCTCTTTCCTCATCATCACAGAATTTTATTCTAATTCAGTAGACTTTTATTAATTTAGAGGTCACTAATTAGTAATTTCAACCATTTAGAACCACTGGGAACATAACTGAGAATCGATAAATGAGTTTAAAATATGTATGAAAACAATGGATATCATAAACCCCAGGCATTAAAGCAAACCCTTCAAGTTCTTACTCAGACTCTATTCTCCAGTTATGCTTTCTGAAAACCCAGATGGCTTAGTCATTTTCGATCAGAAGAAGACAATTTAGACACATGAAATGATAGATGCTAGAAACAAATACGAAAAGAGTAACAGCTAGTTAAGAACTGGTATCTGAATGGTGAGGGAGTCAAAGAGAGGTTACAAAAAACATCAGTCACCAACAGGAGCAATTTGAGATCATTTAGTACAGGGACAAATGACTCGAAACAATGCAACACCTCTTGAGGACATTACTTTTTTGTTTTGTTTTGTTTTGTTTTGCGGTACGCGGGCCTCTCACTGTTGTGTGGCCTCTCCCGTTGCGGAGCACAGGCTCCGGACGTGCAGGCTCAGTGGCCATGGCTCACGGGTCCAGCCGCTCCGCGGGATGTGGGCTCTTCCTGCACCGGGGCCCGAACCTGTGTCCCCTGCATCCGCAGGCGGACTCTCAAGCACTGCCAAACCAGGGAAGCCTGAGGACATTACTTTTTAATGTACAGAATAATAACAGGTGGATCGTGATTATTTCATAATGATAATTTTGAATTAAGAAAAGAACAATTTATTTTATTTCTTCTGTGTAAAACATGTTACTTATGTTTACTAGGTTCTACTTAAGAATTTAAACAATGAAATATATATATATGTAATTTATTTTTAAAATTCTGTTAAAATATAGTTTAATAAAACCACACACAGAGATAAATCTTATTTATTTGAAGACATTTTCTCATTTGAATTATTTACCCATTTGTCCTGGGTACCTAAGTTTCCCACCCAAAAAATTAGAGAGAATTAGTGAAGAAGTAATTCTTTAAGAAGTGTGGCACTATCAGCTCTCCCTTCCCCTGAAGTCCCTAAATAATAAAATTTACCATATTTTATAAGATTTCAGTTCATTTTAATCAAGGCCCCTTTGGTAGTGTTCCGGAAACAATCGTTTGGGTAAAATAGGACAAACACTTAGATTCTGTTCCTCTTCTTACGTTTGCCTTGTAGTCCCTCTTACCTGTCCGTGGCACTGCCCTTGCCTCACAAAACTAGTAGAAGTAAGTGAAGGCTGTCTCTGTCGTAGCAGGTTGAATATGTGGGTGTGGCTACACACATGATCCTGAGAACAATGGCAGACACTGTCAGCAGCAACTTTGGGGAGCAATCACCTCCAGCCACAAAACACACAGCCCAGCCTCTATTCTGTTATCTTTTATGACCCATACTAGTATTTAGAGATTAAATGATTCTCAGTTACATTAGTTCATACTTGTCCGAATCCCCATTTTATCTATTTGTGCTGTCTTTAGGCATGGGGTGGAGGAGAAGACAGATGACTATTCATACTTACAGTGAGGGCATTTCTAACATGATAAGATAGTAATAATAGAAACAATATAAAATAAATATGAAAAATTCAATAACAAAAGGGAAACAAATGAAAATTCTACTCAGTGGTAAACAAAACATCCTAAACAGTACACAAGTCACTCTGTTTCTGATACTTTTTTTTTAACATCTTTATATTGGAGTTTAATTGCTTTACAATGGTGTGTTAGTTTCTGCTTTATAACAAAGTGAATCAGCTGTACATATACATATATCCCCATATCTCTTCCCTCTGGCATCACACTCCCTCCCACCTTCCCTATCCCACCCCGCTAGGTGGTCACAAAGCACCGAGCTGATCTCCCTGTGCTATGCGGCAACTTCCCTCTAGCTATCTATTTTACATTTGGTAGTGTATATATGTCCATGCCACTCTCTCACTTTGTCCCAGCTTACCCTTCCCCCTCCCCATATCCTCAAGTCCATTCTCTAGTAGGTCTGTGTCTTTATTCCCGTCTTGCCCCTAGGTTCTTGATGACCATTTTTTTTTTTTTTAGATTCCATATATATGTGTTAGCATATGGTATTTATTTTTCTCTTTCTGACTTACTTCACTCTGTATGACAGACTCTGGGTCCATCCACCTCACTCCAAATAACTCAATTTCATTTCTTTTTATGGCTGAGTAGTATTCCATTGTATATATATATGGCACATCTTCTTTATCCATTCATCTGTCGATGGACACTTAGGTTGCTTCCATGTCCTGGCTATTGTAAGTAGAGCTGCAGTGAACATTTTAGTACGTGACTCTTTTTGAATTATGGTTTTTTGAGGGTATATGCCCAGTAGTGGGATAGCTGGGTCATACAGTAGTTCTATTTTTAGTTTTTTAAGGAACCTCCATACTGTTCTCCATAGTGGCTGTATCAATTTACATTCCCACCAGCAGTGCAAGAGGGTTCCCTTTTCTCCACACCCTCTGAAGCATTTATTGTTTTGATGATGGCCATTCTGACCTGTGTGAGATGATATCTCAATGTAGTTTTGATTTGCATTTCTCTAATGATTAATGATGTTGAGCATTCTTTCACGTGTTTGTTGGCAATCTGTATATCTTCTTTGGAGAAATGTCTGTTTAGGTCTTCTGCCCATTTTTGGATTGGGTTGTTTGTTTTTTTGATATTGAGCTGCATGAGCTGCTTGTAAGTTTTGGAGATTAATCGTTTGTCAGGTGCTTCATTTGCAAATATTTTCTCCTATTCTGAGGGTTGTCTTTTCATCTTGTTTATGGTTTCGTTTGCTGTGCAAAAGCTTTGAAGTTTCATTTGGTCCCATTTGTTTATTTTTGTGTTTATTTCCATTTCTCTAGGAGGTGGGTCAGAAAGGATCTTGCTGTGATATATGTCATAGAGCGTTCTGCTTATGTTTTCCTCTAAGAGTTTGATGGTGTCTGGCCTTACATTTAGGTCTTTAATCCATTTTGAGTTTATTTTAGTGTATGGTGTTAGGGAGCTTTCTAATTTCATTCTTTTCCCAGCACCACTTATTGAAGAGGCTGTCTTTTCTCCATTGTATACTCTTGCCTCCTTTATCAAAGATAAGGTGACCATATGTGTGTGATTTTATCTCTGGGCTTTCTATCCTGTTCCACTGATCTATATTTCTGTTTTTGTGCCAGTACCATACTGTCTTGATTACTGTAGCTTTGTAGTATAGTCTGAAGTCTGGGAACCTGATTCCTCCAGCTCGATTGTTCTTTCTCAAGATTGCTTTGGCTATTCGGCGTCTCCAGTGTTTCTATACAAATTGTGAAATTTTTTTATCCTAGTTCTTTGAAAAATGCCATTGGTAGTTTGATAGGGATTGCATTGAATCTGTATACTGCTTTGGGTAGTATAGTCATTTTCACAGTGTTGGTTCTTCCAATTCAAGTACATGGTATATCTCTCCATCTATTTGTATCATCTTTGATTTCTTTCATCAGTGTCTTATAATTTTCTGCATACAGGTCTTTTGTCTCCTTAGGTAGGTTTATTCCTAGGTATTTTATTCTTTTTGTTGCAATGGTAAAAGCTAGTGTTTTCTTAATTTCACTTTCGGATTTTTCATCATTAGTGTATAAGAATGCAAGAGATTTCTGTGCATTAATTTTGTATCCTGCTTTACCAAATTCATTGATTAGCTCTAGTAGTTTTCTGGTAGCATCTTTAGCATTTTCTATGTATAGTATCATGTCATCTCCAAACAGTGACTGCTTTACTTCTTCTTTTCCAATTTGGATTCCTTTTATTTCTTTTTCTTCTCTGATTGCTGTGGCTAAAACTTCCAAAGCTATGTTGAATAATAATGGTGAGAATGGGCAACCTTGTCTTGTTCCTGATCTTAGTGGAAATGGTTTCAGTTTCTCACCATTGAGAACGATGTTGGCTGTGGCTTTGTCATATGTGGCCTTTATTATGTTGAGGTAGCTTCCCTCTGTGCCCATTTTCTGGAGAACTTTTATCATAAATGGGTGTTGAATTTTGTCAAAAGCTTTTTCTGCATCTATTGAGATGATCTTATGTTTTTTCTCCTTCAATTTGTTAATATGGTGTATCACATTGATTGATTTGCATATATTGAAGAATCCCTGCATTCCTGGGATAAACCCCACTTGATCATGGTGTATGATCCTTTTAATGTGCTGTTGGATTCTGTTTGCTAGTATTTTGTTGAGGATATTTGCATCTATGTTTATCTGATACTAACTCTTGTGTATCCATTATCTCATTTACCTTAATATTCTTACATTCCTATGAACTATTCTTATTGTTATCATCACCATCTTAGATGATCCAGAAGCTTTTCAAGGAGAGGTGAAGCAACTTGCCCAAGGTTGTACAACTAAATAGCACAATTAGGATTATAATCTATGATCACCTAACTCCAAAATTCATACTTTCAATGTAAAGCTCTATTGCCTCCCATTTCTATATACTATATAAGTATTTAGGTTATTTATTTGCACATATATTTTCTCCTATACTAGACCATGAAGTTAGGGACTATGTAATTTCTTTTCCTATACCCTATTTATACTTTGGTAGGTAAGTTATTGAGAAGAACATGCTAATTATACTTAGCTATTTGTGAGAAGATAGTGGTTAAACAGATGTGCTTTGAAATCATACATAACAGAGTTTGAATGAAGTATCTACCATTTAATAACCCTGTGTCTTTTGCAAGATATTTAACCTGAGTCATAGTTTTCTCAACTTGATAGTGGAAATAATAGTGCCTACCTCATAGACTTTGCAAAATGACATACATGAAGTGGTGAGCACAATGCTTGGCACAGAATTAATGGTGCTCAGTTAGTGGTGGTTATACTTGTGCTTACAGTGCTTCAAAGTGTTATTATAAATGCATATGATACTTCTGATATTTTTTGTCACAATTGTATTAATAATCTACTTCTGACTATAAAAATAAAGCAAGTTTATTGTAGAAAAGTTTAGAAAAGATTGACAAGTGTAAAGAAAATGCAGATCACGTATAATTTCAATGCTCAGAGATAAGCAGGGAAACTTTGCTACCATTTTGATTATTTCCTTCACATACACATGGTCAAAAAAACCCTATAGCTGGATTCTTACAATAGAGAAAAAAGACCTCAATATAGAACCAGGCTTAATTCCGAATACAACCTGGGCCAGTGGGAACATATAGCCAAGGAGCAGGGTGAGGATCAGTGGAAAATTACTAAGAGGAAACATCGAATATAAAGGGGATTCTGGCTAAACTGACCTACGAATTCCTTACTGAAGACCAGCCAGGGTGATCAGCCATCACCTGGGGGATGTTGGAGGATGAAGAACCTGATCAGATATTAAGGGAGATCAGATATCAAGGGTCGGGGGTTCTGGTTATACTACTTAGCAGGGTTCTTGCTAAAACTAGATTTTACAACAAAATGGTCAGATGGGCTTAGAAGAAGGTTTAGAAGACTGACTCTGACTCAAGTTTGGTCAAGCAAAGAATCTTTCTCAACACACACATGAACTCGCGCACACTCACGTTTATAATTATAATGCATATTTATGATGGTCTTGTAAATCCAGTTTCCTAGTTTGCTTTTTTTCACCTATTATTATGCAGGTTTGTGATAATGTCATTAATTTTCAAGGACGTAATTTTTTAATCACTGTATGACAATGATTAGACTATTTTTTTTTGGTAATTTAGGTTGTTTCCAAGTTTATTTACTTATTTGTTTTTGCTATTTATTATCAGCAAATTTACCGTCATGGCCTTATGTGTACACCTTCTGCCACATCTTTGATTATTTCTTTAGGATAGAATCTTAGAAGTGTAGTTGTTAAATCAAAGGGCATGATACATGTTTAAGGCACTTGCTGCACATTTAAAATCACTTTTTATATACCTTATACCATTTAATATTTCTACCAGTAGTGTTTAGTGGATAAAAAACTAATACTTTTGTATTCTGCACTTTACAAAGTACTTTTATAGCTATTATCAGATTTTATTCTCACAACAATCTTTTGAAGAATGTTAGCAATATTTTTCTCCATGCTGCAGATGAAAGGATTTTAAAAAGTAATAAAAATAAACCTGAAGTTTCTTATATAAAATGACAGAGACAAAACGAGAACCAAGTTTCCCAAAATTCTACAAGGGAGGCATTAAGATTTTTCATAAATCGTATTCAGTGCATGAAGTTTGATAATAGGAAGATCTTATTTCACATAAAACTTTAACAGTGGCACCTTTGCCCTGGGTTTACTGCTAAATAACAGCAAAGGGAAGCAAGCCTGAATGGGACTTTACCATTTTTTAATACTGGTTATTCCAGAAGTAACTGAGTCTGGAGACCACTTGACTAAATTCGCTGACCAGAAGCTTACAGAACACCTTTCCAGCTTCTTTAGATATTTCTTTTAATAAAAAATGATCTTTATAGCAAATTTCTATCTCCTTACTGATATTTGGACTTTGTGCTTCACTGTAAAGGCTTTACAAATATAATCTTTTAAAATACTTTCCAATTGTATGAATATTAAAATTTGCATTACTAAAGAGAACTATTTCATAATGAAAATACTAAACATACATAGTTTGTGTTATACTTTTACTAAAAATTGTTTTTGTACTTACTGAAAGAATGACTTTCCACATGATTTGATCTGCCTTCTAATATTAATAATTGATTTCAGTCTTCTCAGTGTACTCATGAGGTAAAAGTTTTGATAGGAAAACAATCGCAGCTAACCCTTTTATATATTGTATATTTTCTTTCCCTTTAAAAAAAAATATAAATGGGAAAGTAAATGCCACCACACCACCTAAAATAGCTTGCAGCATGGAGAATTGTTGTCTTCTTGTTTTTGATGCAGGAGAAAATTTTTCATGCTTAAGAGAAAAGATATATAGGGATCATTGGCATGATGCTAATTTGACTGGAGCATTAAGGCATCGAGATTATAGACAGCTGAACACTACACTGCCCATGTTGATAGAAAGCAAAAAAGAAAAAAAAAGGAATGTTTAAATTTATGACTGCTTTTACAGAAAGCAAGTGTTAGGATGGCATATCAAGTGGTCATGAACAGATTGCAAATGTTCGAGAATAAGAAGTTTTTCTAACAAGTCATCATCAACTCTTGGAGAAAGGACTGGCAGGATTTGTAAAAACTGGATTCTGGTCCTGTTCTTGTCTCTACCACAGACAAATTAAATGACCAAGGGCAAATCTCACATTTTTATGGCTTCATTTTTCTTTTTAGTAAAAATAGGGATGGTTAGATAGTCTTGCAAATTTATTCTCATTATAAAATTCTACAGTTAAGACAAAAGATAATTTTAAATATTTGCTAAAAACTAATATAGTTGACACAAATAGAGTAGAATCAAAAATATTTTTAAAGTTTACTTTAAGACACTATAGTTTTGAAAAAAATATTCTGAAGAGTTCAAACAAGTGGATGTCAGTATAGGAGGAAGGAAGGAAGCCCAGCACTGTATTTAAGGTTAGAGCTTGTGGGGTCAGATAGACTTGAGTTTGCCTGCCCTTACTCAGTGCTTTGATAGCCATGTGACTTTGGAAAATTTAATTTTTCTAAGCTTTAGTAAAAAATGAAGAGAATACATTTCTCTTGGTGTTGTGAGGGATGATTGAGACACTCCGATTAGAGATTAAACCTAGTGAAAATTCTTTCAGCGATCTTAATGAACATTAACTAGAATCTAAAAGGCTTCCTTCTATTATGTAGATCAAAATTAGTTCTACAAACTGGTTACTTAATATATTTTTCAGTCAGGTATGGCCATAACAATAAAAATGCTGGCAACTGTACTTCCTTTTGATTCCTTTCAAAACGTGCCTGTGTATGTCACATCGACAGGTATCAAAAGTTTGTGTTACAGGCAGGATGTTGTCAGAGTAATTGTTAATGAGGGATGGCACATAAAGCTGGGACTCATATAACAAGAATTATTGTCTCCATAATATTCTAGGCAAGCCCAACAAGTCTAAGTAGAATTGGTTGAATGACAACATTCAGAATTGCTTTCTCTCTTTGAAAAAAGAACATGATAGTATTTTCAAAAGACAGCCGTCAAGTAAACAATGTTTGTCTCTCTTGAAAATATGAGGTTGACAACTATGAAGACTAACATCATAGTTGCATTACCAGAACAACTAAGGTTTGGTAAGAATAAGCATCAGTATTGCTTTGCTAATACGCTTTATATGTGAATGACTGAATGGTCTAAATTGACTAAAATGGCCAAGGTCTGGAAGTGTTTTACCTTTCCGAAAATTTTCTGTTTCTCTTTTCTTCTGGAATATACTATCTGTACAAAGGTCATAGCTCTGTGGACTGTTGTAGACAACTGTTTCCTTGTATGAAAAGCCTTTTAACATCTGCCTAACTAAAATATCATGCTCAGCCTGGCCAAGAACTCCTAAATGGGTGAGTTCCATTCCCCATGGAACTTTAAAATTTCAAACTATGTGTGAAAATATGTTTATCTCGATATGGCATTTTTATGCATTGTCATTATCCTAACTTGTTTTAATTCTGATCCAGAAATCTTTAGAGGAACTAAACTGGTATTAATTCATTCAAACAATATATGCAAAAGTACGTGAAGTCCTGTACTTAAAAAGTTATGATCGGTACCTCCACTGAATCTAGACCCAGCCAGGGACTCCACAATAGTGAATTGTACTCTCTTGAATCATAAATTGAGAAAAATATTTTTTGTTTCTTATTCAAATATGTGCCAAATTAAAATTTTATTTTAATTTCATCTTTAAGCTCATTTATGTTTATTGTTATCTTTGTATATATTTCTGTAATTATCTGGTCTTATTCATGTCAGTTCGTTTTATTGCTATTTTGCAGCATTTTCTTAATTCTCTTTTATTTTTTATAAACCATGTTTTCCTTGATTTTTTTCCTGATGTTTTGGAATGTCTATTTGCTATCCTTAAAAGCCTCTTTTAGTCCACATTTTTCTCATTGTCAAGAATAAAATACATATTTTTTGAGTCTTCACTATTTAGAGCAAGAAATATCCATTCATACTGTTTTATTTTTAATCTTAAGTTTTAAAATTCAGATTATTACTCTTAAATATTTTACTTAATAAATTTTCTTTTTGAGAAATCATTTTCGATATTTTCATTTCATTTAGTCATCAAATTAAATAATTATTTTGATTTAACTTATTGTTTAACCAGCTTTTCTGCTCACCGTCCTTTCATACTCTTACTTCCTCTTCTTGAATGTAATTCTTTCCTTCGTTCCCAGATCAAAGTACATATTCAGTTTTAAAAGTTTTCACCAGTGAATAATTTCTGAGTTTTGAAAATATCTTCCTTTGCCTATATGCATTGTCTGGATATACAGTTTATTAATTCCAATCCTTCCTCTGAAAACTCTTTAGAAATTGTTCCAACATTTGTAGACACTTTTATTTTCATTTGCTTGGTTGCTTGTAGTATTTTTTTTATATCCATGTAATTTCAAACATTTATTATCTAGGAGGTAGCTAAATATTTGGAGCAAGAATTTCTGGTCTATGTTTATAGGTCTTTTCTAAGTTCAGGGAGGCATTCTCCTTTGTATAGACCCCAGCTTTCTGAGTCATAAAGAGTTTTCCTACCTCTTTATAGACTCTTTCAGAAGAACTATGTGGCTACACATTGTGACCTACTTTTTATAAGTTTCTTTCTGTCCCACTCCATTTGTTTTTGGAATCATTTTATTTGTTTATTTATCATTTATTTATTAATGTTAACAAATAAATTAATTACATAGTTTATTAATATTGATTTTCAGTGGTACTTTAACTCTCTTGTTTTTACTGTGTTTTCATAAGCATTTCAGTGGACTTTTAGGAGCTGATAGGTGGAAGTGATTTTCTAAGAAAGAAGCCTACAAATAACAAATATGAGTGGTTTGTCAAAGGGCAATCAGGATTAAACAAATGAAAATTGTTGCATCTTCTTATCTTAAGATATTACTTTTCTAATCAAAGATCCAATATTCATCATAGTTTAGAATAAGTTCAGCATAAGGAATATACTGAGCAAAATGAACAGCAGAAGAATGCAAGTGTAAATTAGTTCACCCCTCTATTCCTCCATGTACCCTAATTATAACCACACAGGAGACCCTCCCTCTATTTACCATTCCCTGAGTCAATGCAAGTTTTCACATTCCCATCAACCCCTATTATTCCTTAAAGGTGGTATATTTCTACCAGTGACTAGTAAACTTCTAAGAGTCACTAAAAAGTTAAAAATAATTGTATTTCCTATGAATCCCAAGATGGACAATAACATTTTATTTTTTGTTGTATTAAATTTTCTTAAAAGATCAAAAACTTTCAATGCAAAAGCAATCACATTTTTTCTAGGTGGAAAGTAAGTAGATGAATATTCATATTATCATTAATTAGGGAGCTACTTCTTTAGGTTCACACTAATGCCAAGAATAATAAAAGAAATTGGTAAAACAATTAATCTCATGTAAAATAAATCTGTACCTTTACTCCTATGGTTAGTCCTGACTCTTTTAGTGTGGATTCTCAGCCCAAAACACAGGTGTTTGTGAACATCTCTCCTAGCTGGCCGAGTCTGAACATCAACTGTCCTCAGGCAAAATGTGGCATCTGAAATGTCTGTGCTGCTCTCCAGGCAACCAGTGGCCATTCTCTGCTGGTCCCGTTAGCATCTCATCTTGCTCGTGTGCAGCTTTGATGGTGGTCTTAGACACCAGAGGGATTTTTATGCCAGTATTAATGGGTCCTTTTCTGCAGTTCTTTCCCTTTATCCTCTCCTTCAAATCTCAGCTGTCTGCAGCCCCTAACTCTGATCTATGTTTCTTCCACTGACTGAGAATATCTCTCCTTGCCCTCAGGGAGTAAGCTGGGTGAATGAGATTTGGGAATCATCTCCTGTATGTCCTTTCTCTTAAGGATCTTAATCTTGCTCAATGCCTGCAAACTATTGTTTTATGTGTATTGTTCAGTTTTTATGGTTGTTTACGGAGTAGTTAAGTTCTATATCAACTATTTCCTTGAGTATGGACTTCTAATATTACCATAACCCTGCCCACCATTTTCATCATTATCTTATTATATTATTCTGGTTTATTTTGTCTTAGTAACCCACATCACTATCTCAAATTATCTCAATTATTTACTTGTTTGTTTGTTTCCTTATTCATTATGTGTCTTCCCCACTGGAAGCTTTATGAGCTCCATCTCCATGGATTATGAGATCTAATCTTTCCTGTTAAATGCTATAGCTCCAGCAGCTAACAGAATGTCTGTAATGTAGGACACACTAAAGAAATATTTGTTGATTTTTCATTATTTTATTTTGACTACTAAAGTACTGTCCAAAGTTGCATAAATTTGAGTTCCAAGCCGGAATAGCTAACTTCAAGATCTGTTGTATCCATGTCTTGAAGACAAAGCAAAAATACTTGTTTTTAATCTCCTTTTCAATCCATATTAAAGCATAGCATTTTATATGAGGGATTAAATCTTCTTGAAATACATAAACAGTTATATTTTTATTTCTTTTAAGAAATGGATTAAAGGTCATTTCCTTGCAGAGCTAGCCTGTATCTATTGGGTTGGCCAAAAAGTTTGTTTGGGTCTTTCTGTAAGATCTTATGGAGAAACCCAAATGAACTTTTTGGTCAGCCCAATATTTTGCAGTAGGAAGTATTTCTTTAACTTCATAACTAATACTTTGTATTTTAGTTTTTCTTACTCCCCTCAAATTTGAGGGGACATGAAAGTAGCTTTGTGAGGACCATTTGGAAATTCAATGTCACGATTTCCCCTGTGCTTTGTTTGTTATATCTTTGCACATGTGTAAAGATTTGTAGATGAAATGCTGTACAGATAGTTTGGCTGAAAAGATAAAACCTCACTGGCTGGCAGAGGAGAATAATAAATCAGTGATATTAAAATCTTCTTACAATGTACTTTTTATGTTAGAAAGATAAAAGTCAGAATAAAGACTCTTTCCATTGAGAGAATGCTCCTACATCAGTATGCAGCTAGAAATTTTAATAGAGGACACGCATCTTTTGGTAATAAAAGTTTTTAATAAAGAACAAAATAGCACAGATTGGTTTGTTCTGTTCTTTTTCTGGAAGAAAAAGTTCCTGGAACAGAGTCCTTATGAATAGGCTACCTGGAATTGCTGACAAAGGCTGGATAAGTGCAAATGAATGATAAGGAATATAAACCTTTTTAGAGGAGCAATTCGTTAAGTGAAGGGGGACCATGGATACTGAACGGAGGATAAGGTATTGAGATATAATATCATGGGATGTAATATAATGTAATGCTTATAAATTATAGATTATGGTATGGAATGGCTGGTTTTGGTGGCATTGAAGAACCTATGAAAGAAAAAGATGGCTTAAGATCTTGAACTTCCAACTCAAGACTAAGATGGGGAAAGAAAAAGCCTTATGGTGAGCATAAAGGAAAAGGCAAATATGAATGACTGAGATCAGAAAGACATGATTTTATTTTTTCTTTTTAACTATTGCACTAAGTGCTGACAAAGATTGGGTGAGGTAAGTACCTCTGAGTGAGTGTGATTTCCTATAATATTAAAGAAATTTTTTTTTTTTTGCTGTACGTGGGCCTCTCACTGTTGTGGCCTCTCCCGTTGCAGAGCACAGGCTCCGGATGCGCAGGCTCAGCGGCCACGGCTCACGGGCCCAGCCGCTCCGCGGCATGTGGGATCTTCCCGGATCAGGGCTCGAACCCACATCCCCTGCATTGGCAGGTGGACTCTCAACCACTGCGCCACCAGGGAAGCCCAAGAAAATATTTTTAATATCTACTCAGAGTATAAATTTTTCATATCCAGCAATTATGCTTGTTTCTCATATATCCTAGGGAATTAATCATGAATATGGTCAAATTTATATACAAACATGTGTAATGCTAAAGTGTTTATAAGAGAATGATCAGAGGAAACCTTAGTGTTTAACAATAAACATGTTCATCATTTCATCAGGACATGTTCATCAGTTCCTTGAAATGCCAGACAGGTATTAATAATGCATGTGTGTGTAGTTGTGTGTGTATATACACACATAGAAAGAAAGGAATAAACCATACATGGCTGGTGCAACTTCATTTCTGTATCTGGTGATGAGGCCTTTGAATGCTTACAGTTTTCTTCTTCCACTACCCATTTTGTGTTTTCTTCACCGTCAACCAAGGACCTCAGCTAAATGGTATTCTTTTACTTAGCTGGATGACCCAGACTTCATTTCTGGAGAATCCAAATCCTCAGGAGGTGTTCTTTTTCGGGAAAAGCAGTTGTTCTGATACTCCATTTACTTTTACTCTTGGATGTGGAAGTACTAAGAGGTAACTCAGAGAAGACCTTGGCTTCTATGTATAGTTCTCTTGCCCAATTTCCTTGGTCACTAGGATCAGTCATGCTACCAGTAATATAAAACTCCCTTTTTGTCTGTGGATTCAGTAGCATGGGGAACCCAAATGACCAGATAGCAGCTTTAACTTTCAATTTATAGAAGCCTTCTTGCTGTTCCACAGAAGGAGCATTGCCTTGCTGGAAGAATAGCCAGCCAAAGCAGAAGAGTTCAAAATCCCATGGAGAGGAATAAAAAACTCTGTGAATGGGTTTTTAGGTGTAAGAATGAGAGGAGCCACTTCTATCCCTTGATTCTTGGACCCATGAATTCAGCAATAGGAGAGTCAGCACTCTCCTAATAATAGGAGTATTTAAAGAATAAATCAATCTATTTGGAGTATGTTGGCACATCTCTGCTCAGGATGCACGTGCCACCTGAAGCTTCTACAATACGGAGAGGTAGCCATCACTGTGTGAAGAATAATTTGAAGGGTCTTGATAGGAAGTAGGAAAGAGATTTTGATAGGAATACATAACTAAGGAGAAAGCCTTTATTTCTATCAAAGTGATTTTCCTATTCTCTTCTCTGTACATAGATACAGGAACCTCCATTCAGGTTAAATCCAGGTCTACTTCTTTGCCTGGCTCAAGAACTAATTGCTTGCACCTGTCCTAAGTTCACCATTTCTCTCCCTCTCTATCAACTATTTAATGTTCTCTTTTCCTAATATGTGGACTACCATTCAGGAGTGCTGGAGTTGGATTTAATATCAACAGACCAGATAACTTTCGTGTCATAAATGAGCCCTAGGCATCTGTATAATCTCTGAGATAAAGTACTACTTTTCTCTCTAAACTCCTTCTTCCTGTTTATAAAATGACATCATATATGAGATAATGATCCTGCTTCTATTTCTACTCTACATAGAATTTGCCTGATCTGGTACTTCAGTTTTTCTCTTGTGGTTGAACTCAATTCTGAACCTAGTTCTGATACAGCCTAGCAACTGCCAGGTCTTCATCCAAATTATTGGATCCATTGCTTCATTTCTCTCCAGCTGGAGTACTGCAGTGAGTGAACAGGTTTCCCAAAACCTGTTCGTAACCTGCTTAACTTCCAACAGTACTTATAACCTGGAATTTTCCAATGCCTTCTGCATTGGCTAGATCTGTAGCATTTGCCTTACCATACTTGAGTTTAGCTCATCAACAAGACACTTTACATTAGAAATGTATCTTCCGGTAGGCAGCCTGTAGGAACAGAGAGCAGCTCCCAGCTCCCAGCTCCCAGCCAGCCGGGAAACAGGACCTTGGAGCCATAGCCACAAGAAACTGGATTCTGCCAACAACCTGAATGAGTTTAGAAGCAGGTTCTTCCCAAGAGCCTCCAGTTCCCTGACCAGGGATCAAACCTGCGCCCTTGGGACTAAAAGCTCAGAGTCTTAACCACTGGACCATCAGGGAATACCCCAGAATCCCCCACTTCTTACCACCTCTGCCAAGCTCGTCCAAGCCACCATCATCTCAGGTTCACCACTGAGAGGGACTGGGGGCGGCAACATTCCAAAGCAAGGAGCCCACTTAGCAACTGGATCTTAGATTCTGAGTGCTCAGAAATCTGGCAGAGACGATCTTCATCAAATGAATCAAGTAAACAAAGTTAACATCACAAGGAATGCAACAATTTGAAATTGTGCACCCCCCAATAGGATGCAGTAGGAAGAACACAGCATCACTTGGTGATATTCCTGCCAAAGTGCATCACTTGAGAGTTGCACGAGTGGCACCTCTAGTGGAATCCTGTGGGACATAATTCATTTTCCATGTGGATAGGAATTATCAAAGCAAAAATGGCACTGGGCAGAGTTATAGAGCTGTGTGGCTAACAGGGTCCTTTTGCTCCAGCCAGGTGTCAGGCTTGAGCATCTGAGGTGGGAGAGCCGAGTTCAGGACATTGGTCTACCAGAGACCACCCAGCCCCATGTAATATCAATCAGCGAGAGCTCTCCCAGAGATCTCCATCTCAATGCTAAGACCTACCCCTCACCGACCAGCAAGCTACAATGCTGGACACCCCATGCCAAACAACTAGCAAGACAGGAACACAAGCCCACCCATTAGGAGAGGGGCTGCCTAAAATCATAATAAGTTCACAGACACCCCAAAAAACACCATCGGACTTTTATTACTTCTGTTCAACATTTTACGGAAGGATTTAACCATGGAAATTAAGCAATAGAAAGAATTTAAAGGCATATAGTTTGGAAAGGAAGAAGCAAAACTATAACTGTCCATACAGAGATCACATAAGCTTGTATATAGAAAATCCTAAAGAGAACACACACACACACACACACAAAAATAGAACTAATAAGTAAGTTCATCAAGGGTTCAGGATTCAAGATCAACATACAGTAATCAATTGTATTTTTATATACTAGCATAACAATATGAAAATAAAATTAAGAAAGCAAGTACATTTACAATAACATCAAAAAGAATAAAAACTTAGGAACAAATTTAACTAAAGAAGTTCAAGACTTGCATGCTGAAAACTACAAAACATATTTGAAAGAAATTTAAAAACTAAATAAATGGAAAGATATACCGTGCTTATGGGTTGGGTGAGTTAACAGTATTAAGATGGACATGCTTCCCAAACTCATTTACAGATTCAGTTCATCCCTATCAAAGTTCCAGGTTTATTTAAAAAATAAATATATATTAATAGTAATGTAAAAATACAAAGGACCTAGAATAGCTAAAACAATCTTGAAAAAGAACAAAACCAAAGGGTTCACACTCCTCAATTTTAAAACTTACTACAAAGCTACAGTAATCAAAAGAGTGTGGTACTTGCATAATGATAGACATATAGGTCAATGGGATAGATTCAAGAATCCAAAACTATATGTTTAAATTTATGGCCAGTTGATTTTTGACAAGGGTTCCAAGACAGTTCAATGGGAAAAAATAGTTTTTCAACAAACAATATTGGAATAACTAGATAGACACATGTAAAAGAATGATGTTGGATTGATACCTCATACCATATATAGACATTAACTGAAAATGGATCATAGACCTAAATTAAAAGGCTAAACTATAAAATTGTTAGAAAAAAGTCATAGGAGTAAATAAACCTTCATTACTTTTGAGTTGGCAATGTTTTCTTTGATACCAAAGCACAAGCAACAAAACAGAAATAGACAAATTTGATTTGATCAAAATGTGAAACCTTTGTGCTTTAAAGGACACTGTAAAGAAATTGAAAAGATAATCCACGGAATGGAAGAAGATACTTACAAATCATATATGTGATAAAGGAATGTATCTAGAATATATAAAGTATTCTTACAACTCAACAATAAAAAGACAAATGACCCAACTAAAAAAATGAACAAAGGATTTGAATAGATATTTCTTCTAGGATTATGTTAAAATGGCCAGTAAGTACATGAAAGGATGCTCAACACTATGAGTCATTATAGGAATGCAAATCAAAACTACAATGAATACCTTTTCACATGCACTAGGAGAGCTAAAAGGAAAAAGATAGGTCATGAAGAACCTAAGGGCAAGACAGGAATAAAGATGCAGACCTACTAGAGAATGGACTTGAGGATATGGGGAGGGGGAGGGGTAAGCTGGGACAAAGTGAGAGAGTGGCATGGACATATATACACTACCAAACGTGAAATAGATAGCTAGTGGGAAGCAGCCGCATAGCACAGGGAGATCAGCTCAGTGCTTTGTGACTGCCTAGAGGGGTGGGATAGGGAGGGAGACGCAAGAGGGAAGAGATATGGGGACATATGTATATGTATAGCTGATTCACTTTGTTATAAAGCAGAAACTAACACACCATTGTAAAGCAATTATACTCCAATAAAGATGTTTTAAAAAAAAAGATAGTAACAAGTGTTGGTGAGAATGTGCAGAAGTTGGACCCACGTACATTGGTGGCGGGATTGTAGAACAGTGTAATTACTTTGGGAAATGGTTTGGCAGTTCCTCAAATATGTAACATAGAGTTACCTTATGACCCAGTAATTCCTCTCTTCAGCATATACCTAAGAGAACTGAAAGGATATGTCTACACAAAAAATTGCTCACAGATGCTTATAGCAGCATAATTCATAATAGTCAAAAAGTGGTGACAACCCAAATGCCAATCAGCTAAAGAACAGTTAAATAAAATGGAATAATATTTGCTGTAAAAAGGAATGAAATAGGCTGCTCTCACTTTCTGAGAAGGTCTGCATTCTGTTATGGAACGTGTTATTGCTCTGAATAAACCCGCTTTCACTTAAAAATAAAAAAGGACTGAGATACTCATAGAGGCTATAACATGAAATCTTCAACTTTGAGAACATTATGCTAAGTGAAAGAAGCTAGACACAAAGGGACATAATGTGTATTATTCCATGTATTTGAAATGTCAGATTAGACAAATTCATACAGACAGAAAAGAGATTAGTGATTTCTAGGGACTATGGAGAGGGGGAATGGGAAGTGAGTACTGATGGGTATGAGGCTTCTTTTGGGGATGATGAAATATTGCTATATTACATAGTAATGTATGATCATTGCACAATTCTATGAATATACTAAACTCCAGTGAATTGTACATTTTAATTGGGTGAATTTTAAGGTATGTGAATCAAATCTCAGTAAAAGTTGTCATAAAAATAAATATGAAACAAAGATATATTCAAATAAAAACAAACTGAAGGCATTAATTACAGTTAACAGGTAGTTATGTAAAAGATAATCCTAATGGAAGCATTGATGTGCAAGAAATAAAAAGCAATGAACAGAGTAAATTTTTTTTTTTTTTTTTTTTTTTTTTTTCTTTTTGCGGTATGTGGGCCTCTCACTGCTGTGGCCTCTCCCGTTGCGGAGCACAGGCTCCGGACGCGCAGGCCCAGCGGCCATGGCTCACGGGCCCAGCCGCTCCGCGGCATATGGGATCCTCCCAGACCGGGGCACGAACCCGTATCCCCTGCATCGGCAGGCGGACTCTCAACCACTGCGCCACCAGGGAGGCCCCAGAGTAAATTTTTTTTATGTAAATCTAAACTAAGACAAAAATTTCTTTAGATAAATCAACTCTTAAATAATAATATATTAAACAATCAGTATTTTTGAGTTTAATCAGGATGATGAAAATGATAAATATGTAAATCTTATTGGTATAAAATAATAATAAAGCCTTTAGGTGAGTCAATTTAATAAAATAATAGTAATTTTTTGAGTTTCAGGTAGAATTTATAAATAGAAATCATGGGAGGCTTCTCCCATGGGAGGCTTAAATGTATACTTTCTAAAAACGTGTTATCAGAAGAATATGAAAGTACCAATCAACTTTATGTTGTATTAAATCTAGGAATATCTGAATTTTCAAAATTGACATAAACTGATAAGCAATGGGACATAGCAGTAAAGTTACTTAACTTCAGAGAAGAATCCTACAAGGATCTAGGCAGATGTAAGTGATCCATAAGGAGTGAAAAATCAGAATGGCTTCATAATTTAATGGAGTTTATTAAATTCCAGTATATTGCTAAACAATGCACCAGTGATCTGAGAATTTAAAATACAGATTTAATAATCAAGTTCTAAGGCAATAAAATAAATATTCTCCATGGATGCATAACTCAATATAACCTCGTCATTGAAAGATACTTGATGACCACATTCAGCCAATCAAAGGATGACTCAAACAAAGTGAAAAGATGTGGTTTAACAGGACTTGTTGTTAGTACATCATCTATTTTTATAGGGCAAATGACAAAAGCTGTTGAAATATGATCAGAGGATCTATGTGTGTAATCACTTTAATATTAAAATATAATCTTATGAAACTCAGTTGGATAAGATGTCAAACAGGTGCCAAAACGTTTAAAAATGCTAAATTCTTTATTTAGTAAATAGAAGAGTTGGTAGATTCTATCTAAAGTTTCTAAGTTAAAAAAGTGAAAGTTAATGCACTTATAGTTTCATAATTTCTAAAGGTAAACTAAGAAAACCATGCTACTTATATATTTCCAAATTACTATTAGAAGACAAAAAAAGGCATACAAAAAACAACCATGTAGAAATCTTTATGACATATTTATAACAGAGAACAAAATATAAAATAAAATGCTTTGATAATATATACATAAATACATTTAACTAGAAAAATTAGATTGCATCAAAAAATAATACCGAATTTCACACTGAATTAAACAGCTTTCTAAACTTTACATCATTGTTCTTCAGAAATGCCAAAATAAAATCATGGGAGGAAACAAAGCAAACCATGGCAGAGAAGGTTGAATTGGGGGCAAAATCATTAATCACGAAAGAGAGGGGGCACTTTTAAATGGCAAAGGCTACAACCCAAACTGAAAATCTAATCGTCCTGAATCTTCATACACCAAATAACACAGCATCAAAACACTTGTTGCCAAAAAACAAGACATTTAATAAGAAATTGTAATAAAATGTCTGACTTCATTTTTGATATTTGATTCCTGACAACTTTCAGGTCTCCCTTTCTCCTTTCCACTTCTGTCCCAAGCTAGTAAGAAAGCCTGGTACTCTCTCCTTTGGTACTGATGGAACACTCAAACTATGTAAGCCTCAGCTCTCCCCAGTCTCATTCCCTAACCACATTAAAAACCAAGCCAGTCTCTTCTTCCTTTCTCCCAAGACATATTTGGACCTGCTTGGGATCCTGCCCTGCTCTCTCAAAAAAGCCTCATCGTGTGAGGAATAAACCTTTTCACACCCTCTTGGTGCATGTGGTATTCACTAGTATCAATATCTGAACAAAAGTTTTGGGTGTGTGTGTGTGGGGGTTCATCCAGTTTCTACAGGATGATCACAACAGAAATAGACAAATGTATTAGGAGATTTTATCTTGTATCTCTCAGTCCAGGCAAGAAATGAGTATACAGAGGAGCTAAGTAGTATAAACAGGTATATCTAAATTAAGTGCATACACATCTATTTGATTATAATTTATTTTTCATGGATTTGGCCATAAATAGATATAAACATGTACATACATATACAAAAAAGCCCAGATATACACTCACATGTATAATGTATTGTTTATACATCTGTATATGTGTGTACATGTGTCAACATATATACATATATACACACAGTACTGAGCCTTATAGAGAGTATACCTTCTTTCAAGCACTCAAGAACACCTCACAATGACTATATAGTAAAGCACACCCACAAAACTACCTAAAAATTTTTTCAAGAATTAAAAAAAGACCCCATTATTTAACTATTAAAAAACAAATTGATAAAAAATATAGAAACTGGAAACCAAAAACCACTGGGAAATTGACTTAATTTTTTTTTCTCCTCCCCTTTATTATTTTCCACAAGGATTAGACTGTAATTAAATTTGAGGAGGACTAATTCTATGCCAAAGAACTATTGGGATTTTGCACCTCCTTGTTTTAGGAAGAAAGAATGTTTAAGCATCAGTATAATTTTTTGTTACTGTTGGACATTCAACAATGTGTAGAAGGGCAAGTATTAATCTTTAGTATTCAAATAGGTGAGTTGTGCTGGTTATTGAGCTTTGTCTCTCAGTTTCAAATCCACCCTTATCTGTTTTTTGATTCTGGGTCTGGTACTCTTCCCAAACCACATTTCTCCTTTGCCAGTTGGTTTCCCTTTAGGCTCTGCCAATAAGGGCTGCTAAGGTGAAACCATGTGATTTGAGGAGGGAGGGGACTTGATACTTCCTGTTTTCTGCCTGTGCCTGTCAGTGTCATCACATTCATGGCTTTTCACCTTGGCAGTGGCAGTTCACTCAAATAGTAACAGTTGATTTCAGGTTGCAGTTTTTCCACTTGCTAGAACCAGTCTCCTGAGAAATGCCAGGACCAGTTGGCTGAAGCTCCTTTCTTAGAAGTCTGTGTCTCAGCTCCAAGGGACCATCTCCTGAGCTACCAGTTAGTTACCAGACAACATCTCTGCCTCAGGGGTGCAAGTCCTAGTTGCTCAGGCCCCTCCATTGCCTCAGCTTCAGCCTATAGCAACTGCCTCTGTGATTCCTCAGTATCTTTTATTGTTAGTATTAGTAGTAATAGTAGTAGCAGTAGTAGTATATTTTCTGTTCTCTGATGCCTGCTTGAGAATTGTTAATATTAAATTTCTTTTTAAAATAATTGCACAGGCTTCTATCTCCAGGCTTGACTGTTACAGAAATCCATCCTTGCTCTTCCAGATACTTAATCCCCTAAATATAAGAAGCCAGCTTCCTAAGTGTGTATCAAGTAACCAACTCTCCTAGTTTCTTAGATTTTACATGCAAATCACCCCAAAGCCTATAATCACAGTTTCTCCAGTCACTTTCCCTAGAGAGGCGTCTCATTTAATCATGTCACTGTCTCCTATTGTAAAAGTCAGAGCTCATATGCCACGTCTTATGTACTTAGATAATTCCTTAACATCAAAATAAATTTGATTAACCAAATGCCCTTTCCCTGATTATAGTAGATGACAGAGAGCTATAATAAGTTCCTGAAACCACTTCTACTGAAAGCAATGCTCATTCCAGTGGTTTGCTTTTGGACTAAATAGCTATTATAGTAGTTGCTTTTGTGGTTAAGAAAAATTAATTATTTCTTCTTGTTTTGAGTGCTTATGAAGACAATCATAGGCTTTTAAAGACCTCAGAAAAATATTTAGTATTTACATTTTAAAAAGTAAGATTCTTGGAATACTCTTTTGATAATATCAAAATAAAATGGGGGCATATGTAACTGGGAAAAGAATATTTTTGCATCGTATTAGCTCCCATTTCCTTCTTCAATAAACTGTTGTCTTGTACTATCAAATTTAAGATAAGAAATAGTTGAGCAGAATGGATTTGAGATAGTTACATGTGTCTTTTGAGGAAATTTATGTTCCACTTATAAGAATTTGGTCAAAGTTTGAGGATTAGCATTTAAGATCCTCAAAATTTCACCTTTGTAGTGATATATCATATATGATAGGTGGAAAATTCCCTAAACATTTTACCATTGACAAGAATTGTATAGAACAAATCCTAGACATTTTCAGAAGAAAGAGTAGTTATGATTCAGGCTCTCGTTCATTTTCAATTGAATCACAGCAAAGTGGGACAGTTTTAATCTAATTTAATATATATAGCCCAAATGTCACAAACATAGACTTTGGGGAAATGGAACTTGCTGCAAACGTCTGCAGAATCCTCTGGGAGTGGGACCAGCATAGATTTCTGTGGTCAGTCTTCTTCTACATCTTCCCAGTTTCCGTTATTGAGGAGGTACTGAAGAATTCCACTTAGTGGCTTGCCAGCAACATGATAAACAATCTTTGGGGTTTTAAATATAGTAATAGGCTCACTATGTGCTCTCTTTTTTTCCTGAACAGGAAATGCTACCTGTTGGAGTTGAATCACTTATGAAATATAAGAAATATAAAAGCCTATCTACATACTTAACCTACAGAAAATACATGGGATTTAACTTCACTTATGATTATCTTAAATAGATAAAATAGTCATAAAGTTAAAATATATGCTTACAGAATATATTGTGCTTACAGAAGCAGAAGGAATTTGACCTTTAAACGAATGTATCCTTCAAGATAGTGAGACCCATAACTATAAAAATATAAAATGTATATTTTAAATGACTGTGCAGGGCTTCCCTGGTGGCGCAGTGGTTAAGAATCTGCCTGCCAATGCAGGGGACACGGGTTCGAGCCCTGGGCTGGGAAGATCCCACATGCCACGGAGCAACTAAGCCCATACGCTATAACTACTGAGCCTGTGCTCTAGAGCCTGCGAGCCACAACTGCTGAAGCCCGGGCTCTAGGTACGCGGAGCAACAAGAGAAGCCACCGCAATGAGAAGCCCGCACACCGCCACGGAGAGTAGCTCCCGCTCACCGCAACTAGAGAAAGCCCGCACACGCAGCAAAGACCCGTGCTGCCAAAAATAAATTTATTTAAAAAAAATTACTGTGCAGTAATTAAACAGAATTTGCATAAAGTTCCCTCCTTTGTTTATCTAGTAATCTATATTCCCAGGAGAAAATTGAGTTATTTAACTTTATACTTGCTTGTATTATAAGAGTAGTAAAAAATTACAGTATAATGTGGTGTGCATGTGTTTGTGTGTTGTGTGTATATGTATATGGTGTGTGTATGTGTATATATATGTATTTGTGTGTATGTAGTACATATATATTTGTATGTATATATACAAGTTTTCTACAAGGAAATTTATTTGCCTAACATTCCATTGTATCAATATAGCATAATTCATTTAACCTCTATTTATGAAATTTTATTTTTTGTCTTTTTCCTATTAAAATGCTATAATTAAACTTTTTTGCCACTTACATGATTATCTCTGAAGATAAATCTCAGAATTGGATTGACTAGGTCATAATTTTAAATTATGATTCCACAGCATTCCATAATATTATATACTACTCTTCTTATTGATCCATACTCTGTGTCAGTTCATCAGCTTACTGGATGTTTTTCATATACAAAGCATTGGAATTTGAAAACTTTTCCCAAGAAAGTCATTCATCTTTTAACTTTGTTAATGATGTTTTTCACCATAAATGTTCCATTTTATTAAGCATTTTATGACTTAAAGTCATGCTTTAGTACACCATTTTAATTATTTTGATTCAAAATTTTTTATTTTAAAATATATCCCAAGATTCCTTCTGGAATTTGAATGGTTTCTCTTTTAACAAGTAGAGTTTGATCCGTTTGGAATTGATTTTTTATAAAACATTAACATAGAAATCCTGCTTAATTTTTCTTCTAAATGACTAGATGGTCATTCCCAAAGTATGCATTTATATAATTTTTCCCACTGATTTGAGATCCATCTTTATTATATACAGCTAGATTCCCTATATCTTTGGGTCTGGATTCTCTCTTTGTTTTTTTCATCTCTTTACCTATTTCCTTGTGAGTTTTAGATTGTTTGAAGTAACGTAACTTTGTAAAAGTATTTTAATGTTTTTCAAGGCTTGTCCTTCCTTGTTATTCTTCATTTCCAGGATTTTCCTGTCTATACTTCCAAGCTTATTTTTCTGAGAAAATATCTTTTTTTTCCCCTCTGATACTGAGTAGTTTAAATAACACCGGAAATATATATTCTTTGAAAGTTTAAAAATTATCAGCTTTGCGGTCATCTAGACCTGGTGATATTCTTTGATAAAGCTCTTTAGAATATTTGTTTGTGTGTTCGTTTTAAAGCAAATTTGATAATTTATAACTTTCTTAAATATATCTTATTCATACAGATTTCCAAAGAGAAGTACAGAGAGGTGAGGAAAATATCCTCATAATTTTTCATGTTATTTGTTTAGTTTATTAACTCATTTTAAACTTTGTTTATATTTTTTATTTGACTTTATTCTCTCTCTTTCTTGATTTTGCTAACCCCTTTAAACTGAGGGCATTTCAAAGACTTGCTTTTTATTAGTTTAATTATTAAAGCAATTGTTTTCTAAACATTATATTATAAAAATATATTTTTTCTACTCCACATTACTGTTCTCCTGATTTCTTGAGTTCAATGTATAATTCATTTTTTTAATTTTAGAAATTTCTAGTAAACATACATATGCACTTGAAAATAATATGGAATTGTTGTTATTGTGCATATAGTTCTATAAATGTCTATTAGGTAAATTTGGTTGATGGTATTGTTTGCATCTCTATCTTCTTACTGATTTTCTGCCTATTTTTTCTATCAATTACTCAGGGAGGAGTTGTGGAAGTCTCCCATTATAATTGTGGGTTAGTTTATTTCTTCAGTCAATTCTACCAGTTTTTGTTTCAATACTTTGAAGCGCTATTGTTAAACACATGTGCTGTGGAGATTGTTATGTCTTCTTAATGAATTAACCCCATAATCATTATAAAATGTCTCTCTTTATTCCTGGTAATAGTTTTAGTTCTGAAGTATTCTTTGCCTGATGACAGTATTGTCATTTCAGCTTTCTTATGATTAGTGTTTGCAGAGTAGAACTTTTCTCATAATTTTACTTTTAATCTATATCTGTCTTTATATTTAAAATGTTTTATTGTAGACAGGCTTTTTCAAAAAATCAATCCAACATACTCTGCCTTTGTATTGGTGTGTTCAAATATTTATATTTAATTTTACTATCAATATGGTTGCTGTTTTATCTGTCTCTTTGCTATTTGTCTTCTCATTGTACCATCTGTTCTTTGTTACTTTTTTTCAGTCTTCTCCGGCTTTCTCTTATTTTAACTGTTTTTCAGTATTCCATATTATTACCACTATTATCTTACTTTTACACTAGTATTTTTATTATTTTTAGGCTACTGTTTTAGTAGTAGCTCTAGCTTTAAAAAAATATATATCTAACTTCTCACGGTCTACCTAAAAATAATATAATAACCATTTCTCATATAATGTATGAAGCTTACAATATTATAGTTCCATTTCCCCTCATCCATTGTATTTTTTTTTTTTTTTTTTTTTTTTTTTTTGCGGTACGCAGGCCTCTCACTGCTGTGGCCTCTCCCATTGCGGAGCACAGGCTCCGGACGCACGGGCTCAGCGGCCATGGCTCACGGGCCCAGCTACTCTGCGACACGTGGGATCCTCCTGGACCGGGGCACGAACCCATGTCCCCTGCATCGTCAGGCAGACTCTCAACCACTGCGCCACCAGGGAAGCCCCATTGTCTTTTGTCATACATTTTACTTTTACATATGTATATAATTCCCTTAGTATTTGTTATAATTTTTGTTTTAAACACTCAGTTTTATTTTAGAGAAATTAAGGAAGAAAAAGAGTTTCTATTTATCTTTACTTTTACCATTTCTGAAACTCTTCATTTCTTTATGTAGATACAAACTACTGTCTGATATTTTACTTCTTTTGCTTCAAGAACTTTAACGCTTGTCATTCAAGTATTCTGATAGTAAATTCTCTCAGCTCTTAAACTTCTGTTGTTCTGAAAAATCATTATTTTCCCTTTATTTTATTTTATTAGATTTTTTTTGATATGGACTATTTTTAAAGTCTTTATTGAATTTGTTACAATATTGCTTCTGTTTTCTGTTTTGGTTTTTTGGCCATGAGGCATGCAGGATCTTAGCTCCCCGACCAGGGATTGAACCCACACTCCCTGCATTGAAAGGTGAAGTCTTTTTTTTTTTTTTTTAGGTGTTGGGGGTAGGAGTTTATTAATTAATTTATTTATTTTTGGCTGTGCCGGGTCTTCGTTTCTGTGCGAGGGCTTTCTCTAGTTGTGGCAAGCGGGGGCCACTCTTCATCGCCGTGCACCGGCCTCTCACTGTCGCGGCCTCTCTTGTTGCGGAGCACAGGTCCAGGCGCGCAGGCTCAGTAGTTGTGGCTCACGGGCCCAGTCGCTCCGCGGCATGTGGGATCCTCCCAGACCAGGGCTCGAACCCGTGTCCCCTGCATTAGCAGGCAGATTCTCAACCACTGCGCCACCAGGGAAGCCCGAAAGGTGAAGTCTTAACCACTGGACAGTCAGGGAAGTCCCTTCCCTTTATTTATTTATTTATTATTTTTTTAAACATCTTTATTGGAATATAACTGCTTTACAATGGTGTGTTAGTTTCTGCTTTATAACAAAGTGAATCAGTTATACATATACATATGTCCCCATATCTCTTCCCTCTTGTGTCTCCCACCCTCCCACCCTCCTTATCCCATCCCTCTAGGTGGTCACAAAGCACCAAGCTGATTTCCCTGTGCTATGCGTCTGCTTCCCACTAGCTATCTATTTTACGTTTGGTAGTGTATATATGTCCATGCCACTCTCTCACTTTGTCCCAGCTTACCCTTCCCCCTCCCCGTATCCCTAAGTCTATTCTCTAGTAGGTCGGTGTCTTTATTCCCGTCTTGCCCCTAGGTTCTTCATGACCATTTTTTTTTTAGATTCCATATATATGTGTTAGCATACGGTATTTGTTTTTCTCTTTCTGACTTACTTCACTCTGTATGACAGACTCTAGGTCCATCCACCTCACTCCAAATAACTCAATTTCATTTCTTTTTATGGCTGAGTAATATTCCATTGTAGATATGTGCCGCATCTTCTTTATCCATTCGTCTGTTTATGGACACTTAGGTTGCTTCCATGTCCTGGCTATTGTAAATAGAGCTTCAATGAACATTGTGGTACATAACTCTTTTTGAATTATGGTTTTCTCAGGGTATATGCCCAGTAGTGGGGTTGCTGGGTCATATGGTAGTTCTAATTTTAGTTTTTTTTTTTTTTTTTTTGCATTACACGGGCCTCTCACTGTTGTGGCCTCTCCTACTGCGGAGCAGTGGCTCCAGACGCGCAGGCCCAGCGGCCATGACTCATGGGCCCAGCCACTCTGCGGCACGTGGGATCCTCCTGGACGGGGTCACAAACCCGTGTCCCCTGCATCGGCAGGCAGACTCTCAACCACTGCGCCACCAGGGAAGCCCTATTTTTAGTTTTTTAAGGAACCTCCATACTGTTTTCCATAGTGGCTGTATCAATTTACATTCTCACCAACAGTGGATAAGGGTTCCCTTTTCTCCACACTGTCTTTGACAATTATTGTCTAGAATTTTTGATGATGGCCATTCTGACTGGTGTGAGGTGATACCTCATTGTAGTTTTGATTTGCAATTCTCTGATGATTAGTGATGTTGAGCATCCTTTCATGTGTTTGTTGGCAATCTGTATATCTTCGTTGGAGAAATGTCTATTTAGGTCTTCTGCCCATTTTTGGACTGGGTTGTTTGTTTTTTTGATATTGAGCTGCATGAGCTGCTTCTAAATTGTGTAGGTTGGTCCTTTGTCAGTTGCTTCATTTGCAAATATTTTCTCCCATTCTGAGGGCTGTCTTTTCATCTTGTTTATGGTTTCGTTTGCTGTGCAAAAGCTTTTAAGCTTCATTATGTCCCATTTGTTTATTTTTGTTTTTATTTCCATTTCTATAGGAGGTGGGTCAAAAAGGATCTTCCTGTGATTTATGTCATAGAGTGTTGTTCTTCCTATGTTTTCCTCTAAGAGTTTTATAGTGTCTGGCCTTACATTTAGGTGTTTAATCCATTTTGAGTTTATTTTTGTGTATAGTGTTAGGGAGTGTTCTAATTTCATTCTTTTACATGTAGCTGTCCAGTTTTCCCAGCACCATTTATTGAAGTGGCTGTCTTTTTGCCACTGTATATTCTTGCCTCCTTTATCAAAGATAAGGTGACCATATGTGTGTGGGTTTATCTCTGGGCTTTCTATGCTGTTCCATTGATCTATATTTCTGTTTTTGTGCCAGTATCATACTGTCTTGATTACTGTAGCTTTGTAGTATAGTCTGAAGTCAGGGAGCCTGATTCCTCCAGCTCTGTTTTTCTTTCTCAAGATTGCTTTGGCTATTCGGGGTCTTTTGTGTTTCCATACAAATTGTGAAATTTTTTGTTCTAGTTCTGTGAAAAATGCCATTGGTAGTTTGATAGGGATTGCATTGATTCTGTAGATTGCTTTGGGTAGTATCGTCATTTTCACAATGTTGATTCTTCCAATCCAAGAACATGGTATATATCTCTCCATCTATTTGTATCATCTTTAATTTTTTTCATCAGTGTCTTATAATTTTCTGCGTACAGGTCTTTTTTCTCCTTAGAAGAAAAAAATACCTAGTTTATTCCTCGGTATTTTATTCCTTTTGTTGCAGAGGTAAATGTAAGTGTTTCCTTAATTTCTTTATTTTTTTTAAATAAATAAATTTATTTATTTATTTTTGGCTGTGTTTGGTGTTTGTTGCTGCACGCAGGCTTTGTCTAGTTATGGTGAGCGGGAGCTAGTCTTTGTTGTGGTGTGCAGCCTTCTCATTTCAGTGGCTTCTCTTGTTGCAGAGCACGGGCTCTAAGCATGGGGATCAGTAGCTGTGGCTCATGGACTCTAGAGCACAGGCTCAGTAGTTGTGGTGCACAGGCTTAGTTGCTCTGCGGCATGTGGGATCTTCCCAGACCAGGGCTCAAACCCGTGTCCCCTGCATTAGCAGGCGGATTCTTAACAACTGTGCCACCAAGGAAGTCCCTGTTTCCTTAACTTCTCTTTCAGATTTTTCATCATTAGTGTATAGGAATGCAAAAGATTTCTGTGCATTAATTTTGTATCTGGCTACTTTACCAAATTCACTGATTAGCTCTAGTAGTTTTCTGGTAGCCTGTTTAGGATTCTCTATGTATAATATCATGTCATCTGCAAACAGTGACAGCTTTACTTCTTCTTCTCTGATTTAGATTCCTTTTATTTCTTTCTCTTCTCTGATTGCTGTGGCTAAAACTTCCAAAACTATGTTGAATAATAGTGGTGAGAGTGGACAACCTTGTCTTGTTCCTGATCTTAGAGGAAATGGTTTCAGTTTTTCACCATTGAGAAAGATGTTGGCTGTGGGTTTGTCATATATGGTCTTTATTATGTTGAGGTAAGTTCCTTCTTTGCCTACTTTCTGGAGGGTTTTTTCCTAAATGGATGTTGAATTTTGTCAAAAGCTTTTTCTGCATCTACTGAGATGATCATATAGTTTTTATCTTTCAGCTTGTTAGCATGGTGTATCACATTGATTGATATTTGTATATTGAAGAATCCTTGCATTCCTTGGATAAACTCCATTTAATTATGGTGTATGATCCTTTAATGTGCTATTGGATTATGTTTGCTAGTATTTTGTTGAGGATTTTTGCATGTATGTTCATCAGTGATATTGGCCTGTAGTTTTCCTTTTTTTGTGACATCTTTGTCTGGTTTTGGTATCAGGGTGATGGTGGCCTTGTAGAATGAGTTTGGGAGTATTCCTTCCTCTGCTATAGGTTGGAAGAGTTTGAGAAGGAAAAGGTGTTCGCTCATCTCTAAATATTTGATAGAATTTGCTTGTGAAGCCATCTGGTCCTGGGCTTTTGTTTGTTGGAAGATTTTTAATCATGGTTTCAACTTCAGTGCTTGTGATTGGTCTGTTTCTATTTCTTCCTGGTTCAGTCTCAGAAGGTTGTGCTTTTCTAAGGATTTTTCCATTTCTTCCAGGTTGTCCATTTTATTGGCATATAGTTGCTTGTAGTAATCGCTCATGATCCTTTGTATTTCTGCAGTGTCAGTTGTTACTTCTCCTTTTTCATTTCTAATTCTATTGATTTGAGTCTTCTCCCTTTTTTTCTTGATGAGTCTGGCTAATGGTTTATCAATTTTGTTTATCTTCTCAAAGAACCAGCTTTTAGTTTTATTAATCTTTGCTCTCATTTTCTTCATCTCTTTTTCATTTATTTCTGTTCTGATCTTTATGATTTCTTTCCTTCTGCTAACTTTGGGGTTTTTTGTTCTTCTTCCTCTAATTGTTTTCGGTGTAAGGTTAGGTTGTGTATTTCAGATTTTTCTTGTTTCTTGAGGAAGTATTGTATTGCTATAAACTTGCGTCTTAGAACTGCTTTTGCTGCATCCCATAAGTTTTGGGTCGTCGTGTTTTCATTTTCATTTATTTCTAGGCTTTTTTTGATTTCCTCTTTGATTTCTTCTGTTATCTCTTGGTTATTTAGTAGTGTATTGTTTAGCCTCCATGTGTTTGTATTTTTTACAGTTTTTTTTCTTGTAATTGATATGTAGTCTCATAGCATTGTGGTTGGAAATGAGACTTGATACAATTTCAATTTTCTTAAGTTTACCAAGGCTTGATTTGTTACCAAAGATATGATCTATCTTGGAGAATGTTTGATGAGCACTTGAGAAGAAAGTGTATTCTGTTGTTTTTGGATGGAATGTCATATAAATATCCATTAAGTCCATGTTGTTTAATGTGTCTTTTAAAGCTTGTGTTTCATGATTTATTTTCATTTTGGATGATCTGTCCATTGGTGAAAGTGGGGTTTTAAGGTCCCCAACTATTATTGTGTTGCTGTCAATTTCCCCTTTTATCACTGTTAGCATTTGCCTTATATATTGAGGTGCTCCTATGTTGGGTGCATAAATATTTACAATTATTATATCTTCTTCTTGGATTGATCCCCTTGATCATTATGTAATGTCCTTCTTTGTTTCTGTACTGGTCTTTATTTTTAAGTCTCTTTGTCTGATATGAGAATTGCTACTCCACCTTTCTTTTGATTTCCATTTGCATGGAATATCTTTTTCCATCCCCTCACTTTCAGTCTGTATGTGTCCTTAGGTCTGAAGTGGGTCTCTTGTAGACAGCATATATATAGGTCTTGCTTTTGTATCCATTCAGCCAGTCTATGTCTTTTGGTTGGAGCATTACTCCATTTACCTTTAAGGTAATTATTGATATGTATTTTCCTATTACCATTTTCTTAACTGTTTTGGGTTTGTTATTGTATGTCTTTTCTTCTCTTGTGCTTCCTCCCTAGAGAAGTTCCTTTAGCATTTGTTGTAATGCTGGTTTGGTGGTGCTGAATTCTCTTAGCTTTTGCTTGTCTGTAAAGGTTTTAATTTCTCTGTTGAATCTGAATGAGATCCTTTCTGGGTAGAGTAATCTTGTTTGTAGGGTTTTCTCTTTCGTCACTTTAAATATGTCCTTACTCACCCTTCTGGCTTGTAGCGTTTCTGCTGAAAGTTCAGCTGTTAACCTTATGGGGTTTCCCTTGTATGTTATTTGTTGCTTTTCCCTTGCTGCTTTCAACATTTTTTCTTTATATTTAATTTTTTGATGGTTTGATTAATATGTGTCTTGGCGTGTTTCTCCTTGGATTTATCCTGTATGGGACTCTCTGCACTTCCTGGACTTGACTATTTCCTTTTCCATTTTAGGGAAGTTTTCAACTGTAATCTCTTCAGATATTTTCTCAGTCCCTTTCTTTTTCTCTTCTTCTTCTGGGACCCCTATCATTTGGATGTTGTTGTGTTTAATGTTTTCCCAGAGGTCTCTGAGACTGTGTTCAATTCTTTTCATTCTTTTTTCTTTCTTCTGCTCTGCAGTAGTTATGTCCACTATTTTATCTTCCAGGTCACTTATCTGTTCTTCTGCCTCAATTATTCTGCTGTTGATCCCTTCTAAAGAATTTTTAATTTCATTTATTGTGTTGTTCATCACTGTTTGTTTGCTCTTTAGTTCTTCTAGCTGCTTTTTAAACGTTTCTTGTATTTTCTCCATTCTATTTCCAAGATTTTGTATCATCTTTACTATCATTACTCTCAATTCTTTTTCAGGTAGACTGCCTATTTCCTCTTCATTTGTCTGGTCTTGTGGGTTTTTACCTTGCTCCCTCATCTGCTGCATATTTCTCTGTCTTCTCATTTTGTTTAACTTACTGTTTTGGGGGGCTCCTGTTTTGCAGGCTGCATGTTTGTAGTTCCTGTTGTTTTTGATGTCTGCAGTTGGTGAGGTTGGTTTATTGGCTTGTGTAGGCTTCCTGGTGGAGGTGATTGGTGCCTTGGTTCTAGTGAATGAGGCTGGATCTTGTCTTTCTTGTGGGCAGGGCCATATGCAGTGGTGTTTTGGGGTGTCTGTGTACTAAGTGTGATTCTAGGCAGCCTTCTGCTACTGGGTGGGGTTGTGTTCCTGTCTTGCTAGTTGTTTGTCATGGAGTGTCCAGCACTGGAGCTTGCTGGCTGTCCGTGGAGCTGGGTCTTAGTGTTGATTCGGAGATCTGTGGGAGAGCTCTTGATGATTGATATTACGTGGGGCCAGGAGGTCTCTGGTAGGCCAGTGTCCTGAACTCGGCTGTCCCACCTCATAGGCTCAGTCCTGAGCACCAAGACCCTTTTTTTCTTTTCCTCTGTGCTCAGTCTATTTCCACTTGCTTATAGGGGGCCATGTTCAGATGCCTCACCCCCTGTACTTCAGACCAGAGTTTTCTGATTAGCTTTTAAGTCAGTGTTCTTAGTTGATAAAAGATTTGCTCAGGCTAATATAAGTAGAGCTGTTTCTTATTGGTATATGTTCAATAGTTCCTAAAATCGTTGCTGGTGAGGGGTGAGGGCTGAAGAAGTTGATTTATGATTAAGGGTCCAGAAAAAAATGCCCCAAATCTGAAGAAAAGCACCATTACTGCTGCTACCATTTCAAATAATGCCAGGAATTCACCTTTATTGAAACTATTTCTGCGAAGCATCAGGGTTTCAACCTTGCAGCTATAGTTGTTCTCAAAATGTAGATATCTCTTTGCCATCTTTGCCATCTATGTAAGCAAAATTAAAAGTCTACATCTAGCCTATTTGTATACATTATTCACTCCTGAGTCAAAATCTCTTCTGGAGGATTTTGATTGGTCAAGTCACACATCCTCCACTCACCCCCCTCCCCAAGAAAAAAAGAAAGGCAGAACATTTGAATTCTTAATTCTAATTTGAGGAAGGAGAACTCATAATGTAAGGCGTTACTAATATAGAAAGTCTATATCAAAAAATGATTCGCAGCCATAAATATGACAAATGAACTCTGTGCCGACTCCCTTTTAGGATCAACTTAGTTGCATGTCTGCTTAGACTGAAAGGAAGGGATCAGTGATCCTCTAAATTTGCTTGTGAGTATTTTCATATTTACCTATGAATCTCTGTTTTTCAGTAATCTTTCAGGTGTTAAATTATCAGTTCAAAGATCCATCATGGATCTTAATTTTTTTAGTTGATTTTTCTTTTAGTTTCATGTTCAAGTGATAAAACTAAATTATTGGTCTTCCTCAATCCTAGGGAATCAGTGTCAAGCAGTGATGGTTTGATCCAAGTTTCATTTCCTGGAGTTATCAATTTTTCTGTATTTAATCTCATGAGAATACAGCTCAACTTCTGCAGCTGTATTTGAGGTCTGGCATTCAAGTCTTCAAGAATTGATAAATGGAAGCAACCTGGCAAGGAGCATGAAGAGTGATTAAGAGATTGACTTACTGGAATGGCTGTCAAACTAAATATATAGTTCCATTCCTAAATTGGTAGAGATTAGGAGCAGGAGATAAGATAGAGCATGCTGAAATGTTTAAAAATCTAGGAATTTAAGGAGTTATGTAGAACTGTGAAAGGAAGTAAAACAAAAAATATCAGGTTGAAACTAAGAATGATGTGAATTGGATAGAAAATCCTAGGGGCCAGAGAGAAACGTTTTGAGTTGAAGATTTGCAAGTCTTTGCTCTATATGGACTGGTAGAGCAAAGACCAAACAAATGTGTATTATTACCTAATGAGTCCCTATCTCTACTGATAGGCTGGTGAGACCTTTAAGTATTGAATGGCATGGTTAAGGATCACTAATTACTAGGAGGGAAGTGATGTGATATCTTGTGCATGAACAGAGAGATACCCCAAATTCCTTTCATTTATGGAATATGATAACTATCCTACAGACCCTCCAAACTTCCAAATCCATCTACTTATGCTCTATTTGTAGAAAATCTTTTTAAACTTTTGCTTGAGTAACTGCCAATGATTGTATTAAGATCATTAGATGATTGTATCGACTCATTTGTAGATGTAGATGGTCACTATAAAAATTTACATTTATTATAACTTTGTTAACTAGCTCATGAAATATCTCTAATTTAGGAATGGTACTTTGAAGGATTACTTCTCTAATAGCTGAGGCTTAGTTTTGTTTCCCCCATATTCACACATACATATTTGTTATAGAGGTGATAGAATTATAGAGTGAAAGGACCATAGAGATCATCTAGTTAAATTGTATTCCATAATCTAACAAATTAAAAAATAAGAAAGCAGAGATCCTTTGGCAACAGTTACATAACTAGTATGGGGCAGGATCAAGCCTAGTCCCAATTCAACTCAGTTACTTCCAGTACACTCGAATGCCAGGATATATTTTTAATAACCTAAAAGATCGAGGATTCTGATTGCACATAGTGTTGATATTATTATTCAATTGCTAATATATGGCTAAATTTACTGATGCATGATAGATTTCTTGATACTGTAGTATAGACTAGACGTATTCTTTGTTGTTGTAGATGTTCTCAGTGTGCCATTCATTGCTTTATAGGCTGTGAGAATCATTTCTTCAAGTGGTAAAACCCCTTTTCTGGTAACTACTCACTGAATTGGTGCATTGGTTATACCAAAGCTTCAGAACGATGCCGTATTGCTTCAAGTTTTTCCATTAGACCAACAGAGTGCATGATTCAGTTCTCCTCATGTTACTTCCCCATGTCAGCCATTTTTTGGAATAGGTGTTGCTTAAGTATAAAGCTCTTTTTTATTCCCTATACTTCTCCAGTTTTGATGAAATTGTTTTGTTCAAAAAGCATTATTTGGGGTGTATAGAATAACTGATGTTCATTACTGCATTTTCAGAAATCCTGCCTCATTGTTTATGCTGTTGTATGATTATAAATTATGCTGATGAAATTGCTGAAAGTTTGACTGTGGAAGGTTGAGACAGAGCCGACACCAACCCAGCACTTGGTTCCAGACTTCTCGTGAGATATCTTTGACTTGGGGGAGTACTTCAAAATTCAGCAAGGTTAGCCAGGCTCCCGTATTTCACAGTGAAGTTTGTAAAATATTCTGCTATCACCTTGGTGTTATTTTTTGCCCATTTTCTTCAAACGGGATCCAGATTTCACAAAATCCAATATAGAAAAGCAAATCTAATTATGAAACACATAAATTAGGGGGTAATTATTTGCATGACAGTCTCATTCTTAGCCTCTCAGTGTGAAGTCCATCTGTGACAGGGAGCTCTTTTCCTGTCATAACATTTCATGTAAACGTTAGCATTTATGAACTTAGATACAGATTATGAATTTTTTGACAGGCTGAGTAATTGATTATTTGGGAGATGATCACAAAATTGGGAAAAACTCAATGTAAGACTTTAATATAATAATAAACTGATTAAAGAATAAGTAGAAAAAAGATTCTTTGAAATTTTAACAAGTCATTGGGAAAATGAGGTGGTCACTGGAAATTATTTAACAGAACATAATATGCTGATGAGTAAGATTAAAAAATAGTATCCCTAAAAATTCATAACCCTTGTGAAACTACTGGAGAATGAGTTATAGGGGGAAAAAGACCAGCAAACACCCCAGGGAATCAGATAAATATAGATTAAAAAGAAGAAAACTTAGAAACAATATGCTTCATTTGGTGAGTACTGCACTGATAAGTAAATGCATAAGATTAGGGTTTTGGTTATATAACTCTGTTGTTCGGGAAATGTAAGATTCTGTTAATCTTTCAAGAATCCTCACCTTAGAGCAATTTTCCTTATACTCAGATGCCTTTCCAAATCACTTGAGCCGTGACTCTAATTCCATGTTGCTACTCAGGAAGAAGTAGCCTCTTCATTTGCCTGTCTCTTCAATGTAATAAAAAAATAGAGAAACTGGCTCTGAATATGGACAGAAAATACTGATTTACTTATACTAAGTGTGTTCTGTGTCTATACAGCAGAGTGGTGAATAACAATTGCATGGTTCACTTTATCATATAATCAGAAAACCTCATATTGAATTAATTAGGTAAATTCTTAAAGTGGATAATTTCTTAAAATGAATTTATTCAGCCTGACTGTCTACACTTAAATAGATTATTACTTCTCTTAGAGTAGAGGTCTCTGTAAGGCGGTACAAAGAACAAGGATTTTCTAGCATTGAAAACGTGGATAAATCAGCTTTTACACTTTGACAATCGATAAAAAGGAGGCAATGTTATCTATTTTTCACATGCTCCAAGTTTTAAAAAATTAGTGCAGGAAGGGACACTTAACACATTGTATGGTTTATAGTAGGCACTCCAGGGTAACTGATTACATTATTTAATGTGCTAATCATAATAATTATCATTACTATTAAAACAGTACTTCTCAAACTTGTCTTCTCCAAGGAGCCATTGAATTACCTTCTCTTGGACTCTGTGGTTTGGGATTTTGTCAATAAAAACTACTTTTATGAAGTACTAACTGATTAGTTTTTAATATTTAAAAGTCAATACTATTCACAGCTGTTAAACAGAGATTCTAATGAGCATTGATTAACTAGGTAATCAGAGTGAGTTAACATGATCTTAGTACCATCAAAGAATTCAATGCTGTGTGGAACCTCTACAACTTCACCTTTTCTAAAAGTACCATTTCCCCTAAGTTTTTTTTAATTTTGAAAGTAAGCCCCCCCCCCCAAACCCTTTTGGTACCTTGAAGAATCGCTAGTGGTACAGAGACCCCCATATTGGGAACTAGTAGATAAAGTGAAATGCCTTTGAGGTACTTTAAGGATTTTTGAGAGTACATAATAGTTCAGGAAACTCATCAGTATGTATTAAAACTACACAGGGAAAACTGTCAGGCTTCTAGAAGCCAATAACATATCAAAGAGACAAACTCTCTGCTGCTAGGGTACAGGCTGATGGGAATAAATTTCAGACTGCGGGAAATATGGCCAGACCTAACAGTAAGAAGGGTGCTGAGCATACACAGTGCATGACTGATTACAGGTGCCAGTTGGTGCCCCCGCCCGGCCCCGACAGGCAAGACAGTAGGTCCCAGGACAGTGGCATATGTGATAAATCTGACTTCTTCAGAGAACATAAAATGCCTGCTCTCATTCTTCGGCTAAAGAGAGTAAATCTTTAAACATCATTTGCATTCAAATGAAAACTCTGAGGATCTCTCAAAGGTGTTTCAGAGGATGGCACAGAGCAGTAGACATTGTTTTTACCAGTATCAGAGAAAAGAGGAGAAAATGCCCCATCAGAGAAAAGAGATGAACCCTGCTTATAGATGTGATAAGACTAAATTTCTAACAGTGGAGGGATAGGATAGCTTACCGTGGAAATGCATAGCAGTAATCCATGAACTTGGACTAAATTTAATTGATTTTAAATCCTTCATTCAGCAACTAACATAGATAATATCTTTGCATACTTGGCAATTTACTTGCCCTCTCTGGGTAAGTAAATCTTTATCAGTGTAAATTTAGGATTATAATGTACACTTAGAGAGTTACCATGAGTATTAAGTGATGTAACAGAGGCAAGATGTCTAGTACAAAATGGATGTTCAATGCATGATAATGAAGATTACAAGATTATTTGCATATAATCAAACCAGCAGGTTGTGACAAGTCTCTTTTGCTACACATTGGGACAATTATCTAATACTTGACTTTCTATTTCTTTTGCGGAGATATTTATCTCCTTCATTCCCAGATTACCTATATCTTTCTTGTTCTGTAGAAAATTTTGAAAGAAGTTATCTCTTTTGAGGTGATTTCTTTTTATCAGTCTGAGAGATAGATGATATATTTCCGAATTGAGAGATAGAGAAATCTAGGTGAGCAAGATAAGGAAAATGTGCATTTTCAAATTCTGATCCCAGTAATATATTATCAATGCCTGATTTGATTATATCTTATTATGCAGGTTTCAGAATTCCAGATATCCTTAAGCATCATTTAGGTGCTAGGATTGATCTGGTATTTAGTATTATCCTCAGCTTTGTTCCTTTTCATTAGTGAAAATAATTAGGAACTTATTATATACCACTTAAAAATGAAAGCTCAATATTTTACACATTATTAAAAATACTTTCAAAATTGCAACAGTGCAACATTTCATGTATGATGGCTGGTGTAAATTGCAAGTTACAGCAATCTATCAAAACACTGCAGCAATACGTTATTAGCAAATAGAATAAAAAGAACTTTAGCATAATATAAATAGCTCCGGTATTTTTATAAGAGATGGTTATTATTTTCTTCAAGAAAAGAAAAATAAAGATTGGCATTGGTAATAACTATGAGCTACTTAAATCAGCACAATAGAAAATGGACTTGTGATTCTCTGTACTACAAAGACTGTAGATTTCAAATCTGTATGAACAAAGAAAACTAGAGATTATAGTGTGTTGGAGAAAAATGTGTTAAGCTCCATGGATCCAAAAAATTGTCTTTAGGGATATGCTGAATAAAAGCTCAGACAATGGAATGTCTTTGAGAAGATAGACCGTAAAGAGGAGTATCTAATAGTGTTTCCCTTAAGAATTCTAGAAGATTTATAGCTTAAGGAAAATTTAAAGTGGAAATAGTAGGAAAAGAAAAAAATTAACTACTGAATAGGTACATCAAAAAAAGTGAAAATTGAAATAATATAAAGGTAAATATAAAGCTTTTATATAAATTTTCAATTTATAATTTAGGAAGTATTTTCCCATACCTTCAAAAATGGATGTTATTTCCATCAATATACCGAGGGAAAAATATGTTGTGAAGAAAATATACTTACGGTTAAATGTTATATAAAACCTCCTACCAGATTTGTTTAAAAATGCATGAATATATTGTTAATAAGAATTACAGAAACAAGAAAAATAGAAAACAAACAAACAATAATTGTTTTAAGATATTGAGAACTAAATATCTAGGCAACACATCTTTGTAATTGTCTGACTGCCAGCAAGTACATGCAATGCTAGTTTGAGGAAACAATAGGATGATGTAAATGAACTATTATTAATTTATCATTTTGCTTGGAAAAAGCAATAACTTTGGGAACAATAGGTTAAAAAATACTTATTATGGCCACAATGTTATTATTACTAAGCTACTTTCCCAATACCATCTACTCAATGGAAATGAATAGTTTGTGGGTAAACGGAAAATTTTTTACAAATGCCTCTCAGTTTAACTTGAAAAGTTGGTTGTAATTAGCCTAACAATTTAATTAACTGTATATATCAATAAGAATGTAAGAGTAGCATAAAGGATAATTTATATAAGGTATAGGACAAATGCTCATAATATTTAAAGGGCTGCCATTGGGTTTACGTAGATTTTCCAACAGTATAAGACTAAGATAAAGCCGAAGTAGTTATGAGGAAGCAGGTATTATTAGCTCAGTACAATGGTGGACTTTCTGCACTTAGTGTTATCCAGTAATAGAGGAGGAAAATTTTAGCAACTCTGCTAACATGGGAAGTATTTTACCAGAATCTGGATTACTACCTCCTGGGGAGTTTTCACATGGAATGTCTTCATTGAAAGAAAATGAAGTTGACTGATTGATGAACTTCATTCCAAAAATAATAGCTGAGACTGCTTGAGTACCATGTTCTAGATACTCTAAGTACATCAATCTCATTTAATCAAAAATCTTTTGACTTAGGTAATATTATTGCCTACATTTTAGAATTGCTTAATGTTAGGCAGTTTCTTAACATCGCTTAATGATACAGTTTAATGTTACAGACTTGTCAGGTTGAAGAGCTGAGAATACAATCCAAGTGTTGACACAACACTGATGCATTTGGCCGCTGTGCATGTGATGCTACTCCAAACCTAAGATCCTCTGATTCCATTATAAATAGTACATCTATTCAAGGAGACACACTATAGCTAAGCTTTTTAGATTTATCAAAAGTATTTGAAACACAAAATTAGTTTTTGAATATACATAGAGAGTGAAGAACACTTTAGCATATCTGTGTTGTCAGTAACATGCCCATATAAATCTCTGTAAGAAGTACCATATTCCAACTGGATTTGTAACATGTTTTTTTTTTTTTGTTCTTGTTGGGAGGAAGTAGTGGGAGAGGTAGTCCAGAGGCAGGGGAAAGTTGAAGTTAATTACAGCATGCTTTTGGAGTATATCTTATCTCTTATAGGAAGAGTTACAATATTAATAAAGACATAACACATGTAAGTCACAAATATATTTTGCTTACAACTATGTTAAAAAGACTTGTATCTGCACACATCATATATCTAAAGAGTAGCAGCTGAGGAGTGTGTGGTGACAGGTCATTATCAATCTAACTAAAAATTAGCTGTGGGTAAGTAATTCTCAAATAATAACCATCATGCAGTTCACTGTAAGTTTATACTATATAAATGTTACTATATCTATTTCTTTGAAAGATAATAAAACCAATCCTTTATAATAGTGAAACTAAAATGCCATTTATCGATTTAGATCATAACTTCAACAAAAGTAATCACAGAATATGGATCACTATACTCAAAAGTGGTACACATATAGACAATTAACAATTTTTTCAAGGTTTGACTATTATTTTCAGGGCTACTGATCATGCTAAAGAAAAAAAGTTAATTCACTAATTCAATAAACAAATGATTCAGGCTATGGTGTTAGACCAAGAAATAATCAGGAGTTAGGACAACTGGGTTCTACTTCAGATTCTCTCACTAACTAGCTTATGTCCCCAGCAAGGATATTTATTTCTCAGCCCTCAGTTAAAGCCCTTTAATTCTAAAATTTAGTGATTATATTTTAGTGCCTGTTAGGTGCAAGGCAAATTAATTGCTCTGTACATTTCTAGCCATATTTAGGGGAAAATATATGCTCCTGTGTTAATACCACACAAAATCTTGCATATAAGTGAAAAGATACTTCTATTTTTTTTTTGTCAAGAGATACACAGATGGTAACATCAGTGAAAAAGATTTCTTTATTTCTTGTTTAACATGAGTCCATGCTAGTTGTGGCTAGGTAGCTAACTACACTGAAATAGTCCATGACTGTTTTACAGCTATCCAGAAGTAATTATATGTATTACAATATGTGTTTGTGTTTTCCTTAGTAGTGATGAAACACAGAATCTGCAAATCATTTTAATAGAGAAATGATACCTGGAAATACATGGAGTAGATTAGATCAACTTGGGTTACCTATGTGTGCCACCGCCCATGCAGTGTATCCAAATGGAAAAAGGAAAGCATCTAACAATCACTGAACAGAGCATCAACAGTAATGTAGGAATGTTGCTGACTTTTAAAATGTAACTAGCAACTCCATTAGATACCACATTGGCCTCTAAGGGAACGTTGAGGCGACACAAGCTGCATGTAAGACTTTCTTCTCTATGAAAGAACTTTGTGAGTACATCCAAAGGAAAGACATTTTTTTACCCATCAAGTGGAATAGCCTGATTTAGTCAAAAAGAGGAAAGGAAAGCTTTCAAAAGCAGCCACATATTTCTAGAACAGTTCTTCTTTCAAGTCACACTGAGATGGGGATGGCGGAACACTGGAAAAGAGAAAACTTAACACAATATGGTGGTGGCCGGGAGCCAGGAATACACAATTTGCCACCCTTATTCATTATTGCTCCCCTAAACACACCAGATGGGGAGGCTTCATCAATGTCAAACCTGCTGTTATCATCAGAGGATTTCCTTATCAGTGGGTTTGGAACTAGTACCTCAGCCTCCTCTGAGTAGCGGACAGGCAGATTTATCATTTCAGTCTCATCAGCTTCACACATTAGAAAGGAGTGCTCCAGTTAGGACCCAGGTGGGAAGGTCAGCCGGTTCACATGTATGGGGGTCAGGAGCTCTCTGTTCATCTGAGGGTCCTCTGCCTCTTTTGTGAAGATTTGATGCAGAAATATGCATAGAAGTGTAGTAGTAGATTTATCTTGCGGGGGATAGCATGACAAAGAGGGGACTGTAAAAATGGGTATTCAGGATTATATTCTATCTAGAGTAAAATTAAGTCATTAAATATATGTGCATTTTTAGGTCAGTAAGTTTTCTGTAATAAAAGTAAGGAATTAATATTGTACCTTCATACATGAATGGGTTCATTCAAATATGTTCATGTATTCATTAAATGTATATTCACGTCCCAAGACTGTTTTAGTTGCTGAAGACACAATAGTGACAAGACAGGAGAGGTCCCTGTCCTCACGGTGTGAGAGTGTCCAAGTACAAGATACTTTGGAACTGACAACAGGGAACCCTGAGTTGGTCAGGAGACCTCCTATGGAACTGAATTCCACTTTGGTGCCATACAGCATTTAGCTGTGCTGGGGAAAAGCATCCAAGACAGAAAGATACAGTGAGTTCAGTGGCCTCATAGTGACAGAGAATATTGTAACTTGTGAAATAGAAAAGTGACCCTTATATTGGGTTGGCCAAAAAGTTCATTTGGGTTTTCTGTAAGACGTTATGGAAAACCTGAATGAACTTTCTGGCCAACCCAATATTTGAACGGTAGAATGTAAAGGCCAGTAATGCAATTTGAGGCAATGTGTATGGGCAGGGGCCAGATTATACAAGGGTTTTGGGTTGAGTTTAAGATTTAGAGATTTTATTCCAAGACTAATGTTATGTAACTGAAGGGTTTTAAATGGGATTGATTTGTGTCTGCAAAAAAAGCTCTCCTGCTTGCACTTTGAAAGGATGGATTGATCAGAGCAAGGGCATTATAGTGAGAGAGGCCAGGAAGAGACTATCACAATGGTCTCAGTTAGAAATTATCGTGGTTTGGCCTAGGCAGTGACAGTGTAAATGGAAAGAAGTGACAAGATTCTGGAGATGTTTAGATGGTAGACTTAAATCCCCAGAATTTACCTTCAAGACATTGAAGGTAGTCTAATGGGACAGGGAGATGTATGAACAATTAATTTAAAAGTAGAGTGACGGGGCTTCCCTGGTGGCGCAGTCGTTGAGAGTCCGCCTGCCGATGCAGGGGATGCAGGTTCATGCTCCGGTCTGGGAAGATCCCACATGCCGCGGAGCGGGTGGGCCCGTGAGCCATGGCTGCTGAGCCTGCGCATCCGGAGCCTGTGCTCTGCAACGGGAGAGGCCACAACAGTGAGAGGCCCGCGTACCGCAAAAAAAAAAAAAAAAAAAGTAGAGTGACGTACAAGTGAGAACAATATAATCATAGATATGTGTGTTGTTAATTTGCGTAATATCTCCTAATGCCTCTTGGCTATGAACTGAAGAAAGCTCAAAGTGAATTGCAAATAGTAGGAAATCTAGGGTTTGGTCCCTGCTAAAGAAGGAAAAGAGGAATGAAAAGAAAACTTGCATTTATTGAACTCCTATTATGTACAGTCACTGGTCAGTGTTCTCAAAACAATCTCAATTTAAGTTTCATATTCCTGCAAAGAAAGTCTTTTTATTCACATCTGACACATGATAAAACCGATACAGAAAAGTCAAGAGTGTAAATTACAGCTACTTGGTGGCCCAGCTGGGGTTAAAACCCCACATCTGATTTTGAATATGAATTATTTCCCTATTCCTCATGGTCTCAAATTCTTATAAGGAGGGTTTGAAAGAGCAACAGAGCTGAGGTGGGATATACAACAGCATTTTCCGAAATATAGTACACATTATACCAGTGCTAAATAAGCAAATTTTCAATGGTAAAAGAATTGATAAATGTTTTTAAACTTTTTAAGTTGTCATTTTAAATATATTAGACAAAATATACCTAATATCAAGCTCATTATTCTGAAAATATTATTGTTTAAGATGAAGTTGATGCATTTAAGGTAAACAAGTTTAGTCAATCAAAAGAAAAATATTAATAATAATTGTAGTGATATTCTTGACCTGGAACAATAGATTCCCAGATATTTATCTGGCAAAGATGGTTTTTTTTTTCCAGGATCAGCAGAGAACTGCAGTTTGGGTTCTGCAACCGTGGTGAGCCACTTGCAAGTGCCCCATGGCAAGCAAAGCAGAATGTTTTATAGAGAGGAAAAGGAAGTTGGGAGGGCTGTAGCAAACCAGGAGTCCATGGCTGTTCATTGGCTGCGTCTTTATCAGGCAAGGAGAGAAGTCTCATCGCAGGCATGAGAGCGCCCTTTCTGGTCTCCTGACTCTGTTTGATGGAGGTTTCTGTTTATTAAGTTTTTACAGGTTGATAGGACAAAAATTCTGAGGGTGGTAGGTCATACAAAGGGCTACACTAATTAGGATTAATCCACTAAAATGTGCTTTAGTTGGAATCTACTTCCAAAATACTGTGAAGAACCCATTACATATTTTTTTTATTGTCTCCCAAAGATGTGACCCTTGGAGGGGAAGGGGAAATAATTTCTCCTTTCTTTGTGAGACAGAACTTGTAAGCTGCACTGCAGACTGGCATTTGGTTTCCACCTAAATCCCCTTCAATACTACAAATGCTTCAATGATTTTAATCTCCCTTGCCCTTGACTAGGAACTGTCACAGTTACGAAACTCAGAAACCTTTGGAAAGGAAGGCTCTGCTTCCTTTGGTTTGTCACAAAGGGCAGTCTTTATGTCTGAAGTCCCATAAGGAGGACACCAAAGCTGTTCTTAGACCAAGCGGCTCTAAGACAAACACAGCCTGGGCCACTTCCCGGACCATTGGCTTTTGCCAGATGCTTGGGTCTTAAGTGATCAAGAGAGTTCACTTCCAAAGGGTGTTTGGAGAATACAATAATCAGTGACAGTTTCATGTCTTAGAATTTCTACTTAATTTTTCCTTAAAACACTCAGGGACTCAGGGTAGCATATCAAATTACTTGATACGTATCAAATTACCTGAGGCTTTTCTTCAGGGGAAGGGCTCATGGAGCCGGAAGGGATGGGTTCCTGAGACAAATTCTGGACACCACGCAGCTGCCAGGAGGAACAGCTGGCCCCTAGAATGTGCTGTGGAGCAGACCGTTAGGGTTGTTGAAGCCTGGACCTTGGCAGAAGTCGGATTGGGGCCCCAGGTCCAGTGGCTGCCCCTGGGGACTTTGGCCTCTAGCTTCGTGGAAGGCTGTAGATTTGCTGTCTGCACATGCGCAGTTCACTCCCGCATCTGGCCTGAGGACCCGATCGCCTGTGCACAGAATTTGGGCCAGAGATGGTTCCCTATCATCCGGTCAAGTCCCTTGGGTGAAGTGCCACAACACTGGGACTCTGAGTGGTGTGAAGCGGGGCATGGAAGAGGACTGGGGTTTGGGTGATAGGTGGTATGAACCAGACTCCTTACGCTGAGTTCGAGATAGGGCCTTGGGCACCCAGGTGTTTCTCACCCCATGGAGCTCTTGAGATCCTCCTCCTGGGTCTGGCTTCCTCTGGGAGAAATGGTCAAAGAGTCAGGGCCTCCGACCGGATTCCTGTGTTCTCAGGGCCACCCCTGACGCTCAGTACATCCCAGCCCATCCTCTCCTTGCCCCTCCATCAGTGCTGCACAGGCACGGGCGTGTACACAAGCACACACATATTTGATATGTTATCTAGATCACGTGGGGATTGCACCCAGTGATGTTCTTCATAGGCTTGTAGAACACAGAGTCCTACCATACCCTCTGTAAGACAATCTGGAATCTATATTTGCATGAGATGTCAAATGATAGATGTGGCTAATAAAACAGTTGAAGGAAAATGCCAGAAATTAACCAATATTTGCAATAAGGTGGTGGAAAATCAAATCAAATGCCACCAAAGATATATGCTCCTACTGTATTGTTTATAAGCAAAGAATTACTCTTTGGGAAAACACCCTTAGGCTTTCCAGAGATTTCAGAAAACCACTTGGTAAATTGCCACTTCATATATTAATTGGTACCAAAGTTAGCTAAAAGAGTTAATTGAATATCTGTCCCTGTTAATCTCAGGACTCATTCAGAAAGTACAGGAATACTACAAAACAGATTGGTTTTCTGTTGTTTTAGCAATCAGCCTTCCTACTGCTCTTCCTTGTCAAATATCTATTTATTCAGTGTGGCCTATGTTGAGAATGGTTTTTAGAAATAGAGAAGTAAAATATGACCTAAGACAAATAGAATGTTAACTGCAAGAGTAATTTAGGTCAGAGTAACAGAAAGAATTTATTGCTAAGTCAAATATTAGGTAATATCCTGAAAGACATTTATCTCAAGTGCCCAATAGTCTACCTCATTTTAACAGTGACATAAAGCCCAATAAATCCAGGTGAAGTTGTTAGGTTATTCATTTCTTAGTACCTGTGCTCGTTACCTTTTCTCTCTAGTGGCTGTAAATCCTTGAAACAAGATTCATTGATCTATTCATTAATTCATTCCACAACATTATTGAACATCTATCTTTATTTATAATTTTTATGTAAGTTTTTAATGCAATAAAACTTACATATGTAAAGGTGCACAAATCATAAAATATGGCTCAGTGAATTATCATAAAATAAATATACTCATGGACTCACCATGACCCAACTCAGGAAACAGAAAATTTTCAGCATCTCCAAATCCCCTTTGTGCGTACTGTTAATCACTATCTCCTCCCAAAGGTAACTACTGTCTTGACCTCTCACCTGTTTTAGACTATCTACACATGGAATCATCCTGGATATATTTTTTCTGTGTCTGGATTCTCATTCAATGTTATTTTTGGAGATTTATGCAAGTTGTATAAAACATTATGTCAGTGGTTTTTATTACTGTGTTACTCCATTGTCAGGATAAACCACAGTGAATTCAGCCATTCTGAATGGGATATTCCCATTTTGGGGATATTAAGAATAATGTTCCCATTTTGGGGATATTAAGAATAATGTTACTTTGAACATTCTTACATATGTGTGCTTGGTGCACATATCTATGCATTTCTTTTGAGTTTATATTCTCCTATGCCTGATTATTTTTGATTGAGAGCTAAGCATTGTATATGGAAATGCATAGAAATAATTTGAGGCTCTCTTCCTCCAGAGATGATTTACTTTTGCTTCAGACAGGCAGCTCTACTGTTCACTCATCACAGTAACTCAATCAGAAAGAGATGATTTGTAACTGGGCTTCAGACCTTATGAAAGCTATTTATTTTCAGTTCACTCATTCCTGGGATACAGTCTTGCTGCTTTTCAGCCCCAAACTGGGGAGGTTTACCTGGCCTTCTTGTTCTTGGGAGGCCATGATTTCAAATGTCTGTCGCTAGTCTCCCCAGAAGTGGTGACAACTCTGATAGATTCCCAGACACTCAGCTACTCTGGAAATCAGTCATCACTCCTAACCCACCCCAACCCAGGCAAATGCTCTTTCAAATGCTGGGCTCACCTCCTTGGATTTCCTATTTTTCTGTTTCCTAGACCCTGAAAATTCTCATTGTCTTAGTCCTCCAGTGCATTCAAACATGAAAAAAAATTGTGTTTCTTTTTTTTTTTTTTTTTAAGTTTATTTATTTATTTTTTTAATTAGTTTCTGCTTTATAACAAAGTGAATCAGTCATACATATACATCTGTTCCCACATCCCTTCCCTCATGCATCTCCCTCCCTCCCACCCTCCCCATCCCACCCCTCCAGGCGGTCACAAAGCACCGAGCTGATCTCCCTGTGCTCTGCGGCTGCTTCCCACTATCTATCTACCTTACGTTTGGTAGTGTATACACGTCCATGCCTCTCTTTCGCCTTGTCACAGCCCACCCTTCCCCCTCCCCATATCCTCAAGTCCATTCTCAAGTAGGTCTGCGTCTTCATTCCCGTTTTGCCCCTAGGTTCTTCATGACATTTTTTTTTTTTAATTCCGTATATATGTGTTAGCATACGGTATTTGTCTCCCTGAGGGACATTAGGACCAAAGCAGATTAGCCTGCCTTTGCCAGAAGCCCAACTCCTTGAGTGCTTTTTTAAAATGCAGGCTCTGTGTAAGAGGCTGCAGACACAAAGTTGAATAAGAAACAATTCCTTCCCTCAAGCAACTCTCAATGTTCTAGGAGAGACAGAAATATAGAAAACAAACCAAAACCTTACACTACCATGTGATTAGGGCTATAATAGAAGTAAGGATTAGGGACAACAGTGGCATGAAGAAGCAATAATTAACTCTGTGCTGTGTGTCAGAAAGGTCTTTGCAGACTAGGAAATTCTTGGGCTCAGATTTTTAAAAAGAAAAGATGTTTTCTTATCAGGCAGTGTGGAATAAATGGAAGATATCCAGAAAGAGTGCTTTGTAAGTCAACCAGAAAGTAAACCTTGAGTTGAGATTTAGAGTAAGTAGGACTTTTCCTGTGGATCAGGAAAGGAATGAGGGTAGCGCATATGGGGCCCAGGGAAAATAACACACCAAGTCTAGGCTGATATCCAGGTCTCTCCTTCATCCTCCCTCCTTCCTTTCAGGTGAATATTTTCTACCTGTGAGAACATTGAGAGGGGGTTGCCACAAGACTCCCTCATCCATCTTGGGAGGTGTCCCCAAACATTTCATTTTCTCTGTAGTCTCTTACAATCTTTAAGTTCCTGGAACTAAAGCCAGGAGGAAATCCAAAGCATGCCTATTTCTACCAGACCTAGCATCTTTGTCTTCTCCGAAGGCTAGATTCATAAACACAACTAGTTTGGCTTTTAAAATGATTGTCAGTTCAACAACAACAAGAACCCCCAAACAAACAAAATATAAAATATGAAAGTCAGACCTAGGAATATAAGCAGAAAACCCAGAGCACACCAGGACAGGATTTTGGCCATCTGCTTCATATAAGCTTCATATAAGCTTCATATAAGCATCTAAACTATGCTGTGTGATTGGACTAGATCTTTATAAACATCTGGTTCAGCCTTTACAATGGTCAGTTTTTCTCTTTTGGCATGACTTATTTTTACTGAACCTGGCCTTCTTAATGGGCTCATCAGTTTAGCTTGCAGACATAGCCTATGTATATAATTTTTTTTCAGACTACGTGGTAGAATTCAGGAGCTCGTTTATGGGAAGCAGACTGATAACCCAGAGCTTGAGACAGGGCTTTTTTCTGCTTATATCTATGGATTTTTACTTCAGCTGTCCTGGAATCTTGCTTGAGACAATAGAGGGAGGGTTCCCAAGAAGTTGTTATGTCTTGCTATTATTGTGGGAATAAGGACTTCATTAAAACAGATTAGTCAAAGAAAATATACAGACAGTGATTCCAGGCAAAACAATTTGTTATTTTAGCAGTCTGTTCATATCAGAAATCTTGTGTAAACTAGGATAGAAATCTGGTTCTTATGTGCTCTTTCCTTTCCTCTTACATTGGTTCTATTCTGCTTTTTGCTTCCTTCTCCAGGGAAGAACCACTCTCAGTCATATTTACTAACGTCAGGGCTCTTAACAAGTCATAGAATTTAGTTATATCTTCAGAGTACTCTTTAGTACAGTTGGTCTTAGGTGGAATTCATTCAAAACATCGTTAATTGTCACATGGGCCAAAATTGCCTTCTGTTCATCTGTAGCTGCAGACTTTTGGGAGGTTGTTGTTGTTGGGCTTTTTGTTTGTTTGGTTTTTGGCAGTAGTAATATGACCTCTGGGAGAAGGCATGAGAGTGAACTTAGGGTTTCAGGCTAGGACAAAATAGGAGGAGTTGACAGGTTGCATTAGATGGCTGTTTTGCTATCTTTGCAAGTTTATCCTCCCATAAGATTATATTCTCTTTTGATGCATTATTTTCCAAGTCTAAAGAACATTTGTTTTTCCATTTTTAGTTTGCTAACTCAGGGAATTATTATACTCCTACACAATTCTCAAGGAAATCATACCTAAACTTCTTTCATGGTTGAAAACTTTGCTCTCTCTTCCACAGGATAAGTCCAGTAATATTTTTCCATGGCTTGTCAGTGAAAAAATGTATCACAAAAAAACATAGCATATACAAATATATAGCTAAGGGACTATGTCTTACTTATCTTTTTATATGCAGCATCTAGGTAGAGCTTAACGTAGATCAAGTGAAGAGGGAACCAGTGTTTATTGGGGGCCATCTCTGGCCTATGTACTTCACCTAAGGCATGCTAGTTAATACTGACAATTACCCTTGTGAAGAAGGTGTTCTCAACAGTTTAAAGCTGAGAACAGAGTCTGGCATGTGACACGCAAGCAACAAAACTTTGTTGTTAAGTGTTGGTGGAAAAGAGTTTCATGACCTGAAGTTTTTGTTCAATTGTCTAAGATAAGTCATTAAGCATTTTTATATCTTGGAGACACTACTTTCTTGAGATTTGGCAGAATTTTCAAAGCTAGAAAAGCATAGGAAACTTGATTTTTTTGACTATATTGATTATCTTAGTAAAGAAAAAAAGAGAAAAGTTATTGCTTCTTTAATTTCAAAACTGAATATCCACTTCAGGAATGTGACTGAATGTGTCTTATCAAACTCATTGAACATTTTAGCTACTTTAGATCTTGAAGTTATTTTGGGCAAATAAGCATATGTGTTCTACAATATCAGTGTAATGAATTAAAATTGAAATATTTTATATTTCTATCTTTTATTATTTCATGATTTTACTGTATCAGAACATTTGCTTATATTTTACTTTGGAGAAGTTGGGGGTTTAAGATGGTGCTATGCTTCAATCTGAACTTTAGGTCCTTACAATTTTGGAAGCAGATTCTATCACTATTCATCAGTGTAACTGATTCTCTTGTTACTTTATGCCCATTCCCAAGCATATAGGCCAAGGATTCTTTTGATTGCGCTGTCTTCACATGCTCTGTAGTGGAGGAATTCACAGACCTATGTTTGAAGGGCCATTAAAGTAATGGGAAAGCAGCAATGTTCTTTAGGTATCTACTTCTGCCGGGAGTAGGGTTGCCAGATATAGCAAATGAAAACACAGGAAATCTAGTTAAATTTGAGCTTCAGATTAACAAATATTGTATGGGACAAACATATTTTAAAATATTCGTTGTTTATTTGGCAACCTTAGGCAGTGTGCTAGACACTTTAAAATTTTACTTATTTTAATTCTAATATCACTCCTCTGGAAAAAAAATACTGTATCTCTCCTTTACAGATTAGAAAACTGAGTCTTGCATAGCATGTATGAAGGCTCCCACTAATAACATTGCAGCTGGGATTTTGAAGCCCAGATGTGTCTGATTCCAATGTCTACTCACTTTTCCCTACCTCATATTGATACCTCATGCTATTTCCATTCATTTCAAAAGGGCAAGCAAAACTCTTGAAGAAATACCCTAAAAATAGCAACAAGAACTCTGCTTCCCTGAATAAAGCCAATATTGTTTCATTCTTTCACTTAGATATTACCGTTCTGAATTCCTAAGAGAAAGAATGGATGCATTAAAAATTCAAGATATAATAAGTCATCACAACACCTACCTTAAATACTGTTTAAGAACTTGACCCTTAACTCTTTATCCTTCATCTGAACAAAAGCAATCTCCATATAGAGCTTGATCAGATCCTCTCCTTTGTGTGAATGTTTTGATGATTTGATCCTCAGTGTTTTATACTAAGACTTGATCTTTGAATTTTCATAGAGGATCTATACTCTTCGTGTTAAGGGAAAATCAAAAATAAATGGAAGATAGATAAATATTCAGAAAATAGAAAAGCTAATGCCCATTCTTAGCTCCATTAATCTTTAATTCGCTTCTTTAATAGTGAGAGGTGCTATCAATATTACAGGATCTGGAAGTGAATACAAAAGTGATTATTCAAAATTAAGGTGCTTAGTTAAGCACCTTAATTTCACTATTACTTACTTATACTATTCTGTTGTTCTCCACTGTGACATGGGTATGTGTGTGGTAGAATACTTTAGGTAGTAATAAGTTCTTATTTTGCTTGAGATAAAGTTTGTGATAAATCAACCCTGGATCGTTTCAGCAAGTACAAGAAGTTAACACCTGGATCGATGCAGAATGCCAATGGAGAAAATTCCATTATACCATCAGCTCTGGCTTCCTGGATGACCCAGGGTATGAAGTATTTTTTTCTATCTACTTATTCCAAATAATAGCTATTCTTTCACTGAGAACACTGTACTTTGACATCTGTTTTCGATATGCTTCTGTTTGTTCCAGTGTCTCGCATATGCTCTGCAGATCTTCAGTCTGACCTGGAATGACACTATCTACCCTCTTGAAGTTCTTGCTGTAAAATTAAATTTGGGGGTCTCTTTCTTTCAACCTTACGAGCTTTCTCCACATCTTCTTTCATAATTCATTTGTTTTATATGAACCTCTTTTGTCTTATGAGTAATTAAACTTATTATTTAAAAATTTGTGTTGGATGGGATAAACGTCCTGAAGATACTCCTATAAGGAACAGCCGCTAGTCCATATCTCTTAAAATATTTTCTTGCACTGAATCAGGATTGCTTTTACTGGAACAACATCTGACATTTTAATCATTTGGTTCCCTTTCTTGTTTTATTTTTAGACATTTGAAACATCTGTTCACTTTGGGGAGGTATTTTTAATAATTTGTTTCCACAAATGTTTGTTAAGCATGTTTCCACAATTTCATTTATAACTAAAAATCAAACCAAAAAACTTGTAATTGGAAGTAATTTCATGCTTTCAGAAAAGTTGCTAACATAATAATACAAGGAGCCCCTGAACGTCAGGTACTCACTCAGATTCATCAGTTCTTATAGTTCTTCTCCCCCTCCTTGTGTGTGTGTGTGTGTGTGTGTGTGCATATGCATGTGTGTTTCTATTATTTTAATAGTTATATTCAAGGCACAGTTTATTTGCTCTGGCTCTAATCTAAAATTCATTTAGATCGTGTTAAGGACAAGACATTCAGTAGACATTAATATGTGATAGACTCTATGCATTCATTCTCTTATTCATTTATTTTGAAGGATTGAAGAGCATAGATTTTAAGAGAATCAACTTTGGATTTTAAACATAAGGTTAACTTTAAATCCTGGGTCTACTTTTGATGGTTTTGTCACCATTGACAGGATTTTAACTTTCCTAGGTCCCATTTGCACGCTCTAAATTAGGAGTACTACCTCTTTCAAAAGTAGCTATGAGGATTGAAATGATATTGAAATATAAATTCTGTGGCATTGTGTGTGGCTTTTCAAATCAGTGCTCCATATATGAAAGTTATTGTTGTTTTTATATAATATAATTTTTGTTCCTGGGAAAAGCCCCACTATGTGTCTGTGCAGCAGAGCTAGATGGCAGTTTACTGATGGCAACTACCTCCACTAGCTGGTAATGTCTCTGTAGCATGCAAACCTAATTTATGAAGGGACATCATAAAAGGATGATGAGCCATCTTATTTTACAGTACGTTACTTTGCAGTTGATTGTATGGATTTGAATGAAAGATACTATATATTCCTGGCCTGGGTAACACATATTAATAAGTAATAGTGTAAAAAGTTTTTAAACAGAAAATTCAATTAGATAGAGTTGGGAGAGCTCTCATATCCTGATGGTAGCAGAGCCCAGCAGGAACAAGACTCCTTTTTTTCCATCAAGGACTCAGCCAATGAAAAGCCATGGACTGTTTGTATACTATACTCCTTTCAACTTCCTTTACTTCTCTATAAAAGCATTTTTCTTTCCTTGCAGTGCGGGGATTTGCATGTGGATCACATGGCAGACCCCGAATTGCAATTCTCTGTCAATCCTCAATAAACCCATCTTTGCTGGGGAAATATCTGGCAGTCTATTTATTTCAGGTCAGTAGTAGAACACTGGCTGTATTTATCCTGGTGCGCTCTACTTTGTGACAGCAGGGCCACACCACCTTGAATTGTCCCAGTCTGTAGGGTTAATTCCCACGTGACATGGCAATACTTTTTTTTTTTTTGCGGTACGTGGGCCTCTCACTGCTGTGGCCTCTCCCGTTGTGGAGCACAGGCTCCGGACGCACAGGCTCAGCGGCCATGGCTCACGGGCCCAGCCACTCCGCGGCATGTGGGATCCTCCCGGACCGGGACACGAACCCGTGTCCCCTGCATCGGCAGGCGGACTCTCAACCACTGCGCCACCAGGGAAGGCCACATGGCAATAATTTTAACAACTTTAGTAACCTCCACTGTAGGGTGCAACATAAAGTTACCTTTTATAGCTGCTGCAGTTCCAACTTGGGCTCCAGGCTTACCTTGTGCCCCGGATCACATAGCTGGGTTTTTATCTTTACAACTCTGCCTCTGCGCTTCTCTTGGTGATGCTATAGCAAATCCAGTTTCCACAAGGAAGTCAGTGCTAATGGCATGTGTGCTCGCATTTGTTTAATCTGCTCTCGTATTCCTTAACTTTGATGTCTCTACCTGTACACGCCTCCTGCATTGGTAGCTACATGGCTTTATGTGAGATTTCCTGATTCTCACTGCATTCCATAGCCTCTGGTGAACATAGTACTTCCTGCCAGAGTGGGCTTCCTCTCAGCATCTGTAGTGAGAATATCTTTTTATAATTTTTCTTCTCCAGTGGGCCGGGCCAGTCCCAGGTCCTGGCTTTTCTCAGACCTCCTCATGCTGTGACACTTAACTGGGCTATATTTAGCCAAGTTCCAAGCTGTGACTAATCCACTTTTAGTATTCAGACAATGGAAAATGGTTCTAAGGTTATTGTAGATTATACTGAGGACAAAGTATTTATTCCTATTCAGCTGGTATATTTGAGAGAAGCACATGCTTATTTTACTTAAATACTGTTCCATATGAAATTTTATTTTCTTGAGGGGAATAAGAAAATCATTTCATTTATTTGTTTCTTCGTGTTCACAATGGAAAGCCAGATTAAATCCTGTAATACAAATAAATAAAAACTGTGTTTAATGGCATGTCAGCCTGAACAATGACATGGCAAATGTGAAATTAAATTTTAATGCATTTTTGAAATATGAGGAAAAGATAACCATACCAAAAGTTATGAGGCCAGAAAGCATTAACCATTTTTATAAAAATATTAATAATTTACCATTAAGAAAAGGTGAAATGAAAAATCATTGGAAATACTTTGAAGCAAACATCTTAAATATGCTAGTGATTTGTAAGTAGACTGTCAAACAGAGTCTTGCAGTTTTATTTGAAAATATATTCTATTTTTAGAGGCAGTTTGTACTGGATATTTTTTAAGAATGAAATAATTTGGTAAGAGTAAATACTTTTATATTTTTGGCAATAAATGACATTCGTTTTAAAAGCCTAAAGGTCTGCACATTTATGTCCTCTCTCCAATCTTCACCCTAAGGAGACTGAAATATGATCACTGATGTGTTTATTTTCCTAGACAGAACATGTAGCAGGACAAGAAGGACACTCAAATGCTTCATAAATAAATACGGTGTCCATTTTGTTACTTGAAATGCACCCATGCCATGTGTCTGTGATCACTCAGAGTGCCATTCTTGCTGGGAGTGGAGAGAGGGAGACTGCCATGCTGTACAGGATTTTTGCAAACCTTGACTGTGTAAATGCTTTTAGACAATTACCACACAAGCCCAATAATCACTTTGTAAGAGGAGTTCTAAATTACGTGCCTTCAGAGTGAAATAAATTTTGTTTCTGGAATTTGATACTGCTTAACAAAGGCCCTCTTTTCAATGATACCAGATGGAATACCATATTTCAAGGGTAAACTCTTGAAAAAACTTCAAAATTGCTATATTATTTCTTTTAATCTGAATAGGCAACTAAATTAACTAGGTTTTTTTCCAGTTTTAGTTTTAGGAGACTAACTCATTTGCTGTGGTTATGGAGTTATATGTCTTACTTTTAAAAAACTGTATCATGCTTTCTTGGACTCCTCACACCCTTATATTTTTCTTGCACAAAAAATAACAATTTGTGGCAGCCACTTCCAGCCAGGTTAGAGTAGCTGGTGTCACTCAGGCTTGTCTTTCTGCCATAAACAGCTAGAAAATTGAGCAAAATATCTGAACCAGCTATTGGCAGATACTGGACACCAGGCAGTTCTGTTTGAGGAGGTTGAGATGGGGCAGAGTATTGAATAGGAGGGAGCTTTGCAGAGAAAATGTTCCAGGATACCTCACTACACATCTGCAGATTGAGACTTTACAAAACCATGCGAAAAAACAAGTACTAGGAAGGAATAAGTTGAAACGTTCCTAAGGCTTACACACGGCGAGAAGAGCCTTGAGTTCCAACTAGCCAGAGTGGAGACACCTCACTGAACACTTGGGGCATTCACTAGAGACAACGGAGGGTTACACCCTGGTCACAGGGCCATACTATCCCTAGAGTAAAGGTTACTTTTACCTTATTCTAACTGATCTTAAAAACTTATTGCCCGGGCTTCCCTGGTGGCGCAGTGGTTGAGAGTCCGCCTGCCGATGCAGGGGACACGGGTTCGTGCCCCGGTCTGGGAAGATCCCACATGCCACGGAGCGGCTGGGCCCATGAGCCATGGCCACTGAGCCTGTGCATCCGGAGCCTGTGCTCCGCCACGGGAGAGGCCACAACAGTGAGAGGCCTGCGTACCGCAAAAAAAAAAAAAAAAACTTATTGCCAACACAATGGCCGTCATCAAAAAATCTACAGACAATAAATGCTTGAGAGGGTGTGGAGAAAAGGGAACCCTCTTGCACTGTTGGTGGGAATGTAAATTGATACAGCCACTATGGAGATTTCTTAAAAGACTAAAAATAGAACTACCATACGATAGTTTGGTATCATACCATATGGTATCATTACCATACCCAGCAATCCCACTACTAGGCATATACCCTGAGAAAACCATAATTCAAAAAGAGTCATGTACCACAATGTTCATTGCAGCTCTATTTACAATAGCCAGGACATGGAAGCAACCTAAGTGTCCATCCACAGATGAATGGATAGAGAAGGTATGGCACATATCTACAATGGAATATTACTCAGCCATAAAAAGAAACGAAATTGAGATATTTGTAGTGAGCTGGATGGACTTAAGAGTCTGTCATATAGAGTGAAGTCAGAAAGAGAAAAACAAATACCGTATGCTAACACATATATATGAAATCTAAAAAAAAAATGGTTATGAAAAACCTAGGGGCAGGACAGGAATACAGACACAGACATAGAGAATGGACTTGAGGACATGGGGAGGGGGAAGGGTAAGCTGGGACGAAGTGAGAGAGTGGCATGGACTTACATATACTACCAAATGTAAAATAGATAGCTAGTGGGAAGCAGCTGCATAGCACAGGGAGATCAGCTTAGTGCTTTGTGACCACCTAGAGGGGTGGGATAGGGAGGGTGGAGACGCAAGAGGGAGGACATATGGGGATATATGTATATGTATAGCTGATTCACTTTGTTATAAAGCAGAAACTAACACACCATTGTAAAGCAATTATACTCCAATAAAAATGTTAAGAAAAAAAAACTGACTGCCAGAACAAATCATGAAAACAAGATTTAAAACCTGACTACCAGGACAAAGTGCCATGCTCTCTAAAAGAAAGAAATAAAGTCCAAACACTTAACAGCATAATGTTCACAATTTCTAGTATCTAATGAAAATTAATAGAGATGCAAAGAAGCAAGAAAAGGTGTCCATAAAGTAGGGGAAAAACTAGTCAATAGAAACAGACCTGGAAATGACAGAGATTATGGAATTAGCATTAAAACAGTTATTTTAATTAAGTATAAAGTTAAACACAAATGTTATGAAGATAGAAATTAAAAGAAGTAGAAACACCCAGTTGGAGTTTCTAGAAATGAAAAATGCAGTATGTGAAATGGATAATTCACTGAATGGTTTTAAGAAAAAGTTAGATAGTAAAGAAAAAAGAAAAGATCAGTGAGTTTGAGAACAGTGTCATTGAGAATAGTATGCAAAAGGAAGCACAGGGAGAAGAAAAGGGGAAAAAATAGAGCTCAATGATGTATGCGGAAATGTGAAGGAAGCCAAAATACATATTATTGGAATTGGAATTGCAGAAAGAGAAGAGGGTCAAAATTTTTTAAATATTGACTTAAAATCATTCTAAATTTGGTGTTAAGTTACCAAGCCACACATCTGAGGAACTCACCAAACCTAAGCAGCATAAACGCAGAGGAAACCAAAGGCACATAAAAATTAAATTGTTTAAAATCAGTAATAAGATGAAACTTTTAATAGCAATCAGAGAAAAAAAAACCACACATCGTATACAAGGGAAAATAGATAAGAATGCCTGTAAACATTTTATTTTATAATTCAAGCCAGAAAGTAGTAGAACAGTAAAAAAAAAAAAAAAAAAGCCAATCTACAATTTTCTGTTTCAGTGAAAATAGTCTTAAAGAGTGAAGTTTAAATAAAAACTTTTCAGAAAAATAAAAGCTCAGAGAATTTATCACCAGTAGATGTGTATTACAAAAGATGTCAGAGGAAATTCTTCCTGCTGAAGGAAAATGATGCTACATAAAAACCTGCACCTACATATAAGAATGTAGTGGGTCAAGATAAATAAATATAGAAGAACTTCTTTCCTTTTTATTTCATTTATCATTATACATTTTTATTTTAAAAAATGATTTTATCCCATCATGACATCAAAAGCATGACCAATAAAAATTTAATTAATTATACTTCATCAGTGTTTAATATCTTTTGCTCTTGATAAACACTGTTAAGAGAATGAAAAGACAAGCTAGGGACTGGGGGAAAATATTTTAAAATCTCATATGTGACAAAGAGTTTGCATTCAGAGTATTTAAAGAATTCTCAAAACTCAGTAATAAGAAAATATACAACCTAACTTTAAAAATAAGCAGAAAACATGAATAGACACTTCACTAAAGAGGATATAAAGATGGCAAATAAATGCATGAAAATATGTTCAATAACATTAGCCTTTCAGGAAATCCAAATTGAAACCACTTCAGTCCAAATTGAAGTACTATTGTACGTGTTTAAAGTGGTTAAAATAAACAATACTGACAATACCAGGTGCTGGCAAGGATAGAGAACACCTGTAACTCTCGTACATTGCTGACGGGAACAAAAATGGTACAGTCACTCTGAAACTAGTACTAGGAGGACTGAAAGGAAAAAGAGATGAAACCACAATTGTATTTGGAGATTTAAATGTGCCTTCTCAGTAACAGATGTTTGAGTCAACAGAAAAATCAGTAAGGGTATAGAAAACTTAAACAACACTACCAACATGACCTAATTTGATATTTATAGAAAAGTACAACAAGAGCAGAAAACACATTTTTTTCAAGTGACATGGAACATTAGGGAAACTAGACTCAGTTCAGGACAATAAAAAAAAATTCACTAAATTTACAAGAACTTAAATCACACAGATTATATTCTGTCCACAAGAAAATTCAATTAGAAATGAAAAACAGAAAGCTATCTGGAAAACCACAAAATATTTGGAAAGTAAAAAACAGTCTTTTAAATAACCCATAGGTTAAAGAGAAAATGACAAGACAAATTAGAAAACAGTTTGAATTGAATGGAATTAAATCATAACCCAACAAAATAATTGGGGTGAAATTTAGTTGGTGCTTTGAAGAAAATTTATAGCATGGGTATATACATTGTCAAATCCCATTGGACTATACTCTTTAAATGAGTGGATTTTATTTTATGTAGAGTGCCTCAACTAATTAAGAAATATAGCTATTAATTATTGGGGTAAACGCTCATTCCGCCAATTTGAGGGCTCAAGAATACTTTCCTGAATATCATACTTTTGTTGACTATGTATAGTACTGTTTATTATGTGACTATATATAGGACTGTTCATTATGTATTAAGGAATAATAATAGCATTTGTTGAGTGCCTAATATTTTATAAACACACTGTCAATTGTCAAGGATGCCAGTATGACTAACATCAGTCTCTGCTGTTTTACTGCTTGACATCCCTTGCAGGGCTGGAGCTGTCCTTGGCCATACAGTGCCAGATGGTACCAAAGCCCACACTGTGTATTCCTCAAGAGCAATGTCATTCATAAACAAAATTGTGCACAAAGTTGTAGACGAATACTTATCATCACAACAATCAAAAAAATCTGCAAATGCACGTTCATCTGTGCTTTTCCAATTTTTATTCATTCTAAGCTGCTTTGGGGATCCTGAGAATCAACTCATACCCCTCCTTTGGTCGTCCCATGTAGAAAATTTGAATCTTAGTGATTTTGAAATAATCCTTTGAGTCCATAAGTCCTCTGCTTCAGTAAGTTGATTCTAAGTCTGGGCTTGTGTGGTATGGCCATGATGCTCAACTCTGCTAGAACCAACATCGGCAAAATGGGAGGGACAACCCAGATGACTATAAACATTTCTTTCCACTCTTAAACAATGATCAATTAAAAAACAAGAACCAGAAATGTAAGCTTATTCATGATCAACACCAGTGACAAGTCAGAAAAATCCTGACCTGTTTCTCAATGCCAGTATTGATTGAACCGAGTTTTTATATTTAGTCAATTAAATCACTATTTTTATGTTCAAATACTTATCTAAAGCCACAGGGGCTTTTTTCTTTTAGTGAGAGATTTTAAAACATGTTAGTTAAATTTTGTCAGATATACAGTGAGTAATAAATAAAATGAATATGAATTAAGATGAAAGTTGGAGATAAATATGTAAATTTAGTGAGGTGATTTTTTTATATAAAAAATAGAAAATGTTAACACCTAGATAAGAGAGGTGAAAAACATTTATTTTAAAATTAACATTCATGTTTTCAAAGAAACATGTGAGAGCTTATCTGAGGCTAAAATGTTATTCAGTAATAATTTGGTTTGGTAGGTAAAAAGTGAGAGGAAAAAAGGAAATGAGTTTAAAGGAAATGATGGAAATCATCTACATGCCTATTTAAGACATTTCTAGGTTTAGGACATTTGGAAGAGAAAATATGGGGGATGAATGAAACTAGCAGATACCTAACCCATCTTGTTTTCTTTTTTCTTTACTTCCTGTAATTCATGCTAATTATTTTTTTTTTTTGTAGAAAATCTGTAACAACAACAAAGTATGTTCTACAAAAAACCAAATGTTAATCACACTAACATATCAGCATGATTATATCTTTGTATATCAATGCATGAACATCTGCTATTAAATAAGTATTACAAAGGTGCTGTGACCAGAATATGAACAATATTTCTATCATGTGAACAAACTCTATTTTATTTAAATATTTCCTTATTTTCACCATACAGATTATTGTAATACATCCCTAAAGAAACAATACTGTAACCAACATTGTACATAAATTTGTGTATATCAGTCTGATCATTTCCTTTTGGTACCTCCTAAAAGTAGAGTTAGTTATTAAAAGAGAACCAATATTTTAAAGGCTTTTAACTGTATTTCCATTTTTTTCCAGAAGGATTTTAACGATTTATAATCTCATCACTAATATGTAAGCATACTTATTTCACCATGTCCTTGCTAATAACGTGCATTAACATTTTTTCGTATCTTGTTAGCTTAAAAGCTAAAGGTTATGTAAGTTTTCATTAATTAGATTAGCTGTGAAGATATATTTTTGTTATGTTATGCTATTTGTAGTTTTTACTTTATAAATCAGCTATTCCAGTGCTGTCCTATAGAAATAAAAACAGAGCTACTATTTAATTTAAAAAATTTCCAGCAGTCACATTAAAAAAAGTGTAAAGAAATACGGAAGGGGCTTCCCTGGTGGTACAGTGGTTAAGAATCTGCCTGCCAATGCAGGGGACACTAGTTCGAGCCCTGGTCTGGGAAGATCCCACATGCTGTGGAGCAGCTAAGCCCGTGCACCACAACTACTGAGCCTGCACTCTAGAGCCTGCGAGTCACAACTACTGAGCCTGCATGCCACAACTACCGAAGCCCACGTGCCTAGAGCCCATGCTGCGCAACAAGAGAAGCTACCACAATGAGAAGCCCGTGCACTGCAACGAAGAGTAGCCCCCACTCTCTGCAACTAAGATCCAACGCAGCAACGAAGACCCAATGCAGGCAAAAATTAAAAAAAAGAAAAAAACTCTTTAAAAAAGAAATATGGAAAATTAATCTAAGGTATTTAGTCTACTTAGCCCAGTTACCATTTCAATATGTAATCAATATAAAAATAATTGAGAAAACATTTAAAAAATTTTTAAGAAATGATTATCATTATTTATTTTATTTTATTTTTTATTTTTTGCGGTACGCGAGCCTTTCACTGTTGTGGCCTCTCCCGTTGCAGAGCACAGGCTCTGGACGCGCAGGCTCAGCGGCCATGGCTCACGGGCCTAGCCGCTCCGCGGCATGTGGGATCTTCCCAGACCGGGGCACAAACCCATGTCCCCTGCATCGGCAGGCGGACTCTCAACCACTGAGCCACAATGGAAGCCCCTAAAACATTTTCATACTAACTCTTTGAAATCTTCTCTGTATTTGACACAATATATCTCAATTATGACTGATCACATTAGTCGTACTCTATCTTATCTCAGGTGTATTTCTGAGACAACAAAACTGATTTGGAAGTGTCAAAAGAGGAACAGGAGAATAGAGTCAATTTTTACTGGATGTGAGCCTAGGATTTCCTTACCTGATCATGCCTCCATTTTGGAAATAAGAGTAGATTCTCCTGTCAGTAGTCCAGTAACAGAAAGTGAGGACCAGCTCACCTAGGAAGGTGAAGATGGAATTCATGCCACAGGAATTTGAGCTTGAGCTCAGCCATGGCACACTAAGCCCCCTCAGAAACAAATAGCCTTTCATCATCTTTAATATACAGAGCAACTCAACTCTCCCAGGTCTCTAACCCACCCTGCACCTCCAAATCATCTGGAATTGGAAAGTGAGGAGAGGCCTTCTCTAACATAATCCATTCTCTAACCAAAGCATTTATAACTTTTGCATAGCAATAATTAGGGATTCTTGATTTTTCCCATCCAGTTTGTAACATTTCATTAAAATTCAGTTGGTCTCTCTATATTAAAAAAAAAACATAGTTAATGAAGTTATTTTTGTTGAATTCACACATACTATATTTGAATCTTTTGCTCTCTATATATACACATATAGAATCTCTATGTACATAACTATATATATTGATTTATACACATGATATAGAAAGAAAATTTAAATATTTTATATTGATAATTAAATATACATGTTCATGTATATGTAAATATGATACACACACATATCTACACATATATACACTCATATGTAATATTCTCATAAGCCAGTCATGTAACAAACAAATATGATGCATAAAGCTTAATTATTAAAATGATAAACTGCTGAAATTGAGTGCTGTTTCATTTACTTACATGAGAGATAATATGTTTTCTTAGCATGGACTAGATTTGGTCTTAGTTAAAAATGTTGCTTCTTGGAAGGACTCTTTCCTAGAAATGTTTCCTGACTGAATAGAGGACACATCTCTCTGAAAGCAGCACCTTGAGCAGGATTGAGACAGGCTGAAGGTACTTGGTGTGCTTGCCTTATCCTGGCAGAGACATGGGGCCTAAAAAGAGATAGCTTGGATATATCTGCTGATCCTTGAATCTTATGATTTTGTGAGGATTCTGTCCCTGCCCCTGCTTGTATATCTGTGGCCATCAGAGACAGTTTATTGTATACATGATAGAGCACTCATCACTCTCCTTTGCTCTGCATGGGAGAGATTCCTGTGGTCTCAAGAATGCCCCTCTAGAGGCTCTTCCTGGGCCTGGAGTTTCCCCTTGTACTGATTTTCTCCCAGGTATGAAGTCCAGGCTAAGCCCCAGTTTCTTCTCTTGGGATCTAGTCAATGGTTGTCAAGGGCTCCTGAACTTCAGTCCCCCACTGTGCAAAAACACAGCTCTCCTTTCTTCTGGGCTTGGGTTTTGCTCAAAGAATGACCTTTAACTTGTTTCCTGAAGAGGACCCTCCTTTCATTTGCTTTTTACCTGGTATATAGCAAAAGAAAAAGCTCCCCCATCCACTTTCCAAAGTGACTCTCTCAAGAACCCTTTACTTCTGTGGCAGGTCCTGAAGGAACTTGTTCACAGGGTGTCTGCTGAGCCCCTTAGGCCAGGTTGTTTTTCCCTTGAGTTTGAGGGATCCTCAACCCTGCATCACTTCCTCCACGTGTTCCTGCTTTGGGTCCTTTAGGGTCTTTTCCTTCTTGAATTAAGACTAAATTCTTGTCTTTTCTGGAGTTCAGGATCTAGAGCTGCAACTGCCACAGGCTGCTCCCTGTGGACCCTGTGTAGACTTTCGGCACCTGAGAAACTGATGTGTCCTCACTAGGTGTGCTCTGAGGATGGGCTGTAGGGCATTAGGAGTTAATCTACTTGAGGCAAAGTAGCTTAAATTCAATGAGACAGGTTCCCTTAGAACTTTCTATTCTTTCTTGAGAGTTCACATATCAGATGTCTCTCTATGTAAAAGTAATTGATTGAGAAATATAGGAAGAGGAACAAGAAATAGAGTTAGTCTCTGATGGGCATGTGTCTAGGATGGGCTTACCTGATTTATGACTTGATTTTCCTAAAGTAACATTGATTCCTCTGTAGGCAGTAGAGTAACATAAGGAGGAGTCCCATTCACAGAAAAAAGTAGAAAATGGATCAATGAGCCAAGCAGTAGAGCTTGAACTCAGCCATGGGAGAGCCTCATTTAAAAAGATAGCCTGAATATTATTATTCAGTCTTAGAAAGGAATGAAATTCTGATATGCCCTACAATATGGATGAACCTTGACAACATTAAGCTGAGTGAAATGAGCTAGCCACAAAAGGGCAAATGCTATGTGATTCCACTTATATGAGGTACCTAGAACAGGCAAGTTCATAGAGACAGAAAGTAAAATAGATGTTACCAGCGGACTGAAGGGAGGAAGGAATGGAGAGTTATTATTTTACAGGTACAGGGTTTCAGTATCGGATTATTAGAAATAAATTCTGGTAATGAATAGTGGTAATAGGTGCGTAACAATCTGAATGTACTTAATGTTACTCAACTGTACACTTAAAAATAGTTAAAATGGTAAATGTATGTTATATATATATATTATGTACCACAATACAAAAGAAGAAGATAGCCCTCTATCACCTGAAGCACACTGAAGCACCTCATGCACTCTAGTCACTGAGCTATAGGACATTCACAAGGGTTAGGGGAGATTAAGGGGGAGGTGAGTCTATAGTCTTTCCATCTGCCAGCAGCCAAGCAACTCCATCTACTCTTCTTGGGTCTAGATCATCTCTGGGCTTTCCTATTTTCATCCTTTCATTGTATCATATATTTACCTTAATGCACTTTTCTGTTCATTGCATCTGTATCCCAGGTATGATCCTGGTTCCCCTTTACCACTTGGGGATCTGAACTTGAACCTCACTAATTCTACAGCTTTCAAAAGTCTTAATTCTCCCTGGAATTTCTGCTAATTCCCAGATACTTACACTCCAACATCTCCTTTGTCCTCAGCTCCAGCTTCCCCACATTGTATGTATTTGCCTTAACCCGGACATAGTCCCCTTTTTATTTTCCCCAAAAGAATCCACATTGATGTAAAAGGATTAGTGAGAAATATAACATTTACTAAAGCACTGCAAGACTGAAAACGATAGAGACAGGTGCATAGAAAACATCATGGTAAACTACTTAAAAATCCCCTCTTTGTATTCCTCATGCAGCAAAGTCCTTTTGGGATACCCTGTCCTAGAGGGCTCTCAAATCCCACCCTTGCACCTGTGCAGGGCCTTGTCTCATCCATCTCTCTCACCTCTTTCTCCAAAGTCATCTTCATGATGACTCCTTCAGCTAACTTTTCTATTTCTTCTCCATCCATTGAACAGAGAAATTTAGCTCTCCCAAATATCTACTTCAACCTGCAGTCCCCAAACCATCCTCCCTTGAGAAGAGAGGCTTCTTTTCCCCTGCAGATTTATTTTTTAATTTTTATATATTATCTTGTTGCAACTTTATTAAGATATTACTTATATACCACAAAATTCACTCTTTTAAAATGTACAATTCAATGGTTTTTAGTATATTCACAGAGTTGTACAAATAACATAATCCAACCTCTTACGATAGTAGTTAGAATCAGATATAGGAATATATACAATATATTTTGTTTGAAGTCACACCTAGTGTTACTCTATGAAACATATCCTGATTTTTTCATCTACTTTCTAGCTTTTTACAGAAATACCAATTGCCTTTTCTAGACTATTAAAAATGATTAATGATATAATTTTCTTTGATGGCTTTTATATGTCTGTTCTATCTCCCTATCTTAGCTGGTCATATAACAGAGTTGTGGTCCTTACAGCTTCATTATTAAGGTTATAAACTGTTGACATTAAGCACTGTATCATTTCCTTACTACCAATCCTTCCTACCCATATGATGAGGCTTTATTAGATCTCACAGCTCCTTTCTTTGTCTGTCTTCTGTATCAACAGCTACTCCACAGTCTCCCATGACCTTGGAGTGTACACTTCAAATTGACACTCTGTCTGCTTTTCCTTGACTTCAGGAGTTCTCAGTGTTCAGAGACATCCTTTTATTTATGCTTGTACCTCTTGTAACATCCATTATGGATTGGTTGCCCATTTGACTGGTATTAAAGGTCTCAGGATTCACAGATGTAAACATTTCCTACAAATTTGGTTTGAAGATAAGTTCCAGAAAAGAGTTTTCAGGTCAGGATAAGGAGCTATAAAGATGGTCCACCAAATATATTCTCCAAAAGTATGAATATCATAAGGAGAAAAAGGCTGAGAAAGGCTGACATTAGAGGATATTAAAGATAAAATGGCAACTAAATACAGTATGTGATTCTAGACCTGCAGTATCCAATATGGCAGCAGCTGGTCACATGTAGCTATTAAAATTTATAGTAATTGAAATTAAATAAAATTAAAATGCAATTTATCAGCTACAGTGGCCACATTTCAAGCACTCAATATCTATTTGTGGCTAGTAGTTACTGTATTTCACAGGGCAGGTCTATTCATATACTTTGAACATTTAGAACATATAATTCTTTTGGAAGAATTCCTGGGCTTCAATGCCAGATACTTAGTAAACATTTTGGTAACATATCCTTGTAGCTAAAATTTCTAGTCCTCAATAATTTATTCCTGTATCTGCTAAATTCACAAAATCTACCCTTGTAAAATTTAAATAGGAATGACAAGATATTTTTTTCAATTTTCTGAGTTGACTGTAAAATACAATTTACGGACAACTTTTTAGAAAGGCACTCTTGCTTTAAACCATAAAAACACTGGCTAATAAAGAGATACATGTAACCATAAATTCAACAGTGTTATTGGGAATTTGTAGTTGTGGTTACCAACAAAAGGCAATTTTAAAATTGGCATCTTCAGTTTTCTAATTTTAAACCCCCTTAAAATTCTTAAAGTAACTGTATGTCTCAGAATATCAATTTTTTTTTTTGCGGTACGCGGGCCTCTCACCGTTGTGACCTCTCCCCGTTTGTGGCCTCTCCCGCTGCGGAGCACAGGCTCCAGACACGCAGGCTCAGCGGCCATGGCTCACGGGCCCAGCCGCTGTGCGGCATGTGGGATCTTCCCGAACCAGGGCACGAACCCGCATCCCCTGCATCGGCAGACGGACTCGCAACCACTGCGCCACCAGGGAAGCCCAGAATATCAATTTTTATGTAACAATCTTGTTTTAGCAAGAAAACCAAGGAGTGCACTTAGAAAAATATGCAAAAATTCTTTCCTAGGACAACGGTCCTTTCTGTGAGCTCTGGTTCTCATTAAGGAAGAGCATTGTGCTCAATAGTCATTGTGCCTGGAAGACCATGATAATGTTGCATTAGTAAAGGGTACAAATGCCTATTTTTTTTTTTTTTTTTTTGCAATATGTGGGCCTCTCACCATTGTGGCCTCCCCTGCCGCGGAGCACAGGTTCCGGACGCACAGGCCCAGCAGCCATGGCTCACGGGCCCAGCCGCTCCGCGGCACGTGGGATCCTCCCGGACTGGGGCACGAACCCGTGTCCCCCGCATCGGCAGGCGGACTCTCAACCACTACGCCACCAGGGAAGCCCACAAATGCCTAATTTTAAAGAGTAATCCTTTTGCATTTATGATCTGTACATCAGAATCAAACCTCAATGCATTTCTAGCTTTTGGTAGTGGTAAAGTCATTTATCTAAAAAATATTTATTTTTAAATGTTTGGATGCACTGGAGAACTCAGTTAAAAAGAAACCAAACCCAGTGTTGGTTTGGGTTTCAGTGTCAGTTAATACAATTTTGAAAGTTGTTGTTCTGATGGGTTCTCTGGAAGTTTCCTGGGTAATGACCAAATATATTCTGAGAGAGGAGTGGATGAGGCCCCATAATTCGTGTAATAAATCATCTTGGTAGACCAATCAACTAGTCTTGTCCTAGCTCTGATTAAACAAACTTTTTAGGGAGTTCAAACTGCCATGCACCATCGATTTTAATGAAAAGAATCTGATTGGTAATTTGAATAGGATTGTATTAATCAATATCATGGGGTCAATCAGCTTTATTTTTGACACTGTATAGATTTCAACACGGGTGTAAATAGATTAAAGTACTGATTCTGAATTTTTTTGTTGTTGAGCATCTAGTATTATGCCTACTGTATAATGTCTGCTCAATAAATGTTGAATGAGTAAATAAATAATTTTAAAGAATTTGCTTTTGGATATGAAAATACGTTAAACCTAATATGCCTGTAGAAGCAATTTCAGCAAAATACCACATGATGGGGTTGCTATTCTATGAACAAGGACTTCTGAAAAGAAAATACCCTTGCTGCATTTCTGGTTAGGGTGAAATAATTTAGGGATAGGTAGAAAACATTAATTCAGATTTGTCAAAAAAGGTCACTTTCCTTTTCTCGGTTAAATATTGTATAATTGTTTTAAAGCAGTTGCCTTTAAAATTAATAGAGCAGTAACTCTCAAATGTGGATCAGATCTGAATTGCACAAAAGTTCAAAAAAAACCCCAACAGATCATTTTGCCTTACCTTGGACCTTCTGAATCGGAAATACTTAAGGAGTAAGAAGCAGGATCCATATTGCAAAACAAAAAACAACCTAAACCACCTCACCTGGTTCTCTGTCTCAGCTAGAACTGAGACTCTAAACTAGTAGAATGTTTTATTAAATTTATTAAATTTTTGCCTATTATAAATGGTATGTTAGAACGAAGTAGGAGAATTGTTTGGTAGCAAAAGAAAGATACTTCGAACTGGGTGAGAGACAAGAAAGAGATAGGAAAAGCATATGTGATAATTTATAAGTTATGCAATTGGGGGACCATTTAGTGTATGGGCAATTATTTCTGTAACTGCCTGTGATCCTTAAGAATTATTTTAATGCACATTACAGTCGTTGACATTCATAATGATTCCACTGAGTCATTTGTTTCCAGAATACTTTATAATACATTTCCAAAGATCCTTATAAAAACAAAAGCCACCAGCATGAATAAAAAAATAAAAAAATAAAATAAAATAAACTTTCAAATTACTCCCCAGAGTTGTAATTTACTATGCAACCTCTTTACCTCCTATTGTATAGTTGAACTTCAAGGCGAAACTTTGTCTGCTTTTTACTTTGAATATTTGTTTATATATCTCTGATGGCTGAGGGCAGGGTCTATATCTTACTTATCTTTTGTGTGTGTGTGTTTAACACAGTGTTTTACCAAAAAGAGACATTTGATTTATTTGACTTCAGAACAAGCTCAGATAGCTGGAAAATTCATTCATATCTAATTCTCCTGAAATTTCCAAGAATTGAGGCTTATTTTATTACCTTATTATTTTTTATCAGGTGAAGCAGGAAGGTATTTGTGTGGAATGACTTCTCTAGAAATTGTCTAGTTAGAATTCTTTCCTTTGTCTCAGTGGTATGATTCTATACCTTGATATTCCTTATCAATCAAAAATAATAGAATGTCTTAAGAATATATCAAATAAGTGCTTTAATTCATTAGACTACACAACAGTAACATGACATATAGATTACATAACTATAGATAAATATTTCCAAAAAATGCCAGAATAAATGGAATTTTTTTAAAATGGGTGACTTTCTAAATATATTATAAGCTATGAAAAATACTTATGAGACTCTAAAAAAAACTATATTATAATATTCCTCAGGATTGAATGGTATATTAACCCTCCTGTGTTTTGAGTAAAGCATTTTGAATGAAGGCTCTGCACCTAGAGAGAGAAGAGAATCTAAAATATTTATTTTCATAATGTTTTCCTCCTAGTTTTTGTTCTGATATTAAAATTGCATGGAGATTGGTAATCCATTCGGATTTAACTTCTGTTAAAAACTAGTCAGTGTAGGATTTATGCATGATTCATATTTTGCCAAAATATAATTAGCAGTTGGAAAAGATAACTCACATGTGGCAGAAGGCATCCCATAGGTTATGATATTTTTTCCAGATATGATGGGTAGTACATACATTTTAGGTAAAAAGAAATTTCAGTTTACAAATTTAATTCCACCAATCTATTATGTTTGATTGAACAAAATGTGATTTGTTCAAATATTTTGTCTCATTATCTTTAATTAAATTCTACTTTATAAGACTGAATTTGTAATGACCTTAATAAGCATAAGGCAAAAATGATAGCGATGTTTTAATTTAGTGCTTATAAAATCGAGCTGAGAAGGGGCCTTATGCCCCTTCTATCATTTATTGCACTGACAGTTTAATTAGAATTTGAGGAAACACTTTTGAGCAAACTTTAATGCATGTATTAGCTAAGATTACATAACACTGAAAGGATCTGCAAATGTCTTCAAAGATGACCATTTCTTTTTTTATTGTAATCTAAATATTTATTAAATGTTAATAGGGCATCTCCTGTCAAACCGTGGTCCTTCTTTTTCAGTGTTCTAAACAGTACTGTTTGGCCTCCTGTTATTTGTGACTTGAAAGTGGTCTTTTTTTTTTTTTTTTTTTTTTTTTGCGGTATGCGGGCCTCTCACTGTTGTGGCCTCTCCCGCTGCGGAGTACACGCTCCGGATGCGCAGGCTCAGCGGCCATGGCTCACGGGCCCAGCTGCTCCGTGGCATATGGGATCCTCCTGGACCGGGGCACGAACCCGTATCCCCTGCATCGGCAGGCGGACTCTCAACCACTGCGCCACCAGGGAGGCCCTTGAAAGTGGTCTTTTAAACATTGTGTTGCTTTCCAGTTTTGGGTTTTTTTTTTGCAATTTGCATATGATGTGTCAGTTAACACATGAGCTTTTTTGTGATGCACATGTTATGAACTGAATTATTTTAGTAAAGGGAGAATTCAGAATTACAAATAAGGTAATCAACTAGTGTATCAGCCTGCTGGGAATTCATAGAAAACTTGGAAAGAGATTGTAATCCCAAAGTGTATAGAACATGATCTTTTTTAGACATGGTTCAAAAAAGTTAAGATATTTGTTCAAAATCACACAGCTACTAGTAAAACCCAAATTCAACCCCAGGTCTGTCTGATATCTAAGCTATTCTTTCCTCTACACCACATATATGGATTTATTTAGAGATAAAATAAATATGTGTGTTTTAATTTGTAAATTATGCACAGCAGCAGATAATAAAAAAAACAATAAAATGTGTAGTATAAGGTTAAGTAGGAAAGAGAAACCTCATAGATGCCCTGATATGGAAGGAGTCTTAGCAATGGAGGGGCTTGCCTGACACCTAGAGAAAAGGGAACCACAAGAAGTCATGGACCATGTGCAAGGATACCAGGAGCGATGGGGATGAGAGCTTAAGGAGAACAGCAGAAACTGAAAAGTCAAAGGAAAAGACACTCAAATTCAACTTTGTAATTTGGCCTAGGATCCAACCCTGCCTCAGTCTTGCACTTTAAATTCCTCCTCTGGTCAAACGATTGACAAACTGCGTGATCTTCTCTTCTCAGGAGACCCTCAGTTGAATTCATAGTAGGGGATGTGGACCATAAAGCATAGAGACTTTTTAAAAATCGTACTTTTCCCCCAAACTGAAAGAGGTCTGAGATAGGAAGTCAGCCTTTATTGTAGCAGTAAAAATGCTCCTCTTTATTTTCAGTTAGTTGGCTGAGAGACTGCGAGTGATGATGAATGATTGCCCTTGAGGAAAAGGAGTCCATTTAGATGGACGTGCCTTGGAGGTGATGCCTACGGGCCAGGGTCAAGACTCCTCACAGACTCCTTAAAAGCCTTCAAATGAGTGTTGGTTTCAAAGGACAACGAGAGAGAAACGCGTCTTGCAACTTTTCAGCGCAAAGTCTATTGCTGGGGTTCTATCTTAGAAGAAGAAGGATAATATATAGAAAGAGGAGGCGGCACATAAAATAATTGAAAAATTGTTCAAAATTAATTTGAAGGGCTAATTAAATATAATTGGATGTGTTTCTGGACATGAATCAAAATGAAAAGCTTTTCTTTCTCCTTCTTTTCTCTAAAACTCCTCAGAGGTTCTCCTCTAGTTTGGATACATCTTAACCATTGCAGCTCAAAGAGCTGAAGATAATTTAATATTGCACTCCCTGAGGCAGGCTGTCTCTGGGTTGAGCAACAATATAGCCATAGATTTACAAAATCATAATGAAGACAATAGGGAGGTCATCCATTCATTCTTACCTAACCATCCCCAAACTGATTATAGGTTGCTTTTAAATTCAGTCAAACCTTATCAGACGCTGATTTTCCTCTGCAGTAAAGTAAGTAGCTTAAGTCTTCTGTCACTTAGGAATATATCCAATGTGTTCATATCCTTAGCTTCATACCTGCTACTCATTTGTCCATGCACTTGTATGTCTCCATGACTTAAGGTCCTATGAAGCATAGTTCATGATTGTTAATTTTCTGTGCACAACACATAACAAAGAAAGTTTTGTACAAGCACTCTTCTATAGAGTGATAATGTGGGAAAACTATTACTTTGGCAATTTGGTTAATTCTTACCACAATAACATTATGTAACAAACTATCCAAAACTTTGGAGACTTAATATTCATTCTCACTCTTCCACTTGAAGTGCAGATGAAGTTTGGCTAATTAGTTCTGGCTTGGCTAGCTTGTCCTCCAAACTGCAGGTTGGGGTCAGGTCTGCTCCACATGACTATTCTATTAATATTTTGCAATGTTTGTTTTACCACATATATGTCCAGCCCTATATCTCTCCATCCGTTACTCCATCTTATTTTTACGTTTGTCAAAGTAAGTTATAGACAGCAGAATATTTCACATCTAAACATGTATGAATGAATATCATTATCAAGAGTTTAATATTTATTTATATTTTAAGTACAATTTATATACAGTGAAATATTAAATATTAAGCATTCCTTTCTATGCGTGTAGATAAACGTAGACACTAGTGTAAGACACTTGACTATAACTGTCCAGTTAAAGAGCATCATAATGACCACAGAAAATTCCCTCACTGCCACTTCACAGTATGTCCTCATATTCCAGTCTTCAAAAGCAACCACTATTCTGAATTTGTTTACATAGTATAGTTTAGCCTGTTCTAGAACTTCATATGCATGGATTCATACACAGGAAATCAAATGTATAAGGCTTGTTTTATTTAGCATAATATTTTGAGCATTCTTATATGTTTGCATAATCAATAGTTTCTTTTTAGTGCTGAGTGGTATTACATTGCATGAAGCTAACTGTGTTTATTCATTCTCCTCTTGATGGATGTGTGAACTCTTTCCAGTTTTTCACTATTTTGAATAAAACGGCCATGATCATTTTCATAGCTCTCTTTTTGTGAACATATGTTTTCTTTCATTTTAGTAAACATATGAGAGGAATTGCTAGTAAGTTTATGTGATGATTTAAAATATTTCTACAAATTCTTTGACACTCTTTTCTTCAAAATTGAGAGCCTAATTCCACTCCCCTTAAGTGTGGGCAGGACTTGGATTCTTCTAATAAATATTGTAGAATACGGAAGGACTGATAGTGCATGGCTTCAGAGACTAAGTCATAAAAGGTATTTTGACTTTCTTCTACTTTCTCTCTGGGATCACTCACTCTAAGGAAAGCCAGCTGACATATTGTAAAGACACTCAGGAAGCCTATGAAGAGAATCTTGTGGTGAGAAAATAAGTTCTCTTTTCCAACAGCTTGAAAGCAACTGAATCATATGAGTGAGCCATCTTGGAAGTGGGTACTACAGCCCCCTCAGGCCTTCAGATGACAGAAGCCCCAGTTCACATCTGACCAAAACTTCACAAGAGACCCAGCTAAGCCGTCCCTGAATTTCTGACCCATAGAAACTGTGTGAGATAAGAAATAATTATCCACTTTGCTTTAAGCCATTAAGTGTTGAGCAGTTTTATATGAAGTGATAAATAACTAATACAGATTTTGTTACTTCTGGTTTCCAGCTTGACCTTATTCTCCTTCATTTTACATTCATCTTCCCTTCTTAATTATCTGCCTTACGGACTTAAGCTTGAAGACGAAAACATTACAGAGATTGTTTAACCAGCTCCCACAGTTGCAGAGGATCAAATTGTTCTAGTGGTTTGCTTCTCTTAATTGTACTCTGACTGATACAGAATTTGTTAACAAGAGTGGTTCCAAAGGGACAGATCTGAAGCATAAGTTCTATGAATTGTTTCTGGGTTATTTGGAATTGTTTCTTTTTTAAATTTTATTGAAGTATAGTTGATTTACAATGTTGTATTAATATCTGCTGCACGGCAAAGTGATTCAGTTATACATATATGTGTGTGTGTTTGTGTGTTCTTTTTCATATTCTTTTCCATTATGGTTTATCACAGGATATTGAAAATAGTTCCCTATGTTACAGAGTAGGACCTTGTTGTTTATCCATCCTATATATATACTAGTTTGCATCTGCTAATCCCAAACTCCCAATCCTTCCCCCCCGCACTCTCTTACCCCTTGGCAACCACAAGTCTGTTCTCTATGCCTGTGAGTCTGTTTGTGTTTCATAGATATGTTAATGGCAATATTCCATTCTCTTTTATGGTTGAGTAATATTTCATTGTACATACATACCGCATCTTCTTTATCCATTCATCTGTCAATGGGCTTTTAGGTTGTTTGCATGTGGAATTAGTTCTTTAGTCATATTAAACTTAAACATTCATGACTCTATTTTTAAATAGATGAAGGAGGCATTGCTAGCCCATGACATTCAGTGGCAATGCAGTTATACAAATTATTATTATCTCTAGACACTGTAATCACATGCCTATTGAAGGAAAATCTTTGGTTGGCTAGGTATTTGATGTTATAGAATATTTGTGTGTGTGTGTGTGAAAACAAGAAGTATGATAGGGTAAGTTGATTGGTTCTAAGTGTGCTGGGAAACTTAGGGGAAAATGATGAGCTCAGTGCTTTTAATTCCCAGCTCAAGATTCCCATAAGAGACTTGAAAGCTTCTGTGATTGCCCTTCAAGAAACCTTTTTCCTCTACAATCACAAGGTTGAGATTTCTGAAAACCAACTCAAAGTCTATTCCTAGAGATGGCTGTATACCACACAAATTGAATGAGTCAATTTATCAATTAATTAGTCAATCCTTGCCTAAAGAAATTGTAGTGACCTCCCCTATGGTAGTTGCCTTGCAAGGAACTGCTGGTTGTCTTCAGTACCGACCTTCATTTTCTCTCCTTGCTTGTAGACTGATAAGTAGACTGAGGTACAACAAAGCCCAGAGGGCAAGATTTAAGAAAGAAAAAAAGTATTATATACACTATAAGAATTGCATGGCTTTGCCAATTAATATCAAGAAAATCTGGGAGATAAGTGTGTGAATGGATCCGAAGGATATAAGAATCATTTTTAAATGTTTTGTTGGTAATATATTTTAATACAATTGATTTCTGTGTACCATTCTTATACCTTGCAGCCTTGACAAACTCACTTATTAGTTCTAATAATAGCTTGAGCCAGTTGGTGCCTCAGAGCTTTTTAAATGAAGGGGACACCAGATCTCATTGAGGAAGAACCTCACTACACTGCCAGAATTTTACTGTTTGTCTTACTCCTAGCCTTCCACCAAGGGACCTGTAGTTACTTACTAGGGTGAAGGGAAAATAATCTAACTTTTCAATAATTGCTAGAAATCACTGTGTTACACTAGTCACAATAGTGATTTATGGAGGTCAAGTTATCATTGGAATTTTGGCTCATGGCCATCTCAGAGTGGGTCCAGTGGGTCCCCTGTTCTACTCTGTGGTTAATTCTTCAGTTCCATAATGTATAATTGGAATAGTCATGCTCAGAAACTAGCAGAATCCCCATGTTGGTTCCCTGAAACATGGAATGTGGGCTATTTTGATAGGAATGACCAAGTAGAAGCAACTAGAACTGCCTCTACCCTTAAAGTACTAAACCCAACATAAAACCACATTTCTGCAGAAATGGTAGAGATTGTGCCATCATCAAGAAATAGTAGTTGTGATCCCTATCATATCCCCATTCAACCCACCTATTTGGCCTGTGGAGAAGACAGATCAATCTTAGAAAATAATGGTGGATTGTTGTAAACTTACTTAGTTGGTTACTCCAATTACAGCTGCTGTTTCAGTTGTGATTTTATTGTTGGATCAAATCAATATAACCCCTTGTATATGGTTATGACCAGCTGTTGCAGCTATTGATTTAGTGAATGATTTTTCTCTTTATATCTGTTAGTAAAGATCTTAGGGAGGGGATTGCTTCCAGCTGAAAGGACCAACAATACCTGTCCTACAAGGCTATATCAGCTTTCCAACCCTGTGTCATAATCTGGTCCTGGGACCACGGTCACTTTTCTATTCCACAGGACATCATGTTCGTTCACTGTATTATGTTGTTGATAGTACAGCATAATACCCAATAAGGAGCAAGTGGCAACTGCTCTAGATATTTGTACACTAGGGGTTGGGAAATAAATACTACAAAGAAATTCTGGGGTCTGTCATCCTTGTGAAATTTTTAAAAGATCCAATGGTCTTGAGTATGTCATATTTTTTTTCCAACATAAAGAACAGGTTGTTTTAGGTAACCTCTCCTATCACTTAGAAAGGGACACAATTCTAGTAGACCTATTTGGGTACAGCCCTAGGTTTTGGAAGTAAGGATAATATTACATATAAATTAGCAGATATCCCAGAGCACAAGTGACCATTACACTCAGGGTGAAGGCCAAGAAGAATGTAATTTTCAAAGAAAAGTTATGTCCATTCTGTGGCAATATGGGTAGAGTAAAACGACTACATGGTGTTATTGGATAGATATGTGAGACATCCTCCTCCTACACACACACTATAATAACAGTGGCTGTATTTACTGTATTATTCAGAAACAGATCTTGACAGGAAGCAGAGAGACTTCTCCAGATGGTTAGCCATAGAGACCAGGAGGAAGCTCAGAATAATATGCACGACCATGTGGAACTGGTACAGAGGGAATAGTAGTTGCTAAAGAAACAGTCAATAAGATGAATTTCTTCACCAAAAAGATGAAGCGGACATCCTCTGCCATCAATACCTGAATGTAAGGTAAGCCCCTTACCTTATATGGGAGTTTGATCATAGGCACAGGTGAGGAAGAATGGGGTTTATAGGCCTAGGGATTTACTTAAAGAGATGGAGAAATAACTTTGGTTAATCTGGATATTATTAGATTAAGTTTTCTGCAGTGAATCAAAATGGAGCTCAGGAGCTAAACTCAGTTCAATTGTTTAAACACTGAAAAAGCTCCAAATTTGATTCACAATTTTTTAACGTATTATGAAGACATGCTCAGTGAGTGAAACAGTATGCACGATGGTGAGAGAAGCCTGCTCTTTAGCAGACATTGGTAAGAAAGCTCAAATAACAAGTAGAGGTTGACTGGGGCAAAAGGGTGGGGAGGCACAGTCCAGGCAGAGGGAAAAGTGTATGCAAAGGCACTGATTCGGGAAGTGGCTTTCTTCCTGGCTCATCCCAAAGAAGCTCAGCAAGGCTTTGGATTTGTAGTAGAGGGGTATACTACATCAAGGAATTCAGTGTTTGTATTAGTTTTTTTGAAACTGTATAGTCACTATCTTAGTCTGTTTGGGCTAGTGTAACGGAATACCATAGGCTAGGTGGTTTATAAACAACAGGAATTTATTTGTCACAATTCTGGAGGCTGGAAAGTTCAAGATGAAGGCACCTGAAGATTTGGTGTCTGGTGACGGTTCACTTTGTCCTCACATGAAGGAAGGGGTGAGAGAACTCTCTGGATTCTCTTTTGTAAGGGCACTAATCCCATTCGTGAGGGCTCCACCCTTATGATCTAATCACCTCCCCAAAGCCCCACCTCCAAATACCATCATATGGGGGATTAGGCTTCAACATATGCATTTTGGGGGAACACAAATGTCAGTCTACAGCAGTCTCTGATTGTCTTCAAGTGGATCAGATGTATGATTGGATTTTAATTTTAAGGAAATAATGCTGGCTGTTCTATGGAGAATGGACTAAAGGTTGCGGTGGATAAGAGAGCTGGTGGCTGTATGAAAAATGAACTGAACAGAGGAAATAATTGTAGAGACTAACCAGTAGGTTATTTCTGTAGTCTAAATAGCAGGTGATGGTGTCTGGATATTTCTGGGTTAAAGATTAGAAAATTACAAGGTCATAATGATTTCTAAAAATAAAGATTAAATCTCTTTGCTCCTGGTGAAGAGAACTTTAGTAACTTTCAGGTATTTAACCAGGTATTTACTAATAAAGTTCCCATTCTCTTCTGTTCACCCTTTTGAACTTCCTGCAAATTTATGTGAAGTCATTCATGCATCTTCAATTCATGAGAACAACATAGCAGAATATGCGATGTTCTCACTTCCATTATACTAGGAGTTAGCTCTTTTTGTAATGATGTATATGAAATTAGTATAGTAATAAAGTAATAAAGAAAATGTATCTGCTATAAAGTAGGGGTGTGTATCTGAAATGTTATAATAAAGGAATTATTATTTTTTAACTACGAAAGACTTTTCTTTGCATAATTTGGCATCAGAGTTTTGAACTGAATTTGAACTTAGTGTTGTATGAATTAGTATCCCCTTGCTTAAATGTGACTACATTTTTTTCCAAGAAAAACAATTTGAAAGCCTTGGAAAAAAGCTCAAAAAATCCTCTTAATATATCAAATAACTCTTACAAAACAATTCTTTGATGTTAAGTGTGAAAGTATCAGAAACATGGAGATTAAATTTCCTCTGGGACATTTCTACATGAACAGAAAAAGTGCTTAGTAAAACACCTTTTGGGTTTTGCCTATTCCCAAAAGTATTTTAAAAGGAAAACAGGCATTTAACAAATCCAAGAGCAGCTGAATTTTTACATCCTTTACAGAGACATATTGTGTTACTTAGCTTCTTTTCCAGTTCCTTTAGTTTGATTCTTTTAATATATTTGGATTTCCTAAATTTTGCCAAGTTGGTTTTAGTTTTGGATATATATTTTCAGATAGGACCAACAAAATGACCAGAAGTCATTGGCAACAAAGATGCTCCTCTGAGCAATTCCTGAATTTAAAGTATAATATCCTTTCCCTGTTTACAACCACACCTTCCTCATTAAATGTAACTCTCATTCAGTGAGATCAAAGCTAACCCTGAGAAAACTGGTATAGAGTCAAAATTTGTGGGCTGTGAGTAAAGTTGGTCCTGCATAAAATGCACCATGGAAACAACATGCATTTCTTAGAGAATCAGTGTTGTTTCCCTGAATTCTGTTATTCAATGACTTAAAAAAATTATATTGGTTTGTATTGGTTTCCATGATTCACTTTTATTTTCAAGAAAATAAGTGTTCATGAGGAAGGAAACTAACAAATGAACTGAGCTAAGCACTTTACATATGTTATATTAACGTTATATTTGAGCTGGTGAAATAAGAATTATTTTCTTTATTTTCAGATGAGCAAACAGAGTCAAAGGGACAATGTTCACACTCAGGAAATAGTGGAACTGAGTTTTAAATTTTGACTGTTCTTTCCACTCTCAAAGTTATGGCTCTTTTTACTTTTCTGGTTTTATTTTTTCTCCTATCATTTAAAGATGAATTTTGCTAAGGAACTGTACTTGGCTTTCTTTTAGCTATGGTTCCTCCCGATATGATGACATCCAATCCTAGATTTTCACTTAATACCTCTGAATAGATGATTCCTATGCATCTGTGCACTTTCCGTCATCACCAATATGTCAGGTCCTAATTGAATTCAAATTTAATTTTACAAAAGAATTTCTTAAGTGTGTAAATCACTTTGAAGAATTTTACATCTTTAAATCAATATCCCCAGTGGGTAAGGTAAGTTATCCAATAGTAATACTCATATTTAAAATGGGCTTATATTCAGACTTGTATGAAAGTTTGGATATTTGTGTGGCATACAATTAATAGTAGATATAAATCTTGTTAGAGCAGATGTACTAAAGTCTTGATTTCACATTTTTATATGGGAGCATTTTATTTTTAGTGTGATATAGAAAAATATCCTGAGATGAAAGAGTTCTGAGTTTATGCTTTCATTTTAACATTTCCCTCCTTATACTGCACATATATACACATGCTTATAATGAAAGCATATTCTGACCTCTGCCATTGAAACAGAATCCTACAGAGCTTCTTTTCTCTGACATATGAGATTCTTTGGCAAGAGTACAACTGGATTTTCTCAGCTTGCTGTATCTCCTATGAGACCAGCAGGAGAGAAAACCAATTGGCAATTCATTTCACAGTTAGCATGCTTCCCTTTCGGTGTTTCAAACGTGCAGTCCCTTGTAAAATCTTATACTGAACTTTCATTGGATTCTTGAAATATTCAGTGCCTCTGCTGTATGATATTCTCATGCAGACAAAAAGGTTCAATTATAAAAAATATGTTTCCATTAAGGACTGAAATAAAATATCACATTATGGTTATATGAGTACCCACACCTCAACCAGTGATAATAGAAACCATTACACACTATGTGGTAAGCTACATAACCATTCATGAAGCTAATCCTAAACCTTTGAGCAGTTTGGCCAAATTTCTCTAATTATCTTCAAGGTTATATCACTGCTATCATTGTTAACTGTATTTATTAATGTAATAGTTTCCTAAATAGAATTTAATGAAACAGTACACAATTACTTATTATGAAAACTTCATAAACATTTTTGAGTTTTTAATAGGAGTCATAGATATATAGAAAACTCAAAATTATTTCACATTTTAGTGGTATAAATATTTAAATTACTTTTAAGTAGTAGTTTATTTAAGGTTGTTAGTTATCTTTTTAAAAAATAAACTTTTAATTTAAAAATTATTTTAAATTTACATAAAAATTGCAAAGATAGTACAAAGGGTTATTGTACACTCTATGCACAGTTTCCCTTATTATTAATATCTTACCCATATGGCACATTTGTCACAATTAATGAAACTATATTGATACTTTATTATTAACTAGATTCCATACTCTATTCAGATTTCTTTAGTTTTCACTTAATGTACCTTTTCTGTTTTAGGAACCCATTCAGGATACAACAATACATTTAGTCCTCATGTATCTTTAGTAAACTCTTTGCTGTGATTTTTCTCAGTTTTTCCTTATTTTTGATGACCTAGACAGTTTTGAGGAGTACTGGTCAGGTATTTTGCAGAATATCTCTCAACTGGAATTTGTCTGTTGTTTTTCTCATGATTAGAGTGGATGATGTTTATGGGTTTTTAGGAGAAAGAGCACAGAGATAGAGTGTCCTTCTCGTCACATCATACCAAGTGTATATACTATCAACATCCTTAACAATGTTGATATTAACCTTGATTATTTGGTTGAAGTCATGTTTGTCAGATTCCTCCATTGTAAAATTACTCTTTTTCCCCTCTTTCCATACTCTCTTTGGAAGAGAGTCACTGTGCACAGCCACATTTAAAGAGTGGGGGATTAATCCCAACCTCCTTGAGGGCAGAGTATCTACATAAATAGTTTAGAATTCTTGTGCATGGGCGATTTGTCTGTCTTCTCCCATTTATTTAATTATTCATTCATTTGTTTATATAAGTATGTGCATATAATTATATATGTATTGTAGTTATATGATATGATAATATGTAAACATATTATATATCATATATTTTTTATATTATATGAAACAGAGGCTTGGATAGGAGATTGCAACTTGTGTGTGACTTTTAGGTCATAATTCTAACTCCAAGAGGCTTATGTGGCAACTTTGAAGGATAACTTTGGATTTATTGAAACAGCCAGCCAATCATGATAAGAAAATCTTTTCCAGTACAGTGAGTTCTCTGATGATGTTGATAGCCTGGAACTGGGGCACATAGTTGAGTATAGCTTGTCCAAAGGCAAAGGCAACAAAGTAAGCACGGAAAAAGTGAACAAAACACACTCAGTGAATGGCATTACTGAGAAAGCTGGACCTGCCGTCTACTCCAGTAAAGTCAATCACCCCTTGGGAGTGTTGACCCAGCACAGGCTGAGTACCAAGGAATGATTGAGATCGTGGAGGAAGGGGCTATGAAAGGTGAGGTCTATCCATTTGTCATAATTGGGACGGCCAACAAAGGAGACTGATCTCTTTACTATCTATGGTTTTATCTTTTCCAGAATGTCATATCAATAAGCTCATAAAGTATGTAGCTTTTTCGGACTGGCTTCTTTCACATAGAAACATGCATTTCAGATTCGTCGTGTCTTTGCATTAGTTTTACAGCTCAATCCTTGCATCACTGAGTAGTATTTCATTGTATGGACATACCATACTTTGTTTATTCATTCCCTTGTTGAAGAACATTTACTTGCTTCCTATTTTTGGTGCTTATGAATAAAATGGCTATAAACTTGTACATGAATATTTCTGTATTATATAAATTTTCAGTCAGTCCAGAAATGTGATTGAGGGGTCATATTGTAAGACTGTATAGCTTTATAAGAGTTTGCCAAGCTGTCTTCAAAAATGGCTGTATCATTTTTCATTCCTGCCAGCAATAAATGAGAGTTTATGCTGCTCTGTGTCCTTGCCAGCAATCAGTATTGCTATATTTTTGGATTTTGACCACTCTAATAGATGTGTAGTGGTATCTCATTGTTTTAATTTGCATTTCCCCAGTGACAAATAATTGAGCATATATTAATATGCTTATTTTCCATCTGCATATCTTCTTTGGTAAGGTGTCTGTTCAATCTTTTACCCCTTTCTAAATTGGGTTGTTTATTTTCTTATAGTTGAATTTTAATATTTAAAATTTTAAACTAAAAAAGGTAATATTTCATTGCAGATTGTATTCTGAGATATTTTATTACATTTATATGACCTCCAAATATATTGTAAATACCCTTCAAATCACATTTGTCTTGACTGTACCTTTGTGATAGAAACCCTAATATTAACTGGTCAAAATTGAACTGATACCTGTAAATCTCTCTTGGAGCTCAGTGGGGTCATGTTACTGCCCAAGGCAAGTGTTACATTACTTCTAAAAACCACCCTCTATTTCTTTTATCCTTCCCATTGGCTGGAATGTGCACATGATTGCTATCACCTGAGCAGCCACCTTGGTCCTTGAGAAGGACACTAAGAATGGTAGTAGCGGGCTTCCCTGGTGGCGCAGTGGTTGGGAGTCCGCCTGCCGATGCAGGGGACACGGGTTCATGCCCCGGTCCGGGAAGATCCCACATGCCACGGAGCGGCTGGGCCCGTGAGCCATGGCCGCTGAGCCTGCGCGTCCAGAGCCTGTGCTCCACAACAGGAGAGGCCACAGCAGTGAGAGGCCTGCGTACCACAAAAAAAAAAAAAAGAATGGTAGTAGCAAGACAAGGTAGCCTGACTCCACAACAGATTCATAGAGCATTGCTGCACAGCTACCTACCTTCAGATGCTTACATGAGAGAGAAATACATTTCTTTCTGGTTTACATCACTATTCTTTTAGGTCTCTGTTGCATGCAGGAAATCTAATCCTAATCTTTTAGGTCTCTGTTGCATGTGGCAAATCTAATCCCAACTGAACCAAGATCTGCCCTTAGGTTTGCTTAGTTGTGCCTTCTATGTGTCCTCTTAGCATACTGTATTTTACCTGTTGTGGCACTTTTCATATTTTATGGGAAGTTCTCATTTCATTGTTTTCCTCCCTCACTAGGATATAAATTTTATGAAAATAGGAATCCTGCTTGTTGTTCTTTATTCTCAGATCTCACAGTACCTAGCAAATGGTTAGTATTTTCTAAATTTTTATTGGATAAATCAGTGATTTACTAAATGACCATCATATAATTAGAACTTTTATATGAAGATCCAAAGTTGTTTTTCTGCGTACGTTCTGTCTTCTCAATTATTTTAAAAGCCTCAGGGGAAGAGACCATGATTTATAGCACAAAGATCAATATAGTCAGTAAATCCTTGATGATAGCACCACACAGCTAAAAAACTCAATTAAAATGCATAAAAAGTAGTGTGAAATGTAGCCCTAAGGAGGAAAACTCTAAGTACAAATACATAATTTTTAAAATCTTTGTAGTAGTTGAGGATGCAAAGTAAATAAGACAAGGTCCTTGACCTCAGAGAGATCAACATTTGGTAGAAGAATTCAGCAAAATCAGTATGGCCCCAGACTACATGCTTCAAGTAGAGGAGAGGAACATGAGCATGATATATCTGGAAAATGCTGGACTAATTATAAGCAGTTTTCAGCATACTAAGGCCAGGTGGAGAACAGGCCTTTTGGTGAAATGGAGGAAGGTCAGAAATGCAAGTCCTGAAGATACTTGGTTGTTTATAGTTTGCTCATTACCTCTACTCCGACTGTTGTCCTATCTCAAAATTGTTTCAGATATCTCACTTACAACTTATTACAACACTTTTTTTTACTGTGAAAGCTCATTAATTCATGATATTGCTATTCTTCTGGATTCAAACTTTGAAAATGACTCACAGCATTTAAGACTATATTTATATATTTTTGCTGTATTTAATAGCCTTTGGATACATTAAAAATATGTTCCTATTAGGCAAAATGCTTGCTTCTCTTGTTTCACACTTATCTATGAGGAGATAATCAATAATGATGAGCATCAATAACCTGTCACAATATAGTCTCAAGGGTCTTAAGGTAATTAAATGTCAGTGTATTTAACTTCATTTCCTTTTGACCCTGGACCCACAGGTATACTCTGCTTTCCAAATTGCTGGGTTTTCAATGTACTTTTCTACATGAAGAATAATAATACTGTAACCACCACCACTGTCTCTCCCCAAAATGTTGACTGAATGTTTACTCTTGATCAGATGATATTCTAAATGCCTTGACTAGGTATTAACACATTGAATCATAACAATCCCAGGAGTTAGATATTATTACTACTTCCATTTGGAGAGGAAAAAACTGAGACATAGAAAAATTAGGTTACTTATTGCCTATGTTATATAGTGATTATGAGAATGGCAATTTTAATCCAGACAGTCACGAGTCTAAGACAGTCTGAATCTTAACCACTGTACTGCACTGCCTCTCTAGTATCTTCAGAAATGTATGTACTAATCTATGTATCTATCTGAAGTTTCTAGTTTTTGAAATTATTCTTGGGGATTGATATATGTTCATAGATTATTGGAAAGTATTTCTGGGGAGAAATTCATACTTAGATCACCCTATTTTACATAGTTTTCCAAAATCCCAGGGGGTGGAACTTCTGCTAGAACTCTGCAGTTTGTATATGAAGGTGTTATAAGAATTAAAGCAATTTCACTATGAGATTGAAGTTCCAAATTTTGACTCAAGAGGCTAGATGGGACTGCTATTCATATTTACAATGGTAATGAGTTTTAGTAATAACAATGAACACAAGCACTCATTTAGGCATTCAATCATCACATCTTCATTGAGCACCGACTGTTTGCTTGGTACTCAATTATATGCTGGGAATACAAAGAAACTGTTCCCTTAAGGAATTCACAATGGAGGAGATTCACAAGGAGGTAATTTCAATAGTTGTGGTTCCATGCTTTCATGGATATATATATATGCAGGCATAGATATGAGAGAGTAACATCTGTAGCCTGCAATGCAGTGGGGAAGGTCAGAGGATGTCAGGGCTAAGATGAATTCCAAAGGATGAATTGACCAATAGGAGTTAGAAGGTAAAAAAAAAAAAAAAAGATTAGAAAGGAGTGTCTTTTACCTTAGGAAAGATGAATTATTCAATAAGAACTAGAGACATAAAGTTGATGGAGAAGGAAATTCCAGGCAAATGGGCGAGGAGGATAGAAAGTATGGAGGAGAAAGAGTCTAGAAGAGTATGTAGTGAATTACAAATGGTTTGGTGGTGTTGTATGAAAAGTTTAAGGGAGGAAGTGGCAAGAGTTTAGGTTCACCACTTGATTTGGCAGATAAACGGTAAACTGGAAACACATTTCTAAGAGTTTTTGTTAAATATCTTATATTTAAAGGTAGTGTACAAAAAAAATCAAGGTTCTTGCAGAGGGTCTTCTAGCAATGGGAGATGGAAGGATGTATAGCCAAAAGGTGCTGAGAATCCATTTAGTCCAAGTTCTGCACCTAGTGTTTCAAAGAATCTGGCTATCTGGCTATCTAACTATCCCAAACTACAGATTTGTCTTCGATTCTTCAGAACTGAGATGTTTGTGACATTCTAGTCCCAAAGGCATGCATGCACCCAAGGGTTGTCTGTTGAAGACTTGAGCAGCTCATAAGTTTAACTTATTTCACTCTAGAAATATGGAAAATAAGGTATCCTAGAAGTACCTATGAAGTTGCTAGATATCTCAAGTGCGACATCCACATAGCGACATTGCATACCAGTTGTATGAAATAGATAAGGATGTATAGTAATTCATTTCATTCTGCTTTATTGCTCCCTTATCTAATTTTAAACTTTACTCTGGGTCCAAGTTATATCATACCTAAATTAACTCCCAAGATTTAAGTTCTAATAAATTCAGGTTTTATTTTTCATAAACGTTTATGTCATGTCACTCACTCCCTGAAATCAAACACTCAGGATATTTTTTTTTCCTGAGTCAAGTCAAAACTGTTGCCAGCAATTAAAATCTTCCCCTTCATAGCCTCATATATTTTATTAAACCTATACTTTATTTGATCTCAATATGTATTACGTGCTTTAATTAGATGTCCTTTTCTACCTGAACACCTGCTGTTCTACTTAGCTGGAATGTTGTCACACCTCCCTTCCCCAGTTTGGCCCTCTGGAATCTTGCCTATTTTTTAAGTCTTAGTTCAAGGTCTGTATCTTTCATGGAGACTTTCCTGACTAGTCCAGGTACTGGAAGGTAAAATGATGAGCAATAATATATATTATTGATAAAAGGTATGATTATATTCAAGTTCAAATAGTATTCTAGAAATAGGTAGACCCACTTTAAAAATCCAAGGAGAAAATATGTGTGTACATACATGTGTGCGTATATGCATGTGTGCGCACACACACACACACACGCACCATAAAAGTAAAAGAACATTAGAAAGGCCAGTTTAAACCAAACAATAGATGAAAAGTAATTATTGGACTTCTCTTTTTGCATAACTTTGACAGTATTACAGTTTGCTCACCCTTGGAAGGAAAATAATTAGTGTTTGCATTGTCGTCAAAGAGGGACTGTAGGGATGCTAAACAGGGTAGACTATCAAACCTCTTTTTTTACTAGAAGATGATCTGAAATATGAAGCATTGAATGTGCCCCAAGATCAGTTCTGGGTGGAAACCTGGATGGAAGCAGAAAGGGAGCAAAATAATGAAAAGTCTTAATATGTGTGTGTGTGTGTGCGCACGCGCGCGCGTGTGTGTGTGTGTATGCGCAGAACTGCAGCCCTGTAGCTTCTTCCACTGCCTTCTGGGAGGTCTATGTGGTCAATGAATTGTGCACATCTGCATTGCCTCATCTTTTCCCCAGACATTGCTGCAAGCAGGAAACCACACACTGGGGAAAGATGGAAGCTCAGAGTCCTTGTGCTCTGTGAGTTAGGCTGGAATAAAGAAATCAAAGTAGCCAGAGGCTTAGCATAGTCTCCTTGCCCTCATCAGGTCTGCCCATAGTGGGATGTAGAACAGGGAGTCAACACCACACCTCATTGATCTCACTTGCCTCTGATCCCCTATAGTAATTAATGTGTTATCATCCTAATTAGCAGCTAATTATTTTCTCTATTTTTCTCACTCTTTCAACTGTATTGGAGATCCTGGAGGGCGGAGGCTATTCTGCGGAACTGTTTTTGTCCTCTTAGTGTTTAACATAATGCTGAACACAAAGAAAGTGCACCATATGTTAACAGATCCCATTTTGTACATAAGACATGAGAAGTCCAGTGCGTTTAAGAGACATGATTTTAATAGTTCCATCATAAGTAATTTAGTTTTTATTTGAGACAGTTAACTTTCCACTAGATAAAAATAACATTAATTGTGCATTTATTATGTGGAGAATGTTTTTACGTACGCTATTTAACTTAATTTTCACAACCAGAGCCAGATTAAGAAGGAGACCATCTGTGCCATTGCCCAGAGCCCCATTCTGATAGGCACTAAAAATCTATGGCACTTAAATATCGCCGGAAGACAAAGGAATTTTTATTTATGCGAAGTCTTCTAAGGTCTTCTTACTCAAACTGTGTTTCAAGAACCAGCAGGACAGGCATAACCTGGGAGTTTGTCAGAAATGTCAAATGTCAGGCTCCACCCAGACCTGCTGAACCAGAATTTATTTGCATTTTAACACGATACCAAGTACCACACTGAAGTTTGAAAAATAGGCTCAGGGATAGTATTTATGTGGTTAGAGGTATTACTTTTATAAACTGCTTAGGGGGAGTTAATACTCCAGGAGACATCCTCCAATAAAAATAGTTGCTCACTAAGCTGACTTTCTGGACCCATGAGTACAGCAAATTTCAGGGCTTTTGCTTTGCTAAGTGAAGTATACAAGTTTAGGGCCAGAGATAAGCTGCTCATAATACAGCAGAGCCTGAGTATTGCTAGTAATACTAGCAAACTTGACTTTCAAGTCAGAATGAATACAGATAACATTCTATGTACAATTCAAAACAAATATTTTTAAAATGTGAATATTAAAGGGCACTTCTGCTCATTATGTGTTAGGCATCCTGGACTTCTCAGAGTTCTTCACACTCACCTAGCACAACAGTGACACTTTGCACCCACTGCTCCTTCTTCTTGGGATGCATGTCCTCCAGGTCTTTGCTTGGCTGGCTCCATCTTGTCATTTAGGTTGCCCCATTGGAGAGTTTTTCCTTAGGCATCCTCATTAAAATAGGCTTGTAGTCTCTAATCCTTCAATCTGCTAATAGCATTTATCACTTTCTAAACTCATCTTATTTATTTACTTACTTACTTATTTGTCTCCTCCCCCCAGCTCCATTGTTAGCTCCATGAGAGCAGAAATTTTGTCTCTGTTGTTTGCCATCATATTCCCTGTTCTAGTACATGGCAGATGCACAATAAATAGTTGCAGCATGAATGAGTCAACAGATTATGAAATGAAAATGGTTACTGAGCTCAATATTCTAACATATACTGCATTATATATATAAGTATATATGTATATATAAAATAATGAACTATATAATAATCATCCTCAACTTCAAGTTCATCCCAATTTTGCATTAGATGTTTAAGGGTTCCCTTTGAGAAGCAAGACACTTTGTTATAAATGCATGGTATAGATGAGAGTTCGAAACCTTTTCATGTTTTCGACATCTGTTGGCTGAGTGCTTTCAATACACTCATTGACAAGCACTGCCCTAAGGGCCTAGCTCTGCTGCCTGTTAATGCATGACTTTGCTCAAAGTACTAAGCCTGTTTAAACTTCAATTTCCTCACATGTTAAATGGCACTGATAATAGTACCTTTACCTACTTCATGGGGTTTTTGAGACTATAAATTGGGGTAATGCATTGAAAATGCTTATCATAGAGTCTGATGTATTCTAAGCACTCAATAGATCAATATTAGTCTCAGAAAATTTACACAGTCAGTGCTTGGGAGGGTGAAGAATTATCTTTCTAATAGAAATAACATTTGCATTGTGATAATAGTGATAATAGATGGTATTCACAAATAATTTGAAATATTTTCCAAAGTACTCTCACCACATTCTCTTCTATTATTGTGATATATTTCCTTCATTTTATCTTCATAGAGAAAATAAATGTGTGTTTGACAAGTTCCTTCTACTTCTTTTAATCTTTCCCTGCTACATGCCTGTGTTGGATTACGATACATTAAAATTGGATATTTTACATTTTTGTTGCCATTTTTATTAAAACAAAACACACATGTTGGGAATAGATCATAATGTACAGCTTGATTAATTTTCATATGTCTACACCCACAAAATAAACATCCAGAGAAGAATATAGAACAAGACCAGATCCCCATAAGTCATCCTTGTTCCAGTACTCAATCAATACTCCTCTCTGCCATAATCACCATTAATCTGACTTACATTATTGTGGATTGGTTTTGCCTGGTTTTTAAGTTTATATATGGAATCATTAACACTCTTTTTTGTTTGACTTCTTTTACTCAACATTATGCCTGTGAGAATTATCCAGATTGTTGTATATTGCAATATATTGCTCATTTTAGTTGCTGCGTAGTAGTTTGTTGCATAAGTATGCCAAAATTTATTTATCCATTCAAGGATTCTGCTGAGTGTGTGTAGTGGTATCACACTGATTTTAATTTGCATTTTCTCAATGTTTAATGGGAGGATAATATTTTCTTATATTTATTGGATAATCCTGTGTTCTCTTCAGTGAAGTGCCTATTTAGATCCTTACCCATTTTAAAAATTGATTTGTGTGCCTTTTTATTGTTGATTTTTGAGTTTGGATATAAAATTTGGGTATAAATGTTAGTTGAGTAAATGTGTTGGAAATACCTTCTCCCATTCCATGTCTTGCATCTTTACTCCTTAATGGTATCTTGTGATGAACAGAAGTCTTCATTTTAATGTAGTCCAATTCATAGTCCTTTTATTTATGGTTACTGCTTTGTAGCCCTTTGTAGGATTTTTAAAAGAATCCTTGCTTACCCCAAGAACATGATAATTTTCTTGTATAATACAAACTTTGTTTTACCTTTCATATTTCCTATCTTTTAAAGGATATATATTAGCTGGTATAGAATTTTCATTTGGTAAGATTTTATTACAACACTTTTAACAATACCATTCTACTGCTTTTGGCTTCCACGGTTTCAGGTGGAAAGTCCACTCTGTGCCTGATAAGTACTCCTCTGAAGGAATTGTTTCCTTTATCTCTGGTTGTGCTTTTCTTTTCTTTTTCTTTTTCACTAGTCTGAGTATGATGTGCTTTCATGTGGTTCCCCTTGTATTTTTCCTGCTTGAGATTTATAAAGGTTTTTGAAATTGTGACTTAAGGTCTTCAGATGGTTTTGAAAAAATGTCAGCTAGTATTTCTTCATATATTGCTCCCTCTTCAATTAAATATAGATATTTTCCTCTATTCCTCATGTTGTTTATACTCACTTGTATGCTTTCTAATCTATATCTACATCTAAATCTATATCTATATTATCTAGATCTTTATTTTGAAATTGCTGCGTTTTAAAAGGATATTTCATTTTTCCTTGGTTTTATTGAGATATAATTGTCTTAACATTGTATTCATTTAAGGTGTACAGCATAATGATTTCATAATCAGTGTCTTGCAAAATGAGTACCACAACAGTTTAGTTATTGTCCATTACCTCACATAGCTACAAATATTTTTTCCTGTGATAACTTTTAATATCTATTCTCTTAGCAATTTAAAAATATACAATACAGTGTTGTAAACTATAGTCACCTTGCTGTACATTACCCCCCCAGAACGTATTTACCTTATAACTATAACTTTTACTTTTTGACCACCTTCACCTATTTTGCCCACTCCCCCAATCCCCACCTCTGGCAACCACCACTCTCTTCTCTGTATCTATGAGTTCAGATTTTTTAGATTCCGTGTAGAAGTGAAATTATCCAATCTTTATTTTTCTCTGTCTGATGTATTTCACTTAGCATAATGCCCTCAGGGTCCATCCATGTTGTTGCAAATGACATAATTTTCTTCTATTTTTATCGCTGAATAATATTCTTTTGTATCACACATTTTCTTTATCCATTCATCCATAGATGTGAACACTTAGTTTGGTTCCATGTCTTGGATGTTATAAATAATGCTGCAGTAAGCATGGAGGTGCATATATTTTTTAAGGTTAGTGTTTTCATTTCCTTTGGATAAATACCCAGAAGTGGAATTGCTGGATCATATGGTAGTTTTATTTTTAATTTTTTGAGGAACCTCCATACTGTTTCCATAATGGCTGCACCAATTTACATTCCTACCAGCAGTGCACAAGGATTTCCTTTTCTCCACATCCTCATCAACACTTGCTATTTCTTGTTTTGTTTTGTTTGATAATATCCATTCAAACAAAAGCTGATAACTCATCATGGTTTTGGCTTGCATTTTCCTGATGATTAGTGATGTTGTTCTTTGAAAGACAACCTTAAGGAAATGAAAAAATAAGCAACATATTGGAAGAAAACATTCTCAATACATATATCTCACAAGGAACCTTCACAATTCAATAATAAGGAGTCAAACAATCCAATAAAAACTGGGAAGGGGAGTTCTTCAGAAAAGAAGCTCTGTGAATGGCCAATTGGTCCCTGAAAAAATGCTCACTAGGTAAATGCAAAGTAAGATCAAAATGAGATATCAGTGTACACTCACTGGAATGACTGAAATAAAATACAAAAACAGATTGATATACCAAGTTTAAGCACGAATATAGAGCAGCTGTTGCTATTTGGCGATAGAAGCTACTCTGGAAAATATTTTACTACTTTCTTATATAGTAAACATATTCTTACCGGGTGACAGCAGTTCCATTCCCAGGTATTTACCGAACAGAAATTTAAAAAAAAAAACGCATAAAAAGACTTGTATATGAATGTTCACAGTAGCTTTACTTATTACAGCTCCAAACTTGAAACAACTGAAATGTTCAAAAATAACCTAATGGAAAACAAATTGTGCAACACTCAGATGATAAATGCTACTCAGTGATAAAAAGGAACATGACAGCAAAGATAGGAAACAAAACAGTGCACACCATATTATTCTGTATATGAAATTATAGAACAGGTCAAACTAAACTGTAATGGAAGGAATTATTTCAGTGGTTGCCTGGAAGTGGGGATGGGTGGAATTTTCTACAAAGCATCACGAAGGAATTTTATGAAGAAACAGAAATGTTCTCTTTCATGGTCACCATGATGTTTATATAGGAATATGCATTTATAAACTCGTCAAATGGTATAATTTAAATTGTGTATTTTATTGTTATATAAATTAGACTTCGATTATTTAAGTTTAATTCAATGTAACTAGTTAATTATCAATGATTAGATTTAAGAAAAAAGCATTGGTTTCTGGGAATAATGTTCTCCTTCTTAAGAAGTATTATCATATTTTGTTTCACTCTCTCTCTCAGCATTCTAGTTCTAATGCAAAATCACCTTAATCCAACCAAGGCTGAGTTTCAGGATTTGTCATGGCTGTTTTTTCTCTAGTCTACCCTTACTTCTAAAGCATAGCCCTTAATTGTACTTTGTTGCCCTTTTGGGATGTTTCAATTTAGAGCCCTAAGTGTTTACCTTTCACCTTGGCTGGCTCAGAATTCCAACCTGATCTTCCCATCACTGCCCAGATTGCTGCTCACTTCTTAATTCTCCCTGTGGTGCTTTCTGCTTGATTTTTTCTGCTTCCCTCATGTATGCATAGGTTGAGGATCTCAAAATGCCAAGAGGGGAGATTGTAGGCAGAATGTTAGCTTCCCTTTTCTGGAGTTCCTTCTTCTCCAGCATCGAGTTCATTTAAATTTTGAGTCCTTTGGTTTCTTTCAATCACTTTTAACAAATGTTATTTGAGTACCTACTATGTTTCTGGTACTACGGCACATCCTGTAGGACTAACAAAATTTTATCGTCTGCTTCGATCTTTGGGGTAGAGGGAGTAGATATGAACAAGGAAGAGGAGCAATAAAATTAGTAAACAATTTAAGAATGATTTAAAGTAGTTCACAAGAAAATGCCGAGTTTATTGATAACATTATCAAATGCTGAGGGTGGGATGGAAGGGGAAAAAAATCACTGCTGCCTGGAATTATAGAGGACAGACTTCTTGAAGAGGGTGCTAGCAGAGCTGAATCTTGACTGAAGAAATGGGGCTCCATAATTGGGATTAAGCCTGGATTAAGATATGGTATTAGAGAAATCTTAAATGGGGAAATAGTCAAATTAGAATAGTCATGGAGTAGACAGGAAGTCTTTTTTAATCACTTTTTTCATGAGATACAAACTAATTATATATCTTGCCATAGGTCACATACTTAGTGGCAGATATGGGACTAAAGCAAAGTTTCCTAATTCTGCTCCAGTGTTTCTTCCTCATAGACACACTTTTTTTTTTTTTTTGGTGTAAAGGAAGAGCCATAAAAGAATTATGATATGTCTTACCTGAAATTTTGAAAAGATGTACTGCCTGGGCTCCAAATCAATGGATTCATCTGGGAAATACACAAGGAAGAGCTGATGAATCTGTTTTTTTAAGTTTGATGTGGAACATAAACGAATGATTATGGCTTATTCATGAGAGTGTTGACAACTGAGTCAGAATGACATACTCAAGATGGAATCACACAAAGCTGTAAGATACATCATCACTCAAATCCTATTAAAATAATTTGTTCACCAAATACATATGTGTTCTGGTTGGACATAATTCCTGCCTCCTGTGTCTCTGGAATTATTTGAGGCAAATTATCCAAAACTCCTTGAGAGTAGGCTTTGTGCCTTTATTACTCACCTTTGCATTACTAGGGTCTAGCAAAATATTTGGTTAATGGTTTTGAATAAATGTTTGATGCATTGAATTAAGTTAATTTTTATCCATTGGGTTATGGAAGAAAGACACACACAGAATGAACAATACACTTGGAATTTTCATATATTCCTGTTCATGATGTAAATTGGTTCAGTACTTTTGGAAAGATATTTAGCAATAGATATAAGAGCTATAAAAATTACATGTGCTGTTTTAAGTTATTAAAATCCAACTTCTAGGCAAATTCCTAAGGAGATAATAAAAAAAAGAAAGAAAAGAGTACTATTTGTGAAACTATTCACGGAAGCTTTTGGAAATGAAAAAAAAAAAGCTGTAATGAATAGAAGTAGCCATAATGTCTAACAATAGAGAAATATGCAAGAAAATATGCCAGCTTCAATATGATGGAGGCATTAGAAAGAAAACTGTGAATACTGTGTAGAACACAGAAAATGCATATAATATATTACATAAAAAATGAGAATCAATAGATATATACTGTAAAATTACAACTATATAAAATAATTAAATATACGAGAAGGCCATGCAAAAGATAATAGTTTTGTAGGCTGGAGGTTTTATAAATTCAGATGGATGCTGAGAAGGTAAGTATCCAAGACGAGCTTTATGAATAGTCACAGTGAGTGGTGTGGTTTAGAAGGTGAGAGGGGATCAATGAGGGCTCCTAGAATTAACCTCTGGTTTTGCAATTCAGAATTCATTACACAGAGGCAAATCTCAATTATCTTTTTAGGCGAGATACATAATATACCTTATCTAACTCATAATGTTTTTGTGACACTCACATTAAAAAATGGAAGTGAGAAAAATCTTGAAACTCTAAAGCATGATGCAAATATTATAGATTATCATCATTCTCTCTGGTATTCATACCAGTACTGATAGTTCCATTGAATCTTGAAGTTTCTTAAATAATATTGAGTCCTTGGTCAATAAGTATATAACCATGAGAGGGCACAGGCCTTGAATACTCTTGGGCTGGCCATCAATATTAGTACCTGGAAGTGGCTAGAACCAGACCTAGGCTGAATATTCCAAAGCTGGGGGAAAGGAGAGAGAGAAAAGGACTACTGATTCTGTGCTGCTACAGTCATCTCTTTATTATATGCAAGAGGGTTTGCCTTAAACATGTGAGTACCATCCTCTGGACACAGCACAGGTCTTCAGTTAGTATTTGCTAATCATTTACTTTCTCTCCTGAGAAATTATCTTTCAAGTGCCCAATCTAAATATAATTACGTTTGTACTATTTGCTACTACATAGCTATTTCATTTTTATTCCCCTGCATTATTTGTGCCTTTAGGTGATATGCTCCTTGGAACAGAACTTTTTTTTTTTTGGGCACAATTTGTCCTACTTTTGTGCACTGGTTATAGAATTCTAGCAAAACTAAATGCTAAAAACAGGAATGCAGGATAGAAATAACCCAAAACCTCCTGGGAGAATATGAATTTGGTAATGCATATAGAAGGATATAAAATTAGATTGTAGCTAAGGAGGGTTACATTACATTTCTTGTTTTATCTTTGACTTTCTGTACAACCTTGGAAAAAATTACCTGCATGCTCTGCTGTAGTGCCACTGGTTCAGACCTCTGGCTGTTCAACCCAGGATTCTATTGCTTGAATAGCTGTGAGAGGACATGGCTCTCTTCTTATTCACTAACCATAAAGATTCACTGGGATCAGCTACTCATGGCAGATGCTTTATGATTCCGTCATTAGTAATTTCTTATCACCTTTCTTAATGCAGTAGTATGGACTGCCTATTCCACTTCTTGATGTAATATGTACCCAGGTTTAGTTTTTATGATGTTTTCTCTTACTCATCCTAAATATGTCATTCGAGTTTGAAGAGTATCCTCTCATGTCATTCAGGCAGATAACTATTCAATAGAAGCTCAGGTACAAATGGTTTAATAAATGATTGCTTGTACAAACTTTGGGAAAGTCTTTTATATTCATACCTCATTGATATAAAGTAGGGAAAATTGCCTGTCAGAGAGTCTGAAATATCAATTAAATAAATGCTAGTTTCTATCCTCTTCTTCTTTACCTGTTTTTGTAGAATGCACTTGAACAGTATGTAAGGCATTTATTTGCTCTCTTTATTTCACACATTTAAGAAATTAAAGGTGCAGAGAGCCTGAAAGTCTAATAAGCTATAAGTAGAAATGGGTGGACTCAATCCTGTTTATTTACTAGTTCATGAACTCAAATAATATTTAAGAATCAACTATATCACAGCTACTGTTTTAGGCCCTGACAGCTTACATTCTAGTGGTTGTAAAACTTCTCATTGCACTACCTTCCCCAAAATAGATCACAGTCTTCCCAATAAGGATCTTCTAATCTATGATGTCTGAATGAATATTAATTCTTTTTCATATTATCCAGTTGTTCATTCACCATAAAGAAAAAAAATAAATTGCTTTCTATGTATAAAATACAGTGGTAAATACTAGATCAAAGCAAGAAATATATTTCATTTGATTTTTTTTCCTCCATGAATTTGCAACAGTTTTCATGTTTAGCAAGGTCATTGTTAATGGAGGTTCTGTGATGTAGGAGGGACAGAGGGCATAATGAGTGTTCAGGCAATACCATGGGCTTTGGTATTATAGTTGAAATTGAATATCAGCTCTTCTGTTTATTGACTGAGTGAATCAAGACAAGATATTTACATTTTCTAAGTCTCAGATGTCTCATTTGGTAAATTGGAGATAATCCCCCTTCATAGAGTTGTTAGAATCAGAGGGGGAAAAATGACAAATGAAGACCATGACCTGGAGGACAGAAGTGTTCAAAAACATTAGTTCTTTCTCCTTCCTTAATGGAAGCTGCCATATCATTGAGCAAAGCACTTAAGACTTCAGCACCTTAACACAGTACACCTCATGAACTCTTGGACCTGTGTTCACCATAATCACCACCACAAGTGCCAGGTTTCCCAGACTATTGACTATCTCCTGCCCCCTCTCCCTCTATAGTGCTTCATTACAGAATCTGACCCAGTTCTCTGATCATCCCCTCCACTCCTCGACCATCCTCTCCATAGCCCTCTCTGGATCATCAGCGAACAGCAAAGTCCTTTTTACGGTCATTTACTTCTTGAAATATTCTCTTTCCCTTTCCTGTCCTCTGAATCCTTTCAAGGAGTGGTTTGTTTATTTTTATTTTTTTCACATCCTGTATCTGTCAGGACCAGGAAGTGGGGTTGGATTCTCTTTCAAAATCTTTTGCTACTTGGAAATCATTCCCTTGCTTCTATTGGAGTTGCTGAAAAAGAAAAAATAGTCACATGGAGAGTCTTCCTTTGAAAAAGTACCAACAACTATCCCCAAAAAGCTACCGTAGAAATCATGTTTCATTTCAATCATCTGTCCATTTCTCAACTTCTCTTTATAGCAAATTAGCAAAATTGTTGCCTATACTTAATTACCCCCATTCATGCTTTTGAAAGAAAGAAAGCCATAATAATATTGTAGTTCCTTTATTTCTCTATAATGATCTAATTTTATTCATGCCCCCATCACCTACTCCCCTCTGAGTGGGGTAATGAGTTTACACTTGGACCAAAAGTGTAAATGGTCTAACAAATTCTGCTACAGTCACTTTGGACCCCTTTACACAATTACTCAAACTTCTGATTTCTCCCCTCCTCCTGCTCCTCTCTAAGATAGAAAATGGTTGTATGAAAAACCTTTTAAGGCTGAATGACTTGTAGGACAGTTAACTCTATGATCTCACAAAAAAAACCAAACTCATAGAAGCAAAGAATAGAAAGGTGGTTGCTAGGGATGGGGCACAGTAAGGGGGAAACGGGTGAAGCTTGGCAAAGGTTGGCAAACTTCGAGTTATAAAATGAATAAGTTCTGGAGATGTAATGTACAGCATGGCAGCTATAGTTTACAATGCTGCATTGTATATTTGAAAGTTACTAAGAGAGTAGGTCTTAAAATTTCTCACTGAACACACACAAATTTTAGTTATATGAGGTGATGGATGTACTAAGTAAACTTACTGTGGTATAATCATTTTGCAGTGTATACATATATCAAGTCGTCATGTAATACACCTTAAATTTACTCAATGTTTTATATCAATTATCTCTCAATAAAACAATGTTATATGTCAATTATATCTCAATTTTATTCTATATACAAGGATAATTCTAGAAAAATTGAAAAACAGAAATAAATCTTATCCCCTCAAAACAAACAAAAAACAAACCAAAAAGGTCTACATGGCCTTGTGGGGAAAAGGCACCAGACTCTACTGCTGGTCCTGGAATGTGCCCACCTGACAACTGCTAATGCATGGGTAAGCCATTCCCATCTCTAATTGTTTTGTTGACATGTGCTACTGTCTGTAGCTGAGGAATTCATGGTATAGTCAGTTCTGCTATAATGCTTGTTTTAAAAGCACGATTGATATATTAGGGAATAATTTGAGCATAAATCCTGCTTCCATTTGCTTGTGCTCAGTTTCTTGAGCAGGAAGGACTACGGGATGCTGAAAACTGCACCAAGCAGAACTGAGCCCTTAGAGGAGTATACAAAACACATATATGCACACACCTCAAGCAGCTCCCAGCTGCCTCAGTTTACCCCATGTGTTATGAGCCACTCCCATCCTCATCTGGTGTTGCAACGTTTTGTTTCTCCACTACTTTCCAATAACTCACAGCTATAACTCTTCCAATGCCCACTTCCAAAGGCAAATTTCACGTCTTTTTCAAGGTAAACTGCCATATTTATTGTAGTATTTATGTATTTCTTAACTATTTAACATGTGTAAACTATACCTTCATTTTAACTAGGTCCTGGTATTTATTTTTATGTGTCACTGATAAAATTTTTTGAGTGTCATTCCCAAACCTCATTTTCCCAGTAAGCCCTGAGGTTTTTATTCCATGGTGATTATTAGGAACATGTATGTCTCCTATAGCAAAGCTGACTATATAAACTATTTAGGCCATGCCAGAGTCCAGCTTACCTTTCCTTCTAACTTGCCTTTTTTCAGCTCTCATTGAGATTACAGATCTCTTAAAGTTTCTGCCTTATTTTTTATCCAAATCCTGGTCTAGATGTTTCACCCTACAGGAACCTTTCATGCTTTTCTGTTCTTTCAACCTCACTGACCCCATGGAAGGTTTGCAAGCCCTAAATTCATTTTGTCCAACACAGTGGGGCTAAAAAAGGCCCAGGAGACCAACTAGACCCTCTCTTTATCACAACGCCATTAACCATGCCCATGTAGGTGGCACATGGTCGCCTGTCACAGTAGCCTTCTCCAGAAACCCAGACAGGGGAGAGAATGAGTCCCTTTAATGTGAGCCTTCCTCTAAACTTACTCTATGCACATCCTCCCTTCTGGACTTTGAAGATTCGGGATGAGGAGATAAAGGCTCAAGCCTTCAATGAATCCTTCCTTCAGTGTTTCACTTTCTTTCCTGTCCCCTGATCAATACACGTCACTCTGTTTTCTCCCCCAAGGTTTACCTGAAACTGCTCTTTGCCAGTGTCTCCAAGACCTTCCCTTGGACATAGGCTGTGAACACTTTTCAAACTTTATATGATGGGATCTGCTAAAAGAATATGCAGTGGTTATCTTTCCTAATTTTCAAGTGGCCTTCTTGACCTCTCACCTCCTTGGTGGTTCTTCCAAAGTTTGCTTCTCAGACTCTCCTCCCAGACTGACTTCTAAATTTGGGGTTCCTCAAGGTTCAGGCTTGATATCTGCCTCTTCTCTGTCCTCAACACACTTGTTTAATGATATCCTCTATTACCTTAGCTTTAGATATCATCCATCTGCTGGCTTTCTCACCTCTAGCCCACACCTTTCCTCTCAGCTCTAGACATATATCCAGCTTGCCTACTGGTAATCTCTACTTGGAAGTGGCAAAGACCTCTTAAATTTAACATATATCCAAAATCAGAGTTGAGTTTCACTGAATTTTATTCCCATTGCTCTCGCTCCAAATTAGCCAGAATTCTTTCCACCCTTGCCAGCAAGGAGTCTTTACATTATCCAGTCTTTATGTCACTAGGTTCTCATTGAAAGCCTGGCTTTGGGGTATTTGGTGTACAGAGGCTGTTATATGAAGTTTTTCCACATATGAAGACGGTGTAGATGGCTGAGAGAATAACAAATAATAGTGATGATTGGTGGATTTGTGGAGAGAAGTTTATTCTCATATATTGCTAATAGAAATGGGAATTTTAACAGTTTTTTTGGAAAGCAATGTGGAACTATTTGCCCATCATTTCTACTCTTTAGAATCTCTAACATAGAAATAAAAACACCAATATATAATAAAGATATTTCAAACAGCATTGTTTATAGTAGCAAAAAACTATCAATAGGACTTCCCTGGTGGTGCAGTGGTTAAGAATCCACCTGCCAATGCAGGAGACACAAGGCCGAGCCCTGGTGGGGGAAAATCCCACATGCCTCAGAGCAACTAAGCCCGTGTGCCACAACTACTGAGCCTGCGCTCTAGAGCCTGTGAGCTACAACTACTGAAGCCCGCACGCCTAGAGCCTGTGCTCCGCAATAAAGAGAAGCCACCACAATGAGAAGCCCATGCACTGCAACAAAGAGTAGCCCCCACTCTCTGCAGCTAGAGAAAGCCTGCGTGCAGGAACGAAGACCCAACACAGCCATAAATAAATAAATTTATTTTAAAAACTATGAATAAAGTGAAAAGCCATCTAAGGGGAAGGAGTGAATCAATTGCAATACAACCATATCATACAGTTATCATATACCCAATTAAAAATGAGTAAAATTTATACAAGGTAGTTTGGAGAGATTTTCACAATGAACAAAGCAAAGTGGGAAAAGGTGTATCTAACATTAACTTGGGTGTCTTTGTGAGTTTTTGCAAATGTTTCTGTGTAATTGTTTGAGTATGGAGAAACGTATCTGATTCAGGGTGGTAGAATTTGGGTTATGTTTTTACTCCCTTGTTCTTTTATCTGATATACACACACACAGAAGGATGAATTATTCACATAAATTTTCACGAAAGTTATTTAACTATAAAAAAAAAAGAAAAGCCTTTCTTCTCTCCTCTCCCTTCCTCTCTCCATCCCTCCTGCCATTTTTCTCCATCTCTGTCACTTCCACCTTATCCAAGCCCGCACTGTTTTTGTCAGGGTTACTGCAATAACTTGGTGTCTTTTGCCATCCATTCTCCACCCAGAAGCTAGAGTAAACATAAAAACATAAATCATACCTTCTCACTTTCCTAATTAGCCTATTCCGCCACTAGACTGGTTAAGTTAAACAAAAGGGATTTACTCAGAGGGATAATAAGTATCTTATAGAATGGTTATGAATGCTGGAGAACAGCCTTGGAAATAAGTCAGACACAATAGGAGCCAATTTGGCCCAAGATTTCTGGCCTCAAGAACTTGAGATTCAAGAGACTTATTTGGATTCATCACCCAGATGAATGCATTTTACAGTTACTTTTTTATCTGTCTCCTGCAACTCAGCTCAAAATTTTGACATTTAAGAGAAAAAGTCTGATTGGCTTAGCTTGAGTTACCTGAACATCTTTTATCTGTAGGAGTCGGGCACCTCCATTTTTGGACCTGTCAATATTTCTTGCAAAGGAGAAAAAGTAATTCCTCAGATCAAAGCTCCAGCTGTAAGAAGGGCAAAATTTAAATTAATTAATTGACAAGTAAATACTTAAAATAAATTCATTAAAATTAAAATGTCACTACAAATTTCCAAGTGACCCACACTGCCTCTTGAACAAAATGGAAAAGCATTGAATAAAATTATTTAGGCGACAAGATGAAGCTTTGGTGTCAAAGTAGACAGGTGGGAGGTGTGCTGTCATCACAAATATGCACCAAGGGAGTCATTCAGTGCTGACTAGCGGAGCCCTGGGATTCCTCAGAGGTGCCCCAGGGTGGCTTGGGCAGGAGGGTCAGCTTGAGCCGCTGGGCCTCCCCTCCTATTTTAACTGGTTCAGCCTGTTTTGTTCTTATTTTTTTTATGTAATGATATTCCACACGAGCTTCACTTTTTAAAAAAAGAGTTCTGCTGCTAAAACAAACATTGGAACAAGAAGAACAGAAAGTTTTCAAAACTACAGAACAAGGGGATAACATTCTAGACACGGAGCGTGCATAGTCTACAACGTCTTTTTATTTATTGTGAAGGAAAATGAGCTAAGGGTTAGCGTGCAGCTTCGCTGTGGAATAGTTTTTGTTAAATAGGTAACATATAGTCAGCTTAATGCTACAAATATTGCATTTATGTTGGTATAGTATCTTACAGTTTTTCAAAGACCTTTAATAAGCATTGGCTCATTTGGTCTTCATGGAAAGCAAGGAACCTAATGTTACCTCCAGCTATAAATGGGAAATGCAGGTGCTGAAAGATGAAGTCTCAATGGCAAAACTAGCACCCACCTGTCCTGACTCAGTATGTTATGTGTTATATCAATATTTTCGATTAAAAAATGGGTGAATTCTTTGTTTAGATAATAATTAAATGGAATCACAATGTTTAGAAACAGAAAAAGTGGAGCCTCTATGGTTGGGTTGGGGTGAAGGGTCTGGGGCTCCACACAGCCCTCCCTGAACACGAGTAGGACTCGCGAGGTCTCTGGGAAAAGTAATGCTCTGCGTTTCACAGTACAAAGACTATTGCCAGCTTAATTTTCCAGGGATTTAGTTGGCTCTCCCTCCCTCCATTTGCTCCACATCATACAGTACATTTTTCTGTGTGGCCTGGATCGCAGAGGTCAGCTGTAGTTAAGGAAGCAATGCAGGTGGCACTGTTAAGAAAACAGTCTGGGGACAGGAAGGCAAGATGCTTCTTTGGTTTTGTTTTCCTGAAGTTGACATTGATTTATGGTGGTGCCTAAAGCAAGGCATGGGATTCATATGCCACCATTTCTGTGTTATGAAAAGATACCAGGGGGCCTTTTGTAGAGTTTTTCTGTGTTAACCTGAGAAAGTCTCTCAAGATCTAAAATGCTCTCCTTCCAGACACAATTACAACAACATTTGAAAGAACATCCATGATCCTGACCAAAGCTGTTCTCACTTTTGCATGAATTCTTCATGGGTTCTTCTTCTGTATGAATAGCCCCTAACAAAATTATATAAATGTTTTCATATTTGCTTTATCTGAACAAGCCATGTTATAATACTCTTCTTCACCCACTTGTGATATGTAATTCAAGTTCACCATGCATATAGTGCATATACAAATACATATTCACATTCATGTTCATACTCCTATGTACACACTACTCAACTAAACCAAAACCAGGCCATAAAGGGTCTTCAGTTGTATCAAAACTAGTGTCATCTCTAGTGGTGGACTCAGAGCCTGGGATTAAATGTTGTTGGATTTCCAGTGCTATACAAAGAAGGGACAAACAGAGGAGTGGGAGGGAGTCAGTGGGATTTGATGACTTTTTGGATGTACAGAGTGGGGAGGAAAAGGTGACTCAGGGTTATGGAGTAGGAAGGCACGATAAGAAGCTCTTATAGAGGAGAACTGGCTGAAGTTTCACAGTTAGGGGCTGGCAGGAACTTAAAGGCAGGGACAGCAGTGGTTAGTGAGGTAGGTTGAAGGAGAAAAATGGAAGAAAGCTGAAAAAAACTTTATTTTGCATTCTGACTAGGAATGACTAGGAATCTGACTAGGAATGACTTTGCCTCTTATATGTAATATCAGTAATCTGATTGCAAATTAAGTTGATCAGATATTTGGATATTTTGTCACGTATAAATTGTGTGTGTGTGTGTGTTCATGACAACTATTTTTAACATGTTTACTATTCTGATGATGTAGGTATATCTTGCTAACTATGTGATAAACAAAAGAAAAGGGATGTTTTAGGAAGAAAAATGAATTTGGGGTGGTATATTAGTCAGGTTTCTCCAGAGAAACAGAACAAATAGGATGTATCTATATATGGAAAGAGATTTATTATAAGGAATTGGCTCATACAACTATGGAGGCTGGCAGTTCCAAAATATGCAAAGTGGGCCAGCAGGCTCAGAGCCAATGGTAAAGTTCCAGTTGGAAGACCAGCAGCCTGGAGATCCAGGAGAGCCAATGGTACAGATGAAGTCTGAAGACAGTCTTCTGGAGAATTGCCCCTTGCTCAAGGAGGAGGCCAATCTTTTTGTTCAATTAGGCTTTCAGCTGATTGGGTGAAGCCCAACCACATTATGGAGGGCAATCTGCTTTACTCAAAGTTTACCAATTTAGATGTTAATCTCATCTGAAAACTCCTGTGAAGTTGACACATAAAATTAACCATCACAGTCAGAAGCCATAAAGATATAGAAATGGAGATTATTTTAGGTTCCAGGAAGAGTGAGGAATATCTTAGGAATAGAAACATGTCCTATGGGTAGGCTGTGAGGAAGGCATCTTGGTTTGATGAAGTACAGTCCTGATGGTGGAAAATGTTAACAAGCATATCAGTACCTGGGGAGATTCTCCATGTGATACAAGTAGTCTTTAAGATCTATCAAGTGCTATACTTTACTTTGAATTCCAGTGTCTTTACTTTTATATTTTTAATGCTAGTCATAATGTCTTGCTTATGTTTCTTTCCACAGGGCCTAGATTAAATACATGTTGGTTACATTTTGAATATACTATAATTTACAACGTTTGACAGTTTAATGACAATTTCTTTCTTAAAGAGAGACTCATTCACTTCATTATAAACTTTATAAAGTATGTGTGGGAAAGAAGAGAGCTAATTGGTACAAAGCAGTGCTCTTGACTTAGGTTTTCTGATTGTAACCTCCCCACCCACAAACACTTTCTATTACAGGGAATATCAGTGGCTGTAGGGAAAAAAGAAGGAGAGAGTCAAACTAGCCTCACATTTTTGCACCCCCTTTATTCCATTAACTTCAACGCAAATGCCATCTTGAATTCTCTTATGATTTGGAATTTAGATGATGAGAAAATTTAATATTTAAATTTGAATATTTGGATATATATGTATATCTCATAATACCACCATGTGGCATGAAAGATATCATGTACTATTTCAGTTAGTGCCAGTCAATAGTTGAACCACATGCTCCTGGAAACTACTTAATGAATTTTCTCTTAGGTTTGCCCAAATCAAAAAGCTTTGCCCTAATACCCAAATGTTTCCTATGTTCCTGCATCCTTTCATATTCCTACCCTCCTCTCCATCTCCAGTGGCACTGCCAGCATCCTCCCACCTGGACCATTGCAACAGTCTTCCCGCCTCCATTTTGCTCCCCTCCAATCAACATTCTCCTGTGCTTCCAGCTTAACCCTGACAACCTTGAATCTGCCTTTGCTATACCCTGCTCCAAATTCCTTGGTGAGTCTCCATCATCTAGAGGAGAAAATCCAAATCCTAGCCCCTGTCTCTGCTGTTAGCCTCATGTTTTAACCCTCAAGTTTTATCTTGCTGCTACTACTCATTTACTCATTTCCATAATCTTTGTTGGCCTATAATACCTTCCCCTGTGCTGTCTGGCAAACTCCTATTCTGTTTCAAATCTCAATTCAAGTGCTCAATATATTTAACTTTTATATTTGAATCCCTTCATGCCTGTGGCTAGATTTACATTCTCTTCTGCTTTAGTATGGTGTTGATGAAATTAGACATAATGCCACATGGCTATAAAAATATCACATGATCTCGAAATCATTTTTATGCATCTCTCTGTTATGTTCTGAACTATGAGCTCTTTGGGGGTCTACATGTTCTGTGTCTTCATATTGCTAGCATCTAACAGAATCCTTGGCACATAACAGGGACTGAATAAATACTTGCTAAATGAAAGAATGAATGACTATTCTCTACCTCTTTTTACAGTTACAACTCACAATTGAAAACTTGTATATTTATGGGCAATGCTTCATCTTACACCCATGGAAGTTATTGAAAAGACTGTGAAAAATGATAGTTAACTGTAAGTTAACAGTAGAAAGAAGAAATTATGTGTCCTCTTCTTCCCATCCCTACCTTTCTGTAGCACTATGGCAGCCTTTTTTGGTTCAGGAAAGGACATTTTTCCCTTCAAAGTGGTTTTGCCTCCAACATTGCTTCACTACTGACCTAGGAACTGTTTAGGAGCAAGAAGGAATGAAAGAAAACTTAATTACTGTACCAGGAAGTTTGAAGATAGAGAAAGCAGTAGGTCAGTTATGATCGTGCTTATTACTAGACACTGGTTTTCACTGTTAAACTAACAAAATAAAATTCCCAAGTGGTTCTTTCTCACAGTAATTCCCTTCCAGTTCTGGAGTGATGGATGCAGATGTGTGACATGGAAAGATTTGAAACAGACAGCCTGCTAGTAACACCAGATTCTCTGATTTCTCTTAGATTCCACTTCACTCCTATTTCTTAATTTTCTCATTTTCTGTTTTTGTGTTAAATTGGGCAGCAGAAATAAGTCATTGGAGCAACATATTTGAGGAAGAACCTGATTTCCTTCCTATTTGCTTAGAAGTACATTTACAGATGCTCACACATAGCAAAATGATGCATCAAGATTGGAAATAATTAAGGATTCAGATTTACGTAAGGGTGATAAAATTTTATGACGTTTTCTTTTGTGGGGAGGTTGGCGGGGAGGTCTTGCAAGTATAGCTGCACATGTTCATCACCTTTGAGTCACAGTTTTGCTCGCCGTGGCTTCTGGGGGAGCAAAGTGGAAATACACTCTTATGGCTGACCAAGTTCCCTGCAATGTGTACAGCAGAGACTTACCGGTTATCTTATAATTAACTTGGCTCCCGGCTCATTGCCTTCAGAGTGAGCTAATCTGTGCTTGAATGCTGTACAACCTACTATAAATGATAGTTCTCAAGGCAGCCTGTGTATTAGCTCAGCCTGGTCTCTGTTTCCAAGTTATTCTTTCTTGGTATCTTCTGGGATAAATTAAGGCTGTTTGTCTACTACTCCTGAGGTAAGTTAACTTAATGGGTCATGAGCTTCCTTCCAGGCATCCTGCCAGAGGTGTCATGGATAAGGGAATATGGGATGAAAGACTGAAAATGAGGATGGGTGTGCATGTGGGAAGAAATGAATCTCAAAGTTTCTCACTGATGCAAGTCCAGGATTTTTAAGGACATGAGTAATTCTGTGTCTTTTAAAGTCCAACCTATAAACACAGGAGTTTCTGGCTAACAGATAGAACTAGAATTCAAGGATGAAACTCACTAATAGCAAGCCATGATTTGTTGCCTTTATAGAATAAGGTCAGCATGATTGCACTGTAGCCCTGAGTAAATGTATTTCTTAAGAATCGTCTGCTGTGTTTTAGGATTTGAAGGAAGTTGATTCTCAGAGGCCATGGCCAACGTTTTAGGAAATTAATATGCTAGGACTTGTCGCCAAATTGTATATATTTTCTTAAAAATATACCACTCTTTAAAGTTAGTATTATTGTTCTCATTTTATATGTGAGAAAATTAAGGTATTCATATAGGCAAAGAGACTGCCCATAAAATAAGTGGCAGGCTTATAATTCAAATTCTATTCCGCCTGACCTCAAAGCCAAATTCTTTATTCCACACCATTAATAATCATTTGACAAGAAGGGGTTTGTCCCTCAAGTTGCTTACTCTGGTTTCAGTGGTGATCTCTGTGTCTAGGCAAAATGTGCCATTGACCACAAAGCCTACAAATTGTTAATCACATCAGTGTTCAGCTTATTGGCTCTACCACCTTGCCCTGCTGATAGGATAGGCTCCAAGTCATTCTTTGGGTGAGGTTAAAGAAGTTGATTTTCTGAATACAGATTGACAATGCTTGGTTACCTGTTTCTCTTCAAGTTATAAGATCGTGGCCTTAAGCCAGTGATTCACTCTGGCTTAACCTTAAAATGATCTGCGAAACTTAAAAAAAGAGAAAAATCCATGTCTGCACATTGCCTGCCCCCTCCAAACAAACACCAAAGCAGATTCTGATTTATTCATTCTGGGGTATATACTAGGCATCAGTATTCTTTTTTAAGCTCCCTACATGGCTCTAAAATGTATCCAGCATTGAGAACTGATTTTTCCATTACGTAAGTAAGCGCCCTGCTTATTCCAAAGCAATTGTATTGGCAAATAAAAATTGGGTAAAAGAATGAAAAAAGATTGTATTTGTTTTTAACTCTAAGAGAAATTTTGAAAAACCAGGATATTGGTTAGTTGCTTCCCCATAAAAAGAAATAAAGCAAGATTGTGGAAATTTGATTCAATCCAATAAATGTTTGTAGGTGCCATAGAGGATACAAATAAACAATGAGTCTCTTTCTTTAATGGATTAAAACCTAGTAGAGTATATAAAATGTACACATAAATAACCACACTTCTGTATAAACTTTGTCAAGCCTGTCAATAATTGTTCCATGAATTATAAAATGTACAATTATATTGTTTCAAAGAGAAGGAATGGATTAATAGTGTTAGAAAGCAAGGCATATTTGGAAAAGCAGTTAGGTCAGTATGGCTAGAGTACAGGGATCAAAGAAGAGAATGGCAGGGGATGAGATTGGAAAGGGGCAATACCTAGAACACCAAGTATTATCTTTTATCTTCTGTCTCTTATTTATCTATTAAAAACACACAGATTTCTTTCTTTTCCTTTTATTTGCTCTCATTTTTCCCTCTTCCATCTCTTGATTGATTGATTATAATAATTAGGTTAGGGCCTCCCTGGTGGCGCAGTGGTTGGGAGTCCGCCTGCCGATGCAGGGGATACGGGTTCGTGCCCCGGTCTGGGAGGATCCCATATGCCGCGGAGCGGCTGGGCCCGTGAGCTATGGCCGCTGGGCCTGCGCATCCGGAGCCTGTGCTCCGCAACGGGAGAGGCCACAAGAGTGAGAGGCCCGCATACCGCAGAAAGAAAAAAAAAAAAAAAAAAATTAGGTTATTAATAATGACAATAATAATAGTAGTAGCTTTTTTGGGAGGTGGTTTCTAAATGCCAGTCACTATTATCTGATCAATTTAATCCTCACAACAATCCTAACATTATATAATATTATCATTCTCATCTTGTGTATGAGAAACCAGAAGCCCAAGGACACAGATCTGATAAAAAGTAGAACTGAGTAAGGTGATACAAGTGTTAGGGGACTCCATTGTGGAGTCAGAAATTAGGCAAAGTGGCCTAGGTAAATGGAGAGCTTTGGGAGGGCAGGGGGAGTAGCAGTAGGACACTGTCTTGCCATTGGGGTCAAAACCGTTCTCCTTTCTCCCTTGCTTCCCCTTCCATCTGGCTTAATAGGTCACAGTGGAAATCAAAACATGGCGCTGGATTCCATATATATGTGTTAGCATACGGTATTTGTTTTTCTCTTTCTGACTTACTTCACTATGCATGACAGACTCTAGGTCCATCCATCTCACTACAAATAACTCAATTTCATTCCTTTTTATGGCTGAGTAATATTCCATTGTATATATATGTGCCACATCTTCTTTATCCATTTATCTGTCAATGGACACTTAGGTTGCTTCCATGTCCTGGCTACTGTAAATAGTGCTGCAGTGAACATTGTGGTACATGACTCTTTTTGAATTACAGTTTTCTCAGGGTATATGCCCATGAACCTAGGGGCAGGACAGAAATAAAGATGCAGACATGGAGAATGGACTTGAGGACACGGGGAGGGGGAAGGGTAAGCTGGGACGAAGTGAGAGAGTAACACTCACATATATACACTACCAAACGTAAAATAGATAGCTAGTGGGAAGCAGCCGCATAGCACAGGGAGATCAGCTCGGTGCTTTGTGACCACCTAGAGGGGTGGAATAGGGAGGGTGGGAGGGAGACGCAAGAGGGAGGGGATATAGGGATATATGTATACATATAGCTGATTCACTGTGTTATACAGCAGAAACTAACACACTATTGTGAAGCAATTATACTCCAATAAAGATGTTAAAATTAATAAATAAATCAGGTTAATGTGTATTTGATGTTTGCCTTTACAGTATCTGTTTGTACTGTATCTTTGTATTATATTGAAAGGAAGAGTAAATTTTACCTTTTATGGGTGACTGCTAATAGAAAAGAATAATTTGGAAGTATGTTAAGTTACATGTGAATTAATGGTTGAGAAATTATTTTATTGGTTTTGAAGAGGAAAGAATTTGTGGGGAGGCTACCAGCCACCTACCTCTTATAGTGAGTTAGGGCACAGTCTTCTAAGCCACATAGCCCTGGGGCTGAACCCCACCTCTGAAGTTTACTAGCTGTTCAACCATTGACCAACTGCTTAAGCTCACTAACTTCAGTTGTTTTCATCTGAAAAATGGGGATTAAGTGGACTAAATAGACTTTTTTCCAGTCATAGTGACATAAGGCCACCAACAACATCCACCCACAAAGGAGATCAAGGAATTGGGACATCCTTTATTTCATTGCCATATTTTGAGATAAGAAAATAACTGTTCTCTTGCTGTTTAAGTTCAAATTTCTAGACCAATTAAGAGGCCTACCAGAAGGCATGCAGGTTGTCTGCAACTTTAAGAAGGGGAGGAATCCCTAGATGCCATTTCCCTCCTTGTGAGTGTTATAAACACAGGAGTGTATAAGGAAACACACCCTTCTTGTTGTCTTCTTGAGCCCTGCTCCTCTAGTTAATGTGGCTCTAGACATTCCTCCTACTGCTTGACAAATTGATTCCTCCTGACTGCACATCGGCTGGTCCTGATTTGCAGTGGGTACCCTCTGTAGATTACAATCCTAGAGGAATTCTAGAAATAAATGGTATGTTTGCTTTTCTTAAAAAAAAGGGATTTGACAAACGCTCTGGAAATACCCATGAAACCATCATAACCTTTGACCTCTGGTGGATTAGCTCCCAAAGCCCTCAAGAATGAATGTGCCATTCAGACTTAGAGATAACTCGTGTGGAAAAATGTTACATACATAGATGGGTCATAAAAATGACCCTTTGGGGCCTCCCTGGTGGCGCAGTGGTTGAGAGTCCGCCTGCCGATGCAGGGGATACGGGTTCGTGCCCCGGTCTGGGAGGATCCCATATGCCGCGGAGCGGCTGGGCCCGTGAGCCATGGCTGCTGAGCCTGCGCATCCGGAGCCTGTGCTCCACAACGGGAGAGGCCACAGCAGTGAGAGGCCCGTGTACCGCAAAAAAAAAAAAAAAAAAAAAAAAAAATGACCCTTTAGATTCAGCTGCTTTGTGACTCCCTTATATTTTTATATTACTCTACAGTTTATAAAAGTCCTGCATATGCATTATTTAATCCCCCCAAAATTCTTGAGAGAGATACAGGGTGTTGTTAGTATCCCTTTTCAAACAAAGAGAGATTGAGGGAGGTTAATAGATCATTCCAAAGTGACTCAGCTAGTACCTATCTAAAGGAGTTCGACAAAGATCTCTCCTATGTCATAAAAACTATTGTGTAAATATAACTTCACAAGTCAGAATAAAACCACACTTATTTTGCTAGGATTTGTGCTAGATACTAGAAATAAGAAGCAGGTTAATTTTCCTCAAATCCATTCATTGAAAGTCAATTTGCCTATTGATCAATTTGCTGATTTTCATCAAGTATGTCAAATATGTGCTTTTCACCTAAAAGCTTTAAAATGAATGAAGTCAAAATATAAAATACATTTTAAAAAATATTAACAAAAATTTTGCTTGTATGTCATGAGAGAAATCAGTCAAAGGGTTGTAAAAAATATGAACATATTGACGTAACAGAATTTCATAAAAAATAAAAATTTCCTACATCGAATACTATTTTTCCCACCTGGAAACCTTAGGGAATGAAAATATCTGAGCTATTTCTAGCAAATTAAAACCTAATATAATTATAGAGCACAGAATTTATATTCACACATATCTGAAAGAAATCAGTTTTTACTTAAATGTAACAAACATTTAAATTTTCAAAAGATTAGCCCAGCACTCTGGAAATACAACAAACAGGCTTAGTCCCCGCTTTCATTGCCTAACAGTCCAGTGGGTAAGGCAGATTTTAATCAAATAGTCACACTCATGAATGTAAAAGCATAAATGGAAAAAAAGGGAAGTAACAGTAACATAAAGAGAAGAGAGGATCAAGGAAGTTTTCCCTGCAGAAGGGACATAAATAAAGATCTGAAGAATGTATAAAAGTTAATTGAGGAAGTCTGGAAATACATCCCTAGCATAAATTTTAGTTACTTTTTAATCTTTACATTAGCAGGGTCTGGGAACTTCATTGCCACATTTATTTGGATTTATAATGAATGTAGTTGTTTCTACTGTGGCCAGCACTACATGCTTTTCCATTTTCTTTTTACGAAGGATCCAAATGCAGATTCACTAATGATGTTGTTAGAAATTATTTGCATTTCAACTTGTAAATTTTTCAGAGACTTGTACTAACTTGTTTAGCTGGGCTTCAGTTAACATAAAGGAGTGGACTGAACATATTCATTTGACTGAATTAGATCCTAAATTTGATAATAACCAGCTCAATCACTGGTTTCTTTAAACCATACTCAAGCTTCATAACTTTCCTATATACCTACCTCTCACTTGAAGAATAGGGTTAAATATGTTTTCCACCCATATTTGTAAAAATAGTGAAATAACAATATATAGGCAACTATAACAAAATAAAGGAAATTGAGGCCTTTAAAGAATGGTGATAACCATGGTAGCAAATAGAAATTTTGTCTATAATATTCAAATTCATAAATATTTTTACTCATGAAAAGAACTGAATATCTTTTCTATTTTACTTTTGGAAAATGAATTTTCTTTTATTTCCCTGGGTTTCAGGAACCCAAAACAAAACAGAATAATGACATCTCAAGTACAGTATTAAATTGCTCCATTTGGCGGATACGCTAGTTCTCTTTTTAGCCTTTTCGTGAAGCTAGGTTGTTTTTAAAATAATCATCCTTTCATTGGCAAGATTAATGTTCACTGTAATTTGCATATTTTATAGGTACACAGCACATGTGAAATACATTTTTCTCAGGGAGAAACATGTACTAACATTGGAGATGTTAGTACAATAACAGAAAATATACTGTTACAAAAAAAAAAGAAAATATACTGTTACATTGAAGTACGTTGTATTATTGGAGTGACATCATCAAGATGGCAAAATAGGTCATTCCTGACTTTGCTCCCCCTCATAAAGAGAACAACTAACAACTGTTTAATAGCAAGATACCAGTGAAAGAATCCTTGAACCTGGGGGTGAGGCTGAAGCACCCCTCTGCACCACAGAGACCAAGACAGTTGGCATTTGAGGGTAAGAGAAGCAGCTACACATTGACTGTTTTGCCCCTCCCCCAGGCCAGTGCAACTTCATGCAGAGAGGTTTCTGCTGAGCCTCTGATTCCTACAGTGAGAAAAGAGAACCCAGGGGGGATGACCAGAGTCCCACCAGTATTGGGGTTGCTTTGTGGGAACCCCTGTCCTGATCTCTTACTACAGAGATTATGGGGGTGGGGGGAGTCTGCAGGGTTCAGCCACTGCTAATCTGAGCATGACAGAGAAGGTGGGGAGGGGCTTACAACAATGAGCCCTTGGATCTTGGCAGAGTTCCTACCCGCATTACCAAGTAGTAATCTCAGTTAGTGGCTTTGCTCATCTGCAGAACCAAGTAGTAGGTGCACTCTGATGAAGAAGCTTGGTGGGTTCAGATCTGCCTGCTTTGGATCCTTAAATGGGGAGACTCCTAGAAGAAAACACAGGAGAAAAGCTCCTTGACATAGGTCTTAATAATGATTCTTTGGATATGACACCTAAAGCATAAGCAACAAAATGAAAAACAAGTAAGTGGGACAACATCAAACGAAAAAGCTTCTGCTTAGCAAAAATAACCATCCACAGGGTGAAAAGACAACCTATGGAATGGAAAAAAATATTTGCAAACCATATATCTCATAAGGGGTTAATATCCAAATTATACAAAGAACTCAAACAACTCAGTTAAGAAAACCACACAAATAACCTAACTAAAAATGTGTAAATGACTGGAACAGACATTTCTCCAAAGAAAATATAGGAAAGGCCAAGAAGTACATGAAAAAATGCTCAACATGCCAGTCATTAGGGGAAATGAAAATTAAAAACACAAAAAGATATCACCTCACACCTGTTAGAATGACTATCATCAAGAACACAAGAGAAAAAAAACACACACACACACACACAAGAGATAACAAGTGCTGACCTGGATGTGGAGAAAAGGGAATCATTGTGCATTGTTGGTGGGTTTGTAAATTGGTGTATCCACTATGGAAAACAGTATGATCCTCAAAAAATTAAAAATAGAACTACCATATTAGCCAGCAATTCCACTTCTGGAGTATATCTAAAGGAATCAAAACACTAAATGGAGAAGATATCTGTGACACCATCTTCATAGCAGCATTGTTTACAATAGCCAATTCATGGAAACAACCTAAGTGTCCATTGATGGATGAATGGATTAAGAAGTTATGATATATATATATATATGTATATATATAATTTTATGATTTCCTCATAAAAAATGAGGAAATCCTACTGTTTACGACAACATGGATAGAACTTGAAGGCATTATGTTAAGAACATATAAGTCAGAGAAAGACAAATGCTCTATGATCTCACTTATATAAGGAATCTAAAACAAACAACCAAACTCACAGAAAAAGACATCAAACTTGTGGTTACCAGAGGTGGTGGAAGGTGGGGGAAGGGGGACTTGGAGGAAGGTTGTCAAAAGGTATAAGCTTCCATATATAAGATAAATAAGTACCAGGGATGTAATGCACAGCATGATGACTATAGCTAACACAGCCATATGATATACAGGAGAGGTGTTAAGAGAGTAAAGGCTAAGAGTTCTCATCACTTGGGGAGAATTTGGATGTTAGGTAAATCTATTGTAATCATTACAGACTATATGTAAATCAAACCATCACGCTGTACACCTTAAACTTACACAGTGATGTATGTCAAATATTTCTTAATAAAACTGAAAAATGTCATATTATTGTGTAAAATTGCCCTGCTTTTATTATCTATATTTTTAGCATTTGTGTTTTTAATACCATCATAATTATTATGAGATTGAAATTTTAAATTCTAAGCAAGATTATCAATTTGTGATATATTTCTTGAGTTTTTGCCTCATATTGAAGCTTCATATTTTATATCATATTCTTTACTTACATAATTTCTTATTTATTAATGAAGACTCTTAATAGTACAAAAACCAGTATGCCTAAAACTTCTTGCTACCAGCAGTCGACACTTGTTAATTATGCGGGAGAGATAGCACACAATAAAAGAGAAACCTACTTTCTAAATGCCGAAATTTTACTTATAAGCGAAGAAGATCAGTGTGAATTGCTGGGAGACTGATTAAAATAGAAAGGACGATGTATAGTGAATAATATTGTAATATTTTTACTACTGTTGGAATCATTTAACAGAAGTGTTCCATAAAAATCCCACCACAGAATCAAGATGCTAATGTTACACCTCGTTTATTGCCAGCGTATTCAGTGACATTTTATAATGTACATCTGTCAGCCAGAGATATAAATGAATGAGGTGAACCATACAATTTATCCTCAGGAAGTTCCATTAAAGCCCCCAAAGTATAATATTTATGAGGTCAGAGTCAATTAATCAGATAGCTGTATTTGCTTATCAGCTCAGCAGGCTCTCTGTTGCGCCAAATTGTTGCATTTGAAAATCTTTCATATTTGGCAAAAGAGTGAGTTTGTATGTGCTACATAAAAGCTATTTTGTAAATCAATTACTTTAGTAACAGGAATGTATTCAGTAGTAATTCATGGTCTAAGTGGAGAGAATGCAAAATATGTTCTTATCAGAAATGTTTTATCTCAGTAGGAGTCCTAAATATTCTTTACGACCTATGGTGGTCTTATTTATCCCACAGTTTACTGAATGAAAGGCAGTTATGAAAGAAATACAGGCTTGTGCTTGTTCAGCATGGTAATTCAAACTTTGGGTGTGGTAAAGTCGTAGAAGATGGTGGCAGAAGCAGAGCACATATTGCTGTTGAAAACAATCAGGGCAGAAATGGACAAGGACCATAAGAATTTTATAGTAGATATGTCCGCTGTTCTGATAAAGAAGGGGCATGTGTAGTTAACCTCAGAGACTATAATAAATGACAGTTGCTGTGTTATTCACAGTGAGCTCCTAGCTTCTCTGCCTGGAAAGCAGGTCTCAGAGCAATTTTAGAAATGGATGCTTAGAGGAATTCTTATGGTAAAAATATAATATCTCTTTCTTAATTAAAAAATTTTTTTCCTGCACTAGAGGAGAGAGAACAGAGACCATGAAGACTGATATTCTATTAATAAAAATCCTAGTAATAATTCTTTTCCATGATTTGGCAGCCTGGATAGACATTAGAAATTATGGAAAAGGATTGTGTGTAATACAGAAATTTAGTCAAGAGACAATATACTAATTGTATCAAGCCCAGGAATTTACATTAAACTCCTATCATTTGCCCAGACAAGTCCTAGGTATTGTCTACACATATGAGGAGATGTGTATATGTGTAGGGCTGGGGGTTGAGTACAGTGAACCAGTGTGTGCCCACAGATACCCACAGTTGTGCAATGAATGCAGTCTGTTAATATAACCCAGATAAGCTGGGCTGCTTTATAATCCACTTAACATGACATTGTATTAAAAGAAAACAGAAAAACAAACATATCACAAGTGACTTATTAAAGATAGCAAACTAAAAATATTTCTACCTCGTATCCTTTCTGAAACAAGCTAAAAAACAGTAAAAAAGAAAAAAAAGCATAAGAAAAAACCCTCCTTAGTAAAACTAGGGACCCATTGTTGCCATTATGTGATGTAAGTTTCATAAGGAGAGAGATCTTCATTTGTTTGCTTTAGCAGTGTATCCTCAGAACCTAGAAAGTGATCAGCAAATGTTTGTCAAATAAATGGACTCTAGTTTTTAATAGCATCATATGCCCTTTTAACTTAATTGCACTCAAGTAGGAGGAAAATCCTTTTTTGTATTCCTTTGCTTTTCGCTCCTTCAAACTATGTCACTGAAATGATGTGGCAGGAGTTTGAAGTCCCTAATACATTATCTTTTACTCAAAGTGGCAAGGTTTAGAGTTTTAGAGTAGCTTCTGGAGTATACTAGATTTCCTACATACAGATCATGTTAAGAGTGGTGGAGCTGCATGAGGGAAGGGCATGCCATCCCCCAGCATGGCAAAGAAGAGAAATCATAAGAGCCAATCAACTTTGCACTGCTGAGCAGAAGGTGAAGAGAAATAGTTAAGTGCTAAATCACCACCCATACTCAATATATATATATACATATATATATATATATGTATATATATATATATATATATACATATATATATATATAAAACTCAGGAATACGTCCGGTTCACCGCATCTGTTGTAACATCGAATTCACGATGACCTGAGTTAATGCCCTCTCCCAGGGCAGAGGCCATTGGACAATTTGCACATGTGAAAAAACATACCTGACAAGAGGCACCCTTTTTTCAGCCCAAACTCATAACTTCGGCACATTTCCACACCAAGGAGAGGCTTGGGCGAAGTATCTCTGTTTTGAAATATACATGCTAAATTGTTTTCCTTATAGTAATATGTTCTGACCTTGTGGGACTATGATTTTTCCAAATATATTCAAGTTACTTGGTGCAAAAATAATTAGCTTTCAGAGATGTCAGTGTTTACTTAAGAGGGAACATCACGCTTCTTTATCTGATGCTACAATTCAGAATCTTTCCAGTTTATCCTTCCTGATAAATTAGGTTCTATTTCAATAGTTTTAACTTTTCTGAGATGACTGTATATTTTATTTCTGCAGCAAGTATGCAGTAACCCCAGATTTAGCATGTTATAATCCATTAAAATTTTTATATGTTTACACTAAAATCTACTTCTGTAACATTCTAAATTCTTTTCGCTTGTACACATGAAGAAAGAAAACTTTGGAGATGCAATAAAAATATCTGAAATGACTTGCAGTGGAAATGGCAGATATCTAAATAAAAGACAAATATGTAATTTTAACTGGACTGACATCAATAATCAAAATGCCAATGACAAAGTAGTAAAAGAAGAAAAAAAGGAAGGGAAAGACAGCAGAGCTTCAAGGAGAAAACTTTCAGAGCTGGCATTGTACTGTATTCTGTGATTCCTTGCTGTCGTTCATTAAGTGAATAGAGGAACTCCATGTACATTATTAGGCACTTTTGCTTTCAAATTATCTGCTGTCCCCTGGGTTCATTTCCTTTCAAAGTCAGGAGAAATGTTTTAGTAGTTTGTATCTTTTAATCCCAGACCCCTATCTTGCCCTTTCCCCTCTTTCCTCTCTGCATTGGTAACCATAGTTTGTTCTCTATATCTGTGTGTGTTTTGCTATTATATACATTTATTTGCTTTATTTTTTAGATTTTCCATATAGGTGATATCATACAGTATTTGTCTTTGTCTGACTTACCTCACTAAGCATAATATTCTCTAGGTCCATCCATGTTGCTACAAATGGCAAAATTTCATTCTTTTTTATGGCTGAATAATATTCCACTGTATATATATATATACATATATATATATATATATATATATATATATATATATATACACACCACATCTTCTTTATCCATTCATCAGTTGATGGACACTTATGATGCTTCTGTATCTTGGCTATTGTAAATACTGCTGCTGTGAACACTGGGGTGCATGCAACTTTCAAATTAGTGTTTTCATTTTTTCTGGGTATATACCCAGGAGTGGAATTGCTGGATCATATGGTAGTTCTGTTTTTAGTCTTTTGAGGAAACTCCAACTTCATGACACACTTGACCCTCAGTTTTTGAGCACTAATTTCACTTACTAAGGCAACTAGAACTTCTGGGAGAATAGGTAATACTATATCTTCAGGCAGAATAAATACATATGGACCTGAAAGACTTTACTGCAAGAAAGCAAAGATATTTTCATAGATGTTTGGTGTGTGCTGTGTTGAAAAGGGCAAAGAGGCTAGCACAAAAAGAAGTCTATTAGTGGCCAAACTCAAAATTTGAGCATCAGAAAGATAAAAATTATAGCCAATTGGAACAAATAAGGATTTAAAGAAGCTATATGGCTGTGATTATACTAAGATGGGGAAACTAACACAAAATGATAAAAAGTATTTGTAATGTACTTGAGTTTCTAATGTCATCTATAGGAGATGCTATTTATTGTGTAATCAAATGACATGTATTATACTCTATAGTTTTGATTGTAGTCAATCAAAAGATTATAAAATACATAGATGGATTTTTTAAATAGAAAATGAAAATGCAGAAAGACATATAAAATATGAAAGAATTTTGCATGAAGAGTTTGGCTTTCCCTGTGCTTCTTGTAACAAAATCATCATAGCTCTTTTTGTGGACTAGTATAGTAACTTATACTTTTGTTACTCAGCCTGTAAAATTGTGGTAGTCTTCCATGAGACAAAATTTAATACTGTTGTGAAATGTCATGTGGTTGTCTGGAAATGAAAGTTTATGCAGAGAACTGAGTCCAAGATTGTGGTGTGGCAAGGACATAATAATCAGGGAAGGTGGTGGTAATATATGCCCCCTTTTGGGGAAAGAGTAACTGCCTTTCATACATTTCTATGGGGAGTTGGAGTTGTGTCTCTAAATAACAATCTTTGGTCACTTCAACCTCAAGACTTCTTTTAGGGGCTTGTTTGGTTTGTGTCTGCCTTGTTGCTGAGACTCTTTGGGGGCAGTTTGTATGGAAAATTACAGGATTTTTGGTGGGGGGAGAGGAGTGTGGTGGGACAGGGCGGAAATGCTTATTCCTCATTCCTTATATTTTCTTCCATATGGAAGGGGCGATTCTTGCTTGGACATCCCTGGCCTCGCTTATGCTTCAGTCATTCTTTGCCTGGGCCGGGGGATGGCATGAATTAGATTGCTGAGATGGAAAGGAGAAAACGGGCATGTAGAGCCCAGCCTCTTCTGCTTGCATTCTACTCTAAGGAGTAGATTGTCAGTAAGGTACAAGTGTTACCTGCTCATTAATGCACAAGTCTTCCCTGGGCTGTACCAATCCTCCTTCTCTGTGGAGGCTGCCTGCTCCAGGCCAGCCTTGCCTATGACTGTACAGGAGTTTGATGGCGTGATTCATTATTAGTAGGGACACCTTCCCAAAGATAGAAATCACGTTCTACAGCCTGTCCTTTATTGGGAATACAGGTGCCCGCATATTTCAACAACTATGATGTACTTGTCATACTTGTCATTTCTGAAATTGCAAACTGCCTTACAAACCATGAGGTACTCGATTTTGGGAAACACAGTACCTCGGTCTTTCATCTACCATATCTTTGTCTTATTTCATAATTTGTTCAGATCCTGGGTAGGAAAAAAAGGCTGCTCTTTTTTGGGGTCCAGCAGATTCTAACAGATATGTAACAAGAGAAAAAAAAGAAAAACAAAACAAGAATTGAGTAAAATCCTAATTAAAGAAGAAGCCAAAGTGTTTAATCTGCAGGATATTTTTGATCCTACCCAGAGAACATTCCCAAGTAGAACACTTCAGCCACCAAATAGCAAGAAAGCTTGAATTTATTCTGACACAGCAATGGAAAAGACAGTGGAAAACCCTGAAAGGAACATGACACATTTAGAAACCAGAAACAGTAGATGGGGGTTAGAAAGTATGCCTTCCTGATAAAAGACATGGGGCTTGTTAAGAGCATACTATATTTTGGAAGAATGAATTGGGGAGTTGATAGTATATGTAGTTTAATAAGTGGATTACAATAATAAGATATCCTTTTTTCTACTAGCATTGAACTAATGTATCAAAATAATATTGTGAAAAAAGAAATGAGGCAAGGACATGCAGAGAAAAACCACCGTATACTCTTTTCTTATGGAGAGACAATAAAGAATGAAAAGATGCTTTCAGAGACTGAGGTTTGTTGAACTGAGAGAATTGATCAGAAGTGAAACTCAGAAGGGAAATATATTTTGCAGGGAATGAAAGGCATACAGGCTATCTGGGGGAAACAAACAAAAGTTAAAAGATCATTAATAAATTCAAGGGAACTATACTGTTCAGCCCCACCTTAAGAAAAAATAGAAGGGGAAAACTCTAACATAAACAACAAAAATACATCAAGAACAATAATAACAACAAAAAAGCAAGACAGAAACCACCTAGCAAGGGTAGAATATTTCTGTTCTTTTGATCACAACATTTTATGAATTTGACAACATAGGGAAAGTTAAGTAAGATGAAGGTTTCAGTAGTGACTGCACTGGGCAGAATCTGCTGGACTGTCAACAGGGCAACAGGAGGACCTACTGTACAGCACAGGGAACTCTACTCAGTACTCTGTAATGACCTATATGAGAAAAGAATCTCAGAAAGAGGGGATATATGTCTAGGTATAACTGACTCACTTTGCTGTACAGAAGAAACTAACACAATATTGTAAATCAACCATACTCCAACAAAAATTAAAAAAACAACCCCCCCAAAAAACAGAGCAAAAGGAGTCTTCCCTGTAGTAATGCCATTATAATGAGGAAAGCCATATGCAAACTTTAAATATTTATTTATTTTATTTATTTATTTTCTTTCTTTTATTTTTTTTTTGGCCGCGTCAGGTCTTAGTTTCATCACGCAGCCTCTCTTGTTGAGGAACGCGAGCTCAGTAGTTGTGGCGTATGGGCTTAGCTGCCCCGTGGCATGTGAGATCTTAGTTCCCCTACTAGGGATCGAACCTGCGTCCCCTGCATTGGAAGGCGATTCTTTACCACTGGACCACCAGGGAAGTCCCTGCAAACTTAAATTAGAGGTAGAATCCAAATGGTCTCCTGAAACCCACCTGAGCAGAACTCCAAGTTGGTGTTTGGGAAAGATTTGTGCCACAGACAAAGGGTGCAGACATGAAGGAAAGAATCCCAGTGTATACATAATCCAAGCATGTACTCAGAAAGAATCTGAGAATGTAACTTGAGTCTACATAAATACAAGTTGTCCCTCACAGACTAGGTCAAAATCTCCATGTACCTGTGAGGTCACATTGTTCTATCTTGTCTGCTAGCCAGTATCTATACCTAGAAAGACAGCTGGACTGAGAAAACAAGATTTCTGTTCATTCACTTGATTCAGGACCAGAGGTATATTAACAGCCTGTTTTGGCCAGCAGGACTGAGTCTGCCAGGGAATTTTCTGAGCATAGAATAGAGATTACACAGAAACTACATCTTGCTTAACTTTGAAGCTTCCAGAATGAATGTGTCATATATATAGTAGAGAGTTATTGCACATATTGTGAATTGAATTAGCTGACAGCAATTAGGACAGAGCTCCGGAGGAATCGGGAACAGGGTTCATACACTTGATGGAAGATGAATGGAAGGAGGCTGGCATAGCACTTTATGTGGTCGCAGATCTAAGTGCCTGTATAGCCTTGGAGGTAGGAAAGATGTCACTGATTGAGGGGCTTGTCATATGTGAATTTAGTTCTGCCTACCTCACTCTTTAATGAGGACCTGTATACTCTAGTGGGTCAATTTAACTGCTGTATTTAAACTATCATTTCATCATGTTTAGAGAACAGTACTGTCCATAGTCAATGAGGGCTTCCCTGGTGGCGCAGTGGTTGGGAGTCCGCCTGCCGATGCAGGGGATGCGGGTTCGTGCCCCGGTGCGGGAGGATCCCACATGCCGCGGAGCGGCTGGGCCCGTGGGCTATGGCCGCTGGGCCTGCGCGTCTGGGGCCTGTGCTTCGCAACGGGAGAGGCCACAGCAGTGAGAGGCCCGCGTAACAACAACAACAACAACAAATAGTCAATGAGATTTAATCGTAGGCAAGATCGTAGGCTTTCTGGGTTGAACAAAATAGGTAAGGCCATAGTGCAGAGCATGGAATTTTTAGGACGAACATTCTAGTATTATAGTCAATCATAGTATTTCTGGGGAACATGGATTTGGGGTCAAAAGATCAAGTTTGTATCTGGAAAAAATGAGTTATTAAAAGAAATAGGGTGATTCTTACGGTTCTTATCTTTCAGGAAATATAAATATAATACTGTGGGAAAGATGGGACTTTCAGATGTTTTTCTATTCTGAAATGGTCTCTGTTTAATAGGTCTTAGCAATTCCTTTTCCCATACTTTGATGCCTCTCTGGCCACCATGAAGGCTGATCAGAGGGATTTAGCAAATACAGTCTTTGCTTGAACAGGGTTAATGTCTCCACAAAGTGACTTGTGAGGTACTCAATTCTGAATTTGTTGGCATACTGGAGAAACTGGAGCACTAATGTTAGAAAGAGTGGCAAGGGGAGATTCAAATCAGACAAAATAATGGAACTAGTGCCTGCTGACACTTGGAAAGGTGATGGCAAGGTGGGTATCAGCTAGTGGTCATAAAACTTAAAGGTAAAACTTGCGCCTTAAATAAGTTTATAGAGTCAGTGGTGCCTAATCTTTGCTGTACAGATCACATGTTGACATCTCTGCCATTCAGAGTTTGTATTCAAACAAACAAACCCAAGACAGATACCTACTTTAGCTAGTTGAAGCATAAAAGGAATTTATTAAAGAACATTAGGTTCATAGAATCTCCAATAAGGCCAGAATACCTGGTTTGGAGTCTATCCCATTAGGAATGATGCCCAAAGCAGATATCAGAATTGCTTCTGGGGAGACACCACTGCAGCCATCTCTTTTGCAACTTAGCTGTTGAAGGTTTTCACCTATTTTTCTAGTGTATTATCTTTCTTTTAAAATTTTACTTGTAGAAGTTTTAAAAATAATATGGATATTAATTTCTTAGTGATTTCCTATATAGAGAATGTTTTTCCCCATATTATACACTAGCTCTAGCTTCTTTTTCATTAAAAAAACTGTCTATTTAATTATCAATTACATTGAATCATTTGATGATTGTTTTCCAAATCTTCTATAGCCTTATAAACTTTTTTTTTCTGCTTATTTTACCAATTACTGAGAGAAGTGTGTTAAATTCTGTCTTTTACTATGACTGTGGATTCTTCTCTTTCTCTTTGGACTTCTGTCAGTTTTTTTCTCTGTATACTTTTAAACAACATTATTGTGTGCACACTTATTTATAATGGTTCTATCTTTGTGGTGAATTGAACATTTTATAATTCAGTGAATATCTTTACCTATAGCAATGTTTACTGCTTTTTAAAATATATTTTATCTGTTAACAATATATCGATAGCTGCACTAATTTTTTGGGGGGATCAAAATTTGTCTATCATATTTTTTTGTCCTTTTATTTTCAACTTTATGTTTTCTTCAGTATTAGTTGTGTTTCTCATAACAGCCTATAGCTAGATTTTTAAAATATAATCAGACAATTTTTGTCTTTTAATTGGAGCGTTTAGTCTGCTTATATAATTAAGATTTTAATTATATAAATTTTATATTTATATATATATAATTACTGGTTTATTTAGAGTCCCATATAAAGTATTACTCTATATTCCATCATATATACCTTTCTCTTTGTCCAAATTATGCTATGGTTCTTTTTTTTTCTACTTTCTTTATATTAATTATTCTTGTTCCATTTCCCTTCTCTACTAGTTCGGAGGTTTTATACACTTTTTCTTCATTCAGTTGTTATCCTAAAATCACACACACAAATTTAACACATCAGAATCTAAAGTTAATAATAACAAGATCCTTATTACACTTTGAATCCATTTATTTCTTCCCATATAATATGCTACTGCTTTTGTGTATTATAAACCTATTTTGTTGCTTTTAAATTCACACTAGATTTTTAAAATGCAGTGTTACTTTAGATTTTCTTTGTATCTGGTATAACTTGACATCTGCTTGATATATATCTTTGAGAATTTCCTTTAGTGAGAGTCAATTGGTGGTAAAGTTTTTGTTTTTCTTTTTTGGGAATTATATTTGCTTCATTCATGAAATCAGTATTTCTGGGTATAAAATTTTTGGTTGGCAGTCACTTTATCTTGCACTGAAGATCAATATACTGTCTCTAGTTCATAGTATGACTATTGGAAATACAGCTGTATATCTGTCACTTTTTTAAAGAAAATCTGTTCACTTGGGAGCTTTTCAGATTTTCTCATTTTCTTTATTGTTCTTAAACTGTATTATAATAAATCTTGATGTAGATTTCTTTTTAAATATCCTACTTGGGATTCGTTGGTTTCTCCAAATCCATGGGTTTATGTCTTTCATAAATTAGTATCCAGTATCCAAATATTGCCTCTGCTGTACTTACTGTTCATTTTCATCTAGACTTCAATTAAATATATGCTACATTGGGCTTCCCTGGTGGCGCAGTGGTTGAGAGTCCGCCTGCCGATGCAGGGGACACGGGTTCGTGCCCCGGTCTGGGAAGATCCCACATGCCGCAGAGCGGCTAGGCCCGTGAGCCATGGCTGCTGAGCCTGCGCGTCCTGAGCCTGTGCTCTGCAAGGGGAGAGGCCACAACAGTGAGAGGCCCGCCTACCGCAAAAAAAAAAAAAAAAAAAAAAAAATATATGCTACACCTTTGTCCTTCAACTTTCGTGTCTTAACTTCTGTTCTCTTTCAGTTTTTGCTTTTTTAATGTTGCTCATTGGATAACTTCCTACTAAGCCCACATTCTAATTTATTGTCTCTTCAACTCTATCTAACAGCTATACATTTATCCATTCACTTTTAAATTTCAGTTATTACACTTTTTCTTTCGAGAGGATCTATTTTGTTAATGTTCTGAATATTTTTAATTCATTAAACATTATTTTAAACTTGTCTTTTACTTCTTTAGAGGTTATCAAGTAAAATAATTTTGTATTTTATCCTTGATTATTTCAATATTTAAAATCTTTGCAGGGCCTCCTTTTGTCTATTGTTTCTGTGGGCTATCAGTCAAGGCAACGTTTTCTTCTTTGCTTTCTGATTTTTTATTGAGGCACTCATTTTTCTTGGAAAAATGTTTTTGAGTCTTTTTGAAAGCTAAAGTGTTATATTTTCTGCAGATGATTTATTGCATTTGTTTCTGCCTGGTACTTTGGGGTGGTAAAAGTTATGGGATATCCTTGATTTACCTAATGACTTGAGATTATCTTGGATGATACAGGCTATGTGATTTAAAACTGCAAATCCTTTTGAGGGCCAACTTGTAATTATGACCTTTCAGGTTGTAACTTGACTCCTAGACCCCACTCCAGGTTCTAGTTCTAAGGTAATTTTCTTTGTTGTTTCCTGAAAATGGACTGCCATCTAGGTTTACTTCTGCTTCACACTTACACTGAGGGTATAGCTGTTTCTGATCTCAACTTTATAATGGAGTACCTCTTATTAGAACCACCATTTGGAGGGCACTAAGCTTTGTCTTCTCTCTCAAGTACTATGAAGGACTATAGAAATACAAACTAAATTTACCTAGATTTGAAAAATGCTTTTAGACTATATCTGACTTCAGAAATCTGTTTATTTCCCTGAATTTTCAGCTTTGCTTTTATATTGTACTAGTAATTCTTTATTTTTGGCAACCCTTTTAAGCTTTAAAAAGAAATCATATATATTTTTTCTAATCTGGGATTTTCATTGTCTTTAGCAGAAGGATGTATCTAACCAGTCATACTGAAACTGACAAGGCTGGGAAAGAGGAAGGTAGCAGATGAAAAGGTGTCATTTTACTGAAATAGAAATTTGCATTTCATTGGTGATTTCAAATCTTTTCTCTTCTTAATCCTGCATTATCATATATCATTGAGAATTGAAGCATTCTTATTAGCATAGAAGGGGCCCTAGACAAATGTGTCCTTCATCTATATTGGCCAGCAATAAGGAGGACTTTTCTTAAATTTCATATTCAACTTTGTTTCTTTTGCTTAAGCACACATATAGCCCAAATTTACTTTTAGCCTTCCTCGTGTTTGCCTTTGATCCATTAATCAAAAGAGCACAAACCTTCTAGAAAGGGGCAAGAGTTCCAGCTAATACAGTATAGTATTGCCAGTAAAGAGAATTTTGTTGCCATCAGGTCTTTTGTTTCTATGATTTTTAATATTTTGTGTGTGTGCTTTGTTTTTGGTGAGTACTTCAATGAAAAAGAGCTCTGCTATTTGTTTGTTTCTTTATTTTTACAAGGGATATGCCCAGAATCTATGAAAAAGATGGTTTTTCCTGGTTTTTAATGATTTTCTGCAAAATTATTCATTACAGTTGTGATATATATTTCCTGTATCATGAATGTCTTTGATTCATTTATTTTCATGGTCCAGACATTTTAGATACTTTCAAATAAAGTTTAACTGCCAATATCTCTGTGGCATGGACCATTGCTTTTCTGTTGTTAATTTCTTTGCTCAAAAGAATCAACTGGAAGTTGATTTATTCACTTTACTATTGTATTCAATTCAGCATTGTCCAAAAAATAGATTTTGGTGTCTTACTCTTATTCAGCCTGAAAATTCTTGGCCTATTTCATTAGCCTTCTCATAAGCCCTATCACATTATAACCTTCTTTAATTGCATGTTCTGTATTAATTTCTTATTGCTGCTGTAACAAATTACCACAAAGTTGGTTGCTTAAGATAACATGTATTTATTGTTTGTTTACAGTTCTGGAGGACTGAAATCAGTTTTCCTGAGCTAAAATCAAGGTATTCCCTTAGTAGTTCTTGGGGAGATTCTGTTTTCTTGCCTTTTCCATCTTCTAAAGACACATTCTTTGCACTCCTTTCCCCTGGGCCCTTTATCTTCAGAGTCACATTGTTTTTCTCTGTGTCAAATCTACTGCCTCTCTCTTATAAAGACATTTGTTACTGCATTTAAGCCCCACCTGAATAATCCAGAATAACCCTCCCATCTCAAAATCCTTAATTTATTCACATTTGCAAAGTCCCTTCTGCTGTATAAAGTAACATTTATAGTTTCCAGGCCTCAGGACCTGAATATTTTGGGGGGCACCATTATTCAACCTACCAGGACCATGGTTCCAGTTCTTCCCCCTGCCATCACAGTTTGTAGCAATCCTTTCAGTGTGCTTTGCTCTAACAAGGTAGTAAAGCCACTGTAAGAAGACTCAAACTTGTAGTAGTAAAAATTGATAATGATACCTTCATTTCCCCTTTTCATCTTATGTGGAACCACCTATTTTGTTCTGTTTTCAGATATAATAGCTTATAATTTCAAAATGCACTGGAATAGCCTTGAAAAAGTTAAAATAATAAATATTACCTCTCAATATTGTTGTTTCTAACTCCATTATTACCTAATACCGAAAATTAGGTTCAGTATGTTCAGCCAGGGTGCTAGGTTCCTCCTCAACTAAGAATCCTGGTTATTGGTGAGCTTCCCTGGTGGCGCAGTGGTTGAGAGTCCGCCTGCCGATGCAGGGAACACGGGTTCATGCCCTGGTCCAGGAGGATCCCACATGCCGCGGAGTGGCTGGGCCCGTGAGCCATGGCCGCTGAGCCTGCGCGTCCGGAGCCTGTGCTCTGCAACGGGAGAGGCCACAACAGTGAGAGGCCCGTGTACCACAAAAAAAAAAAAAAGAATCCTGGTTATTTGTATATTCATGGTCAACTAGGAATGCACATGCAGGGTTGTGATGTGTATATGTGGGGGAAGGAGACAGGCAGAATGGGGCAGAATATTCTTAGTGGCAGAAAATTAGGTATTGAGCCTAAGAGGAGCCGCATGACAATAGCATATATAGAATTGGATGTTGATATGCAAATTAACAATAAAATTTAAATGATCTAGGTCCTTGCTCTTCCGGGTTACATAGTAAAATACAAAAAAAAAAAAACCCCAAAAAACAAAAAAACTCAGGAGATTAGGTTTCCTGAAATATAGGGCATTCAGTCCAAAACCCAGGAGAGTCACTGGGCAAATTGAGACACATTGTTTACCCTTCTCACAATCCACTTTTTAATAACTTCCTAAAAACCTCCAGGTTTTAGAGTTCCCTGATTTTGTGAAAAACAAGGACTACTCAGTCATACATTTTGATTTGGGAACATCAGCTTGAGGGAATCAGATCTGAAGTTCTCATGCAAAACCTATGTCAGGCTAGGTTCTTGTGGTTTGCCATCTGTGCTGAGAATTCTAAGGATGTTTTTAGGGTTGTCTTTCCTTGCTGTTGAGGGCCTTTGACTTTCCAAAAAATTATGTAACTGAAGTAGTTTTTCATTAGAGCTTCTCTTTCTCATCTGGAAGAAACTATCCTGTTTGTTCTTTACTTTTTTCAAGCACTGCTTATATTTTACAAGCACAGAGCATTGAGTATATTATAATTGTACAGAAAAGTGAAGTGACGTGTTAACATTATAAAGCCAGTTAATGCCAGAGTCTTGGTAGAGCCGAGTTTCTGGCTGTCTAAGCCAGTGTTCTCCAACACGCTTTTTCTAACTTCTTAATATCAAATGAGGGAGAAAATGAATACAGTTCACTGCCTGCATTTGATATCCTGCAATGAAAACAGGATGTTAGCACATGTGAAAGGAAGACATTTAGCATAGGAAGTAGCATATGGACCCCTTAAAAACATTATTTTGGGGTGGATTATGAATTAACCCTGGGTTTCCTTTTTTCTAAATTTGCATACTTTAACGATGCCAGCATTTCATTTATATTTGGAACAGTTCAAGTGTCTTGAAATATGGTTAGCATAATACATATCAGAGAAAAAGGATCATTATTTAAAATATTTTTTATCTTTTTTTTTTTTCTCTCAGAAAGTCAGATTTGAAATTAGCCTATTCTGGTAAAACATGATGTGCTGTCTGGTGTTTTCTGTGCTTTTAATTCCAGTTATTCTGACAAAGTTTTAAAAAAGGTATTAGAGGACATTTTGAGAAGATGAGACAAGTATAATGATTAAAAAAGACTAAAGTTATGCAATTAAGGCGGCAAATTGTCCTTAAGAATTTATGAGGACTCTCTGGCTATTGAAATATTTCAATCCCTGTAAATAGCCACCTAATGAATAAATATATTCTAGTAAGAGAAAATATATTATAGGCATGAATGGATACACTTTGCTTTTATAGCCAGAAAAATGTACACTAGAAAGGGTGGGGGAGAGAGTCAGATTATCAGATGGATGGTCTGTTTAAAGGACTACCATGTACTGGTCTCAGTTTAAGGGGAAGAAATGATGTGTGGGCACGTAGTATTACACTACTCATAGAAGACACTTAACAGGTTATAAACAAATAAAAATCTGTAGCTTAATGTACAATATTTGCAAATGCTTGCTTTCCTTACTAAATTAGGGGAGCTGACGTAGGGAATTGAATAAATACATGTATTTTTACCCTGATAAGTTTATTTCATTTTTGCCTGCATAACTAACAACAATAATAACAAAGGAAAATGACTACAGGACAAAATAACAAAACAAAGAAACCTATGTTAACAACTTGGGATTAGTAAGTGTCTAAGTAAACTATGCCAATACATGAAAATATATTATACATTAATATAGAAAAAGACTGTGGATAAATTTTCATGAATTATCACTGCATTAGAAACATACATCAGTTAATGCTAAAATGGTTTCGTTTTACTACCATTTTTATGAAAATAATTATTATGTATTTTCACAAAATAATTAAAATAGTATTATAATTTAAGATTTAAATAGCTTAGGTTTTAAAATATGAAGTTATTTAAGTATGTAAAAATGTTTGGCAGTTTACTGAGAGACCTTGTAAAAATAATACCTTAGCCTTATGCAGATTTCTTTTTTTTGATCTAACTACAGGTGTACTTTCTTATTTGTTGCTTAATCCACTGTTCCTTCCATTGGACAATGTTTTTTTAACAAAACACAGATGCTGGACAGATTAAATAGGAATTCAGATCTTCTCAAAAGATTTTTAAGAATGTTTTTTCTTCATTCAAAGATCAAGTCCTGTTAGTTGTGGAGACTTAAATGTCTTTTCTACCCTAGTTTCATCTATGTAAAAGCATGCTCAAGAGAGAAATATTAGTAGACATTTTCTTGAGATGTACATTAAATTTTTGTCTTCAAAATTTGACACAGTAAGAAAATTATATAGAGCATAATGTCTATTCTGAGTGTCTCTATTTAAAGATCAGAACGATTGTAATTATAATTTTAAATGGCCTCACAAATCATTTAATTTTACTAAGGCCTATTAATATTAAATTATATACCTAAGCACATAAACTAGTTAGTTCTAGAGCTGAGAGTAAACCTCTAATTTTCTTTTGCTTTAATGCAGTGCTTTCCCCATAATATATGATTTGTACCTAAATTGATACGTGCATTTTTGTATTTAACATTTTGAGATGAGTGAGATTATTTAATGGAAAACTAATTCTCATCCATATAAAAGATGCTGAAGAAGTGGAGTCTTGCAGGATTAAGAATTGAGTAGATTAAAACACTTGGGCAATAGATTTGGCTCCAAGTTTATCAGTAGTTAAACCTGAGATGAAAATGACATTGAATTACAGTGTTTCTATTTTCTGACAGCAAAGAACCTACACAGTCATCTAAAGAGACAATTTATTTTCTTGAAATTGAATTCAAAGTGGAAGATATAAGAAAAGTGGAAGGAGAACTAGTATTTTCAGAGCACCAATTATCTTCCAGGGATTGTATTAGCTACTCTATGTATGCCATCTCACTTAATTTTCATAAACACCCTGCAGGGAAAGTATAATTGCAGTTTTACATAAGAAGAAATTAAGCCTCAGAGAGGTTAAATTAATTGCCAGTGTCTGCCCCTCAACACCTACTAATCCCCGTCACTAGTAAGTGGGAAAGCCATGATTTGGACTCCACTGGCCTCAGGTGGATTATGGGAAAGAGAGGAGGTAATTAGGTACTGTGAAGTTTTTTTAAAGGAGTCCTCTATAAGATCAATTTATTCAAAAGTATTTTCTATTTATGTACAAAATAAATTTTATGTCTTACAAATATATGTACTATATCTCTTAAAACAATTGAATTAATAATGAATAATCTTGCAAAACTGAAAGCACCGGGCTCAGATGGGTTTAACTGGTGAATTCTACCAAACATTTAAGGAAGAAATTATACCAGTACTCTACAATCTCTTTCATAAGATAGAAGAAGAGGGAATACTTCCTAACTCATTTTATGAGACCAACATTACTCTATTATGAAAATCAGAAAAGATATTACCAAAAAATGCAGACCAATATTTGGCATGAACAAAGATGCCAAAATCCTCAACAAAATTAGCAAATTAAATCCAACAATGTATAAAAAGAATTATACATTATGATGAAGTATAATTTTATCAGCTGTGTGAGGCTTTCAACACTTGAAAATTAATTAACGTAATCAATCACATAAACAGGCTAAAGAAGAAAAATTACATCATCATATAAATAGATACAGAAAGAGCTTTTGAAAAAAATCAGAAAGAATCAACAGCAACAAAAAAACTCCTGAAACTAACAGCAATTATAGCAAGGTCACAGAATACAAGATTAATATACATAAGTTAATTGTTTCCCTATATACCAGCAATGAACAAGTGGAATTTGAAATATAAAACACAATACCATTTACATTAACACCCTTAAAAATTAAACACTTAGGTGTAAATGTAACAAAATTTGTTCAAGATCTATATGAGGAAGACTACAAAACTCTGATGAATGAAATCAAAGAACTAAATACTAGAAATATATTCCATACTCATGGATAGGAAGACTTATTATTATCAAGAAGTCATTTCTTCCCAACTTGATCTGTTGATTCAATGCATCTCAATCAAAATCTCAGAAAATTATTTTATGGATATTAACAAAGTGATCTAAAGTTTATGTGCATACAGATGGCCAACAATCATGTGGAAAGATGTTCAACATCGCTAATTATTAGAGAAATGCAAATCAAAACTGCAATGAGGTGTCACCTCACACCGGTCAGAATGGCCATCATCAAAAAACCTACAAACAGTAAATGCTGGAGAGGGTGTGGAGCAAAGGGAACCCTCATACACTGTTGGTGGGAATGTAAATTGATACAGCCGCTATGGAAAACAGTATGGAGCTTCCTTAAAAAACTAAAAATAGAACTACCATACAATCCCACTACTGGGCATATACCCAGAGAAAACCATAATTCAGAAAAACACATGCACCCCAGTGTTCACAGCAGCACTATTTACGATAGCCAGGACATGGAAGCAACCTAAATGTCCGTCAACGAGGAATGGATAAAGAAGATGTGGTATATATATATATATATATATATATATATATATATATATATATATATATATATATGTATATATATATATATATAATGGAATATTACTTAGCCATAAAAAGGAATGAAACTGGGTCATTTGTAGAGACATGGATGGACCTAGAGAGTGTCATACAGAGTGAGGTAAGTCAGAAAGAGAAAAGCAAATATCGTATAATAACACATATATGTGGAATCTAGAAAAATGGTATAGATGATCTTATTTGAAAGCAGAAATAGAGACACAGACATAGAGAACCAATGTATGGATACCAAGGGGAAAAGGGGTGGGGTGGGAAGAATTGGGAGACTGGGATTGACACATATACATTATTGATGCTATGTATAAAATAGACAACTGATAGGAACATACTGTATTGCACAGGGAACTCTACCTAATGCACTGTGGTAACCTAAATGGGAGGGAGTCCAAAAGGGAGGAGATATCTGTATGTGTATGGCTGATTCATTTTGCTGTGCAGTGGAGGCTAACACAACATTGTAAAGCAACCATACTCCAGTAAAAATTAATTAAAAAAATAAATAAAGTTTATGTGGGGAGACAAAAGACCCAGAATAGCCAACACAATATTTAAGGAGAGAATGAAGATGGAGTACTGACACTACTGGACTTTAAGACTTACCATAAAGCTCCAGCAATCAAGACAATGTGGCATTGTGAAAGAGTAGACAAATAGGTTAATAGAATAAAGTAGAGAGTTCAGAAATAGACCTACTTAAATATAGTCAACTGATCTTCGATAAAGGAGTAAAGGCAGCACAATGAAGCAAAGATAATCTTTTCAACAAATGGTGCTGGAATAACTGGACATCTACATGAGAAAAATGAATCTAGACACAGATCTTACACTTTTCACAAAACTTAACTCAAAATGGATCATAGACTTTAATGTAAAATGTAAACTATGAAACCCCCTGAAGATGACATAGGGGAAAACCTAGATGACCTTTGTTATGGTGATGACTTTTTAGATACAACACCAAAGGCACGATGCATGAAAGAAATAATTGATAAACTGAGCTTCATTAAAAATTAAAATTGCTCTACAAAAGAGAGAGAAGACAAGCCACAGACTGAGAGAAAATATATGCAAAGAAATACCCAATAAAGGACTGTTTTTAAAAATACACAAAGAACACTGAAAACTCGACAATAAGAAAGTAACCTGAAAAATTTTAAATGGGCAAAAGATCTGAACAGACACCTCATTATGTGTTATTAGGGAATTGCAAATTAAAACAATGAGCTACAACTACACACCTATTAGAATAGCCAAAATCCAAAACACAGATGACACAAAGTGTTAGGGAGCGTGTGGAGCCCCAGGAACTCTCATTCAAAGAGAGGAAATGCAAAATGATACTGCCACTTTGAGAGACAATTCAGCAGTTTCTTAGAAAACTAGGCATACTGAACAACTCACCAGTCATACTTCTTGGTATTTACTCAAATGAATTGAAAAGGTATGTCCACACAAAAACCTGCACATGAATGTTTACAGATACTCTATAATTGCCAAAACTTACAAGCAACCAAGGGTATTTTTCAGTAGGTAAATAGATAAGTAAATGGTGGTACACTGGGGAATCTAATATACAGTGTAGAGACCATAGTTACAATACTGTGTTATACACTTGAAAGTCGCTAAGAGTGTAGATCTTAAATTTTCTTACCTCCGAACACACAATTGTATTTATGTGAGGTGACATACGTGTTAACTAACTTTATCTTGATAATCATTTTGCAATATATATGTGTATTAAATCACCACGTTGTACACCTTAAACTTACAAAATGTTTTAGGTCAATTATATTTCAATAAAGCTGGAAAAATCGTTCCAGGCACTGGAATATTATTCAACACTAAAAAGAAATGAGCTATCAAGCCATGAATATACATGAAGAAAACTTAAAAGGGCCTTATGAATTGAAAGAAGTCAATCTGTAAAGGCTACACACTATGATTCTAACTATGCGACATTCTGGAAAAGGCAAAACTTAGTTAAGGGATCAGTGGATGCCAGGGTTTAAGGGAGAGGGTGGGATGACTAGGCAGAGCGTAGGGGACTGTTAAGACAGTGACACTATTCTTTATGATACTGTAATGGTGGATACATGCCATTATTCGTTTGCCAGAATCCATAGAATGTACACCAAGAGTAAACCCTACTACTGTAAACTATAGACTTTGGGTGATAATAATGCGTCCATGTAGGTTCGTCAATTGTAACAAATGTACCGCTCTGGCTTGGAAGAGGCTGTGCTGTGTGGGGCAGTGGGTATGTGGGAACTCTCTGTACTTTCTGCTCAAGTTTGCTGTGAATCCCAAACTGCTCTAAAAAATAAAGTTTATTTTTTTTTTTAAAAAGGAGGAGAACCATGTGGACCAGAACCTTAGGAAAAAGTGTTTATGGAGAAAAGGGGCCAGGGTGGGAAAAAAGGAAAGAAAGTTTTTTGGTTTTTTTTTTTTTAAGTTTAGGTAGCTCCTTGGGCAGAGGTAAGGCTGGGCATGAAATTCAAAGAAATGTACAGAAATGGATGCATCCAGTGGAGTATCTGCCACATGGAAATGATAAAGATTAGTGAACTGAGGTATGAGTCCTCTTGGAGCAAAGGCAAATAAGGCCATTTCATTGTGGCCAGCCATGGGGGCTGGGCCGTGTCACCATAATTAGACTTCTGCCAGATGCTGACTCTGAAGCATTTAGGTGCCTGAGACTTATCTAATGGTGGGCACAATTTGATTCTGGGTTATCTAATTGCCAGCTGCTGAGTGGATATTTGTAAAATGCAATAATTATCTCAGGCATTTTTTTTCTTTTTCTTTTTAGCAAAACTGCAGTTGCTGCTAATTATGAACAATGCAGTTGGCATTTTATTGGAGTGTCATCCACAGTATAATAGTCACTACAGGTCAAAAGCATTCAGCTTGTGTTTAGTCTTTGAGATTTTTCTTTTTGACAGCATCAGAATAGCACAAAGAAGGGAAATTTCATGGAGGTTTTCCCCAAAGAATTATGGTTTTGCAGTAGCACTGATTTATCATCCAAGAGACCAGTTCATAAAATAAAAATGTAATAAAACATAATGGGAATGGTTTTTCCTCATCCCTTCACATAGCTCTTATTAACATTAATGGGAATTGTACGCGAGTTTGGAAAGGGGAAGATGCCTGGTATTTCCAAAGGCTTAATATTTAAACGGATTCAATGCGAGGGTCTCATGTGCTCTATTCAAGCACAGTATAGAATAAAGGGAGGGACACAGGGCCTCTCTTTGGAGAATACTCTGCTTTTTGTTGGGGTAATTTGATTTATTTTACTGTTCAGAAGTGTGGCAAGATAGCAGGGGAACCATGAGACACACAGAGAGAAGGGTGCTGTTTTATTGCAAAGCTCAATGCACTGAGAATAAGTTCACTTATAATAATAATTTCAAAACACACCCTTGTAAAATGGTTCTATTTCTTCTTGATTTATTATTCCACATGGTATATTTTATTCTACCCCGAACATATAACATATAAAAAACATCTCAGAGAGGAAAAAGAAAAGTAATGATTTTTTTCTTTCTTTTCTAATTGAATCAGCCCTTCAGTCTCTCTGGAATTGCAGCCTTTGCCCTAAGCAACTGCCTTCCCCCACTCGGTGAGTGTTGTCCATGGGGTTGCAAGTGTTGCTGAGCAAGTAACACGACTCAGTTTATTTTTTATGATTAAAAAATATATATAACATAAAAAAAGAATGAAATGATGCCATGTGCAGCAACATGGATGGACCTAGAGATTATCATATTAAGTGAAGTGAGTCAGACACAGACAAATATTGTATGATATCCGTCATATGTGGAATCTAAAAAATAGTATAAATGAACTTATTTACAAAACAGAAACAGACTCACAGACATAGAAAACAAAGCCATGGTTACCAAAGGGGAAGGAGGGGGAGGGATAAATTGGGTGTATGGGAGTAACAGATGTACACTATCATATATAAAATAGATAAACAACAAGGATTTACTGTGTAGCACAGGGAACTATATTCAATATCTTATAATAAACTGTAATGGAAAAGAATAGAACAAAAAAAAGAATACTGTTATACACATATATACACATATAACTGAGTCACGTTGCTGTATACCTGAAAGTAACAGAATATTGTAAGTCAACTATACATATATATATATATATATATAAAATGGTCATGGTGCAAAATTTAAAAGCAGAAAGAAAGTATAAAGAAAATTAAAAATGCTCAGGGCTTCCCTGATGGCTCAGTGGTTAAGAATCCGCCTGCCAATGCAGGCGACACGGGTTTGAGCCCTGGCCCGGGAAGATCCCACATGCCACGGAGCAACTAAGCCCATGTGCCACTACTGAGCCCACGTGCTGCCACAACTACTGAGCCCGCGCACCTGGAGCCTGTGCTCCGCAAGAAGAGAAGCCACTGCAATGAGAGGCCCTCGCACCGCAGTGAAGAGTAGCCCCCGCTCACGACAGCTAGAGAAAAGACCGCACGCAGCAACAAAGACCCAACGCAGCCAAAAATAAATAAATAAAATAAATTTATTTAAAAAAAAATTTTTTTAAATGCTCATAGTCTCACCATGCAGAAATACTGCTTGATTGCTACATTGTAATATGTTTGTATATATATACACATCTATATATATGAATGTTTACGTATGTGTTTTGAAACTGACTGATACTGTATATGGATTTTCATATCTTGCATTATAAAATTATTTTATGATGACTATTTCCCCAAGTCTATATACAGTCTTTGAAAACATGGTTTTAATGGCGAAATAATTGTCCGTCCACTCATTTAATCATCCTCCTATTGTGGAATATTTAGATTGTTTGCTAATAGGAAAAATTCTTTTGTATAATCTTTTTTGTGCATATAATTGGCACAAGATATTCTAATTTTAATAATACTGGCCATTTTGCTAGGTGAATATATTAGATTGCTGTTTTAACTTTTGCTAGTTTGATTGATAGAGCAACTGAGCAGTCATTCAGATATTTGGCCATGCCGTCACTATTTGGTGCCTAGACAGCATAATATTTAATAACACCACATAGGTCCTCACAGCTGAGGCTGGAGTTCATTTTGAGCTGTATTTTAATATTACCTGTGGGCAAATACTTTAGGGCTGGAAGTTACAGATTTTATTATAGAACTCTAAGGAACAGTTTACTTCAAAGAAAGACATAATTATTCATGGATTAACAGTGTCCATGTCCCCAGATGTCTGTAAAATCTGTAGGCTAGTGGCAAAACTCATGTTTTCTTAGCAATTTGAAAGTAAATTTATTGTCTCAATAGATAGGGGGGTGTTGATATTAAATATTGCTCTAGCTAAGTTCAACTGTGAAACTTGCTATAGGCCCTATATGTATGACGACTGTTCTGAGTTTAACTGAGGAAAACTCAAATGCTGACAAAGAATACCTGCTGGCAAATTGAGATGGCAGTGAGTATTACCTCTAGACAAATGGAATAGGATGGAAGCTTTTCTTTTAGGGACTCTAAGTCCTCTTCTTTATCCCATTTCCTATTCTCATCCTCCTTTAGCAGTGAATATGCTAAACTGGTAGTGATTTCCAGACCTGACAGCACTAGAATACTCTGATGACCTTTACACAAATACAGATTCTGTGGTTGTAACTCAGGACTACTGACGCAGAGTCTTCCGGGGGTGGGAATGAAATATTACACAGTACTTTCATTATTTTCTTGTTACCCTGAGTTGCAATAAAATATACATATTACCTTGTCTAAAAGAGCTATTCAACTCATTCACAGTAAATTACAGGTGACAGCCACTGGCTTAAAAATCTCAATCTTTTCAGCATCATTGGCCTGTTGACTGGAAACTAAGTCCAATATCATACTACCTGCTATTTCTCAAAAGTGTTTGGAGCAGAGTAATTCTTTATTGTGTAGGAATACCCCACATGTTGCAGGATGTCTAGAATAGCAGCACCTTCAGTAACAGGTACGTTCCCAATATGACAACTCCCCAAAATAGATGCTTGCTTCTCCAATAGCCAGTTGGGGGGAGGCATAGAAGGAACACAGAATAAAAGCATGACACTTCTTTTTAAAGAACGTATAATCATTTAGTGAGTGTTAGTGTTAGAAAGTAGACACTTATAAAGAAAGGTACCAACAAAGGTCTAGTGGGGTCTAATAGGATAGAAGGGAGTGATGAGTAGATGTTCTACCTGCCTTTTAACATGAATCTTTTTTTACTTAGATATTACAGGCAGCTAGTTTAATACAATCTCATATAAAGCCATACAACAAAAGCAACAACATCAACATTTGGCTCCCCCGAGGCAATCACTTTGTTTTGTTAGCTACTTATTTTCTGCCATTTATTTTGTATCTCTTAAAATATATGTATAACAGCTATTTCTTCATTTACTTTAAACATTTTAAGCCACCTATTATGATATTTTAGGATTTATTATTCTTGCATTCTCACATGCTGTCACCATTTAATATATTCTTTGGTTACGTTATATTTTTTGTATTTAGTTTCTTTATATTTTTAGTTTCTTTATATTTAGTTTAGTTTAGTTTCTTTATATTCTTTCCCTGTAGACAGCAACGCTCCCCCCACATATGTTCTCCTTATCATTGTTTCTTCCACTAAACTCTCTGACAGAGCTCTCTTCTTTTTACTGAAGTCAAAATTTCTCCAATTATACTATCTTCTGTCCTGTTCTCTTTCTTCTTTTGGGTTTTGACTTTTTATTCCTTTACTTTCATTTTAGTGTGGTTTGGGGATAGTTCTGGAAAGGAGGTGAATATGTTTATTCAGTCCTCCACATTTAATGGTTTAACTGAATATCTCCAAAGCTGATTTTGACAGGAAGGGTTGGAGAAGATTTCACAGACAAGTGACTTTAGAGGTGGCTCTTTGTAGATGACTTATATTTGTACACAGAGGTGGGATGAGAAGAAAATCCACTCGAAGAGTGTGACAGACACAAAGGCAGGATGGAGGAAATGCCCTGGCCTCCCTTCCTCCTGTGGAGGAGAAAGAGAGACTTGCCGAGATAAGGATGCATCTGTGGGCTCACTTCCACCAGGGAGGAACTTTAATGACCCAGTACAGTGGTGGTGGTTGCACATATCTGTGAATTATACTAAAAACCATTAAATTATACACTACATTTAAAAACAAAAATGTGAGGAGCCAATGGTGGCTTTAATCAAAAATTTAAAGCACTTATTAGAAGAGTCACCAGATGGGGAAATGGGGCAGCTAATCTGAGGGGGAGAAATAAGGCTACATAGTGTTCCTAAATAGAGTCCCTTTTACTTTTGACAGAAGCATAGCAATTGCTTCATCAATGTTGGTTTGAATAATTATCAGGATGATTTGATTAGCTTTCAAATTAGTACATCTGACTCTCAGGCATGTTGTTATCTCAGAAATAGCTTAATCCACCCTGAATACTGTTTTTCCAAGAAAGTCTTCCTCAGTGTATCTTGACTGCAGAAAAGCCTTCTTTTTCCCTCCCCACGTTGAAGCGCCTGCAGCCCCACTGCCATGCTTTTCTCTGAGGAGGGCAGTAGAGACCCACAAATCACTTCATTCCAAGCTCTTTGTTTCCTTTTCTTTATTCAGGCTGGGCTTTCGTTCTTTCCCTGAATTGTTACTTTCACAAAATTCTATCTTCCATCCTCAGGGGAATAATGTTATCTATTGGAAGGTCCTCAGTGTCTGTAACTTAGCACACTTGTATTTAAAAATCTTAGGGTCACAAATTTAGAATGTAAGGGCTGAAAGCTCCGTTACAGATTGGCGTATAACTCTTGCCTCTTACAGAGTCTGAAAACCATAAAGATGACTTGACTTGCTCAAGGTCTCAAATTACACATTAATAGCATGGGGTCTAGAATCCATGTCTCCAAATTCTGTAGCTTTTGTTGTATGGTTTTACTCTTTGGCAGCTGGCACCCCTAATGTGTTTACCAACGAAGAAAGTATAATTACTTACCATGAAATTTAATGTTTGCTCAAAATTTTTTTTAATATTGCCATTTCTATCCCATTTCAATTTGTACTAAAATTTAACTTCTTTTCCCCTTACCAGAGGATTTATTTATTTATCTTAATATGTGCCACATATTATATCTAATATATTAGGCCCTGTGAGGGATATAAAAAAGATAAAAATAGAATGTCTATTTAGAGAGACAAGATGGAAACAAAAAATAGCCAAACAAGTTAAAATAATATAGGATCACGAAGGAAGGATAGTTATAACTAGTTGCCAGGTGAATGATCTATACTATTAAAGCTCTGAGTTCTGATGGGAAAAAATTTGCTGAGGAGAGAAGTGGAATTTGACGTAGGTCTTGAGGGATAGGTGGATTTGGGTATTTGGAGCAAAGGTAGGCAACATTCCAGATGATAGAATGGTTCATTCATGATGCCTAGGCTTAATATTGGCCTAGCGCTAGGCAGGCAGGTATGCTCTCAAATTCAGAGTCGAGTACACCCATAACTTACACTGTACTGCAACAGTTTTCAGAGGTCTTGGATAAAATGCATTTGAAGCAAGGTGGATAATAGTAACATAATCACAGTTCTCTGATCATATATTTAATATTTTCCAGGCATTTTACCCATGTTGCAGAATTAAAAATTCACAGTAACCCTCAGAAATAGGTCAGTGTTACCATTGATTTACAGGGGAGCAAAATTGAGGTTTCAAACTGTGGTCAAGACCTTAAGTGTACGTAAGAAGAGAATCACATAAAGTACTTTTTAAAAAGTATCTGCACCAGGTCCCAGCCCTACACCCCTTCTGATTTTAGGAGTCTGCAGTAGGGTCTGAGTATTGGGGGTGTAGTTGTGGTTATGATTACGGTTATTTAGACCTGACATGTTGTATTAATGTGCAGCCAGGGCTGAGAATTCCTGGCTTAGAGGAACCAAAGAACTGTTCCAAGTTCCTACATCTAGTAAGTAGCAAGGGTTCAAGCACACGGGCCTGTCTGGAACCTCTATAATTCCATCAGGTTGCCCCTAGAAGGATGGAGTAGCTCTACAGCCGAGAGCACTGTGAACAATTGGTATGTATGTGTATGGGGGGGACACTCAGAAAAGATGTGTTCAGGGGATACTGAGTGCTCCAATTTGGTTAACTGGAGAACTAACAGTGTAAGAACTAACAGTGTAAGGTGGGAAAATAGTCTTCGTGGTAGGCAACACTGTAGCATCTCAGGAATGGAAGAAACACTGCAAGTCTTTGTTCAGGCCGCTGGTAATGCCTGAACCAAGGTTCTCCACTCCGATTAAGTCCTCCATGGGTGATCAGTCCAGGGTCTAGATGGCTGGTACTAAGAGGCTGAGCTCATGGTTTTTCTGTACACAAATCTGTCTGAAATGGAAGAGAAGAGGCATAACTGAAGCGAAGGGAATAAGCCAGATAAGCTTTCAAGGCCCATTTCAGACCTCCGACTATGAGAATTAGAATGATACCATCCAGGCTACACAGCACATCACAGAATGGACTATGTCTGCTTATTGGATGACGAGGCTTAATTGTCACGATCGTAAACTCCCTAACAACACACAGATGCATGTCTCAGAATCCATGCTTTTAAGACGGGACGGAGCTTCACTAACATGAGACCTCGTCTTAGGTTCTCTGAGCTAGTGTCCCGACTAAAGGAGTGATGTGCCACTATCAGCTTCATTTTAGGGCTGAGAGATTTCACTGCTGAGTGAAGGGAGAATTCATGAAGCTCTCCTGCAGCATTTAGATTCACAGTTGAGGCAGAGGTAGAGCCACGTAGGACATAATTCTATGTTAGAATTCTATGTTAGAATTCTATGTAGAATTCTATCTAACATAATTCTATGTTAGATCCTGTCCTCCTGTGTTGAATATTCTAGGTTCCCGCAGACCCACATCTCCCTACGTTGATAAATATTCTACAGACCTTTGGTTCTGTAACACCTCTTCTCTCTGCCCCTTTTTGCTTGCTTTTCCTCTCTGGTCCCCATCAGATCCACGGGCATCTGGGGAGCGGCAGGAATCGCACTCTTGCTCTCAGCTTCTGTGAAATGATGGTGGAGTGAGGGGGTGGTGTGGCTATAATAGGTCTTTAGAAAAGAATGCATTGATTTCTCTGTGGATTTTTTTAAAGGCTTTAGGACATGACTGAGGGAATGGCTAATTACTATTTATGACTGTTTCATTTGGAGCTAATTGCCGGAGCTGCTGCAGACGCTGGGGCCTTCATGGCTGTTCCGAACCAAATGTGCAAACAATAATAAAATGGTCGATGGGGGCCGATTCTTTGCACATCACTCTTGAAATGGAGTCTGTGTGCGTGTTCATATACGTATGAATGCATGTTTGTACACCCACACATACACACACGATTTTACAGATTTTAAAAAGAGTCCGGAGGTCATTCCTGAAAACTCTCTAATAGGGTCGTAGATGTATATGAGGGCTAGCTGTCAAGGTGTAATGAACATTGCTGCAATGCTGGACTCATTTGAGAAATGAAGCAACTGAGGGATTTTATGTTTTCTTTTCTCCCTGGGTTGACCACATGGGCAGGGACAGTAAAGTGGTATGGAAACACTAGCCGGATTCATCAAAGTCTGATTACATTAGAAGGAAAAGTGTAGAAATAGTAAGTGGAGACTGGAGGGGTTTCTCCAAGTTATGCTTTGGCTTTCCTTTAGTTGATTTTCCTACTTCATGTGAACTCAAGGCAACTGCAGTTTATATGGGGTATGTTCATGGATGTGGTGCAGATAGAGCTGCAGATATCTGGAGAGCAGCTTCTGGTCTGGGCCATGAAAGGTGTTCCCAATGTGTGTCCCCAGCCGCCATGCACCCATGTTCCTCCAAAGTGTGTGACAGAAACAAGGAAAACGTACATGGGCCTGGTTCAGGGAAACTGCAGACTAGAATGACTGAGGAGGGGTCTTTAAGTCTCCACTTCTTAAGGTAAATCCATCTCACTGTCCAGTGCGATAGTCCAGACGGTGTCTTGTTTTTTCTAGCTACCATTATATATGCAGGAAAGCTTGACTTTTTTTTTTTTTTTTTTTTTTGCAAGGGAGAAGGGAGTATATTAAACAAGGCTATACGTGGCAGTCTAACTGCTAACCACTTCAATGTCTGTGAAAATGTTGATTTGTTTAGTGGTGAAAGCTGCACATATATACAAAGTATGTAACAGGGTGAATTAATAAGGAACTAATTGATGAGAACCAGCCTTTTCTTTTGACTTCTCTCTTACAGAAAGTGAGACTGACTTTGGTTTAGTATCTATAAGAGGTGAGGAGAGATTCTGCAGGATTGCCCATTTAGGGCAAAGATGGGAAAGGGCTTGGAGGTGAGAGCAGAAGCAGCTGCCTGGCCCTGGAGGAACGGAGGGATGCTGAAGCTGGAACGGGTTTTCCGACAAGGTGATGATGCAAGGAAGCCTGGCACCCTGAGACAGAGAACGTTTGGGGGTACACTCATGGAGATTGCATCCCAAGCCCCTGGGCTGCAAGCCTGACATGAGTCTGTGGTGTTCAACACTGACACAGGTGCAGAGTTTCCTTCTTCACAGGCCACCTGAGGAATTAGCCAATGAGCAGCACAAAGGCAACCATAATAGCCAGATGCCAGGGCCTCTTGCTCATGGTAGGGCAATACCCAGCCCCATCTTTTGTGAGCCTAGGATAGAGGAAGCATTCTTCTAATCTGAATATGATTGAATTTCCCTTCATCAAGACAGGATTTTAGAGTCAGAAATACGTTTAGTTAGAAAATAAAATATGTAATGTGATATTATTTTGCACCTGAGTATGGTAGATTAAAATCCATACCCACTGTACATATTTAGAATTTAAATGACAACAAGGAAATGCATACACAGGCATGGTTTAAGGTCACAGATTAACTGAAATAATGTTTTCTTGTTGGTGGTCAGGTTACTGATAATGATTATTCTCTTTAGTTCAATTCTGACTGAACTGTTTTTTGGGTTCTGTGCAAGGTTCAAGGATTATAAAGACAAGTTAGGCAGAATTTCTATTAAGGCATGTTCAGACTGGGGGGTAGACAGATAAGTGAATAGAACATTTGAACATGATGTCACGAGCACATAGCACTTCAGAGCTGAACACATCCTTTTTATTTTAGTTTCTATTGACATCTGAGTTTGAAGTACTAATATATGTTAGATATGTCTGCCTTTTCCTTGGGGATTAGATTCTATTATTGTGTTAAAGCATTATTTTTAGGCCCTTGTAGCGTATATGTTGAAATGCTTTCATTATTTTTGTGAGCTCATTCTAAAAAAGGGTGTATTAATTTACTGGGACTGCTGTAACAAAGTACCACACACTGAGTGGCTTAAACAACAGAAATTTATTGTGTTATTTTTCTGGAGGCTAGAAGTCCAAAATCAAGACAACCAAAAGGCCATGTTGCCTCTGGAGGTCCTAGGAAAGCCTCTGTTCTGGGCCTGTCTCCTAGCTTCTGGTAATTCCTTGGCTTGCAGCAGCATAATTCCAATCTTCCTGACTGTGTGTCTCCATGTCCAGATCTCGCTTTTTAAAAAGGACAGCAGCCATTGGATTAGGCATCCTACTCTAATATGACCTCATTTTAACTTAACTAATTACATCTTCAATGACTATTTCCCAAAAGGTCATAGTCTGAAGTACTGGGGACTAGGAGTTCAACATACTAATTTTTTTTGGGGGGGGCGCACAATTCAACCCCTAACAAAGGGCATCATTTCTTCCCTGATGTACTGACAGTCTTTTGTTCCTCTGAGGAATTCTTCTTTGAAGTGGTTCACCATTGTCTTAAGCAGGTCCAACATTTATGCCATCTTTCTGTATGAGATACCTAACTAGCATTTTTTACAAAGCCACATTGTGATGCCCATTCTAGAAAAGGTCTGTAGGTAAAGACAGAGTCTGTATTTTCCATTTCCCTGCTCCCACCTGTCCACCTTTCGTGACTCTCAGGATGTCCATCTTCGTTTTCTGGAACAACTATGGGGAATTGCATGAGATGACTCCTGGGAAGCAGAGGTTTGGTTTCAGGATGTGCATGTAAGTGTGCTTGAAATAAAAGGGTCAGACAAAAAGTGAACATGATGCTACTCCAAGATCCTTATTCTCTGATCTGCAGAGCATACAAAAGTCAAACATGGGCATTCCAAGGAACACCAAGTTCACTTCACTGATTGATTTTTACAACAGATTTACGGAACTCTATTATTTTGAGAAAACTAATAGGTCACTGTGCAATGTTCCCAACATGCAACATTGTTACATGTGTTAACAATACATTTATACTATGAACTCATCCAAGGACAGAGGATTTGTCTTCTCCTTTCTTTCTTTGCTTCTTGACAATATTTAATAGAGTTCTCCGTATAATGCAGGTGCTCAGTGACTGCTTATTAATAATTTTGAGTTTGAGAGCTTGACATTTGACCCAGCCTAAGTTTCTTGAGGTTCACAGTTTATTAAAAAATTTCTAATACTAGTTGATGTACTGGGAAGGTAACATTATAACCAGTACATTGCATATGGATAATTAGAAATATAATCAAGATACAATTTTATTTTGTCTTCCTTGCCCTTTTAACATTTATTGAAGGTGAGATGAGCAGATGGATGGTTATCCACTGTCCATGGATGGAAACTCAGGGAACCCTGTGACTTCTCTACTCAGTCTTAGGTAGACATATATATACTCACACATATATATATATACATTTATATATATATATATATGTATATATATATGACACAGTGTTGCTTCAGTAAATGAAATATGTCCAGGCCAAAATATTAATAAGTGCTTTGGTCTTTATTTTAAAAAAGCTATCTCCCCTCTGTTAACATTTGATTTGTGGCTGCCTGGCTTCAGGAAAGGCACTGGAGTAGATTTCAGCCTTCTGTTCCCTCTCTCACTGACTCTGGCTAGTAGACATAACAGATCCCTCCAGCGTCAAATTTGGGAAGAGAGGATTGGGATGAACAGGGCAATCTTGTAACACTTGGCTAGATGGTTTTCTTTTCTCTGGGTCTCATAGATGGTGAAAACTAATCTCTTCCCTCTTGATGTACTTTCACTGGTTGTTGGCAATGGTCATTACTGGGAGCCTTGCGAGCCAAGGAAAGCCTTGATTTAGAAAGTGCGTCTCTGTTCCAGTGGATTCTTTGGTTCTTTCCACAGCTGGTAGCAATTTAACATATACGAACCTCCAGTGAAGTACCATGCCTTCCTGCGCACCATCCCTCTAAGTGATCTTATTGTATTGGAAGCAAGAGCAGCCCACCTTGTCTTTCTCTTCTTCAAGGCTGGCCTATGTCTGATCCTTGCAAACACCTGCCCAACTTTTGCCAGACTTAATGCAGGCATCTCTTTCCTCTTCCACAGCCTGCTTTAGTTTTCTTAGGCTTAAGCCTGGCCTCAGATCCTGTGATTCTCCCAAAAGCAATAAACACATTTAAGCTGTTCTGAGTTGTCCCCTAGATGCTCTTCTTACCTGCCCAGAGATAAAGGAGATAGTAAGCCTCACTATCCCCTGTTCCTTCGTGGGGTGGGAGGTAGACTCACAGCAAAGCAAAGTCTTCTTCTAAAGTAATTATCTTCACAAATTTTTCTCTCTGACATATTTTTAATGATGTGTGTGCTTTTGTGTGTATTAGCTATACTGCAATAGCAAAGCTGAAGGCTTTTCATAATACTACTATTACTTATTCTTTATTTACAAAGTGTCTTAAAATGTGTTATCACTTTTGAATCTCAGTAAACTCTTTCAGACAGGAAGGCAGGTTAGACTATTCACATTTGACAGAGAAGGATATCAAGGCCCAGAGAGAATAAGTAACTTGCACAAGTACAGATGGCAGTTAAGTGAAAACAGGGCTGGGGCTAGAAACTAGGTTTTCTGATCATGTGCAAACAATGAATGGTTTTCAATAGGGATCACACAGCTCTGGGAGGAGGTGGAGGATGTGGGGAAATGATAGAATGGAGGAAGGGAAATAGGAAGTTTGAAGAAAAAACATAGTTTTCCAATATTTTGATTTGCTTTTCATTGCATTCATGGTATTTCAAATAAAGGAGTCTGTGAGATTTTTATATTTTTCAAAAGAAGCTATGGGCAAAAAAGAAATAATAAAAAACCTAAGGAAAAACATACTCAAAATACTGTCTTTCACTAGTCCCATTGTGTTCACTGAGCTCATATAGTATGCCAGGGTAAAGACACATTGATGGTATGCGATACACTTTACCAAGACGACATTTATACTGAGATAACAAGTACATTTCTTATTCCAATTTAGTTTTTTAATTATCAACATACAAGTTACTTTAAAACTAGAGCTAATGAAGAATGAAGACTTTAAGACTTAAAATCCCCAGGAAGTTGCCTATTCCAAAAGCTTAAAGAGCTAACCAAACAAAAATAAACCATAAACATGAACTCTTCCTCCTCTTTCCCCCCTTACCCTAAGCCTCTCTGATTTTTCTGGTTTATTTTAAGCCCACGCAGAACAAAACCCTCGCTGTTCCTTAACAAGTGAGAATGACTTGCCCAGACACACAATAAAACATTTGTGACAAGCGAGCACGCACGCCCTTAATCCAGCTCTTGCTCAGCACAAGGTACTCTCTGGCTGCCTGATTCAACAAAGAGCCTTCTGTCCCTGCTCCTCGCCAAGGCTGAATGCCAATTGTCTTCAGTCTGATTGCTCCTTGAACCCCAGTTCCCTGGTGGTTAGATGAGAGTGCCACCCAGAACAGCAGGACCCATTAGGCTGAGCTAAGGGACAATATTATTTTAAATCAGTTTTCCTTCATTCTTTGAAATTTTTTATTTTCATTTGTAATTTTATTCTTGATTAGCTTCCCTCCAAGCCCTCAAGAGTTCCCTCTTCACCTCCCCCCTCCAGCCCCTTCCCCCAGAGAACTGCCTTATCTACCTGGTCAGTCTCGTTACCTTTGAAAAAGGTGTCACTAGTTTGAGCCATCCTTGATTCTGTTCCATATCCATCCCAGAGCCACATCACTGTATGGTGCAGTAAGAAACACACAGTCAATATGAAACAAAGTACCTGGACATAAACAAACTGAAGAACACTCTGGAGAGGAGAATGGGGACAATAAACTGACAAGGCATAATTGAGAGGCATTCTCTTTAAAAGAGGGGACATTAAAGACATTACCTCTTGATGTGAAATTCCTCCCAAATCTAAAATTCTGCATGGGTCATCCTCTACGCTTGTTACCCGTTAAAAAAAAAATTACATAACGTATTTTTAAATTTCTGATTAGGAAAGCAACATGTTTATTGTGAAACATTTTTTAAAAACTGAAAGTAAAAGAAAATGAAAAATCCTGCAATTTGGGGGTGTATAGTTCAAGATTTCTCTTTCTCTCTCTTGTTCTCACACATACACACATATACACACAATATAGTTTGCTGAGTAAATGACATTTTTCTTTAACAGTATATTATGAAAATATTTTATCATTTTATTAGTAACAGGTATTACTATATGACTATAATTTTATATTATCTATCATAATTTATTTAAACAATCCCCTATAGGTGAGATTTGTGGATATCAAAAATTTTTAGATGTTATAAATAACATTTCAATGGAAATCTTTGCAGCTACATCCCAATTTTTTATGGCAATGGAATAGAAGTAGAATTTTTTTAAGTAAAAGACAGTGTAAATTTCAAAATATTTTGATGTTTATCGTGATCTAGGGAAATCATTTCTCCTTCATATATATCCCTTTAGAAAAGCACCAAACCTCATGTTCTTCACAGAGATTACACTGGATGAACAGAACTATTCTTATACCCTATTAGTCCTAATGCAACTTCATCAACCTATCCTTAAACTATTCTGCACAGAGAGTCCAAAAAAGAAAATGCTTTCATGTGCTTTTGCTGGAATATATTCATGCAGTCAATATATATTTCCACCTCTGATTCCATTGTTTCGTGATTATTAGTTCAGTGCTATATTCACAGGGGTGTATCAATACCTTATCTGCTGTGAATCCCATTCTTTGGGGGAGAAGGTATGGACTGCTAATGAAGAAAGTCTTGGGCACATCATTTAAGTTTGAAATTCCCTATGCTCTGCTTGGAAATATTTATCTTAAAAGAAGCTAGACATTGTTATCTCTATAGCAGAGTCATTATTCTACTGGGAATGAGTGAAATTAGGTATTTGTAAGAGAGGCCTTAAAATTGTATTTTGTTAAGTTATTTAGCTTTAGGGGAGTTATGGCCATTCCTAAATTAAGTTTTTCTTTTCTCAGAGATTGTTTTTTTGGCCACTGTGTTTTGTCATACAATAATCATCATTGATTTCTTAATTGTGTTCTTGATTCTTTCTTAGCAAAATAAGGCAGTGAATTTGATTGGAATCATTTTAGCTAAGTTGTCTGTATGTTTATTGTCGATACAAGCAGTTTCTTCCTTACCAGTATGCAGGCCAAGGACAAATAATTGAACTTCCTGAGGCTGTCGTCCACTGCCCTCCTCCTCCACACACGATCATATGGTCTTATCAGGAGTGCTTAGCCAGTCTTCTATCTTTTTCTAGTTCAAACAGTTATTTATTTCTCAAGGTATAAAACAACAAGTGTGGGTAAATATTGTTCTAAATCTGAGACCGATGTCTTCAAGTAGTGCTTCTCATCTTTCACTCTTTGGCTAAATAAACCTGTGAAACAGAAAGGTAGATTTTGAGGTTAGCTATTCACTAAGTTTGTGTATCAGAAAGGCAGATGTTTTGATCCAGTATCAAAGATATCCAATCCTCAGTACTCAACTGCTACATTAAATAAACTAATTTATCAGATTTATTAAACATTTGCACAGCAGTTTGCTAGTTACCCTTGGATTGAGGCAACAAATATGGCAGAATATTGTGGGACCTCACAGTAGGTGGGATCAAAAATGAACTTTTAACAGCAGCGTTAATAGCATGATTTATTATTTTATACGTGTGAAGAGATATACTCATGAAAAGAGAATTAGTCCTCAACTCTAAAACCCCAGTTCCCTACTAACCCCAGAATAAAGATAGCATTTCCAGTCTTAATCTGTGTGAACAAATCTGATTCCAAGCTGTTCCCCTTTGCTTTCTTTGCAAGGAGGAATGTGATTTTTCATGGAGATGTTCTTCTAGTTACAATCAAGCACTTTATTTCTCCAACTAGAATGAATTCTGATGTTTCTTCACTATTACCCCACAGATTGAAAAATATGCACAAAAAATCACTCCAATTTATGTGACTTTTTCAGAAAGAAAAGTGACATTTTGGTACCTTATTTGTAAATATTAAATAATAGGAAGTGCTGTGCATCAGCTGGGGTTCAACCAGGGAAGCAAAATTACTGTGAGTGATGTGGTATAAAGGCTTTATTTTAGATCTTATGTAATACTTGGGAGCCTGTGAAGAAGTTTATGAAAAGCTGTTGGCTCTGTCTGTGGCAGTGGGACTGAAGAGTTTGTAGGTCAATGGAGCCAGCAGTGGGGAAAAAAAAAACAAAACTGGGGTAGATAAGAGATGAAGTGGAACTCACAAGGAAAAACTGAAACCTGCAGGTGTTTCTTAACGCATCCAGTCCCAACAACAAAGATGGCTTCTAGAAGAGGCCAAAGCGCTTTGCACATGTGCCTGATTTAGGGCTTGGGGGTCTTAAAGGAGGCGATCAGGTGGGAGCAGCAGATGTGGATGCTGCCTCATGGCAATCAGATGATCAAACAAATCAGCAACTTCATACTTGACCTGCAGCAGCAGCTCTCTCCCCAACCCAACTGCAGAGCCTAATATCCTCCTCCTCACTTCTGCATTCCAAATCTCATGCACGTTTCTCTTGTGGTCAACCGTAACCCACAACCATCAGAGAGAGGAACTGTAGCAAATGCTGTTCCAGTCAGGTTCAGCTGACACAGTACAAAACCAACGCAAGCAGTGATGATGTTTTGAGACTCAGTTTCCACCTTGCCTTAAACTCCGTATCTGAGAAGTCACCATACTGCTTGTAGTTCGCTCCAACTCATACTCTTTCTTGTTATTACTTCTTTTTATTTTTCACGACTTCTAACTCAAATATCTTTCCCTATGTTTTTCCACCCGGTAAATTTCTAATAGTCCTATAAAAACAGATCAAATATCGCCTACTCTGGGAAGTTTTCTTCACTCCTAGAGGTAAAGCTATTATTGTTGTTTTTATTAAAATACTAAGCACTTTGATTGTGACTAATGTTTACATTACTGTTTGTCCCAGTAGAAAAGAAGTTCTCTTTTTGGCAGGAACTGCAGCCTTCTCATCAGTATATTTTCATTGTTCAGAATACATACATACATAAAATTTAAATGTATTTGACATACATTAAAGACAATCTGAGTTTATTATGTATGGTGGAATGGACATGAAGGTTGTATATTACCATAAATTTTACAAGAATCACTGCAAGATCATACTTAGAAGAAAGCAGTTCGTTATCCTATCTTGATAAAATATCTTCTAAGACATCAAATAACCAGAGTAAATTAATCAGAAACCTCAATTACACAGGTATTTTGAGATATGGAAGACAATAGAAATGAAGCCAGCAATGAGGACTGTCCAGGAAGAGGTTGCTATAAGTTCACCTACATTCTGTGAACCCTCAATAAGCCAGAGAGCTGCAGTGATATGTACATTCTGGACCCAGATAATATTTTGTTTCATTTAAATAGTTCCAAAAATGCAATTTAACATGCAATTTTAATGTAACAAGTCTATAAGCAGTAATTATGCTTTTTAATAATAAAGATGAAAAAGTCTTTTGACATGTCTTTCCATGAAATTATTACTCTACAAAGAGAATTGGTGTTTGTATACGACCATCAGTAATTTATCAAAGATTAAAAATTTTCAAACTGTTTAATTAATTTTAGATCAAGGAACTAAAATGGTTTAGAAATATTTTCAACAATAATAACTAATACTATTTTTATCTCTTTCACCCCTCTGTTAAAAGTAGAATTAAATGGGATACATAATCTTACTGAACATTCTGATTAATGAAAAATTTCTGTGCTGATTAGTGCTGCAAAGGGCATCTGAAAATGTATAGTTCAGAGTTCTGACAGTGAGGGTTATTTTTGGATGACTTTTTTTTTTTCTATATGCTCTAGCTTCATGAAAGCTCAGAGCCAAATTGGGCACTCTATTTCAGTAAATAACTTAGCTCTGGTTCCTAGAGCAACTCTCTCCCTTCTTTTCCATGTAACCTCATATTTTCCTTTTAGATATTTTATGAACTCATTTATATATATGTATTAATCTGAAGCCTATGATATTTTCATGTTTTTAGGTAAACTGTGGTGTAACAGTAAATTCATATGATAAAGTATTGGCAATTTCATATAGTAAACATATTGTAGGCCATCTTGGTTCCTCCTATATATAGGTAGGCACAAAATGGAAGTTTAAAAAATATGTAGTGACTATATTGATTTTATTTGTCACAAAATAATGTATGGCACATTGTAATAGAGAAGGACATGATAATTTCATGGAAACAAGGCAAGTAATTGACAACAAAAAACTTTGCATTTATGGTAACAATTAGGAAAAACCATGCAGTTGATACATCCAATTCAAAGAGTTCTTTGGCCACTGTTGTGGCCTCTCCCGTTGCGGAGCACAGGCTCTGGATGCGCAGGCTCAGCGGCCATGGCTCACAGGCCCAGCCGCTCCGCGGCATGTGGGATCTTCCCGGACTGGGGCACGAACCTGTGTCCCCTTCATCGGCAGGCAGACTCTGAACCACTGCGCCACCAGGGAAGCCCCATTCTTAAATTTTATTAAACTTAATAAAGAAAAATATTTTTTCTTTTTAGTTTTGATTTCCTTTTTTTAATAATTTTTTTTTACAAATTTATTTATTTATTTATTTTTGGCTGCGTTGGGTCTTCGTTGCTGTGCACGCACTTTCTCTAGTTGCAGTGACTTCTCTTTTTGCAGAGCATGGGCTCTAGGCTCGCAGACTTCAGTAATTGTGGCTCGCGGGCTCTAGAGCGCAGGCTCAGTAGTTGTGGCACACGGCCTTAGTTGCTCTGCGGCATGTGGGATCTTCCAGGACCAGGGCTCAAACCCGTGTCCCCTGCATTGGCAGGCGGATTCTTAACCACTGCACCACCAGAGAATTCCTTAATTTCCTCTTGATGGAACTTAACATTGTTGTTACCAAAGTGGATTTTTCTTATCAAGGAGAAAATAACTGTACAATTTCTATGAGATGAAATGGTCAGGCTGCTAGGAACTAAGGAATGATAGCTTATTGGTGTAATACAGGCATAAAAAATATCAGTACCTTGCCTCATTAGTATTTTTTAAATATGTCAAGACTAACTTTATTTCTAGCAACAGAAAGAAAATACATGTTTAGAAAGATGAAGATAGGCTTAACAAGGTTAAATTGCCTACAAGTTTAGCAAAACATTGATTATTTTGGGGGATTGGGTAACACTTATAAATAAGAATTTAATTAAGAACAAATAGCCAATTTATGATTAAAATAGAACACTATGGGCAACACATGACCATTGCCATGTGAATGACAACATAAGAAAGAATATAGGAAAATAACATATATTCCGTAGGAGTTTGTGTAATATAGGAAGACAAAACATTATCATAAAGATGCTTATTTGTCTGCATAAATTAATGAACTAATTGAATGTAATCCCAATAAAAATGACACTTATTTTTATGGAGACAGGAAAGTTAATTTTAAAATTTACTTGGGAAAGCAAACATACAAGAATATCTGGGGAAACTTCTAAAAAGAAGAGCTACTGATAGGTGGCATCTAGACCTACCAGAAATTAAGACATACAGTAAAGCCTCTATAATTAAAACAGTTTGGTATTGGTGTGGGAATAGACAGAGAAACCACTGGATCAGAATAGAAAGTCTAAAATTAGTCCCATTTGCATATGAAATGTAGTATTTTGATTTCCAGGTTATAGTCTACGATTAAAGGAATAAAAGGAACCAGTGCTCCTTCGACAAAGGGCTTATTCCAGGGCTAGGGCAGGAATGGTACAATATAGGCATGGAATATTTAGTATGCTAGAAAGTTCTTTATACTATTCTATTTACTTTGCAATATGTTTAAAATTTTCAGTAATAAAACATTCTTAAAAATATTGTTTCAGAGAAATGGTTAAATGTTCAAATGGTTTATTGGTTTAGCCTTAAAATTATAACCAATTAATATTATTTTTAAATATAGCTTTTCAAATTAAGAGTTTCCCTTTGGTGGGAAAAAAATTTTGAGAGAAAGAGAATCCTAAGAATCAGATCCTTTTGGGCTTCCCTGGTGGCACAGTGGTTGGGAGTCCGCCTGCCGATGCAGGGGACACAGGTTCGTGCCCCGGTCCGGGAAGATCCCACATGCCACGGAGCGGCTAGGCCCGTGAGCCATGGCCGCTGAGCCTGCGCGTCCGGAGCCTGTGCTCCGCAATGGGAGAGGCCACAACAGCGAGAGGCCCGCGTATCACAAAAAAAAACGAATCAGATCCTTTTGATACATTATATACAGTAGTTAGTTAAGTTGCAGATTCTGAAGAATTTTCTTCAGGTATGGAAGAATACATGTATCTATAAACAATTATAAAGCTTGATAATATACTCGATTTATTATATAGTTCTTATAACAATTTATAAATATATTTTAAATCAAAATGGTTATGATTTCGGCATAGGACTACAGTAGTAGAAGAGAATAGAGTCTAGAAACAGATTTAACTGTTAAATTTGTAGACTAAAATGCTAATAATACAATATTAGTAGAACATGTATTGTGAGTTGATTTTTCAGTACATGGATGAGTTTGAGCTGCATCATCTATATTTTTATTTTATCTAGAAAATAGCGGGGCATACTAATGAAAATATTTGTTAGAGTTTTCAGTGGACATCTGTAAGTGATAGAAAGATCCAGTGATCTCTCAGCGAATCAAACCCAATTCAAATGCTCTGACATTTCACAAAACCTTGCAGTTTCATTACCATAAGTGTGGGGAAAAAATCTAATATGTCAAGAAAAACAGAAGTCAGTATTTACATCTTACATTTATAGATAATGATTCAAATGTAATCACTGTTATCAGAGTGATTAGGCAAAGGGGGGTAGAAGGTAAACATTTGCTTATTCATGGAACTCCTTAAACAATAACACATAAAGCAAATTGATCAAAAAGTACAAAAAAAAAGAAAAAGGCATTCACAAAAACTTAAGGGGAACAAAAGCCTATAATATTCTTTACTTTAAAAGGAAAGTTTACTAATTGGAGCTTAATTGTCTTTGGTGGTGACTTGACTTTGATGATCACATATCATAGGGTTGTTAAAATACGCTGCAATAAAAAATCTCAGTAATAGAGAAGATGAAATGATGCATTTCCTGAAGTTTTGCACATTCATACTCCTACATTTTGCCTTTTAGCTGTGCTATTGCCATGTCACTGCTAGCTTGCAATTTGAAGATTAAGCAATCATCCCAGGCTAAACAGCAGAATGACAGATGAATGTGATTGATATACAGAGAATCCCTGAACTAAATTTTACCTTTGCACATTCCCTTAAGTGATTGCCTCCCCATAATGGTACAATTCTGTTATTTTCTGTGCTCCAAGTCTGAGCTGAATTTTCAGTCCCTTGGTAATGAAACACCAAGGTAATCCCTAAGCAAACAGTCCATTGTTACCCAGCTCAGCAATTCCTCCAAATATGCTATGTCAGTTAAAAGCTGCTCTTTTAAATTGTGCTTCCTTTTGGAATGACATTTCTAAGGTGAGATACTAGAAGGGTGAAATTTGAAAATAAAGACGCACAAGGTAACTTCTAAGGTTTATTTTAGCTCCAAAAGTATTTTTCATTAAGGAATCCAACTTGCTCAAAATATCAAGAAGTCTGGTAGTTTTATTTCCCTTTTGTGTAATTGGAGGACTTATATATACCATTTCTTCATAGTCTTATACCTGAGAAATAAAAGATCCTGAATTTATTTCTGCTTTTTAAGATGCAAATTTATACTTCAGATGATAAGAAATTCTACCCCAAGAGTCTCAGTCTTAGCTCTAAAGAATACCTGGAGGGATGGAGAAGTAAATTGAGTTTGTGGAAGTATAGGAACAAAATGAAACAATAGTGAATAAAGGAAAATTAATAAGAAATAAATTGAGAGATACACATGAAAGTGACGGGAAAGTAAAGAGGAAAAGGGGTGCAGTTCTCAAAAACAATACAGGCGAGTACATCTTGAGGGATGTGGGTAAATATGTTAATCACTTGTAATAGATTATTTCCTGGCTCTGAGCCCTCTGGGCCCATCTTGCGAATATAACCTGATAAGTTCTGAGAATGCTAGGTGTTATCACAGGTGATTGTTACCTCCTGATCTTATGTCCTGGTTGCCTGGGACAGCCTACGTTTATGCATGTTGTCCCAACATAATTATTAATTGCCACTCTTAAAAGTGTCTTCATAATGAATTACATGATTAGTCTGTGCATACTTCATTGCTTTTTACATTGTTCAGTGTGTCTGTATGTGTGTGTAAGGAGGAAACAAGTCAAATGTTCTTAACTTATCCCTGAAAATATTGTTTTATCTTATTACTTGATCTCATTGCATTTCTCATGTTTTTTGACTCCTATGTAGGAATGGCCCAGATAGGAAAAGGGATGAGCTTGTAAAGCCAGAATTACTTGTCCCTGCTTGGCTCTTTTGCCATCTACCCTGACTCTGGAACTGACCCTGTCTCACTGTATTTTAATAAGTAGGAGACCATCTGTGTATTTTTATCTACTCTCTGAATTTGCCCCAATATAGACACAATTTATCCTTCCTCTACACAAATGTCTTAATTTAATAAATACTTATTGGGCACATTATGTTGCAGGTACAATGCTGAAGTCTTGATAACATAGTTCTTTTTAAAGAAAGTAAGACAAAAAAATTCAAGCAAGTTACGTACACAATAAATGGTAAACCTGGAAGGTAACAATATAGGTCCTCTGTTTCCTATTGAATTGTTGGAGGAGGTAATCGGGAGATGTGAGTGCCTGCTGGTTGACCTGTGAGCTAAACCTGGTCAATCAGAGGCTCCTCACCCCTCCCCCTCTCCTTGGAATGTACATTCTGTCCACCATTCCCACAGTGGGAACTGTACCAGGGTCGTAGCCTTGAGAGAGTAAGGTGTTGTTGAGACCATCTGGACGGTATAAGTGCCTGAGCGCAGTTAGGGCCTCTACATAAATTTTAAGATTCTCGCACGTGGGTGTGGAGATCTACTCACCTTGCAGCCACCCAAGACTAGCCTCATATGTAAGTTCCCTTGCTTGTTACACATGCCACCTACAAATCCAGAGTGGTCTGCCTCTTTCTTCAGTCTCTCCTTGCCTTCCTTATAGGGGCCAGTTTCAGATTTCACCTGGGAAGCTACCAAGTTTACGAACCAACAAGAGTCTCAGAAGACTGAGTACAAGAAGTATGCTCCGTACGAGAAGGTCATGCTCAGACAGTGGGGTAAGTGGTTAGAAGAATCAGGGGCATATTGAGCATGGAAGGGCTGTGTTAGAATGAATACACACAAGAGAAGCAGCAGTGGAGGGTGTGAAACAGAAACAAAATTGAAGTTTACAAATCAGGACAAAGAGGCCACCATTGAAGATGTGAAGTGTGCAGAGGTTGTGATTCCTATCACATCTCCATTGCACCTCACCTATTCATCTTGAGCAAAACCCAGACTGATCTTAGACAATTACAGTGGATTCTTTTAAATTTAATCAAGCTGTGACTCTAATTTCATCTCTGTTCCATGTGTGGTTTCTTTTTTTTTTTTCTTTTTAAAAAAAATTTTTACTGACGTATAGTTAATTTACAATGTTGTGTTAGTTTCAGGTGTACAGCAAAGTGATTCAGTTATATATTATAATATATATATTTTTGTAATATGTATAAAATATAATATATATTTAATATAATATATATTATACATATTCTTTTTCAGATTATTTTCCACTATAGGTTATTATAAGATATTGAATATAGTTCCCTATGCTATACAGTAGGTCCTTGTATATATAGTAGTCTATATCTGTTAATCCCAAACTCCTAATTTAACCCTTACCCACCATCTCCCCTTTCTCCTTTGGTAACCATAAGTTTGTTTTCAGTGTCTGTAAGTCTATTTCTGCTTCGTAAATACGTTCATTTGTATCATTTTTTTTAAGATTTCACAGATAAGTGATATCATATGATATTTGTCTTTCTCTGTCTGACTTACTTCACTTAGTATGATAATATCTATGTCCATCCATCCATTTTGCTGCAAATGGCATTATTTCATTTTTTATGGCTGAGTAATATTCCATTGTATAAATATACACCATATTTTCTTTATCTGTTCATCTGTTGCTGGGCACTTAGGTAGCTTCCATATCTTGACTATGTAAATAGTGCTGTTATGAACATTGTTTTCATCTTTTCTGGATATATGCCCAGGAGTGGGATTGCTGGATCATATGGTAACTCTCTTTTTATATTTTTAAGGCATATGTGGTTTCTTTACTGAAGCAAAGGAACATACCTCCTGATATCGGGTAGCCAATTATTGAATTGTTGGATTTTTTTATGTTAGTAAAAGACCACAAAAAGCATATTGCTTTTCATTTACAAAACCAGAAATAAACTTTCACTGTTTTATCTTAGAGCTACATCAGTACTCCAGCCCTCTCTTGTAATCTCACCCAAAAGAGCATTGATCACTTCTCCATACAAGACTTCATATTAGACCCTCCATTGATATCAGGTTGATAGGAATCAAAATTAGGAAGTAGCAACTATCTTGGATATTTTGGAAGGAAAGAAGCATGTGTGTCAGAGGCTGAGAAATAAATCCCACTGAAATTCAAGGGTCTGGCAGCTTGGTGAAATATCTGGGGCATGTTTTAATATTCTTTCCAAGATGAAGGAAAAGTTTCCACGTCTGACTCTTCTTAAAACTAAGAAAAAAATGTAATGCTTAGTGAACCTCTTTGGATTTTGGAAGCCACATATGCTTTGGGCAATAATAGAAAGAATGCCAGTTTTGAGTGTGACAAAGCAAGAAAGGGCTTCTTCACAGGTTCCCCTTGCTATGTAAGCCACTCTGTCTCTTGGACTGTGTGACCCAGCCAACTCAGTGGTTCTCGAAGTGTCTATAGAAGAGAGGTATGATGTATGGAAAGTCCCTATAGCTGACTCTGTACAGGCTTAAAATTTTAGAACAAAACCGTGTCGTCTTTAACAGATAACTATTCTTTTGAGAAAGAACTTGTGGCTTATCACTGGGACCCATCAGAAAATAAACATTTTCCCAAGGGCCCCTAAGTTTTCCTGTAACCTAGATGTCCATAATGAACTGGAATTGTGTGACTCACTGAAGGATAGAGTCAGGTGTGCATAGAAGTGCCCTACTGTCAGGTGGATAGTGAGACGGGGCTCAAACAGTCACTGAAGGCACTGAAGTGGCTCAGATTCCTGAGGCTCCTACTCGTGCTGCTTTGCCTTCTGTCTCTCAACAGTCCCCTCTGGCCTCATGGATAGTTCCCTGGGATGAGCTGACTAAAGAAGAAAACCCTGGGTCCTGATTTATACATGATTTTACATGATATGCCAAATCTATTCTAAAGTAGGTGTTTGAAGCAATATAGCCATATACTAGGGAAGTCTTAAAAGACAGTGAAGAAGGTAAGTTCTTCCAGTGGGCAAAATTTCTAGCCTTTCACATGGTTTCTCATTGTACTTGGTAGGGGAGATATCCAGATGTCCAGATCCACATTAATTCATGGGCAGTATTTAACGATTTGGCCAAATGGTTAAAAAAAATTAGGAAGGAACATGCTAGGAAAATCAGTAATAAGAGTTCTAGGGAAGAAGTATATGACTAGGTCTTTTCAACTGGGCTCAGACTCTGAAGGTATCTGTTCCCTTGTAATTGCTCATAAAGAGAAACATCAACAAAAGATGTCTGAATATTCTGGACAAAGCGACTCATTCTGTGAATGTCAGTTAGCATCTTTCCTCAGTCACCCCTATCCTTGTACAGTGAGCTTGTGAAAAAAGTGGACATGGAAGCAGGGATGAAGACTGTGTAAACTCTGCAACACAAACATCTATTCCACTATGCTGTTCTGGCTACAGGCACTGGTGAGTTTCCAAACTGCCAACAGCAAAGATCAGCCCTGAGCCCCCAATATGGCATGCAGAGTGTAAGCCAGCCATCTGTTCGAAGGTTGGTTGTGTTGGTTGATTTCTACCATGGAAGGAGCAGCATTTGTTCTTACTAGAATAGATCCTTACTGTGAATATGGATGTGCCTCTCCTGTTCACGTTCAAATACTCCTTCCAAAGAAACTGTCTGTGGACTTACAGAATACCTTATTTGCTGTCATCACATTCCACAAAGATTGATTCTGACCAGCCAGAAGACTAAAGTGCAGCAATGGGTTTATGCTGATGGAATGCATTGATTTTTCCATGTCTTCCATCAGCTGGATCAGCTGAATAGTTAGAATTATGAAATAGCTTTTTAAAGACTAGGTTACAGTGCCAGCTGTTTGGGGTAATGTCCTCAAGGCTGCAGAACATGTTCTGAATAGGCAACCTATTTATGGTGCTCTCTCTCCCATAGCTAGTAGCCTTGGTCTGGGAATCAACTGCAATGTGAGTGATTCTTCTCACTGTTACTTACTGATAATCAACCACTAGCAAAATTTTTGTCTCCTGTTCCCACAATTTTGGGCTATGCTGATTTAAAGGTCTTAGTTTTCAAGGAAGAAATGCTTTCACCAGAGGGCACATACTGTTTCCATTAAACTGGAAGCTGAGTCTGCCACCTGGCTCTTTTGGGCTCCTCACACCACTAAACTATGAGGCGTGAGACTGGGACCACTGATCTTATTAAGGGGGAATTCAGTTGCTAGTACACAGTAGACACAGGGAGGAATATCTTTGCAACAGAGGAACACTTCTGGAACACCTCTTATTATTACCATGCTTTGTGATAAAAGTTAATTGTAAACTACAACCCAATGCAGGCAGTACTGCAGATGGCCAGATTCATTAGCAATGAAGGTTTAGATCATCCCACCCAGCAAAGAAAGCATGACCAGCTAAGCTGTTTTCTGAGGCCAAAGAGAATAAGGAATGGGTATTGAAAGAACATCATAAATACCAAATATGACCAGTTGTAGAAATGATGACTATCTAATCTAAGGTATGTTAGCAGATAACATATATCTCAATATTTAATTTACAAGATATCAAAACGGGTGTGTGACTCAGCTAGAAGAGAAATGAACATCACCCAAATATGGATGAATTGACTTTGTCTATGCTTTTGGGTAGAAGATAAATGTGTTTTGGTTGTAATAGGAATGACACCATGTTAGATGGATTTTGCTGTTCTCTTTATTTGTAAGTTAAGTATGATTAAGAGAGGTGTGTATGTGTCATGCTGACAGGGAGTGGACTCTGCTAGATTGTGGTATATCAATGTGGTTAAGCTGTGAACTTTATTTTCTAGAATCCTTTTTCCTTCTTGGTTCTATTTTAGAAGTAAAAAGTAAAAAGGGAATGTTATTCCAGGTTTGGAAGGAGCTATCACTCAAGCAAGGTTATTTCATTGAGATCCAGTGGTGAGCAGATAGGCAGTAGCCAGCAGATCCCAGCTTGCCTTCAGTCTCCTCTGCCTCACCTCTGGATCCACTTCCAGGCTGCAGGCTCTATTGTGTAATGGCAGCCTTAGGTCCACCCCTGAGATACCTGCTACAGATCCATAAAGGTGGAGCTACTCAGTGGCAAAAGCTTTACACAGGCCCCTCCCTGAATCCCCTTTCATGATTCCATTTGGTGACTAGACATGCTTTGTTCCCCTGCTTTCCCTGCAAGTGCCATCTTACATCACGGATGCACACATTTGTACCCAGATCCCCAGACTCTGAGGTGTTTCAAATGAACAGAGTTATTTTAGAATGTTCCTAGAGCTGACTCCTACAGCCTTGGCCCCAGATAATTCTTTTCCTCCACTTCTCATCATTGCTTATGCTTTCCATACCCATACCTGATAGCTGCTTACCCAAGAAGCCTGAGACTGTTACTGAATTCAAGTTTTTGATTTAAGTGGGTGAATTGAGGGTGGCTAAATACCTCTAAAAATCCTCATCCCTCTTGTTTCAAAGTCCAACCTTCTCTTTAGCTGCCTGCCAGCTGATCCAGTCTGAGACTCACTCCCAGATCCAGTTCACCTCAGTGATAAGGGCTGAAATAATTTAACAACACCATCTCCTTCAGTAGGTAGCTTTCTGAAGACTCCTCACTCTGGTCCCAAGGTTGAGATAAACACTTTACAGAGACTCTAAATAAAATGATCATTGTTCATGATATTTAAATATTAAGCATATCAAATTTTTTTCTCTTGGAATAAGATAGGGCTCATTCTGTCAAATCTTTCCTTTTTCTTTTGAAAGCATTCATAAATAATTTATACTTTATATAAGCATAGACAAGCCATACATATTACAGTTTTAGGTACCAGACTTTCTCAGAGCTGACCAAGCGGTAGGTACAATTAGGGTAAAATTAATAACAAAAATTGCCCTGTCTTTAAGCCCCTCTAGATTAATTGCTGGAACCTTAAGCCAACCCTTCCTGAAAAAAACCCATTGTGGCCAGCCTCTTTGTACTAGGTTTCTGATATTTTCCTCTCTATTGCTACTTCAGTTTCTCATGAGGCTTCTCCAAGCTTTGTGTTAATTGACCTTTCATAGTCTTGGCTGCTGCTCCAGTCACGCTGCCCTAAGATTTCATTCTTCTCTTCATCGCTGCTGTTAACCTTATCACAGATGGCCTAATCCAGCCCCTAATGATGGCATCACTAAAATAGCAGAAGGACCCTCTCCCAACATTATTACAATGTTTTATCAGGTCCCACACTGAGATACCTTTCATTCTATTTCTTTTAGAACTCCAAGTAGCTCATGAGCTCTATCATTTGACTCATTTTAATTTTATTGCATAGAGTACTGCTTAGAATCCTGGTACAAAATCTCCCAGGGGCTAATTTGAAAAACAATTTCCTTCTTGATAATCTCTTCTCTGTCTCCCTCTCTTCCCACAGATACCCAATTAGTATCCCTGAATAGAATCAGTACATTCTAACAGTTTCCTCAGAGTGAATTTTTTCTCCATTGACTTTTTTTTAGAAGTGCAAAGATACCTTTAATTTACTCTATTCTCAGAACCTGCTTTCCAGAAATGTCTGCCTTTACTCAGTACCCTCAAAAAAGGCTCTTTAATCCTTCAGGGATTTATCCTCACTTTTCCTAGCATGCCCTGATGTATTCTGAGATGCCAAAGTGCTAATAATGAGCCCAGATTAAGACTCCCTCCTGGTGTCCTAAATATATATGTTCATCAAACTGTAAGTTCTGACATTACCATTGGGCTTAGAGCAGCCACGAACTGTGTTTTCAGGTAATTTACAATGTATTAGATGACATATAAAAAGAAAAAGACTGTACCTGGGTGCCTATATGAAATGTATAATTAGACAATAAAGTCATTTTATAATTGTATACATTGAAAATATCAATCCTTTGATTTTATTTTTCCTAGCCGACAGAAAAGAAAATATCAAAACAGGTATTTTGCTTGTATAAGTAAAATATTCCTATTACATAGTAATATATACCACTATGAAATAAATGGTACCCAGTGACATGTTGGAAAAATAACTTTATTCCCTCTGTTTTATTATTACAGTTTGGAATACTAACATTTAAAAATTCCTCCCAGGTCTGAAAAAAAGTTGTACCCAGCTTTAAAAATAGGTCTTCCTTCTTCTTTTTGAAGTCTACAAAAAAATTCCTTCTCTCAAGACTGATTGAAATAATTTATCAGTTACTATTAAAATTCTTCTCCATTCATTGGGTTTGGAAAGCACAGAATCATAAGAACTAAAATCTCTTAGTTCCCCTGTCATTCTGTAAATGCTAGAGAACTGTGGGTACAACCAGATAAAAAGTGGCATTATCTCAAAAGTTTCAGTAAATAATGGATCTTAAATGAAGAGTCCAGACAGAGTCACAGTGGCTTGGATGAGTCAGCCTGCGATGGGAAGCTGCCCTGGCACAGTGAGGTGGTGAGAGCTCTAAGGTTTGTGTCTCCTTTATATGGTCCAGGTGTTCTCTTAGTTGAAGAAGGACCTTTTTGTCCATATTTCTTTCAGTGCTTTCTTTCCCCCTTCAGTAGAATCATGGGTCAGACCCTCCAAATGGAGAAAGAAAACCGATTTTCTATGGGATCATAGAATTTTCTGCACAGTAGGAATACACTAGCTGAAGAGGTCAATCCAAAACTGAAAAAACTAAATGAAGTGGTTCAGAAATATAAACTAGAAGTTGTGGTGCTTTGTCACCTGCTGCTGCTCTTCCATTTAATACTAGAGTAATTGCTAATTCACGATGATAAGCCAAAAGGAGGATGATTATGCATGTGCCTGTACAATGGTAAGAAGTGGCACTTTGTTTCCTGTGGCTGCCACCCAACAAAGGCAGCAGTGAGAAGCAGGGTCTGGTTACCCTGGTAGCCATGGTGCTGAAGCCGGCCATCTTGGCATCGCTCCGACTGGGTTGTCTTTGTACTCACAGACTGCCAGTGCCCTCCCTGTTGAAAGGATGAATATGTGGGCCTTTACACAACATCGTGGCTTAAATTAGTTGGATACATGGGGCCTCTTGCAGCACCTGCTCCCATTCTCAAATTCCAGCTCTGTTGGGAATTATTATCTAGCTCCCTTCTTCTCTCACCCTCTCCCTTTGTAATTATGTTTAATCCCACAGACACCTGCCTTGGCTCTGGGGGACTACTGATAAAAAGAGATGAAAAGACCTTTTTTCCATTTGTATCCAAATCTACCAAGTAAACACAACAGGCCCTGGCTAATTAAACATGTCTAAGGGGAAGGTGTGAGAAACCCCCCATGAATAAGCCGGAGTGCATACTCTCGTCCAATTCTGTGGGGTCATCTTTGACTGCCTCCAAATTCAGAAAAATTTCTAAACCATATTTAAAACGTTCTATCCCTGCAGCTTCTGATAGCAGTTCTACTTAGAGCTGTGATGACTGGATTTTCAGCACAGTTTTATTTGAAATGCATTGTATTCCTCACTTTCTTGACTGAGGATAAGGCAGGTAAATGACAGACTAGATAATCTGTTATTGAAACATTAACTTGAAAATTTCATATCTCAGAATAGGAGAGTTTTCTTTTTAACATGTTTTTCAACCCCTCATCACCCAGATTTAAAATTAATTTTATTAAAATTATTTAAAAATAACTTTTACATTACACATTATTTTTACATCAAAAATATAGCATAAATCTTTATCTATCATCCTTTGAAATATTTGTGTTTGAAGTAAAACATTTTAGAAAACTGCATAGTTTGTTCTGAGTATTCATTGGCATACTATACAGAAACAAACAATATTTTTATCTTTAAACAGTTATGAAGGATCCTGGGACATTTGTGCTTTGGTGAAATTTAACTAAAATATTTAAGGGAAAAAAAGTTTGGAGAGACTGGTTGGGGGATGTGAAAGATTGTAAATAATTGAAAATAATATCTTAATATACAAAATAATTACTGAACAGTAGAAATTTCCTTTCACTTTCCACACTGATGGTTAATGTAATCAATAGAAAACCTGACAGAAGTCTGAAGCATGACACTTTAAATTCCATGGGACATGGTTCTAAATTTTGTTAAAAGTCTTATTGAGAAGCAGCCTTTCTTTAGTCTCAGAGTTTGTGGATAGATATGGGTAGAACAGGGCATCAGTTTGGATCATCCTCTTGTGTGGGAAAAATGACCTTTTCTCTTGTTTCGGACCAAACGTAAAGGAAAAACAATTTAAATATATTAAAAAGTTTACAGTCAAAATACAAAGTCATATGGGCTAAAAAAAGTCCTGCTTAAAAAACAAACATTCTATTGGAGTCTCCTAGTACAGAATTCAAAGTTCAAGCATACAAAACTTTGCATTTATGCACTTGAGCTTTCCTTTTCATATTTCGCTAAAATCTTTTTTATTCATACTTCGCTAAAATCTTAGTCTACATAAATCTACATAAATTACATAAATGACCAAACTCGACATAAATCTGCCATAACAATGCTCATGTTTTTCAGGGTGTATGTTGTTTCTCATCTGTATTAAATAGTTCAGGAATATGTCATTAAACATCACATGACATTTTGGAATATTTTGGGAGAGTAACTGGAACATGCTGGCAAACAAGAATATTTTATTAGAAGAGGCAGAACATCAGATATGAGGCATTATATTAAGAACTGTGAATGTCTTAATGAACGTAATGCTGCCTTGAGATAGTTTATGATCTGAGGTGATAATATTTAATGTTGAATGTGAGAAAAAATAGAGCTTCAGTGTATATTTTTATTTAAAAATAAGAAAGGAATAAGGTGAGACAGTGGAAGTGTGCTCAATATATGAACATATTTACTGTGGATCCCCCATTCCATCCATCTGCTCAGTGCCTCGTGTATTTCAGAGTAGATGATGTACCAGGAGGAAGCATCCACCCCCACAGAGGGACTACCGGTGGTTTCTTCATGCAGGTGTTGGCTTTCAAAACTGTGTGATACATTGCATTTTGCATCCTTTAGTTAAGTGGGATTTTAAATGATATTATCCTCTTTTAACTGAACTAAATACTCATGAAATGGGCAAGTGGCATAAAAAGAGTCCTGAGGAGGAAGTATGGGTCAAAAATAATACAGATCACGTAATTGCAGCAAACAATAAGAGATGGTAGTGCTGATACTTCTCTATTTCCTATGAGCTCTTCATCAACTGCTTCAGAAGGAGGAAAGGATGATATAATTATATCTGATGAGAAATCGGTACCTCAGAATTAATATTACAAAGAAGATTATTTAAATTATACTTATCCACCATGGTTAATGATGGATGAGCCTTGCCTTAACTATATATTTTGCCTCAAGATTTTAGCTAAGAACAGTGAAGCTGTAACACTTATCAAGATATTTTAAAATATTATTTTTTCATTTTTATCTCATGCTTTATTTTTCCTATTTGTGTGTGCAGATAATAATGCATGGATGGATTAGTACCTTATTAGATCTGCATCCTACATACGTACATTATAACATTATCTGGTCTAAGAGATTTGCATTTGATTGTTGGTTGTCCTCTATGCTCCATGTGTTGTTGGCTGAATCATATAAACCTCCCTGGGCATCAGTTACCTCAACTAGAAAATGATACGCAGTTACCATGTCCAAGTTAATTGTTTGGGTTGGTAAAAACTTAATGATGCCTAGCTTCAGGAATCTCTGCCAGGGTTTTAATGAAAAGTGAAAAAGTCCCATATGCCCTTTCCCAGAATCCTTAACCAACAGTCTATCTGTTAGACTTTGCTTCACCAAAAGAAATCCATTGGTTGAGATCTCACAACTTAAAGGAAGCATGAAGTTATCTCCAGGCTCTGACTGAAAAAAAATTATACATGTATAGTTTCCAAGCTAGTATTGCTACCAAAAACATATGTATAGTTAGGAAATCTGCTTGAACTTTGGGTGACCTGAAATCTACCAGCACACATTACAGTCTGGGACATCTGGTGGTCAATAAACTTATTTATTTATTTATTTATTTATTTATTTTACATGAAGCAGCTGTACTTGAGCAGATGACCAGAGGCTGTGCAATCAGAGTGTGAATAGCTGAATTAGTAAATCATATTAGGCTTCTTAGGCACTAGTTTAAGGGCTGCATGTGCCTTTTTAATTTTCCTTTATTAAGGTCGGCCCCAAACATAGCAGTGTTAGCAGTAGGGTTATTAGTGACTTATTTGCTTCATTAAAATTTATGGCACATTTTACATCCACCATCTGGGGCAACGTCTCCCCTCTTCACTGTTAACGTGTAACTTAAAACCATGGCTGGCACTGATAATTCCTGAAAAAATACTCTGTAGATGGAATTCTTTTTTTCTAATGCCAGGATTATACTGCCAGGAACTCAATACACAAACACCATAAGAGCAAAGGCAATATTTCCAGTCCAACCACACTCAGTCACTGCTAGGACACAAAGTCTTATATTCAAGAGGTTGTTTTTTTTTGTTTTTTTTTCTGTAAGTTTCTTGTTTTTAGGTAAAGTAAAGAAAAAAATAGAGGGGAGTTGTTATTTTAAGGTTGTAAACCCTGTGGAAAAAAGGAAAAATCTTAAAATTCATTGCCAGAATACTGAATATTTTGATCTCCTGTGGTTTAATTCAACAATATTTGGGTTTAGGAGGTTGCAAATACATAAATCACAGTATGGATTTAAAGTAATGGACTGAGATATTTAAGAGGTGATGGGCTTTCAGGGCTTGCCTGATCCACGAAATGGTCTGATTAAGTTCTGAGAAAAATATTAACAATGGCGGTGTAAGCACTACTTCCAAGCTTAACCTCTTATCCCTTGTTGAAATGCATGGGATGGAAATCTATGAGGTTGGAATGGAAGACTCTTGAATACAGAATCTGAGATACATTTCACAGTAGAACCCATGAGATGGAAAGGATATTTGGGATAATATTTTGTAAATCCAGTAGTTCTTTTGGTCAACACACACACACACACACACACACACACACACACTACTAGAATTCTTCATATAGATATCATTCTCTTTAGTTTCCAAGATTTAACATTAGACTCTAAATGTACTACAGTTAAGGACTGAGTTAAGGTCGTTGTTCTCAAAGAGAACAGATTCTGGTCCCATTTATGTCACTTACTGGCTGTATAAACTCTGTTTTATGTTTCCTTATCTGCAAAAGGGGAGAAGAAAGATCTTTTAAACCCATTGTCTAAAGTTTGTAATAATCAAATTAGAACATGAATGTTTAAAATTAAAAAAAATCTTAAAGCATTATTAAAAAGCAAGCTGTGCATTATTGTTTCCAATAAGAAAATAAAATATTTGAATAAAAGAGGATCTTATAAAGCTAGAATCCACCCTTCCAGACAATACTTAAAAGAATCAAACAGATGAGATAATATCTTAGTATTAAAAACTCCTGCAAGGATTAAAAGCCCTTACTGACAGATTTTTCTCACTTCTAACCTAAATTTCTGATCTTTTCTTAGGAGCCCATTTTATCTTTTCACAAAGTAAAGTCTCCTCACTGGAAATGGGAGAATAGATGAGTAAAGACCCTTCTGATCCTAAAGTGACTTTCACTAAATTTTTCCTCAGTTTTTTCTTTTCTAAGTAAAATAATGAAGTTTAATTTTTTTCCCCAAAAGGGCTATTTTACATCCTGAGAATCTTCTTGATTCTTATGATTTCCCTAGTCAACTTTATCCTCAGAGAAAAGAACCGAACCTAATATACACCCAACTAAGTATCCAGTTAAAACATCGTCTAATTAGAACTAGAGTCTGTACTCCCCTTAGTAAACTCAATAATATAGTTAGGTTTGTAACACACACGCAGACATAAATGAGTCTTGATTTTAGACCAAGTTCTGTAAGAAGTGGTGTTAATCTAGTTTAATCCCTTCTAAGTACCAGAACCTTGACTAAAATTTTTAGCTATAGTTTCAGAAGAACTTGGAGATTTATGAAGATTATAACAGGATTTATGAAAAAATGATTGAGTCCATTCTCTAGTGATGAAAATTATGTTCACTTTACTATTCATATTCAAATCAAGTTTCTCTGTCACAGTAAATTTTAAAAATTCTGGATAGAGACTGCTCTGACAGCCTGAATCCCAGTGTGAAAATAAATTTGACCCTATCTGTTGCCCTCCTAAAATGGACATGTAGTGTGACTGTTGTTTAAACACAATAGTCTTTATATTGATATTTTGGGGATACAGCCCTTTCTTGCTGATACAGTTATGGATTACTTTCAATGCAAACAGAAAAAAAATATAAGCCTAAATGTGTATGTTTAATATTTACACAGATTCCCACTTACACTAAGGGTGTAGAAAGCCCCATGACAGCATCACTCTTATCTTAATGACAAGAAAAACCTATCTAATCTTGAACATTCATATTGTTTAGCTCATCATAGAGCTCAAATCACAAGACAACCATGTAGACTAAATTCTGAAAGGTGTTAAGACCCTCCAGGGAGAGATGGGTGACGTGAATATTTTACCTTTGGCAAGCATGGGAAGATGGGGGAACTGGAATAAAAGTGGGCAAGGAAACTACAAATAAAATGTCAACTAATTTTTAAAGACTGAGTATGGGTTAAAATGTTACTTTAAAATCACCAGAAATACCACTCAAAAGGGGAGTCTGCACCCACTGCCAGCCGTTAACCACAGGCTTCCACTGAGTGATCATATAAGATAATTGGGATACAGTCAGGAGACTTGAGAGCAACATCTTTTATAGTACAAATGTGCAGGTCCTGTCTAGGTTTAAGGATGTAAAAGTACTACCTGGAGAAGCTTTCTATGCTTACATGATTACAGGATGATGATCAGCTGCTGCTACCCATCCCTGGACCCTGCTTGGACATGAGAAAAAAACTATCTGCTGTGGGAGGATGGGAAAGATATCCTCTTACCTTCCCAGTTTCTACCTTGGTTTTAGGCATAGGTAAGGTATGCTATCATTGAGGGAAATGTAGGAAACCAATCTCCACAGTGTGCTGATGTAATGCAAAAACATCTGCTACTCTGGAGTAACAGGAAAACAGCTGGTACCCAGGATCCTGCACTGGTACAAGTCAGAGATCTTCTGTTGCTAGGAGAGGGCAGGAAAATCACTCTCATTAAAGATTCACCCCAGTACAGAGCAGAGTTTGACTGACATGGGATGTGGGTAGAATGTCCACTCTCTAGACCCTGCATTTGAGGAAGAGGTTGTTTGCCAGTAGGGAAGGAATAAAAATGCTGAGAAAGCTCTCCTTTTGATGTTCATGTGTATATGGCATGCTGAAGGCTGAAGGTAGAACAGAAGAATGGAGAAATACCCTACTCCTACCACAGCCCTACACCAAGTAAAAATCAATAGAAATATATCCCGAGGAAAGGGCAAGAGTGTGGAGACAAGACCTTGCTGAAATCTGAGGGTGGAGAAGGAATACAAAGAAAATTCTTTAACACTCCAGGCCTCATGGTAAGCAAAAGTAGCAGTAGTCTACCACTAGAGGAATTAAAGTCTGTGGAAGACTATAAGTAACTAGGGCAATATTAAAACTGTACGTATTCCCAACTACAGACTAGAATGACTCAATCAAGTACACTAATGACTTGACAAAAGAAGAGGCATGCTCATTTTCAAGAATAAATACTATTTTTCTCAGTCTCTGCTGCTGTGCTTGTTCCACACATCAAGTCTAGCATCCAATAAAAACTTAGGAGAAACACAAAAAAAAGGCAAGCAAAACCCCCTCATTTTCAAAATGCAAAAACAATCAACAGGAACATATTTAGAAATGACTGAGTTGTTGGAACAGTGATTTAAAACATAATAATATGTTATATAATATAGTAGAAAAGATAAACGATATGCATAACAGGTGAGATTACAATTATACAAAGGAGTCAAATGGAAATGCTAGAAATGAAAATATTAGAGATGAATAATTTCCTCATTTAGCTTACAATTAGACTGAACACAGCACAGCAAAACAAATCAGTCAACTTGAAAATGGTTATAGGAATTTTAACAACTATAACACACACACACGCACACACACAGAGGAATGTCAGGAAAAAAAATAGAGCAGAGCTTCAAAGAGCTGTAGAATAGTGGACAATTGAAAGACAAACCAAAAGAGTTTACTCGAGAAGAAATAGATAGCATAAATTTAAAAAAACAAGAAATAGCACTAATGGCTCTATATCAATTAAGTAAACTGAATTAGTAATTTAAAACTTTTTCAAAAAGAAAATTTCAGGCCTATATAATTTCACTGTTGAATTCTACCTAATATTTTAAAATAAAAAAATTATAATTCTATACTAAGTTTACCTAGATATAAAAGATAATGGCAAATTTTCCAACTCATTTTATGAGTTTAGAATTACCCAGAAAACAAAATGAGACCAAGATATTACTAGAAAAGAAAACTACAGACCTATATCCCATCTTTTTAAAGATTTTAAAAATTATTTAAAAATTATCAAATCATAATCAGCCATATATAAAAGTGATAACTCTTTATGTCCAAATAGGATTTATCCTAGAAATGCAAAGTTAGTTCAACATGTGAAAATTAATCAATTTAATTCATCACATTCAGAGACTAAAAAAGAAAAAAATACTTATATCAGTAAAGACAGCAAAAATATTTGACAAAATTCAATATACATTTGTGATAAAAAAGTGATAACTCTCAGCAGACAAACAATAGAAGTGAACTTCTCCAACCTGATAGAGTGCACGTATGAAAACCTAGAGCTAACATCATATATAATGGTGAAAGACAGAATGCTTTCACCGTAATATCAGGAACAAAGCAAAGATATCTCACTCACCACTTGTATTCAACATTGTATTGGAAGTCCTATCTAGTTCTGTAAAGCAAGAAAAAAAAAAAGGCACCCAATTTGGAAAACATTTTATTTGCAGCAATATTATTCTCTAATTAGAAAAATCATAAAATATCTACAAAAAGCTTTCTGGAGGTAATATGTGATTTTAGCAAGGTGACAGGACACCAGTTCACACAAATATCAATCACATTTCAATATGCCTGCAATGTCCAATGTCCTGGAAATTGAAGTGCAAATAAAAACTTTGAAATATATCAAAATATAAAGTATTTAAGACTAAATTTAGCAAAACACATGAAAGACCTATAAACTGAAAACTCCAAAATATTGCTGAGAGAAATTAAAAGAAAATTTAAATAAATGAAATTGTGTACTATGTTCATGTGTTGAGTCTCAAAATTGTTATAATTTAATTTCTTCTCAATTATCTCTAAAAATTCAAAGTACACAATCAAAATCCAGGCAGATATTTTTATAGAAATTGAAATATTTATTTTAAATTTATATGAAAATAAATACAGCAGTTTGAGTAGGATGTGTTTAAATGAGATTTTCCTTGTGTTGATTCTGCTTGGTGTTTGCTAAGCTTTTTGAATCTGTAATTTTATGTCTTTCATTGAATTTTGTAAACTTTCAGCCATTATTTCTTCTGACATTTTTTTACTCCATTATTTCTCTCTTCTTTTCTTTTGAATTATCTCATAAGTCACTTAAGTGCTGCTCATTTTTGGTCTTTTTTTCCCCCCTTTATGTTCTTTATTTCTATTTTACTGACTTCAAATGGAAATCTTTCCTATGTAATCTCCATTTTGCTGTTAATTTGGTGAAATTTTAATTTTAAACATTATATTTCTCAGTTCTGTAATTTCCATTAGATTCTTCTTTTATACTTTCTATATCTGCTGAGATTCTCTGTCAATATGAGCAGATTTTCTTTTATACTGTAGTCTTAAGCATACTAATAATAGCTACTTATGTGCTATTCCAACATCTACGAATAGAGTTGGTCTCTATTCATTGTCTTTTCTGTACAGAATGGCTTATGTTTTCCTATTTCTTCTTATGTTGAGTCATTTTGGATTGTATCCTGTACATTATGAATGACATGTCATTGAAACTCTGGGCCTATTATATGTCCTTCTAAAGAGTTCTGTGTTTGTTTTTGCAGACTGTTAACTTGGCTTAACTCAAACTGAAAATTTTGTCTTGTTTTCCTTGCAGTTGTTTTTTTTAGTCTTGCCAGGGCTGCTTGTTGCTTGCACAATGCATGTATTTGAATCATGCAAGGGTCAGTAAGAGACTTAGAGTGTGTGTGTGTGTGTGTATATATATATATATATATATATATATATAGAGAGAGAGAGAGAGAGAGAGAGAGAGAGAGAGAGAGAGAGAGAGAGAATTTGAGGCTTCCCTTCTCTGACTTTTTCTTTTCTAGAATTAGTGCCTTCACTTTCAAGGGATGTGGTTGCCTCAAGCACTATTCTGATTTGTCAGTCCAGCAATGTTGAGGTTTTTCTACTGGAATTAGAGCTATCCAACATTGAGTACTGGAGACTACTCTCAGGATGAAAGATGTAAAATAAGAAATTCAGACAGTATCATTCCTGTCTTAGTTTCCTTTTATTGTCACATAAATTACCTTAAACATGGTATCTTAAAAAAAAAAAAACTTACTTTGGAAGCCAGAAGTTGGAAATCGAGGTGTGAGTAGGGCCTTGCTTTCTCTGAAGGTTCTAGGGGAGGATCCTTCTTTACCTTTTCCTGGCTTCTGGTGGTTGCCAGCAAACCTTGATGTTCCTTGGCTTGTCGATGCATCACTCTAATTGCTGCCTCCATCATCACATGCCATTCTCCCTGGGTGTCTTCATGTTCACATTTCCCTCTTCTTTCAAGGAAATCAGTCATTGCTGTATGACCTCATTCTAACTTGATTGCATCTCCAAAGACCCTAATTCTAAATAAGGTCACATTCATAGGTATGGAGATTAGAACTTGAACATATTTTTTGGGGGGAGGGACACATTTCTACTGACTATAATTCCCTTCTTTCAGATGTTCCGCTCCCATTCTTTGTCTCTTTTTGTTCACTCTCTGGTACCTTCAAGCAGTTGATTTCTATTTTTTCCAGAATTTATAATTGTTATCTCTAGCAGGGTTGGTTTTATAGAAGCTATTAAACCATACTTGTAATGGAGCTTTCCTTCCTTACTGCTATGCCCCCCACCCTGTCCATATCTATCTATCTATCTATCTATTATCTATCTATCTATCTATCTGTCTATCTCCTTTCTGTCTCAGTTGCTCTGTGTGCATGTGTATGTCTTTCCCTCTTTCACCACAACAAAAATACAAAATATAGGCCTTTATGATTTTGGATAGAAGATTTATGATTTTGTTGGGATTCAAGCCCAGATAATTCTTAGTTGCTTATTATATATACTTCTTCAATTGGAAGTTTGCTCCATTCTTTAAGACAAAATACATAAAACAAGTAGACAAAATGAGATGGAAAAATGGGAGAATTTCCTTTTTGTCTTATATTTTTGTAGCATTTTTACCTCAAATTTTATGGAATATAACTAAAAACACATATTTCTTAATGACTACATGCTACCCCACTGAAAAAAAAATTTGAAAATTTTATGTTTGATTTGGAAGACAGAAAGAAAATTAGGCAAAAACCGTCTCTGTCTATAAACACTCATGATTTTTGAAGAATTATTTGACTGTTTGAGCATCAATTTCTACATCTATTAGGGTTATTTGTGAGGATGAGTTATTAGGTTGGCCAAAAAGTTCATTTGGTTAGTGAATACGTTGTTCAATAAAGTTCTTTGTGAAAATGAAAAATGTGTTTTTTACTTAAAACCAAATGAACTTTTTGGCCAACCCAATACATCATTTGAGTTACAATGTGTGGCACATCCAAGTAAAAATAGACCTTGTTCACCAGAATTCAGCCTTATGTTGTCATTCATTTTTCCATGCTTTCATTTCTCCTTAATACATTTTGATAGGACTTTTAAAAAATATAGCTTTATAGTTACAACAAAATGACTAGTTGAAATAAATGGAATCCTTAGTACATATAGCTTGGATCATCCATTGGTTTTGATTTGGGTTTTTCTCCTGAAAGCTGCTTTCAGAACCACTCTCAAATCCTTGTGCTACATATAGTGAGCCAGTATCATGCATACGATTCTAGATACTCTCTTCAAAAATGTGAGTTTTTTATTTTCCTGTTAAAAAATAGGATTATGAGCAGCTACCTTCTCTGTAAATTCTGTCTTAGTAGAAGTACAGCAAGTCTTTTGTTAATTTGAGTATTCAAGTCTTACAAGTATAGATTCACTCACATTTTTTTTTTATCCCTAGGCACTCAACTTTGCTGTGCCTACAAAGTGGATAATAACATATACCTTATGCATGCTTCTGAGAAATGCAAAAAAAGTTAATTAGAAAATGTCAAGAAAGCTCTCCCAGATCCTTAGAGGGAAGAACATCACGTGACTACAATATATCATTAGTATAAAAATAAAATCATTCCCAATCCCATAGCTCTAAAAGGGTCTTTACACATCGCTAGTGCTTTTAAGAAATAAAATTATGGACTAACTGAACTGGAAAGAATCTCAAGAAGTCATGTGGCCCACTCCCTGATTCAGGAGAGACCAATTCTACCATCCCCTATGACTTCCTAACCTGTTTTTAATATGACTAAAGAGAAACATTCCACAACTTCATTTGATAATTTGCTTAATATCTCTCATCCGCACAGAAATATTGTTTTAATCTCCATTTTAGGAAATGTAACAGAATCTAATTGAAGAGAATATGATTCAAGATACAGACTGGAATTTCTTAGTCAAGAATCACTGACCTCAACTATTTTACACAGCTAAAGTAAGTATTGAATATGAGAGAGGGCAGGGATAGGATTTGACCCTGAAATCAGGTCAAAGTCTTGATTATAAATCTTTTATTTAAGAGAAATTTCTTAAAACATTTAAAAAATCTATTTGCTACATGAAGTTGCAAAAAATGTCCTTCTCTTCCATTCTGTTTTCCATTGTATCTACATGTATTATATGGATTATAGTCCAAAAATCAGATTTAAAATGTTATGATTGGGCTTCAGCTAAAATATTAGGAAAAAAATACTTGAGAGAACCTAATAAAGCAGGCATTTTCTCAGTAGTTTCCTTAATATAATCAGGTTTACAGTATAATCAGAAATATTTATAAAAGGCTCACTAGGCCACTTTCTACTGTTGCTTGGGATTCAGAATAATATATATATACACTGACCAAATGGATTTATTTAAAGAAAGGACATGTTTATGCACAATTTAATTTACAAGTATGTATTATTTCAGGTGATATATATCTGTAAATCATATACAATTTGAATATTTTTCTTCTAACTTTTAAAGAAACTAGAGTTGTTTAGTAGTCAAGGAATTCATTTGAACACTTCCGCAAAGCAAGTAACAGGGGCCCTCCTTTCATAAGATGCCGGGTGTGTCCCTGCATTATGTGTGACTAGTTCACTTGGATCTGGTCTCCTTTCTACTTCCTATTTCTTTTCTCTTTGGCCAGTTTCATCATGTCTCTGAGCTCCATTTGCCCTTCCTTGAACCTGCTGAGTTTGAGAAATCCATAATTTAAACAAGGAGAGTTGTCAAGCAGACAGTTGCAAAGAGCTTCAAAATTTATTAATTCAACAAAAAGTATAGACCTCCTTACAGTCCTATACCAATAACTTACACTTTGGGCTATCAGAATCTCTTTACAACAAACACCATTATCACACATATTTACCTAGCAAACTATATTCAAGATTTAGTAATAGCTATTGCTTTTGAGCAGTTTGATACAGAAAAACTACAATGCTACAATATACTACAAAGTATGGACATTTCTTAAAGTTCACATTAACAAGATATGACCTTATATGGAACACTTGATCAAAACTCTACTTTCTATACCTAGTTAAGGACATTTATTCAGAGGATCTAGACATTTATTTGATTATTTCCATGCATCCCAATCCTCTAGACAAAGCACACACTGGAGAGAAAAGAAATGAAATAATTAAAGGCAGCAGATCAACAGAATATATGTGATTTCTTTTCAGTGATCTGGAAATGAATTTTTGCCCAAAAGAACATCAAAACTAAAGTCAAGCTTTTCCAGTAGCACTGATTTAAACAAACATGCACTGGGACTTATTTTTAGACATCAAGGTACACAGCCAGAGGTTTTATTCAGGATTGCCATTAAATAAACTCCCCTCAGGGCCTTGTAAATGATGGTATTTGAATTATAAGTAGACATATCCCATTTTCCACCTTCTGCAAGCCACTGAAGATTTCTCATTGCCGAGATTGTGGCAAGGGAACTGCCCCCTTTTGTATTTCTGTTGAGCCCTGTCTCTACAGTAATTATGAGTTTGAGGGATCATTAAAAAGTCTGAATTTTTTTCTTTTTTTTGGTACGTAAGACTGCTTTTGCAGCTCTGTGGCTGATCAACAACATGTTCTAAAAGGCTTTTGATGTATACATGGCTCATTAAGTAAAGGTCAAAATTGGACATTGTCCTGTTAATTTCCCTTTGCTAGAGAAATCAATATCTGCATCAACATTCATTAAATTTGACAGAAGCTAGGAAAGTTAGATGTGAAATGTAAATCAATACTTACTCCTGATAGGATTAACTTGCCGTACAGAGAGTATAAAACATCAATTCTTTATACATATTGTTCAGCCCAATTCTCCACTCTGGCTTCAGGGAGCCTGCATTTTGCCTTCTTGGCCTTCAGCTCTAATCTGGCTTTGGGTTTTTGTTGGCTGGAGCTGAATATTCTATCCCTGACCAAATTTTACATCTCGTTAATATATACTCAATGTGATCTTTCCTGTTGTATTAGTAAGGGTGCAATGTGTTAAAACTAAATCATGCTCCACCACCACCATTCCCAAAATCTAGATATTTTAAGGTTTCAGAATCTATTTTATTTCCATATGAAATTTGCAGATTAAAACGTTTCATTTTCTCTCCTTTGCAGTTATCAGCAGAACTTTTGATTTCCCACGGATCCCAGAAGTGTAAGTTTGGAAAAGCTCAGTTTATTTATACAAATGTCTAGGAGTTGTTTGGTTGGTTGTCATTACAGTTATCACTGAGATTGTGAACTCTACACCTATGCATTTCCATGAACCCAGCGTTCTTTTAGTTGACACTAATGTTTATAATGATAACTATGTGCTATTGCAAGATTCTGAGACATCTTTTGAAATGAAGAATACAAAATGTTGTGTATTGTAGTTGTATTGTTCTGTAGATTTTGTTACATTTTGATTTTTTAACAGAAAATTTATATATGGAAGCCACTTACCCCTCCTCTGGCGTTACGTAAGGATCTCTGGGTATGTCACATTTGTCTGGAAGTCTGAACAGCAATTACAGCTTTTTCCCTCCAAACAAATTTGGGTTTGCCAAAATTCTTGATGGGGAACAGATGCCAGCCAGCACTGTACCCTGCCATGTCCTTCTTCATCTGGTGGTTCTCTGGCCACCCGGGAATTTCCCAGCAGTGTCAGAACTGGGCCTGGTTTGCAATAGGACTAAAATCCAAACTAGAGACAGCTGGACTCAAAGGGCTGAGTGGGCTCCTTCGGTTGAAGGAGTTTCTCTAGAAGGATTATAATAGAAATCAAGGGGAAACACCCAGACATAAGAAATAGAGGTATATTGATGTTTTTCATGCTGAAGTTAGAGCAATCAGTTTGCGTCACCGTCCTGCTTTAAAATATACAATTTCCTGGGCAGTTAAAATAAAGTGCCTATTTCTTAACATGGCCTCTAAAGTTCTAGGTAATGTGATGCCATACCTCCTTCTCTACACTCTTCTCCTCACAGACATCCTTCCTGATCATCATCCTGGAGAAAGTAATCCCCCCACTGAGAATGTGCCTCATGCTCGTGCTGTTGTTTTCTTCACAGCACTTAACACCATCTGAAATGATTTATTTTGTTTATTCATATTTGTATGCTTTTTCACTAGATTATAAAATATAAGTGTTAGGGATTCTATAACTAGAATAGAGCCGGGCATAACAAGCATTTCTGGTACAACTGAAAGGTCAACAGGTATGTCACATTTGGGTTGAAATTTCTTGAATGACCTCAGTATAGAACTTCCCAACATATCCTAGAACTGGAAGGAAATCTGCTGTAAAATTAAGAAGCTTAATCTTTAGGGCCTTCTCTTACACCAAACTTTCTATAGCCTTGAGAAGGGCCCTGGAAATTTTACATGGTCACATAATCACATAAAATTTGAAAAATTGTGATATTCTATTCTGAATCTACTTCTATCACATTTCCCATCATGTTGGCTGGTGTTGGGGTACCTATAAACGTATTGGAAAGATCTAGCTAAGGAGGAATTAATTTAGGAATACATTTGTAGTGGATTTCTTGGGATGTATTTATGTGGTTTATAGTCACTTTCATGTACACCGAAGTTACTGCTTGCCATCCTGACACAGCCTCAGATTTTCTTCCAAATGAGATAGACTCATTGGTTATTTAACGCTAATACCAGTACTTCTCACCCTGAGGAAACAGTGGTGATACCAAATTTGGTCTTGTTTCGGAAAAGTGGCTGCTGCTGTATATGATTTTGCAGGTGGTGTGATCCACATTGTAGTAGAACGAAGACCTTGTATTTGACTGTCCTTGTGTGTCTTTTCATTGGCGTTTCATGGAAGTTCAGATGGAGGTGGGAGATACGGGGGCTTTTGATAAATTTTCTGTAAAAATTAATTATTTCCATAGACTACTGCCTAATGTGTGAACTAAGAAATGACTAGGCATTGATTTCTTAATAATCTTTGTAAAATCATGTCTGTTTATTAGAGAGCACTGTCTCCATCAGAAATCAAATTTGAACTATGAAGTAAAAGAGCACAATGAATTTTTTTTTTTTTTTGGCTTGATCAAAATAGCACATTGGGCAGACTTGATTTGTGGTTTCATTATTGATGCTGGGCAAAAGAGATGACAAAGAAGTAAGTAATGTGCTGCTGGGTGTATCTTTGATTGGGGCTTGATTAGGACGGTAGGAACACAGAGATTTTATAGGAGAATGGTGCTTTGTGGCAGCAGGCTGGGGAATCGGTGCAGCTTTGACTCGAGCCATCTCTCCATCAGAAAGCTCGCCCTCACAGCTGGTACTGATCGTGGCTGGGCAGCGTGGGCTCAGCAGCTGGGTGAACAGACAGACTGCACTTTCACTCGGGCCGATTTGCCTCAAACCAGAGAAGTAAGCCTGGTGTCCTGCCGCTGACCCATGTGATGCTCACCCTTTGGCTAATCAGAATATCTCTGTCTCTTGAGCTGTCAGGCTCACATCTTCCAAAATCATTATTTCATTAAAAAACATTCTACAGGAAAATACTGGGAGTTTTTCTTTTTACTGCACTGTCTGGCTTAAATGGCTTTGAGCCTTCAGCAAAATGCTGAAACTCTCCTTTAAGAAAGAGGATCACTCAGGACTATTTTACAAAATGAAAGTCTTTGTTCTTGACACTAAGAAATCTCTGACTTAGTTGTGCAACGCTCCAGGAAATAAGATTTTATACTTTAAAGCAATACAGTGACCTTACATTTTGGGTAAGAAGTTGGAGGTAGTCAGGAATTTAAAAATAAAAAGAGAGAGAGAGAGAGAGAGATTGGAAGGAAAGGAATTCCATAAAATGGGAAAGGAGGCAAAAAGCATGCAAGGGTGAAGAGCATTCGAAGAATGACAAAGAGTTCACAAAAAATAGAGTGTTTTTATTACCCAAGTACGGATGAAACCAAGAAAAATTATAACTTTTTTGCCAAGTCTAACACATATTTAACAAAACATTTATATCTGGACCACTGTTAGAAGATACATCTTTTTAAACAAAATGAAAGTACATAGTCTAAAGTAATAAGTAGTTCTGAAGTTGAAATATAAACTGAACGGAACAGAGATCCACATTCCAGACTTTTTTTTTTAACATCTTTATTGGAATATAATTGCTTTGCAATGTTGTGTTAGTTTCTGCTGTATAACAAAGTGAATCAGCTATATGTATACATATATCCCCACATCCCCTCCCTCTTGAATCTCCCTCCCACCCTCCCTATCCCACCACACTAGGTGGTCATAAAGCACCAAGCTGATCTCCCTGTGCTATAGGGCTGCTTCCCACTAGCTATCTATTTTACATTTGGTAGCGTATATATGTCCATGCCACTCTCTCACTTAGTCCCAGCCTACCCTTCCCCCTCCCCGTGTCCTCAAGTCCATTCTCTATGCCTGCGTCTTTATTCCTGTTCTGCCCCTAGGTTCATCAGAATGAACATTGTGGTACATGACTCTTTTTGAATTATGATTTTCTCAGGCTATATGCCCAGTAGTGGGATTGCTGGGTCATATGGTAGTTCTATTTTTAGTTTTTTGAGGAACCTCCATACTGTTCTCCATAGTGGCTGTATCAATTTACATTCCCACCACCAGTGCAAGAGGGTTCCCTTTTCTCCACACCCTCTCCAGCATTTATTGTTTGTAGATTTTCTGGTGATGGCCATTCTGACTGGTGTGAGGTGATACCTCATTGTAGTTTTGATTTGCATTTCTCTAATGATTAGTGATGTTGAGCATGCTTTCATGTGTTTGTTGGCAATCTATATCTTCTTTGGAGAAATGTCTACTTAGGTCTTCTGCCCATTTTTGGATTGGGTTGTTTGTTTTTTTGATATTGAGCTGCATGAGCTGCTTGTGTATTTTGGGAATTAATCCTTTGCCAGTTGCTTTGTTTGCAAATATTTTCTCCCATTCTGAGGGTTGTCTTTTCATCTTGTTTATGGTTTCCTTTGCTGTGCAAAAGCTTTTAAGTTTCATTATGTCCCATTTGTTTATTTTTGTTTTTATTTCCATTTCTCTAGGAGGTGGGTCACAAAGGATCTTGCTGTGATTTATGTCACAGAGTGTTCTGCCTATGTTTTCCTCTAAGAGTTTTATGGTGTCTGGCCTTACATTTAGGTCTTTAATCCACTTTGAGGTTTTATTCTTTTTTTAAAATTTTTTTATTTATTTTTGGCTGCGTTGGGTCTTCATTGCTGCACGTGAGCTTTCTCTAGTTGCAGCAAGCAGGGGCTACTCTTCGTTTTGATGTGTGGGCTTCTCATTGCGGTGGCTTCTCTTGTAGTGGAGCATGGGCTCTAGGTGCTTAGGCTTCAGTAGTTGTCGCTCGCGGGCTCTAGAGCGCAGGCTCAGTAGTTGTGGCTCACAGGCTTAGTTGCTCCACGGCATGTGAGATCTTCCTGGACCAAGGATCCAACCCATGTCCCCTGCGTTAGCAGGCAGATTCTTAACCACTGTGCCACCAGGAAAGTCCCTTGAGTTTATTTTTGTGTATGGTGTTAGGAAGTGTTCTAATTTCATTCTTTTACATGCAGCTGTCCAGTTTTCCCAGCATCACTTATTGAAGAGGCTGTCTTTTCTCCACTGTATATTCTTGCTTCTTTTATCAAAGATAAGGTGACCACATGTGCGTGGGCTTATCTCTGGGCTTTCTATCCTGTTCCATTGATCAATATTTCTATTTTTGTGCCAGTTCCACACATTCCAGACTCTTTATCATAGTGGCTTTTATTTCATTTCCAATGGAAAGGCAAAGCATATTTTTTGCCTGTTCCACCCTCTCACATGATCCTGTGGGATAAAAAAAACTGAAGATTAATGAGTTCTTAATGACCTAGTTACCTCTTAATTACTGAGACAACATGTGTTAATAATCATCAGTCTCTCTTGATGAAAGTTTCAAACATATGCAAATATGCATTTTATTCACCCTAACAAATATGGTACCGGCATTAAAAAATGGCAACAATACTATATAGCACAACAACTCCACAGTGCATATGTTAGGAGGCTTCAAGAAAAAATGTCTTGTTACCTTTGTGGGAAATTTAGAAAATCCAAGGCAAAAGCAGTGGATTCTTCCCATAAGCTGTCTGATATAGTGCTGTGCTGTGCAGGACAAAGAAAAAAATAATATGCACTTTTTAAATGGCAGCACTTTTAAGCCTACACTGGTTGTTCAGTAACTAACAGTGACCCCTAGAATGATTGTTTTTGACATTACAAAAGATAGCATACACCTTTTTGTGTTTCTAACTTCTTACTCTTTGCTTTAGGGCATTTGAAATTGGATATGGGGGGAAGTTGTGATGTTCTTTCCATTATTGTAAAATGAATTCTTGAAAAGCTTGAGGGGCTCTGTTAGCAACTGTTAATGAGGCTTTATTAACCTAGGACACCACCCTATGGAATAATAGCGTGGTAAAATATGTGTCCTCCTAGGACTCACTTGTTTTATTAATAATGCAGCAAGGAAGTATGCAAAGCTCTGGGGAAAGAAAATGACCAGGTGAATGGGATGTGTGGGTTTTTCTTCTAGATCAGCAGCTCACCTCTGGCTCAAGTCAGATATGGCCCCAGTTGTACGTCACAGTTATTGAATCAGTCCTCATAGATTGTTTTCTGCTGGAACTGGTAGCCTTTCTTTATCATCTAATTAGCTAGTTTTAACTCTGTATCTGTATGTTCATGGACTTTTCATTTGGAAAAAAGTAATTTCTACCTTTAAGAATTCAAGATTTGAAAAAAATGGGACAAAATAAGTATCCATTATGACATGCTTTGCCAGTTTTTGTGGTTTTCAATTTGAGACACAGTTTTGTTTGTTTCCTGTCTTTGGAAATTTAATAAGGTCATAGAAAGGAAAAGAGAAATGAGCATTAAAAGGTGTTTGACCACTGGTGTTGAGGAAGAAGACTAGATTCACCCTGGAAGCAGGTAGAGAAATGCAAGGACAGGAGACAAATGTAGAGGTGGATGAGCAAAGAGGTACGGCCACACGGCAGCCAGTACAATGTGCGCATGCATATTCTCTCTCAACATTCTATGAGTCCTCACAGAAAAGATATTAGACATGGCTGCAGGTTTTCTAGGGAAAGAGAAAGTCCCTAAATCAGCTGAATTGAAAACTACAAAAATGGCAAACAGAGAGCTGCCATTCTGGTTCTGGTATTAGTTCCTGCCAAACTGAATTGTCTGTATTGCTCCATATTATTGGTGCTTGGGTTTCTCTTGCCCTTTGATGACTTGGGTCTTAACTACAGCCATGGTCTGCTCTGAAGAGGCATTAACTCACAATTGCTCATTAACTCACAATTGCTTGCTGGTAAACCGACATTGGAGGAGTGTGTACCAATTTGCAGTCACTGCCATCTGAAGAATTTGAATTGATAACCAGTTTGGACACAGGAATTTTTCTGTGTGTTTAAATATCATTTATCCTGAGAAGTGCCCATTACTGAAATGAACAGGCGACCCCACTGGGGCTTAATTAGAGAAGGCTGAACTGGGGAAGTGACAGTTTCCATGCTGTTTTGGAGCTTTGCTCCAGCCCTTGTTTCTGTCTCCCGTAGTCATACAATTAATATATTGTATCTCATTTTAATAGAGGCAGTAACTCTAGTAAGACACATTATTGCTTCTTGGCCCAAAGAGAAATGTTCATATATTTCTCTCCTTGCTGTTATCTGTCAAGCCTACTGGCTTCGTCTGTACCCTGAGACATTACACATTCAGGAAAGCAGTTGTTTCCGTATGTCTTGGGGGAAAGCTATCATTTTTCAGAAAGGCATGAGGTGCATGGAACATTTTTTGTACTTGCTTTCCTCTGCATGTATCAGGTGGTAGCCATTATAGCATCCCCAGTACATACCACTGATGTGAGAACTGGAACTTCTGTAACCTACACTTTGTATTTATTTCACTGGGAGATAGAGCTATAAAGCTGCTTCCTGACATGCAGCAACAGCTGCTAAGCATCTGTCCACTCTCTTATGGAAGAATTCAGTGGGAGCAAGAAAACACTGGGTAAAGACTGCTACTCGGAAACTAAACAGTCATCTGAAAAGTAAATTAATGACCAAATTCTCAGCATCCTATCTTTAATTTATTTGTCAACAGTAGAGAATGAAGATTGTATTACTTTTATTTTTAACCAACTTCAGTAAACACTGTGTTTTCCCACATCCACTGATCATGCCCAATACACTACGAATTATAAAGTCCATTTGGAACACAACAATCATGGTGCTAGGAGCTAAAGAATATCTTTTCTTTTTTCTATGTTAACTGCATGTTATTTACAATATGAGTGTTCCCTGTATCCTTTTTCTTGTAAGAATTAATAGGAAATTTTTTAGAACAGCTTTAGGGTCACAGAAAAGTTGAGCTCACAGTAGAGAGTTCCCATATACCCTCTCAGCTGCCATCTTCACACAGTTTTCTCCATTATTAACAGCTCATGTGGTATATCTATTACAGTCGATGAGCCAACACAGATGCATTATTTTTAACTAAAGTTCATAATTTACATACGGGTTCACTCAGTGTTGTACATTCTGCAGGTTCAGGCAAATATATAATGGTATATATCCACCATTACAGTATTATACATAGTAAACTCACCACCCTGAAAATCATCTCTGTTTCACCTAATCATTCCTTTCCCCCTTCCAGAAAACCCCTGGCAACCACTGATCTTTTGACTGTTTTCATAGTTTTGCCTTTTCCAGATGTCATATAGTTGGAATCATATAGGATGCAGCTTTTTCAGATTGGCTTCTTTTACTTACCTATACGCATTTAAGTTTTATCCATTTCTTTCTGTGGCTTGATAGCACGTTTGTTTTTGTCACTGAATAATATTCCATTTTATGGATGTGCCACAGTTTGTTTATTGATTTGTTGATTGAAGGCTTCCACGTTCTGGCAATTCTGAGTAAAGCTCCTATAAACACTTGTGTGCAGGTTTTTGTGTGGACATAAGTTTTCACCTCATTCGGGAAGTTTTCAACTCATTCGGGTAAATACTAAATAACACGATTGTTGGGTTGTATGGTTAATAAATGTTTTGCTTCATTAAAAAAATGTCGCTGTCTTCCGTAGTGGCTGTGTCATTTTACATTCCCAACAACAATAAATAGGAGCTCTTGTTGCTCCACATACTTGCCTACCTTTACTACTGTCAGTGTTTTGAATTTTGGCCATTCTAATAGGTATGTAGTGGTATCTCGTTGTTTTAATTAGGAATCCCCTGATCACATATTCTGTTGAGCCTCTTTTTATATGCTTATTTTCCATCCATTTATCTTCTTTGGTGGGGTGTCTGCTCACGTCTTTTACTCATTTTTTAACTGGGTTATTTTCTTATTATTGAGTTTTCTTTGTTCCTTGGTATTTTTGGCCCCACGGCGTGGCTTGCGGGATCTTAGTTCCCTGACCAGGGATCGAACCTGGGCCACCGAAGTGAAAGCGCCCTGTCCGAACCACTGGACCACCAGGGAATTTCTTCATTATTGAGTTTTAAGTGTTCTTTGTATATTGTGAATACCAGTCCTTTATCAGTTATGTGTTTTGCAAACATTTTTCTCCTAGTCTGTGGCTTGTCTTCTGATTCTCTTAGTGATATTACTTTTTCATTTAGTTTATGTAGCACTGCTACTCTAAGACTATCACGGACATAAGGACTTATGCTTATAACACTGATTTTAACTTTTACATTCTAAGGAAGTGTGGGTTTCAATTTTCTGTAGATAGTATGGACAAAAAACATTAAAAAAAAAGTGTTTCATGACTCTAAATGTGCAAAAACTAACTGATTCAAGGATATTGGAAACTTTCTTTAATCTCGGAATTATGCAGAGGAAGAATTCACAGAGAATTCAGGCATAAACCTGAGGGTTAAAGGAGATTATTTTAAGGTCCTCTTAAGGATCATTTTAACACTAATGTTCAGTGATAATCTAGGATTTATTTACTTAGTCAATAAATCAACAAATACTTATTTATTAATTATGTATTAAGTACCAGGAACTGGGTGTTAAGGTTATAGAAATGAACAAGTAAGACATGGTCTTTGCTCACATGAAACTTAGATTCTATTTCTGGGAAAAGGGTGCAGAAGGGTAGGGGTGGAATAAACACCACAATTGGTAATTTAGTCATAATTTTCTTAAGAGTCTGAAGAAGTGCAGAATGCTATGAGATTATACAGTAAGTAGAATGACTTCTGAGATGACGTGTGAAGGATGAACAAATAGCTGGGAAAAACAGCGAAAAACAGTCATTCTAAAAGATGAAATAATATGGATGACGGGCCTGAGCGAGAAGAAACATGAACTTTTTGAGAAATAGAAGAAAGGTTAGTATGGCTGGAACACAAAGTAAAACAAAGGAAGAGGCACAAGAGAAGGCTATTGAAGTTATTGAAGGTATTTAAGTGTGTGTGTGTGTGTGTGTGTGTGTGTGTTTGTGTGTATGGTCAGTGGGCAAGATCAGTGAAAATAAGTCCTGTTTGAAAAAATATCAGGGTACATTGTTGAGAATGGATTTGAGTTTGGTGGGACAAATTTGATGTGGGGTTGAATAGTCAGGAAGCTATTGCTGTAGTCTAGGCAAGGGCCGATAGTAACTTTAAGTTGTATGTGGGCCTGGAGATTTTTTAAAAAAAAAAAATTTGGGGTGTAAAATAAATGTCAATTATTGATTAATTCTATTTTCTTGGGCGTAGTTAAGAAGAAGGTGTTAAAGAAACTCCTAGTTGCCTGGATCATAAAACATGGTGAATGATGGTGCTATTAAGTTAGGGAATCATGAAGGAACATAAAATTTGACAAGGGAGATAATGAATTTTGAATATGTTAATGTTGAAGTATCTGTGAAAAACCAGTTGAAGATGTCAAGTAGACAACTCCATATACAGGTCAAAAGTTAAGAGGAAATTCTGAGCTGAAGATATATATATTGAGAGTCATTAGTCATAAATACATGATTAATATAGGAGATTAAATCACTATTCGGCTACTTCCTCCCCTCCCCACCACCATGAAAAGAATTGTTCCCAGACTTAGGGCTTGCCATGTGACTTGCTTTGGCCAATGGCATGTTAACAAATGTGACACAGTCACATGTGCTCAGGCAGTTGGGCTTGCCCTATTGTGCGATAGCCTTTCACCAGCCTTGGTGAGCTGCTGGTACAAGGAGTGTGAAAGATGTGAGCAGACCTGGACCTAACTTGCCCCTTGAAGACAAACCAAGTCAAATCCAGTCCAGATTATCTGGAATCCAACTGATTTACAGATTCATTGGCAAGATGTATGCCACTAATATTTTATTATTATATATTATGCAGAAATAGCTATCTAAGACAATAAACTCACTTAAGGAGATGATAAAAGGTAAGACAGGAAAAGTGACTAGTGACAAATCTTGGGGAATGCCAACACTTAAAGGTTGGGTAGACGAGGAGTGGCCAGAGAAGAAAGGGATCAAGAGCTTGGAGAGACATGATACTCAAAGAAATAGATGTTGGGCTGCACCCTGCAGGCCTGCAAGCCCTGTACTTGCCCATCCTGGAAACTGAAGAAAGAGCCAGGAGTCAGTGACAGAGACATTAATGGTTTAATGGATATTGGCGATCTTACAAGTCTGAAGCCAGGTCCTGGAATGACACCCCACCATATGCATCAGATGGTGGGCAGGGCATGGCGGCAGTCTTCGCAGGGGTAGGGTGGGGGGAGGGAGATTACGAATTACAAATTATAGAGGGAATTGGTGTCAGGTTGGATCATTGGTTACCAGGATAATCAGCGGCGGGGGGCATGTCCCTTTGAAAGACTATCATAGTAGAGATAGTTCTGATCTACAGATTAGAACAGTCACTAGCCTGGGCCAGGCCGTATGATTAAGAGGGAAAGTCAATTATGGGGGTAGGAGGTAGATGAAGCAGGGACTGGTCAAGTAGGGGATGTACAGAGAGCAAGAGAACAGCCATCTTGGGTGGCCTGGCCATATAGTAGGGATTAGTCAACAGGGAAAAACAATCTACTGCAAATTCAGAAAAGATAATTTAGCAACATTGAAATTATTGCTAATATCAACAAGAGCATTTTCAGTGGTGAGAATGGAAACTGTATGAGTTAAGCTGGAGAGTCTTATTTAAGATGAAAGTATAGAAGCAGCTAGCATAGTGCAAGTAACACTTTCTACCTTGCTGATTGAAATGTTCCAGTGGAGAAAGAGGAGAAAAACGAGCACAGGAAAGAAAAGGCACAATCACTAGCAGAAACTTTCTGAGAATTTTGTAGGGTGTGGGATAGGACTGCAGGCCGAAAGATTGGCGGTGTACAGCTGAAGGAACTCTCCTTTATCATAACAGGTGGGAAAGAGGTTTAGCAGCAGGAAGTTGAGGAAATTCCAGTCAGTAGGTTCGTTTTTTTTCCCTTAAAAGTGATGTATAGGGCTTCCCTGGTGGCGCAGTGGTTGAGAGTCCGCCTGCCGATGCAGGGGACACGGGTTCGTGCCCCGGTCCGGGAAGATCCCACATGCTGCGGAGCAACTAGGCCCGTGAGCCATGGCCGCTGAGCCTGCGCGTCCAGAGCCTGTGCTCCACAACGGGAGAGGCCACAACAGTGAGAGGCCCGCGTACCGCAAAAAAAAAAAAAAAAAAAGTGCTGTATAAGCTTGATGTCATCTTCTGAGAGTGAGTACGGAAGCACTGGGTGAAGGAGCTTCAGGAGTGGATAGACAGTGGCCTTCCATTTTACATCACACAAGAGGGTTAACCCTGCTTGCAATGATGAGAAAGAAACCATTTGTACTTGAGAGTTTTTACTTAAAGTTTTGAACGTTTTTGTTTGGTTTGTTTGTTTGCATGTTCCTTAATCAGAGATGTGTGATAAGTACACTTTTACATGAGTGAAAATGTCTGCATTAAATCTAAGTGAGACACTCTTTTCTCTTCACTTCTGTCTTCTGTTATCAGTTATTTTGCATTTCAAATAAGCACATACTTAACCTTGAGTTGAAAACTTGGCTCTTCTTCCCCTTTCCTTATGGGGTACTCATTCCAAATTTCAAATTTTAAACTCACGGAATCGACATATGAAGCTTATGTAGATTGCATAAGTGATCGAAAAGGAAGAGAGAAATTTCAGCATTAATACTCTGGATCACCTTTGCAGCATTGAGTTTTAACCTTGAAACTATTCCAGAATTTTCTTTTCATGGGCTTTATGGCCATTTGCCTCCAGATAGGCACACTTCTTTCTACAAATATCCTTTTAAATTTGACACGCAGGCCATATGTTATGCTGTTTCACTCTGATTTTCAGGCAGAACTCTCCTCAATCTACATTTAATTATGTGGAGCATTTGGCTTGCTAAAGGCTTACAACTCTACCAGAACCCCCTGGAATTCATTAAATCTCCCAGATCAGAGGAAGCAAGGACATTAACTAGTCCTGCAATATACCGGGTAGTTGCTCATAATGTATAAAGGTGTGTTCAGACCCATTGTTCAGCTGTGATTTATGCCATGCTGGCTCTAATTATTGTGGAAGAACCTTGCTACAGAAGAAAATATACCCTGTTCTGGCAAGTTATTGGCAACTTTCTTCTATGAAAAGGTGTCAGTCAAGGCAGCTCTGCCTGACTGTTTGACTAAGAGGAATGTCACATCGGATTTGAATGGGAAATTTCTTTCAGGCTACAGCCATCAGTCTGGGGCACAGTTTGCCCAGATTACCTGGTTTTCTTTATCGCAGGATGTCACCTGTGGCTTTGATGCTATAGTGGATAATCTGCTGTGCTTCCGAGGCCCATTCTTGAGGTATGAGGCACTCATTTCCCCCGCGGCTGAAGAATGGTGCCGCTGACACCCCTGCTGCAGGCAGTTCACAGCTGACTCCTACCCCGGGAATGGCCCTCAGCCAAAAGAAGCAGTTTTGCCTAATATTGCACCTTCAGTCAAGAGCAGGCCCCATTCAATAACTGGTCAGTGTAGGACTATAATTCTGGGACTCATTGCCTCTATTAGAAACATCTCAGTAGGACCATCCAGCCTCAGAGCCTCTTGTGAGATCACCTGAATCCGCTGTTGCAGTTACATCTGAGTGCAAGTCCTTTCTCTGCTTCCCTACTCCTGTTACAAGTGTTTCTGAAAGCACACCCCAATACACCATCTGAATGCAAATCTGCATCTCAGTGTGTGTTTCTCCAGAAACCGACTTAAGACACATAGTGCCAGGAGTGGTCCTAGGAAACAGAATCTAAAGGAGATTTTGGAGCTCGACTGTCTACCAGCCTGCTGATAACAGGGACTCTCTTACTCCAGGTAAATAGAATATTGACCACTCCTAGAAAGTGGTGATGTATTCTACAAACTTTCACCAGTGCTGAACTGGTGAACTCGGATGGGAGACTAGTGGAAGAGATGCATGGGCATGTAAAATATCCCAGGCATTTGAGAGATTCCAGGGAATCAGGAATTATAAGGTTAGATGGCTGTTTCTGGAGACTATGAATGCATTGAAGAAACAAGGATGAGGGAGATTAATCAGCTTAAAGCAAAGAGTGAGAGCTAGGGGAGCTCCTTGGCAATATATAAAAGGATGATCATATTCTGGAGAAAGGGGTGGGAAAAACTGAAGATCAGATCCAGGATGCAATTATAAGGGTAACTTTGTCTTAGAGAAAGTTGAATTCTAAACCCCAAGAAGTCTACTATGCCAAGTGAGGGCCCTGACTGGATAGGAGCAGCAACCTGAGACTTGAGATGGGAATGTGTGGGTCGGTGCACTCATACTTCTGAATCTTCAGATACTTCTGAATCTTTTAGGCCTGCAGAAAGGGCCCATTTCGTGTTTTTTCAGACTGGTGCCTCTCCCTCTTCGCTTGAAGACAATGCAGTGACTTCTGCCTTTTAAGCCAAGGTATACCCCCTCAGGATCTGCCCACATAGTTCCTCGTGGCCACCAGACCACTGACTAGGATTAGGTCAGAAATCACCTAACTGAGGCAGTGCTGATCTGCTAAGTAGCCCATGCTCTGAAGGACCTGCAGGATGGAGCTAGCATATACCAGGATGTGCCAAGAGAGTGCATATGGGGTTGCATTCTGAAGAGTATTTGATCAAAGTGAGCACTTTCTTTTAAGACAGGGGTACCAGGAGACAGTGCTGATATGCTGCTAGAATGGCTTTTGGATATTTTAAGAAGGTGATGGCCTAAGGAAGTAAAATAAAAGTTCCAGTATTGCTGTGGCAGACAGCCAAAGAAGGGATTAAAAGGCACACAGTAGTGGGCATTCCAGAATGTGCATACTGTGTAAGAGTGGATAACTCATCAGCTGATAATGTTCTATGGAAGGGCCCACAGTGTACTCCATTTTCCAAAGCAACAAGGAATGAGCTGAGAGAAGCATCAGCATCACTGAGAAGCCCAGTGGTGACTGTCCATCGGGGTAATATGATAGGAGATACTGTTAAAGAACTGGGCTCCCTGATAGCAATGACGATGATAGGATCCCCAAATGAGGGGCCAGGTAGCAGTGTTTATTTGTTATAAGTGAGGTGGGTACATCTATCATAAACAGCAGTGAGGTTGGAGCGGCAGCCATAAAGAAATGACCTGCAGAAAGCTAGAGAGATGGTTAGTCAAACATAGCCTTTCTGAGGGTGGAATAGATGGTCAGCCAGCATAAGTATTGTTCAGTGTATACAATCAAAAGAGGTAAAGGAAGGGTGATCAGGAGACTTAGGGCAACCATTCCAATAAAAAGTCAAAATCCCTTGCCTCCTGTAACTATCCAGTTCTTAAATCCAGAGCCCACTGACTGAAAGAGAGGCCAGATTCCTAGGAGGGGGGAACCTGCAAAACCTCAGCTTGTAAATACAGTACCAGATCTTCCCCAGAGGTACCTGTGGTCATATACTCAAGTAACTGGGGAAAACATTTTGAGAAATGGTTGACTATGAGGGGCTGGGGGCTGGGTAATAAGTGGAGTCCTGGCTCAGGTTCAGGTCATAGGAAGTTCACTGGATTCATAGAAACACCCAGTGTTCATTTTCCCAGCACCCACATTTATAATAGGCATGTTCATATTTGGGTGTGGCAGAACCATTGTGTTGATTTCTTGGTCTTTGGGGTAAAAGCTGCCATACTGGGGAATGCTGGGACATGAATGCATGGCCAGAGTACTTCAGGCCAATAGAGAGTAAGGCTGTGCATGAGCCCTACGGCATGGGAGTCCACTCATTAAGGCTGATCTGTTAATCCTATTTCTGAATGTTCAACAGTTCAGTAATTTTGAACCCCTAATACGGCATCGTCTATTAAGGTGACCAACCAGCCACTGGGTGGCAAGTTGATTACCTAGACCTCTTCCAAGGTGGAAGGGAAAGTGTTTCATCTTGACTGGAATTGACACATATTCTAAATATGGGTTTTCATTGACTACTCATAGGGTCTCAGCACCACTGTTCAAGGGCTTACTGAGCATTCCTTCCACTAACATGGGTTCCCAGCATTATATTGGGACCAAGGAACTCACTTTTCAGAAAAGGAGGTGGGGCGCTGGTTCCATGACGTACCACACCAACTAGAAGCTGTTAGCCTGATGGGGTGAAGTAACTATCTGGATGTGCAGTTCAGATGAGATGATACCCTAAAAAAATGGAGTGCCACCTGGACACAGTATACAAGTTAAATCAACAACACTTATATGGTGCCGTGTCCCCACTAGGTAGGATATACGGGTCCAGGAGCCAAGAGTTGGAGGTAGGAGTGGCCTCACTTGCCATCAGTCTCCGTGAGCCACCTGGGTAGTTTGTGCTTCCCTTCCCTGCAGCTGTGCTTCGAGGGAAGGGTCCTTGCTCCCAGATAGGAAACTTCTACCAGGAAATGCATCAACTATAGGCTAGGCTGCCACCTGTCCCTCAGAGCCCTTGTGCTGAGAGGCCAGCAAGTGAGAGAATGAGTTACCACCCTAGTAGGGGTGGTTGACTCCATTTATTGGGAAGAGTCAGGGTTGCTGCAAACACAACTGGGGTAAGAAGAAATGCTTGTCATCAAAGTAATCTACAGGAGCATCTCAGCATATGCCCCTGACCAAGTCTGAAAGTAAATGGACAGTGCAGCAGCCACACTGAGAAGGACATTGTGACCAGTCGTAGACCTCTCAGGGATGACAGTCTGGAGCATCAAGCAACCTTAGGCCAACAGAGGTGTTGGTCAAGGGTGAAGAGACTCTAGAATGGGTGGTAGAAGAGGGAGATGATGTGTATTAATTATGGCACCGAGATCAGGTGCAGCAGCAAGGACTTTACTTACTTCCACTAAATTCCCCCTTGTGAGAATCTCCAGGAAGAGAGACTGACATAAATCCGGGAGGAGTGATTTCAAGATGAATTGAACTTATACAAAGCACGTTGGTTGGAGAGGCACAGGGGTGGACTAAGTGAACGTTGCTGTCTGCCAATGAATGTATGACGAAGCACACATTTCCTTAGCTTCTGGGAGTGTTTTCCGCAGACCGTTCACATCTGAGTCCGTTGCAGGAATTACCTCAGGTCCAAAAAGAGCTGCCTTGTCCTGCCCAGGAACACTTTACATCCAGTGACTACTCAGTGCAGGCATTCAGTGTTCCTACCCCCTCAATTCAGACCATCTTTAAAGGGCTGTCTCAGGTTTAATGTTCCCATGGGATAAAGTGAAGACTCTGATTCAGCTGCATTGTTGTTATCCTTTCTTTCTTCCTCATTTTTCTCCCCACTCCCTTGTAGGTGTTATTCCTCAGTGCTTGTCCTAATAAGCCTATTACCCCATCTCCAAGTCTATTTCTTGAGGAAACCAACTTTAAAGAAATTCTGGCTCTACACTGGCCACTGATGATTTATTTTTTCTAATTGCCCTTTTAATGTTATACGGTGGCTTTCTTAATCTTATACTGTGGCTTTCCTGCAACAAGAGTTTGCTCTGGATGGGTAAAGGCACCATTGTTTTTTCAAGGCCCTTTCCAGTAAATATTTCTAACATTCTATTTTTTGGTTGTGTGCTAGTGTATAACTCTTGAAATAGGAATTCCTAGGTATAGTTCTCGTTACTTGGTTCCTTCTTGCTGAAAATCTGTGCCTGAAATTTGGAAACTGTCATTAGGTAGTAGGGGTGGAGTGATAGCAGGGGGCTTGAGTAAAGAGGGAACTTAACCCAGAAGTAGATACTGAGGTCATGGAGATAACAAAACCCAAACCAGAAAAATTATGGAAAAAAACCCAACCTCTTTCTACACATCAAAGTCCTTTCTTATCCAATATTATGCTGCCAAAATGCTAATAGAAATATCAGAATGCTTCTTTGAGCTGTTTATTGCACTGGAGAAAATACTGATTCGCTCACTGCTAACGAAGAGTGAGCTATGAAATAATATACTAACAAGGCACAAAATAAATACCAATTCCTTTGTCATCAATTACCATGTAAGTTAGTCTAATTCTGATTTTTATTTTCATACCTAAATATTTCTAAGCTTTAATAGTTAGGACAATTCACATAAGTCAGCTTAGTAGTTCTGTGATTTTAAATTTTAACCTTTCTAAGTGTCTTCAATACTTTGCCTTGAAACTAACACAACACTCAAAGGTTATTAAATACATTGAGATTGGGTCTTTTCTACCTTATACTGTCTTTCCTAGGAAGTTCAATGTTCAGCATCTCTTTATCCTTTTTTGATGATCAGAAGAGGAAAACACCATATATTCTGCAGACAATCTCATTTTTTTTCTTCCCTCTTTCTTGGTTCTGTCAGGTAGTAGTCCCTCAGATGACCTCATCATCCCGTCTCCATCCTGCTGTCTGAGTGCCTAAATTGCTAGCTTAATGTAGTGGTGCAAACTCCACTTTCTTTTTTTATTTCTTATACCTCTCACTATTCTGCCTTTTCATAAAGAGCTGATTTATAGTCTTCCCATTGCATATGTGAAGTTTTTTTTTTTTTAACATCTATGATAATTCTCTTCGTAAATAGGCTAAACCTTTCTCTTCTTTATGTTTTTAATCTGTTTTTATCCATGGATTTATAAACTGAGATTTTCAGGTTTGTTATTTCCACTTGTAGGAGAAAACCCAGTGTGCAGAGTAAAGTCATGACAGATGGAACAGGGTCAGGCTCCAGTAAGTGTCTGTAATGTGAAGAGCCTTTCAGTGAGCTGACCTCTGGATCATGGGCATAAGGCCACCTATCCGCGGTTTCATGTTTTAGTAATGGCAGCTTGCTTTGTTTATGAAGGCAGACTATTGGTTGGATGTAAATAGCTTCTGTTCTGTGCGCATATGCTCCTCTACACATAAACTCAATACTTAGAAATTAAAAAAAAATAACAAACTAGCACAGTGTGCCTGACCATCTACAAGGTCTATAATTTATTTTAACGGGATTGACCTTATTTTGTATAAATCATCTGTTTCTCTGCCCCCATCATCCTTACTCTTCAGGGTGGTGTTAATTAAGAACCATTGATTTTCACCTAATGTCAATCCTCCTATTCTTCCAATTATTCTGCAAATCCCACTCCTTCCTATTTAGCAATAGCATTCGTTATAGATGCTACTTCTTTCTATTCATCTTTCTTTCTTTTACCAAGTCTTTCTTCTTCTTTCAGAAAAGTCTGTCCTTGACCCACTAGCTTCCTTCCTTTTCTTCACACATCTTAGTGGCCTCTTTTGGCTGAATGCTTTAGTGACAATGACTACATTGACAATTCTGAAACCTCTCTGTCCACCTTTAACCTCTGTCCCAATATATATCTTCTCTGTCAATCAGAGTTCACCTCCAGGCATTCAGATGCATACTCAATCTATTTAAGAATGAAAGAATCTTTCATTTTGTCCCTCTTCCATTCCATCACTTAGAATCACCTTAGGCATCACTCTTCTAAAGCCTGAATATGCATTTTGATGCATGTCAAGATCAAGATGTATCTTTAAAGACAGACAGTTCCATGGTCAGAGGCCTTTCTCTGTGAGGCATTGCAGCTCACAGATGTCAAATTGTGGGAAGAAGGCTGGATATAGGACAAGGCGTGGGAGGTGACACAGGAATGATGTTTTCCCCTCTCTGCAAGTCCAGAATCTCCATTAGTCAGCTTACTTAGAGATGACTAAACTTTGGAGCACAAATTCAGGCCAAACAAACTCACACACACGAAAAATGATTTGGAAACCAGAATGTCAAAGTATACATTTGAAGTGGAAGATGGGTCTCACAATATGAGCCAAATCAGTCATTTCCTCTGGTCAAGAAGGAACTGCTGCTTAAATAAGTTCAGTAGGACAGAAACAAACAGAGCTCTGAAGCTTGCTTGACTGAATGAGAACTTGAGGAGTATCACTTTGTAAGCAGGTCCTGCATGGGAAGAACTCAGACTCTGCATAGTAAACTAGAGTCAAGTTTGCACCTAGACCTCAAGCCCCGAACTCTTTTCTTGTAGTAAGTCATTTCTTGTGATGGTTATGTATGTTGATTTTTACTAATTTCAATTTCAGAGAGTAATGTTTCCTTCACCTTGGTCCCTCCCCATCAAACGGAGGGTAACATATTATAGACACTTGCATTAATCACAAGAAGTTTCTTTCATTCCAACCAAAAAGACCTTTTAGGTAATCCATATTTCACTGCGGAAGAGAATCATATCTAAAAAGCACTTGTAACAAGTACTTAATCTCTTCCATCGACAGCTCTTGAAATGAGATCCTCGATGCTTAGTTTTTTTGATGAGTATCGGGACCAAGATCATTTTAGGTGTAACTGATACAATCCAGGAGGAGGTAATCCTTTCAGAACAGATGTCATGAGCTGCAAAGTAATATTAGCTCATATTAAAGATAGTTAAAATGGAGAACTAATAAGAACCTGCTGTATAAAAAATAAATAAAATAAAATTCAAAAATTAAAAAAATAACCAAATATAAAACTTACAAAAATGCAGTCAGTTCCAAATAAAGGAAAAAATTAGTCTGGTTTAGTGAAATGCACAATTTAAAAGCAATATCAGTCCTTTAGTTACCACTTTGTGTGTGCATCTTTAAGAATTACTTTTAATTTCTTTTCTTTATACACTGCACATATCCTAAGAGGCATCATCACATATGGTTAAGAATATGGTCTCTGGAGTCAGACTGTCTGGATTCAAATTCAAACCACCACTTTCTCACTGTGTGACTTTAGCTTGTCTCTTAATTTTCCTGTGCTCCAGTTTCATCACCTGTAAACATGAGGTTTATAATAGTATCTCCCTCATGGAGTTGGTGGAAGATTAAATAAATGTAATATATTTTGCACTAAGACAATGTCTAGTATAGAGTAGGAACTATCAAAATATTTGCTATTATTTTTATAGAAATGGATGAATGTGAACATTATCTGTTTTTTTAAAAAGCAGTCTTTTTTGTGGGGAGGACTTTGTTCCTTTCTTTATTTCCCTTTCCCCCTCCACTCACATCAGTGCCACTGTCCTCAAGCCCATTCATACCCAGGTAACCCATGCTTCAGTGTTCACATCTTATAGGAGTTTATCTGTATTTTTCTCTGTACTCATATATTCAATAAAAATATGCATATATATGCATATGCATATATACGTGCATATATATATAGGGAAGAGTTGGTAATTGTTTCATTTTACAGAAGTGATCTCATCCTATGCAAGTTTCTCTACAACTTGCTTCTCTCATTCAACAATCCTTTCAAGTAATCTGCAGTAGCATGAATTCCTGGTCATACCGTGATATGGACATAGGATCATGTATTAAATCATTTGTCCTATTATGGGCATTTATTTCCAGTTTTCTAAACCATGATAAGCAGTGCTGCAATAAATGCTACTTTTATTGCTGTGGCAGAGATTCCCACATTGGAACTGCTGGTTTGAGGGTATGTTTTTTAATTTTAATTTATGCTGTCTGATTGGATTGTTTTCCATAACAGTAACACTACATATTTCCACCAGTAATGCAAGAAACCATCCCTTTCCTGATGTCCCTAGTAGCAATAGGTGTGACTCTTTCTAACTGTTTCCAGTCTTGTTGACAGAGAAGCAGCATTGAAGGGGAGTTAGAGGACCTCACGAGATGAAGCTGTCCATGCTGAACATGGGGGACAAAAGCAGAAATGAAACAAGGGAAGGAAAATAAGCCAGACGTGAGCAGAAGCTTAGTGAAGCTGAGAATGAGGTGTTGCTTTCTAAGAGTGAGCTGAAAAACAGAGACAAAATTCAAACAGAAATATGGCAAATTCACTTTCGAGCATTCATTTATTTACTCATTTAGAACTGTCAATTTAGCATCTATTAAAGGCCAGATAGCGGTGATACAAGGGGATACAGTCATGAATAAGATAGTCAAGTTCCATGCACTCAAGAAACATGTAGTTGGAGATTCAAATGTGTACGGGCATCTAGATCAAAGAGATTCAATCTGGGGAAATACTAAGCGGACACAGATTCAGAATTAGTGTTAACAGTCAGTAGCATACTGCATGTAATAGTGGAATCCACTTAAGTGAAAAAGCCAGAAGGGCAATAGAACCCAGTTCCACAGCAAACAGGGGCCAATGGAAACAAAACAGGAAGCTGGGCCCAAGTAGCTAGGATACAAGTTAGGGCTTACTACTAGACATCAATTTATGGGATGGGGACAGAGAAACTCCAAAACCCTAAAGACTTGGACTAGAGGGATCAATTAGATCAGTTTTTGTCACAAGACTATTTAATTAGAAATGGGAAAGTTACTGCTTGTATAGTTTTGTTCAAGTACCTGATACTTGTCCTTTTGGGTATAAGACAGACTAGAACTATTTCCAAATTCCAGGGAATTGTGGGTCAAATGGTTTTGATATATGATCAGCTAAATTCTGCTACTTATCCAGGAAAAAGGTGAACCAACTTGCAGGCAATTGAATACTCATTTTGAAGAAGTGGGGTGTGGTGAGGCTCATTCAATCATGGCCATCCTAGAGTGCAAAGCCTGCCATGAGGCCAGAAAAGAATTGTCATAGTAATTATTTTTAGGTGCTCATCAGAGATCTAAGAAATTATACTGGGGAAAGCTTTTGGGTTTAGCAATTAGAAAGTAATTGGTGAGCTTGGAAAACAGTTTTATTAGACTCCTATGGGCAGAAGGCAGAGTTTAGGGGGACCTACGGAGCAATTGAGCTATGGGAAACAGGAGACCAAAAATGTAGGATACACTGTCTCAAGTGCTTGTAGTTACAGGACGAAAAGTAATAAAATAGCAGAGAGGAGAAGAGATCTGAGGAAAAATGTACTGTTTTTTCTTAAAAAAAACTAAGATCAAAGCATATCAACAGGAAATAGAAGAGAGACAATGAATATTGACGAAGTTGAACATCAAAAGGAGGTGGAGCGGGTCTGAAGGAATATGGCAGGTGAAAGGTTGGAACATGGGCAGAGATAGAAGACTTAGTCTGAAATGGCCAGAGGGGAACTTGGGGACTTCTGCTCCTGGAAATCTATGTAAAGAGTGTGTGAAAATACACATGGATATCCACAGACATTCTGAAAGCAATGGCATTGAAAGCATGTGTTTCTGAAAAACAGTTTGCGTGTATGTAGAAAACATCTGGAAGGATCTACACGAAACTGTTAATAGTGGTTATTTTGTGGAGTGAGTTTCATTCAGTCAATATTTAATGCCTCTTCCTGTAAGGTGCTGGGTAGAGCAGTGCCGGGGATATAATTATAAACAAGTCTTGGCTCTTGTAGAATTCATATTCAGGAAGGAGGCAAATAACAAACAAATATGAAATACGGTCTCCATAATGAATGCTGTTAGGAAAACGTTAAGCAAGATAAGGGGATTGACATTTTGGATAAGCAGGCCTCTGAGCAGGGACCTGAATGGGAAGATGTCCCAGGTGAGAGGTTAGCGGGGGTGGTGACCCTGGGCCAGGAAAGTGTGGGCAAGCTCAAGGAAATGCAAGAAGGTGAGTGTGATTGGAGTCAAGTGAGCAAAGAGAGAGTAGGAGGGGGCTGGTCCTCTAAGGATTGTTTTGTTTGTTTTTTTCTTTTGTGTGTGTGTGTGTGAGAATCTTCTTTTTTTTTTTTTTTTCTTTTTAGTTTCTGCTTTTTAACAAAGTGAATCAGTCATACATATACATCTGTTCCCATATCCCTTCCCCCTTGCGTCTCCCTCCCTCCCACTCTCCCTATCCCACCCCTCCAGGCGGTCACAAAGCACCAAGCTGTCACGAACCCGTGTCCCCTGCATCGGCAGGCGGACTCTCAACCACTGCGCCACCAGGGAAGCCCCTAAGGATTGTTTAGATTCCATCTCAACGCAGTGGGAATCTATGGGAGTGTTTGAGCACGACAGTAGCACGATCTGATTCAGATTTGAACAGATCACTCTGGCTGCTGTGTGGAAAACAAAAAGCCTAGGCTCCCCAAGGCCCCAGGGACGTAGGTAGGAAGCTGTGAATCAGTCCACGGGAGATGTGGCACTAGTGGGCAAGGGGTTAAAATGAGACTGAATTCAGTGTAACTAAGATTTGCTGTCTGGGGATTTGACTCTTCTGGATGGTTAGATTCTTTTCTTTGCAATAGGAATGTATTATTCTTATAATTTAGGTCAACAAACCTGAGCAATATTTTAACATTGCTAAATGCTAAGCTGACTAGAGAAGTCAGGTTAATAACATATGAAACAACAGCAGTAACAACAACAAAAACACGTAGGCCAAAAGAGAATTCTAATAATAAACTGATAGGCAAAGGTGCAGCTCTCTTCAGCGGGGTTAAAGTTGAAAGTTAGGTCAGCTCAGATTCTAGGAACCAGAGGTGGGTCTCAGAGTACTAGCATCAAGAACCATGGCTTCTTAATCAAATCAAGCAGTCAACTATAAAGTTATCTTTATGTAAGCAATTGTGGGCTTTGTTTTTGTATGCAAATCATTTGGGTTGTTTTTGAACTTTGGAGTCATTAAAACCCACATCTGGATAGTCATTGCTAGGGAGTTTCCTGGGGTCCAGGTGTACATTCAGTTTCCCAGATTTCCAGATATTTTGAAATCAGAGAGAGAAAAAATGACATTAAAAAAATCAGATGTCTAATTTTACTAACATTAAAAAATCTTATGTCATCAACAGAACATTTACAAAGCTGTCTGCTGACCAATCAGAAAAAAAGAAGGCAAAACAAGTTGACTTTTTTTTTGCCTTGACTTAAACTTTCTATTTGAATATTGCTAACGGATTGATTTTCTCCCTGCTTATGAGATGAAGCCAGGGAGTGTTCTAACCCTTGACAAGCCAACTGCTGCTTAAATTACAATCTGACCTTTGGCTTGCTGGTGAAATGACATTTCCCTGACATGGCTGTGTCAGACTGGCCTTTCCCTTCTGCAAACCTCAAGATAGGACACGATGTGCCAGCAAATTCTTCCAAAAATCTTGCAGAGAATAAGCTAGCAACTTCTTTGGTACTTTGTGGTTGTGGAAGATGAATACTAGATGTTTCAGGGAAGGGAAACGTCCTAGGGCAGTGCCGCGTTGTATATTCACTTCTGAAATGGAAATCTCTTTCTTGAGGGGTGTGTAGGTTTGGTTCAAATCTTAGTTTGATGACTTGCACTTCGAAATTAGTGATTTAAAGTGGAATAATTTAGATGCCTTTCATACTTCTGTTTATAGATTGAAAATGGAACTAGAACTGTTGCCCATCCCAACTCCAGAGGTTTGTGCTATTATTTTCTTATTTGCATCTGCCACCAAATAGGAATGCTAATCCCACAGCTAAACCTTAAAGCGGACTCTAAAAATATGTGTTTACCAGTGCCAGCCCACTTATTTCCCTAACTTTAAGGGAAAAAAAAATATTTTTGTGGTCAGAACTTCTTTTTGAGCTTACCAATGCATTTCATAGAGTCTGAACCCATATTTATTTCTAAACAGAAGGGATTAAGCCACCTTACATATCAGAGATGAGGGTGCTTAACACTCCACCCTCTTGTAAATGGGGATATTTTAATTCTGTTTTTTTGTTGTTGTTTTTTTTTTACCAATTTCTTCCTTTCCTTTCTTTTCTTAGACACTGTCTTGGCAATTAGCATTACTGAATGCTTTTATGTGACATATAAGGTGAAAATAGCTTTATTTGCATTATCTCATTTAAACCTTGAAAGGACCTAAGGACAGCTGATGGAGGTATAATTATCCTCAATTTCTCTATGAAGAAACTGAAGAGATAGATGCTGGTGAGGTAGCAAAGTAGGAATTTAAACCCAACCTGATTCTAATGCTGTTCTTCCATTACTCAACAAATCCACTTAGATTCAGCACATTATTTTTCTAGAGTTAATTTTTTTAGGTTATTTTAAGGTTATTTTAATTTCCCAATCTCTAGATGAGGTGAGGGTGGGTTTTTTTGGACACTTACAAGATAATCAAGGAGTTTGAGCAATAACAGTATCTTTCTCTATGTGTTTCATTTAACACATCAAATTTCTGTTATGTAATTTATGCCACTGTACTTTAAACTTGAAATTGCAGTTAAATCTCTTATGCAGGAAACATGAAAAAATAACGATTCTGGCTCTCCAAACCACCAAACCTCGCCCCTAATCTTATTTCCCTCCCATGTAATCTTCCTTACATTTGGTTTGACCAAAAAAATATGAAAGCGACTGGTAATGAGAGCTATGTAACAAAGTTGAATCTTTGATGTGGTGTCTATTCCTCAATGGAAGGGTTGGGTGATGTGCATGCCTGACACCCATGCACACACACATGCACACACATACATGTATAATCTTACTTTTCTATTTAATCTGAGGGAGAGTGAAGAGCAAAACCTTGTTGGTTGGGTTGATGCATCTGTTATTCCAGCCTCCTTTACAAGATGACCATCCTGGAGGAGAGGGGTGGGGAGTGTTTTGCATTCTGTGTATTTCACTTGTGGGAAGGTGACATACACTCCTACAGAGGGGTTCAAGAACATAGGTTGGTTTTGTTTATTTTTATCCTAAAAGGAACTATACCTCATGCTTTTCTTGGCACGTGTGTGGTACTTTAAATTATTGAATATATGAATAAGTGAATAGACAATTTCAGGGACAGTATGTTTAATTCATTTTATTATTAGTGGTTTTTCATAGTGTGATCTGGAACTTCCAGTGAGCCCACAAATGAATAATTATTGAATTTTATTTTTAATTTTAGAAAAAGCACTCTGAATTATTCTGTAAGCTCCGTATTTATAGTCAGATAAATAACAATGTCATCAGAGACACAAATAATAATGTGCACTAGGTAAATAGGAATTTATGAAGTTATGTCAGGACTTTAGTTTTAGACATTTTAAAATATATGTCCTGGGGCTTCCCTGGTGGCGCAGTGGTTAAGAATCCACCCACCAATGCAGGGGGCACAGGTTCGAGCCCTGGTCTAGGAAGATCCCACATGCCGCAGAGCAGCTAAGCCCGTGTGCCACAACTACTGAGCCTGTGCTCTACAGCCTGCGAGCCACAAAAACTGAGCCCACGTGCCACAACTACTGAAGCCCACATGCCTGAAGCCCATGCTCCACAACAAGAGAAGCCACCACAATGAGAAGCCCGCGCACCGCAACGAAAAGTAACCCCCGCTCTCTGCAACTAGAGAAAGCCTGAGTGGAGCAACAAAGACCCAATGCAGCCACATTCACTTTCCCTCTTTTCTGATTTATCGCCTTAACATCTGTCAACGTCTGGCATGCCAGACAATTTACTTGCTAATTTATTTATTATCTTCCCTACTGGAGGGTTAAGGATTTTTATTGGTGTTGCTTACAGCTATATCCCTAGTGTCTAAAATGATAACTGCCAGATAGTAGGGACTAAAAACTAGGTGTTGAATGCATTGCATTTTTATTAAATATGAATTTGATAAATATTTCAGGACGTAGAAATTTGAAAGTAAAGGAGACAGACAAAGGGTCTATTCTCATGGACTTAACCTTCAGGAATTTAGATTCAGAACCTTAGGAACACGTCCTGTTCCTCCTACAGGAGTCTGAACAGTCACAGAAACTCCCAGGTTCTCAACTTCCTCTGTTGTAAAATGGAGCTCCTAGTCACACTTACCTCACAGGTGGCTGAAAAGATTAAAGGAGATAATAATGAATACCTGTGCAGATAGTGAATTATTGGATATGAAGTGCATGCTTTAAGACATATTTTACTCTTAATTTTATATTCTCCCTGGAGAGACAACAATGACTTTGTAAGTTAAATAGGCGGAAAGTGGGGGCAAAACATGACTTCCAAGTGGAAATAACATGTAAAGCATTTTGCTGGGTCATGAGTGAGATAGATCCAAGCATGAAGAGACTAACATTTTAAGCACATAAGGATTATGCCCAATTGCAGAAATGGAAGAGGAATTTGGAAAAGCAAAATTTTAATCAAGGAAAAGTATTAAGTGTCTTCTCAGGCACACATTCCCCTCTTCCCAGAGCTGCCATTTATAGTTGCTCAGGATGCTTATGGAACAAGATCATCTGGACCAGTGTGTGGGAAAGGAGCTAAAATCCAGCCTATGCTTTGTTTGGCAAGCCAGACAGTCTCGGGTTGCATCTGCCTACCGGAAGGGTTGCCTTTTCCAAATGAACAAAAAGACACCATTTAGGCTATTATAGCACTTCACCTTCAAGCCCAGGTAACCTCAGATAAGGTCAGCCTACAGACATCTCTCCCTCTTACGAAAGCCAACAGTTCTTGAGATCTGCACTGCTCATGAGACATTATCGTATGATTTACTTTATTGTTAGTATTAATTTATTGCTGTCATTATCTACTAATAAAATTCCTATTATGAAATAGATATTTATTGAGCATTTGCATGTGTGGGCTGGGATGCTAAATGTGAATGTGTTTATAACTTATCTCTCAAAGACTCTAAAATACATCTTGAGCATAGGAGTAATTAGAGTTTCTTGGATCTATTTGGGCCTCTTGTTTAATGCCCTGTTTAGCTGTTGAGATTTTTTAAAAGACATTGAATGATTGATTGATTGACTGAGGTCAAAATAGTCTGAGGAAAGCCAAATGGCAATGATAGCAGACAGTGAAAAATAAGAATGCAAAATAATTACTAAAATTGGAAGTGTAAATGAGGTTTGTAAGCAAGTGGAAAACTAAAGTCAAATCACGAAAGCTTATGATGTGTTACTTCCACCTCCTCGTCTGCTGATCATCATATTTTTAGTTTTAGTATTTTTATCTTCTGACTTTTCCTGGGATGTTAACATTTAATTTTAAAATTGGTTTTGCATTAGAAATATACTTAGAATGACTTTGACTTATTATTGAATGTGACTTTCTTTTTGTCAAATAAATTAGCACGTAACAGGAGTATATTATCCTAAAGTTTAGTTTAGAGTCAGTTTTTGAGGAATGTATCTACTTTATATACAGAGATATTATGCCAGTTAAGATTCTTCAACAATATGACCGTTTAGGACTAAGTTCTTCTATTCAAAGGTCAACTTTATTAAGACTTCTGCCCTGCAGCAGTATTTTTAAGCTGCCATCCCTTGTCAGGAAGATTCTGACTACAAAATTTTTTAAATGAGAAGGTTGGATATCTTAGACTTAATGAATATGGTAGCTGATGAGAAGCAGAATTGGTTGTTTGGTGGAAGTGGTGGATGGAAGGATGTGGTCCATTCTGCAGACGTTGAGTTTAGGGTACCTAGGGAGACCCAAGTGTAAGACCTCACTCTGGACCTGAACTAGGTCCAGGTGTGACTGAGAATGGCACAAGGTCAGGAAGCTCAAAGGAGTGACTTACAGCTCAAAAGGCTGCTACCTGATGAGACGGAAGCCCAAGCAACAAGCAGAGGGAAGGGAGGGGTGTTCCAGAGGATGGGATGTGTAAGGGGCTTATGTGAGTTAGGTATAGTGAGGTCTAGGGTCACCTATGCGTGCATTTGTTATGACTGCTCAAGCAACCAAAGCAAACTTTGTTATTCTCCCTTACAAAACCTCCACAGGAAGTTAACTATCTCTCCTTAAAGGACAAAACAGAATTCAAGGTTACCTTCAACATTCCCTATAGCAGTAGGTGTAAAGAAGGATAAAAATGGAAAATATATTGTGCTTTAATAAAAATAATGAGAGAATAAGCCAATCTAATACGGCAGCCCTCTTCTTTAAGTAGATAAGTCAAAGATTAAAAGATAACGCAACAAAGCAAAAACACCTTGATGGTTATACAACTGAGTATTTATTTTCATTCTACTGCTTTTCACATTGCCCTCTGGTTTTATACAGCATAATTTCTTCCCGCTTTCATAGCCCTATCAAAAGCAGGGGTTGTATTGTTTGCCTATAGCCCTGAGGAAATGCATTAAAATAGGTTTTATGAGAATGCAGCCAGAAGCAAGGGTATATACAAAGGATGCTTACTACTCAGATTATGAATATCAACTTTATATGGATGTAACAAAAAGAATACACTTTGCTGAGATATTATGTGATTATTATCATTCAAAGCGAAGTCCAGCAGAACTGGATTTATTTCTTCCCCTACTTTGAATCAAATTATATGGGTTCTTCTTCAGCAGGGTTAAGTGTAGAGCTATAAATGAGAAAATATGAAGATTTCCTCTCTTATGGGCCAAATGAGCATAAGATGATTTACCTGTGTGCAGTGTGACCTGAGGCTAATGAGGGTAGGAGAACTGAAGAATGATATCATAATTTGGAGGTAAAAGAAAAAAATTGTGTTCCCTTCTTTCAGGGATTGAGGCTGTCTGGCCTATATATGTCTCCCCATAGTGTTTCAAGTGAAATCTTGATTGCCTGGTTATAAGGTTACAGGTACTATAACATCCCTTGTAATCTAGCTTCTCAATCCCATCTGACACCATTTCCCCCATGCTGTCTATAGTCCAGCAATTCCTTCTTTAAATAAAATGTTATATATTAGTCATGTGATACTCTTTGTGTTTTTCCCATAGTGCTCACCATGACTTGTCTTCAGGCTGAGTTGTTTTCCTAAAACCCTTGACAATGCCCCACCCCCCAATTAGAGTAACTATTACTTATCCTTCAGGATTCTCTTTTTTATATATAAATGCCTCGTCTTAGAAGCCTTCCGGATCCCCAAAGGCCAAGTTGGATTCATTACTTTGTTCTTAACATCCATGTTGTGTTTACAGCTGTCATAGCCTTTAACAGACTGTTTATAACTACCTATTAACCTTGCGTGCTTCTCCAATAAGAATGTAAAGTATAAAGGGAAAGGAACATACTTTGGCAGAGGTTGATAATTGCCCACTAGAATCTATTCTGCCCTTGTTTCTTTTTTTTTTTTTTTGTGGTATGCAGGCTTTTCACTGTTGTGGCCAGCACAGGCTCCGGACGTTCAGGCTCAGCGGCCATGGCTCACGGGCCTAGCTGCTCCGAGGCATGTGGGATCTTCCCGGACCAGGGCACGAACCCGTGTCCCCTGCTTCAGCAGGCGGACTCGCAACCACTGCGCCACCAGGGAAGCCCTGCCCTTGTTTCTTAGCAGTTGATTGCTACCTCCACAAATCCATTCTTCTCCTCCTCCATGTTGATGGAATTGTAGCTGGAATGTAGTAGCCCAGCTTGGGATATTCCTTGCTGCTCTCTGTCATATGACTAAGTTTTAGGTGATTGATTCAGATTCAGTATGATGTTTCATTTTACAGACCTGCTCTCTAATCCCCTCCCCATGAATTGGAATCTGGACATGCTTGAGACTCAGCTTTACCAAACATTCTTGCTCATGCAAAGAGGAACAGACCTGGGTCCCTAACTGACTGTGCAGAACAGACCTACTCTCCACCTAGAACTTTTTCCTTTGGTTATTGTGAGAAAAATAAACTACCTTCTTCAAGCTGTTGATTTAATGTGGAGTCTCTTAGTTAGAGCAGCTGAAGATGTGGTTGACACAGCCAGTGATTTTCTTTCAGCCTCCACCAAAGTCCATTCCTTGGCAGGGAATGGGGAACAAAGCTATCTATCTTTGTTCTCATTGTGACCAGTAGTTTTAGTTGTCTTTTCAAAGGCTGATGAAACTGAGAGAAGAGAGGGTACAAACTACCAACCAGGCAAGCCTATGAAGAAGTAGACAGGTTTATCAATACAATCTGTTTCCTTCCTCTGAAGATGAAGAGGAGTCTCGGGAGGGCTTGTCAGGGAATAGAAGTGTCCTTCAGTATCTTATAAGAAAAGGAAAAAAATTGAGTTGAAAGGCGAAAAGGAAGATACTGTGTATCATAGATGTTGTTCCGCTGACTAGTGCAAACAGTCAAGACCCTATGACACAGAGAGACAGATAGGGTCCGCTGGTGGTGGGACATTGAGTACTACAATTTTTGAAAATATTTTGATGACCTCAATGTGGCCTCTTCCTGAGAGCTGCCCAGAATGGCATTCAGTGAAATAGCCTCACTGTGGAAGCTGTCCCCAGACGTCACCAATGCCCACCTGAGTGCTAATCCCTGAGGACTGTTCTATGACATTATCCTACTGGACTTTTCTACAAGTTGACCACTTTCCAGAAATTCTGTCCATCCTGGTCACTGAGCAGTGCTGCCTCCTGATTCTTTTTGTACCTCTCTGAATGTATTTTTTTCACTATTTTTTTCCTAACTGTTTTCTTCCACTAGCTCCTTAAAAGTAGGTTATCCCCTATATTCTGCACTCTGTTTTCTTATCCTCCAGCTCTGCACTGTTTCCTGGGAAATGTCACCCACTTAGCTAGCATAGATGTATGGAAGATGCCCACCCAAGTCTGTGAAGTCTTTCAGGCTTCTCGAGGTAGAATACTCACATCCTTCTTTGTACTGTCATTGACATTTGCTCATAGCTCCATGAAGCTCTGTTCACTCATTCTTTTGTAACCAGTTCCTAGCACAGTGCCTGGCACATAATGAGTATTCAGTGTATAGAAATAAGGCACTCATATATGAATGAATGTTTATCTACATATACATGTGTTATAAATAAGCTTTTAGTGCAGGCACTAATTTAATTTAGTGGTGGCCATGTAATGCAATCCACAAGTCTCACTAGCTGAATCCCTGCAACTTTATGAAACACACTTGTTTAGTTCCCTTGCCCTCAACCCTTCTCCAATAAATGGCTTTCCATTCAATTTGTTTTTAAAAAATCTACTTGAAACTATGGTTACTACAATAGGTCCTAACACTGAAAACATGTTTTAGGACTATGAAGGAAACAGTTAAATACAAAAGCAGTTTTCTAGGAAGAGTAATCAAGCTAATAGCAATGCCCTCTAATACATTAATTTTAAATATTCAGTGCCTTTATAGAGTAGTGGAGAAGTTATCAGTTTGGTGTAAGTTTTTGGTCCTGGTAACAACTACATTTTTTATCTTATCTACTGACATATCACAAAAAAGTTACAACTAAAACTGATCTCCAAACTGAAGAATGATTGATTGAGACACAGGACACAAAATCTCAAAATGAAAGCTGCCCTTTTGCTAGCTTACATTGCTGTCGTATTTGTTTACCGTCAATGAATACACCAATAGCCCACTTATGTTAATACTAACATTTCGAAATATCATAGGATTATTACCATATCATTCGCAAGTGTCATTTGTTGACTTTTCCCAAGAATAATAGATATTTTCATTCTAAGGGGGAATCAAGAGATCATCTTGTCTACTACTTCTCCTCTTTTAGACAGGTAAGATATTATTCTTACCTCGTCTTAGAAAGAAACCACTGCTGAAGCCCTGAGAAATGAATGACTTGACCAAAGTTCACGGTTAATGGTGGAATTCTAGGTTTTACATTTTCCAAAGGCAGTGCACTTGTTACTATTTTGTGCTGCTAATTTCCATCTGCAGCATTTATTACACTGAATTAGTCTCATAAAAATGCTATCACGTTATGGTATATTGAGATACACTGTAGAGAGACTTGGGAAGGGAGGATACATGATCACCTTACAAGACAAACAGAAAGAAAAGAAGCAGTAATTTTTAAGCTCAACCTCTAAAGATTTTGGATACAAAACAAACAAATGATCATCTAATTTTAAAGAAAATTATGACTATGATCTTAAAGGGTTATATTTGAAGAGTAAAATAGGCATCAGAGCAATGTCAATAGGTTGAAAAGAACTTAATTCTTCTTCTTTATGTTTTTTTCCCACCCAGAATATTGTGAATACTCTGTAGAATCCTATTCCTATTCAGTTTGAGCTGTGGTCATATGGAAAGAAAGCAGGAAGGAGAATGTGAATGTTTTGCTACTTGTCATCCACTACTGATAACTTCGAGCAAGAGATTTGCAGAACATATCTGTAAATTATTGCATTTGTGCCCTAAGAAAATGCATGCCCTTGTCAGCCCTCTTTCTGAAACTCTCTCAACTAAAAGCAACTATTTACCCTTCTTCTGCCACTGAGAGATACATTAATCTGGCACTACAGAACTCCCATTTTATTTATTTTTAAAAATATTTATTTATATATTGATTTATTTGGCTGTGCTGGGTCTTAGTTGTGACACACAGGATCTTCGTTGCTTGTGTGGGATCTTTAGCAGCAGCATGCGGGATCTTTAGTTGCGGCATGCAAACTCTTAGTTGCCACATGTGGGATCTAGTTCCCTGACCAGGGATCGAACCTGGGCCCTCTCATTGGGAGCATGAAGTCTTAGCCACCAGACCACCAGGCAAGTCCTCAGAACTCCCATTTTGGATCCAACTGTATCCATCCTCTTCAGGCACTGCCCCATGTTCTGAACTGATTATCTTTTCTCCTATTCCCCCATCCACCATGATAACTCCTGTCTCTTTACAGCACAGAGTATAGTGCACTCTGTGGTGCTCATGGCAGCAAACATCCATCTCTGCCTCCATGCAGTTATATCACCTCAGTTCTAGTTGTTGACCACAATCGGTTCTAGCCGATCAGAACAGTCCATCCTCCAGGCCCACAGTAATTGGTTTAGGGAAGGTCACGTATTGGAATTTGGTCCAATAAGAGTCCACTTATGACTTTGTTCAGGGATAGAACAGGGGGCAAGATGCTTGCTTGCCCTTTTCACCTTTCAGTTACAAAGACCAAATTCTGAGATGAATACAGAGGCAAGAAGCCAGTTTGAGTTAGATATCATCCTTTTACTTATAACTGGAAGCATTTTAAGAGTTATCTGGGAAAAGAAAGAGTGTGTTGTAACATATTACATACACAATATGGAACTCGCTGATCTGGGGATGTCAGGCAGGCCCAGAACAAGAAGAAGCCCACTCTACCAATGAGAGAATTGGCAATTTTGTTTTGTGTCATCTCACTAAAGATGTGTTCACTAAGTTATAAACTCTGATGGTATAATTATGCAATTTTATGACATAACTCTTCCAAATTATTTGCACTTTTAAGGTCAGCCTGTTAAGCACAAGGGAGTTCTTTTCTTATGCTGCAGTAAGTTAGTTTGTAGGCCGGCAGAGTTTCCTATTTGTCTCTCAGATCATACACACTACTCCATCTGTGGGTGATACATGTTGAGTGAACAACAACCAAAAAAACAATATAACCTCCCTATCAATTTAGATAATAAAGGGAATGCCATTCATTAACATAAGCAATAATTCTTCTTAATGCTCTTCTGTACCATTGCTCTCTTTATTTCAAGCGCCCCACTGTGTTAAAACTTGTGCTTATTTTTTAATTAAGTAATATCTGGCATGGTTTCAGGAACATCTTGATTCTCCCAAACCTCAAGTTTTTCTTAAGGTTGTTATTTTGTTCTATTTTTAAAAATTTTCTATGAGTGGGCACTAAACACAACTACCGAGGACATGGCCACACACAATTTCAGTCTCAGCTGCATAACCAAGGCTGATAGAAAGATGCAGCATGTGCTACACATTCTGGGTAAACATACTGTAGCCTTTTAAGCAAATATAAACTCAAGGTGCCCTGTCCTTCCGCCCAGACCTTTGGCTGGCATCCTGGAGTCATGGTGAACCATCTGTCCACTCATGTCTATAGCGAGTTGTTGAAGACAATTGTGAGGTTGCCTCACTTTGTCTAGTTTACAGATGTGGTCCATATTGTGCACTAGGAAGATGCCTGGGCTGCAAGTGAAGAAGCCTGGGTTCTGGTCATTGCTTTGTGTCTAACCAGCAACATAATCTCAGGTAGAACATTTCACCTTACATGGTTCCTTTTCTCATCTATAAATTATGGGATTGAACTGGGTGTTCTCTGAGTTGCCTTCCAGATTCTGTGAAGAGTTTTTTTTCATGGCAAAATATGACCTCCCTTCCCTGTAACCTGGCACAGAGCCTGAGTACTCTGCTTTGACAGAATCCTTCAAAACCTGAAGAAATAAGTTTGGACTTATGAGGAAGCCATGTGGACTAAGTAAGCTGTGGTAGTCACTTCCATAAAGTACCAGTCCAATAGACACCCTCCCGGGGCACAGCTGGGCATCCCCTCACTCATCCATCTATCTGTCTATTCATCCAGCATGTCTTAGACACTCACAGTGATGGGGACTCCTGTATGTGCTGTGTGAGAAGAGAGGAGTGTCAGGGATGGGAAGGGACAGTGCATGAGACATAATTTCTCTGTGCTCAAGAATGGAGCTCACCATCTAGTGAAGGGATAGACAGAAATAGGGGATGAATTGACTAACTTCCTGTTGTTGAATTGAGGACCAAGGATCAGAAATTAAAGGAAAGTAATGGGGCTAAAGTAAAGAAGACTCAAAATAAGAGTCTTTTGACCCTCAGAATGCTAGGGACAGATTCTTTTCACTTGCTTACTTTTCCCCACCACAGTTAGAAAACTGCCAGAAATAAATTCATTCCATAATAGCAAGAGCCTCATTGAGAAACATAGATGATTACATATGCACTTTATAAATCAATTTACTAGATAAATGTGAGCTTGTTGAGTACTGGAACGGTGACTCTTTTATTCACTGCCGTACCCGCTACATGAGGCAGAGTCTACATGCAGTGGACACGCAATAAATACTTGCTGAGTGGCTATTGGATGAACGAACTCGAACTAATTCTAATTGAAGTAGTGTGATGTTTTCTTTATCAATTATTAGATAAAAGAACTGATATGCCAATGTGTATGAAAGGTATTTGGCTGATTCATGAACAACAAAACAGAACTTCACTTTTATGAAATTAGGAAGAGAATGATGACATGAGTATATGCTTTTAAACTTTGTGTGGTCATGGAGATCTAACAATCCTAGCTAATACAGAATCTGCTAATCCTTGATTATGAGTACATTTACTAAAAAGCCCCTGATACCCTATAAAAGCCCAGAGAAGTTGGAGGAGCCCTCTCAGTAGATGGCAATTAGAGCCAGGGTGGCCAACTTTGGGCAAAGATTTAAGCAGCCTGAGAAACAAAGACATAGCACTTCACCCTATGATAGGCCTTGGAAATTGCAGCGGTAGCCACAGAGCAAAGGGTGTTGAGTGTGTGGCTTTGTGACTCTTTGTCATCCCAGCAATGAGCCTTCTACTGTCACTGAGAGAGTAACAGCAGTAATGTCATAAAGATTATGGCAACTACTATGGCTCTTTTTTTTTTCCCCAACAAAGGAGACCAATATACATAGGAGTTCTTTATATTTTATTTATATACAATAAGACATATTTTGAATGCAAACCATTGCTTTTATGTAATTTTTACTGATGGACCCCATTCTTTTGGCAAAGGAACTCACAGGCCTGGACCTTCTCAAGTGAAAATAATTTAAGCTTTTATAGGAGCAGTAGAGTCATTTGAAGCAATAGGGAATGTCTTAATGATTAAAGACAGATATTTTTCAGTGTATGTGGGGGCTGATGGAATGGCAGCTTGGTCAGATCTATGTGGGATAGAATAGAGTCAAGCAATCAGAAGCTTTCAGAATGTTTTGTGGCTTGAAGGGGAAAGCTTTCAAATCTTTTAAAATTGCTCTGCACTAAGGTATTTCAGGGCCCACTTCCCTTTCAGCTTCAACCATTACAAAAATGGGAAACATTGCAATCATTCCAAATGGGCACGGTGTGCAGAAGGTAAGAGGAGAATTAGGGGTATTAGAATGCTTTATACTGGTATGTGTTCCCTTGGTCAGTCACTCAGCTAATCTACTGGCAGTGATTCTAAAACTCTAATGTCACATGGTGTGAGCCGGGAATTGTGTGAGATCTCTTCATAGGAAAAAAAAATCTGAAGGAAATGGTACATAAGAAAGAATGATTGAAGTCAGATCAGATTAAAGTGCTAACATAGCCAATATGTTTGTAGACAATTCACTAGTGACCCTCTGAAATGAAGTTTGCTGAGAGAAGAGGCAGCTCAGCCATTAGGAGTTAACTCTTTTTCATACCGGCTCCCACATAAATTGACATTTGCTAAATTTGCTGAATATGAACCTTTTTTTCTTTTAAAGGATGGACTGGTCATACAAATTAGGGTATAGTGGTTCACCTTGGTACATTTTTGTAGCAGACATTTCCAGTTGTCAATCCAGAGCTTCATCATCTATCTGCATGGACAGAGTTCAGATCCCCTTGTGGATGGACAGAGCCTGATGGCTGAAGAGCCTGTACCAGTAGATGCTGGCCGCCGTCCAGGCTCCATAAATGTTCAGTTATTCCAGTGTGCCACAAAATACACAAAACAATTTCACTTTTATGTTCATATGACATTAATTTTTTTAGGAAGTACTCACCTCCCAGATATCTCTTCTCCCCTTCTTTTTAAAGATAATTCTGATGTTGTTTGGGGAAGTACTGTGCTCAGTGAAAATATTTAATATTCTGGTTGCTGCTAGTGATGTCCAGGTGACAGTCATTGCCAATAAAATGTAAGCAGAAGTGTGCTTACGTGGACCTTCTGGGAAACAGAATTTCCTAGAGTGTAGGGTTTCAAAATCCCTGGACCAGCAGCATCAATATATCCTGAGTGCATGTTAGAAATGCGAAATTCTTTACCTAGATTGTTACTCAGAAATGGGGGATAAGTCCCAGCAATCTTTGTATTAAAAGTGTCCAGATGATTTTGATGCTTGATAAAGTTTGAGAACAAATGTCTTCGACCTAGGGTAATGGACCTTAAAGGTGGTTGAAAATTTGAGTCACCTGGGGTGACAGATGCTTGGATACTACCCCCCAGAGATTCTCTTTAAATTGGTCTGGGATGTGGGTTGAACCAATGCCAATCTCCTTGTTGTGATACTACTGCTCTCTAGTTGTGCAAATCATCACCCTCTGCTCCCCAGGTGATTCTGTAGCATGTAAAGATTGAAAGAGCCTGGTCCCCTAATGGCACATTCCACAATGATCAGAGTTATTCAGTGATGGAGAAGACTGAAACCATGTCTGCATTTCTGCTTCTATTCACTTGTTTGTTGAAAGCCTTGCTTTAAAAGTAAGTAACAGGGAGAGAAATGCCAAGAATCTTGTGTGTTTCCTTTTATCCATCTCCCCACCCCCAGTTGTCCTAGAAAATGAAAAGTGGGTTAGATCCCAAAGGTATTGAAGAAATTTTAAGGATGGTAGCAATGATAATAGAGCTCGGGAGCAATAAAAGAAACTTTGCCTAATGTTCACTGCAGGATCCTTGAATAAGGGAGGCTATGATATTTACATATGCTCATGTGGTCCCTCCCCAGCATTCTCAGGAGGTTCTTGGGAGGCCTCAAGCTACCGTAGCAAATGGATTTGCCCCAGCTTGAGGTATGCTAAGTAAGCAAACTCAGTAGTTTAGATCTGAGGCACTGTGGTTTGTGGCTGTCCAAGTTTACTTGTTTATTGGCCTCTAGGCTTTCCTAAATTGTTGGAGAAGGCAGCCAAAATGGGCACAAATGGTTGAGGCAGGAATCTGAGCAGTGTTTAAAAACTGGGTTGTGGTGAATGAGCAAGACTGGGTGGAGTTGATGCATTTAGTAAAAGCGCACATTAGCAGTTGAGAGTGATTTTGTTTCCTAGTAGTGATGAGAATGCACAGCTCAGAATAATGCTCAGAGAGAGAATTCAGCAGGATCCATGGCTTTGTCTCTAGAGGTAACGTAGCTGAACTGGAAACCAATTTGCTTGAAATCAGTTTGATAAACTTATGGAAGTTTATTCCCCCTAGCCCCCTCAGCTACAGAGAATTGTAGCAAGTTAATGTTTCGTTAGGGCAGCTTTGCAGACCTGAATGGCATACACACCAGTTTTAAAGGAAAAACAAAAACCCTTCCTTATTTTTAGTAGTGACGTAAGATAGTTTAAAAACATTTTTACTTATAAATAAAGAAAATCAACAGCCTGCTATTAAAATTGTCATCAAATTAATATGATAAATGATGTCTGCTGAAGGAAAAAAAATCTTCATTTTCAACCATCAAGCTGTGTTTTGGTTTTTTTTGGCTCATGTGTTAGTCTGGGTCCTCTCAGGAGCAGAAGCCAAGATGAACATGAAAGAATTTTAAGAGAAACACCTGTGAGAAAGAATGGGGAGAGAGCCAGGAAGTGTGATAGGAGTTTGACCGGAAGGACAGAAGGAAGTTTGGTTGGGCATTCTAGACTGCTGGGAGCTTAAGGAAGTGTTTTCGACGCCATTGGGGAGTCTGTGAGCTAACGGTGGTCATCAGAGAATTCCTGATGTCACAGGAAGGAACGTGCTTTAGTATCCCTGCTGGTATCTTTGTTGTATACTCGTGCACTCACTAGTAACAGATTATTACAAATTAGTGTATAGATAGGTTACATTCAAGTTAGATAGTACTAACTGCTAACAAACAAGATCTTTTTAGATGGAGATGCCTGTATAACCATGAGATGTTCGATGATTTAGTTCTCCTCCACTTTCATATATTGTGAACTATTATTGATACAGCATGTTCAAAAGGTCATTTGGACTTCACTTTCCAAAATTTCTTCATTTTCACATTAAATCTTTCTCTGTTTCTTTCTCAGTTGCCAGGAACAATTAAAGAGCAATATATTTACTTTGTGCTGTTCTTGTGATTACAAGTCTAATTTTTTTAAAAAGTCATTTGTTAAACTACAGTGTGGTTTCCATGAAAATATTTTTTAGTTGTGAATTACTAGCGCAAAAGAAGTTTTGTGTTTACAACTGGAAAAATAATTCAACATGAGTAAATGGCTGCCTTTATGCAATTGTCATTTTTAGAATAGAATAGAGCAGCTTAATGATAGCCAGTTACACTTACCAATGCACGAGAAGTTAACTATCATCCCGTTAGTAGATCATTTGTCACAAATATAAGTATAAATACAAATGCAATGACAGCACTGCATTCATGTAGTGTTGTGGGATGATTAGGTGGCTGCCCAGGTAATAAACATAAAGGATTCTCAATCCTGGCTGCCTAATAGAATCAAGGAACTTCTAAAATATACATCAGTGCCTAGATGTCACCCTTTAAAGATTCTGATCCAATTGATTTTGAGTGGAGCTGGGTGTTTATATGTTTTAAATGAAAACAACCCATACATTTATAGTGAGTTTTTGGATTATCTTAAAAATGAGAAAATAATTATCATAGAGAGCTTCTGTTATTTTAAAATATGATCATGGGCGGTACAGTCACCTTGGAAGACACTTTGGCAATTTCTTACAATACTAAACATGCTCTTACCGTATGACTCAGGAATAGTGCTCCCTAATATTTACCCAAAATGAACTGAAAACTTACGTCCACACAAAAGCCTGCACACAGACATTTATAGCAGCTTTATTCATAATTGCCAAAACTTAGAAGTAACCAAGATGTCCTACAGTAGGGGAGTGGATAAATAAACTGTGGAACCTCCAGACAATAGAATATTTTTCAGTGCTAAAAAGAAATGAGCTGTCAAGTCATGAAAAGACATGAAGAAACCTGGAATGCATATTACTAAGTGAAAGAAGCCAATCTTAAAAAGCTACATACTGTATAATTCCAACTATATTACATTCTGAAGGGCAAAACAGCCAAGATAGTAAAAATTAGTGGTTATTAGTGGTTGGGGGAAGAACGAACAGGCATAGCACGGAATTTTTAGGTTGGTGAAACTATTCTGTCCTGTACTACAGTGGTGGATACATTTCATTAAGCATTGGTTCAAACATGTAGGATGTATGACACCAAGAATGAACCCTAATATAAGGTATAGACTTAGGTAATAATGATGTATTGATGTAGGTTCACTGATTGTAAGAAATGTACCATCATAGTTGGGGAGGTTTGCATGTGTGGGGGAAATCTCTATACATTCCACTTAATTTTGCTATGAACCTAAAACTACTCTAAAAATAAAGTTTATTAATTAAATAAATATGATCATGGGTCTAACACTGGATTAGGGTAAATGAATAATAATTTGATTTAGGAATAAGAATTGATTGTAAAAACTCTTATTTCTAGTTTCTCTTTCTGTGCATCTACCCTCTCATTGTTGTTTTTTCAAAATTTAGATTATTTTTTAGAATGTAAGTTTTTAAGGCAATTCACTGTAAATAAAACTTCATAATGATGCAGTAGAAGAGTTTATTTGAATTCAGGAACACAGCACTTCTTAGACAAAAGAATGCCCAGGGCTTCAGTGGTATTGGCAATTGGTTAGCCTGTCCCCAAGCAGATTTAGTAGCTGATCTCAAGTTGTTACATCAATAGAATTTGTACAACAGAAGAATTTAGATAATAAAGGATTGTATCACCATTCCAGATGAGGAAGCTGGAAAATTTATAACTATGAAAACTGGTCAGTTTCCTTAAAGGTTGACTGTTGAAATACATTTGTTTTATTCACAGCTACCAGGCAAATAGACAACTTCCCCAAATTTACTAGAATCACCGAAAAATAAAATTTTTATAATACAAAGTGCGGGGTGTTGTTTTATTTTTATTTAAATAGAATTTCAATAAAGTATTGTCTCAAAGAATAGCTTGATATAATTTAAAAGTCAGTGGTTTAGGAATCTTATAGACCTGGTTGCTAATTGTGGCTTTACCTCTTATTAGCTTTGTACTTCAGGAATGAAATTAACCTCTTTTGACCTCAGTTTTTCAAACTGCAACACAGAGATATATAACTCTCATATATAACTCTCTGAGAGTTATAACTCTCAAACTTTTAGGGAAGTTAGGAGAGATAATATTATAAAGCAACTGGCATGAAAGTCTGTATTTCATGACCTTGTTGCTTCTGAAGAGCACTGAAGAGTTATTTTTTTCAAATGTCCCTCAATTTGGGTAAGAATGATGTATTCTTCTGACTGGATTGAGCTTATGCATTTTTCTCAAAAGAAAAAAACAGCACAAAAATGATATGGTGTCCTTTGCAGTGCATCATATCAAGGGATACATGATGTATTCTGATATTATTGATGATGTTTATAACTAAACACAATATGAGGTACTGGAACAGTAAAGGAACATTAGTGGAAAATTAGTGAAATTTGAATAAGATTTGTATTAACATTAATTTCCTTTTCTTAATAATTGTGATATGGTTATATAAGATTTTAACATAAGGTGAAACCGGTTGAAGGGTATAAAAGATCTTCTTGTACTATGTCTGCAATTTTTCTGTAATTCTGAAATTATTTCACAATAAAAAGTTTTAAACAATGCAAAGTATTACAAAGGAAGGTGATTGAGGAGTCTGATAATCTATCATTAAGTAATAAATTCCTATCTAACCAAATGTTGGTTGAAATGTCTCTATATACATGCTTAGCATTCTCTACTACACTAGATAAAACCTGGCCGTATAAAATATAGGAATGCAACATTTGATATCTAGGTAAAATGTTTAAAAAACAGTTTAATAAATAACTGAACATATTCCATTCCCATCTCCTCCAAAACTAAAAATGAATTACAGTAGGAATTTTTTTTTCAGGTTTGCAAATATACTGTGAGATTACTTGTTCAGAGTTTAATGCTATGACAGTTTCAGTCTATATAGCCGTCCTCCAAATGAACTAAAAAAATAATTTTAAACATTTCATCTCCCTTTCCCAAAATCCTCTTAGAGTTTTTCTTTTGTAATATGACTCTGGACCAATATAATTACAGCTTAAAATCAGAAGAGGTGGGCCTCCCTGGTGGCGCAGTGGTTGAGAGTCCGCCTGCCGATGCAGGGGATACGGGTTCGTGCCCCGGTCCGGGAGGATCCCATATGCCGCGGAGCAGCTGGGCCCGTGAGCCATGGCCGCTGAGCCTGTGCATCCGGAGCCTGTGCTCCGCAACGGGAGAGGCCACAACAGTGAGAGGCTCACGTACCGCAAAAAAAAAAAAAAAAAAAAAAAAAAAAAAAAAAAATCAGAAGAGGTTCAGGCAAATAGTGTAAGATTAAATCACTTTTTTTTAAGGCAGCTGGAGTTTATAAGTTGAGAGATCCCAAAGGCTTGCTTCAGAGTGTTTATAGAGATTTGTATTTGAAAATAACTTACGGAAAAAAAGAATATTATTTGTTTAAAAATGTGTTGCCATTGATATTAAAAACAAATGTTAAAAATAGAGCCTTTTTGTGGGTTGTTTGTGGCTTTTTTTTTTTAACTGCTATTACTAACTTTGTGTTGCTGCTTTTTATATGAACTGTTTGAGTCAAAGCAGCTGTTTTTGGTGGGACAATATGCCAATTTTGCTAGAAATTTTGGGGACATGATTTAAATGTCAAATCCATTTAAGGTGTTGTAGAAAGGCTATCTAGGCTAAATTAAATAGGTCCTGTAGTACCCAAGATCCCCCTGTAGCTTCAAAAAATGCATAGCATCAGCATTTGTGTGTCCCAAATACACACGTATGTGTCCATATGGGTGAGTATGATTAAAAAGCCCTAAACAGCAAGTCCATGGTTTCTTTTTTTTTTCACATAGACATACAGTAAGTCCCCTACATACGAACCTTCAAGTTGCAAACTTTCAAAGATGCGAACGTGCGTTCATATGTCCAGTCACGTAAGTTAGTTCCCACGTCTGGCATACATTGTTACGTGCGTGCATCCTCTACAAGTGGTTGTGCTTTTGTGTACTTTGCTGTACAATACTGTATAGAGTACAGTAGTACAGTATCTTTATTTCAAGCTAGATCTGCAAGAGGACGACTTCATTGAACTTTTTGTTGTGCAACACAAGGAGCTGACTAATGAAGACCTGATGAAACTGGAGCCCAGAGAAAGGACGAAGAGAGAAAAGAGGAAGAAGAAGTAACTGAAGAACCTAAGAGATTCACGATGCAGGAAATGGCAAGGGGATTTTCTTTGAGGAGGCACTGTTAGTTTTTGAGGCACAGGACCCGAATGTAGACTGGTACACGAAGACTGCAGCAGCCATTCAGAATGCAGTCCAGTGTTACATGTCATCTATGATGAGAAAAAAAGAGCTACTACCCAGACATCACTGGATCGTTTTTTCAATAGAATTGAATCCAGCAAGGAGGCAGAACCTGTGCCATCAACATCAGGCATTAGTGAAATTGCAGCTTGCCCTCCGTCTCCTATTGCTGACGATCCTTCAGCTCTACCATCTCCCACCTCCTCTCCCTCCTCCAGCCAGTAACTCTTCTTGCCTGTTCACTCAATGCCAGCCCCTGTATGCCAGCTGTTGGACTGCACTACTGTACTTTTCAAGGTATTGTACTGTAAGATTAAAAATGTTTTCTTTATTTTTTGTGTTTGTTTTTAATGTATTACTTGTGTGAAAAGTATTATAAACCTACTACAGTACAGTACTATATAGCCGATTGTGTTAGTTGGGTACCTAGGCTAACTTTGTCAGACATACGAACAAATTAGACTTACAAACGTGCTCTTGGAATGGAACTCGTTCACATGTGGGGGACTTACTGTATTTGATTTCTCTCATTTTTTCAAGCCACACTTCAATCTTTTTTCAAGTTTCAAAGAATGTGTTGTTCTGTTATCTTTATAATTGTCTTTTTATCTCTTTGTCATTGAATTAGTTATGACCCTCATCATTCATTAATTTATTCAATAATTATTTATTGAGGACTAGTTATTGTTCAGGAATTCTTTCAAAAAAGGAAGATTGTTCCTGCCTCTCTCTTGTTAACATCTTTCAATGAGTCTCTAAGTTTCAAGAGAAAGCCCACGCTCTAACACAGCAGTAAGGCCCATAACAGCTTGGTGTTGCTGCAACCTGATACATAACTCCCGAGACATACAACATGGCTGTGGTTCAAAACATATAAGATTACCTGTGGTCTCTTAAACTTATCATGCATTTCACATGACCATACCCTGTATGAAATTCTTCACTACAAAATCCAGCTGCCTTTCACACATTCTTTAAAAGTCAGCTGAAGGGCCACTTTCTCTGGGAATTGCTGCCAAGTAAATGCTTGTAGAATAAATGAAGGGATAAAAAGAGAGTTAAAGTAATGAATGAATTCCTGATTCTTTTTCTGATCTGCTCTGAAGGGCTTTCCAGAGAGTTTGATCCTGAGGAGAGAGTCTAGAGCAAGAACGGCAGATAGAATAGAGCAGTCTGTTGAAACTTCCGGTTTCTGTCATTCATTTGGTCAGTTCCTAGAATGCCAAGAGACATGTGTGTTTTGTTTTGTTTTTCTTTTTGTTTTCTCTTTAGGGCAGTGAAGATAATGGTCTTTCTCAAACTCAAGTAAGCTGCTAATCGAGAGCAACCCATATTGGACTTGCTTTGAGGTACTGTGGAATCCTTGTTCAATCAAGAGTGTTCCCTGTTCTTACCTCAGTCACATACATACCTTCACCAAGTAGAGAAGAATCATTGAAAAGACAGAATACTCAGTCCAGTCAAGAATATTTGGGTATTAGAAAAGAAATCCTTCTAGATAATTCTTAACCAAGAGCTCCGAATAATTCTTGAGCATTGAGTGAGACCCTCATTGAAGAGAGTCTTTTTCCATTATCACATGCTGGGTTTTAATATAGACCACTGGTGTCTTCCCTCAGACCTATATTAGAGTTGACCCATGGTTATTCTCAAGAGTTACCAGTCCTTGGCAGGGAAGTCAGACACCCTCTTACTTACCTGAATGTATTGCTGTCAAGTAAGTTTTATTGCATTCTCTCTCAATTTTATTCCCCTACAAAGGTTTCTTTAAAATAATTTACATATATTTTCTATCTTTACTATTAATCTCTAAATATCTTGAAGGAAATATTTATATTTGAGTCATGCATTTACCCTCCACAGCACCTTCCACTATATTTTAGAGATAGAGGTAAATAAATATGGGTTAAGTTACTGATGGAATGAAGTAAAACTCATATTCATAACTTTGGAGAGTAGAGAGTACAATGTGACTTTCTGTAACTTCTTTCTATAGTAAAACTTTACTCCGTGTTGGTCTCATCATTCTACCAACTTTGAGAAAAGTGTTAGCTTTCTTACTTGTTCACCTATAACAGAATAATTAAATAATCTTAGGTTCTATTGAACAAACATTATTAAATATGTTTTATTATGTACTTATTAAGTTATTAAGGAATCAATATCCTTACATTTAAAAAGTTTCAGCATTAATAATTATTTTGATTTCAATAACTTTGTGTATATATTTTGGGAATGGAGTATTTGGGAACATTTTCAGGTTGAAGTTGGTCCTTTGAACTTGTGTTAGCTTTCAAATGGTATTGGAAACACACTGTGCAAAGTTAACCTCTATTGCCTTTTGTGGTTTGATCATTTAATTCAGATAATACCTCTCATTTGCTCTGTGGAAAAATGTTATTTCTTATTGCGTAGAATATATAGAATGTTTGCCATTTATCCGACATTTTAAATACAACAATTAGCATGTTAAACAGTTTTCTGAAGCCTAATAATACAAGCCCCCAGAATTAATGGAAGTGATAAGACATGATTACATGGTAGGAAGTAACTGCTTTTTCTGAACCAAGGATATATGAAACCCTAGATGTATTCCCTAAAAGTCAAATAGTTGCCTTTTTCTGTACTGCTTTCAAAAGGTAATACTGACGTTTAACTGAGATAGTAAAAGAAAATCAAGTCCTACCAGATAGCTTTCTGTGGAAAGCTCTGGATACCCATTTGTTTATCTTAGCCACTTTTATTCTGGATAAAGCACTGGACTGGGCACCCAGAGATCTGAATTCTCAGCCTATCTCTGTGTTATTCTGCGAATTCATTGTTTACTTTTTTCATGTATTCACAGTCTAACGTATATGATTATATGCATCTGGCACATAATTGAAGCTTAGCCAGTGTTTGTTGAATAGATTAATTCATGCTTAATGTGACTTTGACCTTCCTCATCTCTAAATTAAATATAGTGATGGTCAAGTTCCTTTCTCACTCTATGATTCTACAATAAGCCCTTTCCCAAGTTGCTACAAATATAAATCTCAGAGTATTTCTGAGTAGAGCAAAGTGGGCTACTTTTTTGTTATTATTTAAGGTGTATATTCACCGTTCATCAGTGGCTATTCATCTTTGGAGAAATGAGGGCTTATACATGACTTGTATTTTCTACATTCTTAATGATAAAGGCATTTTCTCTAAAAACTATATTTCTGTAAGTCTTAGGTTGGAAAAGGGTTGAATCTAAATCAAATCAGAGTCCTCAGATTTAAGTTGCCTTCTAGACTGAATTTCTTATTTGTAAAACATAGCGCAGAAGGTGGTGTTCTATTTTGTTAGAGTTCTACTAACCTGTTTCTTTGTCACCACCACACACACTTCAAGATTAGTCACCAAAATCACATCACCATTTAAAATCGCAATCACTGGCTCCCCATCCAGGAGCACACTGTCTGTAACAGCTCTTATACAACAATATCTGTTGAGGTCTAAGCGATTCTTTTGGTTTAAGGGCATGTACCAGTGAACTGATGTTCATATAAAGTAAGATCTGATGATGGAGGTGATCTTTAAAGTAAGAACATTCTGATTTTCTTTTTAACTCTTGACAAGCCATTTATCCGGAAAATATACACATGCACACAGCCTCTATTTCCCCACTTCTCTCTGTCTCAGATTAGTGTTCTCAGTGGGAACTCGAGGGGGAGAATCTTTAAAACTGTCAAATTATGCTGGAAACAATATGAGCTAAACTTCCTTTTACTGAGATTAGATGTTTAATCACTTGCTAGGAAAATATCAGGGCAATGTAAGCTCTTGGTTAAATACAGACCCTGTAAATATAGACTTCCTGAGTGTAAATTTCTGCTCTTCTACTACCTGGTGGTCTTGGGCTTGGGCTCTCTATACTTTAGTTTTCTCATTTCCAAAATTGAGTCAATAATAGTGTATGCCTGTTTGTGATATTTTTGTGTATTCAACAAATTGATACATATAAAGCATTTAGAACACTACTTGGCAAATCAAAGTATACAGTGGGAATTAACTACTACTATTATAATTATCATTATTATTATTTTGAAAGGAGAGCTTTGAAATAATCTTTATTAGGTACAATAACAATACACTTCCTTATCCAGCATTGTCCAGTATTGAGTTTTAAATATTTGTTCTTTGGTATTATAGTACAATATTGACAACATGTAAAAATCAATAAAGTATCCTTCTTTAGGAAGTGGCCAGACAGCTTTTTTTAGTCCAGTTCTCTGACTGATATTTTTAAATAGTAATCCAAAGAGTAAATATTTAAAACTCAATATTGGGCAATGCTCGACAGGAAAGTGTATTGGAATTGTTGGTACTGGTATGCTGAAAGACATAAATTTAAACATTCAAAGAGTTCAGCAAAGCCCAAGTAGGATAAATACAAAGCAAACAATACCCAGGCAATCTCAGTCAACTGCTAAAAACTAAAGATAGAGAAAAAGTCTTAAAAGATTCCAGAGAAAAACAAAATATTACATAAAAGGAAGTAATGATTCAAATGATCTCTGATTTATCCTCAAGAAAATGGAGTCCTGAAGCTAGTGGAATGCCACCTTTAGGGTGAAAACATCTCTAAAGAATGAAGGCAAAAATAAAGACACTTTCATATAAAAGAAAACTACAAGAATTTGTTGCCAAAAGATTTGCACTACATTACCTTCTAAAGGAAGTTTTTCAGATTTAAGAAAAAGTATGCCATATGGAAACTCTGATTTTCAGGAAGGAATAAAGAGCCCCCAAAATGTTTTTAAAACCCACAATAATGCAATATTTGAAAAATCTATACAACCAGATACAAAAATTAAATGTTTTAATTTTTTTCTCCATCACTGTTTTCAACTGTGCTTGAAAAAAATCTATGCTATTGACCCTAAGACATCTCAGCCACTCTTTCACAGTTAAAAAAGTTCTTTCAATCTACTTGACTTAATCTTATATCTAGTTAACACTCACTCTTCCCCTTCCACTCCTGCTGATAAAATTTTAGCAGACAACTAGGAGTGGGTAAATGTGTGGCCTGTTCTATCACTTCTCTTCTTTCTCTTTTCTGTGTCCCTTTTTCTTATGTTGCGAAGGAAAGGTAGAAAATTAAATAAAAGCATAAAGTATCTTTTTACTAGCAAGTGCTGCGATTGTCTTTTTTGGTTGCTCCTGACACAGGTATGCAGACTCTGCGTATCCAGAGCCTGACCATTTCCTGGGACCTTTGAGCCATCTCGTGGTGCATCTCATGGACTGGGTCTGTGATGGGCTTTTAAGAAAACTCTTCATTTTTGATGTTCAGCAATACCTCCTCGCCTACCTTTTCTAGCCAGGTGTTCTATAGCTGCATACTTCTGGGAAACACTCTTTGCCCAGGTTTTATAAAATACAGAACTGAACATGTCTAGACTTGGCTGGGCTGCTCAAGACTGTCTTCTTTCGTCTATGTCTATTTAAGCCACAAAGAATCTCTACCTGACTACTCAAAACTTGTAAAATTGCAGGTTATTTCACTGTGGCCTCCTTTCTCTGCTCAGCCATTCATGCTCACTCCTTACCTCTTCCTCCATTCAAAAGGACAGAAGAAAGATCAGAAGTCTCCTCCTAAGTGAATGAACAATCAGGGATGAGATGCTAGTCTTTCTTTTAAGCCTTCTTACTTGGCTGTAAGGAGAGGATAAAAATACGTCTCCATCCTACAGCCACACAGGAAAAGAGAGAAAAGCTGCAGGACTGTCCCTCTAAGCCAATATCTCACCACTCCTTATATATCCTTGAATTTCCTCCTATTTTAGAACTTTTGCTAGAAGAGTTTAATGGGGAAATGACTGCAAAGGCAGAATAATTTTGACTGCCTGTGTTTAAGTCGTAGGGAACTATCTGAACCTTTTAATGTTGACTGCTTTTAGAATGTAGAAGTAATCATCATCTCTTTGTGTTCATCCTTGGACCCTGTTCACTAATTCTGGGGCAACAGGAAACAACTCAGCATTCTGTCCCAATTGTACAGATCAAAATCTCCTACATATAAGATCCAATTCTTTTTTTTTTTTTTCCTATTTGGAAGGTGGAACAAGATAAGAGACAATTGGTTTAGCATTCTTGAGAATTCTAAATTTCTCTGTGTTCTGTCACTGCTAGCAGACATTAACAAGATACGCATTTTGTGAGGTTCAGTCTAAATGACCCCAAGAGCTCTTGACTACGGGTCCTGTAGCCTCTATGTTCTCAATTGCCAAGTTAATCGGGCATGTCCATCAGAGGAGTCGTACTGCTTAGGGTCAATGCCAAGGTCTACAATTGTTTAACTTTGAACTAATGGTTTTATCAATGACAAACTATGTACTCTATATCCACATTTATGGCTTCACTGTCACCTATGTTAATATCTTCTAAATCTGTATCCAGCTGGTCTTCTCCTGAGTTCCAGAAAAGAAAACATGTATGCAGTGCTCATGTCCAGTTCAACATGATTGAAACTAAACCTATCATTCCTTTTCAAATTTTCTATTCTTTTTTTTTTTTTTTTTTTTTTTTGTGGTACACTACGCGGGCCTCTCACTGCTGTGGCCTTTCCTGTTGCGGAGCACAGGCTCCGGACGCACAGGCTCAGCGGTCATGGCTCACGAGCCCAGCAGCTCCGCGGCATTTGGGATCTTCCCGGACTGGGGCACGAACCCGTGTCCCCTGCATCAGCAGGCGGACTCTCAACCACTGCGCCACCAGGGAAGCCCTCAAATTTTCTATTCTTATATTAATTATTTCCAAGAATATATTTAGAGCATTACTCTCATGGATTAGTCCCATCTCATGGAGGTAGGTGGATAACAATGGAACATTATGTAAGATAATAAGTACTACAGAGAAGATGAAAGCAGGGAACAGAGAATGAAGAGAGTGCTATCTGACATAACTTGGTCAGTAAAGTCCTCTATGTGGTGATATCTAGGTTGATATATGAAGGAACTACAGCAGTAAATCATGTGGATATCTGGAGGTCGTGCACTACGAAGACAGAACCTGGGCTAGAGTGTTTAGGAAAAATCAAGAAGGCAAGTGTGCCTGGAGTACAGTGATCAGGGAACAAAGTGGTAGGAAGTGAGGTCAGAGAAACTGTGTGGGTCAGATCACATATGGTCCTACAAGCTGTAACAAGGGTCATGGTTTTTTCTCAGGGTAATATGTGAGGCCATTCAGGATTTTTAGCAGAAAGGTGACATGATCTTTTTAAACATAACATCAGTGGAGCCATGTGAAAGCATAGACACAGTGGAGGGAGGGGAGTCATTGTGGCAGAACAAGTATATAGCTATGCAAGGGTGCTGAGAATTAAGGTGGAGATGACATAGATTGTTCCTGACTTCAGTATCCCTCACAAGAAGACCATTAGCAGCTATCCATAGATAAGACACTACTGAGAAAATGCCGGGACCCTGGGGGTGAGCCTGAAGCACCTCCCTGGACCACAGAGACTGAGAAGGACTTGAGGGTAAGAGAAGCTGTTTCACTTTGCCTACATGGCCCCTCCCCCAGGCTGGCACAACCCCACACTAAGAGCGCCACCCCTAGACCTGTGATTTATCCAGTGGGAAAGATGGTCCAAGATGGACATAAGCTTTCCCATCATTGCAGGATGCTCCTTGGAAGACCCACTCTGTTAAGATTCATGGTGTTGGGCTTCCCTGGTGGCGCAGTGGTTGAGAGTCCGCCTGCCGATGCAGGGGACACGGGTTCGTGCCCCGGTCCGGGAAGATCCCACATGCCGTGGAGCTGCTGGGCCCGTGAGTCATGGCCACTGAGCCTGAGTGTCCGGAGCCTGTGCTCCGCAACGGGACAGGCCACAGTAGTGAGAGGCCCGCGTACCGCAAAAAAAAAAAAAAAAAAAAGTGACTTTTACAATTTTAAAGTGTATAATTCAGTGATTTGAAGCACATTCACAATGTTGTGCAACAATGATAGAATGGGCCCATACTCTGGGAACCTAAATCTGACAGAACTGCCAATCAGTTCTTTGGCCAGACAGGGTTACCAGCTCCGATCTGCAAAGAGACTAGGGTCTCTGCTTTGGTGCAGCTGCAAGCAGAGGCAGTCTGGCAAGATCTGAGCACTGGTTGCAAGAAGCCCTGCCCTGCTTCTCCACCTCTATCTGATCGCCAGTGTTGAGTGTGGCAGATTCCCTCAGTGTGAACACCATGAATCTTTTTTTTTCTAAAATATTTCTATTTTAGACGCTAGAGAATAATTTAGGCATGAAGAAGGGTGGCTGTTGTTTCAATTAAAAGTACAGAATTATAGAATTATTTTGGTAACTAATACACATATAGCTTATGGAAGAAGAAACAAACTTTAGATAAAGTGCATGTAATAACAGCACACATCTAGTAAACGGCAGAACCTGCAATAGAAGTCACATTTCAACACTGAGTTTCCATCTATTGCTAAAGATATAAGTATAAACTATTCTACAAAATCAGTGTAACTCCATGTGGATGTCTAGATATGTTACTATCTAGTAATTCAACCTGTATTGGAGTAAAATAAGTACATCTGATTGTAAACCCTGCTTAATGTAATTATCATTAGGTCAACCTTAGCCCCTTAAAAAAGAACAGATTCTGGAACAGAGATGATTTAATATCTTCTAATCAACATAAGCAAGTATTATGGTTACAATATGCCTTTTCCAGCCATACGCCTGAGTAGTCATCCTAAAAATGTCTCCTGACTCAAAACATCCACCAAAATATGTCAAATATCTTATCTAATGTGTAGCTGAGGTCATATGAAATAATGGAACTTGATGCTTCTAATTAAAAGTGTGTTTTGAAAGAAGGCATAAACCTACTAGGATGAGGAAAATGGGAGAGGGAAAAATAGCATTAACATTTTGAAAGCCAGGAAGCATCACACTTGTGATAATGGAATTAGCAGCTCTAAAAAAGCTGAATTCTATGCTGGCAGTGGGGAAAGCCAAGAAATCACTTTATTTATACCACAGAATCCTGCCCCCAAAAGGCTCAGGACTTAACAGTACCAGGTACCTAGTAACTGGGATAAATTTGGGAATAAATATATAGAGAGTTATTGAAATTTGCATGAGAAACAGTTAGAAGCCCCAAACTTCTTCCCACACTTTGGCAGTAGGCAGGAGGACCACAAAGTACCACAAACTGGGTGGTTTAAACAGAAGACATTTATTGTCTCACATTTCTGTAGTCTAGGAGTCTGAACTCAAGGTGTTGACAGGGTTGGCTTCTTCTGAGGTCTGTGAGAGAAGATTCTATTCCAGGCCTTTCTCCATGGCTTATGGATGGCCGTGTGTCTTTGCACATCTTCTATGTATATCTCTGTGTCCATATTTTCCTGTTTTATAAGGAAATCATTCATATTGGATCTGGTCCTACCCTAATGACCTCATTTTAGCTTGATTACCTCTGTAAAGATCCTATTTCCAAGTGAGGTCATATTGTGAAGTACTGGAGGTTAATTTAAGGCTACAACATACCTATGCTGGGGTAAACATGATACAACTCATTACACCAATAAAATCTCCACGATCCATGAACATACACAAAGCTTCCGGTCTTCTTCTAATGCCTCACTTTTAACTATAAGTAGAGAAAAAGACTGAGACAATAACTTTGAGGAAACAAACATAAAGGATGAAAGAAGTCAAGAAACAAATTCTCAGACAGATATGAGAAGACATCAGCAAACAAGAACAGGTGTTCTCATTAAGCCAGGGTTTAGCATCAATTCTATTCCTATGTGGGTATTTTTCTTTTTCATTTTTATAGATCTAAGAGCTAAGAAACTTTGTTCACATAAATAAATAGATGAGAATGAAAACAATGTCCTTGTAGCTCTTAATTACTTGAACTCCCTCTATTACATATCAAAAACCATGTAGAGATCTACCACTGATTTTTTTAGACATAAATTAAGTAACAAAAGGATTAGATTCCACTAAAATTTTGTTGAAAGTAAAGCATCATGAACCACATAACCTGCATAAAGTTATGTAATATAGTCTTTAGAGTTATTGATTTCCTCTAAATAAACCACAATGTTTCAAACTGTCCTTTTGGTACTCAAGGGACTTTTATATTTTAGAGCAATGTTTTAGAGCCATGTTCCATGGTGAGATCCTGAATGAATACACAGGTTTTTATTTTATTTTATTTTACTGTAAATTAACATAGAGAAACATTTATTTATCTGTGCATACAGCTCTGTGAATTTTAACACAGGTATGAATTTATGTAAACACCACGGCAGTGAGGAACCAGAATAGTTGCATCAGCCCTTTCCCCCACAAAAGCATCTCTGTGTTACCTTGATGCCTTGTAGTCACACTCTCCCTCCCACACCTCACATCACCTTTGGCAAACAGTGATCTGGTCTCCATTGCTACATATTTGTCTGGCAGAATGTTATATAAATGATTCATATAATATGTAACATTTTGAGATATTTTTTCACTTAGCATAATGCCTTTGAGATTTATATAAGTTCATTCTTTTTTGTTGCTGAGTAGTACTCAGTTGTATGATGTACCACAGTTGGTTATGCATTCATCCATTGAAGGACATTTGGGTTCTTTTCAATTTGGGGCAATCATGAATAGAGCTGCTATAAACTCTTGTGTGTAGGTTTTTGTGTGAACATACGCTTTGATTTCTCTAAGATAAATACGTAGGAGTGGGATTGCTGGGCCTCATGTTAAGGATATGTTTGATGTTTTAAGAAACTGCCAAACCATTTTTCAGAGTGACAATACAATTTCATATTTATCAGCAATTTATGAGAGTTCCCACTGTTCCAGTCCCACTAGCACTTGATATTGTCTGTGTTGTTTATCTTACCCATTCTAATAGGTGTATGTAAAATGAGAAAAGGGTGATTTTGAAAGGAGATACGGGAAAGGAGAAACAGCACCACACCTCAACCATAAGCACCTTCTCAGGCAGGTCACTTTAGGAGAAAAATAATGTGGAAGGTGAAATGAATTGCTTCCATTTAAAGCACTTATGCACACATTCCCCATGGAGACATTATATCTAACCCTAAGGGTACCTTTACCAAAGTTTAAAGAGCAGCTCATAGAAAAATGTTCATTTCTCTATACAAAGATAGTCAGACAGGATTGGTCATCACAGTATTGTAATAGCAAAAAACTAGAACTAACATGAGTGTTATGAATGCTGTAATGGCTGAAAGTGAAAAACAGAATGGTGGTTATGGGTACAGAATGGTTGTAAGTGTATCAGTTGTTTACCCTCATGATCACGTGGCTGACTGGGAGCTGTGATTTGCTGCCATTGCCCAGCATCATGGGAAAGTACTGTACCATGTATCACCAGCCCAGGGAAAATATCACAATTCAAAATTTGAAGTACAGTTTCTACTGAATGCATATCGCTTTTGCACCATTATAAAGTCAGAAAAATCATAAGCCCTACCATCGTCAGTCAGGGACCATCTGTTAATGTATATTGCAAACTCTAGAGCAACCACTAAAACAGTTTTAAGAAAAGAGTATTATAATTGATATATTAAGAAAGCAGGAAAACAAAATCATATAAAATTCTGAATTAAAACCACAAAAGGCAGAAAAAGTGTGCCAGACAAAAATAAGAACAAGGGCAACAAATAGAAAACAGTAATGAATATAGTAGATGTTACTCCAGTTATATCAATAATTACTTTAGGGCTTCCCTGGTGGTGCAGTGGTTGAGAGTCCGCCTGCCGATGCAGGGGACACGGGTTCGTGCCCTGGTCCGGGAAGATCCCACATGCCGTGGAGAGGCTAGGCCTGTGAGCCATGGCCACTGAGCCTGCGCGTCTGGAACCTGTGCTCCGCAATGGGAGAGGCCACAACAGTGAGAGGCCCGCATACCGCAAATAAATAAATAAATAAATAAATAAATAAAATAATTACTTTAAATATCAATGGTCTAAATATACCAATTAAGAGAGATTGTCAGAATGGTTCAAAGAGCAAGCCCAAACTATAGATTGTCTACAAGAAACCCACTTTAAATCTAAAGATATAATGATTAAAAGTAAAAAAAAAAAATGGAAAAAATTATACTATACTAACGCTAGTCAAAAGTAAAGAGGAATAGCTATATTAATTTCAGATAGAGCAGACTTCAGAGCTCTGCTCTGAAGAGATAAGAGGTGTATAACATAATGATAAAGGAGCCAATACTCCAAGAAGGCATAATAATCCTTAACATGTATGCACCTAACGACAGAGAGTCAAAATATATGAGGCAAAAAACAATAGAACTGCAAGGAGAAAGAGATGAATCCACCATTATGGTGGTACACTTCAACCTATGTTTGTCAGAAATGGACAGATCTAGAAGGCAGAAGATCTAAGGACACAGCTGAACCCACGGCACCATCGATGAACTGGACATAATTGGCATCTATAGAGTACTTCATCCAGTAGCTGCAGAGTACACATTCTTCTCAAGCTCACATGGAACATTCACCAAGTTTGACCGCATTTTGAGCCAGGAAACACGTCTTAACACACTTAAAGAAATAGAAATCATACAGTGCCTGCTCTCAGAACACAATGGACTTATACTAAAAATTAATAACAGAAAGATAGATGGGAAATCCTAATATACTTGGACATTAAAAAACATACCTCTAACAAGTTCAAATAAGAAATCTCAAGAGGATTAAAAATATTTTGGACAGGGCTTCCCTGGTGGCACAGTGGTTGAGAGTCCGCCTGCCGATGCAGGGGACATGGGTTTGTGCCCCAGTCCGGGAAGATCCCACATGCCTCTGAACGGCTGGGCCCGTGAGCCATGGCCGCTGAGCCTTCGCTCCGCAATGGGAGAGGCCAAAACAGTGAGAGGCCCATGTACCGCAAAAAATATATATATATTTTGGACAAAATGAAAATGAAAATACAACTTATAAAAATTTGTGGGGGGCCTCCCTGGTGGCGCAGTGGTTGAGAGTCCGCCTGCCGATGCAGGGGATACGGGTTCGTGCCCCGGTCTGGGAGGATCCCATATGCCGCGGAGCGGCTGGGCCCGTGAGCCATGGCCGCTGGGCCTGCGCATCCGGAGCCTGTGCTCCGCAACGGGAGAGGCCACAACAGTGAGAGGCCCGCGTACCACAAAAAAAAAAAAAAAAATTTGTGGGATACAGTGAAAGCAGTGCTTAGAGAGAAATTTGCAGCATTGAATGCATATATTGGAGATGAAGAAAGATACAAAATCACTAATCTAAGCTTTCACCTTAGGAACCTAGAAAAAGAAGAACAAACTAAATCCAAAATAAGCAGAAGAAAAGAAATAATAAAAATTAGAACAGAAATTGATGAAACTGAAAACAAGAAATCAATAGAGAAAATAAATAAAAACAGAAGCTGCAACATTGAAAAGATCAGTAAAATCAATAAGCACCTAGCCAAGCCAACTAAAAAAAAAAAAAGAATACACAAATTACTAATACCAGAAATGAGAGAGGGGATATCACCAAGGATCCCACTGACTTTAAAAGGATAGTAAAGGAATATATGAACAATTCTATGTCCACACATTTGATAACCTAGATGAAATGGACCAATTTTTTGAAAGACAGACCCTGCCAAAACTCACACAACATGAATAAGGCTATATCTGTTAAAGAAATTGAACCAATAATTAACAGTCTTTCAAAAGAAAAAGATTCAGGCCCAGGTAAGTTCACTGTTGAATTCTACCAAATATTTAAGGAAGAAATTATATTAATTCTACACAATCTCTTTAAGAACATAGTAGCAGAAGAAATCCTTTTACCTCATTCTATGAGATCAGCATTACCCTGATACCCAAACCAGAAAAAGACATTACAAGACAAGAAATATTTCCCATGACCATTGATATAAAAATTCTCAATAAAATATCAACAAATCAGATCCAACAATGTATAATAAAAATTATGTACCATGACCAAGTGGGATTTATCCCAGGTATGCAAGGCTGGGCCAACATTCAAGCATTATTTAATTTAATTCATCATACTAACAGGGCTAAAGAAGAGAAATCAATGATTATATCAATAGAAGCAAAAACTATTAGCAAAACCCAACACCCACTCATGATGATAACTCTCAGCAAACTAGGAATATAGCGCACTTCCTTAACTTGACAAAAGACTTCTACCAAAACCTACAGCTAATATACTTAATGGTGAGAATGCCAAGTTTTCCCACTAAGATAAGGAACAAGACAGGGATGTCCTCTCTCACCACTCCTTTTCAACATGATAATGGAAGTCCTAGTTAACGCAGTGGAACTAAAGGGAAATAAAAGGTCTGCTTATTGGGAAGTAAGAAAAAAATGCCTTTGTTCGCAGATGACATCATCATCTATGGAGAAAATCCAAAAGACATGGAGGATACTTAAATGTGTATTACTAATTGCAAAAAGCCAGTCTGAGAAGGCTCCATGCTATATAATTCCAACTGTATGGCATTCTGGAAAAGGCGAAACAATAGAGAGGGTTAAAAAATCAGTAGTTGCCAGGGGTTGAGGGGAGAAAGGATGAATAGGCAGAACACAGAGGGTAAATAAATATACATATATTTACACAGAAAAGTGAAACTACTCTGTGTGAAACTACAGTGGTGGATACATGCCATTATACCTTTGTCAAAACACTTAGAATGTATGAAACCGAGAGTGAACACTAATGTGAACTATGGATTTGGGGTGTAAACGTTGTATCAGTGTAGGTTCATCAACTGTAACAAATGTACCACTCTGGTGGGGAAAGAGGTTGTGCATGTGTGGGGATGGGATATATGAAAACCTCACTGTACTTTCTACCCAATGTTTCTGTGAACCTAAAACTGCTCTAAAAAATCAAGTTCGTTTACCTTAAAGAAGTAAATAAATGTTAGTAATTGGTAGGAAGGTATATGAAAATGCAGTCATAGACTATTATAACAGGGGTTTCTACAACTGTAATATTTCTTAAGCTCAGTGGTAGGTACACAAATATTTATTACATAATTCTTTATGCCTTTTTTGCTTATCTGAAATGCTTAATAAAAGATTTTGAAAATATCATCCCATCCTTTTCTTGCACTATCAGCTTTTTTTCATGTTCATTGAGTGAAGCAATCAATTTCAACTCTGTGTTCTTCTATTATACTCCATTAAAGTCTCTAAGTCTTAGAATTGCTTTGGAAAAAAGGAGGCATTAAATATTGATAACAATTTCCAAGGCTGATGATATTCTTTATTTCCAGAAATTTATTTTTGGATTTAGAAAGCAACAAACAATAATTCTAAGAAATTAACTTTTGAAGTTAATCTTCATGAAACTGAGATGATAAATCCAGTGTGAAAAATAACTTTTCAATAACTCAATAAGTTCATTACAATTATGCCTAAATTCTTGGTTAGCTAGTTTTTTATTAGTAAGTGGGCTAGGCCATTAGAACAGTTGCTATGATTAACACAATGGTATAGTGAATTAATTGCAGGCAGTATGATATTCTTGTCATTTTCTTTATCTGTATACTATACTTTCTATGTGACTTGGATTTCTTTGAGCATCATTACCTAATAGAACAATTAATATAAATTGATTAGCTATGGAAGGGGTGAAGTTCTACTTTATCCTAGAAATATTGATTGCTAATATGTTTGCCTTTTATGTATATTTACCAAGAAACCAATCTTTGCACTTCTTGAGGACAGAATGCCTGGTTCAGCCATGTAGTCCCCAGCACTCTCTAGGGTTCCCCCTCTTTCCCCAAAGCAAATGGTTTTTTGTTGAATGACTGAACGAATAAGCAAGTGAAAGAAGCTTATTGAAATGTACTTTTTTTTTTTTTTTTTTTTTTTTTTTTTTGCGGTATGCGGGCCTCTCACTGTTGTGGCCTCTCCCGTTGCAGAGCACAGGCTCCGGAGGCGCAGGTTCAGTGGCCATGGCTCACGGGCCTAGTCTCTCCGCGGCATGTAGGATTCCCGGACCGGGGCACAATCCCGTGTCCCCTGCATCGGCAGGCAGACTCTCAACCACTGCGCCACCAGGGAAGCCCTTGAAATGTACTTTTAAAAATTTCATTTGCCTTGTTTTTTACTGCAACTACAATCACATCTCGAGGCCTGCTCCATTTTCGACATGGGCCAGTTCACCCGTCCCTAGGCCACTTAGTGCTCCCCTTCTCCAGGGAGGTTACAGATTGATGCTGAACTTGGTGGGGACACCTGATTGGCAGAGAGCACTACAGCCCAGAACTCCTGGCCCAAGCATCCTCCTGCCTCCGACACTGGAGTAGCTGGGACTACAGTGCGAGCCACCATGCCCTATAATCACATCTTATGTATAGCTCAGTATGTTATATGCATTTAATTACTTTATACACTTGAGCATTTCTTTATACCATTTTTAGATGATCTTTCTCATTCACATTTCCTAACTGACTTATTTCTTAACAATTACATTAAGGTCTTGATGTCCGTTTACCCATTTAAACATCGTATTTTGACATGGGTGAGTTTCAGCTAACTTCTAGGGCCCTGCCAATCACAACCAGAAATGGCCCGAGACAGCACTGTGTAAATGCCAATAAAATTATCCTAGTTTTGCAGATGTTTAGATTTATTTGTATCAAATTTGACTGTGAATACGTGTCTCCATGTATAATGATCCAGAGCAAAAGGATGAAAGCTATCCTTAAAAGAAAAAAAAAAGACATTCCGAATCTCTACTGTAAATTATACACCATACAAAATCAGTCCAGATTGTTCAAACGCTTGGACACTCATAGTGTTATTATGCTCGCTGCTCAGAGAACTGTATAATTATCCCAGTTAACAGCAATTTGCTAGTGCTGATCTCCTAAGAAGAGATGCAAGACTTACAGAACTAAAATAAGTACAGATGTGGGTCCCTGTTTTTGTTCTCTGACTCTGCATGTGAAAAACAACCACTTAATTCCGGGCACTTTTCATTTCTGTAGTTAAGATGTTAAGCTAGATGGATCAAGTGGTTGCTTGGTAAATAAGAATTTCAACAGTGAGCTAAATTCTTTTAATGGGAATGGACATGAATTTTCCTTACTTAATGAGGAAACTTTATTTAGTCCATTGTATCTTTTTCCTTCCTCAGCATGGGAAAACTCTTTTTGAAAATGCTTTGGTTTGGGTTGACACTTCAGTATAATTTATTATAGTATCAAAAAATAATGAGAAAAAAAACTAATGGGAAAGTGGATGAGAACTAGACAGGTCTATAGCCACATCCGTACCTCTAAAAGGGAACCAGACCTAAATTGGTCCTTGATTTAAATAAATACAAATAAAATGAGTGAAACCAAATTGTAACGCTAATATTGTTGGTCATCCCCCATCCTGGCTTTTTCACTGATCGAGAGAAGAATTGGGGCATCCGGAAGGAAGTTATTACCGAGTATATAAAACCTTCTCCTGAGTACATAAACCTCACTCTCCCAGCGGCTCCTCTGGGTCCTTTAAATCAGTCTTCACTCTTAATTGTGTCAATTAACAGTGCCCTGAGTAAGCCACAGGGGCAAAGCTGAGAAGTCGGAGAAGGAGGTGAATATGTGGCAATTCTCTTGACATAATGGAGACTAACCTAAATTACACACTTTATTATAATGGCATTACTAACCTAAATATCACTGTGGATGTATCATTCCTACCATAATCATGGGGGAACCCTTCAAGGCAGCCTGAAAGAGAATTGGCCCCTCGTTTTTTATCGTTTGATTTGACACATTCTGCCTTAAATATAATAGCAAGTTAAGAGTGTGTGGCATTTGTAGTCCATCTTCAAAGAGTTGCTCTTTTAAATCCAGCCTAGATCAATATGACCAAAAATCATGGACATTTAAGCATAGTTAAAAGGAGATTGTTAGGAATGAGACTGTTTTTACCCTGAGCATACTTCTCAGTTAGTTACTCTGTGGTAACTGGAGCTAATAGGACAGTTCTCCACGGGCAAAATGAATCTTAGAGTTTGAAGCAGTGACCTAGATAATCCAGGCAAACTGCCCACTTTTGCCTGGAGTGTCAGGAAAATTGCTCTAATTCCCCACTTCACTTTGATAGTGGAAGCCTAGTCAGTTTTCTTCAGTGTCCTATTAAGCTCTGAGCTCCTCTTCTTAGTCTATAGGATGGGGCTGAGTGTGTCAGTTGGAGTTCGTTCTCCGGAGCTTTGGCTTTGATCACTATTGAACTGGATGGGACTGAAAGAATAATTCTGTTGAACTCAGGGGAGCTGTGCGGTCATGCTATACCATCCAATCACTCTTGTGTCATTTAAAATGATGCTGTGTGAATAGCAATAAACGAATACTTCAATCCTGGTCACTCTTTGTTCTTTCATCCATTTACAGATATTTATTAAGTGTCTATTATATCCCTGTTATAGTCCACAGTAGCGGTATATATGTGGCAATAGTAGAAATTGGTCATTTCTTTTGGCTACCCTCCCCTGAACATCTTTCATGTGTTTGGGAAATTCCCCCAGTGTCGGCTCCCTGCTGCTCTCTGGGGAAGGCATTGACTCACTTTTCCAGCCTCACGTTTCAGGGATGATACAGGCTAGATTTCGAAGACAAAGCCAGTAAAGCAAAGAATCAGGTATTGTATGAGGGTGGCAGCTCTAAGCTCCAGAGCAGCAGAGAGTCATGGAGTGAGTACCTTTACGGGTTCAACATTCTCAGTGTTGGTGGTAGAAGCTGAAAGGTCTGTGCTCAAGGGAGGAGCAGTGATATCTCTATTGAACTAGTTCTACCATGTGATTTTGGGCATTGGTCTTAGCTGTGAAACGTCTATAACTATTCTGTCTCCCCAAAGGATCCATAAGCTGCCCAATACACTTTAATATATAATTTTTCTGAATAAGCTAGCTAGAGCTGGTTTCTCTTATTTCAGATTAAGTGGTCAGCGAGGAACCCAAGACTGAGTGGTCATTTCTCCTGAGGGAAGAAGGGTGTCAAGAATAGAATTATTCTTGAGCTACTCTTGCTAACCTTAACTGAGACTCAACTGTACTTTGGCCAAGATTATATGGACATAGTAGAAATTTGGTCTTTGAATAAGGTCTGATTGAAATGCACATACATAGAAATATGGATAGATGGATGATAGATGTCAAATAGATGTCTAATTTCAATTATGAATTGTGATGCTTTGCTATGCCTGAAAAATTAGGGGATTTCACATTAAAATTTGGGGGTTTGTGTCACCTTATTTTATTAGTCAGGGTAATTAATGCAACAGACATGCACTCAAATCTCAGGAGTTTAACACAATAAAAGTTTAATTCTCAGTCATGTCAGAATTATATGCTGGTGTAGCCTCTCCCTAGGGTAGTTCTCTTCCAAGAGGGGACTTGGGCCATATCGGACAGAACGCACAGCCTCCAAAGCCATTCACTGTGGCAGGGGAAGACGGAGAGGAAGGGACAAACTATATCTTAACTGTCTGAGATCAGAAATGACTTACTTCCTTCATATTACCTTGGCCAGAATTTCATATTTCCAGCCTAACTTCCAGAAGGGCTGGGAATGTAGAGAAGCATAGAGATATTTGGTCAATCTTAACAGTCTCTGGCAGTCTGTCCTTTGGTCACTCAGTACTCATTCACTTTCTCTTCTCACACATGGAACACATATACCCCCCGCCCTAAAGGGAGATAACCCAGTCTCATTCAGTAACTGTGATTAGCTCAAGTCTCAGATCTCTGGGTAGTCCCATATCTTCATCATGTCCAGATGTTGTTCCTTTGCTCCTGAGGCCCGTGGGTAAAATATGGCAAAATATCTGTGCTTCTCCCTGTTACATAATAAAATGTATATAATTTTAAAATAGGGATGAGATAGATGCAACAAAAAGCCAAAAATCTCACTGGGAAGGAGGAGGAATGAGATAGAGTTGTCAGTGCCCCCTGGCAATTATGAAATCACACTGGGCAGAAACTTTAAAGACCCCTTCCCAGTGAGCATGAGATGTATCTTGATTCTGTCCTGTTGTTCTCTCTTGGAAGAGCTCCTTCCCTGGTCCGTTTCTTTCCAGGAACCCTGGCTGTATCCTCTCAGATGTTTTTATTTTTCCAGTATCTTCTTTGGCAATATGTGAAATAGATGTTGGGGACTATGACCTCTTTGCAAATGGCACAACTTTATCAGCCTGCTTCTCCCACATGGAATGTTAGGAGCTTATGGATTGTTTCAATTCTCAAAGTGTCAAAGGGATTCTATGTATGTATGTATGTATGTGTGTATATTAAGGCTTGTGATTTCTTTGGCAAAATAGTGTATTTCCTCCCAGAAATGTAGTAGGTTTCTGACCTATTTTCATCAGTCAGTTTTATGGGTCAGTAAGTATACACAAAGTTCTTTTTGAAACATGGTTTTAAATCTGCTTTTTTCCCTCCTTTCTTTTTTGCTTAGATGCCAACTTCTCTCAACTCAACTTGAGTTTCTATTTGACACTTCCTATGCACCACTTCAAAAGCTGGGTCTCATGTTTTATTCCCACTGCTGCTACTCACCCCGTTCTATGAGAGAGATTGCTATCCATGCAACCGATAAGGAAGTGATAACTGTGGTTTAGTTTCCATGGCTAATTAATCCTATCAGAATGGGATTGCTTGGGCTAGTTTACTCTATATCATTAAAGTGAAAAATAAATGAAAACAAAGCAGAACAAAAAGTATGTCTTAAACTGATACCCCTGCTATTGCTACTTATAATCTCATATTCCCACTCTCATAAAAGATCTGTTTTTGTTGGTTCTTTATAGCTCTGTTTCAGCTCTTTAGGATTAACTGATCATTAACAGTTTAAGGTGGATTATGCATTTGTATCAATCTCTCAGTATTTTAGGATACTCATTTGATATAAGGTTTAGGCTTATGTCACTTCCTTTACTCAAAGTTATTGCCAAAAATCTCTCCCTTTCCCGTGGAACTTATATCTGATGGCATCGTTTATTACTGCAGTTCTTTTGCTGTATGTAGTCTCTAGGATGTTGGAAGAAAAATAGTCTCTACAGACCAGTGAAGTAGAGCCTCAAGTTTTCAAATGCTGGATGCAGTCTTTGTGGACAGCTAATAAAGATTATTTTGCACCCTTAAAATTTTCGAGGCCCAGGATAAATTCTCCATCTCTCCATTTTGATAGGGTTTTACAGTCTGTGAAATGTTTAAATTCATACTTTACTGATCTTTTATTTCAAATATGGACTAACACTTCCCTATGGCACATCTTTTTTAACTGAAGCCTATAGACTACACACACAGACACACACACACATTTTGGTAGACTTGGAAAGAATAGAGGCCAACACTTCCCAATGACAAACGTTTTCTTTATTTTTTAACTGAAGGTTAGATTGCTTGGGTAGACTTGGGAGAGGCTTTGGACTTGCAGTTTTCCCAGGAGGATGGCTCTTTGTCTATAACAATAGTTAGTTTGTCAGAGTTCTTGCTGCTGTCACATCACTTACTGTACAACAAGAAGTTTTCTTGTACACAGAGACAGGTGCATTTCATTCCTGACAGGTAAGACTCACACCTATAACTAGATATGGGGGAATTACTTCTGTATGCTTTTAATTCTAGTCTGCAATGAACAATAACTTACAGTCAAGACACGAGCTTGAATTTCCTTTCCCACTGAGTCAATCCAGGATGATTAAGATGATCCTGTCCTTCTCAGTTTATTATGGTCCCCTGAACTGTACGGATATTAATGCAATTGTCGGTATCTGCATTGGTGTCAAATATTTAGCAACGGTCTAATTCCGTCCATTAGTTTAAAATATTTTTTCGGCAGTCACTGAATGTTCAAAAGGCTCGCTAAAAATGTGAAAGGACAAGAAAGGTTGCCAGGTTATTGTCTTATTTTCAACTTCTAATTAAGGTATTTTAACAACACACAAAAGGAACGTTTTCAAATAAAAACACTTTGGGGGAGTATAAAATGCCATTAATTGTGATGCTTTTGTAACACGCTGAATCTCTCCTCTTTGCTGCTCCAGGAATACATCCTCACTTGGAATTGTTTTGTGTGATACAAAAATGAGGGGGTGGGAGAGAGTATGTTTTTACTCAGTCACCACACATACATATCTCTACTTGAATGCAGGGGGACCACACACAGTACATATGAAGAAATTCGATGTGGCACAGGATATTTACTTCTGACTACAGTAATTAATCACACAGGACAGCCAAATTAACCTAACTAGGGGAAGTTAAGAATAAACTGAACCTAAAAAAAAAAAAAAAAAAAGACAGAAGAAGGAGACTGGAAATCTTTGTGACTTCCTGGCATGGGATGGAATACTTGGATCAAACCTAGGACCTAAATAGAATGTTAGAACTGCCCCTTTCCTCTCAGAGCCCTTCCCACCTTCACTCTGGCTTGGAGAGTATGGGTAAGATAGCGCAGGAATAGTGATTAGTTTTTCAATGAATATGGCATGAGATAGAGTAAATGTTCTTTTAGAATTTGTCAAAATATTAAGTCATTTAGCTATGGTATATATCGCAATATTAATTTTCAAGTGTCCAGGTTCCAAATAATAACAAAACATCCAAGTTTATTGTTGAGAAAAAAAGATTAACTTTAAATATAATTTTGAAGAGAATTAGTACTTACCTGATTTTAATTCATACTCATTTAGCATATCTTGAGGAACTTGCTTGCTGTTCACACACCAGTTGATCCTTATACTATAATTCTTTATTTCCTTTTAAAAATACAATCTAGGTGAATAGATTTTGTCAATTACAAAGAGAATTTGACTCTTGAGACGCTTACTCTACAGTTTAAAGTCTAAAATGTCTTCAATAAAATGAGTACTCTGATAGAGCTGGACAAATCTGTAAGAACTTCGTACACATTTTCTAAATGTTGACTGCTGTTGTCTGAATAAGCCCAGATGTCTTCTGAATTAGTAGGATTATTCCTCTTTCCCCAGTCTGTCACTGTGAATCTTACTTCTTTCTCTATTTACCAGTGCATGCCCATAACAGTAATTGGAGGTTAAAGCTTATAAAACAAAGTTCCATCTTTCTGTTAATTCAAAGCCATTTTTTTGCTTTTATTTGAAGAATTTGTATGTTCATTCTCATTTCATAGAAATGCAGAGAAAACACATTTCTTTCTAACTATGAAACTAATATATCTTTAGTATTCATCTTCTGATGAACTTGAATAAAGAATCAGGTCGTTGTTTTGAAAGAAAAATAATAATATAGGGCCAACAAATTTTCATGGAAGTTATTAATTTTGTAAAATGTAAACCTAAATGTAGATTTAAGCAAGACAACTTTGCTGAAGGACTAGATAGTTCCAGGGAGACTAGTAATTTGTATTAAGCAATAATAATAGTTACCATTTGAAACTAACTACAAAGAGCACTCGTAACTACTGTTGCTTGTATGATCTAGAAAGCATGGAAAAAGAAATTAAAAGGGAGGGTTTGAGATTCAGGGTGACATGTTTTTGAAGTGTTTAATTCATAATTTTTAAACGCCATTTCTATTAAAAATGGAGCTATCTCAAATAACTGGCAAATATCAGGATTAGTCCCTTCAGCATTTTTCTGAGCTGAAATTTGCTTTGACATCAAAGACCAGATTTTTTTTTTTTTTTTTTTTTTTTTTTTTTCTTTTTGCGGTATGTGGGCCTCTCACTGTTGTGGCCTCTCCCGTTGCGGAGCACAGGCTCCGGATGCGCAGGCTCAGCGGCCATGGCTCACGGGCCCAGCCGCTCCGCGGCATATGGGATCCTCCCAGACCGGGGCACGAACCCGTATCCCCTGCATCGGCAGGCGGACTCTCAACCACTGTGCCACCAGGGAGGCCCCAGATTTTTTTTTAAGTAAGTGAAAAACATTTATGCATAGGGCTGACATGGAATTAATCAAGCTAGGAGGTCTGGGATATTTCCATCACCAATAAGAGGATTTATAGTTTCTTCTTGCAGTTCAGGACTAGGAATATATTTTTCCAGATCCCTCACTTGTACTCTTTGCTTGGAGGAAGCTAATTCAGGTCTATTCTTTGTGGTGTGTTGGAGGAATTCTCTCATCTTTCACTCAGAATATGAGGTCCTTGATACATGGCCTTATGGAACAGGTCTTCAGGCCAGAAGAGAGAGATCATCATCTCAATGTGTTGCTGTCATAGTCTCTCTGACTCCCTCTTTATTTGCACTTGTTGACTTTCAAGCTCTTTTGGGAAGAAATCTTAATTGGTCTCCATTTCGGTTTCTTAATTCAAGTGATTGCAATTTTCCTGAAAAAGTAAAATTTTGAAAATAAAGTCAGAAACTCAGTGCTATATGTTCTGCAAGCTTTCTTAACCATCCCAGCAAATGTGAAGTGTTCGTGTGTATGAACACCTCAGGATATAATGCATGGGTTTGGTAATGTTACCAAATCTAGTTAGGCCTGTACTGAGATTGCAAAACTTCTTTTGAGTGCTCTAATGTACAGAAAATTCCATTTTCTATACAGAACTATTAAATGATAATCCAGACAAGTTTTTTCTCCATTCATTTCAATGAAAGCTACAAAAATCAAGTATTCAAATATTTTTCTTTTAGCTAAATGTTTAGTCTCTTGTAGAAACAAAATCTCTGTTTTAAATTTTCTTTAGCTTTTAATTATTTTAGTATGTACAAACATCATAATGCTATGTAAAGTAATCACATTTTCTTGCATAATTAACCTTATTCATGAGTTTAACATCACCTAACTAACCCTTGAATAGTATGTCACTGCAGAAAATTTGTTGATTTTCAAGCAAAAAATGAGAAAAGAGTTTCTTGTCAAACATTTTCTTAGGGTTTCAGAATATAAGCATTTTACTTTAGTTATATCACAATTATCAGGAATATACAGTTTCACTTAATTTTATTAATATATTGATTCTCCTAACAAACACTTTTAAATAAGTTGCTTTTTGATTAAATAAGTATTTGATTATGTTACTTAAAGACAATAAGAATTGAAAACAAGTGTACAATGTTTCTTAGTAAAGAGCTTAACATTACATGATCAATAAGTATTTAATTGTAATCTTATTACTAGAGATTAAGTTTATAAAGAATGTCATCTGTGCAGTAATTTAACATAGCTCAGGATGAGCAGATATTAATTATTTAGGTAAGCACTGATAATTACTACACAAATTTACATGCAATTTAAAGCGATAATAGTTATCTGCTTTTCATATAGTATCATCAAATTTGAGAAATAAAACCAAAAGGGAATTATGAAGCACAAGGGGTTTTGTGGCTTCTAGATTATCTGTTGATGGTATGTGTGAATGAGTTTCTGGTGTCAGGTTTTCTTTCAGATCTCTGTGTAGTTATTCCTCATCTTCTTTTAGAGACACATGGATTTGCACCAGTCTACTGGGCATTATGAAATTCTCCAGGATTAGTTTGTTGTAAGAGTATATACTCTTTCTTCTCATAGAGGGAACATGTGGAGGTGAAGACAGGAGAATACAATCACCAAAGTAGAGGCAGCATCAGTGTTGCCTATGCCTAGAGGCACTGGAAGCTGGCATTAGGAGGGGAACCAGGGAAACCCAGGGGAGCATGAGGCAGGGTTAATCAGCAATGATTAGAATGTCTTTCATCAAGTGAAAGTGCTCAGTGAGGAAGCTTGGGGAGGAAAACAGAAAAAAAAAAAAAAAAAGATGCCCAAGGAGGACGGCAATGTCTGAGATAAATTGGACACAGCCGGAGACCTGCTGCTGAGATACTTACCTCATCAAATTAGGCTGTACAAATATGGCAGCAGACAATCTAGTGAAAAATCTCAATGCAGAGATAAAAACATAATCAAAATTCAACAAATATTAATGAAAAGCCAGAACAAATAAAGAGAATGTCAAGCTTACTAAAAATAGTGTTTTACACTGGAGGAAACAATTATTAGGAAAATAAGAACAAGATGTTAAAATATTAGGGAGAAGTCTGATTTGCAACAAATATACATTCATTGAAGAAGAAATAACAAAGGGCACTAGACACATTGGATAACCATATTGAAAACTATATTCAGTTCATACCTTGCATCACAAAAGAATGATTAACTTAAAGTGGATCATAGATGTAAATGTAAAATCTAAGACATAAGAATACAAAGGAGAAAATCGTGTCATTTGGGGCTATGCAAATATTTCATAGGTGTGACACCACAAGCAGAAACCATAAAGAAAATAAATTGCTAATTGGATTTTGTCAAATATATGAATGTCTGCTCTTTGAAGTACTCTAATACAATTAAAGACAAGTTATAGGAAAGACAAATCCTATGTATACAAATTGCATGTTGATTAAAAGATTAGTATTCAGAATATGTACAGGACTCTTCAAAACTCAATAAGAAAAACAACCTAGACAGCAGAAGCAAGAAGAACTACAATCCTGCAGCCTGTGTCACAAAAACCACGTTCACAGAAAGATAGACAAGACGAAAAGGCAGAGAACTATGTACCAGATGAAGGAACAAGATAAAACCCCAGAAAAACAACTAAATGACGTAGAGGTAGGCACCCTTCCAGAAAAAGAATTCAGAATAATGATAGTGAAGATGATACAGGGCCTCGAAAAAGAATGGAGGCAAAGATCAAGAAGATGCAAGAAATGTTTAACAAAGACCAGGAAGAATTAAAGAACAAACACCTAGAAGAATTAAAGATCAAATAAACAGAGCTGAACAATAAAATGACTGAAAGGAAAAATACACTAGACGGACTCAACAGCAGAATAACTGAGGTAAAAGAATGGATAAGTCACCTGGAAGACAGAATGGTGGAATTCACTGCCACAGAATAGAATAAAGAAAAAAGAATGAAAAGAAATGAAGACAGCCTAAGAGACTTCTGCGGCAACATTAAACGCAACAACATTCTCATTATAGGGGTCCCAGAAGGAGGAGAGAGATAGAAAGGACCCGAGAAAATATTTGAAGAGATTATAGTCAAAACCTTCCCTAACATGGGAAAGGAAATAGCCACCCAAGCCCAGGAAGTGCAGAGAGTCCCAGGAAGGATAAACCCAAAGAGAAACATGCCAAGACACATAATAATCAAATTGACAAAAATTAAAGACAAAGAAAAATTATTGAAAGCAACAAGGGAAAAACAACAAATAACATACAAGGGAACTCCCAAAAGGTTAACAACTGATTTCTCAGCAGAAACTCTACAAGGCAGAAGGGAGTGGCATGACATATTTAAAGTGATGAAAGGGAAGAACCTACAACCAAGATTACTCTACCCGGCAAGGATCTCATTCAGATTCGACTGAGAAATCAAAAGCTTTACAGACAAGCAAAAGCTAGAAAAATTCAGCACCACCAAACCAGCTCTACAGCAAATGCTAAAGGAACTTCTCTAAGTGGGAAACACAAGAGAAGAAAAGGACCTACAAAAACAAACGCATAACAATTAAGAAAATGGAAATAGGAACATACATATCGATAATTACATTAAACGTGAATGGAATAAAGGCTCCAACAAAAAGACACAGGCTCGCTGGATGGATACAAAAACAACACCCATATATATGCCGTCTACAAGAGACCCACTTCACACCTAGGGACACATACAGACTGAAAGTGAGGGGATGGAAAAAGATATTCCATGCAAATGGAAATCAAACGGAAGCTGGAGTAGCAATACTCATATCAGATAAAATAGACTTTAACATAAAGAATGTTACAAGAGACAAGGAAGGACACTACATAATGATCAAGTGATCAAACCAAGAGGAAGATATAACAATTATAAACATATATGCACCCCACATAGGAACACCTCAGTACATAAGGCAACTGCTAACAGCTATAAAAGAGGAAATCAATAGTAACACAATAATAATGGGGGACTTTAACACCTCACTTACACCAATGGACAGATCATCCAAACAGAAAATTAATAAGGAAACACAAGCCTTAAATGACACAATAGACCAGATAGATTTAATTGATATTTATAGGACATTGCATCCAAAAACACCAGATTTCACTTTCTTCTCAAGAACACACAAAACATTCTCCAGGATAGATCACATCTTGGGTCACAAATCAAGCTTCAGTAAACTTAAGCAAATTGAAATCGTATATAGCATCTTTTTGGACCACAGTGCTATGAGATTAGAAATTAATTACAGGGAAAAAAACACAAAATACACAAACACCTGGAGGCTAAACAATACTTTACTAAATAACCAAGGGATCACTGAAGAAATCAAGAGGAAATCGAAAAATACCTGGAGACAAATTACAAACAAAACACGGTGATCCAGAACCAATGGCATGCAGCAAAAGCAGTTCTAAGAGGGAAGTTTATAGCAATACAAGCCTACCTCAAGAAACAAGAAAAATCTCAAATAAACAATCTAACCTTATACCTAAAGGAACTAGAGATAGAAGAACAAAACCCAAAGTTAGTAGAAGGAAAGAAATAATAAAGATCAGAGCAGAAATAAATGAAATAGAAACAAAGAAAACAATAGCAAAAATCAATAAAACTAAAAGCTGGCTCTCTGAGAAGATAAACAAAATTGATACACCATTAGCCAAACATCAAGCAAAAGAGGGAGAGGACAGAAATCAATGAAATTAGAAATGAAAAATGAGAAGTTACAACAGACACCAGAGAAATACAAAGCATCCTAAGAGACTACTACAAGCAACTCTATGCCAATAAAATGGACAACCTGGAAGAAGTGGACAAATTCTTAGAAAGGTATAACCTTCCAAGACTGAACCAGGAAGAAGTAGAAAATATGAACAGATCACTCACAAGTAATGAAATTGAAACTGTGATTAAAAATCTTCCAACACACAAAATTCCAGGACCACATGGCTTCACAGATGAATTCTATCAAACGTTTAGAGAAGAGTTAACACCCATCCTTCTCAAACTCTTCCAAGAATTTTCAGAGGAAGAGACACTCCCAAACTCATTCAATGAGGCCACCATCTCCCTGATACCAAAACCAAACAAAGATACTACAGAAACAGAAAATTACAGACCAATATCACCGATGAATATAGATTCAAAAATCCTCAACAAAATACTACCAAACAGAATCCAACAACACATTAAAAGGATCATGCACCATGATCAAGTGGGATTTATCCAAGGGATGCAAGGATTCTTCAATATATGCAAATCAATCAATGTGATGCATCATGTTAACAAATTGAAGAAGAAAAACCATATGATCCTCTCAATACATGCAGAAAAAGCTTTCAACAAAATTCAACACCCATTTATGATAAAAAACTCTGCAGAAGCTTGGCATAGAGGGAACCTACCTCAACATAATAAAGGCCATATATGACAAACCCACAGCAAACATCATTCTCAATGGTGAAAAACTGAAAGCATTTCCTTTAAGATCAAGAACAAGGCAAGGATGTCCACTCTCACCACTATCATTCAACATAGTTTTGGAAGTCCTAGCCACGGCAATCAGAGAAGAACAATAAATAAAAGGAATACAAATTGGAAAAGAAGTAAAACTGTCACTGTTTGCAGACGACATGGTACTATACATAGGGAATCCTAAAGATGCCACCAGAAAACTACTAGAGCTAATCAACGAAGTTGGTAAAGTAGCAGAATACGAAATTAATGCACAGAAATCTCTTGCATTCTTATGCATTAATGATGAAAAATCTGAAAGAGAAATTAAGGAAACACTCCCATTTACCATTGCAACAAAAAGAATAAAATACCTAGGAATAAACCTACCTAAGGAGACAAAAGACCTGTATGCAGAAAACTATAATACACTGATGAAAGAAATTAAAGATGATACAAACAGATAGAGAGATATACCTTGTTCTTGTATTGGAAGAATCAACATTGTGAAAATGACTATACTACCCAAAACAATGTACGGATTCAATGCAATCCCTATCAAATTATCCATGGCATTTTTTACAGACCTAGAGCAAAAAATCTTAAAATTTGTATGGAGACACAAAAGACCCGAATAGCCAAAGCAGTCTTGAGGGAAAAAAACGGATCTGGAGGAATCAGACTCCCTGACTTCAGACTATACTACAAAGCTACAGTAATCAAGACAGTATGGTACTGGCACAAAAACAGAAATACAGATAAATGGAACAGGATAGAAAGCCCAGAGATAAACCCATGCACCTATGGTCATCTGATCTATGACAAAGGAGGCAAGGATATACAATGGAAAAAAAGACAGTCTCTTCAATAAGTGGTGCTGGGAAAACTGGACAGCTACATGTAAAAGAATGAAATTAGAACACTCCCTAACACCATACACAAAAATAAACTCAAAATGGATTAAAGACCTAAATGTAAAGCCAGACACTATAAAACTCTTAGAGGAAAACATAGGAAGAATACTCTTTGACACAAATCACAGCAAGATCGTTTTTGACCCACCTCCTAGAGTAATGGAAATCAAAACAAAAAAAACAAATGGGACCTAATGAAACTTAAAAGCTTTTGCAAAACAAAGGAAACTACAAACAAGACGAAAAGACAACCCTCAGATTGGGAGAAAATATTTGCAAACAAATCAACGGACAAAGGATTAATCTCCAAAATATATAAACAGCTCATGTAGCTCAATATTAAAACAACAAACAACCAAATCAAAAACCTAAATAGACATTTCTCCAAAGAAGACATATAAATGTCCAAGAAGTACATGAAAAGCTGCTCAGCATCACTAATTATTACAGAAATGAAAATCAAAACTACAGTGAGGTATCACCTCACAACAGTCAGAATGGCCATCATCAGAAAATGTATAAACAAGAAATGCTGGAGAGCGTGTGGAGAAAAGGGGACCCTCTTGCACTGTTGGTAGGAATGTAAATTGATACAGCCACTATGGAGAACAGTATGGAGTTTCCTGAAAAAACTAAAAATAGAATTACTGTATGATCCAGCAATCCCACGACTGGGCATATACCCAGAGAATACCATAATTCAAAATGACACATGCACCCCAATGTTCATTGCAGCACTATTTACAATAGCCAGGTCATGGAAGCAACATATGTGTCCATTGACAGACAAATGGATAAAGAAGATGTGGTACATATATACAATGGAATATTATTCAGCCATAAAAAGGAACGAAATTGGGTCACTTACAGAGGTGTGGATGGATCTGGAGACTGTCATACGGAGTGAAGTAAGTCAGAAAGAGAAAAACAAATATTTTATATTAATGCATATATGTGGAACCTAGAAGAATGGTACAGATGAACCAGTTTGCAGGGCAGAATTTGAGACACAGATGTAGAGAACAAACGTATGGACACCAAGTGGGGAAAGTGGTGGTGGGGTGATGAATTGGGAGATTGGGATTGACATATATACACTGAGATGTATAAAATGGATAACTAATAAGAACCTGCTGTATCAAAAGAAAAACCAAAAAAACCTAATAATATAATGGACAAAAGATTTAAGTAGTCACTTACCAAAAGAGATATGTGGATGATAAATAATCATATAAAAAGATGCTGAACATCACTAGTCATTAGGAAAGTACAAATTAAAACCACAATGAGAAACCAACATTGCCAAGAGCTAATAAGGATGTGGAGCAACTAGAACGCTCATATATTGCTGATGGAAATGTAAAAAGGCACAAACACTTTGGAAAACATTCAACCCTTCTTAGAAAGTTAAACATACACTTACCATATGACCCAGCAATCTCAATCCTGTGTACTTACCCAAGAGAGATTAAGATTTATGTCCACACAGACACCTGCTTCCAAAATATTAATAGCAGCTTTAATCATCCAAGACAAACTAGAAACAATTCCAATGTCCCATAACAGGGGACTGAATAAACAAACTGATACATCCATACAGTGAACTGCTACTCAGCAATAAAAAGTGACAATCTCTGATACATTAAAAAACATAAATGGATCTCAAATGCATTATGCTGAGTGAGTGAAGCCTGACTCAAAGGTACATGTTGTATGATTTCACTTATATGATGTTCTTGCAAAGGCAAAACTATCAGTGGTCATCAGGGAACTAGAGTGAGGATAAGAGTTTCAGAAACAGAAGAAGGAATTTTTTCAGGTAATGAGTACCTTAATTGAAGTGATGGATGTCTTATATGACTAAGTATTAGTCAAAACTTGTCGAACTGAACTATAAAAAGGGATGGTTTTACTAAATGTAAACTACATTTTAATAAAACAAGACAAAAACAAATCTTAGGGAGGTAAGGAAGAAAATTCCAAATGTAATGTAGCTTATAGATAAATTAATAATTTTAATTTAAAAAATGACTATAAAAAAGAACAAGCAGTTCTTAGAGATCTTAGAATAAAAATAACAATTGTTGATTTGTAAAATCAGTACATAGACTGAATAGAAGAATAACAAAGGTAACAGAAAATTAATACTAGGCATAATTCACACAAATCATCAGGAACTATAACATATTTATAAAAATATATTCTTAAGACCCAAATGACTCAATAACTATGGAAATGAAAAGATGGAGAGAGTTACATCAGTGCAGATTAAATTAGAGCAAGTTAGGCTATTAAAATTGTGAAAAAATGTCATGTAGAACAGTGAGTAGTGATAAACACTGAGTGAGGTTATATGTGGTGCACATGATGAAAAAAAGATAAGGACTTGAAAAGTTCCATTGGCTTGTTACCCTGGAAATCAGTGGTGCACCCATATTACTCTGTCCCCACTGTGATCAGGGTAAGGTGAAGAGAATGGCATTCCATTTTTATTACCAGTTCCAGGACCAGGCCACATCAATAAGACAGCTGGCCCATGCCCTGACTCTTGACGATTATGAAATAGTTACTTAGTACAGTACTGAGATCTCTGCTAAAGATGCCAAGAAAAACCAAAGGCCTCTATGACTCTGCTCCGCAAACACAAAAGCATAAAAGCTTCACCTCTGCCACATTTTCTCCTTGGAAGTCTCACCCCACTGCATCATTCTCTTGGGGAATAAAACAGATCTGGAATGCTGGTTGTAAGGAGTTCTAGGGAATATAAGCTTTCACTTCGTAGCTTCTGCACATCTGCACATCAGGAGTTTAAAATGGATGTTGAACAATCTGCCACACTCATCAAAAACATCATCTAATTTGTTCTCTCTCTCTCTGCATACATACACAGAGAGATACATATATACATATACATATACATAAACATATACATGATTATGTTGTGTTTAAACAGAACATTTCTGTGCCTTCACAGAAATGGACGGGGCATCTGGTGTGGAAGGAATATTTACTTTTAATTATAAAACTCGTTTGTATTGTTTACACATATGCAGGTACTTTTTACCATAATGCAGGAACTCTATTTTAATTAAAAGACTGGGTTTTGAAATAAAAACTTATATAAAATGCTTTCTTGCATAATATTCTATCTGGTCTTTATAGTAATGTTGTGAAATAGATTTGTCAAACTCTTTTTCCCATTTTATAATTGAGGATCATGAGCTGCAAAATAGTTTAGTGCTTGATTTCACAAGACTTGAAGCATTTTAAAACTTACTTAAAAGTGAGACTGGCTAGTCTTTTCTTAGGGTGATTTAGTAGTATTTATAAAAATCTAAACTGTTTACACCCTCATATTTAACATTTCTACTTTTGGGGTTTTATTCTATATAAACATTCCCACAAGTGTTTGAGGAGACATCTACATGAAAGTTCGTTGTAGTTTCCTTTGTAAAGGAACCAATGAGAAAAATCTAAATATACATCAATATGAAACTGGTTAAATAATGAAAACCTACACAGTCCTTGAAAATAAAAAAAAAAGTAGGTAATGTGTGAACAAATGCAATATGCCCAAGATAACTGAAAAAATACCAAGTTGAAAAATAATGTTTTTGATTCATATGTAAAATATGACAGTAATAGTAATGATAAATATGCTTACACTCATGAAAAGCATTGTAGTTATATGCATCACATTACTTAGAGTGGTTATTTCTGATCAGGGGAATTTTCAGAGGCTTTTGTTTTAAATTATGTTTATGGTAACACCTGTATTTAGGCTTTGTGTAATATTTGCAATCTTAAAATGAAAATACCAGGGTAAGATGATAAAATACCAGATGATTAAAATACATGATTTTGATGATTCTCATTATATATAATATTGTATGAGTTTGGCCTACGAGTCTCCTAAAAGCCCAAGCAGATTGATATAACAGTTTGTTAACCCTCACCCTTAAGGAGAGTGGTCTAGTATAAGGGAATCTCTGGATAACTGAATATTATAACATCTTCATTTGAATCAAAACTCTGTCATTTCTTCAGCAAGTCATGTAATATGACTGAGCCACAGTTTTCTCATATATAAAGTGATGGCAATAAAAATACATAGAATGTTGCTCACAGGATTAGATATGATGCTTTAAAGATCAAATTGAAAACTAAGAGCTGGTATATTGTCAATGAGATAGATAAAGACTATTTTCTGAAGAACTGTGACCATACTTCTTCAAGGCCACTCTTTGAAAGTTTTCCAGAAAAGGAAATTGCATGGATTCCCTGAGAGAGCCCATATGGAATGCCACTGGCCAGGTACCACCAGCTCCAAGGCTATGGACAAAAGAAAGGGATCCACATCATTGAAGAAGAAGAATTCAGAGCTCCTGGGTGAAATTCGAATACAGGGTATTAAAGGGACTAGCAGCACAGTGTGATTCATACACTTGTCCTTTGGTCCAGTAAGGATTATTATGATTATTTTGATAGTGGTTTCCAATTCATCAACTCAAGTTTTGGGATATAGGTGGTATATTGGTTGCCTGTTATGGCCATTAGGTTTCATCTGGAGTACTGTAAGCCATGGGTAATTCACTAGTTTGCATGTTGACATTCCTACATCAAGTTAATGGAATTTTCCCCCTAGAAACAAAATAACCATATATTTAATGTAATTCAAATTTACACAATGCATTTCCTTATGAAATATTTAAGGATTAGACAAGCCTAGTGCAATTTAGATACGTTAATATTTAATAATATAAAAGAGCATTCTATTTTATTGTGATATCAATTCAACTTATTATATGATATTTTAAATCTTCCATTTTATATTTGGAGTTATTTCATATATATGAAAATTATAGGGAATTAAAAAAATGACATCTACATACCTATTACCCAGATCTATCAAAATCTGTTTTGCCATGATTGCTCCATTTATATTTAAGAATCAAAATACTCCAGAAACATTTGAAGATCCTTATATATCCAGTAAGAATCTGCCTCTTCCCTACTCAGAGATATGACCACCTTAAATTTGGTGCTCATTATTGTCATAAATTTCTCCAAACTACTATTACATAAATAAGTATCCATATACAACACACAGTATTGGTTGGCAAAATTTATAAAAATAAATATACACTGTATGAATTCCTGTACATTTTTTACTCGATATTATATTTTTGACATTACTCGTATTAATACCTGTATTTTTTCAATCATTTTAACTTTATTTAGCATTTCACTATGTATATGTGTCAGAGATTTTAAAATTATCGCTGATTATTTAAAATTATTTCCATTACTTTTCCTATTATAAGCCATGCTGCTGTAGATATTCTTATACGTCTCCTTGTGCATATATACATGTTTCTAGAAGATACATATGAAGATGTAGAATATAGGAGCAGAGCATTCATATCATTAACTTTACTAAATCCTGCAAAATTGTTCTCCAGGGAAGTTGAACTGGTATATACTCCCACTATCAGAGTATGAAACTTCCCTTTCTCTATATCTTCTCAACATATTTTTAATTTTTGTCATTCTGGTAGATGCTAAATTATGTTTAAGTATTTTAATGAGCATTTCTCTGATTACTAATGGATTTGAGCATGTTTTTGTTTCTTTTGACCATTTAGGTTTCCTCAGCCAGGTATTCCTTATTCTTAAAGATTTCCCATTTCCAATTGGAGTGATGGTCTATTTATTATAGATTTGGAGAAGATAATTATGTAGTCTGAATGCTAATCCTTTGTTGATTAGGCAGCTGCAGATACATTCTTCTAAATGGTAGCTTATCTTTTTTCTACTTTTTAAAATGCACCAATGTCTTTACTTTTAAGGCAGTCAAATGTATTTTTTATAGTTTTAATTTTTATATCTTTTTTTTAACAGAAAATCATTTCCTGGCCGCATATATACAATATTTTTTCTACTTTCTGATAAAAGCTGAATGACTTTGCTTTTCACATTTAGTTTTAGCACCACATATATTACAATTTTTATATGGTTGAGGTAAGAATCAAATTTTAATTGTTCCTTCTGTAGGACCAGTTGTCCTGGCAACATGTATCTTTTAACTATTGCTTTCTAATTTCACTTCAATTATATATCAAGTTTTTGCATAATGTATGTGAATATTTCATTGCTTCATATTTTGTTTCACATGCTGTTTTCGCTCCCCACATTTAATTTCTTATTTATTATGTCTACTAATGTTGTTATCTGACTGGGGTTAAAAGTATGTCAGGAAACACAATTCTCAGGCTGACATTTATTTTTGCAATTTTAGAGATGGAGATAAAGGGCAAATTTAAAAGTATTTGTGTTGGGGCTTCCCTGGTGGCGCAGTGGTTGGGAGTCCGCCTGCCGATGCAGGGGACACCGGTTCGTGCCCCGGTCCGGGGGGATCCCACGTGCCGTGGAGCGGCTGGGCCCGTGAGCCATGGCCGCTGGGCCTGTGCGTCCGGAGCCTGTGCTCCGCAGCGGGAGAGGCCACAGCAGTGAGAGGCCCGCGTACCGCAAAAAAAAAAAAAAAAAAAAAAAAAAAAAGTATTTGTGTTTACACTTTCGTAGGTATTTGGTAGGGGGAGAATATTATGTTGTATCCTCAATTCCTCCCTACTTCATAAAGGAAGTCTCTTTAAAAAAGGGGAATCAGAACAGGAAAACAGAATTGAACTTGGAACCAGAATATCTTGGTCTTGTTTTTGGACATCCTTTCTGTTTCCTTTGTTATAAAAGATGCATAAAATCAGCATTGCCTGCTTTATGGAGTATTACCTCAAATAAGGTAATAATTATATTCTGTAATTCATTATGCTAATGCTAGTTATTATTATTATCATATAAATGCCTTTTTAGAAAGTGGACAAGAGAAATACTGTTAGTTATATACACACAAATGTGTGTGTGTGTGTGTGTGTGTGTCACTTTCATGCATTGAGCACCTTTTATGTATGTGGCACTACATGGTGGCTGTAGTACTGGTAGTAGAAGTAGTTGTAGTAATAGTGGTAGAAGTCTAGTAATACAGTACTGATAGAAGTAGTAACACCTAGTAACATTTAAGCTGCTAAGTCATTTGCTCAGAATAAATAAAGTATTTTTAAGAACTGATTTCCTACAATGAGATATCACCTCACAACGGTCAGAATGGCCATCATCAAAAAATCTACAAACAATAAATGCTGGAGAGGGTGTGGAGAAAAGGGAACCCTCTTGCACTATTGGTGGGAATGCAAATTGATACAGCCACTATGGAGAACAGTATGGAGGTTCCTTGAAAAACTAAAAATTGAACTACCATATGGCCCAGCAATCCCACAACTGGGCATATACCCTGAGAAAACCATAATTCAAACAGAGTCATAGGGGCTTCCCTCGTGGCACAGTGGTTGAGAGTCTGCCTGCCAATGCAGGGGACACGGGTTCGTGCCCCGGTCCAGGAAGATCCCACATGCCATGGAGCAGCTGGGCCTGCACGTCTGGAGCCTGTGCTCCGCAATGGGAGAGGCTACAACCGTGAGAGGCCCGCGTACCGCAAAAAAACAAACAAACAAAAAAACCATGTACCACAGTGTTCATCGCAGCTCTATTTACAATAGCCAGGACATGGAACCAACTTAAGTGTCCATCGACAGATGAATGGATAAAGAAGATGTGGCACATATATACAATGGAATATTACTCAGCCATAAAACGAACTGAAATTGAGTTATTTGTAGTGAGGTGGATGGACCTAGAGACTGTCATACAGAGTGAAGTAAGTCGGAAAGAGAAAAGCAAATACTGTATGCTAACACATATATATGGAATCTAAAAAACAACAACAAAAATGGTCATGAAGAACCTAGGGGTAAGACGGGAATAAAGATGCAGACCTACTAGAGAATGGACTTGAGGACAGAGGGAGGGGGAAGGGGAAGCTGGGACAAAGTGAGAGAGTGGCATTGACACTACCAAATGTAAAATAGATAGCTAGTGGGAAGCAGCCGCATAGCACAGGGAGATCAGCTCGGTGCTTTGTGACCACCTAGAGGGGTAGGATAGGGAGGGTGGGAGAGAGGGAGACGCAAGAGGGAAGAGATATGGGGATATATGTATATGTATAACTGATTCACTTTGTTATAAAACAGAAACTAACACGCCATTGTAAAGCAATTATACTCCCATAAAGATGTTAAAAAAAAAAATGGTTTCACCGGGAGGATTAATTTACTCCACTGGAGCAGGATGGAAATGCACCAAGTTCAGTCTTCTTTTGTCTCAGTTTTGACAAGGATTGTAAGTGACCCAGTGGACTGGGGGCTTTGGGTTCTTAGCCAGCATCTTTAACAATCTTCAATGATTAATTCTGTGGCAGTACTTTGAAATGGTGTGATCCTTTTGATTCCCTTCTCTGAACTAACCACTGCTTTGTCCCTCTTATTGTTCACCATCTCTGCATGTATGATTTCTGCTCCATGGCGAATATGCCTTTGGGTGAACATTATTATTCTCTTGTCTCTCCTCCTGTTCTCGCTTTTGGGAGTGGTTCCGCTCAATGTTAAAGGAATAGTATATTGCTTTCTTTGCGATATACCATCATTAATGAATGAGAATGAGAATCACCGACACTTCTCAACTGAGTGTGCAATTTTCTTTGACTAAGCAAGAGAAAAAATAGGAGATGAGAGGGTCTCTCTGGAAATGTGTTCAAAATTGTGTTCTTTGTTACAATGTATGTGGCATCTAGTAATGGAAAATAAGAACACCCCCCTCCCACATGGGCCATTCATATAAAGCCAAGAAAGTGAAGCTATATGAAAGTGTATTACAGCTTGGAGTGTGTCATAAGATTCTAATGCTGCCTAAATAGTGTCTACAGAGAGCCACAGTGTGTTTTGAGCAGAACAGAGAAAGGAGATATTCCATACCCTTTCGAATAAAAATAACCGTGATGGGAACCACTAACTTTCTTGTTTATTTTTGTGGCTTTTTGAGAGTTTTACATATACACACATTCTCTCTCTTTCTCTTTCTCTCCATACATATACACAAAAAGGTACATGTACATATTTGAACAGGAGAACTATTGAGTAAAATATATAAAACAAAAATATTTTAGTAGTTTTTGAATGGTAAGATCACATTAAACACACAGAAGCAACAGTGACAAAAGTTTTAATAATTGGATGCTTGGGATGTACCTTGTCCAAAGCATAATAAAATTCATTTTTCCCCCTGAACCCACCTATAATATACTCAGGCACTCAGAAACTGTAGTAAGCCTTCAGACCATAAATGTTAGAACAAAATGTTTCCCTGAATTATGCTCTAGTGACCCGGGTCGGTGAGCTTGTTGATTTAGCAAACATTTTTGGAGTACCTGCTGTACATCAGGCACTGTGCTTGGCACCATGGCTGCACTGGTGCACAGACAAGCAAGTCCTGGATTTCTCAGAACTTACAGGCTGACGGGATAGGTGTATATTTTTTAAAAAGACTACAAATATTACATGGATTTTTTACATACTGATAAATACTGTGATGGGTGATGAGAGACTGTGGCTGGGAGAATCAAGACCTCTGTGGGGAAGTGACATTTAGATGAGAATTGAAGGAGGAGGATCAGCTTTTCAGAGATGAATGGCAGGAAACTGATCTGGGAAGAAAAACGGAATTATGCAAAGACCCTGACATGGGGAAAGAAGTTGTTACACCAAATGAACGGGGGGGGGGGGAAATAATGCGGCTCATTGAGGGAGAGTGGGAGATATGTGGTGTGCCAGGCATGAAGGGACTTATTAAGGATTTTGGATATTTCCCAAGTATAATAACAAATCACTGAAGTGACTCATGTAATGAAGTATCATAATTGAAGTTAGTTTTTATAGTAATAGCTATCATGTATTGAGTGTGTGTTATAGATCAGGCTTTGGGCTAAGGGTTTTATCTGTATTTAATTCATATTTACAACACCCCTAGAATCACTTCTTAAATGGGGAAAAAGAGAATCTGAGAACTTATGCTGTTTTTACTGGAATCAGGTTGCCAGAAATTGGCAGGGCTGAAATTAGAATTTAGGTCTCTATAGCTGAAGCTCATGCTCTTAAGAATTCTACTAATTGACTTTCTAATGTACTTAATTAGGCCACTAGTATATATCTCAGGAGGTGGAAGAATCAGGCACTATCTACAGTCTAGGAATTTTCTAGAACTGTCGCTATTAACTGTTACTTGAGCAATCTACTGTGGTAGTATTTAAAGACTAAGTAAAAGAATCCCTCCTGGATGACAGTCACCTTCCAGCTGTGCCGAGCATTTGGTTTGGTTAACATGAGGAAAAAATGAAATGTTAAGCTCCCTCCAGTTAGCATTTATTTGTGTAATGAGCTGTAATTAAATGGCACCTCTAGGGCTACCTTGAAATGGGACTGCCCCAGCTGATTCTCAGCATGTTGGCTGGTTTTGTACCATTTTTCACAGCCACCATCTCTCCTCCCCAGATTTTAAAAAAAAGGGGGTGGAGGTTTGCTAGTGTAAAAACTACTCCTCATGGCTTTTTCCTTCTTTATCAGCAACCTTCTTTCACATTCTCCACTATTTCTCTGCTTGTCCAAGAGCACAACTATTTTTACATATGGTAGAGATCTCATTCTAGATAATCCATTCACAATATCATATGGGCTCAAGTTACTCTGGTTTATTAAGTATTCAAACTATTAACCCCTCTGGTTTGGACCTTATATCGTTTATCCAGTTCCTTCAACTAAGTCTTCATCTGCTTACTCTGCTCTCATAACTTAACTCTTTCTCCTCACAGAATTTCATCACTTCATCAAACCATGTCCACTTTCCTAAGTCACTTTCCTTCCCCTCAGAAAGCGTGAAGATGACTGACTCAATTGCCACTTGTTTAATGAAAACTTTTCCCTGACCTGTTACAACGACCAAAGCTTGATGACATTTTTCTTGTTCTTAAAATATAGGTATGAGAACTACTTATTGCAAACCTTGTGGACCCCAAACAAACTCTTCATCTCAGATGAGGATGGCAATAGAGCAGTGTTGACCATATAACTGTGGAGGAATAGCTGGGCTCTCCCTCAGTGTCAATATGATCTGAAATGAACTTAGAGAATTGAGGCTTAAAGACTTACCATCTTCATCCTTCCTAATTGTATCCCATCTCCCTGGGGCACAGGGAAAGTAACTGAACCCCTTTGAGGTTCCAGGTGCTTGCTGTATGTAGTATATGCTTAACTGTAGTTCTCTCAAAACAAGAAAGGTAACCATATAATTCATCGATCAAACCAATATACTCTTGAGAGTTAACTGGGATATTATCAATAACTATTCCAAGATAATATATGTAAAAGGTACTCTCCTGGGACAAAGAAAATACAGTTCACCTAAAAATAAATAACATGTCAAGAGTTCGGGGCGGGCTCTTTGGTGTGGCTAATGGCAGACTCCAGGAGGGCTCACACCAAGGAGTACTTCCCAGAAATTCTGCTGCCAGTGTCCTTGTCCCCACGGTGAGCCACAGCCACCCCCGCCTCTGCAAGAGGCTATCCAACACTAGCAGTATCGTGGTGCTCCGGCTGGGTGTCATGCCTGAGTCTCTGCGGTGGGAGAGCCGAGTTGAGAACATTGGTCCACCAGAGGCCTACTGGCTCCACATAATATCTATCGGTAAAAGCTCTCCCAGAGAACACCATCTCAACGCTAAGACCCAGCTCGACTCAATGACCAGCAAGATACAGTGCTGGACACCCTATGCCAAACAGCTAGCAAGACAGGAACACAACCCCACCCATTAGCAGACAGGCTACCTCAAATCATAATAAAGATAACAGACACCCCAAAACACAACATCGGATGCAGTCCTGCCCACCAGAAAGAGATGATCCAGCCTCATCAACCAGAACAAAGACACCAGTCCCCTTCACCAGGAAGCCTACACAACCCACTGAACCAACCTTACCCACTGGGGAAAGACACCAGAAACAATGGGAACTACGAACCTGCAGCCTGTGAAAAAGAGACCCCAAACTCAGTAAGTTAAGTAAAATGAGAAGACAGAGAAATATGCAGCAGATGCAGGAGCAAGGTAAAAACCCACCAGACCAAACAAATGAAGAGGAAATAGGCAGTCTACCTGAAAAAGAATTCAGAGTAATGATAGTAAAGATGATCCAAAATCTTGGAAATAGAATGGATAAAATACAAGAAACATTTAACAAGGATCTAGAAGAGCCAAAGAGCGAACAATGATGAACAACACAATAAATGAAATTAAAAATTCTCTAGAAGGAATCAATAGCAGAAGAGCTGAAGCAGAAGAATGGTTAAGTGACCCAGAAGTTAAAATAATAGGAATAACTAAGGCAAAGCAGAATAAAGAAAAAAGAATGAGAAGAATTGAGGACAGTCTCAGAGACATCTGGGACAACATTAAATGCACCAACGTTCGAATTATAGGGGTCCCAGAAAATGAAGAGCAAAAGAAAGGTATTGACAAAATATCTGAGGAGATTATAGTTGAAAACTTTCCTAATATGGGAAAGGAAATAGTCAATCAAGCCCAGGAAGCACAGAGAGTCCCATATAGGATAAAACCAAGGAGAATCACACCAAGACACATATTAATCAAACTAACACAAATTAAACACAAAGAAAAAATATTAAAAGCAGCAAGGGAAAAACAGCAAATAACATACAAAGGAATCCCCATAAGGTTAACAGCTGATCTTTCAGCAGAAACTCTGCAAGCCAGAAGGGAGTGGCAGGACATATTTAAAGTGATGAAGGAGAAAAACCTGCAACCAAGATTACTCTACCCAGCAAGGATCTCATTCAGACTCAACAGAGAAATTAAAACCTTTACAGAGAAGCAAAAGCTAAGAGAATTCAGCACCACCAAACCAGCTTTGCAACAAATGCTAAAGGAACTTCCCTAGGCAGGAAACATAAGAGAAGGAAAAGACCTACAATAACAAACCCAAAGCAATTAAGAAAATGGTAATAGGAACATACATATCGATAACTGCCTTAAATGTAAATGGATTAAATGCTCCAACCAAAAGACAAACATTGGCTGGATGAATACAAAAACAAGACCTGTATATATGCTGTCTACAAGAGACCCACTTCAGACCTAGGGACACATACAGACTGAAAGTGAGGGGATGGAAAAAGATATTCCGTGCAAATGGAAATCAAAAGAAAGCTGGAGTAGCAAGTCTCATATCAGGCAAAATAGACTTTAAAACAAAGACTATTACAAGAGACAAAGAAGGACACTACATAATGATTAAGGGATCAATCCAAGAAGAAGATATAACAATTGTAAATATTTATGCACCCAACATAGGAGCACCTCTATACATAAAGCAAATACTAACAGCCATAAAAGGGGAAATCGACAGTAACACAATCATAGTAGGGGACTTTAACACCCCACTTTCACCAATGGACAGATCATCCAAAATGAAAATAAATAAGGAATCACAAGCTTTAAATGATACATTAAACAAGATGGACTTAATTGATATTTATAGGACATTCCATCCAAAAACAACAGAATACACCCTCTTCTCAAGTGCTCTTGGAACATTCTCCAGGATAGATCATATCTTGGGTCACAAATCAAGCCTTGGTAAATTTAAGAAAATTGAAATTGTATCAAGTATCTTTTCTGACCACAATGCTATGAGACTAGATATCAATTACAGGAAAAAAAATCTGTAAGAAATACAAACATATGGAGGCTAAACAACACACTACTTAATGACCAAGAGATCACTGAAGAAATCAAAGATGAAATCAAAAAATACCTAGAAACAAATGACAATGAAAACACAGCGACCCAAAACCTATGGGATGCAGCAAAAGCAGTCCTAAGAGGGATGTTTATAGCTGTACAAGCCTACCTTAAGAAACAAGAAACATCTCAAATAAACAACCAAACCTTACACCTAAAGCAATTAGAGAAAGAAGAACAAAAAAACCCCAAAGTTAGCAGAAGGAAAGAAATCATAAAGATCAATCAGAAATAAATGAAAAAGACATGAAGGAAGCGATAGCAAAGATCAATAAAACTAAAAGCTGGTTCTTTGAGAAGATAAACAAAATTGATAAACCATTAGCCAGACTCATCAAGAAAAAAAGGGAGAAGACTCAAATCAATAGAATTAGAAATGAAAAAGGAGAAGTAACAACTGACACTGAAGAAATTCAAAGGATCATGATAGATTACTGAAACCAAATGCCAATAAAATGGACAACCTGGAAAAAATGGACAAATTCTTAGAAATGCAGAAACTTCTGAGACTGAACCAGGAAGAAATAGAAAATATGAACAGACCAATCACAAGCACTGAAATTGAAACTGTGATTAAAAATCTTCCAACAAACAAAAGCCCAGGACCAGTTGGCTTCACAGGTGAATTCTATCAAACATTTAGAGAAGAGATAACACCTATCCTTCTCAAACTCTTCCAAGATATAGCAGAGGGAGGAACACTCCCAAACTCATTCTACAAGGCCACCATCACTCTGATACTAAAACCAGACAAAGATGTCACAAAGAAAGAAAACTACAGGCCAATATCACTGAAGAACATACGTGCAAAAATCCTCAACAAAATACTAGCAAACAGAATCCAAAAGCCCATTAAAAGGATCATACATTATGATCAAGTGGGGTTTATCCCAGTAATGCAAGGATTCTTCAATATATGCAAATCAATCAACGTGATACACCATATTAACAAATTGAAGGAGAAAAACCATATGATCGTCTCAGTAGATGCAGAGAAAGCTTTTGACAAATTCAACACCCATTTATGATAAAAACCCTCCAGAAAGTAGGCATAGAGGGAACTCTCCTCAACGTAATAAAGGCCATATATTACAAACCCACAGCCAACATCGTCCTCAATGGTGAAAAATTGAAACCATTTCCACTAAGATCAGGAACAAGACAAGGTTGCCCACTCTCACCATTATTGTTCAACATAGTTTTGGAAGTGTTAGCCACAGCAATCAGAGAAGAAAAATAAATAAAAGGAATCCAACTTGGAAAAGAAGAAGTAAAGCTGTCACTGTTGGCAGATGACATGATATTATACATAGAGAATCCTAAAGATGCTACCAGAAAACTACTAGAGCTAATCAATGAAGTTGGTAAAGTAGAAGAATACGAAATTAATGCACAGAAATCTTTGCATTCCTATCACTAATGATGAAAAATCTGAATGAGAAAATAAGAAAACACTCCCATTTACCATTGCAACAAAAAAAATAAAATATCTAAGAATAAACTTACCTAAGGGCACAAAAGACCTGTATGCAGAAATTTTTAAGACACTGATGAAAGAAATTGAAGATGATACAAACAGATGGAGAGATATACCATGTTCTTGGATTGGAAGAATCAACATTGTGAAAATGACTCTACTACCTAAAGCAATCTACAGATTCAATGCAATCCCTATCAAACTACCAATGGCATTTTTCACAGAAGTAGAGCAAAAAATTTCCCAATTTGTATGGAAACACAAAAGACCCCAAATAGCCAAAGCAACCTTGAGAAAAAAAAAAAAAAGGAGCTGGAGGAATCAGGCTCCCTGACTTCAGACTATACTACAAAGCTACAGTAATCAAGACAGTATGGTACTGGCACAAAAACAGACTGATAGGTCAGTGGAACAGGATAGAAAGCCCAGAGATAAACCCACACACATATGGTCACCTTATCTTTGATAAAGGAGGCAGGAATGTACAATGGAAAAAAGACAGCCTCTTCAATAAGTGGTGCTGGGAAAATTGGACAGCTACATGTGAAAGAATGAAATTAGAACACTCCCTAACACCGTACACAAAAATAAACTAAAAAAAAAACCCAAAACCTCAAAATGTATTAAAGACCTAAATGTAAGGCCAGACACTATAAAACTCTTAGAGGAAAACATAGGATGAACAACACTCTATGACATTACTCACAGCAAGATCCTTTTTGACCCACCTCTTAGAGAAATGGAAATAAAACCAAAAATAAACAAATGGGACCTAATGAAGCTTAAAAGCTTTTGCACAGCAAAGGAAACCATTAACAAGACGAAAAGACAACCCTCAGAGTGGGGAAAATATTTGCAAATGAAGCAACTGACAAAGGACCAACCTACAAAATTAACAAGCAGCACATGCAGCTCAATATGAAAAAAACAAACAACCCAATCCAAAAATGGGCAGAAGACCTAAATAGACATTTCTCCAAAGAAGATATATAGATTGCCAACAAACACATGAAAGGATGCTCAACATCACTAATCATCAGAGAATTGCAAATCAGAACTACAATGACGTATCACCTCACACCGGTCAGAATGGCCATCATCAAAAAATCTACAAACAATAAATGCTGGAGAGGGTGTGGAGAAAAGGGAACCCTCTTGCACTGTTGGTGGGAAGGTAAATTGATACAGCCACTATGGAGAACAGTATGGAGGTTCCTTAAAAAACTAAAAATAGAACTACCATACGACCCAGCAATCCCACTAGTGGGCATGTAGCCTGAGAAAACCATAATTCAAAAAGAGTCATGTACCACAATGTTCATTGCAGCTCTATTTACAATAGCCAGGACATGGAAGCAACCTAAGTGTCCATCGACAGATGAATGGATAAAGAAGATGTGGCACATATATACAATGGAATATTACTCAGCCTTAAAAAGGAACGAAACTGAGTTATTTGTAGTGAGGTGGATGGACCTAGAGACTGTCTTACAGAGTGAAGTAAGTCGGAAAGAGAAACACAAATACTGTATGCTAACACATATATATGGAATTTAAAAAACAACAACAAAAATGGTCATGAAGAACCTAGGGGCAAGACGGGAATAAAGATACAGACCTACTAGAGAATGGACTTGAAGGGTAAGCTGGGACAATGGAGAGAGTGGCATGGGCATATATACAGTACCAAACATAAAATAGATAGCTAGTGGGAAACAACCTCATAGCACAGGGAGATCAGCTCGGTGGTTTGTGACCACCTTGAGGGGTGGGATAGGGAGGGTGGGAGGGAGGGAGATGCAAGAGGGAAGAGATATGGGGACATATGTATATGTATAACTGATTCACTTTGTTATAAAGCAGAAACTGCCACACCATTGTAAAGCAATTATACTCTAATAAAGGTGTTAAAATATAAAAAATTACAAAAATATATATCCACATATACAATGCCAATTGATGATGAATTTTAAAAAGAAAAATACATCAGGATAAGAGAATAGTAAGCAAAGTGATTATTTATCTATGATCATAAAGGGAATAGTCTCTACTTCAATAAGTGAAGAAGCAAGCCACACAGGTATCTGTAAGAGTAAATATACAAGCACTAAGGCTTGCTTTCTGGGTCTGCAAGGAATTATGTATGACTGAACCAGTGTAAGCAAGGGAAAAGCAAATGAGAGCTGAGTTTTGATGGATAACTGGAACCAGATCATGTAGGGTCTTTCAGGCCATGGTGAAACTTTGGTTTTTACTCCATATGAGATAGGAAACCACTAAAGATTTTATGAAGAAGAGTGGCATTTGCCTAATGTGGCCAGCAGTTCCAGGGTTGATTTTTTTTTTTTTTTTTTTTTTTTTTTTTGCGGTACGCGGGCCTCTCACTGTTGTGGCCTCTCCCGTTGCAGAGCACAGGCTCCGGACGCGCAGGCTCAGCAGCCATGGCTCACGGGCCCAGCCGCTCCGCGGCATGTGGGATCTTCCCAGACCGGGGCACGAACCCGTGTCCCCTGCATCAGCAGGCGGACTCTCAACCACTGCGCCACCAGGGAAGCCCAGGGTTGATATTTTTGTCAACCAAAGACTAGCCATGTTGAATTAGAATTACTGTATCCCAAGTCAAAATTTTTTTGGAAGAAGTCATTCTCTTGGCTTTTTCCTCACAATTACAACGTGGTCACCAGAGCACCAAGCATCACATCACCTCATGTCAAAGTCCAAATGCAGGAAGGAAAGAGGGACTCCTTCCAGTGCTTTTCTCTCTCTCTCTCTCTCTCTCTCTCTCTCTCTCTCTCTCTCTCTCTCAGCATCTTTAAATCTAATGAGATAAGAGAGCCAATTCTAGAAACCCCAAAACCAATTCAGAAAACTCATCCTTAAAATTCTTTTCCTCTGGAACAAATCCTGATACCAAAAATCTGTATTAGGATTCTCTGAGGAAAAGAACTAATAGTATATCTCTTATCTCTGTCTCTACCTCCATCTCCACATCCACATCCACATCTATATCTATGTCTATATTTATATCTCTCTGTATGTATATATGTACATACCCAAACACACATACACATATCTAGACAGAGATTTATTAAAAGGAACTGGCTCACATGATTATGGGGGCTGAGAAGTTCCACAATCTACTGTGTACAAACTAGAGACCCAGGAAGGACAGTGGTGTAATTCAAAGGCCTGAGCACTGAAGGTAAGCGGAGATCAATGTTCTGCTCATGCAGTCAGGTAGAAGAGGAGGGAGGGAGGGAGGGAGAGAGAGAAAGAAAGGGGCTTTTCTCTTTCAGTTGGGGCAGAAAATCTTTCCCAGAGAATCTTCATAGCATATAACCTGACGTCACATTGCTAAAACCCAGCCATGTGCCCACTTCAAACCCATAACTGGAAAAGGGAAACAGGACTCACATGACTGACTTAGATTAAATATGTTCATCGCTTGACCCTGCCTTTTTTGAACATAACGCATCCCCCGCTTTCTAATAATTGAACAGAATTTTAATTCTATTGGTAAAGAAAAGGTTTTGAGTAGGCAAACAGCAGTGTCTCTTACATAACTAAAGAGAGACCAGTAGTTACTGAATAGATGAAGAAAAGAGAAGACTTATTTAGAGCCCAAATGCATTCCATAAAAAGAGAAGCCTACAAACAAATGTTGCCTATTACTTAAGCCCTTTCTCTCTTCACTTTTTCCCACATCCTGATTCTGTGGCTTTGTACAGTCTTCCATGGTTATTAAGCATCACAGAAATCTGCTGTTCCCAAAGTTATTAATGTTTCCCAAGTCATTTCCCAAGTCATTTGGTTTGCAGGGCTTTCTAAATCTGCAAGTGTAAAATGTTTATTTATTTACTTAACTTCAGGCATTTTGTTATTGGGTCATCCTTTGCTAATTCTAAATTGGTCTAAAAGATACTTCAAATTTAATGCATTCTTCCTTTTTAAGAAGAGAGTTGTACAAATAAGAAAACCCATTCTAACAAGAGAGAAACTTGCTTAACCTAGAAATCAATGCAAAAAAAGGATAGTTTCTCTTTAAATTACATGGATAGTTATCTTCAGAGTTGGACTTTATTATAAATTTCTTGCGTTGTTATCCATGTGCCCAGATTTCTCCTTTTGGTGCTCTTTGATTCCTTAGGGAAGCCTGTTTTTCCTACTCTCACAGAGCCGTAATGTTATTTTGATCTCTTCTTTCACCAATCCTTCAAAATTTCAATAAAGAATTAAATAAAGCAGAATTTCCACATATAAATGCAGAGTAAGTTTTAATTAGCTACCTTTCTCATGCGCACTTTTGTTGGCTAGCACATCTTACATGAAAAAAAGGTTTCTCTAAATTGTAGAATTCTAAGTGCCAGGAAGCCATTGAGAATGTGCTTGGACTATGTGGAAGGAGCTGAAACTATTGACCTCACACCATGTATTTTTTTTATTTACTTGTGAGGCTAGCCTGATTGTCCCATTTGCCCTGGGGGTGATGCATTGAATCTCTTTCTGAGAAACTGAAAAACAAAACATACTTTTATATTTAAAAACATGTATGAGATAATTAAATCAGTTAACAATAGTAAATAAGACAGGACTGTAAAGTGGAAAAAGTATTGGACTGAAAATTGGGAGAACAGTGTTCTAAGCTAAACTCTTTCTGTGGTAAACTCTAAGACTTTGAGCTAATCTTTCAGCATCCCTGAATGCATTTCCTCATTCTTCAATTGGAGGAGCTAAACTGAAAAATCTCAAATGCCCTTCTAATTTCTCTGATTCTGTAACTTCTGCTACTTCAGAAACCATTCTGTAAAGAAAAAAAAAAGGGGTAGAAAAATGAAAAACCATGTGCAATCAAAAGCAAATTGTATGGTACCAACAAAAATTACTATAACACATTGTCAAAGAGAGTCGGTGCAATAGAAATAGGGAAGATGTGGGAAAGGATGAAGGGAAAATGAAGGACAATGAAGGATGGACAAAAGGTGTGCAGCCATGAGGGAAGTAAAGAGCTATTCCAATGTGTGCAGATTCAGTGCAGACCTAAGAATGACACAAGCTGTGATGGAGATCAGAAAAGGGATGATCACAGGGTTTTATATCATGGTGTGGAGGAGATAAATTAGAATGGATTTAGAAGAACCTGGTTATGAATTTCCATATAAATAGGGAGACCATAAATTTTATCATCCTAAATACAATACAAAGAGTAAAAAGAGGCACCATTAATAATTGCTCTAGAACAATAAGTATAACTGGAACTATTTCAGAAAACTTAGACTATCCCAGTTAAACTAGGGTATATGCTCACCTGCTTATAAGGAGTGCACTTCTTTTCCTTGTAAATGTGGAAACTAAATGAATCATAGGTTGAAATTGCAAAGCCTTTATTTAGGTTGTGAAAGTGGAGCCTGCTTGGAATGGGTCTGCTCTAAATTTTAGTTCTCTCAGTCAACTCCCTACAGACACAAACATACAATGTGGCATTTATTATAAAGCAGATATTTCGTTTGTGGGGTTGCTAATTATACCTAACGGAACAGAAGACCTCCCTGAGAGTAGAAACATGATGTGGAAAGAGGGATAAACTATTGAGCTAGACAGACACACAGAGAAGAAAGATGGAAGAAATCAAGAACTGTAAACAATTCTAAAAATGCCTTAAAATATACACTGACACTTCCAGATGGATCTCTTAGGTCCAATTTCCTTGACATTTATAGGCTCGGTTTCTTCCTCCGAAATCTCTGCATTTTGCTCATGGTGGAAGATGTATGGCGATTCCCAATGACACTGATGTTCATGGTGAGCACTGCTCCATTCTATAACTCATTTTATGGCCGTATAAAAAGGCATTCTTCTCTGATCGGATGGCAGTTCTGAAAGCCAGCCAGCTAGATATGCAATAATTTTTCAGCCCATGAAGTGCAAGAGGGGCATAGTGAGTAGGAAAAATACAGTTCCTGCCCACTTGGAGCTATGCAGGAGAAGTTCAGAATTCTGTGGCAGCATGTAATTAGGTGATTCCTCTTAGCCAGGACACCAGGTAAACTAACTTATGTATTAATGGTTGCAATAATACAACAATAAAAATAACTATCATTTATTGAGAGGCTATATGTAATACGTGAAGCACTGTTCAAAGGCTCGTATAAGCACATTGAATTCTTGCAAAATTCAAAATTCTGCGGTATATGTAGTATTATTGACAAATTACAAATGAAAAATTTATGACTCAGAGTTATTTTGATCTCCACAATACCACATGACTGGTAAGTAGCAGAGCTAGGATAAAAACTTGTGTCTGCCTGGATAGAAAGCCCCATGTTTTCTGTTGTGCCATATTTATTTTTTCTGAACCTCAGTTTATTCATGTGTGAAATGAGGGTGTGAATCTCTGCCTCATGGGCTGTTAGTGAAGATTACATGTGATAACATATATATTTTTTAAAAGCCTGGTATAGGGCCTTACACATGATTAGATTAGATCTCCTAAACCTCTTTGATGTCTACATCTCAGAACCAAGGTATTCTGGGGTATTTTCCTTCACACCTTTCATGAGTTTCCCATCTTTCAAATTGTAGCCCTGATCATGTTTCTCCAGCTTACCTCTTCCCATGATCATCCGTGGTTCTTGTCCTAATTCTTAATAATAATAGTAATGATAGTAATAATAGGAAGAATAGTACCATAGAGCAGCAGTTCCCAACTTTTTCGGCACCAGAGACTGGTTTCATGGAAGACAGTTTTTCCGTGGACTGGGGAGGGGGATGATTTTGGGATGAATCAAGTGTATTACATTTACTGTGCACTTTATTTCTATTATTATTACATTGTAATGCATAATGAAATAATTGTACAACTCACCATAATGCAGAATCAGTGGGAGCCCTGAGCTTGTTTTCCTGCAACTAGATGGTCCCATCTGGGGGTGATGGGAGACAGTGACACTCGAAGTATGTTGCTTAGGTCCAATCTACTCCGTAATCTCGTTTTGGTTGGTATCACTGCAGAAAACCCTGCTTCACAAAGATAGGATGTTGGAAATGGAAGCAGGCTTTTCAGTGCTTTTGTAGCAATCTCAGGATACTCCACCTTGACTTTAATCCAGAACATGTGAAGATTTGAAGTTGTCTCAAACATACTTTTAAGGCCACCGTCATTTGTGATCTCAAGCAGTTGATCCTCTTCTAGCACAGACAAAGTGGATTCACCTGGCTTATTCACAAATGGGTGGTGGATCCATTCCTTCCCAGTTCAGGGTGCTTTTGTGGTTGGGAAGTAATGCTCAAACTCTTCTGAAAGCTGAGGTAGGCAACCATGCACCAGCTGGGAGAAAGAAGCCCCTGGCTCAGTCTCTTTCAAAATCTCTGCTAATGTTTGAAACATGTCAAAAATCTCAATGTTCACTCGTCGCCCCCATAATTCCAGTTTGGCTTTGAATGCAGCCACTTTATCTGCCGACTTGAACACACTTGTCGTTCTCCCCTGAAGTGACAGATTGAGTTCATTGAGCAGGTTGAACATGTCACACCAGTAAGCAAGTTTTGCGACCCATTCTGTGTCACTGAAATGTGCTGCCAGTGGTGACTGTTTTTCTAAAAGAAATCTCTGGAGCGGCTCTCAAAAACTCTGGCCAGTGATCTACCTTAGAAAGCCATGTCACTTCTGTGTATAAGCGAAGACATGTGTACTCTGCGTCCATCTCCTCACAGAGCTGTGCGAGCAGACGTGAGTTAAGGGCATGTACTTTAATGTGGTTGATAATTTTAATCACATCCTGCAAAACGCTGTTAAGTTCGGGTGACATTTTTCAGCTAGCCAGCATTTCTCTACGGATGACACAGTGCATAGACTCACATTCAGAAGTGACCTCTTTGACCCGAGTAGTGAAACCACAAAGCCGTCCAGTCATGGGAGCCGCTCAGTCCATGCATATACCAACAGAAAATGACCAGGTCAATTTTCCTGATATGTAATCATTCAAAGACTTGAATAGTTTTGCATCTGTGGTGTTGGTTGGCAACAAAAGTGCACATAACATATCCTCATGCCCATCCTCCTGAAAAGCATATCACACAAAAACAAGCACTGTTGCCTTGTTGTCAACATCGGTAGACTCGTCAACCTGGATTTCATACCACGGTGATTCATTAATCCTGTCTAACAGTTGTGCCTCAATATCCTCTGCTATTTCATCAATTCGTCTAGTTATGGTGCTAGCCGGAAGAGGAACACATGCCACCTTCTGAACTGTAGGCTCTCCTAAAAGTTCATGACAAATGTCCTTAGTAGCAGGAAGGATCAACTCTTCACCGACAGTAAAGGGCTTCTTAGCTTTAGCCATGCCGTTAGCCACTAAGAATGATGCTCTCAGTGCAGACACATTTGATGAAGTGGTGGCCTTCAGTAATTGCTCCTGTTCTTTGTGTTCACGTTTTTTTATCTTTTGAAAAACTCCAAAGGCTTGCCTTTTAATGCAGGGTGCTTGGTCTCCATGTGGCGAAGCAGTTTTGAAGGTTTCACGGCTTCATTGTGTAGCCAGTCGCTACATATTATATACAAAGCGGGATTGGAGAATGTGAATCCCCTGTTGCAATGAACCCCTAATTTACGTAGGACTCTTGGTATTTTCTTTTAAATGCAGCTTTCTTTTTGCGGGCAGTCTTAGAGCCTTCTGCTGTCTCCTCATTGGGTCTTTCCCCTCTTTTCAAAGAAGCTCTCCAGCGACGTTTGCTTTTTACTCATTTTGGCGAGGGTTAGCTTGTGGGCTTGCAAAAACTGTGACTGAGACAAGTGCACAGTGCGGGAAAGAGGCGCGGACGGAAGTGGTAAATAAAATAATGGGCGAGCCATGCGCAGACTAAAATAAGTATCGGATTCTGACTTAAAGCCTGCCACCAGATGCAGCTGTACAATTGAAGTACATCAACTCAGTTGCCACTATAAAGCCTGCCACCAGATGCAGCTTAATTGTTACTTGCTACTCACTGATAGGGTTTTGATATGAGTCTGCAAGCAATTGACTTATTATGGTGTCTGTGCAGTCAGACCTCTCTGCTAATGACAATCTGTACTTGAAGCCGCTCCCCAGTGCTAGAATCACTGCCTCAGCTCCACCTCAGATCACCAGGCATCAGATTCACATGAGGACCACGCAACCTAGATCCCTCGCATGTGCAGTTCACAGTAGGGTGTACTCCTATGAGAATCTAATGCCGCTGCTGATCTGACAGGAGGCGGAGCTGAGACAATGAGAGCGATGGGGAGCGGCTGTAAATACAGATGAAGTGCTGCTCGCTTCACCCACCACCCTCCTGCTCTGCGGCCCAGTTCCTAACAGGCCATGGACCAGTACCAGGGGTTGGGGACCCCTGCCACAGATGACATTAATTAAACACTTACTGTGTTCTATATATTATACAAATATTATCTAGATTAATCTAAGCAATCTGTGTTTAAAAATAGTTTAATTTGCCATATTTAGAGATGAGAAAACTAGGACAGAGAGAGCTTAAAGAATTGTCCATGATTCTATGGCAAGTAAATGGCAGAGCTAGACTGGAATCCAGGGTAATCTATCTGCAGACCCCATATCCTTCATAACTGTGTTCACCACTTACTTCTGTTGTCATTACTCACGGATATGTCTAGGATCTCACAACATCCCATGAGTTTAAAATTCTTACACTTACACATACAAATGATCCTCAGAGTTAGACAATTAAAATAGATGGGGTGATAGAAGGTTGGAAGAAAAATCATTCTCCCCCCTAAACATACACTTACCTAAATAAGCACTGATCCATAGTCACAGAAGACATTTTAAATAGAAATAAGAGCTTTGGGGAATTTAAAGTTGCAAGGCAAGGTCAATAATTAGAAGAATATCTTGGAGCAGAGGCAAAGATCTCTGACAGAAAAGCATAAAAAGCATTTTCAATGTGTGAACTTGGTAATATTAAGGGGACCACAGTGGTGGAAAAGTAAGGTGATTTGATATAGACTGAAGGGACTGTATGGGGAACAGAAAGGCAATGATGGTCAGTGATGGTCAATCAAGTTCCAAAGCCATGAAGTCAGGCAGGCCACAGAAGAACTGGCTAAGGACTGAGTGTGCAGGAAGAGAAAGTTTGCTTGTTCGCTTTTAGAGGAATTTTTGGAAAAGAATATCAGAACTATACCACACTCTAAACACCATACTCTGAATGTTCTAAGGTGTGGGGAATGTCCTTTGATCTGAACTTTGGAGAGTACCTGGAGAAATTAGGGTAAAAAATAAAATATATTTTATCCTTAATTACTGTGGTATTAAGGAGGGACAAAGAAAAGAACAAATGAATTTGAAAATTGTTCTTATGATAATCTATTCTGTATCAAGTCAACTGAAATGGTATGTAATTATATAAGTTTACCTTGAGTTTGCCATATTTGAATAAGGCCAGTATATCTCCTCCATGGCTTCAGGATTGCTGTGTGCCTGCTTGAGGCAGGTACCCTTAGCCCCTGGGCTCCAGAAACTTCTCAGTAATTTTTCTCTCCCCTTCATCTCTTCAGTTTGGTGTGGTGATGGCTTCCTGCTACTGCTAATCTAGTTCCTCACTGCTCTCTGTTGACTCTCAGCCACTCTTACATGTAAATGATTTCCTACATTTGATTCCCTCTGCTGCAATTGCAGTGTCCTTAACACGTTCCTTTGTTATGAGGAGACTAGATGCACTAGTTTTCTAGGGCTGCTGTAACAAATTGCCACAATCTGGGTGGTTTTAAACAACAAATGTTTATTCTCTGACAGTTTAAGACATCAGAAGTCTGAAACCAAGGTGTCAGTAGAGTTGGTTCCTTCTGGAGGCTCTGAGTTAGAATCTGTTCCATGCTTCTCTCCTAGCTTCTAGTGATTGCCCACAATCCTTGGCATTCTTTGTCTTGTAGGTGCATGTCTCCAATCTCTGCCTCCATCTTCACAAGGCCTTCTCCTCCGTGTTTTTCTGTCTCAACTCTTCCTCTCCTTTCTTTCTATAAGGACAATACTCATTGGATTAAGGGTCTATCATAAATCCAGGATGATCTCCTCTTGAGATCCTTAATTTAATTGCATCTGCAAAGACTCTATTTTCAAATAAGGTCACATCCATAGAAACCAGGAGTTAGGACTTGGACATATCTTTTTGGCGTCACCATTCAACTCACTATAGATTTTCCCATTTTTCTGTTTAGACAGTAAGAGAAACAGAATGGTCCCCACTCTCACATTCTAAAATGGCACTGTCCAATAGAGTTTTCTATGATGATGGAAATGTTTTCTGTCTGCACCATCCAGTTTGGTAATCATTAGACACGTGTGCCTATTGAGTACTTGTAATGTGGTTAGTGCAACTGAGAAACCGAATTTTTAATTTTTTCATCTTCATTTAAATTTAAATATTTGTGTTATATGTGTCTGCAAGCTATTGCATTGGACAGAGCAGTTCTATAGGGAAAAAATGACAGATGCCAATCACATTAATTCAATGTAGTGAGTGTTATGAGAGTGCACATTTGGGGGAAAGTAGTCAGAGATAGAGTCACAAAAGCAATAACATAAGAATGGGGCTTTGCCAGGTTGGAAAGGGGTTTTCAACTATCAAAATAACATGCATGAAGGCACAGGATAGAAGGAAATGTCATGCAACATCTAGAGTACACGGTCCTAAAAGAAGGGAGGCTGCAGAGGTGACTTATAGATAACTCAATTATCATGTTGGAGAATTTGAACTTTGCCCATGATGTAAAACAGGAAAGTGAAAAGTTCACATTATTTTTTTCCATCTTTATTGAGGTGTAATTGGTGGAAAAAAAGTGGTGTATGTTTAAGGTATACAGCATGAAGGTTTAATAATAATATACATTGTGAAATGATTAGAGCAATCAAGCTGATTAATATATCCATCACTTCACGTAGTTACCATTTTTGAGTGTGTGGTTAGAACACTTAAGATCTACTCTCTTAGCAAATTTCAAATATACAGTACAGTGTTATTAACTATAGTCACCATGCTGTACAATAGATCCCCAGAATTTATTCATTCTGTATAACTGAAACTTCATACCCTTTGACCAACATCTCTCCATTTCCCCTACTCTCAACCCCTGGCAACCACCATTCTACTTTCTGGTTTTATGAGTATGACCTTTTTAGATTCCACATATAAGTGAAATCATACTTATTTTTAAAAGGTAGACTTACCTGGGAACAGAATAGAGGATGAGTTGAAGCAGGGAAAGCCCAGAACTGTTTCTTGTTCTAGTTCCCCACTAAGAGTCTATATGGCATGTGCCAAACACTACAAGTATCCAAATGTGAGAGATGAGGAAACTGTGCTGAGTTTACATAAGAGAATCGGATACATGTTTCGATTCTATATGTACAAATTAGTTAGTAAAAACGTTGCATTCTGTAGAGGCATAAAGTCTTTAAAAAAAAAAAACTTTTTTGCTAATTCCCTAGACAGTCTAAGGTATTACATACAGTATGTAAAAAAGAAATAAAAAGATCCCCCTGTGGCAGTTCACCTTCTACCCAGAATCACTTTGAGAGATGGCAGAACTGTCCATCTTCCAGTTGTAGGCCTGTTTGGATTTGATGACAGCAGTAATTCCTCTTGTAATTGTTGACTAATGCATTAACATTCAGGGTAATTTCTGCCATGCATAGGCTGTACTGTGCACCATCACGGTTCCTACTCTGTAATTGTGAGGGTCCTCATTAATCTGAAAGAATATTTTGACATCGTGAGCTTACAGGAGAGACAATTCATGAATGACACAATAAAGGCTTAAATTATGCTGCTTTTGATGATGAGAGATGCAGAGCTGCATTTTTTTAACTTTTGCAAAATTAGGATTTAGCAGCTGTAATACAATTTCTTCTATGATGAAAGTGGATGGCGTTCAGACACAATCAATTCCAGGCCTGCCTTGAGGAAACCTTTTATTTCAGGAAGAGATTAAAATTTCAAAACTGTTTTCTGGTGGCAATTTTATTGATAAACCTGCATTTAAAGCAGAGCTTTAAAAAATGCATGAGATGTACATAGCCAGGACATACCATGTTAGAAGCTTCTGCCTAGAGTCTGAAAGCTCACAGAATTTTACAGACTACTCTGGACAGTCTCCAAGACATGTTTTGACATATGTTAAATATTTTACACTCTAGCCCTACTTGATGAGAAAGAGTTGTCTTTGGGGGGTAGGTGTTCCTTTGATATTGAGGACCTAAAGACTGTTTACTTTTTTTTTTTTTTTACTGTAAAAAAGAAGGGTACAGTTTTACATTTAGACAAAAGAGATACCAAAAAGACTTCTCGGGGCTTCCCTGGTGGCGCGGTGGTTGAGAGTCCGCCTGCCGATGCAGGGGACACGGGTTCGTGCCCCGGTCTGGGAAGATCCCACATGCCGCGGAGAGGCTGGGCCCATGAGCCATGGCCTCTGAGACTGCGCATCCGGAGCCTGTGCTCCGCAACGGGAGAAGCCACAACAGTGAGAGGCCCGCATACGGCAAAAAAAAAAGACTTCTCTCTGGTATCTTTCCTCTATATGTAAACTATCATCCATAGAAGAAGACTTGTGGTGTACACAATCTTAAAAATTTAGACTTCCTTTATTTTTATCAGTGAGGGCATTGAAGTACAGAAAAGCAGGCACTCTTTTAAGATCAGTGATTCTTGCCACTGATTGGTGGCAATCTAGGGGAAAAATAAGCCTTGTTTTTCTCTCTTCTGGTTCAGTACTGTTTTGGAAACATCATGCTAAAACAAATGAATCACTATTTACTTAGTACCTCCTTAGTGCCTATCAGTGTGCTAGACATCAGAAATGACTTTGACACCAGGAAGTTTGTAATCCTTTTTGGAAAACTAAGCTGGCACACACGAAGTTATGCTCAACGTCACTAATCATCAGAGAAATGCAAATCAAAGCCATGAGATTTCACCTCACACATTTTAGAATGACTATTATCAAGAAGACAAGAGATAAGTTTTGGCAAGGATATGGAGAAAGAGGAACCCTGGGGAACTGTTGATGGGAATGTAAATTGATGTAGCCACTATGGAAAACAGGGTGGATGTTCTTCAAAAATGAAAAATAGAACTGCCGTATGATCCAGAAATCCTATTTCGGAGTATATATCAAAGGAAATAAAAACAGGATATCAAAAAGATGTCTGCACTCCCATGTTTATTGCAGTATTATTCACAATAGCCAAGGTATGGAAACAAACTAAGTGTCAATAAGTTGATGAATAGATAAAGAAGATGTGGCATGCATTATATATATATATATATATATATATATATATATATATAATGCAATATTATTTAGCCATGAGAAAGAAGTTAATCTTGCATTTGCAAGAACACGGATAGACCTTCAGGTCATTATGGTAAGTGACATAAGTCAGATGGAGAAAGACAAATTACTGTATGATTACTTATATGTGGAATAAAAAACAGCAGAAACGATAGAAACAGAATAGAATGGTGGCTACCAGGGCTGGGTGGTGGGAGAATTGGGTAAATCTTTAAGGGTACAGACTTGCAACTAGCAGATAAATAAGATCTGGAGATCTAATGCACAGCATAGTGATTATAGTCAACACTACTGTATTATAAACTTCAAAGTTCCTAAGAGATTACCCCCCAAATGAAATGATAATTATGTGATGTGATGGAGGTGTTAGCTAATCATACTGCAATATATAGATGTAGCAAATCAATATATTGTACATGCTAAACTTAGACAATGGTATATGTCAATTGTATCTCAGTTTACAAATGGTGGTTAACAACAGCGATACTTTCCAGATATAACCTCATTTAATCATGACAACTCTGGGCTACATTTTACAGATGAGGAAACAAACACAAATACATTAAATAACTTGATGAAGTCACCAAGATGGTAAATAAGGTGCTGGCATTTAAATCTAGACCATCTAACTTCAGAGCCCAAACACTTAACCCATACTGTCTCTTGACAGCCGATATAATGTGGGATCGGAAAGGGGAAGGTATAAGTCTAAGCTGGAATCGGGAAATGGCATAATTTCCTAGGATTCAAGCAGAGCCTTGAAGGTGGAAAGAATTTAAGTAGGCAGCAGAGAGGAGGAGTATATTCCATGTTGGGGGGAATGGAATGATGCTATCTGAGCAACATATTACAGCTGGAAAAGAGAATGCAGTGGCTGAATTTATAAAACAGGCTCTAGGCAAGGCAAGTAAGCTACAGCATAATGTATCAACTATATAAACAATGCATTTGATAACTGGAAACAGTGCCCTATCAGACACACTGATAATGCATTTCTGCTTAGGGATATGCAATTCTGTTAAACTTTTCTCAGTCCTTGTCAACACAAGTGAAATTTGTTTCAAGTTAATGACATGTAGGGATTTTGGTGGTTGTTGGTCAACTTTCTCTCTCTCCCTGAAGGAACATATGGAAATGAGGAGCTGTGTCTCTTATCTGTGTGGCTGATATGACCTCACCATATGGACACACTTATTCAGAATAAAGTCTTGAGGAACTTCGTTGAATTCACATATTCTCAACACTGTCAGAGGAGGACTCTAATTGACAGGGCTTCTCTAAGAATAGGTGCCCTTTTGCCATTCCAGAAACATTTCATTCTCTGTAGAGAAGGTCAAAAATATTCCCCCTTACTAGTGAATAGGTTTTGTGTTGACAGCTCCTGATGCCAGTGGGGACCTATTAAATTAGATTCCATCAAACTCTGAATATTTCAAAACATAGCTCAAGGTGGGCACCCCACATATATTCCAGAGAAGCATGCTTGGAGAAAAACTAATATCCTAACCAATGCTGTCTACTTATTTTCAAGTCCTACCTAATTACAGAGACTTCCATTCCAAAGTGATCAGTTTTATTGAAATTTGTGTTGTCTGCTCTTTGTCATATATCACACAAGTTTTTCTCACTGTTCAAAAAATGGAGTATATGAGTTTTCTGCTTTCTTTAAGTTTTAAGAGTCCACTTTTTACACTATATTCTGCAAGCTCAGACTTGTAAAATAAAATGTTTAAATAGTGGCTTAACTTTTTATGACAATGACCCAGACCCATGATCCCTGTATTAAAAAATATGTAAAAACACAAAGAAACCAATAAATTTCCCCAAGTTTCTAGGAGTAATCGCTGTTAACATATGATTCCAGAAAGAGAGTTTTGCTAAATAGGTGGTTGCAATGATAAATAGAAATAACTTCATAAAAACAAATGATAATAAACATTCCTTAAAAAAATAAAATTTGGTATATATCAGTTTACTTGCCTTTAACATCAACAACAAAAATAAGGTATAGCAAAAAGGCTAGGATCGCCAATTTCCAAATAACCCTTTTTTCCCTTTTCTTTTTGCTGCAAGAGATATTATTTCTATAAAGTGTAAAGGTAAAAGATCATGAAAAATATTAAGAAATTGAAGTCATGTTATGTTTTTACACATTATTTAGTTTTAATTAGCAGAAGTGAAATAAAATTAAGGACTGGGACATCAGCACTCTTACGTTCAGTTTTTTATTTTTTAACATCCTTATTGGATTATAATTGCTTTACCATAGTGTGTTAGTTTCTGCTTTATAACAAAGTGAATCAGTTATACATACACATATATCCCCATATGCCCCCCCTCTTGCGTCTCCCTCCCGCCCTCCCTATCCCACCCCCTAGGTGGTCACAAAGCACCGATCTGATCTCCCTGTGCTGTGCGGCTGCTTCCCACTAGCTATCTATTTTACATTTGGTAGTGTATATATGTCCATGCAACTCTCTCACTTCGTCCCAGCTTCCCCTTCCCCCTCCCTGTGTCCTCAAGTCCATTCTCTATGTCTGCGTCTTTATTCCTGTCCTGCCCTGAGGTTCTTCATAACCATTTTTTTTAGATTCCATATATATGTGTTAGCATACAGTATTTGTTTTTCTCTTTCTGACTTACTTCACTCTGTATGACAGACTCTAGGTCCATCTACCTCACTACAAATAACTCAGTTTTGTTTCTTTTAAGAGCTGAGTAATATTCCATTGTATATATGTGCTACATCTTCTTTATCCACTCATCTGTTGATGGACACTTAGATTGCTTCCATGTCCTGGCTATTGTAAATAAAGTTGCAATGAATATTGTGGTACATGACTCTTTTTGAATTATGGTTTTCTCAGGGTATATGCCCAGTAGTAGGATTGCTGGGTCATATGGTAGTTCTATTTTTAGTTTCTTAAGAAACCTCCATACTGTTCTCCATAGTGGCTGTATCAATTTACATTCCCAGCAACAGTGCAAGAGGGTTCCCTTTTCTCCACACCCTCTCCAGCATTTGTTGTTTGTAGATTTTTTGATGATGGCCATTCTGACTGATGTGAGGTGATGCCTCATTGTAGTTTTGATTTGCATTTCTCTAATGATGTTGAGCATGCTTTCATGTGTTTGTTGGCAATCTGTATATCTTCTTTGGAGAAATGTCTGCTTAGGTCTTCTGCCCATTTTTGGATTGGGTTGTTTGGTTTTTTGATATTGAGGAGCATGAGCTGCTTATAAATTTTGGAGAATAATCCTTTGTCAGTTGTTTCATTTGCAAATATTTTCTCCCATTCTAAGCGCTGCTTTTCATCTTGTTTATGTTTTCCTTTGCTGTGCAAAAGATTTTAAGTTTCATTAGGTCAAATTTGCTTATTTTTGTTTTTATTTCCATTTCTCTAGGAGGTGCGACAAAAAGGATCTTGCTGTGATTTATGTCATAGACTGTTCTTCCTATGTTTTCCTCTAAGAGTTTTATAGTGTCTGGCTTTACATTTAGGTCTTTAATCCATTTTGAGTTTATTTTTGTGTATGGTGTTGGGGAGTGTTCTAATTTCATTCTTTTAAATGTAGCTGTCCAGTTTTCCCAGCACCACTTATTGAAGAGGCTGTCTTTTCTCCATTGTATATTCTTGCCTCCTTTATCAAAAATAAGGTGACCATATGTGTGTGGGTTTGTCTCTGGGTTTTGTATCCTGTTCCATTGATCTATATTTCTGTTTTTGTGCCAGTACCATACTGTCTTGATTACTGTAGCTTTGTAGTATAGTCTGAAGTCAGGGAGCCTGATTCCTCCAGCTCTGTTTTTTTCCCTCAAGATCTCTTTGGCTATTCAGGATCTGTTGTGCTTCCATACAAATTGTGAAATTTTCTGTTCTAGTTCTGTGAAAAATGCCATTGGTAGTTTGATAGGGATTGCACTGAATTTGTAGATTGCTTTGGGTAGTATAGTCATTTTCACATTGGTGATTCTTCCAATCCAAGAACATGGTATATCTCTCCATCTGTTTGTATCATCTTTAATTTCTTTCATCAGTGTCTTATAGTTTTCTGCATGCAGGTCTTTTGTCTCATTAGGTAGGTTTATTCCTAGGTATTTTATTCTTTTTGTTGCAATGGTAAATGGGTGTGTTTCCTTAGCTTCTCTTTCAGATTTTTCATCATTAGTATATAGGAATGCAAGAGATTTCTGTGCATTAATTTTGTATCCTGCTCTAGTAGTTCATTGGCTAGGAGTCAGTAAGATATAGATATATCAATATAACAGTCCTGCCCTTAAGAGGATTCAGGTAAGTGAGCTGGGGGTTGAAAGCAGTAAGCATGTTTACCACACATTAGGAGAATTGCAATAAAAAACAGAAAACGATGAAGTAGTACAGAGGAAAGCAGTGAGTTAGGGATTTTCTCAAAAGAAGTTAGTGCCTGAGCTGGTTTTGAAGGAGGTTTAAATAAAAGAACTTGCTAAACAGATGGGTGGGAGTAGGTGACATTTAAGGCAAAGAGGGGCAGAATGGCTAGCAGTAGCGAGGTGTAACATAGCATAGCGTTTTTTTGTGTTTTTTTTTAAGGAACCAGAAGTATTTAACCATTGAGCATAAAGTACAAAAGGAAAGTTAGTTGAAAATAAGACTGGGAAAAATAATTACATGTGTTACCAGGAAAAGCTGTCTTATGCTAAGAAGATTGGACTTGCCCTGGAGGTAATGAGGAGCCACTAAAAATGGTCAGTAGGGACATACTAGGGTCCATAGCCTCTGGGACCAGAAGGAGAGAGACCTTTGACAAGGTTACACAGTAACAGTCAGACTGATAAATTAAAGGATCATGAATTGGAAGCATTGTATAGAATCCAAAAATATTTAAGAGATAAAGACAGAAGGGATTGATGATTGCTCATACATATAAGGAAGATTGAAAAGGCAATGCTGTCTTTCAGATTTACGATTTGGGTGATTGGATGCATGATGATGGCAACAACCAAAGTAAGGAATAGAGGACAAAGCTCAGGTTTGGAGGGCATGGATAACAACTTCAATTTTGAATTCTTGGCATTAAGGTGTTCATTTACATTCACAAACAGATATCTAAAATATATCTCCATATATATATATATATATATATATAGAGAGAGAGAGAGAGAGAGAGAGAGAGCTTGCAAAATCTAGTAGATTTAAGAGATGAATATAAGTGTTAAAAAATGTAACAAAAAGTGAAGTAGACAAGATAGCAGTGTTCTACCTGTGCTTTCTTAGCTTCTATATTTGTCTACTTGGTAGCCATTAACTAATTACAGGTCCAAGCTAATAGCTAAAGATGTTTACATCTCCTGTATTCTATAGCCCATATTCTGAACCACTTCCTTAGCTAACTCACACACCAAAGCAGTATTTCCCTTGCCCTAAATCAACCCAGGGCCACATACAGACAACTAGGGACAAAGACCCCGATGTCCAAAAGCCCATCAGAATTACTGAAACTAACCAATCCTAAGCTGTTTAGCCCATGAATAGCCCCAGTAAAACTCTGAACTTCTCACTCCTGCCTCTCCCCCCTTGCAAATTCTGGTGCCTCCCTATGTGGCCCTGTCCCTTTCTGTTTGGAAATGTAAGTAATAAACTCTTCCTTCAGAGGCAGTTGTCTCCATGTTTGTCATCTAACTGATTAAAACAAATCACATGTATAAATCTTGAAACAAGCAGTCTATGAGGAGGTGAGAAGCAAGCATGGGTCAAAAATAGAAGCCTGGGGAATAGGGGGCATCAGAGCGTCAGGGAATAGAATTAATAAGAGAAGTACCAGGAGAGCTAGGCCTTATTAGCATCATCATTTTCAAATAAAGATCGTTGTTAACCACATCAGTTACAATAAGGTCTGAAAAGGTGTCCACTGAATTGCAAAATGAAGTTATTGCTAATGACATTAACAAAGTGTTTCATGGATATGGTAGAATCCCAAGCCACGTTAGAGAATATTTATGGATATCAGTTTTCCCTGGTGATCTTTTCTTTCCTCAGATTCCTCAGATAAAACTCATCAAAAGCTATGATTTCTGATCTTTAAGAACATAACTCTAAGCATATAATTTGTACTCTTGAGAATACTTAGGTAAGCGCACTATATATAATACGTGCTCTCTCTATACTTAGAATTTATCAACTACAGTGTGATGGTTAGAGAAAGAAAAAAAATACATATATATATGTATGTGAACTGAATCATAGACATAAAAAAAGCTTTTGGGGGGAGAACAATTGAGTGAATGAGTAAGTTATCGCAAAACATGAAGCCAAATTCAACAGACTTATTGAAATTACACAAATTTACAGGTCTGGACAATATTTACCAATGTAATTATACTTCCTAATTTTAGAGGGGAAAAATGAAATGTGAAAAAGTCAACTTGTCTAAGGACCCACTACCATGTGCTCTGGTTATTTGCACAATGTTTTCCCTTCACTACATGGCACATGACCTTCAAGTCATTTTCTATTAAGTCTTTTATCTAGTTTGCTCCCCTTCATGAAAAATGCCTGACATTACCTTGTAATTGTATGATATGATAGATTAGTTCTTAATATTCCATTTGGCAATAGATTCTTCTTTTCTTCAAGATGAAAAACAGTCTCCTCTTTTTTTTTTTAATGACCATGGCATTGTCCTGCTTATTTAATTGTGGTTAGAGTGGTGTGGATGATGAGGTAATGACATATATAGAATTTTTTTTGAAGATAGTGGTGATGGTGGGGTGGTTGAAAAATTTTAGAAGGGGTAGGATTACACTGATAATTGACCTCAGTGTTTCCCACAAAACACAGATACACCCACAGACAAAAAGGAATAATGGATATTGTTCTAAATCTTGTAAGTTAAATAAGACAAAAAATATTAGTAATATTTATTACAGAGATTGTACATTTTTAAAACCCTACACAATAAAAAACCAATCTAAGATAATTATTGCAAATTGTCCATTTTTTGATAAGCAAATACCAGAACAAAAAAGCTTCTGAGAATAAATTTTACTGACCTTATCTCTTTTCTTCCTTTCTCGAAAACCTGTCCCCATTTCAACATTCTATTTTTCTGTTCCTTTCCTATTTTCCTCCGCATAGTGGAAGTAGATAGTTATTGATTACAGTTGTCCCAAACACTCTGAGCAGCAGAGTTAAACCGGGCTCAGAGAAAAACATATTGTTCACCCAATGGAAACAAATTACTTCCAGGCCTGATTTTAATCAGACAGTTGTTTCTAGAACCCTTGTAATGAGGCCATCAAAAGGGTTCTGAAACCCTGATAATGTTGAACAAGTGTTTTGCTATGGGATGTATTTCTTCATCAAGCATAAAAGAAAAGAGAAAGGAGGGGGGAGGGAGAGAGAGAGAGAGAGAGAGAGAGAGAGAGAGAGGAGGAAGGAAGGGAGGGAGGGAGGCAGGGAGGGAGGCAGGGAGGGAAGGAAGGAGGGAGGAAAAGACGGAGAGCAGAAGGGAGAAAGACAGAAAGAAAGGAGGGTAGAAGGGAGTGAAACTTCACCATCTAGCATTATTGATTTGATTTGATAAGTGTGTTGTAAAACAACTGTTCAGGAAGTTGTATTATTTTCATCTATATTGGGTGTTGTAAATTTTTTAATTTAAATTTTTAAAAAATGTTTTATTTTGAACTAAATTGACACTTACTTACAGAAGAGTTGCAAAAATAGTAGTTTTACTCAACCAGCTTCCACTAATGCTAACATATTACATAACCATAGTACAATGATCAGAACCAGGAACTTAATATTGGTACAATACTATTACAAAACTACAATAACTACTGTATTTGAATCTCACCAATCTTTCTTCTAATGTTCTTTTTTCTGTTTCAAGGTCTTATCCACTATCTTATCTTGTGATTAGTTATTTCACCTTAGTTTCATGCCGTCCATAGAGTTCTTCAATTTCGCCTTGTCTTTCATGACCTTGATACCTTTAAACACTATTAATCAGTTATTTTTCAAATGGTCCTTAATTTGGGGTTAAGTTAATTTAAACTAATTTAAACATATTGCCTAATGCATGGTTGAAATATGCAGTATCCTTTTCCCTTTTTCCTAATTTGGATTTGTTCAATGTTTTCTAATCACTGGGCTGAGGTTACACATCTTTGACAAGAATATCACAGAAATGATGTTGTGTCCTTATCAGTGCATCCTATCATGGGGTTCATGATGTTCAGATGTGTCATTACTAGTGGCAGTGATTTTGATTACTTGTTTAAGGTGGTTTCTACTGATTTTCCCATTGTAAAGTTACTGTCCTACACTTTGTAGTTAATAAGTAACTTGAGGAAGATCCTTTGAAACTATATAAATTCTGTTTCTCCTCAAACTTTTACCCACAGAATCTAGCACTCTTAATTGACTTTTCTGCAACAGTTACTATTGTGGTGTTTGCCTAATCGTTTGGGTTCTCTTTGCTTCTGTATTTATTAATTGGAATTCTACTATAAGGAAGAACTATCCCTTCTCTCCTACTTATTTATTTTTTATAATAATAATTTTTTACTGATTTAAAGTTTAGTCTATGGATTAAGTTCTAACACTACTGTACTTTATTTTGTTACTCATATTATTCCAGGTTTGTCTTTTGGGAGCTCCTACAGGTTGGCTCCTTTTCCTTAAAGAAGCCCTCATCTTGTTTTGTATGTCCTTACTTTCTGATACCATCAGATGTCCCCAAGGCATCTTATATATCACCTGCCTTAGGCTTGCAGTCAATCATTTCTCCAGAGAATCCTAGTTCCTTTATTTGGAGAATAGTACTTAGAAACCTAGAACTCCGTGCTACTGAAGTGTCAACGTCTTAGGCCTTCACAGCAGGCAGAGCTGGGAAATACATACCTGCATGCTAACTGTATTAGTTTCTGAGTGTTGCAGCAACAAATTACCCCAAATCTGGTGGCGTAAAATAACAGAGATTTATTCTCTCATAGTTCTGAAAGACAGGTGTCTGAAATATTGAACCTATTTTGTATTCTTGGCATAAGTGACACTGGGTCATAGTATATTGTTATCATTAATGTGGTATTGAGTTTGTTTGCTAATATTTTCTTTAGAATTACTGAATTAATATTTGATTCTGTTTGCTAACATTTTCTTTTGTGTGTTTGAATTAATATTAAGGAGTAATATCAGTTTGCAGTTTTGTCTTTGCACTGTTTTTATCTGGTTTGGGTATAAGATTTATTCTTGTTGCAATAGAAATTTTTTTAATTGGGTAATTTTCCCTTTTTCCCCCCCAGTGCTCTGGAATAATTTATAGAGTATTGGGAATATCTTTTTTTTTTTTTTGGAAGAATTTGGTAGAATTTCCCTGTGAAACCATCTTGTCTCTTTTTTTTTACAGGGTATTTTCTTAACAACCTTTTGTCTTTTTACTTATTTTCTGTGAATTTTATGTGTCTTATATTGAGAGTGGTGTATTACAATCTTCTGTTAGCAAGACAGGCAAAGGGGAGGTGACCAAGGTACCTTAGACACAAAGTTTCATGGAGCACAAAAAAATTTAGTAATCAAGATAAATAATATTTAATGGAATATTTTAAAAAATCAAATCAGCAAACTGAAGCCTATGGGACAGACTTCTGTTTTTATGAATAAAGTTTTATTGGAATCTGGGCCAGGATTAGGGTGATGTGAGTGACACAGGGTTGTAAAAGTAAAGAGTTACGTCTTGTCTTTATTTAGCATTTTATATTTAGTCATCATAGATTTTAAAAATTCATTTTGATCATATTAGTGTAGATCTTATAGACGTTTTTCGGTTTTTTTTTTTTTTTTTTTTTTTTTTTGCGGTACGCAGGCCTCTCACTGTTGTGGCCTCTCCCGTTGAGGAGCACAGGCTCTGGACGCGCAGGCTCAGCGGCCATGGCTCATGGGCCCAGCCACTCCATGGCATATGGGATCTTCCCGGATCGGGGCATGAACCCGTGTCCCCTGCATCGGCAGGCGGACTCTCAACCACTGCGCCACCAGGGAAGCCCTACAGACGTTTACTGAACTCTATTACACTCTCACGTGCTTCACCCTAGTCTAGCTAGCTCTTCTAATCTCTCTACATCTCCTGAAATTTTTGCTTCATAAAGGTGGTAAATATTTTATTCAATTTTTGAATAAAAATTTTTTTCCCTTTAAGACTCTTGTACTTTGAAATCCCTTCTGCAGTTTTTGCTCTGATCTTCCCAGTTACTTTTTTCCCTAAGATTTAGACTGCATTTATTTTTTCTGGTGATCACACCAGGTCACACCCAGGCCCCATAACTAGTATTTCTGCTCTGATCTCCTTGGGTTTTTTCTCAATCTGTTCTGCTGGCCATACAGAGGGCAGAGATATGGAACTTGTCTTTCTTTTCCTCTTTTTACATGTAATTATTTTGCAGTTTCCACTTTTTATGTCTTCAAATAATTTTGAGAGTGTAGTTTTGTTTTGAATTTTCATATATGTGAAATTATTTCATATTGTTGGGAAGGAGATTTGGGGAAGTTGTTTATTATACATCTAGTATGGCCTGAAGCTACCTGGATTATATTTATAATCCTTTATGTTCATAATCCCTTATAATGGAATATGTTCCCAAGTGATATACAAACTAATCAACAACTTCAAAAAATATCAAGAATTATTAACCTGAAACAGCTAAAGCTAACTGAAAAATGTAGCTAAGATCCTGGTGTCTGAAACTATGCAGTACAGGTACCATTTCCCTATAACAGAATAATGAAGAGACATGCAGATCGATGTTTGATTTTCTGGTTAGGGCATGGGTTTTGAAGGTGAATATATCTCTGTTCGAATTGCCAGGTGCAAAATCCCGAACAAGTTTCCTAACTATCCCAAGTTTCATTTTTTTCCTCTATAAAATCTCCAGGTTGTTGGGAGAAGTAATCAAATCATGTATTAAAAGTACCTAGCAAGAATGCCTGGCACAGGGGGTGTTCAAAAATGTTCTATAATTTACCGTTTTCTTTTTCCTTCCCTGCAGTTTCATTGCTATACTACATTATCTGGAGTATTCCTTTTTTTTTCACATTTCTGTGTTGGAAATATGGTCTTTCCCCACTTTTGATACAAATTTCTCATTACTTTCCCACTCTCCCTAATATTAAGGCACCAATCTTACCGTATTCTGAGATCCGTAATTCTCAATGCATAGAATGAACTTTAGTTCTCATTGTGTGATTTTTATTGCATAAAAATTATATACAAATATCCAATCATCAGTTCAGACTATTAATACTGAAACCAGTTAGGCACAGGTTGGGATTTGTGATATTTAAAATCCTGTCCCTTTTCTCCTGTCATCTAAGTGCTTCATTACTGGATTATCAAGGAAGTCCAGAAATCTCTATCACTGCAGTTCTGTACTGCTTCTGCTCTAGCTGAGCTTACAACCTTTCTTAGGCAAATCAGTATTCTTTTTCTAGTTCTTCTTTATATTCTGTTCCAGTTAGTCAACTCAGTTCTACTCAGTGCAACTCAAGTCAATTCAAATCAATTCAGTTAAGTTTCAGACATTTCACTTCACACTTACAGAGCTATAGACTGGACACAGTGCTTGTCACGGAGGAAATAAAGTTGGTAAAGGAGCTAAAAGTCTATTAGACCAGCGACAGATACACAAAGCAATGTTGTCACACTAGTGGTCACACCTGGTGCAATAGGATGACAGAAGGAGAGTGGTGAATTCTACCTGGGTTTTGGAGCTGCGTCAGAGACAAGGTGCATTTAGAGCGTGTCCTTGTAATGTGAGTGGGATTTTACCAAAAATAAAATGATTGGTAGCCATTACTTACAGAGATGACCTCAGGTTACATACCAGTCAGTGGTTTTTAAACGGAGCCCTTGAAGGCTTAGATTTTCCCTAAGGACTTCAGAGGCTACCAAAAAAGACTTTGCCTAAAGGGAAAGAGAGATAAAAAAAAGAGTTTGAAGACTGAACATAACTGATACAGGCCAACTATTTTACATTAAAAAAAAATCTACTGATTCCTAAGTTTCAAAGACTTAGCTGATCTTTACCCTAATGAAAGAGTCTCCTGTTTCTAAAATCTCACAGTTTTTAATATATTCATGCTTTATTTTCTTCTTTATCACCTTTATTATTTGTCTTTATATCTGAGACCTGGTCTAATTTGTCTTTTACTTATTGCCTAGTTCATATTATGCCCTTCATTTTAATCATTCTGGCTTCCCCACTGTCCAACGACTATTTGCTTACCTCATATATATGAGCACTTTCAATTATGTAGACTAATTGGATTGGGAAAGCAATGTTGGTATTAAAAATTGATATGAATGAGATGGGTTATTATGGAAATTCTGACCTAGAGCAGCTTATAAAGCTTGATATTCTCTGTCGTTTATAACAAAAGTTTCCCATGCCTTTTTCTTTTCTATTCCTTAGTCCCTTTAAAAAAATCATGACTTTGTGGACACTTTAGAGGAAGAACAACCTGAATTTCATCATGTTATTTTCCAGCTGAATGTGAAGGCAAAGGTGACCTTAGAAGCTTCTAGCTGAAAATGAAAGAGCCTTTGTCAGCCTGCTTTCCTCAATGACTGGGTAGACCTTCCCTATCACAAACAATCGGACTTTAAGTGACTGAGTAATGAAGTTGTGTTGTGTTAAGGCATGGAGATTTAATGGCTTATTTATTACAGCAGCCAGCATTACAAACCACTAGATACTAGATACTAGAAACATATACCTCTGTGGGGTTTTTTAAAGCTATTTTTTCTTTTAAAGTCCATTAAAAAAAGCCTTTAAGCATTTCTGAGAAAACTATGTTGCTAAAGAGACTTAAACAAACAAACATATATAACTTTGAATGGGGATGCTAATTTTTTTTTTTTTTCAGCCATGCTGCCCAGCATATGAGATCCTAGTTCCCTGACCAGGGATCGAACCCATGCCCCTGCAGTGGAAGCATGGAGTCCTAACCACTGGATAGCAAGGGAATTCCCCTAGGGATTCTATTTGTTTGCTTGTTTGTTTGCTTGTCTTATTGGGAATTATCAATCATTCCTAGACTGGTCTAGGAATGGGCTTTTCATAAAAAAATACAAAAAGTTTTTTAAAGTGCAGACTGCTACTCCTGGCATTATGGAATGTACAAATAAACAGAAAGGCCATACTGTGAAATAGAAGTTTATTCATAATAATCATAATATGAATAAACTATGACATATTTTTTTAATGAAGAGGAAAACAATGATACCTTATATTTATCCATACATTTATTTCCAGTGCTCTTCATTCTTTCCAGGAGATCTGTTATCAGCTTGAAGAACTCCCTTTATCACATCTTGCTCTGCAGATCTATTGACAATAAATTATCCTAGTTTTAATACATAAAAATGTCTTTATTTTATCTTAATATTTGAAGTTTTTTTCTGGGTATAGAATTCTGGATTGTCAGGGTTTTTTCTTTTTTTCTTTGTCTTTCTGCTCTTCAAAGATGTCTGGTCTTCAGTGTTTCAATAAAGAAGCCTGTGATTATTTACATCACTGGTCACCTGTTATTATGTGTTTCTGGCAACTTTAATATCTTCCTTTTGATTTGGTTGTAGCAGTTTGCAGATAATATATCTGTCATTTTCATTTTATTTGTTTTGTTTGTAATTTGGTGGGCATCTTAAATCTGTAAATCTATGTCTCTCCCCAAATTTGGACGTTTTTGGCCATTATTACTTTAAATATTTTACTGCCCCTTTCTCTTCTTTCTTCTTGGGATTCCATTCACTCAGACATTAGTTGTTTTGCTATTCTTCTACAGGTCCTAAGATTTTATTCTTTTAAAAAAATATTTTCCAACTTCCTTTCCAATATAGATGCCTTTTGTTTCTTTTTCTTGCCTTATTGAACTGGCTAGAACCTTCAGTACAATGTTGAATAGAAGTGGATACTCATGTCTTTTTCCTGATGAGGGGGGAAAATTAGATCTTTTGTCATTAAATAACATATAAGCTGTAGGTTTTTCATAGATGTCCTTTTTTCAGATTGAGGATATTCCTTTCTATTCCAAGTTTTCTAAGAGTTTTTTAAACATCAGAATTGATGTTGGATTTTGTCAAATCGTTTTTGCATCTATTTCAGTGATACACGTTTTCTCTTCTTTAGTTGGTTAATATGATGAATTACAGTGACCTTTATTTTTTCATAGACCTTTCATTCTACATGAGAGAACCAGACACAAAAAACACACAACACATAAATTATACAATATGTCAGAAGGTTAGAAAACCTATGGAAAAAAGAAAACAATATTGAGGGTGGTTAAAATTGGCTAAGAGCATTGTCCTTGGGATAGGGGCTCAATTTTCAACAGGGTGTTCAGTTTAGACATCGTTGAAAGATGACTTCAAGGAGGTACGAGAATTAGAGATTTAGGCCTGCACATTCCTGGGGAAAGATATTTCCAGGAAGATGGAAGAACCAATGCAGAAGTTCTAAAATGACACATAACATGAGTGTTTGAGAAAGAGCAAGGAGGCCAGTATGGCTGGAGAGTAAGGGAGGAACCAGAGGCATAGGAGAGGGGTCAGAGGGTGAATGAGGAGGATCCTTTTAGAGAATAGAATATGTATTTTCTCCATGAATAATATTCTAACTGGTTCTACTATACTCATTTTTCAGATAGACCCTTGAAGAATATAATCATCTTCTATAGAGCTGGCTTTACAACCCAAACCTAAAATGGGAGGAAAATGGATATGCATGGCACAAAACTGAAAAACACTGAAAAATGCCATATATCTCTATTGATATTAACCACAATATATTTATAATTTTACCACTCAGCCTGTCTCCTCTCATTTTTACATCACTTCTGACTGAACCATAACCTTCATGTGGCATTATGTTTTGGCTTCCTAGGGTAAATAAATTTCTACAGTTTTAAATTTATTTATTTATTTATTTTTAACACCTTTATTGGAGTATAATTGCTTTACAATGGTGTGTTAATTTCTGCTTTATAACAAACTGAATCACCTATACATATACATATATCCCCATATCTCCTCTCTCTTGCCTCTCCCTCCCACCTTCCCTATCACACCCCTCTAGGTGGAAACAAGGCACTGAATTGATCTCCCTGTGCTATGTGACTGCTTCCCAGTAGTTATCTATTTTACATTTGGTAGCGAATATATGTCCATACTACTCTCTCACTTCATCCCAGCTTACTCTTACCCCGCCCCAGGTCCTCAAGTCCATTCTCTATATCTGTGTCTTTATTCCTGTCCTGCCCCTAGGTTCTTCAGAAACTTTTTTTTTTCCTTAGATTCCATATATATGTGTTAGCATACGGTATTTGTGTTTCTCTTTCTGACTTACTTCACTCTGTATGACAGTCTCTAGGTCCATCCACCTTACTACAAATAACTCAATTTTGTTTCTTTTTATGGCTGACTAATATTCCATTGTATATATGTGCCACATCTTCTGTATCCATTCATCTGTCAATGAAAACTTAGGTTGCTTCCATGTCCTGGCTACTGTAAATAGTGCTGCACTGAACATTGTGGTACATGACTCTTTTTGAATTATGGTTTTCTCTGGGTATATGCCCAGTACTGGGATTGCTGGGTCATATGGTAGTTCTATTTTTATTTTTTTAAGGAACCTCCATACTGTTCTCCATAGTGGCTGTATCAATTTACATTCCCACCACCAGTGCAAGAGGGTTCCCTTTTCTCCACACCCTCTCCAGCATTTATTGTTTGTAGATTTTCTGATGATGGCCATTCTGACTGGTGTGAGGTGATACCTCATGGTAGTTTTGATTTGGATTTCTCTAATGATTAGTGATGTTCAGCATGCTTTCATGTGTTTGTTGGCAATCTGTATATCTTCTTTGGAGAAATGTCTGTTTAGGTCTTCTGCCCATTTTTGGATTGGGTTGTTTGTTTTTGATATTGAGCTGCATGAGCTGCTTGTAAATTTTGGAGATTAATCCTTTGTCAGTTGCTTCGTTTGCAAATATTTTCTCCCATTCTGAGGGTTGTCTTTTCGTCTTGTTTATGGTATCATTTGCTGTGCAAATGATTTTAACTTTCATTAGGTCCCATTTGTTTATTTTTGTTTTTATTTCCATTTCTCAAGGAGGTGGATCAAAGTGGATATTGCTGTGATTAATGTCATAGAGTGTTCTTCCTATGTTTTCCTCTAAGAGTTTTATAGTGTCTGGCTTTACATTTAGGTCTTTAATCCATTTTGAGTTTATTTTTGTGTGTGGTGTTAGAGAGTGTTCTAATTTCACTCTTTGACATGTAGCTGTCCAGTTTTCCCAGCACCACTTATTGAAGAGGCTGTCTTTTCTCCATTGTATATTCTTGCCTCCTTGATCAAAGATAAGGTGACCATATGTGCATGGGTTTATCTCTGGGCTTTGTATCCTGTTCCATTGATCTATAGTTCTGTTTTTGTGCCAGTGCCATACTGTCTTGATTACTGTAGCTTTGTAGTATAGTCTGAAGCCCAGGAGCCTGATGCCTCCAGCTCTGTTTTTTTCCCTCAAGATCCCTTTGGCTATTCAGGGTCTTTTGTGTTTCCATACAAATTGGGAAATTTTTTGTTCTAGTTCCATGAAAAAGCCATTGGTAGGTTGATAGGGATTGCATTGAATCTGTAGATTGCTTTGGGTAGTATCGTCATTTTCACAATGTTGATTCTTCCAATCCAAGAACATGGTATATCTCTCCATCTGTTTGTATCATCTTTAATTTGTTTCATCAGTGCCTTATAGTTTTCTGCATGCAGGTCTTGTTCTCCTTAGGTAGATTTATTCCTAGGTATTTTATTCTTTTTGTTGCAATGGCAAATGGGAGTGTTTCCTTAATTTCTCTTTCAGATTTTTCATCATTAGTGTATAGGAATGCAAGAGATTTCTGTGCATTAATTGTGTATCCTGCTACTTTACCAAATTCATTGATTAGCTCTAGTAGTTTTCTGCTAACATCTTTACGATTCTCTATGTCTAGTATCATGTCATCTGCAAACAGTGACAGTTTTACTTTTTCTTCCCAATTTTGATTCCTTTTATTTCTTATTCTACTCTGATTGTTGTAGCTAAAACTTCCAAAACTATGTTGAATTATAGTGGTGAGAATGGGCAACCTTGTCTTCTTCCTGATCTTAGTGGAAATGGTTTCATTTTTTCACCATTGAGAACAATGTAGGCTGTGGGTTTGTCATATATGACCTTAATTAAGTTGAGGTCGGTTACCTCTGTGCACACTTTTATCCTAAATGGGTGTTGAATTTTGTCGAAAGCTTTTTCTGCATCTATTGAGATGATCATATGGTTTTTCTCCTTCAATTTGTTAATATGGTATGTCACATTGATTGATTTGCATATATTCAGGAATCCTTGCATTCCTGGGATAAACTCCACTTGATCATGGTGATGATCCTTTTAATGTGTTGTTGGATTCTGTTTGCTAGTATTTTGTTGAGGATTTATGCATGTATGTTCATCAGTGATATTGGCCTGTAGTTTTCTTTCTTTATGACCTCTTTGTCTGGTTTTGGTACGAGGGTGATGGTGGCCTTGTAGAATGAGTTTGGGAGTGTTCCTCCCTCTACTATATCTTGGAAGAATTTGAGAAGGGTAGGTGTTAGCTCTTTGAATCCTTGATAGAATTCGCCTGTGAAGCCATCTGGTCCTGGGCTTTTGTTTGTTGGAAGATTTTTAATCACAGTTTCAATTTCAGTGCTTGTTATTCATCTGTTTACATTTTCTATTTCTTCCTGGTTCAGTCTTGGAATATTGTGCTTTTCTAAGAATTTGTCCATTAATGTATCGTTTAAAGCTTGTGTTTCCTTACTTCTTTTCTTTTTGGATGATCTGTCCATTGATGAAAGTGGGGTGTTAAAATCCCCTACTATAATTGTGTTACTGTTGATTCCCCATTTTGTGGCTGTTAGCATTTGCCTTATGTATTGAAGTGCTCCTATGTTGGGTGCATAAATACTTACAATTGTTTTATCTTCTTCTTGGATTGATCCCTTGATCACTATGTAGTGTCCTTGTTTGTCTCATGTAATAGTCTTTATTTTTAAATCAATTTTGTCTGATATGAGAATTGCTACTGCAGCTTTCTTTTCATTTCCATTTGCATGGAATATCTTTTTCCATCCCCTCACTTTCAGTCTGTATGTGTCCCTAGGTCTGAAGTGGGTCTCTTGTAGACAGCATATATACAGGTCTTGTTTTTGTATTCATCCAGCCAGTGTTTGTCTTTTGATTGGAGCATTTAATCCATTTACATTTAAGGTAGTTATCGATATGTATGTTCCTATTACCATTTTCTTAATTGTTTGGGGTTTGTTATATTTGCTCTTTTCCTTTCTTGTGTTTCCTGCCTAGAGTAGTTCTTTTAGCATTTGTTGTAAAGCCGGTTTGGTGGTGCTGAATTCTCGTAGCTTTTGCTTGTCTGTAAATATTTTATTTTCTCCATTGAATCTGAATGAGATCCTTGCTGGGTAGAGTAATCTTGCATTGTAGCTTTTTCTTTTCATCACTTTAAATATGTCCTGCCACTCCCTTCTGGCTTGCAGAGTTTCTGCTGAAAGATCAGCTGTTAACCTTATGGGGATTCCCTTGTATGTTATTGTTTACCCTTGCTGCTTTCAATATTTTTCTTTGTATTTAATTTTTGATAGTTTGATTAATATGTGGCTTGGCATGTTTCTCCTTGGATTTATCCTGTATGGGACTCTCTGTGCTTCCTGGAATTGACTGACTATTTCCTTTTCCATATTAGGGAAGTTTTCAACTATAATCTCCTGAAATATTTTCTCAGTCCCTTTCTTTTTCTCTTCTTCTTCTGGGACCCCTATAATTGGAATGTTGGTTCATTTAATGTTATCCCAGACGTCTCTGAGACTGTCTTCAATTCTTTTCAGTCTTTTTTCTTTATTCTGCTCTGCACTGGTTATTTCCACTATTTTATCTTCCAGGTCACTTATCCATTCTTATCCCTCAGTTATTCTGCTATTGATTCCTTCTAGAGAATTTTTTATTTCATTTATTGTGTTGTTCATCATTGTTTGTTTGCTCTTTGGTTCTTCTAGGTCCTTGTTAAATGTTTCTTGTATTTTCTCCATTCTATTTCCAAGATTTTGGATCATCTTTACTATCATCACTCTGAATTCTTTTTCAGGTAGGCTGCCTATTTCCTCTTCATTTATTTGATCTGGTGAGTTTTTACCTTGCTGCTTCATCTGCTGTGTGTTTCTCTGTCTTCTCATTTTGCTTATCATACTGTGTTTGGGGTCTCCTTTTCACAGGCTGCAGGTTCGTAGTTTCGCTGTTGTTTTTGGTGTCTGCTCCAAGTGGGTAAGGTTGGTTCAGTGGGTTGTGTAGGCTTTCTGGTGGAGGGGACTGGTGCCTGCGTTCTGGTGGATGAAGCTGGATCTTGTCTTCCTGGTGAGCAGGACAGCATCCAATGGTGTGTTTTGGGGGTGTCTGTCACCTTATTTTGATTTGAGGCAGCCTCTCTGCTAATGGGTGGTGTTGTGTTCCTGTCCTGCTAGTTGTTTGGCATAAGGTGTCCAGCACTGTAGTTTGCTGGTCATTGAGTGGATCTGGGTCTTAGCATTGAAATGGAGATCTCTCGATGATTGATATTACATAGGGCCCAGAGGTATCTGTGGACCAATGTCCTGAACTCAGCTCTCCCACCTCAGAGGCTCAGGCCAGACACCTGGCCAGAGTACCATGACCCTGTCAGCCACACAGCCTGGTATGTAGGGAGTTACTTGCCTTTTGGGAAGTCTGAGGTCTTTGCCAGCATTCAGTAGGTGTTCTGTAGGAGTGTTCCACATGTAGATGTATTTCTGATGTATTTGTGGGGAGGAAGGTGATCTTCACGTCTTGCTCCTCCGCCATCTTGAAAGTCCCTTCCAAATTTCCTCATTTGAAAGAAAAAAGACATCAAGTTTGCCCAGATTCTGCTGAAATAGATTATACATTTTTTTTAATGGGATGAAATGGCAAAGTTGGTACTTGGATGAATGCATTAATAATTTCTTTTCAGGAATCACATGAACATTTTTGAAGCAATAAATTGTGTTTTCTGAAAGAATGTAAAGATTTTCTCACTGACCTTATAAAATTAAATGACACATTTAAAAATAATTTCCTGGTTCACCTGAGCATTGTCTTTCTAGTGTTTTCTCTTTTATATGATTTAGGCCTTTTTCAGAGTTTTTGATCATTGCCAAAAAAGTTGCTAAACAGAACAGTCTTTGTGGTGCTTAAAAATTATGGCCACATGACAAGGAAAGCTGTTTAACTTCTTACTGCTGAGAACTGCATGTCCTTTTTAGTTTATTCTTCTATATACCCACTTCCATTTTGGAAGTGTCCTATAATGCCATGGAGGAGAAATAACCATGACAGCAAAAACAAAAATAAACACATGGAAAAACAAGCAAAGTTTTTCTGTTTTTTTTTAAAGATTCCATGCTTAAGGCAAGGTCTTCCACAGGTGGTCTTCCAAACCAACAGCTTAAGCAGACACATAGAAACAAGACACTTCTGTAACACCTCAAGGAGAACATTCGAGCTTACATGCTGTTTGTCTTACCCTGCTTACATCTCCAATAGCACTAGTTTGCCCACTTTATGCTTTGTACAGGGAAATTCTGCCTTTGGAAAGAATTTTTAAAAATGGATTGAACTAATGTAAGAAATAGTGTATCCACGAGCATTAATGTTTATCACTAAACCACCCCTACATAGCCTAATCCTCTTTCCCCATAGTACTAGAAACCATGACATGTTGAGTCTAGAGGAAAGTGAGCAAGTGAAAATAGCATTCACTCACCTGAATTCATACTTATAATAATAATGATGATGGCAACCACAATTAAAAAAGCATGCGTAGGTTCTGTGTGATTAAACTTTGTGAAAAATTGACATTGTTATAGCAGTAATCATTAATTACCACTAATTAAGTCTTATAAAAATTTTTTGAAATTTTGTAAACCTCTCCAAATTGAAAATCCAGTAAGTATCAGGAAGTTCCAAATCTTGGGATCAAGTGAATTTTAAGCTGTGTTTTGTACTATTGCATCATCAAGTCAGCACACTAGTAGGCAACTCAAAATACAGACCATCTTTGTAAGTATTAGTCTTATATGATGTGAGGGATAAAGGATGTGAGGTCCTCAGGAATGTGTACTTTGCATAGAATCCTAGACCCTGGTTATGCTATCTCACCTTTCCTTGAAACAATGCTAAAAGTTTGGTGCTACTCTTGTTTTCATCTTGTGAATAAGGACTCTGAAATTCAGAGTGAATAAATAAGTTGTAAATAATCACTCAGCCATTGTGTGTTGACATCAGGATATGAACCAAGGTGTTTTGACTAAATCCTGTGCTCTTTCTATTGTGTCAAGACAACTTAAAAATTGGGCACCTTTTTAGCCCCCACTGGAAATGACTACTGTCTCCTCCTCTTCTGTTTTGTCTGAATTTCCTGACTCAACTATTCACTGTTGAATTCCAATCATATGTTAGTCATAAATGTCAGAGCTCCAGGAGGGGAGCTGGCTACAGACAATGGACATATCTTGATTGTCTACATTGGTATACTGCTGTTTGAAGAATCTTATTTTAGGACTTCAGCATCTTTTAATATCCAAACAAAATGCTTTGGGACCAGAACAAAATACTTTGGGATGTATTTGGAGTTTGTCACTGAGCCTTTTTCCACAGACTATCCTATAGCAAGGGACCTGTGGTACCAGTGTAGGTGCTAATTTCCAGCAGGAAATGGAAGGTAGATATGTGTTGCTAGGGTGGAACTTGGAGGTGGTTTTCAAATATGCTTCTACTAGTCTCCAGATCTTAAGAAGTGTCTTTTCACCTCAGCACAGCACCCCACCCTCTAAATATTCCATTTCACCTTAATCAAATGAATTTCTTATTTATCTGTTCTATATAACAAGCTTCCAGTAAGATTTATTTTTATAAAGTCTCTGGTTTAAGTTTGTAAACCGTCAGGATTAAGGAATGGGTTGAGGGATCATTAAAGAATTCCTGGTATCTTCCTGATGTGGCTTTTCCTTTTGCCCATGATAGATCTATGTTCTAACACTAGATTCCTCCTTATCTCTTTAGTTCATCCTCTAATTTCTAGGGAGGTAAGAAAATAGAGAAATGATTTGCCAAAGTGAGGGCTTTTAATCCAAAGGCATATAACTACTTTTCAAAGGGTGATCATCAAGCAGTGAGAACAATTTGATTCTCAGAATTTTATAAGTATCTGGCTTGGATAATGAGGGGTAGTTTTGCCCTTTTAAAGTACACTATTGCTTTGAAACAATTATGGATAACTTTTAAAAGCATGATTCTCCAGCATTCAAGTATATGATAAGAGAAACATAAGTTGTCAACACTCTGCAAGGATTTCACTGCCCAACACAGTAATGGAGGTAATGACTACAAGAGTTGTGTGAGACTTCTAGTCTATTAACATCCTACAGTAGTCACCCTGAGTAAAGACAGAATCTGGCCTTTTGTATTTTTTTCCAGATAATGCCAAGGGTCACAGGGTAAGGCGCAAAACTTGTATGGTAGCTCTGGTACTCTTTGAGTCTGCGTTTGGTGGGGGGTGGGGCATTCTTTATATTCTTCATTATCCACCATATCAGCTTTCTGAGCATCATCTTCAAGTTTATTTCATTCAGAAGTGATGTAAGCCATTCTGATTTAACCTTATAGAGGTTGTCTTCTCTCCCCCCATCCCCACCCTCTTTGCATCCCAAGTCCTTTCTAGTTCCTGGCTGCAAGCTTGACATGCTTCATTTGATATTGATGATAGCAATTTCTGTTATAAGGTTTTTCTACCCTCTTTCTCAAAGCTAGCTTAATGCCAAATGTCGGTTAGGAAGAAATATGCTTCCTTGTCAATAGCTAATTCTTTTTCTTAAATGACATTACTTTCATGGGTACACACTTGCAAGCATATTTAGCGTTTTATGCTTTCCTTTTTGTAAAACTACATTCTGTCTTTCTTAACTCATTTTCTCTGTGCACATGTACATGGTGCCAGAAATTATATTTAAACTACTTGCTTATTGAAGTAGTTACTGCAATTTTCATGCTTTCAGTGTGAAGGCGTTTTAGATGTGATGTATTTAAGGGTTTAAATGCAGCAACAACACACTTTTTCCCCACCCCCACTCCTAGTAGCTGTCTCAAAATTTGAAAACCACCTTCCTTCTTATGTAGAAGGACAAAGAGGCAGGGTCACCTGCCTGCTCCTCGGGCTTAAATTGAGGGGGGATAATTCATGTCTTTTCCTTTTTTTTTTCCTTGAAGATAACTACTATTTTCACCACGGAGACCAAAAAAAGGTCTTACTGTACATTTCTATAGTGGAGCTAAAAGAGTTCAGCAGCCTGTCTGAATTGAAAGGTCTAATTCGATTCTCCTTTAACGTAAGATCTTGGCTTCAAGGTACTTAACCACTAAAAGAGAGGGCTTTAAAAGAGGAAGCTATAAAATGTTTAAATATAAGCATGTTAAGTATATAACTAGGAAATACAAGTACAATGTATCATATAAACTGGGAATTTTCTAATCCATTCTGAAAACTACCTTTCATGCTTGGGTCCATTCAGTACATATCCTATTCTCATAAAGGAAATGGTGATAAAAGGAAGTAAGCTATGGAGGAAAAAGATCCCAGCAAGATCTCTGGGGATTTAAAATAGAAGCAAGCTGTTCTAATATCATTAGTGATACAAAGAGATTCGTGGTTTCTTTCTTACTCTTGCCCCTTCCAAAGGGCAGTATTTCCACGTTTTATTGCAGATGAAAGATAGTGAAGGTCATTTTTCTTTTTGTTTTCTACTTTTTTCCAGATTGGCAAAATAGAAACTCTTCATGAATTTATTATTGTTAAGTAATACTTAGCAACAGATGATTATTCTCTTGTCCATATGAAATTTGGGGCCAAATATTCCTGAAATGTAATCTGCGTATTGAGCTTTGCAACTTGAATTATTCAATGATTCTGTGTTTGTATGCCCTGAAGTCCTAATTCTTTGAGACCCCTTAAGGATTAAGCTCCAGGGAAAAATAAGTTTCTCAGACATGAGCTCCAGAATCTGGAATTCTTTTCTGCCCCAAGATTAATTTTGTAATGGAAAGGCTTTCAAGAACCCTACAACTCAGCAAATTTGTAAACTTACATGGATTGTTCTTTTGCTTTCTTCTCTTTTAAAATGTCCCATGCCTTTTTTTTTTTTAATTCTAAAAAGACCAAAAAGTTTTGTGAAAGAAAATGATGGTTTCTGTCCTCTATGGAGTTTATCTTTAATAGAGATTAATTTCGTTCTTTCTCTTTTGTCAAATAAGAGGAATCTTTTTAAAAAAACTGCTTTTAAATGGATGCAGAGGTGAACAGGTTTCATTTTATTGATGCCTGCAGCTTTTTTTCCTTAAAATAATATTTTTCCCTGGGAACTTAAGGAAGGACAATCTGCTAGCATCCAGGAAATATTTATTGAGTGACTACTAGGTACCCAGCACTCAGGAAAGAATAAAATGTAATATCAAACAAATATAGATTGCTACATTGACACATAAGCAATGTGTCACATTAAAAAAAAAAAAAAAAAAAAACCTGGATGAGTTGAGCAGGCTAGTGTGAGTCAAGCTAGTATTTTCCAAAAACACAAATGAGCTGAATCAGGCAATTGGCTATACATTAATTTTTTGTTTTTAGAAAAGTTGCAAAAATATTACAGAGTTTCTGTATACCCAGCTGCCAGTTTTCTCTGTTGTTAATATTTCTATGGTACATTTGTTGCAGCTAATGTACCAGTTTTGCTATATCTTTATAACTAAAGCGCATAGTTTATTCCAATATCACTATTTTTTCTTGAATGTCCCTTTTCTGTTCCAGGATATCAAATTACCTTTAGTCATCATGTTTCTTAAGCTCCAATAGCCTGTAAAAATTTGTCAGACATACTTTGTTTTTGAACACGTTGACATTTCTGGGGATTACTGGTCAGGTGTTTTGTGAAATACCTCAATTTTTCTGATGTTTCTCATTTTTAAACAGGAGAGAAGAAAGATCACAGAGGAAGGCTGTCCTTCTTACAGCATATCAATGGTACTTGTTCTCAACATGACTTGTCACTGTTGATATTAACCTTGATCATTTGGCTAAAGTAGTATTTGCCAGGTTCCTCCACTGTAAAGTCCCTTCTTGCCCCCTTTCCATAATGTACTCTTTGGAAGGATGTCACTACCTGGAGTGCATCTGAAGGGGTGGGGAGTTATGTGCCAACACTTTGAGGCATGAGCATTTACCAAAATTATTTGGAATTTTTCTGCATGGGAGATTTGTTGAAAAGACGATCCTTTCTTCGTTGCATTGACTTTGTGCCTTTGTCAAAAATCAGTTGACTGTACTTGTGTGGGTCTATCTCTGGGCTCTATATTCTGTTCCATTTACCAAAATGTCTTTTATTTTGCCTATACTATGCTATCTTGTTTCTGGCAGCTTTGTAAGTCATGAAATTGGGCAAGTTGAGTCCTCCAACTTTATTCTCTTTCAGAAGAACAAAGGACCTAGAAGAAACTATTGTAGGTCCTTGAAGCCTTTCTGGTTTATGTTTGTTTTCGTCTGAGAACGTATTCTGTATGATTTCTATTGTTTTAAATTTATTAAGTTACATTTTACGGACCAGAATGTGGTCTATCTTGATGAATATGCCATGTGAGCTTGAAAAGAATGTGTATTCTGTTGTTGTTTAGAGTATTTTATAAATGTCAATTAGATCAAGTTGCCTGATAGTGTTATTCAGGTTATCTAGAACCTTACTGATTTTCTGCCTGCTTGATCTTTCAATTACTGACAGAGGGATGTTGAAACCTCCAACTATAACTATGTGTCTTTCCGCTATAATCCACTGTTATTATGTTGGAGTCTTGTTGATGTTCTAAAATGTGGAGGGGAGAGGGGCATGCTATAATCTTCTTATTAAGTCTCAACCTTTTCGTGAGCTTGGGTCTCAGAGGTGAAACCTTCACAAGTATTGCTGTTCCTCCTCCAGGAATGTAGCTTTTTATTCCCCCCATTCTCCTACCCCTTTCCCTGACTGCAGTGTCTCTATTTCCTCAACGTCTGGTACCCTGTTGACATTTTTGTTCTCTGAGTGAGACAGGAAGGCTGGAATTGGAGCAGGATTCCTTTTTCTGAACTGGGGTTAAGGTTGCAAGCTTGCCCTGTGGTGAATCCCTTCCCTCTGGAGACTAGACTTTTGTTAGGGCATAGAATATGTGTGGATTTTAAGATTACTACTCCTCCCTTCCCCCAGCCTGGGCCATAAGGGGATCCTTCTCAGATCCTTACCGTGAAACCTCAGTGGAGTTTTTGGAATAAAAGCTCACATAAATTTAGGACCTCCCTAAGACTGCTACCCCCAGGAATGTCTCACTCTCACACTAGTCTGAATTCGATCTCTACCAATTTAACAAAATAGTCATTCAAGTGTTCCTACCAAATAAGGATTCCAGTGGCTTCTGCTCCAGATTAAGCCGAGCTCAGAAGCTGTATCTCTCTTGACGTATCTGTTTTTTAGATTTCGGGGTGGTGGTTTGTCCTGGAACCACAGTTATCTGATTTGTTCAAGAAAAGTCATTGATTTTCAGTTAGTTCACCTTTTTTCTTGTTGTAAGGTTGGAAGTGACAATTTACAAGCTCTTTATATGCTGGAGCTTAAACTGAAAGCCCTGCTCCATGCTTTTAATTAGCCATGTAGTCCTGGACTTACTATTTAGCCTCTGACCATCAGTTTCATCATGTCTTTACAAAAAATAAGATTGGATTATGTACTCTAAATTCCCTTCAAGCAAATACAGTAGGACTACAAAGGATTAATGGACATGAAAACCTAAAGACTGGCCTCAGCAACACTGGTATTTTAGAACCCCTGACAGGGTATAGAGATTTAACTGAACATTGGTAAGCTACTGTCAGTATTAAAATGCATTTTCATGACTCCTGAGCATTCTCTTTTTCATACTTGACCTACTGGAGGCCTGAAATCTACTGATCAAGTCAGAATTCAAAACGGAGGTTAAAAACTTACTCCAATAATTAAAATGTACTAACCACCCATGAATTCACTCTTTATTCCTTACCTTCTCACTCTCAACCAATATGGTACATTCAATTAATTAATTAGAAGGTTATGCTACTCTCATGATAAAAATGGTCAAAGTTACTAAATAAAAATAAAACAAAAATGCCAAACAAGTTTTTCTTTGCTTATTTGTATGACAGAAGGGTTCAGTGACTTGGCCTAATTACCTAAGATGATCACTCATCCTCACAAGTGTCTAAAATTAGAGGTTAATATCTCTAGGATAATGAAAGAGACACCAAACCAAACAACACCATCATAAACAAAACGCAATATGTTGGTCTCCATGATTGTTTTAGTTACTATTATACCGTCAGATCTTCAGGCACGGGGGCTTGGAAAGGTTTGAGTTAGTCATGGACGAGTCATAATCATATGTTTTGATTGGCCGTGTACACATAAAAATGACCTCCTGTGTCTCACCATCAGACTCAGAATTTGGGGTGTCCTACGTTTATTCTTCGGGACCAAATCATTTAATGCTACTTAGTGGTCTCTTCAAACTAAACAAGGCTCAAAAGTAACTTATCTTTTGTTCTGCTCTGATCCTTTCTCCCATCTTATTTCTGGAGACACTTCCACTATTTTGCCCAGCTCAAAACCTTAGAACTATCTTTGACTTTGTATTCTTCTCCACCTTTTATATTAGTCTATCACAAAGCCTGTTATAACTTCTGACCAAATATCTCTGATTCTCTCTTGTTTCTCCATACAGACTTGTCACCACCTTAAGGCCAAGTACAATGAATACATGCTAATCCTCTTTCTTCCAATATGAAACAAATAACATTAAACTATAAAGCACCAAACCTATGGGGTAACATAAAAATAGCCTTATTTTAGATCACAGAAACTTTGACAGGTTAATCAAAGCTGAAATTTACCTCCTGTTTTTTGTGTTTTTGTTAACCCCTTCATTGCTGGTGCCCCGAACATATATTTTGCCTTTATGGGCACATAAAACAAATTTGTTAAGAGTGCATAGTTAACAAATGACGGACGAGACAGCAAGATAGTTGGGGACATGGGAGAAGGATGAGAATACTTGCTTGTGTAATCACCTTGATACAGAGGAGACAGGACACTTTTTCCATCCTCTCTCCTTCTAAGTCCTAGGCTGTGAGCAACTTCTTTGTTGTTGAAAGAAATATTTTATAAGAATATGCAAAGAGGTTTGTAAGTCTAAATGAATTCACAAATTAGTGTTTATTTCTATGTTTTAAATGTTATTACTCTATATTTCTTCCTAGACTAGTTTCAGAACAATGGCACAGCAGAGCCAAAATGACCTACTTTTTTAGGAGGGCTCATTAGCACATTACAAAGTCTCATTTTTAAAATGTCTATGGCATTTTTCCACATTAACCTTATTTGCCATAATAGATTTGTGTTTTATTAAATTGTGAAAATGGCACTTTCTATAATAAGAGATTGGTTAATTTGCTATTTTACTGAAATGGCTAATAGGGAAGATTTTCATATTGAATTAGCATTATCACTCCATAGATTTTAAAACACATAACTGACTCTCCATAATGCTGCTGCGATTGCTTATTTATTCTTTAACTGTTTCTATGGCAAAGTGGACCATCTGTCTCGAGGTCTGATGATTCTATAGAAAATGTGATGTTCTTCCTTTATCATCTTGTCCTTTGGTTTCAGGAACAAATTTAGACATTTTTTTTTTTTTTTTTTTTTTTTGCGGTAGGCGGGCCTCTCACTGTTGTGGCCTCTCCCCTTGCAGAGCACAGGCTCCGGATGCGCAGGCTCAGTAGCCATGGCTCACGGGCCTAGCCGCTCTGCGGCATGTGGGATCTTCCCAGACCGGGGCACGAACCCGTGTCCCCTGCATCGGCAGGCGGACTCTCAACCACTGCGCCACCAGGGAAGCCCTAGACATTTTTATTTGTACCATTTGGATCTGATGTTTGGGGCATTTAAATTCTTCTCATTTGTTGAATTCTATGAAACATTTTGTTGTTATTCCAGTTTAAGGAGATGTTTGAAACCAACTGCTTTAACTGTTACTTTAAATGAGCTTTTCTGAAGGTTGAAAATAAAATCATCCAGAAACCAGGAAAACTGAAACACAGTAACACTACTTTATACTTAAAAATACACACACACATATATATATATTACATAGTATATATAATATAAATGATATATCCTTACTATATACTTTTTTTAAAAATTTATTTATTTTATTTATTTATTTTTGGCTGTGCTGGGTCTTCGTTGCTGCATGCGGGCTTTCTCTAGCTGTGGCGAGCAGGGGATACTCTTCATTGAGGTGTGCAGCCTTCTCATTGCGGTGGCTTCTTGTTGCGGAGCAAGGGCTCTAGGCATGCGGGCTTCAGTAGTTGCAGCACGTGGGCTCAGTAGTAGCAGCACGTAGGCCCTAGAGCACATGGACTTCAGTAGTTGTGGCGCACGGGCTTAGTTGCCCTGCGGCATGTGGGATCTTCCTGGACCAGGGCTCGAACCCATCCCCTGCATTGGCAGGCAGATTCTCAACCACTGCACCACCAGGGAAGCCCTTTACTTTCACGTTTCCAAAAAAGGGAGTAAATATATAAAGTAATAAATACTAAGTAAGAAAAACTGGCAATATTGAAAAGCAGAATGAAGAAAATGGAAATTATACAGTTTTAACAACTTAACAACAAGGCAGTTCTTAGGTATTTCAGGTATTTCCCACGCCTAAGGTGTTACTATAGCTATAATAATAATTCATGCACATTGTACTTTCCTCTTGCACTTAGTATTAAATCAAAGGCATCTTCCCATGATACTGCTTTCTCTTAAATCTCTTTAGAGCCTCAGCAGCCCATTCCAAGGTCATTCCAGTTTTATAACAAGGTAGGTTAAGAAGTGATTACATACCTACAAATGCAGAACAACACTCGGGAAGTAACAATTGTGAGTGTTCTAATGCTTGAAAGTGGTCTCTCATACATTTAAAATAACATGTTTACGTAAGTAAGAGTGGAGGGTAAATGAAAGATTAATAACCCTAGGTCAGAGTCGATTAATGGCCAAAGCAAATAATTGCTGCTATTGTACTATTATCTAGATATGGAAAATGGTCTTTGAATTATTGACCCATGCATTTAATAGAAAATGATTATAATTATGTTCCTGGTCTTATAAAATTATAAATTTCATACAGATGGTTATTGTTGCTTCCTATAATATGTCACTAAGGATAATATGTTTTCTTAATGACTATGATGCTAGACTGAATAGACTATTTCAGTGTAATCTCAGGTTTCACAGAACCATATTTTATGAATATGAATGAACTTCAACCAAAACCATGTAATACTTGCTTATTGTAGTGGACATTCCAAGATCAGACGTTTTGTAAATTTCAAACAGTTTACATGGATTGTTGTTGCTTCTACTTAAACTTTTGTATCTTACATGAGGGATGATTTATTTTTAATACGAAGAAATAAGTTTATACTCAAATTCATATGTTGTTAGGAGGAAGTAGTGACTCAATTAAAATACCACTTTATCTTATGATTATTTGCTCTGATCTTTTTCACAAGATTTCAGTAATCAGAATCACTTCAATAGGGACTTCCCTTGTGGTCCAGTGGTTAAGGATCTGCCTGCCAATGCAGGGGACATGGGTTCGATCCCTGGTCCAGGACGATACCCCATGCTGCAGGGCAACTAAGCCCATGTGCCACAATTACTGAACCCATGCTCTAGAGCCCGTGAGCTGCAACTACTGAGACTGTATGCTGCAACTACTGAAGCCTGCATGCCTAGAGCCTGTGCTCCACAACAAGAGAAGCCACTGCAATGAGGAGCCTGTGCACTGCAATGAAGAGTAGCCCCCACTAGCCACAACTAGAGAAAGCCCCCGTGCAGCAATGAAGACCCAGAGCAACCAAAAAAGAGAAAAGAATCAGGACTTCCCTGGTGGCGCAGTGGTTGAGAGTCCGCCTGCCGATGCAGGGGACACGGGTTTGTGCCCCGGTCTGGGAGGATCCCACATGCCGCAGAGCGGCTGGGCCCGTGAGCCATGGCCGCTGAGCCTGTGCTCCGCAACAGGAGAGGCCACAACAGTGAGAGGCCCGCGTACAGCTAAAAAAAAAAAAAAGAAAAAAAAAAAAAAAAGAAAAGAATCACTTCAATAAAAGTACAGTAGAAATATATGGAGTCTGCAGGAGATATAAAACTAAAGAAGCAGGTAGGGAAATAATAACACATTCTTTTCAAGAATGTTATTACTCATAAATCAAAAGTAAGTATTTGGTACTCCTAATTGTCAGTTGTGAGTTCCTAGAGCACTATCATTTCTGCAGTGAAAGTCACGTACTTCTCACTTGGATTAAAATGTTTGTTAATTACTTTAAAAAATTTGTCTCAGTAGACAGAGGGCCACTGAGCTATTCAGATGACCTCAAGTGCATTTTTTCTGTTTAATTTTCAAATAATATTATTGAGATAGATTTGTTTAAGGTTAGTATATATTGTTTGGACATTTAAATATTGATGCATCAGACATGTATCTGAGGTATCAAGATGATTCTAAAGTATTATGATGTAATTTTGTTTTCAAGGCTTAATGCAGGTGTTCTGGGTACTTAATTTGGGTGTTTAATAAGTGCTCAATAACTCTAAATCGAGTTTGATGAACTTTATAATATTTCCTTAATAAATATCTCATATAAATCTGATACAATGCCCTGAAAATCTCACAGAATCATCTTCGGAGAGAAGAGTTCTCATAGGCTGTCTTAACTGACATTTTAAAGGCAGAGTCCTGTATACTACTTGATGGCTTTCATCTTTTCTGGATCATGGGGGATAAAATGTTATTATGATAAGATAGCATTTCTTGTTTAATTCTCAAGCTCAGTCTATTTTTTCAGAAACTCATAAAATCAAGCCTGACTTGGGGAGCACTAAGAGTCATTTTCCACAGTAGTTTTATATGAGTATATCTCTACCTATCTATCTACCTATCTACTGTATATATAGAGACATAAATTTTATACATATGTATAAAATATTATTTATTTTAAATGTATTTTTTCCAAGATTTTCTCTCTCCCTTGCATGAAGTCAATATGATCTTTTTTTCCCAACTATCTCTGGAAAGAGTTCAAAGATGGAAAGGTCTGGAAAGAACTCAGTTGCCTGTGGTCTAGCATTGATCAAAACTCACCAATGTCTGGTTCTAAAAATTGTAATAATTGCAAACATACTACCTCAGATGTTGGTTTATATTAAACTCAGTGGTCAGTTGGCTGTTCCATTGGATGCTTAGATAAGAAATATAAAGTGTCAGACATATTTCCTTTGAGGTTTGTGGCTGTAACAGTGACAAATATTGACCTTAATGTCAAAGAAAAATAATTATCAAATGAAAATTTTATCGGTGGCCAATATTTACATTATTACAAAATGTTCTATAAAATGTATTACTTTAAGATTGTAGTGTAAGCTTCAGAATAGCTTGCAGTTATGCTTTTGCACCTTAGGACATAATTGTGATTTTTCTATGAAAACTCGTATTATAGGAAATCAGTTGACATTTTTTTTATTAGCTTCCTATGAGGCCAACATTTTGAAAGAAAATGGATGCATATTATTCATTAGTCTACATTATTTTCAACCTAGGTAAATTTGATAAGATTGGGGCCATTGTCCCTTTATAAGAAAAGAAGGAAAATGATTCCTTCCTTATCGTTTCCTTATCATATTCCTTCCTGAATGAGAGACTCAGGAATTCTCTGATTCCTTATGAAGATCTAGTTGATTTGTCTGTGTTGAGGGGAAAGGAAAGACTGGCTTTTTATTTAAGTTCAATATTCCTGTGGTGCCTAAGAGTCTAGTTCCCAGTATTCCATCTGTCATTATCCATTTAGGTATCAATCAATTTCATTTTGCTCTAAGAAATTGATTAAATTGCCTATGTCATAATTTCATTTGAGTTTAACAGTTTAAGTTATATTGTCACTAGTGTCATTGCCATCCAAATAATTTCGCAACTATTTAACTGTATATGGTTCCATGTTTGGGGGTCTAAAATTAAGTAAAGTGATATGGTCTCTGCCTTCTAGGAGATTATAATCTTAGGAAAAATTGGTTAAGGCAAACTTGCAGACCTCCATTTGTGATTTTTTTCCTGAGACCTAAGTCTCTATCTCCAGATTTGCCTTTTATTGGAAGAGCAGTGTGTGTGTGTGTGTGTGTGTGTGTGTGTGTGTGTGTATGCACACATAAAGTCTTGGATCCATATCTTAAGTGGAAATACTTTATTAGTCCACAGATCTGGCATGCTTGATTGACCTAAGAAAAAAAAGATGGTAGAAACATTTTCACAATTTGCAGTTCATCTAACTCTAAACTCAAGGTTTTGCCCAGCACACCACTCCTGACCAGGGAGAAGTCGGAAACACAGAGAGACACCTTTTTCCCCAATGTCAACTTTTGCTTCTGGACCAGCCTGATATTAACTTAATCCAGTTGCTTCTATGTGAGAGGCAACCATGCCTCTTCTTCCACAGCATGGATGTATATAGATCATGAGGCACTAGTGATTTCTGTAGCCCTGGATCAAACAGAGAAAAGCTAAGAGGGATCTGAGGGGACACAGGATTTCTGCTCCTTATCTCCCTGTCTTCCCAAACACAGCCACCTCCAGACTGTGCACATTATTAATAGCTGTCATTTTTCTTTCTGAACAAATCACCTCCCTACAGTTTGCACTCGAGGGTACTGGAGAGTGTCCTGCCTATCTCTGTACATTAAATAACCTTATTGTGGTGCTGAGCCTGGCCACGTCTCTCCCTTTCTCTGTGGCAGGTGTATTTATCATTTTCCCCACTCTGACATTCGTAGCTTCAGCTGCCAGACCAGGCCTGGCACCTTTCTCTCTGTAGATTAGTTTGCATTCTACAGGATTAAAAAGGTTTAGAGAGCCACTGGGAGTTGGCAGGAAGAGCCTGAGTTGTTTAGAAATGTCAGAAAAGTGTCAAGACTGCCAGTTTTCTGGGGGCTCCAATAGGGGGAGGAACAGAAGCACTTATCAGTCAGATTCTAGCAGACAAAACACCACGAGAAAGAGGCAACAAGGATCCCTAAGATAATAAGAAATTCTTGTATTTCTTATACTCTGAGAAGAGCAGAAAGAGATAGAGGGAGGAGGATGGTGGTAGGGATGAAGAACTCAGCTTTTTCACCAGGCAATTGAAAACTGACAAATCAGACAGCCCCATACGTCACACGCCAGTGTCACTATTCAGTGTTAGTCAACCTTGGGGCAGCAGCCACTGGAGAGAAGACAAAGCAGGAGATGGGATGCTCTGAAAGCACACATGTGACTCATGCATTTAGCAACGTCTCACTTTCCCATTTCACTTTCTGCTTATATTTGGATTTCTTTGATTATTTGTGGAGGAGGGAGCTTTTATCTTTGATGTGTTTCCTTGGAGAGAGGAGACATTCCCCAGGGCTCAGACAGAAGCCTTGATCTCCCGAAAACTCTGTGCAGGTGACACAAGTGTCTGAGTGATATTTTTTAATGTTGGATCTATTGTATGCACAACCTCAACTGCTGGGAACAAAAGAGGAATTGTTGTATCTGAAAACCCTTAAAGGTGGATTAAGCATGAAAAACGAATCAGAGAGTGTTATTACCTCATGGTATATATGGACATATTGGCTACTCCATCCTGCCAATGTTTTGTGCCTTCACGGATGTATTCTGACGAGCCTTTGAAAAGGTGCAGCACAAAAGGGCCTGAGGCCTGAGAAACCTGTCAAAGAACTTCCTTGGGTTTGGCTGAATTTAGAGTGAAACACTCAAGTCATTTGGCAGATCTCCGCAGATGTGATTTCCACCGTGCCCTGTGCCAGCTTATGTCACACTTTGGGACCTTCTTAGGTAGAGAAGGAAGATGAGCAAGGTTTTTGGCTTCTTCTTCACGGAATGAAGTGTGGGAACAGTCTTAAATTAGCAAGCAGAAAGAAGAAATTTAGTCAACCTCTTGGGCTTTTTTCCTCGTTTGAATTATGGGTTGGTTGATTTCTTTGTAGTATGGGCAGTGGTTGGCCCAGATGATTTTTAAGGTTCCTTCTAACATAAAATCCTATAATTTACTGCTTGAATTCACATCCCTGGCCTTAACAGCTGGACTAGGCTAGTGAACTCCCCCCTGACACAGCTGTTCTCTGTGCCTAGGTCCTGTTTAAAGGTGTCATCAAGGAAGAGGTAAAATTATCTTCTCTGCTATGATTCCTTCTTAACCACACGTTGAGAATTCACGGGCCAGTGTCAGGGACATCTAAATATCCCAATCAATAAGAAACTTCCTTTTGGTTAAAGTGTTCTTTTCAAGTGTAGCAAAATTTAATCACTTCTTCTTATGGAAAGCAGATTTCTGAGGGGCTGCAGGCATGTCTTCTATCTGAGAGAAAGAACTGGATCTTGTCCTCTCAGGATAAATCCCGACTCCTATTAAGTTTTTATCTCCTTACATGTATGAAACCTCATCCACCAGTGTACCTTCATTCTCTTCTTCTGCGCTGGATGTCTCCCCTTGGCCCCCCTCGGCTATGCCTTTACCCAGGAAGCTCTACCCGGATCTTTCCATCTTCTATTGTTCTTTTCATTTATGCATCAACATGTTAGGAACAAAACATGGGACAGGACAGCAAGGGTCCCTGCTCTCGTGAAATTTAATTTCTAATATGCCATGGGGGTGGAGAAGGGATTCCAGGGTGAGGATGATAAATGATAAGCATGTTCATAAACAAGAAACTTTAATATAATAAGGTCTTTAAAGACAATAACATTAGGTGATAGGATAGAGAGTGAATGAGAGGTGGGCGGGGGACTACTTGAGATCATGAGGAAGGTGTTTCTGAGGAAATGGGGTTTGAACTGAAACTAGAAATTACAGGAAAGATCCTGTCTCATAAAGATGCATGAATGTAAAAGCACTTAAGGCAAAGGGAGTAGGAAGTGCCAGACCCTTAAGGCCAGCAGGAGGTTGTCTCTGAGAAGAGAAAGGAGGCCAGTGTGGCTGTGTTACAATGAGTAATAGGGAGTGTGGTAGGAGACAAAAAACGCAGATAGGCGTGGCTTCGTCCTGAGCGACTGAGGGCTTGGCAAACTGTGGTTAGGATTTGGATGATGCCCTTGGAGGATTTTAATCAGGAGGTAACATAATCTGATATATATTTTAAAAAATCATCCCAGGGCTTCCCTGGTGGCACAGTGGTTGAGAGTCCGCCTGCCGATGCAGGGGACATGGGTTCGTGCCCCGGTCCGGGAAGATCCCACATGCCGTGGAGCGGTTGGACCCCTGAGCCATGGCTGCTGAGCCTGCGGTGCTCCGCAATGGGAGAGGCCACAGCAGTGAGAGGCCTGCGTACCGCAAAAAAAAAAAAAAAAAAAAAAAAATCATCCTTGCTGTCGTGTGGTGAATAGATTGTAGAGAAGCAAGAGTAGGAGGCAAAGGTTGGTTAGGAGGCCACTTCAGTAGATCAGGTGAGACATGACAGTGGGCTGGACCTGGACCATGACAGTGACATGGAGATGGACAGAGAGAGACAGATCAAGACATGATTTTAAGATTAAATCAACAGTTTGGGATGATAGATCGAACCTGTCAGATAAAGGAGGAGAGAGTGCTGAGAACCACTTCCAGATCTCCGGCTTGAGTACTTGAGTACGTAGGGGTGACAATGACTGAGATGGGGAGAGCTGGGAGAGAAACAGGTTTGAGTGATGATGAAGGATTTGTCTTTGGCCGTTTTCTTTATGTTGAATCCATTTCAAATAAATATTACGGTTTCTATCTGGGGGCAGGGGAAACACCTCACCTTTCCTGTTTCCCTGTGGAGGGACTTCCAGTCAGGCTGATACTGTCATCTTCTCTCTGCTCTTCACTCATACCTCCCCTGGGGGAGATGTGATGTCAGGTAACCGGTGGTCTTTTTTTTTTTTTTTTTTTTTTTTGCGGTACGCGGGCCTCTCACTGTTGTGGCCTCTCCCGTTGCGGAGCACAGGCTCCGGACGCGCAGGCTCAGCGGCCATGGCTCACGGGCCCAGCCGCTCTGCGGCACGTGGGATCTTCCCGGACCGGGGCACGAACCCGTGTCCCCTGCATCGGCAGGCGGACTCTCAACCACTGCGCCACCAGGGAAGCCCTGGTGTTCTTGAATGTATAAAACACTGGAGGGTTGTGTTTGGGTTTGTTTTTGTTTTTTGATAAATACGGAGCTTTCTGATACTTACCCAAATCTACTGATCCACTCTTGAATAGCATGGAGCACTCTGTACCGAGATAATGCTTTTTTATTTTACATCATGACATTTCTTGAAGAACGCAGAGCTCAGCACAAACAATGGTTCTGATACCATCAATAAGAAGCATATTGAAATGCGCTGCTCCTTGAAAATTGAAACTGGCAGCATTTTTTAATATGCTTCTAAAGGACAGTGACCCAGTGACTTGCTATCAATATCACATTATTGCTATTACCAAACACTTTCAATTACAGAGTACCATCTGGATCTCACAAGCAACTTTTAAGATAAGCAGGATGTGCATTTTAAATTCACACTTGTACAGATGAAGTAACTGAGGCTCAGAAGGAAGAAGTGGCCCAAAGTCACAATATTAGTGGATGGTTCAGTGAGAACTTGAACATGTGTGTCTTAGACAAACACTCTTTCAATGCATTGTGCAGCAGATTTACAAACTTGTGATTGGTAGTATCACAGACTAAATTAATCAGACCAGGGAAAATTAGTGCCGGTTTTTACATACACACACACAGACAGGTGCTCATGCACGCACACAGACATAGGCAATTTATGGGACCAAAAAAGGACAACATTTTTCTTCTAGTTTTTAAATTTTGCTATATTTAATATTTATGTTAATTTTTGTTTCTTGGTGAAATGTCAAAACAGAGGCAGCAGCTAAATGAAATCAAATGCTGCTGCTGCCTATTTTACAGAATTTCCCGTTTTTGATCTAGAACCTTGGCATTTAACTAGAGCTAGCCAAATGCCATATATAATGGGGAAAAAAAAACCTTTTCAGAAATATCTTATCTCACCCATTTCTTTTTTCATTTTTGTTTTTGTCCATGTCCCAAACTCTTTTAAATACCAAATTTGTATGTGTGTGTTGGGGGGAGGGGGGTTGATTTCCAGCGGGAAACAATTTGGGATTGAAGGTTTTCTGTCTCGTGTAAAATCAGGATAGAAGCCAGTGGAATGGGAACTTTGGGGATATAGGAATGATGTGGTTAGTATTTCTGGCCGTCTTGAGTCAGTCTTCACAAGTCCTCCATGAGTCCCTGCCTGGTGCCCCTTGCTCATCTTGCCCCAGCCTCCTGGAATGTCTTTCTCCGGGTTACTGGGGTAGTCTTGGACTGTATTTTATGCATCAGATACCAGATTCAATCTAGGGCTGCTGCAACGAAGTTCTACACGATGAGTGGCTTAAACAACACAACTTTATTGTCTCACAGTTCTGGAGGCTAGAAGTTTGAGATCAGGACAGCAGCAGTGTTGGTTCCTTCTGGGGGCTGCAGGAGAAAAATCTGGTCCAAGCCTCTCTCCTTGGCTAGTAGATGGCTGTCTTCTCCCTTTGTCTTAACATCATCTTCCCTTTGTACCTTCTCAAAGGAATGCCTTGGTCTCTGCCGCCTCATTTTTTTCCAATGCTAGTCCATGTATTCTCTATCCCTACAACTTTTGTGAGAGCTGGGAGATGGTCTGTTTTCTTCATTCCTTCATGCCCCAATCTAGAACAGTGCTGCCCATGTAGAAGAGTTCAAAGGAATGAATTAGTGAATATTCACAATGAAACTCTTATGTAGGGTCTTTGAAAGCACAAATGGAATCTCTTTGGTGTTACTGCATCTCCTAAATATTGAATTGGGCATCCTAACACTTGAAAGCCTCTCATCAGCTAAGAGCTCCCAAGTATTATTTGCTTAAGTATATATGTATAGATTCAAAGGTAGACCTCGCAAGAATATATGAGTTTTGTAGCAAAGGTTGGGACTCTAGCCTGTTTTTTTTTATTTCGTACTCTTGTCTCTAATTCTGATTTACCTACAGTCAGAGCATTGATTTACTTTTTTTTAGTCTCTTCTCACTTTGTTCTTCATAAGCCCTTTGTTGGTTTTCTAAAAGTTATTGCCACTGAATTAGATTTTAATGGAGTTAATATATCAGTATGTTATTTAGGGTTTTAGTCTGTGATTAATCCTAGAAAAGCTGGGTGAGTGCTGTGTATTCTCCAGGTTGTGGCATTATTCATGTCAGATGCAAAAGGACAAATACAGAGCGGCAGGAAACAATGAGGCAGGGAAATGGGGAATCTGGGCTATGGTGCTAGAAGACAAGGGGTAGATTTTTTTCAGGGGAGCTCAGTTTTCAACTTGAGGGTCTCTGATGAAACAGGTAGATTTTAACCCTGTGGTAACTAGGATTATGATGTTATTTATTTCTGATCTATGTTTAATGATGAATTAACAGATTTACCTTTATAATCAACTATATTTTATGTTTAATCTAAGCAAGGGGCAGATCATTAGGTTATGATCCAAGACACACCGTTTATTTGTGCCTCTCTCTACTTGCTGGATGAAAAGGAGCTTAACCTTTATACCACTCCTATAAATAATAGGCAGGGCAGTTAAATCTGCTCCCTGATTTTTATAAATGCTATCGGATGTACATTAAACTCACTCTGCAGTATCTCTGTGTCCCGTTTCACTAGGTACTCCGCCTCCCTCTACTGCTTTCCTGTTTCACAGGCAGAGAACACCAACAGGAAATTTACCTGAATTCCCCTCTTAAACACAGGTGGCTACAAAAACTTGAGAATGGTTATATGGGCAATCCCCTCTACATTTTTCTGTATAAAAGATGGCCTGAGAAGTTGGAGATTCTGCCAGTCTAGGCTATGATGTCAGCATGTCTTCCTGGATACGTTTTATCTACCAAGCCCATGGCTGGCAATGTTATTTCCTCCTTCAGCATTTCGGGGTCCAGTGTGGGATAGCAGTGTTTTTTGTTTTGTTTCATATTGTTTTGTTTTTAGTTCAAGATACCTGGAGTTACAGGTCACATTTTTTTTTTTTTTTTTGCGGTACGCGGGCCTCTCACTGCTGTGGCCTCTCCTGTTGCGGAGCACAGGCTCTGGACGCGCAGGCCCAGCGGCCATGGCTCACGGGCCCAGCTGCTCCATGGCACGCGGGATCCTCCCAGACCGGGGCACGAACCCATGTCCCCTGCATCGGCAGGCGGACTCCCAACCACTGCACCACCAGGGAAGCCCCAGGTCACATTTTTTAACCAGCAAAAATACCCTGCAGTTCTAGGTTACTTTGACATAGGTAATTCCTCTGAGCTTAGATTTTACGCTTACTGTTCTCCAAATTAGCTCTCATACCCCACAGGTTTCTGCCTTTTGAGCTTTTAGAGTCTTAAATTTCTAATATAACCAGGGCACTAAAGTCCTTAGCTTATAAGGTCACAAACCGCTGTAGGACGGGGTGGGAGGGGATATGTGTGTATGTTAGTAGGGTTGGGGGGTGTTATAGTTAGTGAAATAAAGCCTTGAAGAATTGTCCTATGATGAGTAGAAGAAATGGTGCTGAGTATCAGCTACAAAGGCACCAGCTAATACCTGACTGAATCTGTGTCAGAACAGGACAAGATTTTGAAAAGGGAGGAGAATTGTAAAACATTATAGAAGGATAATGTTTGTTCCCTCATCTTTCTGTCTTTTTATGTGTATTCTTGAGCCATGTGAAGCAAAAATAAATAAAAATATTTAACCAGGGTTTCACGTACCATGTCCTATGTTTTTTTGCGGTTAGGTTTAACATTTGGAATCCTGTACAGCAAGTCTTTACCAATGTCATACATCTGTCAGCAACAAATACCTTATGAATTGCTTATGGGCATGAATGACAAACATTTTCATTTCATATAATCAGAGGGCTTGAAGGGAAACTCAGGTGTCATCAAAACTGTCTGCCTAGCTGTGTGCAAACATGACCATCCTTACAGAAAGCTGTGGACATATGAGTATCTGGACTGCTTTCAAAGGATGGGGACGTTTCTCCCTTGAATAAATCTTTCCTGCTGTTTAACAACCTTTACAATTGGGACGTGCCTTCTCATAAAGAACTTGCTTTTAAAATTGACCAGAGTTTTTCCGTTTTGCTGGAAGAAATAGACTACTTTGTATTGTTTGACCACATACTAATGCTTTTGCAGCAAAGGAATTCACTGTATGGTGACTGCACCACTGGTGTGGGAGATATTTCTTCCGTGCAGTGGTCTCGTCCCTCCTCTAACCTCGACAATTTCCAATAGGATTGTCCCAGAGATACTGTTCCTGTTCCCTTCTGGGTTACAGTACATCACACTAGAGGGCAGTCACACCCCAGTTTGGGAGTCCATTTTACATCTCCCCCACACACAACCTTTTCTTGTCCAAAATAATATGGAATAAAACATGCAAATAAAATCTGTTCATTTTGTACAGGGTTCATTCAGAAAACCTGGTATACAATTAGAGCTGGTTAGGAAAAAAATATGTTAAACGATATTGAAAACTCACACATTGTGGGGGTTTTCTGGGGGGTGGGGATCTTCTGGTTTGTTTCTTTGTTTGTTACTGTTTTTCAGATTTAATTTAATTACAAAAGGAAATTTCTTGGGCTAAAAATCTAAGCTTATGTGAGAAGGTAAAAGTGTATTTCTGAGAAAAGAAAATTCAGCCATGCCAGTTGCTTATGTTTTCTCAAATCCTGTGCTTCTTCCAGCAGATTGGCTATGCTTTTATGCAACATTAACCTGGATTTTCTAGACAGAGACCATCAGATGCAGGCTCAGAGCCCTATGTGAATCGCCCATTAACAGTGAGTAGAATGATTGAAAGGAAAACAAAACCAAAGCAAAAGCTCCTGATACAGTAAAGACCCCTTTTCATTGTGCTTGTGTAAATCTGGAGATCTGCTGAGGATTTAGAGGGAGACAAATTCAGTTTCTGTAAAATATTCTTGGTCAGCTAATCCAGAACCCCAGAATACCCTACTAAGTGGAAACCATCTGAGAGAAATTGTGTGAGAAATGGCCCTACTCTGATTCCACTAATTCATTTTACATATAAAGTAATAAAAAGGTAAAATGTTTTTATCAAAACAGACTTGGCAAACATTTAACTTGATGTTACAGGAATGTTATTTTTTCCCTCTCACAGTTCACAGCCCTAGGCTGTGGAATTCATAGGCACTATGCTCTCATTTTTAAAAAAACATGTAATCACATTTTAAAGGTTACTACAGAGAAAGCTGAGGCAGCATCCTAAAGAGCAGCGTGAACTCACGAGCAAATATGAAGAATGTTACTCAGCCTGCATGTGAAAATGCTTAATGCATTATTTATAGATGTTGTTTTACCACGGAGATCAAGGTCATGCATTGGACTCCCAGGCAATGGGTTAAGTCTTGAGAGACCATTCTGATAATCCTGGCTGACAGTTTCTTGGATAGAGTTGGTGAACTTTGAGTAGATGTATTTTCCAACTTGGAAGGAACAGTGAAAACTTTTTTTTAATTAGCTAGCTACTCATTTATCCAACTTGATCACAACTCATTAATTTTGATCAGAAACGGTGCGTGGGGTTGGGGGGTGTTGCTATGTTCACATTTTCTCTCCCTAAATTCTATGAATCATTCTACTGAGAGAAATACGCAATTAACCTTGCCTTCTGCCCTTTGCCAAAGTTGTTTCCACATATTCCAGTGTCCAGAGTAAAGCAGACTCAATGATAGTGTGACTTATAAGAAAATACTGGAATCCTAGGGCATTTACTTTAAAATTTCCAATGGAAAATTACTTCTAAATATCTCTAAATGCTTATATATATACATACATATATATATATATATATATATATATATATATATATATATATATATGTAAAATATTGCAGAATTCCTTACCTTTAAGTGGTTACCTATACTGGGCCATTTTGTTATATGTGTGTCCCTTGTATTCTCCTGTATTATACAAAAGATGTAGACCTGCTTGTTCAAGTAATCTTGAGACATGGTATTGAGGTCCTGACCTCTTCTAGCATTAAACAGGCAGTGGCATATGGTGGGAAGATTAGGGGGAGTGAGCCACCCTAGTGCAGGCAATAAGGGGGTAACATTGTCTGCAGAAAATTTAAAAACAATAGGAAATCTTACTAAAAATAGTTCTGTTTTTATTATCATCACGCACCAGCAATTCTAAACAACGTCAGTAATAAAATAACCCTATGTGCCAAGCAGGTCCTTCCTTCTCGCTGTCTCCCCTAGAAGGATGCCGAAAAAGGGAAAATTCTTGATGCCATCATATAAGCACAATGTAAAACAAAATAAAACAAAAGCAAAAGAGTTCTCTCATTCTTCCTTTTAATAATCTTTCCCTGTTCTAGTATCCTCTATTTCCTTCAATTTTGATTTGAGGCTTTCACGTATTATTCTTGTGAAAATGAAGGATTTTCTGGCAATTATTACTTTCCATGAATACTGAACATTTTTAGATTGATCTGGGCTTTCCTTGAAATCTTTACTCCTTTCTATCTTTCCCTGCATCTGGGAGCAGTAGATCAGACATCAGTCAAAATAACAGAAATCCTTCATTTTAACAAAATACAACAAAGTCAAAACATTCAGGAGGAAGTGTCCCTATTGAATAGACAATAGAAATCAGGATAATAAAAGGTGGCAAAGGGCCTTCTGTGAGAGGACAACTGGCAAGAACTTATCACCAAAGCCCATGGGAATCAGGATGGTGCTAAGCAGGCATCTCAGGACATCTCTGTTTTGAGTAAACACCTCTACATCGAGATGTTTCCAGACCAATTAAAAAGATCAGTGATTGAATTTATAGTAAAACCAGTGTATGAATGGAAAGCAGTGTTGCAATCATTCGTGCATCCTGGAGAGGTATGTGGATAAGATCCACTATTAGAAGCATAGATTTTAAAGTTAGAAAATCTAGAGTTTTAGTCCTGGCCCCACTGCTTATGAAATGTATGACATTGCTTAGGTTTCTCTTTAAGACTTGGTTTTCTCACCTCCTAAATTGGTATAAAAATAGTATAATAATAATTATATACTATGGGGTCACCATTAGGTTTAAATGATATGATGTAAGTAAAATGTTCCATTCTCGGCACAGAGAAAACTTTCTATTCTTCTCAGTTATTTGATTCCATATAGAATTTTATATGCATAGTGGGTGATAGAATAATATTTCTCTTTGGCCTAGACTAGCTACCAATAAAGTCAGTCGTGAGTTCGTAAGGCTTTAAGCAAATGATCACTCCAGCTCCTCATCTTATCCTTCTATATTTACTTACTTTGTCACACATCAGTCCCAATTATTTAGTCCAGCTCTAGTTATTTAGAAGACATACCAGGCCCTCTCACCAGTGTATAAATAATACTATACTCCTAACATGGGTGGTGAATTTTCACCAGAAAAAGATCAGTATGGACTAAAGTAAGAGAAGCTCCTTTGAGAGGGAAGCACTTTGAGGTCAGTCTCTCAGAATAGATTGGGTTTGAAGAGAGGGGAGCAGAAAGATGGTTCTACTCAGGGTTAGAGGAAGAGTGTGAGCAAAGAAATGGAGGGAGGGAGAGACTGTGCACCAAGTGAGAAGGGAACCAGCATCCTTGGTGTGGGGAGATGTGTCATCACATAAATCAGGTTGGCTAGGGAGGCAAGGCTGATCACACAGACCCTTTATTGCTGGACAGAATGCTATTGACTTAAAGCAGGAAGCCACTTGGGATTTGAAATTCATATTTTGGGCTGAGATGCAGTGTGGGAACTGAGGCTAGAGTTGGAGCTAGAAGTTCTGGTTAGGGTTGGCAACTGCAGCTGTGGTTGGGGTTAGGTTTGGGGGCCACTCATGCATAAAAGTGAAAATATATACGTGGATGAATGCATAAATTTCAGAGGATGCAAAGCCCTTGAAGCTAAGCAATGGATTTCTGTTTAAGAACCTCTCTCTCTCTCTCTTTATATATGTATATGTATATATATGTATATATGTATGTGTATATATATATGTATTTATGTGTATATGTGTATGTATATATGTATTTATGTGTCTATATAGATATAAACATATGAATACAATATATGTATACATATAGGCAAAGCAGTGACTGATCCTATTAGAGCTGTCTATTTGTGTGCTAAACTGAATGATAAAAAATAACTAACATTTATTAAGTTCAGGCACAGTGCTAAACACTTCATGTAAGTTATCTAATTTAATTTAAATCTAATGGAAATGGAAAAGAGCGATTACAGTTGGGGTGAAAAGGAGACTGGGATCAAGGAAACCAGCTAACTAGCTGTTGCCAAAATCCACATTTGAATTGATGAAGCTCTGGAGTATGGTAAATAGAAGTAGGAAAGAAAAGGAAGAGGAAAACATGAAAAATATTAGAAAGGGAGACATGATATCACTTTGAAAGAGACCAGGTGGAAGGGTTTTTAGAGAAGAAACATTGGAAGATGTTTGTAAATTTAATAACTTGGGGAGCTACCAGAACAAGAGAGCTGATGAAATGTTTGTAAACTGCATGTAGTTATTAATGTGAGGTGTTATTATATTATTTTACCCACCCGTGCGGTTCTGAGAAAAGCATACTTGACTTCCTGCTACACATTATCCTCTGCTGTGTGATCTGCCTTAGATAATATCCTTCCAGCCCTTCTCCGACTTTGTCTTCCTCTTGTTTTCAAGCAAAGGAGAGAGAAAACCCAGCTACAGACTGACTTGCTTCAATGATATCAAACCCCATGACTGTCTCTTTTCCCATCAGGACATGGTTACCCTATTTTAAATCACCATTGAAACAAAATAGACTAGGCTGTAGAAAAAGCGATGTCCTCAGAAAAACATTTCACTGTATCATTTTTTGAGGCCAACATTGTAATAAGTGGTTTGATGAAATCAAGAAATATTAACAAGTCCAAACTGAGATAATGAAATTATGATTTATTTTTGTTCAAATCTTCCATTCTCCCTTCTTGTTATTCCTCAACTGGGATTCTCAGATAGAAACATCATGGCATTGCTACACTTTGCAGAATAAGACTGACATTTAACTAAAGGAGATAGTACATGTGTAGAATTCAGGGATGATGTAGGGGTGGGAATGATTTTTCCTAATGTGGTGATTTTTGAGGGAGAAAGCTAACTGTTTTAGTGAGTCAACTATGTGTCAGGTGTCATATGAAAGAATAGTCCTTTGGTACATAAAAGACATCACGGATCCCTTTGGCCTTTTTATCCTAGTTTTTCATTCACTACAAGTTCAATTCATATTTTAGAACTATCAATAGAAGAGTTTTAGAAAATATGGCTAGGGAAAATTCAAGACCATGTCTTAATTGTTCTCTCACTAGTATCAATTCATATTTGAACAGTTGCATACTACTTGCAGAATTTATGTTCTGTGCAGCAAACGGGGAAGTTTAAACAATTTGAAATGGCTAGATTTATACTGGAAGGTAATAAAATCTAGGCATCCAGGTACATAGCATTTTTATTGTAATTTGTTAATGGGTTTATGAAAACTTAAATGTTCTGGAGATTTGGGGATTCTCAAAGTGTTAGGGATTAAGCCAGAGTTTCCTCAATCTAATGAAAATAGGGTGGTCAGGATGAAATTCAAGAAGAAATGAAGAAGGTGATTTGAGCAGAGAATTGAGGGAAATGAGGGACGAGTCATGGGAACATTTGAGGGAAGAAGATGCCAGCCAGAGGGAATCTCCAGAGGAAGGTCCTAAAAACAGAAATATGTCTGGATGTTTGAAGAAGGACAAGGAAGCTGACATAGAGTGAATGATGCTAGAGTAACAAGCAATGAAGTCAAAGGGTGGGAGTGAGATAGTGTGTTGGAGTATGCCATTGTGAGAAATCATAAGCATGTTGGCTTTTATTTTGGAGGAAATTTTCTGCTAAAACCCACTGCAAATAAGTTACCAAAATCATGTCATTCACATCCTTAGACTTAGTTCTGTAGCAGAGATGATACTTCTTTTCATAAAGAGCTAGATAATAAATATTTTAGGTTCATGGGCCATGTGTTATCTGTGGTAACTCAACTTCACTACTGTAACAAAAAAGCAGCCATAGGCAATACACATAAAATGAGAGTAAATAAAATTTTATTTACAAAAGCAGGCAAGCAGCCCACAGGCTAGTTTGCTAATCTGTAGCCTAGAGGGTTAGTCTGATTTCTTTATATTTCTTCCAGGAAAGTTAATCTAAGGGGAAATGTAGAAGAAACTAACATTGATTGACTATTATGTACCAGAATGTGTCCTAGGCTTTATATATACACACAGTTATCTATTCCCATTCCTGTTATTAGAGACTTGTCCAAGACAGTTTTATCTCCCAGGAAAATAACTTCAATATCCTCGTCCCTAATTCTGCTTTGCTTGTACACTTCCTCAATTCATTCTGCCAGAATGGTTTTTAAAAACATAGTCATGCCAAATTTTTTTCTACTAATGTTGAACATACAAGATCACTCTGGCAGACTGAATTGAGGAGGTGTACAGGCAAAGCACATCAAGGACAAGGTTATTAAAGTGATTTTTATGCCAAATGTTTAAAGAAAGAATAACACTGATTGTATACAATCTCTTCCAGAAGACAGAAGAGAAGGGGTCAGTACCCAGTTCATGGTATAAGATCCACATTACTCTGATATCAAAACCAGACAGAGACAGTAAACGTAGGAAAACTACAGAACAATACCCCACATTAGCATAGACAGAAATTATTAACAAAATATTAGCAAATTGAATGTAATAATATGTAAAAAGAATAATACACTAATATCAAGTGGAGCTTACTTCAAGAATGCAAGGATGTATCAGTATTTTAAAAATCATACAAAGTAACCTACAAATTAAGATTCAAAAGAAGCAAAAGCACTTGATCATATCAATAGATGCAGAAAGAGCATTTTACAGAACTTAACACCCATTCATTATACAATCTCTCAGTAAATTTGGAATGGAAGAAAACATCTTCAATCCAATAAAAAGCATCTACAAAAACCCTACAGCTAACATCACACTTAATGGTTGAAGAATGAATGCTTTCTTCCTTAGATAGGGAACAAGTTAAGGATGTCTATTCCCCCCACTCATATTGATCATAAAACTGGAATCCTAGCCAATACAACAAGGCAATAAAATAAAATAAAATGTATGTTGATCAGAAAGAAGTTTTCTGTCACTATTTGAAGATGACAATCATATTTCCATATTCTAGCAATGCACAGTTATAAACTGATATTAAAATATTATTCAGAATAGCTTTCAAGAAAGTGAAATACTTAGGTATAAATCTAATAAAATGTGCATAGGATCTGTATAGTAAAAACTACACAACAATGATGAAGAAAATCAAAGACCTAAATAAATTGAGAAAAGTAATATAGTCAGGGGTTGAAAGACTCAACGTGATACAGATGATAATACGTCTCAAGTGGATCTATAGGTTTAATGCAATTGTTAACACAATCCCAACAGGATTTTTTGAAGATATACATAAACTGATTCTAAAATGAAGATGGAGAGGCAAAGGAAATAGGATAGCTAAAGCAATTTTGGAAAAGGAGAATAATGTTGGAGAAATCACAGAACACAATGTTAAGACATTTATGGCTACAGTAACCAAAACTGTGGTACTAGCAGAGGGATAGACAGGTAGATCAATGGAACGGAACAAATTAATACAAATAGCTACAGCTGATTTTCAACAAGGAAGGACCGATCTTCACCCAGTCTGCCTTATGACAGTGAATCGAATCTTCGTCCTTTAAGTTGATCACAGTATAAGAGCCTGATATTAAGTTTTTGATTATCAAGGCACCCATTCCAAAAGATATCCATCTTGAATAAACATATTGCCATCTGTGTGACACAGCTACTAATAAAACAACCAGATAAGGAACTAGGCTGCCTCCACCCACGAAGTTCTCCTTTCAGAAAACGCTGGGTGTCCTAAATAACTGACTGCTCAAGTGACCCTGCCCCCACTCTCCCACACCCTAATTCCTTCTCGTCTGCTTCAAATTAGCCAATAATTAATGACTTTGAGAAACCCCAGACTTCCCAGCCTCACACCCTAATTAAGGCAGAGCCTCAGGTTCACAATCTCTCTCTGCCCATGAGATCACTGTATGACCCTTGAGCATGTCTGTACCCTCCAGAACCTGTGAGTAATAAAGATTGTTCCTCAAAGTTCCCTGAAGAATTTTTGCAGAAGTGCTTCTTGTGATCATAACAACAATATTGGCCCCAATAGGGGAAATGTCTGTGGGGACTCAACTATGAGCAATATGGGCCCAGGCGTTCCTAGCCAAGGGCATTACCATCCACAGGCTGAGACTGACGTACCACTGGTCAAGCCCCAAACTAGAGTCATCCTTGATTTTGCTCTTTCTCTCACACCTTTGCCTAATTTGTTAGAAAACCCTGTCAAAGCATATCCAGGCTCTATTCCTCACGTCCTTTGCTGTTAGCACCACAGTCTGGAGCATCATCAACTCTTATCTAAACTGTTGTCATAGAAACTGGCCTCAATACTTCTACACTTTCCCACTCTATAGTCTATAATCCATACAGTTGCCAAAAGAGTTAGACAGTTAAGACATTGTATCAATCCTTGACTCAAAGTCTTCAAATGGCTTTTCATCTCACTAAGAGTATAAACCAAAATCATGATCATGGGGTTAAAAAGTCCTGCACGATCTGATCTGACTCCACTCTCACTCTGCTCTCAAATCCTCTCTCTCTCTCTCTCTCTCTTACTGACTCTTCTCCAGTCCCACTGCATTTCTCGATGTTTCTTGAACATGCCAGTTATATTCTAGCCTCACAGTTTTTGCACTTGCTGTTTCTGGTGCTAGAAACTGTCTTTTCCCAGATCTCAAAAAAAAAAAATTATTCCCTTAACTTCCTTCAGGTCTCTGCTAATATGGTATCATAGCAGAGAGACCTTTCCTAACCACCTTATATAAAAAAACAACCTGCCCATCCCTGGCATTCCTAACTTCTCCTACCTGCTTTATCTTTTCCTTTCTTCTTGATATATACAACCTGCTAATGAATTCTATTTTTTCTCCTTTATTAAATTATTCCATAAGTAGAACTTAACTTTCATGATGGCAGAGATTTTGTCTGTTTTGTTTGTTTATTGCTATATCTCCAAAATCTAGTACAGTTCCTGCCATACCATAGGTACTCAATACATAAATGTTTAATGAATAAATTGTATAGCCTTGATGTAATTCAGAATCTATAAATATACTCGATAAACAATGAAGCTCTGCTTTCTGTGAATATGTTTGAAAGTACTTTTAATAAACAATTTAGGTTGCATAAAGTATTGCTATTATTGTTCCTTTGATGTCTTTAACACAAGCCAATATTTTTTTGTCCATTCCTCCAAAGTTCTTTCTGGAGTAAATTCTTTATGAAACTCTGTAATTCATTGTTCATCATTTTATCTTCTATGATTTACCATTATTACACTTAGAGACTAGATTCCATGCTCAATGGGCCATCTATTTCTTTCTTAGTCTTTTTTCAAAAATTATTAAATGCTACTTCTGGTTGTGTGCTGGTTTTTGCCATGTGTTCCAACTAGCCAGTTTTAATACAAGTGTACATAATTCAAGGAGAAATGTTTTAGAATTTTTTCCAATGTTTTGGATTTTTTCCCATTTAAATATCTTTATTATAACTTTGACAAGATCATGTAGATCTTGACAAGATCATGCATTTCTATTTTAAGAAGAAGTTGCCAAATATTTACTCCAAATACCTCTTTCCTTTTTAATAAATTCAAAGACAAATATAAAATTTAAGGTCATAATTGACAATTATTATAAAGAACTTGTGTCTGGAATCTTATAAACAGACTGGATAGTCTTTGACTTTTTATATGGCAGATCAAAATAAGCAAAGGGCTCAGACTACCTAAATAAGTTTATATAATATAAGATCCATGATATGATTCTTCTCTTCATAATGATAATGAGAGTACTACAATAAACAAAATAAGACAAAACAAAAAATAAGCATGTTAGCTTCATGATACCTAATGCGGTAGGAAATTACTATCAGCAAAACTGCTTCTTAAGCAAAGAAACATAGTGTTTACCCTTAAGTTGTCTACAATCTAGGTCATAGGAGAAGCCAAACCCACAGCTCCCACCGCTTGACAACAGATGAAAGAGAGACAAATTATTACTGAGTTTTGGGTTCCAAAGCCTCTTAGGGACATTGGGAACTTGCAGGGAATCCAGAGAAGAGCCACAGAGATGATTAGAGAGTGTAAAATGGAACCTTTGAGGATAGGTTAAAAGAATTGGGATTATTTAGTTTGGAAACAAGGTTATTTAAAAAGTGGTTTCATAATAGCTTTATGTTAGCTAATTGACGGTGGTGACTAACTATTCTCCAGCATGAGAAGAAATGGGCAAAATATGCTACCTGAGAGATTTGGGTTAAACATACAGTAAGGCGGAGGTTTCAAAGACTAAAGATAGAATGGATAGTCAAAGTATGGTACTATGTTTTCTTTTTGGTTTATTTAATTTTTTAAAATAGAGAAGAGATTCATATAGCTAACGTGCAGAGAGTGAAAATAAGTCACTTCTTTTAAGGCTCAAACACTGGATGACTTCTCAAAACATCTTACAGGTATGTGACCCTTGGACCTTACACAGCATTTGCTGAGTTTTACAATAAGTTTAGTGACAATTTTGAACAGAACATCCTGCACCTTATCCTCTCATCTTTAATTTTTTTTTTTTTTTTTTTTTTTTGCGGTACGCGGGCCTCTCCCGTTGTGGAGCACAGGCTCTGGACGCGCAGACTCAGCGGCCATGGCTTACGGGCCCAGCCGCTCCGCGGCACGTGGGATCTTCCCGGACCGGGGCACGAACCCGTGTCCCCTGCATCGGCAGGCGGACTCTCAACCACTGCGCCACCAGGGAAGCCCTCATCTTTAATTTTTATATGACACTAATTATCTCTACAGAGTGAAATTTTAAGTGCTTGGTACTTTGTATCCACTTACAATGAGGCACACCAAACTATCCCAAAGGAATGCACTGTTCGTTTTCCTTAGGAAGTATTTCACAGTTCATTGGTAGATAATGTACAATCTTCTGGCATATGAAACCAGATTGACAATAAAAATTACTTCCTCACGGATAACAATTTACCCTACATTTAGTATCTCCAAAAAGATTTTTAGAAAAAAACCCGGAAGTAATCAGGCTGAATTTCACTTTTTTACTTCTTAGATACTCATCAAAATAAAAGGAATAGTTAATGCAATGATTATGAAAATAAATTTTTTCAGTCCAAAGGCAATAATTCAATTGAAAACTCATAAAAAGGGATACTGTGACACAATTCATCTGTCTCGAAGCTTGAATAATGTTTGATTTGTTCCAAACCAAATTTTAAATAGCCTAATAAGCAAACCCCAATTTATTTTAAAACCCAAGTCTCATTGTTTGCCGTTTCAGTGGGTTTTCTTCTTGGCAACAAAGAGCCGGAAGTCTTAATAAAGTTGGGAACTTACTTAAATGCAGTGATGAAGAAATTGGGCCAATGCTTAGGAAAACTGTTTGCCAAGAAATGTTGGAACAATCACATTTTAAGTATTGTTCCATTTAAGAGGTGGAATTAAACTTCTGTGGAGCAAAACTGCCGTATACACCTTATCACTGGAGTGTGCTTTGCACAGTTTTAAATGGAATTAGGGTTTTCTCATTAATGAAACAAATAAATCTGAATTTATTTCCTGAAAAGACAAGATATGAATTCCAGTAAGAGTGTTTTAAAACACTTTTATATACTTACCTACATTACAGTATTTCAGAGTAATAGGAAAACTGGCCATCAAACGTATCTTCATTAATTTCACACTGTGAGCATATAAATAAATAGCTAAGCTCAGGGCAGATTTTCTAAGTCTTTCAACCCCATCCATTTACGTATTCTTTTAGCTTCATTTACTGTGATGTTGGAACCATTTATTTGACCACCTTTTTGGTACATGGATCAGTGCATGTTAGAGAGAAAATTGTTTTTCATTGCATGAAATTGCTTACAATTAAGCTGGAAGAGAATTCTTAGAAAGAAGAAAAGAAAATGAAGCACCCTCACTCTACTGTTACCTGCTTCATATTCTTATATATTTCATATATCTTATTCTTGGATGTAAAGAAAAAGGTCACTCAGTATTAGGAGAATGAAATTGTCATGGTGGTGATGGGATAGATGATACTCTGAGATGGAAAGTAACTGACTTCTATACTTCTGTTTACAACCTTCTTTTCTGTAGCTTCTGGTTGCCAAATTGCAAAAAGTATATTTCTGAGAAAATCGGAAGTTTTCTTCAACAATACAGATCAAAATGTGAGACGTGATACATTCTGGATGGACACCTGCAGTGAAAATAACCCATTTAAAGACATTTTACTCTACATTAGTTGGAATACAAAATAAAAAGGCCATCTTGATAAAATTATAATCACTAGCTTTTTACCTCTGAAGTTTTCAGAGATATGCTCTCCCACTAAGGCTCTATTTAGGCAGAAATTAAATTTCCACCCTTATCAGCTGTGCAGGCTTCGGTGGAGTCATGCCCACAGAGCTTAATCCAGACAGCAGTGTTTTGTCATCCACAAATCTCTTCTATTCTAATCTTTGGGTGTGTTTAGAAATATGAATGTGGCATTTTCATAGGCCTGGCTGCAAATTGGAGGCATACCATGCCGCAGAAAATATGAGCTCATGGAGAGGGGGAAAAGAGCTTAGGTATTTTATTCTTCTTATTATTATTTTTTGTGGTACACGGGCCTCTCACTGTTGTGGCCTCTCCCGTTGCGGAGCACAGGCTCCGGATGCACAGGCTCAGTGACCATGGCTCACGGGCCCAGCCGCTCCACGGCATGTGGGATCTTCCCAGATCAGGACACGAACCCCTGTCCCCTGCAACGGCAGGCAGACTCTCAACCACTGCACCACCAGGGAAGCCCAGGTATTTTATTCTAAATTGACAAATAGGATGTTTCTGATCTCAAAGGAACTCTTTGGCTCACTACTGAATTACTATTTTTAAAAATGTATAACTGAGACCCAAATTCAGATCTCTTAGGAAATAGAACTTCAGTATACTTTCTACTATTCACAGTAAGAATTAGCACCACTGAATTAAATGTAATGCAAAATGAACTAAATAAAAAAGCCTCTATCCTTGGGAAACTTACGATGAAGGACATTGATTCAGAAAGAAACACAGAGGATAGGATGTCACTTGTTATGTAGATACTCAAGGGAGAGAGCAAGTTGCAGTAATGTGTTTAGACTGAAAGGTTCCTGAGAAATTACCAAATATTCTTTTGATAGGATTTGATTTGGAAGTAATTCAGGTGATACCTAGATGTACAAGAATAGGAATTTAATGCACAGAGGAGAGTGGGGCATTGCAGGATTATGGTGGAAACAGAAAGGAAGCTTGGAAGATGTACATCAAGGACTGGAAAATGAGTAAGGGGAAGAGAATGGACGAGCACATAATAGACAAAAAAGTATCCAGGCTTCTTCACTCTCTCTCTTAAAATAATGCTCATATTATGTATTTAACAAATGTTCAAAGGAGAAGTACAAGGTGGTCATAGACATGTGCTAAAATGTTTAAGAGCAAGTCCTGATGGGAAGGTTAGAAGTAAAACTTTCATGCTTTCATTAAAATCACTTGGGTGCAAAAGTACCTTTTAACCACCATCATCTCCTGGCTGTTTTTGATTTCTCAATACACTTGGCATTAGCACATTACAATATCATGAATCTTTTCAGAAGAGTAGTGTTTGTGGGCATCCAAGGAAGTGTATGTGAGACACACACACACACACACAGTCTAAGAGATCCTTCTAAGTCTATGTCACCTTCAACCTCTATTTTTAATTTTTTTGGAGTAACTATGTTACTTATTTTATTGTTGTATATGAATTGAGTTATGATGATGTAAAAATATATTTATAAGGATGGTGTGAGTAGAGTTGTATGTAAAAATCTTGAAAATAATTTATTTGGGAATATGGTGGTTATAACACATCAAGCCTTTTCAAATGCATTTATTTTATTCTATTTTTAAAGATTGCTTGTTATATTATATTACATTCTTTAGGTAAGTTTGTAAAAACTTTTATAATGAAATAAGTGCATTTTAGTGGTTGTTGATGGGTGATAATGATCTAATAAGCTTTGTCTATTTCATACTTTTTCTATCTATTTAATATCATTTATAACCATTCATTCTAGAGATTCAGAAAGAGTAATGAACCATTAAGGTAACCTGTCCCTTTCTGCTTTCTCTATACCCAATACATGTATTTTGTTCATTCTTGGTTTCAATAACTTTAGTTTTGGTTCATCTGTCATATTCTGTGGGAAAGTAGTCCACACACTGTTGGTTCTCAATATCTAGATAATTTATTTTCTAATAACATTAGAAATTAGCCCTTAATATTTATAACAAAATATGTTGGTTGAAGTTTGTACAAAATATTCTCAATGGGAATAAATGTATAGTAAATTTTGGATTTATATTTCTGAGCACCTGCAAAATACATGGAAATATGCTTTAAATTATTTCATTAACATGATATCTCATTGAGAGTTAGATCCTTAAAGCTCAATTTTATTAGGATATATTTGGTTTTTTACTCAGAGTATCATATCTCCTATCAATCACCTGGTGAGGTAAAAGTATAAAACATTACTTCAGGGACCGTCCATCATTCTGCCTTCTAAATCTCTCATTACATGTGTAGCACATTTGGATGGAGATATTGGCTTCTTGTTTTCACATGAGGGTCTGTGTATTTATTTGTATTTGTCCTATCTTTGACATCAAACATTAATCACTACAAGGGTCACTCTCTCGTGTTAAATAGCACAATTAGGGAACAGTTTCTTTTTCATACAAATGTAACTCACCTTAATACATTCTAAATGGAAACAAGCACACTGAACCAAAATAAATTTGGGACATTCCAGATGATTTATTGACTTACATGATGTTTTGCATTCTTTTTGGAAAGCAATTGTACTGTAGGGTTAAAAAGTTCTGCATCTACAGCAAGAGTCCCTAGGTCCCAATTCCATTCATGTGTCCTTTAGAAATCTAATGTGTCAAAGTTTCCTTATCTGTAAAGTGGAGCAAAAATTATTGTAGATCATAGAGTTTTTATAAGTGTTAAATGAGATAGTGCATGTAGAACACAGAGTATCTAGCTCATAGTTGGCATTCAGTAATTTTTTTTAATAATAATACATTGCTGGTAATAGGCTTGGAGCTGTGCCATGCAGATCCCCTTCAAGGAAGGACTTGTGGCCCCACTGCACTTGGCTGGCAGTGTCTGCTGATGTTGCTTCAGATGCAGAGAAATACCTCCTTGAAGCTCACATCTTTTGGGATGATATTGTCTTGCTTAGATGCATGGATTGACCAAAGACATGGAAAGGGTTGCAGAGCACTTTAAGGCATGTGAGTTTTCTACATTGTGATATAGTCATATTGAGCCCAGTGCTATGACATAGATTGCTATAGAATTATATAATATCATTTATCAACTATATAATCATCATTGTAAAATTAATTATGAAAAGAGGGGGAAAGCCCCATGTTATTCATGGTCTTTGTTGATTATATTTTACATTTTTCAAGTCTTTTGTGAATCAGAGTCACTTTTTGTTGATTAATGTTTGAAAAAATACTTTTATACACTTTGGTGAACTGAGCTGAAAATAATTTCTAGTTTTCCTGCCACTGATTTGCATTGGCAATTTTCAGTTGTTGTTCTAGACATGGCTTTTTAAATTGCTTTTAGATTGAATGACAGTATTAAAAAAGAGGCTAAGAATCAAGGGCCAAAATATTTGTGGTTCAATCTCAATCATGTGACCAATTTGTGTCTCCTTTTTCCCTAGCCTTTGCATTCTAGAAGAGAATGTGTAAAAAGGCTTTTCTAAATCTCTAGATCAATTTGTAATATGAATGAAGAGAAATGATTGTTAGCTACAAGCCTTCATTCATACATTTAAATATACTGTGTGCTTTTTTATAAGTGAATTTTGTTCTATTTTTTATGAACATCCATATCTATCAAGGTCAGGTTCATAGAAAATAGAGTTGTATCGTATCTAGAGTTTATGAATATTGTTTCAACAGAACTAATGCCTATGGATTCTGTTCATTTTTAGGAGTGCATTCTCACTCTTTAGTCCTTTTTACATTTAAAATGTAAACTAAGAAAGATCACAGTAATTCAGTTACCATGGGTAAAATTTGTGTGGCTGAAAAAGAATGAGCTTATTGGTAGCTTAAGAGACAAAACTGATCCAGGTTTTAATCACATAAGTCATTTCTCAGATGTGAAAACATATTTTAGAGACACTTGAACATCTTCCAGTTTCAAAGAGAAGCTGTGTGGGCAATGAGACATCCTGCCCATTAAATGTCATTTATCTTACTGTCCTTAAAAACTTTAACTCCGACCAAGATAGCAACATAGGTCATTCTTGACTTTGCTACCTCTCAAAGAAGAACAACTAAAACTATTCAAGAACAAGATACCACTGAGAGAATCCTAGAATGTTAGGGTGAGGCTGAAGCACCCTCCCCCCAGGCAGAGCAGAGACCAAGACAGACTGCATTAGAGGGTAAGAGAAGTAGCTACAAGTTGACCACATTACATCTCCCCAAGAGCAGCTCAGCACCCCATGGAGAGCTCTGCTAAAACTCCTGTTCCTCCTGTGGGAAAAGATAGCCTAGTGGGGACAACTAGCTCCCTCCACCAACATTGTGGGTCTCTTTGTGGGAGCCCCTACTCTGATCTGACCCTGTGGGGATTTCAGGGGCATTCTTAGGGCTCAATCACTGGGAATCTGACTGTGACAGAGAAGAAGGCAGGAATTTACAACAACCAAGCATACAGATCTTGAGAGACTGACTTCATACCTGCAGGGCCTAAGTAGTAATCCCAGCCAGCGGCTTTGCTCACGTACAGAACTAAGTTGGTGGTGCACTTTGACCAAGGAACTCAGGGGTTCTCAAAGAAGGGGTTTTGCCAACCCTAGAGCCTGGTTTGCCCACACCCAGGCAAAAAGCTGAGTCATAGCCCTGACTGCTGTGGAAAGTGTCTCCCAGGCACATCTGACCAGAGGTGTTGGCAGAGCACATGGAAGCTGTATAGTCCAGTAATGCTTGAGCCAAGAGGTAGGCAGGCAGGGTTGATCGCCTCCAGAGCAAAGCTAGTAACTGGAGTGGAGGGTTCTCATGCTACTCCAGGTGGAGGAATTAATTCATAGAACAGGCTGAGGATAGTGCCTGGCCTCTCCTAAACAGAGAGCCTGTTCAGAAAAGTGAGAGTTACCTGGAGCGACCCCTCCCCTTCCTGCCTGGGCAAGGGAATCTAAGATAAAGCCACACCTTCTGTGGCTCCCAGTCCCATCTGACCAAAAGGGCTGGCCAGAACACCTGGAAGCTGTGTTGCCCAGTGGCACTTGAGCTAAGAGAAGGTCAGGCAGAGCCAGAAGTTTGCAGAGCAAAGCCAGTGGACCTCTTTGGCCAGGGAATTTGGTGCGCAGGTTGGCTTGAGTTAACACAACAAACAAAGAGCTTTACAGGCTTTAGAGCTGCTTCTCACACTGCACCCAGGCAAGGAAATTAGTTTCCAGCTCTATTTATTACTGAATGTAGCCTTCAGCCTGCCTGACCAAGGAACCTAAAGAGCACAGAGGAAGCTGTGTAACCCATTCGACAGCTCTGCTTACAATGACACTTGAACAGAAAGCACAGCCTTAGGCTTTACTCATCTGCAGAGCAAAACCAAGGAGTCCACCGCACATTCTTGCCTAATTCAAGGCCTCAAACAATGAGCCGTATAGGCCTCGGGTCTTGTCCTGCTGTCCTATCAGGAAGGGAAACTAATTCATAGGTCCATTTACTAGTTAATCTAGGTCATCTAATAAACCTGACTAGAGAATCCAGGCAAGCATGAGGCCCATCCTACAGCCTCACTTGGATAGGGAACAAAGCCAGCAGTCTTATCCAACAGTTCTCAGTGCACACACCCCCATTCCCATACTCAAAGCTCAAACAGTTGCTTCACCCAAAATTAGACTACAATAGTAGGCCCCACCTGCCCAGGGATATTACCCTCAAACACACCCAGAAACCCAAACTGAGCTGACTGGTAAAGATCTGTCTCTGCCAAAGCAAACCTGTAAAATTTGGAAGAGGAACCATGTTACTCAAATGTGCAGATACCAACTTGAGGAAATAAAGATTAAAAAAAACAAAAACGAAAAAACAATGTGACACCACCAAAGGAAACTAATAAAGCCCTAATAAATGATCTTAAAGAAATGGAGATCTATGAATTGTCTCTCAAATAATTCAAAATAATTCTCTTAAAGAAGTTTAATGAACTACAAGAACACACAGACAACTAAATGAAATTAGGAAAATAATGCATGAAGAAAATGAGAAATATGACAAAGCAATAGAAACCATCAAAAAAATTCAGCAATCCTAGAGTTAGAAAACACAATAACTGAACTGAAGAATTTAGTAGCAAGTTTCAAAAGCAGACTCAACCAAGCGAAGGAAGAATTGGTGACCTGGAGGATAGAGCATTAAAATTATACAGTCAAAGGAACAATAACAATAAAAAGAGTGAAGAAAGTCTGTCAGACTTATGGAATACACTTAATAGAAACAATATTTGCATTATGGGAATTCCAGAAAGAGACTAAAGAAAGACGGAAGGAAAGAAAGAAAGAAACAAACAAAGGGAAAGAAAGAAAGGGAAAGAAAGAAAGAAAGGGAGAAAAGGAAGGAAGAAAGAAGGAAAGGAAGGAAGGAAGAAAGAAGGAAACAAAAAGAAAAGAAGGAAGGAAAGGAAGGAAGGAAGAAAGAAGGAAAGGGAAAGGAGAGAGAGAGGAAAGGAGAGAGAGAGAGAGGAAGGGAGGGAGGGAGGAAAGGAGGAAGGAAGGAAGGAAGGAAGGAAGAGACAAAGTATATTTAAAGCAATGGCTAAAAACTTTCCAAACCTGGGAGAAAAAATGAACATCCAGATCCATGAGGCCCAAAGGACCCCAAGTATGGTGAACCCAAATAGGGCTATATGGAAACACATTATAATGAAATTGTCATAAGACAAACACAAAGAAAGAATTTTAAAAGCATCAAGAGAAAAGAGAGAATTTACATACCTGGGAACTCCCTAAGATTATTGACGGATTTCTCAACACAAACATTTCAGGTCATTAGAAAATGGGATAACATATTTAAAATATTGAAGGGAAAACACTGTCGACCAAGAATACTATACCTGGGTAAGCTGTTCTTCATAAATAAAGGCGAGACAAAAACTTTCCTAAACAATCAAAAGCTGAGGGAGTTCATTACTGTAGAGCTGCCTTATAGGTAATGCTTAAGGGAGTTCTTTGAGTTGAAGTGAAAACATGTTAATTAACATCATAAAAACATAAAAAGTTAATGTAAAACTCACTGGTAATGGTAAATATATATTCAAAGTTAGATTCTGTAATTCAGCAATGGTGGTACACTGAAACTCTAGTTTAAAAATTTTTTTAATTAAGTTGTGAAAGTAGCCATAACTATAATAATCTATTACTAGTTCCACAATATAAAAATATGAAAACTGTAACAGCAATAACCTAAAATTTCAGGGACAGGAGAAAAAATGTGCAAAGTTTAGAAATTCTATTGAAATCATTATCAGCGTAAAGTAGGGTGCTATGATTTTAAGATTTTTTTTATGTTAGCCTCAAGCCTCATGGTAACCACAAGGGAAAGACCTGCCACAATTTATTAAAAAAAAAAATGGTAAAGAAGTCAAAGCTGATACCAAAAAGACAGAAAACATGGAAAAAACAGCATGATAAGAAACAAGGAGCAATGTATCTATAAAGCAACAAAAAAACAATGAACAGAATGGCAAAAATAAGTCCTTACATATTAATGATTGCTTTAAACAAAAATGGATTAAATTCTCTAATCATAAAACCTAGAATGGCTGAATGGATAAAAAAACAAGATCCAATGATATACTGCCTACAAGAGACTTGCTTTAGCCTTAAAGACGCACACAGGGATGAAAAAAAGACATTTCCAAACAAATGGTGACCCAAAACAAAACAAAAACAACCCCCCCTCCGAGAGTAGCTATACTCTTTGTCTCTCAGACAAAAGAGAATTTAAACTAAAAATGGTTTAGAGATAAAGAAGGTCATTACATAATGATAAAGGGGTCCAAAGGAGATGAAAACACTAACTCAAAAAGATATCTACACCCCCATTTTATAGCAGCATTACTTACAATTGCCAACCATGGGAAAAACCTAAGTGTCCTTTGATGGATGAATGGATAAAGAAGCTGTGAAATATATATACAATGGAATATTATTCAGCCATAAAAAATGAGGAAATCCTACCACTTGCAAAAACATGGATGGACCTTGAAGGCATTGTGCTAAGTGAAATAAGTCAGGAAGAGAAAGAAAAATACTGTATGATTTCACTATGTGTAGAATCTAAAATAACCAAACCAAAAAAAAAAAAAAAAGCCTCACAGAAAAAGTAATTAGACTTGTGTTTACCAGAGGTGAAGGATGTGGGGAGGAGGAGTTGGAGGAAGGTGGACAAAAGGTATAAACTTCCAGTTATAAGATAAGTAAGTACTGGAAATGTAACGTACAACATGATGACTATACCTAACACTGTCGAATTCTCATCACAAGAACTTTTCTTCTCTTTTTTCTTCTTTTTACGTTTCTTTTTATTGTATCTCTATTAGATGATGGATGTTATTTGAACCTATTGTAGTGATCATTTCACAATATATGTAAATCTAACAATTGTGCTGTATGCCTTAAACCTATACAGGGATGTATGTCAATTATTTCTCAATAAAATTGGAAAAAAATTACCCTTACCTTCTTTGGTTCACCTGTTAGTTTGACAGGGAACTGCAGGATGCTTTTGTGTGTGTGTTGTGCCCCCACCATCTGCCTTGTCTCAAACTAATGTGGCTAACTAAATGAAAAGGAAAATGTTATTCTGTCACTATGCTCTGCCCAGACCACTGCCAATGAAGAAAAAAATAATTTTTTGAAATTCAATTTGGGGAAGATTGGGATATTAATTTCTTGAGTTATCATTGTCATATTCATTGGATTTTTATATTCAACTTTTATTTCCTGCCATTTATTTATTTATTTATCCTGCTCTTTGTTTCATTTATGATCTAATCAATTCATTTTTTTAATTTCTAAATTTAAAGCATTACTCATCTGGATGGATACTGAAACTTCTGTATGTTAGAAGTGAAATACAGTAAATTCATATGCTAGACCTACTAGTACCATTTAGCTTAAAACTCTAGGAATATGAATAAATTGGTAGAATTTCTATTTATTGTGAGAGTATTCTTTGAGATAGATTCCTTTGTGATGAGTGGGAACCATAAATTAAGAATATTCATAAATAATCAATGATTTAAAATTTTGCCTTGGGAATTCCCTGGTGGTCCAGTGGTTAGGGCTCTGTACTTTCACTGCCGGGGGCCCGGGTTCGATCCCTGCTTGGGGAACTAAGACCCCACAAGATGTGTGACGGAGCCAAAAAAAAATTTTTTTTTTACCTCAAAAGTATTTTAAAATTACAAACTACAAATAGATTTGAAGAACGGCTAGTTTGCAAGCTGTTTGGATTTTTCGCGTGTTGGTGGGTGTGGGGATGTGGGTTTGGGTGTGCGCACACCTCTGGGGGTTATAGAGGGTGGGAAAGAAAGATGCGTCAGTTGCTCAAGCCAAAAAATAAATAAGCATGCTCTTCCCTTCTACATGGAGTGTTATGTTTGGGAACAATGAAAATCTATCACAACCAGGAAAACTAAGTAATTGCTTTAACCTGCTAAAGATCCCTTCTTACTCCTTAATCTATTTAAAACAAGAAGCTTCATTTCCACCTACTACAATATTCTTACAGGTGCAAATGGCAACAAATGCCACGAAGGCCCCTGGCAGTGTTTTCTAGGAAGCTAGGGAAAAAAACGGTGCTGAAATGAATCTGTGAATCCAAATATATCATATAATATCTGTTATAATTTATTTTTCTGAAGAAAGCTATAACTCATATATAATTCATTTGCAAAACACAGCATTGATTTTGTCCCTGACAAAACAAATATATCCCATAGGTAACCCACACACTTTGTGAACTTATTTCAGCAGATACTAAGACTTTTGTGACATTGCATGATGATGATTTCTGCCTTTCAATTTGTTATTATTATTTTTCTTTGAAAATAACATAACTCAGGCTATTTTTCTATATTTAAGTAGACATAACCTTCACAAATAGATCTCTAGGGTGGGAGTGGGAATAAAGTGCTTAATTGGTGGTAATTACCTATGAAACTTAGGATACTGAATATAGTCTTTATTAATACTTTCACAAAGAAAAATGTATGATTGTACTCACAATTCTGTAGCAATAGTCCTAAACTCTAGTTAGCATTACAATTACCTAGAGAGCTTATGACTATTTTAGACATATGCTCTTCACTATTTTCTAAAGATCTTAGATATTCCCCATTAAAAAATAAAGTGTTTTATGTTTCAGAATAGAAGTAGTATGGACAATTACTATATTTCACAAGTATGGAAACTTACTTAGGAACCCACTGTCTGTGGTGTTTGTAGACTCAGCTAGATACATTCAGTTATTCATTTGAAAAACATTCACTGATTGTGCTGCATACTATACAGGACCCAAAATTGTTTAAAAATAAATCAGTCTTTTCTTCAATGAGTAAACAAACTGGAAGTAGAAGAAAATAATGTGAACAAAACGTTATATTCCTATGCATTAAAAACTGTCATAGGAGTACTTCAGGAAAAGCAGTAGATTAGAGAGGGATCCCGTGAACCTCTCCTCTGAGCCCCAGATTTTTATAGATATATACAGCTGCTAGTGTGACATCTCCATTTGATGTCTAATAGACATTCTCACTCTTAACATGTAGAAAACTCAGCCCCTAATATTTTTCAAAACTACTCCTTCTCTAGTCTTCCTTAATTCAGTAAATATCAACTTCACCCAGTACAAAATATATGAAGTCATGTCAAGCTTCTTTCTTTCTCTCATATACCCCATCAATCCTGGCAAATCTTGTGGGTTCTACCTTATCCATTGCTGCAATTTTATTCCAACTCTCCATCATCTTTCACTTGAATGATTGCAATAGTCTCCTAACTAGTCTCCCATTTTCACCATTGATCCCCTTTATGTGTTTTCAGTACAGCAGCCAGGGTGAAGCTGTTAAGATGAAAGCCTTTAAAAATTTTTTTAATTTTTAAAATTTTTTATTTTTTGGCTGCATTGGGTCTAAGTTGCTGCATGCAGGCTTTCTCTAGTTGTGGCGAGCGGGGTCTACTCTTCGTTGTGGTGAGCGGGCTTCTCATTGCGGTGGCTTCTCTTGTTGCGGAGCATGGGCTCTAGGCACACGGGCTTCAGTAGTTGCAGCACGTGGGCTCAGTAGTAGTGGCACGCAGGTCCTAGAGCACATGGACTTCAGTAGTTGTGACGTGTGGCGTGTGGGCTCAGTAGTTGTGATGCACGGGCTCAGTAGTTGTGGCTTGTGGGCTCTAGAGCGCAGGCTCAGTAGTTGTGGCACATGGGCTTAGTTGCTCCACTGCATGTGGGATCTTCCCAGACCAGGGATTGAACCTGTGTCCCCTGCATTGGCAGGTGGATTCTCAACCACTGTGCCACCAGGGAAGCCCAAAATGAGAGTCTTTTAATGTCACTACTCAACTTGAAATTCTCCAGTGGCTTCCCATTTTTCTCTGAGTAAAAACCAAACAATGATACACGAGGACCTACAAAATATAGTTGCCCCTTTCTTCTTTGACCTCAAATCTTAATATTTTCCTTCTTGATCATTTGAGTGCAAACTCACTTACCTCCTTTCTGCTTCTCAAACTTTAAGTTGTGCTCCTGACTCAGGGCATCTGCTTGGAATGCTCTTCTGGTTAGCAGACATTTGATCCTGTCCCAAATATCCATGGTTCACGCCAAAACGCATTTTGTCCTATCCAAAATGTCCATGAGCATATTTGGTCCATGCCAAATAATTTTGGACAAGATCAAATATCAAAGACCTTTTGGCATGGTTCAAATGTCTTATGAACATTTTGGACAGGACCACATGTCCTGCAAGTCTTCCTCCAAATATCTGCAGGACTTCCTTTCCTTCAAATCTATGTTAACTGTCACCTCTTGGGAAGTGTTGCCTTAGATGTCCTTTCTGTATTAGTTAGGGTAAGCTAGCTACTGTAATACGTAGACTTAAACATGTATCCTGACCCAAATATAGTAGACATTTATTTCTCACAATGGTCCAAGGCAGGTGATCTTGGTGGGAAGAATTCTTGGTTGATGGAGTACTTTTCTTTATGTGATGATTCATTCTATCTTATGGGTCAACCATCCACTAGGGCCGGGGCCTGCCTGGTGGCCAAATGTGGCCCACAAATGTAATTTCTATTTTAGTACAGCCTCCTTGTAAAAATTTTTGTTTGTTTATTTTACATTTTAAGGAGTTGTGAGAGAAAAAGAAGAATATGCAAATGTACCTGGCTTATAAAACCTAAAATATTCAACGTTTAGCCCTTTACATAAAAAAATAAAATGTGCTAATCCCTAGTCAAGAGTCTAAACCGTAGATTAGAGCCAGATTAAATGTAAACATCTAAAAGTTTTAAAGTCACGTATTCTTTTTTTGACTAACCTTTTACAAATGAAAAGAAAAAAATCCTAGTCTGTGAGCCATACAAAAGGAGGTGGAGGGATGGATTTGGCCCAAAGCCATAGTTTGCTGGTGCCTATTCCTGGCCATTCACTCACTGTGGAGATGAAGTTATTTTCTACACTTCAATCTCAACAGACATAGTGGAGTTTCTTTTATTAGCAAGTATAAAAACTATCTAATACCCACAACTTATGTTAAAAGAGTGGGGTTTGTTAGTTAAGGGGAAGAGGAGAAAGATATTTATTCTCCAGTTTTTCTGTCGCTCTGACTGCTGTGCTATCCAGCTGTAGACCAGTGATCCATGGGACCCAAGAATTGTGGTATTCAAAGATCCCAGGAAGCCCTTGGTGATTTTTACTTGATATAAAGTTTTGCTTTAGTGGCCTGCAGGGGTAGCTATAGGGAAAATAATTATTGTGCAAGTCAGGACAATGAACTCAGTTAAAAGGGGACTTTCCCCAGGATGTCCTGATAAAGCCTAAGTTGTAAAGCACCTGTCACTTTAAATACATCTCTTTACTGTAGTGTCTGTATTCATGCCAGCAACATTCACTGTGAGTTGTAACACTTCCCTACATGTATGACTAGGATGATAAACATAACCTTGTGCTAATAGAATTTATTTACTTTGTGTTGAATTTCAGGCACACTAGCACACAGTGAAGATATAAAATTGTAACAAGCCAAGCCAGTGACTGTCATTGTTTTGAAAATAGGAGAAATGAAATTTTCCTGAGTGTTGGAGAAACAAACGATGGGGTGGGAAAAAAAGGATGTGGAAATTGCACTTGCCAAAATGAAAGTCATGAGGTGAAAGTTCCCTTTGTTCTCATGTAAATTGAGTTAATATCAGGTGATGTTTAACTTAACCATGAGGACATTGGAAAATAACTGGTCAAGTAGTATTAGGTCAATTCATACCAGTCCACATTTCCACTTTACTGTCTTATACAAGATGGAGACTGTTGGAATATCTGGGATTATAATTTAGTTAAACCAGCACAGGAAGCATGTTTCCAGTTCAATTCAACACATATTTGTTGAGGGCCTTCTATGTGACAGGCATGTTGCCAGTGAATATGAATTTAATAAATATATTACAACCCCTGTAATTAAGAACAGGTATGAGAGAATAGATAGATAATAGATAGATGTATAGATGGGTGAATAAAATGATTACTAGATAGATGGTAGATGATAGATATAGATAGATAGATAGATGACAGATAGATAGATAGATAGATAGATCTTCTATGTGATAACATTTGACATCGAGTGCTCCATAAAGACTTCCTTCACCTAATCCTACAACTGGGTTAACGTGAAATACTTCAACATATAAAATAAAAGATTAAAAGTACTCAGTAATATTTTTCCATAGATGATACAGATGTTTTTTTTAACGCTACTCCATATTTTTACAGCTACTTTGTAAATTTCAAGACTATCTCGCTTTTGGTACTACATACATTCACCCACTTACCTTTCTTGACAGTGTTTCAATAAGTAGAAGTGCTCCCACATTTGTGAATTAAAGGCAGTTTGCCACATTAGATTCCAGTAATATCAGAATAGGCTCATGAAATGTAATAAAAAACACATTTTGTATTAGTGTTTCATAGGACATATATATCTTCAGTTCATTTATTAAAGTAATTAGAGTGTGATATTTTTCCTATCTCTGCCTTTGGCCATTGAGTTTTTAAAATTCTTTGGGCAATCGTGTATTTGCACAGATTTAACATCTGCAAAGTATCTTTTAACCAATTTTTCGCTATTCACAGTACAATAATTAGCATATGCATGAAAATACATGGTTTGAACATCCATTTGTTAAAAAAGTGTCAAATATGTATCTTTTGTTTACTTGAAATGTCAAGGGGTTCTTGCAATGTATATCTTATTATAAATGTTTAATTTATATTACAGGTGCATTTTATTATACAGTATTAGAATACTTAGAAATGAATTCATTATGCAATACCACATGACTTGAATTAGCAGAATCCTTCTAGTAGCTTGTGTAAATGTTTTCTTCCAGCTGTGTGTTTTACTGTGGCAGGATTCGATGTGAGAATATATTTCACAATTATCAGTGAATTCAAAAGGGAAATGTGAGTCACATTACAGTGCAAAAATAAATATAAAAGAAAATTTTTAAAAACTTTGTTTTATTCCATCCTTTTGATAAGTATATGCCTAAACCACCCAATGAGATGATTTCCTTTTGGCTATTGTTATTTTATTTTCTTCTGCACAGGCTTCAGTAAGTCTTCAATGCAGTTTTCCAGTATATCAGGAATCTGTCCATCAGAGAGGCTTCAGGGTTTATGTGTGTGTGTCTGTGTTTCTAATTACTTTCTTGAATAGACTGCTGAAAGTTTCTCAGGACTTGAGGTTTAAAGGATGAGAAGAAACAAAAGAATGTAAACGTCTTGACATGGGAGAGGGAAGCTTGAATGCTTATGTACCTAGAAAGGAAAGAGCAGTTATTTATAGCAGGAGAAGTCAGTAGCATGACCCTAAATAATATACCCCCAGAAATCCATGCATAGAAATTTGTGTTTAATCTTCAGGACAATTAGTGACCATAACAGTGTCTTGCATAAAGGTTGAAAGGGCAGACAGCTCTGCAGCATCTTCACTATCTCTTATGAGCCAGATAGAAAAAGGAGAATTGAATAAGGGAATTGGGAGGAAAATGTGAAGTTTCTGTTTTCCTATAAAAATTTTTGGATACTAGCAAGACTGTGCATTAACACATACATTGTGGAGCATGGAAAATGGTGCTCCTGATAGAGGAGAAAACTGGGGAAAATGAGTGGACCAGGATGAAGTCTCTCTACTGAAATGTTACCAGTGTTGTCAGAAGTCATATCAAGCAGATTCCAGAAGCCATTTTTGTATAGGGATATAGGTCCCCAGTTTTTACAAATGAAGCCATAATATTAGTTGTGAGTCTGATTAGTGCTACCGGAAAAGGTAAGCTTGGGATGTTGTGTTAACACACAGAAAGACATCTTAGCAGGTGAGGTTGTCAATGAAGGTTTCCAGGAAGAGGCAAAGCCAGAACTCAGTAACAAAGAAAAAACTGGAGGGGGGAAGAGGGGAAGAGGAAGGGGGAGGGGCATGCAGGAGGCAGTAGGATGTCTCAAAGAGAGGAAGTTTCAGCCTGGACCATCTCACTTAGATCTGTCCTGAATCCTTTCACAATGGAGGAACAAAGAGAGAAAGAATGGAAAGGGTGGAGGGAGAGAGAAAGGAAAGAAGAAAGTTAAAGTAATAAGCAAATGCTTAGCAGACTTTATTAGTTCTTTTCCACAGAATGAATGGTATATTGAATATTTGAAGACAAAAAAATTAACACTTTCAGGACACCATTACTTTGAAATATATATTTTTTAATGTCAGAATGTTCAGCATTTCCCAGTCATCAATATGTGTGCCTGACGCTGAATTTACCCATCAGGAGATACAGATAACAAAATTATTTTCATGCCTTCAAGGAGGCGTGAAAGAAACTAGTGATTCCTCTAGTTTCATGAGGAATCACTACTTTAACTGGATGTTCAAAAAAATTTCCTCTTTTTAAAATCATTACTAACATAATCCTCCTTTCCAGTCCTCTGCCACAGTGGCAACTCCTTACGGAATGATGCAACAGAATTTGGCAGTAAAGAACCAGAATATTTTCAAACCACCAGTGATTGTTCTAGACTTCCCTCAGCCACTGCAGATGGCAGCCCAAAGAGTCTGAGAAACGTAAGCCTTTGACAGTGTAGTTCTTAGATGATGGTGCTTACAAGGGCTATGGATAATTTACAGAAATCTCCTTACGATTTCTGTGGCAAAATCACAGTCTCTTTATTCCAGTTCGTTCAGGTCAGCAAAAACATCAAAAAGCTCCTGTGATGAAGCTTCTCTAGGCACTGTTGTCCCAGAGGGGGTCGGGTGGCTTTCCTAAGACAGATGGAGTCCACTTTCAGCTCCTGAGATAAGGGTTTTGAATTGTAAACGTAAAAGAAGACTTTTTTTTTTTTTAACTGGAAGGGATAGTACAGATTATCTAATACAAACTCCTAATTTTGTAAGAAAAGAAATAGAGACTTAGAATTTTAAATGACTTAATATCATACAGTTCATGACAGAGTTTAGATTATAACCTACATCTTCCGACATTGGAAAGAATGTTCTTTCTTACCATGCCACACTACCTCAAGTTATTTAGTGCAGATTTGGGGAAAAGAAAAGAAACCTAATAAGTTTTAGAATTTATTTCTTTGGTTATGAGACAAGTTTGAGAAAAATAGTAATTGTGAATAAAACTTGATTCAACTATTTTAAACAGGTGCTTCCATTTGTAACAAGAAAAAAAGAACCTTTCTCTAGTCAATTAAACAGGAATATTATGTGAACAGAAATGGAAATTGGAGCATCATTCAGTCACCTCTCTCTCCCCATTCTCTGAAAAAGCTTTTGTTTCTAAGTAGAAATTAGCTAGAGAAAGGAGCCACTTTGCCTGAAGCATAGGGCTCCCATGTTATCAGACTTGCTGTGCTGCCTTCCTCTCTCCTCCTTTTCGAATCTGGAAGGTATAATTGTATTTTTCTATTGGAATCACATTCTTAATTATGCAGTTTTCCCTTTATTCCGAGAAGCTGAAGGATAGTCTCAGAAAAAGGCGAAGAGGAAGAAAGGGTGAAAGATGAAGAAAGCAAGAGAAAAAAAAAAAACAAGAAACATTTACTACCTTTTGCAAACTGCTAATCATGGTAAAAAAAAAAAAGCACAGAGGGCACAGGAGAATGTAATAAATTATGATGAAGCACAGAGAAATAAAAATATGCCAGACTATACTGTGTCTGGGGTATAGAAGGAAAAAGCTAAAGCAAGTAGACTGGAAAGAGTCATGGAAATGAAACTCAGGCAGGCATCTTAGCAAGTCCCATAGGAGAAGGAAAAAAATGGATCTGGTCGTTTCAAGCTGAATGTATTGGAGAAGCCAATATCAAATACAAAGTGCTTGTGACCATTTTTAGCATCTCCCTCTGATTTCCTTCTACAATTCAGGAGCAGTCTTTAGTGTCACAACCATTCTGTCTCTTCCTCCTCTCCCCACAATCTTCTGCAGTAGTTTCATCACAACTTGAATCCCTGAAGATCTTGTTTTCCAAATGGACTCTTCAGTGGCCACCCTGATTAGTACAAAGGACTGCAATACCAACCCCTAAACTTATAGGCAGCGGCATTATGGTGACTTTTATTTCCACCTTTAATCTCAGGTTCACACATAAAGCCTATAGCTGCAATCTCAGGAATAGATCAATGTCAAAGGTAGCAAAGGAGGTCAAACTGAGTGCAGAGAGCTTGAGGCTACTGGAAATCATATCAAGGTAGCAGGTCATCGTAATTCCACTTCATGAATACTTTACAAAGCGGGACCGGGACCGATGGTCCCCAAACCATTTAAAGCTTTTATTGCTGTCAAACATTAGCACCTTGAGGGCTCTCCAAGGTTGGTAGAGTTTTCAGTTCATCTGTTGTTCTGTTCAGATAAGAGAAGTTGAGTTTGTAATAGAGACTTTGGTGCCCTGATATGGCCATTCATGATGTCAGAGTCATGTCTGTAACTCTGGTGAAATAAGTGCCTGCCTCTAGGCTGCAGAAGAAGACACAGCTGTGCAGATGGAGTAAGCATTCAGTGCACCTCCATAAATTTGAAAGTGCAACTACGTTAAGGGACTAATGGTGCAAAAAAAGAAAAACTGGAAAGAGAAAGGGAATAAGTGAAAAATGAAGGTAACGAGAAAGGCAGCAGGTATGAAAAAGGTAGGAGGACTAAGGGTGGCAGAAAAAAGTGAGGAAGTGATCCAGAGAAGAACTAAATAAGAGGATAGAAACAGTGGGTTTTCTATGGAAGCCGTTGAACCTATGGTTGATTCAACTATAATGACACTGAGTTGTGGAATTCAAGTTTTTAACAGTAAAGTTAGTTTTACAGTTACTCATGGAAATAGATGTGATTATTGGAAAAGACGTGGCTATGCAATTAATATTAATGGTCCATTTTGGTTTTTAGGACAAGCAATTTGAGCTTCAGCATGCAAGGAAAATCCAGAGCTATTTTCTATATGTAAAAATGTGACATGGGAGAATACAGAACAAGGAAGTGGGGATGGCCAGGCGGGGAAAAATACATGTAATCATGTGCAGAAAGGACGTTATAGATGTAACAATACCAAAAAGTGTTTGGTAACTATCGATATTTCTAATTTAGATGTGATATGTTAAAATAGTGAAATGGATTATTATGGGACCTCTGTTTACAAAAGAATTATCCTATACTCCAGATGACTGACCTCTATGGTCCTAAATCTATTTTTGAGTTAATTCTGAGATTCTACTAAAAATGAAATACAAGATTCACACAATGCATGCCTTAAATATGACACTTTCCCTAAACACCACACAGACACACAGACACGCAAACACACGCAAAATGCACTACAAACACATGCAAAATTCACTACTTAATAAAGCAGTGCCCTTAATCACCTCTCTCTTTATTTTTGAGATTCAGCATTTAATTATCTAATTTTCAATGGTATGGGAAATGCTTCCATAATACTTTTAGTGAATGAGCAGAAAATAACCCTCCATAGTTTTTACAATTCTGTGGAAATTAAGCATGGAGAAACACTGGAAGCAGATATAAATGCATAATGTTCACATTGCCTGTCTGGTAGGCAATGGATTAGAGGTGATTTTCATTTTTTTCTTAATGCTTCTATGCATTTTGCAAATTTTCTTCAATTTGGAAATTACTTTTATAATATATCATTATTTAATGAGGATATATTGCTGGTGTTGTTATCCTTATCCAAGTGGAAAGGAAAGTGAAACCTCCATTTCATGCCACAGTGACTACTTCTTAGGGCTCTTTGACCTTAGTGCTCAGTGTGGGTTCTCAATTTTTATTTTATTTTCTTTTTGCCCAGCCCAAGATTTTATCCTAGAGGTGAATCAACAATGCCTCAAAGATGGATCAGTTCTCTCTAGCAGCCTTCGAGAAGGTTAGGCTTCAGTACTAACTTCACTTACAAAATGTGTACAGATTCAGACACACAGACTATTCTCTTAAAGCTACCATTCTATTATACTTTTAAAAATAAACCAACCCAAAATAAAAATAAAAAAAATTAATAATTCACTGTATTTGGAAGAAGATCCTGCGTGCCGCAGAGCGGCTGGGCCCGTGGGCCATGGCTGCTGGGCCTGCGCGTCCGGAGCCTGTGCTCCGTGGTGGGGGAGGCCACAACAGTGGGAGGCCCGCGTACCGAAAAAAAAACAAAAATAAAAATAAACCAACCCCATTTTAAGTATACCAACATGCTGGACCAAATTAAAAATCCATAGTCACAAAAATTTAATTATATACATTACTACCTAAAAAACAAAAATGAGTCTCACACCCTTGTTGATCCAAACCTTGAAAATGGAAAACTTTGGTTCAGCTGTTTGGCTGAATTTTATGGATAAAATGATTTTTTAAATGCACCTGATGTCTAGCCCATATGAGCATTGCTTCATTGAGGAAGCTATCATCTTTTAAAGTATCTATAATATTCATTAAGGTGAAAGGGAAAAGAAGAGAGAGAAAAATCTTTAAGCCTCTAAGCATTCAAACAATTATTTTACATTGCAATATTATTTATTAATTTAAGATGAATTAGTAGGCCTGTAAATTGGTAAAGCCAAGTAATATACATCTATTTCTTTCTTTTTTCTAAGTTAGTCGTGGGAGACCGTGGCAAGACATCCTCTACTGTGGTGAAAGATTCATCCTCCTTCTGTCCTCACATATGCAGCAATGTCTTTTTGTTAAGTTTTCCCCTTTAGGGAAGCTCTCAAATGTCATTTCAGCTGGATTTCATACATATAATATTTGAGAGAGTAAGGAGAAGGTGTATCTCCTGTAATTTTCCTTTAAGATATCCTTGGCTAAAAGCCCTGTGCTAAGTTATAGAATCAGAATCCCTGTATCTCAGACTCTGTATCACTCCTGAGAAAAATGTCTACTCCCGTATGAGCCACACCTTCATCTGTTTCAGTGCCAAAGGTTGAGAAAGAGATGATTATAAAATCATGGTAGGAATTGAGATATATAACTAAGGAGATGAATATGCTAACCTCCTGTATTCATATTACAGTCCCTACCATCCGTTGCCCACTAAAAAGGCAGGTGGTCTATGTAGCCACCAACAAAGTCTCTGTGTGTCAGCTTTTTCAAAGGATGGTTCACAGAAGAGTGACTATTCTATGATTTAGCTTTTTAAGCTAATGTTGCATCAGATGACATGATGTTGACAAACAGGAATTGCTGGCAAATCCATTATATAAAAACGTCCTATTCTTCTCTACATTTTTCTATAACTACTGCTACAGTTATATTAATAACTGGTAAAGAAGGATAAAAAGAGTGAACTCTTTTTAACCAGAGATTCACGAGATAAGGGTTTCTCTAAAGCTTCTAAAAGCAATGAGTTAAAAGCAATGACAGTGACATGCCAGTAGGTGATGTTCTCTTTTTGCTGTAAAGTCCTTCTCGTCCCTGAACTGGCCCATTGTTTCACTACCCTGGGGAAGAAGAATCACCAGGCAAGCTTGAAAATGAATTGCTCTGCCAGGCTGCTGTGTCAGATGATCTAGACATTATGCATGTCTTTCCTTTTTAAGGAAACATGAAAACATCATTCTCTAGCATAAGGGAGAGATTTGGGTCAGTAAGTTCCTGTCTGGGCATTCTAGCCCCAGGTTTCATAAGCCTTTCTTCTGAAACCAAGGGGATGGCACGCTTCAGTAGTGGTGGAGTGTATTCAGGACCGGGGCCTTGTGTTGTTGTATCTGCTCTGATATCAGTCCTCACACCAAACCTGTCCTTAGGAAAGTTTCCTCCAGAATACATGCAAACTTATTTCACGTGGATGGGAGTTCCCCAGACCCTCAGACTCTCTTAATGTGAATTCCAACATTGTAAGAGGGCAGGTGGGGGGTGACACTTTATTCTGCCAGCAGACTATTACTGAATAACACACAATATCACACATGAACGTTTGTGTGTGGATGTGGTTTGTGTGTGGATGTGTGTGCACGCCCACGTGTACACATGCATGGCTATCCCCACCTACTCTGGAGTGGTTCCAATAAAATATAAAAATATGAACATTGCCACCTTTGTTTTCACACATTTCTTTTCATAAATATGAAGTCCATCATATAGAAAGAAGCATAGAAATAACTCGTTGTTATACTGGGAGAAGAGTGGAGAGAAGAATGTGAGTCTCCAAATGTACTTTTGTAATTATAAGAAAATAAATAGAAATAGAAATAAATAACTCCTCCTCATAACATCAAGGGGACACAAGTTGGAAGAGCATGAGTCTTCAAATGAACTCTTGTAGTTATTTGTTCTCCGTAAATCATTATTTGAGGGCATATTTGTCTTTTATGTTGACAAGGGATCCTTTGCTAAGTCAAATAGTTTGGGGAAGAGATTACAAACTTTTGCAGGTTTTTGGCTCATTTTTTTTTTAAGTTCATGATTTAGTACCTGTGAAAGTAGGAGGCTGCTATCCTAGCAGTTTCCAAGATTGATTTCTTCAAGTTCATCCTCGCCAGCCTCATTTGACATGTACAAACACAATCAATACAGTTATACCACAGGTAATCACTCATTAGAAGGACTCCATCCATTCCAAGTGGTACGTGAATCAATTTATCATTCCATTTTCGTGCACGTCAGAATGGTGTGTTTACCTTGCAGTGGCATCATTTGAATAGACAAGGTTAATACCAACTTAATTTTACTTTAATGGTAACTTAAATGAAATCCTTTGATGAACATGGAGACCTGAATAGTCTGCTGAGGAAATTCAATCAAAATTTGTCTCCTTATAGAATTGTGCTCTTGATGGATGGTCGTTCATACTATTTTATTTGGTCCTCTCCCTTTTATGTAGTCCAGTAGAAAACTAACACCCACGGGGCCTGAGGCATGTTGATGAAACTGACATTCACCACTGAACTGCATTTTCTTTCTTTCTGTTGCAAGAAATGTCAGTTTTATCACCGAGGACTTTAATGTCCTATCTTTGCATAATATTACCGTGGAAAAAGAGCATGTGAATTGTTGTTCCTGTTGTCTCTTGGCTTACTTCTTCTCTGTGAAACTCCTTTCATTATTCAAGCAGGAGCCTTCGTATTGTTAGCTAGAAGGCCTTCACTGGCTACACCAGGGAGAACAAGTCACCCCTCTGTGGCCCCATAGTACTTTCTCTGGATCCCTCCCGAAACACACGTCACATTGTGTTAGAATTATCTGTTCAAGTGCCTGTATCCCCGACCAGACCCTGGTCCTCCTATTCCACAGTGGCTGATCTATAGTCATATCTCTTGCAGGCACATACAAAGCTTAGTGTGCACACAAGAAACACCCTATTGATATTAAAACACATTCATAATTTAATACTGTACGTGTTTTATCCTGTGGTGAAAATGCATTTTTTTCTCTTCTCTTATTTTTCTTGTATCCATATGGTCCGCTCATCAATGACAGCATTTGTTTTCAGGATCTGGGTCATGGGTCATCATTTGTGAAACCCTCTATCTTTTTTTTTTTTTTTTTTTTGTGGTACGTGGGCCTTTCACTGTTGTGGCCTCTTCCATTGCAGAGCACAGGCTCCAGACACGCAGGCTCAGCGGCCATGGCTCATGGGCCCAGCCGCTCTGTGGCATGTGGGATCTTCCCAGACTGGGGCACGAACCTGTGTCCCCTGCATAGGCAGGCGGACTCTCAACCACTGCACCACCAGGGAAACCCACCCTTTATCTTTTAAAAAGTGCATTCACAATAAATTAGCTCACTTAGAGCTAACATCAACCTGTAAGGACAGAAACTGTGATCCCAATTAGGAAAAAGCCAGAGAATAATGACAGAGTATGTAATAGTATATAGTTTACTTCTGTACTGTGTTTCTCATTTACCCCTCCAATTCCATGCGATTGAAAATTTCTGTTTTTATTCATTGCTAATTCCTTAACACCCAGACAATCCCTGGGCATAGTAGATGCTCAATCAATATTTGTTGAATATGTTAATATATACATGAATGAACAAATATTACTATACTTTCATGAAAGCAAATCTCAGTCAGGCCGCCAGTGCTTCCTTCATTAATTTTCCCTGCTTTCTCTCTCAGTGGTTGTTCTAAACCTCAACCATTCTGATCAGACCTTCTCCCCTCCTCACCTCCCTTCAGCTGACAACCTGGAAGCACCTTGGCAGAGGACAGAGGCCTTTAGGCAGGAGCTCTCTCACCTTCTCGCCTCTACACATCAAGAGAGCCCTGTGACTTCATCTTCATCCTCTCCCCCACCCTCTTCAAGGCTGATTCTTCCAACTACACTCTATTTCAGTCCTATCCAGCTTCTCCTGGACTTCTTCTCATATTCTGTCTCCCCATCTTAATCTATTGCCTTTCTTCTGGCCCAGTTCTCAAATGCTGAACATGATGAAGTCACTCTTACTGTCTAAATTGTATCTCTCCTCCTGGTATCGGCCTCCCTCTCCCCCTCTGCAGACAAGATTCTCCTACCTTTATGCTTGCTCTCTCCACAAGTTTAAATCTCATATGTCTCCCATCATTTAATCTGGCTTCTATCCTCACCAATGCTGCTAAATTGATGATCTATGATCTCTTAATTGCTAAAACCAGTGGACACTTTTGAATTCTTACTTAGTTTTCTTGTCTTGGATTTTTTTTTTTTTACCTTTTCCTGGATTTTTGAAGATGTTTCTTTTATGATTCTCCTCTCTCTGTCTCGACCTCTGTTTTTTCTGGCCATTTTTCCATTATTCTCCCCCTTTTATATGTCCTTTAACATGATAGTGCTTACCCATGTTTGTCCTTGATTCTCTATTGCTTTTTTTATATGATCACTTGACAATCTTATTTATTCCAGTAACTTTGCTGCCACATAAATGCTAGTGACTCATAAATCTAACTCTGATGACTTGCTTTACTTCTAACTTATGAATCACAAATTATGAAATTTCCAAAATTGAATTCATTATTTTCCCTGGAATCTGTTTACATTCTAAAATTTCATGTTCTTTTTCAGTGAGTCCGGCCATCAACACAGTAACCTAAAGCAGTTAATTGAGCCATTATTCATCTTTCTCCCTTTTTCATGAGCTATATATAATTGGTTATTAATTCCTCTCAAATTATACTACTAAACAATTTTGATTTCTTACTTTTTCCCTCCATCCGGACTCCTGCTACTTTCATGCAAGCCTCTATCATCTCTTGTCTAGACTATTGCAAAGGTAAGTTGAGGGGTACCCCTAGATCTGGTCATTTTTGCCATCGATCTACCCTTCATATTGCTGCTGTAATTTTATTACTGATACAAAAAACCTTAATATAATATACCCCTGTTTTAATCTTTCAGTGCCTTTTTATCACCACAGAATAAATATTAAATTCCTTGGCCTGCCGTAATAAATTAAGATCTAGCATGTTCCCATCGCTTCATCACTTAGGAGTCGTGGCTATTGCTTCCCTCACCCTCATTTCCTACTGTCTCAGTTACACCTGTTCCAAGTATAATACTAAATCATTTGAAGACCTCTGCTCATCTCATGTCTTGATCCCTTTAAAAGTATTTTTAGTTAGTCTAGAAATCTCTTTACTTTCCAATCCCTCTTTCATCTGATAAGCTATTCTTCGCTTTTAAGACTCAGTTGTCAACAACTCTGTTATCTTTCCTTGACTCTGACCAAGCATAACTGATGACTTCATTCCTTGAAGATCTACTGTGATTTGTGTATCACCTTAAACTTCTTAAACCAATGACTATAATTTTTCATCTTCATATTTCTAGTGTCTTACAAAGAACACATAGTAACTGATCAGTAAATTTTATTTGAATAAATTTAAAATAATTTATATTATAGTGTCAATGATGCCTTATTATTTATTTTGATGTATGATTACTCATTAGTAATTAGTACTCATTAGTAATTAGTAGATTAGTTTGACCTACTTGACCTGCTCTTCTTGTGTTACAAAAATCTTTCTAAAAAATGTTTGATTGTGGGCTTCCCTGGTGGCGCAGTGGTTGAGAGTCTGCTTGCCAATACAGGGGACACGGGTTCATGTCCCGGTCTGGGAAGATCCCACATGCCGCGGAGCAGCTGGGCCCGTGAGCCATGGCTGCTGAGCCTGCATGTCCGGAGCCTGTGCTCCACAACGGGAGAGGCCACAGTAGTGAGAGGCCCACGTACTGCAAAAAAAAAAAAAAAAAAAAAAAAAAAAAAATGTTTGATTGTGATAAGAACAGTTAACATGAGACCTACCTCTCAGATTTGTAAGCGTATAATACAGTTTTAAAATATATAGGTATGACATTGTACAGGAGACTGCTAGAATTTATTCATCTGCAGAACTGAAATTTTACACCCATCGATTAGCAGCTCCTCATTTCCCCCTCCTCTCAGCTCCTGGAAACGCAATGCTCTTCTTTGCTTCCATGAGTTTGATTATTTTAGATTCCTTATATTAGTAGAATCATTCAGTATTTGTCCTTTGGTGACTGGCTTATTTCATTTAGCATAATGTCCTCCAGGTTCATCCATGTTGTGGCATATTGCAGGATTTTCTTTTTTTTGAAATCAGGATCTCACATAAGTACTAGCATTTCCATGTTGATCCCAGCACTATTTACAATAGTCAAAATGTGAAAACAACCTAAATGTCCATCAGCAGATGAATGGACACAAAATGTGGTATATACATATTACGGAATATTATTTAACCTTAAAAAAGAAGGGGATCCTGCAACATAAAAATCTTGTAAGAGGAAACGCCATGAAAATTATGTAGTTGAATATGTAAAATTATGTTTTGAGGCATATAATAACTTGCTATTTTTTCCAGACAAAATTGAGCTCTTTAAAATTATAAATAAACCAATGAAATTGAGATGAATAAAGTCAAAAAGAACCAGCAACACACAGATTCATTTTTCAGTAAAGTTCAGAAGGACATAAAAGATAGAGCAAAAGGGAAATTGGTAAACATCTTTCTGTTTGAGTTAATCTCATAGTGTTTGAAAAATGGCTGTGGGTATTTTGACAAACACCCTGAAGCCTACTTTACCCATCCTTGGTTTGATTTACTGTAATGTACACCTGAACACTGGGACCCAGCAGGTCTGTGATCCTTCATATTCTTGCTATATGAAATTAAACATCTGTAAAGCTCTAAACGAAGAGTTCTTAATACCCCAGCATTACCTGTATATATTACAAAACAATAGTTCTGCAAATAAACCCGTAAGACTTTCAGAAGAGTGAAAGTATATTTAAATAAATTATAGAGCACAGTCAGAATTCACCTGGCTTATATTCTATTCATGACTTAAATGGTGAGAGAAACCTTGATATCAACTATACTCTTTTTCCTCACATAATGATAATATCATTCTCATATTCTACCTAAAGCTTCAACTTCAGTATTGGAAGAAAAGAGCAAAACAACACATACCCACTTATGTATGGCTGGAACAATGCTACCACACAAATATGGTGTACTTTCCTTGATAGGAGAGCATTAGGAACTTATTGTGTCCTCTTCAAAATGACAGGAAGATGGGATCATATTCCTACATTTTCTACTTATTATGTGCCCTCTGTGACCTCATACAGATTGCAACGAGGTAAAACCTGTTTCTAATATTTCAAGGCCTCGAGTTGCAGGAGGGGTAGGGAGCAAATGTATCTGTCGGGAATGTGATAGGGCTATCAAAAATATATGCAAGCAGCTACATAAACTGTGAAACTTAAGTTCATTCTGTTACATTGTAAAAATATAACTTTTTCATGAAGATGAAAAAAGAAAAACTATGAGAAATATGGCATATAACTCAGCTAATCCCAACACCTCAGTTTTGAATCTCTCTCTCTTGTCCCCTTGAGATTATTTATTAGTAATCTAATAAATAATTGTTTAGCACACAATTTTAGTAGTATTAAATTTGAGTGGTTCAGAACACACAACTTACGGTGAAAGAATCATGGGCTTGAGTTCTAGTCCACACTTGCTTTTGTGGAACTGTGGACAATTTACAATCTGAACTCAAAGTCTCTTTAATCTGGAAATGCATGTAATAAAAAAACCGTCCTCATAAATATTGATATTTCATATGGTAGTGAATATAAAGTGCTTAGTACATTTCAAAACACGTGGTAAATGTAACGTAAGCTCTAGATTACATATTATTACCGGAGAGATTCATTTGTTAAGATAATTAACACCACCATTCTTTCAAGGCCAAAGTCAAGGCAGAGGTGATTCTGAGTATCACATAACGTAGTATATGCAGATGTTCCTTGTTACAGCCAAATTTCCATGGTCCATTGGTCAGGGATTAGCAATACAAATGTATAGACACTTAAAAGAGTTCTTCAATAGAATATCGAAAAGACTTGAATTTGCAAGGAATCAACATGAGAGGGACAACTGCTGTGGGTTTGCAGAAATAGTGCAGATAAAATTAAGAGGGTCAGGGGAGAGGCCACAGCAGTGAGAGTCCCGCGTACCGCAAAAAAAAAAAAAAAAAAAAAAAAAAAAAAAAAAATTAAGAGGGTCTGGATTTCCTTCTGAGCCTGTGGAGACAGAGCTTGAGATGTACAATTTAGTAAGAGTTAATGCTTGGAAATTGGTTACAGACAAAGGGACTCAAAACTACGGGACAGTCTGCTCTTAGGAAGTGGGAGAAAGTGAGTAGAAGAGAGCCAGAAAGTTTTCTTACTTGAAGACTTTGTATTCAGTTTAGGGAGTTACTCAAATAAATTTAGTGATTGAAGAACTAGAGGCAAAAGAACTCCCTGTGCAGGGGAAGGGACTGGTGGCTTCAGAAAGAGTAGTTTCCCTGCAGCCATTCTCCTTCTCCCAAAGGCAGAAAACCAGCAGGCCCAGGCTCCTCTGAAGACTCACCAGCTTCCCTGCTTCCACATACGCACATTAGTTGTGTTACTGTCTAATAATATCTGCTAGCTTCCCATCTCACAGGGATAGAGGAAGAATTAATTGTATGAATTTTGTCAAGCATGCCAAGACCCCTAGAGATATGCAACATAAATACCTTATGAGTGTGTACATTATTCCTTCAATTTGTTTTGTACCTGGTATGGGAGAGGAAGATAGATGCATTTGTCTAACAAACATTGGTATTTCTTTTAAAATAAAATCAGATTTTACTGACTCCATTCTTCAGATTTTGAGAAAAGATAAATCTTTTTAAAAAAGGTTTTTACTTTTTTCATGTCCTCATCAGTGATTTATATATGATATCCATATTTTTACTGTATATTCCCATAGCTAATATATTTTCATCCTTGGAATGAGCCATCACAACCATTCTGTCTCACAATTATTTTTTGGTTCACGCACCTGCGTTCTCTCCCTACCATCCTATAGTCTCCCATCTCTTTTAAGAATATCTAATAATGATATAAATGAACTTATTTACAAAACAGAAATAGACCCACAGACATAGAAAAGAAACTTATGGTTACCAAAGTGGAAAAGCGAGGGAGGGATAAATTAGGAGTTTGGGATTAACATATACACACTACTATATATAAAATAGATAACCAACAAAGACCTACTGTACAACACAGGGAACTATACTCAATACTTTGTGATAACCTATAAGGGAGAAGAATCTGAAAATGAATATATTATATATATATATGTATATAATATATATGTGTGTGTATATATAGGTATATAATATATATATATGTGTGTGTGTGTATATATATATATATATATATATATATATATATATATATATATATATATATATAACTGAATCACTTTGCTGTACACCTGAAACTAACACAACATTATAAATCAACTATACTTCAATAAAAAAAATAAGGAAACTATCTGAAATAAAAGATTGGAAATACATAAAGTAAGCCCTATGAATTACTATTGGTTCTTAGAAAAACCATTAAGTTTTCTTTAGTGAAAGAATATATTTTATGCCCAGCTAATTAGGCCAGTGTAATGCCATTGACCTCAGGTAAAGAACAGTGGCAGCAAAATATTATAATAAGATGAACAGATGGCTGCCCAGTAGGTCCAGCTCCTCCCTACTGTAAGTACTCCATCCTGGTTCATTTTGAAGGCGCTTGTACACACAGAGGACATGCCTCTGCATATCTCTGTTAAGCTCTTCTATTTATAGGAAGGAAAACTTTCTGTAGCAGTATGCTGTGGATATTTTTCCCCTCAGAGCACCAATGAATTATTTAGTACTTGATTTGTCAAAGAAAAGCTTGGCTACACTACGGTGACAGAGTTATGCTCTAGAAATAGAATATTGTTTAAGAAATTATTGGTGCAAAAAAGGCAACTAAAGCAGAAGGCACAGTTGGTGTTCCAAATATATATACACAGCACTCACATTTATCATAATTTCAAGGGCTTTATGGAAAAAATTCTAGCATGTTTTGCCTTTATAAAACTGTCTTTATGTTCTGTATGCATCTGTTGGCTGGATTTTCCCCCAGTCCTTTTCTCTGTAGCCTGCTGTATTGATTTCTTTAAGGATCTCCCTTTGTCACTTATATTCAAGAAAGAATGTTTCTTTTACATTATCTCCTATTTCCTAGTACTTCTCAATCACATTTTGAATGGACTTATCTATATTTGTTCAATAACAAGTTTACTTTCTGTAATGTCTTTTTAAAAACTTTATTATTTGTTGTTTTAAAAAGTCATTTCTCCCCTCCCTCATGTCTTTTTTTTTTTTTTTTTTTTTTTTGTGCGATACGCGGGCCTCTCACTGTTGTGGCCTCTCCTGTTGCGGAGCACAGGCTCTGGACGCACAGGTTCAGCGGCCATGGCTCACGGGCCCAGCCGCTCCGCGACATGTGGGATCTTGCCGGACCGGGGCACGAACCCGTGTCCCCTGCATCGGCAGGCGGACTCTCAACCACTGCGCCACCAAGGAAGCCCCCTCATGTCTTTTTAAAACTGACAGTTTTCATTGTTCAGCTTCTTTGTGTCCTCAGATCCCAATACAGACAATCCTTGCTTTGCCTGGTTGTGATATGCATGGATTTCAGTTATTTAGGTTTAGCTAAATAACACCAGTACTTGAATGGCATATTCAAGTATCAACTACCACAGTATACTAACTGTAAGCAATTGCATGAAGTACAAACTTTGCTGATAGCTCTTCAGCCCACAGATCACTCGTATGTAAACAACAGATTAGATCATTGGTAATGACCGATTGCATCACTTCTTTCAAAGTCTATTGATTGGTCCCTGCACAGCTATTGTTCAGTTCACACACAGACAGCAAAGCATGTAGCTGTGTTTCTTTCTTATCTCTCAGTGCTAAAACCAAGTGACAAGGTACAAATATTGGTACTGAAGTTGGAAATTTGCCAACAAAAATGAACGTTCAGTAAAGAAAAAAAGGTGATATTATTGGTAGTGAAATCTGATTCAAACATAAGTGATGTACTTGAAGACACAGATCCGAGGGATGTTGACCTTGCTGCTGTAGACTCTAGACTGCGGATAAGCTGCGTAGACTCTAGATACACAACCAGAAAATCTTCATGAAGGCAAACTCATTGATAAAAATAAGAAAAGTGACTGTGATAAAAAGGGTAAAAATGTCCCAGAGCAAATGACACCAACGTAAAACTTCACAGAAAAGGAACTCAGAGCTATTTCCTGTTGCTGTAAGAGCAAAAGATAAAATGTTGAAAGCTGATGAAAACATAGAAACAAGTGTGATAATTTGCTAAAAAAGATGCTCGCTCCTTACTCCTTACTGTAATTTATACTATGAGAAGAAAGCAAGCACTGTTCAAATGACTCCTTTTTTTTTTACATATTTCAACAATTTCATAATAAATTCTATTACTCCCAGCACAGTAAAGGCAATACAGTGAAGCAAAAAGAAAATATATCAGGAGTCAGGAGCTACAGGTTTGAGTCTTGGTTTTGCCCCTAGTTTGTTACTTTAATCATTCAACCTCTCAGGACCTCATCTAATTCATCTGCAAAATGAAGTTTATTTGATTAACTCCTAAAGTAACTTCTCACACCATGTAGCTTTGTGTGTCTGCTCTTTCCCAGTTATCAGAGTCAGAGGCCTAGACCAGATCACATATGGTCTAGGTCCACTGCCTGTATTTTGTAAGTAAAGCTTTACTGTCACACACCCACATGTTACATACTGTCTATGGCTGCTTCACATTGCAATGAAACATAACTGCTGAGTGAAACTGTATGGCCCACGAAGCCTAACTTGATAAGCTTTTTACAAAGAACTAAAGCACTAATTTTCAGTGTTTCTAATGTGTGAAATTATAATGTAGTAAGTAAATATTAGTTTTACTGTTTTTTATTCCTCTAAATACTTATAACTGACATTGAGTTTTTAATGTTTTGACACAATTTTTAGAGGGAATAGAACAATTGTGTTTTTTCCCATTGCTTACCATGATCACATTGCATGGTTTCAGCTCGTACCGCCATTTATACAATACCCCACTCTTGTGCAAAGCGAGGGCTGCCTGCACTTAAAAATTTAAAGAATAGAAAAGTTGTAGTTCTGTCAATTTAGCCTCTTAGATCGAGATATTTACAACACTTCCTGTATCTTAGTGTCGCATATACTTAATGACACACTGGCTGATAAAAATCTGGGTATGCCTTGTTTTGAAGCCATTTTGCAAACGTGTTCTTTGTAATTGATGTTCCAGGGAATTCAAATCAAAAAAGTCACCATCCAGATGTCAAAATCATGATCCTTATGGAGAGTACAGTGTTGCCATTATTTTTTCGTTATTTTTATTGTAACAAATGAATGGTATTTTACTATGTAGGGTTTTTGTTTGTTTGCTTGTTTTGGTTTTTTTTTTTAAGTTAGGGATGTTAACTATTCACTGCTAAAAGTTCTCCTATGAACCAAATCCCTCACTCTTCTTACTGTGTTTTTTTTCCTAAAAAGCTATTGTTAAAAATAATAAAGTAAAAATATTAAAATTAATAAATAAATAAGAATGCCATATGAAGACCACCTCTGCAAAACTTTTTTTCAGTATTGCAGTTGGGATCATTATCCTGTTATAAAGCTTCTAGGTATAATGTTTTCTTTTGGAGTTCAGGACCAGGGAAACCGAAACCTTTTTTTTTTCTATGAACAAGTTTGCACCTGTGTGTCTGTATGCGTTTCCTATTGTTGCTGTAATTAATAACAACAAACTTAGTGGCTTAAAACAACATAAATTATTTATCTCATGGTTCTGGAAGTCAGAAGTCCTACAACAAAGGTGTCGATAGGCCTCCATTCCTTCTGAAGAATCTCAGGGAGAATCTGTTTGCCTTTTCTAACTTTTAGAGGCCTCTTTCCAGTCCTTGCATGTATCCCTCTGCATGTCAGAATCAGCAAAAGGGCCTTGAATTCTTAAGCTGTCATTGCTTTTATTTTCTGCAGCTGGCGAAGTTTCTCTACTTTTAAGGACTCATTAGATCGGGCCCATCCAGACTACATCTCAAGACCCTTAATCTTAATGACAACTGCAAAGTCCCTTTTGCCATGTAAGGTAACATGTGCTCAGGTTCCAAGAATTAGGGCCTGGGTATCTTTGGGGAACATTAACCTGCCTACCACAGTGTGTGACAATGAGAATGAGAAAACAGTTTCTCCTGACTCCTACAAACTTCAGAGCTACTAAGTATATACTCAGTTGTCATCATTTCAAATTATTCTTTCCCTTCTTGACTTTTTCTCTGCCATTACCCCTTCACTGTCTATTTTCTGATTTTATTGTGTTAAGTTCCTTAATGTACCTGTGCTATAACTATAGTTGTTTTATTTTTCCCATCACTGACAAGTAAATTCAACAAAAATAATATATGCAATGCCTACTTAATACTGCAGTCTTTTAATTTACCAAGTAGTGATATGAAAAGACAGAACTAACAGCATATCCATTTTAACTCACACACAAAATTGAGGATGGACATGATCACAGAATAAGAGGCATTTCTTTCAAAGAGATTAGAATGGCAAACACAATCTTGAGCTATCTCTATCCTGTTATCTCTAGTTTTATTGAAATTAAAATGCAGATAAAAAAGGTTGCATCTTGATTTAATAGTTGCATAATTTTCTTCTTCATGTGAATACGCTGGCTTGATCTATATTCAATAACGACACCTGAGGTCCAAACTGAATGACCAAAGTGTTTTCGTGTCTTATATTTATTCTGTTTCACATAGATAAACTGATGAAAATGGAAGCAACACACTACTATGTCACTGAATTTAGAATATTTGTTCTTCAAATAAATATTTAATTGAGTCTTCCCTAAATTTTCCAGAGTTAGGTATTGTGTAGATACCAATATATGAATGTTCGAAAATGGAAATTACAGGTGAGGATATAATTGTATCTCCTTGCAAAATGACTTCACATTTATGACTTAGTAACGATCCCAGCCTAGTACTTTTCTGTTGAGATTATTACAAAGGTATTAAAAATGACGTTTTTTTCTCTACCATTTATGATCTTCACACCCTCACACTTGTCTTTTTTTGGAGCAGCTGCCTGCCCTTACCTTTCAGAACCTGTTTTTCATGGCCTCTTGCTGAGTAGCAGTAAACCAGGGAGCCATGAGGTGGATTCTTGACCCAAGCTAGATCAACTGAATTCTTGCTCCCAGGAATTTAGAACTGGACTATGGAGAGATTGAGTCAGTTAGTTGGTGGCACTAAAGCTGGGAGCTCATGTAGGGATCGGGTTGGATTACTGTTTTCTGTCATGTGTATGAAGTAGCAGAAAAATATAGGCTTCGAAGAAAGAGATGAAGGAAGGGATTCTGAGGAGAGAACCAGCAGTGATAGATCATGTGATCAAAAAGAGAAAGAATCAACTGGGCTTCCTGGGGCCACTCTGGTTTGTTTCTAGTGCCTGGTAAAATTCAGTATATTTTGATCTTGAGTTCCATGTGTCCTTTCTAATAAATTCCTATTTTAGATAGAGCAAGAATTTTTTTTTTGTCATTTGCAGCCCAAAGTCTTTTGAAGACTACTTATTCCATGTGAAATCTCCTATGACCCAAATTATGAAATAAAATATTTTGATGAATATGTTGGAGTCAATTAGGCATGTCTGATGTAACAGATATCTAATGAGTGCCTGTTAGGTGTCATACTCAGAACTGGGTCCTGGAGCTATAAAGATGAATAAGATGCGGTTCCTATCCAGTGAAGTATTTTTTTTCTGCAAGGTGAGTAAACGCAGATCCTGCTTTGGGTCAGACAAAAGAAACTCCCCTTTACTGATCATTTCTTAATACTAAATAAATTTTCAGTACACAGTGTGTTTCCATGTTAATAAAGCTTGGATGTACTGTGGCAATTTTTATGATCATTCAGATCTGTCCAATTTTAATTTGACTTTTTATTTAAATAAAGTGGAATGGGCATTGTAAAGGAGTGATGGAAATGTGGTGAATTTAATCAGAAGGATCTCTTCCTGAGCATGATTTATAAGAGTTCCATGAAATCTAGTTATACCTAGCTTTGAGAATAAAGAAAGTATGTTTCACGGGAAAAGCCATGTGATGTAATTATGCTGTTTTCTCTGCCTTTGCTTTCTTTTTGAAGTATAGCACACTGGTTAGGAGCTGAAGCTCCCGAGACAGACTTACAGGTTTTGAATTCTGGTCTTACCATTTTCTCACTGAATGGTTCCAGCAAACTTATTACTTGCTCCTGTTTCCTCATTTTTAAAAAGAGGGTATAATAGTATTTACCCATATAGTCATTTTGAAAGTTAAATAAGATTTAAAAAATACAGAACTCTTAAAACAGTACCTGGTATATATTAAGTGTTGAAAACATAATAGATGCCTTTATTCTCTTTAAATACAGAAACACACAGCACAGCTGTGCACACACATATACAAACACGTTCAGTCCAAGTAGAAAGAATCATGAGAATCTGATTTCATGATATTCTTTAAGGCCTAAAAGAGGAGACGAAATAAGATGAAAATTACATGTACATATAGTGATTAACTTATGTCAGGATATTGGAGTTAATTATGGAAGCCATCTCTCAAAAAATGAAAAGAAAATTTGTATTCTTTTTAAAAATTAATTAATTAATTTTTGGCTGTGTTGGGTCTTCGTTGCCGCATGCGGGCTTTCTCTAGTTGCGGCAAGTGGGGGCTACTCTTCATTGTGGCGCGCAGGCTTCTCATTGCAGTGGCTTCTCTTGTTGCGGAGCATGGGCTCTAGGTGCGCGGGCTTCAGTAGTTGTGGTGCGTGGGCTCAGTAGTTGTGGCGCACGGGCTTACATGCTCTGCGGCATGTGGGATCTTCCCGGACCAGGGCTCAAACCTGTGTCCCCTGCATTGGCAGGCAGGTTCTTAACCACTGAGCCACCAGGGAAGCCCTGTATTCTTGTTTTATCCAGCTTTGCATTCAGTAAAAATCAGTTTTATTGTTATTTACTTGAACATTCATTTTCTCTAGTGCAATAATTAATGGCAAAGAAATGTTTCTGGCTTACCTTTTATTCATCAGAAGAAAAACATGACTGGACTAGAACGAGTAAATACAGTTTTATTTCTAACAATAGTAGTTTAGCTAGAAAAGTTATATGCTAAGTTATTCCTTCCCTGTGAAAGTTATACAAATATAACTGAATTTATTTGATGGATTCGGGTTAAGTGAATGTGATATACATATTTATAAAACACAGTTGTATTATATACATAATTTATATATTTATACACATATATATTCCATATATATGTAATGGAAAATATACTGAGGAATAAATTTTGCACACAAATCATGCTGCGAGGTTTAAGCACCTTCTTCACAAAAATTAGAAAATAAGGTCCAGGAAATATACCTCAGAAATCAGAGATAAACTTAAGAGGTGCCTCTAGCTTTATTCAAGGTATTTACTTTATGAGAAAGGTTGGAACATTTCAACTACTAATTATATATGAAAATGATCTTCCTTATAATGACCAATAAAAACAACCCAGATACAATATTATACTGTTAATATCTTGCATTGTCCAAGGAAATACACCCTAGTATTATCTTAACTTTCCCTCCTTGTATTAATCAAGTGTTGATGACCATGACTTAAGGCCTGAAAATATTATGGTAGAAAACCTTGGCAGAGGGAAAGCCAGATCGTACATGCATAGGGTTATTTATCATGCTGTCACTGAACCCTAGGGAAGTGTAGTTCCAGCTAATTTATTACAATGTTGTTTTCATTTTTCACTGGGTGCAGGAAAGACTTACACGGAGGCCATCGCGCTGTGATCTGCACTCTAGCAGTACCAGTGACAACGCTACTTTGCTTGCACATTTTTTACGGCACCTATTTTTTCCTGACTCTGCTCTCTTTCCCATAACATTTAAGAGCAGTCATTAAACTCAATAAAGCCCAAGGGCTGTGTGAGTGTGGTGAGGACAGAGAGTGGAAGGTGAGGAGGTTGAAACAAATGAATGCTGCCCCAGAACAGTATGCATGTTACTTGCAAATATGACTTGTTGGAGCCTCTAATGCCTTATGTAGGGTGACTCAATAAACACGACCTCCAAATGTTTTTGCTCTCCACCAAGATGAAAGAAGAAGGCAGAAAGTGATACTGAACTACTGGAATCGCTAACTCTTTCTTTTTCTAATATAAAAGCACATAAAAATGGAACTCAGTGTAATGAAGAGTGATGGGTTGAAAGTCATGAGGCCTAAGGAAGTGAAGAATTTGTTTTAATCATGTGCAAACATTATATATGAGACTCCCTGTTTCTTTTTCTCTCATACAGTTAGAAAGTAGCTCATTTCAAATATTCATTTAGGATAAATCCTCCTCAAAGAAATGATAAACCAGGAATCAGTTAAGTTGTGGATATTTCCTGAGAACGTGTAATATGTATACATATATATAAAGACAACAACATCAAAGAGAAATGCATACTGAATATTGAGCTCAGTTGCACAAAGAAAGCAAAACATGAAAATGTCCTTTATCCCTGAAGTGAGGTATACATGTTATGTCAGTGCTTTCTCACTTTACTACCCATATACTGATACAGACTTTATCCAAAGGAGTGAGCATTTGCATGGGAGAGTGATGTTTTTGTTATCAAACACTCATCTTCTAAGAACTTGAAAAAATATTAATAATACATGTTGTGCGAATATAAGATATATTTATACATTTAGAAGTTGCTTTCACATCTGCTATTCTATTTAATCTGTCCAATAATTCCTTGAAACATAAGAAGGTGGCTTATATTTTAATAGCTAAAGTAACTGAGAACAGAAAAGTTAAATGACCACTTGAAGTTACTACTCAATTTCTACACTCACAAATAGAACCCAGATCTAAGATTACTAAATTGTGTATTGTACAGATATTGTAATAGGAAATTGGATCTGTGCAGACCTTAGTTTTTCTTTTAATATTTCTAAATCAAGTATGTTAGCAGAGACAGAGACCTAAGATGGGGACTCCTAGGAAAAAGCAGAATTCCATCTTGCTAGGGTTATGCTGTCTAATATGGTAACGTGTGGCCACATGTGCCTCTTGAGCACTTAAAATGTGGTTAAGCTAAATTGAGATGTGTTGTAAGGGTAAAATGCACATTAAATATCACAGACCTAGTACAAAAAAAATGTAAAGTATCTTTTTAATAATTTTACATTGATTATATGTTGAAATGATTTATGCTAGAGATATTGACTTAAATAAAACATATTACTATATTTAATTTTATTTTTTTTGTTTGAACATTTTTATATGAATATTTGAAAATATAAATTTATATCTGTGGCTCACAATATATTTACATTGTATAAACACTGATGCAGATGATTCCCAAATATTTGGAATTTAAGCAAAATTACTTCTAAATAATTTATGGTCAAGAACAAAAATCACAAGAGATATTCAAAACGATTTGAAATGGAATGAATATGAGAATACAACATATCAAAAATTGTAGAATGAGGCTTCCCTGGTGGCGCAGTGGTTGAGAGTCCGCCTGCCGTTGCGGGGGATGCGGGTTCATGCCCTGGTCTGGGAGGATCCCATGTGCTGCAGAGCGGCTGGGACCGTGGGCCATGTTTGCTGAGCCTGCACGTCCGGAGCCTGTGCTCCGCAGTGGGAGAGGCCACAACAGTGAGAGGCCCGCGTACAGGAAAAGAAAAAAAAAAATTGTAGAATGATAATAAAACAATGCTTTGAAGGAAATTTGTAGCTAGAAGTATATTTACTAGCAAAGAGGAAAAATGTAAAAACAACTATCTCAGTTTCTACTTTAAGAAGTGAGAAACGATACCAATTTTAGGAGGAGACAGAAAAACTTCCCAGCTCATTTTTATGAGGTTTGTGGAACTGTGAAACAAAACCTGATAATGACAATTCAGGCAAAGTAAAGTATTTCAGGCTTTCAGATCAGAAAGTCTCATGATACAGATGCAAAATTCTATAAGAAATAACAGCAAATCAAATCCCCCAATACGGAAAAAAAGCATAATGTATCATTCCCAGGGGGGTTTACATCAGAAATGTATGGTTTGTTTAACATTATAAAAATAAATTGATGTAATTCACCATATGAACAGAAGAGAAAAACCCTATGATTATCTCAACTGATGCTTTAAGAAGCCCTTGATAAAATCCAACACACATTTATAATAAAACATCTCAGCAAATTACAGAATTAGGCAAACTTCCTTAATAGGAAGGACATTTATGAAAAACCTACAGCTAACTTTATAATAGTGAAATATCGGAAGTGCTTTCCCAAATTTGGTAAAAAGAGTGGATGTTTGCTCTTAGGCTTAAATAATGGAGAGAAATACTATATCCAAGGATCTGTAGACTCAATATTTTCAATATATCCCTTCTCCTCACATTTCTTTACAGAAAGATTGCAATCCAAATCAAAATTTCAGTGTGATTTTGGTAGAAATTGACAAGCTGATTCTAAAATCTACATCAAAATGTAAACAACCTAGAATAACTACAACAATTGTTAAAGGAAGGACAAAATTGAGTGCTTTTCATACCTGATTTCAAAACTTATTGCAGTGTTGCAATCATGTGAGTGGGACAATGGAATCAGTATAGACAAAGAGATCAATGTAACAGACCTACAGACCACAAAGAGACCTACAGAACTAAATTATGGCCATAACACCAATTCAGTTTAGTGGGATATATTTTAACAAACAGTACTGGGACAACTAGATATTTTTATGAAAGACAAGAACTATGAAGTGTGTATCACTTCATACACTAATCCAAGGAGAGTCATAAACCTAACCATAAAAGCTGGAATAATAAAGCTCCTAGAAGGAAACATAGGAGAATATCCTCACAATATTGCAGTAAGTAAAATTTTTTAAAGATGCAAAAAGTACAAAAATGAAAAGGACATGAAAGGAAAATCTATCAATTGGACTTCATCAAAATCAAAATTCTCTGCTCACCAAAAGAGACTACAGATGAGGAAAAACAGTGTGTGTGTGTTTGCATGTGTGTGTGTGTGTGTGTGTGTATCCAGAAAATATAGAACACTCCTACAGATCAATAATGAGAAAACAAGTGACTTGTGGTAGGCAGAATAATGAGTCTCCCAAAAGATACCCACTTCCTAATTTCTGGAACCTGTATGTTACTTTGCATGGCAAAATGAATGTGTGATAAAAATTTAGGATTTTGAGAGGAGGAGATTATTCTGGATTATCTGGGTGGGCTCAATCTAATCACAAGTGTTCTTAAAATAAGAGAATCTTTTCAATACTGAGTTCAGAGAGAAAGGGAGATGTGACTTCAAAGAATGGTCAGAGGGACACAACATTCCTGGCTTTGAAGATGGAGGAAGGACCATAAGAGAGGGAATGTGAGCTACCTCTAGAAGCTGGAACAGCAAAGAAAGGGATTCTCCCCTAGAGCCTCCAGAAGGGAACAAAACTCTGCAATACTTTGATTTTAGCCCAATGAGACCTGTGTCAGATTTCTAACCTACAGAGGTTAGAAAGGTAATAATTTGCATTGTTTTAAGTCACTAAGTTTTATGGTATTGCTAGTTTGTTATAGCAGCAATAGAAAAATAATACGCAATTCAATTAGAAATGGGCAAAGACTTGAACAGATATGACACAAAAGATAAAGGAATAGCCAATTAACACCTACAAAGGTGCTTGACTTTGTTATTCTTTAAGGAAATGCAAACTAAACCCAGAAGGAGATACCATTCTAAGCCCACTAGAATGAGTATTGTTACAAAATGAAACAAATCAGATAATATACAACATTGATGCCATGGATTAAATATTTGTTTTCCACCAAAATGTGTATGTAGAAGCCCTGATCCCTAATGTGATGATATTTAGTGGTGGAGACCTTTGGGAGGTAATTAGGTCATGGGGGTGGAGCCCTCACGAACAAGATTAATGCCCTTATAAGAACAGACAGGGAAGATACATGTTAAGATACAGCAAGAAGGCATCAGTCTGCAAACCAGGAAGAGAGCTCTCACCAGACACTAAATGCTGGCGCCTTGATTTTAGACTTCCTAGCCTCCAGAACTGTGAGAAGTAAATGTTTGTTGTTTAATCCACTCAGTCTATGGTATTTTCCATAGCAGCCCACAGTAAGATAATTGGCAAGAATGTGGATCAACTAGTAGTACTATAAAATGGCATCATCACATGTAGAACTCCTCATATGTCCACAAAAAGGCTTGTACAAGGATTTGCATAGCAACCTAGCGGAAAATGAAATGCCATCAGTGAGGGAATAAATAAACAAATTGTGGAAGAAGAACTACAATTCTGCAGCCTATGGAAGGAAAACCACATTCACAGAAAGACAAAATGAAAAGGTAGAGGACTTTGTACCAGATGAAGGAACAATATAAAAACCCAGAAAAAAAACTAAATGAAGTGGAGATAGGCACCCTTCCAGAAAAAGAACTCAGAATAATGATAGTGAAGATGATCCAGGACCTTGGAAAAAGAATGAAGGCAAAAATCGAGAAGATGCAAGAAATGTTTAACAAAGACCTAGAAGAATTAAAGAACAAACACCTACAAGAATTAAAGAACAAACAAACAGAGATGAATAATACAATAATTGAAATGAAAACTACACTAGAAGGAATCAATAGCAGAATAACTGAGGCAGAAGAACGGATAAGTGACCTGGAGACAGAATGGTGAAATTCACTGCTGTGGAACAGAATAAAGGAAAAAGAATGAAAAGTAATGAAGACAGCCTAAGAGACCTCTGGGACAACATTAAACACAACAACATTCGCATTATAGGGTCCCAGAAGGAGAAGAGGGAGAGAAAGGACCCAAGAAAGTATTTGAAGAGATTATAGTTGAAAACTTCCCTAACATGGGAAAGGAAAGAGCCACCCAAGTCCAGGAAGCACAGAGAATCCCAGGCAGGATAAACCCAAGGAGAAACACGCCAAGACACATAGTAATCAAACTGACAAAAATTAATGACAAAGAAAAATTATTGACAGCAACAAGGGAAAAATGACAAATAATATACAAGGGAACTCCCATAAGGTTAACAGCTGATTTCTCAGCAGAAACTCTACAAGCCAGAAGGGAGTGGCACAATATATTTAAAGGGATGAAAGGCAAGAAACTACAACCAAGATTACACTAACCAGCAAGGATCTCATTCAGATTTGATGGAGAAATCAAAAGCTTTACAGACAAGCAAAAGATAAGAAAATTCAGCACCACCAAACCAGCTCTACAACAAATGCTAAAGGAACTTCTCTAAGTGGGAAACACAAGAGAAGAAAAGGACCTGCAAAAACAAACCCATAACAATTAAGAAAATATTAATAGGAACATACATATTGATAATTACCTTAACTGTGAATGGATTAAATGCTCCAACCAAAAGACACAGGCTTGCTGAATGGATACAAAAACAAGACCCATATATATGCTGTCTACAAGAGACCCACTTGAGACCTAAGGACATATACAGACTGAAAGTGAGGGGATGGAAAAATGATATTCCATGCAAATGGAAATCAAAAGAAAGGTGGAGTAGCAATACTCATATCAGATAAAATAGACTTTAAAATAAAGAATGTTACAAGAGACAAGGAAGAATACTACATAATGATCAAAGGATCAATCCAAGAAGATATAACAATTATAAATATGTATGCACCCAACATAGGAGCACCTCAATACATAAGGCAACTGCTAACAGCTATAAAAGAGGAAACTGACAGTAACACAATAATAGTGGGGGATTTTAACACCTCACTTATGCCAATGAACAGATCATCCAGACAGAAAATTAATAAGGAAACACAAGCTTTAAATGACACAATAGACCAGATAGATTTAATTGATATTTATAGGACATTCCATCCAAAAACAGCAGATTACACTTTCTTCTCAAGTGCACATGGAACATTCTCCAGGATAGATCACATCTTGGGTCACAAATCAAGCCTTGGTAAATTTAAGAAAATTGAAATCATATCAAGCATCTTTTCAGACCACAACGCTATGAGATTAGAAATCAATTACAGAGAAAAAAAGGTAAAAAACCCAAACACATGGAAGCTCAAAAATACATTACTAAATAACAAAGACATCACTGAAGAAATCAAAGAGGAAATCAAAAAATACCGAGAGACAAATTACAAAGAAAACACAACAATCCAAAACCTATGGCATGCAGCAAAAGTAGTTGTAAGAGGGAAGTTTATAGCAATACAGTCCTACCTCAAGAAACAAGAAAAATCTCAAATAAACAATCTAACCTTACACCTAGAGGAACAAGAGACAGAAGACAAAACAAAAACCAAAGTTAGTAGAAGGAAAGAAATCATAAAGATCAGAGCAGAAATAAATGAAATAGAAACAAAGAAAACAATACCAAAATCAATAAAACTAAAGGTGTTTCTTTGAGAAGATAAACAAAATTGATAAACCTTTAGCCAGACTCACCAAGAAAAAGAGGGAGAGGACTCAGATCAATGCAATTAGAAATGAAAAAGGAGAAGTTAAAACAGACATCACAGAAATACAAAGCATCATAAGAGACTACTGCAAACAACTCTATGCCAATAAAATGGACAACCTGGAACAAATGGACAAATTCTTAGAAAGGTATAACCTTCCAAGGCTGAACCAGGAAGAAATAAAAAATATGAACAGACCAATCACAAGTAATGAAATTGAAATTGTGATTAAAAATCTTCCAACAAACAAAAGTCCAGGACCAGATGGCTTCATAGGTCAATTCTATCAAACATTTAGAGAAGAGCTAATACCCATCCTTCTCACACTCTTCCAAAAATTTGCAGAAGAAGGAACACTCCCAAACTCATTCTATGAGGCCACCATCTCCCTGATACCAAAACCAGACAAAGATACTACCAAAAAAAGAAAATTACAGACCAATATCACTGATGAATATAGATGCAAACATCCTCAACAAAATACTAACAAACAATCCAACAACACATTAACAGGATCATACACCATGATCAAGTGGGATTTATCCCAGGGATGCAAGGATTCTTCAATATACACAAATCAATCAATGTGATACACCATATTAACCAATTGAAGAATAAAAACCATATGATCAACTCAGTAGATGCAGAAAAAGCTTTTGACAAAATTTAACACCCATTTATGATAAAAACTCACCAGAAAATGGGCATAGAGGGAACCTACATCAACGTAATAAAGGCTATATATGAGAAACCCACAGGAAACATCACTCTCAATGGTGAAAAATGGAAAGCATTTCCTCTAAGATCAGGAACAAGACAAGGATGTCCAGTCTCGCCACTATTATTCAACATAGTTTTCGAAGTCCTAGCCATGGCAATCAGAGAAGAACAAGAAATGAATACAAATTGGAAAAGAAGAAGTAAAACTGTCACTGTTTGCAGGTGACATGATACTATACATAGAGAATCCTACAGATGCCACCAGAAAACTACTAGAGCTAATCAATAAATTTGGTAAAGTTGCAGGACACAAAATTAATGCACAGAAATCTCTTACATTCCTATACGCTAAGAATGAAAGATCAGAAAGAGAAATTAAGGAACGATCCCATTCACCATTGCAAGAAAAAGAAGAAAATACCTAGGAATAAACCTACCTAAGGAGGTAAAAGACCTGTACTCAGAAAACTATAAGACACTGATGAAAGAAATCAAAGATGACACAAACAGATGGAGAGATATACCATGTTCTTGGATTGGGAGAATTAATATTGTGAAAATGACTATACCACCCAAAGCAATCTACAGATTCACTGCAATCCCTATCAAATTACCAGTGGCATTTTTTACAGAACTAGAACAAAAAATCTTAAAATTTGTATGGAGAACCAAAAGACCCCCAATAGCCAAAGCAATCTTGAGGAAGAAAAACGGATCTGGAGGAATCATACTCCCTGACTTCAGACTACACTATAATGCTACAGTATTCAAGACAGTATAGTACTGGCACAAAAACAGAAATATAGATCAATGGAATAGTATAGAAAACCCAGAGATAAACCCATGCACATACAGTCAACTAATCTATGACAAAGGAGGCAAGGATATACAATGGAGAAAAGACAGCCTCTTCAATAAGTGGTGCTGGGAAAACTGGACAGCTACTTGTCAAAGAAAGAAATTACAACACTCCCTAACACCATACCCAAAAATAAACTCCAAATGGATGAAGGACCTAAATGTAAGACCAGACACTATAAAACTCTTAGAGGAAAACATAGGAAGAACACTCTTTGGCATAAATCACAGGAAGAATTTTTTTGATCCACCTCCTAGAGTAATGGAAACAAAAACAAAAATAAACAAATGGGACCTAATGGAACTTAAAAGCTTTTGTAAAGCAAATGAAGCTACAAACAAAACGAAAAGACAACCCTCAGAATAAGAGAAAATATTTGCAAATGAATCAATGGACAAAGGATTAATCTCCAAAATATATAAACAGCTCATGCAGCTCAATATTAAAAAACAAACAACCCAATCAAAAAATGGGCAGAAGACCTCACTAGACTTTTCTCCAAAGAACACATACAATGGCCAAGAAGCACATGAAAATCTGCTCAGCATCACTGATTATTAGAGAAATGCAGATCAAAACTGCAATGAGGTATCACCTCACACCAGTTAGAATGGGCATCATCAGAAAATGTACAAACAGCAAATGCTGGAGAGGGTGTTGAGAAAAGGGAACCCTCTTGCACTGTTGGTGGGAATGTAAATTGATACAGCCACTATGGAGAACAGTATGGAGGTTCCTTAAAAAACTAAAAATAGAATTACCTTGTGACCCAGCCATCCCATCTCTGGGCATATATCCAGAGAAAGCCATAATTCAAAATGACACATGCACCCCAATATTCATTGCAGCACTAGTTACAATAGCCAGGTCATGGAAGCAACCTAAATGCCCATTGACAGACGAATGGATAAAGAAGAAGTGGTACATATATACAATGGAATATTACTCAGCTGTAAAAAGGAACAAAATTGGGTCATTTGTAGAGATGTGGATGGATCTAGAGACTGTCATATAGAGTGAAGTAAGTCAGAAAGAGAAAAACAAATATCGTATATTAACGCATATATGTGGAACCTAGAAAAATGGTACAGATGAACCAGTTTGCAGGGCAGAAATAGAGACACAGATGTAGAGAACAAACGTATGGACACAAAGGGGGGAAAGTGGTATGGGGGTGGTGGTGGGATGAATTGGGAGATTGGGATTGACATACATACACTAATATGTATAAAATAGATAACTAATAAGAACCTGCTGTATAAAAAATTAAATTAAATTGAATTAAAATATGGTAAAACAAATTGTGGCATATTCCAACAAAAAATATATTATCCAACCATAAAAACAAATGTACAACTTATGCACATAAAAACAGGGATGAACTTCAAAAACATGTTGAGTGAAAAAAGTCATTCATTGGAGTATATATTTTTATTACATTTATATTGTTATAAAGCAGACTAACAAATTTAAGTTAATCTCTCAATATTATGTGATAGAAATCATAAAGTGTTTGCCTTGGGTTTGAGAGAATTGATGAGAAAGAGACTTTACGAAATTTTCTAGGGTGATGGTAACAATCATTTCTTGTTTAGAATGATGATTTCACTTGTATATAAAACAGTCAACACTCCCTGAACTGAAAACTTAAGGTCTGTGCATTTCATTTTATATTAGTTACACTTTAATACTCTAGTCTTGCACAGGGATATTTGGACCGTACACGTTGCCTCCACCCTCTGCTGCACCCCTCTCACTCCCTGCCCTGTGGCTCCTCTGATATAAAGGGGGCGGGACACTGTTGGGACGTGCTCTGCTCTCAGCATGTGCAACCCAGGAGTGATTGCCGTTTGCATCATTGTCCACGGAGGGATGGAATTTCATTCTCCAGGCATAGAGATGAGAGATCTGGTCTGTTAGTGTCCTCAGCAGCTTCTGTTGGGATTGGGTGACTAACGCAGAAACTCACCCGTGTGTTGTTTTTTCCTGCTAGCTCTTTTACTTCACTCTCTGCATCCTTGCTTCCTTGCAACACACTCCCAAATAAACTAACTGCATACAAGAATTTGACTCCTGCTCTGCTTGGGGAAAAGCCAGGCTAAGATGTCATTGTATTAAATGTATCTCTTATTCCTTGGTTTTATATATATATATATATTATTTATTTATTTATTTATTTATTTATTTATTTATTTTCTTAATACTGATTTTTTCTTTAGCTATAGTATTTTCAATAAAGTGATTGCCCTCATAGTATAACATTTATGTAGAATAACTTGATTAAAACATTTTATGTCTTTCAACATATATAATATTAAGTTATAATCACTAACAGTTTTTTAAAGGTCAGATTTAATTCAGCATGCTTTATATTTTAGCTTGTTAGAGTAACAGCAGAAATGTTTGTTCTGTCCAATGGCATTCCTTTGATACTGGCAAATATCTCATATATCCCATTATTTTGTTCAGGTCCTGATTTGTTATTATATATACCTTGAGTATTCCTTTCATATTTACATATTAAAGTCAATAATACAGTTTACATCTTCAGATTCCTTAGCTACAATATCTACCAATTTAAAACTCAAGAGTTTTAAAGTTAAAAGCTTCATGGCTAAAATTTATAAGAACACATCCAAATAATATTTAATTCCTTCAGGCCAGGCAGGTATGATGTCAATTTTGTGAAGTAGCTCAGTGTGTTTTCATTATTGTCTCTTTATGAACATTTATTTCCCTAAAGCTGTCACTTCCGCATTGAGAACAACTCCCATTCAGCTGGGCTTTATATTTCCTCACTGCTGTATATTCGAAAGAAGAAAGGTTTTGGAGTCTAAGAAAGAGAAATTGGTTCTCCGCCCCACCACCTGCCGGATATGCATCCGTTGAGTACATCTCAACTATTTTGCACTTTAGTTTCCTCATTGGGGCAGATTGAATTTCCCCCGAATGTCACAGGAATATTCCTGTTCTCTCATGCTCTTCCAGAACTTGGCTACTCCCTATGAAGAGGTGAAGCCTCCTTTCCCCCTCCCCTTCACCGGCTTGAACCCAGGCAGGCTTCTGACTTTTCCATTAAATAGAGCATGGTACGAATACAATACATGACTTGCACAGCTAGATTAGAAAGGGCAATATGACTTCCTCTTGGCTCTCTCTGTTTCTCTTGGAATGTTTGCCCTTGAAATCCAGCCACTATCCTGATAGGAAGCCCAGACTAGTTCACTTAGAGAGGTCAATTGGAGAGGCCCACAGGGAGAGGAACCCAGGCTCCTGGCCCATAGTCAACATTAACAGCCAGACACTGAGTGAATGAGCCTTCAGATGATTTGATGATTTTTTTTTTTTTTTTTTTTTTTTTTTTTGGCCGTGCTCTGCGTTTTGCGGGATCTTAGTTCTCTGACCAGGGATTAAAACTAGGCCACCACAGTGAAAGTGCCCAAGTCCTAACCACTGGACCCCACCAGAGAATTTGCAAGCCTTCCAATGATTCTAATTCCAGCCTTGGGTCTTCCACTGAGGCACACATAATGGAGCAGAGGAAGTTATCTCTGCTGTATCTTGTCTGAACTCCTGAACCACACAATCCATGAGCATAAGAAATGGTTACTTTATGACATTCAATTTGGGGATAGTTTGTTATGCAGCCACAGTAACTGGAAGAGATTTTGGCACATGGAAGTACCAAGGGGTCTGCCGTTACAAAACCTAAAAGTATGGCCGTGACTGGGAGCCAAGTGGCATCCCGAAGTTGGAAGGACCTCGGAGAGTCTGCCCTGTCTCTTCCTACTCACAGCCCAGAACAATAACCAAGAACTCACAAGAGTCCTGGTTGTGATCATGTCTTGAAGTGCTTCCTGACTTGATGGTAGATTGGAAGATGGAAGTTTGGACGTTATGTAACGGTTACTGGGAAAAGAGCATTCTCATTGACAGCATTAATGCTAAGATCCCACTTTAATGTACTTCCCATTCTGCTGGTCCCTGACGTGTCTACTTTTGGTACTGAGTTATCGTTTCAACAAAGACAGGAGAAATGATATTAATGCTCTAAACTAATCCTTATTTTGGAAAAAAATGAGCATGATCTTTCGATGCTTTCACAAATGAAAAGAGATCTCTCCCCATATGTGATGCTACCACATTCCCAATAAATATTTTCAACTCTTTAAAGTCCCTTTTGTTCACTTATCCTTTAAACACATCGACTTCAATCCCAGAGTTTATAGTAAGAAAATAGCTGACAGGGATATAATATAATTTATTAGTTTTACCACTTTCTGCAGCTTTAAATATTTCATTTTTCTTTCTATCTAGGTAGTAACTCATCCTGGCTGTTCCATCTTTGCAAGTTGAAGAAGCAATGGATGCAAAATTCCCACAGACTCTCAGTTCCTGGATCCTAGCCTGGTGAAAAGGTTAGCTGAAAGGGACATTATTATGATGCTAGCAATAACTCAAGTTTGTGAGCACTGTCTCTTTTTTTATTGCCCTCTTTTGTTTTGATTTCTTCCATCCTTTTCCCTGTCCCTGAAGTAAAAATGCAATTGCCAAACTGAGTACAGGTAAAGATAACATGGTTCAAGGAGCACCCAAATGATGCCTCCTGTCTTCCAAATAAACCCAACAATAGCCCAGAGAGATTTATCATTGCACTTGTTAAAAACCCCTTTGGCTTTCTTATTTATTTATTTATATTATGGCTACCCCACCTCCTCACCCTCTTCTTTACACTTTGTGGCTGATGGTTCCTGTTTATCTTTTATTTAGGGGGTACATTTTCATCCATTCGAGAAAAGTGACACCACATCTGTTTCAAGTGACAGCTTCCAAATAGGCTAGTCTATCCTGATTAAATGCATAGGGAGTTTCTTTTCTTTTTCCTTAAAGAAATAATTATTCATATAGACTAGTTGGGAGGTGGACCTTGGAACATATTAGTCTTTTACTTATCACGGTTAAAATTTAGTTAATGTTCAAAGCCTTATTGATTGGGGAGATTCTATATTTCTGAAAATCTTTGCTTAATTGTCTGAAAAGTGAGAGTTACATTTACCAAGGCAATCATTCAGTAAACAAAGGTCACAGTGAGCTATTTGGTGGGTTATAATCTTACCCTTAAATAAAACATAAACAGATCATTGGTCAAGCTATGACCAATAATGTGTGAATAAGTCAAGTGAATATTAAAAATTAACAGGGTACAGATTTTGGCAAATATGTATTCTCATTCAATCAGACTTGAAGAGCATAGTAGTAAAAATGGAGAGCATGATAGCAATAATTGCTTATGCCTTTAAAAACTAAAATATAAGGACTTCCTCCTCATATGGAATTATATTACTTAGTTAACAATGCTGAGAAAATAGGATTAAAAGACAGTCTTACCTCTGTGCATTTAATGGTTAAACTTTTGTTTAAAAAATCAAAATTAAAAAATTGCAAATATCAGCTGGGGAATGGGTACATCTTTCATGATGTCAGATGGTTCTACCAGGTTAGTCTCCTCTGTATCGGGAACAATAGTAATTTGGACAAAGGCAACTCTTTAGGGCCATCGGCCTTCTTGTCTCTCCTTCATGCCTGAGGAGAGTTGTGTAATCTGCATCACTGGATATATCAGTGACATTGTTTTTTTGAATTGTTTGCATTTGTTTTTCCACCTTTAATAATTGGCTGTTGTAACAGACAGTCCAAGATGTCCATCTCAAGCCACTATCTGAAATGTCTAAAGACTCATGGAGTCATATTCAATTTAAAGACGTGTTTTTAAAAATGAAAAGAGAAGGAGAAAATGAAATTGGAATCAATGACAGTGGTCTTGCTTACACAGCTCCCATCCTGGTGCTGTGTGGGGGGCAGTGTGCACTACAATGCCCTTGGCAGCCCAGATCTCTGCACAGGCCCTGGTGGTGCTGCAGAATTGGGTGAGAGGAAGAGATCTTCTGGTTCACACTTAGGCTTGGCTGGTATCTCCCAAACATGATCCTGTGATAGGGTAGCCAAGCCCTCTGTTTGTACCAGCTTCAGACACACCCTGTTATCAAGTCTTCTCCATGAAATTCCAGAGCCTGTTAGAAAACCCAGATGGCTCTGCTCTCCTCACAGTGAGTTCTTCTCCGGGACCTTTATTGTTCTTTCCTGCCCCCAGATTTCAGTCACGGCCACCCCAACCCAGTCACCAAATCTCAGAGTCAGTTTTAAAGCTTCCTTCCCAGAAGGTCCCCGGAATCCAAAGAAAAACTACCTTGTGCCTGCTGAGAGCTATGCCACCTAAGGACAGTTAGGAATGGTGACATTGGCTAAGCTACAGAAAAGTGACACCTTAACAGATTTACATTAATTAAAAAAGATCATTCAGCAGGTTTAGAATGAGTCAAGAAAATTTGCACACAAATGACCTTTTATCTATGATGCTAAACGGAGAAGCTCTGGCAGGATTTTGAAAGCTCACCTTACCAGGAGACCTATTTTATTGGCCTAGTAAAGTTTTTGTTACATTATTTAATTTTACTGTCAAGAGCCCAAATATGTGATATAGACAGATGTTCCTCTTCTAATAGACTCCAACCTCACAAATTAAAAAAAAATCAATATATGAGCGTATACAACTACAAATATAGTAAATACAGTGTGAACCAAATATAAAAGTAAATAATTAGAAAAAGAAAATGGAAAAAAATACAATAAATGTTAGTAGCAACCACTTAGTTGTGAGATAATGCATTAATCCTCTTTATTCAGAAATGAATGTGTTTTATTTTTAAATTAAAAAAATAATAATTTGGAAATCAACACACAAAAGTATAATTGTGGTTTTTCTTTATTGTGGTGTTTTTGAAAGCAGAGGTAATATAAATCTCAAAAATAAGAAATTACATGGTCTAAAATATAGAACTATAAGGTTTGTTATATTGCTCCCTGGTGTTAGTTTTTTAGGAGCCTATCTCTGCAAATAGTTGAAAATTTTTATTTTAATGAGAAAAAAAGGTAGTTGCCCTTCACATAGTTCTTCTCAAATATTTTTAGCTTGTATTTACCCTCAGATATGAATATGTCACCCATTAACTTATGTCAAACTTCTTAAATTTATATTTTCAGCCTATAAGTCTTTAGATGGAAATGTGTTCTCAGTTTTTTACTTGCAACTATGTGAAATTTTACAGACCCTAAAATTACCTCCTTTGCTGTGTTGCAAGTGTTTTTTGTATTCTTGGCTTTGGTACCCTCCATGTTTTGTGTTGCTCTTATAATGTCACTTCGTCTTTGACTTTCCAAAATCATAGGTCACGCTTTCACTTTTCAGTGTAATTTCCTATTGTTCAAATTCCTTCATAATTTTACTTGCCTTCTCTAGGACTGTTAAACCTCCCTAGTAGGAGTGCTGACCAGACCTGTGTAAGAAGTGTTTGTCCACTGTGTCTTTCTCATTTTTTCAAATTTGGGTAAGAGAGTGCATCTGGTATTATTTCTAATGCCTCTCTTAAAAATGCCTCTGTGAAAAAATTCAAGTTCATTGTTTCCCAGACGCTTCCTGTCCCATGAGAATCTACAAACGGAAGTGGTGGCCCATAATGCATTGCCTCGGCAAGTAGGCGGGTGGGGTGATCCAGGGCAGCTGCAGTGGCTCTGGGAGCTGGGGACTGAGTGCAGGTAATAGAAGCACCATTGTTCCTCAGAGCCTCTTCCAGTGTCTTCTGTCATTCCCTTGGCATTGTCAGTCCATTTGCCGAGTGACATTGGTGTTAGAGTATGGCATTTAATAAAGAAATCGATCCTATATAGAAGCTTCATCTTCATGGACAAGATTAGAGAATACAAATCCAAGCAACAGGCATCTGGAGGATCTGTTGACATTGGCCCGGAGTGTCAGCCAGAGGTGGAGAGGGAGCTTTTTTAAGCTTAAGCAAGTGTACAGATAGAAGGAAAGCAATAATGGCAAAATATTCGTTATTAGTGAAAATAGTGATGGGCAGATGAGTGTTCATTGTGCTGTATTTCAACTTTGCATTTAGTAGATGCTGAGTGATATCTCCTACCCATAGCTGAAAGATTTGAAAACAGATGAGCTGAAGCCAGCTTAGGGACACTTATTTCCTTTCAGGGTTTCTCAGGGAGCTGTGTGTGCAATTCATTTTTAGCCAGGTGTCTATTAATGGCTTCAGATTGTTTAGAGAGTAAGCACCAAATAGATATGGCAGTGAGACATCTGGGAGTGAAATTTGTAGCATATGTGACTATAAAACTATGAATATAAATGCACATGGGTGGATAAGAGAGAGAATATGTATGTATATATCAGTATATGATGCTTATAACCATAGTAAATTTAGAAAGAGCTATTTATAATTAAGGACATATTGAATAGCTTTAGATCATCTATAAGAATGTGCACATTCGTACCCGTTCATGATTTCCAAAGGCAGGGGAATGATAGGAAAATCAATACCACTCTAGTTGATTATAAGAGTCTGGAAAGATTAGCTTGAACGTTTTCACAGACGAAATGACAATATAGCAAATAAAAAACGTTAAGGTCAAATAAAAGGCAACCCTAATTCCCGCACCTTTGTGAACAGTGCTGAGATCATTTCTTGGGCACATCATAGAACGAGCAAACATGGATGCATGCTTGCATATTTCACCTCTTTATGGCACAGGAAGCTCCTGTCCTATTTACCTCAAACCCTCTGTAAGACCAGCAAAAGAAATGATTCTTTTATTTTCCAGTTCATTTCCTATTTCAATTTATTGTATAAGAAAAACCTTGATATTATGAAGTACCAGCACAAGAATTCAAATCAACTTGAAATTTCTTTGGATAAAGGAAGAGTGATTGCCTTGGCCATCTGTTAAATATTTTCGAATAGGTCTGGCAGATTATTGCATCTGCCCTCGTCTTTCCTTATAGCTTTATAAGCTTTAAAGGTCAATTGTGATGGTGTTTATTAAAGAAAAGGACAAGAGAATTTGCTTCACCTTTAAATCTTTCACATACTTTGCATTAAGCTATCTTCTCAAGGCATATAACCCATTAAAGCAAATCTGGTTACAATTGTGGATTACAAAGCTTGTATAGTTTTTCTTCATTACAGAAGGATTTGTTTTCCTTTTAATTACTACAGGTTAAAGTATGAGTATAATTGAAAATTGAGAAAAATATTAAGTAAGTGTACCTTGAGTCTGTTTCAATCATTAACCAGCAATGATATCCTTCCTTAAGCATCAGTTAGCCAAAAAGACACTTCAGAATTTTGCAGATATTAAATATCATTCAATCAAGTCCAAAAACAAACATAGAATGTGCATCCTAATGAATGTCACCTTTCAAAGTGGAAAAATGAATTATTTTAATTTATTGAGTGCTTTGTATGTCCCAGGCTCAATACTAGATGCTTTTCTAAGTAAATTACTTCTAACCCAAAAGAAAACTCTAACATTTAGGTATATATTTCAGGTGGTTCAAAGCATTTCTGGAAATTATTTTGGGGGGGGGGAATTAAGTTAGATACATTGGCAAAGGAGACGGAGAAGCAATGCCCAGAGACATAGGCAAACGTCCAGGAGAAAGTGGCACAGTGAGAGTGAAAAACAGAGAAAGCCTTCCAGAAGTCACGAATGCCAACTGGGTCAAATGCTGCTGAGAGAGTAAGATGATCCTGGCCTAGATCCACTGGACTTACTGTCATAAGCGTCATAGGTGGCCAATTTGGAGGAATGGTGAGGACAAGAGCCAGACTACAGTCGCTTGAGGAGTGAAGAGACAGAGTTGGTTTCAATATTGAGAACTTCCTATCATTCAGAACTGACAATGAAATGGACTACTTAGGAGATAATGTGTTTCCAGTCAACAGAAATGCTCAAGGTGATTTTCAGTTTTTAAGGATGTTATAACATGGATTTAAGCTCCTGTGGGGAGGTGAAAAAGGAGATGCTATTTTTAATATCTGAATTCTTTGGAGAAATGGCCACTTTATGAGAACTAGAGAAGACTTAGGGATTATGTTTATATTCCTATACATTTCCATCAGAACTTCTTGTTCTTTAAATACTAAATTAGCAGCTACAGATTAAGATTGAGATATACAGATTCGGAGAACCTCCTGTGAGATTAAACAAACCAAACTCCTGGCTAATTAGAAGGCAAAAAGAATAAGAAATGTCTGAGAAATTATAACAGAAACATTATCCCTCAAAATTATTAGGAAAAATGAGATTTGGTTGAGAAGAGATATACTTCCAAATATAATATGGAATAATAATGCCTTTAAAGAAAGTAAAAATAAGAAGAATGAAACAAAGAGAAAGCGGAAAAAAACTTTGGCTTGAAGAAATTAAGACATGTCAGTAAATAAATATAGTATTTGGAGTTACAAAATTAAACATATGTCTATATAATCAAAAGATGAGTTGTAACAGCCCAAGGTGTTAAGGTCATTGAATAGCAAAGGTTCTAAGGTCATTCTGGACAACAGTACATCTCACAATAGGAGAGATCCTATTTGAAAACAAAATATTTGGAATCCCTTGTCCTAGGCTCCCCATAGCAAAGATAACACCTATTGCTAATAGGTATATGGTTACAAGATTAACTAAAAATATTTATGAATATCTACTATGTCCTTGACTTAATAGAGCCAGTGTTCTAATGCAAGAGGTCAAAAACGCCAGATTATTAAGTAAAATGTATAGTATGCTAAAGAGTCATAAGCACCAAGAAGAAAAAAGTAAACCTAAATAAGATACGCAGTGTCAGGGGACAGGACCAACCGTTCTCTCTTTATAAATAAATTTCAGTGCCAAAAATGCCATGTATAAGGGCATGTTGGACAGCTTTATCCAACAGTTTCTATTAGTCCTTCTGCAAACTTCCCCAATTAGAAACACAATAAATTTCTTCAGATGTGCCCATTATGTAAGCCCAGCCTGATTCTCATTGTCAATTCCATACTTTCAACTACTTCACTACCCCTAATATCTTCCCATATAAAGAAATTTTGAAGCTGCTGATGAAGTGAGTGTGTATGAGAAGCCAAAATATAATGAAAATGTTGCTTGGTAAACATATGTTTGGAACAAAGAGATCTGAATGTATTAAATATTAATAAACAGCCTGAGTAGATCAGGCTAACATAACCAGATATACTCCTTTCACAGTAGAAATAATCTTGTCAATGACACCATAATAAGATTAATCTTCACTTAGATTTTCTGTAACTGAGATAGTCCTCAGATGGGCACTATCGTCAATTCATTTCGAGCGTTTTTTCCCTGCTTGCATCAGGCTGACCATCCCCGTTTTGATTAACAGTTTCTTCATTTACAAACAAGTAATAACTCTACTAAAGTTATTATGATGTCTCATTGTTCCAGGACACTTGGCTCAAACTGACTGTGCTTTGCTTTTACATTTTAATGGAGGGTAAATTGTTTTCTGTTCTCTAAGTTCTTGGGGAGCTGGATGATCTTCATGTACAGACAAAAAGTTTAAGCCGATGATCTTTGGTCTCTCTGAGGTCTTTAGGAAGTTCTTCCTGTAATACCCAAAGAGTAATGCTGCAAGCTTCTGTCCCATAGATTTTGGAAGCCCATTCTTCTACCGAGTCCTCTCGAGAAGTGACTACTGTGAAACTCTCAAAGTCCATGATGGTGGTCAGTTGTCACTTTAGTCTCCTAATTTGCAAAAACATTTAACTTTGAACCCTTGTAGATTAATTTTTCAATATTTCTGCCACTTGCTCTGCCAGAAGTTGCTTTACCCCAGGTATGGACACAACTAGTCTTTTAATTGCCCAAAGCATAGCTTCCACTAAGCTATCTGTAAGACCACTTTAAAGGAGGCTGGGGAATAACAAAAGTAAAATATAAAGAGTGACTTCAACTGTTGGGGTGTGTCTTCTGGGTCTAGCTAGGGCAGGAGGCAATCCTCCTGGCCACCACTTCAAGCCTTCCTCCCTCCTTTCCTGCCTGAAATGATGGATATGAGACTAGCCATTTCCCCTCAGGGAGAATTACTGCAAAACAAAGAGTTTGGAGGTGGCTTTCAAATAGAAACACATGTATATTTTCCAATATCTGCCCTATTCTGTCTGAAATTACACCACACACCGGATGCTAGCTGTTCAATACATTTTGTGCTATGCTAAGTCCCATAGAGTTTCTTTTTGCAATTTTCCTCCAAGATGAGATTTTAAAAGTTCAAGTCATCAGGATTTTACCTGCTATACTTCCCTTCTGATTCCACCACATAATTCTTCAGAACTGAGGGTATTTAAATATAAATTTCTTCTTCAGCCTCCAGTGGTGTCACTTTCTTACAGCTGGCAGACTGCCAGGTTGCTCTGACCCTTTCTTGTCAGTCTAAAAGTGGTGCATGGTGTCAGTCCTCTACTAGCAAGAAGTCTGTCCCCTACCTATGACTATCTCCATCTCTCACTCTCTAAAGATTTCATCCCATGGCTCTAAGAATGAAGTTTGTTTATGGGGAATCAAAAGGTATGAGGAAAACCATAGACAGTTGAAATGTCCGTATGTTCCATGCACCACTGTCAAAAATGCATGGTTTATTTGCCTGCAAGATAGAATATAATTTAATCTTTCCTTAAAAGACAAGGCAAGGAAAATATTTTAATATCATTATACTTTACTGGTGGAAAAATCATGATTCCCTGAAATGTTACATAATGTTTTGTGTAAAACAGGGAAATTTACCAGAAAAGTACTATGGTAATTTGGAGGCTACATACTCATAGTTTCTTCCAATTCTAATTTGTCCTTTCCTGGTAGTCAGCAAGATCCTAATGCTTTGCTTGACTACTCAAAGAGGTGACTTCTTTTCACTAAATTAAATCAATTTCCATTTGCTCCTGGTCTAGGAAATTTTATTTTCTCTTTATTTAATTTTCAATTCATTCTTCCCAGAGCATAAATCAGTGTCTTCCTTTGATTTCATGGCAGGTATTTCTATTTCTTTTGCATTATAGTAGAGTCAGGAAAAAATCATTATATTAGGCATCATTCCAAGCTTTGAAGCTATAGTGGTGCAAAGCAATCAATATCAGGACATTTCTAACTCTTACAGAAAATACCGAAACCTTAATATACAAGTAGAAGAATACTTTAGAAGCAATAAATAAAGAACATTGGTAGGCTTACAATTTTAGTACAATATCATAGAGAAGACATAACATAAACCAAGAAGAAAATTATTCATGTCTTAACTCTCAGAAAAACTTATGTCATAGGGATTGATTTTATTAAGATTCTACTCCTCTTTTCCTGCATAATTCTACCTGCCTTGGTTTAGACTTGGAGTTGGTACCATATTAGTTTTCTAGGGCTGCCATTACAAAGTACCAGATGGGGTGGCTTAAACAACAGAAATTTGTTTTCTCACAATTCTGGAGGCTAGAAGTCCAAAAACCAAAGTGTGACGAGGGTTGGTTTCTTCAGAGCCCTCTCTCCTCAGCTTATAGACAACCATTTTCTCCTCCCTGTGTCTTTACAAGGTCTCCCCTCTGTGTATCTCTCTGCTAATATCTTCTTATAAAGACACTAGTCATATTGGATTGGGTCCCACCCTAGAGACCTCATTTAATCTCATTTCCACTGTAAATACTCTATCTTCAAATCGAGTCACATACTGAGAGACTGGGGGTTCAAACTTCAACATATGAATTTGGGGATGAGGGTGCAATTCAGCCCATTAACAGGTACAATGATGCCTAGAGAGCATTCTGTGTGGCCCGGCAGAGATCACAGGGACATTTTGCTAGGAAGCCACCAAACACTGAAATGAATTTCAGATTCATGTTTTGGACCTGATGAAAGGTAAATATATAGAAAATAGAAATGCATACTTGTAACCATATGTATCAAAACACTGGTGAATAAATGAAAACTCTAGCTTTAACCTTTTCCCATTACGTAGTATACAAGTGTTTTAACCCTCCCTCCATCCCCCTACTCTCTCATGCACTCACACTCCCCTTTCAACATCTAGAACTCTTTGCATGGGCAGTATGAACATACAGCCTTGATGTTTGTTCTCTTATTAAAAAGAGTGTTTAATTTTTACTAATTCAGTCAATATCCTATCAATTCCAAGTATTCTCTTATCATTAATTTATAATCTTCATGGTACATAAATAAATTTTCATTCCTCTTAAAAGTATTTACCTGATGCAAAAATCGTGGATTTAAAAGTACAGAATTTGTTTAAAATGTTATTTAGCATTGAACAACAGAGCTCCTCGTTAAATGGGATTTTAAAGTCATAACTCATTTATACCAGTTGATACATTCATAGAGTACTTAAAAAAAAACTAGAGTAATGACTTCTTGTCAGAGTCTTGTGTCTGTGGGTATTATAAATCTGCAAGTTTAATCCAGGTGACAAGGAGTAGTGATTAGAAGGACCAAGAGGTAAGATGTTCCTTCTTGTTTTTTTTTTTGGCTGTGCAGCATGTGGGATCTTAGTTCTCCGACCAGGTATTGAACTCACACCCCTTGCACTGGAAGCACAGAGTCTCAACCACTGGACCACCAGGGAAGTCCCAACAGGTAAGATGTTTAGACATGTACTTCAGTAGTTTTAAAACCACTTTAAAAGTCCTCTCAAACAAATTTATAAGTGCAGTTTTTAACTGAGACCCTCTTAAAGAAATAGCAGTAAAGCACTTTATATTCAATGAAGTGAAATTAGTAGAAAGTGTAACAGTACAATGAATAATTGCTAAACTCCTATCTATTTAGGTGGAAAGTATGTTACATGTTTATATAATATCAAATATCCACATATTTAAGAAGATTCAATGATCACTTAATTAATGCTCAATAATTTGTCACTCCAGGTTGGAACAGACTTACTGATATTTAGCATTACACAAAAATATAGATGATTGATATTTTCACTTTTTATCAGCAAATTCAGGCGCCCTTTAAACTCACTTTTTACTGTTTTTTCTGCAGTTGCCCTTAATTTTCTTTGTGCTTGGTTCTATTAACTTCAGACACTTGAAGTGAAAACACAAACTCATGTCTAAGGAAATCTCCAAGGTATTTGATTCTATGGTTTTACCAAAACATGAAAACCAAGGACAATTATGGCTTAATTCATTTCAATCGTGGAGAGTACTTTTTATATTGTTGCTGATACTAAAAAAGTACTGTAATAGAAAACTTGCTTGTGAAGCACACTTCTAAGATGCCAGGATATTTTTAAAGAAATATAATTTCAATAGAACTTTCATTCATATGAAGGACAGTGTCAGACTTTAAATAACAGAAAGTAAATAGAGTAAACCAAATGGTTCTAAGCTTCTAAGTTTTCACAGCTCAATTATTAGACCTACTTGAATGAAATAAACATGTCAGGTCAAGACATTTGTTTTATCCCAATTTATGTAGATGAGCACCTGGTAAACTAACAACAACTTTACAGTGCAGATTTTTACAAATAATTTCATTTAAAGGCTTTTTGAAAGTGTTATTTTTCAGTATTGTGTTAAAATCATATATATAAAATATATTTATCTTACAGAAAATATTTCATACATAAGATATATATACACATGAGTATCTGCACATATATGTTAAAATATAATATACATAAAATGAATATCTGTTTATATATATGTGTTCATAGTCCTAAGCAATTTATAGTCTTGACACTTTTAACAAACCACAAATAATAGAGCTTATATAAAATGTAAGGTACCATATAGCTTCTCCTTTTAATTGTTCAATGTTTTTTAAAAAAGGACAATATTTGCTGAAAGTGCATATTTCCTACAACCGTAACAGTATCCAGAATATTGTTGTACACATAGTAGATATATACAATATATGCCTGCTTATTATATTTATTTATTTATTTATTAACATCTTTATTGGAGTATAATTGCTTTACAACAGTGTGTTAGTTTCTGCTTTATAACAAAGTGAACCAGCTATATGTATACATATATCCCCATATCTCCTCCCTCGCGCGTCTCCCTCCCACCCTTCCTATCCCACCCCTCTTGGTGGTCACAAAGCACTGAGCTGATCTCCCTGTGCTATGTGGCTACTTCCCGCTAGCTATCTATTTTACATTTGTTAGTATATATAAGTCCATGCCATTCTCTCACTTCGTCCCAGCTTACCCTTCCTCCTCCCCATGTCCTCAAGTCCATTCTCTATGTCTGTGTCTTTATTCCTGTCCTGCCCCTAGGTTCTTCAGAACCGTTTTTTTTTTTTTTTAGATTCCATATATATGTGTTAACATATGGTATTTGTTTTTCTCTTTCTGACTTACCTCACTCTGTATGACAGACTGTAAGTCCATCCACCTTTCTACAAATAACTCAATTTCATTTCTTTTTATAGCAGAGTAATATTCCATTGTATATATGTGCCATATCTTCTTTACCTATTCATCTGTCAATGGACAGTTAGGCTGCTTCCATGTCCTGGCTATTGTAACCAGAGCTGCAATGAACATTGTGGTACATGACTCTTTTTGAATTATGGTTTTCTCAGGGTATATGCCCAGTAGTGGGATTGCTGGGTTGTATGGTAGTTCTATTTTTAGTTTTTTAAGGAACCTCCTTACTGTTCTCCATAGTGGCTGTATCAATTTACATTCCCACCAACAATGCAAGAGGGTTCTCTTTTCTCCACACCCTCTCCAGCATTTATTATTTGTAGATTTTTTGATGATGGCCATTCTGACTGGTGTGAGGTGATACCGCATTGTAGTTTTGATTTGCATTTCTCTAATGATTAGTGATGTTGAGCATGCTTTCATGTGTTTGTTGGCAATCTGTATATCTTCTTTGGAGAAATGTCTACTTGGGTCTTCTGCCCATTTTGGGATTGGGTTATCTGTGCTTTTGGTATTCAGCTGCATGAGCTGCTTGTAAATTTTGGAGATTAATCCTTTGTCAGTTGCTTCATTTGCAAATATTTTCTCCCATTCTGAGGATTCTCTTTTTGTCTTGTTTACTGTTTCCTTTGCTGTGCAAAAGCTTTTAAGTTTCATTAGGTCCCATTTGTTTATTTTTGTTTGTATTTCCATTTCTCTAGGAGGTGGGTCAAAAAGGATCTTGCTGTGGTTTATGTCATAGAGTGTTCTGCCTATGTTTTACTCTAAGAGTTTTATAGTGTCTGGCATTACATTTAGGTCTTTAATCCATTTCGAGTTGATTTTTCTGTATGGTGTTAGGAATTTTTCTAATTTCATTCTTTTACATGTAGCTGTTCAGTTTTCCCAGCACCACTTATTGAAGAGGCTGTCTTTTCTCCACTGTATATTCTTGCCTCCTTTATCAAAGATAAGGTGACCACATGTGCATGGGTTTATCTCTGGGCTTTCTATCCTGTTCCATTGATCTATATTTCTGTTTTTGTGCCAGTACCATACTGTCTTGATTACTGTAGCGTTGTAATATAGTCTGAAGTCTGGGAGCCTGATTCCTCCAGCTCCGTTTTTCTTTCTCAAGATTGCTTTGACTATTTGGGGTCTTTTCTGTTTCCATACAACTTTAAAAGTTTTTTGTCCTAATTCTGTGAAAAATGCCATTGGTAGTTTGATAGGGATTGCATTGAATTTGTAGATTGCTTTGGGTAGTACAGTCATTTTCACAATGTTGACTCTTCCAATCCAAGAACATGGTATATCTCTCCATCTGTTTGTATCAACTTTAATTTCTTTCATCAGTGTCTTATAGTTTTCTGCATACAGGTCTTTTGTCTCCTTCGGTAGGTTTATTCCTAGGTATTTTATTCTCTTTGTTGCAGTGGTAAATGGGGGTGTTTCCTTAATTTCTCTTTCAGATTTTTCATCATTAGTGTAGAGGAATGCAAGAGATTTCTGTGCATTAATTTTGTATCCTGCTACTTTACCAAATTCATTGATTAGCTCTAGTAGTTTTGTGGTAGAGTCTTTAGGATTCTCTATGTATAGTATCGTCATCTGCAAACAGTAACAGCTTTACTTCTTGTTTTCTGATTTGGATTCCTTTTATTTCTTGTTTTTCTCTGATTGCTGTGGCTAAAACTTCCAAAACTATGTTGAATAATAGTGGTGAGAGTGGGCAACCTTGTCTTGTTCCTGATCTTAGTGGAAATGGTTTCAGTTTTTCACCCTGGAGAATAATGTTGGCTGTGGGTTTGTTATATATGGCCTTTATTATGTTGAGTTAAGTTCCCTCTATGCCTACTTTCTGGAGGGTTTTTGTCATAAATGGGTGTTGAATTTTGTCGAAATCTTTTTCTGAATCTATTGAGATGATCATATGGTTTTTCTCCTTCAGTTTGTTAATATGGTTTATCACATTGATTGATTTGCATATATTGAAGAATCCTTGCATTCCTGGGATAAAGCCCATTTGATCATGTTGCATGATCCTTTTAACATGCTGTTGGACTCTGTTTGCTAGTATTTTGTTGAGGATTTATGCATGTATGTTCATCAGTGATACTGGCCTGTAGTTTTCTTTCTTTGTGACATCTTTGTCTGGTTTTGGTATCAGGGTGATGGTGGCCTCGTAGAATGAGTTTGGGAGTGTTTCTCCCTCTGCTATACTTTGGAAGAGCTTGAGAAGGATAGGTGTTAGCTCTTCTGTAAATGTTTGACAGAATTGACCTATGAAGCCATCTGGTCCTGGGCTTTTATTTGTTGGAAGATTTTTAATCAGAGTTTGAATTTCAGTGCTTGTGATTGGCCTGTTTATATTTTCTGTTTCTTCCTGGTTCAGTCTCGGAAGGTTGTGCTCTTCTGAGAATTTGTCCATTTCTTCCAGGTTGTCCATTTTATTGTATGCCTGCTTATTAAATTTAATTTGAACTGATAGCAGTTATATATTTTGTACAATGACAGAAGATACATTATTGTGTGTGGGTTTTTTTTTCCTTAAAATTGTTTTGACAAAAAAAAAAAAATCCTTGGATGAGGACCAAGAAAACAAGAAAGGACTTTATGTTTTATTTTATATAAATGGATGGTGCTGATTTAAGTTATTTTGGTAGTTTTTAGTAGAAATAAACAAGACTCACTGAGGTCTATACTTTTTATAAAGCTTTCTCATAAAAAATGTTAAAATGTAGAGTAGTATGTAATTATTGAATATAATGTAAAAGGCATTGTTCAAAGTATTAAAAAACAAAACAAAATTCTGAACGAAAAATCAAGCCATTATATAATATACAATACAAAGCATTCCTTTAAAAAATAAGAGCTGTGCCATATAACAAATGAGCTTTGATATTACTAAAAAGTAGACATTTTCAGAGTCTTCTTTTACAATTGTAATGCTAATAAATGATATTCTATTATTTTAATCTCTGTATCACATTCAAGAAACACAGTTCAACAGTTTAACAGCTAATTTCAAAATAAAGAAAATTCTTAAATTTCTCAAATGTACAGACCATGACAATATCAAAAGTTTCTTTGCCCATTTCCTGTTTCCCTCAAAAACCACAAGTGGTTTGTGATTTTTTCCCATCAATCATCTATTTATTGGCTAGAAGTACACACCATCTTTCAAGACCTGCTCTGGAAAGTGAAATTCATACACTTTTCTTCTGCCTTTCTCAAAGGCATCTGTCCATCTATGCAAATGATACTTTTTCTTTCTACCTTTACTCCTCTCTTCTTCTCTCCTCTAAATAAGGTCAAGAAATGAGATTGAGGTTGTATGTCCTGGAAAGGAGACAGGAAGGGTAATGGGGCCCAAAAACATAGCACATGAATAGGAATCCAATGAAAATATCTGCCCCTTGCTGGGAGTCCTTCTTTTAAAAAGAGAAAACAACAACAACAACAACAACAACAGCAGCAAAAAACTAAATTGGACATTTTTTTGAGAACCTGGCTTAGGAAATTCCCTATTGGCAACACCACCTGTCTTCAGATTACTCAAACTGATTAAGGAAAAGAAACAAATCAGGCCATCATTTCTTTACTATGACATATTTCTTCAGAGTCCAGGCAACAGTTTAACTTTTTGACCTGGGTGATTTACTTTGTCAGAAAACTTCTCAAAGTGAATCATGGGAGACTGGACATATTTCAGAGTGAGGGTTTTTTGTTTTTGTTTGTTTGTTTTTTTATCTGATGAACAACTCTGAATATTTTTTACTTCAATTGTATTTAGCCATCATAGGTAAGGAAGAACTATGATTTTATCCTTCTGTCTCTGAAAATGTAGATTATGACTTAAGCATAATGTCTTTGCTATAGGTGTTCTTGAATTTCTAAAATTCTCTGTTTATACTCAATATTTATTATTGATGATTATTTGAATAATTAGGATTATTGTGTTGCTACGTTATAGTTTGAAATGTCAGGTCATAGTTTAAAAACCCTCTCCTATTTTGGTTGGTCATCTAAAAGATTTTGGGACATTTCTGCTGTCCAAATACACAAAAACAGGATTGTGCAACAACCAAAATTGAAACGGCATTGCAGGTTGCATATGAACATAAGGAATCACTTACTAGAAACTCAATATCTGAATTCCAACTGATGGTTAAAATTAACTTACATGCACTTAACCAGTCCAAATTTTAATATTATTTCTTAAGAAGGAGAATCAAGAAGTCTATGCTGTGAGAAACATTCCTTTTTAAAATATTTTTTAAAATCTTTTTAAAATAAAGGAAAATAGTAGTTTATGGTTCCATTAACTCCAGAATCTGACTGGGTAAATGGTCCCTTTCAACCAGATACATCCACATATGCCGAAGCTGCCTTTAAGATAGTAGAGAAGTTACCTAAATAGAGAAAGAGACTGATGTAATTCAGAGTTTGGCTTCTATTGCAAGTGGTGATAATCAAATTATATTTATAATTGTTTGACAATCTTATGTACTTAGAATAAATATTTGCTACAGTTTAAAGAGATAAAAACGTTGCTCAGAATTTCAATTCTTCTCTTTTGCACTCCATCTTTCTATGAATTCCCTATCTCAATCTCCTAAGTCAGAGAAGAATTTTTAGTAGATCTTTACATTTGTCCACTTAATCTAATATCAGAATGAATAGAGAATAACATTTATTCCAAAATGGATGGGGATAAAGAAAAAACAAAAAGAGTAACTTGATCTGGTAATATAACCTGTGTATTCTTTCTTCTCAATTAAAGACAAATGTTGGGCTGGAAATTAAGAAGCCCCATATTATGGGTGAATGTGATGCTTAGATAAATTATTCTGATTTAATTTTTACCTCCCTCCTCTTTTATAAAATGAATAAATTATTCAGACCAGCATACAAGGAGACAAACAAAACAAAACAGACGTACGCTCTTTTGGATGCTATGTGTTTCTAGAGTGTTAAAGATGGTTCACAGCAGAGTGAGAGTTGAGGTTATTGAAAGAAGTTATATTCCATACATAATATATGACATCATATGGGTAGGAAGTGACATTCGGGGCTACCTGTGTTAAAAATGGGACTTCCTGGTCATGCTGTATTCTTGGCAAGAGAACCGGAAGTTCATTATCAGGCACTGTTTTCCATTTCAATAAAAATTTCAGATTAATTTAGAACAAGTTCAATTGGAGTCCCCATTTTTAATAGCAGTGAAGTACTGAGTCTGTAGAGCAAGAAATGACCTAGGATACTCTTCTAAATATTGGTGATTCCATATTAAGGAGAACAATAATTAAAGTCTGATATATGAAATACAAGTTTTCCTTGAATATTGGTCTTACTATGTTAATAGCCATGATACTATTATTCCTGTCTACATGGTCTTCATTATTTAAAAAGTTAGTTGAGGTTAGAGTTATGGGAATTTGCAAAACATCTAAGAGTAGGGAAAGGGATACCATTCAATATGCTGCCACTTCATAAATCATTACTCTCCATATTAGGATTGAATCATGAAAATCTGCCTGAAACCATATTGTGAAGCAGAAATTATCTGTCTTTGGCTTCCTCTCATCCTCTCTTCTGTAATTCTGGATTTTATTTTCATTTACTAGACCCACAGACAACCAATGAGTCTGGTATTATTTTCTCATAATAAATAACAGCAACAGAATCCCTTTTAAGGTCAGGCCTTCCCTACAAAGTCACATTTCTAGAGAAGGTTATCTCTTGTAGGTTTGGAGGGACAGCAATCTGAATGAATGAAACGTTTTCATATAGTATGAGGGAGATTTCATGAAATAACGTTATCTTGGCCAGCATAAGTTCTAGCTAGGCCATGAGCAGGACAAATAAATAACACTAAATTATTCTCCCTGAAGGGCTAATTTACATTAGGTAAAATCAGATCAGACTTAGTTCCTTCTTTCCAAACAGCTTACACTTTCATCTTTGTTTCAACTTCACTTACCCCAAATGCAAATCAAGTCAAATCAAAACATTTTCAGAAACATATGTCAGCTCATGGCCTGTATGGACACTCGTTGTGGATTCATGCTACCCAAGAACCTCAACATGCATTTTAAATTCAATGCCCTTTTGGTCAATTAAATCCCCCAAAGTTTGTCATAATGAACTAAAATGAAACAAAGTGATTTTTTCCTCCAGGGAGACACCAATCAAGCTGGGAATGTCGGTGATTTGGGCCACTCTTTAAAGTCCAGAGAGTGCCCTGGTTTTGGCATTAGGCACTAATTCAGTTTGCTTGACTGTTAGAGTTGATCCTCCAGGCATAAAAGGATGTTTAGTCATCAAACAAACAGGATTACTGTATCTTGGATTTCTGCCACTGGAAACCATTAGCGGGTGTGTAATGGGAGGAGGGAGCAGAGGTACAGAGGGGGAAAGTCAAGTTATTATCCTTCAAAGACTCATTGCAATGAAATAGACTTCAACTCACTAATAGATTATGAATGCTAGTCCTTCTCTTTGTCCCCTCTCCATTCTACACAATTTTGGATTGTATAAAATTAGAAGAGGCCCTACAAGTGTTCTATGCAGCTTCCCACCCGGCACAGAAAACTTCTCTACAGAATATTTATGACAAATGGTTATCACAGGCTCAAATTAAAACATAAAATCAATCATATATTGAGGGAAAATTTGCTTCGCAGTATCTTTTACCTCTTGGAGATAGTTTGTCCACTGGAGCAATGAAGATCAACAAATCAAATCCTAATTTCTTTTTGACACACCTGGCAGTAATGGAGGACAACAAGGACATCCTCTAAGTTTGCCTTTTCTAAGATGAACATGCACAGCTTTGTTATTTGCAGTTGTTTTGCATGAGCAAAATAGCTTAACATCACATATCTGTGGGACAGACTGTATTTGGAAATCCACTGTCCTGGAGAGATATTCTCAAGCTTTGGGACTTATGAGGTCATCGAGAGGATTGTAGTAGAGTTTGAACCATGCTTACCGGTTTCAAAGTTAAGTGCTTCTACACTATTTCCTGTTCTCTTTAGCACACACAACCACCTTATTAAAGATGGCTACTTCCCCACACTCTGTCAGCCAAAAAAGAAATTAAGACTTTTCTGAAACAGTGTCTATAAAAGAAAAGAAAGCTACCAAAATAGATCATTAGTGAATGATTTAAGCGTTGAAATTCGTGATGTAGTTCCATTGCCCGACACTTCACAATCCTCTCTCTGGTCCCTCAGTATGTTTTTACTTTCATTTTAGCACGTCCTTGATAGCAGTTACACTCTGAAGCCCTCTTCACTTGAAGTGATAATTATATGGTTTTCCAGACTTTAAATTAGAGGCCATGCAGAGAGGTACCAAGCTATGGATGTACAACATGTTTGTTGCTTGATGTGAATTTGTAGGAATGGGAACAGCAAGGCTGTGTTGTTATACCATCATATTAAATAATTAAAACTATTTCCCCCATACATACACCCCATTTTCTTTATGGTTAATAATTATAACAATGCACTTAGATACAGGCAAGGATATTGTTAGATAATGCCTGAAATTGGAAGTGGCCTCATCAGCCACCCAAGGCGAAGCATAATTGCCCTGTTTCTGTGTAAGTATCACATGGCAGACAATGTTATTGCATGTTATTACTTAGGTATTTTAATTTTTCTTTGGGTAGGGTAAAGAAATTAAATTCCAGCTCTCTGAGAGAGAATTTTCTCTCATGGGTGGATGTGTCTAGGCAGGAATGGGGTTGCCATGTTGAGGAGACCTGGGTGTCTTGTTGGAAAGAGTGAGCATTTAGAAGACATGTATTCTTCCTTTCTCCTGACACACAGAGAAGTTTCTAAGTCCACGTCTTCTAAGGAAAGCACAGCTCTCTCCTTGGTTCATTGAGAACGTACCTATGACTAAGAACTTGCAGAAAATTTGTAAAGCTGTTGCTTTAATTTTAATAGCAGAGAACTGTCTTCCTTCACGGGAAGGCAGGGAATGAATATGAAGCATCTGACATTACCACAAGTCATGAAGACAAACAGATGCTCTTGGCCCATGGGGCATTTTTACAGGTCTTGCTGACATAAGCAGCCACGCCAGATGTGTGACCTTTGCTAGGATGGTAGACTGTGTATCTCTTGTAAGGGACTCAGGACTGCAAGGGAACTGGCTGTGTCCCTTGCAATCCAGTCTCTCCTGGAGTAGGAACCAACTGCTCAGTTAAGGCTGATAAGAGGACACACTGTCACATGGAACGTGCGTTAAATTACCTTGTCCCCTGACACCTTATAAGCATTTTTTAAGTGAAAAGTCATCATAAAGGCGTGATTGGAGTTCAGTGTTGTTGTAGTGAAGTTTTTTGGTTGTTTTTTCTCTTTTATTTTTTGTAAATCACAGAATCACTTTGATTAAATTTCACTTTGGCTCACTGTCCTCACATGTCCTCATGACTAAGGCCAGATTACTAAACACAGTTTACAAAGTCTTTCATAATTACTTGCTATCTATTCTCCATGCCCCCTGTGCAGACTTGCAGTTGTCAGCATGGCCATGACTTTCTCCCATCAAGGCCTTTGCAGGTTTTGCCCAGAGGCTTAGAAGATACTTCCCATCACCACTCTCTTCCTTTTTCCTCTTTGATTGGCTTCTCCCATTATAGGATTTAATTGCCTATATTTCCATATCTTTACTAGGCTGTGAGCACCATGAGGGCAGGGACAGTGTGTCATTCACCATTTCTCCCTTAATACCGAGCACTAATTATATAGGCAATCAATGGTTGTTAAATAAATGGATTATGGGATGTTATAAGACATTATAACTATAATCATGAAACATTAAAAGGAAAAGTCATGGGAAACTTAACATCACATGTATTACCAAGAAGTTTCAGGGCTTCCCTGGTGGTACAGTGGTTGAGAGTCCGCCTGCCGATGCAGGGGATGTGGGTTCGTGCCCCGGTCCGGGAGGATCCCGTGTGCCGCGGAGCGGCTGGGCCCGTGAGCCATGGCCACTGAGCCTGCACGTCTGGAGCCTGTGCTCTGCAACGGGAGAGGCCACAGCAGTGAGAGGCCCGCGTAACGCAAAAAAAAAAAAAAAAAAAGTTTCAAAAGACTTTTTCTTAATATCTTTATTGGAGTATAATTGCTTTACAATGTTGTGTTAGTTTCTGCTGTACAACAAAGTGAATCAGCTATATATATACATATGTCCCCATATCCCTTCCCTCTTGCGTCTCCCTCCCACCCTCCCTATCCCACCCCTCTAGTTCATCACAAAGCATCAAGCTGATCTCCCTGTGCTATGCTGCTGCTTCCCACTAGCTATTTTACATTTGGTAGTGTCAATGCCACTCTCTCACTTCATCCCAGCTTCCCCTTCCACCGCTGTATCTGTAAGTCCATTTTCTACATCTGTGTATTCAAAAGACTTAATCCAATCTTCCTGCATGTACATACATCCAAAGGAGAAATTTCTTCCAGTTGTTAGTTCCAGAAAATACTTTAGGACTGAGAAGACTGATTTTCTTTCTTGTTTCTTCCTTTCTTTCTTTCATTTTGAATTAAATAATTTATTTATATGCACTAACTGTATATGTTTTTTTTCTTTTTGTTGGCTGCTGCAAAGCACAGACCCAAATTTGAGGCTGTGATGGTTCACTAACATAATCCCTGGGTATATTATATTTTACTTTTATCCTCACTTTCTCATTTTTTTGGGTTCTGAATATTTCTTCAGAATGTTTCTCTCATAAGCTCCCTCCATTCTATTTTATTTGATTTTTTTGTAGAATGAGACAAAGCATAAATTACTAAATTAATTTATTTTCATTTTCAAAGTCCTTAGAACTTTGTGCTATTGGAAATTAAGCCCTATATATTTTTTCCAATTATGCTATCAAAAAAATTAAAAATTATACTAAAAGAATTCCTTTTTACATAGAAGTAAACAAAGGCAGTGACAAAAAAATTTTCTTGGGTTGTATAAAAGGCCACTATAATCACCTGAATTAACTAAGCAGCTTCTCAAGTCAATACTGGAGTCCTTTCACATTTAAAAATATAGTTTATGCCTTAAATAAGAAACAGTTAGACTGAAAACTCTGATTGAGCTATTTGGTGTTACATGTTATCCTTAGAAAAAGACTAAGTGATGGATTTGGGCTAATAACTGTTGTTTTCCCAAAGAGGTGTCAAATGGCCCTATAATCATTTTTTCTGATCCTACTGTTGTATAGATGATTTTGCTAATTGGTTTAAGCCTAGGTCTTAGTCAAATGTAAGCTTAGAAATGTTCCATTGCTAACCATGTTTACTTAGCCTCAAAGAGCTCAGAGAAGATAAACCTTAAAATATTCACTGCTGGAGGGCCATCTTTTGCTACATTTTGCAGCCTGTGGTTTTTATACAGATATTCTGAGGATTCAATGGAAAGAGAAGGGAAGCAAAAACCACATAGCAAATTATCTTTAGGCTACTTTGTATAATTTTATTATTTCAAAGTTTTCATAAAAAGGTATGAATTTTAATTGTGCTTCTTTCATTCTCATATTTTGGACAGCAGCACTCGAATGGGAGATGCGGGGATCATTTCATGGCTAGTGAAATGACCTCACTCTTTTCTTGTTCATAAAAATGCACACCTATTTTTTTTTATTGAAAAAAATTAAAAAATAAAGCAGTTAAGCAAGCCAGAGGTCCTAACTCAACGGATATTAAACCTTGATTGACTATATCTAGCCCTTCTAAGGGTACAAAGCAACAATACTGATGTTTCTTATGAGAACTGATTTAAAAAGCAATGCCATGGTTGGTTTTGTTTGTTTGTTTGTTCTTAGTCTCTACAGATAATTGAATTGCCATTTATAAAATTTTGATTCGCCATCTAGTGTAGTGTTTGATCATGAAAGGCATTCAATGTAGCATACTTGATCAAAACAATCTATAGTAAAGACTACCCGTGAGCTCTCATTTCTGGTCTCTTTCTCCTTACTGGGCACAATTAGTGACCCTGCTCTTTGAACTGGATGCAGAGAGTGGATGGTATTTGTGTTGGCTTCTTGGAGAGAGGTCAGTCTGTTACGTATACAGGAAGATAATGAATTTAATGTGTGGTGGGACTTGAACAAATGACTTGGTAGGGTAAGGTCTGGCAGGCCCATGGGACTAGTTTTAGCCAAATACGGGGAACCAAAAAAGATGGACATAATTTTGGTCCAAGGTGATTAATAGCTGGTATGCCACCTATACCGTTTGCTTACACTGTCATATCCATGCTGGAAGATGCATGTTGTATCAAAGCCTGAAATGGAGAAAAGCCCCTGCCAAATACATCAGATTTGTGTGAACCAGAAATAAACTTTCGGTACGGTAAGTAACTTACTGAGATTTAATGGTTATCCAGACTAATATATCACCACTAAATCACATTATGGCCCAGACTTCTCAGTCTTGTAAACATGAACTCAGTTCTGAAAACTCAAGTGTGTTCTAGTTTATTTCCACATCTTCTCTTTGAAGTGAATGAAGTGAACTAATGTTCTGCCTATCTTTCTTGTTTGCATAAGCATTGATCAATCTAAATATGTTTCATTAGCAGTTTTTTTAAAAAAAGAGTATTAGATGAACTCTAAGTTGCCTTTAAATAGTAGGACTTTATAATGTTTTGGATGTAATTTAATTAATTTTCACCAAGATTAGTTGCTGGGATTTAAATAGTATCTTAAAGATACCTAAATAGAAATTTGATAAATTGACATTTAATTCATAGGTTTCTTTGGGAAGACTGTTAAATAATACAGAAACAAATGTTTTTAATAAAAAAATAAACTATATAGTGGAACTTGTTCTAAACTTTGGGTATTGGGTATCAGTCTTCATACAAGTCTGTATGAAGACCTCATACAGTCTTCATACATCCTTCATACAAGGATGAACATGTATATTACCACTTTTTTGTTTATATAGTTATTTAGGTTGAGTAAAGACAATTATGGCAATAAATAAAACGTTATCTTGGAATATAAGTAAAAATTAGCTGATATTTATTTATCTATACATCGATATTTATTGAAGTAATTATGGCCGCTCACAAAGCTATGTGCTGGAAATAGAGTTGAATAAGAGCTCATGTCCTCAAAAGAATGCATGGTTACTATGGAAAGCAGATTAGAAAAGCAACATGATTACAATACAGACTGGAAAGGAATGCTATAAATGCATTCAATAAGCTAGGGGACCACGGTGTAGGAGTAGGGAGGTGATGTGAGCTAGGTAGGGGAAGGTATTCCTAGTAGTGGAGTACATTTTAAGTCTGTAAGAGATATAGAAAAAGATCATTTTACATTAGAATTTCTTTCCCTTTGAAGTAATTAAAATAACCAAAGTAAATAGTTTTACATGAACTAGACAATTACTTCAAATAAAGGAAAGGTTAAGATTATAAGAGAGAAAATGCCAAACTGACATGCAATTTGGTAAAATAATGGAAGAGCAGAGGAGCATTCTTATAAAAGCATTCACTTGAAAATGTGTCAGGAAACACAAGATCATCTTTCACAGACAATGCATAAGAAAAAGATAAAATTACATATAGAAGATCTCTGTTGATTACAGACACATTGTTTTTTATCTATCAGCAAATATGAAGTCATTTTTTTCTACAGATTCACTCTCCAAAGCCCTAAAAGTCTGAATAATACCCAACACTTCTCCCATTGATGAAAAATTTAATTTTAACTATGAAAAGCTAGACTGTAAGTGGAATGTTTTCCATCTGAAGGCTCTACGAAGGACTCCAGGCATGAGAACAAAAGGAAGGGAAAGGGATTAAAAATATATTCCAGTAATAACTGAAAAGTTTAAGGGGACAGAAGAGAGAAGAATGGTAAAATTGTCCCAGATGTTTTAAGGACAGATGATGAAGCATTGGTCAAAATTAGGAGTTTTGACTTAAGCCTCAGAAGCTAACACATGTAGAAATAGGGACTTAGCTTATGTTACAAATGCTAATTTTGGCAAATTTATTTTGTAGGTAAGAAAACTAGAATAATGCATACAATGCAGACTGCATATGACATTCCTTTGTGCTCTCCTGAATTTTATAAATAATCTCAAGGATAGTTTCACCATTATTAGCCAGTGAGGGCAGAATGTCAAGAAAGAAAAAGGAGTAGCTTTATAATGAGGAATGGATATAATTATAGTTATTATCACAGAGAAAATGAGGTAGAACAAGTTTAAAAGAATGAAAATGTGATCAAGGACCAACTTAGAATACATTCTTATCTTACTGTAAATACAACACAATATACCTCTGAGAAATTTTAATCACACATTTAGATAGGCCCATGTAAATTTTTTAAGAAGCTGTAATCCACTGCTGACCTCAAAATTCTCAAAACAGAGACCCAGATTTATCTCACTCAATCCTTGTACACAGGTAGGTGTTAATACTTATGTCTTATTTTTCTTATTGATGGAATTAGAATGATAAACGACTTGTCCATTTTGCACAGTTAATAGTTGGCAAAACAGGGATTCCAATTTTGATGTCCTTCCATGTAACTGGGCTTCTTTTCAAACAATTTCCTTTTATTGTAGAAGATTTAACACAATTCTTTCCCATCTTCCTAATCCTCTTCCAACCCTTCAGAATGAAATAAATTTCAATTTAGTAAAAATGTGTTGTCAAAAAGTATATTTATAAGAAAATGTTAAGGTGTTACAAAATCAAATATGATTATAGACTCCCACTTCCATTCTGCTTGCTCAATAGAAATTGTTTTGATATCTTCACTCAATAAATCTGCCCTTGTTTATGGGGGATAAAGGTGTATGACCAAGTCACCCAAGCGTTACCTTGTATACAGAAGAGTTTAGAAAACATTCTGGTTGAGAGCCGGTAGTCTTCTCTACTAGGCAAATCCAAAGTGTCATTATTCACAAAACAGAATTCAGAAGGGGTCATGTGGGCAGAGTAAAACGATATCAGAACCAAAGTCTATCAGTGTGACTACATTGGTCTGGATTTTTTCTTTTGATTACCTGGCTCACCATGTTTCATTGGCATTGGCGGCATGTAACCCAACCCAATCAAACAATGTTCATCCTGCCACAGAAAAGTGTCCAGGTAGATCCTAATAAGCTGGAAGAGTCTTGCACCTGAGTCAACCACAGGACGTGTTTCTTGAAGACATGTTTACTCAGGTCTTAATGACATTGAGGACATTGCCAAAATCTACTAAATATCCTGAAAGCATTTAGGTCCCTTAGATCGTCTCATCATGTCATAGCATGCTTCATATAATACCGTTTTGTATTTATAGAGTGCTTTTGCTTGGTTTTTTTTTTTTTTTTTTTTTTTTGCGGTACGTGGGCCTCTCACTGTTGTGGCCTCTCCCGTTGCGGAGCACAGGCTCCAGATGTGCAGGCTCAGCGGCCATGACTCACGGGCCCAGCCGCTCTGCGGCATGTGGGATCTTCCCGGACCAGGGCACGAACCCGTGTCCCCTGCATCGGCAGGCAGACTCTCAACCACTGCGCCACTAGGGAAGCCTTTTGCTTGGGTTTTTGTTAGTCATTTGTCACAAGAGTTTTGTGAGACATGTCAGCCATCATCTTTCTATTTTTACAAGGCAGGGAGGCAACAGAGACAGGGACGCATTAAATGATTTGCCCCTGGGCTCCAAGTCCTTGCTGGCCTGTTACAGTACAGTGTCACTGCAATGGGATGGGGGTGGGGGTAATGCTGAACACTGCTCCAATGTGCTTGCAGCCATTCTTCTGGACTACATATCTGTGTTCAGGGCAGATGAACTCACGTAACCAGGTGTTCAGAAAAGATTGTGTGAGGTCATTCTGCTGCTTCAAGTCAGTTAGAAAATTAAATGACAAAAATCTCTCCATCATGAGATTCAGAACTGATGTCAGACTTCCCAGGACAGTTGTTAAGTCTCTTAAGGTTAGTGGAGAAAAACAAGTGGAGAAGATTCCCGTGGGTCTGGAAGGCATTAGTGGTAAATCCTGAGTATATAGCTCATCTACACCACTTTCCCTTAATGAACATCTAATCCAGAAATACAACACAGTCCCTCCTGTCAGGATTGCACATCTGCTAGCCCCATCCCAGCAGGGGTTCAGTTTTTCTGGAGGAGGACTAAAAGTCTCTGCAATATCCATTATGCCCTTGAAATCATGCATGGGCATTTGGAGTAAATACAGCCTACTGACCTGGCTGAAGTGAAAACCAATCTGGACTTTTAGCTCTCTCTAAAATACTTAAAAGCAAATCTAAAAAATATGTGTACCTATATATATGTATTTTCTTATTATTGATAAGTCTTTATTGAGCTTAATTATTGTAAATGCAGTAAGGTAAGTATTATGGGAGTGAAAAGAGTTTGAGGTGAACAAGGCATCTTTATTATAAGGGAAATCCTAGTAGGAAAAGCAGATAAATGAAACGCAGGGATACCTCTTCCATGACAGTCAAGAGGACTCCCAACAGTTTTCAGTTCCTGGTATTGATGCCTTTGTGGAACCCTCTTCCACAGTGAATAAGGCCAATCTGGGTAACTAATAAGATATTGCAGAAATGATGAGATGGGACCTCAGGCTAAACATAAAGGACATAGAGGCTTCTGCCTTTCTCTCATGTACCACTCACTCCAGGAACTCCAGCTGTCTTATAGGGGAGGTCCACACCATGAGGAACTGAGGCCTCTTACTACTAACAAGCACCAACTCACCAGGCCTGGGAGTGAGCCACTTTGAAGCACATCTTCAGCCTCTGTCAACCCTTTAGATGACCACAGTCCCAGCTGACAGCTTAGCTAAAACCTCATCTTAACTAAAACCCTGAGCTGTTCCTGGATTCCTTCTGATACACAGAAACCCAGCAAGACGATTGAAAAAGTTGATTTAAATATCTATGTCTTAGGGTAATTTATTATGCAATAAGAGATAACCAATATAACTTCTGTAATATAAATCAACATTATCCACACTGTACTTCTGTCAAGAACAAGGCATAAGCTTTGAATTGCTTATGAGATTAGTGATGAATTTATTGTAAATTGTCTCATTGCTAGAAATTCAAATAGATAAGATGGGGCTTCCCTGGTGGCGCAGTGGTTGAGAGTCCGCCTGCTGATGCAGGGGACACGGGTTTGTTCCCCAGTCCAGGAAGATCCCACATGCCGCGGAGGAGCCGGGCCTGTGAGCCATGGCCGCTGAGCCTCTGCGTCCGGAGCCTGTGCTCCGCAATGGGAGAGGCCACAACAGTGAGAGGCCCACGTACCGCAAAAAAAAAAAAAAAAAGATGGTTGGGCAGGATTTAGGGTATAATCTATAGCCATACAGAGTAAAGTTGTCTACCCTTTAAAATACTTAAGTCTGCCTTAATTGTGCTCTCACCTACTCACAGAGTCTGGAATGTTGGTGTGGTTTTTCAAAAGTATTTGTTACTAATAGTTATGTTGAAGCTTGTGAAAGTATTTAATGAGAGATAATTCAGCATTATCTCCATAGCATAGTTCTTATTGACATCCATTATGAATGGGAGAAAAAGGGAGAAGTTACTGCATGTGTTCAAGAAAACGATCAGCATTCCCAGGTGTACCCTTGCTAGTGTGTCTGCTAGTAAATGGGCACAGTCCTGTGTGTCTCCATGGAAAAACAATTTGAAGTTAATCCACTCATAAAAACAGCAGATGAGTTATACTATTGAGTGGGTGTTTTGTGAGGAGACTTTGATAACTTCATAAAGGAGGGTGAGGGTTTCATGTGCATTTACAAGAGACAGGGAGGGGTTTGACTGCAAAACAACAAGAAAGCTTGCCTAGAAATCTCAGATGATCAATTCAGTTTTCAGAAGTGGGATAGGGAAGCCAGTAGAGGGTGGGTGAGTTTGTCTTCCTCGAGGTGAGGAAGACGTGTTCCTTACATGTTCACATGTAAGTAAAATAAAATGGATGATGCAAAGCCTGGTGGAGCCAAGTGGAACTGAAGAAATTAAGCTGGAGGAGAAGGAAAGTGGAAACAGATGATTTTGTGTAAAGAAAGAATAAAAAATATGAGTTTAGGAGAAGGAGGGGAGATGAAGTCTCAAAAAGCGATTAGCCCCTTAATATCCAGAAAAAAAGGAACAGATGTATGTAGGAGTCAAGCCATGATCACCTGGAAGAAGTAAGACAAAGAGACAGATGAGCCCCCTTCCTATCCAAAAGCTACTATTCTGACTACTTCCTGATCCTGACCCTCGTACATTCACTTACCTCACTCAGTAGTATATTCACTCAATTGAGGAGGATTAATAGAGTGTTTTCTATGTAGCTAGTGCTTGCAGGGAACCCAGGAAACATCCAGCAACAAGACAGACCTGTTTTTAAACCCTCTATGCATCGTCTTCCTCTAGTGGCCACTCTGCCCATCTTCAATCGCTACTTCACTACTAAGCCCTTAACTATAACTAAACAGCTCCCAATAAAAATGTAAATAGGTAGACATGGAATTCTTCCTTGACCCAATATTTCTGGGCAATCTTGCTCACTCCCTTCCCCATCTCGTGTGTCTGTTTAGAGTAGTGATACTTTCACCTCATTTAATTCCACAGTTTTAGGAATTACTGCATTGGAGCCACACTGGACCTCTTTAGAAAGTCATTAATCAATTCCTTCTTAATGCTCTATGACATTTAAAACAGTTTTCCACAGTCTCTTTTATTGGCCTCTATAACACCATTATTTCCTAATTCTCCTGATTCCTTGGTGCTCACCCAGTGTTTGACTTAGAATTCCACTCTATGTCCTCGTTCATTTCCACTCCAGATAAGATGTGATCTTAGCCACACACATCTTCTTCAACTACAATTCTGAATAATAATCTTTTCAGAAAATATTCCCTGAGTACCCATGGTGATTCATGCATGGTTCTAGATGCTGAGAATCCAGAAATAAATAAGCAAAGTTCTTGTCCTCATGGATCTTACTTCTAGTAGGGGAAGACAGGAAATAATGTGTCAAGAGACCATATGTGCTGTGATGAAGTACTTCATGATCTCGACTCTCTTTCTCACATTTTTATTTCTCTCTTAAGCTCAAACTCTATCTTTCCAATTCTATTAAACATTCCCCTTTGTACTTAAACTCTACATAACACAAACTGAATTCAGCATCAATTTGCTTCTGCTTTGCCCTTCCCAAGGAAGTATTCTTTTTAGTTCTCATTCTCAATGAATTAAGCCATCATCTATCCAGTTGCTTGAATTTTTGGTATTGTCAGTGGTATTATTTTCTGAAACAGTAATAGTTGCATCCTTCCCTTGTGTAAATTCTCCTAGTAGCTCTCTGTAAGAATCCAAACTCTTTAGAATAGAGGTAAAAATCTTCCACAATCTGTTGCCTGCCTCCTGTCCTTTTGTGTACCTTCTAGCTTACCCTTTCTTGCCCTCGTCCCTTTGTGCTCAAACTCCTTTTGCTAATCATATTCTCTCTCATTCAATCCCTTCTCTATCTAGCCAACTCTAGTTTATCATTTCTCAAGATTTTGCTGCCCTGTAACATCCTCTTGGAAATATTTACTGTGCTTGCCTTCATGCTTGAGATTGGTGCCCTCAATGTCTCTATGTTCCCTTACCATTCCTTTGTCATTGACCACAACCACATTACAGTTGACCCTTGAACACCTGAGGCAGGTGGAGAGAGGGAGGGTTATGTGTGCCCTCCCTCTCGCCACTCCATGCAGTCAAAAATTGGAATACAACTTATAGTTGGCCTTCCATATTCATGGTTCCTCTGTATCCAGGGTTCAGCATCCAGGGATTAAACCAACCAGAGATTGTGTAGTACTGTAGTACTTACTATTCAAAAAAATAGGCATATAAGTGGACCTGCACATTCAAACTCACGTCGCTCAAACATCAACTGTATATGGTAAATCATTACATTCCTTGTCTTTCTCACACATTCAACTGTGACTTCCTTAATGGCAAAGGCTGTTTTCCTCTTTTCCCCCAAGTTTAGCCCAGTGCTACCCATAGAGGAAACTTAACAACAGTTTGCCATATGAATGGGTTCGGTGTGTTAGTCACAAATTTGACATGCCAGTCCCTGAGCTGTACCTATCTTATGCTTATGTTTCCACCTACTTACAGGAATTATCCTATTGGACTAATTTCATATATTGTTATTCATACACAGTTATGTTCTCTTCCGTGATTTTAAATGTGGTAAAGTGGTAACTCAGGGAGGTATGCTGTCCAACCCACTTGCTGGGTAAGGTGTTTTTGCTTATTCTTCAGTTTTACTTAAGAGCAGAGCTATTTCGATTCCATGTACAGCCATCTATTTTTAATCCCAAAGAAACTTATTAGAATATTGTAAATAATTCTTCAGCAACCGTACCTGTCCTTCACATGCTGTGGTGTGAGCGTCTCTCATTCTGTTTGCCCAAACAAAAACAAAGCAACTGTTGTTCACATTTTCTCTCTGAGACCATCTGTCATCTCCCTCAAGCTAATTTACACTCTTTGTATTTATAGGATAAAGAAAGAGGAAGAGAGAGGTAAATTATAGAATTTTATTTAAGAGAAAGTACTCTTAAAAGTCTTCACTACCCTATGCTCTAACATGTTTTGCATGTCCAGATGCATTCGGGAGCATTTTTTTTTTTTTGCAATTATGATGCGATTCTTCTCATCAGCAGTTAAGCTGGGCTTAGTCCACCAGAAGCTCTACTCACAGGCAATGGTCACTGTGTCTAGTGGAGACACAGGGACCCAGGCACTGTCAGCTGTGGCTGAAGTGGATCTTGAACTGACTTTATATTCCAGGGCATGAAAAGGAGGGAACTTGTGGCACTTGGCAAGACTGAGTTTTGTTGAGACCTTTTTTCCCTGCAGCGAGACAAAAGAAAGCAGTGTTCTTTGAAAGCCTCCTGAATGCTCACTCAAAGGTATACTGCTGCGCATCTATTTTGTAAATGCAGATAAATGGGGACTGATTATGTTCCAAGGTAGGAGGCTGCATGGACTCCTGACCAGCTTGCTGCAACTTGGGGAGAATGATTAACCTGCCATATGCCACAGCCTGGAAAAAAAATGGCAGTGGAGATGGCAGTGAACCAAGTCATAAGAAGGTACAATAAGCCAAATAATAATACAAAAACTCACTACCACTTATTCATTTTTATTCATTCATTGAAATTTTTTTGAGTACTTTATGCTGAGCACTGTTCTAGGATGAGTCAGTAAACAAAGCTGACAAAAAAAATCCACTTTCATGATTTAACACTCAAGTGAGGGAAAATACAACAGATTATAAACATAATGAATCAATTATATAGTATGTTAGAGAGTATCAGGTATTACAGAAACAAATAGAACAGGATAAAGGGAATCAAGAGAGGTATGGCTGCGTGTGTCCTTTTAAATGGAGCTACACTGAGAAAGTGACAATTGAGCCAAGTGTTGAAGGAGGAGAGGAAGTGGACTATGTGGCTATTTGGAGGAAGATTATCTCATGGGGTTTGGGGGGGTGGGGGACAGAGAGTGCAAGGGCCCTGAGGCAGAAGCATGGCTATAATGTTTATAAGAATCAAGAAGGGGCTTCCCTGGTGGTGCAGTGGTTGAGAGTCCGCCTGCCAATGCAGGGGACACGGGTTTGTGCCCTGGTCCGGGAGGATCCCACGTGCCGCAGAGCAGCTGGGCCCGTGAGCCAAGGCCGCTGAGCCTGTGCGTCCAGAGCCTGTGCTCTGCAACAGGAGAGGCCACAACAGTGAGAGGCCCGCGTACCGCAAAAAAACAAAACAAAAAAGAATCGAGAAGAACAGAGGGTGTCTGGAGCAGCTTGAGCCAGAAGCATATTGTAGGAAATGAAGATAAAGAAATAGCAGACCAGGAATGAGAACAGATTGTATAGGATCTTGTGGGCCATTTTAAGAACTTTAGCTTTCACTCTAAAAGTAATGGGGGACTACTGAGGAATCTTGAGTGGCATGAGATGAAATGACTTAGGTTTTTACAGCAGCTGTGTGCTTGTCATGTTAAGAATAGTCTGTAGGAAGATTGTGTTAGATCATAGTCACTAAGGCACTGAAAAACATGTTATCTCATTGAATCCTTTTAGCAAAATGGGTATTATTACCCATTTTATAGATGAGGAAAATGAAGTACAGAGAAGTGTAGTAGTTGAATAAGGCCACACAGCAGTAAATGATGGATCCAAGATTTAAACCATGAAGCAAGCAATAACATATATTACCCAAGCCCTATACCAACACTGATTCTGGTTTAATTGCACAATACTTGGGATTACTAATGTGTGTCAGGAAACAGTCCATAGACTTTTGGGCATTACTACTTGAACTGATTTTCAGACCACATATGACTGATATGATTAAAAGCTTTGACCAAAATTGCTAGCCTTTTAATAGTTAATCAACTCATTTCCTATTTAAAGAAGAAAGGGTTCCCTGTCTCTCTTCACAGATGCATCTGCAGATTGCTTTGCACCTTTCCTGAGGATTCCTGTATCATTGAAGAAGTACAACCCTTGTTAGGCTACTGACACTTGCTGAGTATGTATCTTAGCAATTTCTCGATAATAACTCCATCCTTCTTCTAAAACATCCAGTATTTTTCCAAAGCAAAGTTTAGAAAAAAAGTGATCCAACTGAATAATAGCAAATACCACAATGATGGTCAGTGGTTTTCAGTGAAGATATCCCATTGAAATAAATCCTCTTGGTTCTTTCCTGCATCGATTTTAACATATAATATCCCTGCCTTTAGTAAAGAAACATACAGAAAGGCTTGCAGTATTAAAATCAATAAAGTTTAAAAATATGCAAAAATAACTGGAACATTAAAATTTGGTAACTACCCTCAAACCAAACAGTTGAAAAGAAATAGATTATGAGAGATTTCCACTTATTAACGTGAGTGATCCTGGATATTGGGATAAACATCCAAAAGCAAATGTAGGAACATCTCTTCTGCAAATTTAAGTGATAATATTACAATTGCTTTAGGAGGTAATTTAGAGGATATTGTTAATTTGCCAAGTTATCTGATTATTTGATAGTGGACATTAGTTTTCAAACTGTTTAAATACCAGACTTCCTGAATATAATCACAGGTGGTGGAATATGACTTTCTTGTGTTAGATTTACCAGGGATATTGTCTTGCCATTTATCCAGAAGTGAATGACTCAAAATGGAGACTCACATGATTCTTTTCAGGTAAAAGTCAAATGTCAAAGGTTGTTATGACATTCAAATAAACTGAATTTCAGAAATGTTAAAGCTTTGCTTAAAGGAAGAAAATCCAAAGGTTTTTTTTTTTTTAAACCATATAAGACTCACAATCTATACCCACAACTATCACTAGAAATGGTTTGCTTCTGTGAAGCTTAAAAAAAGAAAGAACAGCATCCAAATATTTGGCCTCATATGGAGAACAACATTTGGATAATTGATTTATTAAGAAAATGAATCCAAATGTCTAGGTATAAAGAATACTTCCTGTTCTTTGGTTAGAAAAATGGCTTTGAAGTCTTGAGGGAGAAGTTCTTTATGAGAAGAAATCTCATTAAACTTTCGGTGTGACCTATTTTAAGCTTGACTGGAAAATACATAATTGTTCCATTTGAAACCAGAAAGCAGAGCAAGTCAACATCGTTTAGAGCCAAGTCAATACAGAAAGTGCCTGTTTATAGGTAGGTGCCACAATGGTCCATAGGAAAACTGACACCTTTCAATTTATAGCATCTGAATGGAAAAGCATTTGTAGGTGAGATTGGTTAAATAGGTCTCATTACTTTATAGTCACACTCTTCCAGTGTTTGTGTCTATGCATTCCACTGAACTATTTTTACCAAATCATTTTATAAATTTCAAAAATCTGTATTTTGCCCTGATTCTGTCAACTTTCAGGGAAATTTTGTGTTGCTTTATTTATATTGCCCTCTGGAGATGGGTCTCAGCAGTTTATCCACCCCAAATTTATTTTTTATATTTCGTCCTTGTTTCTTATTGATTCAAAGCTCCATGCAATTGTTTTTAGGTATGCTTCTATATTAAGACATGTGATCCATCTTTCAAAACCATTTTACAAAGACCAGTGTTGTTGGACTCCTGAGTTCTGATGGTATTTCCTCAACACAGAGACACTCACTAGCTATTTCAATTAATTGAAATTATGGTAACATTTCTTTCTTTGATCAAATTCCAGTGTGAAGCCATAATGAGTGAGTGGCTAGTCTTTCAAGGACAGGGGTAACTAATTAATTTTATTAGTCAGAAATAGGTTTTAAACCTACAGGAATAAAATTGTCATCTCTGTTTCACTACACACACACCAAGTACACATATACATATACACATTCCCCTAGTCTAGGCATGTCCCATATGTAAGCGAATTAATTATATTTTAAAAAGGCATGTGTATGTGTGTGTGTGTTTATTCTGTCTATCTACATATGTATGTGTCTATTATCTCTAATTATTTACATATCAATAATTTATCTTTGTATATATTTGGACTATATAATCTTATCTATATCTAGATAGATAACTAGATATAGATAGATAGGTAGAGGGATAGATAAATTAGAGGTAGATTGATGGTGTCTTTTTCCCTGAGAAAAAAGATATGGACTTTTAATACCATAGGAAATACACTTCTGGCCCCCTAAGTAAATGTGCTCATCTCATTTTACCTGTTGGATCCAGGCACCAGGTCACTAACACAAATCTGTCCATCTCAAAGATGATGGTATAAAGTGTCCTTCAGAGGGAAAGACATATTTAAACACACATCACCTTATTTCTGTGGATTAGTTTCAATAGATTTAGCATTTGTCAACAACTTTCCTTCCTCCCTCTATTCCCATCTTATGGCAATGTCCACGAATCACAATTTCCACAAAAGGCATGGAGGTAGAAAGAAAAATAAAATCATATATTAATTTTACTGCCTACACCTAGAAGCTCTAGTAAAGAGTAGAGTATAAAATGAAATATAGTTTCTCCATTAATTTTAATTACAGTTGGTTTGAGTTTTTACAAATAGTTCTCAAACTTTTGTTCCTTTTAATGCACCACATGTCTGAACAAGCTTACAAAACAAAGATCATTGGCAACCAGTTAGCTTTTAAACATGTAGCCTCTAATTTTCTATAGTGTTAAACTATAGGAATTCGACTTATGTCCTGGCAATGTCCTTTTTTTTTTTTTAACATCTTTATTGGAGTATATTTGCTTTACAATGGTGTGTTAGTTTCTGCTTTATAACAAAGTGAATCAGCTATACATATACATATATCCTCATATCTCCTCCCTCTTGCGTTTCCCTCCCATCCTCCCTATCCCACCCCTGTAGGTGGTCACAAAGCACTGAGGTGATCTACCTGTGCTATGCTGCTGCTTCCCACTAGCTATCTATTTTACATTTGGTAGTATATGTAAGTCCATGCCACTCTCTCACTTCGTCCCAGCTTACCCTTCCCCCTCCCTGTGTCCTCAAATCCATTCTCTGCGTATGCGTCTTTATTCCTTTATTGCCCCTAGGTTCTTCAGAACCATTTTTTTTTAATTCCATATATATTTGTTAGCATATGGTATTTGTTTTTTTCCTTCTGACTTACTTCACTCTGTATGACAGACTCTAGGTCCATCCACCTCACTACAAATAACTCAATTTCGTTTCTTTTTATGGTTGAGTAATATTCCATTGTATATATCAGCCACATCTTCTTTATCCATTCGTCTGTTGATGGACACTTAGGTTTCTTCCATGTCCTGGCTATTGTAAATAGAGCTGCAGTGAACATTGTGGTACATGACTCTTTTTGAATTATGGTTTTCTCAGGGTATATGCCCAGTAGTGGGATTGCTGGGTCGTATGGTAGTTCTATTTTTAGTTTATTAAGGAAACTCCATACTGTTCTCCATAGTGTCTGTATCAATTTACATTCCCACCAACAGTGCAAGAAGGTTCCCTTTTCCCCATGCCCTCTCCAGCATTTATTGTGTGTAGATTTTTTGATGATGGCCATTCTGACTGGTGTGAGGTGATACCTCATGGTAGTTTTGATTTGCATTTCTCTAATGATTAGTGATGTTGAGCATTCTTTCATGTGTTTGTTAGCAATCTGTATATCTTCTTTGGAAAAATGTCTATTTAAGTCGTCGGCCCACTTTTGGATTGGGTTGTTTGTGTTTTTTGATATTGAGCTGTATGAGCTGCTTGTAAATTTTGGAGATTAATTCTTTGTCAGTTGCTTCGTTTACAAATATTTTCTCCCATTCTGAGGGTTGCTTTTTCATCTTGTTTATGGTTTCCTTTGCTGTGCAAAAGCTTTTAAGTTTCATTAGGCCCCATTTGTTTATTTTTGTTTGTATTTCCATTTCTCTAGGAGGTGGGCCAAAAAGGATCATGCTGTGATTTATGTCATAGAGTATTCTGCCTATGTTTTCCTCTAAGAGTTTTATAGTGTCTGGCCTAACCTTTAGATCTTTAATCCATTTTGAGTTTATTTTTCTGTATGGTGTTTAGAGAGTGTTCTAATTTCATTCCTTCTACATGTAGCTGTCCAGTTTTCCCAACACCACTTATTGAAGAGGCTGTCTTTTCCCCATTGTATATTCTTGCCTCCTTTATCAAAAATAAGGTGATCATATGCATGTGGGATTATCTCTGGGCTTTCTATTCTGTTCCATTGATCTATATTTCTGTTTTTGTGCCAGTACTATACTGTCTTGATTACTGTAGTGTTGTAGTGCAGTCTGAATTCCAGGAGCCTGATTCCTCCAGCTTCGTTTTTCTTTCTCAAGATTGCTGTGGCTATTCAAGGTCTTTTGTGTTTCCATACAGATTGTGAAATTTTTTGTTCTAGTTCTGTGAAAATGCCATTGGTAGTTTGATAGGGATTGCCTTGATTCTGTAGATTGCTTTGGGTAGTATAGTCATTTTCACAATTTTGATTCTTCCAATTCAAGAACATGGCATATCTCTCCATCTGCTTGTATCTTTAGTTTCTTTCATCAATGTCATAATTTTCTGCATACAGGTCTTTTGTCTCCTTAGGTAGGTTTATTCCTAGGTATTTTATTCTCTTTATTGCAATGGTAAATGGGAGTGTTTCCTGAATTTCTCTTTCAGTTTTTTCATCATTAGTGTATAGGAATGCAAGAGATTTCTGTGCATTAGTTTTGTATCCTGCTACTTTACCAAATTCATTGATTAGCTCTAGAAGTGTTCTGGTACAGTGTTTAGGATTCTCTATGTATAGTATCATCATCTGCAAACAGTAACAGCTTTACTTCTTGTTTTCTGATTTGGATTCCTTTTATTTCTTGTTTTTCTCTGATTGCCGTGGCTAAAACTTCCAAAACTATGTTGAATAATAGTGGTGAGAGTGGACAACCTTGTCTTGTTCCTGATCTTAGTGGAAATGCTTTCAGTTTTTCACCATGGAGAACAATGTTGGCTGTGGGTTTGTTATATATGGCCTTTATTATGTTGAGGTAAGTTTCCTCTATGCTTACTTTCTGCGGGGTTTTTGTCATAAATGGGTGTTGAATTTTGTCAAAACCTTTTTCTGCATCTATTGAGATCATCATATGGTTTTTCTCCTTCAATTGGTTGATATGGTGTATCACATTGATTGATTTGCATATATTGAAGAATCCTTGCATTCCTAGGATAAACCCCACTTGATCATAATGTATGATTCTTTTAATGTGCTGTTGGACTCTGTTTGCTAGTATTTTGTTAAGGATTTTTGCATCTGTGTTCATCAGAGATGTTGGCCTGTAGTTTTCTTTCTTTGTGACCTCTTTGTCTGGTTTTGGTATCAGGGTGATGCTGGCCTTGTAGAATGATTTTGGGAGTATTCCTCCCTCTGCTATATTTTGGAAGCGTTTGAGGATAGGTGTTAGCTCTTCTGTAAATGTTTGACAGAATTCACCTATGAAGCCATCTGGTCCTGGGCTTTTGTTTGTTGGAAGATTTTTAATCACAGTTTCAATTTCAGTGCTTGTGATTCATCTGTTTATATTTTCTATTTCTTCCTGGTTCAGTCTTGGAAGGTTGTGCTTTTCTAAGAATTTGTCCATTTCTTCCAGGTTGTCCACTTTATTGGCATATAGTTGATTGTAGTAATCTCTCATGATCCTTTGTATTTCTGCAGTGTCAGTTGTTACTTCTCCTTTTTCAGTTTTAATCCTATTGATTGGAGTCTTCTCCCTTTTTTTTCTTGATGAGTCTGGCTAATGTTTTTTTCAATTTTGTTTATCTTCTCAAAGAACCAGCTTTTAGTTTTTTTGATCTTTGCTATTGTTTCCTTCATTTCTTTTTCTTTTTTTCTGATCTGATATTTATGATTCCTTTCCTTCTGCTAACTTTGGGGGTTTTTTTGTTCTTCTCTCTCTAATTGCCTTAGGTGTAAGGTTTGGTTGATTATTTGAAATGTTTCTTGTTTCTTGAGGTAGGATTGTATTGCTATAAACTTTTGCTTCATCCCACAGGTTTTGGGTCATTGTGTTTTCATTGTCATTTGTTTCTATGTATTTTTTTATTTCCTTTTTGATTTCTTCAGTTATCTGTTGGTTATTAAGTAGTTTAGCCTCCATGTGTTTGTATTTTTTACAGATTTTTCCCTGTAATTGATATCTATTCTCATAGCGTTGTGGTCTGAAAAGATATTTGATATGATTTCAATTTTATTAAATTTACCGAGGCTTGATTTGTGACCCAAGATATGATCTATCCTGGAGAATGTTCCATGAGCACTTGAGCAGAAAGTGTATTCTGTTGTTTTTGGATGGAGTATCCTATAAATATCAATTAAGTCTATATTGATTAATGTATCATTTAAAGCTTGTATTTCCTCATTTATTTTCTTTTTGGATAATCTGTCCATTGGTGAAAGTAGGGTGTTAAAGTCACCTACTATGAGTGTGTTACTTTTGATTTTCCCTTTTATGGCTGTTAGCATTTGCCTTATGTATTGAGGTGCTCCTATGTTCCTATGTTGGGTGCATGAGTATTTACAATTGTTATATCTTCTTCTTGGATTGATCCCTTAATCATTATGTAGGGTCCTTCTTTGTCTCTTGTAATAGTCTTTATTTTAAAGTCTATTTTGTCTGATATGAAAATTGCTACTCCAGCTTTCTTTTGATTTCCATTTGCATGGAATATCTTTTACCATCCCCTCACTTTCAGTCTGTATGTATCCCTAGGTCTCAAGTGGGTCTCTTGTAGACAGCATATATATGGGTCTTGTTTTCGTATCCATTCAGCCAGTCTATGTCTTTTGTTTGGAGCATTTAATCCATTTACATTTAAGGTAATTATTGATATGTATGCTCCTATTACCATTTTCTTAATTGTTTTGTGTTTGTTATTGTAGGTCTTTTCCTTCTCTGGTGTTTCCTGCCTAGAAAAGTTCCTTTAGCATTTGTTGTAAAGCTGGTTTGGTGGTGCTAAATTCTCTTAGCTTTTGCTTGTCTGTAAATGTTTTAATTTCTCCATTGAATCTCAATGAGATCCTTGCTGGGTAGAGTAATCTTGGTTGTAGGTTTTTCCCTTTCATCAATTTAAGTATGTCTTATCATTCCTTTATGGCTTGTAGAGTTTCTGCTGAAAGATCAGCTGTTAACCTTATGGGGATTCCCTTGTATGTTATTTTTTGTTTTTCCCTTGCTGCTTTTAATATTTTTTCTTTGTATTTAATTTTTGATAGTTTGATTAATATATGTCTTGGCAGGTTTCTCCTTGATTTATCCTGTACGGGACTCTCTGTGCTTCCTGGGCTTGATTGACTATTTCCTTTCCCATATTGGGGAAGTTTTCACCTATAATGTCTTCAAATATTTTCTCAGTCCCTTTCTTTTCCTCTTCATCCTCTGGGACCCCTATAATTCGAATATTGGTGTGTTTAGTGCTGTCCCAGTGGTCTCTACGACTGTTCTCAATTCTTCCATTCTTTTTTCTTTATTCTGTTCTGCAGTAGTTATTTCCACTATTTTATCTTCCAGGTCACTTATCTGTTCTTCTGCCTCAGTTATTCTGCTATTGATTACTTCTAGAGAATTTTTAATTTCATTTATTGTGTTGTGCATCATTTTTTGTTTGTTCTTTAGTTCTTCTAGGTCCTTGTTAAACGTTTCTTGTATTCTCTCCATTCTATTTCCAAGATTTTGGATCATCTTTACTATCATTACTCTGAATTCTTTTTCAGGTAGACTGCCTATTTCCTCTTCATTTGTTTGGTCTGGTGGGTCTTTACCTGGCTCCTTCATCTGCTGTGTGTTTCTCTGTCTTCTCATTTTGCTTAACTCACTGTGTTTGGTGTCTCCTTTTTGCAGCCTTCAGGTTTGTAGTTCCCGTTGTTTCTGGTGTCTGCCCCCAGTGGGTAAGTTTTGTTCAGTGGTTTGTTTTGGCTTGCTGGTGGAGGGGACTAGTGCCTATGTTCTGGTGGGTGAGGCTGGATCTTGCTTTTTTAGTGGGCAGGACTGCGTCCAGTGGTGTGTTTTGGGGTGTCTGTGACTTTATTATGATTTTAGGCAGCATGTCTACTAAGGGGTGTGGTTGTGTTCCTGTCTTGCTAGTTGTTTGGCATAGGGTGTCCAGCACTGTAGCTTGCTGGTCGTTGAGTGGAGCTCGGTTTTAGTGTTGAGATAGAGATCTCTGGGAGAACTTTTGCCGTTTGATGTTACGTGGAGCCAGGAGATCTCTGATGGACCAGTATCCTGAACTGGGCTCTCCCACCTCAGGCACAGAGGCCTGACACCCGACCGGAGCACCAAGACCCTATCAGCCACACGGCTTAGAACAAAAGGGAGAAAAAAAGGAAGAAAGAAAGAAAAAAATAAAATAAAGTTATTAAAATAAGAAATAAAAATAAGTATTAAAAAAATTAAAACATAATAATAAAAAAAGAAAAGAGCAGCCAAACCAAAAAACAAATCCACCAATGATAACAAGCGCTAAAAACTATGCTAAAAAAAAAAAAAAAAAAAAAGGACGGACAGAACCATAGGATAAATGGTAAAAGCAAAGCTATACAGACAAAATCACCTACTCACTCACAAAAAAAGAAAAAATATCTATATCTATATATATATATTAAAAAAGGAGGAAGAGAGCAAACAAATCAATAAACAAATCTGCCAAAGATAATAAACTCTAAATACTAAACTAAGGTAAACAGACCAGAAACAAATTAGATGCAGATAGCATACCTCAAGTCTACAGTTGCTCCCAAAGTCCACCTCTTCAATTTGGGATGATTCGTTGTCTGTTCAGGTATTCCACAGATGCAGGGTACATCACGTTGATTGTGGAGCTTTAATCCGCTGCTTCTGAGGCTGCTGGGAGAGATTTCCCTTTCTCTTCTTTGTTCGCACAGCTCCCGGGGGTCAGCTTTGTATTTGGCCCCACCTCTGTGTGTAGGTCCTGAGGGCCTCTGTTCTTCGCTCAGACAGGATGGGGTTAAAGGGCAGCTGCTCCGGGGGCTCTGGCTCATTCAGGCCCGGGGGGAGGGAGGGGCACGTAGTGTGGGGCGAGCCTGCGGCGGCAGCGGCCGGCGTGACGTTGCACCAGCGTGAGGCGCGCCGTGCGTTCTCCCAGGGAAATTGTCCCTGGATCACGGGACCCTGGCAGTGGCGGGCTGCACAGGCTCCCCGGAAGGGAGGTGTGGACAGTGACCTGTGCTTGCACACAGGCTTCTTGGTGGCAGCAGCAGCAGCCTTAGCGTCTCATGCCCGTCTCTGGGTTCCGCGCTGATAGCCGCGGCTCGCGGCCGTCTCTGGAGCTCCTTTAAGCGGCGCTCTGAATCCTCTCTCCTCGCGCACCAGGAAACAAAGAGGTAAGAAAAAGACTCTTGCCTCTTCGGCAGGTCCAGACTTTTCCTGGACTCCCTCCGGGCTAGCTGTGGCGCACTAACCCCTTCAGGCTGTGTTCACGCCGCCAACCCCAGCGGTCCTCTGGTCCTCTCCGTATGCTCCAACCCAAGCCTGAGCCTCAGCTCCCAGCCCCCGCCCACCCCAGCGGCCAAGCAGACAAGCCTCTCAGGCAGGTGAGTGCCAGTCGGCACCGATCCTCTGTGCGGGAATCTCTCCGCTTTGCCCTCCGCACCCCTGTGGCTGCGCTCTCCTCCGTGGCTCCGAAGTTCTCCCCCTCCGCCACCTGCAGTCTCCGCCCGAGAAGGGGCTCCTAGTGTGTGGAGACCTTTCCTCCTTCACGGCTCCCTCCCACTTGTGCAGGTCCCGTCCCTATTCTTTTGTCTCTGTGTTTTCTTTTTTCTTTTGCCCTACCCAGGTACGTGGGGAGTTTCTTGCCTTTTGGGGGGTCTGAGGCCTTCTCCCAGCGTTCAGTAGGTGCTGTGTAGGAGTTGTTCCACGTGTAGATGTATTTCTGATGTAACTGTGGGGAGGAAGGTGATCTCCGCATCTTACTCTTCCACCATCTTGAAGGGCTCTCCCTGGCAATGTCCTTGCAACACTGTGATTATTAAACCATCTGATTTTCCTTTACAATTCCAATCTGAAAACAGCTGCATTTATTAAGTGTATTTGTCTCTAAACATGTGTACATGTGTTAGGGGATATGGGATGGGAATGAGGAATAAGAAGTATAGGCACTAAATAGCCCAATACACATGAAAACAGTAATAACAGAAAATATACTATTCTATAATCAGATTAAGTTTTGATGGATGTAAGCACATAAATGATAAACTTTTCATAAAACAGCAGAAAATCATTTGTCCTGTTGGACTGTAATTGTGAAGACTGGCAGTCAAAGTGGGACACACAGAACCACATGAGGCACTGAGCCATTGGTTCTTAATTCTATCTGCATATAGCCAAGATTGCATTTATGAGCAAGAACAGATTTCCCTATCTGTGCATGTCCCCGAAAACACACTTTCCGCTGGTAGACAACAAACAACAGCTTCTGTTATAACAGACACTTTTGAGCTTTTATTGAACACTTCTAATTATTTTTACTGTAAGGAAAGGTGAGTCTGAATACATAAATGATATGAAGAAACTGTGGGGAATGAAGTATTTTCCTACTATTTCTATCTCAGTTGTGTAAGCATGCTCATATAGGATGATATTAATGTATTTTCCATGAGTTACAACGTTGTATTCACTCCATCTTCAGAAAAAAATACAAAAAATTAGTTAGGAAGCAATGTTCTTGCCCATATGGAGATGAATTACTGAATTGGGCAGATTATGGAAGTAGGAAAAGGACAAAAACATTGTGGAAGATTTTTGACCAGACTTCCCACAATGAGAAAGCATTCCAAAGAAGAATAAGAACATTGTGAAGGGATTCAAAATGCAGAGTGTGCTAGTCACCTTCCCTGTGACTTTCTAGACATTTCTCTTTCAGTTTCCTCCCCTATTACAAAATGATGCTTAGGAGAAGAGGAGAAGAGAAAGAGAGCCACAGAAACCAGGGGTTAAACAGAGTTTATTGGGACAGAGCCTCTTGTGTGAGTGTCAACAGCCTTTCTTCATGGCAGGCTTTACAGCAGCCCAGCTACATGTCCCTAGCTTGTCTGTAATAGCTCTTTTCCAGCACAGTTCCTCTTTTTTTATTTATATGCAAAGCCTTATGTCAGGAGCACCTATGGCCAAAGGCCCTAGGAATTCATTTCAATCTGTCACGTTTTGCATTCTTTGACATCACATTTACAGTCCAAGGAAATCCATTTGCTTAACTGATTTTGGCATTCCTGCATGGAGGCACAGATTTGACAACAAACCAGATTTAGAAGCACCATTTTAAAACACTCTATATCTTGAAAAAAATATAAAAAGTGCATGGTAAGAGGAATAACAGACTCTCCAAACATGTTCACTTCTAATCCATGGAACCTGTGCATATGATGGCAAAGAGACTTTGCAGATGTGATTAAGTGAAGAATCTTGAGATGGGGAGATTATCTTGCATCACCTGATTATCACCAATGTCTAATCACAGGAGTTCTTGAAAGTGGAGAACCTTTCCTGGCTGTGGTCAGAAGGACATGTAACGATGGAATAATGGTCAAAGAGATATTATGTTTTTGGCCTTAAAGATGGAGAAATGGAGCCACAAACCAAGGAATGTGGGGGGGCCCTCCTTGGTGGCAAGGAAACATATTCTCCCCTAAAGCCTCCAGGAAAGAACATAGCCCTGCTGACACCTTGATTTTCAACTATCAAGACCCAAGTCAGAGTTCAAACCTATAGAACTGTAAGATAGTCCATTTTTGTTGTTTTAAGACACCAAAGTATGATAATTTGTTACATCACCAATAGAAAACTAATAGAGCATCTAATAGAATGACCTTCATATGTTATCAATGACAATTTCCAATGCCTTTCCATCAAGTCTTCTTTCATACATCTCCCTCCTGTAATATTCAGTGATGAAAAAATAACCCCACCTACCCACCTAACTTTCAGTCAGGGATTGTCCCATTTAAATTAGCCAGTGGATTTTTTTTTTAACAGTACATCAGCTCCTGTTTTAAAGTTATAGCATTCTTCTTTCCCCAGATACTCCATCTCACTCCATCCCTTTTTAATGTTTCAGTCAGCACCAGGGATGGGAAGAGTAGTTGTCTCAAAAACTAAACTCAAATACTAACACTCACTTGGAAAGACACATACGTGTCAAGTGCACATGGAATATTCTCTAGAATAAACCATATACTTGGCCATAAAACAAGTGTCGGGCTTCCCTGGTGGCGCAGTGGTTGAGAGTCCGCCTACCGATGCAAGGCACACGGGTTTATGCCCCGGTCCGGGAAGATCCCACATGCCGCGGAGCGGCTGGGCCCGTGAGCCATGGCCGCTGAACCTGCGTGTCCGGAGCCCGTGCTCCGCAACGGGAGAGGCTACAACGGTGAGAGGCCCGCGTACCGAAAAAAAAAAACAAAAAAAAAAAAACAAAAAAAAACAAGTGTCAATCTATTTAATAAGATGGTAGTTACACAAACACAAAAAATATGCTCTCTGATCACAACGGAATTAGAAATCAATAACAGAAAAGATAGTTAGAAAGTCATCTACTATTTGGTAATCAACTAATTCAATTTAAATAACCTGTAAGACAAAGTAGAAATCACAGGGTAGTTAAGAAAAAATTTGAACCAAATAAAATTAGAGACTGTCATACAGAGTGAAGTAAGTCAGAAAGAGAAAAACAAATATTGTATATTAACACATATATGTGGAATCTACAAAAATGGTATAGATGATTTTATCTGCAAAGCAGAAATAGAGACACAGACATAGAGAACAAACGTGAGCACCAAGGCAGCAAAGGGAGGGTGGGATGAACTGGGAGATTAGGATTGACATATATACACTATTGATACTATGTATAAAATAGATAACTAATGAGAACTTACTGTATAGCTCAGGGAACTCTACTCAATGCTCTGTGGTGACCTAAATGTGAAGGAAATCCAAAAAAAGAGGGGAGAAATTTACATCATCAAATGTTTCCTGAGAACAGAAAATAATTATCTGAAACTAATTACCTAAGAGATTACCTTAAGAAGGTAGAAATAAATGAACAAATTTAACTCAAAGCAAGCAGAATGGAGAAAATAATGAAGATTAAATGAGTAATTAATTAAATGAAAACTTCTGCTTTCCAGACTAAATAGAATAAATCAGTGAGAGCAAAACTGATTTTTGAAAAAATCAGTGGAACTGATAAACTTCTGGCTAGACAAATCAAGAGAAAAAGAGAGAGGACAAAAACTACTACTATCAGAAATGAAAGGTATCACTATAGATTCTACAGACATTAAAAGTCAATAAAGGAATATTATGAACAACATTATGAACAATTGAGACAATAAATACAGTAATTTAGAAAAAATAGACAAATTCTGTAAAAGAAACAAGCTATCAAATTTCATTCAAGAAGAAATAGATGATCTGAATAGTCCTGTAGTTCCTAAAGGAATATAATTCATAATCCACACAAACCAATGCTGCCTACAAAAAATATGCAGGGGCAGCTGGCTTCACTAGTAATTCCTACCAAAAATTTAAGGGAGAAACAACACTACACTGTACTTCTAAACAAACTCTTTCCAAAAAAAATAAAATGGAAGAAAATAGAACATTTCTCAAATTATTTAATGAGACAGAATTATTCTGACAAAATCAAATGCATTGCAATAAAACCACAGATATCTCTCAGAAATAAAGAAAAATATTTTAAGAAAATACAGTTAAATTGCATGCAGAATATAATAAAATGATAATATAAAATGATCAGATGGAGTTTATCCCAGGAAAACAAAGTTTGTTCAATATTTGAGAAGTCAGCCAATGTAGTCCACCATATCAATAGACTATAAGTAAAAATCATATGATTATTTCAATAAATATGCAAAAAGCCTTGATAAAATTCAATATCTATACTAGGAATAGGGAACTCCATCAACCTTACAAAGGGTATCTATGAAAAAAATCTACAGCTAACTCCATTCCCAAAGGTGATAAATTGTATGTTTTCCACCAACAATTGAGAAGAAGGCAGAGGTGTCCACTCTTACTATTTCTTTTTAACTTTGTACTGGGGGCCTAGCCAAGGCAATAAAAGAAGAAGATGGGGCTTCCCTGGTGGCGCAGTGGTTGAGAATCCGCCTGCCGATGCAGGGGACACGGGTTCGTGCCCTGGTCCGGGAAGATCCCACATGCCACGGAGCGGCTGGGCCCGTGAGCCATGGCCGCTGAGCCTGCGCGTCTGGAGCCTGTGCTCCACAACAGGAGAGGCCACAACAGTGAGAGGCCCGCGTATTGCCAAAAAAAAAAAAAAAAACGAAGAAGATGAAGTAAAAGGTATACAGATTCTAAAGAGAAATAAAGCTGTATTTATTTGCAAAGAACATAATTATCTACTAAATAAAAGCTGCTAGAACTTATAAGTCAGTTTAGCTACTATTAGAACTTATAAGTAAGTTTAGCTATGTCACAGGATATAAGCTCTCTATATAAAAATCAACTGCAGTTCTATTTACTAGCAATGAAAAATTGGAAACTAAAATTAAAAGCATTTATATTGGCATCACTACATGAAAATTTGGGGATACCTTTAAAAAATGTGTGATACATGTATCTTACAATTCTAAAGTATTGCTGAGAGAAATTAAAGAAGATTCAAACCATTAAAGACATAGACTGTGTTTACGGATTGGAAATCTCTATATTGCCAAGATGACAATTCTCCCCATGGTGATATTTATATTCAAAAAATACCAATCAACATCAGCACATAATTTTTGCATAATTAATTGACAATTTGATTCCTAAAATTACTTGATAATACAAAGAACATAGAAGAGCCAAAATAATTTTTAACAAGATCAATAAAATTAGATGTCTTGCACTACTTAATTTCAGGACTTATGATAAAGCTACTGTAATCAAGACCATGTGGTATTGGCATAAGGATAGACACATAGGTCAATGAAACTGAATAGTTCAAAAACAGACCCAAATATACATGGTCATTTGATTTTTGGCAATGTTGCCCAATAAATCAATAGAGAAAGAGTAGCTTTTCAACAAATGGTGATGGAACAATTTAATATTCACACTTACTTTATATTATATGCAAACAAGTCAAAATGGATCATAAGATTAAACATTAAATTCAAAACTATAAAACTTGGCATTTGGTTAGGCAAAATTTTCTTTTATAGCATAAACCAAAAGAGAGAAAATTTGATTTTATGTATAGTGTAGAGAGTTTCATTATTTCCATATTTCCAGCGTTGAAGAAAAGACAAATAACCAAATTAATTAAGATTTTAGAGAATATTGCATTTCAAAATAACCACTCATTTGGGATTTAATCATCAATCTCATGGTTTTTACTTTTATTTATATTATAACTTCCTTCTCGACTAGATATAAACTCCTTGAGAGTCATCTTTGATACATCTTACTGACATGATTTATTAGGTGAAGGAATGTATAAGTAGACTGCCTGGCATTTATCCATTTTTTTATTCCAGGATATCTCTCTGAAAAGCGTAGATCGCTGAAAAGATAGGAAGATAGGGATGAAGGTCTTATCAACAGATAGGAGATACGGGGAAAAATGAGAGCACAGTGTTCTACCGCCTCTGCAACATTTTTTTCCTTTTGAAACAGTGATGCTGTGGCACAAGCAATGCCCAACTGATGCTTGGGCTCTGTCTGAACTACCTGGCTCCTTTCGCTTCAGCAACCCAGGATTATAAAAGATACTCAAAGGAATACTGAAACGTTTCAAGATGGTGATGGTGAGTTGTCTTTTTGTTCATATGCATATTGATCTCTTATAATTTTCCTTCTTCTGATTTCTGTCATAGTCCTTTAACATTATCTTCAAATACGAGTTGCTTACACAAAGAAATTTTGTCAGAGATCTTAGGACTGACAAAATGTGTTTGTATTAGCAATTGACTATTAACTCTGGATTTTACAACGACAATGGAGAGAAAACCCAGTTAGAAAAAAGAACTAGTATTTACTGAACTTCAATTCCATGCAAAGCCATTTATAAGCTTTATCTTGCTGGTAAAATACTGAAGATTTAAGTACTATTTCAATTTTAAAGATGAGGCAATTGAGCCTCAGTAATATTAAGGGAACTTGACCAAACTCAAAAAGAAAATAGGCAGCAGAGTTTTTATTTAAACTAAGATCTGTCTGAGTTCAGAGGCTATGTTTCTTTTGCTACTTCAACCTACATCTGGGAGGATCAGGAACCTGGACTCTCTTCTCTGGCTCTGCCAAAGAATAGGGGCAAAGATGGTGTATTAGTCATCTATTACTGAAGAACCAGTTACCCCTTAGCAGCTTAAAATAGTAGTAAATATTGATAATCTCACATACATATTGTGGATTAGAAATTAGGGAGCTGCTGGGTTAAATAATACTCACGGGGTTTTCATTCATGGAGGTGACTCAGTGACAACACAGAGAGGCTAACTGAAAGAAGATTTATTACTTTGATTTCCCAAGAGAAGTGGGATAAGGCATTCCATGCAGGGCCACATGGAGAAGCTCCAGATTTAGTCAGGAGACAGTAACAGGACAAGGAGAAAGTATGGTATGAAGGCTTTATTGTATTTCCTGTGGGAAAGGCAGGGGATACATTTAGGATTGACTAGTAGAATAATGTCAGTGGGCTCTGGGCTGTAGAGGTAATCTCTGGTTGTCTGGTACCTAGCCCGGGGTTGATTTAGGACAGAGGAAATGTTGGCTTGAGGTTTGAGAGTTACATGAAGGAGGTAGTTAAGGGGGAGGGAATTAGGGATATGGACTCAGGATTGCTTGGTTTGCATACGAAATGTGTTTGTGTTTGCAGGCATGTTGTTTAATATCGCTAGGAATTAGCTAGTCTCTCCCCAGCCAGCTAGGGCCCTCAAGATGCCAAAACATCATAAAATATGAAAAGCATGACTAATATAGCAGCCTAGCCTGGGTGGTTCTAGCTTAAGGTCTCTCATGAGGTTGAGCAGGGCTGCATACTTGACTGGCATTGGAGGATGCACTTCCAAGATGGTTCACTCACATGATACAGTTATTGGCAGAAGACCTCAGTTCTCTTCTGTATTAGTTTTCTATTGCTGTAACAAGTTACTACAGACTTAATGGCTTAAATCAACACAAATTTATTATCTCATAGCTTCCATGGGTCAGGATTCAGGATACAGGTTAGATTGGGTCCTCTGCTTAGGTTCTCTTCTGAAGCTGAAAATCAAGGTGTTGGCTGGGCTATGTTGTCATCTAGAGCTCAGGGTTTATCTCCAAGCACATCCAGGTTGTTTGCCAAGTCGAGCTCCTATGGCTATAGAAATGAGGTTCCTGTCTTCTTGTGGATGTCAGTCAGAGATCTCTCTGAGCTCCTACAGGCTGTTCTCAGGTCCTAGCCATGTGGCCCTCTCACAACATGGCACTTACTTCTTCAAAGGCATCAGAAGAATCTCTCCACTGCCTGCTATGACAGGCTTAAATAACATGATGTAATCATGGGAGTAACTACCCTTTCACCTTTTCCATATTATGTTTGGTCATGAGAGTAATATCCAAACATATTTCTATGTACTGCCCACACTCAAGTGGAGGGGATCGCACAGGATGTGTACACTGGGGGTGGGAAGCTTGGAGGCCATCTTGGAATTCTGCTCATCACATTCCATTGACTTTTCACTGACACAGACTAAGTGGCTGGCTTCTCCCAGAGCAAGCAATCCAGGACAGTAAGCACAGAGGAAGTTTCACTGCCATTTGTGACCTACTCTCAAAATTCCTGTACTGTTACTTCAGCCACATTCTATTCTTTTAGAAGGTAGTCACTAAGTTTGTTCTACTCTCAAATAACAAAACAATTAGGCTCCATCTCTTGAGGGAAGCTTACGAAAAGTAAATTATGGATGTATTTCAGAACCACCACAGATGGCACTTGACATTTTTAGCTCTTTGTCTCATCATTTATGAAATGAAGGGTTTAAACCAGTTGGTTACTAAGAGTCTTGAAGTATATGTGTATAAGCATGTTTATAGGTTTGTGTGTAAAGTAGCTTCATTCTTGTGCCTTCAGAAAGAATATTCATTGGTAAGGGAGTGACTCTTTCTAAGGAAAAATATATGTATTTTTAAATCAGTTGGCTTAAGTTCATATTAATGCTTTTTCCTTCAAAGTTAAGAATTTTTTCTCATTTCTGTAATTGAATTAACAGATAAGAACTCATATTAATGGTTTAAATGTGTGCATGTGGAGTGGAGAGGTTGTCACAACATACTTTGTGCCACATTTCAAACTGTCAAATTGTTGTTTCTCCTTTTTTTGTGGGAAGAGTTTTATAAATGACTTTTTCTTCTGAAATAATTGGTAGTGTAAATTTTGTCTATCTTTGTGAAAGAAAATGGGAAAAGAGAAAAAAAATATCAGTTTTAGTCATTCTGACTGCCCTAACATACAGAGAAATGTAATAGTCCATGTCCAGTTTTCCCATCAAGAAATTTCTGTGGTTTATGGCATGTATTTCAGACCCATTACCTCATGGATTTAGTGGATCATGGATTAGACAGCACATATTTCAGGAACATTACCTCACGAAGAAAACATCTTTATTATAAGACACCTATGTTTCTGAAACATAATCTGACTTTGTAGTGGCTCCATGAGGCTGCCTAGAAATATACATTAATAAAAAGCCTTAATCATTAAGACACCTGATCTTAGAAAAAATAGTTTCTTATGGAGGGCCAAATGAGCTAATACTATTTCTCTCTGACACTGTGTGAAATTAAATGGTGCTTTGCAATTCCAGAGTATATTTGCCAGAGGAAAATTTTCCATTGGAGAAAGCAATAGCCACTTTTTTTCTCCTTTGCAGAGTTTCTAAAGCAGCAGCAATCCAAAATGAACCTCAGAGATTATGGTCTTTTCAAGAGTCCATCTAACTATTAGTTGATTTTAGCATTGTTTATTAAATAAGTTTAAATTACCAAGGATTTCCAGGCTCTTACAGGCTAACCAAAATTAAAGGGTAGAAATCCAGGCACTTCCTCAGGGTGCCACCATCTCAAGGATACTAAAAGTTATAGTGGCACAAAAATATCACAAGAAATATAATGGACTCAAGAAGAAATTTGGATGAAATATTCTGAAAATTTCACTTGAGGTAGAGGTAGAAGAGTTATAATCATGTTGTGATTATCTAATTTTTAAACAATTTACTATTTGCCAGGAACTGTACTAAGTACTTTATTTACATTATCAAAATCTTCATCATCCTATGAAAAAGCTACTATTGTTAAGTGAAAATGGAAAAAAAAAAAAAAAAAAAAGGTAGGTCTAGAGAAGTCAAGTAATTTGCCCAAGGTTACCTGGTGGGAAGTGGCAGAATTAAGGTATCACTCAGAGAAGGTTGACTCCAAAACCTCTACTTTTAAACATGGTACTAAGTCTGATGACTTCTATCAGCCAAAGCAAGTCATGGTCAAGATCAAAGACAATAGGGCAGGTAAGCCATGGCAAGGGTGGGGAGCAAACAGAAGAATTGTGAACAAGCAATACCATTCACCATGGGCTTCATTAGCTTGCCCATGATGTTTAAGTGACTGTACGGGCCTTGCTTCCAGAATAGGCAGTCATTCTTCACATGGCATGTATTACCTATTTTCTCTTCCAAAACTGTAACTTTTTGTTTACTAGGGCTTCTCTTATTCATTCATTCATTTAGTGGTTATTTAGTTGGTTCATACAGGATGTATTTCGTCCATATGAAGCCATACCATTGACTGCCAGTCGGGCATTCTCTATCTATTCTCTATCAATTTCTCCACCACACACACACACACACACACACACACACACACACACACACACACACAATTCCTCTTCTTACTCTAATGATCCAGTGACTATTTGGGCAGAGTGTGCAATCTGCTTCTAATGCTAAGGCTTTTAATCTTATCATTCAAAAGTTCAGAAAGTAAGGGCTTCTCTTTCCCGTAAGTAGGTCACACTAATGCCATCTTGTCTAAGAAGTCTTCCTGCTCCTCCTGAGTTCTGATGAATTGCCCCAGGCCCTTGAGCAAACTCTCCCTTAGCCCTCATCATACTGTACCGCATCGGCTCATTTTCTCACCCGTATCCCCACCAAATTGTAATGTCCCGAAGGGCAAGGACTTAATATATGCAGAATGTCTAGATTACTGTCCAGCACTCTTAAATAAATGTTAATTCTTCTTATTCTTATTCATTCACAGTTATATCCCTAGCACCTATAGCACATTTTTCTAGCACAAAGTGTGTGTTCAACATTTGCTTGTTGAACTGTTTCCTTTTTGTGCCTTGAGACCAAGTGTGACTAATTTCCTTTTTTTAATGTGAAATCGGTGTTTTTATTTATTTATTGTCTTTTCCCCCCAGCCATATTAAGGTATGACTGACATATAACATTGTGTATATTTAAGGTATACAGTGTGATGGTTTGATGCACATATATATTGTGAAATGATTGACACAATAAGGTTAGTTAACACATCCATCACATCACATAATTACAATTTCTAAGCAGGGTATAAGAACCAACAGTTACTGATGGTCCACATTGGATCAGGACATCACATATTGTATTATATCACATTTACCAACCACAAAAATCATACTGATAAGTTTCATACTTCACAAATCAGAGAATAATCACTTCTTCAGGATTTGACAGCCTTGGATTTGAACCAAGGTGTACCCCCTAAATCTGAGCTTCTACCAAAGAGTCTACATATATAGGATGGTTGTGAGAGTCAAGGCAGTTATAATAGTAAAAATAGGTGTGCATCACTCAATTTGGGAATGTGAAACAAAGCTTTTCTCCTTGTTTATGATATGTAGCCTGCAGGACTTTTATTTTCTCTCCTTTATAATATTGGCATACTCCTGATTTTAAAATAAATAATCATAGGTATGAACTCCAAAGTTATTTCCAACCCTAAGATTGGGTAATCCCCAAACACCATTTACCAGCCAGGAGCTTTGCCAATTTGATTTTCTAGTAAAGACAGAAAATTCTATTGCAAATTCATCCTGAGGTTTATAACGAGTAACTATTGGCAAGATTTAGGGAGACAAGCACATAAAATACATGCTCCACTGCAAAGCACCCTCTTGAATTGCCTCCATATTTCCTAGCAAATGCACAGAGGGCTTTTATACCTGAAGTATATAAAACTGCGAACCCAACTCATATGGTTCAGCACACCAGCACAACATGCGTTAAGATGTATTACCTTTACCTTGTATCATGTTTGCAATTTCCCATTGGATTAACATTCATTTTCAAGAATCCAGAAAGAAAAGTCTCTAATGCTTAGTGTGATTTTTTTTTAGCGTACTGATGATAGGAAATAAAAGCTACATATACAATATTTTTAGCAATATCGCGAAAAATAATCATAAATTAATTGTGAGGATTGTAGTTTAAAAACCTGCATTGTCTTCTTTTCTGAGAGAGACAGGGGGGCAGAGAGACCAGGAGAGAAGGAAAAAGAAGGAAAGAAAACATAAACTTTGAGATTTGAGTTTCAAGCTTGGGCTGTAGTCATACAATCTCATGTATTATTTTTCCTTAGTAGAACCTTGATTATGTTTGAACAGATCTTTAATAGCTTATTCTTATGTTAAATAGGATTCTTTATATATGTTTTAGGTTATGTTCTTTTACCCCAAACACAAAATTACTTCTTCTGCTAGATAACTATGAATAACTGTAATGAAATGCTTCCTGCTGCAAAGATTTGAAGGTCCGATACTGAAGAAGCAGGGTTTCCCCTTTCCCACTGAGGTGACTTTTTCACTTCTTGGGCTCTCGAATGGATGTGGGGAGCATTGCGATAAATTCAGTCTTGCTACAGAGAGTCTACATGTGTATGTAAACTTCCTCACCTTTCCTTCCAGAGGCCCCTAGAGCAGATGTTTGCCTATTGATTTATGCTCCATTATATTTAGCTGTCACCTCACCCAGAATCCTCTGGAGAAAAAGTGGCAGTGGTTTAATGAAATACATGGATACTACAGTGATGGGCAGGAAGTGAAGGCTTGTTTGAATCTCAACCTGTTATCATAGAAACGTAAGGGTGTTTTTGTGTCAGGCATTACGTGAACAAAGTTGGAAAGTGGAATTAATGTTCAGAAGGGATTGTCTATGTGGATCCCTTCTGCCTCCCTCAACTCCCAATACACAGCCTTCCAGGGCACCCAGGAGGCCACAGACACCCACCGTATTCTGACCCCCTTATGGAAACCTCTTCACAATTATGGCTTTCAAGTCAATCTGGGGTCTTGCTGCTTAAAAATGGTGGAAGCAAATTCTGTTGAGCATTCAATGGCTTCATTTTCCCCTTGACCCTTACCCTCCTTCCAAGATAGCCAGTGCCTTTTAGCAACCAGCATTACAGGAAAGCACAGGGCTGAGCTACGTCTGGAGAAGCAGCCAGTTACCCACGGGCCATGGTAGAAAGCGTTCTGTCCTAACCTGTCCTTCACTCAGAACCACTGGGTTTGTGGAGATTTATGAAGTATCGTTTCATTTCATCTTCCATTCCAGTGGTTCTTCTTAATACAGTACAAATTCTCCCCCGGGGTTAATTCTAATCTACCTGACCTTATACAATAGGTTTCCCTTCTGATCGGAGAGACCCGGGCATGATACAAATGCAGGCATTTGTTGTCTAGGAATTCCAGGTGAAAAAGAGAAAAAATAAAAGGGATAAAGGGAGTAAAAATGGGAGCTGGGAGCACCAAAGGCACAATGGAAATGACTATATAGGACAAGCTCTTTTCTGTGATGTTGTGTCTCCATTCAGTTGCTCCAAACTCTTAATTCTACTCTTGAACATCTCCCTACATGTGGACCTCTGCTCTCCACACATGATAGCATCCAAGAAAAGCCCAACCTTTCTCTTTCATTCTTTATCTCAATGAACAAATAAAACTTTACTGATTGTTCTGTTTCAGCATAAACTTTCTGTGCATTGTACAACATTATGTTAAACATTTATTGACATACATACTCACTTGGTTTTCATATAGTCCTTGTACATAGGAAGTATTCAGTCATTGTTAGTAAGACTGAATTACATTCGATTAAGCTTTGAAGCAATAACTCTTTTTTCCATGCAAACTCTTCTCTTGGTTATGGAAACAAATAATTTCACGAGTCTGGGGAGGTTCCTTGGGCTCTGAGTGGCCCAGTATGACACTGAGAACTCAAGGTCAGATCTGGGAAAGACGCTTCTTACCTTGAGATAGAGTAGGCATTCTGTAAACACTGTATCAGGACTTTAACACATTGTTTGGCCTGGGCTGGTCACCCTTCTCAGCCATTGCCTTTCACTTGTGTCTCAGTTTTGTCCAGAAGGAAACATGCTTCCCAATATTCATTTATTCAGGTTGAATTCATTCAGTTTTGATTCTACAGTCATTTATTGAAAGTTTACTGTACTCCAAGCTTTTGCTAGACACTTCACTATGCTAAAGCAATTTAATAGGATTAGCAGATGCAAACTATTATATATAGAATGGATAAACAAGGAGGTCCTACTATATAGCACAGGGAACTGTATTCAGTGTCCCGTGATAGACCATAATGGAAAATAATATGAAGAAGAATGTATATATATGTATAACTGAATCACTTGGCTGTGCAGCAGAAATTAACACAACATTGTAAATCAACTATACTTCAATAAAATAAATTTTAAAATAAAATAAAGCAATTTAATCTTCACAAAATCACTCTGAGATAGGTATTATTATACCATTTTACATCTGTGAATACTGGAGTTCAGAGAGGTTATATGAGTTACTCAAAATTAAGCATCTAATAAGTGAACCAACTTCAAACTCACATCCAGATCTGCTGATACCATGTCCAACATTCTTTTTACTTTAAATCACAAGTGCTCATCAAAACAGATCAAGTTGAAAAAAAAAAAAAAAAAGATCAAGTTGTGTTCAGTCTGATTTGATTTCTCCCACCTGCTTATCATTTTCCCAAAGTTTGGCATTAACGGTTTGGACTAAATATCAGCTCAGGTTTGAAGTGCTGCTTATTACCACTCTCTGGACAAATCATTCTAACAAATGTGGTCTAGTTCAATGAATGGACTCCAACACACTCTGTTTAAGTTCTGACTATGTTAAGGTGTATCCCTGTTGAAAAGAAATCACAATACACTCAAGACATCAAAATATTACTACAGTATAATAAAATGTTTCAGGATACTTCTCTAAAAGAGAGAGGTACTGTGAGCCTGACTGAGGTAAGAGAAACATTTTATTTTATTTGAATCTATTTTTTAAGCTGATGTGTATGTCCTTGGAATGATGCCGATGTAGTGCTATCTTTACCTGCCTTATTAAATACTGATACCAGCCCAAGCATATCTTTATGTTTGTTTCTTTTGGGAAAAAAAATAAACCTCTTTTCCTATATCATTTGCAAATAAATTTACTTGAGACAGGGCAGAAACCAGAGCTGACTCTTAGACTTTTGACCCCGCATGAGAGAATAACACAGTATATTTAGTGAAGGAAATGGGTAGGGGAGCAGCAGTGGTAAAATACAGTGCTGACAGCTTGTCTTGATCAAGAATATTCTCCATGTGTGCCTTGCTGAAACGTTTCAAAGCGATTTTTTCCTCTATTCTGAAAGGTGTTAAGTATCTCAGAGTGCCAGAAACACATCATTCCCAGCCAATTCTAGTGAATTTTTTGCCAATATTGCATTTCTTCCTTCCTGCCTTTAAGGTATGAGGCTAACTGAGAGTTAAGGAAGTTACACATCTCAAGACGGAAAGCTTGTATTTTATTTTTTTTTAACATAGTTTATACGCCTTTAACAATTGCAAGAGTTCCCCATATACCTCTGGTCCTCATTGTTCACTTGTGAAGGCACGCCGCTATAACCTTTGGGAAGTGGTTTGATCACAGACGTGCCTTACACCCATTTGGTAGACAATCAGAAGTCAGTGTTTGTGTTCTGTAGCCATTACAATTCCCATGGGTGGTTATTTATAGGAGTACAATGGAAGAATTTCAGGTGTTCTGTGAACAAATTAGGGATGTGAAATTAGCATTCAGAGGGGATAAAGAAACGCAAGAAGAGACACTGTATCTCTCTCACTCCACACCTCTTTCCAAAGCCCCAGAGAGTTCTGGGTTTTGAAAGATGAATAAGAGTTAATTACGTTGAGAGGATGGAGTGGGGAAAAGTATAGAAAGGAAGCTAGAGAAGGCAGAATAAGACACAGAAAGGCTCTGAAGCTCCCAGAACAAAGTAAATGTATGTTCTATTGTGCAGCAACTTTGCCTAAGGGGAAGGAAAATTATACTATCCATGTTCCCTGTTACAACTGATTACCTTGCTTGACCTGCCTCTTCCTTCCAACTATGTTTCTTCAACAGTTTTTTGTTTTTGCTTTTGTGTTTGTTTGTTTTAGGAAAAGCTTCATGCTATGGCAAATAACACCCATCATGGTCTGCCCAGGTACAACCCTTTAGCCTCATCTGCTATCACCCCCTGTGTACTCCTTGCTCTCGGAATACTAAGTTACTTACAGCCACTTCCTCCCAACTCCCACACAGGTACACACCATGCTGCTCTGTATGCTTATTCCTTTGCTCATGCTGTCCCCTTGCTGCATCAGCCTCTCTGTCTGGAAAAAGCCCTGTTGATTTTTCAAAGTCCTCCCCAGAGACCAAGTGCTCAGCGTAGTCTTTGGCAAACCTCAGAGTCTCAGACGTAATCTTTCCTGTTCATTGTGATTTTTACATATGCTTCTATTATTACAAATGCTTGTGAATATTGTGATTATAAATGTTTCTGTATCTTTTCTTGCACATGAGTGTGCCCTCCTGTATGTCAGGGGACCATGTTTGTTCACATGTTTACCTCTAGAGCCCAACATAGTCCTTGGTACAATAAAAATGTGGAACACTTTACCATCTTAACTTATATTAAGTAGATCTTTACTGGGGATAAATTTTAACTCTTGTGATCATATTTTTATGAAGATTTGGCTTCAACAGATTGTCACTGCACTTAGGATAAAGGGCCAAAGTCTCACTATCGTACAAAGGTCTGCCTGATGGGTGACCTTCCTTCTACTCCGTGGTCCTCACCGTGCTTGTTCTTCATCCATCTCCTCAGTCTATTAACTTCTGTTCTTCCTTTAAAACTCATTAAATCACCACTTCCTCATTGATGCTTCCCCGCCATCCTCAAACAAGCCTATAACTTCTGGTAAATACTTCCAAACACCCAGTAATTTTCCATAAACTATCCTATATAGCTCTTATCATAGTTATAATTTAACATTTATTTGCATAATTATTTCATACATTTATGTTTTCCTGACTATGGTCTGTGAAGGTAAAAACCATGTTTTTCTTTTGTTTAACAAATTATATTTTTTTAGAGCCTAGAACAATGCCTTGTACATAGTAGACACTCAATAAATATTTGTTGAATAAACAAATGATTGTTTTCATTTCCACATTTAAGTATCTTAAATAGTAAGTCAAGATGTATCCATTTTTTTCCTCTTTTGGGAAAATAATCTTCTACCCACTAGAAACTTCAGATATTAGTCAACTCAAAGGCAAGAGAATGAATCAAATGGTCTATCCAATTGTATTATTTATTATTTTATCTGATTGTTTTAAATGGGTTGTGGGGGCATATAATATGCAAATAAAAATGGCAGATGATAGAGATACAAAAGGTCAGGAAGGCCTGATTCCCGTCTTCATGTTACCACAGTTTTATGGAGACGCAGAAAACATACTGATTTAATCACAATGCAATGAGGATTAAAATGCAGATCATAAAAGATGTAACAGGGATACAGAGGAAGGGACAACTCAGGGCACACCAGGCTTAATGGATTAATCTCATCACACTTCTTGTCCTGCTCATAGTGGTCACCAAAAGAAGCTCAGGACTGTAGATCACCCCTCATCCCCTGAAATCTAATCCTATTACTCCAAACTTAGCCTTTTCTGACCACTTCTTCTATCATTTCCCAAACTGTAAACTCAATTCACTGAGCTTCTAGAACCCTAAGTCAATCATGAGTAAAAATCCCATGTATCTTTTACCTCTTCTCTGAATATTCATTCCATCTTCTTGCTCTAACTGATACCTGCCTCTTTACAAAGCTTCTTTCCCTACAACCTTTTCAAAGCTTCTCATGGTTTGTGTCCCATGCCACTCATACCTGTGGGGTCTACTGGTGGGACAGGTGTCTTCCTTGCTGCTTGTTGCCACTTTCAGATCATTTTCCCTCTCTCTTCTATGCAGTCACTCATCTTGGACTCTGCTGCCATCAGGCAATACCCACCATTCCCCTACTTGGCAGACATATACTCCCTCTCAAGTTACTACACTTCAATCCTTGAAAAGTTGAGCTCCTTTCTCATTATCTTTATGTCCCACATCTTGCCATCATACTTGGTGATTTAAATATCCACAGAGGTGACTCTTTTAGGCTGGCCTTTCATTCTTTGACTTCCAAATATCTGTCCTTCACCCACTCCCATCCATGCAGTCTCATGATCTTGCCTTGACTTTGTTATCATGAATAATTGCAACTCCTTGTAATCTCAACCATGAACATCCCACTCAGTGCACATGTGGTGACAAACTGGTGAGGAAGAAAGGAACAGGACTCTGTGTTCCCGTAAGAAGGGTCCTAGACCTCCATGACCTGTCAGGGAGGTTCACCCCAAGAACAGTCTATTTGAGCTGAAGGCTAAAGAATGTGGGCATGTTTATTAAATAGAGAAGGAAAAAAATCTATGTAGGAAAGTAAGGGAGAGGGGTTGCAGAGGGAACTCCCCAAGTAGAAGGAAGACTATGTGTCAAAGCCCTGGGGGTAAGAGAAAGCACATCTAAAGAGCAGCAAATAAAGCAACAATAAACAAAGAGTCGTGCAGTGTGCAGAGCTGAGACGCAAAGCCCTTGAGGGAAGGATTTTCACATCTAAGTTGCTCCTGGCAATGAATGCCTAATATTCCATTACCACCATCTTTTCTATTGGTATCGGGACCTCTGGCCTATTCCTGGATATAGCGACCATGAACTTGACCCAAGTCTCTGCTAGTTTATACAGTCATAAGATGCCCCTTTCCTCAAATAAAACATTTTTAAGTTAGTATATTATGGATCATCCTTGACAGCTCTGTGCTGGGGTCACTTTCAACCTTGGGGATAGCCACCATACGTTCTCACAAATGATCTTACCTGCTCATCTTACCTGATATCTTACCTTGGATATCAGGGCAGACAAACGATGGGTAGTAGGATGCTTCTGGCTCTACTCTTCCATTTTCCAGTGGAGATTGGGCTTTGGAGAGTGGTAGACAGATGACAGCAGGGAGCCCTAGAGAGTATGTGACAGGACAGGGCACAGCCATGCCCTGGCAAGCACTAGTGAGTGTGTCAGAGCATCCTCTCCCATATGTGTGCATGACCATGAGTGCCAGAGTGGGTTTATACAGAAGAAGCTTCTCTCCTTCCCTTCCAGGACTTGGTTGGGAGGCTCAAAATCCCCATGTCACACAAATCACTCTATGTCTACAAGGCGAATGGCTCTCTCTCGTGCAGTAGACGTGGGGAACACCCGTTTGTTGTGACCTGGACTTGACTCTGGTCTCTGTTTTCATTCTCTGCTTTCTGTACTGAAGCTCTCTTCGTTTTGGCTCTGGTAACTGCTGCCTTGATTTCCTGCCTGTTAGCTCTTTAATTCACTTTTGATCACTCTCCTTCCAACTGTAGAAGTTTTTAACACCACCACCCAGCTAACTGATCCAAAACACAGTCTTTTGATCAGTCCTCCTCTTTGGGTGCCTGGCACACTAGGCTGAGTCATCTGTTTGACCAGAGAGACACCAATCAAGCAAATATATATTCATTTGTATGCCAATGTGAATAGCTTTGATTTTATCCTTCTTTGAAGCTGATGGTTAATATGATGTTCGAAGACATTTAGTTTGGTGTATAAGAAGTATTGTAACACTGTGTTTTGATCAGTGTTCTTCAAACTCTTTTTTACTTCCTAGATATACATGTGTGCAGTACACGAATAAATTCCCAATGCCAGTTGCTGAAAATCATAAACTGCATTTTATGATTCCTTGAAAATGAAAAATGCATGGGTGTGTGAATGTTGCTAACCCACACTTCATCGTTTTCAACAGTAAAGCTTTTGCTGCAGAAGTTTTTCCTAGGCAGATCGGTAGAGTTTTAAATTTCTATTCAAGAATATTGATTTAACAGAGGGGAAGAGAGGTTGGCATTTTGTGTCAGCTCTTTCCACTTGAAGACTGATCACTTATGGGCAGTGATCCCCCTGAGCCCAGCATGTCTGGACTTATTTATATAAGCAAACCCATTGTCAGAGGTTGCAGCAGTAAATACAGTCTACTGTTTTGTTAATATAATTGCTCTTGCCACCTCTACACAATCAAATTGAGCAGCGAGTTTAGATAATAACTGAAGTTCAAGAATATATCATTAAAAAGAATATATATATATGTGTGTGTATAACTGACTCACTTTGCTGTACACATGAAGCTAACACAACATTGTAAATCAACTATACTTCAATAAAAAAAGAGAAAAAGGATCTATCCTTACAAAGGACTTTTACCTAAATTATATACGATAGTATCATTGATCAACTTCATCTAAATGTTTGTCAAGCTGTACTTCACCTATTCTGATTTAAACTAAATGTTCTTTTAACAATATTTACCAGTCAGAGGTTCTAAAAAGAAAGTTGATAGTCAGCATGAGAAAATGATTGTACTAAGATGTAAATCATACTATTTGATAATTTATGTTGTTTTGGTTTTCAGAATAGAAATAATTTTAATGAAATATTCATAAAGATTTCCCAGTTGATTCTTTGGGAAATGATTTGTTTCCAGAGTATTTTCTTTCTAGAGTTAAACCTATATACAATAAAGATTCAGGAAAACAAACTAATATAATATACAATATGGAAAGGGACAAGTGTCTTAAAAATCCATTTGAATGGCTGAGTGATTCTGATAAGGCATACAAAGGGCTGCCAATTTTTTTTCTCTGTGTTCAGATTAAAAACAAGTTGGGAGTGAACAATGGCTCACCACTTACCATGAAATGTATCAAAACAATAAGAAACTGAGACAAGTAATGAAACATAATAGTGCTTAATGTCACTTTCAGAAAATGATAAGCCACATTGGGAATTTTGCTCCTTGCTCGTGTATATCATGTTATATCACACAGTAAGAAATCTGCTGTGAATGCAATAACAGAGAAAGGCCACTTAAACCTATCTATTGTTGTAGGCATGTAACAAATGAACCTTTATTGTATCCTCCCTTCAGGCTGGTCCAGGAATGATAGTATATAGGAAGAGTGTGTCGATACTGATGGCACGTCATTTTTCTCCACTCGGAGTGGGAGGAGGGAAAATCTATTTCATAAATGTCTTTTAACAATATAGCAATTTTATATCATAAGCCTCTTAGGCCAGATTGTCCTAGTGTGACACAAATAGGAATTAGTTGGCAACTATCCTGTGAATTTTGATTTCACAAAAAGCTGATCTGGATTAATCAAGATAAAAAGTGAATTTGCCCTAAGAGAACTGAAGTCTAGGTAAATTTATGAAGAGACTTATCTTTTCATTCTTTTGGTTCAGGCCAGGCTGTCCTTTGTGGAAGGAAGACAGCTTTCAACATGGCTTGGCATGAATATTTGAATCATGGGATTGATTATCTGTGTGGCCTTCGGCGAGTTATTTACTTCTTTGAGACTCAGTTTCCTCATGAATGAGGAAATAACTATCTTACAAGATTGTTGTGAAGCTCAGACATAACTTGTGATATTAATTTATAAGTTAATTTACTAAAGGCACAGAATATTTAGATCTGGTAGCAAGTAAATATGAGAGAGATGAAACAGATATAGATGATAGATGAATACATAAAGGAATAGAATCCAGAGGCTGTAGCATTTTTGTTACTGAAATTTAAAATATTTGATTCAGTTTGGAATTTCAACCACAACTTACATACACAACTCAAGGGTATGATTTTATTAATATACACAACGTACAGTTTTCCATTTCAAATTACCTACTTTTTCAACCCAGGTTTGCATATGTGAGATATCCTTCCTGGAAAGCACACCTATATTTCAGGAAAGATAAGAGGCGTTAAAGGCAGCCCTCCCTATGTTTCAATGAAAGGATAATTTTTAGCTAGTCATAACTCTGTTCAAAACCTGAGGATTAACGGGCAAAGCTGTCCAGTGCAAGGTATGGCTTACAGTTTGCAGGCATTTGTGCAGTTAACTCCTTAAGATATTTTTTTTCTTATGACTTTATATCGATAGGGACTGGCTGAATGTCAGTAAGTTATGTGGCATCTACTGAGGCTGTGCAAACAGCCAAATTATCCATATTCATTATTTACACTTTAAATACCTTAAAAACTGACATTTGCACCAGTGTTTTTTCTCTGTCTTCCTTTCCCTTTATTTCTTTAACCTTCCTCGCTCCCCAGTATCTCAAAACTAAAACATGGTAATGCTGTCCCTTATTACTTCTCCAAGGGACATCCAGTCAACACATTTGAGCAGCAGGAACTCAGCCCAAATTCAGTATGTGGAATTTACCAACCAATGTGACCTTTGAAACCTGGACCAAGTTACTGCCATACTCAACACAATCAAATGGTTTCTTGAGCAAGAGTTCAGACTGCATTTGCATCTCACCACTGCATTTTCAGTCCAGTGGAAGGGCATAACTCCAAGGTCTTGCCCTTTGAGATTGTACAGGCCCATGCTCATGGACCAGACCTTACATAGGTAATAAATGTCTAACATGCTAAAGACGTGGGACTTCCCAACACAAAACGGTGAGTGCAGTGGACAAAACCAAAGTCCACACAGGGCTTCTTTAACTATACCCTGAATTTACTGCAAGGGAGGAAAGTAATGAGTAATTTGCAATGAAAAAAAGGACATCCAGAATTTACCTTGGCCCATCACTGATTTTTACTACTGTTCAATACATCTTTTCTGAAAACAAGGTGGGTTTTTGTTTAGCTGGTGGGATACATTCAGGAAATGCAAGCCCCCCTCTCAGGAAACATAGGATGCTTCTGAGTATAGACTTTACTCTGGAGCTTATGCAGATGCTAAATCTTAAATAACTACTTTAAGGCACTTTTATTTTATCAATCTGTCTTAGATTTAAATGCCAAGACATTTTCATTCTATGTTAAAGAAAATGAAATGAAATTACATGAACACAAGTTTGCTATGTTTTTCTATGCTCCTGATAGCCTATGCCCCCAAATATTTTCCACATGAAAGAAACACTGACATCCTTCTTTACCTGAGAACATGTCATTGGATGAATTTGTGGAATTACTGAAAGTAGACTGTTCACCAAATTGTACTGTTTGTTCTAGAATTTAAACTTTACAAATAGAAATGTAAATCTTGTACAAAAATTACTATTCAGGGTACAGATATGTGACTTTTGCCTCAACTCTGTAATTGCCACTATTTCTTAGACTGTACATCAATATCACTTTAAACATTAGTTTTTGGATGTCCTTCATAATGAGCATCACACATGTAAAAAATGATCTGCATCTTAGGTACACACTGAATATAGGTCAATAATGAGTTAAGGAGAATGGGAGAAATGTACACTATGTAATATCTGTAAATAGTTTTAGAAATGTCAACTCCTCTGGAGGTCATAAAAGAGAATAACATAGTCTAAGCCACTGGGCATAACTATATCTTTCTTTGGATATGGAGGGAAAAAAGCCCTGATCATGAATCTATTTGATTTTATAGAACACTCAAAAATTGTCTTGACTGCTATAGAATTTTCAAAGGAAACTGACAATGGGTCTGCATTTGGATTTAAGAATGCTGGGATAGGTACTATCCTAGAATGCTAAAGAATGGTACCATCTAGGATGTTCTGACGTGGACTATAGAAAGACTACTTACTACTCAGTGTGACATTCTATCTTACTTGTTAAAGCCAGGTTTAATAAATTACTCATAGAACCATCCATGCCTTAATATTTGGTTAAACCCTCTCTGTTTAGAGAATCAGGAACATAGAGTTTGCTAAGCAATTTAATGAATGGCCCTCAATCATAAAAGGTCCAAATGTCACATCATCTCATGTGACATGACATGTCGGTCAACTGAAGTGCAACTGGGAAGGCATTAAAGCTTTTTCAAAGATACTTAAAGAGCATTTTAATCTGTGTGGTAGTCTGGATGGGACTCCTGGGGAATCACCAGTGAAACAAACAAGAAAACCACAATGTAAAAGTGGATCAGCTATTTTTATCTCCACCAAAATTATTTATTTCTTTATAGTGCTCTTCCCATGAATCAAATTATCGATCATTCACTCACACAAAGAGGACCACTCTGGTAGCGCTGCCTAGCACTTTAATTGAACACAGATGTTCACTTTTCCTTTCCTCTTGGTTTTGTGTGTGTGTGTGTGTTGCTTCATAATTAATTCTGTGAGACTCTTGACCTTTTACTTCATGTATAAAAAAATTCACAACACATTTAATAAGATAGAAGTTTTTCACTTTTACAACAGTACTACTTGTTTGGAATCTCCCATACCCTCCTTGTCCACAGTATCATCTTTCTTTCCAATGCATTTTAAAGTCAGTAAATAAAAGGGAAACTCAATGTTCACAAAAGGGTCATTTTCAGGACATATATAAATTTCCTCTTTTCTTTCACTTTGGGTATGTCATTTAGCAAGTGACTTGAGATTGGAGGATCTAGCTAAAATGCAGCTCAGCTGTCCTAGTTTTGACACAAAGAAAGTACTGCAAAAGGGAAATCTATCTTATCTAAAGTTGAGGAGACAAAAGTCTCTAAATTTATTTATAGATAATGGAATTCAATTCTCTCTGTGTGTATGTGCCATTTTGACTCTGTAGTAGGTAGAAGAATGCGTTTCCCCCCCTACAAAAGATGCTTATGTCCTATTCCCCAGAATCTACAGAAGACTTTTAAGGTTTCAAGTAGAATTAAGATTTCCAATCACTGACCTTGAGATGGGAGATAATCCTACATTACCCAGGTGGGCCCAATATAACCACAAGAGTACTTAACAGTGGAAGAGAGGGGCAGAAGAAGAGGTCAGAGTAATATGATGTGAGAAGAACCCAGCCCATCATTACTGGCATTGAAAGGGGCCAGAAGCCAAGGAATATGGGCAGCCTCCAGAAGGTAGAAGAAGCCAGGAAATGGATTCTTCTCTAGAACCTCCAGAAAGGAATGCAGCCTTGATGATACCTCGATTTTAACTCCATGAGACTGATTTCAGACCTCTGACTTCCAGAACTATAAGATAATAAATTCATATTGCTTTAAGCCACTAAGGTTGTGATCCCTCACAGCAGCAGTAGGAAAATAATACAGATTTCCAGTCATTCCATACTGTAATGTTTTTGTATAATTGTATCATACCTTATTGGAACAGGGGGTCTCAAACACATTGTGAAGTGATATTGGGGTAATAGTGGAGAGAGAGGAAACAAAATCCTAAGTTAGCCCAGAAAATTTTCACGTCATTAAAGAACTGTCTCCCTAAACTCTAATTCAAAAAAATATACACACCCCAATGTTCATTGCAGCACTATTTACAAAAGCCAAGACATGGAAGCAACCTAAACATCCATCAACAGAAGAACGGATAAAGAAGATGTGTATATATATATATATATATATATATATATATATACATACATACATACATATAATGGAGTATTACTCAGCCATTAAAAAAGAATGAAATAATGCCATTTGCAGCAACATGGATGGACCTAGAGATTATCTAACTAAGTGAAGTAAGCCAGACAAAGACAAATATCATTTGATATGGCTTATATGTGTAATCTGAAAAAAAGATGACATATGTCAATTCACAGTGCTCTATATAAAATAGGTAATCAACAAAGACCTACTGTACAGCACCAGAAACTATACACAATATTTTGTAATAACCTATAAGGGAAAAGAATCTGGAAAAGAATATATATATATACATATATATATATATAAAACTGAATCACTGTGCTGTACATCTGAAACTAACACAACACTGTAAATCAACTATACTTCAAATAAATAAATAAAGTTTTTTTAAAAAAGAAGAGACACAAGTGAGATCTCTTGCTCTGTGTTGCCCATGTGAGGATACAGCAAGAAGACAGCTGTCTATAAACCAAGAAGAAGGCCCTCACCAGAATGTTCTATGCGGTTCCCTGATCACAAACTTCCCAGTCTCCAGAACTGTAGAAATAAATTTCTGTTGTTTAAGCCAAAAAAAAAAAAAAAAACAGCCTCCTTGAAATTTTTCTACTTCTATGCCCTTTGCAGTGTTAGCTATTGCAACAGATTGGTATCATATAAAATATGATCTAACTTTAGTACATCTAAAAAAAAATTTGAGTCTCATTTCAAAGGTCTTATTTTAATAAGATTTTCTTTTTGCAAAATAGAAGAATGTACTTCAATATCCCATCTAACTAAAATAAGATTAAAAGCCATCCCAAACTCTTTGTTACAAATCCATCTACTGAATGTGCGTATGTGTGTGTATCATACAAATCTGCATTTATATGCCATAAGTCATTTTCCTGTTAACTCTCTCTCACATAAATTTCTTTCCATTTTTATTTTAACCAATTTCTGAAACAGTAGAGATCACTCTGTTTCTATTTTCAAGTTAAACGACTTTGTACTGGATTCTGCATATGATTTACTGCTTTTAGTTTAAATATGTGAAGTCATAAGAGAGATGGTTTAGCCTCAAGATTTTGCATTTTAAGTCACTGATAATCTAAATTCTAGGAATGGAAGGGAATTCAGAATTCACTACCTTCTCTTTATGTAGACATCTGCATTAATGTTCTAGACTGATAGTGTCTTTTTTTCCCTTTTCCAATTCTCCTGTGAAGATATTTTCATAGCACATTAAAATAACATGAAATTATGTTTCAAATACATTACACTGTATTTTATTATGTCTAATCTAAGTCCCTCCTGATTCATTTCACATTCGCTTCCTATTCTGGTCTTAATAGTAATATGTCACCTCTGTACATCTTCTGAATCATCCTCCTTTACATACTTGAAATTTTTTTGGTAATCACCATCCTCCAACAATAGTTTTGCCCTCTCCAGGCTTAACAGAGGCTAAAGTGCTTTCCTGAAAGATAAGGGAAAAAAATCAACAATTAATCACATTCATTTTTCTCCCTTGGTTGTACTCCATAGGTCAATCTTGGAACCAAAACAAGGTACTATACATTAATTCAATTGTGATCATTAATGAATTGAATGATATTGAGACATTCCAGTTAATGTCAAATTTCTTACATATCACTATATTGAACACTCATTGTTAAATTTCTTATAATAACACCACGTTAAATTTATCTTAATTCATGGCCTCCAAAGCCTGGTGTTTTAATCACAGTTAAAATCAAAGTTTATTTCTACCCCCAAATTCTGTAGTTTATTTGTCTTCTATTAAAGAAGAAGTATCGTTATAGTCCAAAGACTACTAGACAGGGAAGAAGGAAACAAATTCTGCACAAGACCCTTATCTTAGCTGGGCCTTAGTTTCTTCTGTAAAATTTTAAAATTTGACCTACATAGATTTATTGTCCCATGTTCCTCCAGCTCCTACCCCTTAGATATTTTTAGCTTAATTGATGTGCATTTATGGGACTCATAGAACAAAAATATCCCATGGCTTGCTGTGAAGTGCTACTTGATTTTTTTCTCACACAGGAAATTTCTCTTGTCAGTTAAAACTAATGAAACTAGTGAAAGAATCCAAAAATCAATTGTTCTCTAAGCTATCCTCTTCTAATGATTTGACAAAATTTTCCAATACATTTTTTAGGGGCGGTAGTTGAGGTAGCAAGCCCCTAATTTCCAAAGCTATTGTTCGGGTAACTTAGAGATAGACTTTATTTTATTTTATTTATTTTTTTGTTTTATATTGGAGTATAGTTGTACAACAATGTTGTGTTAGTTTCAGGTGTACAGCAAAGTGACTCAGTTATACATATATTTGGATCTATTCTTTTTCACAGTAAACTCTGCTCAATACTCTATAATAAACTAAATGGGAAAATAATTTGAAAGAGATAGATTTTAGATGTGTTAGTTCTTCTATGGGGATATTTATCTGAAGTTCCAGAAGTTGCTCAAGAAGATATGGAATGCATATGTACAAATGTCCTAATTGCAAAATTATCTATACTTACAAAAAAAAATGGAAATAACCTACTGTCAGATAAAGTGAAATACTAGGCAGGTACTCCTTAAAATAATTTTCAGCAACTCTTAGGAATAAAAAGATATATTTAAGATACAATCTTAAAATGAGCTAAAGTAAGATGGAAGTATCTAAATATTTTAACTGCGAATTTATAAACATATTAAATACATTTGCTGAATATGTAAAAAGAAAAACTAATGAATTAAAGTAAAAAAAATAGCACTTTTCTAATTGCAAATTTGTCTTTACTCATGCTATATATTTGAAATTATTGTAGCTTATATCCTGGAGATACCTAAACAAATTTCTGAAGAACTATAATGAGAAAATATTGCACAATATGAAAATAAGAAATCACAGAAAATGTAGCTAAGCATACACAGCTTCTTCCTCTTCAGAATGCCCTCTTAGCTGTGTTCTAGTTAGTAGAATACTTCTAAGTTTGGGGTTAATGAATATGTCATGAAATAATTTAAGTTCTGTCCCTTTAATGTTTTTGATTTTAATTTTTTCTTCCTTTTATATTCCTTTTATGTATATTTTGCAGTCTTTAGAGATGGGGATAGAATGGTAGTTTTCAAACAATAGCTAATACAGGCTCCCAATTATAACCCAGAACACAATTCCCTTCAAGGAAAGTTGTCTCTCTTGGCAACTGCACTGTCTTTCAAAGAGAAGACCCTGAAGGCTGAATAGGTGTAATTGAAGAGGAATGAAATGTTTTTAACTATTAAAATTTATTTCTGGCTTACAAGATTTAATTAAATGTTTTTGCACCTCTTCAATAATTTGTTTCCAACATTCAGATTGTTAGCCTTTATTCTACTAGCAATTGGCAGCCCAACTGTCCCAAGGTGGGCAAACTGAAAACTTGTATATTCTTCTAGGTATTGGAGAATCGAAATATAAAGAGAATACACACACACACACACACACACAAAGCTTCCTTTGACCAATGATGGCTGTATATCCTTTGTTCTCTTCTAATACCTGATATATTAAGAGCCTCTTTTTTGGGGTGTGTTCTCAAATGCATTTGTCACAGAAAATTGGCCAATAAAATATATTAACATCCCTGTGATGAAGCAGCTACTGACAAATTCAGAAGACTTTCTTCCAGGAAATATAGTTGAGTAATTGAAAGATGTGATCATCTTTTCTCACTCCCAGTTTGCATGAAAATTGTTCCAGGAAAAATGGGTTCAGGTGTAATCATGCCTGTCAGAGTCTTCCCATGGGAAGTGCGGATTCTCAGTGACATTCTGATACGTGGGGGGACATGGAGATGGATCGCAGTCAGACCTTGAACTTCAAATTAGTGGACAATGGCTCTGTGGAGATACCAACTAATTTTCTCCCTACAGGAATACTGTGCAGGCTGACAGGCCAAAAGCATCCATTATTTTTAATTGGAGAGAAAAATGACACAGTTAGAGTGACATACCACATATCCATGGCGTAACTTTGTGATGGAGAGGAAACGTGCTAGCAAAGTGGACTTTCGTTTTGTATTCAGTTCCTTTTCACACCAATGGGAAGAGGTGAGGGGAGAAATGTCTAAATGTCAGACAGTAAGTGAGAAGGAGACTGCTGTTTCTCCGCAGAGGTAATTAGGTGGACCTTCCTCAACCCTGGACCAGGGAGTGAAGGAAGGTGCCTTCCAGGTAACAGTGCCCTTTGTTCTGTTTTCAAGAGTTGCAGACCAATGTATGTTCTCAAAAAAGGAACTTCCCCCTTTGTGATTAAATATTTATCACAGGAAGAAGCTAGTAGTCGGATCAAGAACTTCCAATTAGCCACAACAGAGGGTTATAAGTGACTACAGAACAAGTATCAATATTGTAAAACGGAGGAGCAGGTCAGAGCAGTGAGGCCGCAGCTCTTTATTTCTCTCCATAAACCCATTACAAAGGATATTGTTTGTTGGTAAACATCAACACTCACTAATCTTCTGAACTATTAACAAGCTTTTGGTGGTGTGTGTCAATTAAAATATAACTTATGGGGCTTCCCTAGTGGCGCAGTGGTTGAGAGTCCGCCTGCCAATGCAGGGGACACGGGTTCGTGCCCCGGTGCGGGAAGATCCCACATGCCGCGGAGCGGCTGGGCCCGTGGGCCATGGCCGCTGAGCCTGCGCATCAGGAGCCTGTGCTCCGCAGTGGGAGAGGCCACAGCAGTGAGAGGCCCGCGTACCGCAAAAACAAACAAAAAATAATAAAATAAAATATAACTTATGTATAAACTCTCTTGGTTTTCAGGTGGTCTTATGAGTAAAGTGCAAAAACAAAAACAAAAATGCCTTCTAAGATGAGACCCATCAATTTCAATGCTACAATATTTAGAGTTGTTCCTCACTAAGAAAAAAGTTGGCTTAATTTCCAGGCAAAGATAAGCTCCTTGAAGGCAGGTGTTATACTCTTTTATGGATTCCAAAAAGTACTCAGTGCCCAGATGAATGAGAGTTTTAGACATAGGTATAATGACAACATTATAGTCGACCATCCTGAGTCAAAGAAACAGCAATATTCATTTTCATGAAAGCACCATCTTTACATTCTTCAAGGATACAAAAATAATATAAACAGGACAAAATGACCAGATAGTGCCCAGAAAAGAAAAGTACCACAGAACCACCCAGAAAAGAACTGGCAATTTGGTAATATTACATTTCAGAGTTAGAGTACAACTGCATTTACATGATGGAAAGTCACTAAAAACATATTTTAAGGGAGAAATCCAGATGTTTCACACCCCACCTGTCAAAAGTTTTAGAATTTAATTTTACAGTATAATTGCTTGGTACATGTAAGTAGGTCTATCTAGCATAAGTCACAGTGTATCATCATCCGTAAACATGAGAATAATATACCGTACCTCACAGAGATAGTCTAAATAATAAAGAAGATTATATGTGGTCACACTAGTCTGTCTGAAACATAGGCATTCAATGAATGTTCGTTTACTCCCCGTCCTCCTTCCCATAGCACAGATCTTCTTCCTTGGATGTTTCATTTTACAAAACTATTTTTCTATAAAAATGAGTTACATTAATGATCTATTGATATTAGCCTGCCCTCTAATTGCCAAAGATCTGGCATGTCATCTTACACTGATTTGATAACTCAGCAAGTATTTTCTCAATTTTCTGTACTTTTCTATATAATATTGGGCCTAGCATGACCAATTCAGATATAAAAAGTCACATGTGAATAATAAAATGATGATAATAATAATATCTAATTCATCTAGTTTCAGGCCCCAGTTCCAAATAATGGCTGACACTAGAATTGTGTTCTTCATTCTATTTCCCCATGTTGTAGTTCAGGGTTAATTTTGTTAAGTCTCGGGAAACAGTGATATGTCACACAGAGAAAACATGAAGTCTTAAGGAAGTTTATTCTATTTATTTTCATTTTAGTAGGCTTCTCACAAGTTAGATGGTAATTCCCGGCTATGTTGTCAAACTATGCCCCTGCATGAAAAATTTCACCTTGGAACTATTGTGTCTATCTGGTTATTTATGTTAGAATAATCGAGTGTTATTTTATATATGTAACTATCAGAATATATTAAATATATGTATTAAACATATTGCTAATTAACACTAATCCATGCCAGTCAGTTATTAGTTATTCTTAGCTGTTAGTGTTGTGTCTAAGGAATAGCCATTCCCTCAAGGTGAAGTCCCATGCACCAAGGGCAAAGGCTTCTCCAAAGTACAGACCAGTTTATATGACTCTTCTGTACCTGTTTACTAATAAACGTTACTACATTTGTAAAATTTATAATAAGAGCTCCTTTCTTTAATAAGGTACTGCCCTCCTTTTATCTATGGAGTTTACCAACATCTACCAAAAACATCAGATAAAATTTTTTAAAAAATTGATATTGGCTAAGCAGTCAAATTGACAGGTTAGTGTACAACAGAGACAAAGATATATTTCCTACTTCTTTTGCTTTTCTTACTCATTAACATTTTTTCCTGTTTATTTTGTGTAAAGAGTAGCACACATATTACGGTTATGAGGATAAGTTAACATTTTTCCTGTTTAATTGGCAACACAATGGTTAACACAGTTCCAACAAGCACCCCTGTTAATGTGCAGTTGGCAGTTTTGTTCATCAGCCAGTAAGTCAGTGAGTCAAGGAGGGGGCAGTGGAGCTTAACTGCTGCATTTGGTAAACAATTGGAGGAACAGTACATGTATTGTAGAATCTGAAATGTCTCTTGTTACCAGTCCTGTGTTCATGTGATTCTTGCCCTCGGCACATGGAACTTCACCTTGAACAGTAGATGAGGCTGAAGTTGAGATGGCTTTCAAGAAAGAATGTACAATTTAAATAAATTTAAATAAAAATAGTCCTGAAGTCACAATGCATTCCACTTAACTAACAAGTCACTATTGATCCCCCCAAAAATTTATATACATAGTATTTCATGGAGTGTATAAATTGAAACTGAACTGGACATATTTATCATTACAAAATGCTGCAGGTTGGAATAAAGCTCTAATATTTCACCCGTTTCCTGGTTATTTGAAAATGTGAAGGATTTGTATGAGTTACAAGATGAGCTCTCAGGATCTTCACTTAGGAACAAACCACAGTGACTGTCAGAAGATCATTTATACGGCCGCCCTCTCCTTCTGTTACTGCACTTGTCTGTTCTTTATAGTCATCGTATCTGAACAAAGTGTTTAAGGTGGGTAGCATTGCTTGAATTTAGGGACGTCGTCAAAGTTATATGAACAAAAGAATAGCTGGAAGACCCTGATAGAATGTAAAATGTGGAATTTGTTGTGTGTGTATGCATTCTCTGAGTGGGTGGCCCCATAATAAGCCATGCAAGACCCGTGTTAAGCCGGCTCCCAGAGATCAATGCCATGACTGCAGTCATCCATCATCTCTAACTCAGGCAGGATGCAATCAATGGTAATCCATCTCTTTCCCATTGGATAATTGATTTCTTTAAAAATTTGTGGGATTGATCTTTTTTCATTTTAAGACACTGTCATTGCATAATACAGTAGTTTTAAGGATTGAGGGGGAAAGGGTTTAGTTGTTTCAATAAAATTCTAATGGCACTAGGTTTAATCATACTCTTATTCATGATTAGCTCTGGGAAAAATTATGAAGCTTGCATCTTGGGTATTTTCCTGTGTTCCCATTTTGGCTACTTCTCCCTCTTATGAAACCATGCATAACCCCTTTTAGATGCTTACTAAGTGTTCCATTTGTATCAATTACTTCACATTAAGTTATTTGCTATTAAAGATGTTCCCAATCCTGACGACTCTCAATTTCCAGACCTGAAGCCTCTGATTTCTCTTTGCAAACTAATCTAGTCCTCAGCCAAAGACCCAAAGGGTACCTCCACGTAGACTGCCCTGCTCCCCACTTCTCCATTTTCTTTGGTACCATACTCCACAAATTCCATGGCCCTCCACAGTCCTGACCTCAGATTTCTGCCTGCTTAACTTAGGTAGACTTAGCTTAGGTACCTTAGTTAGACTCCTGATTTCTGTGTGGGCCCCATCTTCTTGTGCCATGGTCGAGAAAGTTCCCCAAGACAGAAAGTCCTATATTAGTTAACTGTGTTTTTGAAAAAAGATTTATAGCCATAGTAGCTACCATGAGGTATAAAACTTTCTGCAAGGACAATGGGCTTTGATTTCCTTTAGCAGTAGGTTTTAAGGGAAAATCTTGTTACCATTTTGGGGATGGATATATATATATGTATATCTCAGATATACATAGGGATAGATAGATTATATATCTCAGATCTCCATCTATCTATCTATAAATATCTCAGATATCTAAATTGTAATATTCTATTTGTAAGTAATTAGTAAAGTAAGGATAATGCAAGCATATCAGTTAGGATATCTTGAATTATCTCAAATGTATCTCCTTCCTTAGCATAAAACAAAAATCCTAATGGCTATGTTGATATAATCAAGCTAAACTGTGTTGGCCAGGGATATCAGATCACCCACAATGATTTGGACCAACCAAGACAAACCTCTAGGGCTGAAGTGGGGCCCACTTCCTCTGAAATATATGTACTCCCTGAATGAGACATGCCATCCAAAGGAGAGTTGAGGTACTGGACGTTGGCTTGGCAATAATGTTTAGTACAAAGAAGTGTGTACATCTTCACGCTGAAGAACTGAAGAAGTAGGAAGTGTTTTCCTGATCTAGAGATGAAGGAGCAAGCATATTATTGTTAGCTTATGTATTAAAAAAATAAGCGTAATGGTACTTAACAGTAAATGTCGTGTCATTAAATTGAATGCTTGAGTTGACATATATAAACACTCATTTACTACTACTACTATGAATCACAGAAGAGAAAGTAATTGTTAATTAAGATGACATTGTTATAGGTGTTACTGAATTCTTGCAAACACGTTTAATGCTTATATTATTATATATACAATGGCATTTATGTCCTTCTTGTTAGGAAATCCATATTTTTTTCTTCTTCAAGAAATTACTGCCCCAAATTGTGAACTCTACTTCCATTTTAAACCTAGAAGTAGAACACAGATTTATTAGGTTGCAGAACAAGAGATAGACATAGAGTACTGAGGCAAGATGGATAAGATTTGCAGCATCAAGAAAAGAGACATGGAACTTATTCCTAAGGCATGAAGCAAAGCTGGCAGCCAACAAATTACAGACCATTCTAGAGAGAAAACATAACTTTCTGAGAGACACAAAGGTGATACATAAAATAAACTTTGAACGTACTCATTATCAAAGATTAAGAGTTTGATGTAAATAGAGGAAGGATTGTGACCTGGAAAATTACAGGCCCCAAGGATAAGAACAAACTTGGATAAAATAGTCATGGTCTTGGGACCCCACTGTCGTTTGAACAAATGATTTCATTCTCAATGTGCTACTCATTAAAATTGAATTGAATTTGTACAGTTTTCTAAGGTACGTTTGGCAAGATCGTTCATAGATATGGACATATGTAAATGTACTCAGTGGCAAAAGTCATCCATAAAGAATTTATTGAGCACCTATGAGCACACATCTCATGAGTACTGGAGCCAATTATTGCATCCTAGAGGAATACCACCACTGCTAATATCTTACAAATACCTACTAGATTCATTTAGGTTAACAGTCACCCAGAAGGGTATAGATATTAACATTTCTTTTCATAAGACAAATTATTCCAAAGTAATTATATTTTTAATGTTCCATTTGTACCTTATTCTGAACACATTCAAGTACCTGCAGGATGCTGGAGAGCTGTAAGACACTCTCTAGTGTACGGAGGAACAGTGCAAGATGGTGTTGATAGGCTCAGAAGCCATTTTATTAATGCTGGATCTACTCCTCCCCCAGCTTTCAACCCCTGTCTTCCAAAGTATTTGTGGTCTTCCTGTGAGAGTATCATAGTGCCTTTGTTTAGAAAACATTGTGTGTCATTTATTTCAATATTTAGATCTGCTTAGCTCTGCGGAAAATTCTCTAGGCACTCTCTAACTCCCTTCATAAATATTTAACATTAATTTTACCTCTATTCTCAAAAATTCTGTTAGAATTCAGCAAAACCTAGCCTAAATTCTCCAGCTGCTGCCCTATACAGCTGCTTTAACCTCCATAGTTGTGTGATCATTTGAAATACAATCCTTGGGTTTCTGTTTCATTTAGAAAGCAAAAATAATTTTACTAATTATCTTATAAGGCTGTTGTACGGTTCAAAGAAGTTAATGCATAGAGAATTCAGAATATTACCAGTCATGTAATAAGCGCTCAACAGGGATTAATAAAGCAGTTATTTATCATCCAAATGGAAATAACTTGGAGGTTAAAGGGTTACAGTTCATAACATAGAGGGACAACAGGTATAAACTGTAACCACGCAGAGCAAATGTGGATATATGGTCATCCTTTTTATTTGCTATACTTGTCTAAGAAATGATGTCCTTCAATGTAGCATTTATGATTCAGCATTCCCAATTCAACTTGTTTGAATCTATCTAATACCTATTTTCTTTCCCAGTATGAATGCCCATGAACGGTAGTCCTTCTGACTTGCTTGCCAATAAATAGTCACCTACTACTTAATGAAACCCGTATTATTCCTACAGTGGGAGACCTCAGACAGGAGATCACAGAGGTTTGAAGTAGCCATGGAAGAGACTGGGCATAGTCTGGGCCTCTAAGCCTGGATTTGAACATATTGAAACCCAGAATTTGAATTTATTGAAGGAAAAGAGAATTTGACCTGAAGGAAAAAAGAGGGCATTTCTAAGGAAACAACGCCTTGGAGTATGTACTGATAACAGTGCACATTGCATAATTACAGAGTAGTCTGATAAAAGTAAGTTCTATGTTAGCAGGGGGATATGTTTTCCCAGGTAAGGTGAAGTTTGATTACAAAGGGACTTAGTAATGAAACAGAAAGTTTGGGATTTAGTGCAACAAGGAACATATATTTTAGGTGTTTCGATCTGGAGAACTGCATCGTGACTGTGTTCTAGAAAGTTGCAACACTCTGCAAGAAGACAATGATTGAAACAAGAAGTCTGTTTCTTATTAAAAAGGAATTTTGTTACCTCAAATCCGGAATCAAGGGCACTGAAAATTATTCTTCTTTTGTGCATTTTCTCATAATCTACTTTCAATTAGTTTTTGCCCAATTATTTTGGGGTTATCCTTACTGCTTATTTTCATGTGTTCTGTTCACTGATACAGCACAAACTTTGTCCTTAGGTTCTCAGCTCTGCACATTCATGTCAGGGAAGAGTGCTAGCAAACAAAGACGTTAATTTTGTAAGTTCAGTGTAGCTATTTCTTCAATATTCAATTTAGGGAGGGAATTTTACACGAAAGTACTGTTTGAATATCCATCTGGTAAATCTTTAGCATTATCTAATTTCTTTCCACTGTGTATGGCGCTGCTGAGACACCTCAGGGACTGTTTGTATAACATCGTTGCTACAGGCCATGGAAAATTCTGTGTACTGCTTTCCATACATGTTTGGTTACAGCTGGTTCTGGTTTGTGTGTTTTGGGGTTTTCCAATGCAATTACTGCCAACTTCATATATACCAAATGGATCTGCCTCTTTCTGTTTCAACTAAAGGCTTTTAAACCATAGTTTAAAATGTGAATACACTGATGAAAAAAATAAATGCCCAGATAGACTGAAGGAAACTCAGAAAGACATAGGGAACCTCAGAGTAATGTTTTCCCAAGCAGAAACTACCAATAATAATAAGGAAAAGGAAAAAAAAAACAATTTCTTTTCCAAGTTCAGGGTTCTATTAGACTGTTTTTTGAGTACGTGTACTTTCGTCTCAAGTGTTTCATTGGGTTATTTCCCTTTTCTGCGGAAAGAATTCTCCCACCAGGAGCATGATGTATTCTGCCCCGACCTGACAGATCCATCCGGTTCTTACTAGATCAGTATGGGCCTCAGTCTTGCAGTCACTGTGGCTTTCTTTCGATCTCAGTAATTCTCAGATTGACTCCCCATAAATGCAATGAGGAGGAGCCAGTTATCCCACACAGCCACTGGCTTGTGATTACGTATACAATTATTGTGAGAGGTGTGCAGCATAACCCCAGAGATGGCACTGAAAGAAATGGCTTTTTTCATCATTATAGTCTCAATAAAATCAGGTAGGACTCCATCAACTGGCTTTTGAAATGAAGGTTTATATCACTTTATGGAAAAGATGTGCAAAATGCATGGCCACTGACAGAGAAAGTCTATGCTTTCCATGTATGCTAGCACGATATTCCATACATGACTCTATTCTTCCCTAGGTTGAAGAGATTGCTGACAGCAAGTGCAATGCTACTCAAATGTATTGGCCCTTTCAATGCTTTTGAAAGAACACCTGCAGGCATAATGACAGATTTGTGCTTGGAACACATTCTGTACTGTTTTTCTTACATGCATGCATGTAGCACAAGCAAATGCTAAACAGTTACGCATTACCAACCCAGTTAGCATGCCAATGATACTGTCTCTCTCTTAATAACTATATAGCAGGCATTAAACCTGCTCACCTCCAGATTTCCAAATAAATATGCCAATTGACTATAAAAATAGAAAGAAAAAAACTTTGAAAAGAAAAAAGAAAAATCCAAATGCCAAGAAATTCAAAACATTTCTGCGGGATCCACTTTGTTCAAGACAGTGTTGAACTGAGAAGTGGGCTGTGGCTCTTCTTATGGGAAAAATCTGTGTAGCAGGGAAGCGAGAGGAGGAAAACTCAGGAGAATGCTACTGATATTTCTGAACAATGATTTTTGAAGGCTTGAAGTGTAAGTATGCATGTGTGTGTGTGTGTGTGTGAGAGAGAGAGAGAGAGAGAGAGAGAAAGAGAGATGTCAGGAGAAGCTGTGTCCTGGGGACACGAGGAGGCGACCGTTCTGAGGAAGAATATCTGGGTCCCATCAGGGACTCTGGAAACTAATTCTGGTTCTAGATACATCAGGCCTGGGGGCTACGGAGGCACTTATCGTATGTTTACACCTGCCATGGCTCTTTATTCCAGGCAAACATAATGATTTTAGCAGGGCTGGCTGTGGATGAAGGAAGCCATGCCAGGGTAAGAAAGAAAAGAAAAAAAGACATGGCACCAGTCCAGAGAAGAAACGTTTCCGCACAAGAAATAAAAATTGACAGCATGTGCTTTTCATTAGGCTCTCCCTCCCTCCCTCCCTGCCTCTCCACTTGCTGGATCACTGACCAGGTACAGGAAATACTGTGTTAATTCTAAACCTCACACTTCTCACATCATTTGGGACTGATTTAGGTTTTATGTAAAACCTAGCTCAAAACTTCATAAGAAAATAAAATAATTATTTTTGAAGTTGACTAAATACCTAATTCTGTGCATCTAAAAGCTTCTGAAGTTAACAAATATTAAGCTACTCGGAATCAGCTGATAATTTTAAAAAATTAAAGTTACATTTCACTTACATACTTTCTCAAAAAATAAATTCTATACGGGTTAAGACATTAAACACAGAAAAAACAATAAAACAGCAGGGGAAAATGGACATTAATTTGGGGGAGGAAAAAATCCTTTGTAAATATGAAAGTGAAAGGGTAGACCAATTGGCAAATATTGGTAGATAATAGGTACATAATTGTAAATACCATAAATCATCTCAATATCTTTCTCCAAACTAGGAAATATTTGCTCATATCTGAAGAAAAAATTAATCGATCCCTTCAACATATAAAGAACTGGTCCAAGGTGAAAAACAGGAAATGCATGAGAAGAAGTACTAATGACCTCTAAACACACACACACACACACACACGTTCTCCTAACATGTAATTAAAGAAACAAACTAGAAGTAAAAAACAACATATCGTTTCTTAAAGTGGCAAAGATATTTCCTAAATCTCAGTAGGGTTGGGCAGAGTGGTAAAGGAACACTTCTGATGGGCCCCATTGGTATTATTCTATGGAAAACAATTTGATCCTATCATGGAGGTCATTACAAATGTGTACATCTACTCAGGTATGAGCACAAAATTTTTTGTAGCAGGACTTCACCAAGGCGTTGTTTATATATAGAAAATTTATACCAGATGCTAATGGTCAGAGATTTTCTATTAAACATTGGTCAAAAATCCATACAGGGGCTTCCCTGGTGGCGCAGTGGTTGAGAGTCCGCCTGCCGATGCAGGGGACACGGGTTCGTGTCCCGGTCCGGGAAGATCCCACATGCCACGGAGCAGCTAGGCCTGTGAGCCATGGCCGCTGAGCCTGTGCGTCCGGAGCCTGTGCTCTGCAATGGGAGAGGCCACAACAGTGAGAGGCCCGCGTACCGCAAAAAAAAAAAAAAAAAAAAAAAAAAAAATCCATACAGAATATTTAATTATTAAGATCATTTCTTAACACAAGTTTTGATGGAATAAAATTATGCTCAAATTCTGAAATTAAAAAATCAGAATAAAAACGTATAATTTTACACCAATTTTTTAAAAGAAGAAAAATATGAAAAATAAAATTGCACAAACCTTGCAGGGAAATACAATAGTACCGTGTGTTAGTAGTGATGACATTATAGACTACTCCTTTGATGTTTGACATACTTATTGATTTATCCCTTCCTTATTTACATACACACTTGGGTTTTTTGTCACTCAGAGTCTTTAGCACCATGACGTCCAGTGCAGCAATGTGTCCAGGAGCCACAGGTGGTCACTGAGCATTGTAACGGTGACTAGTCAGAAGCAGATGTGCTGTGACTTAAAAATATACACCAGTTCCAACGACAAAGCATAAAAAATGCAAAGTATCTCTTTCATAAAAGTTAATATTGACAATATTAAAATAACATTTTTTATATGGCAGATTAAATAAAATATATGATTACAATGAACTTCACCCGCTTCTTATTTCTTCTTTCCATCTGGCCATCTGAAAATGTACAATGACTGGTGTGGCTTGCATTGTAATTCTAGTGGACAGCACTGTTAGAGAATTTGATGATGTTTTCTGCTCACCTGCCACCTCTATCCTATACCATCTGCAACATGTTGGCATTCAATGTAGCTTTCGCCTTAGGGCAGGCTCTGCAGCTAAGGAGATAGACACAGGGTGTTGGACAGGCAAGGGTTTTAAAATTAAAATTACTTTTGAGAAGTTGTTACCCCCCCGCCCGACCTCAGTATTAGGAAACGTTGTTTCATGGAGTTGCTCAAGAGAATGTCAAGTAGAAAATCCTAGAACAGAAGCATCACTCTGAATTTACCTCCACAGCGATTCATGACTTCATGAATTTTTACTTTTTAATACCTAACTTGTCTGATGCTGGGCAAGTCATATGCCTCTGGAATTCAGAGTTTTTTGGGGTTTTTTTTTCCACATCTCTAAAAAGAATTTTTAAAACTCTTCATTTGTAAAACAAAACAATGAAATTCACATAGTTGCTGTGAAAACTAAATGAGCAAATGAATGTGGATGCTTAAAAAGAGTGATTAGCATACAGTTAAAAAATTTTATCTTGTGCTACCTCTTAAATTGTATTAAATATACTGATATACGTTCGGAACAGACTGAACATATTAAATAAACTGATCAAAAGTTAAGAGTAGGGCTTCCCTGGTGGCGCAGTGGTTGAGAGTCCGCCTGCCCATGCAGGGGACACGGGTTCGTGTCCCAGTCTGGGAAGATCCCACATGCCGCGGAGCGGCTGGGCCCGTGAGCCATGGCCGCTGAGCCTGCGCGTCCGGAGCCTGTGCTCCGCAACGGGAGAGGCCACAACAGTGAGAGGCCCGCGTACCGCAAAAAAAAAAAGTTAAGAGTATATTTGTGGTATCAGAGAGATAGGCTAAGAGACTTTAACAGTTGCAGGCCAGGGAATTGGACTGCCTAGTTCCGAAACCACTCTGGATCTTAACAGCTTTCATCTTGAGCAAGTTATGTAAAGTCTGTGTTCCCTCTTCTGTGCGATGGGGTAATGCAACTCACAGGGGAGGTGGAAAAATGAAAAGAATAAATGCACTTAAAATGCTTAGGAGAGTTCCTTGGACAGTTACAAAGTTTAACAATTGTTATCTATTATTATCACCATGATGGGGAAAGTTGCCAACAGATTCCCATACCTTCAGATAAAACAAGCAAAAGCATCACAAAATATTTGCAAATATCATATACTCTATGCCAAAAGTAAAATTCTTCTTGGGGATTAATGATCCTCATAGTGTTTCTGAAGACAGGAAGATCAGTAGCCTAGAGCAGTGTTTCTCCTGGGTTACACTGTGCAGATAAATGCCCGGGGACCTTGTTAGAATGCAGACTCTGATTCAGTAAGTCTGGGTGGAGTCTGATTGAGATTCTGCATATTTAAATCAGCTCCCATGTGATGCTGAGGCTGCCTGTTTTCCCACTGCATTCAGAGTACCAGGGGCTAAAGCAATATTATCTGCTTTGACAGCAAGAGTAATTGAGGTGCAAGATCACAGAACCGATATCAACATAAGTGCATGAAAAAACAATCCTTTTTGTTTTTTACATTGACTATGAGCATAGGCATAGATTAGTTTCTTTCTCCGTTAATTGAATTCATCTCATTAAGTTTGACAGGGGTTAGGCAACATCCCCTTTATAGAGATTATGATTTTCAGCACAATTTATGACAATTGCTCTGGGTTTCATGACAAATGTAAAGAATAAACAGGCCTTTCAAAATGTAGATTTCTAGAATAAACAATTGTCCTAATACTATATTTTGAATGGTTCCTTCTGTACTGAGGTTTTAATAGGTACTGGTTATTTGGTTAAGAAAATTCCCCTTTTTTTAAAAAAATACATCTTTATTGAAGTATAATTGCTTCACAACACTGTGTTAGTTTCTGTTGCACAGCAAAGCAAATCAGCCATATGCATACACGTCCCCATATCCCCTCCCTCTTGAGCCTCCCTCCCATCCTCCTTATTCCATCCCTTTAGGTCATCGCAAAACACCAAGCCCATCTCCTAAGCTGCTGCTTACCACCAGCCAACTATTCTACATTCGTTAGTGTATATAGGTCGATGCTACTCTCACTTCGCCCCAGCTTCCCACTTCTACCCCACGTCCTCAAGTCCATTCTCTATGTCTACCTCTTTATTCCTGCCCTGCAACTAGGTTCATCAGTACCTTTTTTTTTTTTTTAGATTCCATATATATGCGTTAGCATATGGTATTTGTTTTTCTCTTTCTGACTTCACTCTGTATGACAGACTCTAGGTCCATCCACCTCACTACAAATAACTCAATTTCGTTTCTTTTTATGGCTGAGTAATATTCCATTGTATATATGTGCCACATCTTCTTTATCCATTGATCTGTCGATGGACATTTAGGTTGGTTCCATGTCCTGGCTATTGTAAATAGAGCTGCAGTGAACACTGTGGTGTTAGTGTGCAAGTAATTCAAATTACAAATAAGTATTAGATAATATCAGAGGCTCTTTAATCATCTCCTTTAATCTTTTAATATGGAGAGTATAGATTTTTCTGATGCTTAGCCTCCCTAGAATTCTTTGGAAAAACTCAACTTGTTCACAGCATACATACTGCTGAATTCACCTTGCCAGTATTTTGTTTGACTGGCAAAGTACTTTTTTAGTTTTGATATCAAGGTTATAAAGACCTTATAAAATTATTTGGAGGTATTTTTCTCTCTCTGGATGAATCTGTGTAGGATTACTCTACTGACTGTCATCTTTCTTGTCCTTTTCCCTTGATAGGAATTTCTTCAGTGTCCTAGAATACTCTGAAGTTCACAGAATTTTGTTAAATTCTCTACTTTCAGAAAATTTGCATTTCTAATAAATTTCAGTTACTAGTATGTATCAGGTACAGTGAAACTTCATACCAAGGGTTGGCATGATCTCATGGACAATGAACACATATGAATGAACTTTTAGATAAATATACATTTTGTAAAGTAGTAAATTATAATCATATAGTTTTATTTCTCATTATTGCACTGATTTTAATACCTGCATGATTGATCTGTGCCCTTGTGGATGTTACATGTCAGATCTCTTAAATATACCAGATAAACCCTCACAGACGCAGAATTGTCATATCTCAAAAGGATAAGGGAAGTCAGCTGCTGAAGGGAGAAATATCCCAGGATTCTCAGCTCCTGGACCTTTTATAACACTTATATTTGCCATCATTTATTAAATTGGCCATGTCCTACAGACTTGATGCTCATTAACAATCTTATTTAATCCTCACAATAACCCTGAAAGAAATGATTGTCATTCTCATCCTACAACCTGAAATTCTGAACAGTAATTTCCTAGGATCAGGTAATGTATGAATGAAGGAGTCAGGTTTCCACCTCAGGTCTGGCTGACACCAAAATTCAGATACATTGCACGGTGGTGTTCTCGCCCTTATAATTTTAGTTTCCAATTCAGTGCAGACAGCAGTTCAGGATTCTCCCAGAAGCCCAGGAATCTCTATCTTGTCCCAGATTCTGGAGAAAAGGGTCATAAACTAGAATTTTTCATCAAGTCTCTTAATTCTTCATATCTATCTGTGAAGCCTTACAGTTCATTTTATAATCATTGTTTCTTGATCACTTTAAACCCACAAACAAACAAGTGAATAGATTGCTTAAAATCAGGTCAGTTTGCTCATTCACTAATTCACGTTCATGTTTGTTCATTTCGCACACATTCCTATCTAACAAATTCTCCATGTTTAAATCCTACAGTCTTCCCTCCTTTATCATACTTAAAATGTTGAAAGCTGAAAAATACATTTCTCTGAAATGAATAACAACTACATATAAAATGACAAAAGAAGTTGTGTTAGAGAACTAAAATAATTTCAATATGTAAAACTCATTTAGAATATATGCTTGATCAAAATGAAAAAAGGTATTGGTTCTACCAAGAAAAATGGCTTTAAACACCACAAATATTTAACCTGCCTTCTCAGTATTGTGTTTTCTAATTTCAAACGCCACTGCATTTGTACTCCAGCTAATTTCCATACTATAAATGTCAGTCAACATAGGCAGATTATGCCTAAGAATGATTTAAAAAGAATCTTAACAACAGTAAAAGTCATGTCCATATTTTCATTATGCATCTGAGCCTCCGGATTGTAAATATTCCCTCTGAGCTAATATTTTAGAATTCAAGGTCATATGCAGAAGATTTTTTTCCTTGCTAATTAGAAAATAGATTACTCCACTTGAAATTATGTAGGTGGAAATTCTTCCCTGAGGAATTTATCTCTTTCAGATGTGTTTGATCATGTTCAATATTTTTTTAAGTATATTATATTTGCTTTTCCCCCTCACCTACCAAATACGATGCACGGAATGCTTAAGGATTTGACTTATTATTCTGACATTAGTAATAAAGTTACAGTAAAAAGAATGTACTAGAAGTCTTTCACCTGCATACAATTTTGCTTATTAGATTTGCTTGTTATTTCATTTGTCAAATTTCACAACATCTAATGTTCCCTCCGTATATTTATAAAAATACTTCACTGCAGATGAGCCTAATCACTATGTAAATTAGGTAATTATTTGGTGAATATTAACGTTCTTTCCCATACAAAATAATACATATATTTTGAATCTTCTTTCCTTGCTTTTGGGAGAATATAGCAATTAAAATAGTTATTGAACCCTTATTTGCATGCAAATGAGGCAAGCACAGTAGCATATCAGGATGTGCAAAAGTATATTTAATTTTCAATTTCAAACGTATTATTATTTAGACTACATCATTTTCAATGCAGTTTTCTTCTGGCATGTTAGAATCATGTATCATAAAAAGCTTTTCTGGTAACTACTTGCTAGCATACATGGGCCTTTAATCTTTCTGGATTCTCCTATGGCAAGACAAAATAAATCTCCTTTAAAAGAGAGGAAAAAATCAACATGTTGCTGAATTATATGAATAATAGATGACATACAGTAGGTATTTAATATTATATCGAATGGATGGTTTGAAAGGTAACTTAAAGTAATGATAAAGTAAGTATAAAGTAATTATAAAGAAATATGCTGATGTTTCTCCTACAAAATAATCATAAAAATATTGTTGAACGTAGAACTATCTGCAAGAAAATAATAGATATGTCCCTGGGTAAATTGTGAGACCATCAAATAAGCTAAGACTTTTCTGGTAAAAATGAAAACTGATGTTACTGATGTGTCTAAAAAATATACATGATATAGAGACAATAAATAAGTGTTTAGATTCAAAATGTAACTGCATAGGAATGAATTGATAGTTTAAGAAAACAGTTATGACAGGAAATAAACAAAAGTAGTACAGTAGTAAATGAGTGATGATTTGAGAAATGTTATGCCCCAAGGTATAGTGAATATAAATATATTCAAGATGGGTATAATTTTTAGATCTAACTTTCCATCATTAGCTACTCAGGGAAAGTTTCAGGTGTGTCCTTCACTCTTGAAGGCTGATGGTGTGGAGTGAACACACCCACACACATTCTGTAGCTGTAAATCAGACATCAAAGTCTGGCTATTGAAGTTCATTGTCTGGATTTAGTGCAATATTCCTTAGATTCTTAGACTGAGACAAAAGAGTAAGAGTTAATAAAAAATAAAAATATGTTTCAAACCATAATTTTTTTTGGAACTTGGGTGTGTGTTATGATTAACTCTCATTGTAATGGCAATTACTAAAAAGGATAAGAAATTATTTCCAATAATCAGTCATAGACATGTCCTCTGTTTTGTGTCAGACTAAACAGCTTATTCATTCATTCGTTCATTCTTTCTTTCTTTTACCTCTTACATCATTCTCTGGTCCTCTTCTGTGAATGGAATGCTTTTCTCTGACTTAGCTACTTTGGTCCTCCATATGACCTTATTTCTGCACCCTTTCTTAACTTCTGTGGCCAATCAAAGCCTGATTGATACCGCTCCTGTTCAGGTTAAATGTGTCTGTCTTTCCACCAGCTTCTGGAAGGCAGGGTTAAATCCAAGCTCTGACTCTTTTTGCGCACTGTTATGTAACCAAAGACTGGCATGCAGTCAGTGTTGATTGAATTAACTGCTGAATTTCAGTTTAAATCAATTGAAATCAGTCATGTTTAAGTTTGGTTCAAGAGGTTAATAGTTTTGTGATCCTAGCTAAGTCATATAACTACTTAATGTCTGTTTATTGCTTTGCAAATGATTATGAGGGGCAACAAAAATGCACAACTGAGAACAATATGGAGATGTTATTTTAATCCCGCAGTAATAATGCACAATGTAAAGGTTGTTATGAAAGTGATCAAGTGCAACTTAGTTATTTTCGGTTGGTCTGTTTGTTACATATTTTCCTTCTTTTTGCTGCAGTGAATTTGAAATAGAGCCAATACCGTGCTTTTAGCTCTGCATAACTAGCAGAATGTTAGAAATAGTCATTAACGTCAATGCAACCATACTTATTTCCTTCATGTATATAAGACTGTTTCACAGAAAAGATTCAACAAATTGATACTACTGGTGTGCTGGTACAAACAAAAAGTTTCATCTCCTAGATGGGATATTGCCCAACAGCTCACTCTATAAAACCACAGTTGATGGTCTAATTATTGTGGAAAGACCATGAGCTTGTTAGACAAGTGCAAGGACAGCAGGGATGCCTTGAAGCAGGATTCCCAAATTGAGAACCTGGAGAAGGACTGGTCTGTGCAAGAAAATAAAGTCTACGAAAGTTGAAGATAATGAAAATCTTCAAGACTGTTGTTGGGTCTATCCCCAAAAGTTCAGTATTGCAGTTATAAAATATGTTTGGAAAGTTTAGAGACAAGAAAGAAAGAGCTAACCTGGGGCAAACTGAAAGAATAGGGATGAAAAAGGAATGTTCTCTGAAACAACAAATGATAGCAGAAAATACCATATAGGAATGGAAATGATTTGGCCTGAATTGTGTCCCCCTCAAAATTCATATGTTGAAGCCCTAACCCCCAGTGTGACTGCACTTGGAGATAAGACCTTTAATGACATAATTCAGGTTAAATGAGATCATAAGGATGGAGCTCTAATCCAATAGGATTGATATCCTTATAAGAAAAGGAAGAGACAACAGGACTATGACACACAGATGAAAGGCCATGTGAGGACACAGCAAGAAGGCAGCCGCCTAGAAGCCAGGAAGAGAGGCTTCACCAGAAACCAACCCTGCCAAGATCTTGATCTTGAACTTCTAGCCTCCAGAACTTTGAGAAAATACATTTCTCTTGTTTAAACCACCCAGTCCCTGGTATTTTGTTATGGCAGCTGAAACAGACTAATATAGAAAAATACAATTTAATTTTTCTAAGTTTAAAAACGAAGAATTCATGTTTCTGGATAATGCACTAAGAATAACAACGTATTGTCAGGTGAAGGTAAGTAAATGAGGTAAATACATTTCAGACCATTTTATATAAAGTAGAAAGAAAGAACATATTGGTGTGCAAGAGGTTTCTCCAAATATTTTTTTCTCAAAATATTGAGCAAAGATATTTTTTCTGTTTTTCTATAGTTTTCCCTGATCTTATATACAGCTCAGTCTTTTCACAAAGTTTTTAGAGCCCCAGGATGCACTAAGTTGGTAATCAACAGATCTCAGGTCCCGTTTAGGCTATGACAGACAGAATCAGAGAGATCGCGGTCATATCATTTACCTTCTTGGGTCTCAGTTTCCTCATTTTGAAAGAGGTGGGATTAGATTAACATTACTAATGTGTGAATGAATTTTATTTCCACCCGACAACAACAAAAATCTATAACATAGTATATTTGAGGGAGGGTGGGCCATGCAAAGTTGAATAGAATTCTCTATTGCAGAACTTCTCAAATTATTTAAATGCTAACGTGCTTTACAAACCTCTAAGAAGAGGATACAGGATGCAGTATTCCTCAGTGTTCTTTTCTCAGACAACACTGGAAATTGCTCACTAAGATCTATCCCAGGTCTCAGATTGTAAGGTCCTTTGACCATGGTTAGGTTCACATAAAAAGCCTCCTTCCGATTCTTTAGCTGCTCACTCTCTAAGAAAGAGGAAAAATGAAGGATCTTTTAGGAAGTTGACACCCCAGAAAATATATTTTAAGAGGATACAAGTATGCTGTACACCCCAGGGAATGTGTGATTTAAGGAAGAGTTGGTGGAGGATTTGAGATGTAGCCCTTAACTCCAGACACTACTCTTTCCAATATCAAGAACTTTTCTGTTAGCCACGAGAAACGTCCCTATTTCAATTGATTAATTTTAACATTTCTTCTTTATAAATATATAATGTGCTATTTCTTTTTATTCTGCTATTGTTGTTCTTTAGCATGGAATAATATATTCAGGTAGACAATGAAATGGACTCCAAAATTATTTGGAAGGAAATGCAAGAAACAGTGGGCAAGTGACAGTTTATAAATAGGACTTCATCAGACAGCTGTGGTACAGCCACAATCCCCAAGAATCATGAACAATGTTCTATTGGAGGAATGATTACTGGCTTGCATCATTATTCTCATCCTGGAGGTATAATATACAACAGTCAAGTGCTTCCTTAGGATTGATGCTGAGCAATATAATATAGCTCACTTCATTTAATCTACATTAAACGGTGCACAATTTACTAGGTTTTCTTATACTTTCTTTTCTTAGCCTTAGTAGAAATCGCCTCAGATGGACTCATTGACCGTCGATCATAAATCAGCCCTTTATTGGTGAAGAGGTGAGGTGGGTTAACAATGGATTTACTTGTAAATTGAGAAGAGATAAATCTTTGCTCCCTCAAGGGTAGCAGTGTATTTATAGGTTGGAAGGCAGTACCACTTTTCAAAAAGCGCTTTATTGGAAGGTAAAGTCTTCAAGATCTGGGGTGTTTATGATCTCTGAAGCTTGTGTATCTGCAGAATTGTGGTAAAATACACTAATAAAATAGGATGTTGCTTTATATTTGCCTGTGTTACCATTTGAAGTACTTGTACAGGTAGAATAGAGGCTCCATAAAATAAACTCATAAGCTGAAACTCAAGTCTTTGGGGAAATCTGCCAGTTTTATTTACAGGTCTATAAGCCTAGCAGATAAAAATAACTAAGAGAAAATATTGCAAATGTACTTCATATCACTCTGCAATCAAGGTCCCTGTATGATCTGTAAGCATTTCCATCCCATAAACTGTCTGGCAATCATTGTTGACTTGAATGTGTGAAATTACCTATTTGTTGCAATAATCTAAACCTACTTAGAGGGTAAGAGAAACATGGGATAGGCTGAGTCTTTAAGCTGGTTTATGATTATATTATGACACACTGAAATGTTCTTCTTGACCACAAAATGACAGAATAATTATTTTAGAAATTTGCAATATAGAAAGCAAATAAATTGGGGATATCAAATAATGATAGAGATTTCAGAGCAATATTAAAGTCCACATTACATTAAAAAAAATAACGTGGAGAGTTTCTTCTAACAAGAATCAAGCACTTTAAACATTCTGAAAGAACTGACTAAATCAGTTTTGGACATTCTGATCTATTTCCATTACATCTAAGTTAGCTTTTTGGATATCCTAAAGTATTTCTATTCTACCATAATGCATACAAACAAAAACAACTTTGGTAGAATATCAAGAATTTGAATATTAACTGATCATTAAGTATGTAATATGTTCTGCACAAATACACTACACTGAGTCATTTATTCACATACTAATGAGATGAGCTGTGATATCAAGTGGAAGATTGACAACATGCTCCATGCTGGCAACTCTCTAGAGGGTCTACTTGACATCTCAAACTTACCATTTAGAACTGACTTCCTGATGTACATACACTCTTGGTTACCTACTCCACCCACAGACTTCCCATCTCAGCTGATGGCAGTTCCATCTTTCTAGTTGTTCAGGCCAAATACCTTGAAGTTACTCTTGACTTTGCTTTTTCCCTCACACACGTATTCGATGTGTGTCAGCAAATTCTGTTTCATTATTAAAACAGGATCATAATGTGCTGCCCCCTTGGTTCAGCCACTGTCATTTCTTACCTTAACTAGCATGGCTTTCTTCTTGGACTCTTTGCCCTCCTCCCTCACCCACAGATAGAGTAACCCTTTCCACACAACAGATGAAGTGATCTTTATAAAGCCTAAGTCAGCTCATGTCTCTCCTCTGCTTAAATTACCCTGGTGACTCCCCACGTCACTCAGAAGAAGCAGCCAGTGAACTGTCACTTCTTTATCCCTCCGACCTCATCACCTACGACTCTTCCCTGGTTCCTCTGATCCAGTCACTCTGGTGTTCTTGTTCTATGTCATGTACTTTCTGGCATTTTGCACTACATTTTCCCTTTTCCTTCAAATATCTAAATGGTTAAATCCCTCAATCTTCGCTCAACTGTTACCTTCTTAATGTGGTCCATGCTGATAATCATATTTTAATCATATTTTAATTACCGTTTATCTTCATGCCAGGTTTTTCATTTATTGCTCTTTTAATCTTTGCATAATAATTACCACTTTCAAACATGTTATCATCATTTATTTATCATTTACTTATTATGTTTAGTGTTCATTAGCTTTTTCTTCTCATTAGAACATAAGCCTCTTGAAGGCTCAGATTTCTTTTTCCCCCTCCACAGGTTGGAGGAGCTTCACTTACTTGTGCTAAGTATTTAAAACTGCCCTTTGCATATGGTAGGGGTTCAACATATTCTTATTGAAAGATAAAATGAATACTGAAACTATTTAAATCTAAGAGCTGTGCTCCAAAAACAATTGATTTTTTTTTGACCACTATCTTGCTATAACCAGGTTCAATCCAAAAAACGCCATATACCTCTAGAAGAAGAGTCAGAAGTTTGGATTCCTGAAGATGTTCGCAAACATAGGCTCATAAAAATATTATAAAGGATCAAACATTGATATGGTCTCATAAAGACAATGAAATCCCCAAAGGTGTACACAGATCCATGTAATGTAAAGGTGCAACCAGAAGAGAGTTCATGTCTCCTGACTCCTGGTCCTTCTGACGATTCCATCATACTGGTAAGGTAGTGCTCACAATGTGGTTGTCCTGATCTGTGTTTCTGGGAGGTTTTGTGCAGGTCTGAACCTCAGTTGAGATTAGTTTCTAATCTACACATCTTCCTAGAGCTCGATAATAACAAATAGCATTACACTCCACCCAAACCTTTTCAAGCCAGAAGTCCAGCTAATCCTGTTTTCTTCTTTTATCCATGTATGCTCTCCCCCAAACCAAGAAAACATTTAAATGGTAAAAAAGTCCTATTAGTATTTTCTAAATTTTTCTTGATTGCACTCACCAATTCCACTCTCTTTGCTAGTTCCCTAATTCAGAAAAGAGGCATCTCTCCTAGCTTTCTGGAAAGAATACACATCCTTTTTTCTTCCTTCCTGTTACAATAAAAGGGCCCATGTATTTTTCCAATCCAAGGTGACTTCCTCTGTGGACAATATGGATTCCATTCTTCCCTTCCTCTCAAGTACATTTTGCTGTGGTATATCCCTCCCTCTCTTTGGTATCCTCTTCCTCTCAACTGATCTTCCCCACTGGCTTTGAAACAGGTGTCAATCCCTTTTTTACTACAAACTAAAATAAAGTCAAATAACCACCTTTTCCTAAACTACATCCTTTTCCATTTACTACCATATCGCCTTTCTGGAAAAAGTTGTTATGCACCATCTGTGTCTTCATTTTATCACTTTTTGCTCTTTTCTCAACCATCTCCAATCGGGCTTTTACCCTCATCACGTATCCATATAGCTCCTGCTATATCATTACACAATTTACATGTCAAAAATCAAACATATTCTCCATTTTTTAACTTACTGGATTTTTCTTCTTTAAAATTTTGTTAAATATTGAAGAAATAAAAAATATGTATTAATATGTATGAAAGATATTTAATAGCAATATACCCAACACAGAGTTTATGAAACACAATTCTACCATGATATTTGAAGTCCCCATTGCTTCTCTCCTTAGATGCATTATCAAAAAAATTTAAACAAAGCAGATAACCTAATAAATATTTTTTTTATAAAGGCTTACTTTCACTGGTCAACTGTAAGGAATTTCTGATTTCTGGTGATTATGTTTTTCTTCTAAGTAATCTTACAGTGTTCTTATTTTTAAGGTACTTGTATCAATAATATATTCATCTTGCTTTTTTTAAATTTAATAATACTTAGTGTTGCAAAAGCCTCAAAATATTTTTTTTATTGACTGCTATTTTGTGACTAGTATTTTAAAAAATCCATCTAGTTAACTTGCTTCAGCTGATCTGAATGAACCTGTCCTCAGACTAGATGACAAATAAGAAGCTTCTTAATAAATGAAGGAGGTGCTGCCCTCAGGAAGACAATTCCTATTCCTCCTATTTTAAAATACAGTTTTCTCTGATGAGACTAACATTCTAGCTTAATTTCATTTCAAAACCATTAACATTCTATTCTGTCTGTATGTTGCCAAACATCTGGGGTGAAAATTGGGGGAAAAAACCTCATTCATATTTTCCCCTTGAATCCAGAAAGTAGAATAGCACTTTAAAAATAAAATTGCCAAATAAAATTCACAACATTCAACCATATATTTGGCAGGGTTTGTAGACATTGCTGCCATGGAAACAAATAGCAAGACAATGCACAAAAAATATATGTAATTCCCTGTATTAGTCAGCTGTTAGTAGGTTATTCTATAGTAAAAAATGTTATTTCTGTGGTAATAAAGACCCTGAAAATTCAATACCGTACAACAACAATAGTTTATTTCTTGACCACAATATGTATTCATCGTGAGTTAGCTGAGATTCTGCTGCCAAAATTCTTCATTCTGAATACATAAGGCTCGGCCTCTACCAAGTTATTTTGGCTTCACGAAAAAAATAAAAGAAAAAAGAAGAAGCACACAATTGCTCTTAAGACTTTTGGTAGAAAGTGATATATGTCAGGTTCATTCACATTTCACTGGCCAAAGCCAGTCTGACCTCCATGTCTCAGGGAGATATACTTGTCTCACAAGAAGGGAAAGAACGTAATGGGGAACAATAACAAAATCTGACACACATCGCTCAGTGTAGAAGATTATGATTATTACTTCATGGACACAAAAAAATTTGAAGTCAGTTTTTTCCCTGGAGGCTGAATCAAAAAGTGGGTTCAACTAGCAGTGCTGCTGGTAATATTTAGCTCATTTTTAGCAAGTAATGTTTGTTTACTCTGTGCTGGGCACAGTGCTAGTGCATTGCATGTAGTATCAGTCCTGGTAGAATGATATTCCTGTTTTTTGGTGAGGACACTGAGACGTTAAGACTTAATTTCCAAGTCAGTTGTCTAAGGAAATACAGAAAATAAATGATAGAGTCTGAGATTATACCCAGGCAGCCTATTTTTCTTAACCCATCTGAAACTTAGCAGGTCATAAAGACAAAAAAATAAAGGAATTGAACAAGGTGATTTCTAAGTTATCTTTGGTTCTAAAAATCTATATTGCTGTCACACAGATAATATATATTGCTTTTCAAATGAATGAATTTGGAATTTACCGGGTAAATATATCTTTGACTAATTATAAAAACACAAGCTGTCTCTTCTGAATCCGCACTGATGCCCAGAAATAAACTCAGTAGACCCGGTGAGAAAACAGCAGTGATTTACCAAGTTTAGAGCATCTTTCGTACATTTCACTCATGGGCACATTTCTAGGCAAAAAAGAGGAACTAAATAAATCTTTACAGAATAGACTGAGAATATGAATTAATAAATGAATTCATGATGGAATGTATCCCTTTCATGTCCCAGATCTATTTCTTTAATTCAGTAGTTATTGGCAGACTAATCACTATTTAACAACTTCATTGTTTTTTCTGGTTTTAGGGGTCTTTATTCAGCTTCCTAGGCCAAACTAATACTATTCAACGCCAAAATATGTTCAGAGAAGAAATGAATTATCAGATATGGGAGGTTTGCCAAATACATATATAATTACTCTTTCCTTATATCCAAATACATATATACCAATGTGCTATATTTAGTACCATAAAACACCAAAATATATTGAAGGATTAATAGCCATTAATAGCAATATCACCATAGTAGTTATTCTTTATCATTTTCTAGCAAATAACTGAGCACTAACAGGCTCAGAAATAGGTCTGAAAAAGAGAATCTTTCAGAAAAGTTATGCCTGAATAGCTGTAATTATTGGAAAACCAAGAGTCAGGTGACAGAAATGTATAAAAGTAAACTAAAAGCTTTATCTATAAGGAAGTTGGATATAAAACATATATAAAATTTAAAGAAATATCAATATAATTTCTTTAATATTTCATATAAATTATATTTTATATAAATGATATGCATTTATACCTAATTTTTATATTTTATGCATCAAATCTGTATTACCTATGTTATAAGTATTATACATAAAAAAATAAAATATACATAATAGGAAGAAACAAATGGAAAATGTAGTTAAAGAAATTATATCTATTTACAATAGCATCCAAGGATAACAGATATCTAGGAATCTAATAATTGTTTTGAAATGCTTCTACAAATAAAATAAAATATATTAAGGTTACATTTTAAAACAATGGTTGTAATGTTTAATCTGATTCTCTCCATGTCCTCCTAAAAGATAATAATAATGATGATTATTATTATTTCCAGAGTCTATTCAAATGTTGTTAAAACTTCACAGTAAATTAAAGCAAGAAGTTAAGTTCCGCATTATCTTGGAGTAGAAGACTATTTTTAATTCTATTTTAAGTTTTGATCTAGAGGGAAATAATAATCCACTCAGTTTCCTCAAGGATATGCTTTTAAGTATTTTGGCAGTTATACTCCGGGATATTTTTGTGTTTAAAAATGGTCAAGTCTGGTACAAGGAGAATGTCACATGAAAAATCACTTTTTAAGATGGGTTGCAGGATGCTGTATCTCACCTATGACCTATGCCATTTCTTTGTGCGTTCAGACATGAAACTTAACAATCTAGTCTGCAAAGAGTAGCTTTAATGCCCTGACTTTTGGGAAAGGTGGAAAGATATTAGCCTTGTATTGCCTTATTTTTTCTTGTGGTGAAGGGTGGAGTGATGTGTAGATGTGTGATGTTTTTCCGAGGTTTCTGGCAAGTATCACACCTCTGACCATGATCTCAACTGGGGAACTTGAGCCAAATATTCCCCCATTGGTTTTTCTCCTCTAATATATGGGCTTGTAGCAGCCCTTAAATCATGATTTGGTAATGTATTTAAAGTTATGACTTTAATAGTCCTGAAATGCTCAGCTTTTGCTAGAAAGATAATGAAATAAACTAATAGCTATGAATTCTTCAAAACAGATGTTGGTGGAGGGCTTTTCTCATTGCACAAATCCAGGCAGAAATTCACCTAGATTACAATCTGGAAGATGGCCCTGGAGTTGTATAACCATTCAGCCCTCAATGGTTAGAGAAAAGCTTAAGATATATCAGAAGTCAGTATGTTACCTTTTATGCTGATTACTAAATTTTACTCTCCAGGAGTAAAATTAATTGGTAGTTATTCAAGAGATCATTACATGACTTTCCTGATTTTATGAATCTTTATATTTGGCATTTTTAGTAAAATGATTTGGTCAAATTATTTCCTAACAAGTTTTGAACACATAAAAGTAACCTACTGTTCATAATTTTGAAAATACTCAAAGTCTTGCACAAGAAATCTTGGAAATAAATTGCCATTTTGTATCCATCGGTGTTGCCACTTCTTTCCACCATTTTTCAAATAACAAGTGACAACCTATGTTTCCAAAACAAATAAATAAATGAAAACAAAAGAAAAAAATCCCAGCAGCTGAGAACAGAGCTATGAAATGGAACACAAGAGGTTTTCAACACTCTCCAACCTTGCCTGCTCCCTCCTTGTACCATGTATATCCCATCTATCGGATGGCCTTCTGGGGGGAAGAGTGCCTTGATCTTTACAAAAGTCACAGAAAAATATTAGTGGAGCAGATACAGTCTCCTCTGATACAACTGGCCCTGTGCCATATTTGACATTCCTCTGTATGTCTAATGCCTCATCACATTTTTAATTATTTCATTGGGATAAGCAAAGAAATGCTTATTTCTAGAGGCAGAATTACGATATATAATCAAATTTATAATTTTTATGGCATTAGCTTTATGTTGCCCAATTGCCCATCAGAAAAGTTATACTTCATTGATGGTAAGTGAAAAATCAGTTGTCTTTAACTCTAAGCAGCACTGAGCCTTGTCATTTTTGCCACTTCTATTTAATTTCTATAAAATAAAACCCAGAGATGTAGGTTATTAGGTAGCTTGGTCATGTGTCTTCCACTACAACTTTCATGAAAAACTCTCTAATTGACTAGCATTTGAGTATGAAGTTCGGTATTATATATCAAAGTGTAATGGAAATATTTACCCAGAGTGTTCTAACACTAAGCAGAAATTCTGTGTCTAGGAGATCAAGAATTCAGCTCCTTTCTCTCTTTGTCAGTTTGAATTCTCTTATTCTTTAACATGATAACTTCTACTTTCCTTAAGAAATAATTTTCAGTATTGACTGATATGGCATAAGTGAATATGCATTAGTTATAGGAAATCTGATAGCATGTGCTCCACCTACTAATCTGATAGCAATACACAGTGCCCCACAGTGACGGAAAGTCATCAGCATATTGCAGAGAAACTGGTGTTAAAATTCAGCAAGTCTAATAAAAATTCATTAGATTAAATAATAAAAATGAAAATAATATTCAGTAAGAAACTAAACCTTAGTCTTTAAACTTCTCAGCAAGATTGATAAATTAGAATGACATGAGTAGGGAAGAAGCCACAGAAAAGAATGACATTAGTTAGATTCCCTTTCCACTAGAATTTTCACTTAAAAAATATTCAGTGAAAAATTTATGCACATGTACACAGGCATACCTGCCTGTGTACACACACACACACATACTTTCTCAAAACTCCAAATATTGTCCGCATAAGTTTTTTATCTTTTGTTTGACAAAACATATATCCATCTTTTTTCAGTGCAGTCCTAAGTCTTGGGTAGCTTATATACTTGATAAGCATCTTAGATAGTGATGGCTTAAATATTTATATATGTCCATACCATTTATTTTCCCATGTTTTAACATAAATCTTATTTTTGAAATTAATTCCTTTTGCTCCAGCTACCTTTTTTTTTTCTGTGACGTCTAGTTTTTTCAGCAACTGGTTTTACTAATCAATTCTGCAAATTCTATTATCAGTTAAATTGCTAAGTAAGGTACTATGGATGATTGGCTCAAAAGTATCAGAAGTATCACTACGATTAGAAAGTATGGCTCTAATTATATTCTTGACAGTCCAATCTTTATGTAAGAAAGGCTGTACCATATCTTCTATGATACAGGACCTTGCAGTATTTACCAAACAATTTAGGTGGATGGATGAGAAGGAATTTAATTCAGAAATATCCATAAACAGGCAAATTTTCCCCCTTCGTTTCTCATATTTCTAAAGGGTTCATTATTAGAATTAAAGCAAGGATACACCTTGCAATTTCTCTGGTTCCTTGGGTATTTATACATGGCTATAGCATTTGTATTGCCCCAGAGGGACTTTGTTTCTCAGGTTCCATTTATTGATAGAAATTTGGGAAAAAGATAACTAGGCAACTGTACTCATTTAGAGAACTAGGTAATCGGCCACCAAAGTTCAAATATTCTTGGATTGTTCGCATTTCTTGTGTTTTAAGAAATAATGATCAGTGTCCCACTTCTGGTATAACCAAGAACTCTTGTACAGGATCTAATCCTACTGCAGATAAGAATTATAAACTCTGGGCAATTTTTTAAAATAAATAATGATGCTAAAAGTGAACAACAGCAGACAAATTCAGGAGTAAAATTTTGGAAAAAAGGGACAGCTCATATGATTTTTATTTCTAAGGCTTTTTGTCAATGTTAGCTGCATACATAGCAGCTAAAATTTTGATAGAAAACCTAGGAATTTTGTGCCTTGAAGAACCAGAGAACAGAATTTGAGGCAACTAACAGCTATTTAAAAGTGAGGGGGCACAGATGTAGAGAACAAATATATGGACACCAAGTGGGGAAAGTGGCAGGGGGTGGTGGTGGGATGAACTGAGAGATTGGGATTGACATATATACACTAATAGGTATAAAATAGATAACTAATAAGAACTTGCTGTATAAGAATAAATAAAATAAAATTAAAAAAATAAAAGTGAGAGGGATTCAATAAAGTTGAGAAGTAGGGAAATAAATCCCTATATTTTGTGTATAAACTCTGCCTAAATTAGTTTCACTGCTGAACTACACATGCTTCTGATAGCCGTCAGATAAGGATAAAGAGACCAAACTAAACTGAGATTTGAGATACAGAATTTGGAATTGAATTCCTAGAAGTAAATCACCTGCTAAAATAACAAAATATTAAATGTTTTCAAATGAATAAAACAGAGTCCTCAGCCTTCACAGCATATCAGTGCTCAAAATACAATCCAAAATTACTCTGCATATGAAGAACCAAAAAGATTTGACCCATTTTGAATAGAAAATACAATCCTGAGATAATCCATATGTTACAATTAGCAGACAAGTATCTTTAATAGCAATTATAAAAATATTCAAGGATGTAAGTGAAAGTATGCTCACAATGAAATAGAAGAGAAATACAAACTATAAAAGGAAACAGATGGACATTATTTACATGAAAAATACAGTATCTGAAAATTTTAAAAAAGAAACCCAACAAATAATATGGATGAGAGAAAGTCGGTGAACTTGGAGAGAAAAAAAAAACAGAGAAAAACTGAAAATAAAGCCTCAAGAGTATGTGGAACTATATCAAAAGATCTAACATACATGTAATTGGAGTCCCAGCAGAAGACAAGAGAAAGAATTGAGCAGACAACATATTTGCAGAAATAATATCCATTATTGTCTTCATTTGGTGAAATATATAAATTTAAAGAGGAATGAAGTTTTGGAAACATCAAGCAGGATAATTATGAAGAAAACCATGCCCAAGGCACATCATAGTCAAAATACTAAATGCTAAATATAGACAAAGTCTTGAAAGGAGACAAAGAAAAACAACACATTACCTACAGAGGAACAATAACATGGATTTCTCCTCAGAAAATATACAGGTGAGGAAGCAGTGAACCAACATCTTGAAAGTTATTAAAGAAAAAAATGAATTCTTTATGCCAAAAAATTATCCTTTAAGAATAAACGTGAAATGAAATCATTTTTAAATAAAGAAGAAAAACTAAGATAATTTATATCCAGCAGCCCAGCACTACAAGAAATGCTAAAGGAATTCTTCAGAACAGTTTAAAGAAAACATTACTACATTGTCCTGTGGGGCTTATATTTTCATGTGTATGTGATATATATGACAACTGTAGCATAAAAGATGGCTGCACAATTTCTCCATTTTACATAAAACGATAAAATATTAACATTAAGTAGAATGAAAAATAAAGAATGTTTACTGTAATATTTACAGCAACCACTAAAAATAATGTAAAAAGTCAAGCCAAAAAAGCTGATAGATACATTAAAATGAAATTCTAATGATTCTTATATAATCCCAAAAAGTGAAGGAAAGGAAGAACAAAAAAATATAAGTAACAGAAAACAAATAGCAAAGGATATATATAAATCACAACTATGTCAATAATTACATTAACTATTAATGGACTAAGCCCTCTAATTAAAAGTCAATGATTATCAGAATGGATAAAGAAACAAACAAGATTCAACTATCTGTTATCTACACGAGTTTCCCTTTAAATATAAAGACATAGATAAGTTGAAAGCAAATGGATGGGAAAAGGTTATGCCATGCTTACAGTATGCCTAAGAAGGTCGGAGTGGCTATGTTAATATCAGATGATCTAACTTTTATTTTATTTTATTTATTTATTTATTTATTTTTTGCGGTATGTGGGCTTCGCGCTGTTGTGGCCTCTCCCGTTGCGGAGCACGGGCTCCGGACGCGCAGGCTCAACGGCCATGGCTCACGGGCCCAGCCGCTCCGCGGCATGTGGGATCCTCCCGGACCGGGGCATGAACCCGTGTCCCCTGCATCGGCAGGCGGACTCTCAACCACTGCGCCACCAGGGACGCCCAGATGATCTAACTTTTAAGAGAAAAGTATTTCTAGAGGTAAACAGGGAAATTCTTATAGATAACAGATAATTGTTCATGTGCTTAATAACAGAACTTCAAAACATATGGAGAAATTGACAGAATTAAAGAGACAATTTCACACTTAGCATTAGAGATTTTAACACCACTCTCTCAGGAATTAATAGAACACCTAAACAAAAACAAAAACAAAAATCAATAGGTTGTTTTAGTAACAGTGTCACCCACCTTTCCCTAACTGATATTTATAGAACACTGCACCCAACAACTAGAGAAACATATTCTTTTCACGAGCACTTAGTATGTTCACCAAGACAGAAATTATGCAAGAAAATAAATCAAATCCCGATTAATTTAGTTAAATCATGCAGAGTATGTTCTCTGGCTACAAGGGGTGTAATTATAAATCAAAAACCATAAAATATCTAGGAGAACCACAAATCTTTTCAAATTAAACAAGACACTTCTAAATAACCCATGGGTCAGAAAAGAAAGCACAAATGAAATTTAGTAGTATTTCAAACTGAATGATAATGATTAAGCATATCAAAATTTGTGGTATACAGCTTAATCACTGCTAAAGGAAATTACAGTTTAAAGTGCTTATATTAGAGAGGAAATAATAATCACTGTATATCAGAGATAAAGGAGAACTCCAACAGAATGAGATGAATTTTAAAACTAGTATTTGATTGAAGTAAGAAATCTAGAAAGACCAGATTCCACGTGGTGGAAATCAAGATAGCATCTGAACCCTATGGCCAAAATTCAAACAAGGGTATAAAATTGATCCAGGCCTCCTTTACCTGCAGCATACTTGCCATGGTCGTAAGAGATTTATCAGTATATGTCATTACTTGCCATGGTCATAAGAGATATATCAGATATATCATAGGATACTAAAAGGATTTTAGTATTCTTTTTTTCTTTTTCCATTTTTTCTCCTTTGGAGGTCAGTGTTAGTGACCCTGGGAACCACTGCAAGAAAAGGCTGTAACCAAAGAAACAAAATCTCAAGAAGAATAAATCAGAAACTGCTTTTAGACTTGATTTTTCTGGCTTGGAAATCTTATTTCTGTAATATTTATTTGCTCAAGTAATACGTGTTGACAATTTTGTAAATTTTATTACTGGATGGTCTTTTCATAAATGAGTATTTTTTGTATTCCTCATTTGCTTATATTCTTAAGAAATTAGCATGTAAAAAAATGAAATGGGGCTAACTGGGAGAGGGTAAGGTGGATCATAGTTAACAGTTCCTTTAATAGTAGGCTTATTTTATATTTGCTCTAAATGTTTTACATGTATTACTTAATCATTACACACACACACACACACACACACAGAAAGCCTGTAATACTATAAAGTTAGGTAATATAAGCCTCCTAATTTTACACATGAGGAAACTGAGGAAGAGATTTAAAAGTGACTTGCCCAAGAATACATAAATATTAGACAGTACCATTGAAATTTGCTCTCAGACAGTTTAGTTCAGAGACCATATTTTAACCACTATATTATATTAAAGGGATGTCTGTCATAAGTTTTGACATTCTGTGAAGAGCAAGACAGTAACATTCAACTATTGGCCTCAATAAACTGAACCAATAAACCAGATCTCAAATTCCTCTGTTTAGAAAATCTCTGTTGTAAGTCTTGGGACGAGTGACCCCGCCCTCTACATTGATTTCTTTCCCACCAAAAAGAATTGAGTTATTTCAGTAAATGGTTATTAAATACCTGAGTGCATAAAATTCTATCATTCTAAAAACAATAATCAGCATATCATTTATCTAGATTTTTCATTTGATTGCTTCTTATTTAACTATTTTGCATTTCTGATTTTGCATTCATACACAGAAGAGTGAACTATGGTAATATAAATATGAAGAGTCTTCTTGTAATGGACTCACAAAAATTTTGTGGGAAAGGAAGCTGAAGATATTAGACAAAAAATATGGTTTAATAATCATTGGTTAATTTATTCTGTTAATCCTATAGTTCTAAATAAATGTTTCAATATATAAAGTACAATGATAATAATGGAAATGGAAATACAAGAAGCATTTCTAACAGTGACACTGAACAATATGCATTATTTTATTCATGACCAGCATGAATTTTTTTAGTGCTTATTTCATACTGATTCTTACTGTGAACAGAGAAAAGTCTACCAGAAGCAAATGAAGACAAGTTACAGAAGCACATATATTTAAATGCCAAAGCCTACGGCAAAGTTATTTTCCCAAAGTGAAAATCTATAACACCTTCACAATGTATGCAGTTTTAAACTGTCTTTGTTTTAATATGACATAGTGGATTATTTTGACCCATGTGTTTCATTAAATCCAATTGCCTTTGATATTTCAGATTGCAAGATTTCACTTAGGACTATTTGACCTTATACTATTTTATGTTCCCGAATATACTTATACATACTGAATCATGGTAAACTATATAATTTGATATTTAAAAAATGGTTTTTTCTGTCATAAACCCCTCCCGAATCTTATTAACCATAGCAGACCTTCTTTGCTTTTTTGTATATAATTGTTCATATGCTTTTGAAGCAACTTCTTCTGCTACATGGCATTCAAAAGCATGCGGCAAAGTAAGTGATAGGCAAATATTTTGGAAATTGCTTGTTAAGGTTGAGGGAAGTCCCTGATTAACAAAATAACTTTTGAAGACATTCCAGTAGCCAAGTTCAATTTCAAGTAAAGTTATTGAAGTGCCCAAAATACCAAAACATTTCTTTGCTGATACTGTCTGTTCTGTCTCAGAGCGGGATTTACCTGCTACTTTTTCTGTTATCAGTATCCAGCCATCTTCCCTCCCATTTCCTCTCTGGGCAGTTTGCTGGCCCAGCTCAATTAAAGGACAAATCCATTGCAGTCTGCAGTGTAGGAATTATAATGAAGTCAGCTGTCAAACTCCTATCTCACAGCTGCCCCTCTGTGGGTAATCTGATGGCCACTTGTCAGCTGTTTCACCCAGTCAAACACAGACAAAGGGTCTCTGATGGCCTGCTTTATTCTAATCAATCTACACAGAGGCAGATGTTGAAATCCCAGCAGGAAAAGGTGTAATTTGATTTAGCATTCAGAACTGCCTTCTCCTATTGATAGATCCCATCTCTCTGAACTCAATATCCTTTTGCAACTATGGGGCAGGTAATTTTGTGTTTATTTATTTTCCTCATTCTGTCATTAAAAATAATGCTTTAGAAGGTTATTTCAGAGTATAGGACATCGCCCAATGAAACACAACAGCATACCATAAATTAACTGGTCTCTCAAGGTGGAAGGACTCTAAGTGACTTAGGTTTTGAAGGAGATGTCTCTAATTTTCTAAATATTCTAAAGTGAGCCAGAAGAACCAGTGAGCTGTTCATTCACTTTTGCATGGTTCTTTATTCTCTGTCAACCAGAGTTGATATTAGAAAGAAAAAAATAGACTTTTTTCTTAGAATAATTAGGCAGGAAACATAAAGCAAGACTGTATTAAGAGAAATAAAAATAATACCAATTATAATCTGATTAATACCAATTATAATCTGTTTTCCATTCTCCAACCACAAAGATTGTAGTGAAGTTACCTGTTTTCTTAATGAAGGATTTCTCTTTTTTAAACAATAACTTATATCAACATACACACCATTAATTGTACCCAAACTTTAAAAAACATGTGATTTTGATTATACAGTTACTACCTCTGTCACTCTCTGTCTACAGCCATTGTATTTCCTGACTTCTCGAATAAGATACACATATCTAGGAAAATCTAGCTTCACACAAAATGGTTTGTCTTTTTATTACTGAATATCTACAATTTCCATTTCCTTTTTTTTAAACTTTTTATTTTATATTGGAGTATAGCTGATTAACAATGTTGTGATAGTTTCAGGTGCACAGCAAAGCAACTCAGCCATACATGTACATGTATGCATTCTTCCTCAGACTCCCTACAATTTCCATTTCTAATGCCTTTCTTAAGGTGGTGAATTCTTCTTAATGTTACTAAAATATTGACTGCATGGAAGTAATTACTTATTAAAGACATGATCATAAAATAGACTGGGGGAGCCAGGCCATTTATCTTAATATCTGCTTTAAAATGGGAATAGGAATATTTGTGATTTCATATTTGTGTTCTTTTATATTGAGAATGAATGCCTTCCCTAACCCAAGCCCTGCTATTAATTTATTAAATCAACTTCAAGCATTTTGTTTAGATTTTTTTTTTTTTTTTTTTTTTTTTTTTGCGGTACGTGGGCCTCTCACTGTTGTGGCCTCTCCCGTTGTGGAGCACAGGCTCCGGACGCTCAGGCTCAGCGGCCATGGCTCACAGGCCCAGCCGCTCCGCGGCATGTGGGATCTTCCAGGACCAGGGCACGAATCGATGTCCCCTGCATCAGCAGGCAGACTCTCAACCACTGCGCCACCAGGGAAGCCCTAGATTAATTTTGACTCAAGTTGTCAAAATGTAAACTTTATTTTTATTAGGTCTTTAAAAATCAACATAATATTGAAATTCTGATGTACAAAAGGAGTATGTATTTTTCCCACATATCAAGTTGCTGAAAGACATTTTTCAGTGACTTGGTATTAACTGTGCAGTGGTTTTTATAATTGTTTAAAACATCAATATCTAAGAACAGAATAATATTCTGTTATTGTTATATTGTTAATATCTGTTATATGAAGCTTGGCCCCAAGTATTTCAATTGCTGATACTGAAAGAAATACAGAGAGATACTGTAAAATTGTAAGAAAATAAGGCCAAGTCTTTGGTGACAAAACATTCAATGACATTTAATAAGAAAAATCACAGCTAGTACTAGACAAAATGAGCTATTACAGAAAGCAGTGTGATGTACAAATTTGGAATTCAATACTACAGGTCTTCTCATATTAAAATAGTTTCAACTAATGCTTTACTATGTTTGAAGATCAAGGTGGTGTGTGTGTGTGTGTGTGTGTGTGCGCATGTGTGTGTTTACATCAAACTTTAAGAATGACAGAAGTTTGATGTCAAAAGAGAAAATGAGGGGCTTCCCTGGTGGCACAGTGGTTGAGAGTCCGCCTGCCGGTTCAGGGGACATGGGTTCGTGCCCTGGTCCGGGAAGATCCCACATGCTGTGGAGCGGCTGGGCCCGTGAGCCATGGCCGCTGAGCCTGTGCATCCGGAGCCTGTGCTCCGCAATGGGAGAGGCCACAACAATGAGAGGCCCGCGTACCGCAAAAAAAAAAAAAAAAAAAAAAAAAAGAGAAAATGAGAATGTAAGCATTCTGCCATTCCTGGTAAAATAACTATCTGTCTGGCCCTGAGCACAGTTCTGAGGTTGCTTTGTTCTAAGAGAAGAGTAGGCTGTCATAAAATAAGAATGAAAACTTATGACTGCCTTTGGGTTTGTGTATGAAAATGGTGGTGGCAGGATGAGGGAAGGGGGTCTGGTCCTATAATTTTTGTGTATTACCCTAACCTTGGGGGAAAGAAAAGGAGATTCTTTGAGATAACTGCCCCCCAAAACACACACAAAATTATATAACGCCTTCTCTTTGGAAAATTTGTATATTTAAAAAATATCTAGGCAGCTCAACTTTCTTCTATGTGCATGGTTCTCAAGGTTTGTTTGGGACTCCTGGGAATTCTCAAGATCCTTTTAGGGTGCCTGTGAGGTCAAAACTATTTTCATAGCAACACTAAAGTGCTATTAGTCCTTGTCATTCTAATTTCCCATGAGTAAAAGGAGGAGTTTTCTAGATAGCTAATGAAATGTACACTGTGTATTCTGTGTTTAAAATTCTTCAGTTTTAATTTCTAATATAGTAAATACCAGTGGATATAACCCAAACAAACAAAAGCTCTTTGGTATTCTCGATAATGTTGAAGAGTACTGCTAGGGACTGAATTGTTTCCCCCCCTCATAACTCATATGTTGCAGCTTAACCCCCAATGTGACTGTATTTGGAGATAAAGCTTTTTAGAAAGTAATTAAAGTTAAGTGAGTTCCTAAGGGTAGGGTCCTAATCTGATAGTATTAGTGGCCTTGTTAGAAGAGGAAGAGGGAGAGAGCTTTCTTTCTACACACACACACACACACACACACCCCAAGGAAAGGCCATGTGAGGTCACAAGGAGAAGGAGGCCATCTACAAACCAAAAAGAAAGCCCTCACCAGAACCTGACCATCCATGCTGGCACCCTGATCTCGGACTTCCAGTCTACAGAAATGTGAGAAAATACATTGCTGTTGTTTAAGCCTCCCAGTCTGAGGTATTTTGTTATGACATCCTGAGCAGACAAAGTGTAAAGTGGTCTTGAAACCCAAAATCCTGAGAACTGCTGATCTATATTAATAAAGCTATGATATTGGGGCCCCCTCTAGGCTCAAAGGAGAAAACCCAATCCATGACTTTCGTTGCAATTATGTCTTTGAACAAAATGGGTAACATGTTGTGCTGACAAGTGTTTTAAAATGCTGGAGTCCTTTTGCCATAATAATGTTATTATGAGAGAAATACTTACTAGTTCCCCACTACTCCAAAATTCTTGACTCTGTATTCAAAGCCCTATGCTTTGGGGCCTCTATCTACTCAGTCAACAGTATTTTCTACTTTCCCTCAGCATTAAACCTCTTCTTTTTGGAAAGTCAATCTCAAATTCCCTTGGGTACACATTGCTCATACTAGTCTCTGTCCTTGTCTCATACAATATTCTCACTGTCTATTTCAGATCTTTTCAATTTGAAGAACTTTCTTCATTACCATCCATTATGTGGATAATCACAAGTTTTCTTCTGAGGAACTCAGGAGTCACAGCACTAAGCATGGAAAGGAGATATCATCTTCCATATTTCAAGAGGATCATGTAGACACTATTTTGGGGAAAAAAGAATCTGAGAAGGTACATCTTTTTCACCAATTTACTATGTATCATACATAGCTTTAAAGTACTACTCCTTGTAATCTAAAACATGTTCTCTCAAAAGTACACAGGCACAATTGGGAAAGTTTTTTAAAATATATGCGTTTCCCTTTTGCATCTGTGTCAATTTTCTCCACAGTAAAGCTTATACCATCTCTCTGCTTGCAGTGGTGAGAATAAGGCTATGCAAAGTAAGGTATTCAAATTTGCAGCAAAATAATGAAATTGAATCCCAGAATTCATAAAGGTCAAAAAAAGACTGTCCAAATTGTTTTATTTCCTCTGTGTTATTACACTGTGAGGATAATTTTGTGTGTCATTGCTACGTAACCTAGGTTCTCCCATGATTTCATTCACAGTATATCACTGGACTTACTTGAGGATTCAGTGAAGAAAGCCTGACCATGGCTTACCATAATGATGCATTTGATACTGGTAAATACTCATTTTAAAAAAGCATTCAGTTAATAAATGCAAATTTTAGAACATCTCACTTCATTTTTTCTAGATTTTAATTCCTTGTCTATTATGTGTTGCAGACACCTCTGAGACAGAGGCCCAAGGTTGAAGTAAAAAGCAAATTTTTACTTTGTCATGATTATGGGGGTGGAAATAGAGGGGCTACCAAGAAATTTGTTTATCTGGATAATAAGGTCTTTCACTAGAGGATGTGACATCACATACACACACACACATACACACACAATTAAAGGTGAGTGTTGCTGCTGTTTAAATGGTATCATGCAAATGGATCAACTAAGTATATTCATTTCAATTTAATTGATCCAGAAATAAAGTAATCCTGAAAAAATTGAGTGGATCATTTCTCCCATCAGAATGGACATCTATACAAGGTTGGATAAAATAATAACTAACATTTATTATATGCTTTCTAATGCAAGAACTTCAAGAAGTTTTCATCATCTCCTTTATTTAATCCTAACAAGAATCTGAAGCTATAAGAGGCTAAGCCCAAGGACTGGGTTCAAATCTCAGCTCTTCTACTTACTGGGCCAGTAATCTTAGACAAGTGTATTTAACTTCTCAATGCCTCAATTTTATTTTCTATAAAGTAGGATAATAATGATAATAACCCTGACTTCATTGTGTAGTTGAGAATATTAAATAAATTAGTATATCTAAAGAGCTTAAAGCGCTACCTAGCTCACAGTAACATCGATAAGAACATTAGCTCTTATTTTCTCATTTTACTAATAAGAATTTGAGACTTGAAGGGGTTAATTAACTTATCAAAGTCTGCAACTGGTAAATAAGTAAATCCTGGAGATCTAATACATAATACAGTGATTATAGACAACAAAACTCTATTATAAACATTAAACTTACTAAGAGACTGGATCCTAATTGTGCCTACCACTAGAAGAAATGATAATTATTGATGCAATAGAGTTGTTAGCTAATGCTACAATGGTAATCAGATTGCAATATAAAAGTATCAAGTCAATATGTTGTACACCTTAAACCTGTTCAATGTTACATGCCAATTATACCTCAATAAAAATAATACTAAACTCATGTGCTTGAATTGGAATTCAAATCCAAACAGTCTAATTCCACAATTTATGTTTATTCTCTGACACCTCTATTCTAAAGAGCCTTCCCCAGAAGTAAAACAGAAAGAGGGGAAAAGTTAGAAAAGCGCTCTTACTTAAGGAATCATCAGAAAGAGTCAAAAACAAAATTCAGCCACAGGTGTGTGACACTTCACTCTCTCAAGAATTCAGTGAGTCAAAGCAAGTATTATTCTTCTCATCTCACAGATCATGAAACTGAAACTAAAAAATATTCACAACTTGCTGAATGTCAGATGTTAATGGATAAATCTCACCTAAAACCTGATGGGAAATTCAGGACTATAAATACGTGGAGATCAAGACAGAGAATAGACACTGATCTTGATCTTGCGTACGATGGATTCTTGCTATCTTTAATATTCTTTGCTTGATTGTTAGTTTTAAAAAACAAATTAAAGAAGATTTTCTATTGAAGCAATAATAATGTTGGTATTTTCTAGAGCAGAAGTCAATAAACTTTTTTCTGTGAAGGACCAGGAAACAAACATTTTAGAATTCCCAAGCCAGGACAGATAGTCTCTGTTGCAACTACTCAACTCTGAGTTTATAGCACCAAAAACAGCCATACATAATATATAAAATAAATAGGCATGGGTGTATTCCAATAAAGTTCTATTTACAAAAACAGGCAGCACGCAAGATTTGGCCTTCAGGTTGCAGTGTGCTGATGTCTTATCTAGAAAATGATTGATGTTAATTCCTTACCAACCGTGACATATAATAAGTTCTCATTCAATACATGTGAATGGACATATTAAGGTTAAGTAAAATGTGATGAGAATAGCCTTATTGTATACTTGGTGAATATTTTTTGAACACCTACTATATGACAGGCACTTTTCTAGGTGGTGAGAAAAAAAAAGGTAAAAAGAAGACAAGGTTCCTGTTCTGGTGGAATTCATAATATGAATGCTCCTATTAGATCAATAAGTAAATTAAACACACGCAAGATAATTACAAAGCAGAATAAATGAGTGCTATGGAGGAAGTAAACATAATGATGTATTAGAGAATAATCGAGTGGGTGGGGGAGTTTTGCAGATGGGGTATTTTGGGTATTGTAGTGAGGGAAATACTCTGTAAGGAGGTCAACTGTGAGCTGAGACAAGAAGACAAAGTACCACGGGAAGAACCTTCTAGGCAACAGAATCCTTGGCAGAAAAAACCCTTGGTATGCTCAAGTTACAGAAAGAAAGATTGCATGAGTGGATAGCAGGAAAAGTGGTGAGAGCAATACAAGATACATGGGAAAAGGAATATTCTGAAGTGCCATGTTGGAACTTTGTGTTTTGTTCTACAGATATGAGAAGTCATCAAAGAGATTTAAGTTGGAAACCAGTATGTTCTGAATTTTGTTAAAAGCTCACTGTGGTTTCGTAAGAATAATGGCTGGAGAGAAGGTCATGGTCAGATATGGATGACCAACAGTAGGATTTGCAGAAGCTTAGGTGAGACAGGAGGATGGCATGGACTGGAGAATAAGAAGAGTGGACAAACCTGAGACTTACTTAGGAGGTAAATTTCACTCTTTTTAAAGGGATTCATGGGAAATCTTTTGGATAGAGAAAGTCAGCAAATGGTGGTGTTATTTACTGAAGTGAGGCAGGAAATACTTAGGGAGGTTATAGATGCAAGAGTTTAGTTTGGTAAATGGTAAGTTTGTGATGATTATTGGACATCCAAATAGAGTTGCCCAGTAAACAGTTGGGAAATTGAGTCCGAAACTCAGGGAAGAGGTCAGAGCTGGAAATAGAGATGTAGAAGTAAGAAGTATTTTCAGATAATATTCAAAGCCATGAGGCAGGAGGGAATATAGAAGAATAAAGAGGATCTATTCCAGAGCCCTGGGGACAGTACAACAATTAAGTAATATTTGGCGGGGTCGGGGGGGCTCTGGTTCAAAATGGCGATATAGGAGGGTACTGGGTTCACTCCTTCCACAGATATACCAAATCTGCAGCTACATTTGCAACAACTTCCTCTGAAAATAAAATCTAAAAATAGTCTGAGCAATTTCTATGCAACAGGCAAACGAGAGAAGGCCCACCTCCAGGGGGATAAGAGAGCTGGGGACACGATCTCACCATAAACCCCATCCCTCCCCAGACCCCCACAATCAGGAGGAAACTCAGAACCTGTAGCTTCTCCCTAAGGAGGGAAGGGTTTGAACCCCACACTGGGCATCCCAACTTTTAAGACCCGAACCTGAGACACAAACGCTCAAAACATCTAGCTTTGGAAACCAATGAGGCTTGTGTCCACAAGACTATAGCAAACTGAGAAATGATTTGTTTGTGGCTTCACCCATCCCAGGACCCAGCAAAGAGACAGCTGGTCCAGAGGTGTCCAAACTTGGTGTGAATAAGGCTCATGTGCTAATCTTAAACCATCGGCAGAGGGCAGGCATCTAATTTAGCACGTGTATGGGACCTGCTGGCTGGTGGGCACCATCTTCATGGCCTCCCTCTGCCGTGCTTCAAGGCACCAGTATTTCCCAGAGGGGAGCTTTTACAAGTGTCTGGTGCCCAGGTTTTCTGAGGCTACCACTCAGGGGACGCCCTTGATGACCTGGCTCTGTAGGCAGGAGTGTGGGGAGGTGGGCTTGCAATCCTGAGGCCCACAAACTGTAACCATCAGAGAAACAGGTCTTGGCCAACTACCACCTCCAGGGCACTGCACAGAGAGCAGAGTGAAACACCCCCCAAGTCTTTCTGTGAAAGAGGCCTCTTTGCATGGCACATGTCTAGGGATCTACAGAAGTGCTCTCAGGGAGCAGAGGCTGGGAGATGCAGCCTCTGAGCTCTCCCCCACTTTGCTCCATTTAGCCAGTATCTCCCAGAAAGGAGCTTATACCCTTGTCCGGCTCCTCAGTGTTTGCAGCTGCTGCCAGGGGATAGCCTCATACTGTCTCGCTCTGGTGGCCAGTGGGCTTTGCACTCATGGGTCCCACAGGACCATAACCAATGGAGAAAGAGTTCTTAAATGGCTACCCCCCAGGGCCCAGCAAGAAGCGACAGACCCAAGAACTCAGTCTTTCTGTGAAAATAGCCCAGTAGCTTATCAGAGCTGCAGCCTGAGGGGCAGGCTTCTAATTAAACACAAGTCGAAGGGCTGACTGTAGTCCTTTCCAGAGATCTCAGGGCAGGAACTATCTTTGTTCTCTCCCCCAGCCACACTCCAGAGCACCAGTATCTCCTGGAGGGGAGCTTTTTCATGCATCAGGTAGCCCAGGTTTTGTGGCCACCACTCAGGGGACACCTCCAGATCATCAGGCTCTGGTGGCCAGCACGGCTCAAGCTTGCAGTCCCACAAGACTGTTTATATTTGCATACTTTACGAGCTGCTGCCTGAGGGTCTGGCAGCTTCCAGAGACAACCAGGGCAAGGTTGGACCACCAGGTTCATCTCCTACAGGAGGCCATTCCTCCAAGACTGGGAGACATGCTTATTTTGTCTAATACATAAAAAACAACACAGAGAGTCAAGAAAAATGAGGAACCAGAGGAATATGTTCCAGAGGAAAGATCGAGATAAAGCCTCAAGAAAAAACAACAACATAATGAAACGGGAATAAGTAATCTAAGAAATATTTTGAGAAAAGACATTAGCTAAGGAGATGGAGAAGGAGATGCTGGAGAGGTAAGAGGGAAGCCAAGAAAGAATGCTTTCATGAAAGACAAAGACGGAAGTGTGTCATGAAAAAGGGATCAGCCCCTATGGCAAAAGCTGCTGAGAGGCCGTGCCCAATAAGCATAATGAAATATATAGTTCAATTATGAACCTTAATGGTCTTTGATATCCTTGAGAAGAACACTGGTATAGTGGCCGTTGGAAAGTGTGGGGGAGAGAATGGAAGATAAGGAAGTGAATTCAGAAATTCTCTGTGAATAGGGAATTGGCATTTGAAAGGAGGATGCTGCAGTCAAGGTTGGTTTGTTTACTTTATGATGGGAAACGCTGGAGCGTTTGTGTATGATGATGAGAATGATCCAGTAGAGAAAGGAACATTAATGACACAGATGAGCGGATCCCAAGGCAGAGACTATATAGAAATAATGGTATGGCATATAGAATAAGCTACATTTAGAACACAGCATACAAGTTTCTTTTTTTTTTAAGCTATTTTGAAGTTTATATTTCAAAATTTGGGATGAGTGAGAGAAAGAATCAGAAGAAAAAAGGTTGATTTGTACAATATTTTAAAATAAATACTATTAAGGTTCAAACGGTGGGCTAATGGAGTTCTAACCAAGAGAATAACAGCCTTACATGCTTGAATGAGAAAATAAAAATAATTTGTTACTAACATAACACATACTGCCACATTATAGTACCTGCCAAGTAATTTTTCAAGGTACTATAAAATCAATTTGTTTCCTAAGTAAGCTAGACATCGTCTTCCTTCACAAACACAAATGGTGTTCATAGGTTTATATTTATTTTTTATATCATGGCATAGACAAACACAGGTCACATCTATATTTGAATTAGGACAAATTTGTGGAAAATATCCAGAGCCACTTAAATGCTTCATAAGGAGGACATTATGCCAATATAAATTACAATTATGGAGATGATCAATATTTATGTTGCCTCTGCCAGTCGCCTGACTACATTCTGTGGCATTCTGAATGAGGGGGCTTATTTATAAGAATTGCTGTCTGCAGCAGGCTATTGAGTGAATCACAATCATAATATCATGACATTAATGCAGGCTGAGTGATGATCGGTTTTCACTTCAGTGATGATAGAGCTGTGGATGGCCCAGTTTCAACAAGCAGAGGAAACTCATTATCTTTACTTATCAGATGTCGTATGTTGTTGTCACCTTTCTATGTGAAAACTCTGCTTTCCAGGTGAATTGGATAAGAAGACAATTGAAAAATTGACAGGTAAGGTCTTTTTTGTTGTTGCTATTGCTGTTTTATTTCTAACTAACTAGATATGATACTGTTTGAGTTTTTATTTGCTTTTTGTTTGTTCAAAAACCTATTTCAACTTGTTTGGTATAAAATCAGACCAGATATATATTTTAATATTGCTGACATTTGCCCTAAGAGTTTGAAGGTGAGAAAGATCCAGAACCCAAGGTGGCGCCACCCTGTAGCCCTGAAGATGACACAGAAGTAGGGTCTAAAGAAGAAATCAGGTAGGGACTTGCACTAAGCCTAAATGGATGAAATCGGGCTTTCAGAGCCTCAGGGCAAACCAACCACAGACATATTTACTTGTTAAAGTTATGGAGTTAGGAATGCTGATAGGGAAATCACTGAGAACATTTTTTCCCTCAGGCTCTTCCCTCACACTTAGGTTGAAAATCCATCTATTGCTGGTAGCTGAAAGGACAGTGTATCCCATGCATACAGACATAATGTAGTGGAGAAAAAGCACAGGATTTAGCATCAGAACACATAGATTTGAAAATCAGCTGCAGCTTTATTAGATGTGTGACATTGTATGTTGGATGTGGTCACTCAATTTCTTCATGATTAAGAATCTCGGTTTCTTCATAATTAAGATGGGTATCATCATAATGCATTAGCATAAAGGTATACACCTAAGAGATAATGAGGGTTCGGGTCCAGACCAACACAATAAAACAAATATCGTAATAGTCACCCCAATATTTTGGTTTCCCAGGCATATTAAAGTTATGCTTACACTGTAGTGTAGTGTACATACCTTAATTAAAAATGCTAACCATCATCTGAGTGCATCATAATTTTTTTGCAAAGGTAATATCAAAAGTCAGTGATCATCATAACAAATATGATAATAATGAAAAAGTTTGACATATGAATATTAGCAACATGTGACACGTGACACGAAGTGAACAAGTGCTGCTGGGAAAATGGCACCATTAGACTTGCTTGGCTCAGAGTTGCCACAAACCTTCAATTTGTAAAAAAAAAAAAAAAAAACCTGTCTGTGAAGCCCGATAAAGTGAAGTGCAATAAAACGAGCTATGCCTGTCCTCTCTATAACAGTTTAGGTTATAGATACATGCATTCTGCTTTCAAGTTTCAGCCCTGTCACAGACACGCTGCCTCACCTTGGGAGAGTCTCTTGATGTCTCTGAATTTCAGGCTGTTCAATGTAAAAAGAGGATTAATATCACCTTGCTCACAGACCTGCTGTTGTTGCAAAGGGCATAAAGAAAATAATGGATGCAAGTTGCTGAGCTTGGTATCTTCTAGATACTTAAATCCTCAGTAAATGTTCAGCATTCATTTTCCCCCCGATTCTACACATTTCTACCACTCTAGAAGCTACCAATATAACCAGTATTTTCTCAAGCTTGTGAAGTGGACTCAATGAGATACTCAATGAGATACTTTGATTAAAGTACTTTGATTAGAATATTAGGGAAGTGGGTATAGCTCCCACATACACAGAATGAGCTGGTACAAATAGTGTATATGTGTTTTAAAACTAAATAGAAATTTCATGTCCATCAACAGATGAATGGATAAAGATATGGTATATACACATACAATGGAATATTACTCAGCCTCATTAAGAATAAAATCTTGACATTTGCAAGGACATGGTTGGAGGGTATTATATATAGTGAAATAAATCAGACAAATACAAATGCTGGATGTCTTCACTTATTTGTGGAATCTAAAAAGCAAAAAAAATGAACAAATATAACAAACAGAAACAGACTTACAGATATAGAGAACAAACTAGTGATTACCAGAAGGGAGAGGGTCGGGGGAGGGGCAAAATAGGTGAAGGGGATTAAGAGGTACAGACTACCAGTTATAAAATGTAATAAATAAGTTATAAGGATGTGATGTACCGCACAGGGACTATGTCAATATTTTATAATAACTTTGGGGTATAATCTATAAAAATATCAAATTACTATATTGTACACTTAAAATGAATATAATATTGTAAGCTAACTATACTTCAATAAAAAAATAATAAATACAATTTTAAAAAGAATAAATTATATTTTTCTTACTTTTTAAATAATACATATTCTCTGTTGAAAAGCTTTGTCTTATCCATTTGGGGGTTGTTTTTTTTGCATTATCTCTACTAATTTTCTGAGCTTAGCATTTTTAATTTTGTGTATCTTGATTATATTTATTCCCCCATTATTGAGTTTTCTCCCAACATTTGCCATTACAGTAAATATTATTGAGCATCAATTTCTGTATATATACATATATATATATATATATATATATATATAGGTTATACATATACATCTATATATATACACCTGTTAAGGATGAATTCCTAGAATGGACATATTAGATCAAATATATAAATACTTTGAACATCATCAATTTGTCTTTCAGAGAAATGCCAGTATTGCTCCCCTACTAACCTCAGTGTATCTTTCAAGTTCAGACACAGACCTCCAGGGTCAGCTGTAGTCTAAATGTCCAGAACAAAGGGGAGAAAAAGTGGAATAGATGTATGTTAATATCACCTTTCCCTTTACTATCACTTCAGATTAATTTTAGCCATATTTTGTATACACAGATATGGCTTTTCTTCCGTGTGATCCTGTTCACTTAAGTTTTGCTTGTCCGTTAGGGAATCATTGTTTCAGAAGAGTTTTTAGAAGTGTTGGTGAGAGATACTATCACATCTCTGCACCCGCCATAACTACTCCAACTTAAGGTCTTAATCAAGAGTCTCTGGGAAGCCTTCCCTAGATAGTGGGCCAGTTGCCCCTCCTCAGTGCTCTCATGGAACCCTGGTTTACCCTACAATTTATACTGTTCTACAGTGGTTTTCAGGGTTGGATTTTTCTATCAGTAGGTAAGCTTTGAGAAGGCAGACACTATGCCTTTCTTGGTCATTGTTTTATCTCCAGGGTCTGTCATAAACAGTCTCTAAAATGACTGTGGAATGAAGGACAGAATAAATGAATATCTGCATTCATGCAGAATGAGTACTTGAGGTTATATTTAAACACCTTTCATGTTTGGAAATGTGGAATTGCGGATGTTAATAACTTGAAAGTCATACAGATAATTAAGTGGTGATAGTCATTTGACAAGAGTGAATATATAATTACTTTTCAATGGAAAAATAAAATTATTTGATATATAATATCAATTCAACTTTGAGAGAAAATAGTCCCTTTCTATAAAAAAAGAAAAAAAATTAAAATCTACTTATATCTCATGCTTTCTTCAACTATCTGGTTCATACTTCCTAAAATCTTCTTGGAAAAATATTAAATACTTGAATGCGGTTAGCTTCAACTTAGGTTCCTTAAAGAAATATCAAAATTTGTATTCCTTACATCAATTCCTACAACTCTATTATTAATTATTATGGAAGTGCAACCTAAATGCCCATCGACAGATGAATGGATAAAGATGTGGTACATATATACAATGGAATATTACTCAGCCATATAAAGGAATGAAATTGGGTCATTTGTAGAGACGTGGATGGATCTAGAGACTGTCATACAGAGTGAAGTAACTCAGAAAGAGAAAAACAAATATTGTATGTTAACACATATATGTGGAACCTAGAAAAATGGTACAGATGAACCGGTTTGCAGGGCAGAAATTGAGACACAGATGTAGAGAACAAACATATGAACACCAAGGGGGAAAAGTGGGTGGGTTGGGGTGTGGGGGGGTGGGATGAAGTGGGAGATTGGAATTGACATGTATACACTAATATGTACAAAATAGATAACTAATAAGATCTTGCTATATAAAAAATAAATATATAAAGTAAAATTTAAAAAAATTGTTATGGAAGAGCCTGACTTCTCTAAATGGTTTTTATTTGTATGTATCATGGACTTTTATTTTTATTTAGTCTGTTGATTTCAAAAAGGGAAATAATGATTTTTTTTGAATTTTTGAATTTTACGTTATTTTTTTATACAGCAAGTTCTTATTAGTCAACAATTTTATACACATCAGTGTATACATGTCAATCCCAATCTCCCAAATCATCACACCACCACCACCACCCTCCTCCACTTCCCCCCTTGGTGTCCATACATTTGTTCTCTACATCTGTGTCTCAATTTCTGCCCTGCAAACCGGTTCATCTGTACCATTTTTCTAGGTTCCACATATATGTGTTAATATACAATATTTGTTTTTCTCTTTCTGAGTTATTTCACTCTGTATGACAGTCTCTAGATCCATCCACGTCTCTACAAATGACCCAATTTCATTCCTTTTTATGACTGAGTAATAACCCATTGTATGTACATACCACATCTTCTTTATCCATTCGTCTGTCGATGGGCATGTAGGTTGCTTCCATGACCTGGCTATTGTAAATAGTGCTGCAATGAACACTGGGGTGCATGTGTCTTTCTGAATTATGGTTTTCTCTTGGTATATGCCCAGTAGTGGGATTGCTGGGTCATATGGTAATTCTATTTTTAGTTTTTTAAGGACCTCCATACTCTTCTCCATAGTGGCTATATCAATTTACATTCTCACCAACAGTGCAATAGTCTTTCCTTTTCTCCACACCCTCTCCAGCATTTGTTTGTACATTTTCTGATGATGCCCATTCTAACTGGTGTGAGGTGATACCTCATTGTAGTTTTGATTTGCATTTCTCTAATAATTAGTGGTGTTGAGCAGACTTTCATGTGCTTCTTGGCCATCTGTATGCCTTCTTTGGAGAAATGTCTGTTTAGGTCTTCTGCCCATTTTTCGATTGGGTTGTTTGTTTTTTTCATATTGAGCTGCATGAGCTGTTTATATATTTTGGAGATGAACCCTTTGTCCGTTGATTCATTTGCAAATATTTTCTCCCATTCTGAGGATTGTCTTTTCATCTTGTTTATGGTTTCCTTTGCTGTGCAAAAGCTTTTAAGTTTCATTAGGTCCCATTTGTTTATTTTTGTTTTTATTTCCATTACTCTAGGAGGTGGATCAAAAAAAATCTTGCTGTGATTTATGTCATAGAGTGTTCTTCCTATGTTTTCCTCTACGAGTTTTATAGTGTCCAGTCTTACATTTAGGTCCCTAGTCCATTTTGAGTTTATTTTTGTGTATGGTGTTAGGGAGTGTTCTATTTTCATTCTTTTACATGTAGCTGTCCAGTTTTCCCAGCACCACTTATTGAAGAGACTGTCTTTCCTCCATTGTATATCCTTGCCTCCTTTGTCATAGATTAGTTGACCATAGGTGCATGGGTTTATCTCTGGGCTTTCTATCTTGTTCCATTGATCTATGTTTCTGTTTTTGTGCCAGTACCATATTGGCTTGATTACTGTACCTTTGTCGTATAGTCTGAAGTCAGGGAGTCTGATTCCTCCAGCTCCATTTTTTTTCCCTCAAGACTGCTTTGGCTATTCAGGGTCTTTTGTGTCTCCATACAAATTTTAAGATTTTTTGTTCTAGTTCTGTGAAAAATGCCATTGGTAATTTGATAGGGATTGCATTGAATCTGTAGATTGCTTTGGGTAGTATAGTCATTTTCACAATATTGATTCTTCCAATCCAAGAACATGGTATATCTCTCCATCTGTTGGTATCATCTTTAATTTCTTTCATCAGTGTCTTATAGTTTTCTGCATACAGGTCTTTTGTCTCCCTAGGTAGGCTTATTCCTAGGTATTTTATTCTTTTTGTTGCAATGGTAAATGGGAATGTTTCCTTAATTTCTCTTTCAGATTTTTCATCATTAGTGTATAGGAATGCAAGAGATTTCTGTGCATTAATTTTGTATCCTGCAACTTTACTTAAGTCATTGATTAGCTCTAGTAGTTTTCTGGTAGAGTCTTTAGGATTCTCTATGGATAGTATCATGTCATCTGCAAACAGTGACAGTTTTACTTCTTCTTTTCCAATTTGTATTCCTTTTATTTCTTTTTCTTCTCTAATTGCCATGGCTAGGACTTCCAAAACTATGTTGAATAATAGTGGTGAGAGTGGACATCCTTGTCTTGTTCCTGATCTTAGAGGAAATGCTTTCAGGTTTTCCACCATTGAGGATGATGTTTGCTGTGGGTTTGTCATATATGGCTTTTATTATGTTGAGGTAGGTTCCCTCTATGCCCACTTTCTGGAGAGTTTTTATCATAAATGGGTGCTAAATTTTGTCAAAAGCGTTTTCTGCATCTATTGAGATGATCATAATGGTTTTTATTCTTCAATTTGTTAATATGGTGTATCACATGGATTGATTTGCATATATTGAAGAACTGTTGCATCACTGGGATAAATCCCACTTGATTGTGGTGTGTGATCCTCTTGATGTGTTGTTGGATTCTGTTTGCTAGTATTTTGTTGATATTCTTAAAGAGACTCAGAAATCATGATTTTCTAAGCTCTCTATAATTACTTTATACATTTAAAGTTTATTTTCTTCTGAGAACGACTGAAAAAAATAAAAACAAACTAAAGCTATCAAAGAGACTCCAGATTCAATCTGTACTTTGATTCTTTAAAAGAGCAAGAAGGGAAATGTTTCTAAGCTCAAGGACTGTGAGTTTGTTAAAAGAAATTGTTTTGTTGGTTGAGCAATTAAAGTAAATACAGACACTTTTAACAAAAAGATGTAAAACTGATAAATATCTGACAAAACAAAAAAGCTAAGCAAAATAAACCTCTGTGTTTATCAAAGCACTGAGTGGAACTGGCTTACTCTTTTAGTTACTGTAGAAGATTGGATATTGACATTTCACAGCAGCGAAGAACAATGAGGAAATTACTGAACTCAGGTTTGACTTGCCCTTGTATTCTAACCTGAGATTCTTTGCCGTGGTTGGGCCAGATAATGCTGATTCACTTTTTGACTCAATACCTCTTATTAGAAATCCAAATATAACTGTGAAATGAATTTCCTTATTTTCAAGGTCATTAGCGGAGTCGGATTGCTTCCTTTCACCTCATAATGTTAACAACAGTCAATAGGAAGTGTGAAAAGTATTCAGTGATTAAAACTGCCAAAAGTTTATTGCTAAGTTTATGATATTCTAAGACTCTTCTTTGTTGATGATGAAATTATTGTAAGGATAACATGGATAATTTAGGAAAAGTTGAAATATGAGTATTTAGAAAAAGAACATGATAAGTGAAAACTTTTTCTGTGATTATAATGGTGAATTTTAAAAATCCACATTGCCTTTTTCACCTTTTTATTTCAGCCGTGATGGCAGTAGGGAAAACCAAGACCCAGGTAACCCAAGACAGTTCCAGTCAAACATAAAGTAGAGTAGGATCAAGAATAGAGACAGCCACAAAGGAAGAGAGATTCTGAAAACAGGAAAAGCAGTGTAGAAATGGAATTCAAGATTTAATTTACAGGTGAACAGGAGGCTTGATCTGTACTTTAGATTCTCTAAAATACTGAATCAACTACTTTAACGGGGGGCGGGGAGGGATGCATTTGTCAGTTACTTTTTAATTACACAAACAACCCATAGTGACAAAAAAACTAGAACATACAGATAAGCATAAATCAGAAAATTAGTATCACCTCTTTCACATTTTGCAGTATAGACTTCTTTTATATAAAATGTATTTGAATATTTTTGCACAAAAGTGAGATAGTACTCTGGATATTGTTTTTTAACTTTCTTTTCCTTGTAATTAAAATACTTCTTTCTCTACTTCTTGCTGAGTCAGTACATGTACTTCTATAACAATATTCCTAATAGCTTTATAGAATTAAATTATGCTTTTACGTTGTCATTTAAATTCAATTATCTATTGTTGTTTCTAATGTTTTGCTACTACAAACAAAGCTGTGATGAAGATTTGTGTACTTGGGGTCTGTACAATCCTATTTTAGGAAAAAATTCTTCCATGTAGAATTGTTAGGTAAAAAGTTCTAATTAATTTTTTTTTACTGCTTTAGATACTGTATTCCAAGTTGTTTTCCAGAAAGGTGGAGGTAATCTACACTCCTGCAAAAACATGTATTGGCAGAATTATCTTCACTCCCATCTCCAAAACCTAAGCACACTGGGCATACAGCATTTTATAAATTTCCAATTTGATATACATGTGATCTTTCAGGGATTTAACCTGCAATGTTTGACTTCTAGTGAATTTGAACATGTGAATATTTTTAAATACACATTCATAACATATTCATTTGTATGCTACCTCCTCCTAAGACTGGTGATTAGCCCAGTCATATTGTTATCATAGTAATAACAGAGGTACAAGAAAGCAAGAAAAACACTCAAGGCTTCTTGAGGTCTAGGCTGAGCATTAGCAAACCATCATGACTGTGTCATTTTATTTGGGAGGGCGTGTCATATGCCTAAATTCAAAGCCTACTCACAGAGGGATGTCATCAAGACATTTCTGGGCAGAAGACACGTACTGGGAAAGAAGAATTAGAGCTAACAATCTCATCTACCTCATTAATTGTACTGGTTATGTGTTTCATGGAGTTCGGTGCTCTTACCACTATCCTTTTGAACAGATCCCGCACATAACTGGGAGGTAGGAAATCCACATATCACCAGGGGCCAGAAGTGGCAGAAGCTATGAAGCAGTTTGGAAGCAGTAGTGCCCACAGTCAGCTGAAATGTCAGGTATGTCTAAGGGCAAATTGAACTTAATTTTTTTTTGAATGTTATTTCTTATTTAGGTTTATAATAGCTTAAATATATTCTTTTTTCAAACATCTTTATTGGAGTATAATTGCTTTACAATGGTGTGTTTCTGCTTTATAACAAAGTGAATCAGCTATACATATACATATATCCCCATATCTCCTCCACAAACCCTATGCTGCCCAAATTAAACATCTCTGTGGGTGGATTTGATTTGGTCCCTAGTTTGAGACCCTGATCAAACTAAATACCTTATTTTACTATACCCTAATATGCCTACAGTGGTGTTTCTTGGCAGACACAACAGTAGAATTCACTTGTTTTTACCCAAAATTCAGTGACTTTTCTTAAGTACTTTATTAAAATGTAGCAAACTTTACTGTATGCCTTTTGCAAATATAGTGAAAATTGAGACGAATACAAGAGTCATCACCTCTTGGATTCCAATATATTTTAACATGTCCTTTGATAAGAATCCAGCACACAATGTAATTTTTTTTAAAAATCACTGAAACTTGTAGTGTCTCCTCTTAGCGACTTGCAAGCAAGTATAAGTAAAACTCCCCATCTGGGATCAGATTAGATTCAAGGGGCAAGTGGTGCTGACTCTCATAGATGCCCGTAGACATTTCATTCTTCTATCAATCTCCCTAGGGCTTATGTGTGAAGAGTTTCCTTTTCTCCTTATTTGTTTGCTGCCATTATTTTTTGGCCCACATTTGTGACTTTCCAGCTGACTCTCATCCCTGGGATATATTGTAGAACAGTTAGGATTTTTCAGTCCAGCCAATTGGATGAAATCTCAGCTTTCATCTACTTAATGCTCTCCTAGGACCTTTCCAAAACAGGAGGGGATCTAAAGCTTATTTTTAACTTTTGCTGGTTCATTAAACACGAGGGAAAGAAAAAGTCAAGATAAAACCAAATATATAAAGCAAAAAATGTATAGAATTATAGGGATAAGTTAAAAAATATTCTGTCAGTTATCCATAGGTCTTGCTGACAAGCTTGATAAAGACATGGGAAACAAGACTATTAACAACCTTGATTTAACTCTTTTTGTTTGTTTATTGTCTTCTTTCTTAACAACTTTATTAAGATACAACTTACATACCATAAAATTCAACTATTTCATCAAGGAAGAAATGATACAAAAATTTAAATACTTGGACATTGTTATACAGTTTGAAATGGCAAAGGTTAGAAATCACCTACCTACCTGTCAATAAGGGACTGGTTGTCTAATTATGGAATATAAAACAAAATGTGATATTAGAAACAGCTCTCTATGTAAGTAGTGTTCTAATTGTAAATCTGGTGGCAGGTTTTTAGGTAGATTTAAAGGTATTAACTTAATTCCTTGGAAAGAAATGGAATCCATAACTATTACTTGATCTGCGTGACCATGCTTTATAGTTAAAATGACTTTTATCTAACTGAAGAGAGATTATACTTTACAGATTTTTCTGGCAAATTTTAAACAGAGATTTCCAAACTAAGAAATAAAAATAATTTTGACAACTGATTTATTTAATACGGAATTGCAATTAAAACATTTTTTGATTACTCAAAGATGAGAGCTAAATAATATCTCTATGTAGAACTGTATAACTAACTGGAATACTTATCTTACTGTATTAGCCATCAAGGTAATGATCATATAAAAGACCTTTCGTGCTTATTGAATAAATCATAAGAACTCATTAGAATTAGGTTATTAGAACACTAAAATCCTGACAGCATGATCCACAGATACAAAAGCACATCAAGTCAGTTGTTTTTAAGAGAGGACTTACATTTTATAACAGTGAAGAGCTTCCTCTGCTTACATGTGGAGATTTTATTGGCATATATAAGCAATCCCAGTACCCCTGGCTTAAAACAGGATTTACATATACAGAGACCTTGTGTCCCATATCTCCCAGTCTCACTTTGGGATCACTGTAGGACTGTGTATGATTTCACAATAATTATGAAAAGTGAGCATAAATATTCAATGCTGCATTCTTTATACATGTATATATATATTTTTTATCTCAGAGAAGGCAGAAATTCCTAAAAAACATTCTTATGTTTAACTAGCTTCTAAATTACTTTGTGTTCCATACTCTTTTGGACTGCAAGCCTACTGACCCAGAAACTATTAGGAAAAGTGTACAGTTATCACTGGGGGGTAAATAATATGCTCGGAGTGTGTCTAATTTGTCAATGGCTGGCTTTCTTTTCTACCTATCAACATGTACAACCATCATGCAAACCAAACAGCTGCTCACTACTTACTTACTTATCGCTTTTGCCCCTTTAAGAGAAAATTGTGATATTTAGCAAAATTTAAGGTATCAATTCAGTTTAGTAGAACATTTATGTAACTGTGGAATATCTGTGTAAGTATCAGTACTGTTTAAGTTTATTTTAAACGAGTAAGACACAGAATAGACTTCTAATACAATAGCTTTATAAATGTAGCAGCAGAAAGAGAGTCTACACCACCACACAATATAATCTTGATTATGCTATATTCAAGCACAGCAGATTCCTTAATCACCTGGCATTTCAGGGAAGCCAGAAGGAACAGGGTAGCTTTTGAAAGCTGACAAAACCATGAGATCCAAAGACTGGACAGTGAAAAACAGACAGCATTTGATTGGTCTGTTCATCAAATAATGATGTATTGATGAAGGTTATCAAAGATAACTACATAGCTGAAAGAAGAGTGCTGTGGTTTGAAACCACTTATTTGAAAAGATTAAGACACCACAATATATATCATTAGGAGACTTACAGCCATTGAACTTCATGGAAATAATCTATAAATGGAAAACTGTGGCTTGCTATGAATATGTTAATGCAAAAAGAATGATAGCACATAAAACCAGAAGCAGGAGAGTCAACACTGCAGCCTGGAAATAGTGACTAAGAATTTATCCAAATTTCTCCATGTGGCAGAGAGTCGAATATTACATCTCAGTGAGTTAATAGGTGTTTTCTATCTTGGGATATGACCATTTCTAGTATTTCATGCATTCCCAGTGGCTATAATGTGTTAACTCAGATATGTATTTCTTTCTTTCTTTCCCTTCCTCCTCCTTTTTTTTTTCATTTTTGCCTTTTTTTTTTCTTTTTGGAAGGTAAATTGATTGATTTCTTAGGCACCACTTTCTCCTTCCCCAAATTTGCACACACAATTAAAATGAAAGAATTTGTTAGTTAGAAGGTGACTGTCTACATAAAATGTGACTATCAATCATAAATTCCTATATGTGTATTATCCATGCTGTGCTAAGATTTTGCATGTTTAAAAAATCTAAGAATTGACCCCTTTATATGAATATACCAGATCCCTACCCCTCCAATATTGCCTAGCCTAAGAATCCATTCAGAAGTCAAATAAGGATTTTTTAAAAAGCATAATATATGCAGTGCCTGATTATATTCTTCAGGATAGATGAATGAAAGAATAAATATGCTATTTTGTAAGCTCCTTGAGGAACAATACCATGTCTAATATCCCTTTAAGAGCAGATTGTGATATTTAGAAAGTTTAAGGTTATCAGTTCAATTAAGTGGATCATCTATGTAACTGGGGAACATTTGTGTAAGTATTAGCACTGTTTAAGGGTTAAAAAACATTCTAGTTCACAGCTGCATTTTACATGCCCAATAGAGTGTCAGACATTAAGTAGACTCATGATAAATATCAATAAATTTATTAATCATTAATTTGTTTCTGACAACAGAAAATGATAATTAATATGTTAAAATTAATTGGGATTATGTTTTAAAATACTAAAGAGATTTAAAAATTTTCCCTTATATACCTCTGCTTATGTCAGAAAAATATAAAGTAAAATATATGTGTGTGAGTGAAAAAAGAGATGGAAAGACAAAGTAAATATTGATGATGTGCTAAATATACATGAGGTTCATGAAATAATATGCATGAAATCTTAAATCAGAACCCATTGGTGATACTCATACTGACCTTAAGTGTCCTCTTTTTGAGACACCCAAGTAAAAAGCCATGGCAGCTCAGCAGGTCATTGGCAAACTACAGCTATGGGCTATGACTAGATGTATCTGCCCGTGAGGTCTGTCTCTGATAGGTCAAGTTTTTGTGTTGGCCCCCAATGCCTACCATCTGTTGGGGTCCCTTGTGAAATCTTAACTCTGGTCCTCATAAGCACACCCATCATTGTGGAAGTTTTATCCAGCAGAGAAAGAGATTGAATACATGAACACTGCATAACCTAGAATTCAGCTAATGTGGCTTAACTGAATTTTTTTTATTATTCCTTGTGGTTCTCATTTTGCATTCCAAATTAAATAAACCATGGGAATCACTCATTTCAATCTGGCCTGTGAGCTTTCCTGTTACACGACTTGAGTATAACCTGCCTAGTCATGTACTCAGAGACTACCACTGCATCAAAGTAGTTTCCCACATGACAGAAGGCCATTCCTACTGCCCAGGGGTATAGAAGGAAGCCATAAGTGGAGTTTGAGGGTTGAGGGGTCAGACATGAAGTCCTCACTTTTCCTTTGTTGGGGGAAACCTCAAACTGGAGGAGGGACTGGTAATGGTATAACTCCCAAAGGCCATAAGTCAAGCTTTGCCAGCAGCCACTTCAAAAATAAATACCAGAATGAATGAGAGGATGTGTGTCTGGCTCATCTGGCTTCCCAGGGTCCACATGGGTCCTAGAGGAAGGTTGGGAAGAATGGTAAACCAGAAGAAAGCTGTGGGGTTAGATACAGGCCAACTGTCCAGGGAACTTCATGGCCTAAGGGTAATGGGAAGATAGCGGTCTCCACTTTATGCCACAAAATGCTCCAGATGCCACACGGGACCAGTCACACCTCTGCAGGTGAGATGCAGGTACCTCACAAGACAAGGCACCAGAGAGAGGAATTACAAAGACCAACCTGTTGCTCTTATCCAGATTTCATGAAGATGCTTAGGCAGTCGGGGAGTTTGAAGGACAGAACACTTAAACAAGAGAGACAAAGTCATTCAAGAGTCTATTAAATCCCCTGGAAATTAAGATCATATTGATTGGGCAAGTTAAACATTTTTATTGTTTGCTTTTGTCCCATCTACCCTATGGTATGGGAGCTGGTAAAGAAACTTATATTGAAAAAACTGAGAGACCACAGTTTCTTTGTACATCTGTGTAGTGTATATGAATGTTTAGCCCCTTTCACGTGGTTTACAAATATAAAACTTGCTCTTTCTGCAATAATATAGAATCGTTAAATTATAAAGACCTAACTAATCATCTAAAGATAAGCATTCAGGCAGTACATACACCTCTATTTATACCCTAAAATCTTTACTTAAACACTTGGAATTACTTGGAATTTACTACTTCACAAGTAAGCCTGCTTGACTTTTGGTTAGCTATATTTCCTAAACAGTACATTTTTATATTGACCCAAAATTTACCTTTCTATAACTTCATTCCTTGCTCCTAGTTCTGCTGTACTCTGGTGCAGAGTAGAATAAATTTGCTTGCTTTCCTATCCATATTTATTCAGCAAATATTTATTGAGCACCTATTTTATAGCACTGCATACTAGGTGCTGGAGGTTGCTAAAAAGACTTAAAAATCATTATCGGTGCTTCTGGTTCAGATGCTGCTACCTCAAAAGGTCACTGTTCTCATCCTTAAAATTAAAACAAGTCAGACAGATTACATAAGCATAGCTTTAAAACACATCAGAGAGAATAAGACCAATGCAAGCCCAAAAGAACTAAATTCTAGAGAGTGATAAGATCTTTATTAAAAAAATCTTGTCTGCCCCTTTTCTTTTATTAGAAAAATATCTTTCCAACTTTATTGAGATATATTTGATATATAACATTATATAACTTTAAGATGTTCAATGTGCTGATTTGATACACATATATTGCACTATGATTATCACTGTAGTGTAAGCTAATGACTCCATCAAATAATAACCATTTCTTTTTTGTGGTGAGAATATTTAAGCAACTTTCAACATCTTAGCTACTTTCAAACATATGATGTAGATTTGCTATCTATAATGGCAATGCTGTGCAGCAGATCTTTAGAACTTATTCATCTTCTAACTGGAAGTGTGTACTCTGACTCACATCTCCCCATTTCCCCCACCCCCCAGTCCCTGGTAACCACCATTCTAACTCTCTGCTTCTACAAGTTTGGCTTTTTTAGATTCCACATATAAGTGCTATCATGTAATATTTCACTTTCTTTGTCTGACTTTCACTTAGCATAATGACCTTATACATAGAAAATCCTAAAGACTCCACCAAAAACTCTTAAAACTAATAAAGTAATTCAGTAAAATTGCAGGATAGAAAAATCAACATATAGAAATCAGCTGTGTTTCTCTATTTGAATAACAAAATATCTGAAAAGGAAATAAAGAAAACAGGCCATTCACATTAGCATCAAGAACAACAAAGTGCTCAAGAATACATCTAACCAAGTAGGTAAAGGTTAGATTCTATGTCATCCCTATCAAAATTCTAGTGGCATTTTTAACAAAAATAGAAAAGAAAATCTTAAAATTTGTGTGAAATCACAAAAGACCCCAAATAGTTAAAGCAATTTTGAGAAAGAAGCAAAAAGCTGGAAACATTATACTTTTTGATTACAAAGCTCTAGCAATCAAAACAGTATGGTACTGACATAAAAACAGACATATAGACCAATGGAACAGAATTGAGAGCCCAGAAATAAATCCCCACGTATACAGTCAACTAATATTTGACAAAGGAACCAAGAATACTCAATAGTGAAAGGATAGTCTCTTCAATAAACGGTGTTAGAAAACTGAATAACCACATGAAGAAAAATGAAATTGGACCCCTATCTTATACCACTCACAAAAATTAACTTGAAATGGATTACAGACTTAAGTGTAAGATCTGAAACTACAAAACTCCTAGAAGAAACAGAGAAAATGTTCAGCTGCTCTTACTGCAGACTGAAACAGAGTGGAGATAAAGAATGTGCCATAGATGGGATTAAGAAGAAAAGGGTATGACACATCAATCTTTTTGTGGTCATGTGTGAGCTGACATGGTAAATTCGAACCCAGATGAGTCCTAGACACTCCCAGTGCTGGAATCAGTAGATCATAAAGAGGATCAGGGAAAGAGAGCTGAAAGAAAGCCTTTGAGGTACATAGAACTTTCAGCTAAGGAGGTTGCTGAGACATACACACTCCCTGGCAATACCAGCTTCACAGATTATAGGGTGACCACAGCTGAACTCAGAAAGCCAAGGATGTCTCAGAAGAGCCAAAGGAGACTACTCTTAACACAGCAGGTGGAGGTAGAGAGCAAAGAAAACTCTTCAGTTGTCCAAAATGGTGGTAGCAGGTTGCAAAGCAGGAAGGGATACCCCACAGTTGAGGAAGAAAAGGACTCATCTTTGGAACAACACAGGCAGCTCTCCATAATTTCAGTGAGGCCTAAACCCTAAGCCAAGCCTACTCTTAAAACATTTGAATCCAGTGTTGAACCAAATTAAACTGTCATTTTAATAAAGCCCAGACCTCAACAAAGTGTATTGACTTAGTTTCTACTCTAGCAAACTGACAGAGAAGTGGTGTGTTTTTTCTGGAGATAGATATTATTTACCATATCTTTATAAAAACATTCAGCAAACAAGTAAAATCAAAAACAAATAAGAAAGAAATAAAACGAGCTCTGCGTGTGTGTGTGGCAGGCGTGTGGGGTGTATGAGTGTGTATCTGCCTCCCTGTTTGTCTCTGTCTCTGTCTTTCCCTGTCTCATTCTCCCAATCTGCCAAATACCCCACTGGTAATTACAGTGGTGATGATGAAGTTGTAATGAGTCACAATTGAGCGTATAACTTTGAATAGACAGACTACCTCATTTTGTGTAACAACAATCTCTACTTTTAAAAGAATGTACTTAAAGGGCTATAGGAAACCTAATGTCTTGTTTTGGATGTAATTGATGAGAGGACCAGTCAAATGTTACAGTGTTTGAAAGAGAATCCAGTGGACCACAATTATAAAGATCCAACAGGAATGCTGAAATGAACTTACAAATAGATATAAAGGTTTTTCTGTAAGGAGGAGGGAAATCAATTGTCCCTGCTCTGGACAGAATTCATTTGCAAATGGAAAGTAATTATTTGCATTGCTAAGAGTTATCTGCAGCTTAGAGAGCTGGAAAACAGTTCAAACACAGTGAAAGGTGCAAACCCCTCAACACATAGTTTTCTGTTGAAGATACCCAGTAATCATTTTGATCCATTTCAGAGTTCCTCACATTTTTTTCTGATACTCTCAAAGATCAATCATCTCCTTAACTTCTCCATATTGGTTATATAAGATGAAAATAGACACCTGTGGAGACAAGAACAGGGAAAACATACAAAGAGGGAAGATGAAACCTGATGAGACCATCAGTGTTGGTGGAATGAGTGAAGGGAGTGGGCAAAAGAAGCCTTATAAGTTCCAATCAGTATATTCCTCTTTCCCAATCCATATATCCATCTTTCTCTCTCCGTACCAGTAGCTCAGTATAGCTCTCACAAAACAAAGATAAGTGAATAGGGAAAATTCGTAGAGACTAAAAAAGGCTATAATTCTGCTTTTCCAAAATGCAGTTCAGGAAATGGCATCGAGACAGGAAAAAAAAAAAGACTAATTAGGTAATTAAACAACATGGCAAATAATTTTGAAGCATAAAAACAGTAGGATATCTCACCAATCACAGAATGCCAACACGTGCCTAATGCAGTTTTCCAGACTGACAATGAAACAGAGATTTTTTTTGGCGGCAATTCTTCACGTCAAGACAGCGCAATGACACTGGAGGAAAAAGAACCCTGACATATTTCTCAAGCCCCTTTCTTCCTCTCCCTACATTCCCAGACTAAGCAATTCCTAGGTATTTTTCTTTTTTTTTTCTGTAGCCTGATTAATCGGAATGAGGGAAGAGGAGGGACATAATACGCACAAGTATTAATAAATATCCTAGATGTCAACACCAGGCCACTTACATATCTGGTAATAACGTGACGAAATTACCTAAGTGGAACTTTTAATCCCTAAGGTTTTGAATTTTCCACATTCTCTCTCACGAGGTCAGACACTGAAATGTACACTATTCTGAAAATTAGAAGACTGTTTTCTAATCCAGACTGTGCCACAAAGCCACATGGCATGGCTGACCCTCAGTTTCTTATTCTTTAAAATAAGCCAGTTGGATTTTATTATTTATAAAGTCTCTTCCATCTTTGAGATCTAGTTATAGAAGGAGATTCTATTTCACATTGTCCTGAGAATGTCACCAAAGTTTTTTTTAAGCGAATATATCAAGGATAAGTCTAAGGAAAATAAATTATAAGCAAGATGAAGAAATAGCTCATTTGAGAATTCTAGAAATAAATAGAAGTTGCTTTTTCTAATTGAATGCATCTAAATTCATGGAATATTGTATTTGTGTGTATGTATGTTTGTATTGTGTGTTTATGAGGTGGATTTTATTTGATCCATTTAGCCTCTTTGTATGATATAGTTTCAATGAATGTATGTTTCAATTTTATGTATTACAAACATAAAATTATATCATTAGTATTGAGATGGCAGAAATCTCCAGTGCCATAATCAGTGAGGGCATATTTAAAACAAAGCAGTAAATGCTGCCATCAGTACAATAAAGGCAGTATCAAATGAGTTTGAAGACTGTAAGATTAACATAATTTGCATAAAATGTGAACGTGTGAATTATTCCTATATAGATACCATACTCAGCAGCCAAAAACAAAATGTATTTATTACCAAAATATATCTTCTCATAATCTGCAGCACTCTATATTAACAGAAGGGCTAGATTAGACTAAACTAGCCAGAAATACAAGGGACTTTAATATTAGTTCTCAATGAAAAACTTCTCAAATGTCCTTTATTAACCACAGAATGAACACTGTAAATTAAAAGGGTAGACGTATTTTCTGATAATCCTCTTCTATCACTAAATTGTTTTATGCTGCTTTTTAAAACTTTTTTATTTTGAAATGATTATAGACTCACAGGAGTTGCAAAAATTTCACAGAGAAGCCCCTCGTGCCCATCACCCAGCTTCCCCCAATGATGACATAGAAAACTAAAATGCATAATCAACTCAGGGAATTGATTGGCACAGCAAAATTAACTGGTCTCCAGCAGTTACTCAGATTTTACCAGTGTTTGCATGCCCTCAAATTTTGTGTATCTTTTTGCATTAATTTTTACTTTCAGACATGGTCCACCAACTTTTCCTTTTACTCCGTGCTAATCTGAAATCCTAATGGTTAAAAATTTATTTTCATTTCCACACCGTGAATAATCAGTGTGCTTTATGGACTTAAAATGAATATCTAGGCATAGAGTCAGCTATCTGGGAAGGAATGGCTAATATTTAGCCTCCCAAAGTAGATTCCTGAGATATTATAACTATCTGCGCTATATCTGGTGAGGGACTCAAGCGTTAAATTAAATCCCATTTCACATTAGAGACCATTAAGATATTCATTGATTTAGGGGATGTTTATTGAACAGCTTATTCTGAGCAAACACCACAATAGACAATATAAGGCATGAAAATATGCATAAAAGCGGTTCCCCAGCCATCCAGAAACTTGTATTATGTGGCAGAGAAACATGATTGTGGAGAACAAAAACCCACAATGAGCTAAATTGCAACTAGCATAGTAGATAAACGTTTGGGCTCTGGAATCAGATCTCTTGGATTAAAATCTTAGTTTTTTAAAAGGTCCTAGGCAAGTTACGTAACCTTGCTGAGCCTCAGTAAAAATGGGAGAAATAGTAGTGCATATTTTATGGTAGGCTTGGTGCCCTAATGAGTAAATCTCAACTGTCAGTGGCTTAACCAATTAAAACAGTATATCTTGTTCCCTGTACAGTCTAATGAATATCCCCAGTTGGATGGCTCTTCTGCAAATGGGCTCCTTTTATTTTGTGGTGTTATCGGTGTTATCTTCTTTAGTATGTAGATCCCAAAGATGCCACCCTGTGTATTTGCATGTGTGCACGTGCACGTGTGTATGTTGAGGAAACGGGAGGGAGCATCACCATTTCAGCCAGCCAGAAATAGAAAAGAGCATGGAGGACTGTGCATGGAAGGTGTACACGGTCCTAGATTGGAAATAGAAAATTTCACAGCTGTTCACATTACATTGGTCTAAAAGTCAGTCATAAAGCCATAAGTAACTACAAGATAGAGTACAAAATGTAGTCAGAAAATAAGAAATCAGGCTTTGGTGAATTATCTAGTAGCTCTGCCAGAATTCTGTACCTCAAGTGTTCTTGCGACATTTAACATAGATTAAAACTTGTAAAATCCTTGGAATTTTGCCTTGCAATGCAATAATTATGAACCAGTTTTTGCATTGTTTAATACTACTTTTTCATCATCTCTAGTGTTAACGTTCACAATCAATTCTAAAACATGAGGCTTCTACAAACAAGCTGGCCAATCAGTTACTACTCAGGAGAACAAGAAGCCTGCATCCTTGGAAATGCAATTAGCAAGGTATTCATTCAGTGGCTTAGCTCTTAGTGTTTTAGGGAGAGCTATACACCCAGATCAGTTCAAAGAAGATACCACATACTTAAATATTTATATGAAAAAATAGCCAGAGTAATGTGAACCTTTCAACTCAACAGAATGGAGTCTCCATTGCTCTTGTTATCTCTGCTCTCAGATCCTAAATTATTTCCCTTAATTGATAGCACGTAAATTAGATATGTCATTCATTGGCATTTCATCAGAACTGCTTTGTGATTTGGGGGATATCTGTACTGCCTCTTCAATGTTTTATTAATTCTTATAAAGTTATTTGAGGCTTTGTTTTTCTGTCATATCTCTATCTTGAGTCTAGCATTTTGAAGGCAGCAATTATCTAGTTTTTCACATCTATGAGAAGAGACACTAGGTTTTGGCAGGTGCCTAGTATCTCTGGGAAAATTTTGAGGGCAGGATTTTATTTTATTTTATTTTATTTTTATTCTATTCTATTCTATTTTATATCTAACACATTGCATTAAATGTTGCAGGTGCCTTCTAAGTGCTTGCTTATTTGATTCTTTGTAGCCCTGCTGCATCATGGTCAAGGACAGACTTCTAGTCTGACTACCATATGGTAGCCTGTGGAACACTGGGCAAGTTACCTACATTTTCTAAGCCTCAATGTCTTCTGCTATGAGTGGAGGAAATAGTGGTACCTACCTGTGAATTTGAGGGTAAGTATAAAGTAAGATAAAAACTGAGCAGGTGATAACTGCTCTTAATATTACTTCTTCTTCTTCTTCTTCTCTCCTTCTTCTTCTTCTTCTTCTTCTTCTTATTATTATTATTATTATTATTATTATTATTATTATTATTATTTTAGTAGTAGTAGTAGTAAATGGCTGAGGGTTCTTGGAAAAAGTAGAATGATGAATAAAAATAGACAGGAGGAAAAGAGTTGACATTGGAATTAAATAACTCAAGAATACCTGAATCACCAGAGCTGATAAAGTAAGTCCAGCAGCAGATAAGGTAAACCATCACTTTTTATCTTTCCAGAATCCTTTCACTTCCAAGATGCTAGATCACTGTTAAAGCACATTGGAAAACTGTTAGTGGGCAGGCTAACAACTAGATTTTAGAAGAGTTAGGATGATTAATTACCCTTCCCCTAGAGAGAGATACAGAGCACAAAGGGAAGAAGCACTTCTTTCCTTAACCTGGTTTTAAATAAGCCCATGGAAAAAAACAGGCAACGTCTCTATTTGTGTTATTTTTTTGGTAGAGGTGATAATTATTTATCAGTATTATCTCAGGATGTGAAATAGATCTTATATTAGTAACCTGACTGAATCACACAGTCCTCTGACATCCTGACTTGTTCTTGTTGACAACCTGCAGGATGAGTGGCCATTAGGAGTCTGAGTATTACTGAATTAGTAAAAAGCATTAAAACCAGCATAAGAGTCCTTAGCCCACTTGGGAAAGCTGAAAAGATGAGCAAAGTTTTCACTCTAAGCTTCAAGACTCCTTAAACTTCAACATTAAAGGCAGCCCTGAAAGGAATAATGCTTTCCTCAAAGGAAGCCACCCTTTGAATAAAACATGATGTACTCCTCCTGTTTCCCTCAAACTGTTTTCCCCCATTGCATAATTTTTGACCTTGTAAAATTCGGCAAAAGCATCGCGAGCAAGGCTATAGCTTGCTCTAGAGTAGAAGTAAAGAAGAGATGTGAAAGCTAGTCGTGGTCTGTTTGACAGGGCAGGTCTAGGATGAGGGGCTCTTCCTTTTCATAACTTCTTAGGCATCTTCTGAGGCTCACTTGTCACACTGACTTGAAAATCCACAAAGAAGCCTTTTTTTGACGAATTTATGTTAAAAAAAATTAAGACACAATTATGTTGAATAAAGATAAAGAAGAAAAACATGAGAATATTGTTGCTTCCTTATGTATTTGGACCTTCCTGAATGTCATGCTTCTCTTGAAATACCAAAGCCTAGTTTCTACCTCATTCCCACAGCCCAGGTATAGGAGACACAGGTTCTCTATAAGCTTCCCTTAGGAATCCAAAGGCATACTTTTGTGTTATAATCGCATGTAGAGCATGAGAGGAGACGAGCAATATTCGCCTCTGTTGGCCTCATGAACAGAGAAAGGGAACTGGCTCCTACTGAGGCTAATCACGCAGGTTTAAAGGGTTTGGCTCAGGCGATGCCAAGGTGAAGGAGGGACAGGCCAGTGAAATGTTGGTCATTTTCCATTGTCTTCAGGGGAATGGACCCGGTGCCAATCTCTGCGAAGCCTGGAAGACCCTGAGACAGATCTGCCCTGAAATCCAGCCAAAAAGAAAGCAAGATATGGTATTTATCCCTTTCTGAATCTGTTTTATATCTGTGTTTCAGCCATCCAGGCACAGGTATCGTACGTCTGGCTAATAATGCCCCCATTTGTATATCACCTGTATCTGTCCCTGTTTCTCCAGCTCTCATCCAAATAGCCTCAGGGCATTCCCAAAGCACCAGGTCCTGCTAAGACATAAATAATTAATATCTCTTCACAGATTTCCATTTTAATTGATTTTCTTTACTGAAAAAATGCCCAAGTAGTGGTAAACAAAATGGGGAAGTTAAAGGACATCACATGGGGTGGCTCTGGGGATGCTGCTGAACAAAGGACCCTTCTCAGTAATACCAATACTTCTGTACCTTTTTCATCCCAGCAAGCAGATAATGAAAACCCACATATTCACTAAGAGAAAAAAAGAAAAAAGAAAAGAAACAAGTTCTTATCTCTTCCTAAAGTGGAATTTTCCCTACAGGAAATGTCTGATCGTCTGATCTCATGGATGACATTTAAATAGGTGACACTTTGAGAATCCAAGGACAGCAACTGTCATCAAGTCCAAACCCTACAAATTACAGAGAAGAAAACTGAGACCCTAGGAGGCAAGACCCAAAGTCAAGGGCAGTGAAAGAACTATAAATAAGCCCCAGATCACCAGACTCACAGATGAGCGTTCTTCCCATCATACCATGCTTCTGTACAGGCTGGATTTCATTCTGTAAGAGGCAGAGGATCACAGGGCTCAGGAACTCGGGTTTTTCAGTTGGAAAAACCAAGGTGTGAAATCCAGGTCAGCCATTGTGCAAGCTGCTTCATCTTGAAAGCCTTGCTTCCTTAAAAGAAGTTCAGAGACCAGCAATACTACTGGCATCACCTGAGCGCTTGTTAGAGCTCTAGGATTCAGGCGCTCACCACAAACCAACCTACTGGGAAACCTCATTTTCGCCAGACCCCCAGGAGATTGGCATGCACAGCAAAGTTTGAAAAATATGACTTAAAATCAGCCATTCTTATTTCTGGATTCTCATTAGAATCACCTGGGAACTTTTTTTTTTTTTAATACTGATTCCTGGGCTTCACTCCAGAGGTTCTCAGTGATGATGCTTGGGCATCAGCTAGAACTCATTTTACAGGGTTATCCGGTGAATTCAATTATATAACTAGTAATGGAGGCATCCATGTGCACTAGCTACCAGCCCTTCCCACCCATAGGTTCTGTTAAAGATTACAAGGGATAATGTTTATAAAGCACTTGGTATATACCCAGCATAAACTATGTGCTCAAAAAGTGTTATTTCTTTTTTCTTTTTCTCCTCCTCTTCCTCTTCTTTTCTTTCTTCTTCTTTATAGCATCATGTATAAGTTAAAGCAAGCATTCCATCTTGGAAATGGCAAAAATTTTGCTACTTGTTTACTCAGTCATTTTTTTGAATAAATAAAATTTAATGAGTTCATGGGATATTCCTGGTGCTGTTCTATGCACTGGCCAAACAACCAAAAACCCTCATACACCATAAGCTCTATGAAAACAGAAACTTTGTTACTTTGTTTCTGTTTCCACTACACACCCAGCCCTGTGTTGCTGAGTCCAATGCCTGCTTTATTACAGGAAGCAGAACAAATAAATGTTGAAATACATATCCCAGAAAAGCCGTAAGTACTGCAGTCAACTATCTGGGGAGGGGGACAAAATCTTTTTCTTTGAATATCTACAATAAAGGAAGGGTTAAATGATTTCTTCTTAGTTCAATTTTTTAAATGTTGAAAATCTATTATGTTCCCCTTGAAATCAATGATAGATGACATTGTCAAATTATCATCTTCCCCCCACCAAAAAAATAGTATTCAGAGTATTTAAGTAAGAAATCATAACTGGAGTCCAAGCAGTCTCTGGTCGGACACACTATTGATTGAACTGTCCCCCAACTCTACCCTGTGGATGAGAAGAACAGAACAGTAAAGATACAGGAAGGACTGCTTCAGGGACATTACAATCAAGGATTTATATTTTAATATCTCCACACTTCTGTCTCATCAGAAGATTATTATTCATTCTTTCTAACTGCTCCATTTCTGGATCTGCTCGTAAATACACATCACAGGAACATTTTCCAAAGCTCTGTCACAGGATTATCACTATTTTTTGTGCTTTTACGTGTAAAAGCCCCCAAAGGAATTGTCAGCAACTCAAAATAATGATTATGTAAATGAAAAAAAAAAAATCCTGCTTTTAAACCAAAGAAAGGCAAAGCTATTTAGAGCAAGAACCTCCGCCGCGCACCAGGCAGGGCTTAGCGGCCCTCCTCCTCCCTCCCCGCTCCTGTCTCTTCTAAAATCCAGGGGACATTCTCTCCAGAGCACACCCACTGCACCCTTTAGTAGATTAAGGGCCAACTGCCCAACAGTACATTCACCCTTTATCATAAAATTCAAACTCTTCTCCATTTTCTGGCACTTGTGTCAGGCCACTGAACGTTTGTTTCATCTTTTGTGGCTGAATACACATTTTGGTTGGAAGACAAAAAAGCCCTCCAGACAGTACAATAAACACACACACACACACACACAGAGGCAGAAAAAAAATTTTCTATCTCCATTGAGCTTAACAATCAGCAGGGCCCAAATTACCTCTTATTAACATTTATTTTACAAAAGAGGCAGGGTATAATTTGGTGATAGATTCAGATTTGGAGAGGAGCTATAATCAGCCTCCTGAAGGGCTCTGCCTGAAGTACACGGTTGCTATTTTTTGTAATTATATTTCTCTGCCCTCCCCCCTCCCCCTCCCCAGTCTGGAGAGTCTTTCACTCCCATCTCTGGTGCTTGGATTTCTCCCTCCCCCACAATCCTCTCCTTTCTCTCCTCACCAGCCCCCCTTCTCTCTCCCTTTCTCTCTTTAGGCCTTTTTGAATAATGCAGGCTCTTTCAATAGCCCAGGCAGGCTTGAAGATTAGGAAGCCTGTTTGTGGAGATGGGGGCTGGCTGAATGGGAGCAAGAGGCCCCACTCCCCTGGCAAACAAGGCCCTGGGAACCTGTCCAACTGTGGAGAGCATGTGCTGGGGGGGGCTGAATAGGCAAGCAGCAGGCTGGCCCATATGTCAGCCTGTGCCACAAAGACGCCCCTGCATATCTAGCATGACAAACAGGATTACCGAAGACAATTAATCTGGCACGCTTTATCAAAATCAAGCACTGACCCCCGACCTCTCCCCTCGGTCTGCGGCAGATGCCACGCTCCAATTCAATAGACCCTGAGTGTTCCCTTTTTCACTTCTGAAAAGAATCCAAGGCCTGAATAAGCCTGGCATGGACTAATTGCAACCACTGTGTGATGGTGACAGTCCTAATCAAAGAGGACGAGTCTACCTTTTCTCCCACTTTTAATGGAGAGGCTGGTCAGAGCTCCCTGTCTTCGGCGGAAAGAAAAAGAAACGTATCAATTTTACTTTTCTTCTTTTCCTCTGCTGCCTGCAGCTCACTGGGGGTGGGAGAAAGGGACAGAGAAGCAGGTAGCTTCTCTTCTGTTGCTTATTGCCTGATGTTTGGGAGTTCATTCTAGTGGGAGAAGGCCCGCCAGTGGCTGAAGATCAGAATGGTCTTCGTGAATTTGTTCATCCTTCCCTGGTACTTTATGGCAAAGATACTAATACAGCAGAAGAGTCACGGGGCCTCCAGAATCACAAAATCTCAAATCTTGACTCCATCTAGTCCATTCTGTAATTTAATCCAATTTATCTAAATTTCCACATCTGCACTCTTTCTTGACCCTGATAAGAGAAACCCCGAATTTGTTTCTGTTAAAGGATATTCACAAAACTGCTTAGATCAGTTTATAAACGAGAGCCCTTTGTAGAAAGAAAATATTTGTTATTCTACTTGAAGCTTTTAAGGTTTGAGAGACCAATTAAAGAAAGGAAGCCTTTGGCCATATCTTCTCCTACTGGTAACGGGCTGTGGGAGAATATGGAGGTCAATTAAGCATAGATGACATTTAAACATTTTTCTGTTCCCCACAGTTCTTCACCCAGAAATCAGCGCAAATCCTCTTAAGTATGCAGAAGCAGGAAACAGGTTAACTCATGTGAGTTGGTTTGACCTTGGTGACCTGTTGGTTAGACACCTGAATACTTTCTCAGCTTTGATTCCACAAGTTTTTCTCTAGTAATAAATGAGAAACTACTGCACGATGTAATGCAGCTTTTCTTAAAGCAGCATGCTCAGACTACTTGTGTCATGATCACCTAGAAAATCCATTAAAAACACAGATTGTTTGACTTCACGGTGAGACAGGAGGGAAGGGGGCAGGGCACAACCTTTAAAAGAATGACACAGGGCTTCCCTGGTGGCGCAGTGGTTGAGAGTCCGCCTGCCGATGCAGGGGACACGGGTTCGTGCCCCGGTCTGGGAAGATCCCACATGCCGCGGAGCGGCTGGGCCCGTGAGCCATGGCCACTGAGCCTGCGCATCCGGAGCCTGTGCTCCGCAACGGGAGAGGCCACAACAGTGAGAGGCCCACGTACCGCAAAAAAAAAAAAAAAAAAAAGAATGACACAGCCATTAAGCATACAACAAAAATGGGTTAGAACCAGTTAGGTCCAAGATGTCAGAAAATTTGACTTCCAGTAGATCTTGAGCCTCATTATACACTCATTGTAATACATTAGCTAAATGACACACCCACCAGAGCCATGAAAGTTTCAAGGCTGACTATAAAGGGCCAAAAAGTGGGCGTTGGCTTAATTCCTGGAAATCCCCACCCCTTCCCCTACATAGTTCCTCCCGCTCATTAGCATATGAAATTACCCAGCCCATAAATCTAAACTCCCCCACCCCCACAGCTGGGGGTGGGGTGGCGCTGGGCCGCCTCCGTCCTACGGGTTGTGTATCTCTCTAAATAAACTCGCTTTCACCGTTGGGTGCTCTTGAATTCCTTCCTGAGTGAAGCCAAGGACTTTCACTTGGTGACCCAGGGACTCACCCAACACCTGGGGTGTGACGGTTCTCTCGCTCCTCCTGCTGCAACACTGGGACCTAATGCCTCTGAGACTCTCAGCTTGAGCCCATGTCTGCCTTGTCACCATATTCCCTAGATGATTTTTGTGCACACAAACGTGAAGTAAAAATCAGAATAGAGGCTGGGACCCACCTTCCTCCGAGGAAATAGCCCACATCCAGCTCAGCAAAACTGGGTAAGGACCTTTTCCCCAAAGTATCCACTTAAACGGCAGGAGCTTGATTTAGTTTCTTCTCGTAGTGACTCAGCACATTGTAGCCAATCAGCCACGGCCTAAGTAACCCGCTGACCCTAACCAATGAGAATTAAGCTCTTTGAATGCCCTCTTTTAGGCTTGTAAACTTTACTGTTACCTTTCTGAGATGAGCTCCTTACCACTCTGTTTTGAAGGCGTCTGTTCGCAAGTACGTTGATTCTTACTCTATAAAATATTCATATCAGATAAGATCTCTGAATTTTCAGTTGGCGCTAATATCTGAGAATTGATGTCAGCGAAAAAGATAAGGTCAGCTAGTCTCTTGGTTCCAGGTATATTTGAAGCTAAACTAGCTCTGTCATCATGGCTGAGTCATTCTCTGTGCTTCAATTTCTTCATCCATAATGAGGGTATTGGATCAAGATTTCCCCTGCCCAATCTAGCTTTGAAACACGTTGTTTCTCTTAATCTGATTTTCTATGAGTTCCTTCCTTCCTGCCTTTGGATCTGCCTGTCTTCCTAGCTCCCTTTCAGTCATATAATTTAGATGCTGTGCAAGATCGGTAAGAAGGTACTAGGGCTACAGGCTGTATGATTTCGAGCACAGTTGCTGTGTGATTTTCTTTCTGGGCTAGTCAGTAAAATTGAGTGGAAATGATTAAAGCTTAACTATCAAGAGAACACAGATTGTTGTTAAACAATATTTGAATAAAATCAGAGCACCAGGAAGTAGTGCTTGTATTCACTCAACGTGAAGAAATTGAAGATGAAAAACATTTTTCTAAAAGGTATGGGAGTCCAGATATAAAAGTGGGTGGGGAAATTGTATTCGCCTGAATTGCTGTCACCTTAGGTCCATCTGAGTTTTCCTAAGTCCTTGCCCAGTATAGGTGCCTGACTCTTGGGCATTAAGCCTTGAAAAGTACTGGGGCTCTGCCCTCAAGGAATTTCTCTGCTGATGTCATTTCAACAGAGGCTGGTGGGAGATTACTATCTGTATGCATGTTCACTGTAGGATTACATAGCACCCTTGCACTGATGTTCATTTTTCTTGAGCACAGAATTCTCCCCTAAAAATATGAAAATCTGTTTTACTGCATTTATATTGGAAAATATTTGCAAGTAAGTTATTAATTAGTTTAGGGACTTGCAGGGTCGAAGATCAGTAAGATTGTCTCCAACTAATGTTAAGCATCTAGTATATGTAAGACCCCTAACATATAGAAAAGCATTTCTAGAAAAATGATGCATAAGTGAGGTAAAAGAAGTAAGAACATTAAAAAAATTATTTATTTTAGAAGGAAAAATTGGGAGAGTAAGTGATTTTTTTTTTCTATAAGGCTTCAGAAAGAAATAATATATATCTTTGTTTTTTGTCTTGTGACAAGAAGCATAAAACTAGAAAGAAAGATAGATACATCAATAGATAGATAATTTCATACTGAAGAGAAGATTTGAGTGTAACTATAGATGTATTAAGCACAGGGTTCTTAGTCAATAAAAATTTGGTCAGTAAGCACTTAACTAGACAGTTCTGGCCTGCAGAAAATAGTTCTAAAACTATTTTCCGTTCCTGACTTTCCAGCTTTACTAAACAATTCTGGTATTTGGATGATATAAAGAGACCCAAATCACCCAGACCTAAGTGTATACACATGGATGGAGGTGGTCATGTGCTAGTTATTAAAATGATCCTGGGCAAAGCTAATTTTGCTGGACTGAGTGACTGAGATAAAACGAAGTCCCGCCCTCACTTTGTGGGGAGAAGTTAGGGATGGGATTTCAGGCTGGCAGAGCTCCAGATGGAAGGAATCACTGTATGGTGTCCGTGATTGCTACAGGCTTCTTGTCCTGGAGTAAACAATAGCTTAATGCTGATAAAGCAAGAGGAGATTGTCCTTGATAAGCCAGCTGCTCGAGGCTCAGCTTACTGGGGTCAGGCGCACAGTATCTCTTTCATACAACCTCTCAGTTTGGAGACAAATTCAGATGCTGGCGCTATTCCCTCGTTTACAAATCTAGGATCCTGTCCATGCTGTGTTTCATTTCTCGTGAGTGTTTCAGCAGAAAATGCACCTGAGTATAAACCTAAAGCCCTTGCAACATCTGGAAAACCTTGGAGTAACCCACTACCACTTGAGAGATGGAAAATATCCCTACCCGCACCCCCTTTATCTTCCCTCTTTAGAATCTTTAAAGGGCAAACCCCACACCCCTACCCCATGAATGTGGAGATAAACTGCTGCTTAGATAATTCACTGTCAAAAATACTGAGCACACTTTAGTGGGATGGCAGTCGTAATGGTCTTTTCAAGTGCTGCAGCACGAAAGCTGAGCCTATCAAGACTTTTTTGGCAGGCTTTTCGTTTAACTTGTCATGTTATATATTGCAGAAGTGCAATTCGGGATCAGTATAAATCAGCTTAGAGGACTCAGGGAAGCTGTGGGAAAGAGTTGCATCAGCAACACTTGGGCTAAACAGGAGGTGGCAGCATTTTAACATCATCAGGCACATGCACGTCCAGCACACACACACTTGCCTTGATCGTTGGGTTCTTCTCTACATTCCTGATAGGTAGTTTACAGCCTCATGCTTATTGCATCAAGGAAGCAGAACAAAGTGAGGTTTGTTTGGAGTGATTGCACTGGACACTTAGAGGCTCAATTGGCAAAACATACAGCAAATAGGAAACCATGGCACTGGGCTGAAAACATGTATACTAGTGTCAGAAAGTTGCCTATTTTTCATTCTTAGTGAAAACCCCAGTGTTAAAGGTAAATAATACATCAAATTAAGCCTAGAAAGGGATAGACAGTTTCCATTTTCTCTGTTTCCAAGAGAACTTTATGGAACTAACTTATAACAATGGGAAAACCCTGAGAATAAGAAAATTGTGGTCCAGTATGGATTCCACTGTGAATCCTTAGGTTATAAGGAAAGCCAAAGAGCTTATGTTTAATGTTTGACTCCCTAGGTTAACTCCTAGCTCCACTACTAGCTAGCTTATGACCTAGGGCAAATCTCCAAGCCTAAGTTTCTTCATTTTTAAACTGGGGTAATAAATGCACCTCTGTGATAGGTTGTGATGATTCGTGAGATCATATATGTAATCCCAGTGCGTGGTTCATATCAGGTGTTCAATAAATGTTATCTTTATGATTATTACTATTATTATTTTTACATTATTATTCTCAAAAATGTTGCATACATTATCTCATTTTATTCTTACAGTGATTCTGAGAAGTAGGTGGGAAAGGAATTCTTATCTCCACTTTACAGTTAGGGTTAGTGAGGGTAGGTTAAGTGACATGCCCCATTGTAAGCCCTCTTCTTCCTCTAGTACTCAGTTTTCTCATCAGTTAAATGAAGAAACTGGGCTAGAGAAGCAGAATTTAAAGTTCTTTCCAGTTTTAACATTCACAACTCCTTCTTTTAGGTAACCTTACAGCACAGTAAGGAGAGAGCCAGAAAAGAAATTAATTGCATTTTAATCTCAATCATAATTTGCTACGAATAAAGACAATGTCGGTTTGTTATGCGCACACAGAGCTCTTCTGCCTTATGGGTAGTAAAAGAAATGTTGGAATACAGGGCTCCTGTGAAACCCAAAGGATGACAAAAATCAGCTCAAAGGATGAGCCCTTCACAAGAGAAACCCTGCTTAATTTTATACAAAGCCAAGCAGTTGACTGTATTTTCTAGTCAACCATATCCCCCATCCATTAGCTCCTTATCTGAGAGAATGCTTCTCCTGAAATTAATCTGACCTAAGTTTGTCATACATGTTCTCTAGTGAATGTAATTATCAATACACTATTTAAAAGAATGACCTTCCAGGGAGAACAAACAAACATTGGCCAAAAAGGCTCAAGTAACACTGGCTGCTAAGAAGTGGGGTGTTTTATTTATGACTTTTGTTTTTGGTAAAATGTCTGAAGTCTCATAATTGTCTCATATTAACAACTGCCACCATTTAGGATTTTTTTTTTTTTTTGCATAGTACATGTAAGATTACACCACCCATGAGAAATCAAGCTTCATGTATGACCTCAGCTATCATGAAGATCATCGTGAATATTTCATTTCATCCCCCGGATGTCTTTTAATTGCCACATCTAAAGCAATGCTATAGCTGTATGTTACAGATTTAAATCTGTTCTTTTGTTCTAATGGCAATATCTGGCAGAGTTCCACGAATTTAGATGTGAAAAAAAAATCTGTCCTTCTAAGGTTGTCGAAATAGAAGGTAATAACAAAACGGGTTTGTGAGAAAAACTCTTCTTTCTCAACAACGCATCTATTTATGATAAACATCTGAGCTGCATCTCTTCCTCTCTTTGTAGTAGACCCTTGGCATTTAAGAAATACATGTCCCAAGAGTTTTGCACATCCGAAAATTTAGAAATATATTTATGGCATGGTTCCGCAAGTATTATCATGAATCAGTGATGACTAACGTGACAGAGACACTCACTGTTTATTGAATATCCTATGCTTCTTCCACAATTTTTAACCACCTTAAAGTTAGGATGATGTGAATACATTATCTGGCCGATGGGCCATAATTGGAACTCATGTGTGTCTCTAATGGGCGGGGTAATTTAAGAACTACATTGAAATTCTCCTTTCTCTTTCACTGTCATAGAGAAAAATATCACAGAACCTGCAGGAGGGAAATAGCCTGGATCCCAGAGTCACTGAAAATAGCTTCCCTATGGAGCTACTAACTAACCCCACATGAGCATTGTGTGCATGATCAATAAACTTTGGTGTTTGTTCCTACTTCAATGCTAGCGTGTCCTGACTAATATAACTACCAAGAAAATAAAAAAAATAAAAAGCCTAATCTCAACAGTTCATAGTAAACAGCACAAGCTCATAATCTTGTTTCTGAGATCACACCTCTACATCTACTGATGTCTTTTCAGCAGAACTCTTGGGATGCCCAGGGCTCTATCAGATCTGACTGATGCATGGAGAAAACCTGGAAATCTCAACTCTGCATGTTTTTCAAACTAGATAATTTAAACTGACTTTCTGTTACACTTCTCTCAACGTCCTTAAGAATCACCAGTATAGGTTAACTGGAGGAATATTACTTTAAATTGAGAATAAAGAGATAACCCTGAGAAGTGAGTCATTGATGGTCAACAAAGTTTATTCACTACTAAATGAACTTTTTCCATCAGCCTTGTAATGCACACATATTCAAAAGATGTAGTCTGAATCTTTGTGACTTTACCTGTTCCTTACACCCTACCTAATGTCTGTTTTTGCTTGGCTTGAAAATATCTCAACTTTCTTATAATTCTAACTCAGGTATAATCTAATGTTATGTATCAGATGCATGGGATTATCTCTTCTCTAATTTCTTCCATCCTATCAGTCAGGGTCCAATCAGGAAACAGAAACCGTGCTTGTTGTCAATATAAGAATTGTTAACTGGGTGTAAAGTGGTTTAATAGAGAATTCAAAAGGTAAGAAAAGAATACTAGGTATAACAGAGGTAGTATTTCAGGAAGTAGCCTCCATCCCTAGGGCTAGGGAACAGAAGGAAGAGGCTGGAATTATTACAACACAGAAGCTACGAGAAGACCACTTCCTCGGAGGAGGGGGAGGCACTGCTCATTTGAGCCAGTGTCCCTGAGCTTAGAGCAAGGGCCAGAGGACTGGGACCCAGACTTTCTCCCCTCTGAGGAGGGGGCACTGGCTGGCTCGTGCTGCTTGGAGGTGAGGGTGGGAGCTAGGAGGCTGGGCCTACAAGAGTCATAAAAACTCTTGCGGATTCAGTTGCTATTACCGTCAGGAACTGCTGCTGCTGGAGTGAAGCAGCCTTGCTGGGCTGACGCAGGGACAAGAAACAGGTGAACACAAAGCAGAGCACCAGCAGGAAACAAACGCGATGGGCAGGTGCCTCCTCCCAACGTGTTACGTGGACGCCTCCCGTTGCCTCCTCCTGACAAAGCCTATAGGGAGCTAGATGTGGCCAAGCAGAAATGAGGTTAGAATCCCATTTCCATTATAAAAAGATAGAAAGGTAGATTTGGTGCTGAGAAACAAATAGAATTTGGCAGATATTTTCCTGTAGAATTTATTTCCTAATTGACTTTGGAAATAATTGTCTCTCAGCAATTAAAAAAAATTGATTCTGACCATTATTTTTCCTTCCTCACTGTAGACTAGCCATATTAAAAAATTTCTAAATTCTATGCTTTGATTCAATTTTCTTTGTACCATAGAAATAGTACCAGTATTAGGAATAATAAGTCCTAGCCTAAGAATAAGAAAATCTGGGTCCTAATCATCCACTCATTATGTGATCACTGGAAAATTATGTAACGTGTCTGAGAGTGAATTACCTCATGAGGATATTATTAAATTATAAAAATATAACGTGACCTAATTATTTATCTTCTGTACTGTGACAGTCATGAGAATATACCTAGTAAACCACAACGACAGTTGTAGACACACAACAGTAGATGCCCTGCTCTGAAATCCATCACAGCATTTGCACTGAGGCCATACTGCCCATGGGTTGCTCCAGACTGAAGATTGTGCTTAAGTTATAACACTAAGGTTGCTCTGTTTCTGGGAGACAAGGGACTTCTGTGACAGCCTGCTTGATCTCAAGGACTCTCCAGCAATCTGATTGAATTTTCCTTAGACTAGGTGGTAATCTAGGATGCTTCCACTCAACCTCCCTTTTCTCTCTCCTTCACTGGTGATTAAACTTGCATGGTGGCCTGATGTCTCTTCCAAGTTTACTGGCTTCCTCTCCATTTTCTCTCATAGGCTTTTCCCCTAATGCAACCCTTGAATGTCTAATCCCATCTTGACATTTGCTTTGCAACCTTGTTTATGTTTCTTAACTTGTGATCCATAAACTGTGTGGACCAGAAGCACCTGGAGTTCATGGTTGAAATGCATTTCTCCAGATCTCACATGAGAGTCCCTCGGTCAGAATTTTCTGAGGTTGGGGAAAGGTTTCTGTATTTTTAAGTAGTTCCCAAGGTTATCATTATTAATGTTAAATTTTTAACTGTACTGCTATACCAACATCTCTTCCAATACTGTAATGATTACACATCCTTCTTTTCTTGCTTGTATGATTTCTGACAGGAAGTCCACTGTAATTCTTATCCTTGTTCCTGTAGAGATAGGGTATTTTCTTTTCCTCTCCCTTACTTTTGTTTTTTTTGTCTTTGGTTTTCTGCAATTTGAATATGATTTGCTTAGACATGAGGGATTTCATCACTGCTATTCGGGATTTATCCTGCTTATTGTTTCCTAAGCTTCCTGAATATGTGGTTTGATGACAGTCAATAATTTTGGAAAATGCTTGGCCATTTCTTCTGCTTTACCCTTTCTTTCTTCTCCTTCTGTTGTTGCCATTATGTCTATGTTACACCTTTTGACATTGTCCCACAGTTCTTAGACATTCTGTTTTTTGCTTTTTAAATTATTTTTTTCTCTACATTTCTGACTAGGAAGTTTCTATTGACCTGTCATCAAGTACAGTGATTCTTTCTTTAGCTATGTCTAGTCAATTGATGAACACATCAAAGACACTCTTCATTTCAATCACAGTGTTTTTGACTTCTAGCATTTCCTTTTCAGTCTTTCTTAGAACTTTCATCTCTCTGCTTCCATTACCTATCTTCTCTTTCATATTGACTACTTTTTCCATTAAAACCTTTAACCTATTTATCATACCTGTTTCAAAGTCCTGGCCTGATAATTCCAAAATCTCTGTCATATCTAAGTATGTTGACTGCTATATCTCTTTATATTGTGTTTCTTTCTTGCCATTTGGAATGTCATAATTTCATGTCAAAAGCTAGACATGTTATATCAAGTAATAGGAATTGAAATAAATAGGCCTTTAGTTTGAGGATTTTTGTTAATCTGGCAATGAATTGTGCTGTGTTTAATGTTTGCTGTAGATGCCAGAGGCTTTAAATTCCTCTAGTGTCCTTGTTTTTTTGTCTTGCCTCTTTATTTCAGGCTTCCATAAGTGCTCCTTCTCAGAGAGAGCCTGTGTTTTACAGTTCTTTCAGTGGAATCCATTTTATTAAGCTGGGATTGTGTTAGTGTGGCGGGAAAGTGAGGAGGGGGTATATTCTATAATCTTGGATTAAATCTGTGAATTTTCATGGGCCTGTGTCTCAGGACCATGTCCTTCACAAACATTTATATCCCTCTTCCTCCTACTCACTTTCCTGGCTGCAACATTGTCAGTTGATTTTCTGAACAGTTGATTCTGGTTTTTGTTTTCCCCTTAGTTGAGACAAGAAGGCTGGAAGGAGGCTGATGTGGAAGAAATTTTCTTCCTCCTGCTGAGATAAAGCTGTGGCAAAATCCTTTCTCCTGAAGAATGGGCTTTTGTTACAGAGAAGGCTCCAGGTGTACTTTACAATGTTTACTCATCCCCTTCCCCTGCCAGAGCCACAGGGTATGTTCCATGTATCTTCCTAGAAATAAAGCCCATGCAAATGTGGACCACCCCCGAAGACTGCAGCCCTCCAGGAGTTAAAACTCTAACTCAACTTTCAGCAATTCATCAAAATTACCATATAAGTGTGCCTACCAGTTTATGGCTCCAGCCGCTTCTGCTCCAGGTAAGAACATCTCAGCTGTACCTCTGGGTGCACTTCCCTCTCTTCCTAGATATTAAGATAGTGGTTCTCTAATGGGTTTAAGAAAAATCATTGATTTTCACTTTGTTTAGCTTCTTCTTGTTGTGAGGTTGAGAATGATGATTTCTGGGATCTTAACATGCTGGAGGTGAAACCAAAGGTCATAGCCAACATCTCTGATTTCAAAAATCAACAAATATGGATTCACTAGCTACAAAAAAATTACCATAAGTGATAGAGTAATGAACTAAGGACCATATCTCTGTCATCAACTTCACAGGAAATATGAGACACCCACCACCTTCAAATAGCTAAGATTATCCTATATCCTCAGGTCCAAATTGTTCTTTTCCCCACCAGCACTGTGGTCTCATGACCTTATGACATTACAACTCACATTAAGGCAAATCTATGAGGGCAAGAGATCTACTTAGTTTGAAACTCTAGAAAAGTTTCAGGTCTGGTCTGCTTCTTTATCTGAAGTGTAGCTTCTTGTAAAACTTTCCCCAACACTCTGTGTTAATTCTTAGTGTAGCATTAATTACATATACATTTCTGTCTTACCACTAACCAGTAAGTGCCTTGAGGAAAGGACCTCATTTTATTTAGATATGTATCTCCAGAATGTGGAAAATTCTGTAAAATAGAGGAAACCCAATAAGTATTTAATAAATAAATAAATCCAAGGATATTATTATCAGGAAGTTTCTACTTGTAAATTACTAAACATGGTTTGACCACATCTCCTTGACAGAGAGCCTTTTTAATGAAAATACAGACATAAGATAATTACAGGCAAGAATAATTTTCAACTTCAATATTAATTTAAAATTTGTAGTGTATGAAATAACGGTAATCAGCACCTACATGCTAACTAAGCATTGCCATATAAGTTAAGGAATCTCCTTACCATCTTCTTCAAGATCTTGATTGTCAGCAATTTTTAATTGTGTTACTTTTCTTGGTACTCATATTTTGATCATGCAAATCTTATGTATTTTTCATTTAATTATTGTCTGTCATTGGTAATTGATTAAGCATAGATTAATAACAATCCTCTTTTAGTTGCTGGTGATAAAACAAGAAAAAATATATGGTCTCTTGCTTTTAACTAACCTTAACATTGGCAGTACAGGAAGGCTATAAAAAGGAGAGATGAGATGGAAAAGGTATTGCAGGAAAAGTTTCATGGAAGAGGTGATGTGAGTTGACATTTTGAAAAATGTGAATGTTATTGAAACAAAATGTACATACAGAAAAGTGCACAAATAATACATGCACAGCTCAGTGAATATGTATAGGAAAATGGAAACCAGTGTAACAGACATACAGAGCAAAAAAAGCAAAATGTAACTATAACCCCAAAACCCTGCCTGTTCTTTTCAATCACTACACTCTTAAAATTTACCATTATCCTGATTTCTGTTACCATAGATTAGTGTTTTCTATTTTGAAATTTATAAAAAAGAAATCATAGACATTTTTAAAAGGTAAGTCCGGCAGATATAAGATAAAAAGAGTGGGAAATTCCAATCATAGATACTAGCCTGAAAGGAGATATAAGTGTCAGAAACCTGTTTCATCCAATGGTTGCATCACAATTCTGTGCCTACTCTGGGTCTCTCCTTACATTTGGAAGGCTGAGGTACTTATTCTTAGCTAGCTCTCTGCTCCGTCCACTCTCTCTTCTTCTTTGCAGACTTCTCTCTAGAATTGAGGTAAAAATTTTTCCCTCCCCTTCCTCTGTTTATTTTCTATATACATTGTATTTATTCTATAACAACATCAGTATTTTTCATCTTGGATTGTAAATTCCTATAGGCCAGGGCTGCAGTTATTTAAACTGATTTTTTTTTGGCTGCACCCTGCAGCTTGTGGGTTATTAGTTCCCCAACCAGGGATCGAACCTAGGCCCTCAGCAGTGAAAGTGTGGAGTTCTAACCACTGGACCACCAGGGAATTCCCCTCACCTTTTTTTTTTTTTTTAATTTAAACTGATTTTTAAAGAGTTTAGTAAATTACAGGCCCATGAGGGTGCTTTAATATTAATAATATATTTTCAATTACATGATAACTTCATCTAAAAAAGTATAAATGATGAACTAAGGATACAGCAAAAATCTCAGTGTGATGTGTGTGTCCTTGTATCTGATGAGAGTCATAGTTACAGAACATTTAAAAGTTATTTTCATGAAACTGAACTACTATCTTACATTATACACAAAAATTAACTCAAAACAAATGCTGAACGTTAAGACCTGAAACCATAAAACTCCTAGAAGAAAACATAGACAGTAAGCTCCTTCACACAGGTCTTGGCAATGATTTTTTAATTACACCAAAACCAAAGGCAACAAAAGCAAAAGCAAACAAGTGAAACTATGTAAAACTGAAAAGCTTCTGCACAGCAAAGGAAACCATCAGCAAAACGAAAAGGCAATCTACTGCATGGGAAATATATTTGTAAGTCATATATCTGATCAGGGGTTAACATCCAAAATATATACTCATACAACTCAATAGCAAAACAAATAAACAAATGAATTTAACTAAAGAATGGGCAGAAGTTCTGAATAGATATTTTTCCAAAGAAAATATACAGATGGCCAACAGGTACATGAAAAGATGCTTAGCATCACTAATCATCAGGGAAATGCAAATCAAAACCACAGTGAGATATCGCCTCACACCTCTTAGAATGGTTATTATCAAAAAGGCAAGACAATTGTTAGTGAGGATGTGAAGAAAAGGGAACCCTTGTGCACTGTTTGTGGGGATGTAAATGGTGGAGCCATTATGGAAAACAGTATGGAGTTTCCTCAGAAAAATAAAAATAGAACAACTACATGATCTAGCAATTCCACTTCTGGGTATTTATCCAAAGAAAAGGAAATCACTATTTTGAAAATACATCTGCACCCCATGTTCATGCAATGTACAATAGCCAAGACATGGAATTATGGAAACAACTTAAGAGTCAATCAATCAGTGGATGAATGGATAAAGAAATGTTATATATATTTGTAAAATTATAAAATGGAAATTATTCAGTCATAAAAAATAACGAAATCTTGTCATTTGCGACAACATGGATGGATCTTGAGGGCATTGTGCTAAGTGAAATTAGTCAGACAGAGAAAGACAAATATAGTATGATCTCATTTTTATGTGGAATCTAAAACAGAAAAACAAACAAACAAATTAAAAAAAAAAACCAAGCTCATTGATACAGAGAACAGATTGGTGGTTGTCAAAGGCTGGGGGTTGGGGGTTGGGAGAAATGGGTTAAGGGGGTCAAAAGGTATAAATTTCCAATTATAAGATGAATACATGTACATCATGATGACTATAGTTAATAATACTGTATTGCATATTTGAACATTACTAGGAGAGTTCACCTTAAAAGTTCTCATCCTCACAGGAAAAAATTTTTCGTAACTATGTAAAAAATAATTACTAGAAGATAAAATTCCATCAACTGAAAAGTGAACCAAAATAAATTACTTTGAAAAGGAAAAAGAATTTTACTAGAACTGTATAATAAGCATCTATTTTTCTAAGGACATAACTTTTATCCTTTCATCTTTGCTTCAGTTATATTTATGGTGCTTACATTTTTACTCAGGGCTCCATTTTTCCTTTTCTGTGATACACTTTCCCATAATATTTACTAGTTTAAGTGAATACCAGAAGCAATGGACCATCATATACTTCAGACTCTGCAAGGCCCTTAAATTAGTCAGAAATCCTTTCCCTCTCTCTTCCTAAAGGAATTAGGTGGTTTCTATGCATTTTCTGACCACTGATCTTGGCTGTGCAAAAATGCATATTAAAAGGTCCATATTGTGTTATAGTATATTTAATTTAGCCGAGGAAATAGAGATCATGCTTATCCCATTTTAAAAGGCCTAGCTCAATGAAAGGGTTGGGTTCTTGTTTATTATTACTTCCTATCTCAGCTTCTAAGTCTGAATCCAGCACTGTGATGTGTTACAGTATTGTGGTGGTGATTTCATTATCTGCATGCTTAAGAGCTATTTGGGGGTGACAATAAATATTTTCATGAATAGTGATCATCATAATAATTAATATTTATTGAGTACATGCATGGCCCTGGCTCCATTCTAATTGCCTTATGAATTCATTTAACATTCACAGCAACCCTATGAAGTGGGTATTACTGTCATCCTCATTTTATACATAAAGAACCTGAAGTACAGCAATGCTGACATGCCAGGTTTTAAGTGGTAGAACTGGAACTCAAACTCAGGCAGTCTGACTCTCAAGCCTGTGTTGTCTACATCGAGGTCGTGATCAATATGTAGGATTGGAGACTGTCAGCTAGAAACCATATTTAATTTTTGAAAAATCAAATTTATCTTTAAGTAAATACTACCTATAATTTCTTCTTGAGCTGCTATCATGTACCCCTACTACACCAACAGAAGAGAGGCTCCCTGGAATCTGAGAACAAAGCAACAAGGCCAGTGCCCCAGTGCTAAACTTTGATGTAAAAAAAAAAAAAAAAAAACTTATTGCTGTGATCATAGCAAGAAGCAGAGAATGACATAGGAGCACAAATCAATAAGGGCAGCTGAATAGAAGAGGTAGCTGTTTGGTCAGCCTTTGAAATATTGGAAGGATTGAAATAGGCAAAGGAGAAAGGGAGGGAGCATTTCAAAAAGATAAACACTGATGAACAACAGTGTGGTGAGGATAATAATACCCAAAGGGTTCCCACAGCTTTGGCACTGAGCAGGAGGGGGAAATAAAGATGAATATGTACGAGACAACCAGTAAAATGCAAGACGAAACATCAAAAGTGTCAATCCCTTATTGTAAAAGTGTAAAGTTTTCTTTTGAATAGATAGGAAATTATAACATATTTAGAGCTTGAGAAGAATATATCTAGCTGGCGCTGCTCATAGCCCTTCATGAGTCAAGGGTCACCCCTAAGAACCCTAGAAGATGTTCTCAAAACCATATAGATATCTGTTTCTAAGGGGTTTTTTTCCAATATTTTTTTCAAATTTTGTGGCCCCTGACTTTTCTATGTTGCATATTGAACTTTATAAATCTATTTAGAATTCATTTATAATGAAGGTACCCTAAAGCCCTAAATTTTACAACTTGCAGATTGTGGAATAACCAGGCTTTTTTTTTTTCCTTTATGCTTTTTTTCCCCCTCCCCCCTCATTGGCTGACACTAACAATGACAAGATTTTCTTCAATAGGAACTTTTATTTTTGGTGGAGTTGAAATAGGGGGCTAGGGACTAGAGAGATGATGAAAGGTGCAAAGCCTTCAAATAACTGAATAGATTACTGCTTGTAGGGCTTCCTCAAATGAAAGCATGCCTGTCTTCATTAGCTATTCCAGCTTCTAAGAAGATTGGCAGCAGGGGGAAGAAAGATTGCCTATGAAGGGGTGTTGATGACCTGCTTAGCCCAGCAGATAGAAGGAGGGATGCCTGTGGTGTAATTACACCTGCAATGTGGAGATAAAGCTAGACCTAGGACAGGTTTCAGACAGCAACCTAATTGGAAAGGACTAGACAGGGCTGCTTACCTGGTATTTAAATCCTTGATCTGTCTAGGAAAAAAAATTCTCAGAAAAAAAATCTGTAATATACTGTTTATAGTAATAACATTAATATATGATTATTCAACCTATAGCTTCCTGATATAACAGAAAGAAGCTCCAACATGAATTTCAAATCTCCCTTCTTCACAAAGAAAAAAAATAGACATTATTCAATTTGGGTGAAAATCTCTCTTCTCTTTTCCTCCTTTCTTTTCATCTAATATTAATACTGTCTCAACCTAATGCCCCAAGACCTCCTTATCATGGTCATTTAATTTAAAAGATGAAATGGATTTTTTTTAGCTTTTTTAAAGATTGAGATACAGTTGATGTACAACATTATATAAATTACAGGTGTACAATATAGTGATTCACAATTTTTAAAGGTTATACTCCATTTATAATTATTATATAATATTGGTTATATTCCTGTGTTGTCCAATAGATCCTTATAGCTTATTTATTATTATTTATTATATTATTTATGTAGCTTTTAAGCTAAATAAAGAGGATTAAACTTGATCACTCTCCAGGTCCATCTAACTCTCATCAACCTAAGATTTTAACCTTTTCTAAAATTTTCTCTACTACTGACCGAAATAGATTTGGCTGATTTAGCTGTACTTCTGGAGGAAGCCAGCAGGGATCTTGAAAGGGGTTAACCAAGGTCTGACTACTGAGTTGATAGACAGCACCCAGTAAATTTCATGTTAAATACCAAGACTTCTCAAATGTTACTCATAATTTCTTTATTCACATTATAATAAACAGACTCAGCACTCCAAAAAAATTACTCCCTCAAAAACACTCAGGATTATGTATGCTGTTTATAATAATTCTTTTTGTTGTTGTTGTTTTGTCAGAAAAAAATAAAGCAATTGGACTGCTAGTTTTTAATGATCTGGAGAGACACAGAGTTCAGGACTGTATTTGGTAACTCCTGGATAAGAATCATTAAATATTTAACAAGCACTTAAGATATAGCAAAAAGTAGAATTAAACAAGTCTGACTATAACCATCAGAAGACCATGAAAAATATGAACAGAGAAGTGACTGAAGAAAAACACAACCTTTGCCCTAGTTGGAAACCACCGCATAATTTAAAAGTGGGCATTGGAGACATAAACACTTTTTCAGTGAAGACTAAAGGCAGCTGCAAAAATAATCACACTCTTTATAAGCCAGAATTCAAAGAAGATGTCAGTTTCTGTTGTCTTTGCCAGGGGAAGAGCACATCCACCCTCTCATCAGGCCAGCGCAGCCCAGCCCACTTCACAGGCTGGGGCTGGTGGGGGCTGGAGGAGGGGAGGAGGCTCTGGGCAGCTGCGGACTAGATGGCAGAAAACACAGCATGTTCGACATCCTCATTCAGAAACGTAATCCAGTTCACACTGAAAAAGTTTCCTATGGTCATTCCTCATCTATATTCCTGTAAAATTACAAACTCAACTATTCACGCTGTCCTTTCAGCTACTTGTGGCAGTAGAAACTTATTCTGGTGCTTTTCACTCAGTCTGTGTTTTTCATGAACTTTTAATAAGTAGAACTAAGTAAACTTGGTTTCTTTATGTTGATGTTTATTAAAAAAGAAATGGAAAGCAACAGGCTTATCTGACTGATAGGAAGTCATAGCTGAAGACACTAGATATTTTAAGAGTTTAAGAAAGCAGATCAGAAATGAAACGAAGATGGCAAGGGCGTCATCACACAGAAGCTCTTATTTCTCATGCATCTGTGGGTTATTTGAAGGAGTTCTGTTCATCTCAGCTGGATCACTGAATTGTCTATGCAGCGGCCAGTAGCTGCCTGGTCTGGGTTGGTGCCTCTGGGCAACTCTTCTTCAAGCTGCAGGTCTCTAAATTGGCAAGGTCCTCCTGCTCCTTTGTTATTCATCTTCCTTGGGCAAGTGGGCTGCCTAGAGTATGTTCTTCAGATAGTGATTGGAAGAGGTAAAATAGGGCAGGTGCAACTAAACAATAAACATTTGAAGTCCCTACTTGTGTTATGACTGCTTACATTCTATTAGCCAAAGCAGTGTATTGGGTTGGCCAAAAAGTTTGTTCAGGTTTTTCTGTAAGATGTTACGGAATGGCTGAACCCAAAGGCAAGGAGCAGGGAAGTATATCCCTTCATCAAAGTGACGGGGAGGAAGTGCATGAATCATTTTGAACAGTAATTTAACCTAACCCAGCTATAATGATCACGTACATCTTTAAAGTGAATTCTTGGTTTTTTGTGGGGTTTTTTTTTGTCTCATTCTGCCTTACAAAAGGAACTTTGGAACCATAGAGCGCCTACCATTGAATCTTGCCCGTAGTCTAATAAGATTTGGAATTTTGAAGTTGGAAGAGATAAATACACTTTTATTAATCACGTGTATTTGTTGTAGTTTGATTGATTGATCTGTTTGTCATAGAAGAAAAAAAACATGCTTTGACATTATCACTAGACCAGCAGTCATGATTCATTTATTATCACTGTTAGTTGCTACCAAATATTAAACTAATTTGCATTTTGGGGAGAGAAGGAGAGATTTATATGAAGTACCAATAGTATCTTTTTCCCTTAGATAAATCTGAAATTCATTTCAGTTCCTTTTAATATAAGAACACCTTTCACATATTGCAATGTGTTACCTTCCATGTCATAAAAGCAATGTGAGATGGTTTTAGAGTTGCAAGAATCGAAGAGTCTTTAAACTCCACTTTGCATACTTGAAAAATCACTAGAGTATAACAAGAGAGGGGAATTCAGCAACCTTTAAAAGAAGTATGGGATGAAATAAATGATCGCAACTCCTATGAAGGAAAGGGGAGTATTTTCCTTAATTAAGCCAAATTCAGGCTTCCAGAAGAATGAGTCTATCTGCACTCAGAGTAGCTTATACTATAATTATTTTTATGCTAAAAGAATTAATTCATCTCCTGATTTTTGACAAAATTTTCACAGTTGCAGTCATTGTAATGAATTAAATAATGTCATGATATACTATTTTAGATATCCTACTAATAAGGAAACGTTTGGCCAATTTCAGCCAATATATAACTAAATCCATTCAGCGATCCACCAGACAGGATTTTATGGAAGTATCTCATCTGAACTCGTATCAATACTTGTTCATAAGATGCATGTGAAATGTCAAAGGATAATGCCAGGTACGAATTCTTTAAATAAAGATGATGCTATTCCTAAAGGAATTTTCTAGTCCATCACTCCTCCCTTTTTTCATGCAATGGATCCAAAATGTAGTTTCTAATATCTGTGATAGTATAATTCAGTTCCAAGTAAGTCATAATTTAACATTATTTATAATTGGCTTTATATGCTTTTATTTATATAAAATTTATAAATAATTTCAAAAAATATATTAATATATAACAGGTTTTGGTTTTGCTTTGGTCTTTCTGTTTTAGAAACTTTGGGAGAAGAGTGATTATGTTTTTGACAGTGAGATATCAAAACAAATTGGGACATCTGGAAAAAAATGGCAGCCTTCTAAATGTTAGAAGCATGCATATTTTTATAAGGCTTATTGGATTTTAATGATATCACTGTAGATTCAAGTCATAGAAACAGCCACCATACATAGAGCTGAGAGGTTACAATTCATAAAATTAGAGTAATTCCCTAGTTGACTTTTTCTACTGTCTTTTCCTTTTAATTTTGTAAAACTTGTTTGTTTGTTAGTTTTTACAAATCACCTCTGACTTTTTTGTTTCCTTCACCTGAATCATGATTATTATTGATGCCAGCAGGATTACAAGGATGTGATATGTATACCTAGACAAACTCATTTCTGACTTTTAACTTATGTACATTTTGGGGTCCCTTTCTAATTAAAAGTATTCCGTTGACTTTTTTAATGGATCCTCCTGGATTATACTGACATGAATAGTTTTTGTGTTAAAAACTGGTAATTACAGGGCAGTTTTTCTGTATACATACATCTTTAAAGTCTGTTGCTCCTGAGGTGGGCCAAATCCCACAGGATTCTGAAGATTTCTGTCCCTAAGTCCCTGGAGCTCAACGATGCATACTTTACCTGAAGAAGAAAACCCAAGCAGATTCCTCTTCAGTCTGCTTTGTACATGTGATAAAAGAACACTGAAACGAAATAACTTTTAGGGGGTATGTTGGTGAATCGAGAGAGAAGGCAGCTGACAAAGGGAAGAAAGAAACAAAGTGGAGACACTAAAATAATTATATATCTGTCAATTCCTTTTTTTTTTCCTGTTAAACACTCACCTATTTTTTTCCCCTGTGAAAAGTTCATTTAAAGCTCTCTCCCTCCAGCTATATGAAAAAACTCACAATGCATTCAATAGTATAATACAAATCCAGAATGTTTTCAAATTTCCCTCTTTTGCGGGTTTTGAGATTGACAGCTCTATAATTAGGGATAACAAAGAAGAAGGGAATTAATAAGATTCTAATACAGGGCCCCAGTCAGAAATCTGGAGTGGAGAATAAAGGGAAAAAGGAAATCAAGAAGTGTAAATCATATAATCTTATTGTAGACTGGAAAGCTAGGTATTCAGATTTTATACAACTACTTATTTGTTTAGACTTTATACAACTAGTTAGATGTTCAAATTTTATACAAAAGCTAGTAGGTCATAGGAATATTAAAATTGATTCTCAGACTCCAATGTATATTTATTGATTTGAAATAAAATTTTGGTTAAATATTCTACCACATACTTGGTACATTAAGATGTCTCCATTGCTAAATAGTCTCCTGGACCCCAGCTAAACTAAAATATAGCTCTCATCATCAGAACAAAAGGCTTGGGGACTGTAACACAAGCATCCTGCTCTATTTTGGGAGGGAGATATTGACCTTTTTTTTTTTAAGCAAAACCTACTGGCTTTCCTTCTGGGGAGCTCTTGTTCTTCAGGGCATGCTCTTTCATTCTTAACTTGTTGTTTATTTGATTAAATCAAACCATTTGATGTTCTACAGGATATAAAAAGTCACGTAGAATATGTTTATGTCTTTTAAGTTTTTACAGTATCTGCCATAGTTGTGTTGTATTGTATTGTGTTGTATTTACATCTACTTGTTTTATTTACTTATTTACACCCTCTTCTCTTAGATGTCTCTGATTTAGAATAATAGATTTCCAGATTTAATCTGCTATTCAGCAAGTAAACCAGTGGTGATAATAGCACTAAAAATTATTTAGATGTTTATTTAGTCATTTATAAATCATTTGTCAAAATGTAAATTGTGTGGGGCATCTCCTCAGCAAATAAATAACTTTGAGGAAGCATATGCAAAACTAAAATGAATAGTCATCAGGAAACTTGGGTTTTAGTTATCAACTCTGACACTTTTTACACATTCTTACCAATTCATGTCAAATATTTGTTGACAATTAAAATCTCAGTCATTAAGATACTAAAAATTTAGTGGGGAAAATTAGCAGCCAAGAACCTAGTAATATGATATAAGCTCCAATAACTCTAAGAGATGTGTATATAGGTAATGGGCCATGGAGAAGACAGATATGAAAACCATTACTAACTCTATCTAGAATGATTAGGAAAAGTATCAGAGAGGAAATACCTTTAGCCCAGAATTCTGTAAGACAGAAATTCCTCAGCTGATTAAAATTAAAAGGGGTACTGCCTTCATGCAGAGGGATCAGTCTGGTCAAGGGCAAGATGGACATGGAAGTACAAGGTAAGAGGTCAGAGGGGCTGATACCTAGGGTCTAAATACAGATGCGGTTGCAAAGGAAGGTATCCCAAAAGATACGGTGCTATCAGTGAGGATGACACTGGGAAAGCCTTGCCTAATGGGAAAGGCTTCAGCATGGAGGCCAGTGGTTTTCAAACGTTAGTGTCATAAATGTGTGCTTAGAGCTATATATAGCTTCAGGATTTAGGAGAGATACTTTTCTTTATTGTGCTTTGTGTTATCATTATTTTTTAAAATCCTTGTTTCTTTGTTCTGTATTTATAGCTTTTATGGTAGGCTACCCCCTCAAATTTTTAAGAAGTAGTAAACACTAAAACATTAATGAACCATTAATGCACGGTTCCCTTCTAAGAAGCTTCAGTAGCACCTTTGCTATTTTCTCTGGCCTCATAAAATTATGAGAGAAAAGTACTTACTTGTTTTCTTGCTGATAGCTATACAGGAGCTCTGGCTAAGGAGCAAATCAATTAAGTTGCATTGGCAATCGGTAAATTAAAATAAAAGTTAGGATTGGATTATTGACTTGTTATGGATCTGTGACCTAGTCTTCATTAAAGAATAATAAATTAAGCATCTAAGTGTTCAGTTCACATAGATCATTCAAATGAAACAAGTTTTCTGTCCAACTCAGTACATAAAACCGTAAGAGGTCAAAATTTTCACCACTAGTCTTTTAGTTATTGTAAGTCAAGCTAAATGTATTTATTGCTAATAACGTGTCTTTTTTAAAAGTAGAATTTTTTACCTGCCTCAGTTACTTCTATTTTTTTTAATTGAATTCCTTTCTTTGTATCAATTTCTCATTTGCAGGCTGCACCATTCTGCACCTTATTTAATTTACTTTTCAAATTACCTCCTGTACTTTGTTTTTTCTTTTTTTCTTTTCTTCTTCTTTTAACTCTGGAGAGTTCTTTCTGCCCCCTTTATCTTCTGTGTGTATGGTTTTTGTTTTGTTTTGTGTTTTGATGTTTGGTCTTCTGAGAATTTTTAACTTCTCTTTTTCAGTCTATGCCTGAATAATTCTTTTCTTTGTAGCACATTAAAAAAAATTTCATTTACCTCTTTGATCTCTTGCTGCTTTCTGTCATCTTCAACATTCAAACTGGCCCTGATTTTCATTTAAAATATTTTTGTGTTTATTGCTTATCATTCTTTAGTCCCTCATTTTCTCTCTAATTTAGGAACATGTTGACTTAAATGATTTATTTTATTATCTTGACTCTAACTATGAGTATTTAGAAAATGTATAAGCTGAGTTTTAGAGGTAGCTTTATTACCACACTTTCCAGTCAAGGACCTCTAAGAGTTAGCTATGTGGTCATTGCTTTTCTCCCTCATCAACAGATCATGAGTTTATATTAAAGCTACTTTGAGGAGACACAATCAATACTAATCCCAATAAATAAGATGTGAATTACCAGAATTTAATAGAAACCAATTGTGATTTTGAATGGCTCAGGGATATTTGCTCGCTACTTGATAAGGTTACATAATGGAAAATAATGTAGCTAAGACATTTTATTATTTCCCTTAGCTGAGTACCCAAAGTTACCTTGAATCAGTCCATCTCAGAAATCAATTTCCCATAAATACAGATGGAAGACCAACACTGCATTCAGACTATAAATTTGTACACAGAAATGAGGATCTTCTAAGGTTCTATCAATCCATCAATTAAAGTGAAGGTGAACATTTCAAAAATTTTTGAAATGAAAGAGAATTTGTTAAAAAAGAGGGATTTGACACATGGTTAGAATCTTTGTCAAGGGGCCTAAAAGCTAAAGTTTATAAGCAGATTATTGCTACCTACAGCCATAAAGTACTTCATAGAATAAGATCCTACTGCATCCCAGTGAATAATATATTTTTACCTGAAAACATTGTACACATTTCTCTGATACCCCAACTCCTAAAATATTTGATATTTTTATTTAAAAGGTTGAATTAATCTTCATCATATCCTAAGAAGTGAGTAGAGAGAGTATCATCATCCCTATTTTGAAGTCTGAGAAAAAGTACAGCTAATGATTATTCAAATTATTTTGAGTGTATATAGATTTTCCTTACATTAATTCAAGAGTGTCAACAAGCCCATTTTCAACATTGGATTTCAGAAATTTCATTTTCTTACAGATATAAAGCTGCTTGAGCAAAATACTTTGCAAATCATAAAACTCTACTTGATTTCTCTCTTTGCAGAGCTGTTAAAAACAATAATCTATTCCAACAAATGTTAAAGATAAGGCCAGGAAATGCAACTAAATAAAAATACAGTTGTAAAAGTGATATACCTGGTAATCACAAGCGTAATCCCCCTGTTGCTGAAATATCATTCCTAGCTCTTAATTCAGTTATATGTATTACTATATGAGTCATAAAGCCCCCTCAAGCTTTTATAGATCTTTTTTAACACACAAATCCTTTGAATAGTAATAGGAATGGTTAATTTCTTTTTTAATGTTTGTTTTTTGAGATCAGATTCTATAATATGCTATAATGGACCCATATTTAGGATCTAATATCAGACATGTAATATCTATCATTGTTTTCCATTTACTTTATGATCTTTCTCCCTTGGGATGTTTTACTTACCAATATAGAAGCAAAGTTTTCAGACAAATCATAAGGAGCTTCTTTAGTTCTTTCTATTCCTTGTCCCTTGCTCCTAAGTTGTTGCTGCTATATAATCAGCGGTGATTCTTTGTATAACATGATTAAATATCTTAGGTTTTCCTAAGAGCTGAAAAACTTTGGAATTAGAACATTACCAAAAAACAAGCTAACAAGAAAAACAACCAAGCAAACCCACAAACAAAATACCAGAAACCAAAAAACAAGCTACCCATTTGCTCTTTCATCAAAAGTTGTACGTGTTTTAGTCAAGTACAAAAGTAAATTGATACTTTTCTAGTAAACATATAGAGACCTAATACCAAAATTAGTTAAGAAGTGAAATAATCAAACAACAACAAAAAGAAATACAATCAAATAAACAATAAAAACATTTCATTATCGAGGAACCCCTTTCATAATTTTAAGACAAAGCTAAAGATTCAACATGACTGTATATTTCTCAACTTCTATTTTATCCATTGCTCGTTCATGTAACTGATTCTGAAATCATAAGTTCAAGTACCCAGATCCACAAAACTGCTTCCAAGGAGTTACATAGACTCAAATTACTCCCATGTATACCTTATTTTAGTTTCTTTTTTCTCAAAAAAATTACACTCTTCTGATTTTGTAGCCCATTCCTGCCTATGGTTACCATCTCTCCATCAGGATTTTTCATTACTTTCTTCCCTTTCCTTCTGAGTGAATGGATCACTATGATAGAAAAATCAGACTATTAAAATATAGGTTATATACAGTTAAATAATTTAATATATCTTTTATAAGTTAACTATAAATACAGCTTTTACATCTCCTACTGATATTCAAGTTTATCCACAAGTTGATAAACTGTAAAGTTTTCATTGTGTGCTGTGTGAAGGGTGGCAGGAGGCACCACCCCCAAATATGCCACTTTGACATAAGGATTGTTTTGAGCAAAAGGCACTTGAAAAATAGCAAAAGCAAGAAGACTGTTCTGACCTACCCTTTGTTTTCCTGAAAGCAGGAGATAAAACTCACATGTGAAAGGTACCCTCCCTGGACCAGGAGGGAAGAAACACTCTTAATACCAGAGATGGGAGTCAGTCAAGGTAGAGAGAAATCTGTACAAACAGACCTTGTCCAAATAAGTTTCATCTTCCATTGGTTTCCCCATGTATTTTACTTTTCCACAATATTCTTTCCTTATTCAACCTAATATGAGAGGCACTTCTCAGCTCTGTGATTTCTGTTTAGTACTTTTAAAATTTTCTGAAGTGCTCACTTTTTCATGCACTGTTCTCCTGACCTTGGTGATCATCACTCTGAACTCTTTAGCAAGTTAGTCATTTATCTTCTTTTCATTAAGATCCACTTGTGGAGTTTTACCTTGCTCTTTGGTTTGGAACATAACCCTCTGTTTCTTCATTTTTCTTTACTCTCTGTGTCGGTTTCTGCATGTTGGATAAAACATCCATACATCCCAGTCTTGACAGAGTGGTCTCATATAGATGACAAGTCTTATCATTGAGCTCATCCCAACCTCTTGGTTGTCTCTCAAACCTTTGTGCTTATCTAAGCCTCCTTCTTTGTTCTTAGTATCTCCAAGTATATGAGGGTGTGCCATGACCTTTCAGTGACCCAAAGGGGAGGATCTCAGCACCTAGGTGCAGACTGATTAGACACTGGACACTCAGGCAGCATTTTTAAGGTTTGCAGTCATCCTCTTTCAGAGAAAGACTTGGAGATGGCTGTTTCTGTCTGCTTTCTGCACTGAATCATGTTTTGGTGTGGGTTTTTTTCTCATTCATCTTATCCGGAGTCACTCAGGTAGTTCCTGACTTTCTTTCAGAGGAAATTGATCCTTGTTTAGCTATATATTCAGTTTGTCTGTGGGAGGATATTAGTCCAGGTGCCTCCTATGTCACTATCTTGGACCAGAAATCATATGAACAAATTTAGATGATTCAACTTAAAATAGGGAGATTAGGGCTTCCCTGGTGGCACAGTGGTTGGGAGTCCGCCTGCCGATGCGGGGGACGCGGGTTCGTGCCCCGGTCCGGGAGGATCCCGTGTGCCTCGGAGCGGCTGGGCCCGTGGGCCATGGCCGCTGAGCCTGCATATCCGGAGCCTGTGCTCCGCAATGGGAGAGGCCACGACGGTGAGAGGCCTGCATGCAGCAAAGAAAAAAAAAAAAAAAAGAGATTATTATGGATTATTTGGATAGGCCCAATATAATCACAAGGATTTGTATGGGTGGGGTGATGGATGAGAAGATCATCCACTAGGAGAAGTCAACCTCCTAGTGAGCTGTAGCAGGCTAGGTAGCTCCTGTCTATGGAGGGTGATTCTCAGAAAGTACAGCTGAGTGTTAGTAGCCAACACTCAACATGGCTGGAGAAGGGTGTACCCACACAGTAATGGGGCTGTCTAAGAGAGTCCAAAATCCTTAGGGTAGTTCATTAAGAGGGGCAGGCTGGAACTCTTGGGCTGGGGATGAACCTCCTGTCCACTGATGGAATAAGTTTTGACAAACTAATGCACAGAATTGTGCCTATAGTTAATAATACTGTACTGTATTAATAATATATTTGAAATTTGCTAAGAGAGTAGATGTTAGGTGTTATCACCAAAAAAAGTAACTATTGTTAATTTTTAAAATTTATTTCAATTAACTTGATTGTGGTAATCATTTTACAATGTATATATCAAATCATAGCCTTGTATACTTTAAATACATACAATTTTATTTGTTATTTATATCTGAATAAAACTGGGAAAAATACAAATGAATTAAGTTAACTGAGCAATACCATAAAAAAACTTCATATTTTAGTAAATATGTGTAACTTGATTTCAACACAAAGGAGACGCCTGGTATTTTTTTGCCTTTTCTGTGAAATGCAAACAACATTAATGTGGGAAAGAAAACCCAATCAAGCAAAAAGTAATGATTTGCAGATGGTTCTCATAAAAATAGAATCTTTTTTTAAGTGCAAGTAAACTTCAGTTTTGATATTGATTACAAACTGAAACATCATATAGTGAATATTAGCTGATATTGTGCATTATAAAAATAATAATTTTGTAGCCTTGGTGGGTCATTTATCTCAGCTTTCACCCTAGATAACTAAGGTTAATGGTAAAATCTAACCTTTTCCTTTTCAGTGTTGTTGTGATCAAATAGGGTAATTCATAAAGATTATGTAACTCTATACAACTATGATGTTGTTAATATCATCATCATCATCCACGTAGGAAGTTAAATACTAATTATTTCTAGTATTTGGAAAGGAAATATATTGACCTTTTGAACAGATATCAAGACAGGTGGCAATAAATAATCTGGTTCACCGGATTGGGCAGTTCCTAATGTGAAAGTTTTCCAGAGACAATGCAGAATTTAAAACCTAGGTGCTCAGCAACATAATTTTGATTTAAGATGCTTAATTGTTTTACTCTATTAAACTCTTATAGTCTTCCTTATTTCTATCTTTATCACCCGCCTCCTAAGCTCATGTATTATTTTTGTTGTTGTTGGTTTTTGCTTTTGCTTTTGTTTTTTGACAGCTCTAGAAGATGGTCAAGGATGAAGGGCATAGTTCTTATTACACTCCCACCTTTGCACACAACACTTTCAACATTTCCAAATCCCAAGTCAGAGGCGAACCAGAGATTCATTCAGGTAGCATAGATCTGTCAACTTCTTAAAAGTAGGTGCAATAACTCCAGCACCATTTAGATTAAGTTATGGGGAATCTTGGAGATTTTAAACTATTTGGTAATAGATATGAATTAAACCAATCTACTTTTCACAGTGTGTACCTTTCTAAAGGGAGTGGGTTTCAGAAGTACCATATTTATTCTTTTTCAGCAAAATTCTAAATTAACCATCTAGGAAAAAGATACCTTATTAATCCATAGTTACAGATTATTATTACCTTAGTTGCTACTGTGGTTCAATCTTCAAAAGGAAATACTACATGACTATATTTAATGTTAACCTTGGCACATGATAAAATTGTGACTCTGAAAGCTTTTGGATAACTGTTCCTTCTTAACAGACATGGATAAATTTTTTTAAAACATCATTGACCTAATGAAAGAGTTGGTTCCCCCAAACAACTTCCAAATTGAATACCTAGTTTGGATTTAATATCCCTTTTTCCCCTAAAATAATGAATTCAGTTATAGTTTTCCTCCACATTGAAAATTTTTACTAATAGTTGAGCATTGATCTTCATGATCTAAGACCTAACAAGAGCAGTCTTGCCCAAGGTCTGCAAATATATGCAAGACTGTTTTTGTTTCATGAATAATTATGCTGCTATATACCTTCCATTGTATTTTATTTCATTTGTAGCTTATAGATTTTTTAATTATGAGTGATATAAAATCACATTCCTGGAAGAGGAACTTTCCTGTCTCTTGCTAAGCCTTGTATATTCCCACATTTCCCTGAGTGCTATATTACTTGCTTGGTACTGGTTTTGAGTGATATAATAATAGAGTGTTATTCCTGATTGTAATTCATTTTGCTTGCATATCAATCTTGCTGTATTTGAATGTATACAAGGAATACTAATCACTCTACTGTATGTCTTTAATCTGTCATAAAGAAGCATCTTTATTTGCATATGCATGGTTTTCAATAATATTTGCATAAAGAGAAAGTCAGACACTTTGATTACGAGTAATCTTTTCACAATTTATAAGGTTTTACACATAGGAGTGATTTTTCCCCCTTAATTATTATTATTATTTTTTTGCCAAGTTGAGTTTTTCTCTCATTTTTATGCCAATTTTGGAGGGCGTATTGATAATAGCAACTATTCAAGAAGGCAAAATAGTTAGAGAAACTCAATCAAAATTTGCCAATCTATGGATTAATAAACTTTTAATTTAGGAATATACTCCAAACAATCCAGAGAGGTAAAAACTGAATTATTTACCTCTTTAACTCTAGTATTTTTCTCCTCTCCATTCTTAGGTCATAAAAAGTAAATGAACAAAGATCTAATGTTTAACATACAGTACACAAAATTTTTCAAATCTTGTTTAACGAAGAGCTGGAACAAAGTTTTTTAAAAGAAGCTACAAAACAAGTTGCATGTTTAGAAAAATTTTGATTGAGCAATGAGTCTTGGTATCCTGTCCCTCCTTTCTTCAGTTCTCTAACAATTAATCTGAAATGTGTGTAAATCTGCAATCACTTCCTCTCTGTAATGAATGTTGTGAAACTTCTGTGTTCTAAGGCTTGAAACAGGCTACACCAGATAACTGTGGCTGAGTTTTATTACAGTTTTCAACTGTAGTTATCAAGCTCTACCACAGTGACATTTTGTGAATATCATACTGCTGGAAATCCACCTGCTACTTTTTTAATTTTTCTCCTGATCACCCTAAGTCTCTGCAGATCAATATCCTAGCTGTCTTTTCATCTATTACTCTATCCCATAAAGTTCTATAATCATTAACACTCTGCTTTCTCCATTTTGGTGACTATTTATGTATCAGTTTTTCTTCATAGTTAACAACTTTGTTTAAATATATTACAAACTGATTTTCAGTTTAATAGGATATAGGCTATAATAAGATATAGAAGAATTGAGGGAACTAAATGGGTAACCCAGCCTCCTAACACATATAACCTGTGGAGTTTGCTATTTTTTATTTTCCAAAATAATTTGGATTCACCTCCATCCCACCATTTTGTCATCTTCCATACATGTGTAGACACATTTCAGACTTCTGGAAGTGTTGGAGGTTCTACCACACTATTTTATATTGCAAGAAACCATCATCACAGCAACACTGCTCTGAAGTACCATAGCTACTATTTATGTGTGAAATGTTTTGCGTTATCTTACAAGACTGAGAAAATAAACTTAATACAGTGATTATCCCCATTTTGCACATGAACAAACTAAGAATTAAGAAGGTTAAATAGCTTGCCCAAGGTAAGACACCTGGTAAGCCAGGACCTGTAGCAAACCAACCACATTCCAAATCTCATCCCCTTTACAGTTTTCCATTTTCTCTGCTAAGGTGCCATTCAAGCCTGCCTTAAATGGAATAGAATGATAATAATAACATGCACATATTTTCTTATTTGATCCTGTTAACACTGTTAAATTAGTCTCTTTTTACATATTTGTGTTTAGAAAGTTAAATGAATGGACCAAGGCCACAAAGTTGGTTCATGGTAGAGTATAGACCAGAATCCAGGTTCTCTGAGCAGAAATCCAGAGTGCTTTCCATAGTTATCCTGTGACTTATCACTGTTTCAATGCCCTACATTTGACCTGGCACACCTTTTCAAAGCATGATTATCATAAGATGCATTACTGTCACAAAGAATTTGTCACAGATGTGAGAAAAAAGAATTGAGTTTGTTAGTCTGAATTTCAGGACAATTATTCTTCCAAAATATATTTTTAAATGACAAAAAACTCAATTCTAGGGAATATATGCTGCTATTTAGTTAGATACATTTTGAAATTCTTAGATTTTCCAAGCTTTAGTTCTTCTTAAATCATACATAAGATGCTCATAAAATTTATTGTTCAAACCAGAACATTTTTGAAAGTAAAAAGAGGCACTATTAATAATGTTGCCAGGACAAACTGGGATACATTCACCCTAATTGTAAGGGACACTGACAACATTCTTCTTTGTTTGTATGTTTCCTAGAAATAATTATCTGCCTTTAGGTCCTTATGTGCCTATCTGTAAAGACTGATCTTGTTATTTGGGATTGGTTCTGTGATACTTTCTGCATTTCATTTTTTTCTTTGAGATGAAATTGTGTAATTCCAACAGGCCTGAATAGAAGAGACTAGGATAATTTGGGAGGGATGAGAAGCAAATTGACCTGAATTTTGAACCAATATATTTTTAAATATTTTATATTTGTATCAAAGGGTTTGGCTTGAAATGAATTTAACTGCTATATGTTGTGGTTGAAAGGAATGAAAAATATCTGTGATTCCCCTATATGGTGGTTACTTGAAAAATCACCTCGAAATAACCTATAATTACACACACATCTTCCTTTCATTCAGCATAGAAAAATATGTTGGAAATAAAAAAAAAAACACTCCCTGGAATATCAAGTCCACTGGATTCTCTCTCTTTCTCATAAACACTGGGAAGTGTGCAAGAATAAAAAAAATCTGATTAAAAAACAAATTAATTTTACTAAACATGACATATCACGTACGCTGAAGTGTTATAGGATGTCAGATGTTCTTAATGGGAAGGATTAATATACTTTATAAATTCTGTTTCCAAGGGAGAAAACACACACACAACTAAGCAAAACTGCATACAAATCTCTTCACCCATGTCCTACGCATCTGTCAAGACTGCCTATCAATGCAGTGAATTCATGCTTTCAATAAATATATTTTGAGCACCTGCTGTGTGCCAGAAGTACAAGCTTACGTTGCAAAGCTGACACTACAGACATTACGTTAGAATCAACCAAAAAGTAAACACCAAATTGTGGACACTGCTATCTCAGTGAGATTATAGAGAATAAAGAAGTGGCATTGACTTAAACCATGTGATGGGATAAGGGAACAGAGTATAAAAATTCAGAGGGAGGGGTCAGATGTCAGTATGAATAGAGGTCTTAATCCAGAAAGAGCTTGGCGACCAGAAAGAGCTTGGCGACCAGTAAGACAATCACATTTTTCATCACAAGTGTAATGTCTCAATATAAAGACGCCAAAACTTTTGTTTGTTTTCATCTATAAGACTTTTTTTACAATATCCCAGGCAAGTTTCAGTTATGCAAGACGAACAAGTTCTAGGGATATTCTGTGTAACATGGTGCATATAGTTAACAATTCACTTAAAAATTTGTTAAGGGAGTAGATCTCATGTTTACTTTTTTTGTTTGTTTATTTGTTTGCGTTGGGTCTTCATTATTGCACGGGCTTTCTCTAGTTGTGGCGAGCGGGGGCTACTCTTCGTTGCGGTGCTCAGGCTTCTCATTGCGGTGGCTTCTCTTGTTGTGGATATAGGCTCAAGGCACGTGGGCTTCAGTAGTTATGGCGCATGGGCTCAGTAGTTGTGGGTCGTGGGCTCTGGAGTGCAGGCTCAATAGTTGTGGCACACGGGCTTAGCTGCTCCACGGCACGTGGGATCTTCCCAGACCAGGGATCGAACCTGTGTCCCCTGAGTTGGCAAGCGGACTCCCAACCACTGCACCACCAGGGAAATCCCTCATGTTTAGTATTCTTAACATGCGTGCATGCACACACACACACACACACACTCACGCATACACACAATGGGGTGGGGGGAAACCTTTGGGGGTGCTGGATATGTTTATTACTTTGATTGTTGTGATAGTTTCACAAATGAATGCATATCTCCAAACTCATCAAATTGTGTACGCTAAATATGTCCAGATTTTTTCTTCTATATCAATTACACCTAAATAAAGCTGTTAAAAAACCCTAGGAAATTGGAAAAGAGAATCTGAAATATATAATGTCTAGAAATACAGCACTCTGCCAACTCTTGCTCCTAGACAAGTATACCACCTTTATACTCTTTTTGTGTGTGTGTGATGTTGCACTGAACCTGTAACGTTTCAACACTGGACAGAGGATCTTAGCTGTAATTCTCAGGAAAGGAAAAGGCCTGGGGGAGGAGTATAAAATGGCAAGGTATCATTCCCTTTTATTTTGATTGTCTTTACCTCCTGACTGATTCAGAGCATATGAATTTGGAGAATATGTTTGCGGATATTTTAGATGTTTCTATGGAATGCAAAATACTGTTAGAATTCACAGTTTTCCCTACCTGTTCCGCTTAGGAAATTCACTGCGTAGAGTTCTTAAATGAAGACATCAAATTGGTGGTAGGGGGATATGTGTGTGTGTTTGTGTGTGTGTGTGTATACACACACACACAAACACACACACATACATATATATAATATATAGATAGATATACATATATACAGATAGATAGATTCACACATTAATGTCATCTGATAGTTACTTTTACTCTAAGCTAAATAATTTGAGACTATAATTTTATTTATTTTTATTATTTTTTTGGGGGGGGGTGGTTCGGGGTTTTTTTGCGGTACGCGGGCCTCTCACTGCTGTGGCCCCTCCCGCTGCAGAGCACAGGCTCCGGATGCGCAGGCTCAGCGGCCATGGCTCACGGGCCCAGCCACTCCACGGCATGTGGGATCCTCCCGGACCGGGGCACGATCCCGCGTTCCCCGCATCAGCAGGCGGACTCTCAACCACTGTGCCACCAGGGAAGCCCCTAATTTTATTTTTTTAATCAGTCATTACTTTATTAAAAAATACATCAGGAGTCTCTGGACGCAGGTTTAAGTTGCCTGTTATGACTAATAAGACTATTAAGTTGCCATAATAGTCTGTTGAGACTATTTAGAGCACCAAGGGTGGGTTCCCCAAGTTCTGTGGTAATAAGGGTAAGTGGGACAAAGGGTGAATATGCTCAAGATGCCTCAGAGGACTGAATTACGTCCCCCGAAATTCATATATTGAATCCCTAAGCCCCATGGTATTTGGAGTCAGGGCCTCTGGGAGGTGATTAGGGTTAGAGAGATCATGAGGGTAGAGGCCTGGTGCAGCGGGATTAGTGCTTTTATGAGAAGAGACGACAGAGAGCTTGCTTGCTCTTTTTGTGCACTTGAACCCGGAAAAAGCCATATGAGTACATAACCAGGAAGCATCCATCTGCCAGCCAGGAAAAGAGCTCTCACCCAAAACTGACCATGCTGGCATCTTGATCTTGAACTTCTAGCTGCCACAACTGCAGGAAATGCATTTCTAGTGTTTAAGCAACCCATCTACAGTATTTCATTAGGCAACCTTAGTGGATATCATGGCTCTTAAGGTTCACATCTCCAAGCTGCCTGAGCAGGTGGCAGAATGTGTGCTCCTTCAGGCAAACTTAGTTAAAAGTCACCTGGGATAGCTGCTAAAATGCAGATGCCTGGGCCTAACTAGCTTTATTCAATCAGCATCCCTGGAGATGCAGTCTCAGAGCTTACACCCTATCGTCTGCTGCTGTTCCTGGAAAGCCTGATTCTAAGCAACACAAGGGCAGGGACAAACTGGTCTGCTCAGTGCTGTGCAGGCAGCCCCTAGCAAGAGGCAGGTTACATGCCAGGTGCTTCATAAGCATGTGTTAAATCTGGAGCACTTTTAAATTCTATAGGTTACGACAAGAAGGTGAAAGGAGATTGTGAATGCGAAAGACTCCAGGGATCCATTTAAACCACCAAAGAGGATTTGGAGTTGGGGGATAAGCCAGTGAATTATCAAAGACAAATCATTTTATGAGTGTTAGACTACTCTCTTACTGATGTGGGTGGGAATATAAGAGGCATCCACGTTTGGGTTTATTTTCAACCCCCATGTTGGAAACAGGTTGCTTTCCACAAAGCTCTCTGACTAGATACAGTAGAGAATACGTCTACATATACTAGATATTTGTTATCAGTACATGCAGTGAGTGTTTTTATTACCCCACTTTCCACTGTTAGTGCAGTGGGACAAGCACTGTACTGAGAATTAAAATTCTAGAATTCTATCCCAACTCTGCCAGGCTCAAGGTACAAGCTCAAGGGAAAATCCATTAAAATTCTCTTGAGCTGTTCTGGGGTTGGACCTGTTCTTGATGATCCTTACATGCTGTAAAATTCAACGACTCTAATTTCATCATCAGGGAACTTTTTTCCCCCAAGCACTGATTGTTTAGCCTGGAAACTTTCAGAAGATTTCAAATGTCACTCTGAGTGAAAACAGATCAAGAACCTCCCACCTGCCATGTAGAGTCTTCTAGGTTTGTGAAGAGAAATAAGTATTTATATTAAGCATGTTTAGATCACAATACATTTTTTAATTAGTTTGGGTTTTGGTTTCATTTTCCATACACATAATAGGGCTACACAAGTGGCAGAAGAAAGCAATAGTTACCTGGAGGTAATTAGGTGTGTTCCAGATAAAGGCTCTGTCACACTAATGTAAATTCCAGGGTGCCGCACACTAATTCTCTCTGCTACAATTAACTAGATTCAACTGCATGTGAAATATATTGATTCAAACATTGAAAGAAATATATTTTATTCAGTTTACTAGGAAGGGATGTTTTTATTTTTGTTCCGTTTTATGGTGGAAGAGGATAGATGTTGATGGAGGGTACCATCTAGTCTGAAGCCATTAGGGCATGTTTGTGGGACATACAAATGAAATGAAATGCAAATATGTACAAACCCTAGGTTGCCACACAAAGCCAGATGTGTATGCTGCTTTCTGCTGTGGAAGGAAAAGGATAAGATTAACATCAGACCTTTTCTATCTCAACTGCTTTCAACAATTCTTTTTTTTAATGTATGTGGATTTTTTAATGTATGTATTTTTTTAATTGAAGTATAGTTTACTTACAATATTACATTAGATTCAGGTGGACCGCGTAGTGATTCAATATTTTTTATAGGTCATATACTCCATTTAAAGTAGTTATAAAGTATTGACTATATTTCCTGTGCTGTACATTACAACCTCGTATCTTATTTATTTTATACCTAGTAGTCTGTACTTCTTAAACCATCCCACCACCTGCCTCTGGGAAAACCAATAAATATTCTCTAAACTAGCTCTACTGCTTCACCGCCATGCCTTTCCCACTTCTGTTTATCCTCTGAGCCCAAAGTTTTGAAGTAAAATAATGAATATTTGTTTCCAGGGGCAAAGAAGGGATGGACTGAATCACAGACCAAGCATGGGCTGCTGTAAGGTGATGCGTGGAGGCCAGGGCTTTTTCATGCAATTGTCTCTTCTATGAGAATTTCCTGCCTGTTGAAGCAGCAAGAAAAAGAATACAGGGGCCTCTGGTATTCTCAGAATGCCTCCAAGCAGATTGGGAGAAAATGTCATTTCCAGATAACTTGCAGCAAGAAACAGTAGTAAGATTAATTTTGTTTGGAGAAAATTGAACAGAATAAAAACTCATCTGTTTACTTTAGAGATACGTTGCCATTTGATTATATTTAGTGCAAACATGGACTGTTAGCAATTTATAGAATTGATCTATTGCTGTAGCAGTTGGAGAGCTTTAAATGAGCCCACTGAAAGCCATTACTAAATGGAATACTTTGCATATTAACAGGAAATCTGTAGCCTCTCTATTCCTGAGGAAAGGTGCTTACACACAGAGTATTTTATGGGTGGTGATGGATTACTACATGTAAGCAAGGAGCACTTGTAAGCAAAGAGCTTTCAAAGCAATACTGGCCAGCATCTCCAGGAGCCTACCTGGCCAGCCCCTTGGCACTTCCCCTTCTAGGGCAGGGGTCCAGTTCATCCTTTCTCCATTGGCTCCCTTGATATAGCAGTTTTTCCATCCCTGGTCCTTCAGCCCCAGACATGCACACAATCACACACACACACACACACACACACACCCCTTACCTGAATTTCAAATAGAAATCTCCCATTAAAATTCATGTACCTTTAAAACAGGGACTTCTTGAGGCCATTCTAAGTCACTGATCTCTGAAGAGACTGTTCAGGTTTTGGATATGCTGTGCAGAAATTGTCTTTTCTTTATTCTTTGCATTATTGCATTGCCAATTAATACCTTACAATATTTCTGATACAATTTTGGAACTGTATTATTTTGAATCACCATTATCAAGCTATGATTCATATATAATAAAACTCACCAATTTTGAGAGTGCAATTAAATGAGTTTGGACAAATGCATACAACCAAATAGCCAACACCAGAATAATGATATGGAGTATTTCCATCACCCCAAAAGGTATCCTGTGCCCCTTTGGAGTCAATCTGCTACTCCCACCCTCAGCCACTTGCAAACACATCTACTTTCTGTCACTGTAGTTTTACATTTTCCAGAAATTTATTCAATAGAATCGTTGACTGCGTAATTACTTATGTCTGGCTTCTTTCTCTTAGCATAATGCCTTCAACATGCATCCACTTGGTTGCATATCATCAGTAGCTTGTGTCTTTCTATTGCTGAGCAGTATCCCATTATTTGTACACACCATAGTTGATTTGTCCATTCACCAGTTGATGGCCAAGTTGTTTCTACTATTGTTTCCAATAGTTGTTTGGCTATAATGAATAAAGCTGCTATGAAAATTAGATCACAAATCTTTATGTAAATAAATATTTCATTTCTCTTGGGTAAATATCTAAGAGTGGGATTGTTGGGTCCTACTCTAACTGTGTGTATAACTTTATAAGAAACTACCGAAGTGCTTTCCAAAGTAATTTATACATTTTATATTTCTACCAGCAATATACAATGATTCTAACTGCTCTATATAATTCTTGATGTAGTCAGGCTTTTTAATTTTATTTTTTCTAATAGGTCTGTAGTGGTTTCTCATTGTGGTTTTAATTTGCATTTTCCTAATGGCTAGTGATGCTGCACATCTTTTCATGTGCTCATTGGCCATTCTGTATCTTTTTTGGGAAAATGTCTATTCAAATCTTTGTCTCATTTTGTAAATTTTTTTTCTTATTATTGATTTGTAAGTGTTCTTTCTATATTTTGGAAATGAGTCCTTTATCTGATATATGTTTTGCCAATATTTTCTCCCAGCCTGTGGCTTGTCTTTTTATATTCTTAATAGTTTTAAGTTCAGTAAAGTCCAATTTATCAATTTCTTTCTTTTATGGTTAATGTTCTATCTGTTCTATCTAATTAATATAACTCTAAGTTTGTGAACATTTTTCTCCTAAGTTAATGTTTATAAGTTTTATAGTTTGGGCTCTTATATTTAAATGATCCAGTTAGAAGAAATGAGTATATATGTATAATGTAAGGTTTGGGTTTTTGTTTGTTTTGTTTTCTTCTTTTCTTTATTTTTGTTTCTTCATTAGGTTGTCCAATAATTTTAGCATCATGTGTTGGAAAGACTATATGCTCCCGATTAAACTATTTTAGCATTTTGTTGAATACCGATTACTGTGTGTGAGTCTCTCTCTAAACTCTCTGTTCTGTTCCATTAATCTATATGTCTATACTCAAACTGACACCACACTCTCATGATGATTGTATCATTATAATCAGTCTTGCAATCAGGCAAGTCTTCCAAATATGTTCTTATTCAAAAGGCCTTTAATTTTTTTCATAAATTTTAGAATCAGCTTGTCAATTTCTACAAAAAAAAAAGCAGCCAGCATTTTGATTGGAATTGCACTGAATCTAAAGATCAGTTTATAGAATTTATATTGCATCAATATTTAGCATTTTGATTCATAAATATGGCATCTCTCTAAATTTATTTGTCTTGATTTTTTTTTTTTTTTTTTTTGTGGTACGCGGGCCTCTCACTGTTGTGGCCTCTCCCGTTGCGGAGCACAGGCTCTGGACGTGCAGGCTCAGCGGCCGTGGCTCACGGGCCCAGCCGCTCTGCAGCATGTGGGATCTTCCCGGACCGGGGCACGAACCCGTGTCCTCTGCATCAGCAGGCGGACTCTCAACCACTGCGCCACCAGGGAAGCCCTATTTGTCTTGATTTTTATCGGCAATATTTCTTAGGTTTTAGTTACAGATCTTGCACTTATTTGAAAAATATACCCCCAAGTATTTCACTTTTTGTACATCATTACAAATAACTTGGATTTTTGTCTCAATTTCCAATGGTTCACTTGCAATATATACAAATACAATTGATTTTTTGTGTATTCATCTTGTATCCTGAGACCTCACTAAACTCACATATTATTTCTTGAATCTTTTTTTTTTTGTAGATTCCCTAGGATTTTTTACACAGGCAGTCATATCATTTGTAAATATTTTGTTCTCCTTCCCTTTAACTCTACCTTTTTTTCTTTCCTTCTTGTATTGTCTAGGATGTTAAGCCTAATGTTAAGTAGAAGTGGTGAGAGTTGACATCTATGCCTTGTTCCTGATGTTGAGGGAAAAACATGCACTTTTTCACCATTTAGTATTATGTTAACTTTAAGGTTGAAGAAGTTCTGTTTTATTCTTAGTTTAGTGAGAGTTTTTACCATGAACAGGAGTCAATTTTGTCAAATTTTTTACTTTATCTTTTCTTTTTGTGCTTGTTAATACAATGAATTACATTGATTTAAAAAATTATTGGAGTATAGTTGATTTACAGTGTTGTGTTAGTTTCAGGTGTATGTCAAAGTGAATCAGTTATGCGTATACATATATCCACTCTTTTTAAAAAATTTTTTTTCCTTTATAGGCCATTACAGAGTATTTAGCAGAGTTTCCTGTGCTATACAGCAGGTTCTTATTAGTTATCTATTTTATATATAGTAGTGTGCATATGTCAATCCCAATCTCCCAGTTTATCCCTCCCCCACACATCCCCTGGTAACCATAAGTTTGTTTTCTACATCAGTGACTCTACTTCTGTTTTGTAAATAACTTCATCTATATCCTTTTTTTTTAGATTAGGTCCATCCATGTTGTTACAGATGGCATTATTTTGTTCTTTTTTATGGCTGAGTAATATTCCATTGTATATATGTACCACATCTCCTTTATCCATTCCTCTGTTGATGGACATTTATGTTGCTTCCATGTCCTGGCTATTGTAAATAGTGCTGCAATGAACATTGGGATGCATGTATCTTTTCAAATTATGGTTTTCTCTGAGTACATGCCCAGGAGTGGGATTGCTGGGTCATATGGTAGAATTACACTGATTTTTAAAAATTAAACTAACTCTACATCTGTTGAATAAGTTACACTAGCACATGATAAACTATTCTGTTTCCATATTGTCTAACTCAATTTGCTTAATACTATAAAGGATATTTACATCTATTTTCATTAGTGATATGGGCTTGTAATTTTCTTTTCTTGTTGTGTCTCTCTGGTCTTTGAATCATCAATATGCAGGCCTTATTAAATTTTGGAATTGGACATGGTTTTCTCTTTATTTATTTTTCTGGAAAATTTCATGTAGAAATTGTATTATTTCCTCTTTAACTTTAGAAGATATTACCACTGATGTCATCTAAGCTGGGAAATTATAACATTATATGGTTAATTATAACATTTATATGGAAAAGCAAAATATTTGGAATAGCCAAAGAAATCTTGAAGAATATTATCGAAGGACTTACGCTGTGTGATTTCAAGACTTGCTATAAGGCTAGTTATCAAGAGTGTATGGTGTTGATGTAGTGTAGACAAAATGACCAATAAAACGGAAGATATTTCAATGTTAGGACCTGGCATATATGTCAAGTGACTTTTTTATGAAGGCACTAACTCAATTCAATTAAAAATATATAGTTATAAAAATTGCTCTTTAACAACTAGATTAAAATGATTCACTAAATAAATGAATCTGGCATCTTTATGATGTAATACAAAAAATTAATTTGGGGTGTATTAGAAATGTGATAGCTAAAACTATAAAATGTCTAGAAGAAAACAGGGAATATCCTAATGACCTTGTAGTAAGCAAAGATTTCTTAGAGAGGACACAAAAATCACTGAGCATAAAATAAAACATTGAAAGTTAGACTTAATAAAAAAGTTTAAAAATAACATCTGTTCATCAAAAGACAGCATTAAAAAGTACAAAAGGCTGGTCATAAAATGAGACAACATACTTGAGATACTTATGTTTAATGAAGAACATGTACCCAGAATATACAAGAACACCAATAAATCAATAAAAATACAAACAACCTCTCTTCCCTTATAAATATAGGCAAAAGGCAGTCACTTGGTAAAAGAAGGCATATGAATGGCCAATAAGCATATTGGTGTTCAATATCATTAATTATTGGGGAATTAAAACCAGAATATAATACAACTTCACATCCACTAGAAGAGCTAGATGTAAAAAGACAAACATGATGAGTGCCTGGAACAATGGGAAATATCATAGGTTTCTAGTGGAATGGGAAGATGGTACAACCAGTTTGGAAAACTCTTTGTCAGTTTCTTATAAAGTTAAACAAAACCACCAATTTCATTCCTAAGTATTTCCCCAGGAGAAATGAAAACATATCCCCCAAAAGACTTATACAAGACTTTTTTTTCATAGCAGCTTTATTCATAATGTCAAAAACTGGAAACACACTAGATATTCATCAACAGGAGAATAGTAAACAAATTATGGGATATTTACCATGGAGTACTACACTGCAGTAATAAAAAGTCAACTACTGGTGCACTCATTACGACATGGATAGATCTCAAATCATTACGTTAATTGAAAGAAGCCAGAAAAAATGAGTATATACTATACAAGTCCATTCTGCTACCAGTTCATAAACAAACAAAACTATGACAGTATGACAACAGAAATCAAGGCGACAGTTGCCTATGGGAGTAGAACTGATTATGGGAAACTGGGGAACTTTCTCTGGTGTTAGAAGCGTTCTATGCCTTGATGAAGATGGGACAAGGTATGCAGATTTATTAAAACATCAAGTTGTACACTTAAGATTGGTATATTTCACTTTTTGTGACGTTTACCTCAAAACAAAAAAAAATAGAGATTTATAAGCAAAATGAAGTGCATTTTTTGTTTTTTTAATTTTTTTGGAAGAGAAGGATTTGAGGGAGCAAGTGAGGAGAAGGAAGGTGACTGGAGAGGGAAGTCAGAGAGGGAAGAAAAAGACTCTGACAAGGAAGGAAGTTGAGGAGGACCAAGAGAGAGCTCAGTAAAGTGGTAAGCACTATTTTGCTGTATTTTCTTTTATTATTATTATTATCATTATTTTATTTTTTATTTTTTGGCTGCACCATGCAGCATGTGTGATCTTAGTTCCCCGACCAGGGATTGAACCCGTGCCCCCTGCAGTGCAAGCACAGAGTCTTAACCACTGGACTGCCAGGGAAGTCCCTGCAGTATTTTCTAGATTGATCCTGCAGGCATCAATCTACTTTATCTCACATATTCATGATCACTTTTTGGATCTACTTAGAATATAAGACATGTTCAGTGACCACTGTCCCTAGTTGTGAGTGTTTCATCAGTGGGAAATCAAAAGGTATATGTGTCAGAGGAGCAGCAACTCAAAAGCTCTGAAGCCAAGTGAAGCTTGGAGACTAAGTCTCAGCATCCCCAGATGCTCCGTGGACCATTTGTGGGCACAGGGCTACACGCAGAGCTCAGCATCTTGGGCTTCTCACTACACAGAGAGTGAGGATTACATAAGTATTCAGGTGTTTCATGCTCCATGGGCTTTACATGTAGAACAGAGGAAGTTTATTTTTGCAAGATAGCAGCCTATATTAAGGCACACATGGGTTTATATTGTTTTTGGCATCCAGGGGCCCTTTTTACTAGATTTTGTCAACCATTTTCCTTTCTGAACAGAGGCCGCATACAACAATTGGATGAACAATTTTGCAAAATGTCTCAGGGGGCCTCTCTTGAGGCTGAGCCCGTATGAGATCACGATATGAGAATATGGGTTGGCTGGACTTTTATTTCAGTAAGTGATCTCATTCACTTAAAGCACTAATCATTTTAACAGGAGAAAAGTACAGCTTTCCAAAATCACAGCAGGAAAAAATAAGAGAAAAAGCATGTCAGAGTGATCTTGTGGAGGTTCCCATGTGATTCTGCACTGAAAAATTTCCATGTATACATCATCAGAATGGATATACAGTCTGATATTACTGGTGAAAGATATATATGAGAGAAGTCAACCTAATGCAAACAAATAGGATTCCAGGCTGCAAAGCTGACTTACCTGGTTTCTGTTTACTACATTTGACATGAAGAAAACCACTTTCCCCTTTTGGAAGTCTTTCCATCATAAGGCACATGACATCTGCATGAACATAATCTGCAGATGAGAGAGATTGTAATATGCTTTTAGCATGTTTGATACTAGCGACTGGGTCTACTTGAGGTACAATATCTGGATGAAAATTGGAGACTCTAACACGGCTATCCCTACTGTGCCTCCTGGTTTTACTTTACTTCCATATTCAGATTAGCTAAGTAGAGCTCTTTCATTTATATTCTCCATTTTGCTAACTTTATATCTGTCCCTTTGCTTATTTCTGATTAGCCACGGTGAGTGCAGCAAAGCACCTTAAATCATCTCACACTATAAGGAGTAGGATTACTTCCAGCTAAACCTACAAGTCTGGAAAGCACATCAAACCCAGAAGTAAAGTTAGCCCAATTCTGTTTTCCATCAGTAAATGCATCAGGAACAGATTCAAGTAACTTCATGGAATGGTTGTATTTTCAACAAAAATATGTGTCTACTGGGGAAAAAAAGGGATGATCAGCATTTCTATAATTGCATGTGCAGCAATCACAACTCCTGCATTTTCTGATAGAATACTGGGTAACTCACTGTGTGACACATCAATTAATACAAAATTGGGGACTACTACTGGAGATGCTGATGGTCAGTGGCTCCTGTGGATTTATAAAGCTTGGATTAATTATGAGCTTCTCTCAGCTTCTATGACTACACCTCTGACCATTAGATCTCCACCCTCACTCTACAGCACATACACTGCCATGGAGGGAGTTTCTGTGGAGGAAACTCACACCCAGAGCCTGTCATCAGATCCAGTGCAATCAAGTCAGAATTTCCTCATTGAATACCCCTCCCTTCAGAATTATAGTTACCCAAGCCATGGTTGATCTCTCCCAAATGAATAGGAAGCTGTTACGGCAAATCTTGGGAGTTTGTGGCCAGTTTAGTCTGCCATTACTCAAGTCTGTTATCTTTGCTCATTGCCCAAGATCTGAGCCTTTCTACTCATCTACAATCTAGATTCTTATACATGTTGCTGCTCCAGGCTCATTTTTCCTTGATCTGACCTCACTGCTGAGTATTTACCCACTGTGTACCTGTTGGAGACCCTGATTCACAGTTACAAATTTCTCCCTCATTTGTGAGTTCTTCATTGAAATTCCTCACTCTTCATGACTCTGCCATGAAAAGCCATTTTCTCCTGCAGCTCTTTCATTTGGATTCTGCTCTTTCACTAACATCTCATGGACCTCACATCTGGGAACTGAAGTTGGCATCCTTCTGACCTCCATTCTGGAGTGTACACTATTTCCCCTTCTCCATGAAGTAAAAATCCTGCCCATTGGAGCTTACACTAATCTTTATTCATCCACCTCATAAATCATCCACAGACTCTCTGACTACCCTTGCTCACTTACTAATATTTTAGTGCCTGGTCATAGTCCTTTTCTCCTGGTTAAGTTGGGTCTTTATTTTAGGTGACTTCAAACTTCACTTTGACAACCCATCTAACATAATAGCCTTTCAATTTCTTTACCTTTCTTGTCCTGTTCATTTCACCTCCACTCTACATTCCTATCCCCATAGTCATATCCCAGAACTCGACTTCTCCTGAAACTGTTCTACGACTGGACTAATCTTTCAGAAGCCTGATTGAAATGAACAAAAGAAGAGAACATGTAAAGAAATGTTTAGGAATTGTTTTATTTCTTTATGTTTACAAAGAATACCTTTAAAGACAATTCAGAAAGGGTTTAATGGAGAATAAGCAGATAAAAATTATGAGTTTCATCCAGTAGTCATAGAGAAAGATGCTTAAGAAGGATAAGGGGGCTTCCCTGGTGGCGCAGTGGTTGAGAGTCCACCTGCCGATGCAGGGGACACGGGTTCGTGCCCTGGTCCAGGAAGATCCCACATGCTGAGGAGCGGCCGGGCCGTGAGCCATGGCCACTGAACCTGCGTGTCCAGAGCCTGTGCTCCACAATGGGAGAGGCCACAACAGTGAGAGGCCCATGTACTACAAAAAAAAAAAAAAAAAAAAGAAGGATGAGGAAGAAGTACAAAAGAATAGGTGGAAAGATTAAACTTGGTTAGAGGAAGCGCAACTCTTCCTTTGAAAGAGATGGAAATAAGATAAGCACAAATGTTTATATTAGTGACAAGTGTAGGGAATGCATACCTAGTGGTTTCTAATTTCTCTGTAAGGAGCATGTAGAAATTTCCTGCTGAGAGTAAAAGAATGGGAGTGGGAATGAGGCAAAAGAACTAAAGAAAATTGTGAAAATTTGGAAGAGGATTACCAAAGAGTATTGTATTACTAAAGAGCAGGATTTTTACTCCATGGAGAAGGGGAAATAGTGTAGATTCCAGAATGGAGGTCAGAAGGATGCCAACTTCAATTCCCAGATGTGAGAGGTCCATGAGATGTTGGTGAAAGAGCAGAAGAAGATCAGACCAAAAATATGTCAGAATAGATAATATAGGAATAGTGACTTGATAGACATTTGTAGCAGAATGCAAAGAATCTGAAATTGTTAATGTGTGTAGTTGATGGAAAAGTGGGTCAATGCTTGCTAGGGAAGGGAGTGAAGCCACTCAAGAGAGCTGAGATTAAGAGTAAATTGGAGGAATCAAAAGACAAAAGTCTCAGAAACGTCAAAGAGAAAGTGTAAGGAAAGTGGAAAAGAAAAACTGAAATAATAAGAGATATGAAAGCAAAAATACTGAAATATCTCCCTCTATTCATTTGTCACATAAAAAAATATCATGAGAGGAGGCATACATTAACTAGTGTAGGAATATAATTTCTACGTAAAAATTTATTAGTCACAGAACAAAAAGAAGATAACAAACACATTTTAGTGACATAATCCATTTGTGACTTGGAGTCTGACTGCTTGTCCAGCCTTGTCACATCCTAAGTGAAGTGGGATCTCTAATCCAATAGTTTATTTAAAGAGGAAAAAAAGAGCTAGAAAAAACTCCTTCAGTGGAAACAATAACAAAAGCAATTCCATACCTAATTTATTTAACCACAAATTGCTTCAGTCCCTTACCCTCATAGCAGGCAAACAGATGGCACTCATTCCTTTTAAGCAATACATAAAAGCTGCAGGTTGAATCATCAATCTTTTAAAAAAAAAATAATAGAATATTTTCACAGAAAAACTTCTGTGAAGTAGAAAAGTTTCTACTTCCTGCAATATTTTACTTTAAAAACAAAAAGATCTTTTGATACAGACAAAATGAAGCCAACTCTAGGTTAGGGTAAGAATCAATGCAAGAACTAAAGACAGGGCTTCCCTGGTGGCGCAGTGGTTGAGAGTCCGCCTGCCGATGCAGGGGACACGGGTTCGTGCCCCGGTCTGGGAAGATCCCACATGCTGCCGAGCGGCTAGGCCCGTGAGCCATGGCCGCTGAGCCTGTGCGTCCGGAGCCTGTGCTCCACAACGGGAGAGGCCACAACAGTGAGAGGCCCACGTACCGCAAAAAAAAAAAAAGAAGAACTAAAGACAACCACAAGAATAAATTGAACAAAACTATTATGATTTTTTTCTTTTAAGGAGAATGAGAAAGCATGCCATAATAGCATTTTCAAACATTAAGAAAAGATGTATTTGTTCTTTGGGACTTAGGCACTCAGGGTAAATGCAATGGATCTTCTAAGAAGGGTTTCTTTGATCAAGCCTGGAAATTCAACATTTGGAAATGTTATCTATCTGATGAAGTATTTTTTGCAATCATATTTTATCCCAGGAAATTGGTAAATAGCAGGTGCTTGCATTGCATTTTCCAGTAGGTTGTGGATTCCGGGCAAACAGTTTTTAGACAGAGGGGATAGTCGATTATATTACTGCTCTACACTCGACTATTCTTGTTCACTGGGGACTGTACCTCAGTTCAACTTGTGTTCCAAAGAGAAATATACTTGCTGGTGTCAGCGAAGTCTCTGGTAGACTATAATCGGCACAAAATTCAGTTGCAATGACAAAAACATTGGCCAAATCTATCCAAGGAAATGAAATGCAGCAGAAGTCTGTCCCTTTGGGTCAACCTGGAGACCAGTTGTTTAGGGAGTGTATTTAATGACAGAGATTGAGTGGAGCAGTGATATGTGTTCTGTCCAGATTTACTGAGAGATCATCAGAGGTGAGGGAGTCAGCAAATGCATTCCTTGCCCTTGAACTAGTTAGGTAGAAGAGGGAGTAATGAAGAAAGCTTTCTCATACCAGACGTCAAGTATGCAACCTTAGCGCTATCTTACAAAGTCATAACTCAGATGTAAACAAGCAAATCATATCATCTTCCTGATCTCTTCTGCAGTAGCAGCTATCATGATCCGTCTTATCTAGAGATGAGTTAAGTAACTTCTTCCTTTGGGAGGACAGGGAAGAAAGCAAGCAACCAAAATATTTGTTCATGTTTGTTCATTCATCCAACAAATAACTATTGGTACCTACATGAGCCAAGTACCGTTATAGGTGCTTGGAACACATCAGTGTGCAAAATAGACAAAGCTCCTATTGGAGCTTACACTCTACTTGAGGGAGATGAGCAATAATAATAAACATTATAAATAAATGAGAGTAAGTTAGAAAGTGATTGCTTTAAGAAGAATCCTGAGGGCCAAGTCAGCAGAAGAAGATGCTTTTCATTAAATAGGGTGGCTGGAATTGAAAGGTAAGCCAAGTCTTGAGAGAGGTGAGGGAGTGAGTCATGTACATATCCCAGGGGGCCTGACATAAATATATGAGGGAGGATGAGTTTTGAAACAAAAGGACTTCTGTCTTCTATTTTCTCTGGAAAGTAGGAAACAAGGTCATCTGCTGAGAATCAAGCAGGCTTGGAGTAAGGAACTAATGAAAATAATTAGAGTTTGGGAGAAACACTATCATACATGCCAGAGGAAAGTAACTAGGGAGGGTACAAAAAAATTCTCAGCAGTGTTGGAGGCCCAGTTAGGTTGGTGGACACTAAACTTTTGTAATGGATACAGTTGGAATTGTTGCATGGTTTTCTGAACACAGTGTTTGATGGAGCAAGAGATGATTCGATTGATTCCAAATAGGGGATTGAATTAGTGAAATAGAGGGACAGAGGGATGAGAGAGCAAATTCTGCTGGTGAAGGAGCACATGTGGAGATGGGTGAGTGGACACAAGTTCAGTAGAAAAGGAAGTGAAGACACACGTGGGCATAGATGGAAAGGCAATGGGGTTTCAAGGGGCTGGGAGATAATTAAAGTGTGTAGTTATATTAAGAAAACAAGAGAAGTAAACAAATAAAATGCTGTGGTTTCCGTGGAACTTTAGATTCAAATTTTGAGGATTATATGATTTCTGGCAATGAAAGTGGATAATATTGAGGGTGGATTACTTACAGGCTGTTGGAGAAGATGGTTGGAAGATGGTTGGATTAGGAAATCATCTAAACTCCTGTCCCATCCAATGGTCCTGAGGTTAGTAGGGAGGATGTTTCATCGACCACAGCGCCATGAGAGAAAACATGAGCTTGGTGTTGAGTTTAAAGAACTCAACAGGACTTTCCAGGACTTCCCTGGTGGCACAGTGGTTATGAATCTGCCTGCCAATGCAAGGGGACACGGGTTCGATCCCTGGTCCAGTAAGATCTCACGTGCCGCGGAGCAACTAAGCCCGTGCGCCACAACTTCTGAGCCTGCGCTCTAGAGCCCGTGTGCCACAACCACTGAGCCCACGTGACACAATTACTGAAGCTCAAGCATCTAGAGCCCGTGCTCCACAAAAAGAGAAGCCACTGCAGTGAGAAGCCCGCGCACCGCAACCAAGAGTAGTCCTCACTTGCCGCAACCAGAGAAAGCCTGCGCGCAGCAACGAAGACCCAATGCAGCCAAAAATAAATTAAAAAAAAAAAAAAAAAAGAACACAGGACTTTCATTTACCAGCTCGGTAATCTTGAGCAAGTTCATTATGTACAAGAAACTCAGTTTTCTCTTTTGCAAAATGGATAAAATTGAATGCAACACAGGACTATCGAGAAGAATAAATGAGTTAATGCATGTAATATGTGTCTAGCACAGTGCTTGACCCAGTAAAGCATAATAAACAATTTACAGATATTACATTGTGTCCATTCAAAGATCTTTTTTTCACACTTAAAATATCTGTATTGGGGAATTCCCTGGCAGTCCAGTGGTTAGGACTGCACGCTTCCACTGCAGGGGGCACAGGTTCAATCCCTGGTCAGGGAACTAAGATACCTCATGCCACGAAGAGCGGCCAAAAAAAAAAAAAAAAAAATCTGTGTTAAAAATGTGTCTCGGGCTTCCCTGGTGGCGTGGTGGTTGAGAGTCTGCCTGCCGATGCAGGGGACACAGGATCGTGCCCCGGTCCGGGAGGATCCCACATGCCGCGGAGCGGCTGGGCCCGTGAGCCATGACCGCTGAGCCTGCGCGTCCAGAGCCTGTGCTCCACAACAGGAGAGGCCGCGACAGTGAGAGGCCCGCGTACCGGAAAAAAAATAAAAAATGTGTCTCATAAGGTACCTCCAACACACATAAAACTAATATTAAATCAATAACTCTCCTCACCATCTACAACTGATCATGTTTTAGAACTGAAGCATGTGGCCATTCGTTTCTCTTTCCTCCACCATTTATTCCGCAGTGAATGTGGAAAATTAATTAGATATCAGAAAAATGATAGTTGTAAGTGCAAGCAGAAGCTGAAAAACTGGCTAGCAGGAATCGGAAAGGAAACAGTGGCTTTTCTGGAAGGTATGACATCAAATCCAAAAAGCCATTATGATGATATTGACACTACCACTTGGTCTGAGATACGACTTGATTTCCCCACACTTAACCTTTGCCGCTCACCTCAAACTCTCAGGAAATATTTTTAAAGATTTCAAGGATGTGAAGTTGAGGGATCCAAAAATGATTGATAACAATTCCAAGAAACGAGAGAGATGTTGTAAAAGAGCACCCTTTCCTATGATCTAGAAAGAGACCAAGAAAAAGAAATATTCTTGTTTATCCACTGAACACCTTTCCCATCCACATACAACTGGGAAGGGAATGCTAGATTATAGCTTGAATAAAAGGAGCAAAATGATTATGGATTATGCATTAATTTGAAGAGTTGAATGGGCTTTGGGCCTTCTTGTGAGAGCAGAAGTGTGGGGCTTTTACCAAAAGAAAGTATTAAAAGGAGTCTCTACCATATCCTTATCACTATCATAAATGTGGGACTCAGGTTTGAAGTTAGAAGTTCTACCCAGAAATTGGCTCTGACATGAGGGTCCCCTCATGATCTGGCTCCTCTGAAAATGTCCTGCACACGTGTCTTCAAGGGTGTGTGGTGAGGTACAAGGTCTCAAATCCTGGCTGGATCATTCAAGTTATCTACAGAGTAACTCATGGCAGCTGAGACGAAGAAGAAGTCCATCTCCTGGTAAAGAACAAAAGGATAGCATTGGCAGTGATGCTGAGGTTAAATCTGGAAACAAATGAAACTATAATTGGCATGGGAGTTACAAGTTCAGAACTCAGGAACATGAGGAACAGAACAGAAAGTTGAAGGAGAGTTGGGTCAGTATAAGGACTCAAGGTGGAACTAGGAACAGAGGGAGTCAATGGCCACTTCTTATATGGTGTTGGCCTGAAGGTTAGTCTGTTGATTGAGACAAGACTAAGTAATTGTGACACTTCTACAGGACATGGATGTGGTGGATATAACCCATGAGAATCTCAGCGTTATTTTAACCTGATCCTAATAGCCCCTGTTCATATTTGTTCAGGTGGCTTGGTCACCGTTTTATACTATTTTCAGTTGTCGTTCATAGAAATCCCCTTAAATCCTCTGTGTCTGGTTTTTGATCAGCAGTTCTGACGTCCTCATTTTCCGGTTTTCCTAGCTGATTTGCCCCTGGTCAGCTCATATTCTTCATGTTGATCATCCTGTATAACTACCCTCTTCCAGCCCTGATAAAATTATCGTGCTTTCAGATCTCCAAGCAATTTACTTCTCTCATTATCCCTGTCATTCTCTTGGTGCACACTGCTGGGGCTTCACTTAGGCACAAGCCAGTAGACACACACCAGTCAATCCCCGTTAGGTCAACTGGCAGTCCATCCTTGTTTGTTACAACCATTAGTAAGGATAAACCTGGCACAGACTCATGATGATGCCTCCCTTTAGCAGATAATACTCATATTTAAATGTGTACCTGTTTTGGAAGTGGATTTTCTTTACAGAGATTGTTTTCCCTCAATTGTGTCCTATGAAATTTATAAGCAGTGACTTCTTTGCTTTAGATAGGAACATCTATGGAGGTATTATATCAGTTTTAACCTTCCCCATTTGCTCCTCCTAAATGAAAACATTTTAGGTTAAAGAAAATGGACAAAAAATAGCATAACTTGGACAATAACTTTTGTAATCCTTCCTTATATTGTCAGGATAAAGTGATTCACCTTACAGTATATTCTTAGTGAATATGAGGTCAAGTTTGTAAGCTAAATCAATGGATATTGCCTCTAAGTGTTATTGAAATGGTGAATGTCTTATCCTGTCACTAGATAGTATTCAAGTTTTAAAGAGTTAGTGGAGAGTGGAGGGAAATATTGGGCTCCATTTCAAAATTTTAAAGCTATTTAATATCAACAGGTCTGGAAGCAATTAAGATATTTGGAAATAGAGTTGCTGACCTCATTAATTTTGTAACAAATCACCACAAACTTGACGGCTTAAGACAACAGATCTTTATTCCCACACAGCTCTGGAGGTTAAAAGTCTGAAATCAATGTGTCAGAAGGGCCATGCTCCCTCTGAAGACTCCTTCCTTGCCTTCACCCTGCTTCTGCTGTCTCCAGCAATCCTTGGTGTTCCTTGGCTTGTAGTTGCATCCCACTAAGCTGTGCCTCCATCCATACATGGCCGTCTTCCCTGATGTCTCTGCGTGCCCTCTCTTCATCTAATAAGGACATCATCATTAGATTTAGGGCCCACCCTAATCCAGCATGACCTCATTTTAACTTGATTATATCTGAAACAACCATATTTATAAAAAAGGTCACATTCTCAGATTCTGGGGGACATGAATCGGAGGGTCTGGTACTATTCAATCCACTACAAGCTGGGCTAGTCATGCCCACATATTTCTTTTAAACCCCCTAAATATACAATTCATTTCTCTTATGAAGAAGAATAAGTAAGAGGTGGAGAGCTAGACCAGGTGTGTTACTCTAGAGCAGTGGTCCCCAACCTTTTTGGCACCAGGGACCAGTTTCGTGGAAGACAGTTTTTCCACGAGCCGGGGGACGGGGATGGTTTCAGGATGATTCAACTGCATTACATTTATTGTGCACTTTACTTCTATTACTATTACATTGTAACATATAATGAAATAATTATACAACTCACCATAATGCAGGATCAGTGGGAGCCCTGAGCTTGTTTTCCTGCAACTAGATGGTCCCATCTGGGGTGATGAGAGACAGTGACACCGACACGTGTTGCTTAGGTCCAGTCTACTCCGTAATCTGGTTTTGGTTGCTGTCACTGCAGAAAACCCTGCTTCACAAAGATGGGATGTTGGAAATGGAAGCAGGCTTTTCAGTACTTTTGTGGCAATCTCAGGATATTCTGCCTTGACTTTAATCCAAAATGTATGGAGATTTGAAGTTGTCTCAAACATGCTTTTAAGGCCACCGTCATTTGTGATCTCAAGCAGTTGATCCTCTCCTAGCACAGACAAAGTGGATTCACCTGGCTTATTCACAGATGGGTCGCGGATCCATTCCTTCCCAGTTCAAGGTCTTTCCTGGTTGGGAAGTAATGCTCAAACTCTTCTGAAAGCTGAGGTAGGTGATCACACACCATCTGGGAGAAAGAAGCCCCTGGCTCAGTCTCTTTCAAAATCTCTGCTAACGTTTGAAACATGTCAAAAATCTCAATGTTCACTCGTCGCCCCCATAATTCCAGTTTGGCTTTGAATGCAGCCACTTTATCTGCCGACTTGAACACACTTGTCGTTCTCCCCTGAAGTGACAGATTGAGTTCATTGAGCAGGTTGAACATGTCACACCAGTAAGCAAGTTTTGCGACCCATTCTGTGTCACTGAAATGTGCTGCCAGTGGTGACTGTTTTTCTAAAAGAAATCTCTGGAGCGGCTCTCAAAAACTCTGGCCAGTGATCTACCTTAGAAAGCCATGTCACTTCTGTGTATAAGAGAAGACGTGTGCGGTCTGCGTCCATCTCCTCACAGAGCTGCGCGAACAGACGTGAGTTAAGGGCATGTACTTTAATGTGGTTGATAATTTTAATCACATCCTGCAAAACGCTGTTAAGTTCGGGTGACATTTTTCGGCTAGCCAGCATTTCTCTATGGATGACACAGTGCGTAGACTCACATTCAGAAGTGACCTCTTTGACCCGAGTAGTGAAACCACAAAGCCGTCCAGTCATGGCAGCTGCTCTGTCTGTGCCTATACTGACACAAAATAACCAGGTCAGTTTTCCCTATGTGTAATCATTCAAATATTTGAATAGTTTTGCATCTGTGGTGCTGGTTAGCAACAAAAGTGCACATAACATATCCTCATGCCCATCCTCCTGAAAAGTATATCACACAGAAACAAGCATTGTTGCTTTGTTGTCAACATCGGTAGACTCATCAACCTGGATTGCGTACCACGGTGACTCATTAATCCTGTCTAACAATTGTGTCTCAAAATCCCCTGCTATTTCATCATTTCATCTAGTTATGGTGCTAGCTGAAAGAAGAACATGTGATGTGTCACCTTCCGAACTGCAGCCTCTCCTAAAAGTTCACGACAAATGTCCTTAGCAGCAGGAAGGATCAACTCTTCACCGACAGTAAAGGGCTTCTTAGCTTTAGCCATGCCGTTAGCCACTAAGAATGATGCTCTCAGTGCAGACGCATTTGATGAAGTGGTGGCCTTCAATAGTTGCTTCTGTTCTTCGTGTTCATGTTTTTTTCCTTTGGGAAAACTCCAAAGACTTTTTTTTTTTTTTTTTTTTTTAATGCAGGGTGCTTGGTCTCCATGTGGCGGAGCAGTTTTGAAGGTTTCATGGCTTCCTTGGATAGCTGGTTGCCACATATTATACAAAGCGGCTTGGATAATGTGAATCCCCTGTTGCAATGAACCCATAATTTAAGTACGACTCTTGGTATTTTCTTTTAAATGCAGCTTTCTTTTTGCGGGCAGTCTTAGAGCCTTCTGCTGTCTCCTCATTGGGTCTTTCCCCTCTTTTCAAAGAAGCTCTCCAGCGACGTTTGCTTTTTACTCATTTTGGCGAGGGTTAGCTTGTGGGCTTGCAAAAACTGTGACTGAGACAAGTGCACAGTGCGGGAAAGAGGCGCGGACGGAAGTGGTAAATAAAATAATGGGCGGGCCATGCACAGACTAAAATAAGTGTCAGATTCTGACTTACAGCCTGCCACCAGATGCAGCTGTACAACTGAAGTATGTCAACTCACTTGCCACTATAAAGCCTGCCACCAGATGCAGCTTAATTGTCACTTGCCACTCACTGATAGGGTTTTGATATGAGTCTGCAAGCAATTGACTTATTATGGTGTCTGTGCAGTCAAACCTCTCTGCTGATGATAATCTGTATTTGCAGCCACTCCCCAGTGTTAGCATCACCGCCTCAGCTCCACCTCAGATCATCAGGCATCAGATTCTCATGAGGACCACGCAACCTAGATCCCTCCCATGGGCAGTTCACAGTAGGGTTCGCTCTCCTATGAGAATCTAATGCCGCTGCTGATCTGACAGGAGGCGGAGCTCAGGCGGTAATGCGAGCGGTGGGAAGCGGCTGTAAATACAGATGAAGCTCTGCTCGCTCGCCCACCGCTCATCTCCTGCTGTGCAGCCGGTTCCTAACAGGCCATGGACCGGTACTAGTCCACAGCCCAGGGGGTAGGGGACCCCTGCTCTAGAGAAGCCCTCCCACATTGAAAAATGAGGTGAAAAATCTAGAAATTCTACAGTTACATTTCAATTGTTTTCTTAATTGATAGTACTTAACTCTTGGATCTGTGTTCCACTGGCTGTGGACATTCCTCCCAGAAGAAGCAGGCAACATGCTATGAAGACCATTCCACAATTCCATTTATCTTTTTTTTTTTTTTTTGGCTGCATCACGCAGCTTGCAGGATCTTAGTTCCCCGTGACCAGGGATCAAACCTGTGCTCCCTGCAATGGAAGCACAGAGTCCTAACCACTGGAACACCAGGGAACTCCCCATTTATCTGTTCTGAGTCCATGCCCTCCATACCCACTATTGCTGTTTGAGTGTCCTTCCGCTTCCAGAAATTTAGCTTTTGCCCCTACGGGGGTCTCAAATGGTTCAGTACCACATGTTAAGTGAAGCCGCTGCTGTCCCCTAGAGCAGAAAATATTCTTTATTCTCAGTGTACTTGTTCTCAAAGTATGCCCAGCCACAGTGTATAAGATGACATCACCATAAGTTAATCTGTTAAATCAAATAACAGCATAAAAACATTCTAATACCAAGATGTCAGCAATACAGAGATATCCCAAATTTAAATTTAAACGCCCCTTATTATCATATACCTGGGAGAAACAAAAATGCGAAGAATAAGATCCTACAAATCTAAGTCCACAGAAATCAAAGATCAAAATTCTCAGGTTAATATGTAACTAAAACCAATTCCAAAACAAAATTATCTTGCCTTTAAATATTAAGTTCAAAGGTAGTCCAAAATCTTCATTTTAGTCCAGAAATCATGGCTGCCAATTTTTTTTTTTTTTAATCCTGCTAATTCTCAGCCAGAGAGCAGAATTCTAAGTCAGATGCCAGAGTGAAGTTGAAGAATTTCAACAGCTTCAACCTGTCTGTCTCTCCCTGGAAAGGATGTAGCTCTGCAGTGCCTCTGAGATTGGATTATTCCTGCCAAGTCTCTTATGTGTCCCCATTTGTAAAAAGTCTAAAGTATACAGTGGAAACAAAAGAATATCTTAGCATTAAGCCACACACTCACAGAATGAAGACAGTAAGCCAATCCCCAGGCCTGATAGCAGTTATCCCAAGCAAAAGGAAGGTTCCAAAAACACAAACTAGACCCACATTACTCTTGCTTAAGGCTTAATGCTATCTAAGCAATGGAGGATAGATAAAATCAAGAAAATTCTTCATTTCAGGCTCACCACTTTGCCAATTATTCTATCCCAGGGGTCTAGGCTTCAAGACTTGTGGATTAAAATTCAGTAAGGAGAAATATCTCACCATGGAATTAATTATGGCACTATTTAAATTCTCCAGCTTGCAGAAAAATTCTTCTCTCTCAGTGGGTAGCATTAGAATAATCCTGCGATCTTGGGGAGTTCAAAATTTGCAGTGGCGGCAGTCCCATTCTTCAGGGTTTATTTTCATCTAGCACGTTAAAAATATCTTAATTTGTAGTTTTTCTTTGAACATTGACTAGCCAGTGACCTGTGCTGTAATGGGTATGGGATTTGTGTAGTAACAACCTCCCCACTACCTGCCCCACACTTTCTTGTTTAGAAGGCATTTTTCCTCCAGTTTCATCACAGCTCTTGCAACCACTGATTCTTGCAATATAATTGCTTTGAGCCTCCAAGGCAGAGTTTTCCCAGTCCCACAGCTGGAGAAGCGTCCTCAGCCCATTACTTCAAGGAAGCTGTTCTTGATGGTTATGAAACCAATGCCCCTGGAGCCCTGATAACTACCAATAACTCAGCTATCTGCTCTTTAAGACACTTCTTTACTTAATTTTCTTTCATGTTTTGGGTTTTGAGAAGGATTTCTTTTTGGTACATACTTTTATGCAGTGGTGAAATACATCTCCAGTGGTCTAATTTCCCAATAGAGTCCTTACTTCTCTGAGGAAAGCTCAGCTGGATTTTAGATACTTAAACCTACTTTTTGACCTCGTGTAGGACTGCCATTTTTTGGTAGATCTCAGTGTCTCCCTATCTTTCTCATGCTCCTTGTCTTCTGGCCCTGAAATTCTTTTGCTAACACACTCTTATGACTGTTTGTATGATCATTCACAGTGAGAAATTTGGAATAAACGAGTCCTAATTTTGCTAAAATCAATCATTGTTCACACAATTTTTACTATAACATGATATCCATTATTCCCGTCTTACTTGTTAATAGAACCTCAGTTCTGCTAAACTACTTACTTCTCAGAATCTTTCACAGCAAGACTGGTCATGAGACCCAGTTTTCGCTAAAAAGATGTATGTGGATATTATAGGGTAGGGTTCAAAAAAGACAGACAAAACAAGCCCCCTCTATTTGTCCTTTGCCCACCACTCCTTCACCATTTTTCTTCCTGGAATGTGGACTCAGTTCCTGCATATACAGTGTTAGTCTTATTCAACATTTTATAAATATCTACCACCACATAGAAACCAACATATAGAACCAACATCCTATAAGTACAGTAGCCATGAGGCTAACATCCAAAAAGAGCTAGACTCAATCTAGCATTGACCATACTCATCATCTTAAAAAAAATGTGTCTAATCTTCTCTATGCCTTTATAACCCCTGATTCCATACATTTCTACAATGTATTCGTCTAGGGCAATAGCTACATCCCCATATACAATATTTGAAGCTTGCAAATTAATGCTTTAATAATTCCACACTGGTATTTGTCTTTACTTCTCACATCATCCCAGGTATTATATAACCACTTGGAATAGATCCCCAGTCTTAAAGGGGTTGGTTTCCTGATAGCTCTTATTCTGAGTTGCCTTAAGAGAATGGCTCTCCATTGTTTCCTGTATTTGGATTGCCTCTGGGGAGTAATTCCAGGTTATTAATGGAGATTCCTTGTCTTTCTCTTGATAAATTTCTTTGAGGGCCCAGTCTCAATTCCTGATTTAATATCCACAAAATCAGCTCACCCCTTCCTGACACTCTCTTCAAGAGGAATTGGATTTGCCTACATGCATCTCTGTTCTGCTTTTATATTTCTGCCCAGTTTTGCATTCAAGGTGTCCTTTTTCTCTACCTATCTGTTCCGCAAATCTTCCCAAATCTCAAACTTTTTTCTACAGACATAGCTCTTTCTCCACCTTCATCAATCTGTCTAGCTTTAGTTTTCTTTCATTCCCTGCCATGCTCCTGATGGTAAGACAAAAGCATAATTTTCAAACCTTGCCAATTTCTCCTTGATTTCCTTATTCTTAGAGGCAGGGATTTCCAAGGCTAGGCATTTAAATTACTTTCTTAGCCTCTGGATTTCCAATGATCTCTATAAGTCATTCAGATTATTCAGCGAGGGAATTTGCTTGGCCTTTCTTTTTTTTTAAATTCTATTTATATCTTCAGTCTCTGATCTACCCATAAATTGACTGCTCTTGGAGCTGGTGGCCTCCCTTAATTTAATCAGATGTGAAAAAGAAGCACAAGGATTTTAAATAAAGTTGCTGCTTTATTGCAAAAAATGTAGGAATTGCCATTTTCTAAGCAGAGTTTGGGCACTGGCAGACACTGACTGGTGTTCTAGTTTAAAGAAGTGAAGATCTAAATGGGGTCCTGGTCAGGTGGACACTGAACTGACCTCTGTAAGCAGGTGTTTATGGGTATATAGAAAGCATGTGCCTCTACTCAAGAGAGAATCGCTTTCCATTGTCATGTGTCAATTAAAGCTAGTAGATATGAGATACACATTTTGAATAGATTAATAATGCAGTGGTACTCATTTATAAGGCAATAGGAGTCTTAAAGGAAAGGCATTAAGAAAGAAGGATGCAATGAAATATAAAGTCAAGGGAGCACTTCCCTGGTGGCGCAGTGGTTGAGAGTCTGCCTGCCGATGCAGGGGACACAGGTTCGTGCCCTGGTCCGGGAAGATCCCACATGCCGCGGAGCGGCTGGGCCCGTGAGCCATGGCTGCTGAGCCTGCGCGTCCGGAGCCTGTGCTCCGCAACGGGAGAGGCCACAACAGTGAGAGGCCCACGTACCGCAAAAAAACAAAGCAAACAAACAAATAAAGTCAAGGGAGACTTGGGTTAGGTCACTAAGGTAATAAGAGAAGAGAACATTGGTGACCCAATACTGAGCTTACCTTTTAGGCGGTGATCAAGAGTGTCAGGGGTGTGAGGCTGATCAAACACATCATGGGCCCAGATCACAGATAACCTCATAGGTATCATTAATCAGTTCAATTTTTATTCTCAACCTATGACAAATCCTTGAAAGAATTTAATATGGGAACATGAGTATCTTTTTAAATATAATATGTTGCCAGAAACTGCACCAAAGTTACTATATAAATATTGGCCCACATATACATACAAGCAAAACTGATTTTAGATGAAAGGAGAATATGGTCCAGTTGTCAAGTTCTCTATAATAATGTAGGCACTTGATGATAAACACCAGGAGTAAATAACCCAAAGCAACATAATATTTATAACGTGCACATAAGATTATGTTGGCAAATGACCTAGAGTAGACAATCAAGCTATGCACAAGGGACTTCCTTGGCAGTTCAGTGGTTAGGACTTGGTGCTTCCACTGCAGGGGCAAGGGTTTGATATGAACAAATAGCACTTTGGATCAGCAGTAGAGAGACTGCCTTCTGTCTACACAAAATGTATGTATTTTCAGTGTTAGTAACATGAAAGCATGAAAACCAACATCCTAGTTCCATTTAGACACAGCTCAAGAAGTCTGCTTGCCTGGATATATCTCTTAATAGATAAAATATTAGTATCAAGCTAGAAGACCAACAGACGTATAAAGCAAATACTACCGAAAAGCCATTTCCCTCGCTGTAATCATTTCTTCATTTAAACCATTCTGCTTAAGAATGGAGCGAACTGGGAGCATAATGAGGTGAAAAGTGATTGTTGCTGTGAGTGCTGAGGTTGAATAATTGTTCACTTTTCAACAAAGTATTGCTATAACCATAAGCAAAGACTGAGTTGAGACAAACATTTACATTTGAAACAGCCTGGTAGGAAGCAACAGCCAGACCTGCCTACAATTAGCTCTGCCCAGGATGGAAGTTTTAGATTACACATGCCTTGAAATGTCAGGAAGCAGTGCCTGTTTTGTTTTTTTTAAATAAAATCTTACAAAAAACTTGATATATAATAGAAATAAAGGGAGATTGTTCATGGCTGGTATCAGGTAAGAGGGCAAAACCCCAATAATTTCTTTTCCCCTTGCCTGACTGAGGTGGTATCTCAGGAAGTTTTGCATGACTCTTGGGTTTTGGAGAAGGAGGCTTGATAAGTATTCTAAACTGACAATATGTATGGCTCCAAGTGTTTAAAACCACCATCACAATAGAAAACTCTTATTTAATCAACTATGTTAAAGGAATGCATAGAACTATGAAACTGAAGCATTGAAGACAATTTAGAACTCCTGCTCAACTAACCACACACCCCAAGAATCCCATTTAAACTGTTTCTGATAGATAAGTAATTCGCTATTTTGGGTGAATAGCTGTCCTCCCATACGTTCTCTAAAGTTCTCATTTTCATTCACCTGGTATAAGAGGATCTAGTTCTGGTTTCTCTCCTGTCTACCAATTTTATGTCTCCTAAAACACACATCATTGACCTTACCTTTGAGAAGGAAGAAGCAGCCCAGACCTCTGGGAGATGGTCTGGTGCTATTTGTTAGGTCTTGGCGTTGCTGGATGCTGATCTGGCATTCATAGCTAGATCTTATGTGTTCACAGAAGTTGAACACATACAACTTCATAGAACATCAATATCAGACAAGGCTACTCTTGGACACTGAGGATCAAGACAAATCTTGGTAATCTTGTCTCAACACAGAGAAAAACACTAGCATGGTCCAAACTGCAAAAATGACCAAACAGCCCATATACTGGCTAATATGTGGGACCACAGTTCTCTGCCTATTACAGCTTTATCCTTGCTCTAATTTTCTCTCCCTCTAGGTTATATTCATAAAGGTACCCAATCTTACCCCCACTTCCTGAGAGCATTTAATCCAGAGAAAAACCCAACTTCCTCCCCAAACTTACCTAGCCCAAACTCAAATCCGATAAGTTCTAACATTCTCTTACTGAAACATCTCGTAGTCATTCACTGCAGAGAGTAATAAACTAAAGCTGTGCTCATGGTGGTCTCTGGCTGAGATCAAGGTAACATTCTCAGCTCATATACTTTCACCACATCACCATCACCTGTGGCATAACATCCTGTCTGGATATTTATCATGATTTTGAAGTCCTGCCCTGATTTGATTCCAAACTTTACATCAAACCCCATTTCCATGACTAATTCTCATGTAGCATTTATGAAGGCCTGCTTGGGACTAAATTATATATATGTATAAATTATCTCATTTAGTCCTAACAACAATCTTGAAAGATAATGTAAAATTATTTTTATCTTTTACTTAGGAAACTGAGGTGCAGAGAGGTTAAGTATCTCTTGTAGGTTCACGAGAGAATAAATGAAAGAAGCAAGATTTGTACCAAAGTCGGTTTACAAGTCCTGTGACCTTATGCAAGTAGCAGACTACTTATTATTCCAACGTGCCCCATACTGTCTAGTTCCGGTGATCTTGCTGCTGCTGTGGCTGTGTTTCATTCATTGCTATTTATTATCCTTCAGAGTCTAGCTCAAAATGCTGACTTTTCCATTGTATCTTCTCAGAAGCGTTCATTCACTTGTTCATTTACCTAATCAAAATTCACTGAGGAGGGTTTCCCTGGTGGCGCAGTGGTTGAGAGTTTGCCTGCCGATGCAGGGGGAAAAAAGTAGGGGGCTTCCCTTGTGGCGCAGTGGTTGAGAGTCCGCCTGCCGATGCAGGGGACACGGGTCGTGCCCCGGTCTGGGAAGATCCCACATGCCGTGGAGCAGCTGGGCCCGTGAGCTGTGGCCGCTGAGCCTGCGTGTCCGGAGCCTGTGCTCTGCAACGGGAGAGGCCACAACAGTGAGAGGCCCGCGTACCGCAAAAAAAAAAAAAAAAGAAAAGAAAAAACATTCACTGGGGAGATCAGCTCAGTGCTTTGCGACCACCTAGAGGGGTGGGATAAGGAGGGTGGGAGGGAGACGCAAGGGGGAGGAGATATGGAAACATATGTATACGTATAGCTGATTCACTTTGTTATACAGCAGAAACTAACACAACATTGTAAAGCAATTATAGTCCAATAAAGATGTTAAAAAGAAAATTCACTGGACTATACCTATATTTACACTAAAATAAAACTCCATGAAAGCAGTGCTATGCTTTTCCAGTGAAATTAGTAAGATGCAAGGGAAGGATGGGAGGAAGTGGACCATAATGAAAAAGATCTCCAAAAAATAAGTACTGTTCATCTATAGGTTATAATAATTAGTATCACTAATCACTTTGGTAAACTTTTCCAAAGTCCATTTCCTCCTTCTCCACTTTGGCACCCCATCCCCAGGCATGTATTTATTATTCACAGATTTTTCCTTGCAAACAACAGGTGAATGCCGGCATTTGCAGCTGAAGGTTCTAGAAGCCTACTCTCTCCCTATGCTTGGCCAGATACTAACAGTGCTCCTGGCTGAGTCAGCCTCACATAGGCTCCTGCTGGATGCACCACAGACTCTGTGGTTTGTCCCTCATCCAACTCGTTGGCCCGTGCTCACCCGCCTCTGCTACAGAATCACTTTCCACTGCTACACAGTCCTTTGGGTGACCCAATTGTTTCCAAACAGGCGTTCACATCAAGAGGAACCCTGCAGTGGCTCAGGAAGACTAATTAAACCTCCATACTTCCCTCTGCCTTGTGACCTTGTTCCAGGTAGATGTGGCACAGCCTGGGGGATGGTTACTATCCAGGGTTCTAAATGGGAAATGAGGAGAAAGAGCACCCCTCACCTGCAGGGTGACACCCAACTCTATAATGCAGGCTAAGTGCAGACTGCCCTCCCACGCTCGCCCCTACCTACATATGCGTGTGGGGCAAGGTTATCATTACATCCAGGGCATGTGACAACCCAGGAGACTAGGGACTGGAAAGAGATGAGAACTCAGCTGAAGAGCCCACATTTTCTCTACTGCCCAGAGATTAAATAAAATACACCCTGTACACCAGGCCATTTTAGAAAAAAGGCAGGGAGAATATCATCTGAGAGGCATTTTATCCCACGCAACCTTCGCCATCTAGATGGATTGCTAACTATTTGGAAGGGAACAGAACCATTTAAAGTGAACAGAAATAAAAGTTACTCTCTTTTCTTGCTTTAAGGAGTATATGAGCTCTGGCAAAAGGCCACATTAGATGTTAGAAAAATAAGGATCACAAAATTCTCTGCACATTTTGTGTATTCTGTGTCTGAACATGGCCAGAGCCAGGCAAACCTTGCTGGCTGGTTGAACTTTGAACTCACAACCAACAGTCTCAGGTGGGCCTTGTTGGTCCAGATGATCATTCTATATTTCACAGTTTTGTTTACTCTTGGGCTCTTCTAAATGACTGTTTTACACCTTCTCCTCTTTCCTTGAAACCTCCTCTGTCATCCTCGCTCTCAGGTGATGATGGCCCTTCTTCACCGTTAAACTGAAGCAGCCACAAGAGAACGTCCACAGGCTTTCAATACAACATCCACTCTACCCACCAGCATCTTCACCCGGATACGGTGTGTTCCCTTCAGGTAACATAGATGAACTCTTTGTGGCTCTGTCTGAAGTCAGCCTCCCCGCGTGTTCACTAAATCCTCTCATCTACTCTGGGACATCTTCCTGCCAGTCTCTTCTCTCCTTCCTACCTCCTCATTTTTTGCTTGTGTATTGGATTATTCTCATTGGCATATAAAATATTGTCCTTTCTCCTATATTTAAAAAAAAATTTAAAAACCTTCCTTTGACTCTACTTACCCCTCCAGGGAGCCCCGATTTTGAACCATTTCGTAAAAATTCTCTTCCAAATGGTTGTCATTGTTTGCTCTCACCAATTCCCTCTTCCCATTCTTTCTTAAGCCTCCTCCAGTCAAAGATTTCCCTCTCCTCTCCTCTAAAATGTCTTTTATAAAGGTCACTGGTGATCTCTACTACACTTAAGTCCAATGTTCAAATCTCAATTCTAATCTTATTAAACTATCAGCACCATTTCATAGAGTTCATCACATTATTCTCCTTGAAATACTTACCTGGGTGTTCTGGGCAGTGTGTTCTATGGCATTTCCTCCTATCTTCCTAGTGGTTTATTTTCAGTCTCTTTCTGAATCCTCCTCTTCTCCTCCACCTCTTATCTACAGAGTGGCTCAAGGCTTAATCCATGGCTTTCTCCTCCTTTAGAGCTATCCTCCCTCCCTGGCTCTCACACCCAGGTTCATGGTACCATTTAATTTAATTTATTTCTTTTATTTATAACTTTAGCCCAGCCATCACTCCTGCATTCCAGGCTTATGTATCCAACAAGTTGCTTGGCATCTCCATCAGATGTTCAGTGAGTTTGTCGAAGATCATACACTGAAAAAAAAAACCCTCCGTTTTTTTCAAATTTGTTCCCATAGCTCAGTACATAGTAAAGAAAAAAAAATAATAATCCTTCCAATTGCCTGGGACAAAACCTTTAGTCATGCTTGACGGCTCCCTTTAAATCTCACCTGCACATGACTTTAATCAGGAAATCCCGCTGTCTCCATCTGCAAAACAGAACCAGAATTCAACTGCTTCATACCATTTCCACCACTAATATCCTGGCTGAAGTCACCGTAAACTCTCATCTCAGTGTTTTCAAAAGCTTCGGAATAATGTTGCTCTCTCCAACCTTCCCCCTTTACATGCAGTCCCTGATTCACAGAGTAGCCTCTTAAACATGCCAGATCTGAAAACCAGCTAGTAGTTTCCTATTTTCTTCAGGATAAACCCTACCATTCTTACACTGGTCTACAAAATCTCATGTGATGTGGACCCTATTTCATTTTGATCTCATCCCCTTCCCCCCCTCCCTCCCCACCCACACTTAATCAACCCACCCTCATCTCCCTGCAGTATCTCAATACTCCCAGGCACAGCCTCTCCTAAGAACCTTTGCACTCTGTTACCTCTGGAATATTCTTCCCTTTAACAGCTGTATGGATAGTCCATCATTTCCTTCATGCCTTTGCTGAAATACTGCCTTCTCGAGACTGCCTGCCCTGACACCCTATTTCAAACTGCAATTTCTCTACCTTCATTCCCTTTAGGCTATTTTAGTTTTTGTTTCTTTTCCTATAGCACTTTTTGGCTTCTAACATTACTATTTAGATTAGTTATTTATTATATTTATTGCTTTGTCTATCTCTTCTTCATGAAACAAACTCCATCAGTGTCAGAATTCCTTTTGTTTTTTGGCAGTTTATCTCACTACTGTATCACAAACAGTTAGAATAGGGTTTGAGATCAGAATGAATGATTAAATTAAAATCTGAGCTAGGTATTTCACATATAAAATGTCTTGAGTGCTGCAAGTTCTTAGTAAATATTCATTTTTTCTCTCCCCTACCTGCCTATGTACTTCCAGCAAGTATTTTATATTGTCTATGCTATTGATGAATTACCTTATATGTATATAGTATCATTTGGTGACAAAGTCCACAATTTCAGCCTCATCCAGTGTAGACCCCACTTAGGACAAACAGAACCATCTATGCACAATCCTGGCTTGAAGAATTAGGAGGAATTATCCCAGATTTGAAAGATCAGCATCCTGTTCCTTATTTTAAAGCGGGATTGATTGCAGAGAACAGAGGGTCTGTGCAGAGAGCCAGTCTTTTGATTAATTCAAAATTGTTTGTCAAACTCTGCCATGGAAACATTGCAATTTTTAACTACCCTGAGCACATTTTCAGCTAAAGGTAGTGTCTTAGGAATGACTAACAGTTTCATCTTAATTTGAGCCTCACGCCCACTCCCTGACTCCCATCTTCCCTACCTTAATCGGTAGCTTTCCAATAAAATGTCTTAGGCCAATGAATGACTAAAATAACAGATAAATAGCTCTGTATACCCCAGTGCTGGTTCTGAGGTCCAGGCATGAAACTGCTCTGGGATGTCAAATTGAATTAGTAGCATTAGCATATTTGAACTTCATTGTATGCGCTTTTGACACAATTTCTTAACAACAGCAAGAATTGCTTCCACCAGTCACAGTGATCTGTAAGCTGCCAGTCCCCTGATAACAAATTTTCTTTGGTTCTTGGCACTGATGTTCTTTTATACAGTAGTGTGGGCAACATGGTATAACTGACTAGTCCAAGAAATTTACAGAAAATTTGGAAAGATAGTGGGGCAAAAGGAAAAAAAGAAATGTTAGCTGAATTAACTAGACAGCATCAGCCAAAGTGTAGATTATAGAACATGTTTCATCACCTCCGTTGTAATTATAACCTTGATTATCTGAGAGACGTTTCCTGGAGACAGCCTGATATTCCCATCTGAAATTTTTGTAGTTCTGAAATTTGCAGTTCAAAGGGAATGTTTGACAAATTGGCCCCCAAATTACCTTGGCATCTCTTTTAGGTCATTGGCAACTATCTTCCTGGCATGGTTTTTCTCTTGCCTTGCATTTTACCCTCATTCCTCACACAACCCCTCCTTGTGTGTTTTTAAGCAAATAAACCATGTGACATTTTTGTGGCAGAAAGAGGGGTTTTATTCATAGCTTCCTGTGATCTGTTCCTTACTCTGAAAACAATATAATTTGCAGACTTCCAGATTTTAGATATTTTCTTCTTAAATTTACAGGGACTAGGGAAATGATTTTTAGGAAGATCCCAGATATGATGTGTTTAATAAAAGACTAGCCAACTGCCCCACTTCTCTGCCTATTCCAAAGGCGCTCTGAATAATCTTCTTTGTTGGAAGCACTAATGCATGATCTCTTCTTACCTCCTATAGAGTGAGGATTCCACCTAAATCTGCCGCTCGCACAGAATTACGCAGAGGAGAAAAAACTACCCACACTAGCTACCACACACACATGTAAACATGCACAGAAGATCTGTATTAAGGGGCTGCTGTAGGAGCATAATTAACGTGAGATGCAATTAGGAGTCTAAGGGAGATAAGAGGACTGTTTTCCTGTTTAAGTTGAAAAGATAGCAGCCTACTGCTTGAGTCATTCCAGAAATTTCTGCCCCTCCCCAAATATCTCAAAGCATTCTTCATCAATTGATATCCAATATCCATGAGAAATAGGTATTTATTTCAGTTAGGTATTAGGGTTAAAATTAAAAATAGCCCTTGAATATACAATCACTGATTTACATAGATTTGCTTTATTTGTTCAGTTGAGTCATTTCTGGATTAAGGTAGAGAATACATTCATAGATGATGGATAGATAGGTATTAGTTTTAATAATATCTGATCTTTTCAGAGTTCAATTTTATGGGAAGAATATGGAAGTAATAATAAGTTAAAATTGCCTAAAGGAGAAGAAGAAGAGAAGGATTTCTACACAAAAGAAAGCAGTGCAATGAAAGTGTAGGTAGCAAAAATAAACTGTGGTCTGTCACACTATCTTTTAAAGGTCAAAGCCTTAATTATGTCAATATTTATGGATACCAGAACTACTTTAACATTGCTACTTTAACACTCGAATTGAGTTCAAATTCAGGAATCAGAAACCTTTGCCGTAATAACAGCAGAATTGGCTAAATGGAAAGAGAAGACTGGTTAGAAAAATGATAGAATTTTAGAGATAAAAGTAACTGTAGAAAGAATTCTTTACAGGTAAGGAAACAAGACCCAGAGTGATTAAGCTGGATGGTTCTCAGGTTATAGAAAAAGTTTTATGTAATACATAGGTATCCTGAATCTCAAACCTCCCAATTCATTTAGAACAAAAACATGCTAATTAGTTAATAAATCATATTAGTTTAAAATTTGACCTTAAATTTAATTGATTAAAGGGCTAAAGGGCCAATGTTGAAATTCAAAGGCCTCTAATACCCTGTCTTTCTATCTGTCTGTACTTTAGTTCCTGAAAGATCTTTGGAATCTTGATTTATTTTGATAAAATTCTGTTTTCAACTGAGGGTATAATTATGAGATTGAATCACCTTGACAGTTATTCCAGGACCCTCCCTTCTCTTTATATCTGTCACATTAATGACATCAGTCTGGTTATTGTAGGCATGTTTGCCTCCTTCTGTTAGGAACTTCATGCATGTCATCAAAAGCCCATGCTGTGAGGAAGCCCAGGCCGCATGGGGTGGCCACATGGAAATGTTCTCACTGAAGTCCCCGTTAGACATATTAACTATCGGTTATGTGATTTGTTTGATGATGCCCTCAGGATGACTGTGGCTCTAGCCACCATCTGATTACAAGAGAAACCCTGAGCAAAGACTGCCTAGCTGAGCACAGTTGACTCCCCAAACCATGAGGCATACTGATAAAAAGGATTGCTGTTTTAATCCATTAAGTTTTGAAATGGTATCAAGAGATAGATGGACCTTCCATGACACTAGCTTTTTCTCCAACCCCCCTGGCTACTTGAATCAGTCTCTCTGGCTTGCTTCTCCATTTTTGCCTGAGCTCTTAATGTTGGAATACTCCAGCACTGAGTTCTGTGCTATCTGGTCTTTTCTTGTTACATGTTCTCACTAGCCAATCCATTACTTTAAATATCTATGTAGAGATAACTCCCAAAAGGGTACATCTTGCCCTAACATCTTCAATGAGTTCTCGTTTGTATCGTCAGCTGTCTTTTGGGTGTGACTATTTGAATGTCTAAAAGGTACCTTCAATCAGAATATTCTTCCCCAGTCTTTTCTCTGTAAATGGTACTATCATCTACCCAGTTGCAAATGATAGCTAAATACAGAAATAATTCTTAACTTTGTCCTTTCCCTCAACACCCATGCTGTCCAATGCATCAATAAATTCTCTTGACTCTACCTTCAAAATATACCCCAAGTTCTGCCACTTGTCTTTATCTCTGCTACTACCAGTCTTGATCTGTTGCATTAGCACTGCCACATTTGCCCGGCTCGGAACCCTACAATCTGTTCTCCCCAAGGCAATGAATGTGCTCCTTAGAAAAAAAGACTAAGTGATATTATGTACTGCTATTTAAAATCTTCCCTTGGTTTGCAAGTGTAATTAAAGTTGAGAAATGTTTCCCCAGACTACCCAATTGAAAGTTACAATCTTCCAATCATGCCCTTGTACAGTTTTCTTTTTTTTAATTTCCTTCATAGCAGTTTTCATAGTCTGAAACTATCTATCTCATTTATCATTTATTTGCTTGTTTATTGCTGTTTTTCTTCATTATCTCCTTAAGAGCAGGGACCTTGTTTGTCCTATTCCTCACTGTATTCTAGTACAGAGAAGAATGACTGGTGCCGAGTATATGTTCATAAATTTTGCTGAATCAAAGAATGAATACATTTGTATTTTCCAAGGGATAAACTGCCCCTGACATGTCAGAGAATTATTTCAAATTTTAGATCCTAAAAAGAGTTATTGCATGCCCAGTTTCATCTCTTTACTTCATAAATGGGGATAATATGAACCAGAAATGCTAGATCTATTGGTACTGGTAATCTTTAGTTTTTAAATAACTTCAAATAGTACCCTGAACATAGACGATAATATTTCAGTTATTTTCACATCTCGAAGGTGAGATCTTACATTTGTGTATCTCTATGTGTAAATGAGTACATTGATTCAAACCCAGTTTGACTTTGCAATTGGACTCTTGTGTTAGAACTAAATAACCAGAGATGTTTCTTGTCACAAGCTTGGTTAAATGTCACTGTCTCCACTTTCAAGCACTTACGCAGTTTTATGTTATGATCATCTATTGCATGCTGATCCTCTTGGTATTCTTCCTTAATTTTATAGATTTTTACCAAGCATTGAATGGTTCTGTAGCTTCTGCCTTAAAATCACTGCAGAGTTTAAGCTTGAAGGACTATTTAGTAATGAACTAGTAGCATCACTTGCTAGTGAAAATAGAATTGAGTTCTAAAATTCAACTCATACATAGAAAATACAATACTCTAAAATAGCCAACAGAGTCCCTAATTCAAATTTGGTTGTTCAAACAGTAAAGAAAGAAGTCCTTATTGGGACATGTAAGTTTTTAAAGAAGGATGGTCTACACTAATTGTAAAAGAACCAGTTATCTAGAGATTCAAGAAATGGCAGAGTTTTCTGAAAATTAAAGGGAGGATTTAGAGATTACTTCAGCTTAATTTCTTTTAGCATAAATGATTGATGACTTGAGGTCAAAAATTATGAGAAAAGCAAATAAGAAGTAACAAAACAGTATTTTCACAGAAAACAGATAAGCACTTGAATGAAAACAATAAAAAAATTTACAAACCTCAAAACAATGTTTTCAAGGAACATAATCTCTCTCTCTCTCTCTCTAGATAGATAGATAGATAGATAGATAGATAGATAGATATAGGATTATACTGTAGATATTCTGTAGAACTTTTAAATGACCAACTGTATATCCCAATACAGATAATTACACATTATGCAATTATACTCCAATAGAGATGTTAAAAAATTACACATTATGTTGCATATTATTTAAAACAGGTTTACTTCTACCATTATAATAATGCAATGAAATGAGTGACTCTTTTTTTGCTTACACTGACTAGGAGAAAATTTATAGCAGGACCTCCCTTGCTCATGGGACTAAATCAAACTGCAGATTCCAAAGAAATCATTGACATTGTCCAGAGCAGAGAATTAACAAGACTTCTTTACAGTAAGTCTGAAACCATCACTACTGAAATATATGTAAACGTTAATGAGATTAAATGTGCCAAGATTGTTCTTTCCTCTTCCCTGTTTGACCAACCAATGAAAATTTTTCTACATGAGGTAATGCTCTTTACTCAAACTTCATTGGATGAATGAGTACCATTCTACATCCGACTGAAGAGGTTCTATGTGACCCTTCAGCTGCTACTAGACCTTTCTCCCTGTAGACACTGTGGTCAATTACATTACACTATTTTTTATAGAGTCAATTATTTTCCCTACCTTGCCTCTTGACTCCTTAATAATTCGATGCCAAAGACAAATGCCTTTTCTTGTTTAGCAGGAGTACTGCAAAATGGAATTTTCACTGACATTTCAATATCGCCTTGTCTTTTGCACTACAGCTTAGAGCACTTGGATCACTGGGTCTCTTAGCTCAGATAGTTTAATGTTTCTTCACTTAATTTAAAGTTTAATAAATGAGGCCATTTTGTTTATAGCTTGAATTCATTTTGGTAAGTTTTATTGTTATTTGAAGTGATTTGTAGATTTGCATACAAGTTTTTTTTTAACGTGAGTTTTAATTCAAAGAGATCAACTTCTTATATGCCTGTTAACAGAAGACACAGAAAATGGATAAATCCTGCTCCCTTAAGCATCATATTTTTCATAAAAATGTATGATATATGTCTGTAGTTTGTCACAATTATGTGATATAGTCAATTCATGAACCAGAGAGAAAAATTGGCTTTGGGCTCATGGATACTAAATGAGATTGTGGATACATTGCATATCCTAGTTACATTCCCCAAAAAAGCATTGATCTGGTTATCAATAGTGCATGGGAATACAAATAATGTTGCACATTTTACATCCTGTTATGGGCCATTTTTAAAAATTGAAGCTCATATTGAGATAATTTTTAAAACATACTGTTTTTTAGAAGACTTTTCAATACTCTTCTCCTTAAATAAAAAATAAATAAAATGAATAAATAGAAGATTACACAATAAATAAATAAATATTTTATAACTCATGGAGATGCAGGATAGACAATAAGAGAATGTACGAATTAAGAAAAAAAAACTTGGAAATTAAAAGAAATATTTATCTTTCCCAAGTATTATATCACAAAAAGTAGGAAATTATCATTTAGTTTCATATCTACTTTCCCTACATTCCAATAGTCTAGAGTGTAAAAGATTAGAAAGTTACTCTAGGGCTTCCCTGGTGGCGCAGTGGTTGAGGGTCCGCCTGCTGATGCAGGGGACACGGGTTCGTGCCCCGGTCTGGGAGGATCCCACATGCCGCGGAGCGGCTGGGCCCGTGAGCCATGGCCACTGAGCCTGTGCATCCGGAGCCTGTGCTCCGCAATGGGAGAGGCCACAACAGTGAGAGGCCCGCGTACCGCAAAACAAAAAAAAAAAAAAAAAAAAAAAAGAAAGTTACTCTATATTTAAGAAATACTCATTTTGAGTGGCACATTCAAGCATGTCAGTACATAGAATACCATATATGATATTTCAGAGCTTGAAAACATCACATCATCTTCCAGCATGCATTGCACGAACTCTGGCAATAATTTTCTTTTTATGTTCTGTTTAATCTTGAAGGTGTTACAAAGGATTCTTACAAAACAAACTATATAATAAAACAAATAATAAAGTAATATTCCTGAATATATTCTTACTAGAATTAGGGATTAAAAAATCCTCAAATTTTGCTAGTATGAACTTTGTAAAGTTCTTTTATTTTAGATCAAATTCTAAGGTAAATTTTCCACTGAGAAGAAAACTTAAGTCCCAGATTTAAAAGGGTGTTGTTCTTCTGTCCAAATGAAACATGCTGTCCATCCTCTGATTCTTAATCTGAAGATTATATTTGTTCTTTCCAGTTTTATTTGGATAAATGATTTCAGTTACATCAATCGTGGTTTTTTTTAACAATATTTACTCTTTCATATCCTTAGAAGCATAATTATTAACATGCAAAGTGATGATTCAGGACATCTGATCATTTGGAAAGGAAAAGACAGGCTAACCTTTGTGAATTGAAAATTTGACTAGAAAAGGATTCCATTTGAGATGGTTTTACTCAGGCAAAATAGCTGTGAGAGGGGAACATTTTGTATATGCTTTTTAAAATGTATAAATTCTGGATGAAAGAGCAAAGATTCATTGCATTTTAAACACTTTTTAGAAGTTCGAATTTTCCATTTGTGCTGAGGTTAAAGCTAACTTGGTACATTCAAAGGAAGAAGCAGCTTAGCATAGCTATTGGGCAAAAGTATTGAAACTGGCATATCTCCATCTATTGAACGCTATCACATGAAATGAATCTAAAATAAGAAGCATGCTTAGCAATTTAGATGGTGTGGGTACCAACATTAATGCTCTGCATAGGGACCACTGCCCTGTATAAAATCAAAAACATCAATTTTACTCTAATCTTCAGGCCACTATTAACATTTATTTAAGAACAAATCTTCATTTGCCATTCTCATGCTTAGGATTTATTTTCCTGGGGCTAAATGTAAGATGGAAACACAACCCAGTGTGATCAAAGATTTTCATTGATTCACTTAGCAGTAACAAGTGTTTAGATTTTTGGATAGACAGAATTAATAATATTTCTTCTGCAGAAGCTGTTCTGTTGAACTCATGTTCTCATCAGTTTTCATACTACATAGGGGAGATTATATGAAGTGGTAGAGCTGATTGATTTTTTTAATGAACTTTTAATTTTAGAACAGTTTTAGATATATAGAAAAATTATGAAGATAGTACAGAAATTCCAGTATACTCAATAATCGGCTTCCTTAAGTGTGGGCTGCACATGATGGCTTCCTTCCAAAGAGTACATGATGGAAAGAGAGGAGGGGGAAAATAACCTTAGAGTGGAGAAACCTGACAAATACTGTGTGAGCTGGGTGATTGAAGTCAACATCAACAGTGATAAGTCATGCTGATTGTATGTACCCTTCATACCATGTGATGAAAATGGCACTCTACATCTGTGGTCTTCCTCTCAAACACTCATATCCTCAGTCTAATAATAAGAGAAACATTAAAGAAGTTCCAGTAGAAGGGCATTCTAAAAATGCTTGACCAGCACTCTTCAAACATGTCAAAGTTATCAAGAAAAAAGAAAAGAAAAGAAAGAGAGAGAGAGAAACAAAGTCTGAGAACCTGTCACAGCCAAGACAGGGAGACACGATAAATCAATGTAATATGGTACCCTGAATGGGATCTTGGTACAGAAATGGGACATTGCATAAAAACTATGGATACCTGAATAATAATAGTGTTTATCAGGTTTCTACGCTGTGAAATCACTCTTTTTCTCCTGCTTTCCACACTGTAGGCTTTGGAAGGAAGTCAAGTCACTATGTACAGCCAACAAAGGAGTGGGGAGTTATGGTCCACATCCTTGCAGGTGAGTATTTACATACGTTTTTTGGAATTCTTCCGCAGGGAAATTTGTCTATTCTCTCCCCATTTATTTATTTATTCAATTGTTTATTTGTATCAGTATGACCCATGAATTTACATTTTGGTTATAAACTGATAAAACTGTATTTTACTACTGAAATTGTTCTGGCTTTGGCCATTGGAATCTCTTTCAGTTGGCTCCTGTTTTCCTTTGACATAACCTCATCATTATGAGTTGTTTTAGTTTTGTTTTGTTTTTGAGCATATCCTAACTTTCTGACACTACAAGATACTCCAAGTTCATCTTGCATTTTTTGTGCCTCATTCCTAGAATCAGCCATTTCTCCAAGGGGCTCTAGTTCTCTTTCTTGGAGAATGGTACTAATTAGGAAGAAAGATATGGAGTTAGGTATGCTCATTGCTACTGGGGTGTAGTTGGCTAAGATGGGGCTTTTTAAAATACAGTATGGTACTTCCCAACAGACTGTTTTTGTTTTCTTCATTAAAATACTTTGGGTTTTCTATAATTATTCTAACACCTTACATTTTTCAAACCCAGTTCAGAAATTCTAATTTAGAATGAGTTTACAAATAACACCAAAACATTGTCAAGTAACACAAAAAACATTGTTATTTTTTACTGACTTCCCCTAGACCTAAAAAATAATAGTATTATAAAGCTTGATGATTGAAAACTGGAATTAAATCAGGAATAAAGATTTTTCACTTTCATTGCTATTTAAAGTTGTACATAACTGAAAATTCATTCCTAAAAATAGTTTAGAAAAACAAATAAAATATATTCTTACTGGATTAATTTTAGCTCTTTCTTATCTGTTTACTTTGAAGGGGGCCACAATGTGCATGTTTAGGAAATTGTCTAGAGTCAACAAATAGTTTGCAGTTAGGTCATTCTTTCTAGGTAGGGATCAGAAACTTCCTTTCCCTAGCTGAATGGACTAGGGCAATCTGGGTTGGAAGATGCTATATAATTATAAGACATTCAAAGTGAGGTGACTGGAGCAGTCAAGTTGGAAATTATTGAGCTTTGCAAATAAGAGCCAGGGAATGGTTACAACCTGGTGAAGTGGTAGATAGGGTACTGAAACTGTGGAGATTTAAGGGATGCTGAATCAGTTCAGCTCTTAAGAGTCATGAAGCTGATTTTAGAGTTAGAGATGGTAATCTATGATCAATAAGAAGACTTTATAATTCAACATGAGAGAGACTGGTTACAGTAAATAAAGAAGCCAGGGCAGGAAAAGTGTTGAACTAAATGTAACAACTGGGCTCAAATGACATATGTGTATTCTTAAAATCTATTACTTTTGCATGTTTTTTTCTCAGTGAATAATTCTGTCATTACATAGAAGAGACATGTAGCATAGAATCAATTAGAGAGATTACCATTCAGGAATTATATGGTCTGAGTGGATGAAATCTCCCTTCCAGCTACGATTTTATGAAAAGCAAAAACAAACAAACAAGCAAACAAAAACAAAGAAAAACTACACCTATAGCAAAATTTCCCCTGAATGATCCAGCTTGACTGTTGAGTGATTGAACTTGTCAGGTAATTGCCAAGAGCACCCCCTATCCTATGTTTTGCTTTAACAGAAAGCCTAGGCTTTTGAACAGACATAGGTTAGGGTTGTTATTCTGAGATAAACCAAAAGCTGCATTCTGGGTTTCATTTCAGTGTGCCATTGTTCTAACTTTGTCCCTAGATTCTGTGAACAGGAGCCTGAGTGTAATGAAAGTTAATTATTCCAATAAGACTAATTTATTCAATAACCTATTTATAAAGATCCTTGAGAAACTAACTGACTGGGTTGGGACTCAATATGAAAATAGGTCCAGGTCTGCTTCAGTTGGCATTTATAGTAAAATGCAATATTAATTTTTTTTGGGGGGGGGTACGTGGGCCTCCCACCACCGTGGCCTCTCCTGCCGTGGAGCACAGGCTCTGGACGCTCAGGCCCAGCAGCCACGGCCCACAGGCCCAGCCCCTTCACGGCATGTGGGATCTTCTCGGACCGGGGCATGAACCCGTGTCCCCTGCATCGGCAGGTGGACCCTCAACGACTGCACCACCAGGGAAGCCCAGTATTAATTTTTTTAAACCTCGAAGGAACAAATTTTGCAGAGGGATAACCCAATCAGAAACAGGATGAAAGAAAAAAGGAAGCCAAGCTTTTCTTGATTTCCTATTACGTTTGAAATTCTTTGCCCAGCTTTAGCTGTACTTTCAACACCTTACTTTTGAGTAACTGTGTCCGTATATGAGAGGAAAATGAGAAGACAGTTGGAAACCCAAATAAAGCCTTAAAAGTGTGTTTATGCACCACTCCCCCCAAACCTTTAATTAAGCTTATGCAGGCACTTGACATGTCAAGCCCAGGGAAAGTTTCTTTTTGTTTGTTTGCCTAAAAGCTTTATCCCAATTTTTGTAATAACATATATCACATGGGCTAATTGGTTGCAGTGCTTTGTCATTTATAAATAGCTTGCACTATCTGGGCTGAAAATCTGTAAGCTGAGCAGTAGCGCAAATTTATCAGTGTGAGAGCATTGGAATATTAAATTTTTCAAATTGAACAATAAAACATTTCTCGGTAACTAAACTGAAAAATGCTATCTTTGGATGACAGTAAACCAGGCTAGTTTCTAAAGCCAGTGAATATATTATGAGTTACTGAAGAAAAATCCTGAAATGCATCAGCATGAGAAAACATTTCAAGATTACAAAATCCAATTAGTTCAATCCATTGTGGGGGAAAACTCATGTGAATTAAACACAAAAAAAGTGTTAACAATCAATTAGAAAAAAAATGGGGAAATAATTCCATGTGTATCATCAACCAAAAATATAAAACATCAGGGAATTAAAACTGTAGAATATATATGAGGAAATTATAGAATTTATTGATATATTAAATGTCTTAATTTATAAAAGAACTGTATCATGTTCTTAGATGGGAATGCTAAAATACTTTAATAACGGTAATTTATTCTCACCTTTAAAATAGTTTTAAATAATTCTAAATAAAATCCTATAATAATTTTTCTTAGGAAATTGCAAAGTGTTTTAAAAGTTTAATGGACATTATAAATGGGCAAGGTTAGCCAAGATAATTTTTTAAAGAGACATAAAGAGGGCTTCCCTGGTGGGGCAGTGGTTAAGAATCCACCTGCTGATGGAGGGGACACGGGTTCAAGCCCTGGTCTGGGAAGATCCCACATGCCACGGAGCAACTAAGCCCGTGTGCCACAACTACTGAGCCTGAGCTCTAGAGCCGGAGAGCCACAACTACTGAAGCCCGTGCACCTAGAGCCCGTGCTCCGCAACAAGAGAAGCCACAGCAATGAGAAGCCCTTGCACCGCAATGAAGCGTAGCCCTTGCTCACCGCAACTAGAGAAAGCCCACATGCAACAATGAAGACCCAATGCAGCCAAAAATAAATAAATAAGATAAATAAATTTTAAAAAAGAGGCGTAAAGAGGTATGACCAGATATATATATAATAATAGTTGACAATTAAATAAGTAAGAAATGAGTGAAAAGTATACAAAGTAATACAGGTAATACAAATAAAATACAGACACATTTAAATAAAGTAATATATGATAAAATAGTCATTTTAAGTCAATAGGGAAAGGGAGTATTATTCAGTTAAAAGACGTTAACAATTAGTTCATTATTAGAAGAGATAAAAAAGAAATAATGTCATAACTTATATGCATATATTTCTTACGGTAAAATTGACTTAAATATCTATATAAAAAGACAAATAACAAGATAAATATATGTAGGAATATCTTTCTAAGCATCAATCCCTAATTCAGAAACCATCCTGGGGAAAGATGATTGGGTTAAAACTATATATATTTAATAAAGTTAAAAAATACAATAAATTAAATGACACATATGAACTTGTAATATATTAATAATAAATGTGCTTGTAGAATATCATCAGATAATTTGACTAAACATTTATTGAAATGTAAGCTTCATGAAGGCAGACATGTTGATGTTTTATTCATTGCAGCAGATGCTCAATAAATTATTTAAATTCAGCAGTGAAGAAATACAGTGTCCAGCAGACACAAGAAAAAGAAGTGTTTAGCCTCACTAAAAATCAAACAAAAGAAAAATAAATGGAATGCCAAGATTAGATCATTAAAGGAACAAATACTCAAAAGTAAAATCATAGTTATTTAATAATTACAAGAATATAATGACCATACAGACATACACAGTCCTAAAAATATGCATGCTGAGTGATAAATAATTCTCCAACTAGAAATTTATGCAGATAAAACTTTCCCCAAAATGTACTTCATGGCCCCACTGGTTTGGTAATTTTGACTAAATTGCCCTTTGACTGACACCTCATCTTGCTTAACAATCATGTTCTGTCTGAAACTGTGTTCATTTAAATTATTTTAGGAACCCACCATTTTTCTTTTGCATATTCATGAGAGTTAGTTTCTTAAGTTATTTTATTTTTATTATTGTATTTAAAAATTATTTTAAAAATTTAGATTTTCACATTTCAATATGAAAATGTTTTAATGCAATGAAGAAAGGTGCCAAAGGTACTGTAAAATGAGAAAAAGAACTTCGGTGACATAAAATACTAATGACGTCAAGTGACCTGCTAATGCCCCATACAAATGATGATTTGCACTAGTTCTGAAGGAGAGAAGTTGTGGAAGAAAATTGAGTCGTCAGAGACAAAATGCAGGCAAGAAAATATATCATTTACTAGTAGGTAGTAACATAGCCGTAGTATAAATGGATGCGTTGCTTGAGTTCTGTCTCTGTGTATAGGTGAATGAAGACCCTGTTAATATAAATAGAACTCTTGTTCTAAAGTTGAATATAGGGATTGTTTTCCAATAGTAATTCTAGGATCTGAAATATGGGGGGAAATGCCAAAAAACTAAGTTTAAGAGTGTACTCTGGCAAAAAGAAAAACTGTGATTACTATTTTCAATTAGATTAGAAAGTTAAACACAAGTCAATTATTTTAGCTGTCTTACTCAAGATTACTAATATGTTTTAAAGCAGGAAATTGTATATTTGATGTTGTTCAAAACTATTCGATTGCGTTCATTGTATAATTATCTGTTCTCTTTATGACAGAAGAATGGTTGCAGCTTTGTAGGTTTTAATATATAGGTAATGATAAGATCATTTTTTCAGTCCACCTTAGATGTAATTCATATACAAATAAATTCACCTATTTTAGGTGTCCATTGAGTTTGAAAATGTATGCACCCATACATTCACCTCTATACCTCTAATATATGTATTATAGTGTTTTGTTCTGTGTATACAGTTCTGAGTTTAAAGTCTCCAATACACTCTTGTAATCAACACAGTCATGATACTGAACAGTTCCATAGCCTCCCCCCAAATTTCCTCATGTTGTCTTTTTGAAGTCAAACCCTTCTTTTTTGATCCCTTTTCATGATTAACCCAATCTATCAATCTGCACTTCATCTTATGTCACGTTTATAGTTGTGTGCACAGTCCTCTTTCCTAAGGAGTAGAATCTACATATTCTCTTTCTCCATTTATGAAAGTATTCTTTCTAAAAGAGAGAAATGTCAGCTCTTAAAGTTTATTTTAATTGCATAACAAAATTGCACAGTATCCAGCAGACAAGTGATTCTGTTATTGAATATAAGAAACAAATACTTCTGGAAAAAAGTCCTATACTTGAAAACATATGGTACACAATCTGTAGAGTTACATTTTAGAAACCACAATGCCAGATAAAAAGATAATAATCAGACATTGAACTTTAGTCAGCATTTTATCCAAGGGCTTCAAAGAACTTTACCAATAGAAACTATTAATCTTTACAAAATACAAGATAAAGATACCAATGCATTATAAAAATCACTGGACACATTTGAACTAAGTTGTGTGGATTCTTTTGAAGCAACCCATTTAAATTTTCTCTTAGCAAAATCAGATTTCTCTGAAGTAAAATAGGCCTTCAGTTATTTGTTTTTTGTTTGTTTGATTTCTGAACAGAAGGAAAGCATATCAAATGAGTTCCATATCAAGATGATCTCTTAAACTTAAAGGAGTATATGCTACAATGCTTGTTCCACTTCACTAAGACGATGTGTCTGTGGTTCAGTGATTTGAAGCAGACTAGGAGCTTCTGTAGGTGTCTGTTTTGCATTTCAGTTTAGTCACTGGAAGTTATAGTCACTGGAAGACATTAGTGTAACAGCTCTTTTGAACTGATTGACTCCTCCATTTGCATGAACTATCCTATGAATTCTTGCATTAAATAATTTCCATTTAGGTTCATTAGGTGATAAAATGAAATCTTACTGTAGACATATATGCCCTGAACTCAAGTTTAGCTCTTCTATTAAAAATGACTGGATGGGGGGAATTTTTTTTTTATTGTAATAGCTCACTTATTTTCCTTCTGTTGTCATGCCCTTTGGCTCTCCAGCAAGTAAATTGCCATATAAAGATTGATCTAAATATCTTACCCAATGGATCTTAGTTTTATCGAACTCTGTCACAGATCCTTCTGTGACTCTCAGAGATTTCTGGCAAGTGGTGGGAAATGGCCGGCAAAACCACGTCCTTCAGAGAGTGTTCTAATGTGACAACTGTTCCCTACTGCCAAATCTTCCCTGGAATCATTGGAGAAAGTATAAAGACACATTGAACATTCAGATGTCTGTTAGAGAGATTCAGCAAACAGAATTCTGGATTTACTTTTACACCAGACAGATAGATGGACGTAAGTATATGGTAGAGACACTAAATATTGTTTTCTCTAACCTCCTGATAGGTATTTTTCATTTAGCTATTACTCCCTCTTTATTATTCCATGAGTATTTACCAATTTGTCAACTACCAGTCATTATGATGCAAGATATTTCAAGAAAGGTAAACCTTGAAGGTGTATGGTAAGTACATGCCTAATTCTCCTCTCAGTCTACCTAATATTCAATAGTTCTTAATAAAAATAAACTTTTAAATTACTATTGTTGTTATTATCATTACCCTTAATATTATTATTAGTGTTTACTGTTATTTTTAAAAAACAATTGTCTCTGAGAGTTAATTTCACTTTTTATTGTAGCTTGGCCCACTGGAAATTGTTAACTTGACGGTGATGGGAAGAGAAAACATATCCAGGAAACACCTGCAAATTGTAAAGCAATGCTGAATATTTTCTTCCCCATAGAATTTATTTTTATTACCTTATCTTTCTTCTCTATAAAATTTTAATAAAAATATATGTAATGTGCCATGGTTTCTTGGAACACATAAATTAGGGTGTCTATTTCCATTAGTTCCTGTTTTTATCATCTTCATTTTGGCAACATCCACCTGTCAGTTCTGTAGGACTGTGTTGTGCATATATACCTTCAAAGTCTTCATGATTGTATCCAAATGTTTTGACTAATCGCTGTATAACATTTTAATTTTTTCTAATTCTCTTCATTTTTTTCTGATTATATAACTAATGGTATTATCTAACACAATGTATATTTTATGTAAGTTCCCTTGCAATTTTAATGCATAAGTGATCTAATTGGGAGCTCTCTATAATGATTTTATTCACCCATTTAAAAGATCTGCTATAAGTTTAATTGAGGTATGTTATATTGGGAGACTGGAAGTAGTCATGGAGACATGGTAATGCTAATCTGTTTTCTACTTCACTACTTTATCAGAAATGCTGTCCACAAATCACCAATGATCTTGATGTAAAACATTCAAGTACACATTTTCAGTCTCTATATTGCATTTACGGGTTGAGGGATAATGGTGGTTGTGACTAAGCAGTGAGCCTAACTGTTAATATCCTAAGTTGAAATAAAAGAGACAAGTTCAAGTCCTGATTTTACTGCTTTAGAACTTTGTTGTATTATGAAAGAGTATAACTTTCCCAAGCCTTAGTTTCCTTATTTAAAAATGATATTAATGACAGTAAGTAGTTGTTCTAAATAGAACATGAAGTAATGCTTGACCTGTAGTAAGTAATTAAAGAATAACTTTTGTAATAAAGAGTTTTTTCATCATAAATTCTCTACAAATTTACTCATAAGAAAACCAGTGAGTGAGAGGGAGATACTATTCCATCTAAGAAGAAAAAAAAAAAAAAGAGAGAGATCGGGCAACAGAGAGAGCACCTAAGAGCCCTGGCAGCTGTTTTTAGGAGGGGACTGATGCCTAAGGAAGTGGTGTTTAAGATGAGTGGGTGGTGGAGACTCTAAGCGCTAAATAAAACATTGTTATAATGAGACAAGGAGAAGCCATAGAATTGGAGGCCCAAGAGAATTTCTCTCTGCTTATAGTTTCCAGCTTTATTGAGATATAAATGACGTATAACATTGTATAAGTTTAAGATACACAATGAAATGGCTTGATACAGGTGTATGTAGGGAATGTTTAACACAGTAAAGTTAGTTACCACATCTTTCACCTTACACAATTACCATTTTGTTGGTGTGGTGGTGAGGATGTTTAAAATCTAGTCTCATAGCAACTTTCAAGTATACAATACAGTACTGTTAACTATTGTCACCATGCTGTCCATTATATCCCCATAATTATTTCTCTTACAACTGGAAGTTTGTAGCCCTTGACCAATATCTGTTATTTTCCCTTACCTCCAAGGTCCTGGCAACTAGTGTTCTACCATGCTTCAGTCCAGCTTTTTTAGATTGCACATGCAGGTATTTGTCTTTCTCTATCTAACGCTTCACTTAGCATGTTTCCCTCAAGGTCCATCCATGTTGTCCCAAATGGCAGGGTTTTCTTCTTTTTTCTATGACTGGATAATATGCCATTGGGTATATATATATAAATATTTATACTACATTTTCTTTAACCATTCATCCATCCACAGACACTTAGTTTGTTTCAGTACCTTGGCTATTGTGCATAATGCAGCCATGAGCATGGAAGGGCAGATATCTCTTCAAGATAGTGATTTTATTTCCTTTGGATATATAACCAGAAGTGGAATTGCTAGATTATATGGTAGTTCTATTTTTAATTTTTTGAGGAAATTCCATACTGTTTTCTATAGTGGCTGTAACGATTTACATTCCCACCAACAGTACACAAGGGTTCCCTTTTCCTGTTTAGATGAAATGAATTTAATGTTTTTATTTTCTGTTTAGATAAAATGAATTTATTCTAATGGTATTTGATATGAATATTTTTTCTATGTACTTAGGTTACCATTTTAATATAAGTTTTGGTTGTTTTGTTTTATTTTGTATTTAATATTAGGCATTTTATAATTTTCTGTAATTTAAAAAATAGGTTATCTGTTTTTATTATTCAAATTTCAAAACTCTATAGAAAGTTTCTTACATAGAAGTTTTGCTTCCATTCCTGAGCCTTTCCCATGTGACACATTCATCCAAATATAACTCCTTGTGGGAGTGAGAAACTACACCTTATATCTCCCTCCCAACACACACATGTCCTATAAATAATTACTTTCATTAGTTCTTTTTATTCCTCTTCCTTAGTTTCTTTTTGCAAATACTACGAAATCCACTCTTCCTTTTTCTTCCACAAAAGGTATTGGCATATTGCATAATGTATAGTATTGTGTTCCTTGTTTTTATCACTTAAGAATACAGTTGGCCCTTAAACAATGTGTGTGGGGGGGCAGTTAGTGGCACCAAATCTCCACCTAGTTGAAAATCTGTGTATAAATTTACAGTCCATCCTCTATATCCATGGTTCTGCTTCTGTGGATTCAACCAAACACAGATCCTGTAGTCCTGTAGTAAGTATTGAAAAAAAATCCGTGTATAAGGCACCTGCATAGTTCAAATCCATGTTGTTCAAGGGCCAACTGTGTATCCTGGTAGTCTAGCCACATCATTCCATAGACACCATCATCATCATCTAACCAAGCTAATGTGATACATATGCACAATGCTAAGCAGCCTTCAGCCTTAGCTCAGTGAATTCTCACAAGAGTCCTGCAAGGAGGCTGCATTGAGCTGTGTCACAGGGATTCCCACCTCCGTGATTCAAGCACTAATTTGCTCAGCTCTTGGTAGTGTTGGCAGCCTACACTTAGCAGTGAAGATGGTCTTTAGGACTTGCCTTTGGCTGAAGGGCCTCACCCCATGTCACAGCCCTTCCCAATGCTCAGGCAGTGCACAAGTTCACATGCAAACCCTGCCACCCCAACTTGAAAGGATTCTGGTGGGAGAGGGACATTCTGCTCCAGCACTCCCATTAAAACTGGCCAACACCTTTGCTGTGACTTTATGACATTTAAACCTGTCCCCTGCCCAATCCTGCTTCTTTTACCTACCCGCCCCCTGCCCAACAACACTCTTCAAGAAACTACCTGCACACGGTTCCACTAGAGCTTCTGTTCCCCAAGGATCCTAACCTGTGACATCTTATGGAGTACATTCTATTATGATATTAATTTTACAGATGAAAAAACTGATATGTATTGAGTTGGCCAAAAAGTTCATTCGGGTTTGTCATAGCATCTTATGTAAAAACCCAAACGACCTTTTTGGCCAACCAATACATTAGGCAATAATTGCCCCTAAAGCACCAGCTAGTAAGTATAGAGCCTGGCTTCATACCCATGTTTTTCTGAGTTGTTTGTAGCCACTTCACAACACTATCTGATCCATCTAATCTAAGCAACCATTCCCTCCCTCTGCCCTCAAACACTTCAGCTTCCTCTAATAGACTTCTTGTCTTCACTCTTTCATCCCCTCCAGTCGGCAGAGTGGTCTTTCAAAACCTCAAGAGGTGACTCCCACACATAAAAGCCTTAAGCACATTCTTAAGATAGAATAAAAAATATTTTATGTGACACACAGAGTTCTTCATTTGCTAGGGACTAAATAATCCACTCCAGAATTCATATGTTGAAGCCCTAACCCCCAATGCCTTTGGGGATAGGACTTTGAGGAGAAAATTAAGGTTAGCTGAGATCATGAGGGGGGTCATAATCTAAATAGGCTCAAGGCAAAGTCCACATGAGCACACAGTGAGTGAGAAGGTGGCCACCGCCAGCCAGGAAGAGGGCTCTCACCAGAACCTGACCATGCAAAGCATCCTGATCTTGAACTTCTGGTTTTGCGAACTGTGAGAAAATAAATTTCTGTTGTTGAAGCCACTCGGCCATGCTATTCTGTACGGCAGCCCGAGCAGACGGAGACACCATTATTTGGTCTCTGCATCTTCTTCAATCCTCATTTCTCCCTCCCCTCCCACTGTTTTCTATTCAGCTGGGCTCATAATGCACTTTCACTCTTCATCTGAATAACTCTCTCCACCACCTTCAACTGAATAGCTGACGCTTGAGCTTCAGTCTCATCTTAAAAGTTAACTGTGAAGAGGAGGACCTTCAACATGGTGGAAGAGTAAGATGTAGAGATCACCCTCCTCCCCACAAATACATCAGAAATACACCTACATGTGGAACAACTCCTACAGAACACCAACTGAACGCTGGCAGAAGACCTCAGACTTCCCAAAAGGCAAGAAACTCCCCATGTACCTGAGTAGGGAAAAAGAAAAAAGGAAAAAACAGAGGTAAAAGAATAGGGACGGGACCTGCACCAGTGAGAGGGAGCTGTGAAGGAAGAACAGTTTGCATACAGTAGGAAGCCCTTTCACTGGTGGGGACAGCGGGTAGCGGGGGGAAGCTTCGGAGCCATGGAGGAGAGCGCAGCAACAGGGTTGCGGAGGGCAAAGCAGAGAGATTTCCACACAGAGGATCAGTGCTGACCAGCACTCACCAGCCCGAGAGGCTTGTCTGCTCACCCGGTGTGGGCTGGGAGCTGAGGCTCGGGCTTTGGAGGTCAGATCCCAGGGAGAGGACTGGGGTTTGCAGCGTGAACACAGCCTGAAGGGGGCTAGTGCGCTACAGCTAGCCGGGAGGGAGTCCAGGAAAACGTCTGGAGCTGCCTAAGAGGCAAAGACCATTGTTTCAGGGTGTGCGAAGAGAGGGGATTCAGAGCACCACCTAAACGAGCTCCAGAGGCAGGCACAAGCTGCGGCTATCAGCGCAGACACCAGAGACGGGCATGAGACGCTAAGGCTGCTACTGCAACCACCAAGAAGTCTGTGTGCAAGCACAGGTCACTGTCCACACCTCCCCTCCCGGAAGCCTGTGCATCCCACCACTGCCAGGGTCCCATGATCCAGAGACAACCTCCCCCAGGAGAACACATGGCACGCCTCAGGCTGGTGCAATGTCATGCCAGCTTCTGCTGCTGCAGGCTTGCCCCGCATTCTGTACCCATCCCTCCCCGTGGCCTGAGTGAGCCAGAGCCCGCTAATCAGTTGCTACTTTAACCCCGTCCTGTCTGGGTGGGAACAGATACCCTCAGGTGACCTACATGCAGAGGCAGGGCCAAATCCAAAGCTGAACCCCAGGAGCTGTGCAAACAAAGAAGAGAAGGGGAAATCCCTCCCAGCAGCATCAGGAGCAGTGGATTAAATGTCCACAATCAAAGTGATGTACCCTGCATCTGTGGAATACCTGAATAGACAATGAATCATGCCAAAATTGAGGCGGTGGACTTTGGCAGCAACTGTACCCTCGGGGTTTGCTTGCTGCATCTAATTTGTTTCTGGTTTTATGTTTATCTTAGTTTAGCATTTAGAGTTTATTATCACTGGCAGATTTGTTTATTGATTTGGTTGCTCTCTGTCTTTTGGGTTTTTTTTAGTGTAGTTCTTAGGGCTTGTTATCATTGGTGGATTTGTTTTTTGGTTTGGTTGCTCTCTTCTTTCTGTGTTTTTTTCTTCTTTTTTAAATTTCTATTTTAAAAAAATTTTAATAACTTTTAAAATAATTTTCTTTTTTTCTTTCTTTCTTTCTTTTTTTCTCCCTTTTCTTCTGAGCTGTGTGGCTGACAGGGTCTTGGTGCTCTGGCCGGGTGTCAGGCCTGTGCCTCTGAGGTGGGAGAGCTGAGTTCAGGACATCGGTCCACTATAGCCTTCCCAGCTCCAAGTAATATCAAACGGCAAAAGCTCTCCCAGAGATCTCCATCTCAACGCTAAGACCCAGTTCCACTCAATGACCAGAAAATTGCAATGCTGGACACCCTATGCCAAACAACTAGCAAGACAGGAACACAACCCCACCCATTAGCAGAGAGGTTGCCTAAAATCATAATAAGGTCACAGACACCCCAAAACACACCACGAGATGCGGTCCTTCCCACCAGAAAGACAAGATCCAGCCTCATTCACCAGAACACAGGCACAAGTCCCCTCCACCAGGAAGACTACAAAACCCACTGAACCAATCTTAGCCACTGGGGGCACACATCAAAAACAATGGGAACTATGAATTTGCAGCCTGCTAAAAGAAGACCACAAACACAATAAGTTAAGCAAAATAAGAAGACAGAGAAACATACAGCAGATGAAGGAGCAAAGTAAAAACCCACCAGACCAAATAAACGAAGAGGAAATAGGCAGTTGACCTGAAAAAGAATTCAGAGTAATGGTAGTGAAGATGATCCAAAGTCTTGAACATAGAATGGAGAAGATTAAAGAAACATTTAGCAAGTACCTAGAAGAACTAAAGAACAAACAAACAATGATGAACCACAAAATAAATGAAATTAATAATTCTCTAGAAGGAATAAATAGCAGAATAACTGAGGCAGAAGAACGGAGAAGTGACCTGGAAGATAAAATAGTGGAAATAACCACAGAGCGGAATAAAGAAAAAACAATGAAAAAAATTGAGGACAGTCTCAGCGACCTCTGGGACAACACTAAATGCACCAACATTCGATTATAGGGGTCCAAGAAAAAGAAGAGAAAAGAAAAGGGACTAAGAAAATATTTGAAGAGATTATGGTTGAAAACTTCCCCAATATGGGAAAGGAAATAGTCAATCTTAAGTCCAGGAAGCACAGAGAGTCCATACAGGATAAATCCAAGGAGAAACATGCCAAGACACATATTAATCAAACTACCAAAAATTAAATACTAAGAAATAATATTAAAAACAGAAAGGGAAAAACAACAAATAACATACAAGGGAATTTCCATAAGGTCAACAGCTGATCTTCCAGCAGAAACTCAGCAAGCCAGAAGGGAGTGGCATGACATATTTAAAGTGATGAAAGGGAAAAATCTACAACAAACATTACTCTAACCAGCAAGGATCTCATTCGGATTCTACAGAGAAATTAAAAACTTTAGACAAGCAAAAGCTAAGAGAATTCAGCACCACCAAACCAGCTTTACAACAAATGCTAAAGGAACTTCTCTAAGCAGGAAACACAAGAGAAGGAAAAGACCTACAATAACAAACTCAAAACAGTTAAGAAAATGGTAATAGGAACATAAATTTTGATAACTACCTTAAATGTAAATGGATTAAATACTCCAACCAAAAGACAAAGACTGGCTGAATGGATACAAAAACAAGACCCATATATATGCTGTCTACAAAAGACCCACTTGAGACCTAGGGACACATACAGACTGAAAGTAAGGGGATGGAAAAAGATATTCCATGCAAATGGAAATCAAAAGAAAGCTCTAGTAGCAATTCTCATATCAGACAAAATAGACTTTAAAATAAAGAGTATTACAAGAGACACAGAAGGACACTACATAATGATCAAGGGATCAATCCAAGGAGAAGATACAACAATTGTAAATATTTATGCCCCCAACATAGGAGGACTGCAATACATAAGGCAAATGCTAACAGCCATAAAAGGGGAAATCAACACTACACAGTCATAGGGACTTTAACACCCCACTTTCACCAATGGACAGATCATCCAAAAAGAAAATAAAAAAGGAAACACAAGCTTTAAATGATACATTAAACAAGATGGACTTAATTGATATTTATAGGACATTCCATCAAAAAACAACAGAATACACTTTCTTCTCAAGTGCTAATGGAACATTCTCTAGGATACATCATATCTTGGGTCACAAATCAAGCCTTGGTAAATTTAAGAAAACTGAAACCGTATCAAGTATCTTTTCTGACCACAACGCTTATCTAGTGAGACTAGGTATCAATTACAGGAAAAAATCTGTAAAAAATACAAACACATGGAGGCTAAACAATACACTACTAAATAACCAAAAGATCACTGAGCAATCAAAGAGGAAATAAAAAAATACCTAGAAACAAATGACAATGAAACCACAATGACCCAAAAGATTTGGAAAGCAGCAATAGCAGTTCTAAGAGGGAAGTTTATAGCAATAAAATCCTACCTCAAGAAACAAGAAATATCTCAAATGAACAACCTAACTTTACACCAAAACAATTAAAGAAAGAAGAACAAAAAACCCCAAAGTTAGCAGAAGGAAAGAAATCATAAAGATCAGAGCAGAAATAAAGAAATGAAGGAAAAATAACAAAGATGAATAAAACTAAAAGCTGGTTCTTTGAGAAGATAAACAAAATTGATAAACCATTAGCCAGACTCATCAAGAAAAAAAGGGAGAAGACTCAAATCAATAGAATTAGAAATGAAAAAGAAGTAACAACTGACACTGCAGAAATACAAAGGATCATGAGAGATTACTACAAGCAACTATATGCCAATAAAATTGACAACGTGGAAGAAATGGACAAATTCTTAGAAAACCACAACCTTCCGAGACTGAATCAGGAAGAAATAGAAAATATACACAGACCAATCACAAGCACTGAAATTGAGACTGTGATTAAAAATCTTCCAACAAAGAAAGCCCAGGACCAGATGGCTTCACAGGCGAATTTTATCAAACATTTAGAGAAGAGTTAACACCTATCCTTCTCAAACTCTTCCAAAATACAGCAGAGAGAGGAACACTCCCAAACTCATTCTATGAGGCCCCTATCACCCTGATACCAAAAGCAGACAAAGATAACACAAAGAAAGAAAATTACAGGCCAATATCACTGATGAACATAGATGCAAAAATCCTCAACAAATACTAGTAAACAGAATCCAACAGCACATTCAAAGGATCATACACCATGATCAAGTGGGATTTATCCCAGGAATGCAAGGATTTTTCAATATATGCAAGTCAATCAATGTGATCAAGCATATTAACAAATTGAAGGAGAAAAACCTTATGATAATCTCAATAGATGCAGAAAAAGCTTTAGACAAAATTCAACACCCATTTGTGATAAAAACCTTCCAGAAAGTAGGCAGAGATGGGACTTACCTCAAAATAATAAAGGCCATAAATGAGAAAACCACAGCCAACATTGTTCTCAATGGTGAAAAACTGAAACCATTTCCACTAAGATCAGGAACAAGACAAGATTGTCCACTCTCGCCATTATTATTCAACATAGTTTTGGAAGTTTTAGCCATAGTAATCAGAGAAGTAAAAGAAATAAAAGGAATCCAAATTGGAAAAGAAGAAGTAAAACTGTCACTGTTTGCAGATGACATGATACTATACATAGAGAATCCTAAAGACTCTACCAGAAAACTACTAGAGCCAATCAATGAATTTGGTAAAGTAACAGGATACAAAATTAATGCACAGAAATCTCTTGCATTCCTATATACTAAAGATGAAAAATCTGAAAGAGAAATTAAGGAAGCACTCCCATTTACCACTGAAACAAAAAGAATAAAATACCTAGGAATAAACCTACCTAAGGAGACTAAAGACCTGTATGCAGAACACTATAAGACACTGATGAAAGAAATTAAAGATGATACCCACAGATGGAGAGATATACCGTGTTCTTGGATTGGAAGAATCAATATTGTGAAAATGACTATACTACCCAAAGTTATCTACAGATTCAATGCAATCCCTATCAAACTACCACTGGCATTTTTCACAGAACTAGAACAAAAAATTGCACAATTTGTATGGAAACACAAAAGACCCTGAATAGCCAAAGCAATCTCGAAAAAGAAAAACGGAGCTGGAGGAAGCAGGCTCCCAGACTTCAGACTATACTACAAAGCTACAGTAATCAAGACAGCATGGTACTGGCACAAATCCAGAAATATAGATCAATGGAAGAGGATACAAAGCCCATAGATATACCCACACACATATGGTCACCTTATCTTTGATAAAGGAAGCAAGAACATACAATGGAGAAAAGACCACCTCTTCAATAAATGGTGCTGGGAAAAATGGACAGCTACATGTAAAAGAATGAAATTAGAATACTCCCTAACACCATATATAATAATAAACTCAAAATAGATTAAAGACTTAAATGTAAGGTCAGACACTTTAAAACTCTTAGAGGAAAACATAGGCAGAAGACTCTATGACATAAATCACAGTAAGATTCTTTTTGAGCCACCTCCTAGAGAAATGGAAATAAAAAAAATAAACAAATGGGACCTAATGAAACTTAAAAGATTTTGCACAGCAAAGATAACCATAAACAAGATGAAAGGACAACCTTCAGAATGGGAGAAAATATTTGCAAATGAAGCAACTGACAAAGGACTAATGTCCAAATTTACAAGCAGCTCATGCAGCTCAATATCACAGAAACAAACAACCCAATCCAAAAATGGTCAGAAGACCTAAATAGACATTTCTCCAAAGAAGATATACAGATTGGCAACAAACACATGAAAGCATGCTCAACATCACTAATCATTAGAGAAATCCAAATCAAAACTACAATGAGGTATCACTTCACACCAGTCATAATGGCCATCATCAAAAGTCTACAAACAATAAATGCTGGAGAGGGTGTGGAGAAACGGGAACCCTCTTGCACTGTTGGTGGGAATGTAAATTGATACAGCCACTATGGAGAACAGTATGGAGGTTCCTTAAAAAACTAAAAATAGAACTACCATATGACCCAGCAGTCCCACTACTGGGCCTATACCCTGAGAAAACCATAATTCAAAAAGAGTCATGTATCACAATGTTCATCGCAGCTCTATTTACAATAACCAATACATGGAAGCAACCTAAGTGTCCATCGACAGATGAATGAATAAAGAAGATGGAATATTACTAAGCCATAAAAAGAAACATGATTGAGTTATTAGTAGTGAGGTGGATGGACCTAGAGTCTGTCATACAGAGTGAAGTAACTCAGAAAGAGAAAAACAAATACCATATGCTAACACATATATATGGAATCTAACAACAACAACAACAAAATCGAGATTTTTTATAATAGGACATGTCCACATCCCAGAAGCCTCCTTGGGTCCCCTCTCATTTACCATCGTCTCTTGCCTGGCGTGACCATGAGCCTGCTTTTTAACATTACTGTGTGGCTTTGTAACATGTTTTTAATTTACTTCTGCTAAACTTTGTATCCCCGGATTCTTTTTCCTATACGTTTTCAATTAGGGTGAGGCACATAGGAGGTTCTTATGGGAGATAGTGAGTGCAGAAGGGAAGGGCAGCTGTTTTGTTGGTCACAGGCGTTGCTGCTAACGGCTGGCTCGCCTCCTTTCTGTGAGGCAGCAACCTGTTCTGTACCTGATCCAGCTTCCTCTACATCCTCCTTCAGCTTCTCCAACTTCTGGGTCCAGTGTGTGTACTTAGCTCTGGGATGAGGGGCCCTGGATTCTGCAGGACTCAGAATTCAGTGGCAACCAAAGTGGACACGGGTTTCAGTCCATCCTCTTGGGCTCTGGCTCATGTTTCCAGCTGGTTCTTTCTCTCCCCCACTTTAAATCCATTTTCTTATCTCAACCACCTGCCCTCAGACCTCAAGCTCTGGCATCAGCCTCACAGAGACTGCTGAAGTCTGCTCCCACGATTAGGTAAACTCAGGTCCCTATATGACCACCTAGAGGGGTGGGATAGGGAGGGAGGGAGGCAGACGCAAGAGAGAGGAGATTTGGGGATATATGTGTATGTATAGCTGATTCACTTTGTTATACAGCAGAAATTAACACACCATTGTAAAGCAATTATACTCCAATAAAGATGTTAAAAATAAATAGTTTTGGAAATATTTTTAAAAAGAAATCATATGTATTTATCTACACCTACATACATATACATCCTAATACATATACATACATACATATATACATACTCGCATATATATATATATATATTTATATGTATATAAATGTTCCGCTTCCCTGATTGAAATTTGTAATTGCTCATTTAACATTCATATTCCCTCCCAGTCTGTACACTCCATGATGTCAGGGATTATTCTTCATTCTCTCATAACTAAAATTGACCCAAATAAGTGGCAGTGACCCTGTTGTGCAGTAGAAATGGTGCCCTCTACAGCCTGCCAACATATGTAAGCTTCCTTCCCCTCTGGTCATATCAGTGTTAAGTATCTCTCTCTCTCCCTCTCTCTCTCTCTCTCTCTCTCTCACTCACACACACACACACCCCCCAATATAGAGAATGAACCGTTACTTTTTCAATGGGATTATCACTAGAAAGCAGCATTGACCAGGAATTTTCTCTGTGGAAAACAGAATTCTCTTCAAAGATTTTTGGTTATCTATCCTTTAACCCTTACAATAAAATATTGTGGAAAATAAAATCATAGTTTTAAAAATCCTCAATTATATCCTTGCAACTTAATTGACCTTAATTGACCTTGGATTGACCTTGTAAAATTAAAACTGCATTATTTTGTCTGCCCATAAGTCTCTCTCAGGACCTCCTCTTCCGATTCTACTTTTATCTCCTTTGACTAATTCAAAATTTTCTTATATTTTTCAGTCTAAACCTTACCTACTTTTCCAAGAATCTCTTTTTGACTTCTCTCTCTAAACTACAATAAGTGGTTAATTAGACTAAATTACCATATGCCCAAAGCACTCCTATCACATTACTCACTGCACCATATAACTATAGCTATTGCTTGTTTAGTTGTCTGATTCCCCACTTGTCCTTAAAGATGAACAAATCCCTTATTCTTTTTTTTTTTTTTTTTTTTTGCGGTACGCAGGCCTCTCACTGTTGTGGCCTCTCCCGCTGCGGAACACAGGCTCCGGACGCGCAGGCTCAGCGGCCATGGCTCACGGGTCCAGCCGCTCCACGGCATGTGGGATCTTCCCAGACCGGGGCACGAACCCGTGTCCCCTGCATCGGCAGGCGGACTCTCAACCACTGCGCCACCAGGGAAGCCCCTTATTCTTTTTTAGTGTTCTCAATGCACATTTCTTGGTGCATTTGTTTTCTAAATAACAAAAAAGTAAATAAACTCTAGTCCAGATAACCATCCTTAGACTCAAGTGAAATATCAAGAATTCCCTACCCATATCACCTTGGAAGAATATCCAAGAACCAGATAAACTAAGCTCATTTCCTAGAATTTATCCATAAAACAGCGATACCTCAATATTTTCACTGCTTCTTCCCTCTTGGCCTCAGTGAAGCTGTTTGGATCACTACTAATTTTTCTTTTTGTTCTGCATCCTACAAATACTGGAAGCATCTATGTCATATGAGCTATATGTTGATGATACAACTTTTTGATGTTATCTGTCAGTGTAGAAATTGTCATTTGTTACCAGTGACATAATTTTTCCATGATATGAGGTCTTTCTGAAGCCAAGATTTTATGGTTTCTGGGGCATCCAGACACTTAGCCACAGGAGTTGAGTTGGCCCTGGTAATCTCATAGCCCACTTCTAACGATCTTCCAAACCACTCTCCTTCTCCTCCCTCCAATAGTGAAAACCCTTGTAGAGAACAAAATTGTTCATGGTGAAGCTCTAGGCATGCTGTCCCCCGTTCCTCATGAGTCAAGATTTCTCAGGGTCCCTATTGGATTATCCTCACTACAGACACCCCACCAGTGTCCTCTTCCAAATTCCAAGTTGTAAATCCTTGAGTTTCTTGTTAATGTAATCATGAAGGTTATTTTCAGAATTCTGGCAAAGCTGACTTTACTTTTAAGTGGGGGTTGGGTGTGGTGTAGAGATTAGTTATTTGGTTCAGGCTGAGGGACAATATAATCATATCTAAACCTCAGGCTAATATTTGCAGATAGAGAGAAATAGTACCTAAATATGCTGCTCTAGCATAAAAGAACTCAGAGAAAAAGATCAGTTGAGAAAATGTGCTCTTCAATGAGAGAAGAGTAAATTATTAGAGCCTTATAACTTAGGCATTAGCATCTAGGTTGTCTGTGTAGGGCTGAGGATCACTCTGGTCCAGCCATGTGGACCATTTGTCCTTTTTGCATCTTGCTTATCTCATCTTTATAATGCACAGGTAGAAGAAATTAATATTTTGAAATACTTCTGTTGTAGAGTTAAACTCTACAGTTTTTAGGGGGAAAAATCAAGGTTAGATGAAAGAAAATTAAACTAAGAGTTGAAGCTCATTAGTGTACAGGGTCCCAACCTCCAATAGGAAAAATGCAGACATGTCTGTTTTTAATTAAAACAGAAGAGGTAAGAGACTAATTAAACCTCTATGGGTTAGAATATTTTGTATCTCACTTTCAGATTAACTGTGGATTTTATGTGCAAGTGACTCACTAGACTAACAAAAGCCACCATACAAGTAAAATCTTAAAAACAATAAAATGTTTTCAATAGATACATCTACCTGTGTATACCATTGTTTTATTTCATTTTTGTAGGAACATCTTTATAACATAGAATTTTCCATATTAATGATTTTTAGCTGTACAACTCAGTGGTGTTAATTACATTAACAATGTTGTACAACCATCGCCACTTTTTAGTTCCAAAATTTTTCATCACCCCAAAGAGAAATTCTTCACCCATTGTGCAATAACACCCCATCCTCTCCAACCCTCTGACCCTGGTAACTTCTACTTTCTGTTTCTATCAATTTGCCTTTTTCTAGATATTTTTTATAAGTGGAACCACCCAAACAAAATCAACTATTTGTTCTTTTGTGTCTAGGTTATTTTACTTAGCATAATATTTTCAAGGTTCATCCATGTTATAGCATGATTCAGAACCTCATCCTTTTATGGCCGAATAATATTCTATTGTATCTATACACCACATTTTGTTCATCCATTCATCTGTTGATGGATGCTTGGATTGTTTCCACCTTTTTTCTATTGTGAGTAATGCTGCTATGAACATTGGCACACAAGTATCAGAGTCCCTATTTTCATTTCTTTTGAATACCTAGACATGGATTGAATATACTATTTTACATTGCATGATGTTAAAGACAACTTAAAATATTTAGCATCCTGCTAAATATATTTATAAAACCTGAGAAATATTTCAAAATTCTCATTTCTATGTATATTTTGATTTAACATAGAAGACTTTAAGACATGTTTATGAAACAAAATAGAGCATTCAAAATCTTATCTTTTTCTATTAAAACTTGATGCCATTAGACATGAATGCTCTATTTTTTAAGGACTTCTCAACAGTTAAATTTAGTTATTAATAGTTAAAATTAATAGCTAAAAAATAATCAACAGTTAACAAAACACTCTTACATATGCATCTCCTTGAACTTTCACAATAAACTTGTAGATTTTTTTACAATCTTTATTATGATCAACCCCATTACTGAGAATGCTAGTGCATAAGAGGAGAGAATAGATTTAAAAGATAAATAGTAGAAATATTTGTATTAACAAAGGAGAATATGTGCAAATCAGTCAGTCACTGAGACAGAGTGAGACTTTATGAGAGATAAAGAGACAAACCTGAAACAGAAGAAAATAATAATACTGGAATTTCTTGCATTCTTTTAGCCACATAATAAGGAAAGACAAAAACACAGAAGGAATTTGAGCAAGCTAACTGCACATATTTCTACTCTTGGTTGTCCTGGTGATAAGATCCTCATTTTTGTTTTTTTTTAACTAATGACTATAAAATAACAGTAAATGAAAGAAATGTGAATTCCACAAAGTCTAGCTCTCTCCAGCTTATGAAACAATCTGAGGGGTATTTGAGAGGAGTTTTGCTGCAGATAACTGATGGTGTTATTGAATGAGGTGTGACTGGCTTGCTTGAGAAAAAATGAACAAAATAGAGAAAAAGTCCTGATTGATGTACAATTTGTTCTCCCTCATCTGTATGGATGACTCCAGCACACAACTAGGGGGAAAATCCTTATGTACAAAATGGTTAACCTGAACCTGTATGTTTGAAAGATATTCTAGACATTATTGAGTTTTACTTCTCCCACTGAATGCTAGGAGTCACTCTTGAAAAATGTGTCATTTAGTTATGCATCCACCTGGTATCAACTGATCCTTTGGAAAGAACCCAGAAATCAGGGATCTTAGGCAAGAAGGTGAACTCTCTCTCTCTTTCTCAGATATATTAGAGCTCGAAGCAATCCAAGCTGCCTGCCTCTTTTATTGCTCTGTGTGTTCTTCTCATTACCCTTGAGTACTAGAGAAGTGAGGGTAGAATATGGAGCCAATAAATGTTTGTGATCTGACTTACTGACTGAGTGAACAAATGAATAGAGTTAAGTAACTGACTCAGGTTCTCCAAGTGAGAAGCTTATAATGAGAATTCAGACTCCAGTCCTTGGCCTCTAAATTCTATTTATAGACACTGAATCACAGTATTGCTAATGTGTCAAATTGTGCCAGACTATTTTATTATAATGAGGAAAAACAATAAAGTGCAAATACTCTAAAAATCACAGCCAACAGAAAACCCACTAACACTGATTCTCATGACAAGAACTGCAGAGGTAGGGTAATTTCAAGATGGGTCATTTCAACTACTCAGTCACATCGGTGAGACTCAAGTTCTTTCCACCTTTCTGCTCAGCTAACCTGAGCATGCTGACTTATCCTGTGACTACAAGTCAGCTGCAGTAGCTCCAGCCATCACTCAATCATAAAAGTCAGAAAAAGGGAGGAGAAATTGTCCTTGACTTGAGCATCTTTTTAAGGGCAAGAATAACTTTCCTAGAAACCCCTAGCAGGGGCTTCAGATCATTGGCCAGAATTGCATCACATTCCTCTCCCTAAATAAATCAGTGACAATCAGGGAAACAAATTGGGGTTTGCTTAGGTTAATCAAGATTCAGTCCTGGGGTGAGGAAATAGCTCCTCTGGAAGTTCATACCTCCTGATATCTGAACAAATCAGGCAATCTATAATAGTTTTTGTCACTTCAACCTTCCAACATTGGCACCCTGCCAGAGTAGAAAAGAAGTAGGCACTGGGGTAATTTCGAATTGTTCAGCTTAATTTCTTCATAACGTCCTACTAGAAGAGTAAAAGAAGACAAACTCAAGAAGCAGGATAACACACTTGCTTGACAGTCTGCACCAGAGCATTTGAGCTTAACCTATAATATTTGGTTTATCAGTTGGTAGTAGTGTTCCATATAGAGACATCAAATTTCCCTAAGTGTGAAACATAAAATTACTTTGAGAAGAAGTAAAGTTGTATTTCCTTTTTGATTTAGTTTGTGATATTTGACAGGCATTAAAGAATACACAAGAAAGTGAAAAATAATGCTGGTGGTCTGGTGTTTTATATGTATAAATGTGGCTATATTACATTGTAATTAAACAATAACAATATCCTATCATCAGTCCAAAAATATGTTTCCCATTCTCATTTGTGGCCCTTTCAATTCTTCAAGTGTAGGCAACATTTCCTTCCAATGTTTTCCCCATCTCAAAGGATTCTGTAATTTAGACAATAGCAAGCAGAGCACATGAGTAATGAAGCTGTGAATTAAGGATGGGACAGCTGCTGGATCACAAAGAGATGCTTTGTGGGCATGTTACTACATGTACAAGGAACTCTACAAATCCATGATTTGTTAAGCTAATTGAATCTTTCTGTGAGTGTTATTGTAACTTGTGGTTAGGCTAGGACATAACCAAGTGTTTATACCAATCTAGGGCAGCTGAAGGCAAAGTCATCATGCGCTATTGATAGGATCAGCATTCACAGCATTCAGTGAGGCTGAACCTTAGCAAAATAATCAGGCTGGTGGATGTGTCCTATCATCCTCAGTGCCCTACTTGCTTCCCTCTGTTCCCTCTGTGGAGGATCTGGTGCCCTTCTAGAAATGTTCATTTGCCCATGCTGCCCTCTTCATGCAATTCCAATCCAACCTGCCTAATATCAGCGATCCATGTTTGTTTCTTTGTTCCCACATTTCTATTCATTGGAGACATATCTATTCAATCATATTCTTTGCAAATTTAAAAATTGGGGTGTTTGTCTTTTTATTATTGAGTTCAAAGTGTTCTTTATATATTTTAGATATATACCCCTTATCATAACTATGATTTGGAAATATTTTCTCCCACTCTGTAGGTTGTCTTTCTATTCTCTTTAGAGTGTCTTTTAAAGCATAGAAGTTTTTAATTTTGATGAAGTTTGACTTATTTTTTCTACTGTTGCTCAGGCTTTTGATGTCAAATCTAAGAATTCATTGCCAAATCTGAGATATAAAGATTTATCGCTATGTTTTCTTTTAAGAATTTTATAGTTTTAATTCTTGCATTTAGGTATTTGATCCATTTTTAGTTAATTTTTGTATATGCTATGAGATAAGGGTACAGTTTAATTTTTTTATATGTGGCTATCCAGTTGACCCAGATTCTTTCTTAAAAAGACTCATCTTTAGAGCATTGAACACTCTTGATGCCATTGTGGAAAATAAGTTGATCATAGACACATGGGCTTATTTGTGGACTTTCAATTCTATTCCATTGATTTATATGACCATACTTATGCCAGTACCACACTTTCTTGATTACTGTTGCTTTGGAGGAAGTTTTGAAATAAGGAAGTGTGAGTCCTACAACTTAGTTCTTTTTCAAGATTGTTTTGGCTATTCTGGATCCCTTGCAATTCCACGTGATTTTAGGATTAGTTTGTCAATTGCTACAAAGAAATCAGCTGGGATTATAATATGGATTGTATTAAATCTGTAGACCATATTGGTAATATTGCCATTTTAGCAACATTTATTCTTCCAATTCATGAACATAGGATGTTTTTCCATTTATTTGGATCTTATTTCAACCATCTATTGCAATTTTCAGGGTATAACTTTTGTACTTCTTTTGTTAAACTTATTCCTAAGTATTTTGTTATTTTTGTTGCTAATGTAAATAGAGTTGTTTGGTTAATTTTATTTTTGTATTGTTTGTTTTAAATGTATAGAAATACAATTGATTTTTGTATATTGATCTTGTAACCCTGTAACCTTGCTGAGCTGGTATATTAGTTTTAATACTTTATTAGTGGATTCCTTAGCATTTTCAATATACAAGGTTGTGTCATCTGCAAGTAGAGATAGTTTTAATTTTTCTTTTCCAATCTTGATGTATTTTACTTCTTTTTCTTTTCTAATTGCCCTGAATAGAACCTCAAATACAAGGCTAAATAGAAATGGTGAGAGAGACCTCCTTGTCTTGTTCCTGATCTTAGGGGGAAATCATAAGTTGTTTCATCATTTAGTATGATGTTAGTTGTGGGATTTTTGTAGCTTCCCTTGATTAGGTTGAGAAACACTATCACTGCATTACTGAGATGACTCAGTAAATCATTAAAGTGTTAATGGAAACCGTTAGAACCTTAATTGATTTATATTAGTTTAATAATAAATTATTTAGAAAAGTGTATGAAATACAGAAAAGTACTGAAGATGTTCTAAGAGATACCTCTCTTTTCACCACTCTGAAACAATATTCATATTGTCATCTTTTATTCTGAGACTGATTTTGTAGTACAAAATATTGAAGAAGACGTTGGTAGTTCCTTAGTCCCTTGAATGGTCCTATTTCCTTATCTCCTTTCCTCTCTAGATGGAGGCAACTCCTATCATAAATTCTATGTGTTTCCCTCTAGACTATGTTTTTTTTAATGTGTTTACTGTGCACATGTGTAATCATTTACAAAATATAGCATTCATTTATTTCTATATATTCATTCATGCTTTCAAAATTTTTACAACCTGCTTTATTCCTACATTGTTTTCAAGATCTATTCTATGATCTATACTTGATTCGATTTGAATCTAATTTACCCATATAATCTACTTTCTGGTTTATAGTATCTCCAGTAACACAGTAGTTCTTTTAAAAAAATTCTGTGAGAACTTATTTATGTACATTTAAGCAACTGCTAGGTTTTGTTTTTAGTTTCTTTTTTTTGTGTGTGCTCATTATTAACAATGGTGGAGTTAATATTTTTATACAGAGCTGTCTTCTTAAGTATATGTACAAGACTTTATTGCCCATATTTGTGTAAAAGAGAAATTACTAGATTGTTGTCTAGACATTTTTACCTTTAACAAAGAATGTCAAATGGCTTCAAAATATTATCCTTATATTCTTTAAGCAATTATACCCTTACCAAATTCCTGTAAGACTTATTATAGTAAAACATCTTAATCATTACCAATTTGTAGATGTGAGATGAATCAGAGTGTTTTAATTTTGTTCTCTGAATCTATCTATCTATATCTATCACATTTTCTTTATCCATTCATCTAAGTTTTTTCCACATGTTGGCTATTGTGAGTAATGCTACAATGAGCATAGGAGTGCTAATATGTCTTCAATATCTGGATTTCAATTCTTTGGAATAAATACTCAGAAGAAGGATCGCTGGATCATATGCTAATTCATTTTAAATTTATGAAGGAACCTCCTTACTGTTTTCTGTAGCAGCTGCACCATTTTGCATTCTCACTAACAGTGTGTAAGTGTACAATCTCTCCACATCCTCACCAACATTATTCAAATCCTTAGCCCATTTTGAAATTATGTTATTAGTTTACTATTGAGTTATAGGAGTTCTTTAAATATTTTTCAGGTGAACCCATTATCAGAGATACGGTTTGCAAATATTTTCTCCCATTTTATAGGTTGTCTTTTAGCTCTGTTGATTGTTTGCTATGCAGAAGCTTTTCAGTTTGATGTAGTCCCAATTATTTATATGTGTTTTTGTTACCTGTACTTTGGTGTCATATACATGAAATCATTGCCAAGACCAATGTCATGAAGATTTTCCCCTATTTTTTCTTCCAGAAGTTTTATAGCTTTGGGTTTATGTTTAAGTCTTTAATCCACTTTGAGTTTATTTTTGTACATGGTGTAATAAGTGTCCAATTTCATTTTTAGCACATGGATATCAGTTTTCCCAACACCATTTGTTGAAGAGACTATCCTTTCCTCATTGTGTATTCTTGGCACCCTTGTCAAATACCAGTTGATTATATGTGGGTGGATTTATTTATGGCCTCTCTAATCCATTCCATTGGTCTGTATATCTGTCTTTAGGTTGGTACCAGACTATTTTGATCTCAGTGACTTTGTAATGTAGTTTGAAATCAGACAGTATAAGTTTTTCTCAAGATTGATTTGGCTATTCAGGGTCTTTTGTGGTTCCATGTGAATTTTAGAATTGTTTTTTCAATTTCTGTAAAAAGTGTCATTGAGATTTTGATAAGGATTGCATTGAATCTGTAGATCACTTTGGGTAGCATAGATATTGTAACAATATTAATTCTTCCAATTCATGAACACAGAATTTTTTCCATTTGTTTGTGCCTTGTTTAATACACAATGGGGAAAGGATAGGCTTTAGATTAGTTACCCAATATCCTTACTAGTTCAAACTGTTCAGACTTTCTTGGTAGATTGTATAAATCATTTTGTACTCTGCCAAATTACTCTACTTCCTCACCAATAAATGGTATTTTTAGTCGTTTAACAGGATGGTCTGGAAAAACTTAACTTGAACAAAATTTGAGGAAAAACAAAGTATATGAGGATGTTTTCATGTGGATATGAAAGGGAAGAGCTCTTTAGGCAAAGGGAACAGCCACTGCAAAGACCTTTGAACAAAAAATGTCTGGAGTGTATGGAAGCATCTAGTGTGGCTGCCATGGAGGGAGCACAGTGAGGGAAAAGGAGGTAATGGAAGAGTCATACTTTGTAGGAAGGATGCTGTGGCCACAGTGAGGGCTTTGGCTTCAGAATGCAAGCAGTAACTACTATAAGGTTTGAGAAGTAGTGAAAGGATTGATCTGGCTGAGCTGTTGAGAAGAAATTATAAGAGAGTGCAGAGTAGAGCAGGGTGACAATTAAGAAGCTATTGCAAAGAAACTAACACACTATTGTAAAGCAATTATACTCCAATAAAGATGTTAAAAAAAAAAGAACCAAGCTAAGTTCAATGTTGCATTTGGTTGACATTTCTTAAATCTCTTTAATTCATATGTTCCTTCTCCCTCATTTATTCCTTGCAATTTTTTTTTTGAAGAAACAAGACTGCTATTCCTATAGAGTTTTCCACATTCTAGATTTTGCTGATTGTACCCCCATGGTGTCAGTTAGTAGTATGCCATTCTGTCTCCTATGTTTCCTGTAAATGGATAGTCAGATATAGAAGTCTGTTCACATTCAGGTCAATATGTTTTCAAGAAAACATCATAGTTGGTGTTGTGTACGTCTACTAGGAAGTATATAATATTTGGTTGTCCCTCTTTTTGTGAGTTTTGGTGTTGCTGGCCTGATTCTTTCATTAAAATATTTTTGCATCTAAAAAAAAAAAGAGGCTATTGCAACTATCTGTGTGAGAAAAATGGTGGCTGGAACTAAGGTGGCGTCAGTGGAGATGGTGAAAAATGGTAGGATTTTGGATATATCTGAAGGTAAAACCAGAACAATGCCCTAATGGGACTGAAATGTTTATGAGAGAAAGAAGAGAAACAAGACTGACTCAAGATTTTTACCCCAACCAGTGATTTTTCCCATCAAGTGAGACTGGGAAGAGTGCAGTTCTAGAAAATTTTGGAAGCATGTCAGGAAATCTGTCTTAGACATGAGGTGTGTTTAGAAAGAAATCCAAGTGGACATGTTGAGTAGGCACTGCATTCATGAATTTGAAGCTCAGAGGAGAGGTTGCAGCCAGTGGGATCATCAGTATATAGACAGTATTTAAAATTACAAAACTGTTTTACTGTTTTATTCTATGCTCAGGCTAAGTTTAGGGTTTTTTTTTTTTCTTTCTATGTTACATTTTGGAACTTCCCCAGTTTTCATGCCACTTCATAGAAATATACACACTGTTTAGTAATTTATCAGCAATTATATCTGTTGACATTCCAGCTGTTACTTATGGTATCTTCCTCTCTCAAAATCAGAAAACAGAGAATAAAATGACACCGGACTACCATACCAACTCAGCACACCTGGAGGCATCAAGTGTCTCACTCAGTGAATGTGCATCTAACTTGTGGGGTAAGTAAGTACTTCAAGTAAGTAAGACATCAAGTAATTATAATTTTTAATTTTAAAAGATTTAAAAATAATTAGAAAAATTAATTTAAAAGAATTATATTTTTAAATGATTAAACATTCCTTTTAAGCATAGACGCTTTGAGACAACTTTAGACACCATTTTGTGCTCTGGAGCACTTTTGTGCTTTGAAAACATCACATAGGACACTTTGTACCAATTCGGGTCTGAAACAGTAATTACAATGAAAGCTGAATTTGGTTAACCACGAACACAAACAAAGAAAACCTTTTCTATCATACTCTAGGAGATTTGAATTTTAAGAGTAATACATAAGTTTCTCATTAGCGTATTATTCTAGGCATCCATGTGTATAGCTGATGATACAATGATGAAATCTCGGTGACATTACCTTCTCAGCTTTCTTAACTTTATCTGTTTAGAATTAGAGGGGACTGACTGTAGCAAGATGACTTGAGATTTCTTTGTTGTTCTGTTATATTCTGCCAGCCTTTTCTCACGTTCAAAAACACAAATTGTAGTTAGTAACTGATAGTTCTTGGTATTCAGGCCACAATTTATATGTTCTTTTGTACCTTATGTACTTGAAATAACTCCTTTCTAATCAATTAAAGGTGGTTGTAGGCCCTTGTTACCTGATTTGTGATGAATAAAGCAAACCTCTTTTAATAAAAGTGGGGCAATGTACTTCCCTCTGGAACAACTATAGATGGCTGTCCACCAAAAGCCTGGTACCATATTTTTAACACGGAACTTAGAGTTCTCATTCTCAATATCATTGAAGTATATATTTGTTTTTACAGTGGCTGACAGAAAGCCTGGAAACAGGTACTATTTTACTGTTTTACCTCATGGCTTGTGTCCTCTTGCCTAATACACCAAAAAATATGATCAGCTCTACGAAGAGGAGGGTGTTAATGTTTTGTTTTGATTTTACTTTTAATTTTGTAATAACTATAGATTCACAAGAAGTTGCAAAGGTGGGACATGTACCCCTTACCCATTTTCACCCAATAGTTTACATCCTACAAAAGTATGGTAAAATATCTAAACCAAGAATTTGACGTTGGTACAATATGTGTGAAAGTTCTATTGTTCTATGTCATTTTATTACATATGTAGATTCATGTAACCAGCAGAGTCTGCATTTATATGAGATGTAATGACCTAGTTTTTTTTTAATAGTGTCAATGCTTATATATATAAATAAGGGCTGTCCCTCAAGATAGTTACCTTAAGAGACTATATACTTCTTTCAAATACAGATATTGTACTCAAAATATTCCTGAAGCTCTCTTCTGCAATTGTGCTTCTAACTTATTTGCAATACACAAAAGAAGCTCACGAGAGTGTTAATCCTGTCCTGCAATCTTAAGGTGTTCCCTCTAAAGGTTACTATCTCATTCCTGCTTTTGCAGTGCTAAACCCTCAATTCTTTTCTTAAATCTATAACTTTCCCATTGCCTACTTCACTCTCAGCCAACTGCTTTCCCTCCAAATTCTACGATAAAATCAGACCCTTACACATGAACTCCTATGACTTCCTATCAACTTCTGCTCCAGTGGAGGAAGTAGCCTTCTCACCCAAAACCCCATCCACTTTCTCCTATTACCTTTGTGAGTGACAGAGAGATAACACGGGAGGGCTTTCCTGCTGGAGGACAGTCCCTTATGCTCTCTCCTCCCCTTGAAAGGTTCATCTCCTCTGCAAACTGTGCCATCCCACCCATGCCCCACTCAAACGCAAGGCATCCTGTTCTTGGTTGGCCCAAAAGTACTTCCTCTGCTTGAAGTTAAAAAATGTAACCCGGGCCTCCCTGGTGGCGCAGTGGTTGGGAGTCCGCCTGCCAATGCAGGGGACACGGGTTCGTGCCCTGGTCCGGGAAGATCCCACATGCTGCGGAGTGGCTGGGCCCGTGAGCCATGGCCGCTGAGCCTGTGCGTCCGGAGCCTGTGCTCCGCAACGGGAGAGGCCACAACAGTGAGAGGCCCGCATAATGCAAAAAAAAAAAAAAAAAAAAAAAAAGATGTAGCCCTTTTCATTGTAAAAAGGGATTTATATATCAAAGTGGGAGTTTGGATGAGATTTATTGTAGGGGCCTATTTTCACTAGTTTCATGGCTTGTAGCTCTGGCCATGTGTGTCTTGGCACATGACGTGCTGGCTCCAGAGGTGGAAGGCACAAACCATGTTCTTCTGGGGAGTGACACAGGCTTAGTCAAGAAAAAATTGTACTGGAGTCTCCCCTATTCAAATCACTTGGGTAGAATATTTGCCTCTAATACAGTATAATAGCAAAAGTGTTTAATGGAGAGTTTATGGCTAGTAATATACCTTGAAAAAGCTTCTGAGACATAATGTAGAAAATCCAGTTAGCTTTATTAATATTTGAACACATATCTTTTTCTGTGAAATATATACCTGCCACTTATAGACATTTTAAGCCATATTCTAATATGCTTCACCTTGCAGTTTGAATATTTCCATTGTGTCATGAGTATGGCATATTTCAATATTCTGAATAACAGAAGACAGAAAACAGCATATTTGATTTGCATGAGCCTGCTATGGGTATATATATTGCTTTCTCAGAGGAAGTATGCCTATTTTGGTGACCCAATTAAAAATATGCCGAAATAATCAACAGTAATTTGGAAAGTCAGTGAACCAAGGTGTCTATAAGTAATAGCAAAGCTGATTCAATACTAGTGTTTGCTTCAAGATTGCCCCCATTTCCTAGGCAAGTGCTGTTCAAAATTTTAAATTACCTCAGGCTAAAACCTGTTAAATCCATTGTCAGTTCATTTGCAAGTTCTTCTCTCTCCCTAACCTGAGAATGTTTGAATTTGTTAATCCATTTAGTCAGCAGTTGACTGTGGAATTTTTGCTTACCCAGGCAAACTGGAAATTGCCTACTCTTTCCAAATCCCATTCTTTGACTCACACACACTGGCCATTTTGCATTTTGTTCCCAGTAATATTTGCATGGGGAGGCGAGGTGGCCACCTGCTCTGTCTCTGTGGTAAAGTCAGACTTGCATTTAGTACATGCACTGATTTAATAAGGATAACCATTCGATCCAAATCTGCTGTAAGACTATGATGAAATTCTGGTTCAAATTAGTCAGTGAACCAACTATTTAGAGGCTGTCAGAGTGCTGATGCTGTGACTAAAGTCACTTCTTCTTCAAGCTCCTCAGAGGCACCGTAATGAAGTCTCCTGGTTGGAGTACGGTAGAAAATCTATTTTGTGGTATTTAGGAAAGATAATCTTGCAGGTGCCAACACGCACAAATGGAATCCCCATCATATTGTGTCTGAATAGGCAAAAAATGAAGAACTCGGTTGTATTAAAACAATTCCCTTGTTCACAATCATCTATTGCACCTGCCGAGTTAATGTGGTCTATTAGCATCCCAAAGTCTTTTAATAAAGGCCTGTATTTTAATAAAGGCCTGATTCCTGGTATAGTTAACACTAACTTGGTTGGTAAATGCTGTTTATTATTTCCCCACCCATCATCACCCTCAACAAATGTGTTGGTCTATGTTGCCTGTGGTCTTATTGTTCTCCTGAATATCATGACTTAATCTAAGAATTCAGAAAACAGGGTCCTTGCTCTTGGATACTCACGATAATGAATTTTGCATAGTTTATGAAGAGGGGATTTTAAATGTACTCTAAGTTGAGCAGTAGGGAACAAATACTCCAGTAATAAATATTTTTAAAGCAGGCCTGCCTTCCCATAATCTAAATATATATAAGTAGACACTATAATAAAGCCCTTGGATAATGAAGTACAGATGTCTCCTAAATTGACTCTCTGCTTTCATTATTGCTTAAGCAATACTTTTACTTCCTTAAGCAACAGTAAAAGCATTGCATTGAGACTGTCGTCTCAGCAGAGCAGTGAGCATGAGTCTTTTAACATATAAGTCAAATCATCTTACTCCGCTGCTTGACAGGGATTCTCCATTCCACTCAGAAGTAAAACTAAAGTCTTCAAATGCCTGACAAAGACTTTTTGAGGTGGATCCTACTATTTCACTGACCTTGCCACCCAAACCCCACCCATCTGCTCCTTACTGACTGCACTCTGGCCTTAGAGCACTTACACTGACTTTTTTTTTTTTTTTTTGCAGTTTGGCATATTCTTCTCCTCTGTATTTTCAAAACAACTCCTTCAAGTCCTAGCTCACCTCTTAACATGAGATACTTCACCACGCTATTTAAAATTAGAATCTTCAACCCCAAGTTCTTCTAGAGTGTGCAATAAGCATGCTTACTCTTTGTTCCAGAGGGGGATACTATCTCTATCTTCCAAGGTTTGTTCACAGTATAAATATTCTTGTTAATGACAACCAGAAAAAGGACAGTCAAAGCCTTACTAGCAAGATGTGCAGAAATTAAGAGACCTGTAAAGAACTATCTTACTATTATAATATTTACAGTTTATGTTTACCCCAATGTAAATTTCCCTGAGAGATTTTATTTCTTCACTGATATACTCATAAGGCATGAAAATGGAATTTAGACCTTGTTTTTTCAATCCACAATCCCCAAATCTGCAGCTTCCTCTCTTGGTGATTTCAGTCAGAGTAATCTCTGGGTCCATTTTCTCAACCATAAAATGGGATTAGTAAATAATGCCTCTCTAACACCTTTTGGTAAGAATTTAATATTAAATGTCTGTAAGCCTTGGAATTCTCCAAGGCTCAGGTGTAGATAGGATAGGGAATATCTTCTTAGGCTTCACTTTGGCCATAAGTGACTCCCAAATTTATTTTGCTAGCGCAGACCTTTTTTCATACTTAGTCCCATCTATTCTGTCTGACCTCATAGGCATGTGCACCAAAACTGAATTTATGTTGATCATCCTAAGCCAGGCTATCTTTCAGTTTCCCTTAACACAGTAAATTGCACTCCCATTCATTTATTTGTGCAAACCATAATCCATGACTCATCTTCAACTCTTCCTTCTCTCCCGACCCATCCCACCCTCATATTCAATCACTCATCACTTTTTGTTAATTTCACCTCTTAAATATCTTTGGACTCTATCTACTTTTTCCATCTCTACTGATAGAAACATGAATCCAAGGCCAGTGATTCCCAACTTTTTAAGATCAACCCATCCTATAAAATATTTTATAATACTTCCTTTAATATACAAAATGAATTCATATATAATATAACCAAACTTACAAACAAAATTTCAAAACAAAATAAAAATATTTTAACTGTAATATGAAGTTTAAATAGAGGAAATTATATGATAATAGTATGCATTGCAGCATGTAAAAATCAGACATGGCTAGAGCAGAAACCTAAAAGTGTCAGATGTTTGCACCTACATAAAGAATCATTCTGGATTTGAAAGTTACAAAGGCAGACAAATACAGGTCCATTGTATTGGACTCTAAAACCAGGAGCAGCACTACCTTCAGCGATATGATTTTCCAAAGTGGCCAAAATGTAGTAATTTCTCAAACAAACTAAAATACAATTGTGTCTCAATTTATATAGTAGATGCATTCCTGGAAAATTTAGTCTACACTTAAATTGTGCAAAAATACTGTGTTTATATCTAAAATTGAATTAGATTATAGACAGGTTTTTCAGTTATATGAAAGTCTATGCTTTTTACTGGGCCATTCTAAAGTTTTGTGAGACACAGTCTATTGTCCCTTTAAGTTTAAATGTCCTGCACATTGAAAATATGCCTAGAAAACCTGGACCCACTTACCAATACATGCCAGTAGCCAATAGCCACTGCTCTGAAAAAATAAAACAAAACAGAACATGAGCATTGTCATTAATTTCCAAATTGTCCAGGAAAGTGCATGTCACTTCCACTGAGAACTGCTTCTATAGACTAAGTTATCTTTATTCTTAATTCATTATCCTCCTAAAAGCCTTTTCAGCTTCACTCCTATTCTCTCTAATTAATTAGTAGCTTAGCTAGAGTTGATTTGCAAAGCCAAATTTGATTATTTTACCTGTATTTGTCTGGTTTTTTTTTTCAGAAAAACAGACCAACAGTGTATGGAGTTACATAAAAATTTATTACAAGAACTGGATCATGCAGTCATGGAAGCTGAGAAGTCCCAAGATCTGCTATCAGAAAGCTAAAGACACAGGAGAACTGGTAGTGTAAGTTCCAGTCTGAGTCTAAAGGCCTGAGAACTGGGAGAGCTGATGATGTAAGTTCAAGTCTAAAAGCCAGCAGGCCCGAGACTCAAGAAGAACCAATGTTTCAGTTAAAATCTGAAGTCAAGAAAAGATCAATATCTGAGCTTGAAGCAGCCAGGCAAGAAGAGTTCAATCTTACTTAGGGGAAGGTCAGCCTTTTTTGTCCTATTCAGGCCTTCAACTGATAGGATGAGGCCCACCCAGTATTGAGGAGGGCAATCTGCTTTACTCAGTCTATGGATTCAAATGTTAATTTCATCCAAAACACACCCAGAAATATGTTTGACCAGTTATCTGAGCACCCCATGATCCAGTCAAGTTGATGTATAAAATTTGCCATCACACTGCCCATTACATAAATCCCCTTAGGGCCATTTCCTTCTCTTGAGGTACAAAAATGTGGCATGACTTCTAAGACCTTATGTTGTCTAACTTTTGTCTGCTTTCAAGCCATATTTCACCATTTTGCATATTCTTCTGTGTGTTTGAGACACACTGACTTTCCTATTCTACATATAAACAATGATCCTTTATATCATAGCATCTCTATTCTATATACTCTTTTTACTATTTACTATTTACTTTTTACTATTCAAACTTTCCAAGTTAACTTCTAATTATAGTTTCTCTGCTTAGAAGTTGGAGCTTTTTGTTTAGAAGCTATAATGACCTTTCAGAGAAATTTATTTTATAAATTTTCAATACGGCTAGGGGTAACATTAAAAATATTTAATCAGTAAGACATGGGAATTAGTCAACCAAAATACAAGCCAGCTACTGGAGAACTATCCTAGGGACCCTAGTCTATAACGTGTCAACCCATTAGTTTCTGAGTTGTGTTGCGGGCTGGGTTTGGATAATCCAGGATATTCCTGGTGAGATAATATAGTAGTCAGAGGAGGTAGGCACTAAGAGATTTGGAAAGTCAACTATTTATCAACTCTTAACTATTTTACTATTTTAAAACCAGTATGGCTGTTGAAAGTAACCCAAATTATTGTCCTATAATTATTATTATTTACCATTGGTTGCATGGCAGTATTTAGACTTAGATAGAGTTTACCTATAGATTTTGGCAGCGTTTTCAATCAGTTTCAGTCCTGGAAGATCTTGTTACAGAATATATAACCCCAGGTCTGCTCCTTTATTACACTTTGCACAATTATAATTTTACTTTAATTTGTAAAATGATTTAATTGAACTTTCTACCACTAGATTGTAAATTCAGTGAAGGCAGGCACTATATCTACTTTTGCACACCAAATTATACTAAATGCCCTCAAAAAGTATGGTTCTTATTGAAGTCAATAAATATGTCCTAAAAGGATGAATGTAAATGTCTTTCATATAGTTAGTACTCAATACATCTTAATTGCCTTTTTCCCTTCCTCCTTACCCCCAAGCATGACATAGCATATGTATTTATTTTAATCAACACATACCAGTAAACTTCCAGATATTCAGCAACCCAAAGTTTAAGGAGCAAAAATTGAAATTACATAGTAGGTCTTGGAATTTCCCTCTCCAATTCTAATGTGCCAAAAATAGACCATGGAATGGGAGGCTTATTTTCTTGATATAATTTCTTCTATTTCTTACCCTCTGAGCTTTGGGTAAACTCAGTCCCAGATCTCAAGTTTTGTTTTCCCTCTCACACCAGGCCACTGTGTCTTCTGTGATACTGAACATATTGCCAACCTGTATACTCACCCCAACAGCTTCATCATGGAGGAAATGAAACTCTAGGCTTCCAAGACCTAGGGGACTTAGATTTAAATAAAAGCCAGTGTAAAAGGCAATTAATGACCTGAATTATCAGCTCAAAAAAATGTTGTACAAAGAGGAAAATGTTTTTAAAGAAAATAAAAAGAAATTGTTATGCCTGGGACCAAAATGAATGAGGACACCACAAACTAAGACAAATGCTCATGATTAAGAGTCATGGCTGGTCTTCAAGTGTCATTTATATACTTTCAAACCTTGAAATTTCCAAAACAAAAAAGATCTGCACTTTTTCTTGTACTTATTATCTAGTTTGCTCAATGTTCCATGGAGTTTATTACTCTGTGAAATTAAATATAATTGGTTTATGGAAACTAAACAAAAGCCTAAATTCAAAGCACATTTAAAAAATCAAATTCATTAATTTGGTTCACACACTCATTGACCCCATCCTGCCAACTTTACTATCCTTTGTACTTTTCTGTGATTAAACCTAAAAATATGTTTAGATGAGATCACAAATAAGTGTGGTGAGAAAATATTTGGATTTATCAGCCAATATGATTTTCCCACTATTTCTGTACTTCTGTTCTTACCCCACCCCAGCCCTACCACAGCCCCAAACAAACTAGGATAAGGGATTCTGCCAGAATTGTCTGCTGAAGACTGCAACATACAGAAGGATAAAAATCTTGGCTTTTGACAAATAAAAAGCCAAGAACCAAAAAGAAACCAGATTTGAAAGAATACAAGAATACAAAACCAGAACAGTGTTTTTAACCCCTAGGGTCTAGATAAAATTTGCCACATAGGAAGAAAATGAGAAAATTTGGGAGGAGAAAAAGAAATAGAGAAAAATTTGTGAGAAGGTCCTTGTACCATACCCCTTTTCTCCAAGCTCATTTGGAATAGGAAGAATGCTAGAATCCATGAATTTCATCTGGAAATCTAAGAGCACCGGAGTATATCCTACAGCCACACAGTACATACTGGGAAACTGGCAAGTTCTGCATCTCACGGGAAAAAAGTGTCCTGTGCACCTGAGAAGAGCAGAGAAGTGTTAAAGAGTCTTTTGTTGTCCCAAAGAGTTCACAGAGTTTCCCACGTCCCAGTCCAGTAAATGAAAGCAGCTAAACATTTGCAGTGGCTGATAGATGGATGGTAGCAGGTGGTGGAAAGCTGGATCTGGAGGGCTCCTGTAGTCAGAAGCGTGGGACATCCCCACAGCTCCCTGCATGAGTTGGAATCTACAGAGCAGGTGAGATGAAATATGGCTCAAGAGATGTCAGCCTGCAGTGATAATAAGCAAGAATCAGATGCTCCCTACCCTCAAGCATGGCACCATGAAATCCCTGTAATTTAGATGCCGTGAAGAAATAGGGGTAGGAAAACTACTTTGACTGCACTTCACTTTTGCTACCCAAGTAGAAGCAGGCACAAAGTGGGAATTAAGGTGATGTAAGAAAAAATTAAAATATATTATTTCTTAAGCCCCAGAGCTTTGGGGATATTGAATTAAAGGCTTTGGAGAATGACATCAAGTAATTCTTGCCTCATTTACAAACTTTGGTCTTGCCTTAGTCAGTCTGGGCTGCTATAACAAAGTACCATAGATTGGGTGGCTATAAACATCAAAAAATTTTATTTCTCATGGTTGTGGAGCCTGGAAGTCAGAGATCAGGGTGCCAGCATGGTTAGGTTCTGGTGAGAGCCCTCTTCCATGTTGGGGACTATTGACTTCTCCTGGTGTCCTCGTATAGCAGAAAGAGAGCTGGCAAACTCTCTAGCCTTTTCTTAAAAGGGCATTAATCCCATTTTTGAGGCTCCACTCTCATGATCTAATCACCTCCCGAAAGCCCCACCTCCAAATACCTTCACATTAGGGTTTCAACATACGAATTTTGGGGGGACACAAAATTGTGGATCTGGACAAGGATATCAGGATTTATTAACATTTAGATTTTCCTATGATGTACCATAGTAACAGTCTATAGAACATTTTTAGAAAAAACAAACAGGCTAAACCAAAGAAAACTTAAAGGGACAGACCATGATGCTATGTGACTATTATGCTCTATTTGCTGAGGTTTCAGACAGTTCCATATGGATGTAGACAAAGGCACCCAGCGTGTCCTGTCTTCCCCATAATCACTATTTAGGGAAGCGTTTAGGATTGAAGACTCAAGAGCAGAGGGTCAGAAGACAACTCAGTAGGCAATGTCTTCTATTAGTTCAAAACAAAATATGTGCCAGGTACATTAGAGGGGTATTACACGAATAGGAACCATTTTGAACTAAAAAATTAAATCATAAGCCATCGAAGAGGCAAAGCCATCATCAAAGCATAAATACAGTGTAGTGTAAAGATGCAGGGTATTGCTTTACTTCCAGCTTTGCTTTGCTTCCATGAGTGCACCAGTCTTGACTTTTCTAGGGGAGTATCTGGTGGAGTAAGCACCCTCCACCAGATACATCCTGCCCTTCTGGTATTCTTTGCCACCAAGGGACACAGACTCACTGATTTAGCCTGGTGGATTTCCAAATTCCTCCTATTTCCCCACCTTACACTCCAACTTGCAAACAATTTTACATGGACCTTGAGTTTTAGAATGATTGATCTGGAAGGGAGTGTTGAAGTAATTTGCATGAAGTCAGATGTCCAACTCACTTCCTGAGTCTTGCTCCCGCAAGGTCCTACTACTCTGTTTCTTCTTAAATCAATTGAGACAGAGAGAAGTGATCTTGGATATTAACATACACACAATCCATCTGCATGGAAGTCACAGGTCAGGGGTGCAGAGGTGAAGCAAGACACATAAAGTATAAGAAATTGGTCATTGAAAATCCCTTTCGTGCCTAGTGGTTTTTGAATGGATATAGTGTCTTGCAGTACATTGCTGGGGGTGTTCCAATCGAAGTGGTTAGTTACAGTTTATCACACTCCTATTACACGCCTCTAGAGTGGGGGACAGTTTCCTTCCTGAATAAGGCTGAAAGAGTGACTCTTAGAAATCTCTCTCATGCTCATAAGTGTAGATACCTAATAATTTATCTATTTCAGTGTTTTCTTTGAGTGTTTCCTGGAGCCATTACTTCAGAGTTACCTGAAAAACTTGTTAAAAGGTGGATATAAATCTCATCAAAATCTCTGGAATCAGTAGAGATGGGTTGAGTTTGAGAACTGGGAGGGGGACCCCAGGACTTTTTGCTTTTCTAAACAACCTGCTTCTTCCCACTAAAGGTTGAGAAGAGCTTTTCTAGCTCTTCAGACCCCAGTCTGCCTTAAACATAGTTTCCCAGTGCAAGCAAGGGCCAAGTCAAAGTAAGCCATAGTTTTTTGGTGTGAAATGCCTCTGAGTTTCATTCGGGTGAATTGCTCCACTGAGATTCTGCCCCGTTGGGTGAGCTGAGATTACAGAGTTGATGAGAAGCCAATAGAACAGACTGTAACCCCCGGATACTGCTGAATAAGCCACAGCCGTGTGCAGCACTGAGTGTATGGTCCCATCAAATTTATGGACAACTCTGTTTATAAGCTCGTGGCATATGCCTCTGTAATATTTGTTTATAAAGGGCCAAGGCTGGGTGTATTATGCATCACAAATGATATACTGTCGAGTTTCCCAGGATAAATGAAATATGTCCATTTTGTCCCATCTGGATCTTGTTATATTTTTTTCCATGATTAGCATTTTGGCAGAACTCTTCTATTCTGCTGTTCCATGTGCCCAGGGGAGGCAAAGAGTTGAACTCTTTCCAAAATCAGGGTAGTTCTGTGTGGAGAAAAACTACAGCTGAAAGGGCACTTTCTTTATGTAGATTCTCCACACTCGGGCGGAGGAAGCAGGGGTTGGGAATATGATTAGTGGGAAAAGTGAAAGCACCGTGAGATCAAGGCTCACGTGAGTCACAAAGTGTGGAAATGTTCTTACCGGATGATAGTCAGGGTACAGGAGATTTTCTGTCCCCCAGAACCAGCTGAGCTTGTGAAATGCTCCACAATCCAGTTTCTCTGAGCTGCAGACGGTGGCCCTGTTCTCAGTTATGAATTTAGTCTGCTTGAGATAAAAATGGGGCCACAATGATCATCTGACACCTTGTTAATTTCTGCAGCAACCAAACCAAACCAAATTCGCTTGTATGCAGTAACATGACTTATTCTTTTAAAATAATGCTATAACAGAACCAAAGTCTGTTTCTCATTTTGGACAAGTTACTGGAGTAGAACATAGAAACAAAACAGCCTGCAAGGGCAAAGGTCTCTTTTCACTTGTGAAATAGACATAAACAAGCAACTCTGACGTTTGTCTTCCTGGGCTGATGGCTTTCTGCTCTAAAACAATTGTCTATGGTTCTTTTCAACTTTCTATTTAAATGATAATGGCCTGTAATTGATATTTTTCGGTAAGACCTTATGTCTCAGATTTAAAATAGCTTGCTGTTTTATTCCACAAAACATATTTCTATTCCTATGTTTACTCATATTTACAGACTAAATTTTCACTTGCATTATAGAGATTCATGTTAAATGTGTAGAATCAGGGAATTAGACACCAACGTGAGATAAATAAGCACTGTACAATACCCAAAATAAGAGAGAAAAATCAAGAAATAGTCTTTAGGAGTTCTGATAAAGAACTAATGCAGATGGCCATCTATAATCAGAAGACTTCCCAGGTTTCAGTTACTTAAATGCCTTTATTTTCATGTTATTGCCAAATATTATATATAACCAAAATGCCTAATATATTTTTGATATATTAGAGATGATGCTGCCATTTCAAATGATGAAATAAAGTATTTTATTCAAAACAAAACCCCAAATTTTCCAGTTAAAATATTGTTCTGATTATTATATTTATATTGTTTCCATAATTACTGAAATTTATATTGGTACAAACTACTCTGCCTATGTTATCCATCTATCTATCCGCCTATTTATGTAGCTGTAATATATTATATTACACATTATATAGTATATTGCCAATTGGTATATGAGTTCAAAATATTAGTTCTCCTTTTCCATTTTCTGTCTCTGCAGAAATACTACTGAATTATTTTACTTCTACAATCAGATATAGCTCCAGCTCCTGAAACAATCCATTCAAAAGCAGGAACTGTATAAAAACGTACAGCTGCCTCTCCTCATTTCTCCCCTTTATCCTAATCCCTTGGTGTTTAATATTTGTTATACCTTAAGCCACTGGAGTTTTTAAGCAGTCTTCTGAAAAGCTTATAAAAAGTCCAGAGACTTACTGGCCATCCTCCAAGTACTTCTGATTCAACCAGTCTGAGTTGGGGCCTGGGAATCTGCATATGAAATGACCTCTCAGGTGGTTCTGATGCAGATGGTTCTTTGAAAAACAGTTCTTTAAGACCTGTGATCTTATAATAAAGAAGGAAATCACAAGTTTTCATATTGCATCTCAACACTCCTGGAATTAAACTTCCCCGGAACAGAGAACCAGGAACCTGTGATTCTTGATCTTCTTTCTCAGAAATGAATATTGTCACCTTATGAATGAAATAATTATCAAGTCAGCTGGATTTCTGACACCAGGGGGCAGATTTCCTGAGTAATGACATTCCAACTACATTGATCCTCAAAGTTCTCACCCATTTTCTAGCCATCTGTCTTCTGTCTTCTGTCTACTTGTTGACAAGTACCTGAATCACATATAAATTTACTCTGCTTTTCTGGACCCTGTGTCTATGTGTCTCTTTACTCCCAGGCAGGCAGGCAGACTCTGTGGGCTAGTCAGTTCCACTGTGTCCTCTCTTGGTCTAACAGGTGACATGGGCCAGATTCCAGAGCAAGCCTCTTCCATGCCTGCTGTGCATCCATGATCACCATGCCTTATAAACTTACCTTAAAGCATTGAACATTAACTTTTCTTAGCTCTTTGAGATCTTGGGTTAGGCAAATGTTAAAGATCTCTTAGGAGACAAAACACATGAATTATAAATGAAAAGTTGGTGAAATCAGACACAAAATTAAAAGCTTTTGCTCTTGAAAGATACTATAAAAATGAAAAGAAAACCACAAACTGGCAGAAAATATTTACAAAACAAATATGTGATAAATCTATGATAACTAACTGGTTTCCAGATGTATAAATAACTCTTAATAATCAATTAATTAATATTTCATTAATAAGAAAATAAACTATGAAATACTTGAAAACAAGCAAAAGACTCGAAAAAGTGCTTCATCAATGATGCTATATGGATGGCAAATAAATATGTCAGAAGATGCTCCACCTCATCAGTCATTAGAAAAATTCAACCAAAATATCAGTGAGGTATCACTTTGCCTCTAAGAATGGAAAAAAAAAAAACAAGTAACAATATCAGGTACTGTAAAATATGGAGCAACAGAAGCTTCATAAACTTTTGATGGCAATGAAAACTGGCACAACCACTTTGGAAAACAGTTTGGCAGTTTCTTACCAACTTAAACACACACTTACCATACATCCCTGCAATCCCATTTACCCAGAAGAAATGAAAATATATGTACATACAAAAACCTGTACTCATATGTTTATAGCAATTTTATTCATAATCATCAAAGGCTGGAAATAACTCACATGTCCACCAATTATAGAATGGATCAATAAATAATGTTACAGTCAAATAATAAAATATTACTCAGCAGTAAAGCAAACTTTTCATGTATACAAAGGGATGGATGAATTTCTGATGCACTCAGATTTGTGAAAGAAACCAGACCAAAAATCGAAATACTATATCAATCCATTTGTATAATATTCTGGTAATAGCAAAATAATAGAGATGGTAGACCACTGGTTGCCAGGGTCTGGGGGTGGGAAGAGGAAATTGATTACACAGATGCATAAGGGAACTTTTTAATACGATGGAAATGATCTATGCTTTTATGATGATGGTAGTGACATGACTGTATGCATTTGTCAAAATTCATAAAAATATGCACCTAAAAAGGGTGAATTTTATTGTGTGTAATGTATACCTCAAAAAAAAAAACTAACTTCCAAAAAATTTTGTCAGATATGTCAAGAGCAAGATCTTTTCATGGAACACTCCCTGTATCTTTGCAGCATACGAGCGAGCACCCTTTTTCCTTTTACACTCTTTGAAGACAGAGGCCTAATTTTTGCAATTAAATTTCTTCCAACTGAAATCCCATAATCTTTGAAATTAGACTTCTCCTGACCTCATAGTAATAGACCATGAATGAGTTGAAAATACTTTCTCTTAATAGTTTTTAAGGATCTGAAATGGAGAATGGAAATAAAGGTTGTGATAATCATACGATTTTAAAATGTTTAATTCTGTGTAATCTAACGATATCTAGAATTACTAGTTTCTACCAGAGTCACATGTGTTTGCCTGGCAGTACAATAGAGACATGCACATGAAACAGAGGAAATTGATTGTGACCACACTCCCCCGCCCCCCCATAAAAACCCCCAGCAACAACGACCTTATCAACTTGGGTTATTTTGATGTTTAAGTCATGGTTAATATTCACCCTGCTAAAACCCTTTCAGAATCAACCCACTGCTTTCTGATCATGCTCCAGCCACCTGTGGGGTCACTAGAAGATGACTTGTATCCAGCCCGTGCCATCTAGCACATCATGGAGATTTAGTTATCACGAGTGTTGGAGAGACCAGCAACTGAGAATGAAACACCACACAGATGGGCTCTTTGAAAATCCACCACATCCTGGCTTTTTCAATCTTCAAAACAGATGAAGTGCCTTGGTTGGAGTAACCCTGCTGCAAGCATAATGGAGCCTGACTGCATGGGCACAGTTTCCATGACTTCCCGTGTGAACCATAGCACCTCATGAGAAGAACACATTGATGAAAATAAATCACCATCGAATCCATAGCTGACACTCTTCCATACTGTGCAGTGTAATGATTCTGTTTATTTAAATAACACCTCTAACGAATGTGCTAATTTCCAACTAAATGGATACAGCAGCCTTACCACCATTTGAGTTTCTCAATAATAAGAAGGGGTGCTTTGAGCATCGCTGAGGCTTTGTTGAAAATTAAATATTCACAATTGTTAATTAAAAATGGATTTAAGGAGTGAATAGGTTGTGGATTTATCTGCATGAGTACAACCATCTGGGTGAGTAGAGCTGCATTTTCAAACAGAGAAGAAATACACCGTTTCTGGTAATCTAATGGGAGACAAGATGACAACCAAAGTATAGGAAAGGTTTGATGTTCTTAATGGCTGTGATCATGACTCACTAATCCAACAATCACTTATAGGGTGCTAACTATGCGCAAGGCATTGACCTAACCCCTCGGGAAATAATAAGAACAATCCATGCTTTCTAACAGCTCCATAAAAACTTGTGTGACCTCACTGAAGATTAAGTGCTAGATACCTAAACTCTGAAAATGCCGGACCAGCCTCATCCAAATAATAACTCCAACCCAACAAATGAACATTTCCACTTTAATCTTCAACAGTTAAAATATCACTGAACTGGAGAGGGGATGGGAGTCATATCCCTTTAATTAAGTGAAAAATAATGTGGAAAACATGTCGTTGGGTTAAAACAAAACCAAACTTCTGAAATTTATGCCAGAGACGTTTTTAAAGTACACTATAACCCATTAATAACGGCTTTTAATTAGAACAAACATAAACATGTCAGTAGCGTTTGTTTAACGAGGAAAACCTTGAAGACTAGTATTAGAATGTGCCTAGTATATTAAATTTACAGTACAATCGAGGGCATCTACACTGTGCATCTTTTTTTTTTTTTTTTTTTTTTTTGCGGTACGCGGGTCACTGTTGTGGCCTCTCTCGTTGCGGAGCACAGGCTCCGGACGCGCAGGCCCAGCGGCCATGGCTCACCAGCTCAGCCGCTCCGCAGCACGTGGGATCCTCCTAGACTGGGGCACGAACCCGCGTCCCCTGCATCGGCAGGCAGACTCTCAACCACTGCGCCGCCAGGGAAGCCCTACACTGCATCTTTTTAACTACAAGAAATAAAACAATCGAAAATAAAGCTCATGGTGAGAGTAGATATGTGTATTCATGTCATTCAGTGGAAAACAAATACCAGGTTTGTACATGTTGTCCTATATTAGATGTTATTAATTCATAATTATCACCAGAAAATGATCAGTTTTTAGCTATCATGACCAATAAGAGAAAAGATCTAGAAATTATTTAATTTGTTTTTAGCTCCCAAAACAAATATGTGCCCAAAAAATAATAATAATAGGTGGGGGAGACCTCATTTGTTCATGATTAAAACAAAACATAGTTAATGTTGTATTTATGTGGAGTATCAGAGGAATATATTGTTTTGGGATTTATTAGCTACAGGAGAAGGAGAATAGGGATGCAGTGGAGAATAAGGATAGACTTGTGTTTGTTTTTATCATTTCAGATGCTGGAGTTTTTATAGTGTTTCCTTGTTACTGGATGTGATCAGGAAGGGCTCTGAGAACAATAACGTGGTGCACATTAGGTGCCTAATAAATGCCTGTTGAAGTCAAAATGTGTATGCAAAGAATGTCAACCAGAACCAACTCGTTTTCAGGAAGAACCAGAGAAAAATGCTATATTCATGCAAAGCAATAGCCCATATATAGGAATGCTATTTACAGAAAGGAATAATTAAATCTTTAATTACACTATGTAAGAAAAAATATGTAACTAGATTCACAACATAACATTATTTCCATATCTGTGAGTGGTATGCAGCAGGGAGACAGAAAGGTCCATGTTGCTTTGATTTCATGAAGTTACTGCATTCATCACCATCAAACCTCTTTAAATGCTGTTTGGAAGAAGGAAAGTGTTACCCAAAGAGAATATCTTTCAAAAAAAAAAAAAAAAAACAGAACAGTTTTGAGTTCAGGGATTGTTTTAGGAATCTTTAAGTGAGCATAAACAAGAAGAGCTGGGAATCAGCTAGCTATTTTTCTTTTTTAGTATTTTAAGATAGATAGATGATAGATAGCTATAGATAGATATTGATGATAGATAGATAAATAGATGATAGATAGATAGCATTGTTTTTTGGTTCATTTGTTTTTGTTTTTCTTCCCTTCACGAGAGAGGTGATGGACAAAATCCTCAAGAAATAAGCCACTGTCTTGGCTGGTTTCACATTCAAGTCAATGATAATATATGACTTCAGAATACAACTCAGAACTCAGTAAATGACTGCATCCTTTCCTTGAATGATCTTAATTTACATTAAGCAGTAAATACTTTTGCAAATTAATCCAATGGTCCAGTCCCTAGTGTAGTAAATCCTAGGAAGAGAAATAGCCAAAGAACCAGGGATACAAAGGCTGTAGATCCTACAATTTAACTCTAAATTAAAAAGAAAAGGAAGCTAAAAGTCCTAAACCTTAAAAAGGTTAAGAAAATATTTATTAAGGAAGCTTTGCTATGCAAGCATCTTCAGAAGGAAGGTGAGTGCTATATGAGATCTGGCTGGATACCATCAACTCGAGGAGATAGAAAATGTCTGATCAAGTCTTATTTATTCGAGTATATTAATGCTGGAAGCAGTTACTTCTAATTTTTAAAGGAAGAATTTGAAAATATAGATCAGATATGTTTTCATTTAAAATTTTTCACAAAGTGTTATTTCTTTGGCTGAAATGATGACCTTTATAGCTCTCAAAGCTGAAGAATGTTGGTTGGTTTTTAACTTTCGTTCTGTAAGCAAAAAATGCATCCAGTTTTATTTAAATGGTTGTATGTTCCAGTAAAATGTGTATGAATCCTCTTTAACAAGCCAAAGCTCAGACATTAAATGGAAGCCTGTTTGTGAGATGACAAAATAGGAACATTTTTTTTAACATAGGTACAGCATCATTTGGACCTTGAAAAACTATAGAAAAGTAATTGCCTTCAATGTCCATCTCAGAATGAAATTGGTTTTCATAAAGCACTTAAAAATGTTTACACTTGGTAAAAATATTCCAGATTAAAACTGCAAGTAAATTCTAGGAATACACTGACAAAACAGTTATTCTCATTAATATTTTCAGGAATGCAATCAATCTTATTTTCTCCAAAATATTTATATCAAGCTCAAAGTTATAGTGCTCAATCTAGAATAGGGAAGCTTATTCCTACTGTCTCTTTAAACATAGAGACATTAGGGGGAAAGAGATTGGGGGAAAAGGATTCTTTAAATTTTATGGGGTATTTTTGTTCCTCAATCAAATATCTATTTTTAATTTTAAGTATGTATTTCTAAGCCTAGTAGAGTTTTTTTTTTTTTTTTTTTTTTTTTTGCGGTACGCAGTCCTCTCACCGTTGTGGCCTCTCCCGTTGCGGAGCACAGGCTCCGGACGCGCAGGCCCAGCAGCCATGGCTCACAGGCCCAGCCGCTCCGCAGCATGTGGGATCCTCCCAGACCAGGGCACGAACCCGTGTCCCCTGCATCGGCAGGCGGACTCCCAACCACTGCGCCACCAGGGAAGCCCAGCCTAGTAGAGTTTTAAAAATAAAATAAACCAAGGAAAAGAGAGAAAGGTTTCTTAGATCTAGATTCTGAAGGATTTTCCCTTTCTAATATTTTTCTTATTTTCTCCTAAGAAATAGAAATTCTAGTTTTGAATTTATGAAAAATAAACAAGAGGGAAATTAGATAATCTCATTAACTTTTCTATACATTATTAATTATAGATATTGTCATTTTTTACTAAAAAAGTAGTATAGTGTAGAGTGTCTTGACTTTGGAAGGAGATATGAGTTCATTTCCCAGTCTTGGCAGATTTTATAGCTATGTATCATAGAAAAGTTATGAGAAAAATACTCTGTAGACTTTATTAAAATGAAAAAGACCATAGTAGAGCTATCTATTAGAAACTGAAAAGAGTGTATATATATTTAAAAAAAGATCACTGTTTTCTATAGAGCTGGTACCTCAGACTGGATTACAAGGAATATTTATTGCTGATTTTTGTTGCTGATTGATTTAGTTATATATAATCCTGCACAAAAGTGTAATGAGTGAAAGATTTCAATGTAATTCCAATGGTGTAATCAGGGATAAGATGGTTGAATCTGTAACAGTTAAAAATCACTTCCCTTAATGCCACCTATTACATCTAACCAATCTCCAAATCCTGTGTGTTTCATTACAAATTATTATATCTCAGTACTTCTTTTCATCACAGCCGATATTTATATTGCAAGTACCAATCACTTATCCCCTAAATAATATAATAATGTCCGACTGAACTTTTTTGCACATGCCCTAATTAATTTGATTTTCTGTGTAGCAAATCAAAGAATTTTAATATTATAAGTTGGCATTTCTAGTTAAATATTTCAGAAAAAAAGGTGATTCTAACCCACATTTCTCCCTGTAACTAAAAAAAAAAAGAAAAACAGAAAAAGTGAAAAATAAAAGCCAATAGGAAGCAGAAATTCAAAAGAGATGACAGAGAACAACATTAGAGTATTGCAAACAACATGAGTAAAATTAATCTTTAAATGGAAAATTAATCTTTAAAAAAATCTTTAAGTATAAAAGTTATCTAGCATACACATAATTCTTCTTTCAGAATAAAAATCTGGAAAAATGGAATTGAATTATATTCCCTACCATAATAGAAGCAATCAACTTTTCAAAAATAAATAATACCTGAATCTGCAATTTGGAAGATTGCACTATGTACTAGGAAAAATTGATACAAGGCAATTAATGTGAAGTCTTGTCCTTAAAGTAATTGGGCTTTAAGGTAAAGAAATATTTTCTTGGTGATTCAGGCATTAAAAGAAAAAAGGGTATCAAGAAGGAGAATCAATAAGCTTGGACTCACCCTTCTCCATAGGAATATTAAATGATAGAAAAGAGTGAAACAATCTATACATGCAAAGTCCTTCTGGAAAGAATCTCTGAATCAAAATGCTTATCTTAAAGGCAATGGGGAGATATTTTCAAGTATTAAAAAACTCAGTAAAGTTAGTAGACATAAGCCCTGGTGGGAGGGGAGGTGAAAGGAGACTCCTTAGTGTTGCATTTTTACCAACTGAAAGATGAATGGAGCCATGGTAAAATAACCCCTGGCCAGCATCAAGTTCAATTAAATACAGAAGCAAAGACAGTTAAATGCGTACAATGGTTCATAAGAAAATGCTAATGTTATGAAATGTTATAAACTTTGACACATAAATATCATATCTGTGAATATCTCATAAAATGACAAGGTAGAAAGGTGAAAGGATGTTAAAGACTTTCATTTTTTCCCTTATGCTCTATAATTTTCATTATTTTTGTCTTTAACCCATGAATCATTTATGTGATGCTGTTATTGTTGGCTGTCTTTTATTGGTTGAATTTTAATTTTATTGTCACATGAATAATAATATATGATTGTAATTTGAACACAAAATTTATTTTACATTACAATATTATGATAGTGTAATATTATTATCAAATTATTGCAATATGAACAATTCTATACAAAATCAGGTGGAGAGGTGAGAGAAAGTTATACACTTTCATTGTTTCTCTGTTATAGACATTTATAACTATTTTTTCAGCTTTATTAAAGTATGATTGACAAAAAAATTGTAAGATGTTTAAACAATGTGATGTTTAAACTTCACATGTAAGATGTTTGTACAACGTGATGATTTGATGTACATGCACATTGTCAAAGGTTTCCCCCATCGAGTTAATTAACATGTCCATTATTTTATATTTTCAATTATTTTGTGTGTGTGTATGAGAACATTTAAGTTCTACTTTTTTAGCAAATCTCAGTTTTACTATAATAGTGTTATCACCTATAGTTATCATGTTCCTCATTAGATCCTCAGACCTTATTCATCCTACAACACAAAGTTTGCACACTTTTACCAGCCTCTCCCAATCTCCTCCCTACCCACAGCCCCTGGAAACCACTTTTCTATTCTCTGTCTGTAAGTTCAACATTTTTTTAGATTCCACATAAAAGTGATACCATGCAGTATTTAACAATATTAGTTCTTCCAATCTATGAGCATGGGATATCGTTCTGTTCATTTGTGTCTCTTTCGTTTGTTTCATCAGTGTCCTTCAGTGTTCCATGTATAGATCTTTCACCTCCTTGGCTAAATTTATTCATAATATTTTATTCTTTTTGATGTGGTTGTAAATGGGATTGTTTTCTTAATTTTTTTCTGACAGTTTGTTGTTAGTGTTTAGATAGACAACTGATTTTTTATATTCATTTTGGATCCTGCAACTTCACTGAATTCATCGATTAGTTCTAACAGTACTTTTGTGGAGTCGTTAAGGTTTTCTAGATACAGTATGTCATCTACATTCAGTGACAGTTTTCTGTCTTCCTTTCCAGTTTGGATGGCTTTTATTTCTTGATAGTCTTTGGCTTAATGCCTATTTCGTTTGATATAGTTCAAGATACCTCAACTTTCTTTTTGTTTCGGTAGGGCAAGAGTGTGTCTCAGCCTTTCCTACCCATTTTTGATGTGGTTATTATGTGGGTATTTTCTCATACGCCCTATGTGTTATAGTGCTTAGCTAGTTTCTGAACCTCTTTCAGAGGGAATTTCTCTGTGTGCAGTTGTACATTCAGTGTGTCCGTGTAAGGAGAGAAGCTCGGGACCTTCCTATGGCGCCAACTTGTTCACCTCCATCTAGTTATTTATATTTTTATTTATCATGTTATATTAAATCCATGCTTTATTTATGATTTATCATTGTTGTTGCCATTACTGATATTCTTGCTATTGTTACTCTTCTGGCTATCTTTTGGTTGTTGATTTTCAATTTTATTGTATTTTGGTTACTGGAATACCAGCCTGATGCTTTTGACTCTGTGGGTATTTACTTTGGAGACTCATACGTAGTCATTTTTATACAAGTTCCATAAATGCACAGAAAGAGTGTATTTCTATTGTTAGACAAGTATTTCAGCATATATGAACATTAGACACACACAAAAAATTTCAAAGCTATAACAGAAAACTGGCTTTCAATGGCTTCCTTTCGCTATTGATGGGCATTTGTAGTGTTTCTAGTTTTGACCGTGATAAGCAATGCCACCGTAGGCACCCTAAACACTTAGACTCTTATATGTTGGTATCTATTTCCACTGCATAGATCTCTGGAATGAAATTGTTGTATTAAAAGGACATGTGTGTTTTTAATTTTAATAGATGTTGTCAAATTTCTTTCTAACACGACTGTAATACTTCACATTTTCTCCATCTATAGATAAGCATGCTTTTGTCCACAATCCTGATATCTATAGGTGTTCTTCTTCTATTTCTTTGCCAGTCTAATGGATATAAGGTAACTACATTTTCTGTTGTTTTAATTTGCATAATTTTTCATTTATCAAACTACTAGAAATTATGAACATATTTAGTGTATTTATTTTCTATAAAGTTTTAATTTTCTGTGAATTCTTTAGTTATGTTTTTATTCAATTTCTATTGAACAGTTTGGTTTTCTAATTGTAAGAACTCATTCTTTATAAATATTAACTCTTTGTATGTCATCAGATTAGAAATAGTTTTACACATCAGTCATCACCTATTGACTTTATGTACTTCTCCATATAAAATTTTTGTTGATATGCAATTAACTATATTTATTCGTAATACCTTCCAGTCTTCCAGAACTGATTTTGGTGGTCACCCAACTACTAATTTCTAGGTACACATATTCTTCTTGTTTATGAAGTTTTCATAGCTTTTTGTTTGTTCACTTGTTTTTTTACATAAGGATTTTGTGTATCTGGAGTATATTTTTGTATGTGGTTTAAGATAAGTTGTATTTTTATTTCTTTCCAGATGGTTGACCAGTGGTACCATTTTTATTTGTTTAAAAATGTATCTTTTTCCCACTGAATTAACCACTGCTTTGTCCTGTATTAAAGCCTTGCAAACTGAGATCTTTTTCCTATTTCTGTTTCACTAATCTATTTGTCTGTTCCTACACTGATCTCATCTTTATTTCATTAAAGTGACAATATGGTATATATAATATCTAATAAGTCTATCTTCCCCCCTCCATAAATAAATAAATTGTATATATTACACTGTAACATTAAGTCTTCCCATCCAAGAAAATGTGATATGTTAAGTTCTTCAGTTGTTTAGTAAGATTTTATTTTTTCTTCCTCTAGATAATATAGTGTTCTTATTAGATTTCATTCTTTGGCATTTTATTGTTTTAAATTCAACAGTTTTTGCCATTTCCATCTGTGCTAGCTGTGTCTAGATTAGAAAAAAGCCATTGATGAAGGTGTCCAGATAATCATATTAATTATAAAAATTTTAAACAAAAATCTCTTGCTTTTCTCCATCTTCAATTATATCCTCAGCAAAAATAACTTTATTTACCAAATGCTTATGCTGTTAATTTCATTTTCTTACCTTACTGCTTATATTTAAATCTTGAAGAACTAACAACTAATCATAGTGATTGTGAATATCATTTTCTCATCCATTTCTCTTCAATGAAATGTTTTCAACTTTTACAGTTTATGGGAAGATTTGCTATCATTTTTTATAAATAGACTTTGTTACACTTACGTATTTTCCTTTCAGTTTCAATTTATTTAGAATTCTAATTTGAATTGACTATTGAATTTTATCAAAATAAATGTTAGTGTCTATTAATAGTAATCAAACATTTTTTCCCTTCATCAGGTTATAATAAATTATGTTAATAGTTGTCCTGATATAAAGGACCCTTCAATTCTTTAAATAATCCTGACTAGAAATGGTGTGTTATTCTCTTGATGCATTGGTGAATTCTATTTGTTATTACATCATTTAGAATTTTTGCCTCTTTATTCATTATTAAGATTTGTCCATAATATTCTTTTTCATAGTATTTATATAAATAGATAGTATATATAGCTAGTATTTTATTACAGTAATGATATCAAAATAATGTTAATTTCACAAAAGAATGAGAGTGGATTCTATTATTTTCAATAGCCTTGCACAATTTAAACAATATCAAACTTATTTAACTTTTCTTTAAAAATTATACAATGTTTGACTGCAAGCTCTTGTTTGGATACATTTTTCATTGTTGATGTCTCACCTTTCCAGTCTCTTCTCTGGTAATTGGCTCTATTCAGTTTTCTACTCCATCATTTTTGGAAAATTGTATTGTTCGAGGAGCATTCTCTTTTTAGTCTACCTTCCCTTGTGGTTTTGTCTCTCTTCTCATACTTAATATTATCTATTTTGGCTATCCACTTTTATTTTTTAATCAGACTTGCAAGGGGATTATATATTTAACTGGCCCCTCCCCCCAAATAGATATATTTACTTGTCTTTTCAGTGTTTTTTATTTTTTCTATTTCATCAGTTTACATTTATCTCTACTAATTCCTATATCCTGCATTTTTATTTTCTATTTTTTTAATGTATATTTAATTCCTCTCTCCTTTAATATCAAAGGCACTTAAGGCTATTCATTTCCCTCTAAGAAAAGAGGGGAATATTACATAGATATTAGACAGTCTTCCATAATGTTCTTTTTCTTGCTTTATAGATAGTTTTTATTTCCGTTTAAATTTTTTTCTTAAACTCAAGATTTTTAAATTATCATTAATATGTACTTTAAAAACAGGTAAACTTGATCTCATTCCTTCCATTTTATTTTATTTTTTCCTTCATTATATATTGTTAATTTTCTCTTTTTTTCCCCCATTTTTTGCTCAATTAATCAGGTTACTGTTCCTTTCATGTTTGTCTTATTAATTGGGAATTCTAATGATATTTTCCAGTCAAGATTATTTACTATTCTTATAATTAGACACTTATGAATATACTATTTATTGAAATTTAGATAGATATTATTTTTTCCCATCAAGCTACACTTACATCTCCACAGAGAAACCAAGGCCAGTGTGTCCTTTCTGTTTCAAAGGTCCTTCTTAAAAACTTCCAGGAATTACATTGCAAGGGAGATATTAAAACTGTAATAATCTATATGGCAAAGAAACCAGCCCAATTAGTTGGGACACCAAACTTTCAGAGAAGGAGTCATCTATAAACTGAAAGTCTGATTGTACAGACACCTACCAGCTCAATGTACCATGCATATTGCTATATATTACTATATCTAGTTGGTTAGCTAACTAGTTATATAGCCTAGGTAACAATTTTTCTAATTACATCTTCCTCTTTATTACAATTTTCAAGTTTCTTTTCTGATTCATATTTTTATTGATATAAATGAAACTTTTGGAATTCCTGCATAACCTCAATTATCTTTCATTTTCACCAGTGAATGAAGTCTTGGCTGGTACAGGACTCAGACAGCAGGCCTTTATACTTTGCCTTCTCTGTTAGCGATGATGGCCTGAATTTTTTTTGGGGGGGGGATTATTTTATTATCTCTGCTTGGAAAATTGTTAGGTTTTTGTGTTTTTTTTTTTGCGGTACGTGGGCCTCTCACTGCTGTGGCCTCTCCCGTTGCAGAGTACAGGCTCCGGACACATGGGCCCAGCGGCCATGGCCCATGGGCCCAGCCGCTCCACGGCATGTGGGATCCTCCTGGACCGGGGCACGAACCTGTGTCCCCTGCATTAGCAGGCAGACTCTCAACCACTGCGCCACCAGGGAAGCCCAAATTATTAGTTTTTTAAAATCAGTTCTTAGGGTCAGAAATTTTGTCAGAATTTTCCTGTGTGTTTTTTTCCACAAGTTTCACCTGGTGCAAAATCAGAACTTTTTTTTATTTCATGGAAATTTTATTTTCATATTTATTTCAGTAATACCTCGTTTCCATAATTGTTGTTGTTGTTTTCCTTCTGGAACTACTATTTTTAAAAATTTCCTACTCTCATTCTAGTTTTCAGCTCACTGTATTTTTATTCTATGCTTTAAGATAATTTGGCATTTATTTGATCTTCCAGGCCCCTAATAAATAATAACCAACCTCAATTTAGAGTTATTTAATATATTACTATGGTTGTTGCTGTTGGCCACTATTTATTCCCCATTCTTTGAAAGAGGATAATGCATTCCTGCCCCATAGACTTCAGGTTTGGCTGTGACATATTTGCCTAATAAAATATGAATTCAGGTGATCAAAGGTATGTTTGAGCCTAGACCATGAGGGGAAGGGGCTCCCACCAGCACTCTTTCTCATCCCTTCTGCCATGAGAGGGGCATTCCCCAGATCAGGACGGCTCCTTCTGCCTGCTGTACAAGATGAAAAGACAGCTGGAGTGCAGCTGCAGCCCCTCTGAAAGGGTCCCCAGTATTATGAGCCAGAAATATATCTTTGTGACTTGTAAGTCACAGAGATTTTTGTATTTTGCCAACACATCCTTGCTCACTAAAGTTTTGCCTTCCAAATGCACTTGGTTGCAGGTAATAACTTAAGTAAATGCTTTGCCACTGCATGCTTTGGCCACTTTACCATTGGAAATAGGGCCAGTGATGTCTTTAGATCTAAACAAGGCAGAGAATCAATTCTAGAAAATGAAGAACTAATTGGAAGAAATGATCAATTTCAGATTCAGTTCTTCTGGTGCCATTTCTAGTACCAGATTTTGTATCATGGTTTGATCAGAGAAGTAGAAACACTAGGAGTGCCAACTAACAAAGGATAGGTATTCTTATTATGGGGATTTGACCTTATGAAATTGTGAGAGCTGGTTGAAGAGTCTGTCTGAAGCTATTGCTCCTGTGTCCATGGATGGCGTAGGCAGCCCTGCAGGAAAGATGGATGAGAAGTAGAGGGTGAGGACTGAACAAGGAGAGATCGGGAACTGTGAAGATAAGCTGGAATCCACAAGGGTGAAGCGGAACTCATACAGGTCTCTAACAACCTCTAAGGATCTACCTTTGATTATACATGGACCTGCTGGAGAAGCAGGTATTTTCATAAGATAACCTGACAAGTGGTGCAGGAATCTGAGAAGCTAGAGGAAGGTATCCAAAAGGACCTGGAAACACTGCAGCCCTGGCTGTTGTCCCATTTCAACAAGGTGAGCCAAGGGGTAAACGACACAGTGCCCTGAAGCACTTCTGTCTTCCAAATCTCACGCAAAATGTCTCTTGTCTTGTGGCCCACACTAATCTGGAACTATGCTGGAAAGGGAATTCTGGAAACACAGTTTCAGCTCGGCTTAAAGCAGGCAAAAAGAAAACGTCACAATTAATATTTGATGAGTGCACAAATGAACCACCAAATTAATCACCTTAAAGAATTAACTGCAGTGAATTTCAGATATCGAAATTATGAGGGATCTTCTTTTCCCCAGGGAATTTAACACTTCTCTTGTTGGAAAATATATTTATTACCATTTTGCTTGTTTATTTGCTAGCATCAAATCTCTCACCTACCTTCCGTAAAACATCATCTCAGCGTATCCACTAGAACTTACGTTTGCATCAACCTCAACTCATTTATCTGTGTCATGGGAGCTGTACTGCCCTAGATTAACCAGGCATCACTTTCTCGATGTTTTGATTATTCTAATGTCTATCTCAACATGCAAGAGTAATCAAGTAGCATTTATAGAAAGGGTTCAGGAAGAGATAAAAGATAATAAAAGCTGCATCTTGTGTAATGGAGCATGTGATGTTAACTTCTTTGGCTAATGAAAAGAGGAGGCAAGGGGAGATAAAGAAAATTAGCTGCTTTCCCTCACCCTCAACTTCAATCCTAATACGTTTGTAATAAGCCACCATCTATCAGCGTAAAGATAAGTGTTCAAAAATTAAGAGATAACTGATAGGTTTTCATTAATATTAAATGATTTTCCAGCATTTGATAATTTCAATATAGAAGGTTAATTCATTAAGAGTAATTATAAAAGTGACTCATATTGAATTGTTTGGTGTCAAAATATAGCAGGACTGTGTGTCAGGGATTTTCTTATAACCAGTTGTTCTCAAACTAGCAAGAGAAGAATCACCAGGAGGGCTTTTTAAAGCACAGATTACTGGGCCCCATCTCCAGAGTTTCTTATTCAGTGGGTCTGGGCTGGGGCCAAGAATTTGCATTTCGAACATGTTCCCAAATGATGCTGATTTTGCGCCTCGTCTGAGGGCTGTGCTTTGAGAAACACTCTTAGAAAAAAGCCACCTAAAGAGGGTGGAGAGTCTGTATCTTATTTGTCAGGATCACTTAAAGGTATGTCTTGCAGGTACCTACAATTAGCTCCACAATTAAAGGGCTTATTATCACAAATGGCTAAACACTAAGCTATGTGTCAAATCATTGCTTAGCACAACCTTAAGTTAAAGCATCTACTATATGTCTCATTATCCAGCCAATACAGAAAGTCGAGCCAAGCATTTAAAACCCTGTTTAAATAGACACAGTTACTATATCTAATCAACACAGCAGTGAGGCTTGCCAAAAACCTATAAAATGAATGGATTTGCAAGAAAATTACATCACCTTCAAATCAATGCTGGTAACACAGGTGGCATTTATAAAAAGTAAAGAAATTGACATTAACACAGCCCATCTCTGCTGCCTGCCAATGAGTACTCCAGCTTTGTTAAGGAAAGATCGTCTTTCTTCCAAGAAGTATATGTAAATACACTAACTTAAATCATTCCAAAACAGTGTAGCAGGAAGAACCGGAGACTGTTCTAAAATACGTCAATTGATAAGTTAAGAATATTTGGGTCTAAGTTTTATAGGGCTGTCCTTATCCAGCAATGGTCAAATGGTCTTTAAAATCATGCTTTCTTTTCCTATTGAAAAAATAAATAAAAGGATTAACCATTGGACTCAAACGTGCCTTGCTTCATCACCAGAGAGGCTAGCAGAAATTGCAGTGACAATGTAATGAAAAAGCAGCTAAGGACTCCAACCTGTGGCTGCGTGCATAACCTCTGCTCTGGGGACCTGCATTACTTAGCAGATAGAATTAAAATTCTGATCAGTGATTTAAAAGGTTTATAAGGGAGGAAACTGTTGTGTGGTCACATTATCTGCCTTAATCCCTTTCAGTTTGTGCTACCCACCTTGTTAAAACCAAACCATGAGGAATCATTTTCACCTTGAAATCTCCAGATGTTCATGTGAATCTTAGAAATAAAGCTCTCTGGAAAATGCTTTTCTGGATAATCCCAGAGAAACAGGAGGTATGTATTGAAAGCACACACACACACACACACACACAGACTTGTGCATGCTTACACACCACCATCATAAAATACCTATATGAAATTAACATATTCCCCAGGAAGAGATACTGTGTGCTACAAATGTAATCAGCTGCAAATCTATTCAAGCACAGTAATGGCTTATATGCCACTGATTGAGCTGCACAAATATTCCATCTAAATGACTAGATATTGACATAGAATATTTAGATCATTTGGGTTTAGAGGTATCTGTGCTATCTACTAAGAACTTTTTGTTATCTCTTTTCAAAAAATAATAGAGAAACTCAGAAGCATGAGTTCTTCCATTATAAAATGGAAGAACCAAATAGGTAATGGTTCCATTGATTATAAGTTTCGGTATCTTACATAGTTTATTTTGTACATGCAGACTATAAACATCAAGGGAATGTGTGGGCAATAATCATGATAAAGACACGTAAATGAGAGTTCTTCAACGAGTCATTTTAGAAAGGGAGGTTTTAAGAAAGGACATCATAAATAAAATTAGCTACAAAATTATTATTTTTTAACATCTTTATTGGAGTATAATTGCTTTGTAATGTTGTGTTAGTTTCTGCTGTATAACAAAGTGAATCAGCTGTATGTATACATATATCCCCATATCCTCTCCCTCTTGTGTCTCCCTCCCACCCTCCCTATCTCACCCCTCTAGGTGGTCACAAAGCACCGAGCTGATCTCCCTGTGCTATGCGGCTGCTTCCCACTAGCTATTTTACATTTGTTAGTGTATATATGTCCATGCAACTCTCTCACTTCGTCCCAGCTTACCCTTCCCCCTCCCCTTGTCCTCAAGTCCATTCTCTATGTCTGCGTCTTTATTCCTGTCCTGACCCTAGGTTCATCAGAACCATTTTCAAAATTATTTTTTTAAAAGCACGGTCAGAGATCAATCAAGATGGCAGAGTAAGAGGACGTGAAACTCACCTCCCCCCATGAACACATTAAAAATACCTCCACATGTGGAACAACTTTCACTGAAAACTAACTGGAAGCTGGCAGAAAAGACTCCTGTACAACCAAGGCTGCAAGAAAGATCCACACGTAATGAGGTAGGAAGGGAAGAAAAGAGTTCAGGTCAGGACCTTTGCCCCTGGGAGGGGACTCAGAGAAAAAGGAAGATGACATGGGTGGAGACCTGCTATGGGTGGGGTGGGGACTGAGCAGTGACAGCTACAGATTGGGCACCCCAGTCCTGGGTTCCTAAACAGGGGAGACGAGCTCCCTTGTTTCCCACAGGAGGGCTGTGGGAAGCTGGACTCCACTCATGAGGCATGTGTGTGGACTGGCTTGCCCCGGAGGCAGAGCGGAGAGGGTGGAGAAAGGACTGTTCGCGCGGCTGCCTGGTTTCCTGTTACCACTTTGACACATGCCCCAACCCAAGCCAAGTGAATGCTCCAGCCCCGCTCATTCCACATCATGACACAGCACTGGATCTAGGGTGGCCATGACTGGGGAGAAAACTAGGCCATGGGATGCAGAGGCAACCTGTTCTCTTGGGGCAGAGCCCAGGTAGGGCGGCTATGGCCATTGTTGGTGCTTATTCAAGAAATGCATCAGAAGCAGCCTAGAACTCTAACAGCAGCCACCCTATCACAGCTGATGCCCCGAGATATGCTGAGAGTCGACGCAAGCCCCGCCTGCCTTACAGTGTGGCTCCACAGCAGGGCAGGGGTGACAGAGGCTGGGGACGGTGATTTGCTGCAAAGGACAAAGGGGACTTGCACCCAAGGCTCTGTCTGAGCAAAGTGAGGGAAACAACCGGGGGCACCTGCACAGGCACTGCATTGGAGAGAGCTCAGACCTCTGTCTGTGGCTGACGTGAGCCAATAACCTGCATGGGCCCCCTTGCAGCACTGGGAGAGGGGGAAGCATATACTTAAAGGGAACAGAGCCAGCTTGGGCTCAGCCCTCAGGGCTTCTGCTCCAGCAACTTGGGATCAGACACCACTCCCCACAGGTAACTGTTTCACCTAAATTCATAGAGGCAGAGAAAGTTAAACAAAATGAAAAGGCAGAGGAACTGCTCTCAATTGAAAGAGCAAGAGAAAACTCCTAAAAAAAAAATAATGAAACAGAAATAAACAGTTTACTGGATAAAGAATTCAAAGCATTGGTAATAAAAATGTTAACTGAATTAGGGAAAAGAATAGATGAACCCAGTGAGAATTTTAACAATGAACTAGAAAAGATAAAAAGTCCCAATCAGAAATGAAGAATACAATAACTGAATATACAATGATGTGAATAGTGCCCTCTGGAGTAGTACTTGGTAACCATGGTAGCCTTGTGAGAAGAACATGTAAAACATGTGAGAGAAGACTGAATAAAACACTTTTTTGGAAGAATAAATATCAAGAACCAGTATTTGCTAAATTAATATGTTCTATTGTTTTTATTTATTAATACACTAGAGTCTTTACATTTAATACTACCCTGAATATTTAAAAGAACCCAACACAACTTTCACAATTACCAATAATTGTGTATGGATAATATTTCTGCATGTGTGTATTTGAACATGGGACATTACGCATACATAACATCAAGTGTATGACTGAGCTAATGTTTTTCTGGTTGTGAGTGTGTCAACAAAAAGTAGCTCGAAGACTAAGAGAGTGATAATAGTTTTCATCAACTGTGTTCACACATTTCAAGTAAAGGCACAGATGGAAAGCATTCCAATTGCAAAATGTTAGCAGGCAGTATTGAGAGGAGAAAGAACAATTAAGTTGAGCAATGAGCTATTTATGATTTCAGTTGCCTTGAATCTTGAATTTTCTTTACCACCATGAGGCTGTAGTTATTTCTTGAATGACTTTTGGCCTGATGTATCCTAAAAGCAGGTTTTCAATTTGATGGAAAAAGTAGTTTTTTGTAAAAATGATACTAATAATAAGGTGCTGCCATTAATATAAATGATAAAAGGCCTTTTGTTAGCCTTTCCTTCTTTCTGATATCCTTTTCCCCCACCTTTTCTGCACAATGGCTGTGAATCCATCATCTAAGTCAAATGTGACAGTCAATGGGCCAGAGTGATATGACAAAACAAATACAAAGTTCCAGTTTTAATTCACTAGATTTTAAGCTTCTTGAGTGCAGTCAATTTATTTGTACCCCCAGTATCCAGCATACTGTCTCTCAAATAGTAGGAAAAAATTGCTTTTCTTTTTATTTATTTTATTTTTTTATTTGCTGTACATGGGCCTCTCACTGTTGTGCCCTCTCCCGCAGCGGAGCACAGGCTCCGGATGTGCAGGCTCGGCGGCCATGGCCCACGGGCCCAGCCGCTCCACGGAATGTGGGATCTTCCTGGACAGGGGCACGACCCCGAACCCCCTGCATCGGCAGGCAGACTCCCAACCACTGCGCCACCAGGGAAGCCCAAAAAAATTGCTTTTCTGAATGAGTGAATGAATGTGTAATATTTATATGACTGACCAACATTCACACATAAACAGAACATTATCAAATTTACATACCAATAAAATTATTCTAACTTTAATTTTTATTCTGTGATTCAGGAGGAGCTAGGACATTATTGCTAGTCTGAAATCAATAGTGAGAATTATAGTAGATACAATGCCAGATTTGGATTATTTTGGCTTTTGGTTATTTGGATTCTTGATGGGTATTGTAAAATTTAAGCTATCTTCTGATAGTGTTTTAAAAACGTTTAAATTGACTCCTTTCCTGTAAAATGGCTTAAAATGCCTTTCTTTGTTTTTTAACATGGTCTGGACTTTGAGAAACGTCTCTATTGGTAATTAATAAAGATAGAGACACATGACGTGACTTTTTCCACAAGAGTCATTATAGATATATCACTCATGACAGCTTTCTGGGTCCCACGTAAACTCCTGTCTCACCAAAAGAGTTATCAATCTCACACGCACCGTGAGAATCTACCGAACTCAGATTGCTATATTTTTTATCCATTTAAGCTATATTTATAGAACAGCAAGACCTGTAGGTTAAAAAGGAAGCAATTCCACAAGGAGGATCTCTCCAACTGAAGAACCTCTGTTTCAGAACTGCTTTCCATGGTCTATCGAACTGGAATAAGTCAGTAGTAGCTACACAAGTTTGGTACATCCTTTCCCTTCTAAGACCTGTATTTAACAAGAGCAGAAGGGATTCTTTTAATATGAACTTTATCATAACCAATAAAAGATTAATATGGAGGAAAGAGTACTTTGTGGAATGGACAATGTACAGTGTATTCCTTCGTCCTGTAAATATTATGGAGAGTCACTGACCTGCCAAGAAATGTGCAGCTAAACAATACGCCATTCACCTTTGGGCCATATGTAACATGAAAAGTAAGTGATGTGCAGGTATAATTGCAATCTATTAAATGGGATTGCCGCCTCACAGTGGCATTTGTCACCTTAACTAGAAGCAATAGGACGAGGGGTCTTGATAGGGGTTTTCATTCGGATCGCCCCCATCATTAAAATTCTCTGGCTCTGGCTTCTCCTGTTGTCTGTGAAAGACTGGCTGTGTTGGGTTGTGAAATCCTCCAAGATCATAGTGTAGAATTCTCAGTCTCGGCAACTGCAGTTTGTCAAATTTCATCCATGAGCCCTCTATGCCTCTATTAATCACAATTCTTCATTTGAATCATTTTGATAAACCTGATTCCTAATTTCTGTTGCCTAAATCTAAGGAATGTTTGTAGCCACTGAAAGGTACGAAATCTTTCCAGTGTCTTGAAATGTTGGCAAATGCATCCCAACTTCAAGTCTGTGATGGGTAGAGATTTATAAATCTCCTCAAATTGAGATGAAATAAAAATAACTTCTGAGATAAAAGCTCAAGGTCATTTACTCCCAGGTTTGTCCTTTGATCCAGTAGAAAGGTCACTTCCATTTTCACTCCTTCCCAATTCCATAGTCACCCTCCACTGCAGCTGCAGAAGTTGAAAGATAGATCAGACCATTTTGAAACAATGTTTTTGCACTCCTATACAAGGAAAACCCCCTTTTAAGGTCAGTTTCTATTCACTGATTAAGGCAAAGATTTCTTCTCTATAAGGCTGTCAGCCGGGCTTCCCCAGTGGCGCAGTGGTTGAGAGTCCGCCTGCCGATGCAGGGGACACGGGTTCGTGCCCTGGTCCGGGAAGATCCCACATGCCACGGAGCGGCTGGGCCCGTGAGCCATGGCCGCTGAGCCTGCGCATCCGGAGCCTGTGCTCGGCAACGGGAGAGGCCACAACAGTGAGAGGCCCGCGTACCGCAAAAAAAAAAAAAAAAAAAAAAAAAAAAAAAAGGCTGTCAGCTAAGCCCCAAAATGTGTAAGTTTTAAAAATTTGTTTTCCATAGCGTTTATTCATATTACTGCTAAAGCACGTATATTCCACTGTAACCTAATTTTCTGTGTCTTCTCCAAGAAATTATAACCTTCTTGAAAGCAGAGGAGCTATCTCTGTATTTGCGTTCCTGTTGCCCAGTTGTGTGACAGATACATTGTAGGTATCAGTAACAAAGGCTTATAAAAGAAATAAATGAGTTAATTTAAAACATTACTTTCCACCAAAAAAAAGTCTGTATTACTGGGTTTTGCTGCTTAACTTCTCATGCCTTTTACATACAGGGATAATTAGCAACTAAAAAGGAAAGGGCAAACACTTATTTTTAAGTTAAAAATCATGCTGTGATGAGAGTTAAGAGAAAGTAATTTGACTTTGAATTTCATTGTAGAGCTCGGGACACAGTCACAGTTCAGACAATAAAATGTCTTCGTATTTTCCACTTGGCATTCAAGCAAACGTGAAGACTAGGTGAACAAATGCCCCACTTCCCTCAGCTTCTTTTGACAAATGTGGCCACATCACACTGTTATGGATCTACACCGAACAATCCAAGTTAGCCGGTGACAAAATGACCATCTGCTTGGTCAGAAGTTGGTAGGTGCGGGCTATGCTGCTATCCCACTGATATCCATTACAAATTGAATAAATCAGTGCAGCCCTTCTAAGAATGTATAATCTTTTCCACCACATTCTTCATTCTTACAATGTGTTGAAAGACACCTGACTTGGCATTTGCAACCTACCTAAATATTATGATTAATAGTCTGAAACAAAGAGTCAATGTAATTTTGCTTGCAGCTTGGGATAAATATTTTCTGCAAATATGAAATCCTGCTTCATGTGGGAGGAGGATATTTTAGAATAATGTCAACTGAATTATGTTGGCTGATACTCACTTTGTTTCCAACTGTGGGCATAAACAAAGGAACAGATTTATTCCTTCTGTCACCATTACCCTGACACAAGTCATAATACTCTACAAAGAACTTAGCACTTGGAAGCATGTATTTTAGAATAAAAATATTAAAACTTATTTTTAAAGATTTTATAATAGTTGGAGGTTTCTGGATTATGTGACTCTGGAGGTATATGAACGTATTGAGAGCTCTTCATGTCATGGGCACTGATTGGCCTATGTCACTCGTAATTTAGTCAACAAATACCAAAAAATGTAAAAGGATGCTCCATCACTGTTAGATATCTTTTACAGCGCCCTTTGGATAGATGTTCTAAATGTATTTTACTGCCTTTGGATTCTGAAGGGAATGTTTAAGGACTTTTAGATTTTAATAGTTTTTGCCTTTCATACATGGCCATTTCTCTTAATCCTCTCATTACACTGTGTATTTCAACATTTCTTCAACCTATGTACATATTATAGACTGCTAGAAACAAGAATAGGCTACTCTTGGGAAGAGACATCATCTTCAAGTTGGGAACTGTATTGCCATTGATGCTTGAACCTGTGAAAATCAAGCTCTGAGGAGTGTACAAAAAATGTATGAGGGAAAAGAATCCGAAAAAATATGTATATATATGTATGTATAACTGAATCACTTTGCTGTATACCTGAAACTAACACAACATTGTAAATCAACTATACTTCAACTTAAAAAGAATCACCCTAGATTATAAACGGTATTTAAAAAAAAAAAAAAGAAGGAATAGAATGGAAACCTAGGATGAAACACTACCCCAAGGCAGTGTAACACTGATCTCTGGCAGGATGTCAGAGCAGTTAAAAAGCTGGGCTCTGGGGCTTCCCTGGTGGCGCAGTGGTTGAGAGTCCGCCTGCCGATGCAGGGGACACGGGTTCGTGCCCCGGTCTGGGAAGATCCCACATGCCGCGGAGCAGCTGGGCCCATGAGCCATGGCCACTGAGCCTGCGCGTCCGGAGCCTGGGCTCCGCAACGGGAGAGGCCACAACAGTGAGAGGCCCGCGTACCACAAAAAAAAAAAAAAAAAAAAAAAGCTGGGCTCTGGACTCCCCATCCTCTGGCTTCCAAGCTCCACACTGCTCCTCTTTCTGCATCAGTTTTCTCACATATAAAATAGAGATAAGATGAATAACTATCTATGTAGTTATTGAAGAAATTAAATAAGTAAATTAATGCAAAGTAATAAAACATGCTTGAGAAAAAATAAGTCCTTAATACGTTTATTATTAGCTTAAAGAGCTAGGTAAGAATTGAAAAAGAAATGCAATGCACCGTTTGGTAGTTTGTAAATGCATATAATGGAACAAAAATATTAAAAATACATGAAAGCATATACTTGAGAATGTATGATCATAATTATAATAATGTACTTTAGATACTTGGCCATCTGTTTGCTTAAGAAATATTACTGAGTACTTACTAGCAACCAGGCATTGTGAGGTGTTAAAAGACATGGTCCCTATCTCCCACTTTGGAGCTTATGGAGAAGGGAGAAGATGAACACCAAGAACAATGCTCTATATAAATGCTGTGATAGAGACAAGAGAGGCCAAACTTTTCTGGCAATTTAGCATGTGCTCCAGACCGTAAGGTAGAGAGGCAAGAAATGTCAGAGTCTTCAATGTCATATGAAGAAGCTTGGCTTTTCACCTTAGTAATGTGGAGCATTCAAAGAATGTTTTTCATCTCACTATCTACATTGGGAGGAAGGAAAGGAGGAAGGCGTAGGTAAGGCAGGAAAACCACTTAGCTTGCCGTTTCAGTAACCCATAACCTGGGAGGGAGCTGATTGGTCTGAACTAAGGCAGTGGAGCTGGGATAGTGAAGAGGCAGAAGATTTGAGAGACATTAAGATGAGAGAGGGCTTCCCTGGTGGCGCAGTGGTTGAGAGTCCACCTGCCGACGCAGGGGACATGGGTTCGTGCCCCGGTCCGGGAAGATCCCACATGCCGCGGAGCGGCTGGGCCCGTGAGCCATGGCCGCTGGGGCTGCGTGTCTGGAGCCTGTGCTCGGCAACGGGAGAGGCCACGACAGTGAGAGGCCCGTGTACCGCAAAAAAAAAAAAAAAAAACAACCCGCAATGAGCTATCACCGCACACTTGTCAGTTGGCTAATCATAATAAGCAAAAACAGAAACAAAAACAAAACAACAAGTGGTGTCAAGGATGTAGAGAAAAGTAAACCCTCCTACAGTGTTGGTGGGCATGTAAACTTGTGCAGAAGCACTGTGCAAAAGAGTGTGGAGGTTTCTCAATAAACTAAAATAGAACTACCATATGACCCAGTAATCACACTCCTCGGTGTATATCTGAAAAAAAAAAAAAGCACTAATTCCAAAAGATGAATGCACCCCAATGTTCATAGCAGCATTATTTATAAATGACAAGATATGGAAACACCTAAATGTCCATCAACAGATGAATGGATAAAAAACATGTAGTACATATATGTCTATATACAATGGAATAGTACTCAGCCATAAAAAAGAATGAAATTTTACCATTTGCAACAACATGGACGGACTTGGAGGCAGTATGCTAAGTGAAATAAGTTACTCTTAACAGGGAGTATTTATTAGATATTAGTATTGTATCAATGTTATATGTGTTGAATGTGATGAATATACTGTGGTTACGTTGGAAAATATCCTGGTTCTTAAGAGATACAGGCTGAATATTTAAGGGCAAAATGTCTTAAAAAAAAAAAAGAAGAAACATTGATTGTTTCTATTTCTTCACTTTTGAAGGCAGGTAAGGATCGTCTGGTCTTAACCTCAGTGAGTTATTTATAGGCATCATAAAAACTCTGCAGTGACATCCAGTCTAGTAATATCTTTATTATTACTATTACTTGCTTGTAGACTTCTCATTGTATGCCTGTCTCCCAGTCAGAGACGTCTGAATATTCAGATATAACAGGTTGTATGCTTTGTTTTCTGTTATGAAGTTATACTTCAGATTCATATTTTTGTCTGGTTTTCTTAAACACATTTATAAAATTTATTGCATTCACCTTTTTTTTTTTTTTGGCAAGAGGCAGCATCCTCAAAAGAGACAGGAACAGAGCAGTAAAGGACCAGAGGAGTCTAGGTTAACACCCCAGTTCTCCCACTTATAATGGGTATCATCTAACCAGTCATGTAACCCCTCAAGCCTCAGATTTCTTTCTTGTATAGAAAAGAAGGGTTGGTTAGATGTTATTGTATTTTCCAGCTCTAAAATTCTTTATAAGTTAGAAATCTTACTTTGTCATGGCCAATTTAAAGTGTAGCATTAAAAGTCAAACAGCCAAGAACATCTGTAATCAGGGTAGGTAGCAGGCTGTGTGCAAGTATTCTAGAAGTCTAATACTGACACCGGAGTTTTACAGTGCAACAGCATAATCATTCCTACCAGCCTGTTCCATTAAAGCTCGATTTACTACCAGGGAATTCACCTGCTGACATAGTAAAACTCCTGACTGGGAGCATTAACATTGCAATGTCAGATGGGGGAAAAAATGTTCATAAATTCCACGAACGTGCACTGCTTTATTTGGGGTCCTGGTTGCAAACTCATTATTTATGCTGTGTACAGTAGGCCATCAACATATCCCACTGGGAAATTAGTTTGCAATTTAGAATCGTTTCAAAGTACAAGTGATCCTCAAGTCATTTTCTGAGGTTAAATGAGAACTCTTATTGCTTTCCGTGGGCTCAGAGGGAATTTTTACTCCATGTGTTTCCTCCTCCCCCAGCTTCTGCTATACTGTCTTGATGTTTCTTTCTTAAATGCACTTTGGTGCTGAATCTCCTTTTTTTTCAATTTTTGAAAGCCAGTAAATGGAATGGTATTTGTTGCATTTTCTTGCTTGTTGGGACTGCTGAAGTACCTCACTTTTGATTACTGCTTTTATTCTTCGAAGACTCCTGAGAGGTTTCCATGTTCTCCACAAATGGTATTGCTTAGCTAACATAGGAGTCATTGGGGAAGATTGGACAGCAGCCACTTTAGGGGGCAGTGAATCACAGTCATCATGCCACTCCCATTCCAGCTTCTCATTCCAGGGGCTATTCCATGGGACAGGGATCCAGGCAGACTGGCTGAGAGCAGAAGGGGTGAGTCTCATAACTCCAGGTGATGTTCCTTGAAGGTTCAACCTTGCTTATGGGCTTAGGAGCCCATAAGTGTAGAACGAATTATTAAGATAAAAAGAGTTCCTTCCACTGACCCTTTCCACTTTCACACACCCCTTTATTTGATGCTTTCCTTTACAACCTCCTTAAGCATTTTTTTAGACAATATTTCACTGGTAATTGTAGGCCTATCCTCTCAACCTTACCCCAGCCTAGGAGAATTGACCTCAAACCAACTGGTAGATAGTTTGTAACCTGATGTTATCCTTGGGGAATACATAGCATTACTTTAAGTGTACCAGTGTAGCCTTGATCCTTCCCAGAAAGTAGCAACTAAACCACTGTGTGAAGATCTTGTAGACATTTTTTCTTTTCCTCCTTTCTGAAATGCCAAAACCTGATATTATGAGCTATAATGAACAAAAATCAAATAGAAAATAAATCAGAGTTGTTAAGGCACATCAAGGGACTCCTCTGATCCAACAAGAAGCACTAGAATTTATCTGAAACCAAGATTTCAACATCTCTCTCGTACATGAGGAGAGTGTTTCCATAGGCCCAGAACAGAAAGTATACAAACCAAAGAGATTGTTTAGTTTCAGAATACATGAAATCACTAGTTTAAACATAGAAACTGCACACCAAGAGTGCAAAGAGACAATGAAAGCCAGAGATCAACAGAGTAAATATCACCTAGAAATACTAACAGTCTTAAAGGTCGGAAATCCTTAGTTCAACAAAAAGACCCATCCATTAAAAACAGTGAATTACAAGATAACCTGAGAATAGCACCCTATGAATTCCCTTTAAAAGCCGATGTTATTCAGCTGAAAGCTATTCACTATAGTGCTTTAGAGGTAAATAAACAGAGCAGGTAACAAACAGGGACTGAAACCTGAAGGAAAAGAAACCAAAAATTAAGTGCATTTGGAACTGCTTAATATTGAACTTCGAAGGCATTGGGGAAAGGCTTTGTTTCTTGGATATAAATCCCTACATGTCAGTGTGCCCAAGCTCTTTGGTATTGCGTGGAAAAAAAAAAACAACACAACTATTCACTAGTTACAATATTCTGAGTTAGTCTTCTTGGCTGAAATTGGCTCAAAATGTTTTCCTTGATTACGGATAATTCAAGTCTTTCTACTGCTATTTGAATGTGAACATGTTTCAAAAATAATCCCCTTTTCCTTCAAGCTTTGAAAGAAGCAGGTGTTGGTTTGGTTTTCTAGAGTTTTTGGTGTTTTCTTTCTTTCTAAATGTTATATACGTTTTATAATTTGTTAACACCTATATTCAAATCCTTTTGGACTTTGCTTGGTAAAATAACAGGTTAGACAGGTATGATACTTGGCATATAGAAATTTAAGATCTCTTAATCTGTAAGAACTCTTGAGTGTATGGTATTTATAAAGACATCTCTCATGTCTCCAATGATTCTTCTTTCCCAGACTTTCATATTGCTATTTCCACTTTTAGATATCATACTAATTATTTATCATTAAAGCCCCAAATCTTCTCATACGTATAGAGGTGGGCTAAACCCATTAAAACTTCCCAACTATCAGGAACAGTGTCTTATTATTAAGGCAATTTCAGAGATTCCTATATTTTTAATGTTTCATGAGATAAATAGTTTATTAACAACAATTTCCTTCAATGTGGCAAAAAAGCAGTAAGACATGCTCTCATGACTTTTCTCTTTTCATAAACATTGCTTGAGCAAGAGAAGAACTACTTCTCTAGAAGTCAGATTCCATTTCTAGCTTCTCAAAGTTGTAATCTACTATGACTCTTCCTTCCTGGAAGATCTATCATAAATTACCAAAAAAAGGAGATTAATATATCTTTCTGTCCTTTCTCCCCAAAATGTTAAGCTTTGCTGAAAAGTCTTATTTTAAACCATATGCCAGAGGATGCTTCCTCTACCTAAATTAGAATCTGAAGGATTGTATAACCGAATCCTTGAAAATAATCCCGTGGAGGCAAAATCCATGGTAAGTCCATGCTTTCTAGGTCACTAAAACCTAGTGTTGATGCTGTACGTGGAGGTGAACTTTTATAAAAATGCAAGTGTATTACTGAAATCAACAAAAACCCAGTGATTGGAGGGCAACAAGAAGACTCCAGGCTAGAATATTATGTCATCAGGTTGAGTGAGGATCCGAAGATGCTGGGGAAAGTCAGGAATCCTCTTCCTTATGCGACTATCTGTCTAAATCTAATCTCAAGTATAAACCAGGAGCTGACCTATCTGTTCATTAGCATTATTATCCCCTCCCTCTAACCACTCAAATGTTTTGTTCTCAATCATGAATGTGTAATTTCTGGGGATTCTGTATTTTCACATTAGATGCAATCATATAGTCTGAAAGTTTGCTTAACTGTCCTGAAATTTTTACTGAAAAGAAAGAAGAAAATAGGACACACACCTCCTCTACCTAAAACACAAATTTCCTTGGGCCGTGCAGTGCCTTCTTTCCCTAGTCAGTCCCACGGTCAGGCCTCTGGAGCAGAGACATTGTACACAAACTGCCTAATTCTGAGGTTCTCAATAATCAAAGTGATATTTTAAAAAGACAGCATAAGCAGCCTCAAAACTTGCTGTTCCAAACACATAAACACGTGGCCTTGGATCTGGAAGGAACAATGAGGTTGTAACATCTTTACTGGCAAATCGTTGAAGCCAGGAGTCAAAAGAACACAGAGTGTCCCTTTCTTCTGCTGGTTTTCACAAGTTTGTTCATGTCAGCAACTCAGACTCAAGACAGTCAAAACAAAACCCTCGAGTTGACCTCATTCCCTCCAAAGCTCGTTGCTCTGTTGTGCAGAGATCAACATTTTTGTGAATTTTTTAAAGTTTTGTTTCTGAAGGCAGAGCAGCAGAGGGGAGACATAAATGCACTGCCACAATGATTATTTTAGCTTTCTTTCTTTTATACGCTTCTTAGAAACATGGTGGCCTTCCCTGTATAGATTTTTAAACATCTTCTACCTGGACACCCTTTGAAAATTGAAAAACAAAACAAAACAAAAGAAAAACAACAACAAAAAACAAAGTCTGTGCAGCACGTAGCCAGATTTGACTTTAAAAAGTTGCTAATTTGGGACTTACTTCTCTCCATTAGGACTGTGTAAGAATTATGCACACAAGGCTGAGGCTTTTCTCTGCTTAAAAAACATCTGCAGTCAATTAGAAATAAGCCTGAGTGTCGTGTTAATTCTGCAGAACCAAACAAAGTCATTTTTGTTTAAACTCTTTCAGTGCTGTGAGAATGAAAGGTTACAGGAGGGGGAAAAAAAGCAATAGAACAAAACTGCTGTGTGGCCCTGGAAGGGAGCTGAGGGGGCAAATAAGAAATTACTTTTCCTTGAGAATACAGACCTGGAAATTTTTTCCAGGAGAATTCTATTCTATACCATTTCTCTCCTGGGGTGTGGGAATGGGGAGCAAGCCTACTCTTTCTTCTAAAAAGGCAATTTTTAAAGCAATGGGACATTCTCCAGATTCCCTCAAAATGAATTTGACCAAATAGTTGATATGTCTGGCAAACGAGTAGTAGCATTTCACTTTTAATTTTGTGGAAAGCCAAACAAATCAAAACTATATATTTAGCATTGTGTGCATTTCAAATCACTTTCATAGTTACTAAATGTGATTGGTGTTCTGACCTCAAATATACTAAAAACCACTATTTCTATTGAAACACATCTTGCCATGAATATCACAGTCCATGTCCACCTTTTGTTAACATCAGTAGCACTGATTCTACTGGAATTTGAGTTTATCTCTCTTAAAGAAGTCTGTGGCTAACCAGAGATAGAACTTCCACACAAGTACAGTAGAACTGCATGTTTTTAAGGTTGATGGTCCCTAAATAAAAGGGGGGATTTCACTTATTCCTTTGGGCTAATGCATTATTTCTTCTCCATACCTTTTCTTAAGATTAGGTCCTACTGTATCTCAGATGAGAAAGGCAGATGAAGACTCTATTTTTGTTAACTGAGTTTTGAGGAGTATGATTCAGCTCTTAATCTGCAGTACCCAATAGGTACTCTACAGGTTCTTTCAGGCAGGTGAAAATGTTTGTCTTTGCTATTTAATCCTTATCAAAATGTGGGCTATGGGGAATTATTTGTAGATGTAGCCTTGATTGGCATGCTAAATATTTATTCTTTTATATATTTTGACTCTATCTTTGGATCAAACCAAGAGCTGGTCATTGAACCAAAATGTCTGACACCATTTTTATTGGTTTTCACTAAATTGTCCAGTAACTTCATGCCAGTTATGGGTATTGAGAAGCACCATAAGAAATGGTCCAATAAAATTGCCATTATACTTACTATAGGAATATTTCTATTTCATTATCCAATACCTGTTTATGAGAAGGTATGAGAGACATTTCTCAGAATTTTAGTTTTGGATATTTTTCCTGAATTATGGTTTTCTATTTTGTTTTCATTCTTAAATCTTAGGAACACTGTGATTCTTGTAATTGATACTAGTTCCCTTTTAACTGCCAAAAGCTTTGAGGCCAAAGCTTTGTGACATACCCTTTATTAACTGTAGTATGTCTATTACATATATTTATACTTCTATATATCAAGAGGTTTATTAAAGTGTAGCCCTTATAGTCCCTTTACTCTGTCTCTCTCAACTATTTGTTTTTTCTTTTTTATGTTTATTTTCTTTAAGCTCTGACAATTCCTTTGTGATATAAGTCAGGGCGTTTATAAGTAGGTAAACATGTAAATCTAAGTTAAGCTCTGCTGTTGAAGTGTAAGCCTATTTAACCTAAACCTTCTCTGTGAGTGCTTGCTATGTGATAATTCTTCTAAAAGATTTAATTTTGGTATTATTTTTACATCATACAACTTTTTATTTGTGTTCAAAATTTTTAAAAGCGTGAATAAGATGAAAGAAATGATTTTGAATAGGTATAAAGGCACTCAAGTAGAATATCTGAAATGATTACATAATTGACAAAGAGGACATAAAATAATGTAAAAGAAATTAAGGTTACTTGACTTTAAGGGGGAAAATGACTATAATGAAATTAAAATACAATATTCAGAATGTCAACCATCTTGACAACTGTTTTTTTGTTTGTTTGTTTATTTGGTTTTTTAATACCTTTAGAAAACAATCCCTAGGTAAAAATAAGAGGAATTAAGTTTAAAAATCTGTAAAGAACACTGGGAAGATGGTCCTGTATGCTTAAATAATATTTTTTTCAATTTTAATTTCTATTGGAGTATAGTTGATTAACAATGTGTGTTAGTTTCAGGTGTACAGCAAAGCGATTCAGTTATACATATACATGTATCTATTCTTTTTCGACTTCTTTTCCTATTTAGGTTATTACAGAATATTGAGCAAATTTCCCTGTGCTATACAGTCCTTGTTGGTTATCTATTTTAAATATAGCAGTCTGTATATGTGAATCCCAAACTCCCATTCTATCCCTCCCCCCAACACACTCACTCCCCAACTCCCTGACCCCTGTTCGTAACCATAAATTCATTCTCTCACTGGAACTTTATGCAGGAATTTATGTTATCTTCTGTGTTATCTGTGAGAGTAACAAAAGTGTCCAAGTCAATTGAAACAATGTCTTTCCCCCACAATTAAAAAAATACAAATTTGCAAAAGTAAACATTTTAACACCAAACAAAAATGATTGAGAATTTATATTAACCTCATTTTTATTTTTTCTCCTGTTAGCTTTGATAATTGAAAGGCTAGAATATGTTTTGCTACCACTATGACCATATTTATAAGTACAAATGAAGCATAAAACTGAAGCACTGAAAGTTAAAGTGTTAAAATGATTCCACTGTCATCAGATATGAAAAGGTAGGCCTGTCTCTTGATTATTGGTTCAAACTAATTTTTTTTTTTTTTTTGGTTTTCAGGAAGATGAAGCTGGGAATGTAAGCTTTAGTCTAATGAGAAAAAAAAAAGGAAAAGCAAAAAGCTCCATTGTTTATATAGTGTCTTTAGATTTTAGGAATAAAATCTAAAGCAGAGAGATATCTGCATATTATAAAAAAAAAAAAAGGAAATAAGGTCAGAGATGGAGCTAGAACTCAGGTCCACACTGCCAAACTCCCTCTAACCATCTCTTTAACTAGATGTATTTTCATCTAGAGGTACAAGATGGAGAACCTGAGTGACAACTGGCCAAAGCCTACACAGATGATGGAGAAAAGACCATAGAGTTCCCACTATTTTGTCAGAACACAAAGGCTTATTCTATTGTTCACTGACAATTACTCCTGGCTTCCTACTGTCTCTCAATATTTTATTAAATCTTGAAAAGAAAAATCAAAGCAGAATATCAGTCATTTAGCTCTTTTCAAAATCCAGAAATGCTGGTCCTATGCCACCTCAACCCCACTTCTATATGACATAAAAGTTTTCTGATAAAGAAATAATTGGTGTATAAGAGAAGAGTCATTGCACATCTTAACATGGGAAGTGATTTTAGTAGACAATTATTTAAATTCAGATTTTCCTGGAGACCTTGATACTATCATGTAAATGATTTATCCCACTTTATCTCAATCAACTATTTGGGTAATACTACCCAATAATTGTATATGTCCTATTATATTTTTAAAGAAATATTTGTATTTCATCATGAAACCATATTAACACAAAGATTTTCCACTTATGGAGAAGGGCAAGAATAGTAGGGGGAAAAAAAGTTGGGAGCCAAGAGGACATCAAATCTTTCATGTTTTTCCTATGTGGATTTTTTTGTCATGAGTTGCTCTAAATTTGTCACTATTTCCCACATGAGTACTACCTGGGTAAATTATGGCTTCCATCACCCTGCACTTGAAATGAAAAGCAGATTACATTGCAGACTTGAATTATCCTCCAATATTGCATGATATACGATCCATCTTGATGGGAAACTATTGTTATATATTTCATAGTTATGATTTTCAAGGTATCAAACTCCTCATTATCTTCCTGTGCTAGCCAGCTATAAATGCCAAACACTCTAGTTTCCAGTATGTGCTTTTTGAAACTTATAGTCCTGTGTTCTATGTATGTTTAGCATTTTATGGTGCTGCATAATATAGAAATGTCATAATACTTTATCGAAAGCCCCAGCTAGGCTATTGACAGTATAGGTTTCATTTAATTCCTGGATGCAGCAGACCTTCTTTGGTATTTCCTGTATAATATAATAAACACCAAATGCAGTGCTTAAAATGAATATTTTAAAAATCAATCAAGCTTGAAATTTAATTTTATCTAATTGGCTTGCTATATTCTAACAAAATTGAATGACATAAAAATTTCACCTACCCTGTATAATTTTATATTTTCTCCAATCATAAAAATAGATTTTTTTCTTCTCTTTTAAGGTCCTTTGATATAATCTTTTAATTTATTAAGTTAATTTGACTCTCTCTTACACAGGTTGAAAAAAGGGTGTATCATCATCCTAGGGTAATAGTCACATGTGAAATATAACTTTATGTTGGCCGTTGTATTCATGCTTTGCTTCTACTGTGAATCCAAGACAATCAAAGTGCTTGAAGAAACCTTTGGTCTAGATTGAAAAGACTACTTTTTGTGTATAGATTTCTGGAATGGACTGAACTATAAGAAGATAGACACAGGACATTTCTTCTGCTCCCCTAAACCATTCTGGAATTATGTAACCCACACTGATTCATCCTCTAACAGAAAGGAGCCATCAGTATGACTCACACCACAGTGAACAATTTCAGTGCCTCTGGGAAAGAACAAGTAGGTCTTAATGGAAAGTATCAAAGCAACAACAGCAGCTGGCTTATAAGCAGATGACGGTAGGGAAATATATTTTTTATATAGAGTCAGTATGTCTGGTTAAAAAATAAATATATATAAATGGAAGAATACCCATATAGAAACCCAAAGGGGTATGATGAAGCACATGTTTGTTTCTGATTAGCTAACGTTACTAATTTAGTATACTGACTTGGCTGTGTTTTCATACACAGTTGGGTTTACTGAATTTTCTCTTAAAGTAAAAAAATAATAATAATATTTACTGCAACAATTTTATTGTTGCTATTTTACCATAATACCAAATAATTACCTTGCAGGTATTTTCCCTCTTTTCATTCCCTCTGATGGCCATATTACCAGAGACATATCCAGAAGTAACAAGGTAATGAAAACTCAAACTTACTGATTCTAACCAATTATCAAATATTGCAAACAAAGTTAACATATTCATGACAGGTAAGAGATGAATCTACCTGACAATCCCAAGTGTAGTGAACTTTTAGAATACTCTTTCTTAATGTGGAAGTAAGTTTTAGAGTGTCATTATTCAAGGCTCTTTTTTAAATCCTGATTAAGTATATGTACATAAATTGGGGATGGATCAAAACAGGGCTCAAAACACTTCCAATCAATTTTCTATCACTGTTTAATATGGTCCAGCCAATTAGTTGGCTGCCACAGGAAAGAACGGGTCACAGTATTTTTCTAGGAATGAAAACTTCTGTGATGAGCCAAACAAACTAAACAAAATGAGTTTATGGTGCTAAAACTATGGCTTTAAGGTGTGCTGATTCTCCAAGCTTTGACTATATGACTGGACAAAACACTCTGAGAAACAAAATACTGGACCACCCCCCACCCCCAAAAGATTTTGCCCTGACTAGCATCACCAGCAATCCTAAGGGCCTTTGTTTTTTATTTATTTAATTAAGGAAAATTCTTATTTAATTATAAGGACCAATTTATTCCATTGAAAATTGTAGATAAAATGGAAAGGGTAATGCATAGACCTGTGTATGAAAATGATTATTTTCTCTCCACTGACCTCATATAGCTGTTTTTGGACTAACTGGGAATGTCTCAGTTTTGCCCATATATCTGATTCACGTTCAGATTAATCTTACTGTTGTGATTTACGATGCTCTCGGTTTCATATTTACTGCTAGCTCAAACTAATAAGCTCTTCCTGGACTGGTGCCATGACACCAGGTCAGTGCCTAGTTAATCACACCATTGTTTTCCCATCCATGTTGTCCTCTGAATTATCTAAAATGATAATTGATTAAAAACATATCCTGGATGATGTCATTTTTCAAAAAAGAACAAATTCAATTTTTCAAAGAAAGCTTCTTTTAGGTTTGTACAGGACTCTTTTTGAACATCTTAAATCTTTTTATTAAATAGATTTTTGCATTCGTCAAAATATATATATTTAGAATTAGCATTAATCACCATTAAAATCTCTTTTGAGTCTCCATGTGTAAAGCCCCAGTACTTTGAGTTCCATATGTGAGCAAAAACTAGAGCATACCATAGAGAAATGGAAGTACATTGACAGTTTTATTTTGATGTGTTATTTCATACTACATAAAACCATTGTTTTCTATATTTTTATTGGGAGTAACAGTTTTTTGTGAATCACATTAAAATGCTCAAGATAACAGTATTAAAGCATAAGATGTTATATGCACTACTGATTTTTCAGTGCTGGGATTAATTTTTATTAAATCTCTCCATATGTAGCATGTATAGTGTTTTGGATTTTTTTTCCTTAAGAGAACACCTTATCTTTTTTTTTTTTTTTCTTAATTTATTTTTGGCTGCATTGGGTCTTCATTGCTGCTCAGGCTTTCTCTAGTTGTGGCCAGTGGGGGCTACTCTTCATTGTGGTGCGCGGGCTTCTCATTGCGGTGGCTTCTCTTGTTGCACAGCATGGGCTCTAGGCGCACGGGCTTCAGTAGTTGCAGCACGTGGGCTCAGTAGGTGTGGCATGCGGGCTCTAGAGCGCAGGCTCAGTAGTTGTGGCGCACGGGCTTAGTTGCTCTGCAGCATGTGCAATCTTCCTGGACCAGGGCTCAAACCCGTGTCCCCTGCATTGGCAGGTGGATTCTTGTCCACTGCACCACCAGGGAAGCCTGAGAACACCTTATCTTATTTTACAGTTTCTACTATTCACATAAGACTATATTCAGCAGACCTTAAAAGGAGAGAGTCACTTTTGGACTCATCTTTTCCAAGTAATCTGAATCATACCAAATGCTGCAGATGTATAAAAGAAATAGTTAAAGACAGTGCCAAAATATTAATCCAGGGAGCAAAAGATTTTATGTCTATTTTTTATTTTGTGCATCCTGACCTTAGAAGAGTTGCTTTGCTTTTCTGTCTTATTTTCCTTGGAGTAAATATAACCTCCGTGTACTGACAACCACAAACATATTACATTATGAAGTTTCAGCCACTGGCTGCCAGAAACAATCAGATCCACGAATGTGGTGTGGGTTTTTTTTTTTTTTTTTTTTTTTTTTACTGAATTTATATTGGTTATCTGGCACATAATTAGAAGGGCAAAAAAGAACAAATCCATATTCTATTGGCTTAGGGGTCTTCAGGAGAGCCTTGAGCAAATAGTTTTTAAATCAAAGTAAAGAAATTCTTTTGGGAAAGGAGATCAAGCATGGGGAAGATGGGAGAGAAATTAAAACGTGCAAATAGAGAAGGCGACCTATGAAGGCAGTACGAGAAAATTCCATTAGTAATGCAATGTTGGTTTCAGTATTTGCCCTCATTCTTTTCCTTTTCTGCATTATGTCCAAATTCCCATTCACCACTACTTATCTTTGTAAGGGCTGAAGTAGTGACTATTTGCTGTGGACAGGCCAGTAGTCAAAGGTAAATTTTGATTACTGGTGTCAATGCTTACTTTCTCCTACTCGACTTTGTAGCATCTGCACAAGAAAAGTTAAAATGACTGTAAGGGGTTGATGACGAAAACTATTCTATGTGAATGGCTCTGTGTACTATCCATTGCCATTTCTATAGCAAACCTATTTCATATTATAAAACCATTTAACTTGAGTTACATCATATATAACCACATACTCCAGCACCCAATCTCCATCGTCCTTCCACTTTTTATTAAGTTCTAGGTTAGCTCTTCATCCTCACTGAGAGCTAGGCAAACGCCTCTCCAGCCTTTCATCCTTCCCCTTACTCCTACTTTTATTCTACAAATCTTAATTTACCATTTGGGTCACCCCACCAAGACCCTAGTTATTTCATCTCTGAGAAATATTACTTAGGGGGCTTCCCTGGTGGCGCAGTGGTTAAGAATCCGCCTGCCAATGCAGGGGACACGAGTTCAAGCCCTGGTCTGGGAAGATCCCAGGGAGCAACTAAACCCTTGCGTCACAAGTACTGAGCCTGCAGTGCTGCAACTACTGAAGCCCATGAACCTAGAGTCCGTGCTCTGAAACAAGAGAAGCCACCTCAATGAGAAGCCCGCGCACCTCAGCGAAGAGTAGCCCCTGCTCACCGCAACTAGAGAAAGCCCGCGAGCAGCAACAAAGACACAGTTCAGCCAAAAATAAATAAAATAAAATAAGTTTAAAAAGAAGCTTTCTTTAAAAAAAAAAATTACCTAGGGACTTAAGTTTTAGTAAGTCTGGGTTCTAAGATTGGCTCTTCTGCTAATTCTATGGATTATGTAATATTTGGAGACCAGATATTTCTTAATCTGTAAAGAGAACAAGTTGGGTTAAATGATGGCTAAAGTGCAGTCAATTTAAAATTGTGCTGATAACCTTCCTTGCCAGCACTTTTCTTTGCCTTTTTATCTACATTTTGGAACAGGGACATACCACTCATATCAATTCCCACTCATATTAAAAATGTAGCCTCTTCCTTTCTCATCATTCTCTACAACAAATTCATCACTAATTTGGCTGTATTTACTTCCAAATGTAGATAGTACCTATGCGTAAAATAATTATGAGTCACTCTCTTACACTAGGGTCGAATGAAGAGACATGGCCCCATTTTGTGTCCCTGGCTAGCTCTCTGGAATACATTAATCTGTACTGACCAATTGACCTACTGTCCACCACTAGCACCACGTTCACTGACAGGGTCTAACTTTAAGAGTCCGAGGAATGCCAGCATAACTTCTGACTCTCAAAGCTGCCCCAGCATCTCATATCTAAATGTTGTTGCTCAATCCGACTTCCAGAGGGCAGCTAAAATAACAACTATTTCCTCCTAAGCCTTGATGAATTCAACCAACAGTGAATATTCAAATGATCCCCCGGGTTTTGATACAAAATCCAAGAGTGTTTAGCAAACATGGCTCAAAGATCCCTCTTTCACGAATCGTTCCAACTCTGTAGGGATCTCTAAGCTTTACTTTACTGGTCTTAGGCAAATCACTTCAGCAGAAACTGTCCTCTAATGTAAACATGAATCATGTTTCTCTTCTTTAGTGAAGAATCATTTTAAATTCAACAAGTCATCAGTTCTTATACTTGCTCTAAAGCATCAGAGAGCCCAGCAGAGAATTGGACATAAGGAGGGCTTGATCCACTGATAAGGCCTCAGGCCAGACTGCACAATAAGTTAGTCAGCAGAACATCCCAGCCTCTGAGACTTTCTATTTTTTGCCATTAAAAATCTTGCTCAAACCAAATATTTTTCACCAGTCATTGGCATGGTTCTTTCCGCCAGCTTCTCAAGTTTCTGTTAACAATTAGCTTGTATCAGTGGTTCCAAAGCCTGTTTATTTGAAAATCCCACAGCAATTTCCAAGTCCCCAGGGATCCAGTTTCACTCACGGAACTAGAAACTTTGAATTAATCCAAGCTTCGCTACCATCAATCTTCTCCACACTTCCAGAAGTGACTCTTACTCCTTAAGAGACAGGGGGTCCTTAGAGGTTGGCTTAAACACTCCCAGGCAGCAAATGCAGAAAAGAGTTTTTAAACATTTCTTCTCTCTGGTGAACACATATGCAAATGCATAAGATCTATTTTCTCTGGAAAATACAGTCCCAAATAGCACGTTCTCACTTGCACAGCAATTTTGACCTCAGTGTAAACTCCATTATGTCTTCTTTTCCCCCCTCATGGGTGTTTTTTTTTTTTAATATGTGTGTGTGTGCATATGTGCGTATAGGATATGTTTATATTTCTGTTTTTTGAAAACTATCATGGCTCAAGAAGTTTGCCAACCCACCCACAATTTTTTTTTCTACAAATAGGTACCACAATACTGCATAATTCAGGGTTGGTTGAACCCAAGGATGCAGAAACGTGGGTTCAGAGGGCCAACTGTAAAGTTATACATGGATTTTCGACTGCGTGGTCGAGGGTTGTGCCCCAACCCCTATATTGCCCAAGGGTCAGCTGTATATCGTGGTTGACGTGCACACACTGCTATACGTAAAATGGATAACCAACCAGGACCTACAGTATAGCAAAAGGAACTCTGCTCAATGTTATGTGGCAGCTTGGATGCGGGGGGAGATTGGGGGAGAATGGATACATGTATATGTATGGCTGAGTCGCTTTGCGGTGCACCTGAAACTATCACAACATTGTTAATTGGCTATACTCTGATAAAAAAGAAAAAGTTTTAAAACAACCATATATTGTGAAATAATCACTATAATAAGTCTAGTTAACATCCATCACACCTTACATAGTTATAAAATAAATTCTTTTCTTGTGATGAGAATTTTTAAGATCTACTTCCTTAGCAACTTTCAAATATGCATTACAGTATTTATTAACTATAATCACCATGCTATATATTACTTCCCCATGATTTATTTATTTTACATCTGGAAGTTTATTCCTTTTGACCCCCATCGCCCATTTCTCCCACCTTCCCTACTCACCTCCACTGGTGATCAGCAATCTAATCTCTGTATCTATGAACTTGTTTTATAGTTTTGTTTTTGTTTTTGTTTTAGATTCCATATATAAGTGAGATCATGTGGTATTTGTTTTCCTCTACCTTATTTCACTTAGCATAATGCCCTTGAGGTCCATCCATGTTGTCACAAGTGGCAAGGTTTTATTCTTTTTTATGGCTGAATAATATTTCATTATATATATATATATACATATACATATATGTGTATATATATGTGTGTGTGTGTGTGTGTATATATATATGTATAAAACATTTTCTTTATCCATTCATCCATCAGTGGACACTTAGGTTGTTTTCATATTCTGGCTATTGTTAATAATACTGCAGTGAACATGGGGGTGCACATCCCTTTTCAAGTTAGTATTTTCATTTTCTGCAGATAAATACCCAGAAGTGGGATTGCTGGATCATATGGCAGTTCTATTTTTAATTTTTTGAGGAACCTCTATGCTCTTTTCCATAGTGGCTGCACCATTTTATATTTTATATTCCCACCAACAGTGCACAAGGGTTCTCTTTTCTCCACATCTGTGCCAATACTTGTTATTTCTTGTGTTTTTGATTATAGCCATTGGGGGAGGAGAATTATTTTATCACAGTCCTCCAATGGTCTCCAAAGATTCACATCTATTCCACATGCAAAAGACAGTTACTCCATCTTAACATCCCCCCCCCGTCTCATTTCATTACAGAATCATTTCAAAGTTCAAAATCTTGTCTGTATTTTATCATATCAAAAATCCAAAATTTTATCATCTAAAACAAGTACGGATGAGGCTCTGGGCATAATCTATCCTGAGGTACAATTCTTCCCTCCCTGTGAACCTGTGAAACTTAAGATATAAGATATCTTTTCCATAAATACAAAGATGGAAAAAGCATAGAATAACAGTTATAGTTCCCATTCAAAATGAGACCAAAAAAAAAAAGAAAAGGATTCCTTAGTCCCAGGCAATTTCAAAATCCAGCCAAACACACTCCATTTGATTTCACATCCTGGGAATAATACCATGTGGTGAGTCTCCACCCTTGTAGTCATTCTTCCTTTCTCGTGAAAAATCAATTATGTAATGCACCATGTCAGTAGAATGAAAAGCAAAGCCCACGTGATTTTCTCAATTGATACAGTAAAAGAATTTGATAAAATCCAACACTGTTTAAGACAAAAATGCCCCAAAACTAGGAATAAAAGGGCATTTTCTCAACCTAACAAAGGCCATTTGTGAAAACCAGATAAAAACATACTCACTGATGGAAGACCAAACACTCTCCCTAAGATTAGGAACAACACAAGGATATCTATTCTTGCCACTTCTATAAAACATTGTCCTAGATGTCCTAGCCAGAGCAACTAGACAAGAAAAAGAAGACTGAGAAAAATAAGTAAAACTATTTGCAGATGGAATTCTCTTGTATATAGAAATTTTAAGATAGCCAATGAAAAATGATTAGAACTAATAAGTGACTTCAACAAGATTTCAGGATATAAGATCAATTTACAAAAGTAAATTGCATTTTTATACACTAGCAACAAGGAATCTGAAAATAAAATTAAGAAAGCAATTGCATTTACAACAGTAACAAAAAGAATAAAATACTAAGGAGTAAATTTTACTAAATAAGTATATACCTGTGTACACACTGAAAATTGTTAAACATCATTGAAAACAATTAAAGAAAGCATAAACAATTGAAACTATATCCAATGCTCAGAGATTGGAAGACATTATTGTTAAGATACTACTCCCCAAATTTATATACTGGTTCGATACAACTCCTTCCAGCTTTTTTTTTAAGAAATTGACAAACTGACTCTAAAATTCATATGGTAAGCCAGAAACCCAGAATAGCCAAACTATCTTGAAAAAAAAGTTAGAAGATTCACCCTTCTTGATTTCAAAACTTACTATCTATAGTAATTGAGACAGTGTAGTATGAAAAAAGGATAAATGGTAGGTAGATGATGGATATAAAGATAGATAGATAGATAAATGATAGATAGATAGATAGATAGATAGATTCATCAGTGGAATAGATTTGAGAGTCTAGAAGTAAAGTTATACACTAATCATTAATTTATTTTGACAAGAGTCCCAGAACAATTCAAGGGAGAAAAATCTTTTTAACAAATGGTCCTGGGATGCCTGGATATATCCACATGCAAAAGAATGAAATTGGGACTTTTACTTCACACTATATTCACAAGTTAACTCAAATTGGACCATAAACTGAAATTAAAGAGATAAAACTATATAATTCAGGAGTAAGTTTTCATTACTTTGGATTAGACATCATAGGGCAGGAGTAAGTTTTCATGACTTTGGATTAGACATCATAGGGCATCTAAAGCACAAAATATGAAAGAAAAATTTAGGAAAATTAGACCTTATCTAAATTTAAAAAATTTTGTGCTTTAAAGGACACTATCAAGAGAACAGAAAGAAAATCCATAGAATGGGAGAAAATACTTGCAAATCATGTATCTTATCAGGGACTTGTAATCACAATACATGAAGAAGTCTTAGAGCACAAGAATAAAAAGACAATAACCAAATTTTAAAGGGGATAAAGGACTTGAACAGAGATGTTTCCAAAAATAAATAAATAAATAAATACAAATGGCCAAGAAACACATTAAAAGATACACAATTTTAGTCATTAATGCAAATGAAAACCACATGAGATACATCTTCATACTCACTAAGATGGCAAAAGTTTTAAAAAAGACAGATAATAGGAAGTATTGGCAAGGCTGTGGAAAAACTAGAAACCACGTGCACTACTAGTAGGAACGTAAATGGTATGGCTCTTTGGAAAACTTTTTGGTGGTTCTTCAAAATGTTAAACATAGAGATACCATATGACCCAGAAATTCCACTCTCGATAGTTACACAAGAGAATTGAAAACGTGGCCACACAAAAACCTGCACATGGAAAGTCCATAGCAGCATTATTCATAATAGTCAAAAAGGGGAAACAACAAAATATTCATAAACTGAAGAATGGAAAAACAAAATGTGATCTATTCATACAATGGAGTGTTATTCAGCCAAAAAAGAACCAGGTAGTGATCTCTTCTACAACATGGATGTACCTTGTAAATGTTATGTTAAGTTAAAAAGCCAGACCAAAAAAGACCACATATTGTAGGATTTCCTATATAGAACATGTCTAGAACAGGCCAATCCATAGAGATAGAAAGTTAGGTTAGTGTTTGCCAGGAGTTGGTAGAAGGGGAAATGGGAGAATAACTGCTCCTAGGCGTGGGGTTTCATTTGGCAGTGATGAAAATGTTAAAAAATTATACATAGAGTGATGTTGTATAACTCTGAATGTACTATAATCACAGAATTGTGTACTTTAAAAGAATGACTTTTATAGTATGTGAAGTATATCTCAATGAAGCAATTTTTTTAAAGCGCTCAACTGTATGTAGATCTTTGTCCTTTCTAAAAACCCTTACTCCAGGTTACGATTATTGCTGTAACTCTTACAGCAATAACAGTTAATAATAATGCATTGGATATCTTCTTTTCTGCTCCTCCAGATCAACTCTCCACCATTTCTACTGCTCTATGCTCCAGGAGGCTGAATTATACGAACCACATCAAAGACTTCTTGCCCTCTGGCTTCCCGCTGAGTCCATCAGTGGAAGGCTATCATGGGGGATGGCAGAACAGGAACAGAGTGAGGTCAAGGAGCTATTATCCTAGTTCATTCCTGCTGGGCCTCAGTGATTGCTCTGTCTCTCCACCAAATGCCACAGCCTGCAAAAGGCTCCCTTTCCAGACCCGTTTTCTGAGTTCTGGTAACTGTTTCCTCCCGTTGCCTTTTAGGCTTTTAGGTGGAAAAGGTCCCTGACGTTTCTAGCTCCAGGATACCGACTTTACCTTGTTGATGTCCCTAAACCTGCCCCTACATTTTAAACAGCACTTTTATTAAATTACTCACTTTCACCTTTCTACTGCCAATCCCTTATTGATGTACTGTGTTTGGTTTAAAACTTTTCCATCTTGGTATATGCTTTAATTCTGGCTTCTTTGCTTTTTCAGTGTCTTCTATTTTGCTGTAGGATCTCTTTCAGTTTTGTGTTCAGTAGGGACTTTCGAGGTAAGCATTCTATTTTTAGTTCTACTTGAGATTAGCTGAATCTCTTAACACCATTCTTAGAACCACATTAAACTACCAAAATCTGTAAGAAAATAATAATAATAATTTTTGATCCCTCTTGCTTCAAGATAAGGGATTTGGCCTTTTCCCCACCTGTCTCTCTGTCTCTGTGTTAGTTAATTTATTCTGGGCTTGTAAAGTCTTTCTTCATTTAAAAATACTTCACTTGTTTATTTACTTTATACCGGGTCTCATGGCTATTTATTATTCTTTCTTTAAAGTCTTTGTCGCACCTCGTATTGTATGATAGCACCAACTGAATGTCAATAGGAGTTGGTTCATTTACATCAGAGGGAGTTTAGGTGCCTTCAGGTCAGAGAAAATAGGGACATGCTTAATTTGCCTTAGTTAAAATAATTTTGGATTTTCTTTATAAGCATAATTAGCAAAAGTAAGGAAGAAGAAATAAGAGGAAACTGCTATAAAGCTTGGCCTTTCAAGAGGTTTTTGAAGGATGAGCAGATCTGGTAGATAATTCAGGTAAGTCTAGTAATTTAAATAGAAACTGTAGTTATTATGTCATATTATGATATTTTCAAGAGTAATGGTCCATTTTTCCCAACACTGCAATTCAGTGGCTTGACTATAGAATATTTTTAATTTTATTATTTAGTTTTAACTTCATTCCATGAGCCTATTGGTTACAGCCATTTGGGCCATATAACGCCCTTGCAAACATATCAAATGGGGAACAAGCCCAGGATTCATCCAAAGCATGGTGTCTCTGAAAAAGTATAAATATCTATACCTTGAAGGCCAACATTATTCCCCACAGCAAAATTTTAATGAAGTTGCCTGTTTAGCCTAATTCACATAACTTTTTTTTATGTTCCTGGTTTGGTTCATTTTATTATTTATGATATTTCTTGAGTCATTCCTTTGGAATTGCTTTTCAAATTCTGCGTCATTATTTATTTTCTGTGCAATTATCTTATCTTTCCAAATTCATTTAAGCTTTTTGAGACCACAGACCTTTTTCATTTATATTTTATATTTATCACACACCAAACATCTCAAAGCTGGAGATGCAGAGATGTTCAATAAATATTTCTTAATTTGATTTATTACAGCTCTTATTAGTGCTGTCTGCTTCATCTGGTAGTACATTCCCTTCTGTTTGGTATAAAGCAGACAGCACTTGATATACTTTGAAATGCAGGCCAGAGTTAATAATCTCTGGGAACCTGATAGGCTTTTAAACTTCCCAGATCTCTTGTTAGAAAACTCAAGAGAATTTAAGCATTGACTTTTCATAATCTTTTAGCTCATTTGGTGTATATTCATGTCTCCAGCAACATCACGAGGTGAACAAGGGCTCCACAAATCTTTGGATTTGTTTAAAATTGGCATTTAATATATATGTATTTTTTCTTTTTAAAAGCATTTGGGAAGAGTTCAACTGCCAGGTCCCTTGAGCAAAATGGTTTTCTTGACACTGCTTCTGTGTTGTCTCACAGCCATATATCTGGCCCTGGAACTTGAAAACAGGAAAAGGAGGGGGAGGGAGAGAGAGAGAGACCTTCTGTTCATTCCCAGTGGCAATCCATTGGGATTCTAAGTACTTGAATCTTTTCAATTCACTGGGAGGCTTCAAGCCGTAATGGAAGAAAACAATACATAGAGATTCTAAAATAGTAAACCAATTTCATATAAATCATAATGTGTTCCAAAGGACAGAGGTTGAAGTCACATTCCTTCTTGATAGAGGCTTAATTGTATAAATAGCTCTTCAGAATTATATCAACTCATCTCGCCTGCAGTGTGAGGCTGTGTCTACACAACTCATATAAAATCATTGAAAAATATTATTTTATCTGGATATGTTTAAATTATCCAGATGTTTGGCAGCAAGTAAAACAAACATTCGGGTAATTGACTGAATCTTTAAATATTTCTTACAAGTCCTGACAAAGGCAGTAAGAATGCAAGTTAGTTACTAGATGATTCCATGTTTAATAATCTTATATTAATTAAAGAACCATATTCATGAAGGAAAAAACCTTAGAAATTTGCCTCAAAATTATTCCTAAATATACTAAAATGCAGAGAGGCTGTTGGGCTCAGCCCTTTCTGCCAAAGCGCGGAGGATGTGCTAGAAAACCAGTCTGATATATAAACGGGTGAAGAGCTCTTTCTTCTATAATTGCTGCAAGCGTACTTGTGCTGAAGTGACATCCTATAGATGTTATGTTGATAAATGCTATAGGATTGCACCTGGATACCCAGAGATAAGACGTCTGAAAGGATATGAATTCCAAGTGGTAGCAGTCTCTGAGGTCATTTTGCTTGAAGTCCTTTAAAATGATTGAATGATTAATAGATACAGCAGTCCTAGGAACCACAAAAAGTCCATTTAGAAGCCATTTTTGTATAGAAGGAACTCTTTATTTTTATGAACATTATATTTTCTATTATTTTTTATGTGTAGTGTATTACACTGACTTTTACAATAATTGGAAGTATTATATTAATTGATGGCATTGATAGGACTGACATAAAGTCTAGTGGTGACAGACATTCAAAGCTCTGAATGCTATTCATATCATGAAGTGTCTCTGATTTGTCACCATTCTTTCTTCACCTCAAACTGTAATTTTCCAGTGACCTTTATACAGACTGACCCATTGTTTCACAGTTGTCACTAAAAAGGCTCTTGCTTAGTGTGATTATTTAGGGAATTATGGCAGGTAACTGTGAAATAACAGAAGAATGGATACCATTGATCGCAATAAATTTTTTTCCACTGTTTTCGGCCACATGATAAAAACAGGATGCTTCACTCTCGGGGCCCAGTGGCTGGCACAACTTATCAAAGCTGCCTTTTCCTTTTCCTCTGACTTTCCCCTTTGTTTCCTTGAGGGATGTAGAAATGACATCAAACTCTTCAAAATAGCTCTGCCTTATTATTATAGATGACCAAAGAATTAATTGCTTTATTTTGAAAAAAAAAAGCCCCAACCTTTTGTTTTGTATAGAAAACAAACAGGATATATTTTTTCATTGTCTCCAGGTTTTATCTCATCCTTTCCTGCTCTTTTGAAATAAAAGAAATCAATTTTAAAAAGCAAAGAAGAATAAATAAATTTTAAAAAGAGAAGATGCATTACAATTTTTCTAGTAAAGTTCCAGTGACATCTTAACACATGGGGACCGAAGATCTCATTATCCCAATAAATGACTGTGGGTCTAAATTGTAACTATTTTAAAGACACAGGAAAAGAAAATGGAAATACCTCACGCCTGTAAGTCAAGTGAGTTTCCCTCAAAAATAAATGTTAATGTTTATCAGTGAGTTCAATTTGCACTATGTCAAGTCCTTACTTGGCCTCTTTTAGGACTCTCTTTCAGCTTTTCTGAGGCAGTTAGGTCTACATCTAGTAATACAAAGATAATTTCCTACCAGCTATAGCCTCGTAATCGAGCAGAACCAGTTCTGTAATGCACTATCCAACTTGAAACCTTCCTAAATCATATCATCGAAGCAAGCTGAGCTGTCCCAGAAAAGGCATCTCATCATTTGTACGGTGCAAGCCCTCAATCCTACCTTAGAGGGCCCATCCTGAACAACTCTAGAACATTCCTCTGCCTCCTCTGACAAGAAGAGTATCTGCTTCCACATGTTGGGTTTAATTGTGGCATCTGTCTTCAGAGCCCTGCTATTCAATTTAAATGTCTACAATGGTGCAATTTTTTTTTTTATTTGCACTGTTTAACATGGTAACCTCTAGCCAGTTATAACTCTCGGACACTTGAAACATGGCTAGTGCACCTAAGAACTAGAATCTTTAATTTTGTATAAGCTAATTAATTTACATTTACATTTACATAGCTACATGTTTCTAGTGACTACCATAGTGGATAATGCCGCTTCAGAATTCCCCAAAATATACTTACTAGTCCTGAATTCCTTCATGTATATGTAAATAACTAAACAGTTCTGACCGTTATTTTGTTAAATGCAAAATGTAATAACAAGCCTCTCTCCTCAGACTGGGATGAGAGCATTTAATAGTTTGTAATTATAATACACGAAAAGTCTAATGTAGGACATTTCCATGTGAAGTTCCAAAGGCCATCTGTAGATATATCATTTTACATTCCAATTAGTTTGGTTTTACATAATTATAAACCATATAAAATGTTATAATAAGATATTGGCAGACATAATGATGTTTCAAAGAGTTATTTTCGTAAATTCTCAGACACTAGTCACCAAACACATTTATCTCTAGGTAAACAAGGGTAGGTAGAGAGGAAAACTTCCTAGTATTATTTATGTTAGAGGATGCTTAATTGAAATCTCAAGTGAAGCACATTTTAAAGACAGTGCTAGCACAAGATTGGGAAAAGACTTTTTGAAATAGAGGTTAAAATAGATTAGACGATTCTGAAACTTCTCTTGTACACAGAGGGTAGAAAAGAATTTGGATCTAGGGAATTGAGAGTACACCTTCACACCTAATTAAGTTTGCAGATTTGATTCTGATAATGGGTGGGATATTTTATTCATGAAGTCAAGTTTTCTTTTGCAACTCAAAGCAACCAGTAAGGTTCTAGAACCTCTGCAACTTTCCATCCAAGGACAAGAGAAGAACGAGGATCTTGAATAAAATTAAAAGACTGGTAAGAAACAAAAACAAAATAGCTTTAAGATTATGCTCCAAGCATTATGTCAGTTCGATATAATGATGACTATGCATTGTCATGGCATAGAAGCATAAAGAGGGATGGAATGGGAGTTTGAGGTTAGCAGATGCAATCTATTTTATATAGAATGGATAAACAACAAGGTCCTACCGTATAGCACTGGGAACTATATTCAATATCCTGTGAGAAGCCACAGTGCAAAAGCATATGAAAAAGAATGTATATATGTGTATAACTGAGTCACTTTGCTGTATAGCAGAAATTAACACAATATTGTAAATCAACTATACTTCAATAAAATAAAGTTAAAAAGAAGAGAAAGACAAAGGAGACTGTAAACAAAATAACATTATCTTCTCCTACTTCTATGAATAATAAAAAGATTGTTAGGTTTATTAGCCTAATGTATTTTTATCATGCCTGCTAAAAAACTGACATCCAAAATGTCATATCAAGCCTGAGGTGAAGTTTTTCCTATGACAAAGTTTCAATGGTCAGACACTTCAGTTTTTTGACCCAATGCTTTTTTTTTTTTTTTGCGGTACGCGGGTCTCTCACTGTTGTGGCCTCTCCCGTTGCGGAGCACAGGCTCCGGACGCGCAGGCTCAGTGGCCATGGCTCACGGGCCCAGCCGCTCCGCGGCATGTGGGATCTTCCCGGACCGGGGCACGAACCCGTGTCCCCTGCATCTGCAGGCGGCCTCTCAACCACTGCGCCACCAGGGAAGCCCGACCCAGTGCTTTTTGAGGGGAATTATCAGAAGTAAAAAGTGTCTTTCTCTTCATCCACATGAATAATGACATTTTAAAGTTAGGGTTAAGACTTTCAACAAGGAAACTGGTTTTGCTAACCAATAAAGTTTAGGAATAACTTAAATAATCAATAATAAGTGTTGGAGGATTAAATTAATAACGTTACAGATTCAGAAGAGTTGTTACTGCATGCATATTTTCCCTATTCTTATTCATTAATTCAACAGCATATAGTAATGCCTATTACATTCTGTGTGAAAAGCTTTGTTCTAGAGCTAAGTTTTGATGTTAGGCTAAACATACCCTGGTATTTTCCTAATGGAAAACCAGAAAAATGCCAATGTATATTAAATGATCTTCCTCAGATAGAAGTATATCTGACAAATGCATATTGGGTCCTGAAACTTGGGTAAGGGATGCAGATTTCTTCAAATGTAAATCATTTACACAGACATAATTAGGCTTTATTTAATAGTTGGTTGAGGAATCACCAAGCTTGAATGGACCTTAAAGCTTATTTCGTTCAACTTATACACTGTAAAGATTACTGGACTTAATACATTTTTATTGTATTGAATTAAATTTAATTTAAAAAATCAAGTTTAAATGGCATAACTAAGCTCACAGTACTCAGAAACTGAGTAAGGAACTAAACTTGGGCCTTGTACTCTCCTATCCTGGATGTGTCCTTTAAGAAGTGGCCTTCATCATCTAATTTTACCCAACAGTTTCTTTAGCTTTAATGTTTTTCAGACTTGGTCTTGACTCTAATGAATATGTGTATCAAATTCTGTGTTCATTTTAAATATATATTCAGATTACTATCCATTAGAACACTTAACTCTACAGAAATACTCCATTAAAACTGCTGAAAATGTTGAACTGTAGAAGTTGAATATCCCCTTCCAATTTCTTAAAAAGCCAGTATTTAAAATCCTCTAGAAAACAAACTGGCAAAATATCGTGAGTTAGAGTTTTTAATCTTTGGTTTCTTGTTTTTGTTCTTAACCCACAAGCTAGGTGAAAGCTGACAGCTGTCAATCATATAAGATTTATTTAAACTACTCCAGGTCATGAAGTATGTTCCTACATAGAGCATTAGCTGTCTTGATTAGCTGCTGATGAAATGTTTTGACTAGTTACTTCTTTCAGAAGGGCCAGATTGGTTGGGAACTAATGTGTTGATGAAATGGTTCCTTAAACAGCTCTATTTAGCCTTAAAGAAGGCCAGAATGTGTCTTTTTTTTTCTTCTGAAAATGTTTATCTACCTAAATATACAGCAAAACATTGGGAAAGTTGAATTTCCAAAAATATTAATACCTCTCTGATCTCTTCTAGCTATGTCCTCTCTTATTTCTTATTATTGAACATTTTTTTCTCTAAGTTTATTTTGGTAAATTTTAGTTTTAAGGTAAATAACAGAAAGTCTGTTTCTCTTAATTCCAAATTTTGCTGAGACTGGTTATTTCCTTTTATCACATCCCCTAACTAAATTATTGAGGACAGTTCTGAGGAGGAAACATAGTATTCCAAAATATTTCATTTCAAAATTATTTCAATAGCGAGGATAGAATATTTGTTTGCTTTCATGGATGCCACAGTTGCAGGTAAACTTTCTCAGAAAAATCCATAAACTATCTGGATTTTCTCTGCACCGGGCAGACATTTTCTGTCTTCTCAACATTCAATCAAACATATTTTTGGCTCTTAGAATACACAAAAGAGCAATAAAAGTAACTTTATATGAAGGGCTAGCTTGAAGCCCTTCATTGTTTAAAAGGTATCTTTCTGATTATAAATTCATCGGTGCCCAAGAGCTGAAGACCATCAGGACATAATGTCATGACGTTCTTATTTCATCACTGACACTGGTTTCTAAACTTCAAAATGCAAAGCCATTATCTTCCTTTTTTTTTTTAATCTTCCGGTTTAAGAAACTGTTTAACTCTGGAAAGATGGACTGTGTTATATTAAAAGGACCAATAAAATACAAAACATTTTTAGTAGATAGACTAAGAAAATTTTTCTGCATGAAAACATAGGCAACAATATACTCCAGGTTTTCTATGATGATTATAGTTTCAACTACCTGGTTCTTTTGCTATACTTATAAATAATTCCACCAACTGGAAAAATAATATAGCTTGCCATAGCTAGTGTGTATTTTTTTGATTGGAGAAGTTTAACATAATGGTCAGAATATACTCAAAATATAGGTTCACTTCCTTTTTAAGACTCAATTTCCTCAGTAAATGTCCAGCCAAATTTGCCCCATCTTACATGATAGCAATGAGAGAGCTCTCAGGATGGAGAAACCTCTATTCTTAGTTGTTTCCATCTGCCAAAGGAAAAAAAAAAATGCTTATATGCCCAGTGTTCATTCAACAGAGATTTTCTGACAGCTCATTTTTGGATGATTCTTGTGCATACACACTGAATTTAAGAAATTTTATCACTTTAAAAATTGATTTTGCTATTACATATATTATGCTTTTGTCTACCAGAAGGCAGCATGCAGACACTAAGGTGGATAAGATCACAAGGTCTGTTTTTTTGTGTCCATGCACTCTGGTTCTGCATTGCTTTAGTAACTTGTAATTTTCCTTCCTCAAGCCCAGCCAGAGCCACCAATGACAGCCATGGAAGTAGCTCAATTTTCACAGACTGTATGTAAACAATGCCAGTCTGCACAACCATTGCAACAGCACTGCAAGGAGAACCCCCATGGTGCCACCAGTCTACTCAAATCCTGCCCAATTCTGTCACTCCATTTAGATCTGTCCCTCCTCTCCCTGCTCCCACATTTGAAAAAAATACTCTCCCTCATTTTCCCTGTTACCTACATTCAAAATTCTCCCCTTAACCAATATTATCTCAAGTCTTTAATATGAAGAAAATATTCTGGTTTTCAGTTTACACAAATGAATGAATGACTGATGCCCCTCTATGAGCCAAAAGTGATCTTTAATTGGTAGAACTGCTAAAGCATGCAAAGTATTTAATTTCAGGTAATTTGAGGGAAATATTTGGGGACCAGAATCTCCTTGGACTCTACATCCTGCCATTCTTTCTACTCTAGCTTCAGCTTTCTCATGTTGATAAAGAATAAAATCATTTCAGGGAATATCATTGACTTTTCAAGAAACTCATTGAATAAGTGTTGATGATAGTATATACTAAATTTAGAAAATTCTTATTACTTCATATTTTCCTAAAGTTTTGACCTGCTACTGCATCTTTAAAAATATTCTATGAATACAGAGACCATGTTTAATTTTTCACAACAAACACTTGCTAGGTTCTTCACGTGCTACATAATAGGAATTCAAAATGTAAATAATATGAAATCCTTGCTCTTGAGGAGCCATGTCTGACTGGAAAGGCAGAAATAATTCAAGTTATGATAGAGCTATGCAGTGCAATGGAAGTACAGAGTTATGCAACTATTCCAGCCAATGAAATAACTTTTGCAAAAGAGTTAGGGAAGGAAAAAATATCATAGAATGAAGATGAGTTACTATACGAGAAAAACAAGTGAAAGGGAAGATTTCACACACCCAGAATATTAAGATGAAAGGCAAGGAGATATAAAATATCCCTGAGTGAGAGAAACCCATATGCTTTTTGGTTTTGTCCAAATGTAGAATATGAGTCAGGGAGGAGCAGGTGATGGAGGCCAGTCCAATGGTAGTGGCCACTTATGCCAAACTAACTTTTAATCAGGGGAGTGCAAGATCAGCTTCACATTTCAGATGAGCCATGTGTTGAGAGATGTTGGCATGGGAAAAGGAGAAAACAAGAGAGTTTGGGAAACCAGCCAACATGCTATTTCAGAAATCTATGGGAGAGACAATGACATTCTAAATTGAGGAAGTAGCAACAGGGAGATAGATGAGGGTAGAGAGTACAAAAAATTAAATTAAGAGGAAGATTCAGCAAGAGTTGTTTGAGTTTGGATGGTGAGGGAGGGAGGATTTACCAAGTCTCACAAGATGGTTAGCGATAATCTTAATGGAGATGGAAAATCCAAGAGCGATAGTAGCTATAGGGATGGGGGAGATGGGGAATGGAAGCTCAGTTCTGGAAATGCTGACTTTTCAACATTTGCATTTCCAAGTCTAAAGCTTGGGGGATAATAAAGGGGTGAAGTTTTTTTTTTTTTTAATTGGGACTCATCACTGTATGGGTAGTAATTAAAACCATAAGATTGCATGGGATCCTGAGGATTACTTATAGAGTAAGAGGATAGAGCCTGGAAGATGATCAGGGTATATATTTAGAAAGGTGCAAAAAACAAAACAAAACAGTACAGAAAGGAGTGATCCTAAGGAGACATTCTGAAAAGGAGATGATGTTATATAAACATATTGGCAATGCCTCATGCCATATTGTTGATACGCTTGAGGGTTATATTCAGATAAATAATAAGATCTTGAGTACTACATAAAAACTTGTACAAGCCCTGGTTAGAAATATCAGGTCATTGTCACTATTAATTGGAAGTATTATCAATACTATTGCATTTTAATCTTTTCAACAACTGAGAGTTATATATCACATAGTTTACAGATGAAAACAATGGAAGCTCATGGAAATAGTGATTTTCTTGGGGTCGTAAAGATAATTAATGTATGAAACTGAGTTTTGGTTTTTGTCCTCCAAAATATGAGTTATTAACTGATAGGGTGGTTTGCTCCCTTTCGTAGCTTTTACCAACATAACTTCCATTTCATAGAACAATAATCAGTTTGGATATGTGTAATACCAATTAGCTGTTGAGAGATCTACTAAATTCCTTTCACTGGAGTTTAGAAAATCCCTCTGTTAACATAAACATTTCTGTGGCCTTATAACATGGTATCATAAACCATTCCTTTCCTTTGAATTGGTCTTGGCTCCATGTCTTCCTTTAAACAGTACAAGGATGAGAGGAGCACTGTTACCCTTGAGAAAGTTCTGTGTGACAAAGAGCAGAATGTGCTTGGGAAGCGTAGAAAGTAAAAGTGAACTGAGTCAAAGCCAAGCTTTGAGCAATGAGAGCCATCAACTGCACTTGAAGATTCGAAGTCCCAGTCTAAAGTTTCCAAGAGTCTTGATTTGGAGATATTTCCTGTATATAAACAAGAAATCTGTTGAAGCCGGAAGGTGCATGGATGGATGTCAGGGTGAGGTTAAGGGAGAGCAGAGAGTCATGAACTTGTGCAAATGTATGTATACAAATATTTTTGAATGCATGCATATTTCTGGACAGATTATCAACTGCCTTCTTTAGCTTTTCAAAGTGGTCCAAGACACAAATAAGATTAAGAAATGCCAATATTAAGTATTTATTTATATTCTTTTATTATGGGAAATTTTTAACATGCACAGAAAGAGAAAGTCCCAAGTAGCTAACATCCAATTTCAAAAGTATCAACATTTTGTCGATTTTATTTTGTTATCTATTGCTTACCGCTTTCGGCTTTTGTATTGTTGTAAAGGAAATCATACATGCTATTCGTAGCGCACAGTAAATTGTTCTTTAGCTCATGTCTCTAGTTTTTTGCCTCTCCTTCATTCAGTACGTCACTGATGAGTTTTCTGAATGCTCCATTCTCATCACAATCAAAAACTTTGAAGATATAGTCGTTACAGAGCATTTGAGACTTCAAAAACCACTTCCAAATTACCTTTCCATTTTCTCTCATAGGAATAACTTAGAACTTTCTGCTCCAAACAACTTGGCTTATCCCTGAAATAGGTCTTAACTGTTTGTACGTTTAGGACTAGACTCCTTAGAATTTCTTATCCAGGAGTTAGAACTCCTTATCCAAGACTCCTTAGAATTTCTTTGCTCTATGCTTCTCCTCTCTAATTTTAACCACCGCTTAAAATATAGCTGAACTTTCATTGTGCCTCTCCAGAATATCTCAGAGAGCGGTAAGGGATCTGATTCCTATGAGGTTCTCAGATATTCATATATTTTACATATACTTTTTTCATTCTGACAATACAACTGTACAAGGTTAATTGTGCATTTTAGATGAACTTTTAAACATCTTAGAAAATATCTTCCAAGGATTTATACCAGCAAGTCAGAAAGTACTTGACTTTTATGTCCACTTTCTGTTTTCTGGCAAACTGTATAAAGGCTAACTTTGGTATCTACTAGCCAAACATCACTCCATGGGTATTTTGATCATATGTTTGTTAGCCTGAATAGCTTAAATAAGTTCTAGTGGTTTCCTTGAGCCACTTATTGACCCTGGGTTCCAACTATGAGTAAACAGGGGGAAAAATGGCTAATCAAGACAGAAACAATTCCAGAACTTGTTTCTGATACATTTTGTTAATCCCCATCACCAGGCAATGAGGCAGATATTATTTTCGTTATCATCATTATTTTTTATCATGATTGATGTTATCGGAAATTTTTACATAAAAAGACTGACAATATAAAAATCCTATACAAAGTTACAAAGCTTATAAGAGGAAGATGAAGACTTTAAAACAAGCTCTATCAGATATAAAAATGTCTTGCTTGTTTCACTTTAACACAATGAGTCTACAAAATTCTGTGATGACCCTATACATTTCTCCTAGACCTAATCCAAACCACCCATAGTCCCCTCATTCTATCCCAGACCCACTAGCTTCCCAGATCAATATCAACCAAATAATCAATATTTTAATTAGTTCACGCATATGACCAAATGACAGAGATCAAATAATCAATTCTGATGCCTGCTTTGTAGATGGCTAAGTCACTGATTGCTATCACCACCTAAACTATAGGATTCTCTCTCTCTCTCTCTCTCTCTCTGGACGCTAAACAGTTTTCAGAGTGACCTATGGATAATTACAATCTTTATTGTAAAGGTCTATTGTAAAAATAGACCTCAGGGTCTATTCTGAGGATTTCATTTGCACAGTCAAATTGAAATCAACCAAAAGAAGGTCTATATCAGTTATCAGTTTAGTTCTAGACAGAAATATATTCCGGATAGTATGTTGCTGTCAAACACAAAGAGAATAAACAGGTAGCACCTCCTACTTCTCTTAGTAATAAACTTGATAACTGGTCCTTTAACTATTTTTGCATAACAAACTGTAAGTGGGGTCGGGACGGTTTGCATATTAATTTGCAGAAAGTTTAGTCCAGTTATAAATGAATACTGCAAAGTATTTTTTGACAACTTACTAAAAATTTAAGTATGATTCCAAACCCTCAGGCTAGTTGATTTTTAAAGTTAAATTTTCTTCTGAAATAGCAATACGTGATGCCTGTCAAAAACCGAGAGCCATAATAGCTTTAGGCTACTTTCCAAAAATAAAATAGCAGGCTGTATCAGTCAGCAAAGAGCTGGTGCCTTGCTGTACATGGCCTCCTTTAATGGTTGATAACTCCTGCAGCTGAAATTTGCCCACAACTTGTCTAGAAAAGGATGGCTCTGTATTAAGAACATGAAACAAATTATGCCTTGACCATCAAGGTGACAAAACAAGAGTGGACAGCCTACTTTTTGATAAGCAGATGGGTAAGAAAATGACCTACCCTTTCCAAATGAGCAATAAAATCATAACCAAAATGTTTCAACATGAAATGTTTCCTTGCTTCACTTCCTCCTCTTGGAAAAAGAGACATGAGGAAAGAAATTTGGTATGCATTCAACACCTAATCTGTGCCAGATATTAAACGAATTCCCCTGTTCTGGTAATGTGGCTGATACTAAGAAGAAGGGATTTTTCTAAGCTTGATGTAATGTTTGAGTGGGGAAAGGGAAGTACATACTCTTCTTGAGAATCCTCTTTCCTATTTTAAGAAAATATGCTTTTTTTATTCTAGATCTCTGTCTCTAAAGCAGAGTAGTACCATCTACCTATGAAATGTTTACAAATGTGTGTGTGTGTGTGTGTGTGTGTGTTTTGGGGGGCAGTTCTTGGTTTTCCTAATTCTTCGGGATAGAGATGCTCCTGGCATTTACTGGGTAGGAGCCAGGACTTCAGGTAGGGATGCTGAGTTGGGCCAGTCTGTCCAGCCCAACATGTCAACAGTACCAATCCTCCACTTTACTCAGAAAAACTGATCTCCACCATTGGCGGGTATTTATTTTATGTAAACATGAAATGGAAGGACGGCTTTAATATTACTCATCAATTTTGAAATGACAAATATCACATATTTGTGATCTTATTGGTGGTAGTTTAACATGAGTATGTAAAGAATAGAAAGGATTTAAGGTATTTTCTTCACCCATGAATCAAATAAACCCAGGTATCTGTTAATATCATTACTACTACTACTACTACTACGGCGATGACTACGATATTCTCAGTGTTTGGAAGAGTCTTCAGGAAATGGAATATTCCCCCCTTGAAGAAATTATTATTCTTCTAAAAAACATGATTCATGGTTCAGCTGACCCTTCCAAAAGATAAGTGTCTTGCTTATATGCAGCATGGTTTGCAAATTACCATCTTCATTTCTTTTATTATTTTGGTGAAAAAAGAGTCATGATGCATAATGATATGCAGAAGTGATATATAATAGTTCAATTATCCATAAAATAATATACATCCAACCCCAAAGAAAGTAGAATGTCATTCTGCAGGTGGGGACAAGATCCCCTCCCATTCAGCAGTGTTACTGATAATTTCAGACAGGCCTTGAAAAGGAAGAGTGCTGTTGAGAATATAAGGAAAGGGGGCCATGTGAGATCAATCTGAAATTGCTAATTGCTTACTTAATCTCTCTTTTCTTTCACAAACACCCTTTCCTGGTTGCATAAACCACCAATTCACCCTTTGCGTGCTGCCAATAAAACCAGCCAGCTAGAAGGTGTTTTGTTCCTCTTATTTTCTTTATCTTTTTTTCCCCACCCAACTATATTTATTTAGTATAAAAAATTTTACCACACTCCATGAATAGTTCCAAAGTCAGGCTATTCCAAGCCACAGACTATCTTCAGCAAATTACAACCAACCCTCTAATTTATTTTTCGATGAGGATTTTTTCTTGTTTTCCTTTCAGCTTTTTTGTTCACTTGCTTTTCTTTATGACTCTCAAGGTATGTCTGTAAAGCATTTCATTCTTGTCAGTTCTCTAGCTTTAATGAAAGAATTAAAAAATGAGGATATTGGGTATTAAAGAAAATTCCTCCCTTTTAACACTTACAAACCACCTAGAATATGTAGAAATTAGTGAATTGGATTCTCGCCTGGTGCCTGACAGTGGCTTGGAGAACTGCGTAAAGTGCTCCAAACCAGTGCGGTGCCATTTGCCTTGTTAGTGTTTCACTCATTGCTACCAATATAAGTGAACTTAATGTCAAGTTCACCTTAATGTCTCTTTCTCATATCCTCACATGCATGAAGATACCTGAAGAACCATCTGATGGTTATCCATCTTAACCATTCCTGGAAATGACAAAAATTTTAAATTTACTTGTCAGTTATAACTTAGAATTTTTATATCATTAGATTCAATTCTGTAATCAGGATTTACTGAGGGGTTAGAGACTAGGAGCGTATTCAGCTACAGGATTCTAAAAGGAAGGAGGAGATACTTCTAAGGAGAGAAAGAAACCTGCAAGATCATCAACATTTTTACCTATGGCCTGGATGTCCACACTGCATTGTCTCTGTGGATTAGATATCAGACCAAGAAATTCTAAGTATGCTAATATTTTTATACAACTTTAAAGAAATTCTATACCTTGTTAAAGAAATTCTGGAAAATGAATATGCATATATGATGTGAATAATCAGCTCTTATTTATGTTTTGAAATTTGGATTTTTCTTGACAAGTTTATTTAATGAAAGAAGTCATTCTTGAGTAGGTATTTATAAAGCAAATCTAAAGTGAATCCTGGGTTTGTTTTGTTTTCTTTTCCATTCCTTATATATAATTTCAGGACTCATTCTTCGGTGCTAAAAAGTGTGATCCAAAGGCAAACACAGGGGTGGCTGACAGTGTGTACCTGGCCTCGGGCAGGAGGAAAGTCTCACAGCAGATCAGTCACACAGAAAGCATGCGTAGGGTACAAGGGCTGGGATCTTGGGGGACCCATGTCTTAGACCTGGATATCTGAATGTGACTATACCCTCCCGGGTACCACATGGAATAATAACAGTAGCAATGATGATGATAGTAATAATAATAATAGTCATAATAGTATTTTTGAGCATTAATATTCTGTTTACGTGTTTTATATGTATTTAATTGCAACAACTGGTTCAGGAAAGTATTATGATCGTTATCACCAGGATTTTACAAAAAATGTCATAGCTTGTTCTGACCAAATTACAGAAATAGAGGCTGCAAACATCCAGTAGTTCTGAATATTTTGTTTATGTTGAGGGGAGAGGCTGCCCATTCATTTATTCAAGATGTTGTTATTGCTCTTTTTTACTTTCCTAGGGCTGCCATTTCTAGAAATTACTACAAACTGGGGGGCTTAAAGCAACAGAAACTTATTGTCTCAGAGCTCTGGAGGTTAGGAGTTTGAAGTCAAAGTGTTGGTAGTTCCATACTCCCTCTGAGACCTGCAGGAGAATCCTTCTTTGCCTCTTCTGGCTCTGTTGTGTTGTCAGCAGCCTTTGGCATTTCTTGGCTTGCAGAGGCATCACTCCAATCTCTGCCTTCATCATCGCATGGCATTCTCTCTGTGTGTCTTCACACAGCCTTTCCTCTGTGTGTGCCTGTATCCGAGTCCCCCCGCCCTTTGTAAGGGAAATATAATCCAATCATATCTGGATTAGGGCCCACCTTAATGACCTCATCTTAACTTGGTTGAATCTGTAAAGATCTTATTTACAAATAAAGTCACATTAGGAGTACTGGTGGTTAGGACTTCAACATGTCCTTTAGTCAGTGGTGGAGGGGACACAATTCAACCCATAACACTTGGTTTTGTGGTAAAGGAAAGTGATACAAAGATGAATTGGACACCTTCCCTGCCATTAGCATCTCACAATTTAATTGAATAGCCATGAAAGTAGATAGAAACTGTACCATAGGGTGTCAAATACTTTGGTTAAGTGAAGCTCAGGGTACTTTGGAGGCTGTAGGAAATTAGTCAAGAAAGACAAGCTGAAGGTAAGCCCTGAAAAATAAAGATGACTTAACAAGTGAAAAAGAATACACAAAAGACAAAAGACAAAAGTGAGAGTGAGTGAACATGATATACCAGGAAACTTTCAAGAAGTTGTGTGTGGCTGGAATTTAGAGAGTAGATGCAGATAAAGGAAGAAGAGACATGATGAGAAATAAAACTGAACTGGTGGGGGACAAAACCAGGAAGGGTCTTGTGTATCATTAAAAATAACTTAGATTTGCTTCCCTACAGTAGGAAGTTATGGATGGATCTTTAAGACAGAGGCTGATTTATTAAAATACGTGCGAGGTTAGATGTGAAAAGAACAGGATATAATGATCAATAGATGTGATGGAGAGAAAGGAAACAGTGGAAAGGATGAACCTTGATCTTTACTTTGGATAACTGGTTAGGGAACTGGGTCCATCTCAGTATGCAAAATTTAGCTAAAAGATCTACTTTTGGGAGAAAGGATAATGAGTTCAGCTTGGGACACTGCAAAGAATCTGAGATGCCTGAAACATCAACAAATTAGTTTGGAGAAGAAGTAGCTGAATCTGCATGTCTGGAATGTGGCTCAGAACTACATAGAGAAATCATCCACATGTAGGGGTAGGGAGATCACTGAGGAGGAGTTGGCAGAATGAGAAAAGGATCTTAAAGAAAAACATAACTCAGACCTTTGCAACCAGCAGCTCCTTAAAGTTTAGACCACTCGTTCCCAATCTTTACAACATTATGTCTTACAGTGAAAATGAACAATTGTCTACATAACACATGACCAGAGTCCACTCCCTGGAGACTCTTACTGTTCCACACCCACAGTCAGTTCTGTAGCATCACTATCTCTGGCCCAACTGTAATCCATTTGTATCACACTGGAGTGCCTGAAGTGCCCACTGTGAATGTCTCAGAAAAAGGTAAACTATAATGAAGTGGTCAGAGAGAAGAGAAAATTCAGGAAAGAGTGATGAACGAGAAGATTGTGAAGAGATTCTAAAACGGAGAAATGATTGACAGTGCTAACACTTCAGAAAGTCCAAGATAACGACTTTAAAGTTCCCATGGCACTTAGCAGCTAGAATCTTTAATGATTTTGACAAGATCAGATTCTACGGGATGATGGATGCAGAAATCACCTTGCATCAGATGAGAAACTGAATGAGAATTAGAGTTGGAAGTATCAAGTTCAAAGTACTCTTTCTAGTAGCTTTGTTATTCAAGGAAGGAGAGAAATGTGTGTCTGTTAAAAAAAAAATCAAAGAAAAATTTTAAGTGGGAGTGTTTTAAGCATGATTATATGCTGAAGGAAATAATCCAGAGGAGAGAGAGAGATAGGTTTTTATTTTAGATGAGAGAAGAGATAGTCAGTGAGTCATGAAGGCAGGCATTGATGGCCACAGGGTTCAGGTAAAGCTATGAATCTTGGATGGAAGCAGAACTTCTCATTGTAAGGTGTCAGGAGAGGAGGAAAAGATGCAAGAGGATGCAAATATATTAATGAGATTGGAAAGCCATAATGGGATTGTGAAATAGGAGACTAGGAATTTTTTGAGTATAACAAAAATCCTAGTCCTTGGGCAGTCAAAGAGAGAAATGGATATTGGAAATGCTGTTGTGGGAAACAGTAACAAGAACTAAAGATGGGGCTAATATGTGGGATGTGCGAAGAAGTGTGTGATGGATGGTATCAATACATAGGAAAGAGAAAATCATATACCAGGAGCCAAAGTCTGCAGTGAATGTGGAGAAGGGACCTGGAAGTCAAAAGGTGACAATGACTAAGGAGAGGATGGCAACATAAATGGAGGAGGAAGTCTTACAGAAGAGTGTGTCAACAATCACTGTAGAAGAAGGTATTGGAGCACTAAATCTGTTATTTGGGTTCTGGATACTCTATTCAGTGGAGCTGGAAGAAAATAGTCACTACATAAAAAGCCTGCTGAGTAAAAAGTGGGGCCATCAATTTTCCTGGTAATAACCTTCCCTGTACCTCTGTGAACTATGGATGGATAAGAGACAGGTATTTGGTCAGGTGGCTGTGTCAATGCATAGTCCAACTTTGGATATTGCCAGGAATTATCAAAGGACTTAAGGCTCCAAATCTGGAAATGCGCCTTTGAGTAACAAGAACTTACTCTGAGCCAGTTAGGACTCGTCAGGTCTCTGTGCCTTCTCTGGCTCAGGGCACAGCAAAGTGTGGCTGAGAACACATGTCAAAGTGGACTCCTTTTGGTGTTGTGTACACTTGCTTCCCATAATGAAACTAATAACTCCTGGTAAAACATCTTAGGAAGAACTGTGTAATACAGTATTGACACTAGTTATCTCAGCAAGAACCAACTCTAAAAGGTATTGCAGAGGTGGTTCTTCCAAGAACCATAACAAACTGTGGTCTGAGGATTGCCTCCTGAGGGCTTATTAGAAATACAACATACCGGGCTTCCCTGGTGGTGCAGTGGTTGAGAGTCCGCCTGCCGATGCAGGGGACACGGGTTCATGTCCTGGTCTGGGAAGATCCCACATGCCGTGGAGTGGCTGGGTCCGTGAGCCAATGGCCGCTGAGCCTACGCGTCCGGAGACTGTGCTCCGCAACGGGAGAGGCCACAACAGTGAGAGGCCTGCGTACCACAAAAAAAAAAAAAAAAGAAAGAAATACAACATACCAAAACTTATGGGACGCAGCAAAAGCAGTTTTAGGAGGGACGTTCCTAGCAATAAACACCTATATTAAGAAAAGTGAAAGAACTCTAATAAACAACCTAACTTTAGAAACACAAGGGACTAGAAAAAGAAGAAAAAACTAAGCCTAAAATTAGTAGAAGGAAGGAAATTTAAAAGATCAGAGAGGGTACTTTTCTCTGTTGAATAAACTCGTCTGCCACCCACCTCATTATTATGCCAAACTAGAAGGTATTAGGAAGAGAAAACTAGAGTAAAGCTTAAGCTTCAGTCTATGGGTTTACTTTACTTAAAGGAGAGCTTTGAGCAGGAGAAACAACTTCAAGACCATCATGCCATTGGGCTAGAGTGTATTATAAAAGAAGATACATATTTAAAGGTCCCAGTGATTCATTTGAATCATGTCATGGTTTGAATGTCTTTTTTCCCACTAATTAAAGTTGAGCTCTTTGCTTTAGTTCCTTTTCAAAGGTTACATGTGTGTCTATGTGTGTGTATCTGTATTTTTCAACATTTTGTTTGGTTTCTAGTCCAAATGATGAGATACCTTTTGAACTACTATTGCTTGGATTCTTGTAATGAACCATAGATTAGAGTCAGACTCAACCAATGCCTGTTGTATAAAGCACCTGCAGTGTACCAACTATATGTTTATTTATATGAATCCCATTAAATCTATGCGGTAAATTTTATTTATTTATGTTTTCCTGAAGTAGTTGGTAAACTGAAAAACCGGGAGTCCGGTGCCATTTTCACTACAGCAAACCTGACCAGTCAAGGTTTCCATCCTTTCTAAGTCTATAGGCCATTTGTATTTTTTCAGCCTTAAAATAAGTTAAAAGAGCTTTGAAGAATCATAATTTTTTGGACATGTAGTAAAATATAGCAAGTGAGTTCAATAGCATTTTTGAGGAGGTAGACGTTCATGTGCATACACTCATACACACCCTGCCCTGGGTGTGTGTGCCTGCTGGGGGCTAGTCAAAGAGGAATGTTGTAAGAAGTATATGAATTGCTTTTAAGAGTGATCGCTTTGCAATGGGAAGGGTTTTTACTTGTTCTTGTTCTATGTCTTTTTCTTTCCTTTAAACAAAGGAGAGATTGTTTACAGCAGCTCAGCTATATTTTGTAACACATCATTAAGATGATCCAACCCAGGCTGTTCACAAGAGCCAATGTTTTTAGGTGATAATGAATTTCTGATACACAGAAGCCAGACAGGTAGGTTATTCTGCGGATTCAGTCAGGTTTTTTGGGGGGGTCTTGTATACACATAGTTTTCTCCTAAGACAAAATTAATAACTTTAAAAGCACCTAAAATATAAAAAGAAATATCCTAAACTCCAAATTAATGGGCATATCTCACGTATTTCTCTCTGCATCCAGGAGCCTAAAATGAGAGTGGAAGTAAACTAAATGGCAGTGATGATTTTAAAGAGCACTGTATACCTAGCTTAATTTTTCCAACATGTCATTAACCTTGATAGTTTTATAGATAATATTTTTAAAAAAGATTTTATGGGAAAAAAATGACTAAAGTGTCATCTCTCAGTTCATTTTAAATGCAACTTTTGCAGGCAGTAATAAAGAACACACACCCAGACATTTACTAGTAGCACTTTAACTCAAACATTTTCTGTCTCTAGTGTTCAAAAAAAAATTGCAAATATACAGCACCTTGTGTACATTCTTTTTTCTCTTCCTGCCAACAGATGGATTCTCCCTTCTGTTCCCAGACACCAGAGATGTCATCAGCTGTTATGAGAAAAGACAGGTTCCTAAATTCAGACCTTGAAGGAGAAAATTGTTTTACTTCACCTTTAGTAAGGATTTCGTTTGTAATGTTCCTGTCAATTGAAACATACCAAAGAAGACAATGACTGAACATTGCAGCAGAGCAAGGTGGCAGAAGGAAATCAGGCAGTGGCAGAGACTGGAAATGCTGGGATTTGCCCTCTGTGTAGACATGAATCCTTTCACGATCATAAATCTCTCTCACAATTCCATCACTGGGTAAAGGTCATCTAGCTTTATGTATTCAACCTAATCTCCTTTCCATTGAGAAAGATGGAACTCAATCACAAAATGAATGAGGATGTCTTGGAATATGACTAAATTAAATTTCACAAAAAAATGTGGATATAAAATCATAAAACCTACTGAGAGAGAGAGAGAGAGAGAGAGGTTAAAGGTAGCTATGCAAGATCAACTTTAGCTTACTCAAGATTTTGTTCTTAACAGTCCCTGCCTTTCTACTTCCATTGGTACATAAAGAACTTGAGGCAGAGATAGAAGCCCACCAGGCAACATGGGAGGGGCACAGCAGGATCCTCTGAAAGATATAAATGGTGGGTTAGAAACTTAACCTGATTTTCGCAAGAAGACCCTTATCTTCCTGAAGTCTGGAAAATACTTCTCTGGTCTCTTTTTATTTTAGCACACACAATTAGTTTCTTTCAGCTGTTGTAGCTTATTGAATTTTTGAGAATCTTCCATAGTCTTTTCGATATATGGAGCTGATCAATTCTTAAGTTATTCTGCACTTAAACAGTTAATTTTTTAGACTCATGGTAAGATTTAGTGTTTATTTTATTAAAATTTACCCTGTTTTATTGAGCCCAGTTTTGCTGTATGATGCAATAAATTTGTTGTTATTTCCAGTTTCGTGGCATAAACACAGTATAAGTTCACTAAGAGAGGGAGGAAAAGGCAGAGGATGAAATGAAATATTTCAGACTTGACATTTGTATTGGGCTTTGAAGGATAAGAGAGATTTGAGAAATGAACGTCACATAGAAGGTTACATTTTTTTTCTTATCCCACTATATGCTTTGCTTCTAGCTCCATCACCTTCTTCTCCAACACCCACCAAAACATATCTTATATATAATGATCATACTAGTGGGACAAGAAAAAGAAAAACAAAATATTAACACCACCACAAAGATTCTAAAAGTTATCTTTGTGATTTTACTTTATGTTGTAAGCTGTAGGGAATTTGAGAAATTCAAAACAAAGGGAAGTAAATTAATTTGTGAACAAAAATCTCATTTATAAATGAGGGAATAACAGGTGGATAATGGTTAAAAAATAGAGGCTCTCAACAAAGATGATAGCACCCATCCCATCCCATTTGCAATTTATTGCAAAACATGAGGGTTTAGGGGAAGGGATTAGTGTCAAGATAAATGGAAGGTCGTAATGACCTTTAATGTCAAGAGCAAGGGATGGTAAACATCCTGCAGATTTTCAGGCAGACCCAGCAAAGAAGAATTATCCTGCTCCAAATGCCAATAACAACACCCTTGCGAAACAATGGTAGCGGTTACATGACTTCTTCAAAACTCAAGTAGTTATGCCAAAGACAGGATTCAAACTCTGCCTCCACATTTTGCATTTTCTTTTTTCTTCTTTTTTTTTTTTTACATCTTTATTGGAGTATAATTGCTTTACAATGGTGTGTTAGTTCCTGCTTTATAACAAAGTGAATCCATTATACATATACATATGTTCCCATATCTCTTCCCTCTTGCGTCTCCCTCCCTCCCACCCTCCCTATCCCACCCCTCTAGGTGGTCACAAAGCACCGAGCTGATATCCCTGTGCTATGCGGCTGCTTCCCACTAGCTATCTATTTTACGTTTGGTAGTGTATATATGTCCATGCCACTCTCTCACTTTGTCACAGCTTACCCTTCCCCCTCCCCATATCCTCAAGTCCATTCTCTAGTAGGTCTGTGTCTTTATCACTTCTTGAACCTTTAAAATACTTTATGTCTGTATAGTGAGGCCTTTTATAAAAACTGTTTGTATATTTCTTTTCTATTTCAGTTTTGTTTTTATTTACCATGTTGCCCATTTGACAATTAGTGTGTGCTAGCCAGTTGTGTCTTGTTCTACATGTAGGAATGTAGATAATGTCAGAAACTGAGAGAAGTTTCTGTGTGTTTGGGTGTGGAGCTTCTCAAGGATATAAATAAATGCCATTTCACCTAGTAAACTGTAAGAACTCTGGGGGCAAGTCCATGTCTGTTGTTTCATTATGACTTTAGTGCCAAGAACCATGACCTATGAGATGTAAGAACTTAACTGTTTGATTCCGAGGAAATAGGTGAAGTGTTTACATGTGGGTTTTATTTGTAAAGTGTATTTATTATCATACCCTCTAATAAGATTATTTCACTAGACAGGATTCTAGAGAAAATATTCCTAGAATCAAGCTTTACAAACAGCATAAATGCTGAGGAAATCTTAAAAGTTCTGAAATACTTGGATTCTGCATATTTCTTAGAAAAAAAGATATCAAATATGCACATAAATATATAAATAAGAGAATAAGATTCCGTTATAAATATATATTTTAGCTAATGATCATGCATATAAGCATACTCCATATGTTGGTATTTATGGTTTGAGTATCTGCCAAGGATTTGAAAGTGGGGCTGTATTTTGCTTGCTATCTTTCCCTATTGATTAAGTTATTAGGTGACATTGGGCAAATCCCTCATTTTTCTCATAAGTCAGTGTCTTCATCTCCACTAATACATCTTGGGAACCAGGGATATGGTAAGCTCTACCTGCAGGTAGTAACAAAGAACATAATAATTTTTAGCAAAAGAGGAACTGTACTTTTTATTTTAGTGTCAATAATATACCTTTGAGTATTTTTAAGAAATTGGGGTTTATTTAATTCAGGTTGGTTGCTTTTCATTTTCGTCTTCACCTTATGAGTTAACACACCATCAGAACTGAAATAACTGAGATGGCTTGTTCCAGATCAATTGTGCAGGCAGTTATCCTACCTCATGTACAATGCTCCTTTGTTCCCTTATAACAGGACCTCAGGATTTCCACAGGGACACCTGTAAGCCAAAGTCATAAATTTGGGAATATGTCATTTTGTTTCTACGTAGATCTTTCATTAGTCACCTATGGCAATGTTCCATTGGTCAAATTTAATTTACAAGGTGAACTAAACAGTCAGCTGTACTAGCAGATGTGTGCTGTCCCAGGGGATCAAGACATCATCCTATCCTTGTTGAACTACACCTTTAAATATGTTTTGGACTTTCCTCTTTTTTGTATGTGATTTTTGTTAGTTTATCTTTGGATTAGTATGGTTTAGAAAAAAAAAACACAGGGGTACCTGAGGCTATTTTTAAAGAACTAATACTATAAAATTAATTTTAGAAGGGGAAAATAGAGATGAGAGAAAAGGCAATAAATGGAATGATGTCTTGATCCCCTGGGATAACTCCACCTTAACTGCAGTAGAAAAAGCCAGTGAAGGCAAGAATGGTGGGGAACTAGAGGAAAATGAACTTTATCAGTGATGTCTTGGGCAGTTGGAGATCAGTTTGATAGAAGAAAGTAACATCAGTTGAATTACTCAAAATAGTGTTGCCTTCCATGAAATTTTAATTAAAGTCTCCACTCCACTTGCATGGAAACCCATCAGGGCTATTCAGCTACAACCACTTGAGGAAAATTTCTCATTTCTACACTCAAAGCCAGTCTACGTAGCTAAGATGGCATATTAATTTCAGGCAACTTCTGATCCTATGTGAAGTGTGTAAGAGCTAAAATTTTTGTACATCATGCTTTGTGCATGGTTGGTGGTGAGGGGTAATCACTCAATATGTGAATAATCCCATTTCTAACAGAGAACAATGGCTAGAACTCAGGAGGGAGGAGCAGTTACCCTTAAATCAGGACTATCAGGAAAGCATGGTACCAAGTCCTGTGCAACAGACAAAAAAAATATTTCACAGGTAAGAAGAAAAGGCTGTGTATGAAAGTGTAGGTTAGCTCAGGGTCTGGGGTAATAGATTCATTCTTAAAGGTGAAAGGTAATAAGGAAGGAAATGGTAAATGAAAACTTCCCCTTCTTTAAAATTTAGCTTCCCGATGGCCTGGAGTGAAAAGATTCTTTGGGATAATTATGAACTTTGGGCATTCCAAGTCTCAGTACAGTATTTATTATATTCCTGTTTAAAAAAAAAAAAAAAAAAAAAAAAAAAACCTCTACGCACTGAATATTTGAAATGACCTTAAAATACACTAAATTCATTTTAATGTATAATAAAATATTGAACCAAAACCATCTCTAAATTGTACATTTGTGGACACTTTTTTATCCCATATTTATGTATTCTAAAGGGTTGAATTTTATTTTGTTTATTTTTTATACAGCAGGTTCTTATTATTTATTTATTTTATACATATTAGTGTATATATGTCAATCCCAATCTCCCTATTCTAAGGGTTTGAATTCAGAATATTATATGTATATCTACGAGTACAACTGACTGTTTTATAAATAGTTAATTAATCCTACATCTATTTACTTTCAGAAAACATAATTTAAGAAGATGAACGGTACTTATTATTGCGTACATAGTAGGGCTGAGCAACCGGGCACTTTATATTTTTAACCCAAAGCTCTGGCCAACATCCGAATTCCTCAGTTATGTCCACACAGACAATATGATGTGGCAGCATTTGCCAATGATGAAATTCACACACAAGCATTACAAATCACTTTGAGCAAGGCTCCTGAATGGCTCCTTCAGAGAACTTCCCGATAAAAAAATACTTAATCTTTGCTCTTAAGATAATTAGAAAGTCCAGAGATTTTAGAACCATCCATCTAACCAAAGTGGAAGATTTGGGACAAAACCAGAATTTACCCATTTCCTTCTCTTTTTTAAAATAACTGTTCAACAACTAAGATTTCAGCATGTGCCTAACTTTTCACTGAGTAGTTTGGTTAAATTGTCCCTTTGCAATTCCTCCCCTGACCCCCAATCTCCTTTTCAACCACCAACTCCTTAATTAATACCTTGATACCTTTAAACCTACCTTACTTCAAGTCATAATTCCTACCTGAGCTTATTTCTTCTCTTACATTAGGCTAATCTTAAAAACCACTTCCAATCGAATGTCTCATTTAAAAAAAAAAAAAAATTGAAGTATTTTTATATGTTGAAAAAAAATCATAGGATACAGAAAAGAATAATAAAGAAGACATAATCACCCAAAATTTCACAGCAGGGAAAACTACAGTGAATATTTGGCTTATTTCTGCTCAAACCTCTCTAAGAATAAATCAACACTTAGAGAGATATTTTACAAAATTGAGATTGATTTGAATATATCGTGATCTGATTTGTCTTAACTTAGCAACACATCAATGCATTTTTCATGTGTGAACTATCATTTAAGATATGTCTCAATGGCTTTGAATTATTCCAGTATATGGATATACTTAAGTTACTTAACAAATACCTTACTGTTTAGACACAGAGATCGTTTTAAAATTTTCACTATTATAAAGAACACAGCAATAATCGTATATGTTCATAAATTTCTAATCTCTAAAATAAGTTCTCTGAAGTAGAACTATTAGTTCTAAGGTTATGAACATTTTCTTTTTTTTTTTTTTTTTGCGGTACGCGGGCCTCTCACTGCTGTGCCTCTCCCGTTGCGGAGCACAGGCTCCGGACGCGCAAGCTCAGCGGCCATGGCTCACGGGCCCAGCCGCTCCGCGGCATGTGGGATCTTCCCGGACCGGGGCACGAACCCGCGTCCCCTGCATTGGCAGGCGGACTCTCAACCACTGCGCCACCAGGGAAGCCCTGAACATTTTCTTTTAAAGTTTTTATCTAATGGCTGTATTGCCCCTCAAATTTTCCTTCATGTATATCATAGATAACTTTTCTCACAGTTGCTATTATACATAGATTGACTATCATCTTGTTTTCTAAACTGGATGGCTCCTGCGGAAGAAGCCCATGATCTATACCTTTGGTGATATCTCTAACTAATTATACTTGCAATATGCTTATCTCACATAAAGACTCTTCAGTTAATAACTTTTTCTCCTAATAGTACTTGCAAAGCTTTACCGTTTTTCAGACAACCCCTGCTTTTTCAATAATAAGGAATTTATCCCCAAACTTGCTAAAATAAATATGCTATAAGAAGAAATATTTCAACATAATTGTTTCAGACAGAGACAGTTTACTTGACACAATGGGTTCTGGTCTGAGACCGTTGCATGGAACAAATTTAAATTGTGTCCCGTGTTCAGATGGGCCCAAAGAACAATGTTTTGCTTGGAGTTCTTTTGCCCAAAAGCCCGGTCACGGGAAGGTATATGCCTATTTGGCCCTTGCACATCAAAGCTACTTCTTCAAGTTTTGAAGAGCTCTATTTTTGAACTTTATTTGCTTTCATGTTGTTTCTCTGCACTACAACTCTATCTGTAAAAGTAGATGGGGCGCAAGATGACCATGGGACCAATAAGGTAGAAAATCTGGTGAAGAAATAATGTAGAAAAGAAACAGCAGCACTTCACACCCCTCCAGTACCACCCACCACCATCCAGCAGATCTCTTCTTCCTCAGGTAAGTAAAATAAATCTTCACTGCATTATATTTTATGTGCAAAGTGTATTTATTTACTTCCAAATTATCGTTGATTACTTAAACTTATTCAAGTGAAATATTTTTCTGTCAGCAAAAATTCCCCAGTAAAATGAAGAGAGATATGTTTTCATTGAATGCTTTTTGACATAGCAGTGAGGTATTCAGAAACAAATTAATGTCATTAAGGGAGGTTTGACATATGGAATCAGGTGGAAAAAACAGATTTCAAAACAATATCTCCTTTATGATCATAATTGTGTGTATTTTTATGTATTATGTTTTGTAATCTGAAAGCATGTAAAATAAACACTAATTTCCTAGAAGTAACCAATGTTTTACTCTAGGCACATATGCTTGAGTTAAAAAAAATTTATTGTTGCCAGATTTTGCCTCAATTAAATAGGCAACTAGGACTTCACTTGTAGTGCTGAAGGTAGTTTGCCCAGTTGTGAAAGTGTGACATCTACTAGGTTGCCTTTAGTTACAAATGGGACCCAGGCCGAATACTCTGGTTGCAACCGAATTATTATTTTTCTTGACATTTCTCATACTAAAATTTTCCAAATAATTATTCCAAGTTTTAGCAAAGATTTACTGACCCTCTTAGTCAAAATTCTTATAATATTGAAAAAAGCATTCTTTATTCCCATGCTAATACCCCATGAAAGTGTGTAAATTTATAGATTCCGTGTATCCATCTGGAGCTTCCCATATTTGCTTTTGTCCTTGATGTTAGGAAGAATATTACTGTTATCTCTAAAGGCACAGATGTAGTCTGAGGTTAGACTTTTTCTTGAACAAATGCAAGGGAATTAAAAACATTGTCTCTCCTGATAAAAATATCAAAGCTTCTTTTTTAATATAAACTAGTGATAATTAACAGTGATTACATTTCTGAGTTCATATACATGATATTTAAAAGCAATATTTGAAATTTCTCAAGTTTGATGCAATAATGAAACATTTCATTCTTATTAGATTCTTTTAAAATAAAAATACAAACATAATTATTTGGTCATTTTGTTTACACCCAATGCATATTTTAAATAACTCACTCAATTTTGAGGAATTTAAAAAGTCACCTAACTCTTTTTTTAACTGTGAATTTACTAGTTTCAGTTCTTAGAAACCACAAAGGATTAGAAGATCTGTATAGCCTATCTCAAAATAAAACACCAATTTAGACACTATCTTTCATTTTTGAATACTGTTTTATTGATTGCCAACAATGTACTAGGTAACATATTAAATATAGAAAGCTTAACTTTAGATCACTAGATTTTTTAAAAAAATGATAAATTTGCAAATACTTTTAAGGCAGATAACATGGATCGGGTTGAATATAAGTAGGAAATAATTTAATATTTTAGTCGTGGGTCTTCAGTGAGTTTAAAGGTGGCCTAGTTCTTAGAAAAGTAAGAGGTGGTCAATTAAGATTTGATAATTATCATTTTAACAATGGGCAATAAATTAGGTTGTTTTTATATATTGTCCCATAGATTCTTTACAAGGATTTAATAATAAAGTTATTAGACAATGTATTAGATTCTTACTGCTGCTGTACCAAATCACCACAAATTTAGTGGATTAAAACTAGAAAAACATATTAATTTGTAGTTCTAGATGTCAGAAGTCCAAATGGGTCTCATTGGTCCACAATCAAGACCAATCAAGGTGTTTGCAGAGCTGAATTCCTTCTGGAGGCTGTAGGGGAGAATTCCTGGCCTTGCCTTTTCCAGCTTCTAGAGGCTGCTCTTATTCCTTGGCTCCATCTTGAAAGCCAGCATTAGCATCACTCCCAGCTTCTCTTCGGTTGTCACATCTCCTCCCTTGACTCTGACTCTTCTGCTACCCTTTTTCACTTATAAGGCCTGAGTTGGTGATTATATCAGTGCCATGCAGTAAATCCAAGTTAATCTCCCCATCTCAAGATTCTTAACTGGGACTTCCCTGGTGGTGCAGTGGTTAAGAATCTGCCTGCCAGTGCAGGGTACATGGGTTCAAGCCCTGGTCCAGGAAGATCCCACATGCTGCGGAGCAACTAAGCCCATGCACCACAACTACTGAGCCTGCGCTCTAGAGCCTGCAAGCCACAACTACAGAGGCTGCGTGCCACAACTACTGAAGCCCACACACCTAGAGCCCATGCTCTGCAACAAGAGAAGCCACTGCAATGAGAAGCCCGCGCACCGCAACAAAGAGTAGCGAGTAGTCCCTGCTTGCGGCAACTAGAGAAAGCCCACACGCAGCAATGAAGACCTAATGCAGCCAAAAATAAATAAATAAATAAATTTATTAAAGAAAAAAGATTTTTAACTTAGTCACATCTGTAAGGTCCCTTTTGCCATGTCAGGTAACATAGTCACAGATTCTAGGAATTAGGACATGGACGTCTTTGGGGCACCATTTTTCTCATATGTCAAATATGTTTCTCATTATGAACAAACAACATACATCTATTGTTTGGGTTTCTGTCAAAATGGAATTTTTCTTTTCCCCAAATATTTTGAACATTTTATGACTGATTGCCATTTTCACCCAACTTGAAGAACTAAAGGGAAACATTAGAGATACAGCGTAACATAAATGGGTCACTTGAACATGAAATTGTCCTAATGAGGGAATGCGTAAAAATACTTTACTGATAATAAGTTTGATAAGCATAATATTCCAGTAACCTTTGACATATCACTTTGTTCTGGAAATTTTGACCTTTTTGATGGTGTCCCCTTCTCACTCCAGGAAAGAGAAAGAAAGGAGGGTTTGCACACTTGACATTGGCTATTGGATTCAAAATTGTCTTTGGTACAATAGCCAGTTAAGAGAGCTGAGGGCTGCTGTGGGCTCTCCTATTGGCCTTTAATGGTCACCATGGGGTGTTTTTCTCTAACTGTCATATGGGTAAATCAGAGTTTATCAGTCTCATTAATCCAGGCTTCCACTGGGGCCTGGGTGAAAAGGTTTAGAATGTGATCAGTATGCAGCTTTCATGACCTTTATTTTGAGCAAGGATCTTAGCAAGGGAGAGACCTCATGTAAGTCTCAGCCTCCACAGGAGGTGGTTTGTTCATTCCTACATGGGGATGAAAGGAACCATTCGAAGTCAATTCAGCAGAGATAGTGAAAAGGTCACTGAGACTGTATTCTCATGTCAGGTATTCTCAATACAGACTGAGTGGGTCCAGCTTTAATTTTCTGCTCCTCAATCTATTTCATGTTGGTGAATTTTTATTAACAAGTATGGTGGATATCTTTATCATTTCCCTATAAAATAGTCTTGATCAGTAGTCAAAAAGGAAGGATTAACATTGGATGACGATTTAATGTCTTTAATGCACTAGAGGTGTCTTTGTTTTCATACTTGGCACCTTTATTGAGACCTTTATTGAGAGTAAAAAAAGGAATGGGGAAAATCTAAGTCTTGTTTGGGTATACTTGAGCATCAGATGTGTAGAATATAATCCAGGTGTTTTTTGTTATCTTTGCTTCCATCCTTCCCTGACACTACCATAGATTAAAAGAATAAATTCTTAATTCTGGTGAAGGACAGTCCAAGGATATGGAATGTAATAGAAATAAAAATGCCCTTTTGTGGGGCATGGGGAGGGTGGTAAGCCAAACTGCTTTCTGTCTGGGCCTTCAATGCTTCATGAAACTATAAGTGAAGTCCAATGGTTGCATCGCATGTGAACCCTTAGAACCTTCATGAATCTTTGCAACATTTAGTATCAGATGGGGCAGAGAAAAGAAGCCAAGGTGTTGTTACCTTTGCATGTAGGTTTTACTCCTCAGGAAACCAGTAGGAATGATATCTGTGGTCAAGTTGACCTTCTAATGATTGCATTTGTATCCATAGGAGACCTATAAGCAAGTGTTGTGCATTCTTCTATATTGTTCTAACTTTAATGAAAAGTGTAGTTATCTGACCTCACATCAGTTGGGGCAAACCAACAGGCCTTACCATGTCGACATGAATAAGCTATAACCATTGAATGCTATTGTGTTTTCTCTTTGACTGAACACACACACACACAACCTAATTTTGGAGCATTTATGGAAATGTCTAAGTGATTATAAGATTGAATGCTCTATTTATCACTAATACCTAAATTATACTAAAGGATGACCATAAAATATAGAGGGTGTCATTCTTATTTACTCAGCTTGTTAATGTCTTACCGTCCAAAAATAAATGGCGTATAGTGCCAACCTTGGGAGCCACATGTTTCAAAGTTAGTGAACTATCCTAGAAAATGAAATATTTGTTCAGGACCAGAACAAATGAACAGTACATAGTTCCAGGTCCTTAGAAGTAAAGGTTTCTTCTCATTTCTCTCCTTTATAAAAGTTATCTGTTATGACAGTTCTAGGTTTTTACTGTTATTTTATATTAGTGTTTTAGTGGTATTTAAGTATACAATTTACAGATGCAGAGAGGAGACCAATAAAAACTGAATGTATTTCAATAGCACTTTTTAAAATAATAGCTAACATCCCATGTTCCAGGTGCTCTCTGAAGCACTTTAGATATATTGATCCACTTAATCCTCCCCCAAATCTTATAGGGTAAGTGAGAAGCATACTCATTTTGTAGATTAGGAGACAGAGAAACAAAGAGTTTAACACAATTGCCCAGATATTAAATATCACAACCAGAATTCATAGTCTAGCTTCAGATCAATGGTCATGACCATTACCCAGTAGACTCCAAGATCGCTAAGCCATTTTTGATAGGACCTTTTGACATCGCCTCTAGAGGCAGGAAATGGAATTGACACAAGATTAACAGTATTCTATTTGCAAGATGTGGTTATATGTACAATGCGTGTGATAGACAGAATGTGTTAGGTGGAGGCAACTTTGCAGTTGTGTTGGGGAGGATATAGGAAGTTTGCTCTACTGCTTAGCAAGAGCTAAACTGTATTAGACAAGTACCTTGTTCTCCATGGATACATTCCTTACCAGGATAAGCTGCCTCACAAAAATCTTACTGCACAGTTTTCCACCTTCTTGTCATCCCCAACTATACTCAAGGGCAGTCAAACCAAAAGCTGATGAGGAAACTGTGATGTGGCCTGACTCACAAAAGATGAGCTCAGTCAGTGAGATTCTCTTGAACTAGGAAATTCTAGGGGAATGAGTCATTTAGCAGCAGGAACAAAAGTTAAATATTATAGAAATCAGCTGGAAAGACATGATGGACTTTGCCAAAGTTATGAGGTAACAGAAACTATGAGTAAGTAGATCAATTAGGTAGTGAAAAATTACAAAGTAAAGGGTAAGGAAACTATTTTTTTCATAGCACACTAAAAGTAGGCTTGTGGAGAGTATTTGTGTCATATTGTTGGCACAGCAGGGTGTACAATAAAGATCCCCAACTTACTGCTGTTGTGGTTTTTAGATGTATTGTGCATCCAGAAATACCTTTCTTTTTGAGACTCCTTTAGAAAGCGGCCATGTCAATAATCCTCTTCCCTGTTACTAGAAACTGTTTTATTTTTTTCCTTTTTTTCCCCTTGTAAATGAAAACTAGTACCTAATACAATTAAGATGAGCTCAGAATTGTTCAAAACTCACTTTTAGTGTCCTAAGCAGTAGCTACTGGTAGCTATTATTTCATAGCTTTTCCAGGATAAGAGTAAGCAATTTATCTGGGATTCAGTTAGTGACACCTTGGGCATTTTTTTGAATGGTACTGGCATGTGACAATATTTAAAGAAACATTCTTTGTTATCCACTGCGATGAATGTGTCTGAACTTCAAAGAACAGAAAGCTAGCCAAATTAGAATAATTTTTAGGTGCAGAAATAATAAAGAAATATTTCTCTTGCCTGAACTCAATCTTAGATATGGAATTGAAAGAGAAACAATTCTTATAAGAATCTATTTTTGAAGAAACTGGAAAAATATTTGGACTGATTTTAACCTTTTCCTCAATTCCAACTTCTCCACAGTAAATTAAATAATTAAGCAGGAGCGTTCATCTATGTTGTCAAAACTAATGCAACCGATATCTTATTTTTCTTACTGCTTCAGATGAATTTCCTAAATATCATTACACTGCATTACATACTAACTTCTTTGTTCACCCTGAATTTTCTCCTTTTAGAAGCTACACCCATGCCATTCTCTCCAGATTTTTTTTTTTTTTACATCTGGCAGTTAGCTGGTTGTCTGTAGCATTTCTTCAGATTTATCATACTAATCACATCTAACCATATCACCTGGAATTTGTTTTCATTATGTTTTAGAGTTTGTGATTAACAGCAATCTAGTTTAAACCCATTTAAGTTAGGAGTTGTCATATAAATACATGATGATTTTAAATTTATGAAACAATTTTAGATCAAATATTATCTTTTTTCTACTGATAATTTTTGAAATGACATGCCATTTATTACTATTTCCATTTCAGGTGTATTACTAAGAAGAGTTTCTATTGCAATTGACAGAAACCCAAACACAAGTGGGCAAAAAAATAAAGGAAATATTGGATGACTGAAAACATCCAATGGTAGATCTGGGTTTAGGCAGTTCGGATGGGGTTTTGTATCCTTTACTCTGGAATTTCGGTTCTGCCCTCCAAATGTTGCCTTTCTATGCAGTTGAGATTGCCACATGGCAACAACAAAAAAAAGCTCCAGCAGTCAAATCCTCACATCTGTTCACCTGACCATCTGCTCGACCTAACCACAAAACTTTCCTTCCCCTAAATTTTGCTAAAGTCCTAGACCCTTCTTTAACAAGACCAACTTAGGTTAACGGTGGACTCCTAAAAGAAGCATTCAAATGCTATATTCTACATATTTTAGGCACGGAACCAGTCATTGTGAATATGGGATGGATTCAAACTGATTTGATGAAGCTACTCACCCTTGGAGATGGGGCAAGGGAATATGAAATCAACTGAATTGCATGGCTGGTACCCAGTGAGAGAGGGGTAGCAATATGATGAAATTACTACCTCTACAATGTATACTATGATGAGTGCAGAGGAAACCAAAAGTGTGGAATCTGATAATATGGTTTGATTTTCTCCTCTCCATCTTGAAGTTGTAAGACCCTGGGCAAGTCACTCCACATTCTTAAGACTATTTCTTAACTCGTGAAACAAGAATGATACTAATAGCTGTGTTTTGAAAAGGAAATAACAAATGCCTGCTGTAAAAGGAAAAAACATTTCCTGTGTGTTTCTCTTCTACCCTCACACTATTATCACACTTCACTTCTGACACTGGATGTATCGGTTTTCCATACATCAAGTAGTTCTCTGTGACTGCTGGTTGTCCTATCGTTCAATTCAATTCTGACACTATCTTCCTGGAGTTAGCGTCAGACCCACATTTTCTCAGAGCCAGGGGCAGAGACCAATATATGCATTTTCTATTATTTCACACCTGCCAAGTACTTTTGTAAACCATTACGTGCTATCAAAACTTAGTTAGTTTACTATGGTTGATGTTGTGGCTGTTATTATTATTTAAATGATGATTTTTTTAACTTAAAGGTATATAAATACATCACACATTTAATAAGAACTCTGAAGCTTTAAGGATTTCTTCTAAGTGAATCAAGTTCTTGTGTAGACATTCAATTTCACCAGGATTTTCCAGTGTGTTTTGTAACAAAGTACAGAAATTTATAATAGCAATTACTGAGATACAGATGATTCTGTAGTCAAAATATTTGGGAAATGTTAAATTAAACAAAAGTAAATTGGTTTCATTGCAATAAGACTTTTCAGAATCTTTAGGATGTTAATATTAAATGTGAATCTTTAAGCGAGAGTTATATGGTTACAGGATTTGTCATATAAATCCCCTCATAAAATCATTGAGGAGGGATGAAACATTAGAAAAGTGTTTTTCAACTGAGGTCATTTTACCACTGAGGAAATACTTGGCAATGTCTGGTGACTTTTAATTGCCACAAATGGGTCTGTTATCCAGTTGGTAGAGTTTTGGGATGCTGCTCAACCTCATACAATGCAGAGGACAACCCTCTACAACAAATTATTATCTAGCCCCAAATGTTAATAGTGCCACAGTTGAGAAAGCCGTCTTTAGACTAACATTATGGGAAACTAACATTGGTAAACACTGCTTTGTATGACTGATGACAGATTTTGTAACTCCAAAGAATAGTGTAATCATCTGATTTTCAATGGCTCACCATCAACTTCACCTTGTGAATGAACAATGTTGTCTGCCATATCAGTAAATAAAGGATGCTGCAGCCATCAAGCCACTGTAGCCACCCCCAACGATGCACCCTGAGGGGACCCAGGATAGGAAAGAACACGATACTGGCCCTAGATAGCTAAGGTGCATATCAAAGGAATGATTTCAAGGAGCCCAGACTCTTGCATCTTCCCGTACAACAAAAAGTACTAAATTCATTAACTTGAGATATCTGGTTTTCTTTCATTACCAGTAATCTTGAAGTCCCGACTACCGGTCTTTGTTGCAAAAACTCCTATATATCCTGGCCTCTCCCTTACCTCTTTGTAGCAGTTCTTCAGAGCTATCTAAGAGGCTGCATCCGGGGTTTAAGTCCTCAGTTTTGTCCACCAAATAAAACATAATTCTTAACTTTTAGGTTGTGCATTTTTTTCAGTTGACAAAGTTTACTCAGTACGAGGATGTATACCCTAGTAACTTAAGTCTACCAAAACAGAGCATGGTTAAACCTTAAATTATGCCTAAAAGGGTTACTGTAATAAATTATATTTACTAAATTGATTGCAAACTTTGTTATTATGCTAAGACCTTTATCATTTATTACATATTTTTACCTGGAATTAGTCAAATTATACTTCTCAAATAGCAGCAACTATATACTAACAGCTTACGTTTGAAAACCAATCAATCTTTTCCAAAGAGCTTTTAGATCTCTGATCTTATTCTTTTCATCCATCGTTATCCTTGACATAAATTCCTCTCAAGAGGAATTTTGTCGTAGTTTAATACAACTTAGTTGTGTTCTGAAAATATGATAGACTGGTTCAAATGGAAAGTTTTCATTAGTCCCATGAACTCCTATTTGACAAAGTTTTTTCAGTTGCTCTTGTTTGAGGCTTTCATCTATACTTAAACAAATATTATTTAATAATATATAATATTAAGAGTAAATACTTGATGTTAAATCTAGGATTAAATCTATTAGATTAAAATAATAAAAATTTAAGAACAGGAAAAGTGAGTAAGTGCAGGGAAAAGGAGTCAGAGTTGAAACTTGCTGAAAGCTCTTTGTGAGTGGATATCACTGCCCTTAAAATGTACTGATACTGAAATATTACAGTGAATTTGTGATTACCTGGCCAGTCTCAGATTTCCTTGTCTAGGAAATTCCTGCTTTAATATAGATATAAACCTAAAGCTTTGAAAACAAACAAGTAAACAACGACACCCCAAATAACATTAAAGTCCTGTGACATCTCAGCTTTTGTCTTCATCCTTCCAAAGTCAAATCACGTGGGGAAACTGAGGTAACAAAAATTTTACACATCAGGCAGCCAAAGCTTAAAGGGCTTGACCGACTTTTCAATGTCAGAACCAGGTCTAAAACAGCTCTACTGATCATTAGCCACAGCTCTCTCCATCAATATATTGTTTTAATTATGAAATTCCTAGAGCACAAGCCTGATGTAACTGGTGAAATTTTTAAGGAAGCTGTCATCCTTATCATCTCACATTACAAAGTAGGGGGTAAGTATATATCACATGAGATCACTCACCACTCTCATTTCTTCCTCTTTTTTCTCTTTTCTTTTTTCCTAGAAGAGAGACATGGTTAACAGTGAGAGTAAATCAAGTGAGGTAATTTGGAAGTAGCTGATTCACAAAGCACACCCCAGAGCTGTAGTGGAAATTCCCCAACATTGTAATTTGGTAAGGCAAAGGTATCTGGCTCAGACTTACATAATTTGCTGTATCCAGCTTTTGTTTGCAAACCTGAAAGAACAGTGATGTAATGTTATTTCCCTCATCTAGAGTATCTCTTGACTTTCTAAAGCTTAAGTGGGCTGGTAAACTCAGTCTCAGGAGACCAGGAGAGGAAATCCCCATCATTTGTTTTAACTAACCTCATTTCCTTACCTATCTATAATGATATAGATATACATTTCTTTCTCTCTAGCTAGCTAGATATCTATTTATCTTTCTATCTATCCATCTATCACCTTCATTCCAAAAAAGGGAAGAAATGTAGGATAAATTTATTATAAAACAGCATGTCAGTTTCATTTCTAATGAATATTTTAATATGTTTTTCTTCAATATATGGACACCTTTTCAGATGAAGTCCTTCTAAATTTAAATCAATTGTTCTAATTGTGAATCTGAAAAAGCCGTAATAAGTGTCCTGATTCCTCCATGTTTTCAGGATTTGGGGACACACTGTAGTGCATATATTATGATCACCTTCTCCTCATGGAAACTAAGTCACATAATCACAGTATTAAGCATCTGGCCAGAAGTCATGAGCTTGGACTCCTTAACTTTTGGCTTTTTAGAAGAAGCAGCTTGAGATAGTGGGAAAAGTTGGGGTTGGACTCATATAAAACTAATACAGGCCATGATAATCCTTACAAGGCACTATGACAAGTTTTTTGCATATAATCCTTGTAGCAATTAGATGAGTTAGATCACATTGTGATCTCTATTTTATTGATAAAACCAGTTGACTCAGGTTACACATTTAGGAAGTGGTAGAGTTTGATATTCAAACCTAAGTCTGTGTGATACTGTTTGAACTTGGAACCACTAACCTGACCGGGGTTTACATTCCAGTGGCCCCACTTTAATGGTACCCCTTTCATAAATTTTCATAAATTACACCATCTGTTTCAGCCTCTACTTCCTCATTCGTAGGAAAGGATGTAATGCTAGCTATTCTAAATGGTTCTTTTAAAGATAAAAGATCGTGTTTGTGTAATCAATGTAGAGTATGTATTTAAAAACTATTTCACAACTCAATCAAAATGAGACATTGGTATAGAAAACAATTAGCAGTTAATAGAGTGGTTCTCATCCTTGAATACACATTAGAATCTGCTGAAGAACTTTTAAAAAGTACTAATGTCTACTTAGAAGGAAGCATGAGCGGGGTTTCTAGGACTCTGGTGATGCTCTCTTTACCAGAGAGGTGGTAACACAGGTGTGTTCATTTTATGATAATTCCTTAAGCTGTACATTTATGGTAGCTGCATTCTTCTGTATGCATATTTTACTTCAATTAATATGGATACTTAAAAAATACTACTTCTCCGGTCTCACTCCTCAGAAATTCTGATTTAATGGCTCTGTAGAGGAGTGTAAATATCAGTTTTTATTTAAAGGCTGCTCAGGAGATAATCACATGCAGCCAGCATTGAGAACTGTTGTTAGCATAGAACCAAACCTTAACAGATTTAAGAATCAAGGGAGACATCTTTTACAGCAAAATAGGCAATATCTGCCAAATTCAAAAACCTGAGTGTATAATAATTAGATATAGAGAACATGATATAGTGTCTTTATTTCTTGTAGGGATTCCCCCCAAAATGGGAATTGGAATATGCTATAAAGATCTATTAGTTGCCTCAAAGAGCACTTTAAATTCTTTATCTTTCATTCTTTTATGAACATTTCTATTAACATCTATTTTATTAAGTTATTCTGCTTTTGTTTTGAACATCTTTGTACAACAAAATCTATGTAGTTTGAAAAGATAAGGAAAATAAAATTGTGAGTTAAAATGCATACTCCTCCCAAGTACACACACGTGCAAATTTAGTCAAACATGTTCCAATCTCCAATAATAACAGACAGATAAGGTGACTATATTTGCATTGTTCTTTTTCCCCCAACAGACTTAATCATCTTATTTGTCCTTTATTATTGGACATTGATCTTTTAGACCATGCTATTACCATTTGCTTCTCTCTCTCCTCACCTATGCATGTGCATACACACAAGTACATATGTACATATATATTCTATATGTGCTATCATAGAAAAATGTTTTATAGAAATATAAACAGATTCACTTTACAAACTTCAAATTTATTAACATTAATTTTAAAATATGCTATATAGCAATTCCCTTGTGAATTTTGTTTTTCTTTTTCCCTTGTGAATTTTTAATCAATGACTTTAGAGTGAAATTTTTAAGCTAACCATTCATTTAGCTGGGATTTTTCAAAACTGTCTAGTAAAAACAGTCATATGAGATGAAATTTTAGATATTGATTGTATATTTTTAAAGAACTCTGACTTGCTTTCACAGGCAAAAATATCACTCAACTGAATTGATTCTCTTGCTATTAATAATTCATTGTTCATCCAGTGTATAATTAATAACAAAGAACATGTGCAAACATCTTCATAGTAGAAGGACCATTTGTATCACTGACTGAGCCAGCATGGCTTAATGATTGTGTGTATAAATGGAGTTATCAGAAGAGTACACTTGATTATTGACGTTTTTCAAAAGCATAAACATCAGGCTTTGAGTATACTCAAAAAAGTCATACGCTTAGAAATTACATTAGCCTATGGGAGAAAATAAGAGAAGGAATAGGAAGAAAATTTCTAGTCTTATGCTCAATTGACAAACCTACAATGTGAATATAAACTACATTAAGTCTCTAGCTGATGGGTTTTAAACATCAATAGATCTATTAAACTTACAAAGCTGCTGGAAAAACTTTGAGTAAGAAAACTTACAAAAGTAGCTGAAAAATAAAGATCATTCAGTATTAAACCATCTGGTTGGAAGTACAAATAGGTCTCGTTGAGGTTAGCAAACTAATTAAGATTTATGCTGTCGATAACTATTTGCAATTGTAATGTGAAAATACCATGGTATTACATGTTTCAGTTGTTAGAAAGAAAAAAAAAGCATTAGTTTTGGGCATTTCTTAAATTTAATAATAGCTGGTGTTCTCTGGATTAGCAGAGAAAGAGCTAACTAATATCTGTCGGTGAATGCCATTATGATTTTTATACACGCCTCTGGTTTGGCTTCATTCGTAGATTGCATAGATATTACTTAAATAAGACTTCAAGAGAGAACGTGGATTTTTGAAAATGGGGATTGGTCTCCAATGTTGTGGTTGCCAGGTAATGGATTAACAAGCTGTCAGTGTGAAATCCATTCATTTCTTCTTATCACCCAGGAAGCAGGTACTCTGTCACTCTCTGCTGGCTTACAAACTTTCACAGAAAGGTAGAGGCATCACAGTGGCAGTGCTAAGTTTTATTTATATGTAATAATATTCTGTTCATGACATTTGACCTCTCCTATCTAATGCCTATATTATTTTAATTAATGTGTCATTGGTGCATTCATGTGCTTTATTTTTTTAATACAATAGTGCTGCTTTGAACCATACCAAGTTACCATTTTGTAGTTCCAAAATGATCAAATGGTGACAATTTCACAATTTCGTAAGGTTCAATATGCTAGTAATTTACTTCAGGGTGAGTGAAGGGGCCGGGGAGAAGTTTAGAGCAAGTAGTAAAGGATAGAAGATGTGTGTGTGTGTGTGTGTGTGTGTTTACTGAGACTCTGCTACGTGGGCCCTGTCCTACGCATCAGATGTACAGCAAGGAAACAGGTAAAGCCATTGCTCTCATGAAGTATATCACCCATATGGATGGGAGACAGAAAACAAAGATAATTCCAGATAAGTGAGTGCTATATAATAACAGATTATTCAATGAAAGGGATTATAGAAAGACAGGGTATGAGGGGGGCAGATATTTTAGATAAGATAAGCCTCCTTCAGAATCAGTTGAATAGAAACCTAAAAATAGAAAATAAATTTTGCAAAGGATTGTGTTCTCTGTTAATGGACTAGCAAGTGCAAAGGCCCTGAGGAGGGAAGGTACTTGGCTGGTTTGAAGAAGAACAAGGAAATCAGCATGTCTGGAGCAGAGTGACTGAATGGGACAGTGGTCACAGATGAGGTGAGAAAATGATAGGCCACCAAATGAGACTGTGAAGGAGCAGCCAGTGATACAGAAGGAACACAAGAAAGGTGTGTTATCTGTGAAGCTAAATTTTCTTTAAAAAAGTAATTCATGAAGGAAGGAAGTGATCACCTTTGTCAAATGCTCTGAGAGGTCAGATAAGGAATGAACTTAGAATTGACCACTGTATTGATTTTTGAATGGTAATCAGTTTTTATAGAAGTTTATGAAGTAATTGTCGATGGACCTTTTTCCTTATTTTAAAAATAAGGTATAAGTACAGTAAAAGTCATCCTTTTTAGTGTACATTTCTGTAAGTCTTGAGAAACAAATGCAGTTCTGTTATTACCACCATAATCATGACATAGAACTTTTCATCAGAACCCCAAATTCCCAGTGCCTCTTTGTAGCCAACACCTTCCACATCCCCAACTACAGATCTGTTTCCTGCCCCTCCACTTTTGCAAGTATGACATATATATGGAATCATACAGTATGTAGCTTTCTAAATCTGGCTGCTTTCATTTAGCATAAAACATTTGAGATTCATCATATTACATGTATCAGTAGTTCCAACTCATTTAGTGCTGGGTAGTATCCCATTGTATGCATAAACCAAAATTTGTTTATCCATTCCCCTGTTGAGTGTTGGTTTCAGTTCTTGGAGATTACAAATAAACCTGCTATAAATATTCACATAGAGTTTTTTTGTGTGTGAACATAGGTTTTTATTTCATTTCAGTAAATACTTAGGAAGCGGAATGCTGGGCCATATGGTAATTGCATGTTTATCTCTTAAAAAAAAAAACCATCTAACTATTTTCCAAAGTCATTGAACCATTTTTCATTCCTACCAGCTATATATTATATGAGAGTTCTACTTGCTCCATAGTTTTTTTTTCCTTTCTTTCAATTTTAGCTATTCTAAAAGGTAATATATTATTGTGGGTTTAATTTTCATTTCTCTAATGACTAATGATACTGAGCACCTTTTCAGGTACTTATCTGCCATCCCTATTATCCTCTTCAGTGAACTATCTGTTCAAATCATTTGCCCATTTTTTAACAGGTTGTTTGTTTCCTTATTATTGAGTTATGAATGCTCTTTATGTATTCTGCATACCAGACTTTTATCAGATATATGCTTTGCAAATATTTTCTCCCACTCGGTGGCTTGTCTTTTCATTCTCTTAATAGTGCTTTTCAAATAGCAGACGTTTCTAAGTTTGATAAAGTCCAAAAGATCATTTTTTTCCCACAAATTAGGCTTTTCCTGTCATATCAAAGAAATGTCTGCCTAAGTAACACAAGTTCACAAAAGATTTCTCCTATGTTTCTTCTAGAAGCTTCATAGGTGTAGAGTTTACATTTGTGACCTTTAGTTTTTGTAAGATGGAAGTCACTCATGACTTTTACATGAGTGAGTATTAATTAATTTGTGCAAAGACCTGGTCACATTAGGTTAAAGAGAAAATGAAAGATAATAGAATTGAGACCATCTTTAGAGAACTTCTGCTACAGAGTAGGTGAAAATTGATGTTTTAGCTGTGGAGAAATCTTATAGGTAGAGTATGATGGCTGGTTATGTGTAGGTAAGCAAAATTCAACACATTGGCTTGTGTATCTATAAATTAAAATGGTACAAATTGAGACAAATCAGAGGAGAGCAAATCCAGTGAAACCTCACTCAGTAGCGGGTTAAAAGCTCCAAGCCAGGGCTTCCCTGGTGGCGCAGTGGTTGAGAGTCCGCCTGCCGATGCAGGGGACACGGGTTCGTGCCCCTATCCTGGAAGATCCCACATGCCGCGGAGCAGCTGGGCCCGCGAGCCATGGCCGCGGAGCCTGTGTGTCCGGAGCCTGTGCTCCGCAACGGGAGAGGCCACAGCAGTGAGAGGCCCGCGTACAGCAAAAAAAAAAAAAAAAAAAAAAAAAAGCTCCAAGCCAGAGAGTGGTTATTTAAGATGAAAATAACAGGGTTTCTAGGGCAAGTAAGGATAAACTTCTATGCTTTTTGCATTGCAGCCAGTGAAATGTTTGGCTTGGAAAAAATGAAAAGAGGTGGGAAAAGATATATTCAATTTGACCTTAAACCCAGCAGCTTGTCTGATTGAATCTTTTTCCATGGATTGAGCAAGAGAGAATAGGGAGTTGGGGGTGTCTTTTCCCTGGGAAGAACCTCAGTGGGTTTCACATTTCCTAGGAGCTCTTAAAACCTCCTTTAAACACAGTCTGTTTATAAAGCGACCTCAGTGGCTTTGGTACAATCTGTATACTCCGGGCATTCTCTCTGCCCAGCATCCCAGAAAGTAGTTAGAGAGTCAGGGGCACAGATTACATACACAGGGGCAGGGTAGAAGATCAAGCTAAAAGAAAAGTCTTTTCGGGTAGCCCATTCCTTTAATTGTACAATATTCTCCAGGCTTTCGAAGGGAAAAGAAGAGCATGGTTAAGAAGTCATGGAATTCCATGGTGGTCAAAATTCATATGTGGGATTTGATTTCTAGAACTAGATCAGATTCCATAAGACAATATTTTGGCTTCCTGAGAGCAGAGTTCTGAGTCTCCCCTTCACAGCCAGTCAGATTTACATGGAGATGGACCTCTACAGTATGCACATAACTCAACTATGAGCCATCAAAAGGAAACCAGGGCGTTTGTGGTTGACACACATAAAGAATTAGGAGGAAAGTATTGAGCTTTCACGCTGATTTCAATCCTTCTTTTGTTTCTTTGTTTATATTGTCATAAAACTGGTTGTTTCTTTCTGGCTTTAAGTTGAGCAATATATGACATCAAGGGCTAAATGAAGTAAACCTGAAATAATCTATTTCTTTAAAATGCCCAATTAAGCACTACAGAGTATATTAAAGAAATATTTGATGGACCAAATTATAAGTGAAAATGCTACATAGAATGTATGTGTCATAATGGTCTTTGTGTGTGTCCATGTGTCAGCAAAGAACTACGAAAGGAATGGCTTTACTCTCAGAGTGATGCAATGTCTTTGCATTGCAATTTGATAAAATACAAATCCTAGTCTTTCCTACTTTTCATTTTGTTTATGTCAGGAGCAGTGAAAACATTAGGCATAAGAGCAGCATTTATATGACTTTTTAGTTCAATAATATGCACATTATATTATGCCTGATTTATACATAAAATTAATGGTCAGCAATCCTGAGTAAATCAATGACACTCCTCTTACTGTATATAAATAACAGAGACAGGGTATTTGTGATCCTTGGATAGAGAGCAGTTAAAAGTTTCTCTTGTTCATCTCCTTCCTTTTATAGGAGCTTATGGCCTTATTACCGGGTATAGAACTGGATTCAGCTCAATTTGAGTACAGAACCAGTTCATTTCTGCCAGTACAATTATTGTCACATTTTCTCAAAATCCAGTTTAGATGACAATTACAGCTTATATATTTTTTTAAATTATTTTCTGTATACCAAAATGTGCTCAATAATTTGAATGAATTTTCTTTTCGTTAATCACTGTAAAATGGGTGGTACTTTTACCCATATTTTACAGATGGAGAAATAGGTTTAAAGAGGAAAAAATAACTTTCCCAAAGCTCATACACAGATTACCTAGAGAAGTAATGTCTTAAACCCAAGTATTCTTAACCACGAAGCAATAAATATCTACTTATCTACTTAATAAAAACAGAAATGTGTTTGAGCAAGAAAATTCCTGTAATGGTGACAGAAGGAAAGTAGCATCATAGCTGGAAGGGCATTTAGCTATGATTGTCATTTCCAATCTATATTTTGGGAAGACCATTCCCAGATATTGCTTGAATGGAAGGATATAAAGGATCATGATCTACAGCTTACATATGAGTTTAGCTTCAAGCTAAGATAGTCTAGATATCCCAGAAAAGACACAGTGTGAATATATACTCTTAGACTGCTTGCTCAGACCTACGTGATCTACGGCTTTTGGCTTTCCAATTATATCACTATAAGTCTCATCACTTTAAAAAAAAACACCCAGAGTCTTAAGACCTCAGATACTGTTGCTGCCACCCTTGAACCCCAGTGTATGTCAAAACATCCTGCAGATTCCCTGATGGGAATGCTCAGTTGACCATTTAAATCCTAATGCAATTTAGCCCAGTCATTCTTATTATCTCATGATCACAACATGTTTCAGAGAACCAAGTTTTTCTCTGTAATTTTCAAATAATACATTCAAACAAGTATGCTAGTGAAAGAGCCTTGGGAAAAAAGGGAAAATTGGGCTATGATATGTTGAATGCTTGCTTTGGAGAGAGAGCTACAGCAAAATTATCAGAGCTGCAGGAGTTAAGGGGCAGTCTATGCATTCATTTGTATGATTATATATGATCACCCAATTTTCACCCAGTGTGTATTTACCATCTGTCAATGATGCCTACACTGTCATTTCAATGCGAGTTATAGCTATTACTTTATTATTAAATTATTTTATGAAAGCCTATAGTACTGTGCTTATATATGACAATTTATATATATTTTTTGATTCAGGATAGAGAATTTTCAGTGTCAAGGTTTGTGAAGAAGTTATTCCTTGCAGTAGACATTCAGAATGTTTTCAGTTCTGTGGCAGACACAGACCCTTTATTATTAAACACATCAAAGCTTTGCTTCCAGGAAGGATAATCTTCTCAGTTGTTCTCTCTCTGAGTCAGAAGTGGAATGCTTTTCTCATGGAAAATATAAATTAATAAAGAGAAAATACCCTCTCTCCTTCTCTCTCTCTCTCTCTCTTTCACACCCACTCTCTCCCCTCTTCATAACTCTTCCAACCAGTCCTCATACTTCAGGAAAATCAATCTTTGGCCAAAGAATAAATAAGCAGTTTTAATTTGGCATATTGTTTTGTGATTCATAGATACGCATTTGTAATGTTAAATATTTACAGCATTTACACAAGACACATTTCCCATCCATTTCATTTTTGCCCTAAATTCCAAGAAGAGCCTTGACATTAAATCTCTACTTTGGAAAGAAACAACTACTCCAAAAATATGCTAACCATCTACCACTTTGTTTGCGTTCTATTCAGTGGCTTACATAAATATGCAAGATGTACAGAGAGAGTGTCAAATGAAGTGCTTGACATTCTCCTTGGTGCTCCCAGCATTCCTTCTGGGACCAGAGCATGCTAGTTCCACACTCCATTACCATGGACCATGGCTGCCCTAAGAGGAGGATGTTAGTGAGACAAGAGAAGTGGGCCGTATGAAACCCTCAGAGCATGGACGTGAAGAGGCACAAAAGAGAAATGTCACTACTTAGGCGTGGCACAAAAATCAAGAGTTTTAAGAAAGAAGAGGGGAGTATTTCTCTCTGGATCAACTCTTCAAAGACATTCTTACAAAATTTTCTAGAAAAATGAAGAATACTTTTCATATTTTTAAAATTGAGGTATAGTTGATTTACCACATTATATGTTACAGGTGTACAACATAGTGATTCACAATTTTTAAAGGTTATACTCCATTTATAGTTATTATAAAATATTGGCTATATTCCCTGTGTTGTACAATATATCCTTGTACCTTATTTATTTTATACATAATAGTTGTACCTCTTAATCCCTTACCCCGTCTTGCCCCGCCCCCTTTCCCTCTCCCCACTGGTAACCACTAATTTGTTCTCTATATCTGTGAGTCGGTTTCCTTTCTGTTATAGTCACTAGTTTGTGGTTATTTTTTAGATTCCACATATAAGTGAAATCATACAGTATTTGTCTTTCTCTGTCTGACTAATTCACTTTATATAATACTCTCCAAGTCTATCCATATGGTTGCAAATGGCAAGATTTCATTCTTTTTTAAGGGGGAGTACATCATTTCATATTTTTAAAAGGCTGCTCTATTTATACAATCTTGCATTTCTGGCAATCTCTTAAAATTTTCATATACATTTACACAATGTGTCAATGACTAAGTATTAGAACAATTATTTGTTCTTCAGCAGAAATGATGGTCTTGTTTTACTAATTGGTTCTCTCACCAGTAGCATCTGTAGGCTGTCCACTTGCTGCTATTTACCTCTCTGTTTGCCCATACCAAGTGCTCCCTCTCACACTTTCTCATTATCATATTAAGGAGTATAAATCATCTATGTATAAACCCGTATTTCCCAAAATGCATTCCAACAAAAGGCAGTGTCATGGGAATTTGATAAATTAGGATTCCATTTCCAAAGGAATTAGGATTACATTGCAAACATGTTCAGAAAGATTCTGGGTTAAATAAAAGTTAGCAGGCTTCTTTATGTAGGGTTTCTCGGAGCCTTTCAAGAGTCTGTGCATTACAAAGCTCCAAAAAGGAAATACTATAAACATTCTTTTTTCCTTCCTTCAGAAGATTGCTGGCAGGGCTTTTTTTTTTTCGGTACGAGGGCCTCTCACTGTTATGGCCTCTCCCGTTGTGGAGCACAGGCTCCGGATGCTCAGGGTCAGTGGCCATGGCTAACGGGCCCAGCCGCTCCGCGGCATGTGGGGTCTTCCCGGACGGGGGCACGAACCCGTGCCCCCTGCATCGGCAGGCAGACTCTCAACCAGTGTGCCACCAGGGAAGCCCCGCTGGCAGGGCATTTTTAAGTCTCAGTCCCATGAAGGATTGGGCTTGACAGTGCAGCTGAATACTCTAGAACTATCTTTCAATCTTGGCTACGGTGTAGGCAAAGAGTTAGAGTGTGTCTCTCTCTTCTACTTGGTGATCGTACAGACAACCAGAAGGCTAGGTTTGGTTTTTGTTTCATGTTTCTTCCTAGCTTCCAGTGCCTATTTCACAATATTTGAATAGACTGCGTCCTAAAAATTCTGTCACCCCAGCCACTTGTTTGAATGAGATTAACATTATATATTGCAAAAATTTATGAAAGCTAATATAAAGGAATGCTTTAGAAATAATTGCACAAGCACTGAGCACAAATGAGTCAGATAAAAATAATTTTGTTATCTCTTGAATTGAATAGATTCACAATTATTTTGAGGGTCATGGTTTTTTTGTTTGCTTTCTAAAAAAATTCATTGAAGTATAGTTGATTTATATATTATATTAGTTTCAGGTGTCCGGCATAGTGATTCAGTACTTTTATAGATTATACTCCATTAACAGTTAAAATTGGGAGATTGGGACTGACATATACACACTACTATATATAAAATAGATAACTAATAAAAACTTGCTGTATAGCACAGGGACTTCTGCTCAATACTCTGTAATGGCCTATATGGGAAAAGAATCTAAAACAAAGAGTGGATATATGTATATGTATAACTGATTCACTTTGCTGTATACCTGAAACTAACACAACATTGTAAATCAACTACACTCCAATAAAATTTTTTTAAAAAGATAATGGTTGTAAGTCTCTGTGCTATCCAATATATCCTTGTTGCTTATCTATTTGAGGGTCATGTTTTTGAAGCCAGGTGATCTCAGGCAAAAAAGGAGGAAAATAAAAACACCCACAAGCCTTGAGTGTGTGGACCAAATCAGGCAGCCAAAAGCCAAGAAGGATCTATTCAGAGAGTTTATGAGAACTCTGCGTAATAGCATTCTTCTCTGTCCTGCTATTCCTTACAATGTCTGTAATAGAGGCACATGAGTGCATGGTGCTAGTATTTGGCACATAGTCACCAATAGGCTAAATAGCACAACACCCACCCTGTCAACAGAATCTATTGAAAGCAAATTTTTTATTTGGTCATTCAATCGATGGTTTTGCTAAATTACTTGAAACCACTGGCTTAACTCATGACTTCATTAAAGAGTTTTTCTTGATCCAATTGACTGAATTCACAGGATGTTTTATTCTCAGACTGAAGACCCAAATAGGGACTAATGCCTTCAGACACAGAACAGTTAGAACATTCATTAGGGAAGTTCATTTTCGTTGTGCCACCATGAAGGCCTTGTATTTGTTAGCTTATTACAACTGCTAGTCTATTTGGGGGACATTGAGAAGCACGGGATCTCTAGTAAAGGAATCAAAGAGTTCAAGAAATTCAAATGCTTTATTGACAGTTGACAGACACTAATGACTTTCTTGAGCTTAGTTGAAAGGTAGATAAGAGTAACAATGCCCTTCTTAAATAATTTGCTGACATATTATAAGGGCCTGTCAGGTGAACAGAATTGGATGAAACCTACTTCTTCATCCATGACAGATTTTTATTGGGCCATGCTTGGTGCTATTTATCTGTTTGACTGTTTTAGTAATATATCAAAGAAGGGTGAACCCACCACTCTGCACAGCAGCTAAACATTAGAAATCACTTACTTCCATGTGGTCATTCTTCATCCACCCTACACTCTCATGCCACCAAATCTATAGAAATATATTAGTGCAAATGCGATCTTGGATATGGCATGCACACAATTTTCATGTAACGTGTTTATAGAGCACATATTGCGTTCCCTTTTTAAGAAATATCTTGTCATGTCTTTATACAACCACCTGAGAAGATAATTTCCAAGTCCTATCAATTCCTATCAATTAGCTTGTCATTCTTGGTCTGTATGTTTAGCAGTGTCCACTGGCAGCCAGTATTGATATCACCTGTTTTTAGAGAGTACTACACCGTGTGCAAACCACTTAAATAAAGAATTAGGTCTCATCATTTTCACCAGTTCTGTAAAGTAAGCATGACTCTTGCCACAGGAAGGAGTATATATGTCAGAACCAGAATTTTATTTCAGTTCTATATTTTTTCTGTGACATGGAACCTGAGACACCTCTTTTCTCCACTGAAATCTGTTGGAATAATACTGCTCCTGTATAGAATTACAGGACTGAAGCAGAGCTCTCTTCCTTCTTTCATTACATTGACCTCTATGGTAGATGATGAGATATCTATTCTGATTTTTGGCTGTCCAGACTGGAAGAAATATGTGCTAAATCAAATGTAATTTGGGCCATTGTTTCTCTTCTGTTCTGAAATCTTTGAGTAATTCTGGAAAGACTTGTACAGGAGCCCAAAACATGTTTTCAAAGTGAAAACAAATGCTTATGCCTGCAGCTGTCTTTTCTGGGATTGTGTTGTTCTACCTCCTTGATTATAGGCTTTGAAAAATCCAGGGAAAGAGTCTAGTTGGGGAGTAACCTTGAGGGAACTGATTTCTGGAATTCAGACAATTGATCAGCCTTCCTCTTATATGTGTTATTTTGTTCTGAGATATTTTGTAGGTCCAAGAAAACTGCAAGCATTTGGCTTAGTGGAAATGAGGGGAGGTGTATTTGAATTGATGAAAAGAAATATGGATTTTGAACTATTTTTAATCTTGGTTTTATTATTCTCCAGTCCCCATAATTAGAGCAAGTCTAGCAAAGCGTTGCTTAGTGGTTGTCTTTAAGTGACTTTTCTTAGTTAATAGCTAATAATGATTTGTAATTAGGAAATAATTTAAATGTAAATAGATTCTTCTGCACTGCCTACCAATGCTTGAGAACAATTTGTTCTCTTAAATAGCCTAGAAATTACCCAGGCAGTCTTGATGATACTGTTAATTTTCTTGGAAAAAATTCTACATAAGAAGTTACAAAGAGAACTTTAGCTCTATGTCTACCTGAATCGTAACACATTTCTAAGTAGTAGAGTCCAAGTTTATGAGGCATTCCTGGTCATTGGTGCTGCAGTCAATACAAGAAAAAAAAAATCTGTGTGGGAAAAGAATTTAGAAGGTGTCTCAATAAAGTCACTGGGTGCCTCAGAAAAATACGTAAGCCTGATAACGTCATCAATCTCCCTACAATTTCCTATGACAGTGTTCTCAAATGGAAGGATGAAGAAAACTGAGAAAGGAAAATGCATTAGGATATTATTAATTTGGATGAGTAAAAATGAGAGAAGGGTCTGGATGGGAGCTATTGAGGTAGCAAAGTAAGGTAGTAGCCGTGGGAATGTGCAAAGCTAGGGAAAGTGATAAGAAGATTTTAGAAAGGGTATGATAGGTAGGATTTGCTGAGATATCATTTGTGGAATTTGAAAGAGGATAAGAGATGGAAGGTTATTCCATGCTTTGGAACTGATTCCATCATCTGGCAAATGTTTGCCACTCATCATAAATGGGACTGAGGGGGAAAATAAATATTGCTCAGCCTTAAATTTATCACAGACGTGGGAAAAGAACTCAGAACATTTCATATTATTGAGCGGTTTACCTTAGTGATTTTGTAGACAAAATCTGGACCTTGATGTACTCATTGTTATAATTTCTATATAAATAAAGATCTAACTTTTTTTGCCAAATCTTGTCTTATTTTTGGTATTCATCTCACAAGAATAAAGATTGTACTCATAGAAGACTGATATTTCTAAAGCCAGGTAGACTTTCTATGTGCTTCATTCAGAGGCGGCTGAGGATTTCTTATTCACCAGGATTTGTGGGCAGAGTCAGGCTGGAAAACCTTCAGGTTCCATGAACCCAGGCATGTCTACGTAAGGTTTCGATCACCTTAAATGTCTGCAATGCATTTTCACTCCTGCCACCCTGTTTCCTTGGTGGATTTCTATGCAACATTCTAGACTCAATAGCAATGCCATTAGGATTTTATGTCGCCAAACTTTCCTAGCAGCTAGAAATAATTGAATAGCCCCTCATCACCATTTCTCTGGCACTTGGTGTACCTCAGTTATAACATTTATCCCATGTATATTGCTATATTTGGTTTCTAATAATTTTTTTGAATAAATGATACATTTACGTGATTCACACATTTAAGTGACTCTCTCTTTCTCAGCCCTATTTAACATCCAAGCAAACCCTCTCTTGACATCCCTGTGCTCAGAGAGTCATTATAATTGTTTCTTGTTTGTCCCTCCAACATTTATTTCTGAACTGATAAGCAAATTCAAATATATTCTTATTTTTTCACCTTCCCTGTCACCCATCAGAAGACAGCATACGGTATACACTGTTCTGTTTCTTGCATCTTCACTTAACAATGTTCCCAGCCGATAATTCTGTATCAGCCTATAGAAGAGATTTCTCATTTTTATTTTCAACTGTATTCTATGTATGGAATGCACAATCATTTATTTAACTTGTCCACTGTAGATGAACATTGAGTTGTTTCTAATCTTTTGCAATTAGAAATGGTGCTGCCAAAATTGCTTAGTATAGGTAATGTCACATGTGTGAAATGTATATGTTTTAATACTGAATAGATATTTCCAAACTGCTCTCCATCAGGTTTGTAAGAATTTGCACTCTTACCAGAAACACGTGGAGGTCCCTGATTCTGTGTCCTTGTCAACAGAGTAAGTCATTTAACTTTTGCACTTTTGCTAATTTGATATGTGAAAATTGGTGTCTCCTATCCACATTTCTTTTATTATGAATAAGGTTTAACATCTTTTAGCTCTTTTTCTTAATATAGCTCTCTATATATTTTATTCAGTTTTCTATTGGAGTATCGTCCTTTTCCTTTTAAATTTGTAGGAGCTTTTGATACATTAAGAATTAAATTTTGTATGTGATGTGAGCTGCAAAAAAGTTTTATTAGTTTATCTTTGTTATTGTTCCTTTACTATATTGATAGGTTGGGTTATTTTGTCGTTGCTGCTGCTGTTTTCCATCTAGAAGGGTTTTTTTTTTAATTTCAATATTTAAATATTCAATTTTATCAATCTTTTCCTTTATGGTTTGTGAATCTGGGGTCATAATTTAAAGGTTTTTGCACTCCAAGTTTACAATGAATTATTCCTTGCTCTGTTTTACTAATTTTATTGATTCATTTTTTTCTTTTAAACATTTGATTCACTGGGAATTCATCCAAGTGTAAGTACAGGTTATGAATATTGTCATTACTCCTTTTTTTAGTTATCTTTTCTATCTTTCCCCCAATGATTTGAGATGTTCATTGTATTTTATACCAAATGGACCCCAAGTGCACTTTCTATAAAATTCCAACAGACTTTCTGTTTCATTGGTTTGTTTATCCAGGCATCGTTACCACACTCTTAGCTATTAATGCTTTGTATTATATTTTAATATCTGGTAAGGCTAGCCTCCATTTTCCAGGGTTTCTCTTCTTTCTTTCAATGATTCTCTGATATTATAAAACTTTAAATAAATTTGCTGGCTAAAAAAACTGAAAAAAAATAAACACTAATAGTATTTTACTGAAATCACATTAATTTCATAAGTAAATTTATGGAGACCTGATATATTTTTTACCATGTTACCTCTGCCAAAACTAGAAAATAGTGTGCTTTCTCATTTTTTCAAGTCTCTTGTTCTCCTTGTATGGGTCTTGCATACCTTTTCAGTTTATTTCAAAGAAGTTTATCTTTTTGTTGCTATTATAAATGGGATCTATTTTTCATTATAGAATTTAACTGAATGCCAGTTGTATATATGAACAACTGATATTTTTATTGAAGTATGGTTGACTTACAATATTATATTAGTTTCAGGTGTACAACATAGTGATTCAATATTTTTACACATTATGAAGTGATCACCCTTATGAGTCTAGTTACCATCTGTCAGCATACACATTAATTATTACAGTATTATTGACCTTATTCCTTATGTTCTACATTACATCCTCATATTTATTTTATAGCTGGAAGTTTGTACCTCTTAATCCCCTTCCCCTCCTTCACCCATCCCACTATCCTCCTCCCCCTGGCAACCCCTAGTTTTTTCTCTATATCTATGAGTCTGTTTCTGTTTTGTTATGATTGTTCTTTTGTTTTGTTTTTTAGGTTCCACATATAAGTGAAGTCGTACAGTATCTGTCTTTCTCTGTCTGACTTATTTCACTTAGCGTAATATCCTCTAGGTCCTTCCGTGTTGTCACAGATGGTTTTTTCATGGTTGAGTAATGTTCCATTGTATGTATATGTGTGTGTGTGTGTGTGTGTGTGTGTGTGTGTGTATATATATATATATATATTTATATACCACATCTTCTTTATCTATTCATCTATCAAAGGCACTTAGGTTGTTTCTGTATCTTGGTTATTGTAAATAATGCTGCAATGAATATTGGGGTCCTTATATCTTTTTGAATATAAGGGTTTTTTGGATAAATATGAACTTAATTTATAAATTTAATCTTATAAATTTTGTATCTTAATTTATTAATTCTATTCCTGTAGCTTTATTCTCATGGTAATTTCAAATAGCCTAGAGGCTAGTACATGCAGAACAAAGCTGAGTATTCATGCTGATACTGGCAGTTTGCCTTATTCTTGACTTTAGTGTGACTATGTTTAATGTTTTCCATTAAGTATGGAGCTGGCTTTTAATGCTGATATGGACGTATAATTTAACATCTTAAGACATAATTGTGTTTTGAAACCAAAAAAATGGTTTGAAATTTTTCAAATCCTTTTTCAGCATATACAGAGATATTCATGATTTTTTTTCTTAGATCTATTAATATGATTTTTTTTAAGTTGGGAAGCTTTACTTCTTTTCCTATTTTTCTGGACAAGTTCAAATGGCACTGGAATCATCTGCTCTTAAAAGTTTTGGTATTATAGAATTCAAAATGATACCATTCTGGCCTGGGATGTTGGAGAAACTAGCTTGTTGAAAAGTTTCCCTACCTTCTATAGAAATTTTCTGTGGAAATGGCTCTGTTTATAACTTCTGAGACTGTATTCATTTTAATAAGGTTTTGACGTAATTGTAAAGGTTTTTTAAAACGCTGTCTTAGGATTGTTCCTTAAATGTCTCTAGATCTGATGGTTATTTCTACATAAAAATTCTTATGTGGTTGATTGGCACATTTCCCACTCCTTCTCCCACCCCTCCCCCCATCACCATCTGTTTATTCCTTAACTACTTTAGCTGAGGGTGTATTTTTTTCAAAAAATTAACATTTTTATCCTACTAATTTTCTGTTTTCTAACTTATTTATATCTGTTTTATCCATTTATTTCTTCCTTTTGTCTTCTTTTATTCTTTCATTTAGATCATTTTTTTCTTTTTCTAAATGTTTGATTCACATACTTAATTTTAATTTTAACTGATGAATATAATACTATACATTTTCTTTTGAGTGTAGTTTTTGGCTGTATGTTGTATGTTCTTACAGATACTATTTTCATTATTGATATTTTCTCAATATTTTGCATACCCAGCTTGAATAGCCTCTCACTCAAAGGAGTTTAAAGGAGAACGTTTAAATTTTCCCATGGATAAGTAAGTGTTTTAATGTTTGGTTATTAAATTTTAGTTTTATTGCACTGTGAACAGAGAATGTTATTATTATGGACTGAATGTTTGTATCCAAAATTCACATGTTGAAGCCCTAACTCCCAATGTGATAGTGTTTGGAGGTGGGGCCTTTGGGAGTTATTTAGGTTTAGATAAGGTCATGAGGGTGATGTCATCATGATGGGACCTTATAAGAGAGACCAGAGAGACTGCAGGCTCTCTCTCTCTCTCTCTGTCCACCACATGAGGACACAGAGAGAAGGCAGCTATCTGCAAGATAGGATGAGGGCTCTCACCAGAAGCTTAATTAGCTGGCACCTTGATCTTGGACCTCTCAGCATCTAGAACTGTGAGAAATGTATGTTTGTCTTTTAAGCCACCCACTCCATGGTGTTTTCTTGTAGCAGCCCTCAATGACTAAGACAGTTGTCTTCCATATTTTTTTGAAATGTATTAAGGTTTTTCACACGGCATAATGTATGGCATGTTTTTATAATGGTTCCATGGAAACTAGAATGTGTATTCTCTACTTCAGGGTGCAGAATTTAATATAATGATCATGGGAACTATATTAATTACATGATAAAAATGCTTTATACCCATACCTGTCTACTTAATCTGGCACATACTGAAAGAAGTGAATTAAGATTTCCTACTTCCTGTGTGTTTCTGTCTCTTTTTCCTTCCCTCTCCTGTGTTTTCTACCTCATGGCCTTGGCTTCTATGTTATTCTTATTAGTTCTAATAATCTACCTGTATATTTTTGTTTTTATTTAGTATACAGTCAAATCAGCACTGAGTAATAAAACGTTTTCTTACTTTCTAACACTTACAGTTCTTTTTCTTTTGTCCTTCACTGGCTATGTCCTGAAAAAAGAGGTGACTCTGGATTTTATTGCCTTTGTCATGACTTTAAAGGGAATGTCTCTACCATTTCCCTTTATTATGAACCATATGTATACAGTTGTTGTGAGATGTCCTATATCAGATTAAAGAATTTTTATTCGTATCCTAGTTTAATAAACATATTTTTGTCAAAAATGGATTTATATCTTATTAAGTGTCTTTCCTGCTTATATTGCTCTAATTAGGTTTTTTCTTCTTAAATTGGAGTATATATATAAAATATAGATATAGAAATAGATATATAGATTCTTATCCACTCTTGTATTCTATATTTCCTTTTTAAAAAATTTCCCACCTTTCTTCCCTAGAGCCATTTTTGATTGATTGAATTATATGGTTTGCTTGTTATTGTCTATACCATTTCTTTCTCCTTGGATTTCTATTTCTTGATTTCTTCCCTTATTGTTCCTAGAGAAGCTCCTTAATATACTCCTTATAAAAGGATATGTGAGAAGTCATTGTATATCTAAGAATGCATTTGCTATCACATTTGACTAACCTTTTGGCTGGGTATAAAATTTTAATTTGAAAATAATTCTCCCTCAGTGCATTAGAGTGACATCTTCCCCACTCCCAACACCTATTAACTGCCATATCGCCAAGTTGTCAATGAGACTTCTTATGCCAGCTTTATTCTCATTCCTTTGTTGATACAGGGGTTTTTTTCCTTTTAAATATGGAAACTTTTCAGAGATGTTAATATTGAATGATTTATTTCTTTCTGTGCTATATTTATGTTTTGATATTATTATTTGAAGCATTTTTGGAGCCTGTTCAGGTTGAAATTGTGTTCTCAGTGTTCTGTTCTCATTTTTTCTGGATCATACAAGATGGGTTTTTGTGCTCTCAGACTCTTAATCACCATCTTTGCCATTTTATTTTATTTTTAAATGTTTATTTATTTATTTGGTTGCACCAGGTCTTGTTGTGGCAGGCGGGCTCCTTAGTTGCGGCTTGCCAGCTCCTTAGTTGCAGCACGCAGGCTCCTTAGTTGTGGCATGTGAACTCTTAGGTGTGGCATGCATGTGGGATCTAATTCCCTAATGAGGGATTGAACCCGGGCCCCCTGCATTGGGAGCACTGAGTCTTCTCCACTGTGCCACCAGGGAAGTCCCTGCCATTTTAAACATGATGGCAGAAAATTCAAGTAATTTGTCCAAAGTCGAATGGAGCAAGGTTCAGAGCTAGGATCTATCCTCAAGCAGACTGAGGCTTGAACAAAGCAGGACAAGGGTGATCACATGTCCACCATTACCCTGAGAGTTCCTTAGGGGATAGAACTCTATTTGCCCTAATTGTCATTTCAAATCTGTCCATTTCATAAATTCTTTAACCTGTCCCAACCTCATGGCCCTAAGGCAACATCAAAATGAATAAAAACCCCATCACTTTTGGATCCCTAAACTCCATCTAGATTCTATATTTTACTATTCTGTGTTCCCTTGGACACCCTCAACCAATGCCCTGATATTCTTGGCTCCAGACCATCTCTCCTGATTTAGTCTTGCTTGCATTTGTCCCTATTTGTCCTTGAGAAATTGTCAGCAGAAAAAGTCCTCTAGTAATTGTTAAACCCTCTCAAATGTCAATTACATAGACAGTTGAATTAGGAGATAGATATCCCCTATAACACTTCAGTGCTTCAAATTCAACAGACCATGAATGAACTTGTGTTGAGTTGAAATATAGAAGAGCCAGAAAATAAAGAGGGAGGGAAGAGTCATGTTATTACAAAAAAGTACTAAAGCTTTTCACTAACATCATCCTCTAGATTAGAATATACTTAACTATGTAATATAACAATATTAACAAAAGCATGTTGCATAAAAGATGAAAGAATCTTCATAGATGCTAAACAATAATAAATTCAACATTTTTGAGGGTATCTGTCTTTTTTTCATCATTTAATTCATTTCTATATTAATCTTTGTACTTCCATTTCTCCTGGATTTTCTGATTTCCCTCTTATACTATGGCAGGTTATTTTCCTACATTTCATTTTGACATATGATTGATTTGTAAGTTCAAGGGCAAGTAAAGGAGTCTACATCTTTACCAACTTCTAGAATCTTGAATTTTGGCTTTATATAATTAATTGCTGCCTTGTGTCAAATGGTTTTCTCACTTCTATTGGCATTAATTTTTTAAAATTTATATTTAACAAGGTAGACTTCACAAGTTAAGTGGATGCCAATTAACCTAAAATCTGAACTGACTTTTAACTGCAAGTCATTCCTATCAAATTAGTGTTCTTACAGAGTCAGTAGATAGCTGTCAACACAATGGAACCTAAGCATCAATTTTAAGCAATTTATTTTTTTAAGTTTATAATATTAGTTTGATTGTGATTACATATCCCAAATTTATATAATTTTGTGTCAGTTACTAAGGAGCTAGATGAATTTTGTATATGATTACATTTTAATCATCCTCTTAATTAACATTTAATTTATATCCTTTCTCTTTCTTTTCCATCAACAGAATATATTTCTTAGAGTTTGTCATACAAAATTTAAGCAATTTTCCTGCCAATTAAATGACATTTTATTTTTCTAAGTGAATTGACTGCTGTGGAAATGGGCCCTGGAGGCTAAAGACCTGTTTATTAATAAAAGTGCTTCCTCCCACTCACAGACATATGGAACTGCCTAATGATTTCTTCTTTATACCATGGTTCTTAGTCTTTCTTAACAAGGGCTGAGATGTCAAAGTCCAGTTTTAAAGTTGTTGAAGATACTAACAAAGGAGACTTTTATTCTGGCATTTCTCATGCAAATCCTACCCATCCAGATGCCAAGCCCCCCAAGTCGATGTATAGAATTATCTATAAAATAGTAGAAAAGGATATATAGATCTTTGTGGACTTTTTCTATTAGAAATAAACCAGGACATTGAACATATGAATACTGATAAAACATATTAGGTGTACTTTTGACTCTTACTTCCTTGTTCTAATATTTTCCTTGTACTCATTTCCCTTTGCAATCTATTTAGAATGATTCTGCCTGAATAATCATTCTATAGTTACTTAATTATCTTTAATTATATTATCTTAATGTACAAATTCAATCTCTTTGGGCTTCCACTGACAAAGAGAAAATATATAACCAGAAGTTAGTAGTAGAAAGTTAGTTTTATATGAAATGAGGACCTGATAAAAGGTCAGTAAAATGTTTATTTATATTGTTTGCATGATGTGGAGATATCAATTCTTGATGTCATAATCAAACATGCACCTCACATATATGCCTAGTGACAAAGCACTTGGGAACATGTGAGATAGGTTCATTGGGAGAATTCCCAATCATATTCTTTACAACAAATGTTTATTGATTATTAATTGAATAGAGCATTTTCCCTATGGGGTAAGTTGGAATGTCCACATTTGTCGTGTATCAGCTCAAATCCATTTGAGGTTAGTCTTATTTACCCAATTTTTTAGCAGATCTGCAAAGAGCTTATGTAAGTTGGCTACGTTCACTCAACAGGAAAGGAATATAGAAAGAATTTAAACCAGGTTTATGAGGTGACAAAGACCATGAATTTTCTGTTAATACTGTGAATATGACTCTCTGGGGATACAAAGGGCTATGATAATCCAGCATTATTCACAAAGACCTGGTTAATTGTCCTTTATCCTTAACCCATTATTATAGATATCCAGCCAACCAGGTCAAAATTCTCAGATCAATTGTCAAAAAAAAGGTCATATTTTAATTTAATATAGCATAATCTCACTCTTCATCTCAAGAAACTAATAATGAATATTAGTGTCCTTATCTGATGGGGAATGGATGATATGAAGCTATGTAAAATATCTTCTTTCTCCTTCCATTTTCCCTCATCAACTTAGTCAACTGACATAATAAAAGTAAAAATAAAATTTTATGTTAAACCTCCTGGTAAACAGACCTCTTAAGATCTTTCTAACATTGGTATTCTTTCTGTTTTTCTTGGGATGCTAATATTCATTCTTTTTTACAAGCTTTTACTAATGCTAATTGCATAGTAGAGAACATTCTAGTTATTGGGAGTTACTATGGTCAATAAAACAAGTCCCTGCTCTAGTATAGTTCATTTAGGCTGAAAGGAAGATTAGACAATGGTCCGGCTGAGAAAGAAATAATTGCCTTAGAACATTTTCTCAGCATTCAATAGTAATTAATAAAAAATTTACTTCTTGGGCTTCCCTGGTGGCGCAGTGGTTGAGAGTCCGCCTGCCGATGCAGGGGACACGGGTTCGTGCCCCGGTCCGGGAAGATCCCACATGCCGTGGAGCGGCTGGGCCTGTGAGCCATGGCTGCTGAGCCTGCACGTCCGGAGCCTGTGCTCTGCAACGGGAGAGGCCACAAGAGTGAGAGGCCCGCGTACCGCAAAAAAAAAAAAAAAAAAATTTACTTCTTTTTTTTTTTTTTTTTTTTTGCAGTACGCGGGCCTCTCACTGCTGCGGCCTCTCCCATTGCGGAGCACAGGCTCTGGACGCGCAGGCTCAGCGGCCATGGCTCACAGGCCCAGCCGCTCCACGGCATGTGGGATCTTCCCGGACCGGGGCACGAACCCGTGTCCCCTGCATCGGCAGGCGGACTCCCAACCACTGAGCCACCAGGGAAGCCCAAAATTTACTTCTTAATAGAGATTTGTTTGAGGTAGTAGCAAGAGGATATCTAGGAGAATAATTAGGAGACTTAAATCAATTTATACTTATTTAAAGTAATCTATTCATCAGGCTATAACTCTATATTATTAAAATCAGGAGAAATTTCTATGTTTCATCCTGAAAATATGCATAGAACAATAATTTTAGATCATTTACGTAAATAAAAACACCTACAGTGCACCAGACTTTTGGTTTAAAATTAGGCCAAATGTTTCAGATAGCAGAAAACTTGTGATTCTCATGAAAGTTGATGACAAATGTGGGCCCTAATAAAGCTTTTTTTAAAAAAGTTCTAGGGAAAAATTTCCCACAGCAATAATTGTGACCATCTGGAATCCCATGCCTAGAATTTAAATGAGGTCAAATATTTTCCTTTTATTCACATGAATCATTTGAGCACTTCACATAAATGCGCTCGCTCTAAGAACAGCAAGAAAAAAAAATAGAACAAGGTAAAATATTTCTATTTAAATATAGAGACAATACCTATGGGAAGATCAGACATGTGTTACCGTAATCTTTAGAGGAAGTTGCAACTTGTATCTAGAAGAAGCATAAGTCAACAGACAGAAATGTATGCACTTCAAAAGAAGACACAGAATAAAAATATTATCCAACACTGGTAAGGAAAACTCTAGAAAAACAAGGGCTCCTGGCAGGTCTATATCTACATGCACTGTGTGAGAGAGATATGTCCAGAATAAAAGTTCCCATAGAGTACTTATAGCTGAAAATGTATTAAGGAAAATAAAATCTATAAAGATATATGTTTGGGAGTTGCCAGCATCAAGGAGAAGATAATGAGCACAATATGAATACCTCACAGCAGAACAATAGAATGAGAAGAGCAACAGACTAAAAGCAGAACACTTAGAAAACCATACTGGTCAAACACTTAGAAAACCATAGTGTTCGAAGAAGAGGCACAAGGAGACCCTAAGAATAGCTGGGGGAACAGTTGAGAGGCACAAGGAGACCCTAAGAACAGCTGAAGGAACAGTTGAAGGTATAGAGAAGAACCAGAGGAGTATGGTGTATCTGAAGCCAAAAAGGAGGGAATTTCAAGATACAAGTGGTCAGCAATATCAATTAAACATATGATAAGAAATCTATGAATTGGAGAGCATGTGGTAGATTGGGTGACATGGAGGCCATTGGGCCAAGATAATTTAGTGTTGTAATATGAAAGCAAAATTGTGGGTATGTTAAAAAGTAAATGAAAATCAGACTTAATTAAAAACAAACAAAATCTAATTCCATGTTGCTTATCAGAACTTCATATAAAATGCTGAAACTGAAATGAATGCAAAAATCAAACACATTAAAACTAATTTAATGGAAGCCAATATAAACATATTAATTCCAAATAAAATGGACTTTAAGGAAAACAGCATTATTTCAGACAAAGAGAACACTTCATAATAATAAAAGGTTTAAATTAAGAAATACAGTAATTCTAAAAGTTATGTACTCTGTAACATAGCTAAATATATATATAAAGCAAAAACTGAGCTGTGAAGAATTCTGCGCTCATAATTGAAAATACACATGGAGCATTACAAAACTGTTTCACATACTGGACCATGAAGCAGGTCTCAACAGTTATTCAGGATTGAAATCAAATGATTATGCTTTCTGATCACAGTGGAATTTAGCTACAAATAAATAGCATAAAGAGAATTTTTAAAATCCTAAATACTTGAAAATTAAACAACATACCTTTGAATAAGCTATGCATCAAAGAAATAATGAAAATTAGAAATTATTTTGATTTGAACGATAAAGAACATTAAAAATGGATGTAGCTAAAGTGGTGATTGTAGGGAAACACATAGCCTTGAATTCATGTAATTGAAAGTGAAGAGAGGTAAAAAAAAAAACAATTAAAAAGTATCCATCAAGGGAATTAGGAAAATATGTCCAGTTAAACCCCCAAAGTAGAGGAAATATAAAAGGGCAGAGAATAATAAAATAGTTTAAAAAGTACAATGGAGAGAAACAATCAGGCATTAAGTTGCCTCTTCAAAAAATTAAAATTAAAACTGGTAGACCCCTGGTGTGACGTGTGTGTGTGTGTTCACAGCCACATGTATGTGAGAGAGAAGGCACCAATGACCAATGTCAAGTTAGAGTGACATCACTAGAGAACCTACAATTTTTTAAAACATCATAGTAAGATGTAATGGAAAATTCCATGTCAATAAACTTGAAATTTTAAGACGAAATAGAAAAGTTCTCGAAAAACAACTTCTCAAACTGACACAAAAAGAAATAGGAAACTCGAATGACTATTAAAATTATTAGATTTTTATTTAAAACTTTTTCTAAAATAAAACTCGAGGCACAGAGAGTTTTTCCAATGAATTCTAGTAAATGTTTATAGAAAAATGAACCTGAAAAAACTCTTCCAAAAAATAGAAAAAGAGACAACTTTTCTCATTTTACTTTGAGTCCAGCATAGCCTTTAAACCAAAACCTGAAATGATACCATAGAAAGGAAAATTATGGGAAATCTTACTGACTAACATAGATGAAATAATCATAAGCAGAATATTAATAAAATTCAGCAATATATTAAAAAGTATAATATTGTACATCATGATAAATTTGGGCTTATTTCAGAAGTGCAAAGATGAATTAACATTTGAAAATCAATCAGTGTAGTTCATCAGACTGATGAAATAAAGGCAAGAGTCACATTATCATCTTAATAGATGCAGGAAAAAAAAAAATCTGTTAAGAATCAATACCCATGGTAGAACTTTTAGCAAACTAGGAAAAGACTATCAATACTGAACACTGTCAAGGATGTGATGGAATGGAAACTCTTACACACTGAAGAAGTAAAAATTGACAAAAACCACTTTGACTAATATCTTGAAGTTTCTGCTAAATTTGAACAGAAGCATATCCTATCTGATAAAGTGTATCCACAAAACTTCTATGAAAAATTGCTTATCAACAGTAAAATATTTACATTTTTATCCCTGAGAATGGAAATGAGGCAAGGATGCCCAGTATCACCTATTCATTCAATATTGTCTCTTCAGTTTTATAGAGTCAAAAGAAGCAATAATACTATCCTTATCTGCAGATGATATGGTTGTATTAATAGAAAATTACAAAAGCTCCGCAGATAAATTACAATAAAAAATAGTTCTAGTTATTAATAAGTTTAGCAAAGTTGCTGGATACAAATTCATTGTACAAAATTCAGTTGATTCTTTATAAACCAGCAACAAGCAAATTTTTAAAAAACTAATTAAAAAATTGGTATGATTTACAAAAGTACCAAAACTATCAAATACATAGAAATATATTTAATGTAATATTTAAAAGACCTCTATACACAAAAATAAGACATTATTGAAAGGAATTAATGATTATATAAATAAATGGAAATAAGGCCTTTCTTGTGAATTAGAAAACTTAATATTGCAACAATACCACTTATTTACAAATTGATTAAAAGATTCAGTGTAATCCCAATAAAAATCCCACAAAAATTTTTTTTTTTTTTTTTTTTGCTGTACGCGGGCCTCTCACTGCTGTGGCCTCTCCCATTGCGGAGCACAGGCTCCGGACGTGCAGGCCCAGCGGCCATGGCTCACGGGCCCAGCCGCTCCGCGGCACGTGGGATCCTCCCAGACTGGGGCACGAACCCGTGTCCCCTGCATCGGCAGGCGGACTCTCAACCACTGCGCCACCAGGGAAGCCCCCACAAAATTTTTTAATGTGTGAGAATTGGCAAAAAATTCTAAAATTTATATTAAAATTCAATGTGCCAAGAATGTCTGAAACATTCTTGAAGAAGAAGAACCATGTGAGAAAAACTTTTCAACAAGGTATCAAGACTTGGTATAATGTTGTACTAAACAAATGGTGTGGTATTGGTGCAGGATAAACAGAAAAATGGAACAGAATACTTATTCAAGAAAAAACTCAAAGTTATTGATACAAGTAGACCTTTAATTTATGATGACACTATCATTGCAGGTCATTTGGAATTTTATGCTGTTGGGTAAATCGAATATCCATATTTTAAAAGATGAATTTTGATCTATACCTCACATAAAAATCATTTCCAAATGGATTGAAGATCTAAATGTGAAAGGTAAAATGAAGCTTCCAGAAAGTAAAGGACGACAGGATTTCAACTCTGGACTCTACTACTTTCCTTTACAGATGAGGGAATAACTAAGTGCATCTGATGGGACTTTACAGAAATTATTATATTTGTGCAAGTTATCTTAAGAAACTTTTATAAATGACTGTATAATTAGAAACTATCATCACAATGATCACCTGAATTCACTAAGTCATCATAGCCAATTACATTTTATTTTAATTTTGTTCAAGGGTAGATTTATTAAGGTATTAGTGAGAAAGTGGTATTCTTAGTTGAATTCTTTGCAGCAATTTAATGATAAAATCACATGGTTTTTGAGGTTTAGAGATTGTTCCACTCCTAGAGCTTGCACAGCATTTAATTGGAACTTAATATAGAATGTATCAAAAATTAAGTAGGCATTAATTAGGAACACAAAACATGAACTAGCCTTAAAAAGTTAATTCTCAAATTGGTATAGCTATCTGTCAGCAGACTCCCATAAGCATCCTGTTAAAGCGGTTTCATTTTTTAAAATGTAATGTTTCTCAGTATGTGATTACACATACAATATATGGTTGTAATTTTGAGTTAATTGCACAGTAGCTAGATTAACTTTTACATCATTACACTTTAATCAGTGTTTTTCATGATTAACATTCATTTACATTTAAAGTTTCCACTCTCTTTCTTCATTGTCTTCTGCTCCTCCCTTCTCATGCCAGGCACTGACTTATCACTATATTAAAGTTCTCTGAGGACAAACTTTTGCATTTTTTCACTTTCAGTACCATGAAAATGTTCATGTGAAACTATGATCGTGATAGTGTCTTTACCACCATGTAATACTAATGACCGTAATTATCTTAATATATAGAAAAGAAAGGGTAGAAATTAGCAGGGGAAATTGCATAGCTAATAAGGAAAGCAGTGAAAACTCTATATCACTTCAACTTCAGTTTTATTCCAACTGTAACTTCCAGAGGAAAAAGGAAGATAAACTTTTTTTTTTCCCCTCTATTTCTTACATGTAGCCTGAACAGAATGAAACACATCAGGATCTTTGAAAAAAATCATTCTTCCTTATTACATATCATAGCTAATAAATTTGACAATAGGTTTAGAAAGAAATATCTCTTTCAGTAACATTTCCAAAGAATGCCATTACTGATCTGAACCAGCTATTGAGACTTATAGGTTTTTTTCCCCAAATCAGTTTTTTATTAATATAAAAATATAGAATACAGTTTTATAAAAAATGTATAAATTATAAATAATGATAAAAGGAATAACTTAGTATATCACAACTTTGGGGTTTTTTGTTTTTCTTTCTCTAATTGCTTTAGGTGTAAGGTTAGTTTGTTCATTTGAGATATTTCTTGTTTCTTGAGGTAGGATTGTATTGCTATAAACTTCACTCTTAGAACTGCTTTAGCTGCATCCCATAGGTTTTGGGTCCTCGTGTTTTCATTGTCATTTGTTTCTAGGTTTTTTTGATTTCCTTTTTGATTTCTTCAGTGATCTCTTGGTTATTTAGTAGTGTATTGTTTAGCCTCCATGTGTTTGTATTTTTTACAGAATTTTTCCTATAATTGATATCTAGTCTCATAGTGTTGTGCTCAGAAAAGATACTTGATACAATTTCAGTTTTCTTAAATTTACCAAGGCTTGATTTGTGACCCAAGATATGATGTATCCTAGAGAATGTTCCATTAGCACTTGAGAAGAAAGTGTGTTCTGCTGTTTTTGGATGCAATGTCCTATAAATATCAATTAAGTCCACCTTGTTTAATGTATCATTTAAAGCTTGTATTTCCTTATTTATTTTCTTTATGGATGATCTGTCCATTGGTGAAAGTGGGGTGTTAAAGTCCCCTACTATGATTGTGCTACTGTCAGTTTCCCCTTTTATGGCTGTTAGCATTTCCCATATGTTTTGAGGTGCTCCTATTTTGGATGCATAAATATTTACAATCGTTATATCTTCTTCTTGGATTGATCCCTTGATCATTATGTAGTGTTCTTCTTTGTCTCTTGTAATAGTCTTTATTTTAAAGTCTATTTTGTCTGATATGAGAATTGCTACTCCAGCTTTCTTTTGATTCCATTTGCATGGAATATCTTTTTCCATCCCCTCACTTTCAGTCTGTATGTTTCCCTAGGTCTGAAGTGGGTCTCTTGTAGACAGCATATATATGGGTCTTGTTTTTGTATCCATTCAGCCAGTCTATGTCTTTCAGTTGGAGCATTTAATCGACTTACATTCAAGGTAGTTATCAATATGTGTGTTCCTTTTACCATTTTCTTAATTGTTTTGGATTTGTTGTTGTAGGTGCTTTCCTTTTCTTGTGTTTCCTGCCTAGAGAAGTTCCTTTAGCATTTGTTGTAAAGCTGGTTTCGTAGCGCTGAATTCTCTTAGCTTTTCCTTGTCTGTAAAGGTTTTAATTTCTCTGTTGAATCTGAATGAGATCCTTGCTGGGTAGAGTAATCTGGGTTATAGGTTTTTCCCTTTCATCACTTTAAATATGTCCTGCCACTCCCTTCTGGCTTGCAGAGTTTCTGCTGAAAGATCAGCTGTTAACCTTATGGGGATTCCCTTGTATGTTATTTGCTGTTTTTCCCTTGCTGCTTTTAATATTTTTTCTTTGTATTTAATTTTTGATAACTTGATTAATATGTGTCTTGGTGTGTTTCTCCTTGGATTTATCCTGTATGGAACTCTCCGTGCTTCCTGGATTTGATTGTCTATTTCCTTTCCCACATTAGGGAAGTTTTCAACTGTAATTTCTTCATATATTTTCTCAGTCCCTATTTTTTTCTCTTCTTCTTCTGCGACCCCTACAATTCGAATGTCAGTGTGTTTAATGTTTGTCCCAGAGGTCTCTGAGACTGTCCTCAATTCTTTTCATTCTTTTTCCTTTATTCTGCTCTGTGGTAGTTATTTCCACTATTTTATCTTCCAGGTCACTTATCCGTTCTTCTGCCTCAGTTATTCTGCTATTGATTCCTTCTAGAGAATTGTTAATTTCATTTATTGTGTTGTTCATCATTGTTTGTTTGCTCTTTAGTTCTTCTGGTCTTTGTTAAACGTTTCTTGTATTTTCTCCATTCTATTTCAAAGATTTTGGATCATTTTTACTCTCATTATTCTGAATTCTTTTTCAGGTAGACTGCCTATTTCCTTTTCATTTGTTTGGTTTGGTGGATTTTTACCTTGCTCCTTCATCTGCTGTGTATTTCTCTGTCTTCTCATTTTACTTTACTTACTGTGTTTGGGGTCTCCTTTTCGCAGGCTGTGGGTTTATAGTTCCCGTTGTTTTTGGTGTCTGCCCCCAGTTGCTAAGGTTTTTCAGTGGGTTGTGTAGGCTTCCTGGTGGAGGGGACTGGTGCCTGTGTTCCGGTGGATGAGGTTAGATCTTGTGTTTCTGGTGGGCAGGACCACGTCCAGAGGTGTGTTTTGGGGTGTCTGTGACCTTATTATGATTTTAGGCAGCCTCTTTGCTAATGGGTGGGTTTGTGTTCTTGTCTTGCTAGTTGTTTGGCATAGGGTGTCCAGCACTGTAGCTTGCTGGTCGTTGAGTGCAGCTGGGTCTTTGCATTGAAATGGAGATCTCTGAGAGAACTTTCACAATTTGATATTATGTGGGGCTGGGAGGTCTCTGGTGGACCAGTGTCCTGAACTCGGCTCTCCCACCTCAGAGGCTCAGGCCTGACACCCGGCCGGAGCATGGAGACCCTGTCAGCCACATGGCTCAGAAGAATAGAGAGAAAAAAAAAAAAAGAAAGAGAGAAGAGAGCAACCAAAGCAAAAAACAAATCCACCAATAATAACAAGTGCTAAAAACTATACTAAAAAACAAAATAAAACAAAACAAAAGAAAAAAGGACAGACAGAACCCTAGGACAAATGGTAAAAGCAAAGCTTTACAGACAAAATCACACAAAGAAGCATAAACACACACACTCACAAAAAGGAGAAAAAGGAAAAATATATATATATTAAAAAAAGGGAAGAGGGCAACCAAATCAATAAACAAATCTACCAATGATAATAAGCTCTAAATACTAAACTAAGATATACATAAAACCAGAAACAAATTAGCTGCAGAAAGCAAACCCCAAGTCTAAAGTTGCTCCCAAAGTCCGCAGTTGCTCCCAAAGTCCACCACCTCAATTTTGGGATGATTCGTTGTCTATCCAGGTAGTCCACAGATGCAGGGTACATCAAGTTGATTGTGGAGATTTAATCCGCTGCTTCTGAGGCTGCTGGGAGAAATTTCCCTTTCTCTTCTTTGTTCACACAGCTCCCGGGGTTCAGCTGTGGATTTGGCCTCACCCCTTTGTGTAGGTCGCCTGAGGGCATCTGTTCCCCTCCTAGATAGGACAGGGTTAAAGTAGCAGCTGATAAGGGGGCTCTGGCTCACTCAGGCCGGGGGGAGGGAAGGGTACAGAATGCGGGGCGAGCCTGTGGTGGCAGAGGCCAGTGTAAAGTTGCAAAAGCCTGAAGCACACCGTGTGTTATCCCGGGGAAGTTGTCCCTGGATCATGGGACCCTGGCAGTGGTGGGCTGCACAGGTTCCCAAGAGCGGGGTGTGGATAGTGACCTGTGCTTGCACACAGGTTTCTTGGTGGCTGCAGCGGCAGTCTTAGTGTTTCATGCCTGTCTCTGGGGTCCACACTGATAGCCACGGCTTGTGCCCATCTCTGGAGCTCGTTAAGGTGGTGCTCTGAATTCCCTCTCCTCACGCTCCCCAAAACAATGGTCTCTTGCCTCTTAGGCAGTTCAAGACTTTTTCCCAGACTCCTTCCTGGCTAGCTGTGGCACACTAGCCCCCTTCAGGCTGTGTTCACACAGCCAACCCCAGTCCTCTCCCTGGGGTCTTACCTCCAAAGCCCGAGCCTCAGCTCCCAGCCCCCACCCGTCCTGGCAGGTGAGCAGACAAGCCTCTCGGGCTGGTGAGTCCTGGTCAGCAGTGATCCTCTGTGCAGGAATCTCTCCACTTTGCCCTCTGCACCCCTGTTGCTGTGCTCTCCTTCGTGGCTCACATCTCCCTCCCAGAGGTGCAGGGCCCATCCCTATTCTTTTGTCTCTGTTTTTTCTTTTTTCTTTTGCCCTACCCAGGTATGTGGGGGATTTTCTTGCTTTCTGGGAAGTCTGAGGTCTTCTGCCAATGTTCAGTAGGTGTTCTGTAGGAGCTGTTCCTCATGTAGATGTATTTTTGATGTATTTGTTGGGAGGAAGGTGATCTCCATGTCTTACTCTTTGCCATCTTTTTTTTTTTTTTTTTGCCGTACGTGGGCCTCTCACTGCTGTGGCCTCTCCCGTTGCGGAGCACATGCTCCGGCCACGCAGGCTCAGTGGCCATGGCTCACGGGCCTAGCCGCTCCGCGGCATGTGGGATCTTCCCAGACCGGGGCATGAACCCGTTTCCCCTGCATTGGCAGATGGACTCTCAACCACTGTGCCACCAGTGAAGCCCCCTTTTCTGCTACCTTGAAACTCCCCATCCCTATGTATATATTTTTTGTCTATCTCTATCACTTTCTCTAAAAGTGTTTGTAACTTTAAAAAATACCCTTCTGTTTTCTTAAAGCATTACAATTCTGTTTATTGTCTCTTAGGCTATTTTTATTTAGTATTTATTTCACAAGTTTCTTCTTTAATTTCTGATCCTATTCTTGGATCGATCACCTCTCTTCAAATCTCCCCTTTTCAAATACCTAATTTCTGAATTTTTCTAATTCTCATGTTTGTTTTTATAGACTTTAAAAATTTTTATTCTTAATTTCTTTTTTAGCCACCTTATTGAGATATGATTGTTATACAAAAAGCTGTACATAGTCAATGTATACAACTTAATGAGTTTTGGAGGTAAGTATACATCCATGAAATGATCACCACAGTATGCCTCTAGACAATGAAATCCCACAGAATGATATGCCCAGAAAACTATAATCTAATATTTTAAAAGGAGATCAATGAAATTAATGATATTTAATAATTAATAAATTAAAAATATTTATTTGTTTTCATTTTAAAATATATACATATATATTATATGTATGTATATATATATGTTTATACATATATATATATGGTGTTCTGGGTATATCATTCAGTGGGGTTTCACTGCCTAGTGGCATATTATTCTCTACTTTATTCTCATTGTCTTAAAATAACTTTTGATAGGATTTGATCACAAATCCTGTTCTGTTGCTTTTTCCCCCCCTTTTCTTTCCTTTTTTAAAGTGGGATAATTTTTTCTGTACTTTACAGCTCCTTCTTTTGTTGCTTTAAACATTAATAAAAGTTTGTCTTTAAACTTCCTGAGAAGTATCTCTCTGTCCCTTTCCCACTCATTTACCCAAGGACCAAACTTGTCCCGCCATCTGTTTTCAGAAATAAGCTTTTATTGGAAGGAAGCTCTAGCCATTGGCTTACCTACTGCCTTTGATGTATTTCATGCTGCAGTGGCAGATTTGAGTAGCTGTGACGGGGACTGTATGGCTAGCAAATGTTAGAATATTTACTGTCTGGCTCTTCATAGAAAAAGTTGGCAGAATCTTGATCTCTTTTCCCCCTATTGTCTCTGTCTTTCTCAAATGAGATTAAAGTTATAGAAATTTTTCTATGTCGGTCTTTGTACTGAAAGAGAGCTTTCGTTTATTAGATTTGAGACTTTATAAGGCTCAGTCTGCTCTAGCACCTTCCTCCGTTGTAGTCACTGATTTCATCTGTGAATTAGATTCTGTGGAACTCCCTTCAGTTTAGCTGCCATTCTCAGATTGATTTGTTTCTTCCTGTTTGCTTCCTGAACCTCTCAACATTGCTCCAACTATAATTCTTCACCCAGGAAATAGAAGTTGATTCCAGTAGAGCAGTTAGTTTAGTTTTTAGTGTTTATCTAGACATTCCCTGCAATTTGGGCATGGTTGTCTGGGCTTTTTATGTCCCAGCACCAACTTGGTAGATACTCCCTCTATAGTAGTTTCAGTCCCAGCTCTGTAGGGTTCATACACTCCAAGCTTTTAGATGATAATAATCTCAATATCTTCCATTCATTTCCCTACAATTGAAAAAAGGTGGTAACTGCTTCCTGCAGTGACTTACATTTCCTATTTGTTATTTTGTCTTTTGATTCCTCCAATATCTGTTTAACCAATTCCTTCTATTGTATTCTCCCTTTTAAAATAACTGGTGTGGTTTGTATTATCCTGACGAAACTGTGACTAATATCAGCATTAATATTCTGTGTTGGTAAAGATTTTTTTTAAATGGATGCTGTCATATAGTGGTTATAGATATGCAAAATCATTTGAGAGAAATTTTTCAGCAGTTATCAAAATTTAAATATGCATGTTTTGATACAGAATTTGATTCCAGATAATCTATCCCAAAGAAACATATGTGCATAATAGTACATGTACATAAGTTTTGTGTATTTTTAAGCTATTGAAAAATTAGAAAAGAACAAAACATCTATAAAAGGAGACTTTCAAATAAAATATAAAGTATCAATTATCATAAAATGCTATGCAACAATTAAAAAGAAAGAGGACTATGTAATAATTAGGACCAAACTCCAAAGGTGATTGTTAAGGGAAAAAACATGTCACAGAACAATGTATGTACTATGGTTTTACTTACATTTAAAGCAATATGTGTATACATACATGAACAGAAAAAAGATAAGAAGCCTCACCCTGGATTATTAAAAGGGATTATCTCTGCTGAGGAACTTGATAATATGGTTGACAAGAGTGTGATTTGTACCATTTATTCTGCCTAACTCTGTGTGGCTCGAATTTTTCACTGTGATAACTTATTCATGTGTTATTTGTATAATAAACAATGAACTTCAAAACAACAGCAACAAAAGATTAAGACCTCTAAGGAGTTGGGCTGTAAGGAGAAGTGAGCTTGGAGGAAAGAGAAGTGGTCTCTCTGGAGGGAAAGTGAGGAATGACCTAGAATCAATAATGTCAAGTTGAAAGTGTTAAAAAACAAGAACAAGTGAGAACTGAGATTGTTCATGAAACTTGATTCTAAAGCTTGTACTAAATTATTCTGAATTCTAGACTCACGTAATAGCACATCCAGTAAATACTGACCGTTTGTGATTTTAGCATCCTGCCTTAAATGTGAGAAAGGGCTTAAATTAATACTTTTAAAAATAAAAGTTGAACAAAGCTGAGAGGAAAAAAAAAAAGAACCCTTTTATATTTTGAAAAAATATACATGTTTTAATGATCAGTCCTTCATTCCTCTATATTATCAGTTTCAAGAGACAGAAAATACATGTGCTCTCAAATTTTCATTGTGTTTTCACTTTTTTATTATGAAATCTTTTAAGCTGACCATTTTAAGATTTAAGATCATTTAAGGATTGTCCGTTACATTACCCCAGATATTTAAAATATGAAAGGTATGATTTTTCTTTACGCTTCTAATCTTAATCAGCTTGAAAATGTGAAAATATGAAGTGTAGTTAAAAATAGATATTGTAATAGATGCTGTCTAGAATAAAGACATTCAAGACAGTTTCAATTAGACTGTACTCTTTCAAAAGGTGTCTCATTTGTGTATCTGAAGCAAATTGTAGTTGGTCTGATATAAAGGAATTCTAAGGAGTGCAAAGATTACATGAGGGGAAGTGACTGACTCTAAGCCAGTGGAAGTTTTTTGGTTACCTGAGGAAGAATGGAGGAAAGTATCTATCTCAGAGAATACTTCAGAGTTGAGCAGCTAACCTAAATACACTAAGTACACTGCTACTGACCAACTTCATTAGTAATCAGTGGGGAGAAAAGCTCTTGACTGGTGAAGATCTGTCCAGTCAACACTGAAAAAGCAGCCATGAGGCTTAAGTCTGGGAGTGGCTGGTCAACAGCACTTTAAAATACTTAAATATTTAATACTTAAGCACTGCTATAAGTATACGTGACATTTCCCATCTCTTTTCTAAAGCAAAACATGTCTTCATGTTTTGCTTTAGAAACCCTTGGCATCATCAGTTAAAGTTGGAAGTGCAGAGGCTCCATGACTCTGGGATTCCTCTCTCAGCTAGGTAGCCTGGACCAACTTCGCACACAGGTACTAGGAGACATGTACACAAACGTTCATGGTGGTATTGTCCATAATGGCTCCAAAGAGCAAACAACACAAAAAATAACATTAGAATAACTTGTGAAATTAGTGGTCAATGAAGTACTACAACAGCAATGAAAAGAAACCAATTACAGCTAAACAAATCAACATGGATAAATCACACAAATATAAAGTTGAGTAAAATTAGCAAGGAACACATACCATAAAATTTCATTTATATAATGCTCAAAAAGGGTGAAAGAGAATCATATATATATATATTTTTTGTTTGTTTGTTTTTGCAGTATGTGGGCCTGTCACTGTTGTGGCCTCTCCCGCTGTGGAGCACAGGCTCCGGACGCGCAGGCTCAGCGACCATAGCTCACGGGCCTAGCTGTTCCGCGGCATGTGGGATCTTCCCAGACCGGGGCACGAACCCGTGTCCCCTGCATTGGCAGGAGGACTCTCAACCACTGCGCCACCAGGGAAGCCCAGAATTTAAAATTTTTGACAAGAGTGAAGAAGAAAGTCCTCTTACCCGTTATGAATCCGTGGCCATTTGTGCTTTGTGGTAGCGTGCTGGAAGTGTTTTTATAGGAATGTATGAATTTTGTAGCCATTCACAATACTTTTGTACATTAAGCATTTTGTCGTATCTTTTATCCACCTGAATTTGACTTATGCTGAAAATTTTCTTCTATGGCTACTATTATGGTCTGAATGTTTGCTCCATGACTGAATGTTTGCGTCTCTCCTAAAATTCCTATTTGTAACCTTAATCCCCAAAGTGATGGTATTTTGAGGTGCAACCTTTAGGAGGTAATTAAGGTTAGATTAGGTCATGAGGGTGGAGCCCTCATGGTGAAATTAGTACCCTCATCAAAAGAGGAAGAGTCATGAGATCTTTCTTTCTCTCTGCCATGTGAAAATACAGGAAAATGTCTACCTGCAAACCAGAAAGAGTGTTCTCACCAGGAATCAACTTGGCTGGCACCTTCATCTTGGACTTTCCAGCCTTCTGAACTGTAAGAAATAAATGTTTGTTGTCTAGAACACCCAGTCTATGGTAATTTGTTATAGCAGCTTGAGCTAAGACAGGCACTGTGACTCTGACCATCTCTTTAACCTATACCAACTTCCCTTTATACCAGGAACTACCACCCACTGAGGAAGATTTGGTACAATTTGTGATTGAAGTTGATCTAGAAGCCATAGATCTTATGTTATAGTAATCAATGCATTATGAAAGAACATTACCTAAAATCTTTCACACCAAATACTGAATCAAACTTCATTACCACCAAAACATCAGGGAGGAAATGTGATGTTATAGAAAGTATATTAGATTGTGACTTTAAAGAAATCTTTAGATTGTAATTTTTTTATAGCTAGCCATAGGATCCTATAGAGGGTCACTGAAACATGCTGGTCCCCTATTTCCCCATTTGTAAAATAGAGGATTGTATTAAATGATAACTGAATCCTCCTCCAGCTTTGTAATTCCATGGTTTTAACCATGTAGTTAAGAAATTATCACTGTCAACAAAATCAACAGGAGAATGAATTTAAAACCATCCTCTAGTGCTTTCCTGGAAGTTTCTTTCATGTGACCAAATCAAAATAAATATTATGAAAAATTGAAAAGCATGTCTCTATTATTCCATTCCACAATTGTCATAGCATGTATCATGTCTACATGTGCAACACACATCTTATATAGGAATTTATTTAAAAGGAAAAGTATAATACATAGCCTGGGTGATAACAGAACCCTTTTGCTCCAGCCTATATACAAAAATAAGGCTCAGTTTTTACCTTAATGTCCTGCTTTGGGACATTATACTTATTTGTGACAGCTCTTATCTGTCATCACTATTTTCTTTTGTGTCACATTACTATTTAATTTGTGGATTGGAGAAATATGCCTTAAGGAAAATCTCTGCACGGGTACTTTATTCCTTTTGATTCCAACCTGTTAAGGTAGATAGTGTCATAAAATATTTCTAAAAGATGGGAGCCTTCAAATTGTTCTCACTTTCCTGAGCCACCAATGTACTAGAAAGATTAGATTTTGTTATGCATTTATCATGAAAAATTATCATGGTCTTTTTTTCTTATATCATTTCTGTTTTTAAAATTTTTTTGTTTTTGTTTTTTTTCTAACTAACCCTACCTTCTTTCTAAATGGGTATAATGGATAGCACACAAACCAATGATAAATGCCAATGTACATATCAGTTATTCAAGTGTTTTTGGTTTTCTCAATGACTATACCATATTTCCATGAACAATGGATCTAATCAGTAAGTAAATAGATTAAAAAGTAATGATTTAGAAAATAATGTGTAGTAATTGGTTATCTGTCTGGTCACAGTTGAAATTTTAAGAAAGATCTACATAAAACATCCCTCAGTCTGCAAAGAGTCACAGCTATTACTGATAACAGATTTTCCAGATACTCCCACATGTTTCTACCATGTGGCCTGAAACATAAATGATACTCAATAAATGTCTTTTGAATGAAAGAGGAAATTGCAATGTTTTTGAAAACACTGTTCTGTAATAACAAAATGATAAATTCTCCAAAGAGTTAAATGACATAAAAATCCTTCACCTCCATAGTATGTTATCAACTATTCCCTGTATAACAGTTACCTCTCCTCTCCCATGTCTGAAGTATGATTTCTGGTGATATTTTAGAGAGAAGAGATTAAAAAGCACAATGGCTCAATTCTTGGCAGTTCCTAGCTTGACTGTTCAGTTAATTCTCCCCTTCTGATATATTTTCTAGTGAATTTATTTGGAGGCAGTATAATCAAACTTAGGAAATTGTTTTATTCTTTTGTTCCAAGTTTGGATTTTGAAACTTTAATGTGTAGCTCCTGAAGAAGCTGACAAGATAGTTTGGATCTTGTGGAATTGTTTGAGGGCAACTTCAATTTTAGGCATATTACAATGGCTGTACCGGGAGTGAATTGATTTTAAGAGAAAGGAATAGCTATATATATAATTAAAAAGAGAGATTTTTAAAAAGAAAGAAAGAAAGGGAAACAAGCAAATGACTAGGAGTACTCCATCTTATATTTGGAAAGAACTAAATTATAGGAATTTTCTGAGCATAATTCTTTTGTTATGTTTCATTGTGATGAAAGAGGCAAAAACTCATTTTAAGGAGAAAATTTAAAGAAAAAGGCAAAATGGTTCTGAGATTTTTTTCTTTGTTAGTTAATAACTTGGACTTTTCTTTCAACTAGCAAAGAAAAGGATTGGAAGGAAGAAAAGCTGACAAATCATCTCGAACAATTAAGAAAAAGGGACTAAAGGTAAACTCTAGGGAAAACTTTTAAAACAAAAAACCAAAATGAGCGTATGAGCAAACCAAGGCACTCTTTGAATCAGTATTTGAGGTACAGAGAGAGGAACTAAGAGCTACACATTAGAAGGAAAAATGTCAAATTCATTAACATTTATAACAGATAGCATGTGTGTAAAAAATGTATTTAAATTTTCCAATGATATTCACAGGACTCAAATTTTTATTTGAAAAGATGTTAAAACATTGAGACATTTTGCATATCATAAACTCTAATACTCAAGGTCAGAGAAAGTTTATGCTTTACCAGGAAGTCAGTAAGCCATCCACTGGCCTCCTACTCATAATGTAAGATGGAAGTTCTTAGAGGTGACAAAGGAAACTAAACCCGTGGAGAGTTAGCTTTGTCACATTGCCTTGGACCACACTAAAACGGTGCCAGATATGTGTCTTGACTTGGAAATTAAACAAGTAATTTATTTCTGTGTTTTACTTTCAGCAAATATTTGTAGATACCCTATTATAAGGAAAATACCTTTGCTAAACATTATGAGGGTGAAAAAGAGAATATGACATAATTCCTATAGGGAAGGTATGTATCTTGTGATTGTTCAAGACACAAATTCAACAATGAAAGGCTACAACAAGTGCCACAAAATTTTAGAGTTTGATGATGAACTTGGATTTGATTTTAATCAAAGGTGATACTTGTATGGGTAGAACATGGTAGATAGTTCAAGTGGGCAGTAATGAACTAAGCGTGGAGGACAAACTGAAAATTCTGCTGAGAACAGTGTTTAATTGAGTTTAGCTAGACTATAGATTTTGTTTAGGGACTTAATGGAGACAATGATGAAATTATAGGATGGGATAAATTGGCAGAAGAGTTTTAATTCCAACCAAAATATTCTCAAACTAATTCCATTGACAATGGAAGAACATTCAGTGATATTCAAACTGGAAAGTACCCCAGTGTGGTATTCTATGAAGATCTGGGAAGAAAGAGAAGAAAGTCGTTAGATTGTACTAGGTGCTATTGACACAATTGATCCCTTTGGTAATAGATTTGAAATCTCAGTTCCTATTGCAAACTTGCCATCAATAAGAGTTTTAAGTAAATCTTGCAAATAGAACTTTTTGCTTGAAGTTGACTTAGGATGTGTTATTCTAACTTCTCTGACAGAACTGAGTTGATAGATCCCCAAATCCTGGCTTAAAAATCAGACTAGGTGACCACTGTCATTCCCACACTGATCCAGGTAGAACTTGGCATTAAACCCTCTAGGGAATGTCTGGGTACCAGCTCTGCCATCTGACCACTAGTGGGCAGACACAGCCCTTGGTTCTGAGGAAAACTTGGTATCTCAAAGGGGAATCAGGGTCAACTATGTCAGGGGCAGTTCCTTTCACTGCTTAATCTAAGTTGGCTGACTTAACGATATAAACTGTAGATTTAATGCCTCTGTCCCCTGAGCACTGAGCCACCACCTTCACTCTAACGGTAATACCACCTGGTAATTAACTGTGAAATACTGAGTGGCCAGTGTCTGACCCGAGTGTTTGTGCCAAGCAAAAGTTTCACTTGAGTTTTTTTCTTTCTTTCTTTCTTTCTCTCTTTTACTGCCAGTTTGTATGTGTATTTTTAAGTATTAACTCTCATGGAAGCACATGCCTATTTAAAATTCCCAGACGATGAGTCAGACCTGTTCAGTGAGGTTCCTGGAAAGTCACATGATGGGGTTTGATGAAATTTCACCTTATGAAAGGTTGAAGAAAAAAATTAGAAGAGCTCTTTTGGATTTATATATATATATATATATATATATACACATACACACATACACACATATATACTTGATTATATATACATGTATATATTATACATACAGTTTTGCATATATATACGTGAGAGAGACAGAAAGACACATACCTGCGGAAATTTTAAAGTTCTTTTGCTTTTCTTCCTTTCTTTTTTCCTCTGTAGATGTTAAAAAATCTGGTGATCCAATAGCTCATGCTTCTGTGTAACAAGGAGAAAGCTAAAGCCCTATAGCCATGCAAGGTACACATGGATTTTAGCTAAGTATTTATATCTACCCCCTGGATTCACAGTAGTGAGCCTGGAAATCTTGATTCCAATGTGATAAAGACATAACACTGCTGAGACTTAGGATATATAAGTTGTTTCACTCCATTATTCTGATAATATACTTTAGGCTTATCTGGATCTCTAAAAATCTCTATTATAATCCATACTTTTCTTCAAATCAGTTTGATGCTTCATAATATAACTAACATATCTTGTTAGCTTGAACAATAAAGTAGACGGCCTCTTGTTAATAAATCTAAATCATAGGTATTTTTGAAGCTTTTCAAATTAATTTTCCTATATTATTTCTCAAAATGTAAACTAATTCTAGGAGTGTTTTTGGAATGTAAAGCCTTATTTGCTATAGGTAGGATTAAGACACTTCTTATGAAAATATGTTAATTATAGAATAAGAAGTATTCTAGAAAAGCTCCTGCTTCAAGATGTGTGTGGACAGAGGGCAAGGAGGCAGAGTTCCTTAGAAAGAAAATGTTCTGTTCAAAATATTGAGGGTGCACACAACATTTTAAAGAGTGTCTTAGTATTTTAAGACATCACAAAGGAAGTAACACTAACTAAATCGACAGCATTGATTCATTCATTTCATGAACATTTATTAAGAACCTACTATGTGCCAGACAGTGCTAGAGTCTAGAGATTCAAAGAAAAGTATATTACAGTTTCACCCACAAGTACTCCCAGTTTGAGGGCTGAGAGTTGCATAAGCAAATAGTTATAGTTTAGGAATGTGGAAAGTACTATGAAAACACAGGTGCAGAAATGACTAACTTTGTCTAACAGAATTTGATAAAATTTCACGGAGGAGGTGATACTTGATCCAGATCTTCACAGATAAGTAGGAAATGACTTGCTGAAAAATTAGTAAAGCAGAGATAAAAAAAAAACCACATTATAAGAGGTGGAAGGGGGGAGTTGAAAGAGAAAGGCTTATCAAAGGCATAATTTAATACTAGCCAGAACAGGCCTGTATTGGAGAGCCTTGACTATGCCATTCATTTGCACCTTTATTCTGGGCCAATCCAGAAGCTAACCATGTTCCAGAGGAGAGTCTGCAAGCAGGAAGAAGAAAGCCAGTAGTAATCTAGGCTCCCTCTCATTCATTTATTCATTCTCTGTCTTTGCCACCTTGTCTCCTTCTCTGACTCTTTCTTGCTCTCTCCTGCTCAGATTCTCTCATCTGTAGGCCTGAATCATTCTCCTTTGAAGCCTGGCACCACTTTCTATTAGATCCTACAGTTTACACACCACCATGTCTAGTTATAGCCCAGACTTAATGCTATTGCTGTATCTAAATCCCAGAATCCCTGGAGGGAGAATCTTACCTGCCTAACTGATCCAATGCACTGTGGTCAGGAATAGAGTCACAAGGTACATACATGAGTCCTGGAAACAAACCTCTTTTGAATGGGGAGGACATGCCCAAAGTGGGCAGGTTATGGGTTGACCATCAGCCCAAAAGTTACCCACTACATTATGATAACTCTACTTCAGATGCTCCAAAGGGATTTTGGAGTATAGTAACTCACTGTTATCTTTCTCCCAATGCCAATCTGCATTTGTTGAGGTTGTCTGCTATGACTTTTACTTCTTTCTATAACTATTTCTAGAGTGCTTGCAGGGGGGAAAAAAAAAGGATGCTGGCATGTCTAGGAAGGTGTATTTCTACGTGAACAGAAGAATGGTGGGCTGGGTCATGAAACTTGAGCTCGTCCTTCCTCCCCCATGGTCCCTACCTTCAACTAAGTAAAGGCCAATTATACTAGGGGTTAAGTGGGATGCAAAAGTTATACAGAACTGGAAATCATTCTTTTGGAAGCCAATTACTTCCTGTGGTCTGAACCTAAGAACTAAGTTTCAAAAAATTCTGAGATTTGTATATAAGCAGCGGTTGTGAGTAACTGGAATTTCTCCCAACATATTTCTACCATGGAAAGATGATGCAGCTGGTGGTAGAAGTGAGTCCTTAAGCTTTGTTGTATTTCTTTGTTATTTTTGTTCTCAAATTATTCAATTTCCTCATATCAAAGCTGGCTAGCAGATCATAGGAAAATGGACTTTTCACTCTGACTTGAGTTCCTTTGTGGAAATTATTAGTAAATAACTTTGGTCCAGCATTTCCATAGACATGTTGTATCCAGACTTAATAAACAATTCTGAATCACATCTAAATTAGTCTAAACTTGTAGTAACAAAGGTAACTCTAGCTGTTCTAATAAATAAACTCGCAAGTATCAGTGGTTTATTGCTCGCTCACTTAAAGCCCTAAATGAGTGTTCCTGATTGCTAAATGGCTCTTCTCCATGTTTCAGAGAGCTGACCCCATGGCACCTTGTGGTTCCACCATATTCCGCAAATAGTTTCCAAGGTCACCAAGAAAGAGGAAAGAATGTAGAGCATTGCATGTGGTAAGTTTGTATGGGCCAAGCCTAGAAATGGTGGACATCATTTCTACCCATCCATATTCAATAGGCCAGTAGTCAGTCATATGGCTGTGCACTCGTGCCAGCATAGCTGCATCCTGCTCAAGAAGAAGACATAAATGGAGTGAAAATGATTGTTTCCTCACAAAGATCTTAGAGTGCTTACCTTGTAATGTAAGAATACAAATGTGTAAGTAATAATAAAAATGTATAAGTTTATTTAATATAAACTGCATGAAAATCACTCAGCCAAATTTGTTAAATTCAGTATATAGATAAATTACTATGACAAAGTGCTCTTTATGCTATGTTGCTGTTTATAATCCTGATAAGCATTAAGTAGCTTTAAAAACAATGCATGCAACACTTTGACACTTAATTGAAACTTGGGTTCTGTACTTGTGGGTTGTGTGTAGATATCCAAAAAGAGACATAGAAATGTTCTAAGTATGAGGAAATACACTACTATTTTCCCATAAAGGTCATTGTTTTAAACAAAACTATTTTATTCATTTTTCCTTGTATAAAGGGAATACCACTAGAAATTGTCAATAACGTACTTCATTATTCTTAAAGTGATAAAATCATTATTCCTAAAGCATAATACTTAGTTTCCACTGTGCAGATTATTACATTCTGCTCAAATTGATGGTAATACATATTTTCTCATACTGCTTTGTATCATTTCAGGATAAATTTAATATTGTTCCAGAAATTTCTCTATTCTTTAGTTCTGGTAATTAAACTTATATTTCTTTAGATTTTCAGGTTCTATTTTTTTCTCTACTGGTTTCTTATACTTGTGAGAAATTATGGTGAAGGATTAGTTTTGTGGTTGGAGGAAGAGGGAGTGTAAAACTATGGGTTTCTCTTACTTTTTGTTTTTAATCAGTTCCAGTCCCTGGATTTTTATCTGTACCTCTCATTACAGTCTCTGGAGGAAGTATTTATGGTTTGAATCCTAGAAAAAGTTGTCAGATGAAATCTGGGAACACCAAGGAATAATACAATACTACAGAGTTAATATGATTGATGATATCATAGCTCATTTTGAACAGATGTCAAAAGAAGGAAAATCAAGCTGCCATTCTACATACTGAGCCCTTGTTCACTTAACAGAAGACCTTTATAAGTAAATCATAATTAACGATAAGTATTCAGTGGGTTAGGTGATGGGCATTCAGATTGCTTTTGAACTTTCAAAAAGTCATCATAAAAATCAGAATTTCTAGAAAAGATGCTTATATATTTTTTTGTATTTTTGTGCTATATTTGACCACAATGTTTAATTTGGCATTGGTGAATGGATTCTAGTTAGGAGAAGTTTCCTTTTAGAAATAGAACCACATCTGTGGCACTCTAAAAATGTCATATGCATCCAGTCTTAAAGGTAGCTTTTTTTTTTTTTTTTTTTGCGGTACGCGGGCCTCTCACTGTTGTGGTCTCTCCCGTTGCGGAGCACAGGCTCCGGACGCGCAGGCTCAGCGGCCATGGCTCATGGGCCCAGCCGCTCCGCAGCATGTGGGATCTTCCCGGACAGGGGCACGAACCCGTGTCCCCTGCATTGGCAGGCGGATTCTCAACCACTGCGCCGCCATGGAAGCCCAAGGTAGCTTTATAATAATTGCCAAATGAAGTCCCCCTTTCCAATTGTGCGCTGACTGAGAGAGACAGTGTAGGTGGTACTTTTAAACAAGGTATGCAAGTAAAAATAATTTGGGGAGAGTAACAGAAAACACTTATATCTGAATTTAGTTACAGAAGATCTGTAGTCTCTTTGCTGAATCAACCTTGTATTGAACCAGATTATTTTCTTTAAGTATATTGTAGTATGCATTGACCACCTCTGGAAAAAATAAAAAAGGATAAATCTGTTTGACTTATCTTGTAATCTTGCAGATTTATATTAAACTTTGACTTATCTTAAACTTCTAGAATTACCTATGAGACATGTTCATCAGCATCCATAACATCCGTCTCCTGAGTAGGCCCTCACACCACTTTTGGGGACATGAACAAGTGTGGTATATAGCACAACTCCTACTCAAAAGTGATTCTAGAAATGTAAGAAGTCCCACATAAGGGAAAGTACTGGTTCTTTCTTAAAGCATCTGACGAATTTCTTACTTTTCAAACTTCATGTCATCCCATGCTTGCTGCTTATTGATGAACTGTCAGGCCTATGCAGGTTGGGGATGTTATGTCCAGCAGCATGACTATATACCTCCTATTTCAATTTAAAATGAAAAACTCAGATCTCTTTGTTTCTATTAAACACACACACACACACACACACACACACACACACACACACGAGTGCATATACCCAGAAAGAACTTTACTTGGATTTTCTTTAAAATACCAGTCAAATACATAGAATTCATTGCTAGTTACTGTTAATTTAGATGAACAAAGGGGAGCAAAAGCACTATAGACACCATGTCTCACTTTAAATTGAAAATGACATGCTAGGGGAATTCCCAGGTGGTCCAGTGGTTAGGACTCTGCGCTTCCACTGCAGGGTGCACGGGTTCGATTCCTGGTCGGGGAACTAAGATCCCACAAGCCGCACAGCATGGCCAAAAAGAAAAGAAAATGGCATGCTAGAATTTAATTCTGAAAAAATCCTTGAATGTTGTCAAACTTAAATGCGTTTATATTTTTAACTTTGCGATTTCAACAGACTTTAGCAGTAGTCAGCAAAGTTTTCTATGAAGGACCAGTAAATAGTTTAAGCTCTGCAAACGTAGGTCTCTGTTATAACTGCTCAACTCTGTAGCAAGAAAGCAGCTGTAGACAATACATAAACAAATGAACATGTCTACGATCCAATAAAAATATATTTGCTAAAACAGACAGTGGACTGGATTTGTCCCATGGGACACAGTCAACCCTGGTCTTCAGTAGCTCTCACTTCTTGCATTAACTAATTCCTTTCCTCACAGAGATTCTTAGAAACTTATTTTCAAATTATTCATTATGTTAGTTTTTTATCTGCAATATGGAAAGTTATTGTCTCTCCCCCATTTGTTATGAAGAATACGACCCGTCTACTCGACTGAACAGACCAGAAACCTATCATCTTCTCTGAGCCTTGCTGAGGCCAGCGAAGGCCTGGAGGAACTGGGAAATAACTTCATCTGTCAACTTACAGCTGAAGAATTTGAAGCAAGAACACAGAGTTTTGGTTCTACAAGATGCTCTATTTAAAAGGACGCTGTTTAGAGGCCTAATGTTCAGTACTACTGGGCACAGTCTTGAAAATAATAACCTACTTTTCCTGAGCAAAGCCTGCTCTGAAAGAGGATGATGTCTACAAATGAGGTCTCATAAAAGAATATAATTAAACACTGATGCTCCTCGGAGTGAAAGAGCTTTGAGATAATGACTCCAATGGCATGCATTGTACCAATGAGAACAAGATGTCACAATTATATATTTGCAGGTTGATTTAATCTGACAGGATTCTTAGCAACACTGAACTTGGTCTGTCTGTGCATCACAACACAGCCTATGTGTTCTACAAATGAAACTCCATTTATCTTTTATAAAGTTACATGTGTCAATTAGCGAACTTCTTAATCTAGCTGTTCGCTCTTATCAGTGGAGGTCCAGTGTAAGTCTTCATTTGCTGTGGCACAGCCTTTGTAAGTCATCTCCTTTATTTAATTAAAGTCTTTTAAAAATTCCTGATATAAGTAGATTTCTTTCATTATTTGTTTTTTTGACTGTGCTCTCATGCAAAGTTCTAATTATCCTCTCTTTTGAAGTATTTCATACAGATAAATTAGCAGCTAGTTGGCTGCGTTGTTCCTCAGTTAATCAAAGAGAGGGAGGAAAGGGCTATATCAGGAGTTTGCAAACTATGGCCCTTGGTCCTAATGTAGCCCACCACCACCTATTGTGTATGGCCTACACGCTAAAAATAGTGTTTACACTTCTAAATGGGTGGAAGAAGAATTAAAAGGAGGATTTTTTGACGAGTGAAAATTGTATGATTTACAAATTTCAGTATCCACAAATAAAGTTATATTGGAACACAGTCATACTCATTTTTTAAACAAAAATCTATTGCTGCTTTTATGCTACAACAGCATAAATGAGGGGTTACAATGGAGACAGTAGAGCCAGCAAAGCCTTCAATAGTTACTCTCTGGCCCTTCACTGAAAAAGCTTGCCTACCCCTGGACTACGTGAACCTTCAAGTTCCCTTTCCAACCTTTTATTTGAATGTGACTGTTATCACCTTCCCTTTCCAATTCCCACTTTTGCTTTGATTTTGGGGTGTGGGAGGTTTTGGGATAGAGGCAGGAGCTCAACCCTACAGCCCCAGTTTTGTATATGACAATGCATCTTAATAAACTTTCATCTCCATCCTGTGAAATATTGAGGTCAACCTAGATAATCATTGATCAAAGCGCCAAACATTTATATAGTTCTTTAAAACGAAAAAGCACTGTCACATACACTATCTCACTTGATCCTAAAAAATGGTGTATTCCCTTTGAAGAGGAGGAAACTGAGGTCTAGATATGTTCATTGACTTGCCAATAATCATGCAACTAAGAAGTGGAGAGCAGACCCTAAACCTGACTCAGTCTTCTGTTATTCCTACATCACTCCCCTGCATCAGGAAGTAACATACATGCACAAAAAAAATCTGTAGTCTGACAGTTATTCTTGTTTGAGATTCATGCACAAAGCTCATGTGAAGTGGACGGGGGGAAGACCTTCTTCTCCCTTCCCTGTCACCCTGACATAAAACCGGTAAGAACTGCAGGCTGGGCTCCCTTTCCCTACATAGAGTAGAAGAGAGAAATAAGGTGCACTTTCATAGCCAGACTAATCCATGCATCAAAGAAGAGTTTAGAAGCAACACTCAGGGCTTCCCTGGTGGCGCAGTGGTTGAGAGTCCGCCTGCCGATGCAGGGAACACGGGTTCGTGCCCCGGTCCGGGAAGATCCCACGTGCCGCGGAGCGGCTGGGCCCATGAGCCATGGCCACTGAGCCTGCGCGTCTGGAGCCTGTGTTCCGCAACGGGAGAGACCACAACAGAGAGAGGCCCGCGTACCGCAAAAAAAAAAAAAAAAAAAAAAAAGCAACACTCAAAAATAACAAGATTTAGGAAGTAAAATAACCAGTGACCATGATTCCATGCTTGGCTCCCTAAGACCGTGCAATGGACTAAATGTGTATGTCTCTCCCAAATTCTTATGTTAAAATCTTAGCCCTCATGTGATGGTATTAAGTCATGGGGCCTTTGGGAGGTAATTAGGTTATGAGGGTAGAGCCCTCATGAATGGGATTAGTGCCGTTATAAAAGAGACCCAGAAACCTCCCTGCCTTCTTCAGCCAAGTGAGGACACAGTGATAAGATGGCTGTCTATGAACGAGGAAGCAGGTTCTCATCAGACATTGAAACTGCTAACTCCTTGATCTAGGATTTTCCAGGCTCTAAAACTGTGAGAAATAAATTTCTGTTGTTAATAAGCCACCCTTACTGTGATATTCTATTATGGCAGCCCAAATGGATTAGGACAGACCACTCCCAAACAGCAGCCAGAGCGATCTTTGGAAAACCCAAATCATATCATTAAAATGAATCCGAAATTCTCACAAGGCTGTACTTTGTTTTGCCTTCCTATCCCTCTCTCTCCTCTCCAACTCATCTCCTACCATTTTCCTTCTCTTTCAACCCACTCTAGCCACCAAGGTCTTTTTGCATTGATTGCTCATTTTTACCTTGGCTATTCCACGGGCCTGGAGCATTATTACCCGAGAACTCAGGGCCCACTTCTTCCCATTATTAGAGCTCTACTCAAATGGCAACTTGTCTTCAGAGACACTGTCTTTGGCCACTTCATCCATCTCTCTCTACCTGGTTGTCTGATTTATTTCTAGCATTATCCCACTCTAAAACTATCGTATTTATTTATTGATGCAGTTTTTTAACATCCATCTTTCTCCAGTGGCATGTCAGCTCCTTTGGCGCAAGAACTTTGCCCATCTTTTTCACCAACACCGTTTATACTGCATGGCACATGGTACACACTCAATAAATGCTAAGCATATGGATGAGTCATCCTGTGTTGCCTTTGAACTGTACTTTGTCCTTCTTTTAAATATACTCTTCCTTGTTGGTGATAAGGCAAGGCGTATTATTTCAACCAAAAGACATGCTATGACGTAGGATGAGAAATACATGGAATACCATGAGATGTGAAAGCATGAGCCCAAGCTGGAAGGAAAAACACATGTGTAAGTTCTGTAGGGCCGTGGACTGTTTACAGTGACCATAAATACTTTCCCGTACAAACATTCTTTCCACGATATCCATTTGAAGCCTCAGCGTTGCAGTGTTGTGGCCGGTCATGATTTCAAGGCACTGGGGGTTCACAGGTGTCTTAACTTTCTAAACTATCCCTTTTTGAAGATAGAGCATAGAAGTATCCCAGCAGAAAGCTGAGAGGCCCTATTTAACCGGCTACTCTAATGGTTCAACTCCTTTGAGGCAAATGAATTTTGACTGGCCCCAAATATTAACAATAGCCAGCTTTGAGAATATTAACTTCATCAGAGTCATCAGTGATAAGGGGGAATACCTTTAATTCTATTTGTGGGGGGGGGAGTGTAGATTAAAAGTTGAATTTAAACCCTCTTTAAATGAGTACTGTTAAATAAATTGAAGGTCCTAAAGCTGGACAGTACCTTAGATGCATCAGATCTGAACTGAGCAAACTCGTGCGGAAATATCTTTTAGTTTATAAAATAAATATAACTTTATCAAGTTACACAATAGTTGAGAGGGATGGTGTTTTAGTAATGTGTGGCTTAGTTCTAAGGTGTACATGAGGATGGAGTTGAATTATGCATGAGACGTGGTGATTTAATGAACCATGGAAAGCACATTTACTTCAAGGGGGCAATGTGTGCTTGGTATATTTCATAAGATGTGAAACTTAGAAGGGATACTTTTGAAAATAATCCATATCAACTATACCACAGTGGAATCAGCTTAGAGAAGAGAGATGTGTGGTTGTAATAGTCAATATGGAGTTCATTGCTGAGAAAAACTTCAGTTTGTATGATTTTATAAATTCTTCTGTCAGGATCATTCTAAGGCAGATTGTGAATTTTCTCTTGGAAGTTTTTTCTAACATTTCTTTCCTGATGCTCTCATTTTCCTTTTGGTCATCCTCATTCTCATCCCATCCAGGCCCAAGATACATTTCTTGTTCACCTGCCCATCTTTGTCAATGGCTCAGTTGTCCCTATGTTCTCTCTAATTATTCTTCCTTTATCTGCCACCAAGGTTTCTCATCCCATACTACCTGGAATTTTGCAAGTTATTTTTTTCCCCTGTACACTGAAATCAGGTACTAATTTTTATTCAAAATCGTTTATTAAATGCACGTGCCTGAGAATGCACTGGGTGTGGTGTCTGGTACGGAGAATAATCAGACAAATGCACATCTTTTCTGTTACTTAAAATCTTTGATAGTTGTCCTAGAGGAGGTGATACAGTTCACATTAATGAGTAAATGGTTTATAACAGCAGAATATTTGCTTTTAAAAGTTACATAAGGACATTCAGTTTTTTAAAAAAGAAATGGTTCTTTAATCGAAGGGTCTATGCATCTTTTACATGTTAGTAGACAAGATATTCTGGGGAAAGAGATCATTTTCACACTTCTAAAAAGCACTCTACAGGCAAATTCTTCTCCTGCTTATGCATAGGCCTGACTGTGCCACTAAAATTACTGAATTAAAGTTACTATGACTAGAGGTGGTAACTGGATCTTTGCCTTCCCCTGACAACTGAATGTATGGACCAAAGTATTTATGCACAAAGTAGAAGGCCTTTTTAAGCAGCAAGAATCTAATTGCATTGCCATTCTTACCATTGTGCCAAATGACTTGTAAAATAAAATAAATGAGATCTACAGCACCTAGCAAGCTAAGACAACCCCCAGTTCATCATTCCTCTGCAAAACGACACTGTGATGGCCTCAAAATGAGGGTGAGAGAGAGGATCAGTTCTGACCTTCCACTGATCAGAACAAAGCGTTATTCCTGATCTCATTTCACTGGTTTCTGACTAGCATAGCATTTTTTGTATTGTCTTATTTTTCTCTCTTCATAAATCAAAGTAAGAATCTAAACAGCGGGCTTCCCTGGTGGTGCAGTGGTTGAGAGTCTGCCTGCCGATGCAGGGCACGTGGGTTCGCGCCCCGGTCCTGGAAGATCCCATATGCCGCGGAGCGGCTGGGCCCGTGAGCCATGGTCGCTGAGCCTGCGCATCTGGAACCTGTGCTCCGCAACGGGAGAGGCCACAACAGTGTGAGGCCCGCATACCACCAAAAAAAAAAAAAAAAAAAAAAAGAATCTAAAGAGCTACAGGACCTGCCCCCTTGCTGTAGTTTTACACAGAAAACTTATTTTGCTGCCATTGGAGTGATCTGTACCTGAACAAATAGGCAGATACTAGGCTCTAGGTGCAAACTGCTAATTCCATGAAATCTCCAGAGAACTGTATCACGATGGATCTTGGGCAGAGTCTGAAAAATGCGTCATGCACTCATGACTGCCCACCTTCAGATTCCATATTTACTTTTAGTGACACCGTGTCAGAAAAGGAGCAAGGGGCAGTAGATGAGGAGAGAGGTGTGGAAGGGAGACTTTTAAACCATATACAAAATACTGAGAACTTCCAGTGATAAGTCTTGACTTGGCTCCTGTGAAAGCTGTTTGAAGATGTTTGAAATAGCCCTTTCACCCCATCTCACTGTGTGAACCCAAGAAAAGCACCTAGCCTGTGCATGTTATCCAAAGCATATACTACATAATATTATTTTCAAAAGAATAGTGCCACATACTGCAGTGATTATTTTAAGTCACTTGAATATCTAAAGCAAATAAAATTTAGAAGTTACTGAGCGTTTTTGTTTTTTTTTTGTCTTTTTGGGATTTTTCTTATCCATCTTCACATAAAGTGACAGAAGATTTTATTTAGGAAGATTTTGTCATCAGTACAAGGTAGCCATGCGACTGAGAGTGTCAAGGGTGAACTCATTCTTCCCTATGACCTCTTAATTTGGCCTGAATTATATCCACATTCAGTGTGATTTAGTTGAAGGGGTACAGGTTTTGGAGGTAGACAAATTTGATTAGAATCCTAGTTCACTGTTTACTACTTGAGTGACTTGGCTAGTTACCTAAAATTGCTGATCCTCAGATTTCCATCTAGACTTGTATTAATATTTAGCTATTTGGTGTTCTTATTATTATTTGGAGAATTGTTTATTATATGCCAGGCAATTTTCTAAGTGCTTTACCCTTATATCAATTAATGCTCTAAGAACACTGAAGTGTTTAGTAGCCACCCTCTGTGTTTTAGGAAACTCACTCAGAAGGGTTAATTATCTTGTCTACTTTAACAGCTCGTAAGCAGCAAAGTCAAAATTCCCATTCAGGTGTGACTCCGAAGCTTGTGCCGTAACCATTGCTGTACAGAGATTAGGGAGATGGCACGCCACAAGCACTCCCTGAACACTGGTCTTGTGGGGCTTCTTCCACTGGCACTGCTGCTCTCACTCCGAGCCGTAGTCACACAAAGTGACACTGAGCCTTCCTTCCAGCATAACCTTCATTCCCTGCACCTCCCTGCTTGGTGCCATGAGTCTTTTACAAGATACAAACTGTAGATCCTGACTGTGTCTTGCCTGGTTTCTTGGTTTAGCTTAAAGCTAAGGCTTTTGTGTCTTAATCTCTTGGGAGTGAGGAACAACCGCTCCTGGATCGACCCTTAACTCTACCCCATTGGACTCCAGGGTTCTTGTACGTCTACATCTCATGGCACTGGGAGCTCTCTATCTCCATTTGGCTAAGCTGAGATCCCTAGACTTCAAATCTTTTTCATGCCAGAGTATATTTTATTCCCCCATACCTTCCTGATTTAAATAATTTTTTCTATTCAGACTCTCTTACCTGGTTGCAACTGTAATACTATCTGCTTTCCTCTGCCTTTCTAACCTTTATATAATATATATGTGAGTGTATATATATATATATATATATATATGTATATATATACACACGTGTATGTGTGAATACACATGTGAATGTGTATATATATGTATATATGTGTATGCATGTATGTGCATGTGTCTGTATACAACTCATCTCACTTGTTCAGAGAACTTTTATTTCTAATCCTTTTCACTCTCACAACTTCCAACAGACTGACAGACATACCAACCTGCCATGCTCTGCTAATGCCCAATCCCAGGGCATACGGTGCCTTCAAAATACCCTAAAGCTCATGAATAAAATATTTTCTTCTCAATCAACAAGTTCTGGTGGTTGTAAACACAATACAATTGTAATATCACCTTTGAAAGACCAGGGAAAAGTAAAAACAAAACAAAACAAAAAATAAACACTCCATTCTCCCTTTTTAAATCTTGTACATCTTGAATCCATACAAAGATCTCTATTTTTCTTTGACTTACTAAAATCTTACTAGTGAGATTTTATTCAAAAGACACATTCTGCCACACACAAAAAAATGCTATCATCAAAATAAAACATAAAAGCAGAAAAATAAAACAGGGCCTTTTACTCTTGTGAAGGTCAAATTGTTCCTTGAAACAGTATACCTAAGTGTTTTTCAAAACCACAGATTTTAGGGTCAGTTCAATTTTTTCTCAGTACCGAGTGTTTCACTTAAAATGTAAAGACAGACCAGCGATCCAATGTTTTCATTAATTTTATATAATAATTCAAGTATAAAGTATTACATTTTTCACAAAAAGCAAGGGGGCTCTGTGTGGTGTATGAGTCCCCAAAATATACACATGCATTTAAAAATTAACTGATTAAAATAATCCGCTGAGCACTCTTTATGCATAGCCTCTTGTGTTCAAGATCTCTTCTTCCCTGTATGTGTAGGGCTGACGGGGCTCAGCCTGTGGAAAGCTACAGGGTCACCAATAACTCCGTATCTCTGATGTTTAAGATGGGTGCTTATCTCACAGTTTATAACTACAGTTTGAGAAATCCGTTTGGAAGTGTTTTTATAGTTTGAGAAATCCATTTGGAAGTGGTTTTATAATAAATAATCTGAAACCCATTATTAATCCAAAGGAGTATAAATCAAGGAAAGGAAACATAATCCAAACAAATCAGGGACCTGAGGGAGCCGGAATAAGAAGGGTTATAGCCAACTGAAGGAAGATGGACCTAGAATTTCATGAGCAAGAGATCAAGAATGTGTGCTTAATTTTGGTGAAGTTCTTATGAACTTAAAGAGGTCAATAGGAAATAAACATATTCCCCAGTGCCAAGCTGTTTTGGAAATAGATAAGTGCAATATGGTCCCACCTTGAAGGACAGAAAGAACGAACACCCTCTTGTGTGTAGTATCGTTTTTTGTTTATTTCCTGCTGAGTCAGCACATGGCCTTCAGCTCCTTCTCAACATGGCACCTCAATGCTGGTCATTGGAGGTGACCAATCAAGTAACAGTGACTTGCCACCTCTGCTTAAGTAGCTTTTGCCTTCATAGGGAAGTAGCATAATGCTAGTAAATCACTATACCGTAGGGCAGCAGGTGGTAATTTTTTTTTAAGTAATATGATAATAAAGCTTGTTTAGAGAACAATGATTTCTGACCAGGGTGACAGCAGAAGGCTTCATGGATGGAGTGGACTTAGAGTCAAGTAAGCATTTTTAGAGCATAAAAGTAGAGAGGAGATGGGAGGAGATAAGAGTTGTTTTCTGTTGTGAACATGAAAATATATTATTTGGGCTTGGATTTTAGAGGGCTGCTCTATGTGCCATCACATTTTAAATCCAAGGGGAGAAAAACTTCTAATAAATGGTTAAGATAATTAAAATATTCATGGAACCTTAAGAGTGATTTATAGTCTGCAAATGTAGCATGGAAGGATGAGCTCCAGAATCTGGTAATTCTCTATTTCTAAATGTAGGCACTAATATTTATGAAAATACTAATTCTTTTTTAGGATGATTACATAATCAAGTGTGTCTATGATTTTTTTTAAAAAAACTATGAAAATATTGGTCTCATAAAAACAAAATAAACCACATGAGTAATTAAATTTATAATAAACACTTTATTTGTGGGGCATTTGTATGTGATTTATAACTGAATCATCAAATATTCATTTCAAATGAGCATGAGGGCAATACTTACTCCATACAAATGTACTTATGTTTGAAGTGAAGGAAAACTAAAAGCTATGACAGCCTAAATCTGAGCTTAGATATGGTAAATATACATATTTGCACTTTCAAGCATGTGGTGACTCGTTCTTGAAATAAAGCTTCATGTTCAATGGACAAAATCCTCTGACGATCAGAAAAAAGGGAATTACGGCAACTTTGGTACTTCCTCTTAATGTCCACTCTTGCAAAAAAAATTCAGTTAAGAAAACTTTCTAGAAGCAGACTGAGATCCAATCCCAGTCTACCACTCAATGTGGTTTTCTTCACTTATGTTGTTTTACTTGTTTTGTCCATGCGGAAACTATTCAATTTGGTGAAGGACTAGAATCTTTCCTTGCAGAAGGGAGAATTGTGGTTTGAACTGCATTTTAAACTGCATCTTGTCATTGTATTAGTCTCCTGGGGCTGCCATACAAATGACAACAAACTGGGAGGCCTAAAACCAAATGTATTCTCTCACAGTTCTGGAGACCAGAAATCCAAAATCAAGGTGTTGGCAGGACTGGTTCCTTCTGGAGGCTTTGGGGAGCATCTTTCTTTGCCTCTTCCAGCCTCTGGTGGCTCCAGGAGTCCCTTGGCTTGTGGCTGTATCACTCTAATCGCTGTGTCTTTCACATGGCTTTGTCTTCTTTGTCCTGTCTTCTCCCTTTCTCTTCTCTTATAGGGACAATTATTTTCTCTTATAGGGACATCCTAACCCAGGATAATCTCATCTCGATAGCCTTAACTTAATTATGTCCACAAAGACCCTCTTCTCAAATAAGGTCACATATCCAAATAATAAACATTCATAGGCTCTGGATGGACATATCTTTTGGGGTTCCACCATTCAATCCACTACAATTATTTTTCTATTATTTTTCCTGTTATTCACATTGTAGGGGTAGCTGATTCTGCTCCTTTTGACCATGATATTAAATTAAATAAAAGTCAACCTGTGACTCTGCACAGTGAGATTTTACTCTCTTCTGATTTTATTTGGCTTTGTTAATAGATGTAAATTTCATACACCTTCTACCTGATTATAGGACATTGCTCTAAATCAAACCCAGAGCTTAATTTCATCTTATTCTTAAAATTCATAAAACATGAAATTCTAGCTGAAAGCAAATAAGAAATAGCCATATATTTATTTACTTTCAATTATTTATTTTAGTTATATGTTCTCCCAGAATACAATAATTCATCTATTGAATTGTTATATGTTATAAAAATATTTTAATGCTAGAGAAAATATGATATAGTTAAAATAAAATGTACAGGCTTTTGCCAGAGATGATTCTGACCATTATTCATAGTTCATAGCTTCACATTTTCAGTCCATTTGATTTAAAGCAAGTCACTCAATCTTTTTCAGTCCCTGTTTTCTCATGTGAAATGGAGACACTAATACCTCCTATGCTTGTTTATAATGAAGATTAGATATAATATAGGTTAGTCACCTAGTACAAAACCTAGCACATCACATTTACTTTATAAATGATATCTATTACTTATATAGATTTGGCCTATGAAGCAAAGTATAAAAATGAATTTTTGTTGTTAGCTCATTCATTTAATTCATTTACATGCTGAATTGAATAGTCTCTGGTCTAAGGTAGGTTTGGAGAGCATGGTGTAATGTGAGTTGCCGAAGTCCGACATCATGTCTTAACAATTTCTTTGGTGGATCTGCTTCCGCATTCTTTCTTTCTTTAATTTTTATTTTTTAATTAAAAATTTTTTTAATGTTTTTAATATTTATTTTTAAAAAACTTTTGTTAGAGTATAGTTGGTTTACAGTGTTGTATTAATTTCAGGTGTACATCAAAGTGAATCTGTTATACATATACATATATCTACTCTTTTTTAGATTCTTTTCCCATATAGGCCGTTACAGAGTACTGAGTAGAGTTCCCTGTGCTATACAGTAGGTCCTTATTAGTTATCTGTTTTATATATGGTAGTGAGTATATGTCAAGCCCAGTCTCCCAATTTATCCCCTCCCTTACCCCCAGGTAACCATAAGTTTGTTTTCTACATCTGTAACTCTATTTCCATTTTGTAGATAAGTTCATTTGTACCCTTTTTTTTTGATTCCACATATATATTAATATAATGGAATATTACTCAGCCATAAAAAGAACAAAATAATGCCATTTGCAGCAACATGGATGGATCTAGAGATTGTCATACTGAGTGAAGTAAGTCAGACAGAGAAAGACAAATATATGATATCTCATCCTTTCAATTTGATCTATTATCCAGGCTGGTCTCCTCAGTCTCCCCTGAAAACATGATTCTCCTTCCTGACCACAGTCTTGCTCATGCTGTTTGACTGCTTGGAAACATTCTCCTTTCTTCTCTGTTATCCACCTACCCACTGTTTATGGCCCAGGAAAAGTCACTTATTTTCTCTGTAGACTCCTCCCATGTTATGCTCAAATGTATGTCCTGCTTTGAAATTTGAAATTTTTTACACTCTGTACTCATTTTGGCATTTGACTTATACTACCTCACATTGTTAGAAGATGTTAAGTTAGGTGTAAAAATCATCAGATGTAAGTTTCATGAGGTCAAAGATTCTAATTAAGTCTCTCAGTGTTGCTGGGTTGCATTCTGAAGTTAATTCAATTTTTCTTGCAGGTTCAAGTCTCACCTCAGATCCATGTTTCTTTTGGATTAAATTCAACTCCAAGCTCTCATCATCCAGATTGGTGGGAAATTCAACTCTGATAATTATTGGGGCTACTCCCTCATGATTATCCAATCATCCAGAGATCTTAAACAGAGACAAACATTTGGGTCCTCCAGTCTTTCATCTGCCCTAGTTACCCCGGGAAGACCATTATCCATGCCCACATAGTCATCGAAATTTAGAAGCTCCCATGTCACGTAGGATAGATGTTTCCAGGGCTGGGATTTCAGTTTAGCTATTTTCCTGGAATCCAATCACCACTCTGTGTTATGAGAAAGTCATTCTTGAATCTCAAATCCTCATGAATCTCAGAAATCACTATCCTTTCCTTTTGCTTGGAAAAATCTCTTTGTCTATTCCCAAATCTCTTTGTCTTTCTCCCTGCAAAGAAGGCATCTGCCCATCTCTTTCCTACATATTCAGTAAACTCCCTTCACTGAGCTTAGATTTACAAATGGCAGGAAAAGAAACTGTCTTCAAAAATCTCCTGTTTTCAACCTTACATTCCTACCTTAGATGAGTCACACTATTTAATTCAACTGGAAGTAAAGAAAGAAAATATCATAGGATACAGCACACTTTAATGTTTAAATAAAAATTTCTTTCCGACGGTAAGCACTCAAGAACATAGATTATCTGGATATGTCTCAGACGCTTGTGGAGCACACTTATTGATGATCAAAGTGTGTGAAAGCCTGAAGAATAAACTGGAAAATAAATTATTTCAAGAGAAAGAAGATAGCAACAGAAAAGTTAGGTGTGGAAACAATGCCTCCAATCATATGAGAAGTGTTGAGTGGGAGTTAATTATACTTATAATATTTGTCTGTCAGATTTGTCCGCTAGCTCAGCTCTCACAATTTGAGACCTAGAGTGAAAAGGAACTCAAAGTGGAAACTGAAAGAGGGATGTTTTAAATACCTAATAAGGTATTGGAAGCACATGAGAGTATTGCTTTAGAATCCTTTTAACATAGTCGAGAGAGAACATGAGTTTAGAATATTGAGGGCTCTGAACAACAAAGCATGCCTTTGGCCCACTGAACTTTTGTCACAATGTGCAAACATGCCCTTGACATGGGAGCATCCTCACTAAGCACAGCATGGTAACATTTGCTACAGCCAAGACCTTAACAGACACGTGGGAACCTAGTAATCCCCACGGTGTTGGTTACGCTCTCAGAGCTCTGTTGCAATGAGAGTAGGTGCCAATGGCAGATGAACGACTATGGTACCCTGAGTAATGATGAGAACCATGTGCATCCTCATTGAAAACCATTCATTATCAGAACCCATGGCAAGTCATTTGTGTATAGCCTGCAAAACACTAAGAGGTCTGAGAAGCAGAAACATCTAAAGAGAATCAGGAAGCAGGAGGAGGATATTTTCTAGAAGGTAGTTTGGATGACTAATTTGTGACAAATATATGGACTAACTGTCTCTACTCTCAAAATTGTATGTGTGGGGATGGAGTGACTCAGGACCAGGAGTTAAAACATCAACCGAGGTGCTTTTACAGCATCTTTAGCTGTAACTTATAAAATTGGACCTTCCAGTATTTCCCAAATATCTGGTGTTTCCTGAAATTTACCCTATCAAATTCTAGCCCATCAACCAAGATACTCCGCTGGAGATGGCCTACTACTTTTAAATAAGGTTGACAACTTCTGCACATTATACCCTCATTTCAAGCATCCATAGCACATTTAACATACAAAAGACTCTAAAATCTTTTGTAATAAATGTTTTCAAATTAATTTTCCTTGGCATACCTCAAATTAATTTTCCATAGTAGCCATTTTTCAAGAGATGTCTATGTATCCCCAACTAATACTGCTCTATGGAATTTTACAAACTGGATGTATTTCTAACTTGATCTGTATTATGGGACATTTTGATCATTAACTCCCTATGAAAGATGTTCCATGGACAATATAGATAATTACACAAATATTTGGGCACACATGAAATAAATATATTATATAGATATGATATACAAAATACTCATGCTATATATCATGTGTATATATATTATATATTTGTATATATGTATGTCATATACATTATACACATATATGTAAACGATATAACAAGACTTGGACACATGAGTTATGAACCTATCAAAATGCTTAACAATAAGATAGAGACTATTCTAAGAGCTAAAAAAGCAATATGCATGATAGTAATTGCTCATAATGACTGGGAAATAGGTGCCGGTTACCATGGCCTCTGGGTGTCAAGGAAAACTTTTTGGAAGAGGTTGTTTCTGACCTGGCTAGTTACGAGGCACATACAGATGGCTAAGATTTAAGTGACCCAGTGTGTTCCAAGCAGGAGAAAACTACAGAGTAAGAGAAGGTACATGTTACACTGTCACCTGCCAAGGCAAAGATTCTTACAGATCATTCTATGTCAAGCTTTGGGCTCTTTGAACTTCTTCGGCTTTTGAAAATATGAGGTCTGTTAGCAGTCCTATATTTTAAAAGTAAACAATGTTATCCCTCCGTGCCATTCCTGTTTCCTCTATTTACATTGGGAATGGAACTTGGTGTCACCCTCAAATAAATCAGTGGAGATCAGAACATTATTTAATTTGAATAGATAAACCTTAGTATATTTAATTTGAATTGATAAATCTTAGTATCACCACAGAAGGAAAAAAAATGACTATTACAATACGGTTCCTATTTTTTTTTTTTTTTTTTTTTTTTTTTTTGCGGTACGCGGGCCTCTCACTGTTGTGGCCTCTCCCGTTGTGGAGCACAGGCTCCAGACGCACAGGCTCAGCGGCCATGGCTCACGGGCCCAGCCACTCTGCGGCATGTGGGATCTTCCCGGACCGGGGCACGAACCTGTGTCCCCTGCATCATCAGGTGGACTCTCAACCACTGCGCCACCAGGGAAGCCCAATACGGTTCCTATTACTCCCATACCATTCACACACACATTGCTTATAACAAAACTCTTCAAACTTTTCCTGTGTAGAACTCCTAAGGGCAGGGACAAAAGGAAATAAATATATGCCCAGAGAGATGGGAAAGGGAGATAATGCCTAAGGGATTAAATTCCAGGACTTCTATCGGAGGAACTCTATCGGTGCCTCTTTTATCTCAAAGCTTTAAGTGAGTAGTGCATTCTCTGTTACGTATCACACTTTTATGTGCTTCACAGAGGAATACATTTGTTTTCTTTCCAAACTCTTTTGGTAAATTTGATGTGCCAGGAGGATTAAACATATTTATATCATGGATTCATATGACACACCCACCCCACCCCCCATGGGAGGTTTAGAATAAATACAATAAACCTCTTTTTCAGTATGTAACAATTATAATAATTTATGGAAGTGGAATATTTATGGAAGTATTTATATTTTTAGGGATTAATCTCACGGAGTGGCCCACGCAAAACAGTGGTGATCCTGACCAGATGTCTCACTCACTTCAGAATTTTCAGCTGTGCTGGAAACACAATCATTTGGCAGAAAGAAACTTTAGTGGGACTGCCTCTGAGTAAGAGGAGAAAGAAACAGCATATGACTCCTGGGCCTTTAGGATAAAGATCAGAAATGAATAATCTGGAATTAGGTATCATTTTCTCAATTTTCCTCCTTGGTTCTTATGTACCAGTGTACCTTGATTGAGAAAGCAGAATTTTGTGAAACTTTAGTGAAATTTTGATTAAGATGTGCCCATAAGGGCAAAGTGCTCTCCATAGTACTTTAAAGCAGAGATATTTGTTAGCTAGTTCATGGAGCTTATATTATAGACTAACAATTGACCTAGTAAAAATCTTTGTGGAATTGAGCTCTGTTCAGATTCAGCAAATGAAAACCAGAGAAAATACCAAAGCTAAAATAATAAAAAGCAAAAATAGAGTGCCACCAACTTCCTGTGGAGATTAGATAATATTCTGAGAGAGGACAGAGTTAATGTTTGATGAGGGTCATCAGAAGTGAGTCCAGAAACAGAAGATAATAACAGTACAATTGAATCTTCAGTGCATTCTATTACACTCAGTCTATAAATCTCAAAGTTTTACCTATTACAGTTTAACTATATTAATTTAGTTACCTTGGATTAATAGGTGACACCAGGATATGTATGCTTAGAAAATTATGAGCTGTAAATACCCCTTTTTATAGAGAATACAAATATGAAATAGAAACAGAAAGAGACATAGTGCTGTCATGAGTTTAATATATTTGGGGCTTCAAAGCTGTATTTTCAGAAGTGATCATTTTTCCTCTGCTGCAAGTGTAAGCTAAACAAACCCTGGGAAAGAGTCAAGCTCTCCTTTGATAAAAGTATGAGTCCCTCTCCCCCAGGCCCACCTAATGTAATTTCTGAAACATAGTAGGTACTCATCAAAAAATTGTTGACTAGGGCTTCCCTGGTGGCACAGTGGTTGAGAGTCCGCCTGCCGATTCATGGGACACAGGTTCGTGCCCTGGTCCGGGAAGATCCCACATGCCGCGGGGCGGCTGGGCCCGTGAGCCATGGCCGCTGAGCCTGCGCGTCCGGAGCCTGTGCTCCGCAATGGGAGAGGCCACAACAGTGAGAGGCCCGCGTACCAAAAAAAAAAAAAAAAAAAAAAAAAATTGTTGACTAAATAAACATACACACACAGAGATATCAGTTTGAGTTGAACAAACTTCTTTATGTAAAACATAGCAAAATAAAGATCCAGTCGTTGGCTTCACTAATTTGATAAATGGAGACAATTAAAATCAAATAAGGTCATCCAAACTTGTGTGTCTAACTAGCAACCTGAAGTATGTAGTTCAGAACCAGTGTGAGCCCTGAGAAGACCTTTTTAGGAAAGTAACTGTTTCTTTACGCTGGATCCTCAAGTCCTACTCATAAATAGATCAGAAATAGTCCCAAACACTGTATAGAGGTTTACATTGCCAAAGGCAAACTTTCAGAGCAAACTTTAGCCCACCGTCTGCTGTCCCCCAAGCCACGACCAATGAGAGTTTTCCACACTAGTCCCTGTTACTGATTTCATCACTACCTGAACATGGGTCCAAACGATAAACATCCCTGGGGGCAGAGCCTCTGTAGAGTACTTGTGAATGCAGCAGCGCTGCCCAGCACAGAAATTCAAATAATGGGATGGGAAATTAAATCAGAAAAAAAAATCTTGAGTCCTACCCCTTTATTTTACAGAAGAGGAAACTAAGGCCTAAACAAGTGAAATGACTAAGGTCAACCCAAATCACAGCCGACGAATATTAGTGTAGACCAAAGAGTCGAGAAAACTACAGAGATGATGCTGACTGATCAGCATTCCTGATTATCTTATTTTTAAATTAACATATAAATGGTAAGAGAGCAAGCAGATGGACAGACTTAAAAAAATAAAAATAAAGACATGACAGGGTATTCATTGGTTGAACCATATAATCTTTTTTTTGTGTTACAAACCATATTCAAAGCCACATAATACTAGAGTATAGACACATTATATATGTGTCTAAACATTAAAGATGGAATTCTGAGTATTTTTTTACAGCTAGCAAACAGACACAAATAATCAGATCCACTGAGTTAGCTAACTAATTTGCTAATTGAATATTTGCTCAAAGGATAGAAATACACAGAAAAACTCTGCAATTAACCTTTGAAAACAAAAAGAACTGCTGCCTAGAAGGTTGTCAGAGCTTAATTATTGATAGAAGCTTAAGGGTAAATCTAAATCAAGACCTTAAACACTCTTTATCTTTATATATCATACCTTATTTGGGAAGTAAGACAGTGCCAGCTCCTGAACTGTTCTCCTATGGAATGGAAAGAAGCAACCTCCTAAAGCTCAGTTAATTGATCAGAACAAACTTTGTTTTTAAAAACTTAGCTTCATTGCTCTGGAAACTTAAGAAATAGATTTTTCCAACTTATATACCATGTATATGAGATATTTCCTTAATAAAAACAATAAAAAATACTTTTCCTTTCTAGTAAATTTCAAGTGAAAATATTGTGTATTAACAAAATTATTAAAATCTAACTAAGTTTTTAGAAGTCCTGCCTTAGTCCAACCACCATCACGGGACAAGTACCTCTTCTTTCATGTAAATACTTAATGTGATTTGAATCTCTTTGAGATTAATGTGATAATATAAACTATACATTGCATATAAGGGAAATTATATACAAAACTAGAAGTGGTATGGCAAAAAGAAATAGCAACAATCTAATTGGCAGACACATGATAGTTTGCTGCACATAATTGATTATGCGTGTTTCAATCTATACAATGTCATGCTATTGCATATTTTGTGTATGTGCTTGCCAACAAAGGAAATAAAACAACTTCTATTGATTATGTATTATGTGTGAGGGACTTAACAGGCACACAATAAATATTTTTGAATGAATGAAGTTCAGGCACTGTGCCAGACAATTTATATGTGTTTTGTCACTTAGTTTTAATTTCACACAGAGGAGGTTGAGACACTCTGAAGTTAGATAATTACCTCAACATTGTACTATGAGATGACTCCAAAATTTAAACCTAGGTCTACCTTTTGTAAACCCTAAAAACGTTTTTATCTTAAAAATTCCATGAATGTTAAATCTGAATCTAAATACTCATCTGAAATTGTCGGGTATCTTCACAACACAGTCTCCCCTTATGTTCCTACAGTGATCAGAAGGGAGAAATATATGCTATGTTAAAGTAGGCTATTATCTAATGGTAAGATATAATGAATAATGTGAAAGACCACCTCCTTCGAAATTTCTTTCTACACCATACGATTCTTTGTTTTGCATGCTGTCTAAATTTCTATTAATAAAAGACTAATTTATGTTAATAACTTTCCTGTTTCAAAATATCCTTGGGAAAATCAAATAAGTTGCCATTAATTCCTAAAAGTAAACTGATTTAATCAAATTGCTTCCACCCAGTTGAGGTAAGCCTCACTGAGAAAACAGACATTTCAATTCAGATTCTTATGCCCTTAATGGGAAGGTAGAAAAGCGCACTTGATGTGAGGACAGGCTTGGGAAGGCACCATGAGAAGTTTTGTGAATCCCAAGAGCAGTATGAGGATAGGGGATGCCTGGGTTTGGAAGAAGAGATGGTAATCATTTGGACAGGGAAAAATCTAGAAAGAGTTTGGAAAGAGGAAAGATGTTACTTATCTACTTAACATTTTTAGGTTCAGATTTGGTGTCTACTTAAAAGAACACACAAATCACCCCTGAGCACGCTCCAACCTTGGACTATGCAAGCCTGATCCATTTATTGAATTGTACCATATATAGGCAAGCATTATCCTTAGGTTGTTATACCCTTAACTACTACAGAAATGACTTATTTACATGAAGATTAAAATACGTGTATGTGGGCAAATATGTATTTTTAAGGTAAGACCAAAACCAGAAGAAGCATATACTTGCTTTCAAGGAGTTGGCAATTTAATTTATATAGGCATTTAGTTTCTATAACAGCAAGCATTAGCTAGTAATGCAAAATGCCAAAGGCCCAGAAGCCAATATATTAGTTTCCTAGAGCTGCTGTAACAAAGTACTAAGTACCGGGTGACTTAAAACAATAGAGATTTATTCTCTCACAGTTCTGGAGCTTAGAGGGCCAAAATCAAGGTGTCAGCAGGGACATGCTCCCTTTAAGACTCTTTCTGGCTTCTTCCTAGCTTCTGGTTGTGGTCATTATCCCTTTGCACACCTTGGCTTGCAGCTGCAACTCTCTAATCTCCGCCTATGTTGTCACCTGGCGTTCTCACTGTGTGCCTCTTTCTTTGCATGACATATTCTTCTTCTTTTAAGGACATCAGTCAGATTGGATTAGGACCCTCTCTAATGACTTCACATTAACTTGATTATATCTACAAGGATCTATGTCTAAATAAGGTCACATTCATAAGCACTGGGAGTTAGGGCTTCAAGGTACCTTTTTGGGGAATATAATCCAACCCATAAAACCAATTCATTTCTAACTGAATTATGTGATATGACCACATCACTCTATTCAGAAATATTGAGGAATTGTGTGGTCATTTGTAGTCAGGTCTTAGGAAAATCAGCCAGCAGTTATTTACTATTGTGAGGTGATGCCCTTGATTTTCTCCTAAGTGCCTCATGATCTAAAAAAATTGGTTATTTAAAATAAGAACTGAGCTATCTATAAATAGGACTGAGATTATAACTAATTTATCAAAAGTAAAACCATATAAAATTTTAATTAAATAACATTAATTTTAATAACTATGGCATTAACAATGCAAAGAATAAAACTCAACACAAGGAAAAAGAGCATTATAGATAATACAATAATTTACTGAACACACATATTTTATTTCTAAGACTATTCAACATGCTCCTTCAAACTCTGTATTTTGGAATTCATTCAGAGCTTGTTCTCTGTTCCTCATATTCCCCTAATTATGTAGAAAGACCCAATCTTCCCGCCTTCTAGATAAATAGGATATTCTAATCAATGAGGAAAAGGTCTTCTCAGACTAAATCTGTTCTACCCACTCCAATGATGTTTTAATTTTGTCTAAAATTTTCTTGATTTTTCTCATGCAACTTCTCCCAAACTGCTATCTATCCCTCACCAAATAACTATGTATTTTAAAAATTCACATCTTTCATGGGGCCATCCATAATTTTCTGCTCTCTAATGTACACTGAATACAATTTCAAAACTCATTTCATAAACATTAAGCATACATCATGTGCAACTCTCTTTTGAATTCTCATTTGCATAAAATTTTCATATTTAAAATTAGAAATCTGACGATAAACCATTGTATTTCTATAAAAAATAGGACAGAGAGAAATTAAACAACATTTACAAGGTATGTAGTAAGCTCACTTTAAAAAGGAAGCATTCTATTCTCATTATTTTATAACAAGATGTACTGGTTAATAGACTTTCAACTGTAGTAGTAGTATAAATTTTCAAAAAAGTTACCTACAAAATATTAACATAATTCTCATTTGGAAAAAGTGTAGTCATGTCATATACAAATAACTTTCTTGGTATTATGCCAGAGAAAGTCACAGCCTTGACACTCTGGCTCCCCTTGATTTATTAGAATTCAAGAAGTCTGCATCCAGGCCTCAGAAGAGCTTCTCACTCTGACCGTTTCCACTTTTCCCACTCCAAGACACATGCTTGAACTTACATCTCTGTCAGTTTCACTGTTTTCCTGAGTGGTGGCTGGACTGTGATTTGTGTGACTTTTTGCCTCAGGTAAAGTATACACCCATGAGTTGGCCGAAGCCAGCTGTGGGTCTAGCCCACCTGGACAGACTCATTTCACTCTTGAGAATGGGAGTGGTGCTAGAGAGCTTAGCTTTCAATGAAGCCAACCTCTCCCAAAGCCATTAATTAAACCTGGTTCACAAGTTGGGCTAGTCTCCTTAGTTGCATCTATAGGCCCTGTTATGGGTTTAATTGTATTCCCCCCAAATTTGTGTGTTGAAGTCCAAAACCCCAGTGCCTCAGAGTGTGGACTTATTTGGAAATCAGGTCATTGTTGATGAATTAGTTTAGTTAGGATGAGATCATATGCAGTAGAATGGGCCCTTACTCCAATATGACTGTTTTTCTTGTAAGAAAGGGAAATTTGGACACAGACTGAACATGGGGGGAACAGCACGTGAACACGAAAGCAGAGATCAGGCAAACGTGCCTACAAGTCAAGGAACTTAGCAAGCCAAAGTCTGACACCAAACCACCAGAAACTAGAGAGGCCTGGAAACAATTCTCCTTCATCACCTTCAGAAGGAATCAACACCTTGACCTTGGACTTCTAGCCTCCAAAACTGTGAGACAATACATTTCTGTTTAAGCGATTCACTTTGTGGTACTTTCTTACAGCAGTCTAGCAAACCTGAACAAGGCTCCATATAAGTGCAGGTATTATGGTCATCTGCTCACTGCTTTATACACATAAATACACACACACACACACATATGTTATATATGTAGTATCTTATTTAAAATATGACATATACATTTATATACAATATACATAAAATATAATTTAATGAGTCTTTAAAAGTTGCTTGACAAGTGCTTACTTATATTTTGTGAATTAAGGAAGTGAGGTTAAATTTATCTGTTTAGATTAGGAGGAAGAAAAACAAACATCATAAACGTGTATCTAGAAAAAGTCTAAAGCAGCCACAAACACAAACTCCAGCCCCTGTCTGGATTTCCTGTTGCCTTTGCATGTAAAAGCACATTGCTGTTCATTTTAAGTGTGACTGTATATTATCCAAGACTTCAAACAGTGACTCAAGAGGAACTGTTGCCTATAAATCAATGTTACCCAGCTTACATGTTGACTAGCGTATGGTTTGGTCTGATGTAAGGTATGTGAATACAGTGTGTGGTTGCTTGCGTGTACATGCACATATGAGCAGATGTACAAGCTTGTGCGCCTACTTAAAACCTAGTTTCTTGTCAAGAAAAATGTTAATAGTATGGATGCTGGAACAGACTGGGTTCACACCATTCCCAACGAGGCTGCAAGTCATAGGGCCATATGCTGTGTTTTTAAGAAATCTAATTTGTTGCCAGCACATATCAACACACGTGGAGCCTAGGACTACTATTTTAGCTGTTTTTCTATTAGGCTGTCTCATTAAGATGTGCCTGTAATGGAGGAATAGGGTGTGTGTTGGGGGGATGGGGAAGCTTGGCAAAGTCTTGTTGAGAATAATCCAGGTTACCGAGGTCTTCCTTATCTTCATCTTGTTTGGCTGCGGGTTTATAATTTTCCTTTTGCCAAATATATCTACTGAAAAAGTCAATGTAAATAACTAGTACATAAATGTTAACAGAAGTCCAAGCTGGGAGAATATAGTAGAGATGTCATCCAGAAAAATTTCTATCAATCCACACTAATTCAGAGTTGGCATTCATTCTAACACAGGCTGGGCTGTCATTTATTTAGCATGGCTTATATAGGGAAAAGGGGACGTGAAGGAAGTTGATAGTGTAAAATATATTGCTTGACTAGGTTAGATGTCTGGTCCTCAGGCTTTCTACTTTCCCTTCACAACAATAAAAGCCACACTTCTGCATACCTAAATATAATAGCTATAAATGTTCCCGACCCTAGTATTAAAACAGGTCTAATAATCACTATTTTCATATTATTTTAAATGATGGGGCTTAAATTTATTTTTAAATGTTCTGTAATTTAAATGTGCATTAATGGAAACTGAATTGTGTCATTGTGCACAAGATCTCCCCTTAGCTTGGATATGCTCAGCTTAAGCAGTAACTTTCAGGATGTAGATGCCTAAGCAGCCAGAGAAGGCACAATTGCAGAGAGAAGTGCGAGTCAGGAGTCTTCTATGGATGACTGGGAATTGGACCATGGGACTATTCATTTTATATGAAATAATTAGAAAAACTGGAACATGAAGATAGAAAGAAAGAAAGAAAGAGAGAGAGAAAAAGAAAATATTACTATCCATAGCAATGCTACTGAAAAGAGTGCCTAGTTTCCTTTTAGTTTGGTTTTACTAAAGGACCAACATCCCTGGTGCTTCATATTATCTGAAAAAAGAAGAGTGAAAAATGAACAAGTCATGGATTTTCAGTGCTCTAATGACTTATACTAATGTATTCCTTCATCTAAATACAGATTTCTATTTAAAATTCAGTATGCAGGGGTATTATGAATTCCAGTTTAATGGATTCCAAATAATTGCCCTTTAGAAATGATGAATAGCTGTTTAAATCCACTGATAAGAATATACTATTTCTCTCCTAACAATAGGCCTTCCGTATTAACCGTGTCATCTATGCCTGAAATTAGTTTATTAATTTTTTATTGATATGCAAAATCCAAACTGATGACAGTTGGAAAATAACCTTTTGCTAAGAGCCCCCAGCTTTCCCCCGAAAATGTCTGTTGTTAGTCTTGTGGGTGATAAAGGAGAGGAAGGCAATAATATTTCGAAAAGAGGGGAGGCCTGAGAAAGGCAGATGATACCACTTTTTTCCTTCTTTGTTTTTTAGGTTGAGCAGTTCAAAAAGATGTGTTTCTAAGGTGGACATAATGACCGGAGATTTCCAAACCCCATAAAGACAAAGCTTTTCGAAGTTCTTGGTTGTGATCACACAATGCCCTTAAAAAATACTGATAGAACTTGTTCTTAAAAGGGAGTGGAAGCGAGAGAGGCAGGTTTCTCCTATGTAGCATAGGTCTAGGGTTTTGTTGTTCATTTTATCCCTGATCAGCACAGTTCTCCACACTAGTCACAAAAATAAATAATACTCTGAAAGCCATGGCCAGAATAGATGCAATAAACACTGTGGTATATTGAAGAAAAAAGTGTATATTCGTTATTGGAGTATCAATGTTTTCTGTACTTAGACACAATTATATTACATGATACAATCTATATCACTACATATATTGGTGTATTCAATTAAGAAAAAATATTCATTCATGTAAAAAATGGAAAATTTGAGCTTTTTCTAAACCAAGTTGTAACAAATGATGTTAGGGAAAAATTAAATCTACTGTTATTCAGTCCATTGAATCCTTAGTTACTTTGATGTTATGCATCTTCCCTTTCAAGAAAATTCTCTGGGAAAAGCTGTGTTCCTCACAAAGAGGAAAACAAATAAAGTAATCTTCTATGGGAGCCAAAACATACTTCAGAATTGATATGATTCCTTGTTCCCTGAGGTTTGACTTTTATAAAGTCATTGTGCTTAGTGCAGTATTTATATTTTTAGAACAATCTGTGAATAGTGTACATGCAATATATATGGACAGCTCTATCTATTTATGCATATAAACACATGTAAATACAAGCAGACTGCAATGAAATGGAAATTTCCTGCTTTTTGTGCCCAACACACTATCAGGGAAAATATGGATTACCAAGGGGAAAAAACCTCAGATTTCCCATTTCACCTCTGCCATCAATATTAATAAAGTTGACTCATTTGTTCCGATAAGAAATGCTAGTCAGGATACAGATGAAAAGGAAAATGCAAGCAAAACCTTGTTTCATTTTTTGTTAAGTGACTAAATAACACCATTTCTTCCTTTCCCTAAATCTTATCTAAGAGGAGTAAAAGATGGAAAAACAGAAAGAAAAAAATATTTCCATAAATCAGAGTCACTAAAAATGGAGCAGAAAGGGTGAAATCTGTTTTTGTCTTTTCAGTACACTTGTGTATGCAATCCTGGGCTGCTGTTACTTGAGGTTTTTCTTCTTCTGCAGCAGAAGGGTCACTGCCCCTTTTCCCCAAGCCCTCTCTGTCTTCCTCTGGGGTCTGCTCTGCTGCCTCTCTACATACCATTGGGACCCACAGAAGAATGGCTCCTCTGTCTGCCAGCCTGCCTGCATATTGCATCCATTGCTCCATTCAGCCAGCCTTTCAGAAGTCTGCTAACTGCTGCCGTACAACTTAGCTTTTATGCTCTACTGACAGGGGTTTTCTGAAGCCAGACGGTTTCTGAAAAGAGGGTCTATTTGCATAAACAATGCCATGTGAGGAGGTCTGCTGGAAACAAAATCAAAATTCACTCAAGCAAATCTTCCTGATCAACTCTTTTTTTTTTTTTTTGCCACCAACACCTCCTAGAGTTACCATCTGTATGCTAAAAGGTGGCTGAGAATTTGATCAATTCTTTTCCTCTGTTTCCTGTGTCCACTTTTATTAAACAAGCCAAAAGTATACCTTATTTTCTGAGTGAGTCTGAACAGAATCCATAAATAGATGATGGTATGTGAAATGAGGAATGCATTGTGTGTTAAATGAGGGCAGGAGGCCAGCTACGCATCAGCTAGCCAGAGTCTTCCATTAGATTTGTCATGGAAGCCTCGTCAAAATGCACATCCAAGCCAGGAGCTGCCGATCCACTGGCTCTGTGATTACAGGTCACCAAATGCAGAGCTGCCCCAGCACTGGGGATCACAGAGGATAATGTGCATCTCTGCTCACTTTAGCTCTTCCCGTAGTATTCTACCGACAGAAAAAGACCAAATTATGGTCTCAAGCTTAAACCGGGCTAGAGCAAGCAGTTCAAATAAGGCTGCATAAATGAAATGAAGAGGACCATTATTAAATCATTCACATCAATAGGAAACCAAGCCTGGTTTTTTAAACATTTTCTTAAAGCAAATTCAGTTTTAAAGGGGTACTGAAGGGCAATTCTAAGAATTTTTCGCTTAATAAAAATTCTGAGGTTATAAATGGTTGCTCAGGCAAACAGCAACTACTATGCTCTCCTATCTAAAACAAAAGATGTAATTCGGCTTAAGTCCTTCTTTTGCTTTTTAGAGACATGAGTAGTAGGACCTAGTGCATAAAGCAGAAATGTAGACATTCTTCCAGCATCTTTCCTCCTGTTTTTCTTTGTCTAGTATCAAACAGTCCAGTATTTTACTGGTTTCCTGGATTGCCCAAACTAGATTGCATGTTTTTTCCCCTTAAAAATGTCATGATTATGGCCTATAAATATTATTTCCCATAAAAGGATATAGGCTTCTCAGAGAAATGGCTGATTCTAGATCTGGGGCAAGAAAATACAAAATAAGCATGGATATCATATTATACAAGAAAAGAAGATGCTTCTTTATCAAAAGACATAGCAGCCAATCTGGATAAACTCTCACCAGCCAAAAAAGGAATAATTTAACCATCAGTAAAGATAAAAACTGCCTTGGCTAGAAAATCAAATATGCTTAAATTTGTGAGTTTTATAAGGATGCTTAAAAAAAAAAACCAAAAACTAATTGTTCACTTGAGATGCTAAGAAACCATTTCATTATGTGAACCAGTGAATAAAGGGAAAGATGCAAGCAATCATCTTGCCTTTTCTTTATAAGTGGTACCACAGGAGAACCAAATCGTTGATGAGAGGAAATTTTTTAATAGAAATAATAAATTTAGAGTATCTCCATGTTGTAAGCCCTTATGAAGAATGGATCTGGCATTGATCATCCATTGTTGATAGCATCACCTCCTACACAATTTCACCTTTGAGGTTCTCTCATCAAAATAAACAAACCAGGGCTTCCCTGGTGGCGCAGTGGTTGAGAGTCCGCCTGCCGATGCAGGGGACAGGGGTTCATGCCCCGGTCCGGAAGGATCCCACATGCCGCGGAGCGGCTGGGCCTGTGAGCCATGGCTGCTGAGCCTGCACGTCCGGAGCCTGTGCTCTGCAACGGGAGAGGCCACAACAGTGAGAGGCCCGCGTACCGCAAAAAAAGGAAATAAATAAATAAACAAACAAACAAACCAGTAGAAAGCAAAACTGAACCTGAACCTGATCAGGTCTCTAGGTATAAGAAATGCAGGGGGCAGAGACTATGGCAAATGCAACCACAGAGATAAAATCAGGAAAATCCAGAATGTGGAAAACTCCACAGGACAAATGATCTGAATTCTTCAACAAAAAAAGTGGCCAAGTAGAGCCAAATGTATTAAAAGAGGCCTAAGAGACATATATCTTGACATAGGGCCTTTATTTGGATCCCAATTCAAATTTACTTGTGAACTAATTAATAAACCACTAAACTGAAATAAAACTAAACTAAATTTCAAGTTAATTGAGTAAACGTGAACTTGACTAGATATTTGATGATATTAAGAAATTATTACATTACTTGTATGATTAAGGTATTGTAGCTATGTCTTTAAGTCCTTAAGTGTTAGAGAACTTTACTGATATATTGATATTTACAGATGAAATAATATTCCATCCGGGATTAGCTTCAAAATAATTCAGGGAGGAGAAGGGTCATGTTCCATGGGAGTAGAGATGAAACAAAATTGGTTATGAACTGATAATTACTGAAGTTGAGCTATAGGTAAACCAAGTTCACTGTATTCTTTTCCCTATTTTTGTATATGTGTAATTTTTACATAATAAAAACTTAAAACAAAGAATATTAAGCTCACTTAAGGAGTGGTACTACAAAAACAGTACCCAAATTTCCTCAAACCTTAAGTCCTATGACTAAGCTGGGAGACTGGGTTAGAGATGGGGAGAAGCAGATGGTCCAGAAAAATATTTTCCAAACTTTGAAAAGCAAGAATTTGTAACACATCCAAGAGATGGATGAATACATATAAGGCCATGAAAAACACCACTTAGGGCTCTGGAAACAATACAAAAAAAATTAGTAGCTTTCTGAAGCAAAATGTTACTAATAATATATTAATTATTAACATATAATTAACTTAAAGCATTCAATTAGAACTGTTACAACTGTGGGTAAACTTAACCACATTAAAATGCATAAACCCATTTATTATAAGAGCTCAGGAACTGTTTTTTTAATTCCTATATACCATCTTTAGAATTTTCTATATACTAAGACTTGAATATCATTTTTACATTCTCCGGGCATACACAGTTCTTTTGGCATTCAAAACATTACTTGCATTTAGAGTTGTATTTTTCTTACACAAAGGAGTATAAAACAATAGATTAAAATTTCTTTAAAGTAGACTAACTCTATTTTTAAAGAATAAGCCTTCCTTTATAAGAATTATAATAACAACACAATAACGATAACTAATATTCATTGATTGCTTTATAAAAGCCATCTTATCTCATTTAATCATCCCAACTGCATGATGAATTAGGTATGTGGGAAGTTAATTCTCATTGGGTCACTCAGAATTATCTACACATCTTTGCAAGTAGACTCACTGATAGCCTTTTCTTACGGTCTGTCTTTTCAGGGATGATTGTCCAGAGAAGAGCCCTCAAAGATAGAGATTTTGTCTTCCTTATGGAGCAGGGGACAAGTTTGTTTGCTGTCTAGTTTACTAAATATAATGTCTTTTGTGGAGCAAAGTTTACACAGCTTTGCATGCAGCTCCTTTTAATTGATTGGGGTTTCCCAAGCTCAGGGTCCCTCAGCTGTGACACAAACCCACTGTGGACACAGCACTCACCTGGGCCCTCTGAGTCACTCCTGTAAGATGTCAAGGGCATGAAGAAACAGTGGGAACATTAAGCTCATGCTGCCTGCTGTGCCATGAACAATAAAGTTCTTTGTCTCTGATCCGGGAGTCTCATGCCTACTGCCAATTTTCATAAAACTATAGTGGGTTAACTCCAAGCTACAGAAGGAAGGGTCGAGGGGTCCCCAAAACTCATGTTGGGCTTTGCGTGGACAGAAAGCTTTGTAAGTTCATTTGGTTGAGCCACGAGCAGCCACTGTGACTTGCTTACTGTCACAGACCTACCCTCTCCCTCAGTATCTCCTGATCACCTTCTACCCCGTTCCCTGACCTTATTTCTTTAAGGAGAAAAATGATTAGGGCCAAGGTTTGCTTGTCTCCAAGGAGGACTAAAGACCTATGAATCTGAATGTGTTGGCAAACCCTGCAGAGAGGAAGGACTCAAGGTTTTATGAATCCATGGGATATAAGCACCAAAATCAAAATCACCATCTGACCTGGTCCCTGAGGGATCTGGATTCACCCGATGTGGTTTGGGAACAGTTCACAGTGAAGTTGAGAGTCTGATGTAATCTTATGAGTGTCTGTTATGGCAGCTCAATATATATATATATATATATATATATATATATATATATATATATATATATATATATTATTTTTTGCCGTTTCCATATATGAATGTTATATCTGATGAGATATATGCTTGTATATTCCTGTCCTATAAATGTCAGAGGATAGTCTTCCTATTGGGAAGAGCAGCAGATAGAGAAGTGTTAAGGATATAAACTTCCCTGCCATTTGCCACCAGTAGCTGGTTCAAGATATAGCACGAGCGCCTCCGATTTCCAAAGCTTTTGTTACATAGATAATGTCCCGTTAGGAGGCAAGTCAGAAGCCTCAGTTTCCATGGCCTTGACTACAGTGTTACCACACCTCTGCCAACAGGGGTAGCTGATAAACCTTTATAAACTTTAGGGGGCTGCTCACCACATAAAACTTACTGGGGCCATGATTGGATTACAATGTTCAACCCCTCCAGTGAGCAAACTCTTATCTCTTCAGCACCCCACCACCATCAAGCCACCCAGCATCTTACTGGAATCTTTGCACAGTATATTCCTCACTTGTGCATTCTACTTGGTCCTTTATATTGGCTACCCCCCAAATTAGCACCCAGATAGATCTGGGAGGTAAGGGGACAGAGGGTCATTAGCGATCTTTCGTCTTTCAAAATTGCCCCTGGAACCTTCCTTGTAAAGGAATACACTCTGACATGGCTCTTCCAAACTGTCCCACATCCATCAAATTTAATTGACTCATGGGTTTATCACCCTCTACCAGAAGGCTCTGACCATGACTCAATTGTGGTCCCTTTTCACCTTGCTGAGAGTCTATAGGAAAAAGCAAATTGTCTCAGTTCCAAAACACCTCCAGCTGTCTCCTTGCAACCCACCTCACTTTCCTCAGTCATTCCATGGGGCAGACAAATGCCATCAGGGTGGTGACATGGATAGACAGATCAGATTGAACTGACTGCCTTCAAAAAACAAGGACTAGACTCAAGTTTGTGAATAGAAGCAGGCATACTAATACCTATTTGCTAGCTGGGAGCTACCTTGGGAGCTCTGTCAACCTGTAGTCCCTGATTGATGTAGGTCCCACATGGGAAACCCCAACAATTGTAAACAATGCTGTTTTTCCAGAGTCACCATGTGTAGCTTTGGGATGATATGTTTTGTGTAGTAGTCAGACTTTAATTTACCTCCCTCCCCAAACTACAATGTTAGTCATCCATTTACAAAAGTGAGTATGAAATGTGTCCTTCCCTGACTTTAGTTAAAATGATCAATTATACCACCTTGACCCTGGAAGGAATCCAGATCAGCCTCAACGAACTGACCAGGCTCTTTATGAATGATGCATAGACCTCCTCCCGCAGGTGAAGGCAGAGTGTGTGCTGTCACTAATGCATCTCACTGTACCTGGATTATTGTCTTAGATCTAAAGGAAAGGCTAATACAGAAACAAAGAGAAAGCCACATGGATGTCTAAGTTAGACCTTAATGGTTTTGGGGATTTATTCAGCTGGTTGGGTCCAGGACCAGGACTGGGGGACATGGTAGAAGTCAGTACTGAACTGCCTTTAATCCTGCTTCTTGGAGTCCTGTTGATAATAGCCTTAAAATTCAATGCTGTATAGACAAACCGAACAGATGTGGCCAGACTTTGTCAGACTAATCAGAGACCAAGTTTTGCACTCATGAGAAGATTTGCCAGAAGCCAAAACTGTACAGAAATGAGAGGGGGATATTTAGAGGTGGGGGGGGGAGAGAAAGCACTGAAAAGTACCTGCTGAAATGTAGATTTATATTAAGGGATCACCCTGATTATAAAGTGTTTGTGTGTTAAACATTTATTAGTTAAGTTGATGATGTGAATAATGCAAGCCCTTTGTTCCTAGAAACTGTGAGGAATAAATGTTAGACTCCCAGACTAGCACACAAATGCTTATTTAACTCTGGCTTTGATTTAAATAGGATATTCCATATTTGATTTTAAATAATATTCCGACTTTCTTTCTTGGACGCGCACAAGTTTTATTTCAGCTACAGTCTATGTTAAGTTGAGAGGTGACAACAATTCACTGAGTGTTTTTTTCGATAAAATTTTGCCTATTGCGTGCACCAAGGCAGGCACTCTTCAGCTTTATCATAAGTGCAGAACTCAACACAAAGATAAGACAGTTCACATAGGTTTAGGAAACATGCCTGACCCCCGCCACGATCCTGAGCATCTCTGGAGGTGTCACAGAGAAAAAGAAAACTCAACTCAGAACACTTCTCTCTTTAGAGTTTTGAAAATCCCTCTCTCCAGTATGTACCAACCACATTGACAGACACGAGTATTTAGTACTTATTACTGGTGGAGAGTGCTCTGTGTTTTAGAATTAACAAAAGGATACCAGCATGGGAGCTCAATGAAAGGAAAAAGAGGACTTCTTTTTGAACCATAATTGCTTTAACCAAAGATTATTTCTAAAATTCTATTTAAATGAACTATAATTTCTTTCTCCTTCATGAGAGATAATTCCGTACTGGAAGTAGGTTTCAAGGTTAAGTAGTTATTACTATTGTCACTGGAACAAAATCTTTAATATGACACTGAAAGAAATTAATAATAAAGGAAGGTGAGATGTTAACTTTAGTGCTTCTGAAACAAGATCAGGATAATGAGTATATCCTCAGAGAGGAAATAACAAGCACAGATTGGGATTTTAATTACCTCCACATGTTAGCCTACTGCCACTTTAAAAAATAATCTTTCCTAAAGTGTTCTGACGGTTGTTCTTAATTCTCTTTATTTGGGGTGAGGGGTGAGAGGGTTTTGCATGAACTTTCTTCCCAGAAAAATTCACGTAATGAGAAATGTTGATTATGTTTCCAGGCACGGTACTATATGCTAGATACTCACTGAATCATTTAAGCATCACAATAATTCTATCAGAGAGGTAACCCTATTACATCAATTTTTGAAATGAACAGATGGTGACACAGAGAAGTAACTTGTCAAAGGTCACATGCTAATAAGCAGCAGGGCTGGGATTTAAACCTAAGTAGCATGGCTCCAGAATCTACTAGGCTTGATAGCCTACTCTACTATAGAATCTTCTGGTATCTTACACTCCTATATACATTGGTATATAAAAAATTATCTACACAATTTCAAAAAGTTTCCCTCGACTCTTAAATTCAAGATTAAAAATCTTCATTCTAGAAGCCATTTGGCAACACTTGCTATTTTAGAATATTTGAAAAATATGATGCCATAATCAGAATCTAGTTCTACCTAAAAGAAAGAACTGAGGGGAAAAAAAAGTTGAACAGACTGACGGTTCCCATTCTGTTTCTAATATAGAAAATGTCTAGATGGAATAATCTCTCCTTAAGATCCAAATCTTCAGAATTTCTAGGCACCATTTATTTCTACTATATTAAGAAAATAAAAAGTTTTAATATGTCTTCATGTCAGAATTTTTGCAATATCTTCAACACGTAGATCAAGTGACCTTTCTTTCCCTTAATTTCATACATCATCCAGCAGAGCAGTGTCTAACAGGCAGAGCATGCTAATACACTGGCCATTTTCATCTTCTGGTAATGTCAGGGGAGCTGGTCAAAGCATGCTGGGAATATCTAGTGATGGCATGAGTTGTTAGTTACATTAAATTTTTACTATATTTTCACTCATATTTTTAAAGTGAAAAGAATATGTATTTCCCACAAACAACTAGACCCATGTTAATTGCCCTCTGACCTCATCTTATAACACTCTCCCTTTTACTCTCATACTATGGCCAAGTTGGTCTTATATTAGTTCCTCAAATATACCAACCTCATTTCCTCCCACTGGGCTTTCTACTTGAGCTCTCTCTCCAGCAACTCTTCCTTCTCATTGTCCAGAACTCAGCTCAAATGTCACCTCCCCAGAGAAGGCTTTCTCTAGTATATAAATACTAGAATATAAAACCCATTAGAACAGGGACTTTGGGGATTTTGCCTGTCTCATGAACTTCCTGTCACCTGTGTGTGGAACAGAGGCTGGTATTTATTGAATAAATAAATAATCTCCCTGCTTCGCCAGATCTCATCTAGCTCCAAACCTAAGCAGTCCAGCTGGGCAGCTCAGGAGTCATAGGAAGATAAATATATAAATAAATCAGCAGTAATATAATTTATTAATCAATAATAATAAACTACACAATAAATAATCAACAACATTTTCCATGTCTTTTTGCCACATTCAAGCACATCTGAGAGTTAGAACATATGACAATATAACATAACTTTCTCTTTCATTTCTGCCAGTTGAAAAAATAATTAATCCACATCCATTGTCACCTAATGATCTCATTTTATTGACCAAAGCAATAAAATGTTTGTGCTTATGAACAACTTGAACACTAAAGGCACATCAATTAGTAACATTTTTTTCCCCACATTTTTGTGGTTTGTTTATTGGGACCCACACAGGAATGAAAGCAAAGATCGCATCACAGTTGCCTAATCTTCATACCCTGGAAATCAGTAAGAGACCTAAAGGAGAAGTGAAAAGTCAATGGGTAGAGCGTGGATCTTCAGTCGCATGCTCTTGGATGCAAGAATAAATTTCTCAAAACATTGAGTGCAGACTTCTTTTTTCATTTTGCAACTGGTCAATTTCCATAATTATCTTATTCTGTTTTATTTTAAGTAGTAGTCTCATAGCCTAATGCATCTGGCATCCAACTGCAAGTTGACAAAGTATATATAATGACTCTTGAAATGGCTCTCAAGAAAAATCCTGTCATCCTATAATCATCCTATTCATGCTGAAGGCATACTACTGTCTTTGGGAAATATTCAAATTTGTGAAACATGCAAAAAAGGAATGAAATGACACTTTTGAGAAGCTACTACTCAGAGAACAATTACTTATTACAGCATTTATCCTGATGGCAAATAACAAAGGATTTTACCTTTCTTTTAAATTAACCGAACAGGGTGTTTTCCCAGCAATAACACTCCCGGTCTAGTTAATCTATCAAAATAGGAGTTTGACAAGGGTCGATTTGTTTGGATAATTTATGTTTTTACAAATTACAGTAAGAGTTTGTAAATTCTTGATTTTAATATTCTAAAAATTCATTTAAAACTTTCACTTATGTTTCTATTAAATATTGTATAATGATGCCTTAATATTATAAAAATCCCAGGAATCATTAAAGTAGATATGCAGTTATAAAAATCTTCACTTTCTAATTAATTTCATGCTAATTCAATCTTAAATTTCTATCATCAACCTTTTATTTCCATTCCCTACTTGTTTTACTTCCTGAAGCCTTGGGTCATATATCTCTAAACACATTATGAAGTCAGTAAAACATGACAACAAATTTAAAATGTCACAACCAACCAAATTGGACTCTGATAGGTTCCCCTTTGTTTACCTTTATAGCCAAGAGAGTTGGAGAAAAGTTGAAAATGACAATCTGTTTTAAAGCATCATTTGTTAAAGAGTGGCAATGGATCTATCACAATTGGAAGGGAAAACAATGATGCCTTGCATTTATGCAGCATATTATAATTTACAAAGTCTTTGAATATTTGAATATTCAAATTTTCTCAATTGAATATTACTGTGGTCCCATAAAATGGACACATATTATAATCTCTATTTAAAAGATGGAGAAATTGAAGTATGAAATACTTAAATACTCTGTGAGAGGCCACACAGCTTGGAAAATTGTGAAGCCTGCACTAGGACCCAAGAGTTCTCTTTTTTATACTAGTGCAGTTTTCACCAAATAACACTGGTCCTCAATTATGTAACAATTTTTTTACTTATAATTTTAACAACTTAAATGCCAATAAGCAATGTATTTTCTATGTAACAGTAAATAAATACACATAACCAAATATACCAAGAACCCAGTTGTTACAGTGATAATTTTAGTTTTAATAGTTTGCAATGTAGTTGCTTATAAATCTGATGGTATTTATAATGCAAAGATTTGAAATGACCCTTTAAAATCTTCAACTTTTTGAAATATATATTCAGCTGTATACAAATTTATTGATTTCAAATGATCAGATTTTTTAACATTGCTTAATTTATCTATATTTATTGCAAGATGAATAGCATTCAAACTGCAAAATATAATGTACTAGATTTCTTTTTAAAACCTCTTACCGGGATCCTATTGGGACTGGCATATAATTGAAAACACTTAACAGAATATTTCAGGGAATGTTGCCAAGGAGTGAATCAGAGAATCACATTTCATTTTTAAATGCCAGACAAAAGTCACCTAAAATGATGGTAACAGTGGTTAGAAGAAGGAAGGAAATTGGACTAGGGGGAAGGCATAATTTACATAAGGTGTTTTTATCTAAAATTTTCTTTCTTTTGTTGAATTTGACAATTTACCAGAGCCTTTTCAGAAGTGTCTGACATCCCTTTTAATTAAGCAGCAAGCAATAAGACGTGACAGGCAATGTGTTTCCAGAGTATTAATGTAGATCTTGAGTGAATTCACCCCCTCAAGAAGAGCTCTAATTCTGAAGAAAGCATTTAGTTCTGTCTCATATAGAATCTTAATATTGAATAAAACTGCAAAGATATATTTATTCATTTAGGTTAAACCTCTCTCATTTCCAGCTTAAATAAGCAATATTTTTTATACTACAGAAGAGTCTTACACTTTCGTAAAAGTTAAGGAGGATGTCATGCATTTCCACTACAATTACTTAGAAGTGACACCCATTGATTTCGTTAAGGCTAGAGAACACTTATCCCTAAATAGTAACACCAACAATGAAAAGTGAGAATGCATTTCTAAGGTTAGATTAGTCCCTTTAAGAGTTTGCTCCTGGTTTGGTAAAACATACCAGGCTACATACGAAAAGAAAGCCCCGTAGACTTTCTCTACTTGTGTAATTTGTTCTAGAACTGCCCCTGTTACAGTTCATTCTCTCTCTTAAGCAAGCTATTAGCAGTTCTTACTCGTCCTTAGATTCCTTCTCAGTGTACACTGCCCCCAGTCTAACACTTCAATTGGCTTCCCTTTGGTCTCTTGTTTTTGTTTTCTGCACACACATCAATGCCTCTGCCCATTTGCATACTGAGATAGAGGCTTAGAAGATGCAGAGTGGAAAGAAAGCTTTCGAACTCCATTGAGAAGGGAGACAACAAAGCATGCAGTCCAGAAACATGAAAAGAACATTACAGTCAACCTTCTGTATCCACAGTTTCTGCATCTGTAGATTCAACCAACTGTGATTGAAAATACTTTTTTTTAATTCCAGAAAGTGCCAAAAAGTAAAACTTGAATTTGTCACATACCAGCAACTAACTGCATAGCATTTACGTTGTATTTACAACTATTTATATAGCGTTTACTTTGTAATAGGTATTATAAGTAATCTATAGCTGATTTAAGGTATACGAGAGGATGTGTGTAGGTTATATGCAAATACTACACCATTTGATATAAGGAACTTGAACATCCTCGGATTTTGGTATTTGTGGGGTCCTGGAATCAATCCCCTGAGGATACGGAGGGATGACTGTGGTGGTTTCAGTGTCTTCTCATATTATGTTCTCAAGACGACTGAATGCCTGACCATATGTAATTCAGGTCCAATGTTTTGTTGTATTATTATAATATCCTCTCTTAGTGGTACAATTTTGAGGGAATTCCTTGTCATCAGAAAATATGGACTAAGAAAGAGTGCTGGGCTACTTTAAATATGGGTCTACGGAGTGGCCCATCTGGATGCTGAGAAACATTCCAACATGGCCAAGCTAGAATACTCACCGTCTCTGCAGCTACCCACTAACCTAAGCCTGTTTTGGTTATTCTTGAAGCTTCAAAGAACTGGGGTTCATTAAGAATTATCCACATGGGGTAATTTTCTTTGAGTAGTGGTTCAACAAGAGATTTGAATTATGCCCTAATTTATTTATTTATTTATTTATTTTTCTTTTTGCGGTATGCGGGCCTCTCACTGTTGTGGCCTCTCCCGTTGCGGAGCACAGGCTCCGGATGCGCAGGCCCAGCGGCCATGGCTCACAGGCCCAGCCGCTCCGCGGCATATGGGATCCTCCCAGACCGGGGCACGAACCCGTATCCCCTGCATCGGCAGGCGGACTCTCAACCACTGCGCCACCAGGGAGGCCCAATGCCCTAATTTAAATGGACACCACTAGTTTAACCTTTTGTTGAAAGAAACTGTCATGCATAGAACACTGTCCATAGGTGGAGCAAATTGTCAAATTGTTGGTGTTCTTGACTACTATCCATCCTAGGGCCTAATAGGAAACCCATGACACAAGAGTGGCAAGGATTTTTGAGTGGAAGCCTCCACCTCAGCCTATCACTATGGACATTTGCTCTGGGGTGGTTTGGCTTCCATGCAGCTTCAGCTGTTCATTTCACAGTGCTCCATGATATCTGCAGCTTTCCTGAATATACAGAAGAGGGAGGAATGAAGGAAGTTGCTCTGCTTTCTGTCCTTAAGGGAATCGTTCTTCTCATAATGAGGGTCCCAGGTATATGCCTGCTCAAAGCCACAGACCCAGGCATTCTAGGCACATATGGAGAAGCACACAAGGGTTTATTCATCCATCAGTCTCTGCTGCAGACCTCATTCTTAAAATATAAGATGCCTCCCATTTAGTCATTTCAGTTCTTCATGTCATATATTCCGAAAGTGGAAAACCACCAACCACATCTAGGAATCTCTTTCTTCTACTATCAGCTGCAGAATTCACCCTCTAAACCATTGTTATTGATGGCCGTTGGGTTGCATGTGGCAAAGCAAAGGATAGTTTTTTTTTTTATTAGTTTCTGCTTTATAACAAAGCGAATCAGTCATACATATACATCTGTTCCCACATCCCTTCCCTCTTGCATCTCCCTCCCTCCCACCCTCCCTATCCCACCCCTCCAGGAGGTCACAAAGCACCGAGCTGATCTCCCTGTGTTACGCGGCTGCTTCCCACTATCTATCTACCTTATGTTTGGTAGTGTATATATGTCCATGCCTCTCTTATGCTTTGTCACATAAGCAGCTCATGCAGCTCAATAGCAAAAAAACAAACAACCCAATACAAAAATGGGCAGAAGACTTAAATAGGCATTTCTCCAAAGAAGATATTCAGACTGCCAACAAACACATGAAAGAATGCTCAACATCATTAATCATTAGAGAAATGCAAATCAAAACTACAATGAGATATCATCTCACACCAGTCAGAATGGCCATCATCAAGAAATCTAGAAACAATAAATGCTGGAGAGGGTGTGGAGAAGAGGGAACACTCTTGCACTGCTGGTGGGAATGTGAATTGGTACAGCCACTATGGAGAACAGTACGGAGGTTCCTTAAAAAACTAAAAATAGAACTACCATATGACCCAGCAATCCCACTACTAGGCATACACCCTGAGAAAACCATAATTCAAAAAGAGACATGGGGCTTCCCTGGTGGCGCAGTGGTGGAGAGTCCGCCTGCCGATGCAGGGGACACGGGTTCGTGCCCCGGTCCGGGAAGATCCCGCATGCCGCGGAGCGGCTGGGCCCGTGAGCCACGGCCGCTGAGCCTGCGCATCCGGAGCCTGTGCTCCGCAACGGGAGAGGCCACAACAGTGAGAGGCCCGCGTACCGCAAAAAAAAAAAAAAAAAAAAAAAAGAGACATGTACCAAAATGTTCATTGCAGCTCTATTCACAATAGCCCGGAGCTGGAAACAACCTAAGTGTCCATCATCGGATGAATGGATAAAGAAGATGTGGCACACATATACAATGGAATATTACTCAGCCATAAAAAGAAACGAAACTGAGCTATTTGTAATGAGGTGGATAGACCTAGAGTCTGTCATACAGAGTGAAGTAAGTCAGAAAGAGAAAGACAAATACCGTATGCTAACACATATATACGGAATTTAAAAAAAAAATGTCATGAAGAACCTAGGGGTAAAAGGGGAATAAAGACACAGACCTACTTGAGAATGGACTTGAGGATATGGGGAGGGGGAAGGGTAAGCTGTGACAAAGCGAAAGAGAGGCATGGACATATATACACTACCAAACGTAAGGTAGATAGATAGTGGGAAGCAGCCACAGAGCACAGGGAGATCAGCTTGGTGCTTTGTGACCGCCTGGAGGGGTGGGATGGGGGCGGTGGGAGGGAGGGAGATGCATGAGGGAAGCGATGTGGGAACAGATGTATATGTATGACTGATTCGCTTTGTTATAAAGCAGAAACTAATAAAAAAAAAGAAAAAAAAAGAAATAAAGCTCCTGTAAACTATAAACATTCATATACAGTTGTTTGAACGTGAATTTTTAGTTTACTTGGCTACAAACTGAATAGTGGGATTGTTAAGTTGAATAGTATGAAATACTATATAATGCTATATAATAATAATAGTTTATAAGAAACTATTACACAATCCCCAAAGTGATTGTACCATCATGATAACCACTACAAATAAATGAGAGTTTCTGTTGCTCTGAAAAAAAAAAAAAAGAAAGAAAGTAAATTACGGATTATATAAGGCTAGGGCAGGGGGAAAGATAGAGAGTGACAGCTAATGGTCATGGGGATATTATTGTGGAGCCAAAAATGTTTCTTGACTATAATTCTAAGTGTCCCTGCTGTCATGTTGGATCAGCCTTGGATGGGGAGGAAAGGCTGGGTTTTGTCCCATCTCTGCTTCGGGCATGTGAGACATTGTGATATTTGAGGATCTATGCTTCTGGTGAAGGATGGAGAATTCCATAACTTGGGTCAAGTAACCTTTAACCTGCTTATCCTAAACTTTACTTTTTGAAAAGATCATTTTACAATTGGAGTATAGATTGAAGAGAATGAAGAATGGCCACAAGAAATCTTGTTGGGAGTCTATGGCGATAGGCTAGGTGAGAAATTAAGGCCTCAACCAAGGTGTTCATATTGATGAGACACACGTTGTAGACAGAATCCATAAAACTTGATGATAAACTGAAACAAGAAAGGTTAAGAAAGAGAAAAACCAAATCTTACTTGTGTTCTTAAATATAGAAACATTGTATAGGCAGACATTTCTCTCGGGAACCACAATACTACATTATGTCTTCTTAAGTATGATCATTCAACTTACCAGGATATACATAACTCAACAAAAAGTGTATGTGTATATAGATGTGGAAACATCTCTATACAAACGTAAATATATATACTTTTAAATATATTTTAACATAGAATTATGTTTTTATAATAAAATAGATCCTATTATATGTTATATAATATACCAAATTATATATTATAATATATCATAATTACATACTAATACATTTAACAATATAAAAATATATTAAATGTATTGTTATAGCTGGGAACTGAGCAGGTGTCAGATCATTCACTGTCATTAATCCCTTCCCCAGCCCGTAAGAGGTTCTGACTCAACTCACAGTCTTTCACACCCGGAAAGTCAGCTCTACTTAGGACTTGCAGCTGGAAAGTGGTTCGGTATTTGATCTTCCTGAAGGTGTGTCAGACTACAAAGAAGTGATCTTCTGACTCAGTTGGCTTTGCACTCTATGGGGAGGATGTGTCTGGTATGTTCTTGTTTATTTAGGTAAGGCTGCATAATCCAATAAAGACCCGGTGCAAAGTACAGCAGATGTATTGTTCAAACTTCCTGCCTTTGAGGACAAATACCTCAGTCTCTAAGTTATCAAAGATAAGAAAATATGGGTGAGAGGAAATTCTCTTGAATTTGCTCTTGTTGGAGACTAGTTTTCCAGAGTGATCAGGTTGTTTAAATCTGATCCCAATTGTTTTAAGAGGAGTGCTTCTACTTGCCATTTACAACTGGAAAGGGAAGGGACACCGACAGTTAATGTGTTTCTATGTGTTAAGTAATATAGACATAACATCATCTGTTCTTGTTATATCCTTGCTAATAAATCATTTTACACCAAATTTACAGATATAAAAGCCAAGCCCCTGAATAAGCAGCTTACCTAAGTCCAGAAAGCTAGGAAGTAGAAAATTGGAATGGAAATTCAGATCTGTTAGCCTTAAAGGTCACTTTTTTTCTCACTACACTATGCAGCCAGGAGATGATAAGCTACACTGACAAAGACAGACAGAGAAAGAGATCTGTAAAGATTAGAAATTTTCTAGCATCTTTTAAAGTTATATTTTTAATTATCTAAAAGGTTTATATTTAGATAGTTTTGGTTTAATTCTTCAGAGCTACAAAAGAGTAGTAACATAGGATACCCAACTCATCTGAAGCATCTTCTCTATTTTTAAAGATGTGATTTTCTTTAATCACAAGCAAGAGACTGCCTTTGTAGTTGTTTATAGCTTTATACTCTCTAAATGCCTCACTTTACAAATGAGAGAAGCAGGCAAGACGGACCGTTGGTCTTAAACCCAGGGAAACAGCTTAAATACTATTGCTTAGTATGTCAGTACACCCGTGGGCCAAAAAATACACCTGGAGGCAGGACAAGCTTTGTAGATCAATCAGCCATTTGATAAATAAGTATTTAGGTCTTTTATGTAATAGGCATTGGTCTTAATATATAAGTTATATACCATATTAACAACTATTATCAAATATTATATACAATATTTATCAACTCAGAGGGCAACTGTGATATGTACACACATATGCACACGCACATACACAAACATGCAATAAAATTTAGTATGCAGTAACTGCACCCTTATAGCACTTGATGTGTATCACTCACGGCAGAGTAGGGATCATTTCAGGCCATATGATGAGGCAAGATATCAGAGACATTTGTCCTTGTAGCCGGGCCTTGAAGAAGTCTCCTTTAGTAGAGAGAAGACTCAGGTTTTCACAGGTACTCCTTACCTAATGAAACTGACAGAGCGGTCATCTTCCTTTACAAGGTACTTGTCCTAGGCCTTGCTTGAGAAATCATTTTGACTTTGCATTGAGAGCTAAGATTCTAGGTCCCACAGCTTGCTGTCTATTTTGCCACACATTTAAGTGGCTTTGCTCTGTGCTATATCCACCAGGACAGGGAACCACACCAACATTCAGTGTGGCTGAGTACAAGGCATGCTGACGATACAGACTAGAAGGGTTCAAAAATGTGAGTTACTGGAACCCTGCCTGAAATGATAGGAACCGATTATCCTTCAGTATCAATGGAGAACCTGGAGTGGAGTCAACCCTATACTAAATGAGTCAGTTCCGTTTCCCAAAACTCAGGTACAGAATGTCAGAGAAGTTGCAGGAGGACAGGGAAAAGGGGTGTCAAGTTTGCTGACAAAGGAAAGTTGTCCCTTGCATGGTGACCAAGAGAATGTCAGTGACATTGTATAGGTTTCCACCTCACTCACACACAGAAAATGCTCCATCAATTCCAGTTGACTTTGAAGGAAGTTACACTGTCCACTATAATGGAGAATTTTGCAGCCCTAGGAATAGATAATTGAGAGAGCCATGCAATATTTTAATCATATACAGACTCAGCTAAAGGGTAATCATCTCTCATTTCCCTGCATCTTTGGTGAGATAAAGGCCTAAGGGCAATCACAGATAGCTTTTCAAAAAAAAAAAATGAAGAAACTTTCCTTTGTGAAACACAAAAACTGTGTAAAGCAACTCTCATTTCAACACTATTAGTAGAGCCATGGCACTAATAAATAATATCTCAATCAAGAAAACTCTCACCAGATTGTCTGGATCACTTTGCTGTTGCTTCTCTTTTTCTTTTTTCTTTTATTTTCTTTACTCTGGAGAAGAATCAATGGTGGATGGCAAGTGGGGGAAATGAGGAAGGATTCTACAGAAAATGCTCTAGTGTTAGAAAAAAATTAATCTGGTGCTTCTTTAACTAAGATCAACACTCTGCACAGTTTGTGAGGTGTGTATTCCCAGGATATCTCACTCTCTTTCTCGCTGGAGAAGTCCATTTTCCATGAGGTTAAGAGCAGAAGCCAGACTGCCTTGGTTTGAATCCTGGCCTCACTGCTTACTAGCTGTGCCCCACTACAGGTTTATTCATCTCTCTGGGCCCCAGGAAAATGAGGATAAGAATAGTACCTACCAAATAGGATCATTATGAAGATTAAATGAGTGGATATTTGTAAAGCATTTAGAAAAGTGTCACACATATAGTAAGCACTAAGGGAACACTGTATTAAATAAAATTAATAAGGTTTACTTATTTGGCTATTTTCCAACTGTTGGATTTGGGCAAATACTCTGAGAGTTTGCCTTTCTTTACCCTATTTTCCCCTATCCAACTGTCAATTTATATAATATATGTCATGCCAGTGAAATTATGCTACAGAATCTCCCATTCTTCGTCCATTTCTATGAGAACGTTTTAATGATACTCCCTGTTATGATTTCGTGTAGCCCTCATTTTACCACACCAGTTCTTGCTATAGAATTAGAGGAATAAAAGAGCCCTGGAAAGGTCATTAATTTTTTTCCCCTTACCTCTGCCACCCACTTTCAAGCCAGACCACACACATAAATCAATCCAGAATTTTTCTTCATCACACTATGGTTTCTATTCACATTTACTCTACCCTAAGGAAACGATTTTGCTACAGGTGGGCAAATTCAGCACTAATGGCATTACCCTATGTTTTCAGGGAAATTTTGAGGGCAAAATAGTCCCATTAGCATTGCCAGTTTCCCAGGATTCTTGTCATTAATCAAGTTTAATTATTTCCTGTGCCATTATTGAAAACTCAGGAATCAACTATTTACTCACAATTCATGTTCAGATTGAATTGTCTCATAGTAAATTTCTTAAACTATTTCTATAATGGATTTGTCTTTTTTTAAGACAACTACTCTAAGGTGAAAACCTGCTATTTCACTGTTACTAGGTCATGAGCTCTAATTAAACCCTGTGACTGCATGAGAAAAATATAGCTAGTCAATTCAATTAAAAAAAAATAAAGACAGTCATATAAGATTGCAGTATGTAAGCTTGTTGTTTGGAATTTTCACTATCAGGTGGCTGACATAATAACTATGTAGAGAGACAAAAACTCTGGTTTAAAAAAAATTCCTCAAAGTTCAAAATACTGGCTTATGACTGGTTATATGCTTTTTAAGCATGATATTTTCATCAACTGATGTGTACAGGATTGAGAAGAGGGAGGTGGTATGTTTTATTTAAGACAAGATCCCGAACTTTTCTTGAGAAACCCTTCTGCTATATCTGGCATCTGCTGTACTCAGAATCTGTGTAAATATGGCAATGTAACCTTATGGGATTCTCCAAAATTCTTCCTCAATTTGCCACTCTATCCATATAGAATAGAGGCCTTCCTGGTTGGTGGAAGATACAGTTCAATGCAAATGATGCTAGGACTGATGTTACTCAAAAAAACTTCTCTTGCTGAAGTCTGAAGTCACATCTTTTGAGAATTCATTTATTTGAGTTAAGGCTCTTCACCCATCAATACTTTAAAATATGTAGCATTCAACTCATAACTCTTGGGTGTGAGTGAAGTTTCTCACCTGTGTTAGTCCTACTGAGGAGAGGCTAGAGCAAAGTAACAGTAGTAGTCATTCACGTTTTCTCTGATTTTTAAAAATAATGTAAAGAGATCCATTCATTTAACAAGTAATTCTTCGGCACCCCACTATATTGCAGTGTCCCAGGCACTGCAGATGTAAAGAAGACAGGAAAAAAAAACAGTTGAGGCCCTCTAGAAGGAAGACAATATAATAATTGAATATTGTGCACACAGCTTGTAGGGAGAATATCTGGCAGTCACTGTGACCAAAGTATAAACATCATATTTGAGAAGGATGTGTATAACTCTGGCTGGAGAAATCAGAAAAGGCTGCCTTTGAATAGGAATTATTTAAACCAAGTCTTGGAAAGCACATAGGTGTACCTAAAGCATCAGATGAGGAAGGGGGCTTCCCTGGTGGTGCAGTGGTTGAGAGTCTGCTTGCCGATGCAGGAGACACGGGTTCGTGCCCCGGTCTGGGAAGATCCCACATGCTGCGGAGCGGCTAGGGCCATGAGCCATGGCCACTGAGCCTGCGCGTCCGGAGCCTGTGCTCCGCAATGGGAGAGGCCACAACAGTGAGAGACCCGCATACCGCCAAAAAAAAAAACAAGGAAGGGCTTTGCAGGCCTAGGAAGCAGCATTCCAAGTGCGCAGAAGTGACGAAGACTAAAGGATAACCAAGGAACCAGGGATAGATCATCATCCCAGGCAGAATAATCACATGATGAATTGATGGGAGATTCCATGGAGAAAGCTGTCCTGGATCTGATCATGACAGGCTAAGATTCTGGGCCTTATCCTATAGACCACTGGTTCTCCTAAGAATTCCCATGTGCCCCATCCTTCCACAGGCAGAGCCCTATTATTGCATAGCTTCAGGGGAGCTAATTGCAACTTCATCCCATTTTCTCCTTCTTCATCAAAACGTGTCTAAATCCCAGGGAGTGAAGATAAATGAAGAGATAATCTAGAATTCTTTCTTATTCATCAAAAAAAAAAAATCTCAAAATTCAGTTCGTTAATTCCAGGGAGACCTAGCTATCTAGAATAAACAAACATAGAACAGCTCTCCTCATATCGACATGCCATGTTAACTCAGTTAAGAACTACTCTTAGAGATGACGAGAAACAATCAAGGGATTGCATAAAGAAAGTGACATGTTCAATTTGCATTCCAGTGAGATTGCTCTATTTATAAGGAGGGGGATGGATTGCAGAAGGCAAAGCATGGAGGGAGGTAGAGTGTATTAGAGATTATTACAACAGTTTAGAGAAGGATTTGGAGTTATGCCCATTTGAAGAGAGAGAAGAGGAAGATGCATGGGGAGTGGATGGGGAAAGACTTGCTCATAAAGGAGTATGGCTGATGAGGGAAAAGAAGGGAATGAGTCTGCTTAGATGTCAAGACAGGCAGCAGCAGCAGAATACCAGAAATGGAATGAAATGTAATGCATTCATTTTAGAAACATTGAAACTGGGGACGACATAAATTTACATCTCCCACCTTTGGCTCTTTGAAGACTAATGAAAGAAGGCAGGATACAGTTTGAGGTCAAATAATACAATCAGAAATACTGGGTTTATATAGTTCAGGGTTAGCAAACCTTTTCTGCAAAAGGCAAGAGAGTAAATATGTTAGCCTTTGAAAGCCTTATAGTCTCTGTCACAACTGTTCAAATCTGCTATCATAGTGTGAAAGCAGCCATAGACACTATGTAACAAATGGGCCTGGCGGTGCTCCAATAAACTTTTATTTATAAAGCAGGCAATGGGCCATCCATAGTTGATCAACCCCTGATACCAAGGCAGCCTTGATACAGAAAGGATACTATAAGAAATACTTTCTCTGGGATTTTACTATCATTAAATCAGATCATTTTTCAATTGTCTAAATACCAAAGGCATGTTGGAAGCTTCCTCCAATTGTTATATTTCTTTTCAATGCATATTTCTATCATACATATATATTTTGTCATAATTAAAGACTATGGCAGGCTTCAGATACAAAGCAGCTACCAATTTACATTAAACATGTATTAAGAAACATCAAAGAGGAATAATTGTTTTCCATTGAGAAGTGTGTGTGTACATATATGTGTGCCTATGTGTGTGTATATGTATAAAACAACATCCTCTTAGAAAATATAAGACACAACTACAAATTCTGGTGGAAAATCTTGATAGGCTAGCTGGCCCATCTAATAATTAGTGACCAAGAACATTAATAAGGTTTTAATGTCTTATAAAAGTGACTTCTAATAAAAAGAAGTATTGCAGGCTTCCCTGGTGGCGCAGTGGTTGAGAGCCTGCCATGCAGGGGGCACGGGTTTGTGCCCCAGTCCAGGAAGATCCCACATGCCGCGGGGAGGCTGGGCCCGTGAGCCATGGCCACTGAGCCTGTGCGTCCGGAGCCTGTGCTCCGCAACGGGAGAGGCCACAACAGTGAGAGGCCCGCGTACCGCAAAAAAAAAAAAAAAGAAGTACTGCTAACAAAATCTCCAGAGATGGTAGACAAACTGATATCTCTCTGTAGTGACTGACATTTACTTTTGAAAGCCAACAAAGCTTTCCTTGTGTACCAGGTAGGAAAAACCTGATTTAGTCATTAGAGCAGTGCATTAGGCAACACTTCTTCTTAATAAGAAGCCCAAAATAAGTTGCCTAATGGAATATCATGTTGAAACTCTATTCCCACTAGTTATACCTTAATGGGTTCCTGTCAAAAGATGGAATAAAAATAATGAGTAGATACCAATATTTCTTTTCTCATTCTCATATAGCTTTTCAAATATATAACCAAAAAAAAAAGTGCCATATAAAGAAAAGGAATGTAGACTTGTATGGAGATGTAATCTGAGCCCATATTTCCAACTTTCATAAGACCTACTAAAATTACTAGAGTGAAGAAATATGCTCAGTAGACCTATAGTTCATTTTCAGTTGTCCTTTTGATGTGTTGTTGGTAGGTCTCCATGGCAGTGGTACTTGTTTTGTTCGCCACTATTCTTGCCACAGGTTTATCTGATTTTAGTATCTGCGATTAAAAAGTTTCTCTTGACCATTTATCATTTCTCCTTGGTACAAAACTTTCATTTCGTTTGCTTTAGCATTAGGAATGTGCTAATTCTGGAATCTGGTGATTTGCTGGCTTCTTCCGGGAGGTCCTTTTTTTTTTTTTAAACATCTTTATTGGAGTATAATTGCTTTACAAAGGTGTGTTAGTTTCTGCTGTATAAAAAAGTGAATCAGCTATATGTATACATAAATCTTAGGGAGGTCCTTTTAACCTATGTTTATTTTCTTTGTTTCCCCCCGCCCCCCACCCGGGTCTCTTTTACAATCCTCTTACTTGCCAAATTCTTGCAAATTTGCAAATGTTTCATGTTGTACCAGTTTGAAAACAGAAACCTCTCCCAGTTATTTGAACAACAAGAAGTTAATACCAAAAAAAAAAAAAGTTAATTAGATATGAAGTTGTTAACTAGGTAACTGAAAAGGTTAAAAGAGAACTCTAGAAATCAGCAAATGTTTTCTACTTATGTAAAGGGCCAGATAGAAGGTAGTTCGGACTCAGTATTGTCATGATTATTTGAGACTATAGTTGAAGCAAGCAAGCAGGAGCTTCAGATGTAAGGGCTGAGCCTGGGTGTGTCCCAATAAACCTTTATTTACAAAAACAGGCAGCAGGCAGGATTCAGCCCACAAACTGTAGTTTGCCAACTCCTGTCCTAATCATGGAGGTGGCAACTGCAGGAAGCAGCCTCCATTAGGACTGAGAAAAAGACAAGATTGGGTTGTTACAATTTGGAAACTTAGAAGAGGGGCCTCATGGGCCCCAGACTGAGTCACCTGAGAAGGGGCTCCAGCCAGCTGCTAGGGGTGTGATCAAGTTGGTTCTGCAAATACCAGAAAAACAGCAGGCCTGGTTCAACGGGACAGAACTGCCACTTCCCAGATGAAGACGCATTGCTGGGGTGATGCTCAGGGCAAGTGGTCAGCAAGCCCATGGGAAGTTCATGGGGAAACAAATAGGAACTCACAAGTGTTTTGTTTTTGCTTCTGTAGCCTTGCATTCCCATCAACCCTTTTTGTGCTCTTTATTGGCTGATCTGGCAAAGCAGAAACTGAGTTGGCAGACTCCCAGCATAGGCTTCACCATGGGTAGAAGAGCAGGTTTGGAGCTGAGACACAATAGCTTAATTGGTGCACATGTCAAAACCCAAGATTCTCTTTTAGCTGATATTTTAGGATTGAATTATGACTGGGAAATCTCTTACAGTATCATCCTATGGCCGTATACAGGACTATTCCAGGTTGGAATTATGTCCAGACCATCCCGCTCACCACCAGTCAAACAAATTTTGATGATATAAAAAATGATCGGTGGTTTAGAATCCATAAAGTTTTGATAATATGGAATGATTGGTGGATTAGAATCTATAAAATACGTATGTACGTATGTTTGTGTGTAACTGTGTGTGGGCATGGTAAACATATATATCAGTGTAAGGTGCCAACTCTTCATTCTTGGAAAGGACTATAGTTTAATCTGAAATGTACCCCTATTTCTTTTTTGGTGTTAAAACATAATTTCTTTTATTGAGCACAGGTAAAAGCACACAATACTAGTAGTTTCTGTTATTTAAATTCCTGTTTGGAAAACAAAATGTTGGCAACTTATGTCAATTCTCAATTTGTATTTTTTTTTTTAATTTCACTGTTTGATGAAATACAAAAGCCCTGGAGTGATTGTTTATAAGACTATTTAGTTCTGATTGATTGATTGGTTGATTGGTTGACTGATTGACTGATCTATTGATTGACAAGTGATGAGCATGCTGGTGAGAATCAGGCAGGGCTATTCTGAGAAACATCCTTTGAAGATATTTTAAAAATTAGACAGTTTGTCGCTCAAAAGAAAGATTTATAGAATGATGCATTGAATCTTAGTGCTCTGAACTGTCAAAATGGCTTTGTGTGTGGATGACCTAAGTGTTTGTATATCCTTAGACAATAAATAATATATGACATATGAATTACATTGACTTCAGTATGTAAATATTTACTAGTCTTGCATAAGAGCTTCCTCTCAGCTCTACCACTTGTACTATATTTTATAGTTTTAAATTTTTCTCCCTAGTTTTGTTATTTCAACATCTTACATACTAGTTGGGCTTTATTCCTCCCTCTTATAATGTTTTCTTGATGCAGCATACCTGTACAACCTGTACAACATAATTGACACTCTGTCACTTTGGCAGAGGAAATGCCAAAGTTGGACTAAAACAAAGCTTCAAGCCATCTATTATATTATGTGCCTAGTGATGGCTTCCAGGTACCTATTTATATCTCCCTTTAAATATTTCATAGCTCCTCTATTACTGATAAGAGTTAATCCACAAGTTCCCCAGGGGGGTTTTCATAAGCGTACATAGGATATCATTTCTGGTGTTGGGAATCACCATACATTATTTTTATTGCAGAAGTTGGTAGATTCTCAAGAAAAGTTACCTGGTGAAGAAATAATCAAGAAGATTCATAATGAGTCATTCAGTGCAAATTTGCACAAGGTATTTTTTTTTAATTGTGGGAAGTCATGGATGCAGGCTTAGTACATTGATTCTGGATTTTTGAAATAGAATGCTCTCAATGTGTCTGCCCTAAGGAGACTGAGGATATCAATGGCTTAATATTTGCAAGCCACTATATATATATATTCTCACAGCAAAAGACAACCTATTTCATTTGTAAAACATGACTTCAAGAAATAGAACTATATACAAAATAAGCCAAGCCAAAAAGGAAAAAGTTTTACTTTCTACTATAAGAAGCCATTTTGCATTACTAACTAGCTTCCAGACTGTTGATTTTTATTAACTCTCTGACTGCTTGGCCGCAGAAAACACATTTTGATCCCAATGTCTTCTTTCAAGAAAAGCTGAGTGTGTCTTCCATGGGTGAATGGTTTTAAAATCCCAGAAAACTGACACATTTTTCAAAGTCTGTTCAGCACACATAAGTTCTCAAAATTATGAAGATTTTGGAAGCCATAATCATCCCAGCTGGATGAAATGGATAACGCTAAGAGGTCTCATAGATCATACCATGTTGTCATTTATTACAGTGTTTTAACATACTACAGAATTTGTGTTGTCAAGAATAGTGGGTGAGGTGATTTATTGGCTAGGATTGATTATGTTGCTAATGGTGCAGATGGCTTGAATTTTGGAAGGGGGAAATTTCTCATCACTGAGCATGAAGGAATAAATGCTGGGTTGCCAAGAGACAAAGAGGCCCTCACTTAGAAAAGACTCATTTACCTGCCACGTGCAGACAACATTCAAGAGGTAGTTTTTGTTTTCCTTCAAATGCACACTTTAAACTCTTTTCTTGTCTCAGGGAACAGTGGACATTTTATATATGTGCAATGTTTTTCTGCAATGGAGCAGCAAACTTTTGTCAGCTCTCCCTCTGGGACAATGGAGGCAGTGCTTTCAGAGTTTCTCTTTGGCTTCTCCTACAAGTACCAAAACCATGACCTTGCCTGCAAAGCCTTTTGCAGCTGAATGTCTAGAGCTCTGACATCTGCATTGACTTTCAGTGATTTTCTATAGGTTAACACCTGGAAACCATCACCTGCAGATGTCCAGCTGCCACATGCTGTACTCTGCACAGCAGTGCGGGTGCTGATGGAAAGCCATTGACCTACCAGGTGAAACAAACAAGACAGACACCAGATTGTCTCATGCAAAAATGACACTGCCTGTCCGGATCTGATCACCATGACTATTCAAAAATTCAGATGAGAGTATAGGAATAAGAGAAGCAAAAGAAACCCGTGAATAATAACTCAATTTTGCTTTTTCTTCCTAAGTGGTATATGTAAGCAGAGGTGGTCCCTCAGAACCACAATGACAAGTCTCCCTGCCTCTCTTTTGATCTGAATTCTATCAACTCAAAAATAGGGTTTGGGAAACCAGGACCTCAGTCTTTACCATCCTCAATCGACAGCCAGTACTCTGATGCTGGATCCTTTACTCTTGTTAGCTATTCCCAAGTTACAATTAGAGCATCTAAATATAAATAAAGTGACAGTGACAATGCCTGGGAAGAACGAGATCGGTACCCTAATTTGAAGAAGCCTTGATTTTTATCAAGTTTGAGGCAGGCTTCATGTAGTTTACACTAAAATATTTTACAGCATTGAGTCACCTATGATTTATTGAGTCCCCTAGAGATTTATTTATTGAAATAAAATGAAGCCCTCATTGTCTAAAAAATTGGAGTACTAATTAATTGAAAATTGATGTGTCACCTGACAAATGTCTCTTTATCAGAGGAAGAATAACGCTCATCCCTATGGAAAGATACAGAGCTTGAGACATTTCTCTAATTGAGAACATCTCTCTGCAAATGAATGGGATTTTGCAGGTCTGCTCTTGCGCACAATCATTCTTCTACACAATGATATATATTCTGGGCAAATTTGCAGTGCTCTATTTAAAAGGTTTTTCTTTTTCTTCTTCTGTACACAATTGGGATAATAAACAGACAAATCTCTTTGAAGTAGAATAGAGAGTGACTCCATGAAGTCAAGGGGCATGGTGAAAGAATGTAAAGCAAAAGGTGAAAAACTTGACTCACAGCCACTTGGGGATGAAAATGTATGTTAGTGGGGATACCGTTAACTGATCAAAAAGTGATGTGTGCACACATACACTTGATACAACCTCTTACACTAGAAGGTTAAATTTGTCTTTCCATGAGCTTTATCAAATGGGTGTGGCCAACATCTTATTGCCATCTTACGCGCCTATGTCACATCAAAGCAGATTTGTTCAATGCAGCTCTGTAATTCATTACCTGAATTTCCTGTCTCATAGGTAGCTCCATTTGCTCACTTGCGGATGTTTATTCCTTCCTAAGAGCAGCATTCTATCTGAAGAAGGAGCAGCCTGGCTTGTTCAGGTTCAGATGTGGACCATTATTTCCACTGGTGAAACCAGACAAAGAAGTGTTTCTACCTCAAGGAAAGAGAAGCTTGTCTGCAGACTTGCATCTGAGATCTGGTTCTAGATATTTTTAGTGCTTTATGGAGCTTAAAATCTGGGTCTACTTGACTCAATGTTCACAACTAGCAACAGACCATTTATTTTTGAGTAACATTGCTGGCATGTTAGATGCTCTAATAATAATCAATTACTAAGACCCTACCACCTACCATTTACCGTGTTAGGCACTGCAGATATAGTGACAAACAGAAAGACGAGCACCTGCCCTCGTGACTTATTCTAGGTGGTCAGATAGGCACGCATTTGTTCTCAAGTCTCCTCATTTAGCTATATTTCTGATCACTCAAGTTCTTTGCAACCTCAGCCAGACGTGTTTATACTGCCCTCTATTCAACCTGGGGGTGAGAGCTGCATGAAGGAACCAGAGAGAGAGATGAATAGGCCTAAAGCTATTTATGATATTCACCCCTATTTTCACATCCACTCCTATTCAATGACACCATTCTCTTATAAATCCTAACCGAACTAAAATCAACAGCATCACATCCTTTCTACTGCCCAGGTGTCAGTGTTAGCAAAGCAGAAGTACGCCAAAACATCTCAGCCTCCATCAGAGCAGCCTTGTGTGACCCACGGTCTGATTGGAGAGCACCATAGGGAGAGCACGAACGGTACTTTTCATCCCATAACTCAGTGTGCTGAGATACACTTGATTACCCTAGCAGTGCTTACCTTTGAACAGGGTTAGGTTGATTGAGGATGCAGGTTTCTTTCTTCTATCCTTTGATCAGCTGGAAAAAGTGAATGTTGATCAAGATAATAAGCTAGGTAAATTCTGTAATAACTCGGAGTCCAAAAGTCAGTGTGTAAACATGATTATACATCCAATACTTTGACTCAGAGAAAAAGAAAAGAATGTGTTCATTTGTTTCTATGCCTTTACATATGAGATCTTTGGGGGTCCTGTTTTATAAGTGAAATGAATCAAAAATTTTTCGATGCTCCACTGCAGTGAAGCCCTCATCTGGTGAGCATTATCTTGAGACCCAGATCTTTTCAGTGAGAATTTCAATAGGTGAACTAGAAAATGATCAGTGAGCAATGAGGACTACTATAATGGAAACATCATTTCAAACGAAGGCTTCAACATCTGTTTTGCTTTCTAATTACAAATGCAACACTCCCTCCTGACACCCAGGCTCATCATCACCACCATAAATCACAAGCATAAAAAGTTAAAAAATGAAGTGATTTATGTGGTTTTAGGTGCTTTGTATTCAGAACCACATGCATGCTTCAGTTATGTTGCTATCATGTACCAGATGAAATCAGGTGGGATGGAGGGAGGGACAATAGACCTCTACACTAATCATGCAAAATTCATTTTTCCAAAGGTTTTCACTAAAGTCTCATGTAAACAAAAGTGGCCCTGGGAGGAGAAAAAAAACCCACAAAGCTGAGAGAAAAATCAAATTTGGAAAATTCTTTCAGTTATTTATTAATAAATATTTATTAAAAACCTACTATGTGACAAGCCTGGTGCTGGCCTCTGGGGACAAAGGAGTAAACAAAACAGATACTCCTAGAGAACTCCCTGGCGGTTCAGTGGTTAGGACTTGGCACTTTCACTGCCGAGGCCACGGGTTCGATCCCTGGTTGGAGAATTAAGATCCCATAAGCCGTGTGGGACAGCCACAAAAAAAAAAAAACCAGATACTCCTAGAACCGACAGCCCAATTTTTGAAAGACATATTAAAAAAAGTGATTGCACATATAAATATATAATCACCACTGTGATGTTTCACAGAAGGAAAACTGCAGGGTTCTATGACAATGAAACATGCAACAAAAATCCCAAGAAAACAGCAAAACCCTAAAGAGACAGTAAAAAAGACCACGAGAAACATTCTTCCACTGACTTTTAGAAACACCAGCAGAGCCATATTTCCAGGATTTTTCAATTTCTGAAAAATCAATAATTAGAAACAGAAAACAGCCTCAGTAATTTCAATAAAATATTGAAGATATAATTTATAGATTTAAAATCCCAAAATTTCAGACTTAAAGAATGAGAACACTCTGTAATACATGTCAGCTTTTATACCAAGAAGTAATATGTCTAATGTCTAATGTTGATTAGTATGAAACAGCCTAGTACACAGAAATAGAGCCATGAATTATCCTGAACTTGATGTCAAAAGAGGAGCACACGGACAGGACCCAGAGCAAGCACATCCCTATTCTAGTATAGGGTTACACCAATTTCTTGGAGAGAAGAAAATTACCATTGAAACAACAATATATGAATACACATATACTACTATATTTTGTATTATAACACTTTATATACATTTCTAAATGCATTCATATTTCATATGTTACATATCACATTGTATATACCTCTTAAGTCTATAATACATTGTTTTAGTAAAAGAAGGTTATGCTACTGTAACAAACAATTCCTGAGTCTTAATGATTTAAAACTCATTTATGCAACATGTTCATTTTGATTCAGTCAAAACTTGGTTTTATACTGTTCTCAAATAAGAACTCATGATGATGGGGTTTCCACCAGATGAAGCATTTCTGATTGCCATGGTGGTGGAAAGGGATGATGAAGAATTGTCCACTGGTTCTCATCTAGATGTTATGTTCATTCAAATTTCATTGGCTAAACCAAGGCATATGGTCATTACTAGAACAATCCTCCCATTTGCCCCAAAGTACAGAGGGGCCAGATCTTTTTTTCTACCTCATGAAACACAGATACTGTATTTAACATACATATAACATATACCATCTGAGTGTATTTCATCCTATAATCTATATCAATAATGTGTTGCTAAATGTTGCTTTCAGTACTAGGTTCATCTGATATCTACAATTAAAATGCAGACATTTATATCAAGCAAATCTGATACACAGCCTCTATCTTCCACCTCTCTTTTATAAATGTTATCTAAGCAGGGGAACACAGCTTACTTCTATGTGAAAACACAAGCCTTTATGCCCACTAGGTAGAAATGGGAATATTAAAGACATCTCTGCAAGAGTAGAATGTTCCTAAAACCTTCATTCACGACAGCAGTTGAATATGACATATCATGTTTAAAAGATGGAGTTAACAATTGGGAAACTGCAGTTATTGAAATTTAAAAGAGCAGAACTGGATGAGAGGTTAAGCCATACTGATGTAGTCTAATTAATATGAACTCAATTTGTTCTTTAGAAAAAGGTTTTTCCCCCTAAAAATAGTCAGCATGTTATGCAGGAATTAATCAACAGTTAGTCAGAAACCAATGTTTTCTCAATGTGTTTTACAAGGAATGAAACATTTTAGCCTCCTTGACAAGAAAATAAAATGTTCATTTCATAGAAGATGTCTTTCATGTATTTAAAAAAAGATTTTTGTTTATAAATCTATATTTTAAAAACTGTATATATCTTGCTGAATAGCTCCTTTCTTCTCCTTTTCCAAATCATACATCCATAATCCTTGCCCTAGGAAATCACTAAAGTTTCCATTTCAATAGTAGAGTATAAATATTGAAACAATAGCTAAATGAACATGAGCACTTCAAAGAGAGTCTGACAATTCATATTTTTTCAGATATTGTAGTGTCTTTTTCTGTGATTTGAAGATATAAACCTTCAACACATTTTATTTTCTCTACTCCTGGACACTCCCCTATTTCTAGAGCTGTTTGTAAAAAAATTAGTATCTTATATCATGAACAAGAAACAGTAGTGTGAAGAGTTCAGTGTTACCTAAGTATGGTTGAGAATCTTTTCATTATATTTCCTTTACCAGCTAAAAAAAGTTATCACTCTATCTGATTATATGAATCATCAAATCCTGTTTATACACAGTAATTTCATTTTTTTATTGTGGTTGGTAAAATACACATATAAAAACTAGCATTTTACCCATTTAAAAGGGTAAATTCAATGGCATTGAATATTGTGAAACCACCACCACTATCTAGTCCCAGAATATTTTCATTATCCCAAAAGAAAAATCCATATCCATTAAATCCCCATCCTCCCCACTTGCAGCCCCTGGCAACAACTAATCTGCTTTCTGCTTCTGTCAACTTTTTCATTCTGGATATTTAATGTGAATTGAATCATACAGTATGTAGCCTCTTGTGTCTGGCTTCTTCCAGTTAGTATGATATCTTCAAAGTTCATCCACTTTGTAGATATTTCAAAACCTCACTCCTTTTTATGGCTGAATAATATTCCACTGTATGGATATACCACCATTTGTGTAGCCATTCACTCTGATGGGCATTTGGGTTGTTTCCACCTTTTAGCTTTTGTGAATAGTGCTCCTATTAATATTTGTGTATAACTTCTTCTTTGAGCACAAGTATCTAACACTTTGGGGTATATACCTAGGAGTGGAATTGTTGGATCATATGGTAATTCTATGTTTAACTGTTTTGAAGAACAGTCAAACTGTTTTTCACAGCAGCTGCACAATTTCACATTCCCACTAGCAATAACTGAGCATTCCAATTTCTTCACAACCTCACCTACACTTGTTGTTTTTCTTTCCTTTTTTATTTTTTGTTCTAGTCATCCCACGTGTAAAGTGGCATCTCATGTGTTTTTTTTGTGTGTGTGTGCGGTACACAGGCCTCTCACTGTTGTGGCCTCTCCTGTTGCGGAGCACAGGCTCCGGACGCGCAGGCTCAGCGGCCATGGCTCACGGGCCCAGCCACTCCACGGCATGCGGGATCTTCCCGGACCAGGGCACGAACCCGTGTCCCCTGCATCGGCAGGTGGACTCTCAACCACTGTGCCACCAGGGAAGCCCTCTCATGTGGTTTTGATTTGCATTCTCTAATGACTAATGATGTTGAGGATCTTTTCATGTGCCTGGTGGCCAATTGTATATCTTCTTTAGAGGAGAAATGTCTAAGTCCTTTGCCCATTTTTTTTTCCCCTTGGGTTGTTTTTCTTTTTGTTGTTGAGTTGTCAGAGTTCTTTACATAGTCTAGATACTGGACACTTATCAGATATATGATTTGCAAATATTTTCTTCCAGTCTGTTGGTTGCTTTTTCACCCTCTTGATAATGTTCACTGATACACAAAAATTTTAATTTTGAAGAAGTTCAGTTTATCTATTTTTTTCTTTTTTTTGCTTGTGCTTTTGATATCATATTTAAGAAAACCATTGCCAAATACAAGGTCATAAAGATTTTCCCCTATGTGTTCCTCTAAAAGTTTTATAGTTTTAGCTTTTATACTTAGGTCTTAGATCAATTTTGAGTTAATTTAAGGTAAGGTTCAACTTTATTCTTTTGCATATAGATATCCAGTTGTCCAAGCACCATTTTTTGAAGAGACTATTCCTTCCCCACTGAGTGGCGTAAGAAGCCTTATTAAAAATCAACTGGCCGTGGACGTATAAGCTTATTTCTGGATTCTCAATGCTATTCCATTGATCTATAGATCTATCCTTATGACAGTACCACAATTTTTTGATTGCTAGAGCTTTGTAAATAGTAAGTTTTAAAATCAGGAAGTATGAGTTTTCCAACTTTTCTCAAGATTGTTTAGGCTCTTCAGGGTCCATAATTTTATATGAATTTTAGGATCAGCTTTCCCATTTCTGCAGGAAAGATTGTTGGGATGTTGATAGAGATTGCATCAAATCTGTAGATTGCTTGGAGAATCTTCTAATCCATGAACATGAGATGTCTTTTCCCTATAAATTCATCTTTATGTTATATCAAAGATACTAATTTTCAAAATATTTTAATGATAGCTAGTATTACTCCTTCCTGGGACAATGCTAGATACTTTGAGTCTCTTCATTTAATTATCATGTAATACCTATTATGATTATATATGTTTATAAAAAGATATAATAAATGTGTGGAACATAATAAAAATTTTACCTAGCATATATAAACGAATTTAAAAGATGATCTCTTTTATAGAGTTAAAGAATCAATGCTTCAGGGAGATCGATGCTTTTGGATGACCTAGAGGGGTGGGAGAGGGAGGGTGGGAGAGGGAGGGTGGGAGGGAGGCTCAAGAGGGAGGGGATATAGGGATATATGTATACATATAGCTGGTTCACTTTGTTGTACAGCAGAAACTAACACAACATTGTAAAGCAATTATAATCCAATAAAGATATTTTAAAAAATTTATTGGAACATAAAAAGAAGGAATCAATGCTTGTGATTCAACAAGAGGTATAAAGAGAAAGGTATCTGTTTTTTTTGAATTTTTGAATTTTATTTTATTTATTTTTTATACAGCTAGTTCTTATTCTTGAGGAACTTCTAAAGTCACAAGTTTAAGAATATCTGATCACATTTGATCATTACTAATGTGTTGGTATTTTGAAGTGAATAAATAATATTCCTTTCTTCTCTCTACAAACTTTAAAAAATAGACATATGGAAATCAAACGGATGGAGTTCATAATATCAGTTTAATTAAGAATACAACCTGAATTAGACAGCGTCAATGGGTTTCCTAATAAACTCTCTAAGTAGAATTTTTTCCCTTTACTCCAAGTGAGCAGACCAGATAAGACACTGCCCTTGCTGCAGGCAGGCAGATATAAGAGGAAGGGAGAAAAAGGAGATAGAGATAGAGACAGAGACAGGCTTTAGCAGACCACCATGCTCGGTTCTTTCTCCAAAATTCACCAATCATATTAGAAATTCTTCTAGACCTGAGGATTTTGTTAAGGGACAGAAAATAGTTGTTTATCCAATACTGTTCTCTCCTGAGAATGTAGTGTACATTCTCTCTTTTCTGTGGAAATACAAGAAGTGAGGAATAAGTACAACCTTTAACTCTCCCAATGCTCACGCAACATGAGTACCAATCACCTTTTGACCGCATGTTGACATTTTGTTTTAATCGGACAGAAAGTGTTGCACAAACCATCACTCAATCCATTTATAGTCGCTTTTTCTTATTTCCTTTAGGAGTATAATTTATTCATTTATGGCACAAATCAAACCACCACATATTCAAATTTATATTCTTTATTCAAACTTCTAATTTTGGTCTTGGAATTATCACATTCTTGCATTCCCACTTCTTTTCACTTTGTTGTTCCCATATAAGCACTGTAAACTTTAAAATATGGCTTCTATATTTTGAAATGTGGGTAAAAATACCTAAATGGTGAGTCTATAGGCAATCAGATAAATGTGTCTGGAGCTTAGAAGACAGAATGACAGTAGAAGTGAATTTTGGGAGCCATCAGCTGCCCTGGGGTTATTGAGGTCAAGGGCCTGGAAAAGATGACTGAGCACACTCTAAGAAGGAAGGGAGAAGGAAGGAAACCAAAGACAAAATCCTGAGATACTTTAAAATCTAGGAGTAAAGCACAGAAAAAGGACCGGAAATTAGTGACTGATGAGGAGCTGCCAGAGATGTTGGAAACGAATGAGAAAAAATGGAATCGGGGAAACTGTGTTTCAAAAAGGAAGGAGTGTCTATCACCAGAGAGAAATCATGTCAGATCAGGTTTGAAAGTCACCACTGGATTGGGCATCTAGGAAGATGTTGATAATCTCAGAGAGTACAGTTTCAGTGGATTGATGAGAAAATAACACAGAATATGTTGAGCTGAAGTGAAGAGAATGAGAGAGAAGACAGTGGACACAATACAAGCATTTTTGAAGACTTGACTGAAACAAAAAGAGATATAAAGAGTAGTACCGTGAAAAGGAGGTCTTTTTAAAAATATGGGTGATACTTCCCCATGTTTATATTCCAAGAGAAAAGAGAGATGGAGGATGAGGGGAGGGGTTGAAGAAGTAGGACAGGATGGTGTTAGTTCCTGGAGCAAGGTCTCTGGGGAGGAGGGCAGTTGTGGGACTCAGCGCCCGGGGGGAAAGATCCATTTTAGAGAGGATGAGGGTCACTCTTCTTTGGAGATTAAAGAGGTAAGATCTTTGCAGATACACCTTTAGAGCTGAAGGACTTCAGGCATGAGGACCTGTTTTATATGTTTCATAAAATGAGATGAAGGACAGTTATGTGCAGAGGGAGAGGGTAGCCAGGGGAGGGTGGAGACTCTCAGAATTGTGCAAGTTTTCAGTAGCAACTGAGGACAATTAAAGAGCAGTTTCTCAGGGACAATTAGTAATTTTGCTGAGCAGCCTTAAGCATAGTGATGACCTGGTATGCAATTCTGCGTACGTGCAATACTGATCCAGAGCAGTTTGGGGGTTCTGTCAGAGTGGTTGCCGAATAAGCAGGGTAATAGATAAACGTTAGGAAAGTAGTTTCAACTTTTCAGTATATTTTTCTTCCAAGTGGGACAGGAGGACAATAAAGAGGCTATTAGGAAAATCGCCTGTAAGCCAATGAAAATCAGATGTAAGATGATTCAATGTCATTGAAGACTTGGGTAGAGCTCTCTTATGTGAGAGAAGAAATGAGTCTGGCAAGAATTCATTTGATATATGTGCTGTTGGACCATTCCTGTAGACTTTTTTTTTTTTCAGTTTTATTCAGATATCACCACATAACATTCTTCAGCCCTGTCTGCTTGACCTCACACTCGGGATTTGACTTGGTAAGATGCTCTGACTTATCTGCCCTGATTCTCTGAATTGGGTTTCTGGCAGGATGCTGCCATGGTTCCATGCACCACAACCACAGACTCAAGGCATTGCTTCAGGATGAGGAAGGCAGCATGGTCTAGAATTTGGGGTCCATATCTGCACACTGTATAAGGTAGCCCAACTTATGCCAAGCCCAGATCCCTAGGACTCCCCCTGCCAGATCTGCTGGATTTTTCCCAGGAGGGTGGTCAGAAAACTATGAAAGTAGTGGTAAACATGAAGAACTATTCCAAGTCTGCATGGGTTCCCAAACTTCATTAATGTTGTCATCCACATTATGTATACATATACCTTAAAGGGTTAGCACTTTCCTAAGATAAGTTAAGGCGAAATAGTGAAGATTTAGATAGCATTTCTAACATTGCACTTCTTTTCTCTTTCTCTCTCTTTATTACTGATTTACTACCTTGAATCAGATTCTCAAATAAAGTCAGATACAGCCATGCAAACCCATACATATTCTCACAGCAATTGGAATTTAGTTACCTACTTAGACTTTGTACAAGGAGGTGACATTAACTTTCAGGGACTTCATATATTATCTTTCTGAGCAACTTCTTATACCCTTTCATAAAGCACCCAAGGGCCCTTTAGTTGCAGACCCTCTCTATCAGGACCCACGCTTCTGATATGCATTCCCACCTTCCATCTTTTGTCTTCAGTGGTAGAATCAATAAAAGTCAAGGCAAGGTGAGGGGCAGTAGTGAAAATCCCAGGAAACCCAGTCTGCAAACCCCAGAGCCATACAGAACCACTGCAGTAGTTCTTCTCCAATAAGATCACACTTTGTCTCCTTGCACCAAGAAAAAAGGCAAAATCAGCTATTTGTTTAACTTTCCTTTGATCTACTTATTACAGTAAATCTGTACCATATATTATTGTTGAGAAAGAAACTCAAAGAAATATTAGCTGACCTACCCAAGGAGACCGCAGCAGTGGTGAAGTTATACGTTATGGAGCTCAGGGTCATGGCTTTTGAAGTCAGACAGATCTAGCTTTGAAAACTGACTTCCCTAAATATGGATGCTAGTTAATATCTATAAGGCTTATTTTTTACATCTATAAAATAAGGATAAAAATACATTTCTCCAAAAGTTCATATGAAAATTAAATGATATAATGTATATAAAGCACCCAGGATGGTACATGGCCCGCAATAAAAATTTAATAAAGATTAACATGATTAGTTATTCATTGGTAAAGTACCTGTTGGAAACTACATTTTGACCTAATCAAATGGTAAGTCACTGCAATCATGGTGCAAAACAATCCAATAGGAAAACCATTCCCCACATCTGAAATAAACCCTCATGGCTAGAGCATAAGCACATTTTCTCTTGTTCCATCCTCACTGACAGTGTAGAATAGCTGGCCCCATTTATCTGTTTAATAACACTTCACTTAATAGAAATCACTATTAACTGCATCTCTACTAAAAGAAAAAAAAATCCCATCTCATTTAACCTTTCCAAACTGGGCTTGTTTTCTAACTCCTTAATAATCTTTCTGGTTCTCCTTTGAACACTCCACATTTTCTCTCTTAATTATGAAGGCCCAACAGGGATGCAGTGCCGGGAGCCTGCCTGGCATTGGCATACTGCACGAGTTACCAGGGTAGAAAATGAAGATGGGGAAGAGCTTCAGTTTTACGGCCAGATACTGTGCTGCCTTTAAAACCAGTAACATGTTGTTGATGGATATCCCAGAGAATATCAATCTGAAACAAAGACCTCCTTCATTGCCATGTAAATATCTGGTCTTTTCCTACTAGTGACTTCTTTTTTCTACCTTAAGTTTCTCTATCCTAGTAAGGCAAAGTGTAGAAAATTAAGGGCAAAACAAATCTGCTATAATGTTGTGGAGGTGCAAACAAGGTCATTGTCACTCAAATTAATTCTATTTTCCATTTTGTATTGTCCCTTTTTATGGACTATCTTCTCAACTATTCATATAATTTTGGAACTGGAATAGACACTAACAATAATGAAAGTCAGCATTTTTATAGTACAGTGGAGAAAAAGGTTGCATGGCCAAAAAGATTGAAAACTTTGTATATGATGTCCACCTCTTGGAAATTCAATTTACCCAACCAGACCAGATCTTTCTCAAACCTATTTCATGACAGAACCTTTGGGGAATCCGTATCATACTTAACATACAATAGAAGTTACATTCTAGTGCAATCCACTTTGAAAATGTTAATATCATCCCAATTTATAACGATATACAAGGAAGCTGAGGCTTCAAGTGGTTGCTTGCCTGTTCTCATCTCTTTTATTTTCACTCCTGTAAAATCTTACTATCCTTCCTCATGCATGTGCCACCTTTGCCCCACAGATATTTCTTATTGCATTTTTACCCAAAATGGCTGAACACACTTTCATCTCCCTTAAACAAAGAGAAATAGCAAAAATGCAGATTTCTGTTTAGAAATTATTTCTACGCTTTTCCCTAAATGTCTTCTGTCCATATACTTCCTAAATACACCTTGATGCAAATGTTTCTGGTGGGAATGTGTATTCTTTGGCTATAATGAAGAGACTATAGTCTCTGATCTATCTTTGAACATGTATTTACGTGGCCAGGTTTACTAGTTTCAAGTTCTGCTAACATGTGAGGAAAAATGACAAAGCATTAGGTCACCATGAAGCCATAAAATATCCCAAAGTTTGATCAATATTAGTTTATATATGCATGTGTAATGCACATATGTCATTTTTCAGCTGATGATTTCTCTTACCCAGAAAAAGCCTCATGGAAGAGAATTATAAAAGTTCTTTCCTCTCAGCCTTGAAACTGAAGACCAAGGAAAGCACCCATTTTAAGAAAGAGGTCACTTTTTATTATTGTGTGTGACCTAGGGCAAGTGTCTTCATTTCCACTCTAAAGAACAACCCATTTGAAACTCATGTTGCAACCCTCACATATCAGATGAGAGCAAAATACTATCAAAAAACCTGAATAAGAAAGAGCTTGAGAATTGATTTTCTATGTTGCTGTGACCAATCTGCTTTTCATTAGCTTCACTAACATCAGTACTAAATATATAAAAACGAGACGTACGTGCATGTGTGTGTGTGCATGGTGCTGTGTTTTTGTTTTATCCTAAGATCACCTCCACAAAGCTGTAGCCTTCTGATGTAAGGAGAAGGGGAAAAACAATCCTCATCATTCTCCTGTCGGTCCCAGACCTAAATTTCTCTGTTTTCCCAAGTCAGCCAATGCCTTGTACATCTGAAGCACTAACCCTGGTTCCTGAAAATATTGCCTGCTTGTTAAATCACCCACACTGGATGGGCCCTGAAAGAGCCAGGCATGCCTTGAAATTTACTGCCACAGCATATATATCTTTCTCAGGCTTGCAATTCTCTTAAGTCTTTTCCCCAAACAAGGCTCCGGATTTATCCCTGCAGAGGGCAATCAAGAGCCACACTGTCGGCTAGATCCATCCTGTACCCTGAAGGAACAGTGAGCAAGGATTCCTTAGTTTGGGCCTTTGTAGGACCTGAACAGCTAATCTGAGTCATGCGAATGGCTTTAAGCTGACCCATCTTTCCTTTTTAATTGAACACTATATGCAACTGCTTGGGAAAAACCAATTAGGCTGACCCATCATTCCTTCAAAGCCCTGCCCTGATTGTTCTGATGCTTGGTCAAAGACACATGCTGCACACACTGACATGCTATAGAAGCCAGATTCACACAGAAACCTACAGGCACTCTGAGTTTCGCTGACATCCAGCCAGCTCCTTCTCTGTTTAGGTAGATGTAATCTCATGTGGCACCTCAAAGTTTGTCCTAATCCATCAGATTTTCTTTAGACCATTTTACAACAGGTTTGTTTCATTAATTAACCTCCTTTGGTGAGGTCCAATAGCCATGAGCCAGAATGATATTGGCTTGACAGCAAAGAATTTTATAGCTATGTCGTGGCATATTTTAATTTTCCGGCTAAAATTGTCTTGTGTGCTCTGCATTACTATTTACGGTACAGCACATTCGCTTTGAAGCTGACAGTGTCCTGTTCCTCTTCATTACAGTAACCCAGGCCTACACCATTAAACCATTAAACAGGCAGCAGGAAGACCCGGGGTGGGGGGCCCACACCCAGTGGCCCTGATTGGGCATGTATGGTTTCAGTTCAAGGGTAATACTGGCCACTTCCATACCCAGAAAAATAAATTAACTCATTATCCGAGACGGGTGGGATGGGGAGGTGGAAGGGAGGTCCAAGAGAGAGGGGATAGGGCTTCCCTGGTGGCGCAGTGGGTGAGAGTCTGCATGCCGTTACAGGGTACACGGGTTCATGCCCCAGTCCGGGAAGATCCCACATGCCGCGGAGCGGCTGGGCCTATGAGCCATGGCCGCTGAGCCTGCATGTCTGGAGCCTGTGCTCTGCAACGGGAGAGGCCACAACAGTGAGAGGCCCACATACCGCAAAAAAAACAAAACAAAAAAAACAAAAAGAGAGGGGATATAGGTATACATATAGCTGATTCACTTCATTGTACAGCAGAAACTAACACACATTGTAAAGCAATTTTACTCCAATAAAAAAATTATAAAATGAAATAAAATTTCTTAGAGATTTGTGGATCTTCTGCCTGTGACATCTGTTTTGTTTCATTTTGTTTTTCTCTGCTTCTAGCTCCCATTTAGTAGGTGTTTACTTTATGGAGACCTACTGGTCAATTTTCAAATTACTCTTAGCTCACTTTAACTTCACTAATGGCATCTCGGGATTTTAGATCCACTGGGAACCACAAAGAACATATGTAAACTGAGAGATTAAACCATTTTATAATAATGCCTTAGACCTGTCTTCCCAAAGTGTGATCCTGGGGCCAGCAGCATCAGTGTCAATATCTTCTGGAACCATCTGGAAAGGCAAACTCCTGGCCTACTGTATCACAAATCCTGGGGGTGGATTTCACCAAGGTCTGTTTTAATAAGCCCTCCAGGTGAGACTGATGCAAGTTAAATTTTGAGGACCACAGCCTTAGCCATTTTGACTTTTGAGATTTACAAATTATTTTGGCATACAGAGGTTTCACTTCTTCTCATGATAATTTCATTAAGTAGGCAGAACAGATAGTAGCTTCTCCAAATTTCTGAAGAGGAAGATAGACTTTAGAAAGGGAATTTGTTCAAGATCATTCTGTTGCTAAATGGTAAAGCAAGACTAGATCACAGAGTTTCTAGTTCAACGTTCATTCCATGGCAACCTCCTACCTAAGCAGCAAAATTACTACCGAATAGACAAAGAAGCCAGGGAGGCTTACCTGGCCCTACAGACGCATTGGCTGGGCTGCCCAGGTGGAGCCCCTAACGGCTGAGCATGAAAGTAATAAACTATAAAATAAAATAAAATAAAATAAAATAAAAATTGGATTAAGGATGTGTCAAAGCTAAGGAATGAGGAGAATCCAAAACTCCAAGTACAGTATGGATGGTGAGGAAAAGCAAATATGCCATAAAAAGCTAGAAAAAAGAGGAGAAAAGCCTACTTCAAAGATGGAAGAGGGCCCTGCTTAGACATTTTTCTTAGGCCTTGTGGAAGGAGAAAAATCATTCCGATTCAGAACAATGTCTATGACAAATATGGAAGCCACAAAAAATTGTTTCAGCCCAAAACACTTTCAAGGCAGTTTTTTTCACACCTTATTTATCTTTGCTTCTCAATTGCCAAAATCAGTGTTTCTAAAAGTGACAGCAAACCAATCGTATCAGAAGTATCAGAGCACTTGTTTAAAGTTCCGATTCCCGAGCAACACATTACATTTACCAAATTTGGAGGTGGGGCGCAGAATCACTCCCTTTATATTACATCTTAGGTGTGCTTTCTAGTTTAAGGTCACTCGCTAGACCAAGAAGAGTTCATAGTTTGCATTTGGGGTGTGTGTGTGTGTGAGTATGTGTTTTAACTAAATAGCATTTTGCAACTAAAAAGGAAAAAAAAAAGAAACTTCCTCCTAATCATCCAAGTAAGGCCAAGGGGAAAAGTTCTGCTTTTCACACAAAGTAGAGGAGAAAGGCGTGATGCAGGCCATAATGTAAAAGCCCTTTTGTGTGTTAAGTGATCCCTACCTGAATTGCAGGTAACAGGGACAGAGTGTACCTATGACTGACCTATGTGGCCATGCCTGCTCAGACATATAACTACGTCCTGGTAAAAATAAATACTATGCACTCTCTAAGCACAAATATTGTACAAATACATCATGTTATACTGAAAATACTACTATGGGGACATAATGGGAGAAATGAAGGGAAATTTATGGACCCAAAGATATAGTCTCTGGAAAATCATCTTTCCTGCCTCACCCCAAGCTCCAGCTTCTTCTAGCAAGATACAAAGTGCCTATGCAGTAACACAACTGAATGTTTCTGTTTTGGTGAGATGTTCTGGCACTGTTTCATCATGCCATTTTCCATCACTTAAAAATTAGGAAGTAAAAAGTCATGAAAAAAATGTAAAATAAATAAATGAATTGGCCCAACCCATCTCAAGGCAATTTAATCTGCTGTAAATAATACTTAGTTTTTTTTCCTGTTTATTTCTATGTTTCCCAACATTTACTCCTAGAGATTGTGATTTAATTTGTTTGGGATGTGGTCTGGGCTTTGGAATTTTCAAAAGATCCCCAGATGATTTTAAGGTTCAGATAAATTTGGGAACCATGGCCTTAAACCAATCATGTAAAGCAAAAGAAAAGTGAACATTGACTATCTATAGTACTTAAATGCAATTATTTTCTCTCTTTAAAGCCCTTCAATGATCCCCCTTTGTGTATACTTTTTTAGGTCCTATAGGATAAAGACCAAGTCTTTAGGAAAAAAAGGCAAGCTTTCCGTTACCTGATCACTGCTTGTCTTTTTACTTTAACTTCTATCTTCTTGCCTCACAATTCACACTCAAGGAATTTGAAACTTTTACATATAGACATATTCAACAATATCTGTTGAAAGTGAGCAAATAAGAGTGAGGAAGTATTTCCAGATGGACCTCTAGAATCATGCTAATACAGACTGGACTAAACATTGGAACTGCTTTGTGGAGTTGGGGAGAAGGGCACTATATTATTTATTTATCATGCATCAGGTTGTTTGCTCTCATTTTCAATCACTGATTCTGAAATATTCCAAAGACTTCACCTCTTTCTTCTAAACTGTGGGTCATGTCAGAGGTGATAAGATGTGCACCATGATGATTCTCCTTCCAACACTGCATTTTATTCCAAATGGTTCTCCCTCTTCTGTTCCCAGCTTCTGTCCTGTGCAGCCTGCAGCCACCCTTGTGGACATGCTGCCATGGAGAGATATATCTTCAGTGGAATGTACCATATTTCCCCATTGTATTTAATAAAAATGAGAGCCAAACAAGAGAGAGTGATGAAAATCACATCTCCTTTCCCTTGGCAGTATACACACACCTTCATAGATTAAGACTTCAAATCTACAAGGATGCAGGAACCTTTGGCTAAATGAAGGTCATGCATTTCTGTCATGTTCTTTCCTTGTTTGGGTCCTTTTCCTGGGAAGCCACATCTTCGTCACACCCAGCCATATCCTGTTGAGCCTATCCATAAATCTCAGAATAGCCACTCACATATACCAAAATAACAGCCTAGAAATATCATTCCCCACAATTTGAGCAGCAACTCCAACCAAAAACCTGGTCACTCTCTCACCCACATTCTGAGCTCTAGTTTGTGTGTGTGTGTGTATGTGTGTTCTTCCCAGCTCCCCACTCTTCTTTTTGAATTTTATTTCATTTTTTATACAGCATGTTCTTATTAGTTATCTATTTTATACATATTACTGTGTATATGTCAATCCCAATCTCCCAATTCATCCCACTACCACCACTCCCCCAGTTTCCCTCCTTGGTGTCCGTACATTTGTTCTCTACATCTGTGACTCTATTTCTGCCTTGCAAACTGGTTAATCTGTACCATTTTTCTACATTCCATATATATGTGTTAATATAAGATATTTGTTTTTCGCTTTCTGACTTACTTTACTCTGTATGAAAGTCTCTAGGTCCATCCACGTCTCTGCAAATGACCCAATTTCGTTCCTTTTGTGGCTGAGTAATATTCCATCATATATATGTATCACATCTTCTTTATCCATTTGTCTGTTGATGGGCACTTAGGTTGCTTCTATGACCTGGCTATTGTAAATACTGCTGCAATGAACATTGGGGTGCATGTGTCTTTCTGAATTATGGTTTTCTCTGGGTATAAGCCCAGTAGTGGGATTGCTGGGTCATATGGTAATTCTATTTTTAGTTTTTTAAGGAACCTCTATACCGTTCTCCACAGTGGCTGTATCAATTTACATTCCCACCAACAGTGCAAGATGGCTCTCTGTTCACACTCGCTCCAGCATTTGTTGTTTGTAGATTTTCTGATGATGCCTATTCTGATCAGTGTGAGGTGATACCTCACTGTAGTTTTGATTTGCATTTCTCTAAAAATTAGTGATGTTGAGCAGCTTTTCATGTGTCTCTTGGCCATCTGTATGTCTTCTCTGGAGAAATGTTTATTTAGGTCTTCTGCCCATTTTTTGATTGGGTTGTTTGCTTTTTTGATATTGAGCTGCTTGAGCTACTTGTATATTTTGGAGATTAATCCTTTGTCAGTTGCTTCATTCGCAAATATTTTCTCCCATTCTGAGGGTTGTCTTTTCATCTTATTTCTGGTTTCCTTTGTGCAAAAGCTTTTAAGTTTCATTATGTCCCATTTGTTTATTTTTGGTTTTATTTCCATTTCTCTAGGAGGTGGGTCAAAAAGGATCTTGCTGTGATGTATGTCATAGAGTGTTCTGCCTATGTTTTCCTCTAAGAGTATTATAGTGTCTGGTCTTACATTAAGGTCTTTAATCCATTTTGAGTTTATCTTTGTGTATGGTGTTAGGGCATGTTCTAATTTCATTGTTTTACATGTAGCTGTCCAGTTTTCCCAGCACCACTTATTGAAGAGACTGTCTTTTTCCATTGCATATTCTTGCCTCCTTTATCAAAGATAAGGTGACCATATATGCGTGTATTTATCTCTGGGCTTTCTATCCTGTTCCATTGATCTATATTATTGTTTTTGTGCCAGTACCATACTGTCTTGATTACTGTAGTTTTGTAGTATAGTCTGAAGTCAGGGAGTCTGATTCCTCCAGCCGTGTTTCTTCCCCTCACATAGCTTTGGCTATTCAGGATCTTTTGTGTCTCCATACAAATTTTAAGATTTTTTGTTCTAGTTCTGTAAAAAAATGCCATTGGTAATTTGATAGGGATTGCATTGAATCTGTAGATTGCTTTGGGTAGTATAGTTTTTTTCACAATATTGCTTCTTCCAATCCAAGAACATGGTATATCTCTCCATCTGTCTGTGTCATCTCTGATTTCTTTCATCAATGTCTTATAGTTTTCTGAGTACAGGTCTTTTACCTCCTTAGGTAGGTTTATTCCTAGGTATTTTATTCTTTTTGTTGCCATGGTAAATGGGATTGTTTCCCTAATTTCTCTTTCTGATCTTTCGTTGTTACTGTATAGGAATGCAAGAGATTTCTGTACATTAATTTTGTACTCGGAAACGTTATAAAATTCATTGATTAACTCTAGTAGTTTTCTGGTGGCACTTTAGGATTATCTATGTATCATGTATCATGTCATTTGCAAACAGTGACAGTTTTACTTCTTCTTTTCCAATTTGTATTCCTTTTATATCTTTTTCTTCTCTGATTGCTGTGGCTAGGACTTCCAAAACTATGTTGAATAATAGTGGTGAGAGAGGACAACCTTGTCTTTCTCCTGATCTTAGAGGAAATGTTTTCAGTTTGTCATCATTGAGAATGATGTTTGCTGTGGGTTTGTTGAATATGGCCTTTATTATGTTGAGTTAGATTTCCTCTATGCCCACTTTCTGGAGAGTTTTTATAATAAATCGGTGTTGAATTTTGTCAAAAGCTTTTTCTGCATCGATTGAGATGATCATATGGTTTTTATTCTTCAATTTGTTAATATGGTGCATTACATTGATTGATTTGCATATATTAGAGAATCCTTGCATCCCTGGGATAAATCCCACTTGATCATGGTGTATGATCCTTTGAATGTGTTGTTGGATTCTGTTTGCTAGTATTTTGTTGAAGATTTTTGCATCTATATTCAACAGTGGTATTGGTCTGTAATTTTCTCTTTTTATAGTATCTTTGGTTTTGGTATCAGGGTGATGGTGGCCTCATAGAATGAGTTTGGGAACATTCCTTCCTCTGCAATTTTTTGGAAGAGTTTGAGAAGGATGGGTGTTAGCTCTTCTCTAAATGTTTGATAAAATTCACCTATGAAGCCATCTGGTCCTGGACTTTTGTTTGTTGGAAGATTTTTAATCACAGTTTCAATTTCATTACTTGTGATTGGTCTGTTCATGTTTTCTATTTCTTCCTGGTTCAGTCTTGGAAGGTTATACCTTTCTAAGCATTTGTCCTTTTCTTCCAGGTTGTCCATTTTATTGGTACAGAGTTGCCTGTAGTAGTCTCTTATGATGCTTTGTGTTTCTGCACTGTCTGTTGTAACTTCTTTTTCATTTCTAATTTTATTGATTTGAGTCCTCTCCCTCTTTTTCTTGATGAGTCTGGCTAAAGCTTTATCAATTTTGTTTATCTTCTCAAAGAACCAGCTTTTAGTTTTATTGATCTTTGTTATTGTTTTCTTTGCTTCTGTTTCATTTATTTCTGCTCTGATCTTTATGATTTATTTCCTTCTACTAACTTTGAGTTTTGTTTGTTCTTCTTTCTCTAGTTCCTTTAGGTGTAAGGTTAGATCATTTATTTGAGATTTTTCTTGTTTCTTGAGTTAGGATTGTATTGCTGTAAACTTCCCTCTTAGAACTGCTTTTGCTGCATCCCATAGGTTTTGGATCATCGTGTTTTCATTGTCATTTGTCTCTAGATATTTTTTGATTTCCTCTTTGATTTCTTCAGTGATCTTTCAGTTGCTTAGTAACATACTGTTTAGCCTCCATATGTTTGTGTTGTTGATGTTGTTGTTGTTGTTGTTGTTTTGCAGTACGCAGGCCTCTCACTGTTGTGGCCTCTCCCATTGCGGAGCACAGGTTCCGGACATGCAGGCTCAGCGGCCATGGCTCACAGGCTCAGCCACTCTGCGACATGTGGGATCTTCCCAGACCGGGGCACGAACCCATGTTCCCTGCATCGGCAGGCGGATTCTCAACCACTGCGCCACCAGGGAAGCCCCTGTTTGTGTTTTTTATGGTTTTTTCCCTGCTATTGATTTCTAATCTCATAGCCTTGTGGTCAGAAAAGATGCTTGATATGATTTCAGTTTTATTAAATGTACCAAGGCTTGATTTGTGACCCAAGATGTGATCTAACCTGGAGAATGTTCTGTGTGCACTTGGGAAGAAAGTGTAATCTGCTGTTTTCAGATGGAATATCCTATCAATATCAATTAAATCTATCTGGTCTATTGTGTCACTTAAAGCTTTTGTTTCCTTATTAATTTTCTGTCCGGATGATCTGTCCTTTGGTGTAAGCGAGGTGTTAAAGTCCCCCACTATTATTGTGTTACTATCGATTTCCTCTTTTATAGCTGTTAGCATTTGCCTTATGTATTGAGGTGTTCCTATGTTGGATGCATATATATTTATAATTGTTATATCTTCTCATTGGGTTGATCCCCTGATCACTATGTAGTATCCTTCCTTGTCTCTTGTAATAGTTTTTATTTTAAAGTCTATTTTATCTGATATGGGTATTGTTATTCCAGCTTTCTTTTGATTTCTATTTGCATGGAGTAACTTTTTCCATCCCCTCACTTTCAGTCTGTATGTATCCCTAGGTCTGAAGTGGGTCTCTTGTAGACAGCATAAATATGGGTCTAGTTTTTGTATCCATTCAGCAAACCTGTCTCTTTTGATTGGAGCATTTAATCCATTCACATTTAAGATAATGGTTGATATGTATGTTCCTATTACCATTTTCTTAATTGTTTTGGGTTTGTTTCTGTAGGTTCTTTTCTCCTCTGTGTTGCCCACTTATAAAAGTTCCTTTAGCATTTGTGGTAGAGCTGGTTTGGTGGTGCTGAATTCTCTCAGCTTTTGCTTTTCTGTAAAGCTTTTGATTTTTCAGTCGAATCTGAATGAGATCCTTGCTGGGTAGAGTAATCCTGGTTGTAGGTTCATCCCTTTCATCACTTTAAATATATCATGCCACTTGCATCTGGCTTGTAGAGTTTCTGCTGAGAAATCAGCTGTTAACCTTATGGGAGTTCCTTTGTATGTTATTTGTCATTTTTCCCTTGTTGCTTTCAATAATTTTTCTTTGTCTTCAATTTTTGTCAATTTGATTACTATGTGTCTCGGCATTGTTTCTCCTTGGGTTTATCCTGCCTGGGACTCTCTGCGCTTTCTGGACTTGGGTGGCTATTTCCTTTCCCATGTTAGGGAAGTTTCGAGTATAATCTCTTCAAATATTTTCTTGGATCCTTTCTCTCTCTCTTCTCCTTTTGGGACCCCTATAATGCAAATGTTGGTGCATTTAATGTTGTCCCAGATGTCTCTTAGGCTGTCTTCATTTCTTTTCATTCTTTTTCCTTATTCTGTTCCATGGCAGTGAATTCCACCATTCTGTTTTCCAGGTCACTTATCCATTCTTCTGCCTCAGTTATTTTGCTATTGATTCCTTCTAGTGTATTTTTCATTTCAGTTATTGTATTGTTCATCTCTGTTTGTTTGTTCTTTAATTCTTCTATGTGTTTGTTCTTTAATTCTTCTAGGTCTTTGGTAAACATTTCTTGCATCTTCTCAATCTTTGCTTCCGTTCTTTTTTCAAGGTCATGGATCATCTTCACTATCATTATTCTGAATTCTTTTTCTGGAAGGTTGCCTACCTCCACTTCATTTAATTGTTTTTCTGGTGTTTTATCTTGTTCCTTCTTTTGGTACATAGCCCTCTGCCTTTTCATTTTGTCTATCTTTCTGTGAATGCGGTTTTCATTCCACAGGCTGCAGGATTGTAGTTCTTCTTGCTTCCTCTGTCTGCCCTTTGGTGGATGAGGCTATCTAAGAGGCTTGTGCAAGCTTCCTGATGGGAGGGACTCGTGGTGGGTAGAGATGTTAGTTGTTTGGCCTGAGGCAACCCAGCACTGGAGGCTATAGGCTCTTTGGTTGGGTTAATGGCAGAATCTGGGAGGGCTCATGCCATGGAAAACTTCCCGGAACTTCTGCTGCCAGTGTCCTTGTCCCCATGGTGAGACACAGCCATCCCCCACCTCTGCAGGAGACCCTTCAAAGCTAGAAGGTAGGTCTGGTTCACTTTCCTATGGGGTCACTGCTCCTTCCCCTGGGTCCTGATGCATACAGTACTTTGTGTGTGCCCTCCAAGTGTGGAGTCTCTGTTTCCCCCAGTCCTGTCAAAGTCCTGCAATCAAATCCCACTAGCCTTCAAAGTCTGATTCTCTGGGAATTCTTCCTCCTATTGCCAGACCCTAGGTTGGGAAGCCTGCCATGGGTCTCAGAATTTTCACTCCAATGGGTGGAATTCTGTGGTATAATTTTTCTCCAGTTTATGAGTCACCCACCCAGCAGTTATGGGATTTGATTTTATTGTGATTGTGCCCCTCGTACCGTCTCATTGAGGCTTCTCCTTTGTCTTTGGATGTGGGATATCTTTTTTGGTGAATTCCAGTGTCTTCCTGTCAATGATTGTTCAGCAGTTAGTTGTGATTCCACTGCTGTCACAAGAGGGAGTGAGTGCATGTCCTTCTACTGCACCATCTTGAACCAATCTCTCTCTTAAACTCTCCCCACTCTTTCTTAATGAAGAGCTCATTCTATCTTCTCAAATGAGATTGGATTGAAGGCAACTGAGCTGAATTATTCCTAACTCCCTTAGAAAAACATTGTTGCTCCAAAAAAAGACCTATGTCTTTTGAATTCTAAAATAGAGATTTATTGGTGACTCTTTAACTTAATAAAGTCAATTTAAGGGCAAAATAAACTGACCTGGGAAAAAGTATCAGAAATTTCTACCCCTTTGGAGAGCTGGAAGCCAGCCCTCTTGTCTATCCAAATATATAATTGCCATTGCCAAACCCAATACAACACTTTTACATCAAATCCTTAGGCTTTCTCTCAACTGACTCAACTGTGTGAAGCTACTCAAATGTGTGGCAAAGAGTGTACTTAAAATTATTAAACACCTCCACCCACTGAACATTATACAACAAAGAAGAATGTAGACAAAGGTAAATTCAGAAATTATACAATAAGGCATGCTGGACTTAGGCCATGTCATTTGACATTATTCAAGGAAGATTAGAAGCTAATGCATTTGCTCCTGGAGATATTTGTCATTATAAGTATATATTATTGATAATATATACTTGTAGATAATAATATATTCATCTTTAATGATGGCATAAAAAATTGATCTGGACCTGCCTGGTACATTTCAGAAGTTGAAATGGTTTATTATGATATCTCAAGGAAGACATTTTTAATTTTGTAGTTAAAGGAATTAATACCAAAAATGAATAGGTTTTTGTTAGGCACAAAATAAGCAAATGCACTGATATAATACTGATATTTAAAAGTACCTGGGCAAGGAAAAATAAGATAAATCAAACAAAAAATTCTGAGGTCTATTATGTACTCAGTCTTGTGAAAAAGGCTTAAAGTATTAATTCCATGTATTGAGTTTGCCTTTCCAGTTGATCTTCACCTTCATTCTTGAGAACTATACTAGAAGGGCTTTGGTTAGTATTTAAGGTATATTGCGAATTCCCTGGTGCTCCAGTGGTGCACTCTCACTGCCGAGGGCCCCAGTTCAATCCCTGGCTGGGGAACTAAGATCCCATAAGCAGCACGGTGCAGCCAAAAAAAATTTTTTTTAAGGTATACTTTTGTTTTTTTAAAAAGCAGATAAACACCAATTAATTTTTTTCCAGTGAATTTTTTCTTCCTTTTTGATTTTGGGTTTTGTTTTGTTTTGGTTGCAGACTGAGGAAGGGGAGAGGATTTGAGTGTTGGGGTATAGGAAACTTCTTACCCAGTAATGAAGTCAGTAACACCATCAGCCAACTTGAACACTCCCTACCGAAGTACCACCTAAACTTCTTTTGAGGTAAAGAAAATTATTGGTTTTCCTCCCAAGTTAACATTTTACATCCAGTCTCTTTTTTCCTTAAACAGGCTAATTGTGTCAGTGAGACTAAGTAGAAATATGAGAACATTTTTGTAAAAAGAAAATCCTAGATAAGGGAGACTTGCTAAAACTTAAAAGAAGAGTGTAAATATTGGGATAAGACTACTTATTAATTTAAAGCTAGGATCTGAAAGGCCTTTGAAAATAAGTAATAAAGCAAATAGGTCATTGGTTACCTCTCATAATACAATTTGAAAAGGCAAGGATCTGGTGTCTCATTTGGCCAGAAGGAAGGGATAGATTTTTTTTTCAAAATGGAAATAACTTTACAGTATCTTAAATTATAACAGTAATGATTCATTGTAAAAAGTTAAACACCAAAAGGCATACAGAAGACCATTCAACATGATGTTAGATTGTTAGTGGGTTAAGGAAACATCATTAAGAAGTCATAGTAATAATCATGATTCTTCATAAATCTAGAAAAACATTAATTTCCAATATATATGAGAGTGAAGGAAAAATTAGGCCATATCAGAGTATGGGAAGAGAATAGAAAATTGCCTAAATTCTATTCATAAACATATGAACTTTACCATCTGTTAAAAAATATCTACCACATATCGCTACTAAAAGAGTTAACTGAGATAGCATACATAAAGTTCTCACAAAATGATAGGCACTAAGTAAACATTAGTTCTCTTTTCTCACCTTCCTTTTCACTGCCAAGAACCTGACTCTATACCCAAGCTTCCTGAGTAAATTTTAAGCTGAACTCCAAAACCTTATATTTTAAAAAAGGTTAGGAACATAAACATATGAAAAGATGCTTGACATAATTATTCATCAGAAAAATACAAATTAAGATGAGATATCACTAACCACTAGCAGAATGGCTAAAATTAAAAATATGAAGGATTGAGGAGGATAAAAACTCTTGAATTTTTGGTGGGACTGTTAATTGGTACAGTGACTTTAGAAAAACATTTGGCAACACTTATTAAGTCTACATACTATATGACCTGCAACTCCACTGCTGAGTACATAGCCATCCAAAATGAATACTTTTGTCCTCCAAAAGGTATATACAATAATGATCATATAATAGCCACACTCAGGGAAAAAATATCCATCAATAGTAAAATAAATAAATAAATTGTGGTGTAAAACTACAACAGAATCCTATGCACTGATAAAAAAGAATGAAATAGTTATACGCATAATAATATGGATGAATCTCACAGACATAATGTTGAGTAAAAGAAGTCAGGTACAAAAACATACATTCCATATACTTCATTTATACGAAATTCAAAAGAGGTAAAACAGAATAATGGCTCCTGTTGAGTTACGTACTAACTGCAGGGTGGTGTGGGAGCCTTCTCGAATGCTAGAAATGTTCTATGTCTTAATACATGTGGTGGTGAAAGAAGCATAACAATATATAAAAATTCATTAAGATCTTCATTTAAGCTTTGTGCACCTTAATATATATATATATATATATATATATATATATATATATATGGTATAAATCAATTAACAAAATTAAGTGGGTTTTTGTCAGTGTTTCTAACATGCATGTACATTTTTTATCAGCATTCTCAATATTAATATTGTATGTGATCCATTTCTAAATCGTTTGCTCTATGTTCAGCACTTTTTTCTTTTTTAAAAGTTTCAGTACATAAATGTTATTTTCAAGGGAAATCTAGTACCCTTCTCACAAAGCATATTTCTAAGAGGTGCTTTTCTCCATAGGCCAAACAAATGCGAGTGGGTCTATTCATAGCTCTAAGAGCTGGGGTGGCCAAAATTTAAATTAAGCCAGTGAGATTTTCTACTAAGGCTTCACTTGGACCACTAATAACCAAGTCAGACAGCGTCAACAGCAACAAGTACTCAGTGGAACCAGAGTTGACATTAAGAGTTTTCCTTTTTCTAATGTAATGAATATGAAAGCTTTTTTTCCTCCTCTAATGCTCACTTTTCACTTTTAAGTGATTTTTCAAAGACCTTTTCTTTAGCTGTATTAGGTTTATAACAAAATTGAGTGAAGGTACAGAGATTTCCCATACACCACCCCTCCCCACTTCCAACATAGCCTCCTCCATTATCAACATCACCCACCAGAGTGGGTTATAAAAATATGTTACAATTGATGAACCTACACTGACACTTTATAATTGTCCCAAATCCACAGTTTTCATTACAGTTCGTTCTTGCTGTTATACATTCTATGGGTTTAGAAAAATGTATGATGACATATATCCATGATTATTATATTGTACAGAGTATTTTCACTGTCCTAAAAAATCCTCTATGTTCTGCCTATTAATCTTTTATCTCCAGACCCCCACCACCTCTGGCAACTAGTAATCTTTTTATTGTCTCCATAGTTTTGCCTTTTCCAGAATGTCAACTTTTCCAGAGTTGGAATCATACAGTATGTAGCCTTTTCAGATTGGCTTCTTTCACTTAGTAAAATGCATTTAAGATTTCTCCATGTTTTTTCATGGCTTGATAACTCATATCTTTTTTGCGATGAGTAATATTCCATTGTCCAGATGTACCACAGTTTATTTATCCATTCACTTATTGAAGGACATCTTGGCTTCTTCCAAGTTTGGGAGTTATGAACACAGCCACTATAAGCATCCATGTGCAAGTTTCTGTGTGGACATAAGATTTCACCTCCTTTGGGTAAACACCAAGGAGCATGATTGCTGCATTGTGTGGTAAGAGTATGTTTAGTTTTGTAAGAAATAGCCAAACTGTGTTTCAAAGTGGCTATACCATTTTGCATTCCCAACAGCAATATATGAGAATTCCTGTTGCTCCACTAAATGATTCTTAATGGGGGAAAATTTCTATGCATTTTATGCCTTCTTAAGTAACCTGGATCTCTTTTAAAGAATATATTGTGCCTCTCTTCATTTGCTTTTCTAATCATTGAGCCATGAACTTCACTAGTACTGATCACAATTTGTGGATCATGTTTATTTTTACCCTGTTAGATGCAATCATTTCATGTTTTCCCCCCCACTGGGGTAGTTAATTCAATACACAAATTATAAAGAGAGGATAATCTGACTTTTGTCAAAAACAATGTTTAAGAAAAATACTAAGGTAAATAAAACATAAATAATTCAAGAATAAAGCATTAGGAAGGTTACCTGTTTTCCTGATTTTTATAGCTCTAATGCTTTGGTTTTGAACATTAACTCAGCAGGGGCCTTCTCTGCAGATGGCACACACTGTTATTCTTCACAAAAAAATACTAGACATCTAGGAGGAAAGAAAGAATGCAGCCTAACTTAAAAAAAAAAGATGCATGCAGCAAACACAAAGACGATCAATACTACTTGGATTCAAGAGAGTTTTAGTTTTAGTTTTGAAGCATAATCTCAGGATCTTGGTAAAATCTGACCATGACCATCAAACATAGCAGTTTGCTAAGGGAACAGCACCTTTCCTGTCAAGACTTTCATTCTACTCTGTGTCTGTGGTTAATGGAAGGTCAGATGTCAGGACTCCATTTTGTCAAACACTAGGAACCAGAAAACAGCTTTAGCCTTGGCTGGTTGGAAGAGCCCTGAAAGTTTTGAAGAATGAGAACAAGTGGTCGTTCAGGTTTCAAAGTTGGCTTGGACCCTTCCTCACCTTCTTTTTGGTTTGGTTTTGTTTTAACGGGTCTTTGTCTGCCGAACACATTAGTCCACTTACTCCTTCAGGTTGAACTGTGTGACCTGTGACCTTGCTCCACTTCAACAGACCACTCTCCTGTGAGACAAGCCCAGATCTGCCTGCAGCTTGCCACCTAAACACTCTGGCCTGCTTCTCCCTCTGTGCCTACTACCGTTCATGTTCACGTGCAAGTTACAAAAGCCAGAGCAATTTCCAGCCTCCATCAAGGGCACAGCTCCAATTTAAGAGTAATGGCTGGAGGAGGTGTTATTTGTACCCCGTGTCAAGCAGTGATTGTTCACATCTGGCTGCAAGCTGAATAGGGCTTTAGATTATTCCAAGCGGTTCAGAAAAACGGGTGGTAAGGAGGTTGTGGGGAGGGGAAGGGGATTTTGACTTCCCTTGTGGTTTTCAGGCAGGTCATAAAGTCACCCTATTAATAAAGAAACATAATCAACTATGTTCTTTTAAATAATCAGTGATCACATGGACATAGACCCGTACATTCCAAGGCCACAAATTCAAAAGAATTAGCCTGTTAAAGTATCAAAGTAGAATAGGCATTCTTGCCTGTAAGCTTTTGTGAGAATGGTATTGATTATGATTCAACAAAGAGGTTGCTACTCACGTGCACATACACACACACATACACACACGTGCACATACGTGTTAACTTTGGCTGTGGTTTCACATCTAATATCTTCCTACCAGGGAAGCAATCATATTAAAAAATCTTATTTCTACAATCTGCTTTTTCCCTTTCCTCTTCCTTGACCATTTTGTATAATGTAAACAAAGAGTGCATGTTTAGGCCTCCAATCCTTATACCCGAGGATTAGCATGAAGCCAAAAATAAAAGCTATGGGAATACTGATGGAGAGACTCTGGGACATCCTGGCTACTGCTTTTTCTTGAAAGAAATCTCCTGGGGTGAAAAGCACACACAACATCAGATGCTATTCAAATATTTCATCTCATGCACTGCTGCAGAGCTGCATGAAAATGTATGTGGAGTTCATACCATTTTTTTGTGACAGAAAATAAAAATGTGGATAATAATTAGAAAGAAACTAAAAAATTCACTCTTTGGGAGGTTAGACACATTTGAGAAATCAAAATAATATATAAAATATAATTTAAAACTAAGAAAACAATTTATTATCTAATAAACATGAAGATCCATTTAGGGTTTCCTTTTTCCCTGCAATGTTCCTTGCTATCTCTTCCAATCTTAATTTGAAAAACTGAGTTAGTCCTAGAGCAACAGATAGTAAAATATAAAAAAAGTATGAATTGCCCTGTCATTCTTTTAATATTGTACAATGAGATAATGTAAATTAATCAAATAAGGAGATGATTAAACATGTCTTTTTTTAAAATTATACAATTAAACATCAAAGAAACAATCCAGAGAAAATTATTTTTAAGCTGTCATCTTGACAGTTGCCATTTAATTCATTTTTAGGTAGGACCTTGCACAATACATAAGAAAACAGGAGAACAAAAGATGTAAATGGTGGTATTCTGATATACAAGATTGCTTTGGGCATTTGTCTTCAGCCCTCAGCTAAAATACATAAGACTCAGTTAGGATTGCACGCCTTTTATTTCCTTTTATTTTATAATTTTTTATGTGAAATCAGCATCAAGAAAAAGAATTTTGCACGAATGCACACATTCTTGAAATAGAGATTATTTCTACATTCAGAGTCTGATTTTTCTGGAGGGTAATTCACAGCAGTATGGTAAAATTCATTCTGTTCTCTGATATTGAAAAGAATGATTCCAATGAAAACAATTAATGTTCAAGACGACAAATGAAAAAGCCTTTCCTCCTCCAGGGCACTTTTTTTATACTTAGTCCATCCTTGGGAGATTAGCATCAGTCATTATATGGTGATCTTCCCTTCTTGTCATCTGTACATTTTATTAGAGCCATATAAGTGTTTTGCAAGTTTGATTTTAGACTTGTGACTTCAGTTGCTAAGCACTAAGAATTGCACTTTGTGATCTGTTCCATTGCAGCACCACAATAGATCATATCTTCTGGTATTCACACCTTGGTGTAGTGCCTTCCCTTAAATCTGGGCTGGGCCTGAAAGTCTCTTTAATCAATAGAATATCGTGGAAATGATACTATCCAAATTCCTGAAGAAGGCCTGGCAGCTGCTGCTTTTGCATTTCTGGGAGCCCCAGCTTCCATGTAAGAAGTATGGCTCCCCTGCTAGAGACACCGTGTGGTGAGACCCATGTGTAGAGAATATACAGAGAAGCAGAAACACTGACACCACTGGAAGAGAACCCATAAACCCAAATGAAAGAGCAAATGGAAGTCCCAGACATATGAACCCAGGTGAGCCATTTTGGGCCACATACACATCTGAGGCATGGGAGTGAAAAGTCCAGTTGGACACTATAACATACCACTCCCTTGTGCCATAATGAGGAATGATGAAAGGGTGGTTGTTGTAAGCCATTAAGGGGACTTCCCTGGTGGCCCAGCAGTTAGGACTCCGCACTCTCACTGCCAAGGGCCTGGGTTCAATCCCTGGTCGGGGAACTAACATCCCACAAGCTGTGTGGCACGGCCAAAATAAAACAAAAAAAGGCTGTTAAGTTTTAGGGTTGTTCACAGCAGTACATAACCAAAATATTTCTATTGCTTTGACCACATCCACACTTTAAAAAATTAAATAGAATTTATTTTTTACAACTAATAATACACAGGACCCTCTTCAGTTGGGACACTGTCTTTCCCAGCTTCTACTCTGCCTCCTAAATTGAATGTCCCTAAGTTTTAACATAAGCTGAGGGGAAAGAACTCTTTAATGGCTTTAGATCTTAAAAAAAAAAAAGAAACAAAGAAAAAAAATGAGTTCATGTGATCATCTGGAGGAGCTTGCTATTTTCTTCCTAATTAATGATACTTTTTCATATTTCTTCTCTTATGGTTGACTTCTAGGTAAAAGAGAACAATGTACTGATCCTGAAAATCCCTAAGTGAGACTGGGAGAAAGCAAAAAAGACTTGAACTCAGCAGACACATCCCAATGTAGAACACACAATTTCCCTAAATTCCTTTGATTTTCCTGGGTTTAGACTGAGCACCGAGATGATGTTTTATTTACTCATTTCATCTATTCATTCACTGAGCATTAAACACACTTGCAAAGAACTCTACGATGTGTCAGAAATACTACTTTCTTATCTGCTTCTTTTTTTTTTTTTAACATTTTAGTAACTAGTAAATTTAAGGTGATCAAATTCAAGAATAATCTACTTCTCCTCTATAACATGAATCCAACTATATAAAACAATCCATCAGAGCTGGGATATTATTCTCTATTCTGTGCTTACTATAGACCTATTCATAAAGAATAAGTAAAAAAAAAATTGGTTGATTGGTGGATGGATACATAAGTGAATTTGGATGAATGAATGGATGAATGATGCTGAATTAAGTAGAGCATAAGAAGGTCCAATGCTACAAATATATCTCATATTAAATATTTGTGCAGGTTTATAATTAGAAGATAAAATAGGGCCATATTTGGAAAGCAAGAAGAGTGGTAACCTAGTCCTGGAATTTTCCAAAGGTCAAGAATTTCTCTTGCTCCTTTGAACAAATTATAAGTGTTTCAAAAATAAAATCCTGCTTTGGTGTTGAATTTAGTCCCCCCAGATAAACTAACAATGACTCAACCACTTGATCTTAAAAGAGAATTGGAAGTTTAGTAGACTTGAAAATAAAGTAAGAAGAGCAAAATAAATTCCTAGTTGTCTAAGACTGGAGAGGATTGGACAGATACCAGAAGTACTTCTACCCTGTAAGTGCTGCAGAGTCACTCCTGGGCACCAATCATGCATCCTTTGAGTCTAGGAGAGTAAGCAGAGAGAACTCAGAGGCTGAGAAACTTTCCAACTCCATCTTTATTAGACAGATTCCAGCACTTCTCAGTAAGGTCCATTTTACTGGTTTCTGTGAGGATAAGATTTTGAAGTCAAATATTAGATATAGTATATAGAAACAAACAAACAAAAAATAATGACTGTAAACGTGTCCACTAATTGTTACACAAGTAATGAGTAAAAAGCAAGGGGGGGGAGATGAATATATAAAGAATATTGACTATATTATCTAGAGAAAAATTATAAATGGGCAAAAGATAACAGGAATCCTAGGAGACAAGATTATTGGCAAAACAGATGGCAAGGGGAAAGGGGAATGGGGTGGTCAGTTTTTAGGATGAACCCTAATCTGTCTTTGTTCTAGAGATAAAGCATTTCAAATATCTCTTGCATAACAACTCACCCTAAAGCTTAGTGGATTAAAACAACCATAATTTATTTGCTCATAATTCTGCAATTTGGGTTGAATTGTCTTTGACATGGTGTCAGAGCCAGAGGCTCTGCTTCCATAATGGCTCACTCACTTGTCTGACAAGTTGATACCACTTGTCAGCTAGAAGCTCAGGGGCTGCCATCAAGGGCCCCAGTTCTTCCTCCCAGGTCCTCTTCCTACAGTTAGTTTCCTATGTCCTCTGGCCCTCAATGATTCAAGTTCCACATACGAAATATATTTATTCCCTCCTACAACCCACAAACCTACATCTCATTATAGCATAGTCTTAGACGTGAAGTCCAGATTCTCATCACCTAAATCAGATCTAGATGCAGATGAGGTTCGGAAGGCATGGCTTCTCCTGATTTGAAGATGTGTGAGAAAATGAGACAATTTATCTTTCCCTCATATTCCCAATATACAGCTGTACACCAGGGACAAGAAAAATCATAATAAACACTCGCATTCAAAACCAGGGAATATAGGAGGCACATAGTAATTACTGGCCCAGAGGAATTCTGAAATCTATTAGGGTAAACATAAATAGTTCCTTGCTTAGAACTGACAACGGTTTCTCTATGACTAATGGCTCCATCCTCTAATCTGTCCTTCCTTTTCCATATTAAATGACCCATATTTATAGATGAGTAACTTTCTCAACCTACTTCCTGCCAATAGAAAGCTGTTAATTTTGAACTGTGTCTCTACCTTTTAATCCAAATTGGCAGTGCTTCAGTTAATACAATTATCTTAAAAGCTTTATAGGTTTCCAATGAATCTTACTGGAGTTCCTCCTATTACTATAAAATAGATGAAAGTCATAACAACAAATCTCTTCAAAAAAGACTCCTCTCTAATTTTGGGTGCGGGACAATGTCCTATGACTCTTCAACATCCTTTTTCTAGCTGAGAAGCTTTATGTGGTACACCCTTAAAATTCTCAGAAACCCTACTGCCTAACAGGGAGGGTCTAGCAAACAACACCTTAGGTGTTTTAAAGGAATTAACAAAGTGTCTTAAGACGTGACCCTAACCCAGCCACCACATTTTACTGACAGCAACCTCATTTGATCTTTGCCCTTAGGCCATTTATTATTTTGAGAATTATTCCACTTGGGAAAAACTGAGAATGAGAAACAGCTTTAATTTGAATGAAGCAAATCCTGGCTTCTTTGTATTTCTTTGTAACTTTGTTTGAAAACTAAAACTTAAATTATTGTATCTCGTTCCTCCTATCTTTATCAGAGAAAGTAAATTTGCACTCTCAACATTCTGCTTGGAAATCTCCAGATCCATAATTTTACTAAGTACCCTTTTTATCATCCATTTGATTTTCTTCTGCCACCAATAGCAATATTCTTCTTATTTTCCCCAGCCTTTAGTAAAAGTCTCCTTAAAGCCCTTTATTTTCTATTGCTGCCTAAAAACATCACCCGCAAACTTAAGAACAGCTTATTATTTCTCACAATCATCAGTTACCTTGGCAGTTTTTCTGCTTTACCTTCTGTTTACTGATAGCTAGCAGGTTTAAAATGCCTTTACTCATAAGACATGTTGGTGCTGGCTGGCTGTTGGGAGTCCAGCTGAGGCTGTCTGCCTGGGAACTTGGGTCTCTCTGCTGGCTGGGTTCCTCAGTTCTCTTTCATGTTAGTTCTCCATGTGCTTATCTTGAAATTTCCCAAACATGAAGGTCTCAGGGTAGTTAGACTTCTTATATAGTGGCTGACTTCCAACAGCACAAAAGTAAAAGCTGCCAGGCTATCTTAAGGCTCAGGTCCAGAACTGGCACAGCATCATTTCTGCCTCTTTCTACCATTTAAAACGAGTCGCAAGCCCAGCCCAAATTCATACAAAGGGAATTGATGCCAAGAGGTGTGATTCACAGGGAGCCAAAAAAGTTAACTGTCTATCACAATAAAATTCAGTTTCCTTTGTTACAGGAGAATATAGGACAGTGATTCTTAAAGTGTGGTCCTCAGACCAGCAGTATCAGCATTACTGGGAAACATGTGCCAAACACAAATTATTGGGCTGCACCCTAGACCTAATGAACCAGAAATTCTGGGCACAAGCCCATAAATCTCTGTTTATCGAGCCTTCCAGGTGATACAGATGCAGACAAAAGTTTGAGAATTCAAGGGCAAAAGAAACAAATTGCATTTGTGTAATATGTGGAATATGTTAAAGCATAACCAACTAGTTAACTCTTAATATGAATATCTATATATAATACATAATTAATATCATATTTTCAACATGATATTAATTATAAAAAGATCAGTTTTGCTAACAGCCTTCTATGACTATTAGTATAAAATATCCTGTATAATATGAAAATGACTGAGAATTAATTAACAATTATTCTTGTCTCTATACACACACACATACACACACACACTTCCTTTTTTAATTTCTTCGTGTTTTTTGTTGTTGCTCTTGTTGGGAGTTTTATAATATTTTATGTTTGAATGATAGATATTTTGTCATAAGTAGTTGTTTATCCTCAGAAATGTGTGCAAGGAGGTAGACATGGTAAAGAAGAAAGCTAGTATATATGATAAATATCACCAGAGCCATGAACTTTTCTGCAAAATTATTTTTGAAAACAGCTTGGAAATGTAAATTTAAGATAAACATACTGAGTCAGTAGGGAATTAGCATCTGTCCAAGGACATTTGGTGGAGAAAAGATTATACTTAATTATTGATCCTTCTCTGTTCAGTCCACTGACGTTAAGCATGAGCCATAACTTCAGACTGCTCCATAATCTTCCAAAGTATTCAGATGTTTGCAAAATTAACCTCTCAAAATATTGCAAATGGAAATGGCCTGTTGAACTCCATTAATTGATTAAATTCTACATGCATTAGAGCAGCACATGTTTGATTGCCAATAAAAAGGACTTGAAGGAAGTGGTTTGTTGGAGATGAGAAGGCAAAAATAGAAGGGATGCAAATATCTTATTGGAACCATACAAAACTTATAGTGCTGATCTCCGTGCAAAAGTTCTAAGATCAAATAATATTTGAGCCTTAGGTACTTGATTAGAATGCTAGTGAGAATAGTTTTGGTAATAACAGCCTTGAGTGCATTTTACTTTTTAAATTTTATTTTGTTTTATTTTAGTTTAGTTTAGTTCAGCAAACGCTTGTGGAGCACATTACATGTGCCAAGCACCAGTCTACAACACAGAGTCCTCATATCAACCCTGTGCTAATGCAGTATTATTAGACACATTTTACAGATGGGGAAACAGAATCAAATAGCAAAGTTGGGATTTGAATTCAGGTAGACTGGCTGTGGAATTCATGTTCCTATCCATGGTGTGACATGGATTCTTTATACTGACTTTAGATTCTCACTTTGAAAATACAGGTTATGAACTAATATGGTGAAATTTGAAGAAGTCAAAACAAAATTCTCACAGTTTAGCCATCTGAAATTGACGTAAGGGCTAGTATTGTAAAGCAGGTAATCACCTTCTCTACGCACAGTTGCTTAATTTTAAAGTCTTAAACACACTCCATCTCATTTGATTCACAAAATTCTAAAAGGGATTTGCCCTAATTTTACCATATTTAAAAAAAAAATAATCAAGGCTTAGAAAAGCTGAGTAACTTCAACAGTTCCTACAACTAGTAGGTGCCATAGTCAGAACCCTTTGCCAGTATCCTGATGTCAATTCTCATACTTTTCCTGGAAACCCCAGGAATTCTCAAAAGTCAAGTAAGAGAAGCAATGGGGATTATAACCAACTTCCTCAGCCTCATTTATACATCTGAACAGCAAAATTCCCGAGAAATACAGCCTTTAAATTGCAGCATGATTTTTTACTTTTCTTTATTCTGAGCAAATTTTTAAGTTATACTTCTAATACAACTTTACTCTTACATTTTAATCTCTTTCTCTGAGTTTGAGAGACAGGGATGGAGATAGAGATAGACAGCTGAGGAGTAAATCCAGATCATGTTTTATGGGTACACACAAGCAAGCATGCAGTGCATAGGAAAGTGGTCTTTCCCAAGTGTGTCCCAGAAGACATCTGATTGACAGTCGTAACGATGGTGAGATGAGATAGCTTTTTTTTTTTTTTTAGAATACATGGATTGGCACTTAAAGATAGGTAGCACTTGGTGGCTCTGTCTCCTGGGTATGACTGTATTTTAATAAATACTTAAGTTCTATAACACCATTCCCACTTTGCCTCCCTTCAGCATGCTTCCTAAGCAGCCAATAAGTGTAAGGAAACTTAGAGAGAAAAAGTAGAAGGAAGAGAAGAGTGCACACAAATAAAAGATGGAGTATTTCAGGGGTCCCCAACCCCCAGAAGCCGGGTCACACAGCAGGAGGTGAGTGGCGGGTGATGGAGTGAAGCTTCATCTGTATTTACAGCCGCTCCGCATCATTGACATTACCACCCGAGCTCCACCTCCTGTCGGCGTTATGGTGAGTTGTATAATTATTTCATTATATATTCCAATGTAATAATAATAGAAATAAAGTGCACAACAGATGTAATGTGCTTGAATCATCCCGAAAACATCCCCACCCCACCCTGGTCCGCAGAAAAATTGTCTTCCACAAAACCAGCCCCTAGTGCCAAAAAATTGGGGACTGCTGGCGTATTTGGAAAGGGCATACAGCAAAAGGAAAAGCAAAACGTCCGGAAGCAATGTGGGTGATAAGAAAACCTGGTGGACGGGGTCGGAAGAAGGGCAGGGCCTGAGAGGATTCATATTACTTGGCGTCAGAGAAACTGACAGAGACATTCTCTTCTCTTTGACTCAGTCCAGCGTTTATTGGGATGACCCACTGTAGTCAGCTTAACTCTTGGCTGAAGCTAAGGGAAGGCTTATCACCATTTGCTGTGTGAATCCATGTCTGTAATTTCTGTGACCTGAGCATTCAGGGCAAAAATTGTTTCAGTTTTTTCCCATTTCATGCATCATTTCAGAGTTGTGTAGTCACTTTGTAGAAACTGTGGGTACCAATTTTAACAAACAGAAAAACAAGAATCGTAAAGCCTGCACTGCTTACATCTGCTTCTCTCATCTCTAAACCAGAGAGGATGGGACTTCACGAGAACAACTAAAGTGAACAACAGTGGATCCTGTGTTTGCATAAATGTCCCACTTTAATAAGAGGCAACTGTGCATAATCCCTTCGGAGAATCGGATTGCTGGTTGGCAGGCCTCTGCAACCAGAACACCTGCGCCGTGTACACGCCCGATGCTCTGTGAAGGGTGCCAGCCATGGCCTTTCCACCTCACATGCTTAGCCCCTGACTAAGGATGTCAGTTGCTTCGGAGGGCCAGTTGCTTACAGAAAATAACTACAGCTCTGTTGAGACTCTGTTTCTCTTTTTACTTTTCTCTCTGTACCTGACTACCCTCTTTCATACTTTGCCCTTTCTTGTATGGCTTCTAAGCCAAAGCCTGAGACATTGAACCAATTTATAAATATTAAATACAGAAGGCATAATCTACTTGTCCCCGAAACATCAAGAGAGCGGTATGGACAATAGATATTGGAGGGTACTTCACGGAGATCATTTTGCTGACAGTCAAATACTCCCAAGCATACTAAGGTTGGGGTCCCTGCCTGCTGTGGTTTGAAACCATTGCCTCATCTGGCAGGGTCTTTTCTACCATTCTCCTTCTAGCCCTTTGCACATGCCTGGAAAAATGAATGAGTGGCAGAATTAACCAATGAATTTACCAAGAACTGCATGCTAATTTATGTAAATGTGATTCGATCTGGACTTCCATTTGCTTTGTAATTTACCTACTTGGATAATTCTCAGAAAATACCTTGTTCTTAAGTACTCGTTCTTTCTTCCTTTTTCATTCTTCCCCTTCCTTCCTTCCCTTCTTCCTCCCCCCCTTTCTTTCTTTTCTTTCTTTTTTTTTTTTTTTTTGCGGTACGCGGACCTCTCACTGTTGTCGCCTCTCCCGTGGTGGAGCACAGGCTCCGGACGCGCAGGCTCAGCGGTCATGGCTCATGGGCCCAGCCGCTCCGTGGCATGTGGGATCTTCCCGGACCGGGGCACGAATTCGTGTCCCCTGCATCGGCAGGTGGACCCTCAACCACTGCGCCACCAGGGAAGCCCTCTTTTCTTTCTCTTTAATGTAATATAAGAAGATTAACTTTTAGGTAATAGACCTGATTCTGCCTATGAGAACAGATTTCTTATTTTTAAAGGCACATTTGGATCACTGTATCCTGATACATATCTTTTTTTTTTTAAGTGCATTTCTTTTAAAAGAAGGAAATCCTGCCATTTGTGACAACATAGGTAAAACTGTAGGGCATTACGCTAAGTGAAATAAGCCAGAGAGAGAAAGACAAATACTTCATGGTATCACTTACCTGTGGAATTAAAAAAAACAAACAAACCACACACAGAAAGTTGAACTCATAGGAACAGAGAGTAGAATAGTACTTGCCAGGGCCTGGGGAGTGAGGGAAATGTTGAGAGGATGGTAAAAGGGTACATGCTTTCAGTTATAAGAATAAGGTCTGAGGAGCTCATGTAAAATATGGTGACTATAGTTGATAATACTGTATTGTGTAACTGAAATTTGCTAACAGTAAAACTTAAATGTTCTCACACACACACACAAAATTAATATGTGAAGTAATGAATGTGTTATTAACTTGATTCTGGGAACCCTTTCACGATGTGTATGTACATCAAATCATCACATTCTATGCTCTAAATATCTTACAGTTTTGTCAATTATATCTCAGTAAAGCCTCTTAAATATAAAAATAACAAAAATATGTGCATTTCCTTCCTAGTGGCAATTTACCTTCTCTTCAATGTACTGAACTATTGGAAAAAAAGATAACATCATGCTGATTCTCTGCTCTGGATCTAAACCAAAATTACATCCAGGAGAGGGACCTGCATAAGTAATTCTCCAGAAGTTCTAGAGTCTTCCAACTATAAGCCAGCCTGAGATAAGAATCCAGACAGAACAATACTCCAGATAAAACCAGCACCCACTGTTAAACATTAACTGGGTGGTGTCTGCTGGCCAATCTGCTATGCATCCTCATATCTCCTATCAAACTTATCTTCGAGCTAAGGGTGTTAGTTGTAAGCCAGACAGAATTGAGTATACTCCTTTCTGGAAAATTCTCAAGAGGAAAATAAAAATTCACCAGATCTGACAAATAGCTCCATTGGCATACATGATATTAGTGTAGTTTCAAGATATTCTTTGCAGGTTCTCTCAAACTGGATTTTAGAGTGCATCCAACTCAAAATATTAGTGTTAAACTAGCTAGGAATAAAATTTTCAGGCTTACATATAAAATGTATCAATGAAATTATCCCATATTTTTATGCAGAATATAATACTTAAAATTTAAAAAAAAACTAATTGCAAAGTTTGGGACTGATCTTTAGAAGCTGTAACAGGAATTCATGTAATCTACACACTGCTGCATTCTCATTCCCCTTGAGAATGTCCATCTCCACCACCACTTCCACTTTTTCCTTAATTTTTCCTCCATTTTCCTTCTAATTGCTTCACTGAATTTTATTTATCTTATTTATTATGGTGCCATCCTTAATATCATAAGATTAGGATTTTTCTTTCTTTTTTTTTTTTTTTTTGAAACACTGGGTCAATTATCCTTGTGAAGAGTTAGGTTTGGAAGTTAATTAGGTTTGGTACTAAAACTCAACTGATTCTGTTAATTTCACAAGAATAATTATGAAAACTTATCAGCAGCTTACACAACATTACCTTCAACTATCTTCCATTTAGTGGGGGTTTTTAGAGATTGGCTGTGTATGATAGAGAGCAAAAAATTTCAGATCATAAGAACTGAAACTCATAACTCTCAGTGTTGTAAATCTCCAGCTTGCCTTCTCCCTTGTGCAATGCAAGGTTTTATTTTACAGTTTTGCATATGAGATTAATGGTAGGAGATTATTTTTAATCTCTCCAGCTTCCACTTGGCATGAAAATCCTTCAAGACGCACTGGTTCAACAGACATTTCTTTAGAAACACCAGCTACCAGAACAATCATAACATATTTAACAATACGATTAGTATTATTTTGATGTTTTAAATATAAACAACAAGAAGCAAAATCTTTATTGTCTATGGCATTTTGAATTCTGGATAAAATTTGGTAAACTTGGTATGTGGAATACTAATCAGAATGCTTGCTACCCATGAAAACAGCAAGTCAGCCATGGAAATGCCTGTCTTATTAACTGTGAAAACTGAGACACAGAGGGAAAATATAATCTGTTTTAAATATACTCTAGCATACAGAGAAGGGGAATGTATTTGGAAGGTCACAACTGGCATATCCCCTTGCTGTTTTCTAGGATGTGTTTATGTAGAATTAACACAAGATGAGGCACAGAAAGAACTAGTGACCTGATATTCTTGTTAGGAGAGCCTGCAAGAGAGAGATTTCAAATATGCTACTTTATTTGTATTCTTTGGTGTTAAAGTAATACCTATGTAAAAAAATTTTTTTCTCCAGAAACACATACAAAAGGATTACCATTAAACTTCATCACTTTGGAAGTGTGTAAAATTTTCCCCCCTTGACGCTACAGCATATGTATTTCTTAAAAAGACTATATATATATATATATATATATATATATATATATTAGCAAACCACAAACACATGTGCACACACTGGGAAAATTGGATTGCTTTTCTCAACTGAATGAATAGATGCATTTATTGACTTTCGAGTCCCTATTTGAATGTAAACATGTGAGAAGTGATCATTTTCATTAAAAACAAACTAACAAAACCTACAGAAATGGGAGTGGGTTGAATTTAGGACCGCCAGCCAGGTCAGGTTCTGCTGCTGCTGTCAGATTTAATTAGAGTAACTCATTCTTTCTGTCTTTCTTTGAGACCTAAAACTCCATAATGTATTCCCACCCACTGACTGACATAGCTATCTTTCTGGTGTGAGTTATTCTACCCTATTAAGCAGAATAAAAATATATGAGATATTATCACAATTTTGCATAACAATAAGAATGGGAGAAGGATGTTGGCACAGAGCAATCTTATTGATTTTATATTTGAGCATCCATTGATAGAGAAATCATCCCACAAAGATGTCTCCAACACTTTGAATTCCCAAAATACTCTATGAACCACTAACTTTAAGAGTGAACTGTAAACTATCTGTATAATTATTCAAGAGTCCTATTTTGTCCATGCTTTGTCTTTTAAAATATTTTTGAGCTTCTTGATGACAGAAACTTAACTTTCTCAGTGGACATCGGGAAATCTGTGTTGTAGGTGTATTTGGCAATTTCCCATTTTCTCTTTCTGTGGTCATTCACCTGTCAAGAGTTTCTTTCTCCTTTTCCTCCCTTATCAAAGTTAGGCAATCCAAGACTCTGTCCCACCATGCTTAATCCCATCTGCCATGGACAAATACTTGTTGAAGTAATTTATGCAAAAGTGATAGTGGGTCCACGCATCTCCCTCCCAAAGTTGCACTTTCAGGGAGTTTAGAAAGAAAAGGAAAGAAATGATGCTTTAATGATAGAACAGAACAACAAACACAAAGTCAGGAGAAACAAATATTCTGAAAAACAGGTTCCAGAAACCTGAAACCTGGAATCCTTGAGCAATTAAATCTAAATCAGGCTAGGAACATTGTCAGAGTTTTGTTACAGAAGTAAATTGAGTATGTTAAGAGCGCTGGAAGGGGGGAAAGTGCCAGATGTGCAGTTAGAATCTAGGGTTACATTTGGTAAGATATATGTTTAACGAACCAGATTATGAATTATCTAAGTCTAGAAACCTGACTCACCTAAGTTGACACGGCTGGTGTGTGTTGGACCCAGTTGGATTCTAAGTTTCCCATTACCAATCCAGAACTTATTTTTCAAGATTCTATCTCTTGGGGCCGGCTACAGCCTTCTATCATGTAGTAGATGCAAATATTTAGTCAATTAATATTTGTTGACTAAATGAATCATTTTCACTATCACTATTCTTATTCTACACATTGCTCCAGATATGTGGATTTTTCTACACTGAGGAATATACTACATCATAGAATATTAGAGCAGACCATTTTGTCTCAGTGATTGTTTAGAAAGGAATAGATAGACAGATAGATATAGTTTTTTAAACAGAGAATACTCCCTACCCCAAAATAAATTTTACACAGAACAGGAATATATAAAACATACAAAAGTAGAGCTCATACAGTTTTGTTTTCTTTTTTTTTTTTTATGTGTGCAGGACACATAGTTTCTTTTATTAGTAAATCCTCCAGAACTGTAACTGTTAGAAAGCCATTTATTGTTTTGGCTCAATCAACCCCATTTACAAGTAAAGGGCACTAAGGCCCTGGGGCAATTTACCTAAATCCTCACAGGAATTTCTAAAGCCGGGTAGGAACTCATTTCTCCAGATTTCGACCTTTCTGCTGTATTATACTGCTTGTTTACATACCTCTGAATTTAGCTCTTTCCTTTCCTTTCTTTTTGTTTGTTTGTTTACTTGCTTGCTTTTGGTTTGTTTAGGTGTTTTCATGTTCTAACACTGGTAAGCTACAATAGTATATACTTCCTCATTTAGTACTTTTACCAGTCTTTATTACTATCCCTAAAGTCTGGTTTATGCTATTACTGACAAACCTTTGGCCAAATGTATAGCAAAATAAATTCACCAAATTTAGTCGATTTGATCAAAAGTTCAAACTAATGTGGTTTGATACATCACAACAAACCGTGGAGTCACAGTGAGTTTTGAAGATAAAAGTCCTATAAAAAACAATTTACTTAAAATGTTCTAGGCTTGGTTTCGTTGTTTCATAAGATTGAAATTCGTAGTGATAAAGTTACTTTTTTGTAATTAATTAAAAGCTACAATAAGTTGGTGGCTTTCTAATGCAGGATTCACTAATAATGAAGGAAATAAAAGGACCTCAGATATCTAAAGTGAATTTTAAAGAAAGAAAATAGTGGAAAACATGGAATTTTTAAAAACTACACTAGTAATTAAGACAACATAAAGGTCTGGCCTGTTTTTGTTAAAAAACAACAACAACAACAACAACAACAAAAACCCCACACTTTTTAATTACTAAAGGTAGCCTTCAAAAGATTTTATCTTCGCATTTCCAAAATAAAGGTTTGAATTAACATCCTCTCACCTGAATGAATTCAAACTTGACATTCAATGTTCACATTTTGGAGGTAGCTGTGAAACATCAAAGCCCTAAGCAGAGCACTATTTTAAATTATTACTGTATGCAATTTATCACTGAGCTTTGTTATGTTGTTGTAATCAAGAGGTTGGTTAGATTTGTCTGGTTCTTAGAAAAGAAGTGATAGGATTCACCACAATATAGCAAAACTAATAGATATTTGAAAATTAAAAGTTCAGTTCAGAATATAATTTATCAGAAAAAAATATATAACATATATATTATATTATATATATGTTCTGATAAATTATGTTCTTCAGATGGCCATAATTAAAGGGAGTAAGCTGGTGTCAAATTGAGCAAATTGCAGGCCTCGGAGTCAGTGAGCCGATATGTAATGAGTAGATCTCAGGCCTCAAGAGCCTGCTTGGGTCTCAGCTCTGCTGGTGTGACTCTGGACTAGTTGCTGAATTCTCTGACAGTTTTCTCACTTGTTATACACTATAGTGTGCATAGTGTATACACTAGTGTAGGACACTATTACTAACTCATAGAGTCACTATGAGTGTGTGCAGTGCATTCCTGATAAAATAAAGGGATTGTGATATTCATCATCACTATTTAAAAAGAATTTGATTTCCAAAATAACAACTACTACCTGTAAAATAGGCTATAAGATATTACGTACTTTCACTCAGTCATTTAATTTGCATTTCAAAACAACTCACAAAGCAGTATGATACAGTTTATGTACTTTTTATGTACAGCTGACCCTTGCACAATGCAGGGGTTGGGGTGCTGACCCTCCATGCAGATGAAAATCTGCATATAACTTAAAGTGGGCCCTCTTTATGGGGGTTCCTCATCCTTAGATCCAAGCAACCTCAGATCGTGTAGTACTGTAGTAAGTATTTATTAAAAAGAAATCTGCATATAAGTGGACTCATATGGTTCAAACCCAGGTTGTTCAAGGATCAACTCTATGTTATTTTTACAAATTAAAGGTTACTGATTCATGCAAAAAGCAAAACAAAACACTGAATCATCCACCACAGAAGACTTGCCCAAAGAGCCTTTGCTGTGTTGTTTTTGTTGTTGTCACTGGTAGAGAAAATTATTGAAAATCCAAAGAAACAGAAAAACAGTTTGACCTCAATCCCACTAACATAACCACTTCTACAATTTTACTGTACTAAATTCCATCCCTTTTGCTATGCATATAGTTATTACAAACAGTCATCCTACTAAGCTTAGGTGATACCATTTTTTTCAATTACAGAATATAGAGACTAACAGAGGATAAGGGACTTGCTCAAGCACACACCATTCCTTGGGGGTCCTCCGTGGTCCACTTTCTATCCATCACACCACCCTCCATCATCCTCCCAGGGCCAACGGGTAGCAAAGGCAGAGGCTCAAGGCCAAGAGTCAGGCACAATGACACACGTTAACCCAGCTGGCAAGGAAGCACTCTGTTAGGATAAGTTTTTCTCCCATGCCCTAACGCACTAGACATTTCTCCAGTAAATACTGGAAAGAGATGAACTCAACTCCCACAGGCTTGGAAATGGAGCGTATCTCCCAGTGCTCTTGCCCAACAGGGTGAGCAAAACCAGTCACAGTCTAGGGCCATTACTTCCAAAGGGAGCATCACATGGAGTCTGACCACCAGTCACCGAGGCAACATGTTTTAAAAGGCCACTGCTGTGAAAAGGGGATATGAGAGCAGAAACATTTTGATTCTCATGGAAAATAGCTCAGTAAACATTCCATCCTATTTCACAGCAAATATGTTCCACCCACTTGCACACAACCCTTGTCTGCTCTCCTCCAGAGCTTTTAAAAAATTGAATAAAAATAAAAGAAAACAACAAATAACTTCTTTCCTCCTTCCCTCTCTCCCTTCCTTCCTCCCTCCTTCCCTCCCTTTCTCTCTCTCTCTTTCCTTCTTTTGAAATTTCCATATAGCTAGGGTTTCTTTTAATATTTCTAGCCCCATTAAACCCAATGATATTTAACGGAAAAACAGCCACTCCCATTGCTGGAAAAGGTAAAACTCAATTCACTATTAATGTTTTCAAGACACCAGGAAAAAAAATCAAGGTTATTACTAGAAAGTCAGACAAGTCCCTTTGTATTCATTCCAACAGCTGTTTGACATGAATGGAGGCCAAGTAAGGAAAGTTCAGGTAAATATCCCAATTTAATAGCGTTATCCAGGGATCAAAAAGGGGTTATGTGCTTTTGGGAGGAGGGTGTTACATGTACCCCTAAAAGGCAATTTTTAATGTAAAAAGTAAAGCTCCTCGTTTTATAAATCTTTAACATATTTTAGACACAGAAAAAAATGTGACCATTTTATGCTTGCATTACACCGGAGAATGCATGGCTAAATTAAGAGCCTTGCTCAGGATCCTGACTGGCCAGGGAACCCATCAAAATCAGGGGCCTGATCCCTTTGTTAACCCCTTTACCCCCACCTTCCCACCCCTGTGAGTCCACTTGCTGAAATTCTATGTCACTAAATAATATGTTTACCAGGACAGGGATTTTATGTTGATTTCAGAGATTATCCATAGCTATTTACCCTTCTGTATTCAAAAATCATCCAATCGGCCTATTTAAGAATCGGATTTCGAAGATACAAGAAGCAGTGCCTGAATGTAACAACAGAGCTAATCCTCCCCCACCTCAATAAATACAATTTTAGACAACCAAAGCAATCATTAACTGGAAAAGTCTTGTTTCTGGCAGGAAAAAAAAAAATCAATTTAATTATACGAGATGTGTCTCACGTTCTAATTGTTGTTAAGTATAGTCCTTTATCGACAGAGTCTCCCTGGATCTCAGTTTATGAGCTTTTACATTACTCAGATAACTTGCTGAGGAGAAAAAGAATCCATCATGTTACTTATAAGAACTGAAGCAGCATTGTGCCCCAGTCATTATGCCCCTTGACTGCATTCATAATGATGAATGCATCATTTTTCTTGCATGAAACTTTGGTAACAAATAGCACAGCCAAGTCTTTTCCAGCACTGTTATTCTGTTTTAGAAAACACTGACATTTTCTTAAACAGACATAATTTACAATTTTAAGGAGCACAACAGTGCCTTGGTGTTTGAGGGCCAGAAAGCAAACAACACTTCTTTCAGTTCTATTTTTTTTAAAGGGAATCTCGTGCTTAGTGAGTTCACTCTAGCTTAAGGCCAGCGAGACGGAGCAGAGGGAGAACAGTGCACCCCTGCAGCACATGAAGGTCATGACTAACTGGTCATGTTACAGTCAGGGTCAGAGCAAGACAGAGCGTGAGGAATGAGAGGAGACTGGGGGAACAGAGCCCAAGAGTCAGAGAGAAAGGCATCTCAGCGGTGCCGTTCCCTTGCGGGGACAGAAGTGGCCCAAGATTCCTTTCTACTAGCCCTGGGAGGAAAGCAGCAGCCTCGCAGGTGCTCCTGCACTTCAGAACTCTCTAGCAGGCTCTTCTGTAAATTTCACAAAAGGGGTGCTCACCAGTGTCAGTGTGCCTGGATCAATATCTGGAGCAATGTTCGATTTCCAGCAGGGTAAGCTCAGCCCAGCCCACGCAGATAAATGGAAATCTGTGCAGGATGCTGAAGGTCTGTTGTTGGGAGGAGACCTTAGAAGCTAAGGTTATGTGTAAAGATTAAAACTCCCAAGGTGTTATTTCTAAAACAGTTGATGTATTCCATTGCCTGCAGTGAAGCTTATTTTCCTGTATTTCCTCATCATCCTTTATTAAATTGCTGTGTTTCATGGCTGGAGAAAACGTCTGTGAAGGCATAGTGTGTGCTTGCGAGTGTCCCTTGCAAACATATAATCTATCTGTGCTTGAGTACTATATATGTGTACATATCTGTGTGTGTATATATGCAGATGTGTACACACATACATCTCATATATCTCTTTTCCCTATGAAGACATTGTTGCTTTTTTTTCTTGATGTCCATGTGTTATCTAACTTAAGACGCCAAACGAACAGAAGTTCAGAATCCAGAATGATGTTACCATGTGTGGTATGAGGCCTTTCTTCTGTTCTACAGACATCTGTTAAGCTCCTACTATGTTCCAGGCTTATCCTAAAAACTGCACAGACTCAACCCCTTTTCATCAAGTCACTCAGAGCAATTTGAACACATTAGACCCACAAACACAATTCTAAACCAGTATATGAATTCAACCAAAATGTGGAGGGGAACAGGCATAGCAGCAGGACTAAGGAGGGAGTGATTACTTCTAATGGGCAGGAGTTAACGAAGAATTCCCCTCGCAAGGATCTATTTGGGGTTTCAAAAGATGGGGATGGGAAAGTTTACTAGGCAGAGAAGGGAAAGAAAAAAACTCTAGGCAGAAAGAGAGGCAAATGCAAAGACACAGACTAAGGTGATCCTTTGTCTATCCTTCAGGTAGAATATAAAAGGGCAAGGCATCCAGGGGTGGAAAATCAGGTAAGATAGGTAGACAGGAAATAACATGCCATGATATGCCCAGTGCTACAAGGTAAGCAGCTTGTCTTTTATCCTAGAAAGCATTACCCAAGTGTCTTTGTGGAAACTAGTATTATAGATATTTAGTAGGGAAAACTTGAAAAGGAATTCCATGATTAAATACATTAAGAAAATTCTGAACTGAACAAGTTTCTTCACTGTAGGATTCTTCAGAACCGTTACAGCTCTGAATTATGAAAGCATACGGAGTCTCCAAAAGGGGTTTCAGGATATCAGTGTTTTAAAGATTTATTCAGCCACTTATTTATTTGCTGAAGTTTCTCTATGATTGTCTGTCCTTTAGGAAATGCTGATGTAAGTGCTGGATAGGCAGTGAAATGCTTTAAACAGCAAAGCAAAGGAGAGATACTCTGGTGACAATGTGAACAGGACTAGGCCTGGCAGCAAGGGAACTAATTAAGAGGTCATTAGTGATCAAGAATAAGATCCTCATCTAAGGCAGAAAGAATGGGGAGAGGAAGCATAGAATGGTTTCAGGAGATAATAGGTTGTCAAAATCATCTGTACCCAGTGACTGAGTTGCAACTTAGAAAACCATAATATGTCCCAAATATATCCTGAAGATCAACAATAAAATTAACTCACTGTTAGTTTGTGCTTTGTCAACTTTTCTCCTGGAAAAATCGGATTCAGGGCCAAGAAAGCCTATCTCATACTGTTACTGAGTCCAAGCCCATATTGCTCTCCATGTGACAGCCCAATAAATTGAGAGATGAGTTGTTGGGGTAAGGAACTTTAGTCAGAAAGCCAGCAGACTGAGAAGGGGGTGGACTAGTGTCCCAAAGAACCATCTTACTGGAGTTAGAATTCAAGCTTCTTTTATACTAAAAGGGGAAGGGGTGTGGCTGGTTGTCACAAACTTCTTGGTGCAGGAATCCTGTGATCCTGCAGCTGTCCACATAGGTCTGTCTGGTGACAATGTTCCTATAAAGCTCCAACAAGACAATCGTTATTTTCTGTTCTGCAAATTTTTATCTCTATGTGAATGGAAAAGTCTATGTGAATGGAAAACTGTTATACATTTAAAGGTCAGAACCTTGAGATTGGGCTATCATGTATATTTCAGGCTATAGGCAACATTCTTTTACAAAAGGTGCAGAGCCAGCATGACTAAGCACAGGGGACAGAGCGCAAGGGTTAGAGCTAAAGGAAATGATCTAATATGGAGTCAAGTTTGTTCTTCTCTGTTACATTGTTCTCCCAAAAGTAGAGTATGAAAGGGGAATGAACATCATTTACAATCTCAGTGGAGAAACCACTGAGCCCAGACAAAGAGAAGAATCCTGGGGTTGGTGGTGTCCACTGAGTCCAAAGAACAGGTCACCAAACCAGACAGGTTAGCTGAGACGCCTGCTAGTGCAAATACGGAGTCACCAGAAGTCACCAAATCCAGAGTGGAATGGATTAGGACATGGAGAGGTGGGAGAGCTCATTGGAAAACCAGGAATACCCGAATTGTGTAACAAAAGAGGCAAATGAGAGACCAGGCCCACTTCTCTGCAGCCAGAGGTGAAAAGCAGGAAAAGGATTTCATATTTCCTGTGCATCGTCCCAGAAAAAAGGTGAACCTGCTGTCAGTCCACGTAACTTCCAAATACCTTCCGATATCATGAATATAGATAAAATTCCTCAAATTACCAAGGACAAGAAGAGGCTCTGGAGTGTGAATTTGAGAGAGGCTGTGGGGATAGAGGTGGAAAAGCAAAACCTAATGACAGATTTTAGGAATGCCCATAAAATGAACCCAAGCAAGGGACGCTTCCTCCCGCAGACGCTGCTCACCACATCAGCCCTTTTATTTCTGTTTTTACCCCAAAATACAGCCTAAAAAATTTCAGAAATCTTGCAAGACAGTTGGGTATTTAGAAATGTTTGGCTACTTTACTTTTTTTTTTTTTTTTCTGCTTTACAGGGTTATGGGAACCTTCAGACACATGTTACAGTTTCATCTGAACCAAGTGTCGGTCAGAAACCCTGGTCTCGAAGGCATATGGCACACATCAAGTATCTAGCTCTTTTCTTTATGGATTTCTACTCTTTTCCTGCTGCCTAGATGGGTCCGTTTCATCTGAGGGCCTCATGGATCCAGAAGAGGCATCTCACGTTCCCTTCCTCACTCTGGGTCTATCTCTTGCCTGTTAAGATTATGGGGAATTGGAATTTAAATGAGAATTTTAAAAGTGGCTGAAGCTGGTCAGAGCTAGAGTTGTTCATGGGAATGTCAGCCCTGAATAAGAGCCCGATCAAAGCCACAGTCAGTGTTCCACAGGAGCTTTTGAAAACTATTTGGAATAAAACTAGTAGAGGAAAAATTCACCTCGTGCCATACTGTAGGCTGCTGCTTAAACAAACATCAAGGCAAAACTGTCAGGCTTTCACTTAGCCCAGATACTGGGCCAAGAGCCACAGCTTCTTTGAATGTATGTACTATTTTTATCCTTTCCTTCCCACAAGGAATTGAGGTCACCAACCAAAAAGTTACACCTGATCTTCTCAGTTTCCTTTGAAGATGCTTGCTTGCCCAACTTATGTTGCTGTCATCTACAGAAGCTGCATTGAAAAGCAGTTTGGGATGAGGAGAGGAGGTTTAGGAAGGAGTTAAACTAGGAGAAAATGTTTCATGATTGAGTTTGGTCATCACCCATGAAGGGAACACAACAACAGAATGTAGGTGTAAGGGAGATATTAAACCAAGGGCCTCTGCGACTGGGGACTCCACCCCTTTGCTTCTATTGGTCAAGTGTTTGCAAAAGGTTTTCTTCACCACAATAACCTGGGAAATCTTTTAGTCACCTGGATATTAGAGAATCCGAAAAGGCTATAGGAGGTGTTCCTTCTCAAGGCCTTCCAGATTAAATGTAGACTACAAAACCCAATGCATTCTGTTCTGCTGTAATGCAAGTTTGGGTAACTAAAATTAGTAACTAGTTCTGTAATGCAGTTTTGTAACTAGAATGATGTCGGTGAAATGCAGACGTCGGCTTGGTTTATATGTGATTCCTGCCCTCCCCAACCCCAGGCAGAGATGGGTGCAAAACAGTAGAACAGAATTATAACCTTCAGGTGGAAAGGAAAAACAAACAAACATCAGTTCAGCTGTTGCAGTTTCAGCAGGAGCCTATTCAGCTGTGTTTGAAGGAATCTGAAAGGCAAGGCCAGTCTTTTGGGCTCATACCTCAAGCCGCCTTGGACTGCCCACCCCTCTTGCCCACCTTATTGTCAGCTCTAGCATCTCAGACCTTTCCACACCCATTAATGCTGCTCTCATTGCAGTGCTGCCGTATTTCTTCTGTAATGTCTTTTGCTTATTTTTAATACCCACAGTGGCAGCTTTCAGCAATGCTGAGCTTCTGCCTGGGGCATCTAAACTAACTACCCAGGTATTAATCATTATTTTGTATTTTTAGTGCTTTGATTACAAAGATGCACTGGATGGGTCTGTTTCCTTGAACTCTATTCTTTTATTGAGCAGAGTTTTTTTTGTTTTGTTTTGTTTTTTGCATTATGCGGACCTCTCACTGTTGTGGCCTCTCCCGTTGCAGAGCACAGGCTCTGGACACGCAGGCTCAGTGGCCATGGCTCACAGGCCCAGCCGCTCCGCGGCATGTGGGATCTTCCCGGACCGGGGCACGAACCTGTGTCCCCTGCATCGGCAGGCGGACTCTCAACCACTGCGCCACCAGGGAAGCCCCTCTATTCTTTTAATATGCAATTTTTTTAGGAACACATATGGCATTATGGAAGAACACTTATTTAAGAAGGCTTGTATAAGATGCCGGAGGGGGTATGGAGAAAAGGGAACCTTCCTACACTGTTGGTGGGTATATAAATTGGTGCAGCCACTATGAAAAACAGTATGGCAGTTCCTTAAAAAACTAAAAATAGATTTGCCATATGATCCTGCAATTCCACTCCTGGGCATATATCCAGACAAAACTATAATTTGAAAAGATACATGCAACCCTATGTTCATAGCAGCACTATTTATGGAAACAAACTAAATGTCCATCAACAGATGAATGGATAAAGAAGATACACAATGGAATATTACTCAGCTGTAAAAAAGAATGAAATAGTGACATTTGCAGCAATATGGATGGGCCTAGAGATTGTCATACTAAGCAAAGAAGGCCAGAAAGAGAAAGACAATTACCATATGATATCACTTATATGTGGTATCTAAAATACAACACAAATGAACATATCTATGAAACAGAAAGAGACTCACAGATATAGAGAACAGACGTGAGATTGCCAAGGGGGCGGGTAGGGGAGGGAAGGATTGGGAGTTTGGGACTAGCAGATGCAAACTATTATATATAGGATGGATAAACAACAAGGTCCTACTGTATAGCACAGGGAACTATAGTCAATATCCTGTAGAAACCATAGTGGAAAAGAATATGAAAAAGAATACATATATGTATTACTGAATCACTTTGCTATACAGCAGAAATTAACATTATAAATCAACTATACTTCAATAAAATTTTAAAAAAGAAGGCTTGTATAAGAAATCTGCTCATTTCTCATCATCACCTTTACATTTGTTGTCATTAAAATATTCATAAATTTAGAATGTTTGCTATGTCAGCTACTATGCTAAGCATTTTACTTATCTCATTTAATCCTTAGATGTCAACCTCACAAAGGAATGAGAAATCTGAAGGAATTTCTTCAAGATCACTCTGCTTGATAAATGGTAAAGCCAGGATTCAGAGTAGGACAGGGGACTATGCTATAAATTATCCACAGGGAACAGTATCAATTTTGGATGTGGATAAAGGGTAAAAGTCATGATAAAACAAATTCTGAACCTGGAAGATAACTTTTATTGCTACTCAAAATGTGATCTGCCTACTGGCAGCATCAGCATCACCTCAGAATCTGCTAAAAATGCAAATTCTCAGGTTGCACCCAGACCTATTGATAATTTTATTATCTTGTTCAGTTCCTAATCTGAATCTTGGAAACATGAGAGGACATGCAGTTGTTTACGGGAGTTGTGAATCCAAAAGAGCAGCAGGCATTGTCTGTAGAATAAATATATGTCTTGAGAATTTAATTTTTATGAAAGTATAAAAATACTTTTAAGCTATTTTAGTACATATTTATATCAAAATAATTCTGGATCCAAACAAATGTTTTTCTATTGCTCTATATACTTTCTCATGTAACAGATACTAAAAGTTTTAGTATGTGAAGACCCATGGAATTTTCTTTAGTTGAAAAGGATCTTTAGAGTTAAAAAGATAAGAAAAAAATGAATATATTTCAAACTCCCACCTGATGCTGGAATTTCCTTTCCACTATCCCTGTTAAGTGGTCACTTAACTTGTGTTTGAGGATTGCTATTGAAAAGAACCATATTTCTCATCAGGCAGTTCATTATTTTAGAAGATCTAATTTTTAAAAGTTCTTTCAATATTGAGTATAATCATTCCTCATTAAACTAATTTCAGCCTCTAGAGCCAAAGAAAATTAGGAGCCCAATCTCATATCATGTCCTCAAATATTTAAAGACATAACATGTCTTCTCTGGCCTAAACATTATAATTAGCTCCTTCAACTATTATTCATTCAACATAATTTCCAGATCCTAAGTTTTTGTCCCTTTAAAATACAGTACCCAAAAGACAGCTCAATACTCGAAATGGAATCTTTGCCAATACAAATAAAGCTGTTTTCTTCCTTGTTTGAGGTAATAACATGCCTTTGAGGGCAAACTATGTTATAATTCTGGGTATTAACTTTTAAACTTAAAATCAACCATATATGCAGATCTTTTTATTTTAACTGCTCTAAGCCAGATCCTCAACATCGTCCCACTTGGTTTGATTTTTTTAAACCTAATCTAAGGACTTTTACATTTGCCCCTGTATTTATGTGGGTCTATTATTTCGAAACTGAAATATTCATTCAATTTTGATCCTGTCCCCATTTATTAGCCTTCTCTAAACTTCTTGTTCCGTGAAAAAAATATATATAAATGAAATGACTTCCTACTGATGCATTTTTGTTAAACCCTGCAAGTGATTGACTATCCTCTCAACACCCACAGACAAGTTGTCTAAGTAGTCCATTCTAGAATTTGTCAGGAATCAAACAGAAGATTACCAGCTGTAATGGCCTGATCCTCAGGTCCTTACCATTTAGAAGCCAGGCTTCTGGCACTGTACCAGTTCTTCATAACTCCTCAGAGATTATGAGTAATGGCTCTACGAAAATATCTGGAAATTATTTCAGTATCCTGGAATAATCTAAGCCTGAAGACAGGAACACATTTAAAGCAAATAGATGTTCCTTAAGTATCTCTCATATCTATCTTTGGATCCAATTCCCTTTTTACCGTCTTTGTTAGACCCATTTTCAATTTGAAGACCATTCTTTTGTGAAGACACAAGAAAATCACTGTAAACTCTGTTTTTATAGTGTCATTTGTTAATATTATATAACATTTCCTTTGCTTACATTCTCTTTGATCTAAATATACATTACAGAGTGCCTTTAGTTTTCCTTAAAATTTTTGTACATTCCTTGGCTTTTTCCTTCTTGACATTATTCACACTGCTCTGTGCCATGTCTCCTTATCCATTCCTGGCCATGGGCCCCCTTTTGTATATGTCATCTCATTCCTAAATAATCTCTTCATCCAACTAAACTAAGATTATGATTTGGGGGGGAGGGTATTTCAGACTTAAAAATCAACCAAATATCCCAGATCTTTTCACTTTAATTGCTATAAGGATGAATCTTCACCATCTTCCCACAGGCACTTTAAGTCAACATATCCAAATGGAAGCAATTATCTTTTTCTCCATCATGATTTATTGTCTTGCAATTCTTATCCTGGTTAACGGTACCACAATGTAACTGGTCACCCAAGGCAGAAACCAGGAGTAATTCCTTGACTCATTCCCCTCGTGTTCTACATTCGACCACTCAGCAAATTCTTCCAGTGAATCCCTTAACATTTCTCTCAAATACATCTATTCCCCTCTAATTTCTCTGCCACTGAGTTAGTTCAAGTCTATAGCACCCATTTTCCTGAAATGTTGCAATCATCTCCTTGGTGATGTGTCCAATTCCAGATTAATTCCCCTGTAAACTCTCCCTCCATGGTCAATATAATAATATTCCTAACATACATATCGGATATGGATGGTATCTACACTGCTCAGAATCCATAAATGGCACCTCATTTCATACAGGATAAAATCCAAGTTGAATTATATCTTTGCCTTGAATCTCCACCCACCTGACATCTTGGCAAAAATGTTCTTCTCCTTCTTCAAAATTGAGGTTAAATTCCCCTCTACTCTCTTAATTCTTTTTTATGATCCATCAAGACTTAATATGCTACTCCTTCCTTTGGTCCATCACTGGACCATGGAGATGCATCTATTATACTATTTATTATTAAACTGTATGGTACCTATGTGTTTGCACTTCCATCTTCTGACACATGCTATGGAATCATAGAAGGTAGAATCATGGCTTATTCATATCTGAATCCACTCTCCATATACATATACCAGTGTGGTAGGCAGAATAAACTCCCCCCCGAAGATATCTACACCCTAATCCCCAAAACCTGCGACTATGTGGTATTATGTGGCAAAAAGGAATTAAGGTTGCTAATCATCTGACTTTAAGAAAGGGGAGATTATCCTGGATATTCTGGTAGGCACACAGTTGTCACAAGGGTCCTTAAAAATGGAAGAGAGAGGCAGAAAAGAAGGTCAGAGTGGTGCAGTGTGAGAAGGACTCAGCCTGGAAGATGGAGGAAGGAGCAACAAGTCAGTCTAGGAATACAGGTGGATTCTAGAAGCTGGAGAAGGCAAGGACGCGGATTTTCTTCTGTAACCTCCAGAAAGAAACACGGCCCTGCTGACAACTTGATTTTAGCCAGTGAGACCTGTGTTGGACTTCTGACTTCCCAAAATATAAGATAATAAGTTTGTGTTGTCTTAAGTCACTGGGTTTGGGGTAATTTATTACAGCAGCCGCAGGAAATTAACACAAGTAGCACTTGCCACAGAGTCAGAGTTTGAGATGTTTAGGGAGTGAATGCATGTCTTCTTAAAACTCTCAGCTCATTAAACCTAATCACTGTAGAATGTAGAGTTAGGGATCTTCTCAGATTTCAAGGAATAGTCTGATGTTTGCCCCAAAGGAGACATATATCCCAAAGATACCACTGCTTTTCCAGGCCCTGTTCCTTCTGGACAAATGAGAAGCGACCCCCAAATTTCTGGGATGTCCTTGATGTGTGTCATTCCTCAAGGTACCACTTTAATTGCTGGCTACTTGGATCCTCTACCCTGGCAGAGAATGGCAAACCATTCTTGACTAAAATTTGCTTTCTTTCCCTCCATAAGGACTTTAGAAGAAAATACAATCAGCTTAAAACAAATACCCTACATCTCCTCAAGCTGGAGCTTCTTCTCCTAGTTGAAGTGGATCCGGTAGAGTTTTAAATATATCTTCCTTTATTTGTCTTCCCACGATGACCCATGGGGATCTGAAACAAGGATAATATGGCCAATCCAATGGGACTTGCCATGTGGTCCACAAGAAAGAAAGACTTGCCATGTGGGAAGATGTTCCCTTGTTTACGTTCTCATTCTTGTTCACTGCTATACAGAGAAAAATAGTCTGCGAGAATGAAGATAGGCAAGAAGAAAAGGAAATGGCTGAATGTGTCTAGTCACTTATCTGAGACCCTCAGTCCCCCCAGGATGTGTGGTACATGTATGGCTCCAACTACTAACCCTCCCCAGTCTCAATTTTGTGACTAGCCCAGGATTGTGTATCCACATCTTCTATTTTGCTTAAATTATTTAAAATTGTGTTTATGATTCTTGCAACCAAAAGGGTCCTGGCTAATATAGCTGTCAATATATAAGTCAGGGTAATTAAAAAAAAATCTAAGTTATTCACAAAACCTGAGTCACAATACCCAGAGAGAGGCTGGAGGTGAAATCACTCCCTACAATGGTGAAATAGCATGACCTCTATCTAAGCAAGGACTATTTTGTTGATTGTTGGAATGGCCTGGAAGGTCTTCAAAGAAAGCTCATGAATGCCTTTCATTGCTGCAGGTCACACAATTAGCCTTCCTTGGCCTACAGCATTTGTTCTCAAAGTATGGGCTCTGGACCAGCAGTATCATCTGGAAATATATTAGCAACAGACATTCTCAGGCCCCACCCTAGACCTATTTTAGCAGAAATTCTGAGATTTAACAAGTCCTCCAGGTGATTCTAATGCATTCTAAAGTTTGGGACCCACTATCCTACAGGCAAACCATATCACTGATTTTTCTGTTGTTAGTTGGTTGGCTTGTGGTACATTTTACATTCAGTTCTGTTTGAAATACTGATATGTGATATAGGATGAATTCATGAAATATTAACCCCCTTATTGTAGAGCTGTTAAATCTCTACCTAGCAGCCCAGTGAAGTTTAACAACATAAACTTCACAAGTAAGCTGGTAAATTGATTTCAGATGAACGTTTTGCCTAACTTTGGTAATTTTCAGCCTGATAAAGTATATATTTAATATAATAGAGCAAAAGCATTTTAGAGGTTAAAGTACTATTAACATATTGAATATACATACATAGCTTTTTAGTTAGATTAAGGAAAATCAGGTATTTTTAAGGCAGATTTCACATCAACTTTATGCTCTCTTATAAATCTCATTGCAGTTTTTCTTTTTCTTTTCTTTAGAATTTCCTAAGAATTAAAAAAGTAAATATATATTCCATGACTTGAGTTCACGATAAGAAAGAATGCTCTGTATTAAGGTTGCATTTCTGGGAGAAATAGTTATTTGCCATGTATGCTGAGAATTCTTGGCTCTGGTGACCCAAGTTTTCAATGTGGCTAACTTCTGTACCCCAATACCCAGGTTGGGGGGCACTTGTTTTAATAGGCATGGGTATGACTCTTCCAAAGTTTCTAGGGAGAAGAGCGTTTGTTTTCCTTCGGGCTAAAGACTTAATTTGTTACTTAGTTTTGCACTAATTTCATGGATCTACAACCTGGGGTAGGAAGAGAAAAAGTGATTACATTCAGTGAAATGGACAAATATACCAAAATAAGAAATCCTGTTAAAATGTTGGAGGTATTCCCCAAAGCAAGCAATGCTATAATTATCATAATATACTGCTTCTCTTATATTGCTGTGAAGTATAAAACAGAGCAACTTACCTACCTTTAATTAGCTGTAGTTAGTATTTTTATGGCCACTGAACGTGGTGCTCAGATTACCATATATTAGCATAAAATTTGCATATACATCTCAAGGTATTTGGTTTTATTGCTATTACCTTTTGTGGCCCTATTTCAGTAATGACGCTAATGGAATATAAAAAAAGATTCCTGACTCAATTCACTTTATAATCTTGGGAGTTTTACAATGGAAGGTTTCATATTTCATATAAAATTCCTCAAAAAATATTCTGTGGCTTCTTAGAGTGGTCAATCAGTCTATGTACTTATCTGGCAAATCCCTGATAGTCGCCCCAGTGAAAGCATTTACTTTCATTCTGAGCTCAATAAAGATATATTTCATAAGGCTTGGGGTATAAACTGCTTCATGTTTGCTTAAAAGAAACTTGCACACCCAATTTAATGAATCTTACCAGTCTATCAGCAACTAAAGGCCCAGAAAAAGAAAAATAACAGCTGCAGCAGGAGAATTTGGAGAAAGGTCAGAGGTCAGTGCCTGCATCTGCATTCACTGGGAGACACAGAGGAAAAATAAAGGGTCTCTCTTTGTTGCAAGTCAGCACTATTTTAGAAAAGTGCAGATACTGACTTAATTACCAATGTTCCCTTTCGCTCTAGGGTGCAGCAGCAGGCTGTACATCAATACCTAAGGTCATATTGCTAAAAGCATAAAAAAGATCAGGTTTTCTTGCACTTGAGAGCATTGTTTTGTGCTTCTTCCTTAGCATTCCTAGTGCTCGATACCAGATAGAAACAGAGAGCAGGAGTCACTACAGCTGATGTGAAAAGCAGGCCTTTTGAACTCCAGGCAACTCTTGAACTGTGTCAAATCTCCTATCCTTACTTGATTGTTCGTTGTTGAGTCATTTGTTTTGAATACCTTCACCCAATCCTTAAGCCTAATTGCATAAAAAAAATTTACTGTGAATTTTGTGCCAATTTGGAAATAAAACTACCCAAATTTTTTTCAGTTGAAAAATAATTTCAACATAATGTGTTTGGGACTACTGATACATTTTTATTCATCTTTCCGTCAACATGGTATGAAAATTCCCACGTCAGATTTTGGTAAGTAGGAGACCGTTGGTCTGTTTTTTAAAAAATGGGTGCTGGTTCTTTCAATGACAACGTCTTTGTTAACCTAGAGAGATGACAATACCTGGAAAAGAAATCATGACATTTGTAATATGCAAAATGAAAAATAGTCATTTCAAGGTAGGACTGTCTTAAAAGAACTCAATTTGATGGTCAAAAATGAATCCCTTCTTGATTTATTGCATTAGAGGGCCTCTATTTGAGAGGCAGCTGAGGTATGGTTCACAGGGCAGTCTGACTATATTTGAATGGGATGACCACATCAGGATTTTGAACATTGCCATAACTGATGCTGCCATCATGGATCAGACCGACCATGCAGCAGGGTGATTTGGTTGTGGAGACAAAAGAAATAACTACATTGATTATGCTGGGGGGCAAATGAACCACATAATAGATCTAACATCTTTAAAAATTGAAGTTTTATGGCTTAGTCCACACAGAGTGTAATGGTTTAATTTTCAATGTGTATTATATGCTTTAAAGAGTTTTTGGAAGTAGGTAAGGTGCAAAGTATGGATATGTGAAAATAATAACAGTAATTCCTATGAATCATCCATTTCTTTTTCTTCACAGTTAACTGCCCCTGCCCCCACGCTGTCTTTTCAGAGCCGTTTAATTTGGTCCAACTTTCTATTTTATTTGTACTATCTAGACTGGTCCTTCTGGAAGGTACATTCTTCTAAAGATCTACGAGTTAAAGAAGTCTATAATATATCTAAATGTCATCTGATCGGTATTTCACGGAATCATACAATTTTGAGCAGAAATACCCCTTAGAAATCATCTGGTTGAACCTCCTTTTTTTAACTACTGTAAAAATAGAGAAGCCACCTCATTTTGCTGTGAGGGCTCAGATGAAAAGAACAGTGCAATTTAGTAACTAACTTGTGTGCAGGGGAATGTTCCAATAAGTAAGAAGCACTACTCAACGCCTTGCTGTAGGGCTGCAAGTATTTACTTATCTAATTATCTTCACAAAGAGGCCCACTGATAATGCAAAATCTACTACCTTTCCCAGAGCTGACAAAAGGAGATTTAATTTAAAAAGAAATGGTAGGGCTTCCCTGGTGGCGCAGTGGTTGAGAGTCTGCCTGCCGATGCAGGGGACACGGGTTCGTGCCCCGGTCCAGGAAGATCCCACATGCCGCGGAGCGGCTGGGCCCGTGAGCCATGGCCGCTGAGCCTGTGCGTCCGGAGCCTGGGCTCTGCAATGGGAGAGGCCACAACAGTGAGAGGCCCGCATACTGCAAAAAAAAAAAAAAAGAAAGAAAAAAGAAATGGTAGCATAGAGTAGCAACTTGTATTTTCCCAGACTTCACCATCAGAGAAATATGAAGTTGAAAGAAGAGTTCTGTTTGCTATTCTCTCATGAAAATGGGAGATAGATGTAAAAGGCTGTTCCATCTGTTGTCACAGAGAGTTCTCCAGAATGAACACACATATTATTATAACTGCTCAGATTATAAAACACAAGTCATAATTGAGGGTAGCGTCTACCCTAAATACTGAGGGCAATCTGCCCTGGCATACAGCTCCCCAACCTGCCCTCAGGGATCCATTGAGCATATGCACTTTCCATCAGCTAGAGTCTGCCAGCATCTAATGTCTCTCTAGGGTTTCACCATTACCCGATTTGAATGCTGAGAAGATGCTCATAATTGCTTATTATGACATCAGACAAGAGAATTCAAGTCCCATTTGATTATAATGAGTTTGTGGAGTCTCTGCCTTTTGTGGGTCCAGTCACATACAGAATGGAACTTAAGGCTTCTATACTGAAACAGAATTATACTCCAACAGTGGAGCACAAGGCTTGGACCCTGTTCAGTAAAAATTTTTTTCTATTACTTTCTGCAGCCTGTTGATGGCAACAAAAATAATATCAATTATAAAATCTTTCAGCAGAGACACTCAAACTTCTTTCCAAACTGGAATTTACTTTCCCAGATTTACCTCTGAAATAATTCAGACTTACTGTCCCCACAGCACAGGTAAGCCAATTGAATGGTAAAAACAGATAAAATTATTGCTTTAAAGTGATGTACAAAGTAAAATGGCAGGATTAGTCAGTTTTACATGTAGCATAAAACAATATAAAGAAGTAAATATGTATATCATGAGCAGGTGCGTGCACGGAAAATGCCTACTTAGAATTAGGTGAAACACCTCTGTGATTATTTCAGTAAGGAAAGTGTTTAGGAAATTACCTTCTAAACACCTTCGATCCTATTTTTACAAGATGGAAAGTCAAAGAAGGCCGATAAAGATAACACAGAACATGGCTACAAAAAAAGGAGCAAAAAGAGTAACAGGATTGAATTTGATTTCTAAGTGGAAAAACTAGGAACCAACGTGCTTGGGATTTCATCGTTCTGTGCTTTGATAAAGTGTCGATGCTTCCTGCATACTCACAGTAGTAACTGGATGGCTGAAGGAGAGAAACAACGATGAATTGGATTCTAGTAGAAAGCACACGGAGACCCAGAGCTTTCCATTCAAAGCTAAAGCTGAAATTATAACATGGAAGCAGAATGGGTAGGTGTTCCAGGAAAGCAACTCACAATGCATAGGTGCATTTGTGATCTTAAAGTATTTCAGGCAGATATAATACTAATTTCATGCCCAATAGAGGTGGGTTTTTTTTTTTCGTTATAAATTTAAAAATGCTGTTGTGGCTATTCTGAAAATAGTACTAAATTCCCTTCATTTCAAGCTGGCTCGGAGTTACTAAATAAATATCTGGTTGCCAGAAGAGAAAAGATGTGCATTGGGGCTCACTTTTTGAGGGAACTCTAACAAGTATTTTTAAAAGAATATGTAATATGTGTTTATCTCTCCTTCAAACCTTAGCAGGCCGTTTTACTCTTAAAGGGAGCAATTTGGTGTAAAAATAAAATAACTAAACCAGAAATGGATAAAGTTCTAGTTTTTTTTATCTGTCACCAATTAACTGGGTAGCCTTAGGCAAACTGTTCAATCTCTTAATTTGGTTTGATTCAAACATGTAGGAAGCACCCTTGCATTCAAGTTCAACAGAATGTTTACTGATACGTAGCTTTGGGCTGTTAGGTCGAAGCAACTGCAAAGTTACTTATCTGTTATTTCCTTATTTTTCCAAAAAAAAAAAGAAGCAGCAACAATACTGATTCAAACCAACCAGCATCAGTATCGAGTACCAATTTTTTACCAAGTACTGAACTAAAATATAGAAATACAAGAAGAATAAATGGAACCGCCATGTAAAAGTTCAAAATCTGCTAAGGGAACTATCCCTTCCCACCCTCCCACCAAATCACATACTACCTGCAGTACAGATTTCACAAAGCTGTTGTGCAGGCAAAGGGCCTCCGGTCTTCTCCATTGATCAGTCATGAACTTTGCAAATCCCTGAACCTCTCTAAATCTCAGTTTTCTCACTACCACAATAGAAATAATAACAGGATCTAGCTCATATGGTTGCATGAAGCTTACACAGTATAATTCAAATAAAATAATTACTGCCATACCTGATAGATAGTAGGTACAAAATAAATGTTTAATATTGATAATTGTTATAGTCATAAAATGTAGAATGTTGAAATAATGTAAAGAGGAATACATAAGATGCCCTTTAACAATAATATGAAGGGATTTACATATTCTGTTGTTATAAATAAGATAATGAACATTGTTATGGCTGAACTGTGCCCCCTTAAATGTATATGTTAAAGCCTTAACAACCCAGTACTTCAGAATGGACTGTATTTGGAGATAGGACTTGTAAAGAGGTAATTAAGGGTAAAGGAGGTTACATATACCCTCAAGTGTGGGTTGGTTCTTTTGTTCATCTTGCCTGGGCGCTCCTCGGAGGCTGCATTCAGTTGGTGGGTCTTCTGGGGGTTGGGCTTATCTGGGCTCACCTGGGTCTCCTGGACCTCCCTCTCTGGGCCTGACAGATGATTAGGGCTTTCACGCTGTGATTTGCTTTTTCTCCTCATGGCTTCTCATCCTCCAGTAACTGGCAGCAAAACTGTTCCATGAGGGTGAAGGCTTTATTTAAAATATTTAATATTTTGATATTCTTTTATGATAATTTGGCTTCTGCCTTTTAATTTTATAGATAACTTTGACCTTTGGGGAGGAAAGCCTCTTTTTTTTTTTTTTTAAAGGGCTTTTTCTAGCAAAGGATGCCTAGGGAAAGGAGGCTTTTTTTTTTTTTTTTTTTAAAGAAGATGTTGGGGGTAGGAGTTTATTAATTTATTTTATTTATTTTTGCTGTGTTGGGTCTTCATTTCTGTGTGAGGGCTTTCTCTAGTTGTGGCAAGTGGGGGCCATTCTTCATCGCGCCGCGCGGGCCTCTCACTGTCGGGGCCTCTCTTGTTGCGGAGCACAGGCTCCAGATGCACAGATTCAGCAGTTGTGGCTCACGGGCCTAGTTGCTCTGCGGCATGTGGGATCTTCCCAGACCAGGGCTCGAACCCGTGTCCCCTGCATTGGCAGGCGGATTCTCAACCACTGCGCCACCAGGGAAGCCCGGAAATCCTCTTTTGAAAAGACATATGACAAATGATTTTCATATTCTGTATTTTACATTTACCATACGTCTCTGATGAAAATAACTCCAAAATTAATTTTGTACATTTTTCATATTTTTAATTCTTGGTCATTACAGTCACTAGAACATAAATTATGTGAAAATCTTGATTAAAATAACAGTGATTTGGCTAAGATGAATGTTATGGAATAAATATATAAACTATGTATTTTATATACCTTTATTTTCTTAGTCATCTTAACATAATCAACTGTATTAGAATACTCAGACATGCACAGTAGATGATTTACTTGTTTTCACTATTTTCTTAACTTCATTAGTATAAAAACCATAGCTGTACATGTATGTGTAAATTTTGTCAACATAAAGGCATACTTTTCACAGGACATATTCCTTTTATGTTTGTTAAATTGATTTATAATTTTTTTTTTTTTTTTTTTGTGGTACGCGGGCCTCTCACTGTTGTGGCCTCTCCCATTGCGGAGCACAGGCTCCGGACGCGCAGGCTCAGCGGCCGTGGCTCACGGGCCCAGCCGCTCCGCGGCATGTGGGATCTTCCCGGACCGGGGCACGAACCTGTGTCCCCTGCATCAACAGGCGGACTCTCAACCACTGCGCCACCAGGGAAGCCCTATAATTTTTTATATATTTAGTTTGTGGGTTTTTATTTGTACTTTTGCCCCAAGCCCTGAAAATATTAGGGGCAGGTCTGGTTATTAAAATATCTTAACCAAAGAAGCAACATGATAAACACTGAACTTAAGAAAGGTCACTCCAGTGGAGACAGCAAACCCATTGGGAGGCTTGTCTCCCTCTGCATGGGTAGTATTTCTCTAGCCTGAACCTCTGAAACAACCCCACTCACTTCTTTCCATATCATATCTTTGGAAAGGAGCTGAGTCCTCCCACTGGCCAGCAAGTCCCCAGCCATAGGCCTCCCCATTTTCAAACCAGGCATTTTTGACAGCTCAGCCATAGGGATGGAGGCATGAAGCATGAGGCAGAAGTTGCCAGGCATCTTGAAGCCTAAGCTCTGGAACTCACAGTGTCACTTTTGACAAGTTCCACTGGTGAAAGCAAGTCACAGGTTTAGCCCATATTCAGGGAGTAGGTCAATAGACTGTCTTTTGGAAGGGTGAAGGAACAAAGTCAAAGGAATATATAGGAAGGATGAGAGATCATTAGCAAACTACCACAAAGACCTATTTCATAATATTTCATGTCTTTCTTGGAAATCATTTAGTATATTATGGCCTTAGCCTCTTCTAACTGTGTGCCCTGGTGTAGGTACTTTAAGAGGAGCCATCAGTTGAAACAATAGACATGCTAGGGGTAGACCCCAGCTCTGAAATAATCACCAGGTATCCATGCATTCCTTGTCCAAGTTTTAATCCGAAATGTCATGAATTACAAACAGCACTTGACAATGAGCCAAAAATAATGATTTCTGAATTTCTTCCAGATTTCACTAGATACGCATGGATTGCCAGGTCTTACTTCACATTGGTACACCATTATGTAGTTTAACACTATCAAAATTGGAACTTCCCTGGTGGCGCAGTGGTTAAGAATCCTCCTGCCAGTGCAGGGGACATGGGTTCGATCCCTGGTCTGGGAGATCCCACATGCCACAGAGCAACTAAGCCCGTGTGCCACAGCTACTGAGCCTGCACTCTAGAGCCTGCGAGCCACAACTACTGAGCCTGCATGCCACAACTACTGAAGCCCGCGAGCCACAACTACTGAAGCCCACATGTCTAGAGCTCATGCTCTGCAACAGGAGAAGCCACTGCAATGAGAAGCCCGTGCACTGCAACGAAGAGTAGCCCCCACTGGCCACAACTCGAGAAAAGCCCACGCACAGCAACAAAGACCCAACGCAGCCAAAAATAAATAAATAAATAAATAAATTTATTTAAAAAAAGAAGATGAAGAATATGCTGGGGGTGGGGCAGTTCTCCTGTTCAGTGCAAATTACTGAAGTTTGTTGTATGGGATTGTTGGTAGCAACAATCCCATAAATGTTCACAAACAACTATTCCGCTCAGTTTATATCTCTGTCCACTATAGGCATGTGCATCTGTTAACAAGAGACAGGGTCTCATCATGTCTCAGCCTCATCGTGGCTCTTTTTATGGGTGGATATATCTTTCTGGGGAGTTGCTATCTCCCCACTAGATGAGTTGGAAATTTAAAATGAGAATTCACCCTCTACTAGGGCTGTCTGATTTAGAAAAAAAATACAGAACAAATAAACTTAAAAATTATTTGTTTACTTAAAATTCAAATTGAACTAGGTACTGTGTTCCTATCTGGACCCCTACACTCTATGAACTTGAAGACAGAATATATATATATATATATACAGTATATTAAATAATATAATATTTATATATTTATAATAAAGTACAATGCCTGTATTTCCATTATTATTTTTTGTATCCCCAATGTTAGCCCAGTGTCAGACACTTAGTACATATAGAGTAAATATTTCTTGAATCAATGAATGAACGAGCGCATAAGAGAAGGTTATGGAGGGTAGAAGAAAAGGAGAGGGGAGAAGAGAAGGACAACTCAAGAGATGAAATACACCGCACAACTTTGGCAGAGCAGGGTGATGGAATTTGGTTGGTCAGGGCATAGAGGAGTAGCGTCAACCCTGCTGCACCTCAAAATCCTCTTGGAAAGCTTTTTAAAAATACCAACGCTTGGGCTCTACAAATTGAATGAAGTCTCTAGAGAAACAGCCCTGGCACAGTAATTTTTAAAAGTTCCCCCAGGTATTTATAAAGTGCATCCAGCATTTAGGCTCACCACTGGCTTAGGGCCTCTCAAGGCAGGCAAAGACCCTGTGGGGGAAAGAATCTGGAAAAAGACAAACTAAAATGAAAAGATATTGAGGGGTGTTGTGATGCTAACACACTTCTCTACTGACCTCACTTGGGTGAGTTGTTTATTTTTGTGGTTGTTCCTGCTGCCACTTGTGATACAAAATGATCCTCCCAAGTGTGTGAGTTCCTGGCTAACTTCTACGGAGAAGAAGCTGGGAATCAGGCATGTTGTGGCTGAGTGTCTCTATCATTTAATGTGTACGGCAAATCTGTCTTCAAATTGCTGTTTGGAAAAATTAATAGCATTCATGGCCAGGTAAAGAAAATAGTCAACGTTAGCAATTTTGTTAACACATCCAGGAAATAGACTAGCTACTGGCAGGCTAGATAAATGTGTGCCACACATGACCTTCAAAATCATTGATCTTAAAGGTTATAAACAGTACCCAACTGACCCATTGGTCTGTGTCCTCGGATTAAGAGATCCTGCCATGGATAGCCCCCTTTGTAGTGCATTGCTGCCAATAGGGAAGATGACTTTAAAAATATATATATTGAACCAGGTTATATGTGATCATTAATCACCAACTCTCCCCAGGACTACCATCATAAATACTGCATCTGCATAAAATTCCCTGCTGAAATTACCTTGCCATCTTTTCAGCCTTCTATGAAAAAGCAGACACATTTGGAAGAAAGAGGAAATAAAAAGGCACAGAGAAAGGAAACAAAGAAGAGGAAATAGACTGCCTTTAAAATTTTATTTTAAATTATTTAAATTAAAATATTTTAATTATTTTAAATTTTATTCAAAGTTATTTAAAATTGCTTTTAAATGTGTTAGCATTTTGTCTCATAGCACTGTTTGATGGTCATATTAAATATAATACTTTAACTTACTTTCTTATATTTTAGTATTTCTCTGTTACCAAGTATGTCTTCATAGAGCAATTCTGTGACACTGGAAACCTATACAAAATTAAATACAGGGGTCTGGGAAGGGGCCCTGAAGTTGAAGCTTCATTAATATCATGATAAATTTGCTCTGGTCCACCAGGATCATATTTGGGGATGTAAATGATATTTCTTTCCTCCTGTTTATTGTTTGAAAAATGACATCAAGTCATATAGGTGAATACAATTCCAATCATATAGAATTGCAAAAATAAAAATTGGAAGGTCTTCTTCATTGCCCATTACATAACTCCCCAGAGGTTATTCCTTTCAGCATTTAGCATGTGAAATGTACCCATTTTTAAGTAGTGCTTTCAAATAGTTACTTAAAATTTATTTTCATTCTAGTGACATATATATATATACATATATATATATATATTTCAAATGTTCACATAAGTATATATACGCTGTCAACTCTTGATATCAAAGACTGTAGCTTCAGTTTCTGGGTTCCCTGGGTTCTTCCCTTATTTATCGTCTCCTTTAAAGTGTGCACTTGATTGGGGGAAGTTAGGTTTAGTAATATCACTTGACAGTGGTAAAATTCGCAACTCAGGCTTAAGAGCTGGGTTTGAATCCCTGCAGAGAAATTTAACAGTTATGTGACTTAATTATTAACAATTAATACCATGTAACTGTTTTTGAAATCCCCTTAACTACTTAACAGTTTTTCAGTTCTCCATCTCCAAAATCAGGATAATAATAATAACCAGCGAATAGTGGTGTTGCAAGGATTAAATGAGATGCAACATGCACACAGCTCAGCGTAGTCCCGGAACATCACATATGCAATAAATATGAAAAACCGTCACATCAACTTCAAGGTCATCATTATCATTACCAGCTTCATTTTCATCACCACCAAGTGGCTAAAGAAAGGGAGGTTATAAAAAATTAAATTTGATTTCCACTACTTATTAGTAACCTGATAGATGTGTTTTGGTGGAACAGTTTGAAATTACTGTCTACAGTGAAATTTAGGGGGCCCTGTGGAAAATTATCTTCCACATAACCTCCAACTACACCAACTTGTGTGCCGTCCAATGGTTACGGAACAGAGAGGCTCAGAGACCAAATGATCCCATTGCTTATTAAATCAATTGAAAACATACAGGAAGAAAAAGGGGAAGAAATAAGGTATTAATAATTGGGGTAGTATGTAAATGGCACGGAAAGACCACCCTACCTGAATCTCAGTATGAATATTCCCATGTGCTCACTCTCCACCACATCAGCCATCCCAGTGGCGTTGCCCAGAGCTTTGAGCTGGCGGTTCAGGAGATGGGAGATGCCTGGAGCTAACACACACTTGCATTTTCCAAAAGACACAGAGCAAATCCATCCAGCCAATAACTGTAACTTGCCAATTAGCCTGATGAGCAGTTATAATGTATCTGTATTTCTCAGGCAGAGGACACATGGGGCCAGAATAAGTACCACCCATGGGTGGTTGATTTAAGGCCTCATTAGCATGAATTGTCTCCTTGGTCCCTCCATCCCTTCCCATCCATCTTCAGATACATAGGCTCTACTTACTTTAATCTACATCCAACATATCTCCCAAGTGACTTTCTCCTTTACTTCTTTTATCTGACAACTTGTCTTGTCTTGTTTTGAAAATCCTTACATCATAGGGAAAACATTCATTATTCAGGGTTTCTACTCGTGGTGACAGAGCGGAGTTGTTGTAACCCTGCTTTCAAACCAGTTCACCTGGATTCAAATTCCAGTCCATTGCTTACCAGCTGTGTACAAGTGGGTAAGTTACTTAATCTTTCTGTGCCTCAGTCTCCTTCTCTGCCAAATGTGGATGATGATGACACTAATAGTACCTGCCTGATAATGCTTTGGTGCTGATTAAATGAGTTATTCAACTAAAGTGATCAGTACAGTGTCTGGCACCTAGTAAGGACTCAGTATGTATCAGCTCTTATGACGTTTAGCTCTTTGGACAGTGTGTTCTTGGCTGGAAGCCTGACCTTAGGGGACTGGGGGGAGGAGATGGCAATGTGTTTACAGAGAGAGAAAATCAGTCCTTCCATTTACAGAGTGTTTGCAACTTATAATGATCATTTTAAGATTTCAAAACAAATCTGTGAAGCCCGTACAATGACCTCTATTTTACAGATCAGGACCTTGAAGTTCAGGGGATGAAATGTCTTACTCAGAGACACACATGTATTAGGTATCAGGTCATGGCTTGAATCCACAGCATCCTACTCTGCTTTCAGCATTGTCTGTCTCAGTATAGCTGCTGTACCCAAGGAGGTGGAAATAATCTCCCCTGCCTGAAACAAACAGGACCTCCCTTCCCAACACCTCCTTCCTCCATACACTCAGACTAATATATGAAAACTCTTTATAGGATCAGAGGAAAGATTTAAACATTGTTTCTCCCCAACTTATAGCCTAGCGATTAATTTACATTATTACAGAAATGCCATGCAACTGATCATCATCTCCCATCCTGGGGTAAAATGTTAGTAGTTGAGACAGTTTGGGAGGTTAGAAGGGTAGAGAGGATGGATCCAGAAAGGATGGGCTGATTTTAACATTTGGCCTAGAATTGCTATAAATGATTTTATATACAACAGAGACATAAATAAATTTGCCTTTTTTCTAGGCATAATCTATGGCACCATGTGTTGTCGTATTTAATACTTGAGTGTAATTCAATCTCTTTATTCAAAAAATAGTTTAATGATGTAAACAAAATATAGACACAAAGGAGAAAAGACTCATGTATCTCCTTAACCCACTTGCACGAATATAAGTGTAAGTCTGGGGAAACCCTCACAAGTTCACCTGTCTCTTCTCTTGCCCTCTGAGGAGGCATTGTACTGAGTCAATTGTCAGCAACTGCAATTAGTGGGGAAAATACATTAATATGAAGAAATGCTGAGCAGGTAAAAGAAAACCAAGTGGAAGAAAGTAAGTGACAGTTGACAGAGGACAGAATTATATTCACAAACACACATACACACTACACCCAAACACACACACACAAACACACACACACCACACTACACACACAAACACTACACACAAACACACACACTCTACACACACACACAACACACACACACAAACACACACACACAAACACACTACACACACACTACATGCACACTACACACACTACACACTACACACACTACACACACACACCACACACTACACACACACACTACACACACAAACACTACACACACACACTCTACACACACACACAACACACACAAACACACACATAAACACACTACACACACACTACACACACACTACACACACTACACACACACACTACACATACACACACTCTACACACACAGCAAAGCAAAATTAAACCAGCTGCCAAACTGTGCCTCCAACCTCTCATATTTGACCCACTTGGAAAGTATCCCCATGTCAGAAGGATTCTCTTTTCTCTTCTTACAGAAGGCATTCTTTCAAATGCCTTGGTGAATTCAAGGATTATTTATTTTCAAATTTCAAATAGTCCAAGATACTCTGACAAAAGTATCAGTTGGTCTCCTGTGCCATCCAGGCCCCAGTCATAATCAACTCTTTGTATGAGGAGGTGAGATGGGATTACTTCTCAGGAATTTTAAGGTCTTTACAATTAAATCAGTTATAGAAAAAGAAAAAAAAAAAAGACACGTTGTAATGTGTGGAAGACTGCCCCACTCTTTTTAAAGACACAAAGAAACTCCTGAGGGTGCTGTGAGGAACAATCCATCATCCCCAGAGGGCCACAGTTGTGGGAAGGATGAGTCCAGGTGAGGCCAGGACTGGCTGAAGGTGCCCGGGCCCCATTCCTGGGGCTTGTGACAAGACAAGAATGCAGGAACATTGTCATCAGCTTTTCTCAGTGTCCAGGAACTACCTGTCCTTCAAATACTTCCAGCGCTCTCCCCTGTTCCTGAATTTCCGGGTGAACTTTGTCATATCCTCTTTTCTGTCAACACAAGTCAACCTCTAATGTAAAATAATTGTGATTTTTTAGTGGTTTATTTTACAGTACTATATATGGGTCCCAGTTAGGGTTCAATCAGAGAAGCAGAACCAGTAGGAGATAGACATTAAGAGATTTCTTGCAAGGAATTGGCTTACGCAATTGCAGGGTCTGGTGAGGCAAGTCTGAAATCCATAGTGCATGCGGTCAGGATAGGTAGGCTAGAACTCTTAGGCATGAGTAGAACCTGAAGTTCCACAGAAGAAATTTCTTTTTCTTCAGGGAAGCTGCAGTTCTGCTTTTAAAGCTTTCAAGTGATGGAACTGGGCCATCCGTAATATCTAGGAGTAGCTCTCCCTTACTCAACTGATTATGGACTTCAGTGGTATCCAGCAAGGTCCTTCTCAGCAACGCATACATTAGTGAAACACTGCGTAACTGGTAACTGCAGCTTAGCGAGGTTGTCACATCAAAAAGACCATCACAGGGCTTCCCTGGTGGCGCAGTGGTTAAGAGTCCGCCTGCCGATGCAGGGGACACGGGTTCGTGCCCCGATCCCGGAAGATCCCACATGCCGCGGAGCGGCTGGGCCCGCGAGCCATGGCCGCGGAGCTTGTGTGTCCGGAGCCTGTGCTCCGCAACAGGAAAGGCCACAGCAGTGAGAGGCCCGCGTACAGCAAAAAAAAAAAAAAAAAAAAAAAAAAAAAGACCATCACAGAATGTATGTTCCAGGCACTATCCAAAGGATTTCATACACCACCTCATTTATTAGCCTCACAACAACCTGATGAGGAAACGGAGATACAGAGTAATGGAGTAAATTGTTCAAGATGTTGTCGCAAATAAATACTGGAACAGCATTCCAGCTCAGGTGGTGTGGTTCCAGAGACCATGCGTCCACCATGACTTTGCTGATTTTCTTTGGATTCAGTCTTTCTAGATGCCTTTAACAATATTTTCTAGAATGTTGAATGTTATTTGGTCCAGGGCAAATTGCTTTTCCTATCAAATGTCTCTTATCCTACTCCAGAATACATTCCAATTTCTTTGCTTGCCATGATCTTTCTGAGAATTAGTGCTGTAATTACCCTCATAATTAATAACAAAAGATATATTTTAATTTCTCTATCTAGTACCAAGTACTTTTGTTTAACCCTCATTGAGAACAACTGTATTTATAATCTATTTAATAGGTGGAACAAGAAAGTTTCAGTCAATTCAAAGGTATTCCTAAGCTGACAGACTTAGTGGAAGAGGTAGAATTGTTACTTCATGTATTCAAGAAGGAGCTGTTCAATTGTCCTATGAACCAGACAAAGCTTCTGATTGCTGCTTAGAAATGGGAGTGAGCAATGGAAACAATAACAGTTCAGAAAGAAAAAGCATAAAAGGAAGCTAGGACCCAAGTTCCAAATAGTTTCCAAATAGTCTGGAAATTACTGGGGAATTTAATCCTTTTATATAGGAATTTTCTTCCATGAGTAACTGCTGAGGAGAAGAAAAATCCTTCATTTGTGTCAAGACTCTGTGGTGGTTGAAGAAAATGTTGACGGCCACACTTGGCATGTTTTTCCAAGCTGTCAAGGGCGTGAGGAGACAGGCTGTCCTCACCCATCCCGCTGACCTTCACAAGCCCGTAAGGTAAAGACCTGAGCAGGCAGGTGTGAGCACTCCTGAATATGTTTACCAACCGGAGAGAACTGCTTTTACAATACTGCCAAGTTGACTTCTGTTAAAAATCCTAGCAACATCCCAGCTGTCCCGACCCTGGGGTGCACACACAACTAAGGAGGCTTGTTTGCGAGATATCACCCCCCAGCCTGTCGCCTAGAAGACCTGTCACCTCCTCCATCCCCCATTCAGTCCTGACTAAGGAAGATTTCATTCTCCAGATTGCTACTTTAGGAGACTGAAGGATAAAATAAAACTGCCACAGGGAAGGTACAGGTATATTACTTACAAAATTTCTACCAGTAGATCACCTGTTTGCTTGTTTTTCATTTCTTCTTTCAAAATTATTTAAAATTATTAAATATGTGAAATACATATATATAAAGTAAGAGGTATCTATGTACCTACCACTGAGATTAAACAGATATCAGCATATTTTGTCTTATTTGCCTTAGATCGTTTAAAAGATATCAAACATTACAAAATTAGCTGAAAACTTACACCATACCTCTTCCTATTCCTTGTTGCGTAGAAGTAACCATAATATTATCTTGAAGTTGCTGCATATCATCCATCCATATTTCTGTGCTCTCACCTTATCTACCTTTCAGTCTGTCAACCTATTTATCCATCTATCATCTCTCCACATGATTTTGAGTCTTTTACATTATACACACTTGGCATCTTCTTATACATATCTTTTTGCAACTAGCTTTTGTTATTCAATGTCATGTTTTTGAGATTTATAGGTGACAATAGTTATAGATCTCGTCCTATTAGTTTTTTTGTTTAGGTTTTTTTTTTTTTTTTTTTTTGTGGAACGTGGGCCTCTCACTGTTGTGGCCTCTCCCATTGCAGAGCACAGGCTCCGGATGCGCAGGCTCAGCGGCCATGTCTCACGGGCCCAGCTGCTCCACGGCATGCGGGATCTTCCCGGACCAGGGCACGAACCCATGTCCCCTGCATCGGCAGGCGGACTCTCAACCACTGCACCACCAGGGAAGCCCTAAATAAATTATATTTTTAAACAGAGGTAATAAATACCCAAAACCCATTAAAAAATTCCTAAGTGCCTACATTGACCAAGTAATGACTTAGCATAAAAAAAATTAGGTCTATTATATCAAAAAATAGGTCTATATTATCTTTATGGAAACTTCTCAGACAACTAGAGTTTTTTACTCCTTACTCTCCTAGACTCAGCTGACCGCGTAACAATACTCAGGAATGTCTTCCTCAAACCCTGTATTATTATACCATTCACTTGATCACACACCTATAAGGAGTCCTTTAGTATGTATAGTATCAAAGTTACACTTAAAGGTTCAATATCAGCAGCATTCTTTTTTCCTTATACCTAATGACATGATTTTATATATAATGGTTGGTTATGATTCCCAAAATTCAGCCACGTGTGCTTTTCATAAGACTTTCCCAAAGGTCAACTGGGTATTATTTATTGGTTGATCCCTCCATAAAAAATGTGCTGGCATTTACTAATCACATAAAATCATGTCAACCTAAGCCTTGGACATATACATCTCTGAATAAATATAAAAATGCTTTATATAGTCTATGTAAGCAAATATAATAGGTAGCTATAATGTAATAGTTCCCATTTATTGAGTCCTTACTCTATAAAAGACATGGAGCTAAACATTTGTAAGCATAACTTCATTTTATTCTTTCAATAACCCTAAGAGGCAAGGCCATTATTATTCCTGTTTTAAAGATGAGTAAAATAAGACTGAGAATGGTTAAGTGCCTTGCCCTAAGTTGCAGAACTTATAAGGGAAAGGGTGGGGACTCAAGCTCAGCCTCTTGTTGCCAGAGACCATTTCCGCCTGATCTATCACCAATATCCCTCACTATGCAGAGCTGGGGTTTTTTGATTTTTAAAGAAAAATGTTAATTATCCATATACGTTTATTATTTTAAACTGTCATGCATGACTTTAAAGGAAAAACAGTTTATTCCATTGTATATTTGTGCCACATCTTCTTTATCCATTCGTCTGTCGATGGACACTTAGGTTGTTTCCATGACCTGGCTATTGTAAATAGTGTTGTAATGAACATTGTGGTACATGTCTCTTTTTGAATTATGGTTTTCTCAGGGTATAGGCCCAGTAGTGGGATTGCTGGGTCGTATGGTAGTTCTATTTTTAGTTTTTTAAGGACTCCATACTGTTCTCCATAGTGGTTGTATCAATTTACATTCCCACCAACAGTTCAGGAGGGTTCCCTTTTCACCATACTCTTTCCAGCATTTATTGTTTCTAGATTTTTTGATGATGGCCATTCTGACTGGTGTAAGGTGATACTTCATTGTAGTTCTGATTTGCATTTCTCTAATAATTAGTGATGTTGAGCATATTACTCAGCCATAAAAAGAAATGAAATTGAGTTATTTGTAGTGAGGTGGATGGACCTAAAGTCTTTCATACAGAGTGAAGTAAGTCAAAAGAGTAAAACAAATACTGTACACTAATGCATATATATGGAATCTAAAAAAAAAAAATGGTACTGATGAACTAGTGGCAGGGCAGGAATAAAGACGTAGACATAGAGAATGGACTTGAGGACACGGTGGGGAGGGGTAAGCTGGGGTGAAGTGAGAGTGGCATGGACATACATACACGACCGAATGTACAAGAGTTGGATGGTGGGAAGCAGCAGCATAGCACAGGGAGACCAGCTCGGTGCTTTGCAATGACCTAGAGGGGTGGGATGGGGAGGGTGGGAGGGAGGCTCAAGAGGGAGGGGATACGGGGACATGTGTATGCATATGGCTGAATCACTTTGTTGTACAACAGAAACTAACATAGCATTGTGAAACAATTATACTCCAATAAAGATCTATTTAAAAAAAGAAGAAGAACAGTTTAAACTGACTATATTCTCACATACCAATATGTCAGGAGAACTCTGGTTAAAATTTTTAAGGAAACACTTTAACATACTGAAAACGGTAAGCACATACACATATAGAAGGGGAATACCAAGCAACAATTCACTCTTATTTTACTCTAGCAAATGTCACAGGAAAATATCAACTTATTCTCAGATAATAAAGTCTGGTGTATCAAAGCACTGGTAAAATGAAAACTATAAAGAAGTCACAAATTTGCAAAACAAACAAGAAATAACTGCTCAAACAACTAAATTATATAGGAGACCATATAATTTATAGGAGACCTTATAATTTGACCATAATGTCAAAGACCAGTTTATTATGTGTATCTAACAGCAACTTGAAATTATTAGATCCAAAATGCATTTCTGAGAAAAAAATACAGCTTCTAAAAGAAGATTTTGAGAGCACATGAAGGCGATATTTCCTGCTATGCTATGGTCTGCAAAACCCAATGCCAGAAGCAAATAATACACTTATTTTTAAAGAAAGCAAGAATGTCTTCTCTTTTTTATATAAATTATTTTATTTTATTTATTTTTGGCTGCATTGGGTCTTCATTGCTGCACGCGGGCTTTCTCTAGTTGCCGTGAGCAGGGGCTACTCTTTGTTGTGGTGCGCAGGCTTCTCATTGCAGTGGCTTCTCTCTTTGTGGAGCACGGGCTCTAGGCATGTGGGCTTCAGTAGCTGTGGCATGCAGGCTCAATAGTTGTGGCTTGTGGGCTCTAGAGCGCAGGCTCATTAGTTGTGGTGCACAGGCTTAGTTGCTCCACGGCATGTGGGATCTTCCTGGACCAGGGCTCGAACCCGTGTCCCCTGCATTGGCAAGCAGATTCTTAACCACTGCACCACCAGGGAAGCCCTACACTTTAAAAAATTAAGCAACAATGGGTTTTCCAGCAAAACTGAATTCTTCCTAAAGAATCATTTTGAATTATTTTGCTAAAGTTTGAAATTCTATTCTGTTCCTCATAGAATACCTATTTTCAAAAAATGGCTCAATGGTGAGATGGGTAAATGATGAGGATGGTATTTTTTATATAATGCAAGGTGTACCCCACACATCAGGCACCTACCACATGGAGAAAAAGCATGCTATGTCATTAATGATCAAGACAGAGTGCTACCAAGAAGGCAGTCCTCATTTTATGGGTTCAACTGCAGTGTATCCTCCAGAGTGTCAAAATATTTAAGATTGTGTCACAGGTAAAAGTAGATGATATCCCAAAACTTCAGAAAAGCACAAGAATGGGGGAACAAAATCAGTTGCTTTTATCGGATTACCTTATCTCTGTTGAATTGAAGGGTCACAATATTCTTGTGTCTATATAGAATAAGCTTCAATTTCCTCTGTTTTGTAAATAAATACCCTGCTAATTGCAGAGAATCACAAAACATAGAACGAAATATTTCAAACTGGAACCAATAAGAAAGAGAAAAACAAAGCTATGGCAGATTAAACACTTTGAAATCTGGAGTGTGGTGTTTTTCCTTCTCTGTCAGAATACATACATATGTATGTAAAGTCCTGTGATATTTTACTGTTTCTTTCCCTATAATGCATGCCCCATTCCTATAATTTATGATACACAGCAATTGCTTCATCAGTTGCATTTCCTTTCAAATGGAAGCTAAATTTGTGAAGGAGGGTTCCTATCTTCACTTTAAATATTGTAAGAATAATTAGTGCCTAAATAACAGATGCAAAAAATATAAAGGTATTATGAGTTATGAGTACAGGAGTGTATATGTTTTAGTAATTGGTGATCTCTGGTTACATAAACGATCTATATTCTTATAAACAGGAGTTCCACTACAAAGCACCCTAATTCAAGGTTATGAGGAAAACCTATTTAAGAAAAAAAAAATGATGACTTACCGATGGTAAATCATAAAGAAATTCTCCAAGAGAATTCCAAGGAGATTTCCAAGGAAAGAGAATTTCCAAGGAAAAAGTTGTATCTTCCAGTGGAACCAAGGAAACTGGAAAATTGGTTGTAACTATACATACTGAGGACAAGAGAATTTTGTTCCTTACACCAAGAGCCTGCAATCAGAACTCTACTTTTGTTTAAGTAGCAGCAGGGGTACAACCCAGGAAAGGACACCAGCAGCCAGAGTTATCTGAGGAGATGGTCCATGGGCTTCAGAGCAGGATCAAGAGAAAATGAAAGCCCATTCTAGAAAAGGGGTTATCTAGGACCAAGCAGATGGTCCAAAGGAAGTGCCAAACTAAAGAGGTTGAGCGAAAAAGGCAGAAGCTCAAGGCAACACAATGCTAACCAAAGATATCAGAGTAAATCTACCAGGTGCAGAACAGGACGGCTCACCTCGTGGCATTTGTAGGATGCTTTTAACCTCAAGCCTGGGTGGGAGGAAGAAGATATTAAGGTCACTGATCTGGTTGGTTCAACATGATGATCACATCATCTGATCTTTTCCTTTGGCTTATATATGGGGGAAAAGGGAAAAATAAAAATAAAAGCTGTGTGTGAATATGTGTGTGCAAACACACAAATACACACTTGCAACCATAGTTAAAATAACAGCCCATAGGGACATAACCACAAGCCCTGTCAGGGCAGGGTCTGTGGTGTGTTTTTCGTTTTTTAATCTTTCTATTTCCAGCAACTAACACATTTTATGTATTACAATGAATATTTGTTTAATGATTGAATGAGGAAGAACTTTTGCTTCATCTATGACACTGTGCTTTGAAGTTCTACTTATCAGGGATGAACAGTTGTACTCAAATACTTTGATCCCCAAATAATAAAATTAATAACCATATCTTATCAGAAAGTTGTCACTATCTTTTTAATCTTAAATCTGCTTTTAATCAAAAAATAAATAAACATCTCTAAGCAAGTTACCCTGTGGGAAGGGGGAGGCGGGGGGGATGAGAGGGCCTTCTGGGGTACCACAGATGTTCCACATCCTGATCTGAGAGGGGGTTACATGGGAACATACTTAAGTACAATTCGGCACATTGTACACCTAAGATCTGTGCACTTGCCTGTGTGTAAGTTATAGTTCCAACAACGACACTGTGTAAGCCAAATAAAATGTGTCTTGAGACCACATATGGGGAAAAATCTGCTTTTATTAAAAAAAATGTACTGCAGAAATAATTTGGCTTAGCTAAAAGAGCACTGCAGAGGTAGATTCCTTAAAAGGCATCTGGGGATGGGAGTCAGAAGAAGGCCTTTGGTCCTGAAGCTTTCCTTGCCTTCTCATCCTATAACAGGCAATTTGCAAAAGAGCCATTAGTACATTTCTTGAATCCTCACCGATGTAACATGAGTTTATCACATTCTTACAAACTCACCTCCTTGGGGTTTACCCATATCTTTTCTTCACTATCTGAAGGGCAGAATTTCAGAGAGATAATTTTGCTGTGGTTGAACACAAAAGGACCAGGCCTGGCTGTTAGGAAGTCTGGCCCTCTGCAATCATTTATCAGCTTCAGTCCATGTTGCCTGTTTATTTTTTGTTAGCCTGCTTCCCAAAGCATTGGAGATTCTCAGCAAGATCTTGAACCAGAGTCCTGAGGGCTAACACCTAACTCCAAGTTTGTGGGAGAGAACTCAGTACTGTTCCTGTGACCCAACAGGCCTGGGGTCAAAACCCTGTTTAGCATCTTCCACTCCCATGCAGAGAAATAGGCAATAATTTATCTAGCATTCAAATGAGTCACATAACACCAGCAGCACAAAATGTTATCATTTTTTAGTTTACTTGTGTAGCATTAAGAAAAAAAGTTAAATAAACAAATACAGATTATTTTTATAATGAATGCAATCTTCTTAGACTAATAGCCAGAGAAGAGCTATGATTGTTATATGTCTAAAATTCCCAAATGGCGAAATATAATTAAAGTTAGAACTGTTGAACAAATAAACTTGTTAAACACATAATATTACCAGGCAAAATAGCTATGTGTTTATCACTTTGCCACTGTAATTATGTTCACTGCAACTCTTCATGCATATATTAATATTTTGCTAACATTATAGAGGCTAAAACATAACTTGCGGAGCACTGAATATAGTTTCAACCAGAAAGAGCATGGTAAAAGGTGTTTGTTATTAAAAAACAAAAATAGGGCTTCCCTGATGGCACAGCGGTTGAGAATCTGCCTGCCAATGCAGGGGACACGGGTTTGAGCCCTGGTCTGGGGAGATCCCACATGCCGCGGAGCAACTGGGCCCGTGAGCCACAACTACTGAGTCTGCGCGTCTGGAGCCTGTGCTCCGCAACAAGAGAGGCCGCGACAGTGAGAGGCCCGCGCACAACGATGAAGAGCGGCCCCCGCTCGCCGCAACTAGAGAAAACCCTCGCACAGAAATGAAGACCCAACACGGCAAAAATAAATAAATAAATAAATAAATAGAATTTTTTTAAGTCTTTAAAAAACAAAAATAAAAAAGACCTTTGGATTTAATGTTACTATTTACTAATTGATTATTGCTTTACTGAGAAGAGTCTTCTAATGACATGCATATTGGTCTCAGATGAATAATAGGTATGTTCCTCCGCATGAGCATCTGGTTAGAAAATAACCAGATAAAATTATCTATCACAGGTCTCTTTGAGTATGAAGCACAGAAACTGTTCAGTTTAACCTGAAAAAGGAAATGAACCTAGGTTGCTATTCCCATGTAAATGGAAGACAAATATTTTTAAGTAATTTTAACTAATTTCCAAAGTTTATGGATAAACCATAATTGGATAAATGTGGGTTAGAGTGGGTGTGTTAGTTATTAGGAGCCAGGAAAGGTCAGGAGGTTAATTCCCTTGGGGTGAAACTCTGTATCGAAAAATAAGCAAGAAGAGACATTGAAATGATTTCTGAAGGCTTGACAAAATCAGTGCCAAAGACTGCATGGGAAAAGAAAAAATAAAAATTACTTGTAATGAATAGCAAAAGGAGGAGGAGGAGAAGGTAGAGGAAGAGGGAGGGGAGAAAAAGGAGAAAGGAAATGAAATACCTATAAGTACAGAACACATAATGAACCTTTATTGCCTGGGTTAATAAAATACTATTGATACCACTGAGAAGTAGTGGGGATTGGAAAATTTTAATAAAAATCATAAGGCTCCAAGAACAACAGTAGTGACAATAGAAACCTTCCCCCTTGAAAACTTCCTGATGTTAATTGATTTACTTAAATTTAGATGTAACTAATTTCCATAAATTAATGTTTACCATTAGAAACATGGAGAGTCTAGCAACAGATACAGCACTGCCAACAAATCCACCAAAGGAATATGATGGTTCACAATCTTCATTATGATTAATATCTAACCATAATAATAACCAACTTTTGGAAGGACATTTTTCACCACAATGCCTACATTTTATTTTGAAATTATTTAAGAGAGTTAAATATCTTGTAAAGTAAAAATTAATGTGTCTTTACATATGATCAAGCAAGCCATCATAACATTTTTTCAAATTTCCTTCAGTCCTTTTAAAATAACTGTCATGCCTACTAGAGAATGGACTTGAGGATATGGGGAGGGGGAAGGGTAAGCTGTGACAAAGTGAAAGAGCGGCATGGACATATATACACTACCAAACGTAAGGTAGATAGCTAGTGGGAAGCAGCTGCATAGCACAGGGAGATCAGCTCGGTGCTTTGTGACCGCCTGGATGGGTGGGATAGGGAGGGTGGGAGGGAGGGAGACGCAAAAGGGAGGGGATATGGGAACATATGTATATGTATAACTGATTAAATTTGTTATAAAGCAAAAAATAAATAAATAAATAAATAAATGTCATGAAATGACAATTTAAGTCAGTCACGATACCTATTTTGTCCATGACGTAATGACTACAAATGCCCTACCAAGTCCAATTTAATGGCCATTGTGCTTGTGGTTTTAGAGTGTGAGTTTCCATTTCCTCACGCTTGGATTTTAATCAAATCACGCATTCAACTCTGGTTACTAAACCCCTACCGATTTTTAGCAACTCCAGTTACTCCCATTGAAACCCCACAACCAGTTAGTTTATGTGGGAGCAGGGTAGGTTGCAAATCTGGATGATCTCAAAATGGAAACTATCAGATCGCAATTGGTCCCCACACATCTGCACACGTCCGTGACACAGATGTGGTCTCTCTTTAAACAACAGCAGCAATGGTTCATCATTTGCTCAAGCCCTGAATAACGACGGAGATCTTCTGTATGAGCTGAAAGGGTCCTGACCACCATTCTAGCCTCATGCCCTGCTCACGCCCTGCACCACTCACATTGTGGCAGCAATCCCACGCCGGTTTGAATTCCCAAATATTAAACACTACTTCATCCCTGAGCATTTGTACATCCCTCTCTTTTAGTGGAGTTATGCTTCCCCACGTCTTCAACTAGCCATCTCCTGCATCTTTTCCTTCAACCCTCATTTGAAATATCACCTCATCCAGGAAGTCTTCTTGGGTGATGAAAGCCCATGTAAGATGACTTTGTTGGGGTTTTCGAAGGGTATTCTTTGGTTTGCTGTGTCTCTCTTATGGGATTATAAACTATTTCAAGATAGGACCTGTTATTAATCTTCAAAACCCCAGAGCCTGTCATAGTATCTTGACACATGGTTGGAAGCACTAACTCAAGCCAGTTGAATAAACAGATGAGACAACAAAAGCAAAAATAGACAAGAGGGAAAAGGAAGCGCCAAAGGAAAAGCAATGACTGTTCTGTAACTGTAAAACCACTCTATACTGGCACACACATGCAGCCCTTTATATTTTTTTCCAAACTCTCTTACACATCTTGCCCATGGGGTACATAAGCGATCTCCTTCAGGATCACATGAGGAAGCCGTGACTCAGAAAGACTCTAAAGAGCTGCCTAAATGCAAGCAGGTTAATTAGTGGGTTAGAACTAAGCCCTGTAACACTGAGTCACAGTTGCCTTTCAGTACCTTGCCCTGTGCTGTGTGCTCCAGAAAAGACACATCACGAGGAAGGGGTAATAGCGAAGGGTCTCCCCAGAACATTTCTGTAGACCCAAAACCTTTCATTTAATAAATATAGAGAGAAAAACATCTCTTTCTAGTTTAAGTACCCTTAAACTCAGAATAAAACTAGACCACCTTGCTGAATTAGTTGGGCGGCAGGGTGTGTGTGTCAGTTTTTAGGGAAGAGGAGGGGGAGATACACAAGCCGTGGTTGCGTAGCCAGGATTCCACGTGGCGATTTCACATAAGAGTGGTATCGCGTGACAGCTGTACTGAGCTTGTGGAATTCCCTGTGGAATTCTAGGGTGCAAAGACTGGCCCCCAGAATAGGTTTAAATTTATCAGCAAAGAGTGAGTTCAGGCATGGAACAAAAATCGTGGCCAGATCACTTGGCTGCTGTTAACAGAGAGGTCCTGTAAACTCAGGCTGTCATTGAAAAGATGTGGTTTGAAGTCTTTCCGAGGCATTGGCAGTTTCTAACGAACCATGTCCACGGAGGTATAGATAGAAAGGCCTGTGAGGTCACCCGGTGCAGAAAGCCTCAAGTATTTTCAGTTAGTCTTTAAGCCTAAAACTGAAACTTCCAGCTCCCTTGAACATGGTACTAAAGCTCAGTTACCTGGTGACCACCTTCTTCTCTCTGCAGGAGATACCTGGGAACAGAAAGTCTCTTCTCATTTTAGAAGAATGGATTTCTTCTCTTGTTTGTTTGAAAAAAAAATCTGTTTTCCACTTATTTTGGAGAAAAGACCCAGGTGGGCTATGGGGCCACCTGATGCTGAGGGAGCTCCATCAACTTGAACGGTACTGCGTGATGTGCACAAACTCCCAGAATTGGCCTTGGATGTTAGAATCAACCTTACCTGTGACCAAATCCATGTTTGTTCCCTAAAGACCACAAGAAATTTTTGCTGTAAGATGCTCCCTGAGATTCTGCCTCCGATGAGTAGCTATTATAACATTGGTCATCCTGTCTTAGTTTCCCGGATCCCCCAAATCTCATCCTTCAACCCACATATGACATTTTATAGCCTATGCTATCGGGGCTTTGATGTAAATAAGCCTGAAGTATTTACTGAAAATCATTCTGAGAGGCACTGGAGGAAGCAGGTAAATAAATAGAGGCAACTGTGAGAAACAGAGCTCTCATGGGTCCAAGAAAAATTCTGGGAGACCTTAGACCTTATCAGAAAAAAGGGAAATCAGAATTGTTTTGGTGTTGCTGTGTTTAGGCCTATAAATACTTTATCACCTGACTGCAAACCTACCTTGAAATTTGATCAGCATCAATTCCAGCCAAGAAGAGTGTCTTAACAGGCTGTTATGTCAAATATTAACATTATTTTAGTATCTTTAGGGATGTAGAATTATCATTCTTCAGAATATGAATTACAAATAGTTGAACCATGATATTCCTTAATCTTTTTTTCTAAATAAAATTTATTAAATGAAATCCATGTTGTTTTGTTCCTCTCCATAGCCACAATGCTCCAATAGTCAAAATAATTCCCCACTGACTCGCTCGTTTCCAAGGTCCTAACATTAAATACTGCAAGTAGAGAGTTACCCTGGCAAAATGCTGTTAGCTATTTGGAGACTATATGCTGGATAAATCTTGCAAATAAGTGAATAAATAATATATGAATGCCCTGGGCCCTTCTTTCACCAGATTTATACAGCACAAACGTGATAGAGAGGACTGACAGGAACTTTAACATATGTAAATACCTAAATTGGATAATTCAGGCACAAAAATATATTGTAGCTTGTTGCTTATTATTTCAATGTATATTTTATGCATTTCCAGTGTATGAGTTAATATATTATTTCTTGGCTTCTACATTCTCCTCTCTTCTATGATACCCTGTCTTTAAAGTATTGCACAAAATACAAGAAAGCATTAATCTATAAAGCTTAACTCCTGTGTTTGTTTATATCAACCACCCCAAAGCAGATTTCCTCCTCATAATGAGGTGTTTTCTAACAGCATGATAGAGTATCTTTAGATCAGCTTTGACAAGCTTATTCTGAGACTGACTTCTCCCAAATGCACGCTTGTCTGTATCCACACACACCGCAGACACCACTGTGAGGTCTGGGTGGAATTCTTTACGTTTCTTCTGATTTGATATCAATAACCTGAGCTATTGAAAATGTTCCTTAAACTCACGGAGGAGAGTTATTGTTGATTTCCTTGGTTGGTGAGCTCTATTTTCTCACTTAATGTGAAGGGATGAGAGACAAAGCCTTATTGTTTAGCTCTACAGTGGTTGCTTTTCCAGCCACTTTGATGCATTCTGTTTGGAGAAAGAATTCTGGAAATCATTTCTTGCTATGTTTATAGCTTGCTTTCTATTTCAGGTTTTTTTTTTTTTTTATTCAATGCAGCTTTAGAATATATGCCCTCACTCCTCATTTTCCTAAGGCAAATGTAAAAACCTCCATCTTGGTGATTGGACCAATTTCTCCTCCATGCGGGCAATCAACCAGGGGTCATGTTTATGATCACGTGGCAAGCATTTTACCAATAAAAATCATGGAACTTAACCAGTCACTTGGGTCTGAGGAGTTTGTGCGGTTCTCACAAGACCTCTGGGCTCTAATTCACCTGACTCTTTCTGCCTTCTTTTCTATAGCAAGGGATGATTTGTTTTAGTTATTTCACCTTCTCTGGAAATCACAGAGGTAATAGGATTGCCATTACTCCTCCCTCAAAGGGGTCCACATGGAGAGTAAGTCACTGAATGTGTTTGGGAGAAAAAGCCTTCAGTAGGATGCTTTCTAGTAAGAGTTAGGTTCTAAAGATTGGTCTAGCGTATATTTTGAAAACTCTTCTTTGGATAGTTTATTTATCAATTTTTATTTTGCTTCTGACTCTCTCTCTGATAATCATTCAGCTTCCTCTTCTGTTCCTCAGTTTCCCCTCTACATCCTAGACTACATCCCTGTCCCACATATCTTTAGAGGAGTCCGGGATTTAGGTAGTCAGTGGAGAATATAGAAGAGTTCTTCTATCCAAAAATATTACACACATTTATTTTATTAGAGTCACTCCTACAACTACCTCTGCAGCAAACAATGTATGGGTTTCTACATGGACAAGTGAAATCAGGGCTGCTGCATGAAATGAGAAGTTGTATAAGGAAGAAATGTTGAAACAAAGAACGTGGAAGGAATCACGTGGTAAATGTGCCAATGATGAAATGCATAAGCAATTCCACAGGTGAAGAGCAGTGAAGCAGAAATGGTGGTTTTTTGTTTATAACTGTGTTTCATATTTAATAGAATCAAAATAACATAGAGGCTCTATTCCTTGCCTGAGGCTCACAGCTTCAGTTCATCAGAGATATAGGTTAGTTGCATGAAAGAAGATGAGAATGAGATGGTGGGGGGAGAGGATGGGAAAGACAGAGGAGATACCAAAGGCCCAAATGAACAGGATCCAAAGTGGGTGGGTCACTGGAGGCAGGTGTTAACAGCAGCTTATTTGGAATACCTCACTTGTGCCCAGGGCCACTCAGGTGGGCTTTTGAGATTCCAATCGTCAGTTAGATCAACCTGTTGTTTTCCCCTTTATCCTCATACTTTGCTTCCTGCTTTACTTGTAGCTATTGAGTGTGCATTCTGTGTTGATTAATTATGTTTATGTACAAAGCTGCAAAGGCCTGTCAGAATTCCAGTTAAGTTGCTTGTCATCGGCTCGTCAACACCTGGCAGGTTTGTTCTTCTATCATCTGGTGTGATACAGGCAGATCTGTGATGCAGGAAGGCAGGCTCCATGTCAGTAACCAGGACCCAAGGTAAACCCACGGGTGTCATTACGGTGTGATTTGCAGGGAGCAGGTCAGGTAAAGGAGAATGTCAATTAAGTGCAATACAACTACGCAGTGTGTAGTATTCCTAGAGTGGTTTACAATTCCCAGGGCCTTTAGATTGTGAATAATTGACACTCCTGTAAGGTGGATCACTGTAATTGTCCCCATTTCACTGAGGAGGAAATGGTCTTGCACTCCGGAAATGCTCATTTACTCTCTGTGTATCTTTGCTACGGACCCAGGTACTTCCCAGGGGGTGCTGTGAGGACCAATTACTAATTATCCAGAAGAGCTCTTATGCTCTGATGGGATCCTCTGGAATGTAGGCATCTGTGAGACAGTGATGACACCTTCTTCATGTTTTCTGTACCAACTGGCATTGGGCCAGGCACCTTTGGTCATCTAATCAACACTCTGAACAAAATGGAGGAAAGAAAGAGATGACCAGAAAGAGAAAGGTGCAGGAGAGAGGGTGCTCCATCCAGCCACGGTTCAGGTGTCAAGACTGCCCCAGGAAGAAATGAACCTCACGGAACCCTCCCATTAAAAGGATAAAAAAAAACCAGAGAATGTTAGAAAATTTTAGTATTGGAAAGGTCTTTATGTCTATCAGGTACTAAACCAAGGATAATACAGATTTGGTACAATAGCTACATAAACATGAACTAGGAACACTACAGTGTAATATCTAATGAAAACAATTCAAATGACTCAAAGGAAGCATATGACTAGGTAAAGTTGATGTACTGGGATGCTCTGAGTTAATTAGGGAAGAATTTCAAGAGAAGGGTTTTGACCAAAGCTCCAACAAGGAGTGACAACGGACCAAAGGACACCTTCTGACTCTGTCGGCTGATAGCATGGCGGTTATGAGCATGTGTTTTAGAGCCAGTATGTGGGACTGGCATAACCATGTGACTCTGGGTAGTGACTTAATCCCTCTGAGTCTCAGTTTTTCTCATTGGTAAAATGGGATGAATTATAGGATGGGCCCAATGAAGATTTGGGAGAGATTAAATGAGGTGATACCTGTCAAAAAGTGAGACAAGTGATTGACATAATAAATCATCAATGCATCCACTGCTTTATTGTTGCTGCAGCTGTTGCTTTGCTCCTCGCGTGAAGTACCTGCTTAAAGAGCGTTTACTGAATGAGTGAGAAACTAACCTTTTCTCTAGGTTATTTCTCTGCTTTGGTGTAATAGTGTTGGAGAGTGAACAACAGAAATATGAATTTTAGAGAGGTGCTGGTATCCTATGATGAAAGACAAAAAAAAAATCAAAAGGCCAACAATTCCCACATACTACATAGTACTTTGCTTTTTGTAAGACTGTTATCTTCTGCATTTGTTTCACAGTGGTCGGCTTTCTTTGAAGTATCTTCTCTTCTTCATGCTCCATTGGTTCTGCCACCACTGCAACTTGGGTTCTACCCCTTTCCTCACCACTGTACTCACCAAGGTCCTCGGTGCTGCCTCCGTGGCTTGACTCGACAGCTGCTCTTCACCCCTCCCCTTCCTTGACTAGCGGGCTACATTTGACACCTGGCTGGCCCCTTTCAAAAAGTGAATTTGCTCTCTCCCTGTGCCCTTTACGACATGATCTATTCCTGTGTTTTGCTCTGTGCTTCTGACTGCTCCTTCTCGGACCCCTTGCTGTTGACCACTGGTATTATTAGTAACAAGGACTCCACCTGTCCCTTGCTCTCCTAATCCACCTGGCAGAGGAAGCCCTGGACTCTTCCACCTCGTGCCCTGCCAGCCCTCCCCTCCCACCTGTGGTCTGAACTTCTCTGCTTCCCTGACTTGCCCCGAGGTCATTGCCTCTGTGCTTCCCAATGTACCCTACTCTCTGCTGGAATGCCCTCCACCCTCCCACTGGTCTTACTCCTGGCCATCCTTTAGGTGTCAGCTTAGATGTCGACTTCAGGGTGGACTTCTCTGATTTTTACACAATTGGGTCCCCTTGCGTGAACTTCTTCCATCAGAATACTCAGCCTATTTTCTTTTAATTACTCATAAATGCCTGTATTCCCTGTGGAGTCCCCACTGGTGGTGTGGTGCTGTTTGTTCCATGCAAATGTGCAGCACAGAAAAGGTGAACAGGCAGAGAAATCTCTCCTGCACTCTGTGATCCCTGCAGTGGGACAGCTCTGCCCAGAGGCTGTGCCTTTGTCTAATTTGCACAAACAGAACTTTTAGGCCAGCAGAAGCCCAATTCTCTATTAACTGGTAAGTTTAATGAAAGCAAACTGTGGCTGTGTTGTTCACCACTGAATTCTCAGCTCCTATCACAGCGCCTGATATCTCTCAACTAATAATTGTTTCATAAATCAATTCGACCCATTCCTATGTTCTAAAATTGCACTGTACTCTAGGACTCTTGTCCCTCACCTACATTATGACTATCGACCACTAGAAATGTGGCTTCAGATGTGCTGGGTGTTAAGTATGCACAGAGGTTGAGACTTAACAAGAAAAAAATGAGCCTGTCTTGTTAATAATTTTGTATTGATGACAAAGTGAACTGACATTTTAGATCTATTGTGTTAAGTAAAATGTACAATTAAGATGAACGTCACCTGTTTCTTCACTCTTTCTTTTGTGAGTGGCTACCAGAGAATTTGCATTTGAGGCTCACAACGGCTTTCTGTTGGACACCACGATTCCAGACTTTTTTTCTGAGATGTTGTTCTATATCCAAGCACTCATTGGGCATCTCCAGCTGATGCCCCGCAGACACTTTCAACTCAACAAAACTGAATTCATCACATTTTCCAGTAACTGACACCTCCTTGTCGCGTGTTAATGGCCACAGCTCACCCAGTCACCAAAGCCTGAACATTGGCATATTCCACAAGTCAGTTCTTTCCATAAAATGACTCTCTTCCTCCAGTTTTCCCTTTTTCTCATTTATCCTTCACAATTCTATGAAAATGGTCGCTAGACTCTCTGGCGTGAATTCCATAATGACTCCCATCAGCATTACATAAGAGACCCTTTTAGGTAAAGCATATATAAAATGACCTTTCATTACAGTCAGATCCGTGACTTCCTCTCCACTTTCTCCTCTGTTCTCACCCATCCCCTCTGCTTAATGCTAATAAAAAGAGCCACTTACTGAGAATGTTCCAAAAACATAGCCTTACAATATCTTATTGTTCTCATTTTACAGATGAAGAAATGGAGCAAGGAGGTTACATACTTTGCCCCGTGTTTCACCTTAAAAAGTGACAAGTCTGGTACTTGAACCTAGACCATGTGACAGTGGAATCCATCCGGGCTCTTAGCCAACGTGCTCGATTTCACGTCTGTAGTAATAAAGTCATTTCTATTCTCTGAATGCATCGAGATTTCTCATACTTTTGTATGTTTACAAATATTGTTCCCCATTCTGGGGAACTTCTACCACTATTTCATCCCCTTATTCACTATATCAATTCTTTGACAGCCTATAAAACATGCCTCCAAGGACAGTTGTATGGAAAGTTATCAGACCTTACCAGGAAGGTTCAGTAGTTTTCCTTTGTTTTCTCTTAGCATTGAACACAAGGTAAATACTATGTGTCTTCCTTATTAGGATAGTGTGTTTTTCTTTCTCACTTTTCGAGCCTCAAGCACAGTGCTTGCCATATTGTTGGTTCCCAGTGCATGTCTATCGGATTTGGGACTGCAGGGTTGGCGTGGAGAGAACAGCACTTCTGAATGGGACAGCCTTGGCTAGGAGGTCCTGAGATTGCTGATTGAGTTGACACTAAACTCTTGAGATGTCCAATTCTAACTTGAGAAACACAGTTCACCCTAGTCAATCTCTTAGTGTGGAGGTTTTCATTTATGGAACATTTTTGACAAAGAGTCACAGAATACCAGAACCATGTTGGAGCTGAGACAGTTTAATAGCCAAAGCCCTAACTGTACAAAGAGAGCTGAGGCTACAAAGATTAACTAACTCATCCACAATGATACTGCCAGTTAATATTAGAGACTGTGCTTGAATCTGAGTCTCCTGCTTTCCAGTGCACAGCTCCCGGCTCCTTCTTATAGACATACGTAGAAGATGATTTTACACACACACACACACACACACACACACACACACACACACACCCCTTCACTGCTAATGAACTGATTCAATAAATGCAAGTGTTAGAAGCCAGACACAAAAGGCCACCTACTACATGATTCTGTTTTTATGACATGTCCAGAATGGGCATATCCATAAAGACAGAAAGCAGGTTAGTGAACGCCAAGAGCTGGTGAGAGGGGAGTTTGGGGAGGGGAGGGACTGCTAATGTTCTGAAAGTGACAGTTGTACAACATTACGAATATAGCGAGAGCCACTCCGTTATACCTACTTCAAAGGGTGCATTACAGTTCAATAAATACATTTTTTTTAAAAAAGAAAAAAAATAAACGTAAGTGTTTCCTTACCTACAGCCTGGGTTTATCTGTGGGAAAAATTAGGGCTAATAGAAATTCAGTGATTTTTTATAGAAGAGCTCCTTACTTGCTTCTAAACTTTACAAAGAAATGCACTATATTTTTCCCTAGAACAGGGAAAATTTACTCTGTCAAAACTTTTCAAACCAAACAGTCAATGCAAAGAAATCATGTTTATTCGGTTTTGCTGACTTATTTTTCCCAATTTTCACTACTCCTATAACTATCACCATAATAGAAGCTAACATTTTTGTAATAATTATTCTTCACTATGATTTCTGCAAAATGTTTGACACGCCTTACTGCATTCAATCCATACAACAATCCTATGAGGTAGATCGCTATTACAATTTCTCATTTTACATTTGAGGACACTGAAGGCCAATGAGATTTAATAAATTCCACAGGGTCACAGAACTTTTCAATGGCAGAAACTGCAGTCGCGTTTAAAGTAAACCTGACACCAAAGCTTATGCTCTTAACCACTAATCTAATCCATGTGTCTTTAACATTGTACTTATTTTTTACTTAGAAAGATAGAATCACAGAAAAGACCTAGGAATTATATTAGATTCTGGTTGGTCCCTAGAAGTTATTTGGTAGAAACACAAAGTAAAATTCTGGAAAATAAGTGAATCAACCTCTCCTGGACTTAAGAGTTCTTAAATTTTTCCACATTTTTCTGTATCACACAGTCACATGCTTCTCATAGTCATCAATATTTATTAAGTATGACCGACTCTCATGAATTCTTTCATCAATATATACTGCCATACCATACAAACACATGCATACACATATATGTATATTAGTATCTAGTCTATGTATCTCCAATGATACAGACCCTTGGAATAACAAGCAGCCTGTCAAAACATACTAAAAGGACTACGGTTTGGAGAGAATTACAGTATCATTACCATTGACCTGGGTAGAATAGATGAGTGTCCCTTAACTACTGCCTGTCAGGGCCTACTCCTATCTTAGCACCCAGTTTAAATAGTACTCAGCCAGCTGCCTGTGGATTTAGCCAACAATGCTTGTTAATGCAAAAGTCTGATTGCCCAGATGGTTATTTCTAGGCTCTTCATCAAAAATAGTAACTGAGTGTGGGTCTAAAGCATATCTACCCTGCATATAGGCTAGTATCTTCTTGCTTTCTTCATAGATCTCTCCTCTGTGCAGACTGGACATGTAGATAGTGGCTATTTTGATAAGTCCCATCAGAGACAGAAACAGGAAAACAGAGGAACTGGGTAGCAATCACTGAAATCTGTGAAAATCTCTATAATGCATTATTCCTTGTATCTTTGACTGTGTTCTTTCTTTTGTTGCTGTTATTATTGTATATATTCACCCTATCTGTGAACTTCCCTGAGCAAGTGCTTTACTCTCCTTTATATATACCATAATCGCCAGCACAGTGGCTTTGCCCTTAAAAAGCAAAATAAAGACAGGGTAAATTAAAGGAGCCACAGAACAAACAGACCAAATAAACTTCAAGTGCTTCTAGAAAGTACAATGGGAGAAGTTCTAGTTTTGAGATTTGGTTACCCCTTTGCCTGCCCCCAGGAGAAGAAATACTAGTATATTGTGGAAAATCAGATCCTTAGGACAATGCTTTTGAGCAATTCAACTGTGACAAGAAATAGAACAATCCTCAAAATGTCGTCCAAGCAACTTTAATGAACAATTCGGAATCCCTTTTATTAGAATTAAAACTAGAGACTGTGAAGACCTTGGGTACCATCTTTGTCCTGGCATGGCCTGGATTTCTGGGGAGTCAATCCTGATAACACCCCAGGAAAGACAGAATCCTATGGCCTTGTAGGAAAGCCTCTCTTCCTATAAACTACATTAATTCAGGCACTCATCAACCCTTCCTGGTTCTGTTTCCATAAACAAACACAGGAATAAATAGTTTTGAGCTTGCTTTGTTTATTCTAGCTCTTCCCTCAACTAGCTACTTTTTCTAATATTTCCACTACCATAAGCAGAGAATTTTTACAGGGTAAAATTGTTCATTTCCATCTCAGCATTTTTTCTTACGTTTGGAATGACTTGGCTCAGCTGCTCTGACCTTGAAATGCAGCCCCTCCATCCCACCAAGAAATCAGCAGGAGCTGTAAGGTGGAGAACACGAAGTTTCCATTTCTTTGCAAATCCATTTTTACATGGTAAAGGCTATGCTCGTTCCAAAGGCAAAGGGACAGCCTATCATCCAAAAGAATGATAGATAAGGATTAGGTTTAATACTGGAAAACATTTAGAAGCTGAAAGAAAGACTGCATTCATGACAGAAATAAAAGGGACTATTCTTTGGCAAAACATAAAACAGCATCTGTTGAAACAACTCAAGTTCTGTGCTGCTTTTCATGGCATCTTTTGTTGCCCAAGGATGCAGCTTCTCTCAAGCCTTTGAGGACATGAAATGATGACAGATAAAGGTCCCATGCCAAGAAGCAAGAAAAAAAAATTCACATTTTGATGTGCAACTACTTGATTCTCAGCCATCTAGAAATACAGAGAGGAGGCTGTAAATTGCATTTAATGAACTGCTTTGGTAGCACTGGGTGGTTAATTTCCAGATTTCTCCTGCTCTACCACACAGGGGACAGCACATTACCTGAGCTTTCTGGCTTTAAATAGAAGATTAACCCCACATGTGTAATCTACTCCAGGTGTATCTATTTCTTTCGCTCTGTACCCCACTGACATTCTGGCGTGATACATTAGCTTTTTTTGTGTGAAGTATTCATAATAAAATAGCCCAGAAAACTCCCATTCAACTCATTTATTTATAGCAACAACTGATTTCTGTCAGCATTTTAAACATGTGATTTTTTTTGGTGTAAGATAGGGAAAACAAAAACACAATCTTGGTCATGCCTTAAACTAACGAACTAAAAAACTGAGGTCATCTACCACTTGTAAACGATTAGCAAAGCTTTTTTTTTTTTTTGGCGGTAGGCGGGCCTCTCACTGTTGTGGCCCCTCCCGCTGCGGAGCACAGGCTCCGGGCGCGCAGGCTCCGGATGCGCAGGCTCAGCGGCCATTGCTCACGAGCCCAGCCGCTTTGCGGCATGTGGCATCCTCCCGGACCGGGGCACAAACCCGTGTCCCCTGCATCGGCAGGCAGACTCCCAACCACTGCGCCACCAGGGAAGCCCCAGTGAAGCTTTTAATAAACACAACTGACTGTAAGTATCATTGAAAACAGAATGAACTCTTATATGGTGATGGTTATTTTCATCTGTGTAGTATAGAAAAATGTGAACATAAAGTACAGAAATGATTTAATATTTCACATGTATTCACAAAACTTCTCGAAATAGCTGACTAAAAAACTAGTAACATTTTATTTTCTTTACATATGAGGTAGCTAATAGATACCAGCCATGCCAAGGGAAAAAAAAATTGACTTTGTTTTACAGCAAGCAGATTTTATGGCTTTTTCTTTTGATGTCTGAACCATGAAATATGCCAGAGGTACTCTTTTGCTATTTACAGTACCTATGTACACTCTTAATGAGTTGCCAATTTTTACTTCCTTTAAAGAACCCTGATAGTAAAACATTTATCTACAAATTTAAAAAATTCCCTTAAACATGCTCTGCGTTTCCAAAGAGGCAAAGCCCAGTGGTTTTCATCATTAGATGCTGGTTCCAAGAATCTCCCTTCTGTCTAACACTGTAGTTCAGCTTGTTCATAATAGATTACAGGTTGAGAGACATGATATTTAATTTAAACCATGATTGTCAAAAGAGAATTTGGCTTCAGTTCTTTTAAAGATGGATGTTAAAAACAAGATAACAGGCCTACAATGGAGTCACTTATGCTAAGCGCCACATCACCAAACCAAGACTTTACATTTTTAGCTCTCCCAGAAATAGGCTCTTAACCAATCAATAAGGAATCACCTGATCAGCATCAGGTAATCTGCCTGATATGCTCCTGCCACCCACTAAAAATAACGAGTCTGCTTTTTTGCCCAGTACAACTTTCTTGTTCCTGCTCCCTTCTGCCTATAAAAGTCTTTCATTTCACACAGCTCCTTGGAGCTTCTTTCTATCTGCTAAGTTGGATGGATCATTGAATAAAGCCAATAAGATTTTTAAAATTTACTAAGTTGAATTTTGTTTTGTTTTGTTTTTAACATGGATAATCTAAAAGAAGGAGTCTAGATTCTTAATCCTGAGACCTTAGTGATGACAGTATTAATTTTAATTTCATTTTGGAATCTCTGGTACAATATGGGAGATGAAAAGATTTACTCAGTAGGTAAATCTTTGTGGAGACTTGTCCTGGGTAGAAGGAGATTACGTTTGTTCATCTGACCCAAAGGCAGTGATTGGGTAACAAGATGCTGCAGCGGATGCATCGGGTCCCATAGGCTGATAGGTGTCCCCACATCTCACTTCCATGATGCAGTGGAGTGCTGTTACCCAGCTCGAGGTCAGTTACTCTTGAAAACTGTTGAATGTTCTTACTGAGGTAGAAATTAGTGGTAGTTGGAGAGGGTGATGCTGATACAATGACAGTCTGGGATAGGATTTGGAAAAGAAAGCCATAGAATCAACTCAAACCCAAATTTAGCCTCCTAAGTATGTGAGCAAACTGTGGATGCTTGAAGCAGAACTCAATCCCCACATGCTGTAAGCCCTGGACATCCATGGAAGCCCCTACAGCTGCATCTGGGGTTAAGGAAGGCATTTGCCTTCCTTTCTTGGTGAGTTTTCTCCATTTCTAAAGGGGAAAAAGAGAAGCAAAAAGTATCACCTACTTTTTCCCTTCACTGCTAAGCAAGAATATGGTCTTAGGCAAATCCGTTTTCCCTACTCAAGAAGAAAGAATGAAAGTTCTTTGTTGTTCTACCCAGTAAAGCCTAATTTGACTCTGAATCAGGGACCATGTTTGCTAATTACTCATCTGAAACACAGATCAATTAAAGTGAAAGTTCTACTAGTTGGTTAAAGGTCTTCTTTCATGCCTGCTTCCTGGAGATTTATGTAAATGTTCAGAATAATTTTTATCATTAAACTCTTGAAGGATTCTAATAGTCTCTTTAGGCATGGTTTTCCAGAAACTTCCTTTTCTGTATGGGTGGCCTACTGAATATGTTCAATATTTAAAAATTCATTGGCGTTCAATGCTGAGATTTACTTATATCAAGACTGAAAGATCGATAAATTTGGAAGGTCAAGGAAACCATCTGGGTCCTGCATGAAAACGCATCAGGACCTTGAACAAGCCTCTTTAGGGCTCATCAACAGAATAAAAACATAGATGACATCTGCCTTTTCTTGGCCCATGGAATGGCCATTGAATAGTTCTTCCCAATATGTTCCATTTTATATAAGTACTTGTTCTCTATTTAAGAAAAAATTACTGAAAATGAATAAGATATTAGAGGAAAGGAAAATCATATAGTTATCTCTGTAAATAATAAGAGTCAATCAGAGTGGGAAAAAATATCATCTCTATTTACAAAACAGAAATAGACCCACAGACATAGAAAACAAACTTATGGTTACCAAAGGGGAAAGGGGGAAGGGGAGGGATAAATTAGGAGGTTGGGATTAACATATACACACTCTTATATATAAAATAAATAACCAACAAGCATCTACTGTATATCACAAGGAACTATAGTCAGTATTTTGTAATAGCCTATAAGGGAAAAGAATCTGAAAAAGAATACATAAATATCTATATCTATCTATCTATCTATATATACACACACATATATATATGAATCATTTCACTGTACACCTGCAACTAACACAACACTGTAAATCAACTATACTTCAATTTAAAAAAAAGAACCACTGGATAATGTTAAAGAAAAAACAAAAAACAAAAGAGAGTAAGGCCCTTAGCCTGAACTAAACTGTCTTAATATTTATTGAATATTTTGTGCCATGTACTTTACATACTTTATCTCAGTTAGTATTCCTAACAATTCTGTCAGGTAAATATTATTCTAACTTTGAGACATAAGAATCAGGGACTCAGAGAATGTAAGAAACTAACCTTGGCAGTTGCTAAGCCCAGGTATCTAATTCCAGAACCTATATTCTCTTCCCCCTACAATGCTGGCTTCCATTCAATGAGTGAGCAAATACTTTGCACAACTAAGTCAACAAAACTGTGTTTCTCTGATTCAAGGTGATTTCTTAATAGTCAGGTTTTCACCAGATGTCCATGTTCAGAAAGCCATGGGCAAAGCTAACCTCATATTCAGTACATATAAATATTCAAGGTCAGGGGGCAAGTTTGCCTCCATCTCCACTTCTCCCTCAGGATAAAGTCTCAGATCAGTTTCTTGGGTATGAAATACCTGCCTGACCTGGAAAACTTGTTGTTAAAGGAAATGAGTCTATTGAGGACCCAAGTTCCCTCAGTCTTGGCCTTTGAGTGAAGGTCAGAGCAATGCTGTGGTGGATTATTTCATCAGGTTATTCTGTTAAAGTTACATGGAACATCAGGAAACGTCAAAAAGCCTCGAAACATAGAAATGTGTGTCCTAATCCTCTCAAACAATGGCATTAACCAAAGCAAAAACGGCTTCGAAAGAAGAAAGAATCAACTGTTTAGCCTTGTCATGTCCTAGCAGTTCATAACACAAAGGGCGTATTCAGAGTGGAAAGATACTCTGTCTTTCTTTCAAAATAGAGGACACCGTATTTTAAGATATCTTATAGAAGTCTTTCCTCACAGGACTCTGTGAGCATTACCGGTTCAAGAACAAAATCAAGGTTTCCATTCATGAGACTGATTCACCATGTATTTTAGGAATTCTAACTGAATATTTGTACCATGGGCTCTGGCCTAAAGAAGGAATATACGTCTTCATTTTTCCTCTTTGCTATATGACAGGCAGCAGAGGCTCACCTTTCAATCTGTGGAACAATGATTTCTTTTCAAATCTGAAATCTGAATATCTCTTCACTGCAATAGCTGCATTTGACCCACAATTTTTCTCCGGTCATTATCTTCCAAAGAATTTTTCCTAGTCCATTATCCTCCAAGCTCTCAGCCTCTCAGTCCATTATCCTCCAAGCTCTCCAAAAGCTGCTACAATTTAAACTTTTAGCTCTTGCCCTTCATGGACTTGCTGTTTCATCACATCTCCCTTACTTTTCCATCGGTGAAGTCTAAAATGAGTTCAGAATCATAAGTATGTAAATAACAACCTAATGCTCTGTATCATGGTATAATTTTATTTGGAGAAACTAAAATATTTGAAAGTGAGTTCTTCAACTTTTAACTGACAACAGTTGGCTTACTATAAGCAATAGAGAAAATTTTAACTATTAGAACAAATGATACAGAAGACTGGAAATTTTTGGACAGACCCTTTCTGTATTGAAAAATCTGTCACCCTACTAGATAGGAAACGATGCAATTTCAACACCAGATCAAGAATTGCTTCAATGTGGTCCTCTGTGGAGACTTTTGGGATTTTGTGACAGTGTTGATTGATTGGAGTGGAATGCAATTCTATTTAGATTTCTTCTTTGATTAGTAAAACTATTTTTAAAATATTATATTTTGTACCTAACTGAGAATCACAGAATGATTATTTTGTAAGGAAGTTTCAAGATAATGAAATATATGTGTGTGTCTCACTTTGACTGGTCTCTTTAATTCAGGGTCTTTGGATAGAAGCTACTCTGTATGTCAGCTTCAAAGATGATACCCTATCAGAACAGAATGGTCCTGTATAAATCTAACTCCAAATATTCAGGTAGGCAAAACTTTTTCCAAAAGTATGCTTCACATTGAGATTTATGTATTGTGTTCTAATGTCTGGCAGAGTTCCTTACTATTTTTTGGCTATATCTATAACTTATACGTAAAACAAACTCCACTATTGCCTCTTCATTTTGACCATCCTGACAATTGATGTGGTTTGCTGTGTGATGGATTTGGCTTCAGCAATTGCTACTTATTGACCAAATAAGTGGATCAAGCTTCTGTTGTGTCCCAATTCATTGACAGAGTACAGTTAATGTCTACTTTGGAGCACAATTTTGCCTTAATTATGTAATATTGTATTTTAGTAAATGAAAAATGGGCTATTTCTATAAACTCAAACCTAGAACTAATTTCAAAGAAAAAAATTCAGAAGAGAGAAGCTTCAGAATAGTGTTTAAAAACATGGAATAAATGCACCTTATCAAAGAAAGAAAGAAAAAGTAAAAGTTTCCTTGATTTCAAACACATTTATTCACCCTATGTTGTTATGGTTTTCTCTAAGTAAATGTATATATTTGAAGTCATTCTTTAGCATGAGCTATCTTTAGGAACATTCTTTTGAGACTGGGTAACAAACCCTCCTAGAGCTGCCAAAGAAAGATGCCAAGGAAAGAAGAGGACTCCTTGCCTCCTAATGTGGAGGGAGATCCTAGAGTCCCCTTAGCAACTGAGAAACAGAACGCTGCTATTGTATGTGGCTGTTTGGCAGTTGGCCACTGCCCTTTCATCCACGCCAAGGCACTTCCAAATACAGAAGAGCCCAGACTTTGTTTCTCCGCTCTATTGGGGTAATAATTAAACATTTCAGTTAGAAACCTCTTCATTCTAGCAGAAAAGTTCAGTTTGAATGATCATGGCAATGACAAGTTTTCTTGGAAAGGGTAGAGCATGCATACACAAGCACACACACACATTCACACTTATTTACTGTTTTCTCTTTTTTCCAAAATATTTACCATGCTGGGGACAAAAACTTTCTCTTCCTTGCTTTCAAAATAGATTTTTATTTGTTTGTGCTTTCTTTCAAAATGCCGGTTTGAAATTTTTCAACTATTCTTTTGAAACAATAAAAGCTAGTTACTCTCTTTAAATCACAACATGTACCGAAAAGGCTCTGGATATGACAGATTTGGACCCTAAAAAGGAAAAGTTACTTCAAAAGCTGAGTGTACGGCTTCCCTGGTGGCGCAGTGGTTGAGGGTCCGCCTGCCGATGCAGGAGACGCAGGTTCGTGCCCCGGTCCAGGAGGGTCCCACATGCCGTGGAGTGGCTGGGCCCGTGAGCCATGGCCGCTGGGCCTGCGCGTCCGGAGCCTGTGCTCCGCAACGGGAGAGGCCACAACAGTGAGAGACCCACATACCGCAAAAAAAAAGGCCGAGTGTAAATAGAAGGCAATTGGTAAGCATCCCCTGTAAAATGAAAAGACCCCATGCCTCTTTGACCCTGGGAAAACTAAAGGACCTAAAGCCCCCTAATAGGAGCAAATTAGAAACACTCTTACTATCTGTGCACCTGCATTTCAAACACAACAAAGTAAACCAGCCAAATGAATATTAACAGTCAACACATTTAAAATTATTATAAGAATTATAAATATCTAATATCTTATTGGCTATTCCCACCTAAACAGTGTTCTCAGTTGTGTAAGAGTAGTGTCTTTACTGATTTAATCAACATCTCCATACCTGCAGATCATTGAAGAAAAGAGTCCAAGTAGGTGAGGTAAACAGAACAAATTATTAGACTGTTAATGTACATTACAAAACAATAGGTGGGAAACTTTATGTTTTTCTTAAGCCAAACATAGATGCCAAAGATACTTGCATATATATCTAATTCTTTCTTTCCATTTATCTATCTGTCTGTCTGTCGGTCTATCCGCCTCAATAAATCTGATGCTCAATTCACCTTGTGTGCATTGTACACCATATTGTAGCTTCCTGGGTGTTGGACTACTTGAAAGTATCATTTGCCTTTTTTTTAAATTTATATTTTATTCATGGATATTTAAAATACATGAATTATATCAATAGCAATGCTAGGAAGGAATTATCTAGTTCTTTTATTTCATTTTATTTTTTTTTACTGGAGTAAAATTGCTTTACAATGTGTTAATTTCTGCTGTACAATGAAGTGAATCAGCTATATGTATACCTCTGTCCCCTCCTTCTTGGACCTCCCTCCCCCTTTCCCCCTCCATCTAGGTCATCATAGAGCACCGAGCTGAGCTCCCTGTGCTATACAGCAGGTTCCCGCTATCTGTTTTACACATGGTAGTGTATTTATGTCAAACCTAATCTCCCAATTCGTCCCACCTCCTCTTCCCCCCCCCACCCAGCATGTCAACATGTCTGTTCTCTAAGTCTACATCTCTATTATTGCCCTACAGATATGTTCATCTGTACCATTTTTCTAGATTCCACATATATGCGTTAATATACAATATTCGTTTTTCTCTTTCTGGCTTACTTCACTCCGTATGACAGACTCTAGGTCCACCCACATCTCTACAAATGACCCAATTTTGTTCCTTTCTATGGCTGAGTAATATTCCATTGTATATATGTATCACATCTTCTTTATCCATTCATCTATCATTGGACATTTAGGTTGTTTCCATGTCCTGGATATTGTAAATAGTGCTGCAATGAATACTGGGGTACATGTGTCCTTTTGAATTATGGGTTTCTCAAAGTATATGCCCAGTAGTGGGATTGCTGGTTCATATGGTAGTTCTATTTTTAGTTTCTTAAGGAACCTCCATACTGTTCTCCATAGTGGCTGTATAAATTTACATTCCCGCCAACAGTGCAAGAGGGTTCCCTTTTCTCCACACCCTCTCCAGCATTTATTGTTTGTAGATTTTTTGATGATGGCCATTCTGACCAGTGTGAGGTGATACCTCATTGTAGTTTTGATTTGTATTTCTCTAATAATTAGTGATGTTGAGCATCTTTTCATGTGCCTCTTGGCCATCTGTATGTCTTCTTTGGTGAAATGTCTAGTTAGGTCTAACACCCACTTTTTGGTTTTTTGTGTTTTTTTTGTGGTGCGCGGGCCTCTCACTGTTGTGGCCTCTCCTGTTGCAGAGCACAGGCTCCGGTCACGCAGGCTCAGTGACCATGGCTCACGGGCCCAGCCACTCCGCGGCATGTGGGATATTCCTGGACCGGGGCACGAACCTGTGTCCCCTGCACTGGCAGGTGGACTCTCAACCACTGCGCCACCAGGGAAGGCCTTCCACCCATTTTTTAATTGGGTTGTTTGGTTTTTTTTGATATTGAGCTGCATGAGCTGCTTGTAAATTTTGGAGATTAATCCTCTGTCCATTGCTTCTTTTGCAAATATTTTCTCCCATTCTGAGGGTTGTCTTTTTGTCTTGTTTATGGTTTCCTTTGCTGTGCAAAAGCTTTTAAGTTTAATTAGGTCCCATTTATTTATTTGTTTTTTTATTTTCATTACTCTAGGAGGTGGGGCAAAAAAGATCTTGCTGTGGTTTACGCCAATGAGTGTTTTTCCTATGTTTTCCTCTAAGAGTTTTATAGTGTCCAGTCTTACATTTAGGTCTTTAATCCATTTGGTGTTTATTTTTGTGTATGGTGTAGGTAGTGTTCTAATTTCATTCTTTTACATGTAGCTGTCCAGTTTTCCCAGCACCACTTATTGAAGAGGCTGTCTTTTCTCCATTGTATATTCTTGCCTCCTTTATCAAAGATAAGGTGACCATATGTGTGTGGGTTTATGTCTGGGCTTTCTATCCTGTTCCATTGATCTATATTTCTGTTTTTGCACCAATACCATATTGGTAGCATTTCTGTAGCTTTGTAGTATCGTTTGAACTCGGGTAGCCTGATTCCTCCAGCTCCGTTTTTCTTTCTCAAGATTGCTTTGGCTATTCGGGGTCTTTTGTGTTTCCATATGAATTGTAAATTTTTTTGTTCTAATTCTGTGAAGAATGCCATTGGTGATTTGATAGGGGTTGCACTGAATCTATAGATTGCTTTGAGTAGTATAGTCATTTTCACAATATTGATTCTTCCAATCCAAGAACATGGTATATTTCTCCATCTGTTTATGTCATCTTTGATTTCTTTCATCAGTGTCTTATAGTTTTCTAAGTACAAGTCTTTTGCCTCCTTAGGTAGCTTTATTCCTAGGTAGTTTATTCTTTTTTTGTGATGGTAAATGGGCTTGTTTCCTTGACTTCTCTGATTTTTTTGTTGTTAGTGTATAGGAATGCCAGAGACTTCTGTGCATTAATTTTGTATCCTGCAACCTTACCAAATTTATTGGTTAGTTCTAGTAGTTTTCTGGTGGCATCTGTAGGATTTTCTATGTATAGTATCTGTCATCTGCAAACAGTGACAGTTTTACTTCTTTTCCAATTTGTATTTCTTTTATTTCTTTTTCTTCTCTGATTGCCATGGCTAGGACTTCCAAAACTATGTTGAATAAGAGTGGTGAGAGTGGACATCCTTGTCTTGTTCCTGATCTTAGTGGAAATGTTTTCAGTTTTTCACCATTGAGTATGATGTTTGCTGTGGGTTTGTTACATATGGCCTTTATTATGTTGAGGTAGGTTCCCTCTTTGCCCATTTTCTGGAGAGTTTTTATGATAAATGGGTGTTCTTTTATTTTAAATTACAGATAAGCAATACATTGAATTGCTAAAGCTCAAAGTCAGATAATATTAGATGAAAAGGGGTTAAAACACACAGCATAACAAAAGATTAAGTTGGCAGCAGATTTATTCTATAGCAATAGTTCCCAAAGTGTGGTTAGAGGACACCTGGGGTTCCAAACTAAGACCCTTTAAAGGGTCCATGAGGTCAGAACTAATTTCATAATAACCTAAGATGATATTTTCCTATTCCATTCTCACTCTCTTGCAAGTGTCCAGTGGAGTTTTCCAGAGAATACATGATGTGTGAGATCATAAGGGACTGAATAGAGAAGCAAATCTAAAAATCCAGCTGTCTTCTATTAAACCAGACAATAAAAAAATGTTTAAAAATACAAAACAATGCCACTCATCATTTTTTGTGTTGAAAGAGATAATTATTTTTCCTAAGAACATGCATTTATGTCAACATGTAATGGTATTACTATTGTTATTTTTAAATGAGTTAATAAATACTGAAATGTTTCTCTATTTTAACTTCTAATTCAAATATCAACAGATATAACCCATAGTCACAGAAGCTTTTGGGGGTGTTCTGAATAATTTTTAAGCACATAAATGGGTCCTAAGACCAAAACATTTGAGTTTACTATTTTAGAGCTTTGGTCTCTCAATTTATTTTTAGAGCCTCAGTTACTAATTTTACCAGAATCAAAATTAGGGTGATGATTGCTTTTATAAAAGTCTCCACAATTACTCTCTGACAAGATTAGATTCATATTTCTTACATCATTTGCTAATCAACAAAATACAGCCAATAGAATAATTATATATATAACGTTTAATATGATTCATCCAACCTCTTCCACTCCTGGCCAGGCACTTACCCTGGACCTTACTTTGCATTTGATGCTAATACAGTAGGAGGGACATTGCTTGCTGTATATTATGCATCTGATAAATATTTGCTGACTTGATTTAAATTAAGGCTGCTTCATCACTGACGTTTGTTTGACTAAATTGTTAAAGTTATTTCTTGCTTTTTTTTTTTATAATACCATAATGGTCAGCAAAACTACACTGGCAGGCATTGGTGCAGTGGTTAACAGAGGACTTTCCAAAGCCACCCTGACTGGGCTTAAATCCTGGATCTAATGCTTGTTCCCATGCATGAATAAGTCTTTAACCTTCTGTGCCTAAATGTCCTCACCTGAAAATTAGAAATAAAAAGGTTACTTTGTAGTAATAATCTTCTGCTATACAGATTAAATAAGTTAATAATTGTAAAAAATTTAGAACTAAATTTAGCTTATAATAAATGCTACATAAGGATGACTCAGTAAAATATCATCTAAGTTCAGCTGCTGCTCAAAGCAAGTACATGGACACTGATGATTGATTTTCAGAGAAAATTTTGCCCTTAAATAGATCCAGATACCTGAACCACTTTAATTCCATGTTTGTTCCCATCTCTAAATGTTAAGAGTAGCAAGTTAAACATGAGTAACAACCATGACCACACTTATAATACTGAGGGGAGAATGGCAATAAAACACAGATCAGAACATGGAAACAAAAGCTTAGAAGCATGAGAGAGAAAGTCAAACATATTCAGCTAACAAAGCATCAAAAAGATAACATTTGAAATTGTCTTCTAACCTACTCAGGCAATAGATAGAAAGTTGAGCCAAGCCTTTTAACTGAGTTTATTTTAACATTATATAAATGCTGACATAGTTTTAAAATTATCACTGATATTTTCTTAATAGCATCTTTGCAATTCTAGCCACTCTTTAGAAAGTGTCTCAAAATAATGAATACATAGTTCCCTATGATGTAGTCTAGCTAGGTGCAAAGGAAGGATTAGAAAATTTCTAGAACTCTCTTTCACCTCTCAGCTTGTGCAATTTCATTTGGGTTGATTTTCCATCTCATATTTTCCAACAAGATAAAATCCCCCTTCTATTTGCCAGATTCTAAGTCCCAAAGATGTGGATATAATGCAGAATGGATGGACCAGACTTATCAACATTGGAGTCAGCGTCCTCCAGCTTAACTGTCATCATGCCAAATACCCCTGTGTTGGGCTTGTTTACAACCAAAGGCAATGCATAACTTCCAACTTTCTTTATAGTTTTGTTCTTTTCTTTTAAGCATCTCTGAACTCAACTTATTAGATGAAATGAAGCACATTACCAGGAAAGTTTTATTAATTAGCTCTGATTAACTTGTCGCTTCATTTATTCATATTTGACCCAAATGGAATGAGATCAGGAAAATATAAATGAAAAAAGTAATAATTTTTTTAATAGAAAAGGTGAATTTCTCTTGACATGGGCTACAGACTAAAATCTTCTAGCATCTTGTGACTACTCATGGGATGGTCCATCCTGTATTAAGCGGCCACACTAGAAGGTAAAGGGCACCCTCATCTCATCACATTAACCATCTCATGCCATACAGCTTAGTGCCAGAGAAGCATGTTTAGCTTTATAATGATAGCTCATTGTAGGTTATAGACAGTGAGAATATTTTGCTTTTTACGTATTCTAAATTTAGCTATTTAGATATTTTTAAAATGGTGACATTTTTCTTTAAACTGTTCTTTAAATCAGTGAAGATTATTTCACAATGTATATTTATATGAAACCACCACACTGTACACCTTAAATATATATATATATTCATCAATTATACGTCACTAAAGTGGAAAAGATTAAAAAACAGTGAAGTTTAAAACCTGAAACAGAAATACCAGTATTGATGAAACATGTTAAACACTTAGGAAAAAAAATCAAATTTTGAGATTAAAAAAAAAAAGTTTGAAATGAATGGTTAAATCCAACATGTACATTTTTCTTTTCTGTAAAACGCCCATTTCTGTGATAACCATCAAATGCCTTTCATTTTCTTTCATTTATGACTAGAGGGCCTGCCACTCAACACCGAGTGCTGTTCTTTGGGTTTCCATAGCTGTGCGCTGCAATGTGTGGGGGATGCAGCCCAGAGTGGCTTGTGGAGCAATCAGGGGACATCATGTGGAGGATCTGCTCATCCCCTGGCTCCTGCACTGTTGCCAGCACAGCGTCTGTCTCCTCCTTAGCCTTGTCACCACACTGAAATTGCTTTCTGATACAGTTCTGTTTGCATGCAAAACTGTCAATTATTTTCCCTCCCACGTTCTGTAGGGAATAGGAAGCAGGCTGATGGTGCCATTTGGACACTGTGTGACAGGAAAAGGTCCATTTTACACAGCAACATCATAAAACCAAGAGCTTCACATCTACCTCTCCCCTTTACTCTTGCTCATAAAGCCAAACCGAATTAAACCTGCAAAATCTCTGCAGTTCATTCTCCTTTACCAATATTATGTGAAACAGGCTTGCACCAAAAGTGAGTAAAAGTAGAAGAAAGCTATCATTGTTTTTGCAGAAGAAAAAAACCACCTAAGTTACCAGTAATGGGTAAATTTATAAAGAATTTGGCTGTAGAAAAATCAATGAAAAAAGAAAGTTTTATTAAATATCTTAAATAAAAAACTGAGGACATAGACATAAATTAATCCATAAAATTGTAAAAGAAAAAAAGTAGCAATGTTCTCTCATTTCTCTTTAGCACCAGAGTGAAATTCCCTTGTTAAAAAAGTATTTGCCCTCTGGGCTTGTGAATCACCTGTGGGGAAGCAAGGATCTTCAGCCAAGCATTTCTGGACAGAGTAGGTTATAGGAAAAGATGTCTTCCCTCAAGCTCAACAATTTCTGTCCTCTATATGGGGGCAAATGTTTCTGAGCATATTCAAAACGACCCTTTGCTTTACATCTTGAGATCACATTGTAACAGCTCAGAAAGAAATGTAGAGCATATTTACAGATGGATGATCAGAAACTCATTTGTTAAGTTCAAGAAAATGTGACTAAGTGCCTAGTACTTGGAACACTCATATCAGAAAAAGTAGAAATTTCAAGAAGGAAAGGATGTTCCTCAAACTACTTACATCACCATCACCCTCCTTCCGGAAGGGAAAATCAATAATTTATCACAAAGACAGGTTTCCCAGAGGTTTTCCCAAGAAACAAAAATTTGTCAAAGCACTGTAGATATTTAAATTATACTAAATTCTTGATAAAATCATGAATGATACATGAGTAATATGCATTTGTGTTGCAGTAACATTTATATCTTTAATCAAGAAAAAGGATCTGTGACTATTGTCAAGGTAGTCATGGTGATCACTTAAATTCTGAAAATTTTATCTGTGGGAATATATTATACAACCAGATGGACATGGTATGCACAAAGACCATTTATTTTATTAGCTACGAGACAAAATCAGTAAAAAAAATACTGATTGATAAAACTGAGATTTGTTTTTGACTGACCTTACAATATTCAGATGAATATGTAAACAGTATACATTTCATAAAAATACAAATGGCTTAATTTTATACATTTTTATTGAAGTATAATTGACATATCAGTTTCAGGTGTACAACACAGTGATCCAACATTTTTGTACATCGCAAAATGATCACAATTGTCTAGTTACTATCTGTCACCATACAAAGTTATTCCAATATTATTGACTATATTCCCTACGCTGTACATTACATCCCCATGACTTAAGAATATTATATTTTTTATTCAATTATAACAACTTTACTTAAACACAATAAAAATTCTTTTCATTTTGCCAATAAAAAAACTGAAGACCAAAAAGAATAAGTAACTTATTCAGAGTAGCAGAAGTAGTAAATGGCATAGTTAAGAATAGCCTTCAGGGTTTTAGGTACTTTTTTAGAAGCTCTGCTACATTACACATTTTGATGTTGCTTTTCTAAGTTAAATATAAAAGATATTTTGACCAAATAAAGATCATAAAGAATCTATATGAAAAACTAAAATATCATGGGATATTTAATGAGCATGCTCGCTCTCTCTGATTAGATGATAGATGGATAGATAGATAGATAGATAGATAGGGATAGAGATATATATGTGTATAGATATCTACATCTCTCCTAGTATAGAAAATCATGTGCTGCTTCCCATCGGTCATTGGCTTGAATAAGAATAAATAAGAATAAAACTCTACAAGGGAAAAATATGAAAACAAATCGAACTGCCAAATACAAGGGAACTTCATTATCAGAGATTTTCTTGGTTTTCTTAAAAGTTCTGCTGTGTTAATAGCCCCCAGATCAGGTGTGTTTGTCAGGTAATGACCATTTAGATCAAGGGCCTTCAGCCTTACCTGAGGCCTTCAAGTTCATCACTCTGAATTAACTGACAGAAAGCAGCACAGGGAAGATTCTTACATGCTAGAATTGCTCAGTCAATAGAAGCTTCTCAACTAGTAAGCACACAACATATTAGTGAGAGACTGTGTCCACAGCTGTAACAAGCCAAGTCCAAATCTTCTCACACTGCAAACCTATGTGAACTTTGAAGGTAAACACAGGGTCAGATTTTTTTTTTTAACATCTTTATTGGAGTATAATTGCTTTACAGTGGTATGTTAGTTTCTGCTTTATAACAAAGTGAATCAGTTATACATATGCATCTGTCCCCATATCTCTTCCCTCTTGTATCTCCCTCTCTCCCACCCTCCCTTTCCCACCCCTGTAGGTGGTCACAAAGCACCGAGCTGATCTCCCTGTGCTATGCGGCTGCTCCCCACTAGCTATCTATTTTACGTTGGATAGTGTATATATGTCCATGCCTCTCTTTCGCTTTGTCCCAGCTTACCCTTCCCCCTCCCTGTATCCTCAAGTCCATTCTCTAGTAGGTCTGCATCTTTATTCCCATCTTGCCCCTAGGTTCTTCTGACCATTTTCTTTTCTTTTTTTTAGATTCCATATATATATGTTAGCATGAGGTATTTGTTTTTCTCTTTCTTACTTACTTCACTCTGTATCAGCCTCCAGTTCCATCCACCTCACTACAAATAACTCAATTTCGTTCCTTTTTATGGCTGAGTAATATTCCATTGTATATATGTGCCACATCTTCTTTACCCATTCATCTGTCGATGGACACTTAGGTTGCTTCCATGTCCTGGCTATTGTAAATAGAGCTGCAACAAATATTTTGGTACATGACTCTTTTTGAATTATGGTTTTCTCAGGGTATAGGCCCAGTAGTGGGATTGCTGGGTCGTATGGTAGTTCTATTTTTACTTTTTTAAGGAACCTCCATACTGTTCTCCATAGGGGCTGCATCAATTTACATTCCCACCAACATTGCAAGAGGGTTCCCTTTTCTCCACACCCTCTCCAGCATTTACTGTTTGTAGCTTTTTGTTTGTTTGTTTGTTTGTTTTTTGAGGTACGCAGGCCTCTCACTGTTGTGGCCTCTCCCATTGCGGAGCACAGGCTCCGGACGCGCAGGCTCAGCGGCCATGGCTCACGGGCCCAGCCACTCCGCGGCATGTGGGATCTTCCCGGACCGGGGCACAAACCCATGTCCCCTGCATCGGCAGGCGGACTCTCAACCACTACGCCACCAGGGAAGTCCTGTAGATTTTTTGATGATGGCCATTCTGGCTGGTGTGAGATGATATCTCATTGTAGTTTTGATTTGCATTTCTCTAATGATTAATGATGTTGAGCATTCTTTCATGTGTTTGTTGGCAATCTGTGTATCTTCTTTGGAAAAATGTCTATTTAGGTCTTCTGCCCATTTTTGGATTGGGTTGTTTGTTTTTATGATATTGAACTGCATGATTTGCTTGTATGTTTTGGAGATTAATCCGTTATCAGTTTCTTCAATTGCAAATATTTTCTCCCGTTCTGAGGGTTGTCTTTTCATCTTGTTTATGTTTTCCTTTGCTGTGCAAAAGCTTTTAAGTTTCATTAGGTCCCATTTGTTTATTTTTGGTTTTATTTCCATTTCTCTAGGGGGTGGGTCAAAAAGGATCTTGCTGTGATTTATGTCATAGAGTGTTCTGCCTATGTTTTCCTCTAAGAGTTTGATGGTGTCTGGCCTTATATTTAGGTTTCTAATCCGTTTTGGGTTTATTTTTGTGTATGGTGTTAGGGAGTGTTCTAATTTCATTGTTTTACATGTAGCTGTCCAGTTTTCCCAGCACCACTTATTGAAGAGGCTGTCTTTTCTCCACTGTATATTGCCTCCTTTATCAAAGATAAGGTGACCATATATGCGTGAGTTTATCTCTGGGCTTTCTATCCTGTTCCATTGATCTATATGTTTGTTTTTGTGCCAGTACCATACTGTCTTGATTACTGTAGCTTTGTAGTATAGTGTGAAGTGCGGGAGCCTGATTCCTCCAGCTCCGTTTTTCTTTCTCAAGATTGCTTTGGCTATTCGGGGTCTTTTTTGTTTCCATACAAATTGGGAAATTTTTTGTTCTAGTTCTGTGAAAAATGCCATTTGTAATTTGATAGGGATTGCATTGAATCTGTAGATTGCTTTGGGTAGTAGAGTCATTTTCACAATGTTGATTCTTCCAATCCAAGAACATGGTATATCTCTCCATCTATTTGTGTCAACTTTAATTTCTTTCATCAGTGTCTTATAATTTTCTGCATACAAGTGTTTTGTCTCCTTAGGTAGGTTTATTCCTAGATATTTTATTCTTTTTGTTGCAGTGGTAAATGGGAGTGCTTCCTTAATTTCACTTTCAGATTTTTCGTCATTAGTGTATAGGAATGTAAGAGATTTCTGTGCATTAATTTTGTATCCTGCTACTTTACCAAATTCATTGATTAGCTCTAGTAGTTTTCTGGTAGCATCTTTAGGATTCTCTATGTATAGTATCATGTCATCTGCAAACAGTGACAGCTTTACTTCTTCTTTTCCAATTTGGATTCCTTTTATTTCCTTTTCTTCTCTGATTGCTGTGGCTAAAACTTCCAAAACTAGGTTGAATAAGAGTGGTGAGAGTGGGCAACCTTGTCTTGTTCCTGATCTTAGTGGAAATGGTTTCAGTTTTTCACCATTGAGGATGATGTTGGCTGTGGGTTTGTCATATATGACCTTTATTATGTTGAGGAATGTTCCCTCCATGCCTACTTTCTGGAGGGTTTTGATCATAAATGGGTGTTGAATTTTGTCAAAAGCTTTCTCTGCATCTATTGAGATGATCATATGGTTTTTCTCTTTCAGTTTAATATGGTGTATCACATTGACTGATTTGCGTATATTGAAGAATCCTTGCATTCCTGGGATAAACCCCACTTGATAATAGTGTATGATTCTTTTAATGTGCTGTTGGATTCTGTTCGCTAGTATTTTGTTGAGGATTTTTGCATCTATGTTCATCAGTGATATTGGCCTGTAGTTTTCTTTCTTTGTGACATCTTTGGTTTTGGTATGAGAGTGATGGTGGCCTCGTAGAATGAGTTGGGGAGTGTTCCTCCCTCTGCTATATTTTGGAAAAGTTTGAGAAGGATAGGTGATAGCTCTTCTCTAAATGTTTGATAGAATTCTTCTGTGAAGCCATCTGGTCCTGGGCTTTTGTTTGTTGGAAGATTTTTAATCACAGTTTCAATTTCAGTGCTTGTGATTGGTCTATTCATATTTTCTATTTCTTCCTGATTCAGTCTTGGCAGGTTGTGCATTTCTAAGAATTTGTCCATTTCTTCCAGGTTGTCCATTTTATTGGCATAGAGTTGCTTGTAGTAATCTCTCATGATCTTTTGTATTTCTGCAGTGTCCGTTGTTACTTCTCCTTTTTCATTTCTAATTCTATTGATTTGAGTCTTCTCCCTTTTTTTCTTGATGAGTCTGGCTAATGGTTTATCAATTTTGTTTATCTTCTCAAAGAACCAGCTTTTAGTTTTATTGATCTTTTTTTTTTTTTTTTTTTTTTTGCGGTACACGGACCTCTCACTGTTGTGGCCTCTCCCGTTGCGGAGCACAGGCTCCAGACGCGCAGGCTCAGCAGCCATGGCTCATGGGCCCAGCTGCTCTGCGGCATATGGGATCTTCCCGTTCCGGGGCACGAACCCGTGTCCCCTGCATCGGCAGGCGGACTCTCAACCACTGCGCCACCAGGGAAGCCCAGTTTTATTGATCTTTGCTATCGTTTCCTTCATTTACTTCTGATGTGATCTTATGATTTCTTTCCTTCTGCTAAATTTGGGGTTTTTTTGTTCTTCTTTCTCTAATTGCTTTAGGTGTAAGGTTAGATTGTTTATTTGAGATGTTTCATGTTTCTTAAGGGCAGGGTCAGATTTGAGTGCATACACCAACACCACACTTTGACTTGAAAAAACTTTATTGAACAACTACTTAGTCCTGGATGTAAGACTATTCTGAGATCCCAAACAGAGTGGCCCTGTTTATATTTTGTTTTTATTTAGCATGGATATCTAACCTTCTCTTATTTTCTCCAAAAACACTTCTCTCTTGGGTAAAAATGAAGGGAGATAAAGTATATTTCTAAAGTAAGTTTTAGTTCAGTTTGTTTATATTAACTTCATCAACCCAGCTATTTTGTGTATAACAATCTTCGTATCACGTTATATTATGCCAAATAAAAATGGCCCAAAATAGCAGCAGCCAATATATGCACAAACCTAGAAAACCTTCATACAAATAATAACACATTAGTGTACTTACTAAACTAAAAGTTAGGTAGATATTCTTTTTGGAATACAGTTCAAACAGAGAACTATCACTTGAATATTAGCCTGTGGGGTTTTTCTTTTTCTGTTTTTTTTGGTCAGGAGAAATCATCACTTCTCTTCAAGGAGACAGAAATGCTATAGAAAAGAGACGCATTGAATAGTGAAATTTAGAAGCCTGAGACTGGCACAGGAATAAATTGGAATGTGTGCAATATGTGCAATTTAGAGTAAGAGAGAAGAGTATTCTCATTTCCTGCATATCCCTTACATGACTGGCTGCACTGGCTGACCAAGCTTGTCGCTGGCCTAATTCTCTCCCCTTCATACTATGTTTTGTCCTAGTGTTTGGCAATGCCTGCAGCTGAAACTCTTGACTGATTTCCCACTACTGTTCCCTGGGAGCTTTCCCAGCGAGTGTCCCCATGTCATCCTTCCTGCTTTTAAGGACAAGCAAAATCAACCATTGTAATACTTATGAGAAAAAAGATGCCCCAAAATGAATCTCTTTAAATAAGAGAAGTGGGGTGAAAAAGATGGAGGTACTATGCTCTGATCTCCTATTTTTATGGATGGAGCAAACCTACCTTGGTTGCTCAACCTACTTTCAAAGTAATTTGTCCCAGAGCACACTGCATTCAGCAAACTGAAATAGTGGAAACCTTTTCCCAACCCACATGGAAAGAAATGACATCATTGACTATATTCTCAATGTTAATCATTTTACACATATATTTATGTTTAATCCCTTGGTGTGTGCTACTGCAAGTCTTCTAAAAAATGCTGGTGTTAGTAAAATTTCCATAGATCATATAAAAATAGAAATAGCAAAACCTCATAACAACAGCCAACACTTTTTGAGAGCTTTCTCCATACTTCATGCTCTACATGCACTAACTTAAATAGAACCTTAATAATCATTGTAGATACAAAGTTTAAATACCTTTACCCTCATTCTACCTATGAATAAACTGAAGTTTAGTGACTGCAGTAGTTAAAACCATACTAGCTGCTAAAACAGATAAACCATGAAATTGCAGTGGCTTAAACATTAGAAATTTATTTCTCGCATACAACAGTCCAATGGGAATGCTGAGTGGATAGTCTTCCTTGCAGTGATTCAAGACTCAATGTCTTTACTGTTATGGGGTAGGATAGTCATGCTTTAAAATTTGAATGGGTGTCACAAACAGATACAATTTTCAGTATTGGAAGGACACGATTTTCAGCACTTTACCTATAGCATTCTAGCATAGGGATAAATTACATTAGAAAGGAATCTAAATGTACGTTGCCAAGTAAAATATTACTCAATTGCTTTATCTTTGTGCTGTATCAGTATTATTTGATGGGGTCATATGTGGCCTAGACTTAAACTTCTTTTCTTTTTTTTTAATTAATTTTTATTGGAGTATAGTTGACTTATAGTGTTGTGTTAGTTTCTGCTGCAGAGCAAAGGCAATCAGCTGTACGTATACATATATCCACTCTTTTTTAGATGCTTTTCCCATGTAGGTTATTGCAGAGAATTAAGTAGAGTTCCCTGTGGTATACAGTAGGTTCTTATCTATTTTATATATAGCAGTGTGTATCTGTCAATCCCAGTCTCCCAGTTTATCCCTCTGCCTACTTTCCCCCTTGGTAACCATAAGTTTTTCTTATTACCAGCTTTTCTAATACAAAATTTCACAAGGGCGGATTCTTATAAAATTTTAATGTTGGAAGTAACTGTCTTCTACCAATAAGCCTTTATTGGTGATGTCTAAGCACACCAGAGAAAAGAAAACCACTTGCCTTCCACTGTCTAACAGCAATGGAGAATTGTAGAAACTCTAAGGATGGAAAATGTACAGAAATGGGAAAGACAGTATTAACTTCCTCCCTCAGGTTCTTTAAACAAAACACCCTGACAGAATGTGTTATATATACCGCTAAGTAAATTGAGCCTTTCTAAAATTGTAAACAAAATAAAATTGCAACATAGCTCTTTAATTCAGAAAATTTAATTTTACATGTATTCATTCAACAATGCAACTGAACTGGTATTGCTGACAAATAGGACTGCTTGACTGAGAGTCTGTACTGAAAATAAACTGAGATGAGTGTTTCACTACTTCTAACCTCTCTATTAACCACGATGTAATTATAATTTCTAAATCAAATGCACCAATGATCTACACTCATTTTTAATTCATACGGAAAGGTCCAAAGTAAGACCTGTAAATAATTGCTAATGTTGTTTTCCTAAAATGTCAAAAATAGAAATACAACAAAACTATAAGCAGAAAACTAGCCCTTTTCGAATATTAACATTAACACACAGTCATCAACTCTATTCAACTAACACTTATTGAGCACCAACCATGTGCTCTACCTTGTGATAGAGTCCAAAATATATGAATAACATGTCATTTTTCTCCTCAAGGTGCTTACAATGTAGTTGGGGAAATATATACTCATACTTGAAAAATGAAATATAAGTAACATCCATTAATGCAACTCTTCATAGTTCATCAAATCTTGGAAAGGTTCATATATTTCTATCATCTTTATGGAGGTCTGAAAGTGAGTAACTGAACTTAATCCACTGAAAAATACACAATAACCAAAATATTAAGAATCAAGGTGAGGTTCTTTATTATGCTGATTTATAGCCATGAGATTAAGGAAGACCCCCAAACCTGCGATGGTCTCATCGTTGCACTCTTACAAGATTGAGAAATTCAGTTACCACATTACTATGATTATCCAACTGTCCGTAACTCCCAATTAAACCCCATAATAAATCTGGTTGGAATGCTTGACTTGGACAGGAGAGGCCTTTCTCTGGCTTTAAGTTCTCATCTCTAGCAAACCACTAAGCCCAAATTAATGAGAGATCCAAGGCATGAGAGTAATTGTGTGAGATCAACATGGCTCTTCATCACCCAGAGTGTCAGGTCAAACTCTGTTGCTTTTACAATGTGGATAAGAGAATGAGATATAAAGAGGGTGTGGGCAAGCGTGGCAACTTACCGCATGGAAGGAAGAAGCAAAAGTGATGGGGCTACATTCATATGCATTGCTCTTAGCTTAGTTATCCTCCACCAACCCCCCCCCCACAATTGTACCCAATTTGCATTTTGGAATCTGGCCAAAGTAGCAGTTCCTGTGTGTGGTGGGGGTAAGCAGAAGAAATGTGCTGAGAGTAAGGAACGGTTTGGTAGGGAAGAGTGAACTTCCCTGAAATTCTAATTCTGCTATTCTCTATGTTTTGGAAAATGAGAAAATTTTCAATAATCACTTGTTTAAAAAAAAACAAAAAAGAATTTGCATCATGATGGAGCGTCATTACAAAATGAGTCCAAAAAAGTTTGGGAGATGGTGAACACAATCAAAATAGCAACTCTACTTTGGGAAGGTGGAAGGGACCAAGGGAGGTGAAGAGAGTTAATGAAGTTGATTTCCCCTCCACTGCATGTAGTATCATGTTACATGACATAAGTAACACCTTTGTCCTTTATCTTATAACAAATTTAGAATACAACTTACATGTACTCCAAATAGTTGACAAATACTTCTAATTTGGGAGAAAACGCTAAGGCTATACAAAATCCAATAGAATTGTCAACATATTCTGAAAGATGTCCCGTAATAAAGCAAACATTAATATAATACATAAACCTTGCCCAAGTGGAAACTAACACTTTGTTGCTTTCAAAGCCATCCCATCAAATTGTGACATTTCACACAACTTAAAAATAATTTCTCATGAGTTTATTTTACTTTGTTTCTTTCCAGGAATATTACTACATTTCCTTTTTCCTTATGTAGTTCTGCCGTTTTTATAGACATGTTGCTGCCTTGGCCCATAACATAGCTAATAAATAAAAAATAATTTCAGGAGAGTAACAGCACCAAGGTGGCACTGTAGGAGACCTGAGACACTATTTCTCCAATAAAGAACAACAATTAGACAGCTACCCATGAATGAAGGAGGCTCTAGAGGAACATAGGAATCCATGTAAGAAGCTTCAGCAACACCATAAATACTCCATTTTGCTTTGAAGAATTCGGAGTAGATATTTGTTGTCCTACCACAAGCCATTTCATACATTTCATTCACCATCTTGTGAATTTGAAGAAGTAATCCCCAGAATTTTCATCACCACATAGTTCATTAAGATAGGATTTTAGATCTGTCCAGACTACATCTCAATATAGTAGAGTCTACATGTTGACTAAGTGAGAATATTGGAGGAAGGGTCATCACTGTTTCCACATTTGTCTAGTGGAAGAGAACAGGATGTTCTCTGAGCCTGAGAGAGAGGGAGAGGGACCAGTCCGTCGTTCCTGTGACTCACAGTGTGATAGAATGACAGCCCTCCAACCTTAGGAATTTATCCCAGAAAGGATATTATGATAAGGCTATTTAAGTTTCTTCAATGCATTAAACATTTCCCCTCCACTCAAAACCTCCAAGGCCCATCATGGCCAGACACTTTCAGAAAATAACTCAGGTGACTGATGGCATGTCTCTGTAACTAAGGGGGTGTGGGGTGTGGCAGTGCCTTGTGCAGTCTCCATGTGGAGCCTGCCTCCATGCCCCAGGGCTTGGCTCACTTGTCAATGTCCTCAGTAGCACATACCTGCCTGTTACCTATTGCTTAATGAAAAAAAGATTGCCCTGCCTAGCATCTAATAGTTGTTAATATCCTAATAACATTAACATATGCAATATTGAGCTGAATTGTAAGGCTGACAAGCGCCTACGTGCGTGGAAATGTAATTGCAGTGGAAGTTTAATGATAAATCACCGCAGTTTCTCTCTGCCTTAATAAACTGTCAGGTATTACCAAATAAAGCAGAAGCAATTAAGGGAAGCAACAGGATCTTGGGCTGAGGGACAGCAGTGTTGGAAAAAATAGAACCCCCCCCCACCGCCTTCGAAATAGCTTACATAAACGACTGGTATTTCACAGCCGTGAACTCTAATCAGCAGAAACATCAGCCTCCTCATGCATCCACCTAGAATATGGCATTTTGATTTCTCATAGGAAGGTACAGTATTTTCAACTATGATAAAGTACCTTAGACATCCAAAGAGCTCATTAAATTCCATCTATTATTTCTGTGTTCCCCTCGGTATCTGTTTAAAGAGGTTATTTATAAAACACTAACATTTTATTTAGTTTTATTCAAAGGCAGGAGCGCCCTAATTTCCCAGGTCTTTAAGCTATGATTGTTAGAATGGATAGACAGGGATACAGAGGGTGCAGCGAGTCTGGGACATTGCACGGCCTAGGATAGGAACTGAGCTGCCCAGCAGGGCATAGCAAAGGATGTAGAGAGTGTCAGACCTGAGTTCATATCCCAGCTCTGCAACTTAATAGCTGGGCAGCATTCGACAGGTTCCTTCAAGCTCTTCCATACTCCATTTCCTGATTTGTAAAATAAGGACATTAGTTAATAATATCTACTGCATAAGGTTGTTAGGAAGAACAACAATGCATTAAACCTCTGACTCGCTACAATTCCTGCCACCTATAATGCACTCAGCATGTTATTATTAATAATGGTTTATTATTACATTATCAGTGGCCATGTAGATATGTATCTGCCCTCACACTGCACTCTCAACACATTTACTAGACCTTGTTCCTGTAGGCAGACCAAAGGATAAAATCATATAGCATCTAGACAGACAGGATTACTGCAATTATACTGTTTAACCCTATTATTGGATACATGAGGAAACTCTGCGGAATTCATATAGTTAATCACAAATTGGCCAAAGTTAAGCATCGGGCTCTGAAATAGGCACTCAAGATACAAACATGAAGAGAGCAAAGTCCTATTCACTTGAGATTCAACATCTTTATAGTGAAACAGGCAGGTAGAGGCCAGTATGAAACGCATCAGAGAGGCAAGTTCCTTTCGGCACTCAAACATGGAGAAGGAAGGGCTTATCCCTGGCTGGGGCAGCCTGAGGAAGTGTTCTAGACAGGATAATATTTGCTCTGTTGTTGAACAACTGCAAACGGTAGAGACTCTAAGAAGAAAATCAGAGAAGAGTACGGGCAAATAAATAAAATGGTGTGCAAACGTCATTAGTCATTAAGGAAATGCAAATTAAAACTCCAACCAGATACCACTACCTAAGTATTGGAATGGAAAAAATGAAAAAAAAAAAAAAACCAAACGACGAAAATTCCAAGAATTGGAGAGGACCTGGAGCAGCCAGATTTCTCCCACATCACTGGTGAGAATGTAAAATGCCACAGCTACTTTCGAAAATAGTTTGTCAATTTCTGATAAAGCTAAACATCCACTTAACAAATGATGCAATCCTACACCTAGGTATTTGCCCCAATGAAATGAAAATTTATGTTTATACAAAATCCCCTCCATGAACGTTTATAGCAGATTATTATAGATGATTATAGATTATCTATATATATTAATATAATATATATATAACATATTATATATATAATATATATATAATCTATAAATTATAATTATAGATTATTCATAATCTCAAAGAAAAAAAAACCCCAAAACTGGAAACAACCCAAATGTCCCTCAGTGGGTGAATGGATAAACAAACTGTGGTACATTCTTACCATGGACTACTACTCAGCAATAAAAAAGAAGGAACTAATGATGCACACAATAACATGTATGAATCTCAAATGCATTATGCTAAGTGAAAGAAGCCAGACCCAGGACATTAATAATGTATGATTCCATCCATGTGGCATATTGGACAAGGGAAAACCATAGGGAGAGAAAACAAATCAGTGGTTTCTATGGGATAGGAGGAGGCATTGACTTTAAATAGGCATGAAGAAAATTGTAGGGCTGATGGAACAGTTCTAAATTTTGATTGTGGTGGTGGTTACTAGGCTATATGTGTTTCCCCAAATCATAAAATTTTACCCTAAAAAGGATGAATGTAACTGTATGTAAATTTTTTTTTAAAAAAAGGCCAAAACAGACTATGTGCAAAGACCCAGAAGTATAATACGGCATAGGAAATTCAGGTTTTGTAAGCATGACTAGAGTACAGGTGGTATCGTATAACTATTACTTAGCTAACTACCTGTCTCACAGTAGAAACCCAATTAATAAATATAGCATAAATGAACAGAGGGAAATTACTGTGCCATGAGCCTGGAAATAGATGGAAGCCAACTCCCACAAAACCATGGAATAATTGACAAAGTCAGTATGCTTATATTTGGTTTGGTGATCTAATGGAGATCTCTGTCATTTATATTATTTAGTAAGTACTGTCTTAAAGAAAGGGAGAAAAGGTATGAAGTTGGGGTGCATCAGGGAAGCCACTAAGACTGACTGCAATGAGAATGGTTCCCCTTAAATTTGTGTCATGTGCATCTACACAACCCCGGGAGAATGTTCCTCTATTTCCACTTCTCTAGCTGTTTGAGAGACATCTGCTAAGGAGAAATATGAATAATGACAGAAACACAGAATCAAAGTGCAGAACATGAGGGCTCTATAGTTGCACTGGTTTTATGTAATTAGGCCACCTTAGTCAAATATTTTTTTCAACAATTTTCCATATGTATTTATCCAGCCTATCCTGGGTATATAATACTCCAGAGTACCATATTGGAAGATAAGGTAATACAAACTTATTCTCATGGGGTAACATTTCATCTCAAACATGAGTCATAATAAGAAGTCAACATAGTGATTTAGGACATGTAGAGAAATAAATAGCAACTGTATAACCAGGTGAGCTATGCACTCCGGGGCTGAGGAAAAGCTGGAATTAAGGGAATAGTATAGGAAAGTGAAGAGAGTTGTTCCTTTAGCATATATGGTAGGGTTGTCATAATATGTATCATTTCTGGGGCAATAGGTGTTTTAAGTGGTTTACTAAACGTCATTATTTATTCATCCCGGACTTCCTGTACTGTAAATAAATATTAGTCTCTTGGAAAAATAACTTTAGAAGGTTAGGATCAGGCAGAAAATCTAATGCTAAATGGGAATTTCAACTCTGCACCATTTCAGTACCACGCCACTCCATCGTGAAAAGATGCTTGTTCAACAACTTGAAGTTATATTGCTTTTCAGAAAGGGGAAAACTTGGGAGTTGTTTTTTTATTTTAATAATAATACTTCTCAGTAAAGGGCCAGATGGAATTAGAATGAGGGAAGAGAGCCAGAAACAGGAAACGAGGTGTCAGGGGAACAAAGGACAAGCAGAGAAAAGTTTAGAGAAGTTACTCTGTGCTTCCACCGAGAAATCTACACATTGGGGTTTATCACAACGAAGTCTTTTGAGATTCACCCGTCACTAGACAGTACTAAGCACACTGTCTTTAAAGGAAATCTTTGTTCTAATTCCCCCCGACAGGAAAAAGCTTCTGGGTTCACTCAACCCTAACTTGATCCTTTACAAAGGAAAACTATAGAGAGAACGGCTTTACTCCCAGGGGCTTCCCCAGCTCTTCTTATTTAACTTGCTCTAACCAGACAAGTGCTTAGACTCCTTCCATGCACCTGCTGCTGCCCTCACACAACAAAAAAGCCTGCTTGGATGCTTTTATTTTCTTTCCTTTGGGGTTCCTCGAAGTCTAGGTGCCCCAGAGAGGAATCCTTTGTAACTAGGTGACCTAAGTGATTGATAAAAGGGCTGGAACATTCCAAAAGATAGGGAGGTTATGCTTGTTTTCCTCAACCCCACAGTAGTGGAGAATATCTGACCCAGATTCACATCATCAGAAGATGAGACTTCCAATTCAATATTAAAACACAGGGAAAGGGCAGCATTTCTCACATGAACTTAATTGCTGAGAGCTGTAAACATCCATTATATAGGAAGAATGCAGACAAGCCCTTGCTTCAAAGCAGGATTGCATTCACCTTATTTTAGAAAAAGGAGCACTTATTTAATTTTAAGGCGGTCCAGTAAAAAATATTCACTCTCAAACTTCAAAAATCCCTATCAACTTTTTACAGTACCGTATAATTGAAATTTCCCATATTTATCTCCAATCTTGTGTTTGTGCTCGAGACTATAATGTCATATATATTGCAAAACTGCAGAAATGTTCCCAAGGAATATTGTTAGGCTTGGAATTACAATTATCACCTCCCATTCTGATGATTACATCATTCTCATCTCATGTGTATCAGGTAAGATCCTTGGTTGCAAGAAACAGAAACTGATCCTGGGTAATTTAAATAGAAAAACATTTATTGGATATATAATGGGCTCACAGAACCTGCAGATGATGAAAAATCAGACTTAGGAAATAGACAAAAAGTAAGGGAATTTGGTGAAGACAAGAAGCAAGAAGCAAAACATTTGCCTTTTAAGCAGAAATGTGTCCAGTTGAGGTGTTGCCTCAGTTACCACAGAACGCTGATGGGGCTGGACACTGCACACTCACTGGACATTGTGAGAGCTATGAATGCATGTTCAGTCTTTCTCTCTCTCTTTGAACTGTCTGCTCCAGATTAAAATTCTGAGGCTGCAACATCTAACTGGCGAAGCCTAGATCATGTCCTGGTGTGTTCAGACTGCTGATTCTTCACTCAAACCCTTTCTACAAGTCACTGTTATCACTGGAACATCTTCCTTTAAAAGGTCTTCTTGACAAATAAGCTGAAACTCCAAAGTGGGAGAAAAAAAATACCTTCTTTATATAGCTACATAACATGAAGTAGTAGCTCAAATATCAATAGAGATACATATGGTAATAAAAGAAAAATGAAAACTGGCTATTAATATGCCTCTACTTTGCTCTTGGCATTGATTTCAGCTGAAGTTTGCTCATGTTTGGTTATACCACAAATTCCTAGGATGCTCACCAAAACCAACAAAGAGATTCTTCTCCCCTATGTGGTTATGTCTTGATTACAGTGAAAGACAGTGGCCTAGGAACAGGTGGTTTTCTTCAATCAACTGAGTTCCTGAGAGATGAGAAGGGAGACAGTGCTTTCAAGCCCTGTCACTGGCTGGCAGTGGCTCACTCATCCCAAGACTTCTTGTTACTTTCTGGAAAGAAGGGGAAATTTCAGAAATTACAGAGCTTCTATCAACTTTGATTTGGCCCATGGCTCAAAACAGCTGTGAAAGTTGAATCTTGCAGGGGAAAAAAAAACAAGGTCAAGACTGATTATAATGTGGTTTTACTAGAGTGTACTGTTTTCAGAAGAGGGAAAAACCACTATGTATGAATATGCAGAGTGAAAAACAAGAAAAACATGTTCATTTTTTTTCAAGCTAAAGAAATTGGACCCACAATCCCAATTACACATATACCGTTAGAAGCAGAATGAATAACTACATGTTTTGAAATGCTCTAGGATGTTTTAGCTTGTATCTCTGAAAACATTCACTATTTTCAGGGTTTTTTTTGGCTCTCATGATCTGAATAATGATGGGGGGGGGTGGTGTCCTAAATGTAAAACAGGTTAGTGAAACAAAATTATTATTTTTTTAACATCTTTATTGGAGTATAATTGCTTTACAATGGTGTGTTAGTTTCTGCTGTATAACAAAGTGAATCAGCTATACATATACATATATCCCCATACCCCCTCTCTCTTGCGTCTCCCTCCCACACTCCCTATCCCACCCCTCTAGGTGGTCACAAAGCACCAAGCTGATCTCCCTGTGCTATGCAACTGCTTCCCACTAGCTAGCTGTTTTACATTTTTGTAGTGTATATATGTCCATGCCACTCTCTCACTTCGTCCCAGCTTACCCTTACCCTCCCCGTGTCCTCAAATCCATTTTCTACTTCTGCGTCTTTATTAGTGTCCTGCCCCTAGGTTCCTCAGAACCTTTTTTTTTTTGAGATTCCATATATATGTGTTAGCATATGGTATTTGTTTTTCTCTTTCTGACTTACTTCACTCTGTATGACAGTCTCTAGGCCCATCCACCTCACTACAAATAACTCAATTTCATTTCTTTTTATGGCTGAGTAATATTCCATTGTATATATGCACCACACCTTCTTTATCCATTCATCTGTCGATGGACACTTAGGTTGCTTCCATGTCCTGGCTATTGTAAATAGAGCTGCAGTGAACATTGTGATACATGACTCTTTTTGAATTATGGTTTTCACAGGGTATAGGCCCAGTAGTGGGACTGCTAGGTCATATGGTAGTTCTAATTTTAGTTTTTTAAGGAACCTCCATACTGTTCTCCATAGTGGCTGTATCAATTTACATTCCCACCACCAGTGCAAGACGGTTGCCTTTTCTCCACACCCTCTCCAGCATTTATTGTTTGTACATTTTTTGATGATGGCCGTTCTGGCTGGTGTGAGGTGATACCTCATTGTAGTTTTGATTTGCATTCCTCTAATGATTAGTGATGTTGAGCATCCTTTCATGTATTTGTTGGCAGTCTGTATATCTTCTTTGGAGAAATGTCTATTTAGGTCTTCTGCCCATTTTTAGATTGGGTTGTTTGTTTTTTTGATATTGAGCTGCATGAGCTGCTTGTAAAGTTTACATATTAATTCTTTGTCAGTTGCTTCATTTGCAAATACCTTCTCCCATTCTGAGGGTTGCTTTTTGTCTAGTTTACAGTTTCCTTTGCTGTACAGAACCTTTTAAGTTTCATTAGGTCCCATTTGTTTATTTTTGCTTTTATTTCCATTTCTCTAGGAGGTGGGTCAAAAAGGATCTTGCTGTGATTTATGTCATAGAGTGTTCTGCCTATGTTTTCCTCTAAGAGTTTGATGGTGTCTGGCCTTACATTTAGGTTTTTAATCCATTTTGAGTTTATTTTTGTGTATGGTGTTAGGGAGTGTTCTAATTTCATTCTTTTCCATGTGGCTGTCCAGTTTTCCCAGCACCACTTATTGAAGAGGCTGTCTTTTCTCCATTGTATATTCTTGCCTCCTTTGCTAAAGATACGATGACCATATGTGCATGGGTTTATCTCTGGGCTTTCTATACTGTTCCATTGATCTATATTTCTGTTTTTGTGCCAGTACCATACTGTCTTGATTACTGTAGCTTTGTAATAGAGTGTGACGTGTGGGAGCCTGATTCCTCCAGCTCTGTTTTTCTTTCTCAAGATTGCTTTGGCTATTCAGGGTCTTTTGTGTTTCCATACAAATTGGGAAATTTTTTGTTCTAGTTCTGTGAAAAATGCCAATGGTAGCTTGATAGGCATGTCATTGAATCTGTAGATTGCTTTGGGTAGTAGAGTCATTTTCACAATGTTGATCCTTTCAATCCAAAAACATGGTATATCTTGCCATATATTTGTATCATCCTTAATTTCTTTCATCAGTGTCTTATAGTTTTCTGCATACAGGTCTTTTGTCTCCTTAGGTACGTTTATTCCTAGGTATTTTATTCTTTTTGTTGCAATGGTAAATGGGAGTGCTTCCTTAATTTCACTTTCAGATTTTTCGTCATTAGTGTATAGGAATGTAAGAGATTTCTGTGCATTAATTTTGTATCCTGCTACTTTACCAAATTCATTGATTAGCTCTAGTAGTTTTCTGGTAGCATCTTTAGGATTCTCTATGTATAGTATCATGTCATCTGCAAACAGTGACAGCTTTACTTCTTCTTTTCCGATTTGGATTCCTTTTACTTATTTTTCTTCTCTGACTGCTGTGACTAAAACTTCCAAAACTATGTTGAATAACAGTGGTGTGAGAGGGCAACCTTGTCTTGTTCCTGATCTTAGTGGAAATGGTTTCAGTTTTTCACCATTGAGGACGATGTTGGCTGTGGGTTTGTCATATATGGCCTTTATTTTGTTGAGGAAAGTTCTCTCTGTGCCTACTTTCTGCAGGGTTTTGATCATAAATGGGTGTTGAATTTTGTCAAAAGCTTTCTCTGCATCTATTGAGATGATGTTATGGTTTTTCTCCTTCAGTTTGTTAAGCTGGAGTATCACATTAATTGATTTGTGTATACTGAAGAATCCTTGCATTCCTGGGATAAACCCCACTTGATCATAGTGTATGATCCTTTTAATGTGCTGTTGGATTCTGTTTGCTAGTGTTTTGTTGAGGATTTTTGCATCTATGTTCATCAGTGATATTGGCCCATAGTTTTCTTTCTTTGTGACATCTTTGTCTGGTTTTGGTATCAGGGTGATGGTGGCCTTGTCAAATGAGTTTGGGAGTGTTCCTCCCTCTGCTATGTTTTGGAAGAGTATGAGAAGGATAGGTGATAGCTCTTCTCTAAATGTTTGATAGAATTCGTCTGTGAAGCCATCTGGTCCTGGGCTTTTGTTTGTTGGAAGATTTTTAATCACAGTTTCCATTTCAGTGCTGTGATTGGTCTGTTTATATTTTCTATTGCTTCCTGGTTCAGCCTTGGAAGGTTGTGCATTTCTAAGAACTTTTCCATTTCTTCCAGGTTGTCCATTTTATTGGCATATAATTGCTTGTAGTAATCTCTCATGATCCTTTGTATTTCTGCAGTGTCAGTTGTTACTTCTTTTTCATTTCTAATTCTATTGACTTGAGTCTTCTCCCTTTTTTTCTTGAGGAGTCTGGTTAATGGTTTATCAATTTTTTTTATCTTCTCAAAGAACCAGCGTTTAATTTTATTGATCTTTGCTATCGTGTCCTGCGTTTCTTTTTCATTTATTTCTGATCTGATATTTATGATTTCTTTCCTTCTGCTAACTTTAGGGTTTTTTGTTCTTCTTTCTCTAATTCCTTTAGGTGTAAGGTTAGGTTTTTTATTTGAGACGTTTCCTGTTTCTTAAGGTAGGATTGTATTGCTATAAACTTCCCTCTTAGAACTGCTTTTGCTTCATCCCATATGTTTTGGGTCATCATGTTTTCATTGGCATTTGTTTCTAGGTATTTTTTGATATCCTCTTTGATTTCTTTAGTGATCTCTTGGTTATTAAGTAGTGTATTGTTTAGCCTACATGTGTTTGTATATTCTACAGGTTTTTTTCTGTAATTGATATCTAGTCTCATAGCATTGTGGTCAGAAAAGAGACTTGATATTATTTCAATTTTCTTAAATTTACCAAGGCTTGATTTGTGATGCAAGATATGATCTATCCTGGAGAATGTTCCATGAGCACTTGAGAAGAAAGTGTATTCTGTTGTTTTTGGATGGAATGTCCTATAAATATCAATTAAGTCCATCTTGTTCAATGTATCATTTAAAGCTTGTATTTCTGTATTTATTTTCATTTTGGATGATCTATCCATTGGTGAAAGTGAGGTGTTAAAGTCCCCTACTGTGATTGTGTTACTGTCGATTGCCCCTCTTATGACTGTTAGTATTTGCCTTATGTATTGAGGTGCTCCTATGTTGGGTGCATAAATGTTTACAATTGTTATATCTCCTTCTTGGATTCATCCCTTGATCATTATGTAGTGTCCCTCTTTGTTTCTTGTAATAATCTTATTCAGGGTCTTTTGTGTTTCCAAACAAATTGTGAAATTTTTTTTCTAGTTCTGTGAAAAATGCCATTTGTAGTTTGATAGGGATTACACTGAATCTGTAGATTGCTTTGGGTACTATATTTATTTTCACAATGCTGATTCTTTCAATCCAAGAACATGGTATACCTCTCCATCTGTTTGTATCATCGTTAATTTCCTTCATCAGTGTCTTATAGTTTTCTGCATACAGGTCTTTTGTCTCCTTAGGTACGTTTATTCCTAGGTATTTATTCTTTTTGTTGCAATGGTAAATGGGAGTGTTTCCTTAATTTCTCTTTCATATTTTTCATCATTAGTGTATAGGAATTCAATAGATTTCTGTGCATTAATTTTGTATCCTGCTACTTTCCCAAATTCATTGATTAGCTCTAGTAGTTTTCTGGTAGCATCTTTAGGATTCTCTATGTATAGTATCATGTCATGGGCACACAGTGACATTTTTACTTCGCGTTTTCCGATTTGGATTCCTTTTACTTATTTTTCTTCTCTGATTGCTGTGGCTAAAACTTCCAAAACTATGTTGAAAGATAATGGTGAGAGTGGATATCCTTGTCTTGTTCCTGATCTTACTGGAAATGGTTTCAGATTTTCACCATTGAGGATGATGCTGGCTGTGGGTTTGTCATATATGGCCTTTATTATGTTGAGGTAAGTTCCCTCTGTGCCTACTTTCTGCAGGGGTTTTATCATAAATAGGTGTTGAATTTTGTCAAAAGCTTTCTCTGCACCTATTGAGATGATCTTATGGTTTTTCTCCTTCAATTTGTTAATATGTTGCATCACATTAATTGATTTGTGTATATTGAAGAATCCTTGCATTCCTGGGATAAACCCCACTTGATCATGGTGTATGATCCTTTTAATGTGCCGCTGTATTCTGTTTGCTAGTATTTTGTTGAGGCTTTTCACATCTATGTTCATCAGTGATATTGAGCTGTAGTTTTCTTTGTTTATGACATCTTTGCCTGGTTTTGGTATCAGGGTGATGGTGGCCTCGTAGAATGAATGAGTTTGGGAGTGTTCCTCCATCTGCTATATTTTGGAAGAGTTTGAGAAGGATAGGTGTTAGCTCTTTGCTAAATGTTTGATAGAATTCACCTGTGAAGCCATCTGGTCCTGGGCTTTTGTTTGCTGGAAGATTTTTAATCACAGTTTCCATTCCAGTGCTTGTGATTGGTCTGTTTATATTTTCTATTGCTTCCTGGTTCAATCTCCGACGGTTGTGCTTTTCTAAGAATTTATCCATTTCTTCCAGGTTGTCCATTTTACTGGCATATAGTTGCTTGTAGTAATCTCTCATGATCCTTTGTATTTCTGCAGTGTCTGTTGTTACTTTTTCATTTTTAATCCTATTGATTTGAGTCGTCTCCCTTTTCTTCTTGAGGAGTCTGGCTAATGGTTTATCAATTTTGTTTATCTTCTCAAAGAACCAGCTTTTAGTTTTATTTATCTTTGCTATTTCCTTCACTTCTTTTTCATTTATTTCTGCTCTGATTTTATGATTTCTTTCCTTCTGCTAACTTCGGGTTTTTTTGGTTCTTCCTCTAATTGCTTTAGGTGTAAGGTTAGGTTGTTTATTTGAGATGTTTCTTGTTTCTTGAGGTAGGATTGAATTGCTTTGAACTTCCCTCTTAGAACTGCTTTTGCTGTGTCCCATAGGTTTTGGGTCATCGTGCTTTCATTGTCATTTGTTTCTCGGAATTTTTAGATTTCCTCTTTGATTTCTTCAGTGATCTCTTGGTTATTTAGTAGTGTATTGTTTAGCTTCCATGTGTTTGTATTTTTTACAGATTTTTTCCTGTGATTGACATCTAGTCACACAGTGTTGTGGTCAGAGAAGGTACTTGATACAATTTCAGTTTTCTTAAATTTACCATGGCTTGATTTGTGACCCAAAATATGATCTATCCTAGAGAATGTTCCATGAGCACTTGAGAAGAAAGTGTATTCTGTTGTTTTTGGATGGAATGTCCTATGAATACCAATTAAGTCCATCTTGTTCAATGTATCATTTAAAGTTTGTGTTTCTTTTTTTATTTTCATTTTGGATGATCTGTCCATTGGTGAAAGTGAGGTGTTGAAGTCCCCTACTATGATTGTGTTACTGTTGGTTTCCCATTTTATGGCTGTTAGCATTTGCTGTTTGTATTGAGGTGTTCCTATGTTGGGTGCACAAATATTTATAATCGTTTTATTTTCTTCTTGGATTAATCCCTTGATCATTATGTAGTGTCCTTTGTCTCTTGTAATAGTCTTTATTTTAAAGTCTATTTTGTCTGATATGAGAATTGCTACTCCAGCTTTCTTTTGATTTCCGTTTGCATGGAATATCTTTTTCCATCCCCTCACTTTCAGTCTGTATGTGTCCCTAGGTCTGAAGTGGGTCTCTTGTAGACAGCATATATGTGGGTTTTGTTTTTGTATCCATCAGGCACTCTGTGTCTTTTGTTGGGAGCATTTAATCCATTTACATTTAAGGTAGTTATCGATATGTATGTTCCTATTAACATTTTCTTAATTGTTTTGGGTTTGTTATTATAGGTCTTTTCCTTCTCTTTTGTTTCCTGCCTAGAGAAGTTCCTTTAGCATTTGTTGTAAAGCTGGTTTGGTGGTGCTGAATTCTCTTAGCTTTGGCTTGTCTGTAAAGGTTTTAATATCTCCATCAAATCTGAATGAGATCCTTGCTGGGTAGAGTAATCTTGGTTGTAGGTTTTTCCCTTTCATCACTTTAAATACGTCCTGCCACTCCCTTCTGGGTTGCAGAGTTTCTGCAGAAAATTCAGCTGTTAACCTCATTGGGATTCCCTTGTATGTTATTTGTTGCTTTTCCCTTGCTGCTTTTAACATCTTTTCTGTGTATTTAATTTTTGATAGTTTGATTAATATGTTTCTTGGTGTGTTTTGCCTTGGATTTATCCTGTATGGGACTCTCTGTTCTTCCTGGACTTGATTAACTATTTCCTTTCCCATATTAGGGAAGTTTTCAACTATAATCTCTTCAAATATTTTCTCAGTCCATTTCTTTTTCTCTTCTTCTTCTGGGACCCCTATACTTCGAATGTTGGTGCATTTAATGTTGTTCCTGACGTCTCCGAGACTGTCCTCAATTCTTTTCATTCTTTTTTCTTTATTCTGCTCTGCGGTAGTTATTTCCACTATTTTGTCTTCCAGGTCACTTATCCGTTCTTCTGCCTCAGTTATTCTGCTATTGATTTCTTCTAGAGAATTTTAAATTTCATTTATTGTGTTGTTCATCATTATGTGTTTGCTCTTTCATTCTTCTAGGTCCTTGTTAACGTTTCTTGTATTTTCTCCATTCTATTTCCATGATTTTGGATCATCTTTACTATCATTACTCTGAATTCTTTTTCAGGTAGACTGCCTATTTCCTCTTCATTTGTTTGGTCTGGCGGGTTTTTACCTTGCTCCTTCATCTGCTTTGTGTTTCTCTGTCTTCTCATTTTGCTTAACTTATTGTGTTTGGGATCTCCTTTTTGCAGGCTGCAGGTTTGTAATTCCCATTGTTTTTGGTGTCTGCCCCCAGTGGCTAAGGTTGGTTCAGTGGGGTGTGTAGGCTTCCTGGTGGAGGGGACTGGTTCCTATGTTCTGGTGAATGAGGCTGGATCTTGTCTTTCTGGTGGGCAGGACCGTGTCCAGTGGTGTGTTTTAGGGTGTCTGTGACCGTATTATGATTTTAGGCAGCCTCTCTGCTAATGGGTGGTGGTGTGTGCCTGTCTTGCTAGTTGTTTGGCATAGGGTGTCCAGCACTGTAGCTTGCTGGTTGTTGAGTGGAGCTGGGTCTTAGCGTTGTGATGCAGATCTCTGTGAGAGCTTTCACTGTTTGATATCACATGGAGCCGGGGGATCTCTGGTGGACCAGTGTCCTGAACTCGGCTCTCCCACCTCAGAGGCTCAGGCCTGACACCCGGCCGGAGCACCAAGACCCTGTCAGCCACATGGCTGCTAGTGCTGGATGGTGTCCTGCAGAGAGGGAGGTAGTTCTGGCTCACTTCAGGGACAAGGACATTGGGAGCAGAAGTTCTGGGAAGTACTCCTTGGCGTGAGCCCTCCTTGAGTCCACCATTAGCCCCACTGAAGAGCCCCTAGGCCAACAAAATTATTAATTAAAAAATGAGTGACTGACTTCCACTGTATCCCAGTGATTCAGAAGCAAAGTTAAAGATTTTTCTTTCTGGATTTATTTCCTTTTATTTATTCCCTGCTGCAAAGAGATTTTTTTTCCCCAAATAATTCAAACGTGTCTCTCTCTTCTCTAGAGTTTCAAACTGGATGTGGATTAGGAGAGAGGAGGTTTAGCCCCAAATAGTTACCAGGTTTTTCATGATTCTGTTATCAATTAGCTGGAAGTGTTCACATCACTTTTGACAATACATGCCAGCAGGAAGTTACTTCTATTTTAATTATTAAGGATCGTACTTCTCAACCCTCAGTGCATATCAGAATCACCTGGAGTGCTTAAACAGAATGGATGTCTGGGCTTTATTCCAGACCAACTAAATCATAATCTCTAGACATGGAAGCCAGTCATTGGTATTTTATTTCTAACTCTCAGTTGAATCTACAGTCATGGGAGACGGGGCTAAAAATTCCTCCCAGGGAGCTGCCACTTCTTTGTGGCTGCAAATCAAAGGTTGTAGGAGGGCCTCCCTGGTGGCGCAGTGGTTGAGAGTCTGCCTGCCGATGCAGGGGATACGGGTTCGTGCCCCGGTCCGGGAGGATCCCATATGCCACGGAGCGGCTGGGCCCGTGAGCCATGGCCACTGAGCCTGCGCATCCGGAGCCTGTGCTCCGCAATGGGAGAGGCCACAACAGTGAGAGGCCCGCATACCGCAAAAAAAAAAAAAAGGTTGTAGGAAAGGATTTCTATCACGACACAAAGAAAGAATTAGAACTAAACTTGTCCTGCCTTCCTCCTATAGAGAAGTAGACTGTGCCAACTTACTTTGTGAGCCCAAATGGGTTATAATAACAACAACAATAATAGTCACTTTACCAAGCCCCACACCTCTAGCTCTCTTCTCACTATTTAGTCTTTTTGACCTAGAAATAGCCACTTAAACAGGTAGCTTCAGTACCTCAGACTCTCAGAGAGCCTGACTCTCACTACATGGCTTGCTATAAATTGTATCATTCATCAGAGAATACAGGAATCCCAAGACATATGCCCTTGCCAATTTCTGGAAATATTTTTAAAGTACTTTTGAGATTCTAAGGATGAGTTCCCCACTGGTATTTACTTGATGGGCAGAGAAAACTCAGTTAAAAGGAGTGCCGAGCAGTCTGACACTGGGTCCAGCTGGGGCCCAGCTCCCACAGCACAGAGCAACAGCTCTCCAAGCTGACATTCTGATTCAGTACATCTGAGGTGAAACCTAAAGATCGGCATTTTTTAATAGGAACCTCAGAAGATTCTGCAACAGATGGTCTGCAGACCACCCAGAGAAACATGGCCATAGACTGTTAAATGAAAAGCCTTCAGAGAAACCAGGAATATTTAGGTGGGGAAAGCTAAGCTGTCTTCAAATATTTAAAGGGTTTTCCTGTTTGGAAAAAAATTAAATAGATTATTTTTAAATGTTCTTCTTTATAAGACTCCAAAGGACAGAAAAATGAAACATGGGTGGAAAATGTAGAAAAATTGATTTGGCCTCAATTTAGAGAAGAATTTCATAGTAATCAAACTGAACTACCTTAGAAAGTAATATTTCTTGACTCATCCAAGAATGATTGCCACTTAGCAAAGATACGATTAAGGGGATTCAAGCTTGTGGTGCATAGATGATTCAGTTTGCCATGTCCCTTAAAACATGGATTCATTGAGAATAACAAAGCTCATCATGGGTCTAAATCTTTACAGTAGTTTGAAAAAATATATAGCTGGACATGTGTGCACCATATTTAACTAACTCAATTTCCTAAAGCATCTCATTACACCTTGAATATCTATACCAGGGAGTCATGAAACTAGCTTTTGGGTTAAGAAGCTTTAACCCAAACAGTTAATAGGTCTGCCAAAAAAAAAAAAAAAGTCAATTACTTATTTATGGCTTTAAAGTCAAGCATCTAAGCTAGTCCAATATAGTGATAGCTAGATAGCTAGATAGAAAGACAGAGATATAAAGAGAGGTAGGTAGGTGGATAGAGAGAATGAGATGAGAGATTCATTCATTCCTAGCTAAGAAGGACTAAGCCCTCTCCAATCCATCTGTCTTATTGAATGCAGCTTTAAAACCTGGAAAGAATGTGCATGGAGTAGCTATTTGAGGACTTTGAAAAGAAAATAGCAGCAAGTGGGTTGGATAAGAAGACCAGAATTAAAAGTACCATCAAACAGACAGTGAGTTCACCAATTTTATTACCCTCTAGAGTTCCATGGCCTGAATTCAAGATGGCTGAGAACTGGAAGGGGTCCTTGGCACATACAGAAATCCAGGAGAAGCACTCTAGTTCTGGCCCAAGGAGTGTTAAAAGGGCCTCCTAGATGTCTACATGGACAAGCACAATCTTTTCATAGCCAGCTACTTCTCTGCCCTAATTACTCTAATGGCACCTGAACTGGCACCAGTGGTCATGTCTTTGTGATAATTAGGTGCGTAAAAGCCGCTACTAAAATTTCAGATTTTCTAACTTGAGAGGTTAATTTAATCCATCGTTTGGCTCTAATCCCTCTACCCTCACATTCAAATGCATAAAAGGAATGCACAGAACAATAAAGATTCTGTTCATAAAAAAAGGCAGTGGGGGTGGGGGGTGTAAGGTCGGATCTTAACAAATGGCACCGCGAAACAGAGGAAAGCTTCAAGTGAGCTTTATTAGGGGGCGCTCCCGGGCGAGGGTCACTGGTCCGAGAGAAAGGGGCCAGAGAAGTCGCACCCGGGCGAGGGCTGGGCAAGATTTTATAGGGGAAGAAGGGAAAGGGGTGTGGTGAATCTGGGAGGGCGCAGGGTATTCCTTATTTGGTGGTCTCTTCGGGTATCGTGGCAATATCTGGTGCCGGTTACATCAGTCTTGGGACCGCTAGTCCCGCCCCTCGAAAGACGGGAAGGCTGGGCCGGGTGGAAAGTCCCCAGGTCAGTTCCTGGAACTGGGTGGTCTGGAAAGTCTCCAGGTCAGTTTCTGGAGCTGGGTGGTCCGGAGAGTTTCGGTCTGATGCAACCTGTGAATCTGATTGCGTTCCCCTGCCTCGGGCCAGTTGGCCTTACATCCCGACATCTTTGGTGTAATGGGGCGGCGTTCTGATCTCTGGCTACTTCATGATGAATGGGGGCGTCGAAAGGGGAGTTGGGCGACCAGAGGTCCGAGGCTTAGGGGAGACCAGTGGGGGGTTCTGTAGGAAGCAAGGTGTAAGGACCGAGGAGCATTTGGTTTGTGGCCACCCGAGAGACTTCCTCCATGCGCCTGCGAAGGAACCTAAGAAAACGGGGCAAACGTGAGCAAGATACAGATGAGAATTAAGGGGCCTAAGATTGGTGTTAGCCAGGTATAGAGGGTGGATCGCCACCAATCGGGAATTGGGGAGGTGGACTGTTGGTGTTTGCGTCGGAGCTCTTCTCTTAAGCGATGGAGGGCATTTACGTTGTCTTCGCCGAGTCCTGTTTCATTGATGTAGTAGCAGCGTTCCTCCTGTAGGAAGAGGCAGGTACCTCCTTTGTCGGCCGTCAGGGGATCCAGGGCTCGTCGATTCTGGAGAGCGACTCGGGCTATGGAGGCGATTTGGCGCTGGAGAGAGGAGATGGAGGCGGCGGAGGCTTCAATGGCTAGCTGGAGTTTATGTTCTAAGTCGCGGGATGTTGACCAGGGAGGAGGCGAGAGAGATGCCTGCGACCAGAGGAAGAAAGATAGCTCTTTTCCGTCAGGTAAAGGGCGGCGTGATTAGCGAGGAAAATTCGGCTTGGCTATACAGTGTGAGTTGTGGGACGAGAGTAACGAGGATACATGGGAAGGGGGAGGAAGAATTGATCTCTTTTGCGAGGGAACCATTGCACCACAAAAACATGCCTGGTGGTGCTTCAATTGATGTGTTTACCGTGAGGGATGAGTTGCAAAGAAACCCAGTATCAGCTAGATTTGGGCGGCTGCCATAACAGATGGTGAGATTTTTTGAATCAAGGAATATGGGGATTTTTAACGGGGAAAAAGGTGGGTTTTGGGAGGTGTAGGAAGTAGAATTGAAGGGCTGGTCGAGTGGGACAGCAGCCGAGGGTGGCCGGCCAAGCGAGGCACATAGAACACAGTCAGAGATGTTACCTATTCCTGTGTGGTTGAGTATCTGTACTGCTTGACAGACAAGGGTCAACCAAGAAAAAGGGTCCTCTTTGTGTTCGGGGTGAGGTAGTTGGTGTCTTAGGGCTTGTTCTGTTTCCTGGATGGCAGTGGCTTGTTCACTCAACTGTTGGATAACTTTGGGAATCAAACTGATATATGAGCGAAAGACCCTGATAGAGCCCACAGGGTAGGCATCAGTTGTCCATCAGTAGATTTTTCCTTGTACCCCTTTTACCCATCTTGTGTCCCAGGGATCTTTGATGTTGATGAATAATTGACCCTTGCCATTTGTAGTGAGCAGGTGGGATTGTCGGAACAAGCTCCTGGTATCTAGTTTTGCCACATGGATGTTACACGAGTGATAGGGGCACCCCCCATAGGTCTCATCCCACCACTGACAGTAGCCTCGGGTCTGATCGTAAGTGAAGCAGACAGCGGGGGTGGACCATCCCAGGGGAACACCTTCTGTGTTAGAGATGGGGATCTGCACTGTTACCAGGGCCTGGCACCCATCTGGTTGGCAGTCTCCCGTGCCCAGGACTCGGGTGTGGGTCCGACCTTTAGCTTGCCATGTCCCGTGGACATGGAAGCGCCATAGGGACATCTGGTGAGTCCTGGGTGGCAGGAGGAGCAGCAGGAGGAGAGACAGGGTGACGGACAAGCCGTAGTCTCGTGGGACCCAGCGGTAGGGCCGTCCAAGTCTCTGGAGTTGGGGCCATTTTAAGGCGGGAGACATGGTACCAGGAGGGGTGTCCCAAGAGTTCAGCTGCCGTGGGAGTGGTGAGGATCACCCTATGGGGGCCTGTCCACCGTGGCTTGAGAGATTGAGGGTGTAATTCTTTGAGGAGGACGCTATTGCCGGGTTGTAGAGGGAGAGAGGAAGTTTCAGAGACAGTCACTGTCGGTAGATGACAGCGTGTTCGCGGAGAAGACGGCGAAGCAGGGAGGGGTAGGGAAGGTAGGAGGCTAGGGGTGGACTCTGGGTTGGTAGGTCATGAAGGAGGAAAGGGCGGCCATAAAGTAGTTCAAATGGACTGAGGCCAGTAGGAGTCCGAGGTGAGGCTCGGATTCGGGTAAGGGCTTGAGGAAGCAGGTCGGGCCATGAGACACGGACCTCAAGGGACAGTTTGGTGAGGTGGTCTTTTAAGATCCCATTGGCGCGCTCAACCTTACCGGATGATTGGGGGTGGTAGGGGATGTGGAGTTGCCAGGTGATCTGGAGAGCCTCGGATACCTGTTGAACCACCTGAGAGACAAAGGCGGGTCTGTTATCCGACTGAATGGAGACCAGCAGACCAAATCGGGGGATGATGTGTTGAAGCAGGATGGTGGCGACTGTGTCTGCCGTTTCTCAAGTTGTTGGATAGGCCTCGATCCAACCTGAAAAGGTGTCAATGAGAGTGAGCAGATATCGGAAGCATTTGCAGCGGGGCATATGGGTAAAGTCAATCTGCCAGTCTTCACCAGGCTGATGTCCACGCATCTGGTGAGTAGGAATTCGGGGCTGTAGGCCTCCTTGTGGGGAGACGGATGCGCAGGTTTGGCAAGCCATGTGAGTCTTTGAGACGGCCTCTCTAAGTCCTGGCAGAGGAAAGAGGGGGTCCAAAAAACGGAACATTGCTTTTGGACCAATGTGTAAGGATTTATGGATGTCTGATATGAGGCCGGCTGCTTGGGCCAGAGGTAGGGCAATTTTGTTGTCTATAAAAATCCATCCTTTGTTGTCTTTGTGTCCCCCTTTTGATAGTAAGGCAGCTTCCTCGTGCGGGGTATATGTGGGTTGGGTAGGACTGGTAAAAAAAATAGGAGTGGAGCTGGAGGATCCCCTTTTGTAAGCTCTCAGGCCACGGAATCGGCCTTCGAGTTACCTTGTGCTGTTGGGTTGGATGGGAGTTGATGACCCCTGCAATGGATAATTGCTACTTCTTTAGGAAGCTGGAGGGCCTCTAGGAGTTCTGCAATGAGGGAAGCGCTGACCACTGGGGATCCCTTAGTGGTCGGAAATCCGCGTTCCCTCCATAGTGCTGAGTGGCTGTGTGCAATGAGAAAGGCATATTTAGAGTCTGTGTAGATGTTAACCCTTTGGTCTTTGGAAAGGTTAAGGGCTCGTGTAAGTGCGATTAGTTCAGCCTTTTGGGAGGTTGTTCCTTCTGGGAGGCTGTTAGCCTCGATAATAGTTGAAATAGTTACCACCGCGTAGGCTGCCCATCGGCCTCCGTCAGGACCGAGTATCGAACTACCGTCCACAAAGAGAGTGCAGTCCGGATTTGAAAGAGGGGTGTCAAAGAGTCCCTCTCTTGGTGGTTTGAAGGCTTCTATGACATGAGGGCAGGAATGGGATGGAAAACCCCCGGTGCCAGAGATAGGCAGGAGGGAAGCCGGGTTCAGGCGAGGGGAGAGATCAAGAGAAATAGCTGGGTTTTCAATGAATAGTAGGTGGAACTCCTGGATGCGGGAGGGGCCCAGGAGGGAGAGAGACTTGTGGCCTAGGAGGTCGACCAGCCAGTGGGAGGAAAACACGTTGGTGGGTGGGCCAGAGTCAGTTTGAGTGTTTGTTTGGTCAGTTCGGCTGCTGCTGCTAGGGCCCGAAGGCATGGTTGCCATCCCCGAATGGTTGGGTCTAGCTGTTTGGAGAGGTAAGCTACGGGGCGGTAGGAAGGCCCTACAGGCTGGGCAAGGGGTCCAGTGGCTATTCCGGCCCGTTCATCCGCAAAAATGTGAAAAGGTCGGTTTGGGTTGGGCAGAGAAAGGGGAGGAGAAGATACCAGAGCGTTACGGAGGGTGAGAAAGGCCTGTCGAACGGCAGAAGGAGAGGTGAGGGGTCCTTGAGGGGTTTCTTTAGCGGCTAGATATAAGGGTTTAGCAAGGAGAGCGAAGTTAGGGATCCAGTGTTGGAAAAATCCTATAAGGCCCAAAAGGAGAGAACTTGTTCCACTGTTTCCGGAGGCTGGTGTTCACAGATAATCCGGGTGCGATCGGCTGTTAGACCTTTTGTGGTAGGGGTAAGGTGGAGCCCCAGGTAGGTTACAGAAGATACAGATAACTGAGCCTTGGCTGGGGGAGACCCGATAACCGCGAGAGCCAAGGTAATTGAGGAGATCTGCAGTATGTTGTCTTGAGAGGCTGAGAAATGGGCTGCAAAGGAGGAGGTCATCTACATATTGAAGGAGTGTGCTGGGGGTAAGGGAGCAGGAAGTGAGGTCCCATGCCAGCGCCTGACCGAAGAGGTGAGGACTGTCGCGGAAGCCCTGGGGAAGAATTGTCCAGGTGAGCTGACTGGAAGTATGAGTATCCAGATCTGTCCACGTAAAGGCGAAGAGGAAATAGGAGTCGGGATGTAGGGGGATAGTGAAAAAGGCATCTTTGAGATCCAGAACCGTAAAGTGGGTTGTGGATGGGGGGATATGGGAGAGCAAGGTGTATGGGTTTGGTACTACTGGGTGGAGAGGAATTATGGCCTCACTGATTAGTCGGAGGTCCTGGACCAGGTGATAATCCCCAGAGGCCTTGCGGACAGGCAGGATGGGGGTGTTGCAGGGAGAGTCAGTGGGGATAAGGAGTCCCTGGTTTAGGAGTCTGGTGATAATAGGTTGTAGGCCCCTAAGGTGAGTCTCAGAGATGGGAAGTTGGGGCCTTGATGGAAATTTGGAGGGGTCCTTTAGGCGGATGAGGACGGGGGAATGGTGTGTTGCTATTATGGGCTTAGAAGTATCCCAGACTTGGGGATTGATTGGGTTTGGTGTGATTGGAAGAGGGGGATAGGAGGGGGAGGGTTCTAGAGACAGGCCGAGAAGAGGAAGCAGGAGTTGGGAGGAGGGGACCTTAGGGTCAAGTCTAACCAGCTGGAGGGAGGCCCCTAAGTGGAAAAGGACATCTCAGCCTAACAAGGGAACTGGGCAGGTTGGTATGACTAAGGAAAGAGTAAAAGGGAGGCCTTCGATACGACTTGGGAGTGGACCGGTCTGGAGTGGGAAGGATGGTTTGCCATCAGTACCCGTGACCGAGATCTGGGAAGGAGAAACTGGCCCGGAATAAGTAGGCAGGACCGAATAGGTAGCCCCCGTGTCCACCAGAAATGAGATGGACTTACCCGCTACCTGTAGCGTTACCCTGGGCTCGGTGAGGGTGATGGGGATCTTCGAGTCCGGGCGCTGTCAGTCGTCAGCCAATCCCAGCAGTTCGAGTGGTAATGCCGTGGGGTCAGCCTGCCCCCCGCGTGAAGACACGAAGGAGGGCCAGTCGTAGGGCAGTCACTCTTCCAGTGGCCCGTTAGCCCGCAGCTGGGACAGGGCTTAGTAGGAGGTCGGGGATTGGGACATTGGCGAGCCCAGTGGCCTTCTTTTCCGCATTTGAAGCAGGCCCCCGGCGGGGTTGCCTTTTGCGGACCCCGTGGATGCTGTGATCCATGGGAGATGGCCGGCCTTAGGGCGGCTACAAGAGCTTGGGTTTGGAGGGCCACCTTCTGGTGCATCCGAGCCTGTCGGCTGGATTCTGCCAAATCCTCACGGCCACTGTAGACTTTAAAGGCCATCTTTAACAGATCTCGAATAGGGGTTTGAGGGCCGTCTTCTGCCCGTTTTAATTTCTTTTGGATGTCTGGGGCTGATCGGGTGATAAAGTGGGTGGCTAGGACCACTGCCCTTGCTGGGATGTTGGGATCCAGCCGGGTGTAGAGAGTTAAGGCCTCTGTAAGGCGATTGAGAAAGATAGCTGGATTTTCGTTAGGTTCTTGGGTTATCTCTTTTAGTTTTTCAAAATGGACTACCCTATGAGCGGCAGCCTGCATGCCAGCCAGGAGGCATTGGATCATGAGGTCGCGTTTACGACGGCCATTTTGGCCATCCTGATAAGTCCAGCCTGGATCGGTGCCAGGTACGGCAGTCGCTCCGACAGGCATGGAGTTGTCGGTAAGGTGAACCTGATCTGCATGGTTTCGGGCAGCAGTTTGAATTCTTTCCCTCTCGTCAGGGGTCAGAGTAGAAGATAGGATCACAAAGATATCGTGCCAGGTTAGATCGTAAGCTTGAGAGAGGTAGCGAAATTCTTTGATGTAGCGGGAAGAGTCGGCAGAAAAGGAGCCTAATCGCTTTTCTATTTGAGAGAGATCTTGGAGGGAAAAGGGAACACGAACTCTAACTACTCCTTCCGCTCCTGCCACCTCCCTCAGAGGGCAGACGAGATTTGGATCTTGGGAGTCATGAGAGCGTGTATGTGCACTAATTGGCGAAGCAAGGGGCGTGGCAGGAGAAACCGTTGAGGGAGGCGGGGAGCGGTTGGATGGACCGTTGAGGGAGGTGGGGGAGCGGTTGGATGGGCTGGAGCGGGTTCGGGAGGAGGAGGGACTGCTTCAGGGTTGGGTGGAGGTTGGAGCGGAGCTCTGGAGCGGGGAGAGGCGAGAGATTCGGGTGGGTCCGCTAGTGGAGAGGCGTCATCGTCAAAGGAAATGAGGGGCTTGGATGTAGGAGATGTCTGGCAAGAAGGATCTGGGAAGTGGAGCAATCGACGCGGAGGGAGGGGCGGGAGCGTAACTACCAGAAGGCCTGAACGTAGGGGACCTCGGGCCATTTGCCCGTCCTGCGGCAGTAATTATCTAGATCACGGAGGATGTTAAAATCGAAAGTCCCTTCAGGAGGCCATTTTGGATTGATTGTCTAGAGGATATTGTGGCCAGGCCACAGTGGAATAGAAAATAAGCCGTCGGCGACGGAGATCTTGGGAGAAACCGAGGGCTGTAAAATTGGCTAGGAGACACCCCAGGGGCGTCTTAGAATCTGGTTTCGATTGTGAGGTTCCCATGACCCCCAGTCTGTCCCTGAGTGAATGGAGAGGGAGAGAGGCGTCCCAGGTCTCAGTCTCCAATTCACGGCAGGTCGGAGGGCGGTCAGGCGGTTGAGACGTCTCCACAGTTGCCCGAGGCCCGGAGAGAGGACGGAGGAGTCCCTGACGCGGCTGCGATTAGGGACAGGGAGTCTGGTGGGTAGGGACTCTGGGGTTCGGAGGGAACAAGGGAGCGGGACTTACTCCGTTTTCTGCCCGATCGGGTGGATGAGTAGAGGTTCCCTGGTTGTCTCCTGGGGGACGGGAGGAGCGGCCCGCGCGGTAACCCGTGGGGCTTGGTACCCCTCCCGGGTTTCGGCACCAAATGTAAGGTTGGATCTTAACAAACGGCACCGCAAAACAGAGGAAAGCTTCAAGTGAGCTTTATTAGGGGGCGCTCCCGGGCGAGGGTCACTGGTCCGAGAGAAAGGGGCCAGAGAAGTCGCACCCGGGCGAGGGCTGGGCAAGATTTTATAGGGGAAGAAGGGAAAGGGGTGTGGTGAATCTGGGAGGGCGCAGGGTATTCCTTATTTGGTGGTCTCTTCGGGTATCGTGGCGATATCTGGTGCCGGTTACATCAGTCTTGGGACCGTTAGTCCCGCCCCTCGAAAGGCGGGAAGACTGGGCCGGGTGGAAGGTCCCCAGGTCAGTTCCTGGAACTGGGTGGTCCGGAAAGTCTCCAGGTCAGTTTCTGGAGCTGGGTGGTCCGGAGAGTTTCGGTCTGATGCAACCTGTGAATCTGATTGCGTTCCCCTGCCTCGGGCCAGTTGGCCTTACACTCCCTACATTCTATCCAGGGCTTATAGTTGCTTTCAGTTGGAGATACAAGGATTGCTTACTCAGTGTCACCCAGAACTGGAACTTCATTTTTCTAGAATAATTTTAACCAGGGATAAGAGAAGTATGTGTTCTGGAAAAATTACTGAATATTACAAAACATTACTTCTTGCACTTTCGATAACATTATTGCAGATGAATGCTAAGTAAGTCACTTTTGGTTTTCTGCTTATAGATTATTCAAAGGAATCTAATTTCTTTAATTATATTCCTAGTCACTTTCCCATCACATTGCCAATATGTACTGAAGAAGTGGAAGGATATTTTAATTGTATCCATGAAAATCATCTTTTAGAAAGTTAAAGTATTTTTCCCTAAATATATACTTTACAAACTTAAATAGTCATGATTTTGAACTATCCATGCCACTGACTACCATCATTAAAACAGCCGGAAGGTGGCTATATATTGAAAATATATGTTCAGTCTTACTGTAACATGTTATTTCATACATTTTTTATTATTCATTCAGCAGATTTTATTGAGTGTTCATCTAGTTCTGCCTTTGACTGTGGGCGTGAATAAATTGGTTAAGGTCCTGTCTTCATACTACTTAGTGTGGATATTTGAATAAAATATAGGCCTGCTGACAAGCGCAACTGCTCTGTATTGTTGTTCTGAGTAGGCAGATGTTTTTTCTTATTGATTCTGCAAGCGGACTTTGCCTCTGGTGATCTTTACGACAGGGCGGAGACTGGACAGATCACATTTCTTTTCAACTGTACTGCACGTGGAAAAGTTTGGGACCATTACAAACGTCATGTTCAACTGAGTGATCTTAAACATAACAATGTGGTTTAGGTATGACTATTCCTGCTCATTGAGCATAGCACTCACTGTGAAATTCTTGCCTTGAAATATTTTGCAAGTTTCCTAAATTTAGGCAAATATGTCAGCTTTACGAAAGAGAGAAAAAAAAAAAAGCCACAGGTTGAGTCAGTCTTCTTTTTCCTCTGATTTGTGCTCTCCCAGCTGAAATGAATAATTATACCTTTTTATTTTTTAAAGCAACTTTTTAATTTTGAAAGTTTAAATGGCTTGGTTAGCATAGTTTAGCTTTTCCCAGGTAGTTTATTGAATGTCACAGTTAACAACCTCAGACCTGAAAAATGAAGCTAAATTCTTAAAGAAACAAATGAGTTTTGTTTATTCACTTCTGTGTCATTTTGATTTAGTAGCAAGAGAAGGGCACTTGCTACAAATTTATTAGCTCATGAACCTGGGAAATTTTGTTACGTTAGTATGTTGTACTTCAGCTCTGTGATAGACGTTATCATATTTGTATGTTAGACACTAGGCTTCCTTTCATTATTTCCCTTTTTCTCCTCTTTCCTCCTTCATCCTGTCCTCCATTCTTTCCTTCCATCCTTTCCCCTCTTCTCATCTTCTACCTTACTACCTCTGGTCAATTATCAACTTCTCAAAATTTCCTCACCTGGTACTGAGAGTATGAACGTGCCATCAAATATATCCAGGTGTGGTTTACAGAAAAAGTGAAGAGACTAAGGCAATTCTATCATCACTGTCACATGGGGTGTGCATGTGTTATGTTTTATAAGAGTCCAAGAATGAGAATAACCTTCTACTTGACAGAACACATTCAACTAATTAAAGCTGGCAGAAACGACAAAAATTTCACTGAATTCCAGAAATCATATACCTTCTCAGTTTGTTTTGAGGCGTTTTTCCCCAGCATTGGTTAAATAGCTATCATTTTTAACATTTGCATTCCTCCCACCTCCCCCCCACCCAAGGGAGGAGAGTGCTGTTGTAATTATACTACATTCTTCTGAGGTTCTATAATGAGCTATTATTTTGCTAATGGAATATTCAAGTAGTCTGTAGTAATTTATCAAATAGTCCCAAGTCCCATTTTCTCAGTGTGAATCTTTTTGTTCACAGGTAAATTGATGTGTGGGGGGTTATCCAGGCTTTTTTGTAATTCAAATTATCCATTCCACCTTCACACACACACACACACACACACACACACACACACACAATACATGCAATCTTAGAAGAGTTTTTAGAAATGTTTAGAATTAAAATTGTACAGACTTCGTGCAAGTAGTAATTTTTGCATTTTAATTTGCTTTATATTTTTGCATTTTGATCCCTAATTTTGAAAAGGCACCTAAATTGAAGGAGGGAGGGAAAATGTAATTCAGCTTTTTTCACACTACAGTCTGTCCTTTTGTCAGCTTGAACTACTAGCAGGAGAGCATTGTTCTAAATTAGAGATCCAGAAACAGGAAACCATCTCAGCCCAAGCTCTTCCATTTTCCTCCACTTTAAAAGACATGAATTTATTAAACTGGTGTAGTTCTTACTGAAATGGACACCACTTTTAGACACAGGAATCTTAAAGCTATAATGGGCTGTGAATATATTGAATATATAAGAGCCCTTGAGCAGAAAATTATGCAAATAAACCCACATTAGGAGACATGTTTTAAACTATTTAAACAAACAACAAACAAATGCAAATTACTTATACAATTAACTAAGCCACTAACCGTCAGTTTCCAGTTCCTGCCATGATGGTAAAATGGCTTGCTCTGCTGGCTCAGTTTCCTCAAGTCAACCTTAAAGTTTATTTTGTAATACTGTCCCTATAGGAAAACTGCTTTGAGAAGCTAACCAAACTAACAGAAGACCCTGAGGAGGCTGAAGAATGTCTGGAATTGCTGCCTGTGAAAGGGTGGGGAGTCGCATCCTCCTTAGGGGATTCGCATCCTTCCATGGAAGTACTCCAAAGATGACCTTGAGGAGATAAAGTGGAGAAAAGCCTTTTAAAATGTGCACTTGCCTTTCTTTCACGTTGTCTTTGGACAGTCATCACCTTCCCATTCACCAGAAATCTTCTACCGCAGCTCAGATCACTAACGTGGTGTCTCTGAGGTAATGCTGGGCAGCACAAAGACCCTGCCTGAGTGATGAATTGTTAAAAGCAGATGAAGACTGACCAGCTCCCCTTGGGCATCCACTCTTCCCCATCAGTATCCATTCATTGATGAATATCAGCCTAGGGAGACTGCCTCCTCCCATTGCTGTGTTACCATTAAAAATGAGACATGATGGGGCTTCCCTGGTGGCGCAGTGGTTGAGAGTCCGCCTGCCGATGCAGGGGACATGGGTTCGTGCCCCGGTCCGGGAGGATCCCACATGCCAAGGAGCAGCTGGGCCCGTGAGCCATGGCCGCTGGGCCTGCACGTCTGGAGCCTGTGCTCCACAACGGGAGAGGCCACGGTAGTGAGAGGCCTGCGTACCACAAAAAAATAAAAATAAAAAAATAAAAAAGACATGATGAAACCCCTGCAGGAGTGATAGTTAACAGCCTGGAATCCACAGAGGTTCTATGGTGCCTGAGACTCTCTGCCCAAGGATTTAACCCCGCCTCTATTTTTAAAATTCACCAAAATTCACATAGACTGGAGCCTCACCTTTGGCCATTACCCAAAACACATCTCTGAAAAATCAGGGCCATCTTTTCTGTTCAGAGGTCCTGGTGAAACAGAGTAGCTGACACATCAGGAAAGCATGACATCACCAAGATGACTAGACAGCAATGCCTACAGTTACCTAAAATAGAAAGAATGAACTGGACAACAGTATCATCTTAAGCAAAACTACTGGAACTGATTAAGAATTTAAAATAGTATGATAAATATAGTTACAGGAATATTAGAAGATATTAGCCACATAAAAGAGTAAAAATAAACCACAAAAGAAATTCCAAACAGAAATATGATGTATTAAAATTTAGGAATTTTTCTCAGAATTAAAGAAAGATGAAAGGTCTTGGATTTAGAAGGACCACTGAGTGCCAAGCATTATTGATAATGAAAAACTTACACCTTAGAGAAAATTCTGAATACTGCTAAATAGAAAGCAAAGGAAGGGACAAATACTCCAAGTGAAAACAATTTTAAAGGATGTAATCAAATTAGAAAAGAACAAATCTAGAAGATGACGGAAGAGATATCATTAAAATGATCAAATATTGTGGTAACAGTTAAAGCTGGCAAAGACTGATGGTGTGGATGAGTGTGTGTGTGTGTGTGTGTGTGTGAGAGAGAGAGAGAAAGAGAGAATGGAAAAAACTCTAAAGCAAATGAAGAAGTATATATACAGTAACCCAGAACTAAAGTTCAACATGATTTGATTTGATGAAGTAGGAAACCTGAGGAATGAAAGTGAATTAAGATAGTTATTTTGTCAAGGAAAATGTCCTTTTGGGAAAGTTGTTTGTTACTTTTGTTGTCAGAAGAAAAAAATATAAAATTCTTATATATGAGTGTGTGTGTGTGTGTGTGTGTGTGTGTGTGTGTGTACATAATAAAGGTTTAAGAATTTGTTTCAAGAATATAAGCAGGATTTTGGGTCTTTGGAGAAGGATAACTGCCATAATAATGAAATAAATAAGTGTCGTATAAATTTTAAACAGCAAAACAAACTACAGTCATTCAAATAGAAAGCACAGATGGAGAAAACCACATGAAGTTTACACGAAAAATAAGTACCAATATAACAGTAGTTGTATTTATCTAGCATTTATAGTTATCTATAAAATTGAGTTAAACATGCTAGTTAAAAGTAGAGATTCTAATAATACATTTTTAAAAAAAAGAGTCAATAATATGTTGTGTAAAAGAAAAAAATATTAAGATGTATCAAGCAAATATGAACCCAAAGAGAAATAACATAGTAATCTTATACCTGACAAATATAATTTAATGCCAAGAAGGATGTTACATACTGGTAAAACAAACACTAGGACAAGAAGAAATATTTATCATAAGCCATGTCCATTCATTTACATATTGCATATGGCAGCATCCTCACTGCAGTGGCATAACTGAGCAGGTGTGACACATCAAATGACCTGAAAACCCTAGAGTATTTACTATCTGGTCTTTAACAGAAATTTACCAACTCCTGATATATAAAACTGTTCTAGAAGCAGAGAAAGGAAATGGGGTAAAATAATATTTGAAGAGAACCAGAATTACACAAATGATAGAATTAGTAGACAAGAACATTAAAAAAGCTATTATGTCTGTATTCTATATGTTCAAGAAACTAGATGAGAGATTAAACATGTTACATAGAGATACACAACATATATTTTAAAAAAGAACTTGAACTTGTACTGATAAAGACTATAATATCTGAGAAGAAAAATTCACTGGATGGGAATCATGGCCGAATAGATATTGAAGAAGAAAAGATCAGTGAAACTGAAGACATATCAATAGAAACCACCTAATATGAAAGAAAGATACAAAAGATAAAGGCTAAAAAAATTGGACATAACACTAGTGAGCCTTGGAACAAATATATACATGATTAGAGTTGCTGAAAGACAGGAAATCAAGCATAACAGAATATTTTAAAAAATAACTGGCACAATTTGTCTGAATTTGCTGAAAACCATATATCCCAATCCAAGAAACTCAATAAACCTCAAGTGCAAGTGACATAAAGAAGACTTTGCCAAGTCACATTACAATCAAATTGCCTAAAATCAACAATAAAAAAATCTTTTAAGATTTAAAAAAATTTATTTATTTTTGGCTGCATTGGGTCTTCGCTGCTGTGCATGGGCTATCTCTAGTTGCGGCTAGTGAGGGCTACTCTTCGTTGCGGTGCACAGGCTTCTCATTGCAGTGGCTTCTCTTGCTGCAGAGCATGGGCTCTAGGCACATGGGCTTCAGTAGTTGTGGCATGCGGGCTCAGTAGTTGTGGCTCATGGGCTCTAGAGTGCAGGCTCAGTAGTTGTGGTGCATGGACTTAGTTGCTCCACGGCATGTGGGATCATCCCAGACCAGGGTTCAAACCCGTGTCCCCTGCTTTGGCAGGCAGATTCTTAACCACTGTGCCACCAGGGAAGTCAAGTAATAAAAAAATCTTAAAAGCAGCCAGAGTTGGGGAAAAAAGTACATTTCATATAAAAGAACAATGATAATTATCACAGCAGATTTCTCATTGGAAGTAATGCAGACCAAAAGCCCTGAAAGAAAAACTATCAACCTAAAGTTATTTATCTATTGATGGTATCTTTCAAAAACAAAGATTAAATAAAGACTTTTCAACCATACAAAACCTGAAAGCAATAAAGAGCACTGGGAATGATAACTATGTAGATACATATAAAGATTTGTAAGAAAATTATTTAAATACCTTTAAAAGAGAATCTTCTCTTTAAATCAAAATTAATAACAACGTGTAACAAGGTTTATAACATATGTCAAAGCAAAATGTATGATTACAATAGCTCTAAGGCCAGAAGGGAAGAAATAGAACTACATCATTTTAAGTTTCTTATAATATGCATTAATTTGTATAATATCACTTTAAGGTAGACAGTGATAAGTTAAAGATGTGTACTTTAAACCCTAATGTGAGCATTAAAATAACATAATAAAGAGTGTTAACTAATGCTCCAACAAAAGAAATAATATAGAATCATAAAAAATAATTAAAAAGAAGGCAGAAAAGAGAAAAAAAATACAAATTGGACAAATAGAAAACAAGTAGCAGGATAATAGATTGTCAATAATCACATCAAATCTAAATGGTCTAAACTGAGTTAAAAGGCAGGGATTGTATAATTAGATCAAAACCAAGATCTATTACATAAATATAAAGAAAGAAATCCATTATATAAATACAAAGAAATATGTTAAAAGCAAAAGGATGGAAAAAGATGTGCTACCTATGAAAATGTAAAAATTAATAATTGATTTATGAAAATATATTTTTTGTTACATATGAACAAAGACTTGGCTAGAAATTGAACTCTTTCATTTAAGTTACTGCTCTGTTGTTTATGAACTGTTGACTAGGGATTAGTTTAGAGACCATATGGCTTGCTGATATGGTTTTCTTAGAGTGCAGAGTGGTAACAGAAAATGTGAATTTGCTGATGACTCTCAAAATCTGGAAATTTCACATAAAAATATACATATCTGGCTTTTCTCCAGAAGTTATAACAGGTGGCAGCCCTGGAATGGCATTCTCACATAGCAATACAGAACTAGAGTTGAGTGGCAACCTCTGCCTTTGGTCTGAACCTGCAATCTTCAGCTCACCATAGTGCTTATTTGCACTACTTCATTCTCTTGCATTACCTGCCTGACATCTGAAGGCAACCGGGACTGTAAGCCCTAATGCTGCTTGACTGGTTTTTAGAATTTTGTATTATTGAAGAAAAGTGTGAAACAATTCTGGCTTTTGTTGTCTGGTTTCTTGTGACCTTTTTTTTTTTTTTTAATGCTTTGCCTGGATGGAATTAAGGAGATTTCTTTAAAAGTTCAAACTATAGATACATGAAAAAGAAAATAAAACTATATGAACCTGTATCTAACTGTTTTTCTCCACTTACTTGTCTGGTACATAATTTGTTCTGCATACTAAAGTATTAGTTTAGGAAGTTTGGCTTCTATTAAAATTTATTTATTACTTCCATTTCTTTATTATTTTACCAGTTAAGCATATGTTGAAGATTTTTTCTCTGACTTTCTGTCACCTTTTCTCTCATTGTTTCTGTTTCCTTATTTTTTTCTTCTGTGTTCCAAGACAAACACTCAAGTTTTTATTCATTATTAAAAGCTCAATTTTCTGTAATGCTGATACAGCTCTTTATTATTTCTAAAAGTAATTTTAATCTGCAATTACAGTTTAGTGTTTGAATATATTAATAATAATTAATATTTATTGAGCACTTAACTATATGCCAAACACCACTTAAACACTTGAATATATTATCTCAATGAATTTTTTCCAGAAATCCTACAAAGAATGTACTATTATTATCTCTTCTAAAGGTGAAAAAAATAAGGCTTTCAGAGATTAATTTTTTTGAGAGCAGAGAGCTGGAAAACATGGAACCAGGACATATAACTAGGCATTTTTTAATCCAAAGCCCATATTCTTATTCATGAGCTGCACAGTAAGCTTTATCTCTGGTTTATTTAGCTTGCCCCTCATGCAATTAATTCATTTCTTTTACATTTAATTATGTTTCTTTTAAAATTTTTAATTGTGATAAAATACAAGTAACATAAAATTTACCAACTTACTCATTTTTAAGCAGTTTAGTAGTGTTAAATTCACATTGTTGAATCTCCAAACCTCTTTTCATCTTGCGAAACTGAAACTCTGTACCCATTAAACAACTCCCCATCCCCCCTACCTCAGCCCCTGTCAACCACCATCTTGCTTTGTTTCTCCAATTCATTCTTTATCTCAGTCTGTTATTTTAATAATAATTTAACAATTTCCTTGTGTAGGAAGCTTGTTTCCCCCCAAATTTTTAGAACCTAAATACAATAATTTACAAGCTTTTTTAAAATTAGGAATATTTTCAACATATGTTCTTCTTTTCAGTGCTATAGTTTCTGTGTTTTGTATAGTAGAATCACTTCATATGATACTTATTCATTTTGAAAAGATATTCTCTTGTCCCTGAAAAGAATGGTACTAATCAATCTGTTGGTATTAATCAATTTTATCTGAGCCCAGTTAGAATCATCCTTTCAGATCTCAAGACACAGGAGGTCTTTATGTTTACAATCCCAATCAACTTTCTGGTTTTGTGTTGTCTTTAGTAAGGATCCGTTGGCCTAAGGAACAACCCCATGGTCTTATGATCTGATTATTTTATCATAAGGGAAGAGTCTTTTCCTGTACAGCCTAAAGTTGTCTGTATTTCTTGCACTGCAAAAAAAACCCAAATGGTGAAATAAATATTCCAACATCTGGATCTAAAATGTTACCACATCCATGTTGGCCTCGGCAGTGTTTCATTCCTGAGGAATACTGAGCTGAGAGATGCACTAAAGACTAAAGAGGGGCCAAAGGGTGGAACAATGTGTCTGAATTCCATATTGAGGAGCTTTCACGGAACAGAAAAGTGGGCATGTGCCTCTATGAGTCTGTGTAAATGGAAATCCCCCACCTTATTAACACACATGGCTTTACCATTCTGCCTCCAGGCTAAGCTTTCCTTAGTTGACTCTCCAACTTTTGCATGACACATTTTTGACCAAAATTTCTAGTTTCCACTGTTGTTGAAACTACATCTCTTTTCCTGTTTTCATGAGCATTGTAATGGAAAGATTGCAGGGGGTGAATCAGAAACAGCTGATTACCAACAATGTAGCCAGAATATCCTCTTTCATATATAAAGATGAAGCTGGTAATGGCTTTTGCCCTCCTGTGTCAGTTTGACCTAAAACCCAATGTATGCCAACAGTCTTTTATAAACCTCACACAGATAAAGTACCTTTTGACTATAACTTCATCTGGTCTCTGAAGAGCCAATTTCTGTTTACTATTACTATCTTTTCCATTTTCTTTTCCCAGATGTATTTTGGCAGGGAAAGGTATATATATATATTGCACAAATCACCTACATTATATTGAGATGCTATTTGAAAGTATTTTTTTCTCAAAAATATTCATCTTTTTCCACATCTTTAAGACCAAGTGTCATTATGATGTGGTCACTTTAAATTATCAGATAACTTTTCACAGTCAAGGCTGAATGACTTTCAACCTTCCAAATTCTATTTCATGTCCATAATATATGCTAGTTGAATTAACAGTCTTTGTAGAAGTGACAATAGCTAAATTATAAAATCTATTAAAAATCCATTCTACCATCGTCTAGTTCTTCATTATTTGATTTAGGAAGGGAAGAACAAATCAGAATAGAAAAGGTCAGAGTGTGAAATTTAGGCAAAAACTGTGGCTAAAGCTTGAAATTAAAATTTCAACTAGAGTTCAGTTTAAGAAAACAAACCAAAACAATCTGAACCGAGAATGGGATTTTGTGTGTGCATGCATGCGTCTGTGTGTTTGCTCACTATGGTACAAGAACATTCTATGAACTAGCTCATTGGCCATGACTGCAGCGTTTCTTATGGAAAGAATGGGCAGCTTGTGAGTATGATCTCATCCATCCTCAAGGAGCAGGAAGTTGTTTACGTAAAGAGGCTATTAACGATAATTCCGAAGAAAGGAAGTGTTGCCCAATGTTTAGAGTCAGCAGCTTAGATTCTATTTCTGGATGTATCCATTTATTGGGAGGTTTTAGACAGGTCATAGTTTCTTAGGACTACTGTTTCTATATCTGTTTGGTTGATATACTAATAGTTTCATTTTATTACTGTATGGCAATTTTGTGAGTTTAAATAACTTTAGGTAAAGTAATATGCAAAAATGCTTTAAAGTCATTGGAGAACCTCCAGGACAAAGTAGGAAGTATTTACTTCCCTGGAGAAAACGTAATATTTTTTCATAGCAAGTGCTGTGTGGTCTTTCTTTTTTGTCTTTTTAATGGGAAGGCTCAGCATTGCCAAGTATATTCTGTAAGCTTTCTTTCCAGAATTGCCACTTAGCAGCTTCTTACCAGAGCTATCGGAGTTTCACATGACTTCATTATTAGATATGTTTATAACAAATACATTTTCTTATTTTTTAAAGGGGAAAAAAATCACAGTGAATTTAGGAGTCACTAGGAATTTGGGGACCATTTCTGGAGCAACAGTTGTTCTTCGTATTGAAAATGGACTCGTGAGAACAAGTCCACTCCTCATGAGATGCCCTGGGCAGGTGAGTGTGTAGAAGCTGGTGAAACATTATCTGCTTGGGACCAAAGAGGAAGCATAGGTGTTTGAGATTTAGCTTTAGGGGAAATAACTAAGCAACTGAGGGGGGTGGGGTGTAAGAATCTAGAAGCCAAGTATGTACATTCATCACTGTCAATTAATTAGAACTTAAACTTGCAACACACTTTATTGGTTAAAATAGTGCACTGTGCATGTTGTTTCATGAAAACTGTGAAGTAGAGCAATGCATTGTTTCAGGTTGAAAAGACTAAAATTTAGAGTTATTAATTAATTTATCCAAATTTGCATACCTAAAGAGCTAGTACTCTAAACCCAACATTTTTTTTTTTTTTTTTTTTTTGCGGTACGTGGGCCTCTCTCTGTTGTGGCCTCTCCCGTTGCAGAGCACAGGCTTCGGACGCGCAGGCCCAGCAGCCATGGCTCACGGGTCCAGCCGCTCCACGGCATGTGGGATCCTCCTGGACCAGGGCACGAACCCGTGTCCCCGACATCGGCAGGCAGACTCTCAACCACTGCGCCACCAGGGAAGCCCTAAACCCAACATTTTGATTCTTCACCTAGGGATTGATGTTATACCCTTAATTCTCAACTAGGGAGGGAGGGGGGAGCTCCTACACATTTCATGCTCCCTACTTGCCTATCTGCCGACTTTGCTGTGCAATGTCCTACCAGTTGAGAATCACTGACACAGCAAGCCACCATGATGAGTGGGTTTCCCTTCAATGTGTTAGGACAGAAAATAACTTGCCAACCACAGAATATGGCTTTTTGTGAGTGTTTTTTCTTTTCTTTTTATGTAAATGATGATACTATCCCATGAACATGAAATGCTTATCTTCATTTTCCCAAGCCAGGATTTTTTAATATACTCAGATCCTTGTGACAATGTTTATCCCTGCTCAGAGTTGAAATTTAGCTGCTGTTTTTATGCTCTGATAATAGCTCTAGCCATCCTCCATGGCCTCTATCTAAAACTAACATTCCCCAGGCTTAATTCCCTTCACTGCTGGTGCCCTCGTTTTTCACTAATGTACATTTTAACTGAAAACACATGACACTGGAGAGATTAAAACCTCTCTCAAATATAACCAAAGAAACATTTTCTAACTTGACTTTCCTCTGGACTGTTTTCCAATGAGATTTTCCTGTGGTCGCAGCTGCTGAACTTCACAATGCCATCTCTGTTTTGGCATCAACTTGGAGAAAGAAAGAAAATGGGCTTCTTTTCTCAAGAAATCTCAGATCAGTCCTCAGAGAAAGGAATGGGGAACCGTTTCAAGAGACATACCTTAATTTTGTTGCAAATCCTTTTCTGCCTTCCAGCCTTCAATATCAATATGTCACACTAAATTATTTCATTAAGTATTTCATCTCCTCTGTAACCTGCTTTTCTTTGAGGACAAACTGTGGATCGGCTGTGTACATGCCTGCAATATTTGGACTCAAAGGACACCTGCTGACTCTTTACCAGAAAGTTATGTGCATTCTTTTCCTCTCCCCTTCATAAATATATATTGCAATTGCCACTGTTATTAAAAAAAATTATCCTTTGGTCCTTAGCGATCTACCGTGCCCTACCCTCCCTTCCTTCTTAAGCTGACCTTGCTCCTCGAGAAAGACAAGAAGACAACCTTAAGTGACAGTGAGACAAATTTCATTTTGTTGGGAACTGCCTTTTCAATTATTTCTCTCTCCGTGATTTCTCCTTGCTGACCTGGTCCAAGCTGTTACTTTGACAGGGGTCCCTCACCTCTAAATTAAAATATGCAAATTGTTATGCTTCCTGCACTAGGACCAGTATAGTCTATGCACTGTAATTGCAAAAGATTGTTCAGTTCCATTTTACGCCACAAGAAAATAGTTACCTGCTTCTGCCATTTCCTGTTATGAGAAAAATAATACCCTGCAGACTGATTCATTATAAGCAATACATTTATGCATCAGTATATTTCTATTTTAAAAATGAAAGATTATTACTTTTTGTGACCCACATTCTGCCACAAGGACAATATGTCCAAATATATCCAAATACTTTCAAGGACTTGGTGGATATATTTTAAATGTTTCAATACTGAGAACTAGTCCACCTTAACTTGAAACATAACTACATTTTTAAGTACTTAAAATTTTTAATAGACTTGAAATACACAACAGTTACTATCAATGCATTTTTTTAATATTCTTCCTTTAGTAAATCGTTGGAATTGGGATGCCTCCCTAGTCATCTGTTCCATTAGTACTGTTCCAGGCTGATAGACAAGTCATTTTCAAGGCTATTCTACGTACTGTTTGCCTATATGTGCACATACAGTATTTTCCCATTATTTTAAAAAGTTCTGTTTCTCAGATAATAATATAAAATTATAAGTACACACTGTGATGACTAATGATATTTAGAAATGCTCAAGGCTTATTTCTGTGATGCTATTATATCTACCATGGTTCTCAGAAATTCCTAAGTGATCATGAATTGACCCGAGCATCATGAATTTTCCAAGGTTGTCTCAGGAGATCTGGGGTGGAAGCCTATTTGGAAACTACCATATGGGAATCATTTATCTATAGGTGAAATAGCAATAATAAATAAAAGTACTGGAAAATCAATAGGTTATTTGTTGCTTTGGGATATACATTTGGCTCTTAAACAATGACTCTTTTACAAACTGAAATAAAAATATGGAAGAAAACTTTCCCTGATATCGCTGAGATCATTGAAGAATATCAGTTCTGTAATTGTAAGTCACTGATTCTGGGCCCTCCTGTCTAACCTTTCTTGCTTATTAGGTGAATATAAAAAAAGAAGAAATTTGTCACTACAAAATATCCTTTTAACTCTATATATCTGAGATTACTAAATAGACTCTTTAAAAGAAAGCAATTTTTTTTCTCTTCATTTTTTCTTTTCTTTTGATTCACTGTCTTTGAATTTCTCTCTTTAACACCAATCTTATTCCTACATTTCATCATTAGAAACTAATAGGGGGGGCTTCCCTGGTGGCACAGTGGTTGAGAGTCCGCCTGCCGATGCAGGGGACATGGGCTCGTGCCCCAGTCTGGGAAGATCCCACATGCCACGGAGCGGCTGGGCCCGTGAGCCATGGCCGCTGGGCCTGCGCGTCCGGAGCCTGTGCTCCGCAACGGGAGAGGCCACAGCAGTGAGAGGCCCGCGTACCAAAAAAAAAAAAAAAAAAAAAAAAAAAGAAACTAATAGGGTTCTGGTGATGTCATCAAGATGGCAATATAGGTTGTTCCTGACTTCAGTTTCCTTCACAAGAAGACCCACTAACAACTATTCATAGACAAGACACCACTGCATAAATTCTAGAACACAGGGGTGATGCTGAAGCATCCTCCTGGATAACAGGGACAAAGAAGGACTGAATTTGAAGGGTAAAGGAGTGGCTACACTCTGACTGCATCTCCCCTCCCCCAGGTTGGCATAGCATCATACTGAGAGGGAACCCCTGGGCCCATAGTTTCCCCAGTGGGAAAAATAGAAGCCAAGGTGGACCCCCAGCTCCCCCAGCATTGTGTGTCACTTCCTGGGAAGCCCATTAAGAAGGTCTCATATCACAGGATTACAGGGGGATCATATGGGGCTTGACTTCTAGAGGTCAGGCAGTGATGGAGAAGAGGGGAAGGGCTTATAGCAACCAGCACTCAGATCTTGGCAGACTGAGTTCTTACAGAAGCACCCAAGTAGAAATCCCAACCAGCAGTTTGCCCACCTGCACAGCCAAGATGGCAGCCCCATCTGGCCAGGGAACTTGGTGTGTGGTACTGCCTAATTTGGGATCCCAAATGGCATGTCTTGTTGGTCTTGGAGCCTGTCTTGTTGATCTTGGAGCCTGTTCTGACACCCCTCCAGCCTTGGGCAGGGACATTATTCCATAGGCCTGCCTACTGCCAAGTGTAATCCCCAGCCCTGTTGGACGAGGAAGCCTTGCTGGAGCACCTGGGAAGCTGTGTAGCCCAGTAGCACTCAAGGAAAGAGCCTAGTCAGCAGTGCTGGCCATCTGTAGAGCCAGAATGGTGGCTCCTCTGGCCAGGTAACTCAGCATGCAGTTCTGCCTGATTTGAGATCTGAAACAATAAGTGGTCTTGCTGTCTGTTCTGCCATGTCACCCAGGCAGGAAAGCTAATTCATAGCCCTGTCCACTGTTCAGTGCAGCCTTCAACCTTAATCTACCAGGAAACCTGGACAGAGCACCTGAGAAGCATGGCCCCGCAGCACCTGAGCAGAGAGTGTAGCCAGTGGCTCTGCCCTTCTGCAGAGTCATGTTGGCAGCCCCATTGGGCCATGAAGTTTGCTATGTAGTTCTGCCTGAGTTGGGACCTGCCCTGGCCCCCTCCCCCCAAAAAACGATCCTTACCAGCATTGGAGCCTGTTCTGCTTCCCTCCCCCTCCCCCATCAGGGAAATTAATTCATAATCCCACCCACTGCTGAGGGTAACACTTTGCCCCACCCAATCAGGAAGCCTGGCTGGAACACCTGGGAAGCTGTGTGGCCCAGTAGCATTGAAGCAGAGAGCTTGGCCAATGGCTCTGCCCTTCTGTAGGGCCAAACCACCAATCTGGCTAGGGAGCTTTGTGCAGAGTTCTGCCTGATTGGGACCTCAACCAACCAGCCTTGGCAGCTTTGAAGACTGTTCTGCTGCCCTGCCCAGGCAGGGAAGCTAATTCACAGCCCTGCCTACTACCGAGTGACACCCCAGCCCCACCTGACCAGGAAACCTGGCCAGAGCACCTGGAAAGAGCCTAGCAGCATTTGAGCAGAGAGCCTGGCCAGCAGCTGTGCTATATATAGCGCCAAGTCAGTAGCCCTGTCTGGCCAGGGAGCTTGGTGTGCAGCCCTGTCTGATTTAGCCCCAAATAATAAGCTGTGCCAGTCTTGGAGCCTGTTCTGTGGCCCAACCCAGACAAGGAAGCTAATTTGTAGCCCTGAATACAGCATTAAAGATCAACCCAACAAGAAAAATTAACCAGAGCATCCAGAAAGCTATGTAGCCCATTCTACAGCCCTGTTTACAGTGGCATATGAGCCAAGAGTGCAGCCAGTGACTCTGCTTGTCTGCAGAACAAAGCCAGTTGGCCCATCTGGTCAGGGAACTCAGTGCACATATCTGCCTGCTTTGGGTCCCCAAACAACTAGCCATGCGAGCCTTGGGGCCCATTCTGCTGCTCCAACCAGGAATTGAAGCTAATTCATAGCACTGCTTACTGCTGAGCTTAGAACCCGGTCCCCCCAATTCACCCCCACCCCCTGACTAGGAAGGTTGGTGAGAATCCAGGCAACTGCCGAGCCCATCCCACAGCCATGTTTGGGCAGGGAACCAAGCCAACAGTCCTATTGAAGTGTTCCCAGCAAGCAGCACCACCACTCCTGATTTCAGAGCTTGGGCAGTGGCCTTGCCCCAAAATAGACCCCAATAGTAAGCCCCACCTTCCAAGGCCTCTATCAGCTGACCTGTCCAGAATCCTAAGTTAAACTGACTGGTGAAGAACTGTCTCTGCCAAAGAAAACCTATGAAGTCTAGAAGAGGAAACCACTTACACAAATATGCAGATACCGACATAAGGAATGAAGGAATATTAAAAAAGGTAAACATGATACTACCAAAGGAAACTAATAAAGTTCTAACAACTGACCCTAGAGAAACAGAAAGCTATGAACTGTCTGGAAAAGAAATCAGAATAATCTTCTTAACTACAAGAATACACAGACAATTAAATGAAATTTTTAAAAAATGCATGAACAAAATGGGAAATTCAACAAAGAAATAGAAACCATCAAAACCACAAAAAACAAAAAAACCCTGGAAATTCTAGAGCTGAAGAATACAATCATTGAACTGAAAAATTCTATAGACAGCTTCAACAACAGACTTGACCAATTGGAAGAGAGAATCAGTGAACTACAAGGTAGGTCAGAGGGGCAAAAATTATTTTTAAAAAATGAAAGAGTGAAGAAAGCATAAGGGACTTATGAGATACCATAAAAGGAAACAATATATGTATTATAGGAATCCCAGAAGGAGAAGAGAAAGAGGAGGAACAGAAAATATACTTAAAGCAATAATGGCTGATAACTTCCCAAACCTGGGTAGAGAAATGGACATCCAGATTTATGAGGCCTAAAGGATACCAAATATGTTAAACCCCCAAAGGGCTACACTGAGACACATTATAATTAAATTGTCAAAAGACAAAGAATTTTGAAAGTAGTGACAGAAAAGCAACTCATCAAATAACAAGAATACTATACTTGGCAAAGATGTTCTTCAATTGAAAGAGAGATAAAGAGTTTCCAGAACAAATAAAAGCTGAGGGAGTTCCTTGGCAATAAACCTGCTTTACAAGAAATGCTAAAGGAAGTTCTTCATACAGAAATAAAAGTATGCTAACTAACACCATAAAAGCATACATATAGGTATAAAATTCACTGATAAAAGTAAATATATAGTCTAAGTCAGATTCTGTAATATTGTAATGGTGGTCTGTAATTCACTTAAAACTCTAGTGTAAAGGTTAAAAAAGCAAAAATATTAAAAATAAATCATAACTATAATAATTTGGTTTTGGATATACAATATTAAAAAAATTAAGTTGTAACATTCATAACCTAAAATGTGAGTGGCGCAGAGCTAATAGTGTAAAGTTTAGGAATGCTATCAAAGTTAAATTGTTATCAGCTTAAAATAAGGTGTTATAAATAAAATATATTTTATGTAAGCTTCATTATAACCACAAGGAAATACATGTAGTTACACAAAAGATTATGATGGAAGAGTCAAAGAATATTGCTACAAAAAATCATCATATCACAAAGAGGACAACAAGATTAAAAGGAACATTGGAAATATAAAATATTCAGAAAACAATTAACAAAATTCCAATAGTAAGTCTTTATATACCAAAAATTACTCTAAATGTAAATGGATTAAATTCTCCAATCAAAAGTCATAGTTGGCTGAATGGATAGAAAAACAAGATCCAATGATCTGCTGCGTACAATGCACACTTAGCTTTAAAGACACACATAGACTGAGAGTAAAGGGATGGAAAATGGTACTTCAAGCAAATGTTAACCAAAAGAAAGCAGGAGTAGCTAAATCTATATCAGACAAAATAGATTTTAAGCTAAAAATGGTCAAAAGATACAAAGAGGGTCAGTATATAATGATAAGGTGGTCAGTTCATCAAAAAGGCATAAACAACTATAATATCTGTGCATCCAGCAGGGGAATACCTAAGTATCTAAAGCAAATACTAACAAAACTAAAAGGAGAAATAAACAGCAGTATAATAATGCTTGGGTACTTTAATATCCTTACACTCTTAACATTGGATAAATCATCCAAAAAGCGAATTAATAAGGAACAATACTGTAAACCAAATGGACCCAACAGATAAATAATGAACACTTCATCCAGCAACAGCAGAATACATATACTCCTCAAATGCACATGAAACATTCTCCAGGATAAATCATATGTTAGGTTGTAACACAAGTCTTAGCAGATTTAAGAATATGGAAATCATACCAAGTATCATTTCTACCACAATTGTATGAAACTAGAAATCAATAATAGGAGGAAAACTGGAAAACTCACAAATATATGGAAATTAAGCATCACACTCCTGAACAATGAGTGGATCAAAGCAGAAGATAGCAGGGAAATGAAAAAGTATATTGAGACAGATGAAAATGGAAATACAACATTAGATATTCACATATAAGGAATGAAACTACACCTCTATCTTATACCACTCACAAAAATTAACTCAGATGGCTTAAAGCCTTAAATGTAAGGCTTGAAACCATAAAACTCCTAGGAGAAAGCATAGGGAAAAAGCTTTTTGACATGGGTCTTGGCATGATTTTTTGGATATGACACCTAAAGCATAAGCAACAAAAATTTTTTTTTTTAAATGAGACTGTGTCACGCCAAAAAGCTTCTGCACAATAAAAGAAAACATCAACAAATGAAAAGGCAACCTACAGGATGGGAGAAAATATTTGTGCAAACCACACATCTGATAAGGGACTAATAACCAAAATACATAAAGAACTCATATAGCTCAATAACAAAAAATAATGAGAAAAATGGGCAAAATCCTGAACAGACATTTTTCTGAAGAAAAATATTCAAATGGTCAACAGGTACATGAAAATGTTCTTAGCATCACTAATTATAATACCTGTATTATTTAACCAACAGGCAAAGCTGGCATAATTAAGAGACCTCAAATTGTAAGGGCTTCTATAATATTGGAATTTGTTTCTCTCTGACATGCTGGCTGGAGGTGAGTGGTTTCATATTAGAATATCTCCCACACAGTGAAAAAGGGAAACGGAAAGTATCCATACCTTTAAGGAGGCATCCTGTCTCTTCTTGATTCTGGCCAGAATCTAGTCACATGGCACTCCAAGCTGTAAGAGAAGACAGAAAACACAGTTCCAATCTGGGTGGCAATGCATTCAGGTGAAACTAAGAAACTTGATTATTAAGTAAAGGAAAAGGAAATTGATAGACAACTAAGTTTCTGCCACTTAGTATTCAAGGATTATTTTTGAATAAGTAAATATCATTTATGTAACATTTGTTTAAAATCCAGAACTGTTATACTGGATGAATTTCCAATTGAATCAGGGCAGTTTTGTCTAAGATAGTATTACAGAGTTTTAATAAATATTTGCATTAAGAATTATTATGAGGAGAATGTCAATCACAAGTGTTCTTTTTCCCATTAACAATATATATTTTCTTCTTTCTGCAGTCTAATATGGTGCTGTAAAATATTTCTGTAGTTAAGGAGGAAACAAAACAGGCACATGGAAGTTTATTTGAAATTAGTAAGGGAACTCCATATACATTCCTATGCTGAGACATATAGTGAGAAAAAGAAACCAATATTCTTTTACCCATTATTACCCATGCAGAGTCCCCCTTTTCTCCTTTTATCTTTCTGGGCCAAATGCCTTCTTCTCACTGAGACCACTTGACACACGCATATTTTCCTGGCAGTTTCAGTAGAATGTCAACCCCAAGCCCTATACTGCATCTCTGTCTATATTTCATAACACCTAGCAAGACTGTGGTTGCTTAATTAATTCAGAGCAACAGTACTAATAATTAAATAACATGCACAATCCAATTTAAGAAGAGTAGCAGTAAGTGGTTATCTTTTCCTCCACCAAACGTTGTTTAAATTAGCTATGTGCGTTTCCTAGTTTGTTAGCCAGCCTGAACTGAAATTCAGTTCACTGTATCTTTGTCATGACCTACACATTATGCATCACTCTGCCAAGGGCTTTTAAATGCGCTTATTTATATGCGGCCTTTGGGCTTCCCAACACTATTATAAAAGCAAGCTGACCTAGAGATGTTCATGTTTTCTCTAAGGGACTGAAATGTCTGCCTCATATAGGCTCTATTAAGGGCAACGATTTATTTAAGTTCTGAAGGGAAGAGCTAACAAAATTGCATATAAGATATGGATATCAAAATTCACACAGAGAATCCTAGAAAATAATAAAGACAGGTAATATAAAAGTTGAGCAAATTTTAACCTAAAAATACCCTATGTAATTTTAATTATGTCTAATGCTACATAAGGTTAAATCAGATGCCATTTGTGTGTTTTAGCAATATTAGTAGTTTCATTTTCTCTATTCACATGCTGAATCCACCCTTTGAAGTAATTAGCATAATCACTAACATTATAAGATCATTTCCCTCACTCCAAATAAATGACCATCAAATTCGTGCCTACTCTCTATATTCAGAAATGCTTAAATAGTTCATTACTACCCAAATGACTATGGGGAAATGCTGTGCATAAGATGAAAGTAATAATGATTCATACCCCACAACGAAGATGAAACTCTTCCACGTAAGAATTAATTCACTGTAAAATATCTGAGATCAGGAAGATAATTGAAAGTACTAAAAATAAAATCGAATGCAATAGGTAATCTAAAGGTCACGAGACGTCACTAAACAATTAGAAGATTTTTTTAATTTTGATAGGATTTATAAATATTACTACCGGTTATATTCTGAATATAGATTGCTTCTAAATTGTGTTTCCTGATATCTAAATGTATATCTAATGAAAATATTTTATACGCTATAATCTTTCACCTATCATTCATATTACATTGATTAAAAAAACTAAATGTCATGAGACTTACCACAAACAGAAGATTTTTTAATTTTGGTAAGGTTAAGTTTTATCAATATAACTATAGCTTCTGTTCTGAATCCAGAACAACTTTTAAATGGTGCTTTATCTATCTAAACGTACATCTAATGAAAATATTTTTATACATTACATGTTTCACATTTCTTATCACACTTAATCTAAAAGGAATCTGAAACACTTAATAGTACCCATTTAATTTTCCAACAATATTATCTCCTGTTGGTAACAGGTTTTATTGATTTCCAAATATGAACCTATATTATCTGAAACAAATGAGGACAAATAAGGAAGATATTATTCCTAAATTTAAAGATATAGCAAATTTGCTATCGATTTACATGGCATCACACAATGTATTAGGGATACTGGTTAATAAGAGAATTTATATTTCTTAATACTGAACTTAGAGGCCAGGTCTAAGCAAAACTGTGAAGAAAAGTGTTTACTTGTAGCCTATTTCCTCTTTTGTATGTATCCCTTTTTTCTCAAATACCTTCTGAGTCCATGATGGTCCCTAGCATTACCGAACCCAGGACTAATGCACATTGGCATGCATCCCTTACACTATAAGCCTATTATGGTTGGCATCCATATGATAGAACAGTGCCTACCCCAGACAGGTGATGAAATATTTTGAAAATGACCCATGGTTCATGCTCTCTAAGCCACATCCTTCCTTTCATGCGAAGCTCTACTAACAGCACACAATGCCAGAGTTATCATCTCCTCTCTTCAGTATCTGCTCCACTTTAAAATCTTACGGTCCCTGAGAATCTTTTAAAAGATCAGGGTCCTGTTCACTTTGGCCAATGTAAATTTCTGAGGTAAATATTTAGCCTACCTTTAATGTCTGTAGTGTTGTGCATTAGGGGCTATTGTTCACCCTAGGTATCAAGTTATGCATTGAACAACTCCAGGTGTTGTCATGCACCTTCAAGTCATTCTAGATGTGTAAGGTTATTGTGGCAGTTTTCTCAGCAGATAGCTTTGAAGGGTCTTGAAAAATGGAGGCTTTTCCCTAATTTGCAGAAACAGTCAACAAATATAATTAATTTCTAATTTCCAAATGGTCAAAAATATATCAAAAGGTGCTCAACATCATTTGTCACTAAAGAAAAGCAGGTTCAAAATATGATAACTACTAAACATCTACAAAAATGGCTAAAGCTAAAAGAACTGAGAGCAAATTAGACTCACACACTGATGGTAGGAGTACAGCTCGATGGAATTACTTTTGAAAACTGCTTGGTCATATCTAATAAATCTAGACACTCAGACGTCCAATAAGGCCAGCTGTGGGTATGCCCAACAGAAAGGCATATATATGGACTCAGACATATAAAAAATTGCATATCACACTATCTGTAAAAGCTAAAACCTGGGAATAAAAACAATATCCTTCTACAATAGAATGGATAAAGAACAATTGTGATAATGGATAATGGAATACTATACAACAAGGGAAAAGGACAAATATTGCTAAGTGCAGAAAAGATGGATAAATGTTGAGTGAAAGAACAATCATAAAGGTTTAATACCACATTATTCAACTTATATGAAGTTAGAGAACAGACAAAATTAATCTATGATTACCTTTGGAGATAAATGACTGAAGGAGGCTCTAGATCTGACTGGTAGTTAGATAGGGGTGCTCATTTTGTAAAAGTTGACTGGCTGCCTACTCTGATCCCTCATAAGGCAGCACTGGAATGCCATAGTAAACAAACAAGCAAACAAAACCCATGCAATTTTGTCCACATCAGAAACAGTGATTCATCGCTCAGGGATTGACTCACATTACCCAGGCACATAAGAGTTACGTGGTTAAAAAAAAAAAAACCTTCTGAAAGACATACATTCTTTCCAAAATGTTAGTGGCAAAATAATAATAATAATATAACATCTTTTTTAAATTAAAAACATTTTAATTAAAACTTAAAAAAAAAAAGAGGTGGGAAAACAAATTGTCACTTCATCAGTTTAAATTAGTAAATATAGCTGTTTCAATAGGATGGACATATTTACTCCATGAAAACAAACCCCCATGGAAAGCAATATTAAGCAAACACAAGAACAATAAATATGGACTAATAAATGTCCTTTTACTGCACAACGCACAGAACCTTGACCATGCTAAGTATGAAGGGCGAATATAATTCAAGAGGCATTTAGTTATATTCAATGACACTGGTTAACGTTTGCTGCTCAAACACCCAAATACTTTATCAACCTCATCTCCCAGCTCTCATATGGCTGCAGATCTAATTTTGACACATAAAGCAGCTCTCATGGAAGAATTTCAAGCCACTTAGGGATAGTGTGACCCTCAGAGAAAGTTATTAGTGGTAATCTAAAGTTTAAAGACGTTAAAACTTAATCCAAGTCATGTTTGCTTTGAGGTTAAAGATAAAATCAGAAGAGGAATTAGGATGCAGGGCTTCAATCCAGAGATGTAAGCACTCATTCACTCAAGAGCTATTTATTGTGAAACAGCTATTTTTGGCCAATCATAACCTTATGTGCTAGAGATAAAGTGGTCTTCAGACAAGTCTTTGCCCTCAAAGTGATTACATTCCACAAAGAAGACAGACAAACCATATGTACCTACAGGCAGACCTCGTTTTATCATGCTTCACTTTATCGCACTCCACAGATACCGCTTTTCTGACAAATGGAATGTTCGTGACAACTCTGCCTCAACAAGTCTATCGGCGCCATTTTTCCAACAGCGTTCACTCACTTCATGTCTCTGTGTCACATTTTGGTAATTCGCAATATTTCACACTTTTTCATTATTATTATATTTGCTATGGTGATCTGTGATCAGTGACCTTTGATGTTGCTACTACTGCTGGCTGAAGGCTTAGATGATAGTTAGCATTTTTTAGCAATAAAGTATTTTTTAATTAAGGTATGTACATTTTTTTAGACATAATGCTATTGCACACTTAACAGACTACAGTAGAGTAAACATAACTTTTATACGCACTGGGAAACCACAATATTCATGTGACTGGTTTTATTGCGATATTCACTTTATTGCGGTGGTCTGGAACTGAACATGCAACATCTCCGAGGTCTGTCTATAGATAAACAAGTAAGAATATTTCCTTTAGTGGACATGCTCTGAAGAAAACACAAATTGAGATTAGAGATAAAGGCTGGCTGGGATGAGGCACTGGTTTCAAAAAAGTCTTCAGGGACTGCCTCTCCACGGAGGTCATGTGTGCACATGCAACGGAAAGTTCAAATGGAGGGGGCCTAATGAAAGCTGAGAGAAGAGTCATCCAGGCAGAGGAGACCCTGAGGGCAAGAACAAGGTTGGCACATTCAAGGGCCAAAAAGGGGCTCAGTATGGGTAGAGTACAGTGCAAAGAAACGGTAGTAAGTGAGATGGAAAAGGAAGATGGGAACCAGAACACGTTGGGCCTTCAAAACCATGATGAGTGGCTTGGGTTTTATTTTAATGAAAATGAGAACACATTTGTAGGGCTTTAAGCAAAACAAAAACAATGCCTACTCTTTGAAAAGACTACTCTGGCACATTGTGTAGAAGCCTTCTTCCATATTGAGGCAATTTGGAAATGAAATACCTTTTAAGCACTGACAGACTTACTTTCCAACGGACAAAACATTCTCTAAAATGTTTTATAGTAACACCCAGCTCAGTGCTCTCTCCTTTACATTTTTCAGGCTGTTGATTTCTAAGAATTTTATGGTTGACAGTACTACCATCGCATTCATAGAAATCTAAGGAAGATCAGAAATAAAGGACAGTCTTATCTCAAGGTTGTCTAAAGAGAAACTTAATTATAAAGTAATAACATATGACTTAGTATTGTCAATATACAATAGAAAAAAATCCCTTAGGTTGCCAGAATTTGTAACCACGTTTATGGTTTGCCTCCCTCAAAGCTCTGCATACCTCTAGCTGAGGGAGCGAAGGAACTACTTGGGTATGATTTCTAGGTTTGGTAAAGATTACCATCTCTAGTCCTCCCCAAACTCAGAGATTGTTTTCTCTGTTAACCGCGATCCCTGCAAATCAAAAGCACTGACTACGTTGTCAGCTCACTAATTACAGGTTTCATATTTGCTCTCAATTCATTTGAAAATATGAAATGTGGCTTATCATCTTCATTAGACATGAAGTCAAAAGTTGCTTAGTTTCCCCTGTAAGACAAATGTTAGACGCATGTTAGAACATTGTCTCCCAGTTGGCTATCTCTTGAGGTCACCCTCAGGTGAAACACCAAGGACTAGGAAATGGGTCAGGGATGCATCCAATTTCATTAACATCTGAAAGCTTTCAACCGATAGAACAGCCAGTGCTCCTCTCATTGCAAAACAGATCTCTCCCAAGAAAGTTATTAGTCAAAAGGGCAAACTAGAGTCCCAGTGGTGATAATTCTCGTGCCATGAGTACTAGGTTAAGTGAGGGAAATAATAGATGGTCTGTTCATTGGGGAATTAATTTCAGCCCTTCTCAAGAAGCAGATGGAAATTTTAACCCACTCACATCTGATCTCAGTTTGGAGCCATCTTTCTTCTCCTCCAAAGAACAGAGACTGAATTTCAAGTTAGTTAAATCATTTCCCAGCTATCTTATTGTAACCTGATAAGGTACGGGGTCCCTGGAGAAAGAGAACGAGGAATGGTTTTCTTGACAGAAGAGAAGCCATTTTTGGCCTAAGTCATTCTGTGATCTAAGCCTGGCCACAGTGGTTGCCCTTGAACAGGTCTTGGTAATTAATGATCTTAAGGGAACAAAAGAGTGCAGAACATTGCCTGTTATCAGGCAAGAGAAGTAACGATAGCAAAGGTCATATATCAGTTGTAAAGACTCCCAGTTCTGTTTCAGTAGTGAAGATTAGCCTGAAATGCTCAACCTCCAGATCTACAGGAACCGAAGTGGTGATGATGGTGACCTTTTCTGACCCTTGTAACTTGAATCCACTAAAGCTTGGACTCTATCAACCACTCAAGCCACTTCATGAATATGCATGTACCTTTAGGTTAAAACTTCCCCAATTTTCCTGTTCCGGGGGACACTGTTTTGGGAAAGATCCTCAGTGTTCTTACTTGCTGCCAGTAGTAATAAATCCTTCCTTCTGATCTTTGGCGTGTTTGTGTTTTGGTTTGACAGCCAAGAGGCGAACCCAGTTTTTGGGTAACACTATCGGTGCACAACAAGAGCTTGAAACTTGTGTGATGAATCCCTGCTCTGACCTTCTGCCCCAGTATAGTTGACTGCCTAAGTTATTTATCTTCCAAGCCCAAATAATCAGGTTATAGCATATAACCTTATGCTGGGAAGGCTGGGGAACTCCTGGTAAAGGTACTGGATTGAGCCTCTTTGGATTTTATATATGTGTATACACACACACACACACACAACTATCCTGGGTAATCTTTGCTTCCTTTCCCAGATTCACTCTGGTTTCTCATTGAATTCAGCTGATGGAAGGCTCTGGTAGAACAGAGGGCAGGAGCAGAATGAGGTCAGGGTATGTACGTCCCAAATTCCTCCCGGGCTCAGCTACTGGATGGCAGGGGCTGTATTTCTCCACAGAAGGCCACAGTTCCATCTGGTTGCCCTCTTGGACACCTTCCAGTCTCCCTAGTTCTCTTAACCTTCAAATACCTGCATGAAAAGTCCCTACATTAATTTCTTTTTGTTTGAGCACACCATCTCTTTCCTGCCTTGCTATACCAGGCTTTACTTACAAAATTTGATTTCAAAAATATTATATGGGGATTAAATTTTCTATGGTATATATTATCAATATTAATATTATTTTACTATAGAAGATCAAGGATACAATATAATCAATCTGATAGATTTCATTGGAATTAATTGCAAAAAACAGTTTTATATGATTCTGAAAATAGTCAACTGGTGAAAATTTGTTTTAGCAAGCATTAGCCAATAAACTGAGGGTAAACTTTTAAAGTAAACAGAAGATGAGAGCTAACATTTATTTAAGTCCTCTGTGTACTAGAGAATTTATATACTGTACCCTTTAATCATTATAACAACTATATGAATTAGAGTCAGTAAAAATCAGAGAAAATATTAAAAAGCTCATATCATCCTGAGATATTTCCCCCTTATTCATGCTGTTGCCATTCAAACAGGTTAATACATACTTTCTATTTTCATTATTTGCTATCCAAAGATATGAGAAGTCAGAATAAAGAGGAATTTATGAAAATTCAGCAAACACTGTAGTCATTGCTGTCTCAAAGTATTCTCTTTGGGAGCTCTATGGTCTGAAAGTTTGTGTCCCCCTAGAATTGACATGTTGAAATCCTAACCCCCAAAGGTGATGGTATGGGTAGTTGGAGGCTTTGGGAAATGCTTAAGTCATGAAGGTGGACCCTCATGAATGGAAGTAGGGTCTCCCTTTCTCCAGAGTGACCCCTAACCTCTTCCACCTGTGAGGATACAAGGAGAAATCTACCACCCCACAAAAGGTCGTCACCGCATCATACTGGCATTCTGATATTGGACATCCATCTGAGAACTGTGAGAAATAAATTCTGTTGTGCACACGCTACCGAGTCTGTGGTATTTTGTTATAGCAACCTCTATCTTAGAGGCAACCTTCTCAATCCCAACCAGCTCCACTGAAGTTAGGTATCAGCTTCTCAGCCTAATCCTTCTGAAGTGCCTGAGATAGACCACCACTTCCATGAGGTTGAGGAGGAGGAGGTTAGCTCCATAGGCTACAGCAGTGGTCTTCTCTCCACAGTCCTTTCTAAGAGCCTCTATCTTGTTAACTTGAAGCCACTGGTTCTTGTGTATTAGTGAAAATATTATTCCTTATAAAAGCAGAATGTAGAGTACATACTGTATCTCAATGAAGCCACAGGAATTTTTTTTATTACTTAAATATAGTTGATGTACTATCTTTGGTTTTGCTGCGTTCAGAAGTGTTACTTCCTGTTCAGTTTTTTGGAATAGTGTCCCTTGTGATTTGATGACTATCTTTAGTGTTATGTTTGGATTCCTTTTTCTTTTTTCTTTCTTTCTGTTTTTTTTGTGGGTATCTATAATAGATTTTTTTGGATATATATGTGTGTGTGTGTATATATATAATTATTTTAAGTTGATGATCTCTTAAGTTCAAACACATTCTAACCACCCTACATTTTTACCCCTCACCCCAGGTTTAATGTTTTTAACATCATATTTTACATCATTTTGTTTTGTGTATCCCTTTACTACTTATTATAGATGGAGATAATTGTTCTACTTTTGTCTTTTAATTTTCCTACCAGCTCTATAAGTGGTGGATCTACTACCTTTACTGTATGTTTGCCTTTACCAGTGAGATTTTTCCTTTCCTAATTTTTATATTTCTAGTTGTGGTCTTTTCTTTTTGCTTAGAAATATCCCTTTAACATTTCTTGTAAAGCTGGTTTGGTGGTGCTGAACTCTTTGAGCTTTTGCTTGTCTATAAAACTCTTCTTCTCTCCTTCAAACATGAGTGATAAGCTTGCTGGCTATCTGTGCCTAAATAAAGTCCAAGTATTCCTGGTTGTAGGTTTTTTCTTTTCATCACTTTGAATATATGGTGCCACTCCCTGCTGGCCTGCAGTCTTTGCTGAAAAGTTAGCTCATGGTCTTATGAAAGAGAGTTCATTTTTTTTGCCACTAATTGCTTTTCTCTTACTAATTTTGAGATTCTCCTTTTTTCTCTAATTTTTGCCACTTTAATTATAATGTCTTGATGTGGGCCACTTGGGTTTATCTTATTTGGGACTCTCTGTACTTCCTGGACCTGGATGCCTGTTTCCTTCCCCAGGTTAAGAAAGTTGTCAGCCATTATTTCTTCAAATAAATTCTCTGTCCCTTTTTCTCTCTCTTCTCCTTCTGGGACCCTATAGTGAAAATATTAGTATGCTTGATGTGGTTCCAGAGGTCTCTTCAACTGTCCTCATTTAAAATTTTTTTTTTCCTTTTCTCTGTTCAACTGGGTGATTTCTACTTCTCTATCTTCCAGATCGCTGATCTGTTCCTCTGTATCATCTATTCCACTGTTGATTCCTTCTAGTGTATTTTTTTATTTCAGTTGTTGTGTTCTTCAGCTTTGCTTCATTCTTCTTTATAGTTCTTCTTTATGTTTTCTAGCTCTTTATTGAAATTCACACTGTATTCATCCATTCTTCTACCGAGTTCAGTGAGCATCTTTATAATTATTGCATTGAACTCTTTCTTGGGTAGATTACTTATCTCCACTTCACCTAGTTCTTTTTCTGACACTAGGTCTTGTTCCTTCGTTTGGAACACACTCCTCTGTCTCCTCATTTTGCCCACTTCTCTGTGTTTCTTTCTTGTGTTAGGTAGGTTGGTTATGTTTCCCAATCTTGGGGAAGTGGCCTTGTGTAGAAGACATCCTATGGGGCCCAGCAACATGCTCCCTCTGTTCATCAGAGCTATATGCTCTAGGGGTGCCCCCTATGTGGGCTGGGTGCATCCTGCTGTGGCAGGGCCAACTATTGAGGGTGTGCTGGTAGGCAGGGCTGGCTCCCTGGCCTGGTTGGCTGTGAGGCCATGCCTGGTGTAGTGGCTGCAGGCCCACTGGAAGGCAGAATAAGTTCCCTGCGCAGTTGAATGTGGCCTGGGGGGCTGCTGCCAGCCTGCTGGAGGACAGGGCTGGGTCCCCACATGGCTGTTTGCATGGCCCACTAATGAAGCCACAGGTTTTGAACACAACTTCCCTTCTGGCATATTAGCCAAAGTACAAACATCCAGCTCAAATGCTTTTCTACCTTTTTTCCTAATATTTCCATCAACAAATGGTTAGTCTGGCTGAAGGGTTCTCAGTTGTCCCCTGAAGCATTAGTGAGCAGCCACGGCCGGCCCCACATCCCTCTTCCTTGGCTCTGTGATTGTGGGACACGGAGAACCCTGCAGTTCAGTTCCCACAGCTCCTCTCTTCCTGCCACTTCCTCCCTCCTGTGTCTGACTTTCCTCTGGGTCGGTTAATTTCAACTCAGCTCGCCAGGTCCCCAGCTGCAAGCAGAGAAGTTCCTTGAGCATGCTGCCTTTCCGCTCCCTCCCTGCTCCCGTCTCTACCTCGGCTCCATGACATCATTTATCCATTTGCAGACATCCTCTGCTGCTCCCACAGCTCAGATCACAGGAGTGGGGGGTGGGGGTGGGGATCCCTGTTACCCGTTAGCCTTTCCCTTAGCTTAATTGCAAATGACTGTATTGATTACCAGAGGGCAGAGTGTCCAGTCAGCATCCTCAGAGAAGACTGTCTGAGAGAGTTTAGGCTTTTCCACTTTCCTTTAAGGATTCATTTTTCTTTTCTCTTGGGATTTGCTGTTGCAATTAATCTCTCTAAACCTGTGTGTACTCCCCTTCCAACTTCTCTCTTCCTCCTTAACTGTCTCATTTCCTTCCTCCCTTCCTTCCTTTCTTTCTTCCTTTTATTCTTCCCTCCATCCAACCCTTCATTTTGTTCTTCTCTGGGGAAAATGGTAAGCAAATAATGGTAAACACATTTTAAAAGGTGATAATTAAGAGGTGAACCCTATATGTTTAGCCTGTAGTGGAAATGTATATTTTTAAAGAAAGAAGGCACTAATAGAAAGGGCCAGGTCCATGGCAGAAGGTATACTAAATAAAATGCATAAATGTCCATGCTATATATCTGATAAAAAGTGTTTAATTCTCCACATATAAGGAATGACATTATAGGTTGCACACAACTGAGCAGGAGGGTTTAAAAGCTTTTTGCACAAATTCACTATCTAACGTCCTCAAAAATTAGCCTTATCCATGCTAAAAAATAAATTTTACACATCCTTGTCCACATGGGTATTTTATTCAAAATTAAAGATAGCAAATGCATGGCATAGTCTCCACACTCCCCACTCCCCAATGCCCATGTTAGTCTTTACTAATCGTTCACTATTATTTTTCCATTTGGGCTCAGAAGCAGCTTCTGCCTTTCTCAAAACAGTAATCCAGGCAGCTTTCACCAGTTAGAGGAAACTGATAGAGGACCCCACTGAAGGAGAAATCTATTTTCTATCCTTGTAAAAGAAGTTTAGGCACGAGATATTAACCATGAGATATTAGTCATCTCCATATATGGCAGTATGGGTTGTTTTTTTATACTTTTCTAAATTATCAAAATGTGCTATCATTATACATTACATTATTAATCAGATACAAATTGAGTTTTCATTAAGAAATTGACTATCCTATATAATTTAAAGACAGAGTTACCAACACATAGATTTCATTCTGACAGTACCAAAGTGGAAAGTCATGTAAATTATCTGAGCAATTCTTTTTATCTTACCTAGTTCTCTAAGTATTATAAACACCCCAAGATAATCATATTTAATTATGTCATTTTAAAGACATAAAGACCAGAATTGATTTTTCAAACATAGTTTAAGACTTTTTATTATCTGTATGGGGGCAAGAAGGGAAGGGGAATGACACAACAAGCTGCCTGTGATGATTAGCGGTAATTTGCAAGTCAAGCACAACAGGCTCCAAAGAAAGCATTATCCTCAAGTGGGAAAACGTTTCATTTCTATTTCAATTGATAAACCTTCAAATTAGTTTCAGTATAACACGTGGAAAAATGTTAACATTCACAGGTAAAAATATTACCCCAGTTTAAAGTGTGTGTTTGTGTGTGTGTGTGTGTGTACATATGTATGTAAACTTCCATCTATTTCACCATTACTTACATTTACCTTGACATTTACCTGGACTTTGGTAATGGCATTTATACCTAACAATTTATTCTTAACACATATCCTACAATGTTATTCTCAAAAGAGGCTCTTAGTAAATATTGGTCAAGGATAAGGAATCTACCAGAGAAGCTAATATGGTTTTGACTTTTAACAAACTTTTTTCATTTCTATATAAAAAAGAAATCAGAAACCATTAGCCTTCCGGATTTAAGCTCTAGTATACATCTTATGAACAATCCTGGGAATGACATCAAAGCTATGGGGAAAATTTGAGTAATATTATTATAGATTGGTGTGAGACATGACTTATTAAAATGACATAGCTACATTTCACATACCAGATACTCCTACTCAGCAACCCTAAAAATTATAGGATGGAGCCCTGGATAGCCCCCCAAAAGTCACAGAGTTTATGCATTTATTTGACAAAAAAGTATTGAGCGTCTCTAATTGTTAGATCGTGTGTTTCTTAGAAAGTGAACAAGATAGATATGTCCACTGCCTCACAGAGCTCACAGGTTAGTGAAGAATACAGACAAATAAATGTCCAACTACAAAACGGTGTGTTCATATTTACTAAATGATGATTCATAATCATGCTGCATCAATATCACCTGGAGGGCTTTTTAAAAATACACATTTTTGCATTGGCGAAAAAAGTGGCTCACACCATCCAGAGTCACATTGTTGCTGTTGTAATAAAAGCCCAGAGAGAGCCGTGTGGCTGACAGGGTCTTGGTGCTCCAGCTGGGTGTCAGGCCTGTGCCTCTGAGGTGGGAGAGCCGAGTTCAGGACACTGATCCACCAGAGACCTCCCAGCTCCATGTAATATCAAACGGCAAAAGTTCTCCCAGAGATCTCCATCTCAATGCTAAGACCCAGCTCCACTCAACGACCAACAAGCTACAGTGCTGGACACCCTATGCCAAATAACTAGCAAGACAGGCACACAACCACACCCATTAGCAGAGAAAATCATAATAAGGTCAAAGACACCCCAAAACACACCACTGGATGCAGTCCTGCCCACCAGAAAGACAAGATCCAGCCTCAAATACCAGAACACAAGCACCAGTCCCCTCCACCAGGAATCCTAAACAACCCACTGAACCAACCTTAGCCACTGGGGGCAGACACCAAAAACAACGGGAACTACGAACCTGTAGCCTGTGAAAAGGAGACCCCAAACACAGTAAGTTAAGCTAAATGAGAAGACAGAGAAACACACAGCAGATGAAGGAGCAAGGTAAAAACCCACCAGACCAAACAAAGAGGAAAATAGGCAGTCTACCTGAAAAAGAATTCAGAGTAATGATAGTAAAGAGGATCTAAAATCTTGGAAATAGAATGGAGAAAATACAAGAAACGTTTAACAAGGACCTAGAAGAACTAAAGAGCAAACAAACAGTGATGAACAATACAATAAATGAAATTAAAAATTCTCTAGAAGTAATCAATAGCAGAATAACTGAGGCAGAAGAAAGGATAAGTGACCTGGAAGATAAAATAGTGGAAATAACTACCGCAGAGCAGAATAAAGAAAAAAAAATGAAAAGAATTGAGGACAGTCCCAGAGACCTCTTAAACACAAACACAACAACATTCGAATTATAGGGGTCCCAGAAGAAAAAGATAAAAAGAAATGGACTGAGAAAATATTTGAAGAGATTATAGGTGAAAATTTCCCTAATATGGGAAAGGAAGTAGTCAGTCAAGTCCAGGAAGCACAGAGAGTCCCATACAGGACAAATCCAAGGCAAAACACACCAAGACACATATTAATCAAACTATCAATAATTAAACAGAAAAAATATTAATTGTAGCAAGGGAAAAACAACAAATAACATACAAGGGAATCCCCATAAGATTAACAGCTGATCTTTCAGCAGAAACTCTGCAAGCCAGAAGGGAGGGGCAGGACATATTTAAAGTGATGAAAAGGAAAAACCTACAACCAAGACTACTCTACCCAGCAAGGATCTCATTCAGATTTGAAGGAGAAACTAAAACCTTTACAGACAAGCAAAAGCTAACAGAATTCAGCACCACCAAACCAGCTTTACAACAAATGCTAAAGGAACTTCTCTAGGCAGGAAACACAAGAGAAGGAAAAGACCTACAATAATAAACCCAAAACAATTAAGAAAATGGTAATGGGAACATACATATCACTAATTACCTTAAATGTAAATGGATTAAATGCTCCCACCAAAAGACATAGAGTGGCTGAATGGATACAAAAACAAGACCTGTGTATATGCTATCTATAAGAGACCCACTTCAGACCTAGGGAAACATACAGACTGAAAGTGAGGGGATGGAAAAAAGATATTCCATGCAAATGGAAATCAAAAGAAAGCTGGAGTAGCAATTCTCATATCAGAAAAAATAGACTTTAAAATAAAGACTATTACAAGAGACAAAGAAGGAAACTTCGATCAAGGGATCAATCCAAGAAGAAGATATAACAATTGTAAATATTTATGCACCCAACAAAGGAGCACCTCAGTACATAAGGCAAATGCTAACAGCCATAAAAGGGGAAATCGACAATAACAAAATCATAGCAGGGGACTTTAACATCCCACTTTCACCAACTGACAGATCATCCAAAATGAAAATAAATAAGGAAACACAAGCTTTAAAGGATACATTAAACAAGATGGACTTAACTGATATTTATAAGACATTCCATCCATAAACAACAGAATACCCTTTCTTCTCAAGTGCTCATGGAACATTCTCCAGGATAGATCATATCTTGGGTCACAAATCAAGCCTTGGTAAATTTTAAAAAATTGAAATCATACCAATTATCTTTTCTGCCTACAACACTATGAGATTAAATATCAGTTACAGGAAAAAAACTGTAAAAAATACAAACACATGGGGGCTAAACAATACAATATTAAATAACCAAAAGATTGTTAAAGAAATCAAAGAGGAAATCAAAAAATACCTAGAAACAAATGACAATGAAAACATGACCACCCAAAACCTATGGGAAGCAGCAAAAGCAGTTCTAAGAGGGAAGTTTATAGCAATACAATCCTACCTCAAGAAACACGAAAAATCTCAGCTAACCAACCTAACCTTACACCTAATGCAATTAGAGAAAGAACAAAAAACCCTAAAGTTAGCAGAAGGAAAGAAAACATAAAGATCAGACCAGAAATAAATGAAAAAGAAATGAAGGAAACAATAGCAAAGATCAATAAAACTAAAAGCTGGTTCTTTGAGAAGATAAACAAAATGAGAAACCATGAGTCAGACTCCTCAAAAAAAAAAGGGCGAAGACTCAAATCAATAGAATTAGAAATGAAAAAGGAGAAGTAACAACTGACACTGCAGAAATACAAAGGATCATGAGAAATTACTACAAGCAACTATATGCCAATAAAATGGAAAACCTGGAAGAAATGGACAACTTCTTAGAAAAGCACAACCTTCCGAGACAGAACCAGGAAGAAATAGAAAATATAAACAGACCAATCACAAGCACTGAAATTGAAATTGTGATGAAAAATCTTCCAACAAACAAAAAACCAGGACCAGATGGCTTCACAGGTGAATTCTATCAAACATTTAGCGAAGAGCTAACATCTATCCTTCTGAAACTCTTCCAAAATATAGCAGAGGGAGGAACACTCCCCAACTCATTCTATGAGGCCACGATCACCCTGATACCAAAACCAGACAAAGATGTCACAAAGAAAGAAAACTACAGGCCAATCTCACTGATGAACACAGATGCAAAAATCCTCAACAAAATACTAGCAAACAGAGTCCAACAGCACATTAAAAGGATCATACACCATGATCAAGTGGGGTTTATCTGAGGAATGCAAGGATTCTTCAATATATGCAAATCAATCAATGTGATAAAACATATTAACACATTGAAGGAGAAAAACCATAAGATCATCTCAATAGATGCAGAGAAAGCTTTCAACAAAATTCAACACCCATTTATGATAAAAACCCTCCACAAAGCAGGCATAGAGGGAACTTACCTCAACATAATAAAGGCCATATATGACAAACCCACAGCCAACAGTGCTCTCAATGGTGAACAACTGAAACCATTTCCACTAAGACAAGGTTGCCCACTCTCACCACTATTATTCAACATAGTTTTGTAAGTTTCAGCCATAGCAATCAGAGAAGAAAAAGAAATAAAAGGAATCTAATTTGGAAAAGAAGAAGTAAAACTGTCACTGTTTGCAGATGACATGATACTATATATAGCAAATCCTAAAGATGCTACCAGAAAACTACTAGAGCTAATCAATGAATCTGGTAAAGTAGCGGGATACAAAGTTCATGCACAGAAATCTACTGAATTCATATACACTGTTGATGAAAAATCTGAAAGAAAAATTAAGGAAACACTCCCATTTACCACTGCAACAAAATGAATAAAATACCTAGAAATAAACATACCTAAGGAGACAAAAGACCTATATGTAGAAAACTATAAGACACTGATGAAAGAAATTATAGATGATACAAACAGATGGAGGGATATATCATGTTTTTGGATTGGAAGAATCAACATTGTGAAAGTGTCTATACTACCCAAAGCAATCTACAGATTCAATGCCATGCCTATCAAACTACCACTGGCATTTTTCACAGAACTAAAAAAAAAATTTCCCAATTTGTATGGAAACACAAAAGACCCTGAATAGCCAAAGCAATCTTGAGAAAGAAAAATGGAGCTGGAGGAATCAGGCTCCCACACTTCACACTATACTACAAGGTTACAGTAATCAAGACAGTATGGTACTGGCATAAAAACAAACATATAGATCAATGGAACAGGATAGAAAGCCCAGAGATAAACACACGCACGTATGGTCACCTTATTTTTGATAAAGGAGGCAAGAATATACAATGGAGAAAAGATGGCCTCTTCAGTAAGTGGTGCTGGGAAAACTGGACAGCTACATGTAAAATAATGAAATTAGGACACTCCCTAACACCATACACATAAATAAATTCAAAATGGATTAAAGACCTAAATGTAAGGCCAGACACCATAAAACTCTTAGAGGAAAACATAGGAAGAACCCTCTATGACATAAATCACAGCAAGATCCTTTTTGACCCACCTCCTAGAGAAATGGAAATAAAAGCAAAAATAAAAAATGGGACCTAATGCAACTTAAAACTTTTGCACAGCAAACGAAATCATAAACAAGACGAAAAGACAACCCTCAGAATGGGAGAAAATATTTCCAGATGAAGCAACTGACAAAGGATTAATCTACACAATATACAAGCAGCTCATGAAGCTCAATATCAAAAAAACAAACAGCCCAATCCAAAAATGGGCAGAAGACCTAAACAAACATTTCTCCAAAGAAGATATACAGATTGCCAACAAACACATAAAAGGATGCTCAACATCACTAATCATTAGAGAAATGCAAATCCAAACTACAATGAAGTATCACCTCAGACGGGTCAGAATGGCCATCATCAAAAAATCTACAAACAATAAATGCTGGAGAGGGTGTGCAGAAAAGAGAACCCTCTTGCACTGTTGGTGGGAATGTAAATTGATACAGCCACTATGGAGAACGGTATGGAATTTCCTTAAAAAACTACAAATAGAACTACCATATGACCCAGCAATCCCACTACTGGGCATATACCCTGAGAAAAGCACAATTCAAAAAGAGTCATGTACCATAATGTTCACTGCAGCACTATTTACAATAGCCAGGACATGGAAGCAACCTAAGTGTCCATCGACAGAAGAATGGACAAAGAAGATGTGGCACATATATACAATGGAATATTACTCAGCCATAAAAAGGAACGATACTGAGTTATTTGTAGTGAGGTGGATGGACCAAGAGTCTGTCATACAGAGTGAAGTAAGTCAGAAATAGAAATACAAATACCATATGCTAATACATATATATGGAATCTAAAAAAAAATGGTTCTGAAGAATGTGGAGCAGGACAGGAATAAAGACGCAGATGTAGAGAATGGACTTGAAGACATGGGGACGGGGAAGGGTAAGTTGGGACGAAGTGAGAAAGTGGCATGGACTTATATATACTACCAAAATAGATAGCTAGTGGGAAGCAGCCGCATAGCACAGGGAGATCAGCTCAGTGCTTTGTGACCACCTAGAGGGGTGGGATAGGGAGGGTGGGAGGGAGATGCAAGGGGGAGGAGATATGGGAATATATGTATAGCTGATTCACTTTGTTATACAGCAGAAAGTAACACACCATTGTAAAGCAATTATACTCTAATAAAGATGTTAAAAAAACCCCACATTCTTAGGACTGTGCTCTAGGCATCTGAATTGGAACTATGTTTTGGCAAGTCAGGGAAGTCAGGAGAGAGCTCATTTCACAGAGGAAATGAGTCTCAAAAAAGGATGGGAAATGATCAGGGAGAGGCTTGTGTGAGGCTGCTCTCAGGCGGGTCTGGGGCAGGGCTGGTGGGGCACACTGAATAAGATGGGAGTGGGAGAAGCATGTTACAATCTGAGGGAGCAGCCCACATTGCACCTTAAATATGAGCAAGCATTTGTTACAATCACGTCCTAGAATACAGTGTGTCGCAAGGCAGGTGTACGGACACAGTCGAGAGAAATAAAGCTAGTGACATAAGCTCTAGCTCATTCAGGACCTTGGAGGACTTTGACAGTTTTACAGAGTTGAGACTATTTCCATAGCAATTAACAGAGGAGAAATTTGCTCAGGTTCACCGTTAGGATGTTTGTGGCTTGAGCAATGGTGTAGGTGCCATTAATATTTGTGGAAGTACAGAGCACAGAAGGAAAAAGGAGTCTTGGGGCAAGGTGAGAGATTCCATTTTGAACACAATTTTGAGATCTCCGTATTACCATCTAGTTGCAATGAACGGTTCTAAAATCCAGGGGGAAGAGTCACAAATCACTGATTGGACAAATATTAACTGAGCACTTCCTCTCTGCTACACTTTGTGCTCAATCTAGAAAAACAACAGTGAAAGGAGGAGACAGGGTCCCCACCTTTATGGACCCTGCATGTGGATGTTTACTGAAACCCTAGGAGTGCAAGAGATCATCCCAGATGGAGGTGTGGTTACAACTGGTAAAGACTCAGATGATGAGTGGCACATATTCTATAAATGTTAACTACTAAACAAATAAGCAAAAATCAACAGCGATCACTGCAAATCAGAGAATTAAAATACAATCAAGGGCAGCCAAGTGATCCAATGGCCATTAAAGAACTCTGAGAACTGAATGACATTAACAGATAAAAAGTCGTCCATGTGAAGATCAGGGAGAACAATGAGAGGCAGAGGGAATGGCTAAGGCGAAGATGCTGAGATGGGACAGTGTGCACTCGAGGATCTCATGTTGGGCTCCGAAAGCCTGGTTAACGCATTTGAATGTTAGCCTAAATGGGAGGGGAAATGGTTAGATGGTTTTAAGCCAGAGAGTGACTTGACACAACTTATAATTTTTAAAGATATTACTCTGGCTGTTTCGTGGAGAACTGATTTTGAAAGAGGAAGAGTGAAAGCTGGGAGATGCTTCAGGATATTATTTCAGGCATCCAGGCAACAGATGATGACGGCTTGGTCTAAATGTGATTGGATTTGGTTAATTTTCTGAGAGTAGCAAGAATGGACTTGCTGATGAATTAAACGTAGGAAAACGAAGGAAAGAGAGGAACAAGGATAACTCCTAGTTTGGGGGAGTAAGGGTGGAGGGTATGCCAATCACTGAGATGCAAAAAAAAAGAGGAGGTCGGGATCTTTGACTTCTTCACAAACGCTCATATTTGATAATGTCTTGTTGTTTTTCCAAGTACAATGTAAGTTACTTGAGGAGAAAGACCATAGTTCCTACCATAAATGCTTTACTCTTCCTACCCCTATTTTTTTCCAGTGGTCTCTGATGTGGCAGTCTGAAAACAAGGAGTGCTTTTTGAGTGAATGAGTAAATGAGAGAACATGTCCTCAAGTGTAAGATGAGGCAGCTACTGTCATGCCTTGTTTTTCTACTGCTTGATTTTACTGTGTTCTCCTAGAGTATTAATGTCTGTCATGGGGTACTTGGTCTTTACAACACTAAAGTATCAATAAAAACAAGTTGTAGCTCTTCCCTACACTTTTAAGAAAGAAACATGTAAAATAAAGGAAAATATCTTAAAACAGGCTTCTCAGAGAGCAAATTTGTCCCTGTAGATGCTATTCAGCATCTGGAGTTATTTGACTCCAGGAGGGATGGACGCGGGATGGATGCACATTCAGTAAGTACCTATGTATGCCAGATATCATTTGGATGTGATTTAGACCTTACAGAGACACAGAAGGGAGATGATTTTATTATTATTATCGTTATTATTATTCTTCCCATTTTACAGATGTGGAAACTGAGGCTCTCAAAGAGAAAATGACTTGTATAAGGTCATTTAACAACAAGATGTATAGTCAGGAGTCAAACCAGGCCAGTCGATGCTCATGGTTTTTGCTTCTTCACACCTGAGGGTTCCACGGGCAGATACCAATAAGACTTGTCTCTGAGAGGTCAGTGGAGACCTAGGAGAGATCTATCCACAAGTTCACTGGTACTCAGAGGTCACTTCTCCCCAGGTTTCACAGATGAGCAGTGCAAGGATTCTCCAGGAAGACCTGCCAAGCACAGACACGTCTAGTTCAGGGCAGTCAAGGATCTGGAACCCCCTTTCTTATTTGGGCAACACACATCTGGAGGTAAGAAAGCTGAATCCAATGAATGTGGTATGTGAGAATTTTTTCCCCACTCAAATTAAACCCAGAATGTTGAGATGGCCAGCCCAAAGCCTTCAAGTCTGGGGCCCAGGATCACAGCTCTGAAAGCTACAGTTGTTTGCCTAACTGCCCCCCTCCCAAGTGCCTGTTTTTGTTCATGAGCCTCTTGGCCCACAGGAGATGCTGAGGTAGGAGAAAGAGTCATAGCAAATCATTCCCCATGAAATTTGCTTCTTCCACTGTACAGACTGGAAAAGAGATTTTCAAGCAAATCATACCAACAACTTCATTCTTACTCATTTCCTTCCTCTTTTGGAAGTGTGCTACTAGCTGTCCTTATCCTTTAAACTCTGTTTCACACCTCAAACCCAACTTCTTCTCCACACATACTCACCATGTGCTTACTTCTGAGACATCACATAAACAAGGAAATAGTTCAAGTAGCTAGGTTTAATTTTGGCAACAGGAAAATTTGGCATTGAAGGAACCTTCTAGGACAGGGGTTCTTAACCTTTTTTGTGCCATGAAACCCTTTCACGGTCTGGTGATTCCTGTCGACCCCTTCTCCAAATAATGTTTTTAAATGCGTAAGATAAAATACATAGGATTCAAAAGAAAGCCAATTATAATGAAAAAAGTTTCAAAATATTAAGAAAACAGTTTTTTGATATAGTTCTTTATACAACTCTTCACTGATACATTCATTAAATTAAAAGATCTAGGACTTCCGGGTAAGATGGCGGAAGAGTAAGACGCGGAGATCACCTTCCTCCCCACGGATACACCAGAAATACAGCTACACGTGGAACAACTCCTACAGAACACCTACTGAATGCTGGCAGAAGACCCCAGACCTCCCAAAAGGCAAGAAACTCCCCACATACCTGGGTAGGGCAAAGCGGAGAGATCCCCACACAGAGGATCGGTGCCGAGCGGCACTCACCAGCCCGAGAGGCTTGTCTGCTCGCCCGCCGGGGCGCGCAGCGCTGGAAGCTGAGGCTCGGGCTTCGGTCAGAGCGCAGGGAGAGGACTGGGGCTGGCGGCGAGAACTCAGCCTGAAGGGGGCTGGTGTGCCACAGCTAGCCGGCAGGGAGTCCGGGAAAACTCTGGAGCTGCCGAAGAGGCAAGAGACTTTTTCTTCCCTCTTGGTTTCCTGGTGCGCGAGGAGAGGGGATTAAGAGCGCTGCTTAAAGGGGCTCCACAGACGGGCGCGAGTCGCGACTGGAAGCGCGGAGCCCAGTGACGGGCGTGGGAGGCTGGGGCTGCTGCTGCTGCCGCCAAGAAGCCTGTGTGCGAGCGCAGGTCACTGCCCACACCGCCCTTCCGAGAGCCTGTGCAGCCTGCCACTGCCGGGGTCCTGGGATCCAGGGGCGGCTTCCCTGGGAGAACGCACGGCGCGCCTCGGGCTGGTGCAACGTCACGCCGAACTCTGCCGCTGCAGGCTCGCCCCGCACTCCGTGCCCCTCCCTCCCGCCCGGCCTGAGTGAGCAAGAGTCCCCGAAGCGGCTGCTCCTTTAACCCTGTCCTGTCTGAGCGAAGAACAGACGCCCTCCGGCGACCTACACGCAGAGGCGGGGCCAAATCCAAAGCTGAGACCCAGGAGCTGTGAGAACAAAGAAGAGAAAGGGAAACCTCTCCCAGCAGCCTCAGAAGCAGCGGATTAAAGCTCCACAATCAACTTGATGTACCCTGCATCTGTGGAATACATGAATAGACAACACATCATCCCAAATTGAGGAGCCCGGAGTCAGTGCTGTGCCTCTGAGGTGGGAGAGCCAACTTCAGGACACTGGTCCACAAGAGACCTCCCAGCTCCACATAATATCAAACGGCAAAAATCTTCCAGAGATCTCCATCTCAACACCAGCACCCAGCTTCACTCAACGACCAGCAAGCTACAGTGCTGGACACCCTATGCCAAACAACTAGCAAGACAGGAACACAACGCCACCCATTAGCAGAGAGGTGGCCTAAAATCATAAAAAGTCCGCAAACACCCCAAAACACACCACCAGACGTGGACCTGCCCACCAGAAAGACAAGATCCAGCCTCATCCACCAGAACACAGGCACTAGTCCCCTCCACCAGGAAGCCTACACAACCCACTAAACCAACCTTAGCCACTGGGGACAGACACCAAAAACAACGGGAACTACGAACCGGCAGCCTGCAAAAAGGAGACCCCAAACACAGTAAGATAAGCAAAATGAGAAGACAGAAAAACACACAGCAGGAGAAGGAGCAAGATAAAAACCCACCAGATCTAACAAATGAAGAGGTAATAGGCAGCCTACCTGAAAAAGAATTCAGAATAATGATGGTAAAGATGATCCAAGATTCTATTTCCCAGATCCAAAATCTTGGAAATAGAATAGACAAAATGCAAGAAACAGTTAACAAGGACCTAGAAGAACTAAAGATGAATCAAGCATCGATTAAAAACACAATAAATGAAATAAAAAATACTCTAGATGGGATCAATAACAGAATAACTGAGGCAGAAGAACGGATAAGTGAGGTGGAAGATAAAATAGTGGAAATAACTGCTGCAGAGCAAAATAAAGAAAAAAGAAAGAAAAGAACAGAGGACAGTCTCAGAGACCTCTGGGACAATATTAAACGCACCAACATTCGAATTATAGGGGTTCCAGAAGAAGAAGAGAAAAAGAAAGGGACTGAGAAAATATTTGAAGAGATTATAGTTGAAAACTTCCCTAATATGGGAAAGGAAACAGTTAATCAAGTCCAGGAGGCACAGAGAGTCCCATACAGAATAAATCCAAGGAGAAATACGCCAAGACACATATTAATCAAACTGTCAAAAATTAAACACAAAGAAATCATATTAAAAGCAGCAAGGCAAAAACAACAAATAACACACAAGGGAATCCCCATCAGGATAACAGCTGATCTCTCAGCAGAAACTCTACAAGCCAGAAGGGAGTGGCAGGACATAATTAAAGTCATGAAGGAGAAAAACCTGCAACCAAGATTACTCTACCCAGCAAGGATCTCATTCAGATTTGATGGAGAAATTAAAACGTTTACAGACAAGCAAAAGCTGAGAGAGTTCAGCACCACCAAACCAGCTTTACAACAAATGCTAACGGAACTTCTCTAGGCAAGAAACACAACAGAAGGAAAAGACCTACAATAACGAACCCAAAACAATTAAGAAAATGGGAATAGGAACATACATATCAATAATTACCTTAAATGTAAATGGACTAAATGCTCCCACCAAAAGACACAGATTGGCTGAATGGATACAAAAACAAGACCCATATATATGCTGTCTACAAGAGACCCACTTCAGACCTAGAGACACATACAGAATGAAAGTAAGGGGATGGAAAAAGATATTCCATGCAAATGGAAACCAAAAGAAAGCTGGAGTAGCAATTCTCATATCAGACAAAATAGACTTTAAAATAAAGACTACTAGAAGAGACAAAGAAGGACACTACATAATGATCAAGGGATCGATCCAAGAAGAAGACATAACAATTGTAAATATTTATGCACCCAACATAGGAGCACCTCAATACATAAGGCAAATACTAACAGCCATAAAAGGAGAAATCGACAGTAACACAATCATAGTAGGGGACTTTAACACCCCACTTTCACCAATGGACAGATCTTCCAAAATGAAAATAAATAAGGAAACACAAGCTTTAAATGATACATTAAACAAGATGGACTTAATTGATATTTATAGGACATTCCATCCAAAAACAACAGAATACACATTTTTCTCAAGTGCTCATGGAACATTCTCCAGGATAGATCATATCTTGGGTCACAAATCAAGCCTTGGCAAATTTAAGAAAATTGAAATTGTATCAAGTATCTTTTCCGATCACAATGCTATGAGACTAGATATCAATTACAGGAAAAGAGCTGTAAAAAATACAAACACATGGAGGCTAAACAATACACTACTTAATAATGAAGTGATCACTGAAGAAATCAAAGAGGAAATTTAAAAATACCGAGAAACAAATGACAATGGAGACACGACGACCCAAAACCTATGGGATGCAGCAAAAGCAGTTCTAAGAGGGAAGTTTATAGCAATACAATCCCACCTTAAGAAACAGGAAACATCTCGAATAAACAACCTAACCTTGCACCTAAAGCAATTAGAGAAAGAAGAACAAAAACATCCCAAAGTTAGCAGAAGGAAAGAAATCATAAAAATCAGATCAGAAATAAATGAAAAAGAAATGAAGGAAACGATAGCAAAGATCAATAAAACTAAAAGCTGGTTCTTTGAGAAGATAAACAAAATTGATAAACCATTAGCCAGACTCATCAAGAAAAGAAGGGAGAAGACTCAAATCAATAGAATTAGAAATGAAAAAGGAGAAGTAACAACTGACAATGCAGAAATACAAAAGATCATGAGAGATTACTATAAGCAACTCTATGCCAATAAAATGGACAACCTGGAAGAAATGGACAAATTCTTAGAAATGCACAACCTGCTGAGACTGAACCAGGAAGAAATAGAAAATATGAACAGACCAATCACAAGCACTGAAATTGAAACTGTGATAAAAAATCTTCCAACAAACAAAAGCCCAGGACCAGATGGCTTCACAGGCGAATTCTATCAAGCATTTAGAGAAGAGCTAACACCTATCCTTCTCAAACTCTTCCAAAATATAGCAGAGGGAGGAACACTCCCAAACTCATTCTACGAGGCCACCATCACCTTGATACCAAAACCAGACAAGGATGTCACAAAGAAAGAAAACTACAGGCCAATATCACTGATGAACATAGATGCAAAAATCCTCAACAAAATACTAGCAAACAGAATCCAACAGCACATTAAAAGGATCATACACCATGATCAAGTGGGGTTTATTCCAGGAATGCAAGGATTCTTCAATATACGCAAATCAATCAACGTGATACACCATATTAACAAATTGAAGGAGAAAAACCATATGATCATCTCAATAGATGCAGAGAAAGCTTTCGACAAAATTCAACACCCATTTATGATAAAAACCCTGCAGAAAGTAGGCATAGAGGGAACTTTCCTCAACATAATAAAGGCCATATATGACAAACCCACAGCCAGCATCGTCCTCAATGGTGAAAAACTGAAACCATTTCCACTAAGATCAGGAACAAGACAAGGTTGCCCACTCTCACCACTCTTATTCAACCTAGTTTTGGAAGTTTTAGCCACAGCAATCAGAGAAGAAAAGGAAATAAAAGGAATCCAAATTGGAAAAGAAGAAGTAAAGCTGTCACTGTTTGCAGATGACATGATACTATACACAGAGAATCCTAAAGATGCTACCAGAAAACTACTAGAGCTAATCAATGAATTTGGTAAAGTTGCAGGATACAAAATTAATGCACAGAAATCTCTGGCATTCCTATATACTAATGATGAAAAATCTGAAAGTGAAATCAAGGAAACACTCCCATTTACCATTGCAACAAAAAGAATAAAATATCTAGGAATAAACCTACCTAAGGAGACAAAAGACCTGTATGCAGAAAATTATAAGACACTGATGAAAGAAATTAAAGATGATACAAATAGATGGAGAGATGTACCATGTTCTTGGAGTGGAAGAATCAACATTGTGAAAATGACTCTACTACCCAAAGCAATCTACAGATTCAATGCAATCCCTATCAAACTACCACTGGCATTTTTCACAGAACTAGAACAAAAAATTTCACAATTTGTATGGAAACACAAAAGACCCCGAATAGCCAAAGCAATCTTGAGAACGAAAAATGGAGCTGGAGGAATCAGGCTCCCTGACTTCAGACTATACTACAAAGATACAGTAATCAAGACAGTATGGTACTGGCACAAAAACAGAAAGATAGATCAATGGAACAGGATAGAAAGCCCAGAGTTAAACGCACGGACATATGGTCACCTTATCTTTGATAAAGGAGGCAGGAATGTACAGTGGAGAAAGGACAGTCTCTTCAATAAGTGGTGCTGGGAAAACTGGATAGGGACATGTAAAAGTATGAGATTAGATCACTCCCTAACACCATACACAAAAATAAGCTCAAAATGGATTAAAGACCTAAATGTAAGGCCAGACACTATCAAACTCTTAGAGGAAAACATAGGCAGAACACTCTATGACATAAATCACAGCAAGATCCTTTTTGACCCACCTCCTAGAGAAATGGAAATAAAGACAAAAATAAACACATGGGACCTAATGAAACTTAAAAGCTTTTGCACAGCAAAGGAAACCATAAACAAGACCAAAAGACAACCCTCAGAATGGGAGAAAATATTTGCCAATGAAGCAACTGACAAAGGATTAATCTCCAAAATTTATAAGCAGCTCATGCAGCTCAATAACAAAAAAACAAACAACCCAATCCAAAAATGGGCAGAAGACCTAAATAGACATTTCTCCACAGAAGATATACAGACTGCCAACAAACACATGAAAGGTTGCTCAACATCTTTACTCATTAGAGAAATGCAAATCAAAACTACAATGAGATATCATCTCACACCAGTCAGAATGGCCATCATCAAAAAATCTAGAAACAATAAATGCTGGAGAGGGTGTGGAGAAAAGGGAACACTCTTGCACTGCTGGTGGGAATGTGAATTGGTACAGCCGCTATGGAGAACGGTATGGAGGTTCCTTAAAAAACTACAAATAGAACTACCATATGACCCAGCAATCCCACTACTAGGCATATACCCTGAGAAAACCATAATTCAAAAAGAGACATGTACCAAAATGTTCATAGCAGCCCTATTTACAATAGCCCGGAGATGGAAACAACCTAAGTGTCCATCATCGGATGAATGGATAAAGAAGATGTGGCACATATATACAATGGAATATTACTCAGCCATAAAAAGAAATGAAATTGAGCTATTTGTAATGAGGTGGATAGACCTAGAGTCTTTCATACAGAGTGAAGTAAGTCAGAAAGAGAAAGACAAATACTGTATGCTAACACATATATATGGAATTTAAGAAAAAAAAATGTCATGAAGAACATAGGGGTAAGACAGGAATAAAGACACAGACCTACTAGAGAATGGACTTGAGGATATGGGGAGGGGGAAGGGTAAGCTGTGACAAAGTGAAAGAGCGGCATGGACATATATACACTACCAAACGTAAGGTAGATAGCTAGTGGGAAGCAGCCGCATAGCACAGGGAGATCAGCTCGGTGCTTTGTGACCGCCTGGAGGGGTGGGATAGGGAGGGTGGGAGGGAGACGCAAAAGGGAGGGGATATGGAAACATATGTATATGTATAACTGATTAAATTTGTTATAAAGCAAAAAAAAAAAAATTGTGAAAAAAAAAAAAAAAGATCTAGCAGTTGATCTAAAAACTACCATAATTTTTAAGTGGTGATGATCCTAAATGATATTTAGAGCTATCTGCAACCAACACAAAGTGATACAAGAAATAGCTGTGATTCCTGTTAGTAACCAAATCATGGATGCACTAAAATGTAGTCTGTCTACATTCAAAAATGAAGGGAGGGCTTCCCTGGTGGCGCAGTGGTTGAGAGTCCGCCTGCCGATGCAGGGGACACGGGTTCGTGCCCTGGTCTGGGAAGATCCCACATGCCGCAGAGCGGCTAGGCCCGTGAGCCATGGCTGCTGAGCCTGCGCGTCCGGAGCCTGTGCTCTGCAAGGGGAGAGGCCACAACAGTGAGAGGCCCGCCTACCGCAACAAACAAACAAACAAACAAACAAACAAAAAATGAAGGGAAATAAATTCTGTTAGTGGTTAGTGAAACTAAAAATATAATGTTTCCTCCTCTAGGTTATGGGCCCCTTAAATTTAGGTTAAGAATCCCTGTTTTAGAGTCAGAATACTAGAAATATCACAAATTAAGTGGAACTCAAATATCTCTGACTTTTCTGGTCTTCAAAAGTGATACTTCCACTGATGACCTGCTGCAAAGTGGCCTAAGTTCGGACAAGAACAACTTTTTGGTGGAGAAAGTTAATCACGGAATAGTTTGAGGTGAGTGGAAGTTAGCTATAGAACCTTATTTACCAGGTAATAAAGAAAGTAAGTTTTAGATCAAATTCTGCTGTTATAAATATGAATATATTAAACAAACATTTATGTGCAATCAAATCCCTACTCTGTAAGCTTGAAATCTCACCTTTCTGCCTTTTGTAGATGCCCTGCCCAGCACCTTGCATGAAACTTCCACTCCAGGTACATGTTTTAACATTCCAGAGGTGTAAAACTGTGACATTTATAGTTAGCATCAGGCAGTCAAGGAGCAGGCACAAAGCCATTAACGGATCAAGCATCAGGGGCCATCCCTGAGAACACAGACTTTGGGCCTCCCTGAATTCCCACATTCTGTTCATGCAAGTATGTGCAACATCACTAAAATATTTTAGCCAAGCCACATCTCCAGAACAGTTTTCATTTTATCTAACCAGGGTACAGTTCTACTAGAGATCATGCCAAAAAACAAGTCACGAATTTCACTGAGCAAACCCTTGTCTGACCTTCCTTATTCTGATTAGAAAATCCTCAGGTGTTGATTGAGCTATATAGATAGTTAAAGGGCTTTTAGTAGCCACCCTTGCAATGAGCCGTTTTCATATCACGTTAAGCTCTATCCTTGGTGTGTGGATTCCAGATTAAAGAAACTGAATGGCCCTAGAGTTGAAGCTTAAACTAACTAGCACACACATAATATTGTACAGTGTGTGCCAAAGTGTTTTAAAGTAAATCATTACAGACACTGTAATAGTCCCCCATTCAGCGTGAAAATAGCAAGTGTGATATTTTAATAAGTTCTCTCACCAAGTGTCTCTGGATGCCTGACAGGATGCTCTCATGTCCCCAGATCTGCCACGCTGTCACTTGGTACCTCAGCTGACTGTCACTGAACCTTTCTGCATCTTCTCTGTTCCCTCCTCATCATCCCCTCTTCTTTCCAACTACCAAAGCTTTAAAAACCTAGGATTGAAAGGAGATCCTTCTTTAACAAGCTCTTTAGTTTCTATTAATTATCTCACATTGTCTTGTTTAGCAAGATCTCGGATATATTAAAGGGTGATCTATTTATTTATTAGTTTAGTCGTGTACTTTCAGTTTCTTACAAGGAAGGGAAGATAAGAGGTCACATTAATTCCCGTTATTATTGCAAAAGTCTAAACATCTTTTTTCTATACAAGGTAGAGGCAAATGTGTTCATTCTAAAGGAACTAGAAAATATATGCTCGTGGCACTTGCAAGTTATTACAGTCTAATTGTAGTTAATTTTATTTTATTCTCTGGGACAAACTAATCTCTCGATAACATTTACAGTGATTGATTAAAATCCACTCCTTGCTAAAATCAAGGTCTTTAGATAATTGATGTGCTAATAGATGCACAATTATTTGAGGCTGTGCTTCCTCATGGAGAGCAAGCCAAGGAATGGATAAAGTCCAAATAAAGTACCTATTTTGCAACAGGAGCTGTGATAATTGCCAGGAGACAGCGTGCTTATCAGTTGTGAGAAGTTTTCATCCTTCATTAATATGGAGTTCAGTTGGACATCAGAGAAAGTGGCCCCCATGGGAATATGCTTTGAATCTCCCGTTATCTCATTTTCCATACACTTGGCTTGACCCACTTTTTATCTACATTCACAGAGAGATCTGGCTTTTCACAAATGAGCTTTTTAAACAATCAGCTAGCCATGAACCACAGTCCCCAAAGTTCCATGCAGTGTCAGCTGCTATAAATTTGGACAAGTGTATACACCAATAAAGTATCAGTTTAAATGGCCCAAACTAAATATTTTAGAAGTAGACAAAATAAATATTCCAAAGTGCTAACCTGTGAGTTTTCCATTCTGTGGCTTGTGCCTGCATGGGCTTACTGCGTTGGGCTCTCAATCAAGGCTATAGGTCTGGATTGTCTTCAGACATCTCAGAGAGCCACCCTGTCCTGCTCTAGACTAACTCCTGATTTCTTGTACTTCAGGCTGAGCCCTCTACTGAGTTGAAACATACCCACAGAGAGACTGGGAGCAATGCTTTAAAAACTCATTTAGTGAGACAAGAACCGTGTCCTTCTATCTTAGCCAGACTTGATCCAGGTAGCCAAAATGATAGAATTGTTACTTGACGCCAATCAATATTATTTTGTCCTGGGTTTGGGAGAGAATGTTTAAGTGGGGCCCAATTCTTTATGGCCTCAGCTCTCTTTATCTTTTTCCTCATAAAGAATATTCTTTCCTGGAAGTTTCTAATTGAAGTTCATTAAAGATAATTCTTTACAATTATAATATGAGGGATGACTGGTTGATTTTTTGACTCCATCCTCATTATGGTTCAAAACAAATATCCAAGGTGGTCAATTATTGTGGACAAATAACAAGGAAAATCGGCTGTTCAATTATTAGTAGAGTACACTTTTCAGATACTACAATAATGGCTAACATATATTGTGAGTTTACTAAGTGCCAGTCTCTGTGCTAAGTGTTTCATCTGCAGCTTATCACTTAATCCTTACAACAAAGAGGTATTATTTCTATTCTATTACATCCCAACAAGTACCATTCTTCTCCCCATTTTACAGATGAGTACACTGAGGAAGGGAGAAGTTAACTTGACTAGGGTCCCACACGTAATAAGTAGCAGATCCCAGATGAAAACCAGAACGGTAATCGACTGTTTGATGAGCACATTCTCAGGTATGACCTGTGCTCTTCTGAATGAAACTTAGCGAGGGAGAACTGGCCACCAATCATCTTAAATAGGTTCACCTTTTGTTGTTGCTGTTTAAGTACCATTTTGTCCCAGTCAATTCATAGTGAGTGGTTGTGACTACATTTTGCCTCCGACACTCTTGTTGAAGATGCTCATCTTGTATGAAGCTATCTTTGGAGTTGATGATGCTGCTACATCTCACTCCTATGGGAAATGGAGAGATGACGTTGCATAAAATAGAACAAAATGTATTAGGGCCAAGTTAAACTGCTAATAAGAATAACCACAGTAAGAGATCCAAAAATTATTTAAAATCTAGTATGAATTACATAAGTCCATTTCAGAAGTCCTACTGATGTGATGAGAAATTCACAAACTCCATACAAATTGAAAACAGAAATTATATGGCTTATTAAAATACTCTGTCTCTATGTTATCATATATGTAAATTTATGCACATATACATAAATTATACATTTACATGTATAAACTTTAATTTATCAGGACTACTCAATTTCATCTCCTAGTTAATAATTTAGTACTTATTAACCTTCAATATCCCCATCAAGATATATTCTCCTATTAATGATGATAAAACATACAAGCATTACAGAGTGTATTTTCTAAACAAAATTTGCTTCCCATTTTAGAAACTTGATGTCACCAAGGCATTACCATCAAATTTAACTCCTGTATTTTACTTTAAGATAAAAATAGAGAAGAAAGCTTTCAAATCTGTAAGTCCAAGAAGAACTATAATTAGAATCCCTGGCTCTTGCTTAGGATGAATTCTACATCTTATTTCAGCTTGACAGTAGGCAGATTTCTCATTCAATTGGAAGTTGAAGCCAGAATGAAAAGTGCTTTGGAAAAAAAAAATAACCCCTGGTTTCTGTCCTCATAATTCCCTTCTCCCCATGAAATGAACCTATGTGGAATATTTGAAATAGCATCTCAAATACACCCAGCTCTTGTCTATTTGTCATTAAAGACATTGGAGGGCTGAGTCCTGAGGGGTCCATGGTGGATCAGATTGGAAGGCTGCAACCTGAGAGGATCCAGGGAAACCTTGCAGACTCACTGGGGCAGTGGTCAGGCTAGAGGGTTCAAGGACTTTTAAAGAAGTTCATTTATTTTGCCACTCATATCTGCAGGGCTTTCCCACCAACGGTTTTTTTTTTTTTTTTTTTTTTTTAATCTCTATCTTTTGGGCCAAAGTTTTTTTTGTTTGTTTTTTGAATTTAATTTTATTTTTTTATACAGTAAGTTCTTATTAGTCATCAATTTTATACACATCAGTGTATACATGTCAATCCCAATCTCCCAATTCATCACACCACCATCCCCACCCCACCGCTGCTTTCCCCCCTTGGTGTCCATACGTTTGTTCTCTACATCTGTGTCTCAATTTCTGCCCTGCAAACCGGTTCATCTGTACCATTTTTCTAGGTTCCACATATATGCGTTAATATACGATATTTGTTTTTCTCTTTCTGACTTACTTCACTCTATGGTTTTGCTTGGGTTTTGAAACTCAAGACAGGCTCCTGTGGACTCTCAGCTTTCTTTTTACTTAAGGACAGAAGACTTTCCAGTCCATCTATCTCTGTGACTGAGCTGTCAAAAATGCCTGGTCTGAAAATGGATAGGCCTGTAGCGGGGAACTTACTGGCCAGGAAACCTATAGTGGCAGGGCTCAAAACCCTCTCTGAAGATACAATATGGAAAGAAGTGAGTGGGGTTGACTCAGAAGTTCAGGCTAGAGGTCGAAACATTATCCACAAAGAAGGAGACCAGCTTCCTACCTGGTCTTATTGTCTCCACTGGAGTAATCTTTCTCAAGTGTTGGTTATGCTACTCCCTTGCTTAAGACATTTCAATAACCAGGGCTTGGGGCAAGCACACAAATGGAATCCTACATACATATAGCTAAATATACAAGAACTATTCAATTTAACAAACTGATAAATAGAATATATCCTGTGAAAAATATGCCTTTATATTGATAAAATATCAACATAACATGTAAAGCTATGGTTTTTTTATATGAAGTTAGGAAAATAGTAAAAACAACTGAATTGTATCACTGTTGTGCATACTTGAGCATTCTGTTTAGAATCTGGTGAGTTTAGAATGGGTAATAAAAGCACACCAAAATATAGATTTTATGTATGTCTATAATCATTTTAGCAAAATTACTAATTATGTTATTTTAATCAATATTTTTATATATGTTCTAGTGATTTAAAGGATTAAAAAATATTCCAAGTATACAAAAGTTTAATATAGTTTCACTCATTAAAGATGTAAGTTATAAGTACAAACGAAAAATGAATATTTTTTCATATTTTCAAAAAGTCTTTTCTCCCAAAATTTTCAGTTATCTATAAAATTAAGACAAATTCTAATAAAAGACTATCAAAAAAGTAAAATGTTCTAACATAAAGCTGAAATTTTTATGTAATTTTAAAGAATTTATTTTCATATAAATAGCCTTTCAAATTTTAGCATTCAATGTAAAATTATCATGCTTATGTGTTTTCATGTATATATTTTTGTGTATATATTGTGTGTGAGTGTGTATGTATAGAGATAGAGAAAAAGGGGGGGGACAGAGAGCAAGTTTTTTTCTAGTAATATAATATTTAATACTGTACGATATTCCTTAGCCTTCATTGTGCAAATTTTGGGAATACAAACCTTATTTCCCAAATTAGGAATCAGGAATTCATTCTAGTTTGTTCTTTGTCTACAAACTAGAACATTAAAGATAAGCAAGGAAATGGATGCTCTTTTGGTCCAATTTGAAAACTATCCTTTGTTAGGCAAGAATCTACTGCTTACATATTATCTGAGAAGTTTTAAGTCAATTAGCAGAAATGAATAAAAGAAAATTGCTTCCATTTTTTCTCCTCTCAAGTGGACACAGGGCCAGCTGTGGAGGGGTGCTTCCCTGGGCCCTGAACGTTCATCACAAGAGCTGCTGTTTTGGATTATGTGTTGAACGGGGCCAGCAATGACTGCTAAATCTGGAGCACAGAGGTGGTCTTGCATGCTTTAATGATTTTATTTTGTGTGTGTGATTGTTAAAGAAAAGCCTCCTAAAGCATGGGTTCCGGAGCAAGGGCCCCTCTAGCCTGAGCCTATGAGCAGTTACATCAATAACTACTCTGGACTTTACACCAGAATTCATGTATTTTAAACACAGTAGAGAAAACAGGACTCTTTATGGGCAAACTCCTGTTTTCTTTTTTCCACTAGATGCTTTCCTCATTCTTCCATGTTCTCCTCCACAGCCAAAGGAAAGGAACTTTATTCCCCATTCTTCTCATTTTTAATGTTGGGTGCTTTGAAAAACTCTAGTCCTTTTGCTTTCAAACCCTTTCACTTCACCCCTTCCTGATCGACTGGTCATTAAAGATTCAAATCAAACATCAGATATCACCATTTCTGGGAAGCTTCCTTCTCACACCTATCTGGGTGAGGGTCCCTTCTAGGCACTCCTACAGCACCCTTGGTCTCCCTCCATCATAAAACTGGCCACACCGTATTATAATCTTCTAATAAGAAGACCCCTCCTAATTACTTTCATGTTAAGGGCAAGAACTGCATTTAATTTGATTTTATAATCCTTCCACATCATCAATGGATACATCATGGATGCTTAATAAACATCTGATAAAAAATAAGCTATTAAATAAAGACACTTAACAGTTGAATTGTCACCAGTATACAGATGATATCAACTCTATTTATATTCATTCATTTGTTCATTGCCAGAGAGCAAAACATGGTCAAATCAAAGCCAATCCCTGGGATGTCCATCCAGAACAAGCCCTTCATGGGGTCATCAACAAATGCACTCCCCTCAACGTACCTAAACTTCTCTTCAAACAAAAGCTGAGTTAGATGGCATCAAGTCTCACACATATTCAGCTTACTCCTTATAAGCCTCAATTTCTTCCCTTTGTCACCACATGTGGGAAAAGACAGCTGATGCCAGTGTTCCATGCAGAGTTTTCAAAAAGGTCAACTAGCATTCAGATTTATGCTGGTAAAATTCATTCCTTCTCTTTCAAAAATTTAATGAGAAAGGACAGCTTTGTGAAATGGAGGAGCAAGAACAATATTGCTTAAATAAATTGGAATTTGCACTTTGATTACCCTGCAGTTTCTGCCATACTTTACTGGAAATGCTCCCTGCGGTGCAGGCTTTCTCTGGAGTGACATCATCATATGAAGCCATCCTCACTATAATTATTTCCATCCATTATTTGTAGAGCACATAGCAAGAACATTCGGTAAGGAATACCTGATGCATATAAAACAATTTAAAACTGTAGAGTCACCAGAAAGCCCCCATTAAAAGGCAAATGATACATCTTTATGCATGCCTCAGACCCCAAAGGAGATATTTCACATTCGCACTAGAAAAAAGGAGTCTCTTTCAAACAATAAGACTCTGATAAGAGCAAATATCCTATGCCATGAAATAACAAACAACATGCGTAGTTTCGGTTGCTTTTCTTGGAGTAACACTTTAAGCAACTGTGACATCAAAGGAGCTGGCATATTTTAGTTCACATTGTCAAATTTAAATCCTTCTGGAATTTAAGCAACGTCAGTGCTAATACCAAGTATTGGGATTTTAAATTTCTATTCTTGGAAATCTTGGTTTCCCTATTGGGGAAATTGATTGCTGTCTTTTGAATGTGTGGGTTGTTTTTTTTTTTCAATTTTAATAAAAGTGAAAACACCAATATGAGTATTAATTTTCTCAAAAATCAAACAGCTCCCTGAAACACGTTTTTTTTTTGACAATTTAAATAAAATAAATGTGAAAGCTGTAGCTGTCTTCCTGGGGACAGGGTTGGGCTGGGGTGGAATGCACTCCCACTGCTGTGAGTTACAGGCTGTGGATAGGTTCCTTGTCTCCTGGAGAAGAAAAGCTTCTACCATTTGCTTTGGTTTTGTTTTAAATGTAGAAAAACATGCATTTAACTCTGCGATTAATGATCCAAAGGCCCAAATTCACTCATTCATCTCTTCATTCATTCAACATAACAACTGAGGAAAAGAAAAAGGCATTGAATATGAAGTTAAATTGAAAATTTTACTCAACAGGATGAAAACGTGATTCTTCCTTTTCCCTCTAACCACTATTTTCAGACCTGCTCCGTAAAATCCCCCTTCTGTGTCCTTTAATGTCATCTGGATCCGATTCTATCATTTTTAACTATTATCGGTTGCTTAAAAGTTCAAGCTAATCTAACTCAGTTTCAAATTTCAGTCTCCAGCCGCTGTAATGCTTTTGCTTCCCCAAGTCCAGTGTGGCCCTCAGACCTGCTGGCCACCACCTGCCGCTGCCTCTCCTATCTCTCCTCTCTCTTCTGAGGTCTCCTACCTCCGCCTTGTCCCACCAGGAGGATGGGTGGAACAAAAAAGGGAAGAAGGCCCCATATGGTGCTGCTATGTGTCATCTTTAGGATCTTGCCCAAGCCCTGTGTCGCAGGTCATGAAAACTTGCTATGGCAGGGGGAGAATGCTGGTCCTTCCAGAGGCCCTGCAGAGGCACCACTCCCCATGAGCCATGTGACTCAGCGTAACCTCCCTCACCTGCCTCCTTGGCTCTGGCCTGCCACAATACACCCTCAGCATCTTAACGTTGGGGTCTTCTCATAAGGTAGACTGACCACCTGCCTTCATAGTTCTCCACGATATCCCCAGAGTCCCAGGGACAGATTCTCTCAAGCATGAGCTTTATTGACATCTATTTTGGCTGCTTGAAGATTGTCCTCTTACATATTCTTGGCTTCACAATTTTACTCTGAATTATGATGTATTTAATAAAAACTCAGATGTGAAATGAGGTATTATATATTTATCTAAGCAATAGACGATCACCCATGTTTACAGGTCAGTATCACAAACCCATTTAAACCAGTGGTCAAACACCCATCTTGATTTATGCTGAAGTGCAGAACCCACCATTACAGCCTCATTTGTCTGGATGTGAGCCACTCTTGGGGCTGAGCTTACAGGGTATCTAGTGTGCTTTCATTTGCACATGGCACAGAAGACATTAGTCAAGTTGACTGTCTATGATAATGCTGTCAAGAGCTGTCAAATACACATATTTTCACTATTCTCACATTTCCCATTTCCTTGACAGAAATTTGTGATGGTAAGTGGCAGCAATTGGTTCCAATTCTCAAACTTAGGAACTAGGTTCTGACCTCATTTGTAGCAGAATGAAATATCTCTGTTAAAATGTTTTACATTTTCCATTGTCTCTTAGGGGCACATGCTAAAACCCTGTAAGGAAAGCAAAGTCACATTGCCCTGACAGTGGATGGTTTTCTTCTCACTAGCTTTAAGCTCATGAGAATCTCATCACTTTTTAAAGTTCATAATCAGAAACTAGAAATGCTGACTCTCACGGAAAACTCTATTTCTGGGATTTGGTTAATGAGTTATCCCAGTCACTAAATAAAGTTCTATGTGCCAGAAAAGAAACAGTTACATTAAACAGGTCTGCCAAATATTTTAAGTACAGAGGGAACATTAGGAGATTTAGGTTAAAGATGGGTGTTTTCTACCATCACAACAATGAGCCCTTAACTCCCTGTTTGAATAGGAAGGGTTTTAAATAAATCACCTATAGCCTTCATAAATCGCATGCTTCTTTCACACATGTTTAAAGAAACTTAATGCCTCTTCAACTATACATTGTAAATAATATTGACCAGGAGGCAAGTAACAGATAGACTGTGGATAAGTGCTTTAGAATTTGGTTTAAATCTTTGCACTTTCTTCATTTTTCAAAGAACATTAAATTAACACTCATAATCCATCCTTAGATCTCACTGAATAGCCCTCTTCCTTATTAATGCAAAAATATTCAAATGTTGAGCTGTTTAAAAATTTCCCGTGAAGTTATAAATGCTAATCTACAGCTTTCAGAAATTCTTTCTTATAAATTTCCAATGTAAATTTATAACTTGCTACCATGAGGGGAAAAAAACCACAACTTTTTACTATTATCACCTTAGAAAGGGAGGTGGAAGTATTTTTATCATAAAGAAAGCTCAGGGGGCTTCCCTGGTAGCGCAGTGGTTGAGAGTCTGCCTGCTAATGCAGGGGACACGGGTTCGAGCCCTGGTCTGGGAAGATCCCACATGCCGTGGACTAGGCCCGTGAGCCACAACTACTGAGCCTGCGCGTCTGTAGCCTGTGCTCCACAACGAGAGAGGCCGCGACAGTGAGAGGCCCGCGCACCGCGATGAAGAGTGGCCCCCGCTTGCCGCAACAAGAGAAAGCCCTCGCACAGAAACGAAGACCCAACACGGCAAAATAAATAAATTAATTAATAAACTCCTACCCCCAACATCTTCTTTAAAAAGAAAAAAAAAGAAAGCTGGGGCTCTGAAAAAAATATTTTTTGAGACTATGTAAATGCTTGCTGCTATGCGTGTGTAGAGAAATTTGTTCTTCTTGAGGGACATGGCATAATTTTACATAAAAATACTTCTGTGGTTGATTTCCCTCAAATTTCTCAATAAGTGTCTCTGGTGAGTTTACCTGAAAATGCTAACAGAATCCCTGGATAAGGCATGAGGCACAGCACAGTGAGCGCTGAGTGGCTCACCAGGTTTCACCAGTGAGAACAGGACCTGCCCTGGCATCACAGTCACATCCAGACTATACAAAATCTGACCATTTTGCTTGGTTCCAAAAAATTTCCCCAAATTCCCTTTCCCGCTTTTCTCTTATGACAATTCTACTTTCATTCTCTTTATCTTTAGCTTGAATTTTTGTTTATGATTTATAATAACTGTTCATTATCCCAATAAGGATTCAAAAGGTTAATGACACAAGAAAAAAAAACCAAAGGGCCTGAGAGTAAAGCTTAATTAGGAAATTTATTAATTTTCATTTCTGTGCATATTCACATTAAAATGCAATTTGGTTCCACTGCACCCAAATTTAAATTCTAGATAAATTATGCCAGCATATCTAGATCAAGAAAGCTGAATAAAGTTTTATTTTTAATAGAAGAGCTCATAAGATATATAGATGTTACCCAAATGAAAATGTAAACAATTCATAAATGTTTCAATGATTCTAACTTGTCTACCTTAATCTTAAGCTCTGGAATTTATGAAGTTACTAATTGAGATGATCACAAATTACCTTATCATTTTATTCAATGTGAGACATCCATTAATTTGCTATGCCGCCCAATGTTTCCTGGTTATACTGCTAAAATGATTTTTTTTCCCTGAAATAGCATCACTGTCTATTTTCAGAAAGTCAGTGTTCAAAGCAGAGTCCAATTGCTAATGACTATTAATACCTTCTTTAGTGACAATAAAGTAACTCCTGAAATGAGATCTTAGGTACAGTGCAACTATTTTATGTATCTAGGTGCCCCTTACACAGTAACTAAGCAAAAACGGAAAAGAAGCCATAGGATTTTGCCTCCCTGAGAAATGTTCCTTGGGTGTGCAAGATTTGGCAATCTTCTATCGTTCAATTTCTTTAGAAAAAATAATAATTCTTCAAAATACCATAAGCAACATCCTTTCATTCAATCATTTATTAATTCATTAGGCACTTATTCTGTGCCTACCGAACCCTAGCGTACATATTAAATGTTAGAAAGTTCTTTCAATGTATAGTTATGTCAATGTAGCTGAAATCTCAGAGATGGTGACCAACAGAGAGGAAGACCAGGAGGTTCAGCTAATATTTGATGCGTTTTATCAGGCTTCAGGAACACAACAGGGAACCAGGGTCTTTGGTGACTGACTGCATGTATAGTGAGCAGGGCAGCAAGGTTAAAAAGGCAGCCAGACAGCTACAATGAATTCAGCAAACTATATCTCACTAACACATTTGGTTTAAAAAAAAAAGTATGAATTCTGAGCTACCTTGAATCACTAGCGGGCTCTTTCTAATTACTAACAATGACGAGTCTGCCCTCTCAGCTGCAGCTGGATGCCCCAGGCATCTTTAGAGCAAAACCAACAAATGATTGGAATCCCATGATTTAAACTCAAAACCAAAGCACAGTTGGAGATTTTTTTACAAGGCTGGTTGAAAGTCTTGTGTCTACGGTTTGCGAGATCATAGAAGATGCAGAAGGACAACACAAGGTCAAATCTACATCTCATATACAAAGAACAAACTGGTTTTCGAATCCGTTTGCCATAGCTCACAGTCTAGGGGATGGTACAGGATGAATAGCAGGGTCCTGTGCACAAAGACCACACCAGTGACCTCAAGTGCCCTGCTATGAATAATGGCCATTATTAGAGGGAGGTGGTGGCAGCAGGGGGAATACACCACTGTCCTCCTGAGCCAGAGAAGCAAAACGCAGAAAGAGCAGCCCTGCAGATACACGCTATGCTAATTATTTTTGTGATATAATTCTTGGGGGCATCTCTTCATTTGAACAGCGAAGACAGCCCTTCAAGTGTAGCATGAGGCACCTTGCCACTAACATCTGTGGCTTGAGGTTTGTTTGTTTGTTTTTCAAATTTGATAAATATGTGGTATCCATCCTGGTCCCACAAGATCAGGAAAAAAAAAAAAGATTAAATATGCAGCTTCTATGAAGGAAGTTTCTCTTCGATTCTCCGTGACAACACACATGGCAATGCTGTCAACGTGAAGGTTTGGGGGCCATTGTTTGTCCACCATTTTTAACGTGTTCATTATTATTTATATTCGGCTTTGAGGTAATCTCCTTAACCAGTTCCTAGGGTGAATACAATCAAAGGACCAGAGGATCGTTCTCTTGCCCAGTGTAATATTTGTTTCTGGGAACCAACACAGGTGATGTTTTCTGGGGGAGGTGAGGAGGGCTGAGGGGGAGAAAGTGGGCTGTGTTTTGTTTTTGGTGTTTTTTTTTGTTCCACACTTAGCACTTGGGATGTAAAATATCATTTTCCTCATTCTCTCTCCCTCTTTTTAGCCCACAGAGTGAGAAATATTACAGAGTACCTGCACTAAATGATATCTGCTTGGCATTCAAACACATATATCAATGTGATTAAAATATAGTTACAGTGTCCATTTCTCATGACAGTCATAAGAAATATGAGAAGGTGGATACTCAGCTGTCTTATTAATTGATGTGGCCTAGCAGCCCTTTTCTGCCTCACCAAGGAACCTTACTGTGGATTGTTTCCAAGGCTCTGACATTCAGACCCAAAGCAATGCCTGCTAACGGGTGAGTAGCTGTTACAAATGCCAATCAAGTGGAAAGAGCAAAACTATTGGTTTTCTCTCTAGTGTGAAAGGAGGCTTTTAACTTTTCCTAAATCTGTCTCTGCACACTCTGCACCGTCACCCAACCCAGGCTTATACTGTTCATCTAAAAGATTGGCATTTCAAGTTATGTTTTACAAAATCCTAGGATACTACAAGCCTCTCCTTGGGAGACTGAATAGAAAATAGGACCCTGGAAACATATTTGATTTATATCTATTATATCAATTCCTAACTCTGTTCCGCCATGAAACAACAATTCAGATTCTGGGCCAGAAAAAAAAATGGCTTTCAAAACCTAAGATGACTTAACACTAACAAGTCAACCTATCCTTATGCAATCTAAGTAAAAATTTGACCTTGAGAGTTACAGTAAAACTTTATCTTTAGAGTATTCCCCACCTGCACACATACTTCCCTCCCTATGCATACTCCAGTGTGAGTTACTCAAGGATATTAGCTAGTAAAGACTGGGATAGGGATCTGTTCTGACAAACGTACCCACCCTGCAAACCTTAATCTATAGGCATGCAGTCACCATGTGCCTCATGAATACTCCATCAGGTTACATTGGCATCCAACCTCTACTGTGACTGGCATTGCACATGAAACTTATCTTACATGTACACAGAACTCTCAGGATACTGAGGTGTGTTGCTAACGTCTACCTACTCTTGACTCCATTCATTTAAATTAATTATAAAAATGGATGATTCTTTGTGAAGTACTCTCCTAGGTATTGCAGAAGATACGGAACATTTCATGGCCCCTGTGGTTGAGTATTTTGTATTTGGGGAGAAAAAAAAAAACACATAAAATGTTAAATGGCATAAAGATAAAAGCTTGGTCCATACCACAGTGCAAAAGATGCCACATGGATATGTATGATAAGTACACAAAACATGCCCTTGGGCAACAATTCTCATTTCAAATATGATAGGATTTGTGTCTTCTCTGCCGTGAGGTGTACCACTAGTAATTTACTATAAATAATGAGTATTTGAGCTTGTGGATTATGTATATTTTCATAATTATATCAATTCAAGGTCACCTACATAAGGATGCCACTCTAGACACTCACATTCTGATGTGACAAATGGAAGGGCAGGGCAAGTGAAAGCCCCAGGTGTACATCTAAACCTGGCCACCACCCTCACTGCCCTACTTACATTACAGAATTTCCCTTGTGCAGCCCGTCTTACCTTGCTTTGTTTTTCCAGTGGTATTTATCTTTCTAACATAAAATATAGTTTCCTTATTTGCTAAGTATAGTCTTAATTGCCTTTCTCTACCTGATAAAATGGAAGCACCAAGAAGCCAGGTGCTCTGTTTGTATTGTTTGGTGATATATCTCCAGCCCTAACACATAGTAAGCACTCAATAAATGGGTGCTATTTTGTTTTTGTTGTTACTGAACACGTATAGGAATGTTTACTGCATGAATGTCTCTGGGATCTTTTTCTATGCGTTAGAAAGACTGAGCATCCTTAGTAAGTACAAGCACTGGTGCTGTGAACTCACAGTAGGACAGAAATATTTAGTTTTGTTAAAACAGTTTAATTTGAAATGAGCCATAGACTTCCTAAGAGCCTTACAATGTACCAAGTTTAACTTTAACATAATTGAAAATATATGTTCCTCACGCAGTCATCCTCTGTTCACACTCCAGTATTACTGCATTTTGAAGTTACCATTGTATTTATTCCTTGTCTATTTGTCCGTTTTTCCCATAGAACATAAGCTTACTGAGGGTAGAGAGCTTGTCTGTCTTACTGGCAGCTCTGTCCCCAGTGCTCTCCACAGGGCCTGGGGCGATGCAGCCACACCCACTTATTTGTAGCAAGAATGCTTTCCCCTTCAACACCCACCTCTAACAAACCCAAAACTGTGAAAGCCAAGCTGTTACTCCATTTCTGATAATTCTGCAGATTGTAATTTTTAAAAGAAAAACAACAGTGATTCGCATACCATGGCAGTGACTCTTGTCTTTTTCTATTTTTGATTTTAAAGGATATTTGAGGTGTAGTCATCAAAGTATTCACGGACTAAAATTAGTGCTTTTATCTCAACCTCCAAGGGGAAAAACAAGGATGAATAAAAAGAATAGAAGTTGATGGTAGGCACAGGCTGAAATACAAATGCCACTGAGGAGAACACATGAAGAAGCTGCACCAAGGGCAGAAGGAATGATTGACAAATCCTGAGCACCAGGAGAATCATGAGTGGAAGGGAAAAAGCAGGTCTTGTTGACAAGTGATGAGCAGTGAGAAAGTAGCTGAGCTGAACATATTTTTTAATGAAGTGTTAAGTAGATCACCCAGAGAGGTGGGTAATGACTGTGATGAAGAGTTGGCCAGGGTGTGAAAAGAAAAAAAAAAAGCAAAATTAAGTGACACTTGGTAAATCACAGGAGGACGTGAAACCTGAGAGGGCTTCTGGATAGAAGGGTCCATCCCTCGTAACGCTCTGATGCCTTTTAGTAATCCAACTGGGCAGCTCATTAAAATTATGCGTGAACAGATAACTCTGGCAAAAAGGTGAGGGAGCCAAGACACAATTAGAGCAATACGATGGCTATATCCACAGATGCAAGAAAACAGGACTGTGAGGTACTGGAGGAGATGCATTGAAGAAATACCCACTGGAAAACAGTAAGTGGATCCCAGGGAAATAACAGAAGCAATAAAACTGGCCACAGGCTGGATGAGTTATGTTAAAAGAGAGAAATATTTAAAATGGGACATGTTTGCACAAAATAATTCAGCTAACAGTGAGGGAATTTAAAGAAACAAGTTGAAGGGCCATCTGAGTAAATGGGAGGATAAGATTTCAGTTTCTCTCTGTCTATGGACAGGGTAAACACGGGATTATCACACCCAGGAAGCTGCTTGGGCATCAGACAGAGGCCGCCAGTGTTTTCCTAAATAAAAGTGATGCATTAGGCTCTACTTATTTCAAATGGTATGGTGAGTTCTCTGGACTACATGGAAGGGAAGGGAATTTACATGTATAGAATGCTGATTTTGTGCTGGGTCCTGTTTGACATTTTAACATATATGAGCTATTTGGCTTCACACAGCAAACCTGTCACACGGAAGTCATGATCACAACTTGTAGTTGAGGGAAACTGAGATCGCACAGTTCGTAAATAGTGGAGCCAGAAATTACATTGAAGTTGGGGTAGCTCCAAAGCCGGATGGCACCCAGCTGCCTCCTGCATTAAAGAAAGTTTATAGTGAAGCATCAAATTACTAAAGAGAAAATATAACTTAAGGATCTGGATATTGTTTAATATGCTTCTTCACACTCAGATTCAGATGTCCACCACAGATAATTTGATTTATCCTCCTTGGGCTTCAGTATTGCTAAGGTTTGTTATTTTATGAGACCAACACCTACCTATACATAAAAACAAAACAATCTTATTTAAAAATGGTACACACCCATTAAAAAAAAATCCTTAGACCACCCTCCCTGTGTTTTGTTACAAACATGACATGACATTATTATATGACAAAATTCCCCAAATTTTCCTCTGAGGGCTGGGATGAGGGTGAGGAGGGACAAAAGGATTTAGTCATTCATTTATTTCTTTATGAAAACCATTTATTGAGTGCCTAATATAAACTAGGCACCTTGCTAGGTTCTTAGAATAAACAAAATGATCATAGCTCCTGTCTATATAGAAGGTACACCCTATTGGTTGATACAAACGAGTAAAGGAATTTTACTTGTTTACTGAGCATAAGAGAGTGGAGTACATGGAAATGAAGTAGGGAAGCCAGGATCTGACTGGGACACACTGGAGTGATACTTAATTCTGAAGCAGTTATTTAGGGGAAGCTCATCAGGGAAGAAGGGAGTAGTAGAGCTGTCAGTTTCTGGGCAGAAAGAAGACCTTGTCCCAAAGTGATAAAAACGAGAGAGAAAACAGCCCTCACCGAATGACCCACAGTCCTCAGGCACTGACCACACACCAGGACAGGAAGTAGGTGGAGTTTGTTACTCACTGGTCCCCATGCCAAAGACTTGGCCTTGCTATGACTAGGATTGCCCCTGAGCAACATATGCCCCAAGCTGCCTCTGGCCATCTGGAGCCTTTTGCCATGATTTTTTCTGTGTACCCTCTGGAATTCTTAAGACCATTTCAGTGAAGCTGAAGTTTACGTGTAAAATCAGACCACAAAGAGAAAATCGTCTGATGTCAGAGTTACTCTAGAAAACCACTTGGGAGGTCTCTATTTTAGAGATCTCAAAGTCGAATATGATCAATATTTCCACCAAGAGTGGGAAAGATAAGTGTTTATATATAAGCCAGATAGTTGGCTTGTGAGAGTGGTGAATAGATCCCGTTCCTTTAAATACATTAAATTCTTTGAGATGTCGACCCTGGGTGAGGTGTCTACACCATGAGGCTGAAGGAAGGGAAGATGCAAGTTCTCCTTGGCATATTCACATTTTATTGTTGTAAATTTTGGGCTGAATGGTTAATATATGGCTCCTGTCTGAAGAAGGCAGCAACCAGAATCTTCTCTTGCCTACCTGGGGGCTGAGGTATTATGCAAACGATGCCCTGTTTTATGTGGTTTAACAAGTGACTCAAATATTGATAAAATAAATAGCGTTGCTTTGGCATCAGAGAGCAAAGATTTCTCTGGGTCCCTGAGAATTGTCAATGCTCTTCGAGTCACCTAATTAATTTAGGAAGCTACTTACATGGACACAAAATCAACCCAACCTGCTTGTGTCATTAGTCTATGGGCCAGTACACACTGCCTCCTTGTTTTCAGAGTTAGAATGTGTTCAACCTCACCTATGACTTTTACTCCATCACCATGATTATAAGGAGTATTTGATAACAGGCTTTGAAGCACTTCAAAAATCTCTATTATGGGGCTTCCCTGGTGGCGCAGTGGTTGAGAATCTGCCTGCCAATGCAGGGGACACGGGTTCGAGCCCTGGTCTGGGAGGATCCCTCATGCCGCGGAGCAACTAGGCCCATGAGCCACAACTACTGAGCCTGCGTGTCTGGAGCCTGTGCTCCGCAACGGGAGAGGCCGCGATAGTGAGAGGCCCGCACACCGCGATGAAGAGTGGCCCCTGCTTGCCACAACTAGAGAAAGCCCTTGCACAGAAACGAAGATCCAACACAGCAAAAATAAATTAATTAATTAATAAACTCCTACCCACAACATCTTCTTTAAAAAAAAAATCTCTATTATGCACTTATTAACATGTTTTGGGAATGGAGATAAAATATTAATAAACATATTTTCTTCCTCCTCTAGTCTAGTGAAAGGGCAAAAAATAAACAACAAGGTACAATATGATCAGTGTGAGCATAAAGTGCTCCAAGAACACCCAGGGGTGGCTCTTACCTTTAGCTGGCCAGGTTCAAAGAGAGAGGCAGCTCTGTCTAAACACAAGGAGCAGCACGTGTGCTTAGCATGTGTAGCAGAAGCTTTTCTTTGACAAGAGTGTTGACAATGAAGTGAAGATGCTCTATGTGCCCTGAATATCTACCACCTTTTCAGGAAACATAAAATGGACATACAAACCACAAGGAAAAATCTGCACCTGCACCGTGGATGAGAATTTGCAGAGGGGTGAGAGCTGGAAAAAAGAAACAAAATTTACAACCCTCAGTGGCATCTTAATCCCGTGCCAGAGTGACATTATCTGTGATGTTTGTGTGAAATATCAAATACTTGGAAAGCCTTACAGAAACCAGAACACTAAATGTGTCTGCAGATCACTGACAACGTGATGAAAACACATTTACGTGGAACGGTTCAACATGATCCTCAGAACATTCATGAACATATCTGAATACCCCCAACACAGCATTAGCAAAAGGCCAGGCGGTGCTCTTTGTTCGGTAAAGTAACTAATTTTTCATCAGTCATTTTGTCACTGAGACACATATTGTTCAGAAGAAAACAAAAAACAGCACTGGAATCACAGAGAATTTTAAAATTAAAGAAAATTTTAGAAAACAGCACCTTTTTCAGTCTGTACAAAACATTTCTTGGCCACCAAAGCATACATATAGGGTCTACTGCCCAGGAGAAGAGGGCTGAGAATACAGATTTCCCATGTTTCCCTTTCTTTACTGGGTCTTATTTGTGTTTACTAACCCTGTGAATCATTCTTTAGATGTACTAGTATTTAGATCACCATTTTAACTACAATATTATAGTCACCAAGAAGGCAAGTGTGTGCTGCTCCCTAATAAACACTAAATTTTCCTATTTTCAACATTTGAAACAAAAAAAAGGAAGAAAGAAATAATACAAAGAGAAAGACTCAAATGGTAGTAATTTCATTTTCTATCTTTTGGGTTATTGAATCATTTCGGAAGATGTGCCTCCATAAAAACCTTATCAAAATCACATGCCTGTCTGTGGCAAATATACCGATCCATATTCAAACTTCCTACAGTCACAAACTCCTTGAAAAATATTGAATGTGCAGTTGTCCTCATCATTTCCCGAAGTCATTTAATGACAATTGTCAGATGCCCCAAATGATTTTTCTTATACGCCACAAGCAATGTTTGCTAATATAGTCTTTGCCACACAAATTTCTAAACGTTCACTCCAAAATAGTAGAGGGCAAGCACTCCCATTTTATTCAATAGGAAGTCTTATACAATAGCAAACGATAAAATATAATAAAACAAAGCACCCATGATTAGAATGAGAAAGACCTGCCTTTGAATTTTGGTTCATTTACTAGTTGTCTGACCTTGGGAAAATTACTTAACAACTCTGAACTGCAGCTCCCTCAGCTTTGAAAGAGAGATAATAGTAGGTACCTAATTGAGCAGTTGTATTAATAAAGACATTATGTGTAGAATATAGTATACAGCCTGACTCACTTTTAGAGACTCAATATAAACTACTCCCATGATTACTTGTTATTGATACTAAAATAACATTTTTTTTAACTTCTGATTTCATGGTTAGTGCTTTCTAAATGTGCAATTCAGGGGAAAAAGCTTAGGCTTGGACCAGCAAAGTTTGTATTTGAATCTTGACTGTTCTGTGAAGTGTAAGAAAAATCACTTAACCTCTCTGAACCAGAGCTGCTTCCAATGGGAAATTTGAATACTAATATCTACCTTGCCAGATTACAATGATTGAATGAAACCATTCTTCTCAGCACATGGTAAACGTTCATTGAATAGTAACTCTTAGTATTAATATTATTGTAACAGCAGTAGTTGAAAAGCAAGGATTCATCTGATGTGTCTGTGTTGGAATAAAATAATACAATTTTATACAGGGATAGAAAAATAGGATTGCCTTCCGTTGCTAACCCTGCTGGTTAGCGATGGCCTGGCATGTTCTGTGAGAAGGACTCCAGTATTTAGTAAGTCTCTGCATGCATGTAGTGTTGACAAATACAGAAACTAGAACCCAGCATATGATTATCATTAAGTAGATCTAAATATCCCCAGATATTTGAACAAAGCATTGAAAAGACACAAAATATTCTGCAGCTACTACCTTATTTTAAGAACTGGAAATAAAAAGCAACTGCCTTTTTTTCCTGTAAAAGGTGTTGGAGAAGAGTAGTGAGAAGATCTGGGAAAGCAGCAACAACAAAAGGACCAAATCTGTTGTTTGGCAAAGCATGTAGAGTATTAGAAACTCAGTTACTGTCCCAGGTGTCACCATTCAAACATTTTAATTATTTAATGGCAGTGATTATCACAGACAGAGTGAAGGGTACAGACCTTAAGATAACAAAGGTTTATCGAGGGTGATTCTAAAAGATACCTGTACATTACAAATAATTGCTTTTAACATAGGATGTATAGATGTATACATGTATAGGATGTATAGAAAACAAGAGGATCATTACATTTAAGGGCCAATTCTTCAGAAACCAAAGGAATAGACCCGAGATTCGTTTAAAGTAATCAACGTGTTTTATTTCCTTAGAACTGAAAGAATTCAGATCTAAACTTCCAAAGCTACAGTCAACAATTTTTCATCAGAGCCCAAGGGAGAAGGGCAGGGGTGAGAGAGACCAAAGAGGAAGGAAGGCACAGAGAGACCACTAGGAGGAGGTGGGGAGGGGCCCCTTGTTTCCCTCTGTCTTTTCAGTCAGTTACATATCAGATCTGGTGACAGTCCTGAGGGGACCAGGTTGGGGGATATGGATGGGAAGTGACACTGCAAAGAAACACTGACCGAACCTTAACTACAAAACAAGTCATCAAACCCCAAGTAGAAAGGGAACCTCCTAGTTCATCTCAGAAATGGGGGTAGCAATGGCAGAGCTAGGAACAGGGTGGAGGCATGCCCATTTCTTTTATGCCTGGGTGATGTATATGACTGTAGGGTGGCCTTGAACTGTGGGAAGAGGGAGGGGGTGGCCAGGGGTCTTCTCAGAACATCCCGTGTGGCTCTAAAGATCTAAATGGGGACAGATGCTCCTCAACCTTCCAATCCAAGAAGCTAGTCAAAGCTAAAGTTATGATTGCACAAACAACTTGGAAGCGCCCAAATTATGTGATGGAAAACTACAACTCCCATAATTCCCTGGGTCGGCAAAAGGGAGGCCCCTGCACCATAAGCTGTCCCACTTTCTCAGCAACTAGGCCTCGGATACAATAGGCCTGGGAGGAGTGGACAGGAACTCAGGGAGACACCACCCCCGCCCCACCACAGTTTGAGGGGTGCCCCTGGCAGGCCCCTGTAAGTACCCCCTGCTCCTTCTTCACCCCTTCCAAAACTCCCACCCCTGATTCCAAAGGGAGCTCCATAATGCCCGAGGGGAGGGATGGAGGGATGTCGCAAGGGGGAAAAGGCCGGTCCAGGCCCAACAGAAGCGCTGGTAAACAGTTGCAGGCAGGGAGGGGGCACGGTGGTCTCATCTCATCCCAGGGAGCGGAGGCCCCGACTCAGATCCCAGTGGTGTGAGGGCACAGAGGTGAGGGCCTGGTGGCCTGCCGCATCCAGCTCAGTCCCCAAGGATGAGGGGTGGAAAGGGAGAGTGGGTGGAGAGCGGGGTGTGTGTGTGTGTGTGTGTGTGTGTGTGTGTGTGTGTGTGCCAGTTTGCAGTATCCGTGGGGACCCCGATCTGCTCATTACAGAAAACCCCACTCTTGCCTCAGGAGATGCCTGGGTCAGTGGTTTCACCCCTTTTCTGATTTCCTTGAGAGCTAACACTGGTGCCTGCAAGGGGGCTCAAGAATAGAGTGGAGGCAAAGGAATAGAGTCAGCAATGCTGGCAGGATGTCTAGAGTGCACATCTCTTGGAAACTGGTGTCCTAAACTTTGGTGGGGGGGGTCACAAAATGTATAGAGTAGCCTCATGACCATGGCAAACCAGCCATGTCAAAATTTCCTCCTGTACGTGGGATGCTGGGCATGGCCCTTACCCTTTCATTGATTCTTGCATATATTAAGAGATAAGACTCTTATCTCTTGGTGGTTATAACACGGAAAGGATGTCAAATGCTCTCAGTATCCTCATAGAGAGGGGAAAATTGGGCTTAAGGATTAGGTAGAGCTCTGCTCATATCAAATATCTTGTTACTATCTAGAACTTCCTGGAGGCTACAGACTAAAAAAGAATCATTTCAGCTGAGAGACTATTTTAAGAATAGACTTGTTCTCCTTAAGTGATAATTATGGGAGTTTCCCTGTAACTGCAGTCGTTACACATTTGTCTGCATCTTTTTTGAGTCCTGCTAGCTAGCTGTGAGCTTGCACTCTGAAACCTAGCCAAATTTGTCGTACTAGTACTCTTGGCTATTATGACAAAGACCTTTCAATATCAATCGTGTATTTAATTGCACAGATGTTTTTTCCTAGTGTAACCAACAGTGACCAGAGGAGAATTAGAGCCACTGACCCATTTCAATATAACTCAAATTTGTTTCTGGTTTGCTGGGTTGGATCAGCCATTTTACCTCTGGGTGGTGGAGACCTGTTCTGGGCAAAAGAAGTTCTCTTCTCCCAACAAGGCAAAACAAGTACGATAGACTTTGATAATTCTAAACAACTTCTTTTTTTTTTTTTTTTTGCGGCATGCAGGCCTCTCACTGTTGTGGCCTTTCCCGTTGCGGAGCACAGGCTCCAGACGCGCAGGCTCAGCGGCCATGGCTCACGGGCCCAGCCGCTACGCGGCATGTGGGATGTTCCCGGACCGGGGCACGAACCCATGTCCCCTGCATCGGCAGGCGGACTCTCAACCACTGTGCCACCAGGGAAGCCCTCTAAACAACTTCTTTTAGCTCTTCTGTCAAGCCATTTTCTTAGAACTCTTATCTGCCCCACGAATATCTACAACTTTACCAATTAAGTAACATGGACACATGCCCAGAAAGGGTACTTAGTTGTGCCATTGTAGGCGGAAGGCGTCAACTACAGCTGCTCTAGTTGAGAGTGATCTTCGGCAAAAGGATCCCATGGGTATCAGCCAAACATCAAAGATTGTTGGGTAGTTGAATCACTGCAGGTGAACACGTAGGGCTCTGAGGCGGAAACAAAAAGTCAGGAAATAGAGGCCAGAGGATCTAGTAAAGAACGATCCAGATCTGCAAAGGGTAATAGATATTCTATTAGGCAAAGGAGTGTCATTTTTGTACCTCCACCCATTACCCACTAATAATACTCTGTGTGTGGTGTTCATAAGGGCTGGCACAAAAGATGCTGCTTTTTGAGGACTTTAAAATATAATTTAAGAGCGAAAGCATCAGGGACTTCATTACAGAGAAATGCAAGCTAGTCTTCAAGTGCTAAATCATGTGTTCTTACATAAATATTGAAGGAATTCTAGGAGAAACCAGTGGGAGTGTGGTTATTAGGGCAAGGCTTTTGGGAGGAGTAGCAGCAGATGTAATGGAAGGAATTCTAGTATCCTTCACTTGTTTACCAGCCTTGTAAAGCTGGGAATAGATAATATGTCTGAGCCTCTGTTACATGATCTTAAGATGTTTAAAGTAATATTTAGAATTTCCCTCAGGATTGTTATATATATATTAATGAGATTATGGGTATGAAAGTCCAGACAATGGGTATAAAGTTCTATGATGTACTAACAAGTGTGACGTAGAATTTCATTATGGATGGGATCAGGCTATTATTATTATTAGGCTGAATGAAGGAAAAATATGTCAAAAGGAGTAAAGTCATGAATAAGGACACTGAAGAATGAAGAAAAGTTATCCACCAGCCAAATTCTTTACTACATATGGAATTCCATATCCAGCACAACTTCTGTATGAAACAACATAAAAGTTCTTGTTCTTTGGAAATATTATTTTTAAAACAGCATTCTTCAACTAGATTTATCACCTAATGGTAGCTAATTCCAAAAAGGGGAGAGGGACTTCCCTGCTGGTGCAGTGGGTAAGGCTCCATGCTCCCAATGCAGGGGGCCTGGGTTCGATCCCTGGTCAGGGAACTAGATCCCACATGCCACAACTAAGAAGCCCCATGCCGCAACTAAGAAGCCCACATGCCACAGCTAAGACCCAGCACAGCCAAAATAAAATAAAATAAATAAATATTTTTTAAAAACCACTAAAAGGGGAGAATAAGAGGAAGGTTGAGCAAAAAGTTTAACGCATATAGAGTTGGATACCACTTTCACAGATATTCCCATCCTCTTACACTTGCATGCTCCATGATGCAATTAAATAGTAGGATCTTTGCTTCTTTTACCCTTGAAACCAACTTGTTCTTAAAGTTATTGTCTCTCTTTTGCTCAAAGTGAGAAGAGTAGGTAAGTAGTGTTCATGGTAACTTGGTTAGGTTTAGATTTGGCTGGTATATAAACAAAGTTCTCAGGAGCAACTATTATTATTAAGTTTCAGAAACTAGATCTCCTTGAGTTCAAATATTTCGAATAAAATCCAAAGTATGAAGACCGTCTGTTTGTAAAAAGGACCTAATTTCAGCAGCAGCAGCAAACCTATCAAAACACCTTAGAACAGATAACACATCACAGTTTCCTTTTCTGGAAAACTAATGATAGGATTTAAAAGCTGCTTGGCAACAATTATGAAACATGGGCAATAAAACAATGTAATTGTACAAGAGAGAGACTAGATATCCAATGGATGTTTTCTTGTTTAATTAGTTTTAAATTCAATTACTTTGGTATAAACTATGATTTAAAATAAATGTAATTGTTTTCTATGTGCTTTTGTTTCATTAAAAAATATTAGCCGCCTCTGTGTTTATACAACAGAAGTGTTTATACATGGTTGGTATTTGGGGTCAAGGCTTTTCTTTCTAAAATGTTCTAGCAGACATAATTACACAGAAAGTAAATCCCCTATCCCACCATGGGTAGAAAATCCCCCCACCCTCCTTTCTTTAAAAGTCACAGGAGGTGAGCTACCTCTATATTTTGTCACCTCTACATTTTATCAGCATACACTTAGCCTAACCTTTAAAGCCTCAGGGATTTCTAAAATCCAAGGGATCTGCTGGGGGTGGGGATAAACCTTGTATCAGTGGGGATGTCCTGCAGCTAAAGGATAATTTAAGGGATGTTTCCAAGGAGCCATATCATAATCAATTTGAATAGTGTGTCAAATCTGTATCTAACTTGATGATGGGATTGGGGGTGGGGGGAGAGATGAGAGTGCAGATCTTCCAAGTGCTGTATGTGTGCTGGTGATTTGGGCCCCCTTGGCTAATCATAAATGTTATGGGGTAGGGTGTAGGAGGGGGCAAATGGAGAGATTTCAGAATTGTTTGCAAAATTGCTGTTTTAGCAGCCATGGAAAGAAAATTGCCACTCTAAAATAAATAAATGTGGCTGCTTAAGAATAATATTTCATTATACTGATTTGGGAGCACTTAAAACTTTTAAAAACTACTCTTTGGAAAAAAATTTAAATAAAATGTGCTAAATAATATGAATATTTTTGTAATTTGAATCTTGCATGACACTTAGTCAAACTCTGCCACTTGAAAATATATGAGGTTTTTAAAAATATACATAATTAGCAAAGTTTAAACAAGTTATCAATGCTGGTGAGTATTCAATAACTGGGGAGTGGACACATATAACATGTTCTATTTACATAATAATTATATAATTAAATGGCCATCTTCTGTGTGTTTAGAGTTTTTAAAGTATAATTTAGTAACTTGGAAATTCTTACAATATGAAGTTGAGTGAAAGGCAGGACAAAATATATAACATAGGTAATTTTCTAGCCTATGTGAAACCCAGTTCCTTAAATCTAAAATGTGGATCCCAATGTAGTACCCATTTGAGAGAAAGGCTGCTTAAAATAAACAGAACAACGTGTCAAGTTTGTTGCCTGGTACCTATTAAGTGTTCAATTACTATTAGCCATTACTATTAAAATAGCCAGTACTAGCTCTATTTTATTTATTTTATTAAAGTGCAGTTTTTGTTTTTGTTTTGTTTTGTTTGTTTGGCTTCTTTTTTTTTTTTTTTGCAGTATGTGATACATATCTTTTCTTGTAACTATTGTTTTTTCCTCCCTCAGATTGTTTCCGGTTCTAAATTTAGCTTGACACCTTGCCAATGTTCCTTTAATTTTATTATAATCATATATTTTTTCTTATTTTTTGGAGGGGGTGTGTTCTTCATGAACTAAAAATACATTTTTAAAGATCCAAGATCAACAATGTCATCTCTATAAGCAAATATGGAACTTGGCATTGCAATTTCAGTTTTATACTTCTTGCCATTATAATAAGATATCATATAAATGGTTAAAATGACCAAAGTTTTCAGAAAGTCATGCTAAAGTTTTTGATGATGTAACTTCAGTCTTCACCTCTTCCTTCCAATAGTTTCCTAGCTTTCGATATAATTACCAAAATATTAATCTTTGGGAATAAATAATTTATACAATTTCCATTTAAGGAAATCATCAACAGTGTGCATGATAATGAAAAGGAGGAAATATTTTTAGGCCAAGATGTCTAATTTTGAATTAATGATAATGGTATGTGGAGGTAGATAATCATTTTGACTTATCAAGTTTTTCCTATTTCATTATTACAAAATGACTTTAATTTTTCGTTTAATTTTAGTTTAGCGATATCTGTATTGAGTTGGTAGTTATCCTTTAACCAGAGGATTATTGGAGGTGGATGACTTTCTCTTTTTAAACACTGCAAAAGAAATATTTGGCCTTCCAAACATTAGGTTTTTCTGTACTAGGGAACATGTATGTTATTTGTTGGAATAAATAAATAAGTACTCTAAGGAGTTAGTTTAGTGGTTTTTCATATACTCAAAAACTCATAAAGCATGAATTAGAGGTCAAGTAAAAGAAAAGCAGAACAGTAGAAATTCGACATAACTTTCCTAAACCAGCATTTGCACTCAAACTTCAACAAGCAACGCCTCCCTCTTTTATAGAATTTACTTTAAAAACGGAGTTGATGATAAAAACACTTTTAAATACCTCAGTAAAATGTCCTGTATAACACAAATGATGACTCTTTGAACAAATATTATCATCACTTTTCTCTTTGGTCGCTCATTCTTCATGGTGAAAATAAATTTCTTCTTAGACAAAATACAGTATTTTGGATCCTTGTAAATTTGAAATACTTAAATAAAACAGGATATAGTCTTGTCATCTTTGCTCTTCAAAATCAGATATAACAAAAGCCAATACTCTGTTTCTGCTTGTCAAAGTACAACCATAACGGGAATATATTCATAGTAAGTAAAATTACAATAGAACTAATTTTTAACTACCATTTATTGAGCACATATATGCCACACCCTGTTGTAAGCACTTTATTTTCTCAATTCTTAAAACACTTTGCTCTACTGCCTTTCTCCTTTCTTTTGCCTGCCCATCGATTCATCGTGAGCACAGTCATTGAGGAAATGCCACCTATAAGCAACCAGAGAAGTTGGTTCGGAGAAAATGAAGACAGAAGAGTGAAGCATATGCTAAGACAGCAGACATGTCATGAACAGTAAGTTAATAGAAGGATCATAAAAGTGAGATGGAGAAAACTGTCAGTTCAGAGGGCAGTTTCAGTCCCTGAGGTTTTTCCTGTTACAATTTGAGTTCAGTTTACATGCATCCTTACATTAAAAACATTACATTAAAAATAGTGTATCAAATATGTATATCTTTGATGATGGCATTTGGGGAGGGAGAAATGAAGGGTGCAGATTTAATCTTAAGGGTGTCTGAGTGAGCCTCTGTTCCTCACAATGAAATGCATCTAAGTAGAACAGTAATTATACTGCTGATCTATGATTGGCAGATATTTATAAAGGTAAAACAATGTTAACCACACATCAAGCAATAATGGTACAGACATGATATCGCTCCAATATAAATATTATAGATAAAATATCTACCTTTTAAAATATCCAGCCTTTCTTTTTCTCCTCAGATATTTATAACTGTAAACTCTAACCATGTAAGAGAATCTTTTAAGTTTTCAAAGGGCATATATTCTGAGCTTTTTACCAGCTACCATCTTATTTCATGATGGCTGACCAAGCTGTTTTCTCTTTGAGTAAAAGCAAAATCAATAAAGTTTTCATTGAACAGATAAATACAAAATGCTTAACTGTTAAACTGAACAATGTAATGCTAATTAATAATTAATTAATTAATGATGCTTCAGTCTGTTATAATTTTGAAGTAATTAATTGGGTTCCTTTGTCTTCACTAATTTTAGCTGCTTCACACTTTAAATTAACTGGAAAAAAATGAAAGAATGAAAGCACATAGCTTTACCATATTGGGAAAGACTAATCTGGTTTTGCTCAGTTTTTTCTTCTATTCACTTTATAGGACTCCTGTGAATTGACAGGGAGTTTGTAGGCTTGTAGGCTACATATGTAGAAAACAGCAAAAACTGAAATCTAGAATGTAATGTATCTTTTAGGACACTAGTTCAGGTAAACCATATCTGAGTGCTTACTTACCATGTGGCTACTAGAAAGCTAGTGCTGTGGGAAAGACATGATGAGTGTAGAATATTTTAACCATACTAGGTGGTCTGTGTTATATGAATCCTTTGATATATTTTGAAACATTATTTGTGAACTGTTTTTATAATTTACAATATTTTCCAATACAAAAATTATTTATAATAATTTTTTAAATTATCAATATACATGAGCAGTCTTGTTTTGTTCAATAGTTCTATATACTTGCTAATATTTTGTCTATTTTATTTAATTAAGATAAAAATATGTAACGATTTTTCATGGATTATTTCTAGATTAGTCAATTTCCTTCAAATTAGGTTTGTTCTGCTTTGTGCATTTGAAGGCTCTATTATTGTTAAGTACCTGCATATTCTTTATTTTTATATTGTTTTCCATCTATTAGAATCTTCATTTTATCACAGTGAAATAACTGCCCTATTGAAGGCTTTTGCTTTAAATTCTACTTTGGTATTAATGATGCTGCAGGAGTTTTTTTTTGATTAGCATTTCAAAATAGTTAATAGCTCTTTAAGTTTTCTACGCCATTTTGTTTAATTATACCCTTGAAACCAGTATACAGACTCTCCGTATAGGCAGGGCATTGGTTCCAAGACACTCTCCACCTGCCTCCTCTGACACCCAAAATCCATGGATGCTCAAGTCTGTTGTATAAAATGGCACAGTACCGTAGCCCCCGCCCCCACGCCACCCCACATTCCAGGTTCCACATCTGTGGACTCAACCAGCTGTGGATCAAATCTGCGGATGCTGAGCCCTACCCTCCACCCCATGTGGAGGGCCAACCCGACTGTATAGGTAGATTGCTTTCAATCTAATATTTTATCAAGAGACTGTAACCTACTTAATATGTGGTGATGAATTCTATGTCTACCATCTCATTTTGTGACCTATTAGGCCTTCAGAGTGTTCTTTTTTTTCCCTCTCTGCTGTTCTACCTTCCAGTGGATCGATAAAGTTAGTATCATAATCATTATCATCATTATTATTATTGTTTTCCCCTTTGCTGGTTCCCCTTTGCTGGTTGGTAACCAAATCTAAAGACTTGAGCATGTTTTTAGTAGCCCTAACACTCAACTTTGTAATTGTCTAAAATTTTATATTTTTAAAAGTTCATAATAGTTATTTTTTACAATTCGTTTATTACAATTATTCAGATATTTTATCATTAATTTCTTACACACTCTTCCCTTACTTTCATTAAAGGAAATACGTCACTTAGTAATTGTTTTAGTGAGGGTATGGAGTGATAGATAAATTCTCTTAGCTTTATATAGCTAAAGATGTATTTATTACAACCTCATTATTAAACAGTATATTAGCTGGGTATATAATTTACATTTAAAATTTCATTCCTTTAAGATTATGAAGGCATTATTCTGTGTTCTGCTAGCATTTATTATTGCTGCTGAGAAGTCTGCCATCAGTGTGATGGTCATTCCTTATCAAGTATCATGTCTTTCTCTTCGTTATCCTTGATATACTTCGGTTTCATTAAGACGTGTATGAGTATGGACTTATTTTCATCTATTATGACTGATACTTGGTGGAGACTTTGAACTCATCTCTGTCCTCAGTCCAGAAAATTCTTACATTTTTAAATATAGTCTCAGACATTTCTTCAGTTCTCTTCTGGAACACATATAATTACATTAAATTATCTCAATCTATAGCCCATACCTCTTATTCATGTTTTATGTCTCTATCTACTGTGCTACATTCTGTCAAACTTCCCAAGACTGTATTTCCATTTATTCTTTGTGTCTCATTTAAAGGTTATCCCAATTATGATCATTTCAAAAACAATAGTTTTCATTCTAAGGATTTCTAATTTTTTTATATTTACCCTACATTATTTCATTTATACCTGTTTTGGCTTCATAATTTCTCATTCTTTTCATGGTTATTCATTTCTCTGTCCCTTTAGAGATTCTAAACATACTTATTTTAAAACCACTATTGATGTTTTTCTCTTTTTTTCATTTAATCTGTCATGAGTTCATTCCCTGCTGCCAAGTGGTGGCTTGGCTCAAGGTTGCCTGGCTGTGAGGCTGTCTGCTTCTTTGTGCCTGTATAAGAGGCAACATTATAAACATTGTATTCCCCCAAATTAGTAAGTCGGGGCTTTTTTCAGCTGCCTTTTCAGTGTCAGGAAGCTCCACAGTGGCCCAGCTCTAGTTCACCACTGCACACGAGGGACCGTATTTCCTTCCACCCCACAGACTCCACCTCTCTTGCTTCCAGCCTCAGATCCTAACAGACCTGCAGTGTTAGTTTATCTCAACATTTTGCATTTCCTTCCATTTCTGGTCTATCAGTACCTTTAGTATGTGGAAGTTATTTAATTGTATCTTTTATATTTTATCTGCTATTTGCCATATGTTGGATCAAAAAGAGAAGGTCTCAAAGCATGAATTTATAACATCTTAATTAGGTATCAGGAAGTTATAAAATGTCATGCATACCCTTCCCCTTAGCAGTTTGCAAGTTAATTGAGGAGAAAAGATTCTAACCTGAAACATTCTAGCAAGAAACATTTAGAGAATAGAAAAGAGATTCTAATAAAAATAAAACTTGTACCCATTTATACAAAAATAATCAGGGTAGGCTTTTTGAACACGGCAGGAGGAGTTGAGATTTTTCTTAAGGAATGAGTAAAATTTGAATGGACACGAAATATATGAATTTTAATTCTTTACAGATTCACTTTATTATGTGCCCTGAAGATGTGGTTTATGTACCTTCCACTAATGGCTTTGAGGGCTACAAAGACAGTGTGTTAAATTTTAGATCTCTGGGTACACAATCAAGTGGGAATATTGAGAGAGAATTTTAGGAGGGGTCCTAGCAGTTTCACATAAAAACTTGTCCTAGCAGTCATTCAATTTTGGAGAAGCTGATGCAAGGGGTGGAAATGGGTGTACATATCTATGTCCTCTAAGAAATATTAAGAGTATAACTACTGTGTTATTGCATTTAGAGGAACATTCTTCCAGGAAAGCATTAGCAAAAACTAATTGGATCAATATTCATTCATTTCCCAGAGAAATCCAGTATCTAAAGCTAAGTGTATGCTACTTCCCTCTGCCTGAGTTTTCAGCTTTAAGCTACTTCATAAACTATTCATATCCTCAGAAATCCTAAAAATAATTGCATTACATAATGCCCTAATATACCTCTGATGCCTGCTCGTCAGGGCCTGACCTAGGGGTTCATCACACGTGCCAAGAGGCAGTAAATGAATACTAACCAGAAGCAGGACATTTTGAAAATAGGCTCACAGTTTATTTAATGTCTCTGTTTAAGTCTCTCTTATTCACACTGCACCGATGTCCATCCAGCCATTTTACAGAAATAATGGATATAGTTGGCCTTGTGCCTTGTTAATTCTGATGGTTAGCCTGACTCAGACTAATAACATTTCAAGCGAAGGAAAATGTGTAGCTCTTGTGCATAGACAAGAGCAACTGTAAGCTTTAGCCACAGGCTTTGGCAAGGTCTGTAAATGGATGACTAAATAGGTTCAAGGTAGGTGATGGAAATCAGGAGACAGGAAGATTAACCCACAAGACAGGTCTGTTTTAAGTCAGCTTGACTTCCATTTATTGCAGCCCTGACATTGGAATAAACCTATTAAATATACTTTCAAAATGAACATGATACCTCACTTTAAAACTTTTTAAATTGAATGCACCTGGTGAGGTTCTCTATCAATTTATGTTAATGCCACATACAAGCAAGCAGGACCTAATTACCAATTAAGCAATAAAGCTGTTTATAAGAGCAAATGTTCTCTGGGTCAAGTCCATGAAATATTTATATATATGTATGTATATGTATAATATGCATGTACATGTATGTATAAATATAAATATATATATCTATATACACATACTATATTTCTTAAACTTTGTTATAATTGTCAACATGTGTTATTGAATACCAGTTTTATAGAGGTATCTTCTACATAGTCATTTGATCTTCCTAAACGATGAGGGGATTCCATAATTATATAAAGTTCAGGGTCACTGTAAGTCCAAAACAAAGATTTTTCAAAATGCATGAAAAATAATTCTGTTTCTTGAATGGTCACTGACTGAGTCTTCTCATTCCAGATGTGGCTGTTTAAGATCACAAACATTGCTAAGAGACAGAATTCTGACCGAACTCACCCCAATCCACCCCAATCCAAACCTTTCTCTAGAGAGCTAGCGTAAAAGCTGAAGGTCAGGAAGCAGAAGGCTAACTTTATGTCCCTGCACTTGATACTATTATTGTCACAACTAAGGCAACTGCAAGCCTGCTATTCACTACTTACTACACACTGTTGATGCAGCAGCACTGAAAAGAAAGATCTGATAATTTTTATGATTTACTTCAATTCAGGGAATTTTACCCTTGGAACCTGGACTCCGTGGTAGGAGGTAGTTTGATTTCAGTTCAGGTCAGTTTCACAAAAATTTAATGAGCATCTACAGGTACAGGGAAAACGATGATGAACTCAACTAAATCCCTGTCTTCATTGAGCTTACAGCTAAAAAATATCCTTATCTAACCTTTATCTGCCCTTGTCACAGATCACTCCTGGACTTAAGCATCAGTGGGTACTAGTTCCAAATTGGTTGCCCAATTTTAGTGTGTGTGTGTGTGTGTGTGTGTGTGTGTGTGTGTGTGTATGAGAGAGAGAGAGGGAGGTGTGGAGAGTTGAGTTAATTTTGCTCCTTAGTCAACAGGAAGGGCAGTATTATGATCTCCTCTTCATCCACACTTGCTTCCAATTCCCTTCTCCTTCTCGCATAAACACGCACAGCCCAGTGTAAAATGTGCAGTATTATTTTGCCTCTGTGTTTTGATTTACATGAATGTAGTGTGTCCTCAATCTCATTTCATCCCATTTCCAGTAAGTACTATCTTCTGTGTCTTCAATTGATCCACGTTATTTGATACATGTACAGTTTGTGATTCCAACTGATACACATTACTATGCACCACTAACTATACCCACAGTGTTTCACTTATTAATTTCCCTAGTGACAAACACCTGGACTGCCTCCAAATCTCCACTCACACACACTCACACACACACACACACACACCCGCGTGTACACTCTAATCAAAGTCCTCATTCCTGTTTTCCTGCTATGTGAGAATTTCTTTTTCTTTGGGATACAGAAACTGCTCCAGGTATCATAAGTGGAGAGCAATTCGATACGGGAATTAAGTGTTTAAAAATCAGGGGAAGGACTAGAAGAATTCGGACAAGTGAAAGCCCTCTTAGATTTCTGGGAATCTAGGGGTCTGAGAAACTGCAGCTCCTCCAGCACTGAAGTGGGTGATTCCCAGTAAGACATCTAGAGGCCACTGTGAAATCCCAGCCTGCCAAACCCAAGCACTTGCTGACCACTGTAATATTAGGCATCTCCTCAGCCTTCCAGATCACGTGCAGGTGTCACTCATCATTGACTCTTGGCCAGCAAGTGGGCCCTACAGGGAAGGGCATGTAAGAAATAGCACATCTTTGTTGTACTTTCTGGGTTGATTACCCCTAAATTTATTTTTTCTGTACTTTTTAATTTATGAGAGTTCTCTCCAATTCTGACTTCTTTTATATAGTGTTTGGTTCTTTTTTTTTTAATGGATGTGATATATTCTCTTTTTCTCTGAGATATTAATCATAGTTCTTTTGAATTTTTTTCTCCTCTCTGCATTGTGTTGACTGCAAGCATATTTCTTTTTCTGTTTATTTTGGTCTCTGTCTTTTATGTTGGGGTCTTTCTCTTCTGTGTCTGGTGGTGATGTCTTTCCATCTTTGCTTTAGAATGATGGTTGGAAAGTCTCTGAGTGGGAGTGAGGCTTGTTCTGTGGCAGTCTTCACTGCTGCGTGATCCTGATGACTGTCACACTTTATTGGGGGAAGCCCCAGCGGCTTTATCTGTTGGTCTCTTCTCTTGAACAGGTCAGTTTTCCAAAAAGGAAATCTCCCACTTGGAAAGGAGAGGTGGTGGGGCTTGGAAGTGGATATAATTAGACTGGGCCAACTGGGCTTAGTGGAGACACTAAGCCCATGAAAGGAGCTGAAGGTCAGTTTGTAGATATTTATTAAGTCTTCTTTCAGAAAGATGACTCATATCCTTACTCCTGCCTTTGCTTGGGTCTGATGTCCCCAAGCCCAGAGTCTACCTGGGTCAGCTTGTCCACACGATAAATGTCCAGTCCTCCGCTGGAATAGAAGAAGTCTGGGCAGATGATCTGGAGGACCAAATGCTTTTGTATTTAAACCTTTCATCTTTCTGCATGGTTATAGCCCCATATGATTCCCACGTTCAACAGAAGGAGCTGCCTCTGATTCCTGGGCAAGTCCAGAATTCTGCCACGATTCAACCTGTTCCTTTTGGTTTCGCTCCCCCACCATGCCCCTCCCCTTCTACAGGCTTAGCTGGATTCTCTATTCTGTAAATAAGCTACATGTCTATTCTTTCCTAAGTTTTCAAAACACTTTCTTTTCTGATGTTGTCTTCCCTCCAGCTCTCTTTTTCCTTGGGAATCCATGCTTCCTTTATTTTTGTCATGTCATTTCTGTGTTGTTTCAGGAAAAAACAGAGATAAATGTTAAGTTCAACTCCTGCCATGCTGGTAGGTAATTAGTAAAAATGCTAAATGGGAGCCTTCTGGAGGGAAATATTCTTATAGTTTGAAACAATAAACTTGAGCTAAAAATGTATGGGTCAGATCAAGGGACAGTCTACAAAATAACTGGCCTGTTATCATCAAGAGTGGTCATGAAGGTCAAGGAAAGACTGAGGAAATGTTCCAGACTAAAGGTAACTAAAGAGGGATGAAAAGTCAAAAGCAAGGTATGATCCTGGGTTGGATTCTTTTGCAAGGACATTGTTGGGACAATTGTCAAAACTTGAATGGGCTCTGTAGGTTAGATTGTAGTGAAGTATCATTGTCAATGTCCCGGTTCTGATGGTTGTGTTGTACTTCTTGCAAGAGAACACTGTGGTTTGTAGGAAATACACACCATAAAGTATTTATATAGGTGACAGGGCATACTGCTGGCAACATACTCTTAAATAGCTCAGGACAGAAAAAGTTCTGTGTGCTAGTCTTGTAATTTTTCTGTAAGTTTAAAATTAGTTCAAAATTAAAAGAAAGGGAAAAAATCTTGTTTTAACCCCTGATCCAATGGGGGGTAAAAAGAAACACAAAACAAAACTGCAGAGGTTAAAAAAAAAATGTACGGGTACCACTCTCTGTCTAGGTATCTATCCATCCATCCCTATTCATTTTTTAAATAAGTTCAGTAGTTATGTTTTTTTGATGATTTCCCCCTTCCATATAATAGAGTGTTAATGCAAGTTTCAATCTCTGTGAGTAAAATATATTGAAATCTTCTCCAACATCTGAGAACAATCATCTTCAAATGTGTACATTGTGAAGAAATAAGTGCTGGAGGGAGTTTCTTAGTCATCCAGGTTATTATGCTCACTTAAATATTTTAAACATGGTTACAAACTGGATCAGAAGTCTATTTGGGATTGAAAGTCTGACTTTGTCACACATGGATGTGCTAAAATCTCACACATACTGTGGGTTAATTTCAAGTTTATATCCAAAGGATTCTTATTTCATCCAAATATTGTTCACACTTCCAAATGTCAATTTCACATACTTCTCTTCTGAATTTGCCACTGAATGTATTATTTTGATTAGTGTTGTCAGGAAGAACCTAAACATTTTTCCTTCTTGATTGGTAGCTAATATTCTTCAACAGGTTCTTTATTAGTCCCAGGCTGCTTTGGTATGTGCAGGAAAGTGTGAAGAAATATGGGTTCTAGATCTTGCCGTCCTTCCTATTCTCTAAATTACTCTCGGCCTCAACTTGTCTCATCTGTACAAGAAGGGTCAGGGCTAAATCACCGATTCTAGTAGGGGATGGGTATAACAAAATCACCGATAAGACAATACAGGCATATCTGTCAACAGTGGCTGTGACATGGATTCAAGAGTCAAATCCAGCTGTTCACTTATTTAGTTTTGTGACTTACTATTTAATTTCTCTGAGCATATTATGTCCTCATGTAAATTAGGGCAAAATTAGGGTAATAATAAAAATAATAATAAAAATTCTCACTCATATGCCTTTATGTGAGTGTGTGAAAATTAAATGTAATAAACTCTGTAAGGCATTTAGCTCATGCTTCAAATGCAGTGAGCACCCAGTAAACATTAGCAACAACTATAAAATGCCAACATTACTGTTGCATCAAAACGTGTGCATAGGGCTGGGGAGAGAAAACGAATCATATAATTCATTCATATATCTGACATTTATTTAGCACCTCCTAAGTGCCAGATGTTGTTCTAAGCACTCATGTTATAAAATGTCTCCACCCACACAGTTTACTTACATTTTAGTGGGAAACACAATAAAAATATGATATGACAAGACATCATGGAATATTGCTAACACAGAGTGAAAAAGGCCACAAAGGAAAGTGAGGTAGGATAAAGGAATGCAGAACGATTTGGGATGGTAAATGCTCTTTTCTATAGGGTAGCAGGGAAGGCTTCTCTGAGGAGGAAGCATTTGAGTGGAGCAGACTCTACAGATATCCAATGGAAGAGCTTTCCAAGCAGTGGGATCAGGATATGCCAAGATCCTGCATGTGAGCAAACTTGCTGTGTTAGAAGGAGAGCAAGAAGGCCACGTGACCACAGATAGGGAGGGGGGTCACCACAGGAGATAAAAGCAGAGGTGTAGACAGAGGCCAGAAAGGTAAGACCTTGTAGAACATGGTAGAGACTTGGGACTTTAAGCGTGATTAGAAACCATCAGAGTATTATGAACAGGGAATTAACATGACTTAAGTTTCAAGCACACCTGGGTTTAAATCCTCTGTGGGAAAGTTGTGAACCCCTCTGGCTTGTTTCTTCACTTGTTCTTGGAAGGTTTAAAAGAAACAATGCGTGTGAAAGCAACAGACACGACACACTGTTTGGTACAAAGGACATACTCAAGATCCTTAAACATTAGAAATTCTTCTTCTTCACCTCAAAGTCTGGGGTGAGAAGAGACACAAGACCGCTTTCAACTCATGCTTTCGCACTGGTTAATCCCAGCTGCTGACATTACCTTCATCACAGCCACTCTTTGGGATGAAAGCATTTCTTCCCCTAAAAGATGCCTATGATAACACGTGTTACGTAAAAAGAATTAGTTACACTGGCCTTTACTAACAGGAGTACTAGTTACTAGTTGGTGATACTTTGAGCAAATGGGGAACAAGGTTTGTATCGCAATTGATAAGGGGGTAAAGGGAAGTGTGTCTCAAAGGGACACTGCAGAGAGAGCCCCCTTCATGGCCTGTGGAGAACAGTGTGATGGCTGGTTCTTACATTTTAGTGGGAAACACAAAGAAAGAGGAAAGAGGAAGTTAGATAACAGCACCCTGTGAGGGGGCGGGGGATGGGGTTGATGACTGAGATGTTATCTTTAGACAGCCCTCCACTCAGGGCAGGGATTTGTTTTCTTTTTCCACACTTGGGGAGTATATGTCACATGGAGCCACACAGAGAGTAACAGATACACTCATCTACTGGAGGCCAAGATGTCAGAGCCAAGCTCTTCTCAGGTTCAAGGTTTAACACCCAAGGCTTTCCTGGACTAAGTGTTTCATTTTGGAAAGAGCATTTTCCATTTGATCTTTGCTTCTTTTTTGCTCCTTCTTAGCTTCATCTTTTACTATGATATTTGTATTGGGCCACTGCCTCTCTGTGACTCAGTAAGTGGATATTCAGCGCTGTGGATTTTTCTACCTAAAGCAATCAGTTGTGAAAATCTAAGGGTAGGAGAGGGGGTCCCAAAAATATATGCTTTCTTGTCAATGATTCAAAGAAGGCCTACCTGCCTTGGACATGACTTAACTTGAATATTATACAATATTCTGTGTTGGGAAAAAAACTGTAACACAATTATACCTGGAATGCTAGTGAAGACTGCAGCAAATTCTAATTATAAAAATGTCCTCTAGGTCTGCTCCATATAGAAATTTATGTTATATATATATATATATATATATATATATATTTGTTTGTTTGTTTTTGGCTGCGTTGGGTCTTCGTTGCTGCAGGCGGCTTTCTCTACTTTCGGCTAGCGGGGGCTACTGTTCGTTGTGGTGTGCAGGCTTCTCATTGTGGTGGCTTCTCCTGTTGCAGAGCAAGGGCTCTAGGTGCGCAGGCTTCAGTAGTTGTGGCTCGTGGGCTCTAGAGCAGGCTCAGTAGTTGTGGTGCGCAGGCTTAGTTACTCCGCGGCATGTGGGATCTTCAAGGACCAGGGCTCGAACCCATGTCCCCTGCATTGGCAGGCGGATTCTTAACCACTGCGCCACCAGGGAAACCCCGAAATTTATGTTATATTTTCATGACATGATTCAGTACCTTGATAGCAGATATGGTACCATGTTTTGAAGTTTCCACATAGACTGAAACTCGACATTGAGTCCCCAGGTCTCCGAAGCTGAAAATGGAGGAAAAATCAGTCCAGATTCAGTCTCATCTCTTGTCTTCATCTAATTAAAGAGATAGGGATGTTTCCACTCTGGCCTCAGGAGAGACTCACAACTTTTGCCTTGGAATTCCAAACCATAGCTGTAAACAAATCTATGCTTGTCTGGTAGGTGCGAAAACTATTACACAGTAAAAGATTCATGTCCTGAACCTCTCAGATGAGAGTTCTAAATGAAAATAAATGTATAGATGATATTTTCTTATGAATCACATGGGCTTATTTCCCACATCTTTTCTCTTTATCGTTTCATATGGAATTCAATGTTAGCTATCTACTGTTACAAATTTTCTTGCAGCTGTCCCAATTAAATTATTCAGGATGCAGTTTCTTGCCCTTTTACCTACATTCCACATGCTTTTAATCCTTTTTATGTAATTGGTGGGAAATACATTATAAATAAATGAGAAAACCGTTTCCATCAGGTAAAACCTCCCTTTACCTTTCTTGCCTCTTAACTGAATTTTATTACCACCCATTCGTTTTTTCTCTATCCTGTTTTGAAGCTAACCATTCTTACTCTTAATCACATATTTTTACTGCCTTCTCAGTGACCGTGTTCCATCAATTATTCACTCTTTCTTTCCTGTAATTTTTCAGTCTTTATCAGATCTTCCCCCCTAAGCACTGATTGACGATCTTTCATATTAAAAATGTTATTTTCTCGAAAGAATGTTATTTTCTCAATCCTCCCTGCCCGTTGAGCTCCCCCTCTCCATCTTTTTCCCATCATCTTCACACTACTTGGAGAAGCCACTTCACCATTTAACTCTCACTCCTCTGCTCATCTCTTTACACCTTTTCCCTCTACCACCTTACAAACCATTCTTTCAAATTGACCTTCTAATGTCTATGTCCAATGACCTCTCCTGGTCCCTGACTGTAAAGTCCATCTCCTCCTCACTCCTTCTCAAAAGTCATACCAACCTTATTTTTTGTCTTTTTTTTTTTTTGGCCACAGTCCTTCAAAAACTCAAGTATCCATTGATGTGTATTACATTATCAGATGATATGCTGGGTCTAGGGAATCAAAAATAATTAAAATAGAGCCTCAAACTAGATGGAGTTCACAGTCTAGGAGGGTAAACAAACCCATACACAAACAGAATACACAAATCCTTTCCATACTACCTTTTCTGGTAAAAAGGCAGACTAGATTTCCAGAAACTTTATCCTAACAAAAAACACTTCAATTGATCCAAAACTATTTTGTGTACACTTCTCTTCAAACGCCCTGCTTAACTGGCAGAAAAGCAAAGGACATCTTCAAGGCCAGCAAAAATGTGAAAATGTGAAGCAAGGGAGGTAAACAAACTCTGGAAGTAGTACTTTCCTTGAGAGCTGCCAGGTCCTGAACTGTACTGGCGACAGAAACATAATTAGGAGAAAGAACATGGTACCAATCAAAGTGGATGGCTGAGCAGAGAAAGCCCTCTCCTTGTCATCTCTCTACCACAAGCTTCCCTCCAACACTACATAAAACTTAGAATTCTGAAGGACAACTTTCTCAGAAATAACAGTGAGGGAAAAAAAAAGAACATTAAAAAAAAGTCATAAATGACTAAAATATCAGCAGTAAAAGTCAGAAGGCAATGAAACAATATCTTAAAGGTGCTAGGAGGATATAACTTACAACCTAGAATTATATACCCAGTTGTCTTTCAAATGTTATGGCAAAGTAAGGACATTTAGAGGATTTTTTTTTTTTTTTTTGCGGTACACGGGCCTCTCACTCTTGTGGCCTCTCCCGTTGTGGAGCACAGGTTCCGGACGCGCAGGCTCAGCGGCCATGGCTCACGGGCCCAGCCGCTCCGCGGCATGTGGGATCTTCCCGGACCGGGGCACGAACCCGTGTCCCCTGCATCGGCAGGCAGACTCTCAACCACTGCGCGACCAGGGAAGCCCCAAGACTGTACATTTTCTTTTTAACTCAGGTTTAGCTGCATCCTAATCATCTGATGTCTTATTTTCATTATCACAGTCAAAAAAATTTTTAACTTCCTTTTGATTTCTTGTTTGACCAGTATATTATTTAGAAGTTTATAGCTTAATTTGCTAAAAGTTGAGTACTTTTTGGTTATATTTTGTTACTTATTTTTAGCTTAATTAGGGCCTTCAAGACTATAATTTTGGTCTCTGTTCCTGCAAGATTGCCAAAATCTCTACTTATTAATCTGCCTCTTAGTAGAGGTCCTCTGTCCAAAATGTTGGATCCTAAGTCTTTTGCCCTATATCCAGAATCAGCAATGTTCTGAGGTTAAAACTGGATTCTCTCTTCTCTGTATGGTTTCCTAGTCTCAGAAATTACTTGCCCAAAAGTCTTGGTTGCCACAATAGTTTCCCAGTTCCTTTAAATAGACTATTTTTTTAGAAAATTTCCTCAGCTTTACTGGTTGTTCTCAGTGAAAGCCTAAGTCTGGCTGAAATTATAGCCCAAAGTAAAAACCTTCCAATTTAATTTTATATTTGTAACTTGGTATTCTTAAAAATCATTACCAAAATTATGCATTTTGCCACCTGAAAACATACAAGTCCCTCTGTTTCAATTACTCCTTTGTTGTTAATATCAGTCTGCTTTATAATGTTATCCAACTAGAGTGTAAGTTCTTGAAGGCAGGGACCAATATTTGACAACACTTTCCTGTAGAAATCTTGGTTGGTAACTTTAAGGAAGAAGGTTTAAAAGAAGTGGAAAGAAGCACTGGAAGAGGGATAAGATAGAATAAAACCAAATCAAAATAGGAAAATATGGTCTATTTTTCAGAAAAAGACTTTTAAAAAACTCTTATGGAGGAAACAGTAAAATAGCATTCCCCAATCTGTAGAGCCCTCCATAATTTCATATCTTGCCATTGCATGTATCTTCATCTTTTGCCTGATTAATTAAAAAGTGTTGGAACATTCCTGATTATTTTTTTCTCTGGATTTCATTTGTCAACAATGCTTCTTTCTTCTATCACTATATGTAACAGAAAAATACTGAATTGCCTTTTTTACCAAAAGGAAATTTTTACTGGAATATTCTCATTGGGAAGCAGAGGTTGATATATTTTTATCAGCACTTCCCCAACTAGTTACATTATGTTACTTTGTATACTGTTCTCATCAACAGTGATGTTATAAAAAGCCGTAGTGCATGCTGGGTAATGCAGACTTCAAGCATTCACACTCTGTTAATTAATTCATCACCTAAAAGCTAAGTATTGATTTTTTAATGGTTTTACAAATCTATTTAAGCATCTGTGATGTGATTAAGAGGGTGTGTGTTTACTGTAAATTATGTAACAAGTACAATGGCATTACTCTCAGAAATACCAAACAATTTAGCTTGTGAGAGAAGAGGGAAAAAAGATTTTAAAAATATTTTCCCAAATACTTATGATTTATTCAATAGCTATTATAAGCCATATTAAAATATGACTTTTTAATTTAAAAAAAACCCTGTTATTTCAAACCATGGTACTATGTTTCTTGATTTGTGATGAGAACGAAATCATATACCAGTGACTTTTTTTTCCCCTAAATCCTATTGAAAATTATAGTGGAATAAATATTCTTTAATTGCTAGAGTTGGTCAGAAATTTTTCACTTTAGTTCTTCTTTGGAATATTATGGAACATGTGGAATTATTTTGTATGTTTTCATTTTCATTCCTAGAAAAGTTTTAGCTCACAAGCCATTTACAAATATTCTTGCATGTATTTATTTACAGTATTCCTTTATCTTTTATAATAATGGAAACAAAACCATGCAATCTATTCTTTAATTCTTAAAATAAAAAGATTTAACTCATCAATTTACTAAGACTAGAAATTGTGTCATTTATAGGATAAATTGATTTTTAATAGCAATATGGAAAAATAAAATACTTTGGAAATGATGGGAACTGCATTCAGAACACATGATTTTATAAGTACATTTGGAAAAGATAAGAGTCATTTATGTATCTGCACAAACTTAAGTGTGTCATCTGATGATATACAGCATAAACTGTCATATAGAGTATGACAGTGACATGTATGCTTTGGCTTATCCTCTTAAAGAAATTTTACTGCAAAGTCTATAAAGATTCTGGAGATATTTTACCAAAAACTCTACCATGTTTTCCTATAGTACAGTGTGATACAATCTGAAAACTAATTCACCTTGAAACATTTCAGACATTGCTAATATACATGGCAGAGAACATTTATTTCTAAAATTAAAATGATGGGCAAGAATTGTGTGTGAGTGTGGGTGGTGTGTGTGTGTAGAAAAAAAAGAGTTATATGAAAGAGTTTCAAGTAAAGAGGTTTTTTGCTTACTGTCAAAGCAGAAAAATATTCCGGTGCTCCTTTCCCAGCTAATCTTGACCTTTCATCTACCTTGGAAAAAAACTGGTCATTAGATTATTATGTGGTTGACCATTTTCTTTTACTTTATACTCTAGAGGAAGAGGCTGCAGTATTTTTACTAAGAACAGTTGCTGCTATTATTCAGTTTTTAGATGACATTCAACTGGTAATGGGAGATGGGAGCTATTTGAAGCTACTCATCATGCAGAGATAAAAAGCCTGCAGAATATCCTGCTAGGTCTTTTGATAGCATTAATTAGCAGCAGAGTTAAGGTTGGTATATATCTGTGACTTTCTTAAGTCAAAGTTAGTTTTTTATTCTCCGTGTCAAAAGAAGAAGAAAAAAAAAACAACCAACGTCAGAATGCCTCATATTTTATGAATAAGAAAATGAGACTTTTTTGCAATTAAAATTAGATATGTGCATGTGCAGTCAGTTTTGACTTAGGGAAGGACATGCCCTTTTTCCAGGTTTGGGTCCCTCCTAGCTCTTTCCAAATAATCACCATTTGGCATTGCTTAAAAAGTGTGCATAATTAGGATTTTAAACAGGCTTTCATAGGTTATGAAGAAGTCCTCTCATTTGTGGTTAACTTCAAGTAAGTTTTTGGACTCTCAAAATGAAATTAAGCATTACTTATTTACATATTTCTGCACAGAGCCCATCCTTTCTGCATCTGTGTACTTCACATAAATACAAACCCACAGTTTTAAAGTATGCCACCAACAGAGTGTCATCAGAGATCTCTACTATCTAAGTTGCCATTTCTGAAAATGTACACCATACAATGTAAGTTTCTCAATGGTAAATGGTGAATGGACATGGATAGCTATATTGAATATTATCCCACAAAGAAAATGCCAGGAAACAGAATTCATGGAGAAAGAGAAGATAATAAAATGTGATTTCCTGTATCAGAATGAGCGAAAGACTAGTCAACAGGAATTCCAGAAGAAATCCCTGGTGTCCATCATTTACAAGCTGATCCTTAGATGACTTATCATGTAAACTTCTGGAACCCTGATCACACCTCTGTATGTGATTCATTTAGTAAATTTATTTTCCATGAAATCCTTTTGCATATGCTATCTCTTTCCTATTCTGACCCTCCTCTGAAATACCCACTTTAATCAGAATTGGTACTAGATCAGAATAAGAACTAATGACCATTCTTAATCCTTGGAAAGCATTTGTTTACTCAAGGGTGTGTGGTTTTATCTGTCATCAAGACCTCTGGCACCTAAGCTTTCCCAAAATTTTGGCAAATGACTGCATAACTAGAAAGGGGCTGATAGACTCTTGCCCTTTGGAGCATTTCAGTTAGCCTCTGGGCACGGCCCTCGGGCTAGAGCAAGTGGCCCAGCCAAAGGGAAATGAGAATGAGGGGCCTGGTCCAAAACTAAAAAGTTACCTAAAGAGTACGGATCACGTGACATAAGGCAAACTGGATTAGATAACTGTAGACTTGGTTCTTCCCTGCTCTAGAGTCTTGGTTACTTATCTAAGCTTCTGGGAACCCGGAAATAATAGGAAGTAAATAGAGCTATATAGAGTCTGAAAGTCAGCTAGACTGCTGCCGCAGCTGGGCCTGAAGACTTTTTTTGCAGAGGCCCCTAGGGTCTGGGATGGAGGCAGTCAGGGGCCATCTATCTAAAGACTCCTTAACTACAGCTTGACAAAAATAAAACATTCATTGTTCGTATTTTAATCGGTCTATCGTAACATTAAATAATAAAAAAGCACCTTATTTTTAAATTAGTAACTTACTGTTTGTTCTATATTCAATTTGATAATGGATGGCTTAAACCAAATCAGTTTCTCTTGCTTATCTATTTCCCTTAAATTAGAAAACTAATTCACAACTGAAGGCCTTTGACAAAGGCTGCAAGTGTTGATGTATCTGTCAGATAGTTCTGGCTACTTGGATTAAACCCAGAAGTTCTTGTTCTCCCCTACTGAAGACCACTCAGCAGTGTGTCTGAGACTAAAAGTTGACTACATCACATTCAGAGGCTAGTGGTTGCACAGTTTTAACTCGGGTGATAATAGTAACTGATTTTTAATCAGTCTCTCAATGCACTCAGTGCTGGGAAACATTTATGTTCTGTTGAGGAAACTTGATGATATTCTGAAATATGTCCAGTAATACATGATTGACTGTTTCTTCCAGTGAGTGTAGTAAAAAGTCAGTTTCTTGGCAATGAAGTTATTTAGATGACAGTACAGTTCTTAGAAATCCTGATAGTCTTGCACTTAGAACCATGATCATTTGATTCTAAAGTATTAGGTCATGTTACTCAGAATCTTGAATATTTCTTTGGCATTATCAGTCACCTAAAGAAGTTATTTTTTTAAATAAATCTTCTCTTGCCTCCTATCAGATACTTATATGTGTACCTTTCATTGATAGTCAGCGTACTGTAGCATAGATGTGTACATCATGCTTAAAAAGCATACCTTTAGAGGCAAAATTTGATTGTATTTTCTTATTTATTTATTTATTTATTTATTTATGGCTGCATTGGGTCTTTGTTGCTGCACACGGGCTTTCTCTAGTTGCGGCGAGCTGGGGCTACTCTTCGTTGCGGTGAGCAGGCTTCTCATTGCAGTGGCTTCTCTTGTTGTGGAGCATGGGCTCTAGGTGCGCAAGCTTCAGGAGTTGTGGCATGTGGGCTCAGTAGTTGCAGCTCGCGGGTTCTAGAGTGCAGGCTCAGTAGTGTGGTACACGGGCTTAGTTGCTCTGCAGCATGTGGGATCTTCCTAGACCAGGGCTCGAACCCATGTCCCCTGCATTGGCAGGCAGATTCTTAACCACTGCACCACCAGAGAAGTCCAAAATTTGATTGTATTTTCAATTTTAATTCTTTTCTTCACCACTGAATCAAAATTCAAAGACATATTATCTACTTCCAATTGTTTTCTCTAATTAATGTGGTAAGTGGATTGTCATCTTTGTGCAGCTTTTTTTGTTCATGTGACAATGCCTTTCCTTGTTGATCAGATAGCTGAAACTATGTCAATTAGGAACCAAATGCTATTTCCAGTTTATATTGTTTTTTAAAATAATCATTATTTAAATGAAAAGCCAATTGTTTCTATCCTACTGCAATATAAAAATATCTGCTAGCACATAGATAGTAACTAAACCTCCACTTTTTATGCCACTGATACAATATCCAAGTGTGCCTTCAGATTAGAGAATATTGCCAATTGATCATTCTGCTCTCTCTCTGAAAAAATTTTTATGAAGTGTGCAGGTTTTACAACTTCTTAGCGATACCATGACTTGCACCTAGTTTTGTACTTTTGCATGACAACTTTTCATGCTGAAAGCATTATTTTGCCCTATTCTGGAAATACTCTTTGGAATATAAGAAAGGTTACTATACTTCGAAAATGACAAGAAATCTTTAATGAATTTATGTCACTCATTGACAAAGCTTCATAATAAACACTACTCTGAAGAGTTAGGAAAAATGGATTGAGTCTCCAATAAAAATCTTATTTTCAAATATTTGTTATTGATTCCTTTTATACTTTAGTGGATAACTTATTAGACATTAGTTTATTTTATGACATTGTGATAAAATTCAATACAATAGTAATAATAAATGTAGCAAATAAGAAGAATAGCACTGAATTTATAACACTTAGTTAGGACAAACTCTACCTTAATAGTATGTGAGTCAAGATAAATTGACCAGGTCATTCCTTACAGTTATGTTAAACCTTAAAAATGTAACATCAGAGAATATCTGTGAAAATCATAATTAATTTACATTTCATATTTGTGAAAGGTATAGAAAATATTTAATGTGTTTTCCAGGAAAGCTATCAAACTGCCAGCAGAGGACTTACTATCCAAATGTGTATTTACTATCAAGCAGTGCGTTGCCAACAACATTTAGAAAGACTTCTAGAAAGGATGGAATCTGTTTTACTCATCAATATGTCCTTAGTGTTGAACACAATGTCCGACACACAGTAAGTGCTTAATAAATATCACTTAAATGATAAGTTAATAAGTAAATATGAGATTGCATGACACTGAGAACCCAATATCATGGTGTCTAGAATGAGGGCTTCCAACAGCTTGCCTGTCACATGAGTGGTTGCTTTCGATTGAGTGAGCTTGATGGGTTTTATAGAGTTTGCTTTTGTGTTGCTGGACCTGGACTTTGTTTCTGGGATTGTATGGTCTTGGAAACATCTAAATGAGCATATGTATATGAATGAGTACCTGTGGACTTTGGAAGACTGATTGAAGGGGAACTCTTTGAGAATTTTTAAAAACTAAGAACTACTGGTGAAATACTATCAGTATCAGTGAATACTGTTAAATTAAATCATATTGGAATCATAAAGTAGAGCAACAGTTTTGAGGGATGTGTGGAAAATAATGCGCGTGTACTAGAGAGGAAAACATGAACTAAAGAGTTAACATTTATTTGCCCCTCTTTTATCAGATACACCAATATTCAATGAGGGAGTAGGGACATTAGGCACATAAAACTCCTATTTGTAAAAGAAAAAATGGAAGACATTCAGCAGTTGCTGGTTTGCAGTATTACTATGGTACAGGCATTATAAAGTTTCCTGAACTGGCACTGGGGAAGCTTTCTAATAAACTGTTTTCCATTTATCTGTATAGTTCTGGGTTCTGACTTCAGCAGGGAAGGGGTCTGTGTTCACTGTCCTCCATGGCTACATGAGCATTAGGACATATACCCCTTCTGAGGATGGTACAGTTTTTGAAACCTGTTCCTGTTTATAGAAGGGTGAGAACTCAAGTGTATTTTAACTTTGAACAAAAAAATGTTTAGTGCCAGATTTTGGTGTTTTAGGCAATACATATCCCACAAAACCCAGTTACTTCCATGTACCAATATTCACACATAGAGTTTTTTTCTAGATGGAATTCTCAAACCTGCTCTGTTTTATTACATCCTTCACCCCCACTACACCTCTTTCTCTCCTTAGTCGTAGCTATTTTGAAGCTACAGCCTTATAAGACCATAACCTCAATCTGACATTTATTGCAAGACTGGGATTCAAGGAGCTCTTGTCCCTCAAAAATGTTTTTTTCCTCTTATTTCCTGCATCTTGGAGCAACAGGATTTTCTCATTCTTCAAAGTCTCAGAGTTCTAGGCTTTCTCCATTCCCTTTTATTTCTGCTTACAAAATGGTGATTTTTTCCTATGATCTTTTCTTTTTCCTGCAATATCTTGCCAAGTGCATTCAATAGTAGCCAATGATCACTAGGAATTTTAATCTTTCTATTTCCAGATGCCTAAAGAGTAGAGTGCCTAGCTTCAATGAGTCTATACTCTCATTGGAGAAACAGGATATATGTGTGCGTGTGTGTGTATGTGTGTGTGTATATGCAATGATAATTAAAAATATTAGTTTCAATATTTACTAGATGGTTAGCACTTGATTCAGAAATTAAGTTTTATTCTAGTTCAAAGAAAGTAATGGTCACCATCTCAATTCAAACAATGGCAACCATTGCAGACTTTTGAGGGAAGGAGCAGAATAATCATAAAAGATTTTTTAAAAACTTCTGGGTAACTAAGCCTGTGTATGTAAGATAAAAAAGTGTGATACTGACAGTTTGTAAATTTATGCTATGCCCCTCCTGGGGCTTTAGTGTCATTTTGAGATGATGCTGGAATTGAGAATATCAACAATACTTTACAGGCAGAGAAGATCCATGCAGTGATCAGATTTCTCATTTAATCTCTTATTAGCTAAGAAATGTCAGATAGTCTGCTAAGAAAAAAAATACGGTATTCTACACCCTGTGTGTGTTTATAAATATCTACCGATACTTTAAGATAAGCGTTGAGAATAATTCACTAAATGATAGCTGTAGTGAAGCGTGAAATAAATGATTGTCTTTGTTGGTAATAAAGATTATTGTGCTGGGCAAAAAACATATTTATCATTGTAGCCTTGGCAGTACAGACTTGCTATAACAAGGGAACTAAAAAAAACAAACAAGCTACAAGCCAAACATATGAAATTAATTTGCTGTTTAAATCTATGTGGTAGATACGACTAAGACACCTGTCACCGGGGTCAGAAGGTACCTTTGAGGACATTTGGAATCCCAGACAATAGCTGAGGGACCCAATCAAGCAACGCCAACTTTCAGCTGCTTCCTAGGATCTGAGGGAGAAATTTTAAGTGAAGAGATTTTCTTAGGACTGTGTCCCAAATGTGACCACCATGATGATTTGGCCAGACTCATATCCAGCTCATCAAAGTGTTGCAGTGTTTTAGGTCATGATCAAAATTCAATTATTTCTAGGTAAAAAAATTACCATACCATCTTCAGAAAATTTCTTGTAGCCATTTCCCATGGCACCAATATATCCCTTACCAACACTCCTTCTCATCACAAAAACATTCTTATTCCAAAGCACAAAGTTTTTGTATCACAAAAGAAACATTCTGACATTTTGCAAAGGGAGGAGAGGATTGTCATCATGAATAACAATTTTGAAATTGTTTATTATTTCTGAGCATCTCTCTTCACAGTAATTTTAAGTACATGTTAAATTTATAAGTAATAGTTGTATAATTAATAAGATAGTACACAATTCAAAGCAAGTAGAATATGTGTGTTGCCCATGTTTATTTTAACTGAAATTGACCTCAAACTGTGCTCTATAATGTATTTTTGACCACTTTCTACATGTTGGCTCTTACTTAAAATCAATTTAACTTATTACTATAAATCTCAGTTAAGTTGCATATTAGTTAAGTTGCATATTTTTTTCATTTTAAGAATAATGAGATAGGAAGATGTACGTGCACCATAATTCCTCTAAGGGAGAACACTGCCTTTGTTTAGGAAAAGTATTTAAACCCTACAGGCCTTGCGTAGCCTGGAGCACTTCCTTTTTTCCTCACTGGAGCCTAGGAGTTGTCTCACACTAAGATGTCAGAACATGTGCTTAACTCTTCTACATAATAGAAGGAGAAAAATGGGCAGCTCCTGAGGGAAAACCCAGAATAGAAAAGTAGGCAACCAGGAAGTTGGGTATGACATATTATGAAATAATGCATTTGCTTTAGTACTAAATAAAAAAACACAGTGGCATCAAAAGCCACTTAAAAATATTTTAAGACATAGAACCAGTTGAGCAGAAGAAAATAGTTTACATGTGTTGACAGTGGTTACTTTAAATGGTGGGATTAGATGATTGTTCTTTTCCCTTTTTAATTTTTGTGCATTTTCCATGTTGTTCATAACAGGCTTATATTATTTTTAAATATTTTGCTACAAAATGTTAACTATTAAAAGCTGGATAAAGTGTATGTTGTGTCTATGTATGTATGTTGGTATGTGTATGTCGGGTCTGTGAGTTACTGTGTTTGTGTGTGTGTGTATGTGTGTGTTTGTGCCTTTCTTAAATTTGCCAAATGCTACTTATGTGACATTTAAAAAGTTATTTAACTTTTCCGTACCTCAGTTTTCTCTTCTCTAAGAAATGGGGATAATACTATTTCTTTACAATACTATAATAATACTACTTCTTTTTAATATTATTTCTTTCACAGAGATACATGAAGACTAAATGAGTTAATGTTTGAAAAGATAGAAAATGCTCAATAAATATTAGCTTTCATTATTGCCAGTATTCTTGTTATTGTATGGGTAGTTTATAGATCGGTATGTACGCACATAGAAAGACAGACTCCAAGTAAACTGAATAAAACACTAACATCTGCTAACACTCAGTGATGGGATTATAGGAAACTATTTCTGACTTTATATAACTTTTTAAATTTCCACAATAAACACCTATTATTTCCACAATTAGAAAAAAATATTTTGAAATGTGAGTTCCTTTTCTTTGAGAAATTTAGTTCCTTTTTTCCTTTGAAGAGAATATAGTATTTTGTTTGCCTGAAATGGTATAACATATCTAAGAGACACATTTTAAGAGCTAAGATGCTGAAGTGCAGGGGAAATGCCATGTATGGAGATTTCTTCTTTGCTTTCTACAGCTGCATCCTTAGGAGACAGATTTACCTTCTGGGTGAACTATTTTAACTTCTTGATTTATTAAGTCTGTAAGAACAACACACTCTTCTTGTGATACTTGCTTGCAAAGCAAAAGGAGGCATGTGTTCAATATAACAACCGTATTAAGTTGACCATGTTCAGTTTTGTGTCCAGATTGCAGGGATACTTTCAGTCATTACAGACTATGGAGACTTGGGAAGCTGATACTAGAGTGCTGGTACTGGCTTGACGCTGAAAGAATTATTGTCTGTGGAATCATATCAGACAGAGTCAGAGAAGGGAGATGCTTGCTGGGTCCATCCAAGAAAGAAGACTGGATCGAAAATGGAGTTCCTCACTGGATGGGGACTTCTGACCATCAAGCTGTTGCCTGCACACACCAAGGCCTGATGGGAGATTCACTAAACTACAAGGTAGTCCTTTCTGCCTCCCTGTCAGCACCAAAGGGGCCGTGGGGCTATTGAAAAGCTCATGAGATCTTGGGAATGTTTCCACAGGCTCCAGATGAACTTTGATCAGATTCAGTGGTAACTTTTTTTTTTTTTTTTTTTTTTGCGGTACACGGGCCTCTCACTGTTGTGGCCTCTCCCGTTGCGGAGCACAGGCTCCGGACGCGCAGGCTCAGCGGCCATGGCTCACAGGCCCAGCCGCTCCGCGGCATGTGGGATCTTCCCGGACCAGGGCACGAACCCGTGTCCCCTGCATCAACCACTGCGCCACCAGGGAAGCCCAGATTCAGTGATAACTTTAAGCCATGGAATTCTGAGAGAAGAGCATAGACATGGCATTTCCCTTGTTCAGAGAGAATCTCCACGAATCTTAAAATATACATGTATTTTGATACATGGCTACTCATATGGAGTTATTGTGTTTCACTAATACATGTCTGAGAATAACTGCCCCAAGAGAGTCAATAACAGCAATAACAGTAACAACAAAAATAATAATGCATGTGCTAGCTCACTGGGAAACCTGCAACAGCATCCATCTTGAGCTACCTCCAGAATCTAATTCTACCCTCAGCAGTTACAGGTCTCTAGAGGATGACTTAGAAGATTTAGTAATAATTTGCATCAAAATAGTTCTTCTCTTCCCCCAAAGGATTTTTATCTGTAAAAGTAATGGAGATGATAAGGAAATGGCCTCAGCCTTAACACTGTCCTGCTTTGAAACAGCTGCGTTCAGGCACGTTAATGGGGAGCCCAACCTAAGGCTACCAGCTGGAGAGACTGAAGGGTTTCCTGGAAGATAACTCTATGGGAACAGAAAACCCAGCAGACAAATACGATCCAGTAAGAAAGCCTATTAGCAGTGGGGGGAGCTCTTCCTATGGATATTTGATACTAAGCTATTGGTCCCTGCCCAGACTCTACTTCATGGAGTAATCAGAGCCTCAGAAATGTTGGAAGGGGAGGGGCTATCATTTTTTTAAGGGCTATTTTTAAAATTACCATTATGGAAGTACGTAATACTAGGCTGAGGAAAGGGATTCTCCAAACCACTGCTTAGAGTACAATCTGCCTTTACACTTGGACAACTCCAGAGAATTGAGCAATCCTTAGTCAATAAGCAGTGTCACTGCATCTTAGAAGCAGAGAGCTTTTAGCAGTGCAGGAGAACTGAGTAAAAAAGGAGGAAAATGGAGAGCGAAATGGTATAGGAATTGACTAGACCTGTTTCATGGTACATCTAAGACATCTCCTGGGTAGTATTTTAGGATACTGTAAGTTCCTGAAAATGTTGTGTATGTATTGGTAGATGTGGGTAGAGCGCAAAATTTGCCAACTATGGGTTATAAAAGATTCAAGTTCTACCAGGTGTCTCACCAAATTTAGCTTGTTGCCAGAGTTTTCAGAGATTGACACGTTCCCATTTTATCTACTGAAGAAAAAAATTCTTTCTAGACTCTATTTATTTGATTTAAAAGTGAGAGGAACATTTCTCCAAAGAAGATATACAGATTGCCAACAAACACATGAAAGGATGCTCAACATCACTAATCATTAGAGAAATGCAAATCAAAACTACAATGAGGTATCACCTCACACCAGTCAGAATGGACATCATCAAAAAATCTCCGAACGATAATTGCTGGAGAGGGTGTGGAGAAAAGGGAACCCTCTTGCACAGTTGGTGGGAATGTAAATTGATACAGCCACTATGGAGAACAGTATGGAGCTTCCTTAAAAAACTAAAACTAGAACTACCATATGATCCAGCAATCCCACTACTGGGCATATACCCTGAGAAAACCATAATTCAAAAAGAGTCATGTACCACAATGTTCATTGCAGCTCTATTTGCAACACCCAGGACATGGAATCAACCTAAATGTCCATCGACAGATGAATGGATAAAGAAGATGTGGCACATATATATGATGGAATGTTACTCAGCCATAAAAGAAATGAAATTGAGTTATTTGTAGTGAGGTGGATGAACCTAGAGTCTGTCATACAGAGTGAAGTAAGTCAGAGAAAAACAAATACCGTATGCTAACACATATATATGGAATCTAAAAAAAGAGAAAAATGTGGTTCTGAAGAACCTAGGGGCAGGACAGAAATAAAGACACAGACGTAGAGAATGGACTTGTGGGCATGGGGACGGGGAAGGGTAAGCTAGGACGAAGTGAGAGAGTGGCATGGACATATATACACTACCAAATGTAAAATAGATAGTTAGTGGGAAGCAGCCGCACAGCACAGGGAGATCAGCTCCGTGGTTTGTGACCACCTAGAGGGGTTGGATAGGGAGAGTGGGAGGGAGACGCAAGAGGGAAGAGATATGGGGATATATGTATATGTATAGCTGATTCACTATGTTATAAAGCAGAAACTAACACACTATTGTAAAGCAATTATATTCCAATAAAGATGTTAAAAAAATTTTTTTAATGAGAGGAAATTCCACCATTATTATTTACACTGAAGATTATAACAAAATGTAGACATTATCTGAAACAAATTGCCTCCATGGAAAACTAAACCGAGTTACTATCAATAACAGTTATATCAAGGAAGGCAGTATAAAAGGTCCTAGCTATTTTCTTTGATAAGAAAGATAGAAAAAATATATTTTTTAAATAGCCCCAAATCATCCAAACTTTTATTCAATCAAGATGGCAAACTAACCCATTAATTGAAATTAAGGTGGGACTTCCCTGGTGGCGCAGTGGTTAAGAATCCACCTGCCAATGCAGGGAACACAGGTTCCATCCCTGCTCCGGGAAGATCCCACATGCTGCAGAGCAACTAAGCCCGTGTGCCACAACTACTGAGCCTGCGCTCTAGAGCCGGTGAGCCACAACTAGAGCCGGCAAGCCACGACTACTGAGCCCACGTGCTACAACTACTGAAGCCCACGCGCCTAGAGCCCGTGCTTCGCAACAAGAGAAGCTACTGCAATGAGAAGCCTGCGCACCTCAGTGAAGAGAAGCCCCAGTTTGCTGCAACTAGAGAAAGCCCGGACACAGCAATGAAGACCCAACACAGCCAAAGATAAAAAAAAAGAAAATTTAAAAATTAAAAAAAAAGAAATTAAGGTACATCTTGAACTTTCTACTAAACTGGGTCAAAGTCATTCAGCTTCCTCAGAAGTTATCACAAATAGACAGAGATAAAAGCAAAAACACTTAGTTCAAACAGAGACTTGATGCCTATCTGTCAAAGTCCTGCTGCCTAATTCTCCATGGCTGTTAGGCTCAAGGAGATTATTTTTTCCAATAACAATTAGATTGCCAGACACATTAACCTACCCCCATCTTGTGATCTTTTAAGTGCAGTTCTACTCACCTATAACAGTTCTCTAAAAGCTACTCATTTTTAAGCTATTCCATTTACACTTAAAATTGATCAAAATCGACAGAGATCCAACACAGCACAATGGGTGACGGTATCTCCAGCTACTAATGCTTCATGCGAGTGGCCGGTTGGCAGTGCACTGGTGTCAAGATAGAAAAGTGGGATCAGAACATTTTTGAAGACCTAGGAAATCTGTCAGACTAAACTGCAATTATAGATCCCATTTTGCATGGCACTATTAAGAATAGTTTAATAAGCAGATTTTTTTTTTCTCTCTGGTGGAAGATTTTTTCCAGACCCTGTTTTTATGTTGTTATGAAGTCTTATATTTCATTTTCCCATATTTTCAGCTCCCATCTTAACTCATACAGTGTCTCATATGTACAGTTCATTTTACGTTTTCTGTAGTGTGATAATATATTTTCTAAAAAAAAATAGAGAGGTCATTCCTTCAAGGTGATGCAAACTTCATCTGAAAATACTGCTAACTCAACATCACTGAGAATATCAACTTTTAAAATCCTTTTGGTTCATTATTTGAAATTAAATTCCAATTGTCTAAGAAACCCTATCCATCCTTATTTCAATGGCCTGAATCCTCAATGCTGGCCTATAATTCTTTTAGATATCAGAAACGGTTTACATAGAAGTTTATTGGGAAAAAAAAAGGCAAACCATTGTGATTTAGTGACATGAATACTTCCTCTTTTGATTTATCTTCAATAGAAAATATCATACCAAAGATGCATTTTGGATGGTATAGAAGAAAAGAAAAACATAACTGATCTTATAAGATGATAATTTGTTGACCTTTATGACTTTGGGAAAGCCAACTAGGCTTCACGGGAAAGTAAGAATAATTAAGAGACAAACCATTTTATTATATTACATTACTGTTACCAGCTTTCTGTTCTCAATAAGTTTGATTCTCTCTTTAATGAGGACAAGGGGCTGGAAGTATGGATTGCCCTTCAGGAGAAATAGTTATTCTATGAACAGACATAGCAGTGGAACCCAGTCTCTGTTCTGAGGATGAAAGGGGTGCTCTGGGTATTTCCTAAGGAGCATAGCTGTGCTTGGACATCAAGGGTTAAATAAAAGGAAGATGTTGGGGCCTAAGTAGTATTCTCCAGGTCTCTGTTTATATCTGTATGTGTTTTTCTAACATTTGAAATTCACAACATAGAAAATTATTCCTACATTTGTGAGTTTAGCATTAATAGCAATAGGCTATCTTCTAAACCTCTCAGCTAAGTCACTCTGGGATTATAAACATTATCTTAATAATTCTGAACTTCTACTTTCAGAAACATGTATAGTTGGGATGACCAACTGTCATCAACTCCAGTGTTGATCTTGAGCAAAACACTTAAAAATATGCCTCAGTCCTTATTTTCCTAGCTTTACCTACCAAAGTCAACTGGCCTGGACTAGATTGGACCCAAGTTAATTCCTACCCCTATCTTTACAATTACCCCTTATATAAAATAATTGATGTAAAACTCACAGCACTCCTACCTCCAGAATAATTTAGTTCCATTATCAGAATATAATAACTGAGTAGTCTCTGAGTATACTTTGACATGCTATTTGGGGTTGAGATATCCTTCCCTTTTTTTAAATGTCATACACTAAAATCAAATCTAAGATATGATCCACTTCCCCATCCTAATTTCATTTCATCTTTACGTGTACATTTGTATTTTAGTGTATAGCTGAATAGTTGAGTTGTGCACATGTGCCAGAATAAAGGACTCAATTCTCTTGTTTAATTTACTATGTAAAATTAATGGCATATTGTAATACTGAACTCTAGAGCAACACACTGCAAAATTTTGCCAGTGTACATTCAAACATTATTTCCCAGTTTAGTCCTTTGCGGGACAGATTTCCTGTGCCTGCCTAATTTGAACACACTTAGTCGTTTGTCATCAGACTCCAAATTTAACTGAGTTAACATATTTTATTTAATCTCCCCCAAAGGAAATATATTGAACTCTACTAAAATAGCAGGGCTTTTTGGGGCAAAGAGGTTTCACAATAAATCACACACACACACAGCTAACACTTTAATATCCTGCATATATGTAAGGAAAACAACTGCCAAAGTAGTTTAAAGTATAATGAAACATCACCTTCCTCCCACGCATGAGTACTTGCATTTCTATTTTCTTGTTATATGTTTTTGAGGAAAGGTAAAAATATCCCCTTTATTTTAAAACATCGCTTTTAATATTTATGAAAATATTATGTAAATATAGTTTGTTTTTTCCATATATGTTGGGAATAGAGGTTTCTTATCCCGGGAAGAGGCACATATTCAAGCAAGTATTTAGTAGGAATGCAAGAACAGCCTTAAAAACTTATGACTTGACATAAGGAGGAAAAGAAAGCAGTGAATACTGGCCCAAAGGGGGAAATACAACCAAATATATTTATTCTACTGAATAATTTGAGTAGAGTTTTTAAATGACAAAGTTGGGACTAAGGTTTTCAATAGTTGTTTAACAGTCTCTAGTGTTTTTATTTTAAAAGCTCATTAAGCTCTGAATAGTGGAACAGCCTGGTTTCAGGCAAGGAAGACCTATAAACACATATTCCAGGGATATAAATTATGAAAATAGAAGATGGACTATGTAAATAGAAGATGACTATGTTAGAATAAACTGTAATAAGAAAAAGACGTTTGCCCCAGAACCAGATTGAAGGGGAAAAAGTCTGTAAGACAACCACTAATTTTCATTCTTCAGCACAGAGCATATTTTTGGTTAGAATGGAAGTTTAGTTCTAAAATGAAATGAAATTTTGCATTTTTCAAGATATCCTATATTAAAACATGAATTCTCATGTGACTCGACCCATGCAATGTTTCTATATATTCCTTGTCATTGATTATTATCAACTCTTAGTTACTTTCTCTAAACTTTAGACATCAAATTTTCATAAACATTCAAGCTAAATTGTCAGCCAAGTAAAAAATAGTTGAGATCATTATTAATATTTCAAGCAAGAGGTTGCTATATTTGAATTTTATGATGTGACCTCTTTTCCACAATCATGTATTATTTAGGTGGTATAATGTCAAGTTTTCATCATACATCTTTTGACAGATTTTCTTCTTTCAGACAATCTTAATAAGGTATCCAGTAATCACAAGGTGTTCACTTTATTAGGCCCAGTGGAGAATACAAGACATGACTCCATCCTCAAGAAGCTGACATGAGAATAGCAAAAACAGAAAATATACACCATAAAATAAACTCACATTACACTTCATAAGGCTGCTTTCCGTGGAAGATGTACTGTGTTGATTTTTGTAATGAAGAGAGTATTGGCTTTAAGACCCACTGACCACAGTGAGTCTCGACTCTAATACTTAGTAGGAGCTTTGGGCATGTTATTTGACTTGACTTCTTCTCCTTGTCTGCAAAACTAGAATACTAACATCTAAATTACAGTTATAGTTAGGATTGCAGATAATGTATATAATATGCCTGACACGTGGTAGTTGTTAGAAGACAATTCTCCGTGATCGTCTCATGTTTCAAGCCGTCTGAGAAATGGCATTTACAGCCAGTGTTTGTATAAGGAGACATTCCAGGAAAGTAAAGCTGGAGACATGCCCTCCCTGGAGACATCCTAGGGTAATAAAGGTAAAGACCTTCCCTTCCCTTCCTTCCTCTTCCCTTGCCTTCCCTGGAGAAAATTTTTTTTACATTCCAGGGTAATAAAATCCTGGATGAAGATGCCTTCACCCTCTTTCCCTCTGGACATTTGCTAACAATTCAGTGCAGTGATAAGGTTTCTCTCTTTTTCTAGAGGACAGAATGGGCATGTCACTAGCAGCCCTATATAAGATGAGAGTTTCCTAATGTTGGACTTCCTTCCTTTCCTTTGAAGTGCAAGCAACATCTGGCCCTTACCACATCACCCTGTGGGGACTGGAGACTTAAGGAATCCACACAAAGGTATTGCTCTTGTTGCTGCTTTTTTGTGAGGAACAAATGGCCTTTGTCTCTGACCTAGATACATACAGTTGGTGGAGGTATATATGTATGTATGTATGGATAGATAGATAGATAGATAGATAGATAAACATAATAAATAAACTGTCAGGTTAAATTTTTAGCTTGCAAGTACTGTAAACTTTCAGACCATTTACTACGTAACAGTAGTTACTTAAAATTTAGTCATTATTATTAAACTCCTATATTCATAATTTAAGAGGCATTATTATTATTAAAGAAAGTATCAAATATGAGGTAATATTTGAGCTGAATCTTTAAGGATGAATGAAACCCTTTACAAATGTTGTGAGAAAGCATTACAGATATAAGGAATAATATGGACAAGGCTGTGTGCAGGAGCTGAATCATTGCTAGGCTCATCATAGCAACAACCAATTATGAATTTTGATAAAGTACAGGGGGCACAAGGAAGACTAGACAGGAACAAACCAGAGAAAGAACTTGATTTGAGAGCATGCATTGCCTTACCCAGTAAGTAGCTTGAAAAACATCAGATAGCAATGGGAAAAAAATTACTTTTAGCAAACAGCAGGACATTCAAAATCAATACTTTGAAAAGATAACTCCATTAGTACTACGTATTAGGGAGAACTGAACAAGGGGAGACTGGAAGAGAGACTTTTCCAGTCATCCAAATGAGAAGTGATATGGCCTAAAACCAGACATGACCATGGAAACAGGACTGGGAGAGGCCAGAGTAGTGTAATGTTTGGGGTCTTGGTCTTAGGTCAGTATTTTTCTGGTCTTTGTTTCAAAGAGTCTGATCTATTCATTATCTTTCAGAGCACATGCAGTAGACTTACGGTTCTGTCATATAACATTTTCTTATGGTTTGGGAATAAACTAAGTTCGCAACTCTTAGATTAGCAGAAGTGAACCAAGCTTTACAGAGCATATGAGAAGTAAGTTTGGATGCAGGTGACCAAAATCCTAATGTGACAATGTACCTAAACTTTTCACCTCCCACAATCTCTCCATTGATATACGGCTCTCTCCTAATGGTCCAAGATGACTGTCTGATGTCCAGCCTTCTCATGCCAAGCAGTAAGATGAAAGAGGGGCATAAGAAGCATACTTTAGAGAGAGTTCATGAAGGAAATCTTCACTTACATCCTTTGAAAAAAACACAGTCACAGGCCTACATGAAACTCCAAGGGAAAAAGGGATATGTAATATTTTAGCTGGCAGCAATGTGCCCAGATAAAAATCGGTTTTGTTATTCAATGCAAGGGAAAGAGGGGCATCTCCTAGGCAACTATACAGAGCAGTGCCATGGAAACCCAGTTTCCCACAGTATCCCTGAGCTACTTCAGATTAAAGCTCAGGGTTTGCCCCAATAAAGACTTGACCTGCTCAAACTAGATTTCCATAATGTGCCACTCAAGTGTCACATGGCCTCTTGACTCAGAATTCACCTTCATTGATCAGTGTTGTCTAGAGAGCTCTAAGCCACATTTCAGCCAGTGGCATACTTCTCAACCAAATAAAATATAAAGGGAAAGCCTGGAGGTCGTTGCTATCTTCATTTAATAATTTAACAAGGTTTGTTTGTTGGTTTGCTTTTCAGAATTTTCTTTGCAAATGAGACATCTCACAAGATGAGACAGAAGTTGACGAATGTCAGAGTTATCAAGAATATTCCAAAGATATTAACAACGACAAAGGATCAGGGGATGAGGAAAGTTTTTAGAAGTATGTGGAAGTTGAGCTAGGCCCTGAAGAATGGCAGAATTTAGAATACGTAGAGATGGGAGGGAGAGAGGGAGAGTATTTAAGGTGAGGAGAATAAACCCAGAGTGGGGTGAAAGCACAGGGCAAGAATGTGATATGTAACTCCTGGAGCTGGGGCTGCAGGAAGGGAAATGGGAAAGGCAGGTTACCTAGCTCAGGATGAGATCACAGATGGCTTTTAATTCTGAGCTCCAGAGTCTGTAATTTATTCTAAGCCTTAGATGACCATTTCCTGTGGCAGGCACTTCATTGCTCCCTGGTCAGGGTTAATGTGGGCACACAGGAAGAGAAACAGGGGAAAGAGTTAAGTACTGAGATGGGCAAAACTGGTGAGGTGAGATAGTCTGCTGACGTCCTGCCTCAGGACTGCTCCTAGGGTGGGAGAAAGCACATCACCTCCCTGGAATGGGCAGACCTTTCTGTAGGACAGAACCTCACGCAGAGAGAGGAGAGGGCACCCACAGGCTACTTTCCCTGTGCCTTAAGCAGACCATCCTTTCAGTTCCCCAACAACCAATTTCCCATAACTCATATAACTGATAGAATGGAAGCTCAACAAATGTTTTGGCTGTTAAGATAGCTATATGGCCACGGACATTGTGAAACCCTCAATAAAATGCTTATTGGGCACATAATTAAATCTAATTATGTTTAAAGCAAAACAAAACTGTGTACTCAAGACCACTATGAGACTTTCATGTAAATTTAGACATTGACCTAGCTCTATAACATCTATTAACTGTTCTTGGACATGGCTAAAGCATGATTAAAGGTGCTATTTTCATATAAATAGCTATAAAGATAGTTTCAAATGTGTAAGAATAGAAGAAAAGTAGACGAGAATCGAGTCTACCTTGATATAAGATTGTATTTTTAAAATTCACCTAACCTAAACAGAATGCTACAGTGTAGTTAAATGCTTGATTAAGCCAAACCACATCATTGGAAAAGTTTATTTTGATTTGGTTGTGTTTAATTTGACTTTGCATTCCCAGGAATAAAATATCACAAAGTCAACTGTGAAGACAATTTAAAATCATGTATGGCCACTTTTCCTGTTTTACTTTTCTGTCTCTCTCATAAAATCTTTTGGTGACAGCAAAACCTAGAGACACAAGTAAAATTGCCTCAACCCTAATCCATTCCTGTTCCTCTGATGTCTAATGGTCCTTAGAAAGTGTAGAGCAGTTTCGTTTAGTCCTAGGACTTCAAGAATGCAATCGATGAATATCAATAACTTCAGATTTTGTCATAATCTATCTGCACACTCGGTTTAGAGGCATCTGTTCATGTTTTTAAGTATCCTGCTCTAAAGCCTAGGTGCATGAAAGTAACATCAAGTTGTAAGGTCAGCAGTCTCCAGATTCTAAAGACCCTGCTTCTCATATTCAAAAATTTGTTTTGTTTAAACCCAACTCTCCAATCTCAGTTATGCTTTTTCTAATACAAGAACTGCCATTAGTTTTTTTTTTTAATGTTTATTTATTTATTTATTTTCTTATTAGTCATCAATTTTTTTTTTTCGTGGTACGCGGGCCTCTCCCTGTTGTGGCCTCTCCCGTTGCGGAGCACAGGCTCTGGACGTGCAGGCTCAGTGGCCATGGCTCACGGGCCTAGCCACTCCACGGCATGTGGGATCTTCCCAGACCGGGGCACGAACCCGCATCCCCTGCATCGGCAGGCGGACTCTCAACCACTGTGCCACCAGGGAAGCCCTAGTCATCAATTTTATACACATCAGTGTATACATGTCAATCCCAATCTCCCAATTCATCACACCCCCACCCCCACCCACCATTGCTTTCCCCCCTTGGTGTCCATATGTTTGTTCTCTACATCTGTGTCTCACTTTCTGCTCTGCAAACCGGATCATCTGTCCCATTTTCTAGGTTCCACATATATGCGTTAATATACGATATTTGTTTTTCTCTTTCTGACTTACTTCACTCTGTATGACAGACTCTAGGTCCATCCACATCTCTACAAATGACCCAATTTCGTTCCTTTTTATGGCTGAGTAATATTCCACTGTATATATGTACCACACCTTCTTTATCCATTCGTCTGTCAGTGGGCATTTAGGTTGCTTCCATGACCTGGCTATTGTAAATAGTGCCACAATGAACACTGGGGTGCATGTGTCTTTTGGAATTATGGTTTTCTCTGGGTATATGCCCAGTAGTGGGATTGCTGGGTCACATGGTAGTTCTATTTTTAGTTTTTTAAGGAACCTCCATACTGTTCTCCGTAGTGGCTGTATCAATTTACATTCCCACCAACAGTGCAAGAGGCTTTCCTCTTCTCCACACCCTCTCCAGCATTTGTTGTTTGTAGATTTTCTGATGACGGCCATTCTGAGCCGTGTGAGGTGATACCTCATTGTAGTTTTGATTTGCATTTCTCTAATAATTAGGGATGTTGAGCAGCTTTTCATGTGCTTCTTGGCCATCTGTACATCTTCTATGGAGAAATGTCTATTTAGGTCTCCTGCCCATTTTTTGATTGGGTTGTTTGTTTTTTTAATATTGAGCTGCATGAGCTGTTTATATATTTTGGAGATTAATCCTTTGTCCGATGATTCATTTGCAAATATTTTCTCCCATTCTGAGGGTTGTCTTTTCATCTTGTTTATGGTTTCCTTTGCTGTGCAAAAGCTTTTAAGTTTCATTAGTCCCCATTTGTTTATTTTTGTTTTTATTTCCATTACTCTAGGAGGCGGATCAAAAAAGATCTTGCTGTGATTTATGTCAAAGAGTGTTCTTCCTATGGTTTCCTGTAAGAGTTTTATAGTGCCCGGTCTTTCATTTAGGTCTCTAATCCATTTTGAGTTTATTTTTGTGTATGGTGTTAGGGAGTGTTCTAATTTCATTCTTTTACATGTAGCTGTCTAGTTTTCCCAGCACCACTTATTGAAGAGACTGTCTTTTCTCCATTGTATATCCTTGCCTCCTCTGTCATAGATTAGTTGACCACAGGTGCATGGGTTTATCTCTGGGCTTTCTATCCTGCTCCATTGATCTATATTTCTGTTTTGGTGCCAGTACTATATTGTCTTGATTACTGTAGCTTTGTAGTATAGTCTGAAGTCAGGGAGTCTCATTCCTCCATCTCCGTTTTGTTCCCTCAAGACTGGTTTGGCTATTCGGGGTCTTTTGTGTCTCCATACAAATTTTAAGATTTTTTGTTCTAGTTCTGTAAAAACTGCCATTGGTAATTTGATAGGGATTGCATTGAATCTGTAGATTGCTTTGGGTAGTATAGTCATTTTCATAATATTGATTCTTCCAATCCAAGAACATGGTATATCTCTCCCTCTGTTTGTATCATCTTTAATTTCTTTCATCAGTGTCTTATAGTTTTCTGCATACAGGTCTTTTGTCTTCCTAGGTAGGTTTATTCCTATTTTATTCTTTTTGTTGCAATGGTAAATGGGAGTGTTTCCTTAATTTCTCTTTCAGATTTTTCATCATTAGTGTATAGGAATGCAAGACATATCTGTGCAATATTTTTGTATTTGTGCAATATTTTTGCAACTTTACCAAATTCATTCATTAGCTTTAGTAGTTTTCTGGTGGCATCTTGGTGGTGCTGAATTCTCTTAGCTTTTGCTTGTCTGTAAAGCTTTTGATTTCTCCATCGAATCTGAATGCAATCCTTGCCAGGTAGAGTAATCTTGGTTGTAGGTTCTTCCCTTTCATCACTTTAAGTATATCATGCCACTCCCTTCTTGCTTGTAGAGTTTCTGCTGAGAAATCAGCTGTTAACCTTATGGGAGTTCCCTTGTATGCTATTTGTCGTTTTTCCCTTGCTGCTTTCAATAATTTTTCTTTGTCTTTAATTTTTGCCAATTTGATGACTGTGTCTCAACGTGATTCTCCTTGGGTTTATCCTGCCTGGGACTCTCTGCACTTCCTGGACTTGGGTGGCTATTTCCTCTCCCATGTTAGGGAAGTTTTCGACTATCATGTCTTCAAATATTTTCTTGGGTCATTTCTCTTTCTCTTCTACTTCTGGGACCCCTATAATGAGAATGTTGATGCGTTTAATGTTGTCCCAGAGGTCTCTTAGGCTCTCTTCATTTCTTTTCATTCTTTTTTCTTTATTGTGTTCCGCAGCAGTGAATTCCACCATTCTTTCTTCCAGGTCATTTATCCGTTCTTCTGCCTCAGTTATTCTGCTATTGATTCCTTCTAGTGTATTTTTCATTTCAGTTATTGTATTGTTCATCTCTGTTTGTTTGTTCTTTAATTCTTCTAGATCTTTGTTAAACGTTTCTTGCATCTTCTCGATCTCTGCCTCCATTCTTTTTCCGAGGTCCTGGATCATCTTCACTATCCTTATTCTCAATTCTTTTTCTGGACTATTGCCTATCTCCATTTCATTTTGTTGTTTTTCTGGGGTTTTATCTTGTTCCTTCATCTGGTACATAGCCCTCTGCCTTTTCATCCTGTCTATATTTCTGTGAATGTGGTTTTTGTTCCACAGGCTGCAGGATTGTAGTTCTTCTTGCTTCTGCTGTCTGCAGTCTAGAAGTTTCTGCTAGTGTTGGAGGGTCTCCCGCAGAGGTGGGGGGTGGCTGCGTCTCACTGTGAGGACAAGGACACTGGCCGCAGAAGATATGGGATGTACTCCTTGGCGAGAGTGCTCTCAGAGTCCGCCATTAGCCCCACCCAAGAACTGCCATTAGTTTTTAACTCTTGACTTTTGGTTTTGTTTGTTTATTCTCAATGGTCCAATCACTCTGTCAGTTGAAGATCAGCCCTCCTCAACAACTGACCCTATTCACATATGGATATTTACTTAATATACATACATATATACCAGATGTAAAAATAGTACATAAATATAAATAAGTATATAAATGTACACAATATATACATACAGACATTTTTATACTTCCCCTTGTGAGAAGTATGGTCCATATCCTTTGCTCCTTCTTTCTTTCTTTCCTTCTTTCCTCCCTCCCTCCCTCCCTTCCTTCCTCCTTCTCTCCTTCCCTCCATCTTTATTGGATTTCGAATGTTTTTTAATAGCTCTTTCTTCATTCTAAATATTAGTCATTTGTTATATATGGTATAAATATTTTTGTCTGCAAATTAGCTTTTAACTTTATTTATAGAGTTTCTATTTAGCACTTCATTATTTCTTAAATACTGTTTTTCCTTTATGGCTTTTGCATTTTTTACCTTGATAAAGAATATACTCAAACAAGGATCAAGTTTATGAGCACATTCTCCTACATTTGATTCTATGATTTTTATAGTTTTATTTTTTTACATTTAGAATTTTGTGATTGTCAGTTAGGATTCTAAGTTTTGAAAAAAAGGACAATGAATTATCACCATGCTGTAGAATATTTCATGTTTTTTCTCACTTTAATATTCTAAATTAGCAAATTAAATAGACTCGCTACTCAATACTAATGATCTTCTTGACTATTCCTATGCCAAAATGACAGAATTCTAAGTCCATTCTTTAAAATGTTTTGTGATCATGTAGAACAAACCTCTCCCTACCGCCCACAGCACTGCCATTGCCTTCCCCACTGTTCTTTTTCAAAATTGCCTTGGATGTTCTTGTGCATTTTCTCATCCAAATGAATTTTAGTATCTAACCTATAAGGTCACCCAAATAAAGATTCAGGGATATTATGTGGGGCTTCTTTTATTAAAAGATTGATTGGGGAGAGAATTGGTCTAACAGATCTACTACATACAATCCATATAATCCAAACAAATCTACTGCATATTTTCCAAGTAGACTTTATAAATACTGTGCCCCTAACCCCAGTGCAACTGTATAGCCCCTTGGCTTCTATAGGTTAATGAAGACAAGTGATCAAACCAGCAGAGACCACAAATCTCTTATATTTTTATAGTCCTTTGTGGTCTTATTTTGCTATTTGATCAAAGTTCTTTTGTATGTATTATTGCATCTTGATCCAGCAACAGGAAGGGTTTATGAGAATTCCCATGCCACCATTACGGAAATTGTTGTCAACAACATTTGATGGAATTACCAGACACAAGCCTAAGTTTTATGTTTTCTGGTCATTTTTCCCACTCCACAAACCTGTTAGATCACCCTCTTAAGATATCATCAGAATAATTCATTTTCTTTTTATTGAAAAGCTGGGCCAATCACTGTGTAGAGATAATATGCACACTCCAAAAAATACTATCTTTAAAAGCAACATAATATTTGAACTGAAAGGACTTTTAGAAAGTATTGAGTAGCATTACTTTGATTTATAGTTGAAAAAATTGAGGCTAAGAAAGTAAAGCCTTTTTCAAGATTGCCTAGCTAGTGGATGGTTACATTGTATCTATTTTTAAGCACATGTCCTGGCTTTGATCTGTGCACATCTCTTCCTGCTGAAAGATACCACACTACATAAAATAAAATTAAAAAAATTCTGCTGGTCTCCATGTTCAGAAACTTTTCAGAACCAGAGTGACCTCAAAGTACCAAGTGATACTCCTATACTAGTGTTGCCAAAGTTTGCATTATCCACTTGAGAGGTCCTTTCAGATCTCTATTAACAATAGCACATTCTCCATTGTCACCAGGACTGATAATGTTATGCTAGATTCAATCTGTAATCATATTAAGTGGCTGTTTAGTTCCATTGCTTAATTTTAACTTGAAGGGACACAAAGTAGAACCTGTTTTCTACCTACTTGTAAAAAACAAAAACTAAAAACTTAGAAACCAGACATATTATTTTTTTACTCTTTGTATTTGCTTTGGTCATAAAGTATGTGTTCTGAGACGAGACAATTCACCACAGATTATGTTCACACTTTTTTTTAGCTCTTCTTTAAATATCCTGGCAAGTATTTCTCTGTGCATTAATGAGGTGGTGCTTAAGTCATCATCCCATGTAAACGTTTTGTATTTTCTAGGACTTTCATCGCTTAAAAGGTCAAATTTTGTCTAGTAACTGCTTCTCAAATTACCCAATTTTTTAGCTCTTTTAAATACTTTTATAGACTCAAACCAAAGAAAGTGTCAAAAAGCCTTCAAGGCATTTATCTTGCACGTAATTTTCTTTTAATTTCTAATTGAAGCTGTTTTTACAAAGCAAAATTAATAGCATTCAACTAATAGAAGGTTGTTCCATTTATTGTTGAGTAGGGTGGTTGTTCTTCAGTCTTAACTGTTAAGATGTATTTAACAAAAGGTTTTGATATAGTGTCAACATTCAATTTTGCCACAGTCCAATTAACTGTCTTGCCCAGTGTCCCCAAATCTTGAATTTTCTTTCATTCAGACTCATTCAACAGCCTCAATCATGGATGAATCTAATCTGGGTGGTTGCAAGTGGCTAAAAATGCCACAAAATTAACCCACATTGGTTCACTGTAAATTCATGATTTTCAACCCCAAGTGGTCCTAGTTCTGACAATACTTCTGTTTCCATACTCATCTCCCTTACTCTGTTCTTGGCCGTTTTGAACCTTTAACACTCCCACGGATCTTCACATTTTTTGCCACCTCCTCGCTCATAGTAGGTGATCCTGTCAGTTTCTCACCTAGGAAAAATCAACTCCCCCTGCTTCTCAACACCAATCCTTTATTCTGTGTCATACTGTTCAGTGGAAGAAGATTTCCCGTCCTCTATGAGACCAAATCCTTCACCTGTGCACTGAGTCCCATCAACTTGAAATTGAAGTACATGAGTCTATATTATCATGTACACTTCTGTATATGTCATCCTCTATCACTAGCTCCCTGTGGGCAGTGACATTGTGTGTCATGTTCTCATTAGCCTAGAAGAATATATGTCACAAAAAAGGTGCTTAATAATGTTGAAGGTGTGAAATACTCAATAACTATATTTAGAAGTTGCGTCACTGAATTCAGTGAATAATTACCCTATGCTCAGCATCAGTAGATATTCCCAGTATCTTTAACTTGCATGAGAGGCTCATAATATCCCACCTCCAACTTGTGTGGATTGTTTTGTTCACACAATTTTGCCCTTCTTGCCCTTTCTATTTTTTGTATTTTTTACACTTAGTTTCTTGGCTTTAACTCTCCCTGGTAGCCTTGCCTTGAAATTCTAACTTGATCCGTATATATTATCTACTGTGGACTTAACATGTAATGAATTCTATAGTTTTCCAGGACTTTGGCCCACTTTGGTATCTGCTTGTCAAGCAGGCACCGACTCAGGCTCTTCATCTCACTAAATGGAATTTCTCTACCCACCACCACACACACACACCCTTGAAAAATTACAGAGTAAAACGTGTAATGAAGGAAATAACAAGAGTGGCAGCAACATGACAAGTAAGAAAACTCTGGAGAAACTGAAGGCTGTTCTGCATTACAACCAGAAAAGGAGGGCAATGGTGGCCACTCTGAGATGAGAAATATAAAAAGATGATATCAGTTCTGCTCTTCCCTTACCTTGGACCATTACCTTAGGACTTCATTGAAGGCCCAGGCCAAGGTGTCCTTGGGAATAATATATAGACAATTCAAGGGTAAGGAGATGAAAAAAAGGAAATACAGGTGAACGTTGACTGACACTCTCTTCTCTGTCCCTCTCTAAACCCCTGGGTTGGGGGAATACAAGCCTCCTCCCTAATATGTTCTTCCCTGAGGGTTTTATGGTGAAACTGAGGTAAGAACTGCTTGATGGGATAAAATGAAATGGGAGTTATTAGCTGTGTTTTTCCATCCTGGGGATTTGCACCTGAGACTCATCCCTCCCCTTATCTTGAACTCCCAGCTGCCTTAGACCCGGGTCTAACCTCAGGTCCTTTCTCAGTTCACCAAGTAGATTAGATGATACCCCAGCCATGTTTAAGAAATTCCCAAACTTTCTTTAGGTTGAATATGAACTGCTGATTAATATAGGGCACAGAAAGTTATTCTAGGGTAGCCCAATTCTCTCCCAATGCCTTGTCTTGCCAGAGCACACAAAGGGAAATGCAGGGTATGTGACTTAACAGTCAGATTGTGAGTCCTCAGGAATTCTACACAGTTCCCATGGAAGGTGGCTTATTTTCACCCTAGGGATATGGAGCAAATATGAAAAAAAAACATATGGGAGACATGCCAAAGCATATGAGCAACCCAATCAAGGACAAGAATTATGAGCTCAAATCTTAACCAAGCCCAAACTACCAAAAAAGAGGAACTTTTTCTCCTAACTCATATGACTCTTTTGAAAACACAATAGGCTAAAATAATCATTTTACCATTCTGATTCAAGACCCTTAATTTTAGTATAAGAACACTGAGTCAAAGAGATGGAACATAAATGTGATTAAGGAGATGGGCTTAAAAATTGGAAATGTCTGATTAGATTTAGAAAGTCAAATATGTTTGCTTGTGATACTGTGAATTTCTTTCTTGGGAGATTTGGTAGAAGTAGGTACAAAGAGCTAAAAATATTGCATTTTAAAGATTTATTTTTATTGTGAAAACAACACGTGTAAGGAAAAGTGTACAAAATAGAAGTGTACAGGTAAGTACCACACAGGTCAAAAAATAGAATATTACCAGCGCCCCAGACACTCTCTTAATGTTCCTTTTAATCCAACCTCCTTCCTCCTCCTTAAAGATAACTACTATCTCAACTTTTATACTAAACATTTTATTGCTTTACTACTTAAATATCCCTCCTTGTACAATGCAGTTAAGGCATTTTATAATTAAAATCATAGAGTATTTATTCATTTATGTCTGGTTTCTTTGGTTCAACCTTATGTTGATGAAAATCCGTTGATTGTGTTGTTTATAACTGCAGTTCAGTCATTTTCATTAATTCATAATTTATCCATCTCCTATTGATGATATTAGCATTATTTTTACCTTGTGATTGTTCTGAATGATGCTTCTACAAACTTTGTTATTCCTATCTTCTGGCACATATTTGCATGCATTTCTCTAGGACATATACCTAGAATTGGAATTGTTGGATTATATGAATATGCCTATACATACCTTCAGAGTGGTTTCATCATTTTAAAATTCCACCAGAAATTTATAAGAGTTGATGTAAAAGTATTGGCCGGCTTTCTAATATTAGCCATTCTCCTGTCTGTGTAGTGGTAGTGCATCATGATGCTACCTTGACTTTCCCTGATGGTTATAGGCCATCTGGATAGCTTCATTTGGGAAGTGCCTATTCAAAATATGTGCTCATATTTCTAGAGAATTACCCATTATTTTCTTACTAATTTGTAGTTTAAATGATTTTTTATCAAGATCACATACACAATAAGTGGCAAAAATACATCTGAAATTCTGATCTGAGTCAAATATTCTTAATTGCTATTCCCTCCCCCCACCCAATAGCTACAGAATAGCTTATGGAAAAATCCAAATAACTGAATTTATTAATAAATATATTAAATAATTCTGTGTTTTAAAATATTCTAAGTTTTCAAGTAAAACATGTTAGGAGATATACATATATATATATTCATACATATATATTAAGCTAATGAAGCAAATTTTCATTCATGGATTGTGGAACTAATCTCACTTATTAAAGACGGCAAATGAGCAGTTATTGAATGTCCACTGCATACCAAGTATGGCTAGTTGTATAAATGTGTATTATATATGACTGTACTAAGTATGTGTAAGTTTGTACTTATAAGGAATGGTAGATAGAAATATAGTCAGCTGAACCCTTTTGATCTCACTTAAGAATAGCTTTAGTTATGGGGCTTCCCTGGTGGCGCAGTGGTTGAGAATCTGCCTGCTAATGCAGGGGACACGGGTTCGAGCCCTGGTCTGGGAGGATCCCACATGCCGCGGAGCAACTGGGCCCGTGAGCCACGACTGCTGAGCCTGCGCGTCTGGAGCCTGTGCTCCGCAACAAGAGGCCGCGATAGTGAGAGGCCCGCGCACCGTGATGAAGAGTGGCCCCCGCTTGCCACAACTAGAGAAAGCCCTCACACAGAAATGAAGACCCAACACAGCAAAAATAAATAAATTGATTAATAAAAACTCCTACCCCCAACATCTTGAAAAAAAAAAAAAAAAAAAAAAGAATAGCTTTAGTTAAATAAAGTCAAAACAGATAACTCAGATTCATTGGTGTGAGTGAATTTTGCATTCATTCAACTGTACTTACTTATGGACATGATGTTAACACAAAGCTATTGCTTCTGAACAACCGATTAAACTGAAAAGTAGCCATAAGTGAGCAGAAGAATGATCTGAAAACATAGTATAAAGATCATGAGATTTCATTTAAATGAGCTCAAATATTTGTTCTCTTGCTTTCTCTCTCCCAGAATACTTTTCCTTTTTCTCTCACTATTTTTCTTCCTCCTGTCCTCATTCTCTCTCTTCCCTTCCATTGATATTATATGGGGCTTACAAAGGTGGAAGTATTTCAATGTATTAGTGGTAAGGGGATTGCAAGAGAGCAGCTGAAAGGAGAAAGGAATAGAGAAAGAAGCAGAGATTTTCATCGGATGTTGGCTTGCAGGTCCCTTGCCCTCTTCCAGCTACACATTCCGTGGAGATGATGACTGCCTCTCAGGACATCAGACGTGGGGAATGAGGCCCCACGCTCTTGCTAATAAAGAAGCCAGTGCTGTCAAGCTGCAGGTGCGAGCCCTCAATTAGGACGTATCATTCATCTCTGTCAACACTAATGAAATTCAGAAGCCTAAAGTGACAGGTACAGCAACTGGTTTGGGAGTTTAAAAATTAATACCTTCAAATTTCATTTTCCCATTCCTTCCAGCCTCAGCATCTTCCATTGGGAAGGTGAGCAGAAAGAGCCTCATCCCGCCAGCATGCACAAGCCCAGGAGACAGAGCCAAACTCGAAGTGGCATTGCAGAATTATTTTGAAAAGCAAGGAAAGGGAGGGGGACAGGAGATAAAACTAGGGTGCCCTTTTGAACTCTGACAAAACAAATGAACCCTCAGTCATGCTATTTCAGACCAGAACTGACAACTTCAGGAGGCACAAGTTTGATTGCAAGTGCAGCCTGTCTGTAGGAATCCACCAAGAAGAATAACAAAAGAAAGCTGAGATGTCGCAACAGCCCATTTGCCGCATGCTTCTAGACAAAGCAAATGGAGTATTAAGGAGCCCAATTTCTGAAAACCATCATGAAGTATCTGCAAGATTTTATGTGGTGGGGCTGCATATTTATTTATTCTTTTTACAAGTGAAACAAACCATTACATATAAATTGCATTCCAACTAAGAGGAACTGAAGACCTCTCTAGGAATGCAATAGTACATGGGCTGACTTTTTTATACATAAATACAGAGGAGATTTTAAAATGATTCTTTTTCCTTTTAAGATTTGAAAACATACTTTTTCAACTCCCTGTATATATATGTTCTCTGAGTTAATCTGAAAGTTTCCTATAAACGATGTGAAAATTTGCCATGAATCAGAACCAAAACATTTGACAGCAAATCCCCTGCTGAAATCTGAGAACCCACATTGAGCAGATTTCTGTAGTATAACTGAAACATTGCCAAGAATTTTTTTTTAAGAGCCATGATGTCTCAGAGGAAATATACAAACAGTTTCTTGATTCCTTTAACCTGTGCAGCCAAATTTCCCCTGACGTTAGGGCCAGCATACCAGCTATGGTGCTTTCCTTCTCCTTACAGGTCCCTGGCTTCCATCTTCGCTCTCTGATCCCTGGTTTGTAGCATCTATGCCCTTATTTGAACTCAATTGAATTTAGAAACTGCTTCCTCTCCTCAGTGAGCAGTAGCTCAGGTCAAGCACAGGGTAGTTGGTCCCATGTTCTTTGAAAGCTGTTTCTCTGGTTTTCTTTCATCATATACAACTTTCTGCCTTTAGCCCTTCCCAGTGAGGTGCCTATTATAAATTCATAAACCTCAGCCCATCCTCACACTTCACTGAACACCATCTAAGATGGGACTTGCAAACACTGTGAGGCCATCTCAGAGCACACACATTTGCCGTCCAAATCACAAAATTCAGCTCATTAATAAAAATGCTTGTGGGCTTTTATTGTAGGGGAGGCTTCAATGACACATGGTTAAAATCTTACAGAGTGTTTCCTTTTACTTTCTATTTAAAAAATCATTTTTACAGGAGGCAGTACAGGTAAAGTAACCGTATAATTTATCATCAAAACCAGGACACTTTTGAGAGTGAAAGGGGGTGCTATTCATCATTAATCCAGGACAAGGGGCATAAAACGGAACTGTCCCAGGCAAACCTGAATGTATGTCATCTTAAGTGAGGTTGGTTGGCCCACAAAATGGCTCTTATCAGTAAAAAAAAAATCACGTAGCTGGCTGGTGGAAAGTCAGTTAGCTTATCTCAATGGTATTTAATTGACACCTGTTGACCTACCAATTTAAGAAGAGTGGTATTTGTTTTCCAATAGCTAAGAATCACACTTGATATTATATATATATATATATATATATATTTTTTTTTTTTTTTGGAAAATGTGGATAAGAGAGTGAAAATTGAGTCTTAGAGAGGAAATCTGCAGAGGAAGGAGACATAATTGGATGAGCAAGTTCCAATCAGAAAAATCAGTTAAAAGATTCTTATTAATCACCCAGTATGGGATACAGCATTCTCCCAGGAACTGAAGGGTATAAAAAATACCAGGTATTACTTCTTGCATTATAGTCTACTTAGAGAGACAATACACAACAGAATGCACTAGAGATGCTCAGTAAAAGAGGAGGATAATTTGGGCTGAGATAGTCAGGAAAATTTTAAGAAGGAAGTGAGGGTAAAACTGGTTAAGCTGATCCTTAGTTGAAGTATTTCAATAGGCAGAGAGGATGTGGAAGGGGCTCCAGGGAAAGAAATAGCAAGAACAAAGCACTGAGTGGGTGAGGTATAAGTCATGCCTGGTTCATACAAAATACCCAAGCCAGGGCAGAGTGTACTAAGGAGTGGGGAGACACAGCTAAAATGGTCATAGAAGGTATTGAATACCAGGATAGGAGTAGGTATATGGTCCTGTGAAAAGCCATTGGAAATGATGTGATATGTGTTAGGAAACCAGTCTGACAAGAGTATTCCCGATGAATTACTGCCTGGGAAAAAGACTGAAATTAAGCAGTTATCTCAATACTACATAAATAAGGAAAGACTTGAATTCAGATGATAATAATAGAGGTAGAATATATTTTTTAAATGTTCTAGAAGCACAATGAAGAGCAAATCCAGATTATTTTTGTTGCCTGATTAGATAAGTTGATCCAAAGAGTGTCGGAATCAGACTGAAGCACAGCTTCTAAGTCTCCTGAACTCAGGAATGTCATTATGCTTAGAGAAGAAGACAAGGAGTTTGCTTCCAGATATGTTAACTTTTCAGGGGCACGGAAACACCCAGGTGAGAAAGTACAAAACTAGATAGGTGTCCTGCAGGTAAAGTCAGAGTTAAATTTGGACCTTTGGAAGTGATTACGTTGAAAGTGATGATCAAAATTGGAGAAAGTGGGTGAGGTTTCTATGATTAAGTAGATATTAAACAAGAAAAAAGGGTCACAAAATCTGTGTTTGGAAGGAGAGGCAGGGTGGAAAGAGGAAATAAACCTTTGAAAGAGGCAAAAAGGGAGAGATCTGAGTGGTTAGGTGAAGAACTAGAATTTTGTGGTTTTATAAAATTTAGATGAAGGTAATCTAGTATGATTACCTCTCTTCTTCTTAAACAAGACTAAGAGAAAACAAAGACTATTAAAAGGCTAAGAGAAAATAAAGACTACAAAGATCACTGGATGTTTTTGGTTGGAGTATTGTTGCTCACCAAGAATCAAGCTTAGTTGTGGAGTGGTAGAATTTACAAGTGACCAGATATGAAGAAAATAAAAGCAGCAGATGTACTAAGCTCACTGAAACATTTTATGACGTAAAGAAAGCAAAACATAGTATAGATGGCAGCTATGGGGGCATCAGTGTATCTCAAAACATAGACTTCTAGAAGACACTGGAGATACTAGAAAAAGGGAACATTTTTTGAATAATTCATAAACAGAAGGAAGGTGACATGATTGAAAGAAGCAGCCAATTAGAATTTCGTGAAATGGAGAGAGGACATCATGCCTTCAGCATCTAGAAAGGATGGGAGTAGAATACAGATATAGAGATATTTAAATGAGAAGGAAAGTACGGTATACATGGGACTTAACATCAAAGAAGGTTATAACTAGGTGTGTCTCTGCTTCCCTTTTTATAAGGGTTACAAAGTTCTCTATTTCATATTTTTGTGATAAATCTTTCTTCCATACTTCCCTATCTATCACGTTTATTTACTTGCTTATTTGATTGGTTCTCCATCTTCTTTTGGTGTTCCCACTTAACTAGTGATCCATAATTTTAAAATACATGGATATACTTTTTATTTGTAGTATCACATATATTTTGTGTTTTCTGTTCATGGTTCATAATTTTTCCCCTCATGGCTTTCAATTAAAAATAAAATTTTTAAACATCTCTGTTCTAGCCCATGTACAAGTTAGATAAGTCATAAAGTTATTTCAGTAAAAAAAAAAGGATTTTAAATATCAAGATCTTTAATTTTTCCATTTTTTATTTAAAAAGTGACTAATGATTTAAAGTATTCATAATTTTATACTATTGCAAATTACTTAAAAAACATAGAAAATAACATAAAGATTGGACTTCAGATAAAGCTCTATTTTATTAATAGTGAAGTGAGTTACAATTTAGTTAAATTTACATTGGATTCGAGGAAAAGTGTATGTGCCAATTATAAAGGGACCTGAGGCTGATTTGTGCACCGAGTACAATTTGAAATGGTGAGACACTAGATAAGTACTTAGATTTAAATTTTTAGATGCATGATATTTATTTTTAATTCTTTAAAAGTCTTAGCTGTGGTCAAAATAGGAACCTTATAACTGCCAGGTTGATTTGTAGGTTGTGGGCTGTTGACATGACTCCAAATGTGTGAATAAAAGCTAAAAAAGCAATGAGTTAACTACCTAGACATTTATGAACACCTAGATGTTTAGAACTATGTAGAAAACATATCTGATTTCAATTTTTATTCAAATATCGGGTTGCTGCAGCCCCTGGAACTGTCTTTTAATCTTCAGCACTTCAAAAATACAATCAATTGTTAAGTAATTTTCATTCTATTTTTCACATAGTAGCATCATACACCCTAACTTTCACTCCCCATGACCACCAGTCTAACATTTGCTGGGTAGTAATTTTATGTGCCAGAAACTGCAAAGGTGTTTACATATATTATCACCAGTCCTTACAACCACCCTGCAAAGTAGGATGTGTTAACCTCATTCTACACATGAGGCAAATGAGGCTCAGAAAGGTTTAATAAGTTATTGATGAAGCTCCAAGTCAGCACAGGTTTGTGTGATTCAAGGTCTATAGTCTTCCTACTGCTGTAGTAAGCTACCTTTCTCCCATCACACCAGGTGTAAATCCCTTTTTACCTGGAATTGGATTAATTCAATAGCTCTGTAAATGGATCTCTCTGCTTCAGATCTCACCATCGGTCAACCCTCTATCAGTTTTATTCCTTTGGTTACATCCCTTATAACAACTTCTGATTATCCCTCTCCCACAAGAGCCTCACAAGATAGCTTATTCAGTAAAGTAAGGATAGAAAGATTAAAAAAATTCTATTGTGAAATTTATAGCATTAGATTGCATGATACCTATTCATTGAAATTTGTCAAGACATTATTTGTGATGTGTTATGGCACCAATATTTACAAATGTTCCATGTGTACTTTAAAAGTATAGCCAAGACATGGAAGCAACCTAAGTGTCCATCAACAGATGGACGGATAAAGAAGATGTGGTATATATACACAATGGAATATTATTACTCAGCCATACAAAAGAATGAAATAATGCCATTTGCAGCAACATGGATGGACCAGAGATTATCATACTAAGTGAAGTAAGCCAGACAGAGAAAGACAAATATCATATGATATCACTTATATGTGGAATCTAAAAAACTGATAGAAATGAACTTATTTACAAAAACAGAAATAGATTCCTAGACATATAACACAAACTTATGGTTACCCAAGGGGAAAAGGTGGGGCAGGGGATAAATTAGAAGTTTGGGATTAAAATATACACACTACTATATGTAAAATAGGTAACCAACAAGGACCTACTATATATAGAACAGAACTATACTCAATACTTTGTAATAACCTATAATAAAAGAGAATGTTTAAAAAAGAATATATATATATATAAAACTGAATCACTTTGCTGTACACCTGAAGCTAATACAACGTTGTAAATCAACTATATTTCAATAAAAGTTTTTTAAAAACAAAAAAGTATTTTATATTCTTCATTGGGAGTGGGTGTTGTATCACATATCTATTGAATCGAGCCTGTAAGATCAAGTCCTCCAATTCTGTTGTCCCGTTCTTTTATATCCTTATTCTATTTTCACTTCTCTTCTTGCTGGGTTCTCGGTTTTATTGATGTCGCTATTGTTTTTTAAATTATCTCTGCCCATCTTCATCTCTTTGTCTTCATTCCAGAAGCTGGTTTTAGAATGGTGGGTCGAAGTATCTGCTTTATAGTGAAACTGAGGACATTTCAGGATCCGCTACTGAGTCACCTGTTGACCTATTTTAGTTCCTGGTCACCTAGACCAGCTCCATCATCTACAGCGGTTTGGCAGCAGTGTATTTCAACCTTTTACATAACTTCAGGGAGGGGATAAGGTGCTCTTTGAGGACCAGAGCCCCTGTTAGGTCCTGGTTTCCACCTGTGAGCTGAGCTGCAGAACCCTTTCTTCTGAGACTTTCAGGCTCACTGTGAACAGAACTTCCCAGACCTACTGCCTACTTCAGGACACAGACTCCAGGAGCCTCTTCCCTTCTCTCCTCACTCTTTACATTTCTATTTCACTTCTGGTCCATGGAGTTACTACCACATCTTCTAAGCCCTGACTCTATTTAATTATCTCCTTCCACATTTTATCTATCCTTGATACCAGTTTGGAGAAAAAACAACTGTGTGAAAATGCATATGATCTTGACTAAAAGTTGGAATATCACATTTACAACATTATTCGATTTTTGATATATATTAATCACAATATGCAGTATGATTTACCTGCATGAGGGTGTCAATAATTGGCCAAGCCTCCTTTCACGGTGAACTGAGAGGAAGCTGCTTTGTTAGGGAAGGAGAAGGAAACCCATCTTTAAGCCCAGGGAGAAGATGTGACCAGCAGAAATCCAGCCAGATTTCCCCTGGACACCACTCTGTGGCTTCCTGGACAGAAAGCCTCTCCTCAGATGGGTAGAGTTACGCTGGATTCATGTTGAAAGCAGCTGCTTCTCTTCCCAGAGCAGAGTAAGGGGTAAGGACTGAGGCTAAGTCTCAGACAGCTCCCAGGACTACAGAGTCTAAGGCTTTCTCCAGCTCGACGATTTTATGGGCCTGTCGTTAAGGAACAAAATCCAGGTGGTGAGCATGGTGTCTCCATTCCTCACAGGACTAGATACAATAGTGCAGGGAAAAGAATGTGCTCTTGAAGATGTTAAAACTGAAAACACTGTCAGAAATAAGAACAGTGTGTTAAGATCACACTCAACTTTATGAAAACGCGAACTGCTGCCAGGGCAAGGAGAATGGGTCAAACTGTGTCCAAGTTGGTCAAAATGAACACACCAAATAAACAAATTGAAATATAGATGGTGTCCTTACAAATTCTGTCTGCATTTCAATGCCACAACTTTCAAATTAACCTACATTTTCCAAAGGGAAATGAAGGTCAATAATCTTGGAAATGCTAAGATACGTTTTCTAAAAGCATACCTTCAATTTGATTAAGCACAAGTTTGAAAAAGAATTCTGTAATTACACAATACATATTTCCCCAGTATTTGATGAACATAATGAATAGATAAAGCCTTAAGTAAGAAAAGTAAAAGATATTCTGCACAATTAACTTTTTAATGTGGATTGGAAAAAATGGTCTCATAAATGGGATTTTGGAAAGAAACAATAAGGGATGATGTCTGTAAGGAAAAAAGCCAAAGGAAATAAAGTTGTAGTGAAAATTTTATGTGTGTGCGTATCACTTTCTATTTTTTGGCATGATAAAAATACTGATAGGAAAAAAGTTTACCCATTCCTAACATGTATAATACAAGTTAGGAAAGAACTGTATACGTTTGACCATCCTTAGATAAACTGGCCACAGAGCTTCCAAATATTTTAAGCAGATTTCATTTTAATAATATACATATTAATTTTTAATGGATTTTAGCTAATTCGGTATAGAGGACACACAGTAGATTTTCATCTTGATGTTCATGTTAGACACTCAATTTCTATTTTACTAAAAGAAGCTTCCAACTACCCTTTTCTCTGGAGACTAATTCATTTAATTAAAAAAAAAGAGTTGATATAAGTAAATGCATAATTGAATCACTTTGCTGCACACCTGAAACTAACACAACATTGTAAATCAACTATACTCCAATAAAAATTTAAAGTATCTTAAATGTTACTATCAAAACAAACAAACAAACAAAAATATACGGCTGTCTGCCTTGTAATATCTCTTGTATGAAGTTAGTTTTCCTGACCTGGGTGTTTCCTTCATTTCAGTCTTTCAGTGAATTTTCTTTTCCTTTTTTTAAAAAACTTTTCTCCTTGGGGACGTATGGCTCAAGTCTTGGCACAGCCAAACAACACAAAATCCTTTTCTGAAATGCATACAGCATCGTACAAGTACAGTATTTCTAATTTCAGATAAATTCCCAGTTCTATTCATCTGAAGAGAATTGCCATAATTTTTTATTAAGAGAGAATGAATGATTTCCAGTAAGTAAACCAAGACACAACCTGTCTCACTGCCAAGTTTATCATTTCCTTCTTCTAGTAAAATTCCCTCAAGCACTCTTTCTGCTTAATTCTCTGAAGTTCTTCTATCTAAACAAAAGGTCCTTAATTCTATGATAGGACTGCAGGTTTCCCTAAACAAGACCTGCAAGACGAGATACTGAATGTTCCGTGTCCAAATGATATTCAATCCGCAATAAGCATAAGTGAGTGCTGGCTGGTGGGTGACTTTTTCAAAATGCAGAAGCATCAAGGTTGACTGAGAAGCAGCCCAAGGCCAAACCTCCAGAAGCCTGGACACCTCCAAGATGATGATATCTGATGCCTTATTTCCAAAAGAGCATGTGGTAGACAGAGTAACTGCCCCCAGAGACGTCCACATTCTAATGTCTGAAACCTGTGAATATATGAGAATACATGGCAAAGAGGAATTAAGGTTGTAGTGTAATGAAAGTTCCTAATCAGCTGACCTTGAGATGGGAAATTATCCTGGATAAAGCAGATGAGCCCAATGTAATCACAAACTCCTTAAATATGAACAAGGGAAACTGAACATGGAAAAAGGCCACAAGCCAAGGAAAGTGGGCAGCTTCCAGAAGCTGGAAAAGGCAAATAAATGGATTCTCCTTTAGAGCCTCCAGAAAGGCTTTATGAAACCCTGATTTTAGCCCATGAAGACCCATTTCGGGTTTCTGGATGACAGAACTGTAAGATAATAAATTTGTGGTGCTTTAGGCCACTAAATGTGTGGTGATTTGTTACAGCAGCTGTGGGTAACTAACACAGGACATTTTAAAATAAATCCATCTCCAAATGGGAATCTGCTGCTGTGTAAATGTTAGATATGCCTTAATAATCTTACTTGGAGGAATATGTCAACTGCTATTTTCCTTAAAATGTTTTAAAAGACTTTCAAAAAGACACTCGTCAGGTAGAAGAACCAGAAGACATCTCGGCTTAAAAGACCCCCTATGGCAAAGACAGTATCTGGCACATAATAGTTTCTCAGTGGGTGAGTTTTGAATGAAAGAAGGAATAGGTGAACAGATACACTCCTGTTGTTTAACTCAGTTTTTCTAGAGTGTACTGTATAATGCATTAACAGGTGTTATTTATTCAACAACAGATACTTAGTGAGAAAATACTTAGTGTTAGGCTTTGTGCTGGTGATGAAAACAACATGCTATCTTCAGAAAGGAAGATCTTCCTGTGATTGGAATATTCTCTGGAAAAGGAGGTCAAAATTGAGCTGGCCATTAAAGCGTAAGTAGATTATAAGTAAATACAGAGGAATGGGAGAAGTGTCATGGCAGAAAAACACCTTAAGCAAGTGCTCAAACTTGAGTACGTGTGACATTTCTTCAGCTGGTAATGGGAGGAGGAGGTCAGGAATAGTGGTCTCAAGTGCAATGTCATTTAGAAATTTAGGGTAACAAAAAGACTATCCTGAGGGCTGGGGCAGTGAATATTCACCATCTGTGCCCCCCGTGTCTGCACTAGGTAGGCGCTCAATAAATATAGGTAAATAGTAAATTAATAAACCAAAAGAATGAGAAATGAAAAGTAGTTCTAAGATATTTCAGAGAAGGTCTTAAATATCAAGTGAAGGAACTAGGAATATTACATGGGTAAAAACAGGATATTAATGAAGGTTTTAAGTAAGAAAGTGACATCATAAAATCAGAGTTTTAGAAAGATTAACCTGGTAATGATGTGCAGACTTTGTGGGGACAGAGAGGAATGGTCTAGAGCTTCACTATTTTGTGTCTACACTATTATCAATGCCTCCATCTTCTTTCTGAGTCCAAAGTATAGAAAAGAAAGATGTTACAACAGATCAATCAAAAATGTGCCCACCTTCCACTGGCTACAATCCCATATTAGGGGAAGCTCCAGATCTCTCCGTGTTCCTGCCAAAATCTCACTCTTCTTCCTCTCCAATGCCCACAATTTCACCACTATTGTCTGCCTTGGGACCATCAGGACTTTAATCCCTATTTATGTCAGTCACACAAACAGCCCAGGACTCCCAGGTCATTCCTCATCCCCCAACCCTCACTGCTATATGGCTTTTTACATACCTTTTCTGATGGCATCTCCCACTCCTTCCTGATTCTTGAAATCCTTCCACTGAAACATGGGGCACTTCATCAGCAACATCCCCTATTATCTTAGCCACTTCTCGGAATGTCATCTTTTTACTCTACTCAAAACCTAATTTTCAGAACCAAGCATTACCTCACACATGGCCTCAAGGGGTGGCTACTTCTTCTACTGTGGCTCTTACTTCACTGGTCCTGATGTCCCGTTTGCTATATATTACCACATGGATATCATTTTCCTTCCTTCCTATAAAACCCCAGCTTTGAATCTCACAAGATACCTACTTTTTGCACACACAACACCCCTCCTCATTTCCTTTAAATATTTGTTGTTGGTTAACTGCCATTCCCTACAAGACTACCCTTGTCAACATTATTGGTGATTTCAGTATCCATGTAGACAAGCCTTCCAATTCCTTAGCCTCTTCCTTGACTTTGTTTCCCCGCAAAATCTTGTTCTGTATACTACATCAGCCACTCATTCCCAGAAGTAGTCTTATCATGAACAATTCATTTAAACTCTAAACAACCCATAATGTTGATTTTTGCATTCTGCTTCTGACCACCATCTCACACCTTTTAATATCCCAACTCCACATTCTCTGATATCACCACAACCTTCAATACATTAGTCCTTGAAAGTCTTTATGTCTTTCCCCATGTGTTACATTTATATCGCGAACAACTCAGTCCAGAAACAACAGACCTATCTTTGACCTTTCTTACACATTTCCTAAGTGAAATCAACCAGAGAACTGGAGAAACTCTTTTCAGGTGGGATGAAATTATTTTACAAAGCAAGTGGATGAAAACGTTGTCCAGTTACCCTTTGAGGACCAAAGCTGCCAGAGTGTCTGGTGCTGGTGGTTCACAGTTGAGTCTCTCCCTGAGAACTGCCCTCAGGCAAAGAACTGCATCATCCAAGATGATACACCCTCGCCAGGGGCAGCCCATGACCAATGACTGGTTGATGCAGGGTACAAAGGCAAGGCCTATTGCCTCAATTTAGAACAGCTCTGAAGGGAGATCCCGGTTCCAGAGCTTTCTAAAGGCTCTACTGAGAGCTCTGTTATGTCTGTATCAGAGCTCAACTCCCCTATCTGCCCAGTACTGCTTCCTTCACTCCCCAACAATTGGTGTTTTTAAGAACACTCCCCTAGGGAATTCCCTGGCACTCCAGTGGTTAGGACTCCACACTTCCACTGCAGGGGGCATGAGTTCATCCCTGGTCAGGGAACTAAGATCCCACAAGCCACATGGCATGGTCAAAACAAAAAGTTAAGAACACTCCCCTAAAAACCCTTTGTTGATCTTGTCTTTGTTTGCCAAGGAACTTGACCTAAGAGATGCATGTATGCGTGTGTATGTGTGGCTATATATAAATATATACATATGTAAAACTGTTCAAGACAAGCATTGATAGGGATGAAAAGGTAAATGATTTAATATTTATGAAATCAGGTTTGAGTGTTGGCAATGACATTAGGATGAATCTCTTTATGAAATTATTTTTATCAATTCACCCTAAGCATAAAAAAATAAGATTTTACCAAAGCTGTTAACAATTCTAAAGTTTGTAACAATTTTACATCTCAGGTATACTTCTAGAATTAAATTAGATCCTAAACATGACAAAAATGGACTTCTATTTCATCTGAAAACACAGCATTTTTCAACTGTCCAGGTCTTTTTCTCTTAAGATGAGTCCTGTAAATTTAGTCCAAGAATATATCGACTGCCTCCAGTGTGAAATTTTTCATTCATTGGACTTTTACTAAGGACTCTGTCTTTGTCAGAAAGATACTTTTAAAGTGCAAAACAATATCTAGACTTTTAACACTCGGACCAGAAATTTTTTTTTTTTTTTTTTTTTTTTTGCGGTAGGCGGGCCTCTCACTGCTGTGGCCTCTCCCCTTGCAGAGCACAGGCTCCGGACGCGCAGGCTCAGCAGCCATGGCTCACGGGCCTAGCCGCTCTGCGGCATGTGGGATCTTCCCAGACCGGGGCACGAACCCGTGTCCCCTGCATCGGCAGGCGGACTCTCAACCACTGCGCCACCAGGGAAGCCCGGACCAGAAATTTAATAAATTTCATAATTTAATAAATTTAATAAAGGAAAGGTCTACAATTTGTCTCTAATAGGATTCGATTTTATTTTCAACTCAGTTGTGCTTTCTATCACAGGGTGTTCAGCTGGATTTAGGATTCTCAAGTTACTTCTTTTCAGGTTATTGTCCAATGCCCCGACCTTTCTATTCAGTGTCAAGTGTTCTCCAGTGAATTCTACTGACTTAGATTTAGTGCTTTCTTCAGGGCATTTGTGAGAAGTTCATTCCTTCATACTCAGAGTTTAAAAGATTTCAAAACAAGGTGTTTTCTTTCTTCCTTTTCTTCCTTTTCTTTCTTCCTTTTTTCTTTCTTTCCTTCTTTCTCTCTCTCTTTCTTTCTTTCTGTTAGTGTAAATTCAACAGCTCTTTCTAAACCTTAAATTTTGTGAAAACGTTTATTTAGGCTAAAAGTAGTATTTAGCTGAAGAGCTAATGAGAATCAAAATGTATTTGTCATCTAACTCCTTCTTTGGAGGGAAAGAAGTATGAGAGTGAGCTCCTTTAGAAAATTAACAGAATAAGCAAGTTAAAAAGGCCCTTCAAGGTCATCTGTTTTGGAGATTTTCTTCCTTGGTTTCAGAGTTGAAACCAAATCAGTAAAATGGGGACTCATTCGATCCATATTGGTATTTACCCAATCATCAAAGGATCACTGCCTAATCCATAAAGAGATAAAAGGGAACTCCATGCCTTGTTACACAGACAGATCAAATTTTTGTCCTTATCTGGCCTCTTAGAACAGAAAGTAACACAAGAGTTCCACAGTTAGTGTTGCTTAGACTGAGTTGAAAGGAAAGAATTCTGTGACCAAAGAAAGGAAAAGCTAGGCCAAAATTTTACATACAGGAAAACTCATAGTTTTGAATTCATGGTAATTAGCCTAGAGTTCAGCAGGTGTAGTAACAAAAATCTTGAGCAGGAAACCATAAATAAGGTGAATGTGTTAAGTTTTAAGCTCAGAGAATTAAAACTGTGGATTCCTAAAGGAATTGGCTAGGCAAAACCCAAGCAAGGACTCACTATTTTAATTATTCAAAACCAGACAACCAAGTTATTTGCTGCCAAAAAAACAAAAGTATTCAGTGATGATGTGGGCTTAATTCTGTCTCTGATTAAATGGTGTCATTTAGATGTAATCTTTGAGTTTAGTCTTCTACATAGCAAGTACACAGCAAGCTTTGGGTTTGCCAAAGCTGTGTGTTCTTAATTCAGTGAGGGCACTTAGACATTTAAAATAAAAATGAATGGGAATAAAATATCAAGCAAGAAATTTGAGTTGATTTAGAGCTGCAGAGCTTCCTGAAAGATGCCAGGTGCTATTAAAAAAGTAACTCATGCTGTCACACAAATTCCACATTAGTTGTAACCAAACACCATTTATGTAGCCATCTAATACATCATTAATGCTACAGGGAATTCTCAGGGTGACGAGGAAGACATGTCAGTGGCTCGGTAATAATTTTAACATGCAAAAAATAAAAACACCTTTATTATTATTTCAGTGTAAACTATGTAAATAATTCATTTAAAGGAGATTTTTCATCATATTCGGTAATAATTTTTTCAATTGGGCACTGAGAATAATGAATCAATCCACAAAACAGTTTGCTATTGCTAATCTCTGACAGAATGACAGATTAGGCTGTATTTAAAGCACAGCATACCATTTATAAAACAGGATTTATGTATAATTTGTTATGTTCTGACAAAACAAATGCCAGTAGAATACATAAGAAAATAATTCCTGCCACCCTTTGGGATCAGTTATCTCAAGGAAAAAAACTATTCATGTTGGCATGAATGCAGCCGTCTTACTGTAATTATGTCTTTCAAATGTCACTGAATCAGAGACGTGACCAACTGCCTTGACCTACAATCTAGTTAAACTGCATGGCCATCGCCAAACCCTGGTTTTTAAAATTCCTTCATTTTGCTAGTCTAGTACACCTTTATACTTTTTATGCTGACTAAAAGCTGTGCTGTCCGTAGCTGTGCTAAAAAAAAAAAAAAAAAAACGAAAGTACTTAAAACATGAAAATGTCGATCCATCATTTGTGAGGTAGGGGTCGTCAGATTTCTCATGGCAAGAGGGAGAACCTAAGCAGTGAAAAGGAGAAAAGATCTGGCAGTAAACCCACCCTGTAGCCTGAAATAGAGGGCTGTCTATTTTGTCTAAATCAAAGACAAAATGGCAAGGTCTACGTCAGGAGTCATATTCAAAATATTAACAGACACAGCACAACAGAAACGACCACCCATCAAGAAGAATGGACACCAGTTAGAGCCGAAATAGTGTCCCGTATGTCTCCTGAGGTGCCAGGGTCCCACCCTTCAGTTGCTGAATAATATGCATGTTTGCATATTGTGAGATACAATATGTATGAGAAAGGGGCCATAACAGCTGAGGGAAATGAGGAACACTTGGGGGTGAGAGGAGGTCCTGGCATCTACAGCTCGTTACTAACTGCTGGGAAGTATCTCACTACTTTAGCGACTGATATGCCCACACTGGTTTGTACTCTCCAAATATTAATCCCAACACAAATCCGGATTTCACTAATAGTCAGACCAGGATTCCCAGATCAGAAAGTATCAGGTTTTAAGGAGCTGGAAGAATGTATTGGTAACACACCTCTGGAGAGTGGTGTGTAACATGTTAGTAACAAGTTATCATAATTGGTTTGAACACAGGACACCAGGACCTTACCCCTGTGCTGAAATTTATTAGCACAATTCCTGTCCCTGGTCAAGATCTCCAGGGCAGGAGGAGCCCTAACAGGGAAGCAGGGAACACTGAGTTAGAGAACACTACAGGATGCTGGATGGTTTGCATTGGGACCCCCAAATTCCAAATGGCAGAGCATGACTAATGTGAAGTCCCATTAGACAACTGGTCTAGAATGAATTAGATATGCTTTGTCCAGACGGTTCAGGAATCCAGGGTCAGGTTGAGGCCTCAGATGTGGAGGTCAGCATACCCAGCTATGCAAGGTTAATGAAGGTAGGGGCTGAGATATGGTTTGACCAATTTTCCTCAGCCTGTAGAAGTTATCAGCAAACTTTTGTAAAAGCACATATGTCTGCTTCATTCCAGAAGATTTACAATATTCATTCCATAACAGAAATTATCCAAAAGAATAGATACAACAGCATATACAGTAAAGGATTATTCTGAGACTGTTATAAAATTTCAACACTGACACATATCAAATACCTTGTAATTGTTATATAATATATATAATTGTTATATATATATATGTATGTATATATATGTATGTCTAGATGTCTAATAGATTGTGAGTGTATGTGTATATATTTTTCAGAATGCTCGTTTTTACCATACAGAAGTTCTAAATATGTAGTTGGTTGAGCTAAATTTTTTAAAAATGCCTTTGATGATAATATACTTGATGAAATATGCACATATTGGCAATGAGGTAGTCCCGAGTTGAGTAATTCCTAGGCTCCATGCCTTTGCATCATACTGCCTACATACATTAAACATGGCAAAACTGTCAGTATCACTAATTCTGGAGATAATGTATGCAGTGTTGTATGTCATTCAACTGACAAACAATTGGCAGGTACTTTTATAATAGCAAGATGGATTCTTGTATGGGAAGTGTTGATTGCTTATGTCAGTTCCTTTGAAATTTAACAGCAGTTGTAATTAGAGCTGTAAATCTCTTCTAACTATAATTAGATTACTATTTATACCCACTGTCATTTTTTAAAACAGACTGAGATGCTGCTATGGAGTGAAAGGTGAGGGGTTTTTTTGAGGGGGGAGATGGTCGGAAGGGAGTGGTGTCAGGTGGGCAATATGGTTTCTTTAAAACAATAATCACTGTTAAGAATTGTCTGCGTGCAGCTTTGTGAGTTTAAATACTGCATCCCAAGGAAAATATTTCAGAGAGATGGCTCCATGAATCTTCAGTCTCTACAAAGGAAGTGTATTCCCCAAAGAAGCAGATCTAGTCTTTTCATGGGTTTCCCTCAGATGGACGATATAATCGATAGTTATAACTATCTACATGCATGAGAACAAGATGAAACTAGAGAATGTCTGTGTCATAGAAAACTGAGTTCTGCATTTTACATCTCACTAAATCTCAATTCCCTCTGAAAGCATCCTTTTGCTGACTTGCTAATCCAGTAAGGCTATAGAATAACGCAGGGAAATATACTGCTCATTTAGGATGCTGTGATGTTGCTAAAGGCAGTGGATGGGTTCTCAACTCTTTACCCTCCTCTTCTCAACCTCTTACAAGTGCTAAATAAAGCCAGATTTGTTTCACATTAAGGGGTATTTTTATAACTAACCCTAGACTTTATAATAACCAGTGACAATATTCTGAATCTGGGCAGGAAGTAAAATATGTGCAATCTGACAGTTGGGATGTACTAGGTTCCCAACCCTCCCCTCCAAAAAGCTTTAAAAACCTGGAGTACATTTTATCCTTTTAAATTAAAGAAGACGATTAATTAATGTGGCCAACTAGAATCATGTGATGCCCATATCACGATTTGCTCATTAAGTTATGGTAAAGCAGAGGGATGAATGAAATGAGAGAGTAACCTCATGAGCATGGAAAGAGATGTTCCTTCTGGCACCTGATACTGCAGGACTTTAAGTAAGATATTTTACTACGCTGGCATTCTTTTTTTTTCCCTAATTTTTTAAAAAAATATTTATTTATTTATTTATTTTGGGCTGTGTTGGGTCTTCATTGCTGTGCGTGGCTTTCTCTAGTTGCGACGAGCTGGGGTTACTTTTCGTTGCAGTGCATGGGTTTCTCATTGTGGTGGCTTCTCTTGCTGCGGAGCACAGGCCCTAGGCACATGGGCTTCAGCAGTTGTGGCACGCAGGCTCACTAGTTGTGGTGTACGGGCTTAGTTGCTCTGCGGCATGTGGGATCTTCCCTGACCAGGGCTTGAACCCCTGCATTGGCAGGAGGATTTTTAACCACTGAACCACCAGGGAAGTCCCTACACTGGCATTCTTTACATTTTTTTCCGTTTTGCCATCTTGAAAATGAAAACATTTTACTAGATGATCTTTACAGCATATTCTTGCTCTAAAACCTGATTATTATCTCTGAAGTCTGCAAACCCTTGTTTCTAGATTTACTATGTGGTAAAAGTCTTTGAGCTATTTTCAGCAAAGTAGCTAGCTGTGATAGGATTTCTCCACAGCTCAGTTAGAGCAGAGGTACCAAGCACTGACATTAAAAAAAGTAAACCATAAAAGTACTAGAAGAAAACATAGATTGCTTCTAAAAATACAATCTTGGAAAAGGGAAAACCTTTCTAAGTGTGGCATACAACTCAAAAGATATAAAAGAATAGCTACCAAAGTGTATAATATAAAAAAATCTGCGTCCTAAGAGTGGACTGTGGAAAGTGCAGGCTTAGTGTTGGTTTGATTCTGGGTAGAAATGTCACACATGGATCATTAAAGTGTTTGGATTTGCTGTACTCAGAATCTCAGAACCACTCAAGACAGCCATTAGCTCTGAGATGTGTTCAATGCAATTAATTATTAACAAAGAATCAAAGTTAGTGGATGATATACATGTTTTAATACAAATTAGAGCAATGATGAGAGTATCTGTATATTTTTATTATCATGTACTTGCACTCATATACATAACTTTTCTTGAGTAGGAAAAATGTGGGAGAGTTTCAGCTAGGACATTGGGAATTTCACATCAGAAAGTGTTACCTAAGTACATATCATTCAACTTGTGTATCATGATGGAAAAAAAAATAACTTGAGTGCTGCTGCTTCAACACATTGTCCTGCATGAATTCATTTAACATGAGAGAGGTTTTACACATAACAAGATTTGTTCAGAACCATTCTATGAGATGGAAGCTTACCAGGTCTGCTTACTTTGGGTTTATTTGGTAGTCACTCAGTTCAGAATATATGCGTACAAATAAACACCTCAGTTTGCATTAGGCATATGTTCCTAGAAATGGTATCACTAACTGACCTAGCTCTATGTGGTATCATGATAATATATTCCCTAAAAGAATGCACTTTGTCCGGCCATAGGTGCTCCCAGTTATAGTCCATATAATGCTAGGCAAATCTTTCCAGGCTGCAGTGATATGAAATGAAGCACTTTGTAATGTCAGCAAACTTGTATTAGTCCCTTATTGCCTACTGATTGTCCTCTCTGCATAATGGGCCATTTCTTAAAGGTACTTCAAGTTATTAGGAGACTTGCATGTTAACAGCTACAACGCTAATCTCTTTGTTGTAAGTCCAGCACTATTACTTTTATCCAGTTAATGGATCAAAACTGCCAGAACACAAATCTTTGGCTGAAGGAGAGACCACAACAGGAAAAGAATTTTTTTTTACAAAATATACTTAACTCGGAAAATCCTGGGAAGTACTCATTGGCTGAGAATATACAAACAAAACTTAGGGATTGTTGGAGGCGGGGTCAGAAATAGCTATAATGTATGTAATAGATACATATCTATACATAAATATTAATATGTATTTTTACATGTATATGTATGCTATATATAAAATTTATATTTTACATATAAACATACGTATACATTTTTTAGAAACAAACATCATTTTAATAAATCCATCTGGTGTGTGGCAGTGTTAAAAAGATACTTATTTTCAATAACACCCAAAGAACTGTATAACTGTAACAAATGGATTAACTGAGTATGGGATTTTGGAATGAGTTATATGCAAACAGTAAACAGTTAATATAAGTATAAAATACTTAACAGTACTCCACAAATAATAAACAGCAGGTAGATGATTTTAATTCTTTCTCTCCTAGGTTCAGGGAAATATTACTTAAGAAGCTGTGTCCTTGCATGAGGGAAGGGATGTGGGAACAGATGTATATGTATGACTGATTCACTTTGTTATAAAGCAGAAACTAATTAAAAAATTAAAAAAAAAAAAAAAGAAGCTGTGTCTTAAAGAAAAGTTCAAATAGGATTCTCCATATTGACCACTTAGATGTCCTGGTTTTCATTAAAACATCTGAAGAGTCCAGGTAGAGAGCACAGGTAGGAATACTTTTATCTAAGAAATTTTTTGACAGCAGTCATATCTACTGAGAATACCTAGTACACGTTGCCACTATCTATACTTTGATTGACATTTACATGAGGCTATCTAATGGGCATCTTAATAGGCCACATAGCAACTTAGCAAAAGCAAAACAAATGACCCCTATGACCACACCCATTTCTCCCAGGATATGACACTACCATATTCCAGGTTGCTAAAGCAAGACAAGGAGTCACCTCTGGTTTTATTGTTTCCCCATCCTGCAATCCGTCAGCAAGTCCTGTGGATTCTGTCTTCAAACTATGATACGAATCTGCTCAGTTTTCTCTAACCGAGCTGCTAGTGCCATAGGCCAAATCACCATCACCTCCTTCTGTACTGCTACTCCAGGTGCCTCCTAAACTGGTCTTGCTGTTTCTGCCATTGCCTTTCTGTGATCCATTCTCCATAGAGTAGCCCAGTGATCTTGGAAGCATAAACTGAACCATGTCACTCCCCTGCCTAAAATCCACAAATAGTTTCCCGTCCCAGTTAAAACCACATCTAAACTCCTCACAGCCCAAAGGGGACTGCACTGACTGATTCCTGCCTACCTCCTTGATCTCATGGTAAATATTTCCCTTCCCTTTTTCTTAGTAACACTTTCCCCTCATTCCTTTGGAGTAACAATGGTAAAATCTGAATTTTGCTACCACAGAAGTTCTCATCCCTTCAGAAAAGGCAAAATTCATCCACCTGTCTATAATTTTCCAATATCATAAAAGTCTTAAGAGGAGAAATTACTTGTAAACTAAAGAGCGACGTAGATATCTCTTTTTCTCTGAGTCAAGTACTTTAAAAGCACTTGTTTTTCCTTAGAGAATGCTCTTGGACAACACTGTTTTATGTGTTTCCTTGAGTTTTTATCACTCTAAGTAGAGCAGTAATGTCTCTGTTGCCTTATCAAGCCTTCTTTTCAAAATGCCTATGTCTTGTTCTCTATTTTTCTTTCCTTGTCCAGCTTTATTAGATATAAGTGACAGATAACATCATATAAGTTTAAGGTATATGATGCGATGATTTGATATATGTATATGTTGTGGAATGATTACTACAATAAGGTTAGTTAACACCTCGGTCACCTCACAAAGTTACCTTTTTTTTTTTTTTTCTGTCATTGGGGACAACAATTCAGATCTACTCTCTCAACACAGTATTGTTAACTATAGTCATCACAGTGGACTATTTCTTTTATGTCATCATACTAGACTATTTTTTTAATGTGTTTGTTAAAAGCAAAGGAAATATTACTTCTAAATGGCCAAGCCTCGCCGCTATATTCTTTAATTACTGCCACTCAACACATCAAGTTTTAGTAATTCTGTAGTAACCTAACTGTTTTAACAACACTAGAAAGTTCATTTCTTAGGAGTTGATTTCTTTTAGGAAATAAGTCTTAGGAAAGTAATTGTTTAATAAGAGAAAGCAGGTATCTTGCTGCTTGGAATCTACTATATATCTTTTATGTTTCCAAGTTTTGAAAAATTAAAAAAGCAAAAACTCAAGTGGTTTGACCAAATGCATCTTCTTGGTTCTAAGGAGAAAAAGAAAAACCTTAAAAATGAAATACACATAGATTAAGAACCCTGTTGGATACCCAACAGCTCTTAGCAAACATTACTGTGATGAGTTAAGTGTAAATGAATCACAAACCCATGTACTGAATTTCCCTCAAAGAGCACATAAGTTGAAAATGGAAGGAGCATGCCTTTTGGAAAAATATATTATGGTTTCTACCGCAACCCAAACATTTACATAATAGCCTGAGCTGTTTCACAATCTGAAAGTACATCTGGATTCATCCAACTCTATGAAGTTTTTTTCCCCCCAATAAATAAGTGCTTCAGAATCACTTAGAGTAGTTCAACATGCAAAATCTCTCATTTTCTCATCAGAAGAAATTTTCAGGTTCTCGTGTATACAGAAGAACTTTGCTATTTCTAATATATAAACTACTAAACATTTTAAAAATATTTAAAATATATATTTTTAAATACCTGTTCACTTATTCTTAAAAAAAAAAGGTAATATACACACACATATGCAAGCCTCTACCAGAGACAGATATCAACCTTTAAAGGAGATGAATAGACATGTACTATTCTAAAACACTGGGCAGTAAAAAAATCATACAGAGAAAAATTAAGGGTAATTTGACAAACTACCAGATTTCAGAATTTGGACAATTTTGTTTGAATTTGTAATAAGTGTAAATGTTGACTGTGTATACCAAGCTTAGAGAAAAAGTAAAGTTTTAGTGGGCTTAGATCATGAAATGCAAAAGGTTGCCAGAAAGAATTAATTTGCCACAAATAAATTTGCCATAGTTCTTTTGAAAACCAAACTGATGTTTTCCTTTCTCACAATGCTAATGCTTCCTAGAGTCCCCAGATAAAGGCTTGGTTACTTTACAAGCCCGAGCCCCTAGCTCATCTTCTTCTATTGACATTCTTTTTTTTTTTACATCTTTATTGGAGTATAATTGCTTTACAGTGGTGTGTTAGTTTCTGCTTTATAACAAAGTGAATCAGTTATACATATACATATGTTCCCATATCTCTTCCCTCTTGCGTGTGGGGTAGATTCGGTGAGCCTTTAACACTCTGAGCTTCCAGCTTCCTTTGGGATGACCTCAAGAATGGAAGATAATTTCATTTGCTCTCACTCATTCAAATATTAGAAATCCATTTTCATGCAGTATTTGCTTTTGTTTTTCCTCTTTTTTTAAAAAAAAATTCTTTTCTTTTTTTTTTTAAACCCCACATTTGTTTATTTATTTATTTTTTTGGCTGTCTTGGGTCTTCGTTTCTGTGCGAGGGCTTTCTCTAGTTGTGGCAAGCGGGGGCCACTCTTCACTGCGGTGCGCGGGCCTCTCACTATCGCACCCTCTCTTGTTGTGGAGCACAGGCTCCAGACACACAGGCTCAGTAGTTGTGGCTCACGGGCCTAGTTGCTCCGCGGCATGTGGGATCTTCCCAGACCAGGGCTCGAACCCGTGTCCCCTGCATTAGCAGGCAGATTCTCAACCACTGTGCCACCAGGGAAGCCCTCCTGTTTTTTTTTGTTTTTTTTTTTCAAAACCATTTTTGGCCTTTTTTATGTTCTTCACAAGAGATGTTTCATCTTGAAATATGGGAACCATAGAAGATACAATCATTATTTACAGGCCTATGGATCTCCCAATCTACTGAATTGCCAGGAAGACAGGAAACCATTTTTTTTTTTACTGTTTGTCCATTGCCCATTCTACTGTGTCCATGGTAGGACAATAATAAAAGGCTTTTGAAAGTAACCTCAAATCAGCAAGCCATGGTAAGAGAATTAAATGTTCTTTTGTGAATAGAATTAAGCAGGGAAGAGGCGGATGCACCACTTTCTCTTTCCCATACTTCTTTCTTCCCTTCAGTTCTTTCTTTGCCTTCTAACATCAAAGATAGAAATTGGCCTTCCTGTACTGTGCCTTCTTGTGAATCGCTAAACTTTATTGACAAATCCATTCATGTATCCGTGAGAGCTTAAGGTGTGGACTGCCGCTCTAATTTTACTCTCATTTGTTAGGCAAGGAGTTTGAAGTATCTATTTTAATGAATTCCTTGTCTTATGTCCACAGAGAAACTTGAAGTTAATCCTACTTAAAGTGCTATCTAGTAGGGTTTTATTCAAAAGACCTACATATTTGTCAAACTAAAGACTATACTTCAGATCATTTTTACTACTTAGATGTTAGCCCACAAACCAGAAGCAAGTCTAATTTCTGTATGGAAGAAAGCAGATTTAATTTCATAATGAAAACCTATTTTCCCAGCAATTCTAATGCTGCTAAACTTCAAACCATAAGTGGAATGGTGTCTAAACTTTGTAAATCTGCTTTCATTAAAAAAATTTTTGAAAGCTGAATTTGAGAAATGATAAAGTGTGTGTTGGGGGGAGGATCAACAATTTGTAAAGTTAGGTTGTACCCTACATCCTTGGCAATTTCATGCTGAAAATTTAGCAATTGCCAATGGAAATTGATTCCATTGTATATAAACCAACACAGAGCTTCCACACACAAATGTTTATCAGTTGATTGTGGATATATTTCTGTGTCTGCCTAACTTGGCTAACATACACCCTGAACTTACTCTCTCAGTGCATGCTCACAGAGAATTATGGTAACAAATAATGGATGCCATCTTTCTAACAGTTTTATTATTAGACAATGTAAAGGTTAACCCTTAATTCTAACCAGTCTTATTTCTGTAATTATAATAGCATGTTTTAGGTGGAAATTTAACTTGAAATGTCAATAGGTTAATTAGTTAATTAGGAGATTTTCCATGGGAACACCTCAAAAAAAAAAAAAAAAAGACAAATACTGGTTAAAATCAAAGAAATGATTGTTTTCGGGCCAAAATTCTAATAAATTTGTTGACATAAATTAAACACTCATCTTTGTTTTTCACTTTGTTAATTAACTATTAGAATTCAAACAAGCATGCCAAATAGTTACACCTATAGGTATTAGTTCAAAGCAAAATATAACATAGAGAAATGCAAATTAAAGTATACTTCAAAGGAAAAAAATATTGAAATAGGGTTAATGACCATAATGTTCCATATAAAGACAAATATAAGTAGCTCACCATTAAAGTGTACAGAGTTCCTCCTCAGCCTGGTTCTTGAAAAGTTTACACACCTGCACACACACAAATATGGAACTACACATTAAAAATTAAAACTACACTTAGAAATTTGGAATTAAATTCTCCCCAGATTGTTATGCCTGTGTCTGACTTCCTGATTAAGCAAATCCTTAGAGTTGGGTACCCAGCTGCCCTGCTCCAGACAAACTAGACTCCAAGTCAGAAAGCCTCTTCCAGGAGTTTCCAATCTAGAATATAATCAGCCCTGCTGATTTCTCCTGGGATATACTAATTCGATCCAGGCATCTAAGACCTAAGCAAAGTAAGGTATATGGCTTCGAAAGACAACAGATCTCTCCCACAATACATATGCCTTGATTGTTCTAAGTATAACATATTTTTGTGATTATCTAAGGCAGTACATTTTTTTCCTTTAGTTATATTGCACACCAACTACTTTGCAACTTCTTTCAGACATTTTAAGAAATGGATATCAAGAGGCCTTTGTTTTGTGTTAGTAAATTTTAAAAAAAATCAGAACTTCTACTGTCCATTAGGGGGCTATAATTGGAAATGTCACCACAGGTTAACACCCAAGCTACTTATGAACCTATCTGTTCAGTTAAAACATCAGCTGTCTATTGGCTATGAAGATGCAGTGCAAAGAACCACGTCCATTTCTGTGTTTCTAACATTCATGCACATGGGAGAAATAAAACTTTCCAACTAAATCCACTGTTCTTTGTTACCCGTTATTCTGGCAGTGAGGAACATAAAGGAACTTGTCAAGTTACTGAGACGTAACTCTGAGGCTCTGCTGGATCTAGACTCTTTTAATAATTCTCAAAATAACATGCATATTATTTCCTTGAAAAGATTTCTGACACTGGATTTTAGTTTCTATATGGCTTCTAGAGGATGCTAACATGCGTTAAAGCAAGTGTAATTCAGTAGATTATTACATCAGAAAGACCTTGGCATCAACTTAAAACCACTGGGTAGCTTTGAAGTATCAGTCATAGCTATTAGCTTAAAAAACCCTCATCATTAAACAACTTCTTTATTCAAAATATCTGCTGGCCACAGAATATTCAAGTCGAATATTATTGGTTTTTTCCATCCTGATGATGATTGATTCATAAGAGCCCGCCATTAAAATGTGATTTTTCAAACTATAAAATTTGGTAGTACAACAAAGTGAATCAGCTATATGTATACATATATCCCCATATCCCCTCGTACAGCAGAAACTAACACAACACTGTAAGGCATTTATACTCCAATAAAGATGTGGAAAAAAAAAAAGAAAAAAAAATTTGGTAGTTGTTCTAGAGTCAAAATTAGAGGCATGTGATCCTCTTTTACTCTTCAAGGGGAAGAATTACAGTTCTGCTCTAGTTTGTGGTAATCCAATAAAAATAGGTGACAGGACATCTGTGTGTGGTACAGAAACCATGAGTAAGCGTCTCTCCTATGACAAAAATCAGCTGAGAAAAGGAGGCACAGTGCTATTGGTGCCAGAACAAACTGTTCACCCTTTCTAAAAGCTCATGAAACTAAGTAAGGATGCTAAAATATATTAATTACTGACCCATAGTCATAGGCCCTTTGAGCTGAACATTGTACACTCTTGTTTTAATTGTTGTGTTCAAGTAAATCTTAGTTAAGAAGCATCTTTTTCTTCTTCTACTTACGTATGAAACATTGACACATAATGAGTATATCTGTAGCATAACAATATATCAGACAATCACTTATAATCCATAAGGCATATTTATATTAACTCCAATTCCAGTTTTACAATATTTAATGAACAATATTTAGGGGCAAGAAAATAGGAAGTGATGTAAGATGGTCCTTATCCTCAAGGGCTTGGGGTAGTCTCTATAATAAACTATATGATTCTGAATGCCTTGGCTCTCCTACATTGGTAAAGGCCAGGGTAAATCAAACAGTTAGATGTTGCACTGGACAAGTACAGGTAAGAAGACTAGATGTGCCTCCATCCTGCAATACCATGAATAATACTTGCATTTCGCTGACAAAATAAGTGACAAATATAATTTGGTGGCATATGTTGTATCTGTATCTGTTTAAAAAAACACATTCCTCATAGGATTGTAGTGCCTATGTCAGAGTATTGATATTTGAGAGAACTAAGCGACTTAATACTTGTAAAGCACTTAGAACAAAACTTGGCTTGGTCCATAGTCAGATCTCAATAACTGTAAGCTGTTTTTATTATAATTACAAGACAAAGACTACAAAATCATTTTAGCTAAAGCAATACAGATTTCCAGTAAAGGCCAAAATGGCACCATGGAACTAAAAAACTAGGAAAAATGTCCATGAATATTGTTGAAACATTTTTAATATATATCTCTTCCTCAGGAGCCTAACTTAATAAATAAGGGGACAATAGTTTGGCTCTTAACTCTGTCAAAGTCTATCATGAGACATTACTTTCATATCACACATGACAGTTCACAGGTGTATTAAAGACTCTGGTCCCCAAAGGACAGCAGGCTGATAGTGTCATGAAAAAGAACTCAACCCACTGACCTTCTGCTATAAAACAATTCAGCACGGGTCAGAGAAAAGGAATAGAATTTTCATGCAGACTTTATGGAGTGAACTTATCCTGAACCCATGGAAATTTCTGAATTTCATTTCAAGAATCACAGCATAACAGCACCACTTTAAGAATTTTCATTAACCATTCAGCCTGTATCCTCCTTTTAAAGCAGTTATTGGTGTATTATTTATGATGACCAGCTGGCATCAAAAAATGCCCTCCACTGGAGCTGGTTGACCTTGATTTAAAAAGCTAAAACCAAAATGCTAGGGAGAAAGCCCCCAGAGCTCAGTTCAGCAATACAATTGCTTTGACTTTAAGTTCAGAGATTGTGGCCAAAGCAAAGACACAGTTATGTTAGCACCTTTTAAATGAAGCATCCCTATTTGACTCCGGACCTGGAACTTTACTCCCGAGATGGTTCAAAAAACCTCGCTTACCATTATTTTCAACCTAACAGATTACATTCTAAAACTCAAAATTAAAACACAACAAACCAAACCTTCTAGTCTTCCCCACTAAGGAGATAAGAGAACAAGACTATGTGATACAGTAGAAGAAGGAAGAAAGCATATAGTAATTAACATTTTTTAACATCTAATATTTGCAGAAATTCTGACAGGTACATATTCAATACAAATGTTACTATATGAAACTCTCTAAAATAATTTCTTATAGATATCATAACCGTGTCCTAGAAATTAGAGTGAAGTCAGAAAGAGAAAAACAAATATTGTATATTAACGCATATATGTGGAATCCAGAAAAATGGTATAGATGATCTTATTTGCAAAGCAGAAATAGAAACACAGACGTAAAGAACAAACGTATGGACACCAAGGTGGGAAGGGGCAGGTGGGATGAACTGGGAGATTGGGATTGACATATATACACTAATGATACTATGTATAAAATGTATGTATGTATAAAATAAGTAACTAATGAGAACCTACTGTATAGTTCAGGGAACTCTACTCAGTGCTCTGTGGTGACCTAAATGGGAAGGAAATGCAAAACGAAGGGATATGTGTATACGTACAGCTGATTCACTTTGCTGTACAGTAGAAACTAACACAACTTTGTAAAGCAACTATACTCCAATAAAAATTAATTTAAAAAAATAAAATAAAATCCACCGCCACCAAAAGAAAGAAATGAGAAAACTGAGGCTCAAAAAGATTAAGTGACATGGATAATTTCACAGAGCCAGCTTGTGGCTTAAGTACTGGCTTGAAATTAAAAAGTGGAGTATCTACTCCTAGATCTTCAACCAAGCAGCTGTGTCTTTGGAAAGCCAAGTCATCCCTCTGGGCCTATTTCCTCACCTTTAAAATAAGGAGGTTTGGCAAACAGACTCTAGGGTGGCCCCATGACCAAGCTCGCGTGTGATCCTCTGCCCTAGAGTTTGGGCACGATCTGAGATTTACTTCTAACCAACAGAACACAGCAAAGGTGACAAGATGGACATGATACCATACAAAGGATTACAACAAGCTATCTTCGAGGAACCTCTTTCTTGATGGTTTTGAAGAAGCAAGCTGAGATGTGAGCTGACCCACGGAAAAGGCCATACAACGAGGAGCTGAGAGCAGCCTCTGGCCAACAGCCAGCCAAAAAGCGAAGACCCCAGGTAGCCTTCAAAGAACTGAATGCTGCCAACAACCATGTGAGTCTGGAACTGGATTCTTCCCCAGGGGCCTCCAGGTGAGAACCCAGTGTCCGCTGACCCCTTGATTACAGCTTTGCGGGGGACCCAGTCGAGCCATGTGAAAATCCTAATTCAACTGGCTTTAAAAATAAGGAAGGTATTATCTCCCATAACAAAACTGTGCAGATATTGGGCAGATTTCAGGGTTGGTCGGTTAGCAAGCTCAACATCAAATTGGACTCTATATCTGTCCCAACTGTCTACCCTCAGTTCAATTCCCGCAGTGTTTACAAAATGGCTGCAGAAGCTCCAGGTTTCATATCCAGATACAGAAATACCTAGAGGCAAAAGATGGGCCACCTGTTTCTTATGTTCCTTTTGAGGGTCAACCTTTCCCCAAACGACTCCCTGAAGAAACCTCTCACATCTTACCGATCAGAACTAGGTTACATGTTCACCTTTAAATGGATTGTTGCTAAGGGAATTGAGCCAGACGGCTGTGATTTGTTTCCACCAATCAGGATTTACCCATAGAGCTGGGAAGAAAGGGCCACATTTCACTGAGTCATAGTGGGGAGGCATGAACACCCCAACATCATTGGGTTTCACCAGCCAGAAGGAAGAACTAAAAAAAGATATAGGGTCGGCAACAGGGGGAATGCTGCAATAACACAAGCCCCTTTGGCTTTGACATTTTATTACCCTATGAATGATCCATATGGAAAACTATTTTTCAACTGGTATTTTTCAAATACCTCTCTGGTAGGCATTGTAGTTTGCACTCAGTATACACTGGTGAATGAGACAAAAACAATCCCTTTTTTTCAGAGTATAGAGTTTAGTGGGGAAATATAAATAAATCAGCAATTTTAATGCCAGGAGGGGGTAAGTAGTGACTGCTATGAGAGCACTCAGTTGTGGGAAGATTTCCTAAAGGAAGGATAAGTACATGTCTAGAGGCTTCTCACTGATGACCTTGGTGATGCTGGGATGCTTATTTGCTTCATATATTCCAGGAAATGAGATGCAAACATGGGCTACCAAGAATGTCTGACATGACGGACACTCGGAAAATGCACTGTCCAATACACAAGCCAATAGCATGTGTGGTTATTTAAATTTAAGTGTAAATTCAACAAATAGTAGGGAAGAAACAATTCTGAGTCCTTTGGCAGATTTCTCTTATAGATGCCTTTTTGTCAACTTCACAGATGTAGGGGCCAGTTTGATGGTCAGTAGAGGTGAGACCCTAGCTGAGACAGCTGAGACCCTAGTTGGTGAAGAAAGGTCATCTCTCTGCTGCTGTGCTCTTCACTCCAGAACTCGGAAGGAAAAATCTAACTACACATACGCTGACAATGTTGACAAACGTCATAGGTCGGAGGAGGGGTGTGGGGAGAGGATGTAATGGTTGCTTCTTTTCTAAATTAGGCCATTTAAGTTAAGACATAGAGTACAAGGGAGACAACCAACTTGAGGGGTCAAAGGGAACTAATTGTTTGGTTGCTTGGTAATATCTCCATTTACTTTAATTAAGGTTTTCTATGAGATACCAAGAGTTTGGTTACTTCTTTAGCATTTGGGACATTTAGAGAGAGATTATCAAAGTCCTCTCAACATCCCTTTTAGTGACCCAGAGCAGGATATGATAGAATTAAATAGTTTCATAAACGTGTCTTCACAGCTCCTTAGCTCAAAAGAATGTTGCCAGTTCAAACGAAGATGCAAATGAGGAAGATTAAAAAGTAACCTCGCCTTTTGATCAGAGAAGTCAGCATCTTAGAAGCCCGAGGCAGATAACAAGTGCTAAATGAAAATTATAAAAATATATGCAGGAGATGGGCAAAGGATGAGAAAGCAGATTGAAGGCAGGCAGAGAGAATAAAATGGACTGTGAGGCACTCTGTTTGCCACGATGTCAAGGGTTCACATTAATATCTAAGGCATAGAAATATCAAAACAAAAAATAGAAATGGAAATAATAAATAAATAATGGAAATAACAAAAGAAATCGAAGCCCTATTTATTTTTTTACATTTATCTATTTATTTTTAATTAATTTTTTAATTGGAATATAGTTGCTTTACAATGTTGTGTTAGTTTCTGCTGTACAGCAAACTGATTCAGCCATACATGTACATATATCCACTCTCTTCTACACTCTGTTCCCATATAAGTCATCACAGAGCACCGAATAGAGTTCCCTGTGCTCTACAGTAGGTTCCTATTTATTTTTATTAATTTTATTTTACTTGTTGGTGACCAGAATTAAAACCAGGTGGAGAAAATAACCAGTAAATTCTGGGTCATGTTGGCATATTTCACACTCAGTGGCTCATGTGGCCCATATAATCTGAAAAACAACTCTGGCTGCAGGACACTGGAAAGGTGATCTCAGAGGTCATGAATTCCCTTGATGGTAAAGAGCGCTGCCCTCAGCAGCTTTACACCTCTCTTTGCATTTTCTCCTCTTTCAGTGAACTCAGCTAACCCTTGTCCTATCGTGGAATGTATATCTTTACTAGAATGATAAAAAAGTTTAACAATAAATTGAAATAATAACACTGATAGAAGTGGAGGCCGCCATGGCACATATTCAAAAACTACAATCGTCTGAAACTAGGACAGCCCAAGGGTGTGTTTGTTTTGGCTCGAGGTCCAGCTGCAGGCTGCCTGAGGTCGCCAACTACATTTCTGTCAACAGTAAGAAACTATTATAACAAAACCCATGTTGATCAGGAAGTGTGACCACAGTGAGGGACGCTGAGGAAGTGCTGTATTTATAATACATTCTGAAAATGTGCCCTGGGCCCATCAGTGACAATAGGAAAATCCCCACTCCAGCCCTGCACTCACCTGCACACCCCAGAGCAGGCAGAGAGGGGGGCAGACCTGCCTGTGGAACACCACTTCTTGCGGGTGCATTAACATCCTCAAAGCTATTTCAGAGTTTGGGTGTGGTCAGCACCCCCTTTTTGCCACCTTCTTAGTTTTCTCTCTCTTATGTCTTAAGTCCTTGGTTGCTGACTTACGTTTCCCCTTTTCAGTTCTTTTTTTTAAATATAAATTTATTTATTTATTTACATTTGGCTGCATTGGGTCTTTGTTGCTGCGTGCCGGCTTTCTCTAGTTGCAGCGAGCGGGGGCTACTCTTCATTGCGGTGCGTGGGCTTCTCATTGCGGTGGCTTCTCTTGTTGTGGAGCACGGGCTCTAGGCACATGGGATTCAGTAGTTGTGGCTTGTGGGCTCTAGGCACGCGGGCTCAGTAGTTGTGGCACACAGGCTTAGTTGCTCCGTGGCATGTGGGATCTTCCCGGACCAGGGCTCAAACCCGTGTCCCCTGCATTGGCAGGCGGATTCTTAACCACCACGCCACCAGGGAAGTCCAAAGTTACTTCCCCTAGTTTTGGGTTTTTTTTTTTTCTTTTTTGTTTGTTTGGTTTTGGCGGCACAGCGCAGCATATGGGATCTTAGTTCCCCAACCAGGGATCGAACCCACGATCCCTGTAGTGGAAGCACGGAGTCTTAACCACTGGACTGCCAGAGAAGTCCCCCCTTTGCAGTTCTTACATTGGACAGACCACTGGATTTGGGCTGGATGTGTGATGAACCCCATGTGTTAATATACCGAAAAAGCTAATATACAAATCAAACTAAAGGAAGAAGGTCTATTTGAACTCTGGCTACCTTTCTCCTGCTTCCAGAACATTCCTTGACAGCAGAGTTTCCAGGCCTGGGGCCATCATGAACATGTGACCTTCAACCACTCCACACATCCCTTCCACTGTTGCCCACACCATGCTGCCCTGATGCAGTCCGTGGACAGGACTAAAAGGATGAGGTGGTCCTTGTCCTCAAGATCACCCTGACACAAAGTGTCACATCTGCACAGGGTCAGCCTGACTTGTAAGCTGAACAGGTTCATTTGACAATTTATACCAGCATCATTTCAAGGGCTTTACATGTGTTCCCTATTTTCATCCTTCAACAACCCTATGTTGTTGGTTATTTCCTCTATTTTACAGATGTGGAAACTGAGGATCAAAGACTATGTGACTTGCCCAAGTTTACACAGCCAATATCTGACAGAGGCAGGATCTTGGTCTTTGGATTACATCCTAGCAGTGTAGACACTCATGCTCGTTCAAGCAGAGCTTTTCACTCTTTACTGTGTAGATGAATCACTGAAGGATCTTGCTAAAACGCAGACTCTGGCTCAGAAGGTCTGGATGGGGGAGGTGCCAAGAATGTTCATTGGTTGCATTCTCCCAGGTGGCCCTGGCACCACATTTTGGATACCAAAGTTTTAAAGAAACTTTATAAATTAGGCCTAAGACTGAGTAACCTGTGAGTGAGAACTGCTAATTATCTTGGAAACTTTTGTACAAGGATCTGGATGGAGGGACCACTCTTAACTCTCTGGGAAATTTTGTCTCTCCCAGGGGTCTTCCCTCTGGAGGCCACAGAGGGACGATGCTGCCTTCTGGTCATCTTGATGTCAAAACTCAGTCTGAAGATAAGGACTGGGGCAGGTACCTAACAGGAGAGGTCTTCTGTTGTGTTTCTCCAATATGAATCCTACCACTCAGAGAAGGATCCAAAGGAGAACTTACAAATCACTGAAATAATGTGAACTGTTGTAACGTGAAGGTCAATAGACAGTTCCCTACAAGAAGAAACACAACCATGGTACTGGTTTGTCTGCAAAGAAGCAACAGAACCTTAGCCACATTCACATCTCTAACTCTAAAATACGACATTTAAAAGCAAGAGTTCCTAGGTCAGATTCCCCCGGATTGGATCTTGTGTTCACCATTAATTAACCGGTCGACTTTGAAGAAATTGATAAACTTCTGATTCATCAGTTTCCTCATCTAAAAATGGAGACAATAATGGTATCTGCCTCAAGAGTTGTTATTTGAATCAATAAGGTGACATATTTAAAGCATCTAACAGATAGTACTAATACCATTTGAGCTTTTTCAATGGATGCCAAATATGCCAAAGGATCAAATGTCCAAACGGAAAAAAAATCTATTACACTCACTCGATTTTATCTGGAAATTTTAACATACACTATTGTGATTATTATGAGGCTTGTTCCCCTGGCAGTGAATTAATTCCTCACCTTGGTCTAAGAACTTTAGGTTTTGAATGGCCATCTCATACAAGGAAACTCTAACTTGATGCTGAATTCTGCTTTCACTATTTCTAAGAACACGGAGATTCACAATGGACTAGCATTTCTCTTCTATTTCAAGCAAGATGGAAACAAAGCAACATCTCTCATGTACAAACAGGACCAATTTCATAACTGCAGTAAAAACCAACAGCATCAATTAGCCACCAAGACTATAGGTACGAAAACCTTGCCTAAAATCGTTTAGGTAGCATAAATACTCTTATCTCGTGTCTACCTTTTCTTGTTCTCCCATCATGATCCAATCCTCACTTTCCATACTTAGCATATAGCTATAGCTCCTGTTAAGAGCAGTTTTGTGATGTGGTGAGTAAATGTTTAAAACCAAGGAAAGCCTTGAAAATGTGAGCATTTATTTTCTTCATTGAAATCTAAAATACCAAATAGATGCAAAAACATATCAATTTACCCAACATTTCCCCCCAAGGAAAACACTAAGAAAAATGTATGTAGTTTCTACAGAAAAATGTTTGCTATAAGGGAAATCTTTAAGCTCAAAAAGAGGAAAAAAAAAAAAAAAAGATAAAAGCAATTCATTGTTATGCTGCCCAGCATCACTACAGGAGATTACTACAGTGATGAAAGATGTTGTCATAATGCATGCAGCCAAGTAAGCTGAATTCAAGTATTGTTGGGAGTTTTTCCATTCCTTTTCCTTATACACGGTCCTGTCAGTCTTGAAGCCTCAAGGGACTTACAAAATGTAATTACCAAGGTTTATGATAAGGAATGAACCAAACCAATTGGCAGAGACTAATTTTAAAATGCCAGCCAGCCTTCAAAGTCTTTCCCTGAAACATGTCTTCTGCACATCAATCTTAGTTTACAATGAAGAAAATGTTGCCATTTCTAGGTTCTAACTTCAGTTGGAATTTTCTATCAGGCTTAATGTTGACATGGAGATTAATTTATTGCAGGGAGTTGACAGGTGTAACTATTCCAGTCCACTGAAGATCTTAAACAGGCACCTCTAACATGAGTTTTGCTGAATTTATCTTGGGCCTGGGCTGAGCTGTCCCAAACCTGAATTGAGCATGGGACTGGTCTAGTGGGCAAGAGTAGGGTGCAGTGGTTTCTCCATCTCCATTGGATCTATGGCTTTGCCACCAAAGCTGCCAACTGGCGCAGATCTGACGGCTTCAGTAGCAAGTGCAGTGCTTGTATGATGGACAGTTGGCAGCTAACATGAAGTGCTGGGGCATTTCATTGCAACTAGGTCAATAAACTCTGCTCACAACCAACATTAGTTTAATTTGAATGACTGCATCAGTTATTAAAGAGTTCCAGGTTATAAAAATTTAATATCTCAGAAGGTTTAGTTTTATATATTCATAAGTTTTTATCTTCTAGTTCTGAAAGCAAAGAGGAAATAGAGAAGTCAGATGATTCCACTGGGGTGAAGCACAGCAAATACTCTTCTTTTTGCTCAGCACTCATTAGAGCGTCATGGGTTCTCAGTTTCAAGCTCAATTTAACTGAGCCTTTTGAGCTCTAAGTTTCATTTACTGCAGGCCAAACAAAACTTCCTTACGGCAAAAAAAAAAAAAAAAAAAAAAAAAAGAAGGAAAGAAAGAAAAAAAAAAGAAAAGAAAAAAACTCTCAGTGAAGGAAGAACATTTACACAAAGATTTCTGGATATTAAGAAGTCTCCAATAAAACAATGCCTTCATGCAACATGTGAACATAAAACATATGGAACTGATTAGAACTGAGAATGGATTTCTAAAGCTCTTTGGCCTAAATATCTTCTATTGAGCCTATAATCGGACTGCCTCCACATTTTAACTAACTTTTCTCCATTCTCATTTTCCTCTCATGCTCTTCGTATTACTAATCTCTGAACATCTGCCAGCCCCTAAACAATGCCAATTTATCAATCCCTTATACACAATCTGGGAGCAGGACCACTTACCAATTTGAACTCTCTCAAAATAAAAATGACTAAGGTGTCCCAAGGAAGAGGAGTGAATAGAATGAGAGGATAATCAAGGCAGAATGACTCACCAAGGTTTAGTTCAGGAGATTAAGATCCAGATGCAAGTGACTGAAGGCAAAGAAGCAAACACAAAGAGCCAAGTTCTTTGCTACATGTTGACAGAAAGCTCCCATTGACCTTCCTGAAGGGCTCAGAAGAGGGCCCGAGGTATAACGTGTGTGCTGGTATGGTTGGTATGCACCCACCACCCTTTCCTAAGCACATGGTCAAACACATTCAAGTGTTTGTGACATGGTCCTCTCTAGCTGTTGACCTGAATTCTAGGCGGAAAAAGGAATCTATAAGCATTTTGAGAACAAAGAGCAAATCTCAATTGTTAAGAGGCTTTCTTTTTAATGGTAAGAAAAGCATCCTAAGATTCTGGATGAGCAGCTTGTATTTCTTCCCAAGTCTCCCCTCTCTCACCCATGTTCCCTGCCACCTATGTCCCCTACTCTGTTCAACAAAAACAATGAGACAGCTGGGGAAAAAGTAGAGAATTTTCTTAAGTTCAAATGGTATGCACCACGTGTCTGGATCAAAAGGTCCCAGAGATGGGCAACGGTCCGTATCTTGCCAGGTTTAATTGGCTAATAGGGACCCGATTGTTTCCAGGTATCAATGTGCTACACAAAATGCACAATACTCCCTTCAGGTATTGGACGAAAAGCCCACAGGAGTAAGATGTAACCTGGAAGCTTAAAATGAGTTTCAATAAAGAGAGAAATCAACTTTACTGAGAAGGACAAACAGACAAGTATGAATAAGAAAAAGACTGGATGGCAAATCCACAAACATAATTAAATTCAGGAACATCAAATGAAGAAAGACAAAAACTGGTATGAAAAAATAGAAGAAAAGTGATTTTTTGAAGCCTGATGGAAACTCTAAAAGAAGATCCTGACTTTTCAGAGGGTTTTTATTTATTAACTTTGTTACTTCAACTTTGGCAAAACATAAGGAAAGGGTTTAACTACCAAGCCTGCAAACAAAGATGTGTTGTCCCAATCCTGTAAAATGCCAAGTGTACAGACAATATAGATATCTGCATTTTTTCATTTATGTTAACAAATTACTCTTCCATTCTTGACCTATTAAACACAGACATAATCCTTTTAATTTTCTTCAGCTGTCAGAACCATTTGATAATAAGATATCTACTTTATAATGTTTTCAGGAGAAAATATTCAGCAAAGCTTAAAGATTACAAGGTGATTATGTAAACCAAGAAGAAGAACTTATCAGGGGGAAGAGGCAGCAATGATAAAAGTTTCACAACTATACACTTCCTGAATTTATAATCTACTGGAACCTCTATAAAAAGATTTTAAAATATCTCCAATCTCAAGGTTAAAAACAATATTGGCAATTAACCTTGAGATGGCAGATTTATTGTCTGGTTCTCTTGCAATTAGTCTTCCAGACCACTTAAAGTCTATTTTAGCCCATTCTAGAACAGTCACAACCTCCCTTGGCTGCTACCAGTAGGATGACTTATAAGTCAGTGATTCTCAAGGTGTGGTCACAGGATCAGCCTCATTAGTCTCACCTGGGAACTTATTACAAATGCAAATTTTCACACACATCCCTCCTCTTTCCAAATCAGAGACTTGAGAGCTGTAGCCCAGCCATCTGTGTTTACCAAACCTTTTAAGCAGTTGTTATGTACACTCAAGTTTAAGAACCATTGATTCAAACAGGGAATATGGAAACTTCACAAGCTAGGGAATATGAACAAAGCAAAATGGGAAATCAAAAGACATGGATTAATAAAGATGGAAAGAAAAAAATGAAAAAAATAAAGAGCACTATGAAAGGGAGAAAACAGAAAGAGATTTATATTTTATGAAAAGAGAAAAGAACACCAAATCCCTTGTTTTCACTTCTATGACTTCAGTACCTTAGGTTATTTGGCCAGTTTTGAAGAAATGACTAATTTTTTCTTAGAGACCAAATAATACATTTTTTCTCAGTTAATACAATCTGAATAACACTGATTCCAAATTGCTATGATCAGAGATGTTCTTTTCAAATCAATTGCTGTGAATAAGAACACTTCTGTTATTTGACTGTATCTATGAACCTAATTGTTTAAAATAATACACATTGCCTGTGTTCTCAGAAAAAATATATATCAAGGAATCTTCAGTCTGGTAAGGTGAATTAAGAATAATCTGGAGAGATCTGGGCTTTCCCTACCACTACAGAGCCTTAAAAGTGTTAGAAAGCTTTTCTCCAGGCTTACTATTTATTAATTTGAGAACAATATGCATAGTAAGAGCAGAGGTAGGTCATTACAAATTTTACCTGAAAAATCTAGCACTCAAAAGCCATCCTGCCATATATGTCACTGCCACCAGACCAACTAGGTCTCATTGTAAACAGTGGCAGTTACTATTTACTCACAGACCCAGGATCCCCAGATAATCCATTATGCCCCATCACCACTGGATTCAGTTCCCGATTCATGTATTGCCCAGCAATCCCTTTATTACTCATTCAGCAGATTATTCAAAGAGCACTTCTCTGCTTTATTTAATTACTCTCTGGATTGTTAAGCACACACAGATGAACAAGATATGGTGGCCAAGGCTCAACATGTCTAGTCTTGTGATAAAACTCATGTTCATACCATTGTTCATTTCTCTACCTTCACCTCCTAGAGAGGAAATCATTTTGTGGTGCAGTTCTGATCCCTTGCTTTGGGGTGTAGCCTGGCACAAATCTGAAAAGCTATATGGGCTGAAACACGGAGAGACAGTATAGCCAGATGGTACAGTATTTAGAAGGCCTTCAGGTTTCTATTTGATTGTCTTTACCTCTGAAAAGCCTTCCCTTACCCCATAAATCTGGTATAAACAGTCTTTCTACATGGTCCCATAGGGACAGTTCTGGACACAGTATTCCATTAGTCCAATTAATTAGCCAATCAACGAAACTGTAAGATCTTTCAGTACCAAGTTGTGTTTACCATGTTGTAGTTAAAAGTGGCCCCAATTACGAGATCCTAGCTCATATAATTAGTTAAGTGAATAAGTGGATGAGTATATAAATACATAGTGAGCTGCAATGTGGTTCAGAGGACTTTAAAATTAGGCTCATTGAGGCCATTTAACTTGACAGTAAACTTCTAAGCTGTTTTCCTAAATGTCTGTATCATTTGACATTATCATCAGCATCGTATATTTCCAGTTGCTCCACGTCAACACCAGCACTTAGTATTTTTGGTCTTTTTAATTTTAGTAGTTCTAGAATGTATGTAGAGGTATCACACTGTAGTTTTAATTTGCATTTCACTATTAACTAATGATGCTGAACATCTTGTATTTATTAACCATTCATATATCTTCATTGGTGGAGTACTTACTTAATTCTTTTGCTTGTTTTTTTCTTGTCAGTTGTTGGACTTTTAGTTACTGAGTTATAAGTGTTCTTTACCTACTCTGTATTCAAATCCTTTATCAGATATATGTTTTGTAAATATTTTCTCCAATTCTGTGTCTGGCCTTTTCATTTTATTAGCCGTGTTCTTTGGAGAGCAAAACTTAATTTGATGAAGTCCAACATGTCATTTTTGCTTTTATGTACATGCTCTGTGTGTGAGATCTAAGAAATCTTGTCCAGCCCAAGATCACAAAGATTTCCTTCTAGAACTTTTATAGTTTTAACTCCTACACTTAAGTCTATTATTCTTTTCTGTGATCTAAGAAATCTTTGTCTAACTCAAGGTCATAAAATTTTTCTGCTGTTTTCTTTCTGTAGTCCATAGTTTGGGCATGTATGTTTAGGTCTATGATCCAAACTGAGTTAATTTTTGTATATAGTGTGAGGTAAAATTTGTTTACCCTATGGATGATTTTGTTCTAGTGCCATTTGATGAAAAGATTCTTCTCCAGTCTATTGAATTAACTTGGCAACTGAGCATGTATGTGTTGATCCACCTCTGGAATCTGTTTTAGTCCATTAATTTACATATCAATCATTATACTGCCTTTATTTTTGTAAATTCCTGGTAATTCGTGAGATCAAGTAGTTCAAGGCCTTCAGTTTTGTTCTTTTTGTTTGTTTTTCATTATATTGGCTATTCTAGGTCTGTTGCATTTAAATTGTTATTGTATATTTAAATTTTTGGTAACTTCACTATGAAGCCAGTTGCAACTAGATTTTCTTTGTAAGAAGAATTTTAACTACAAATTCAATGATATAAAGCTATTCATGTTCTTTCTTTGTGGGTAAGCTTGTATCTCTTTTTGTCTTTGTCTTTCAAGGAATGTCTATTTCATCACACTTGTCACAATTGGCATAAACTTGTTTATACTATTTCCTCATGTTTTTATCATTTGTAGGGTCTATTTGTAGGTTCTAACCATCATTTCTGATATTGGTAATTTGTGGGTTTTCCTTTTCTACATTAATCTTGTTACACATTTAGCAATTTTATTGTCTCTGTAAAGAACTAGTTTTTAGTTACTTTAACTTTTTGTTTGTCCATAGTCTATTTAACTGATTCCTGTACTTATCTTTACCATTTTCTTCCTACTTCTTACTTTGAGCTTAATTTGATATTTTTCCACTTAAATAGAAGCTTAAATCATTGGTTTTAGACCATTTTCATTCCTTATTTGAGCATTTAATGCTATAAATTTCATCCTAAGCACTACTTTAGCTGTATTTTACAAATTCTGACATGTTGTGTTTTTGTTTTCATGAAGTTAAATGGCTATAATTTTTTCACCGACATGGGGTTTGTAAAGAGTATTATTAATTTCCAAATTTTGGCACATTTTAGAGATACTTTTTGATTTTTGTTTCTAATCTAATTTTGTTATGATTAGAGAATATAGATTGTATTATTTTAATATTTGGCATTTTTTAAATGATCAGAATATGATCTATTTGGAGAATGTTCCATGTGTGCTTCAAAAGTATGTGTGTTCTGCTACTGTTTGGTGGTGTGATCTATAAATGTCAGTGTTCAGTCTGACTGTTCAACTGTTTATGTCCTTACTAAATTTTGTCTATTATCAATACTTCTATCAATTACTGAAAGAAGACATCTGCAACTTTAGATTTTAATTTGTCTCTATCTTCTTTCAGTTCTGTCAGCTATTTGTCATGTATGTTGAAACTGCATAGACATTTAGGATTGCTATACCTTCTTGATGAGATTCCTTCATCCTCAGAAATGACTCTTACTGGTAATTTTTCTTGTTCTGAAATCTATTTTTGTCTGATATTAATACAGCCACTTCAGGTTATTTTTGATTATTGTTTGGATGGTCTTCTTTGCCCATCCTTTTACTTTTAATACATCTATATTTGTATTTAATGTAGGTTTCTTGTAGACCACATATAGTAGGGACTTGCTCTTTTTATTTTTCTGAATTGGACAATCTCTACCAATTAATTGTCATTTTAAACCATTTACATGTAATAGAATTATCAATATGACTGAATGTAAATCTACCACATTGCTACTTGTTTTCAATTTGTCCCATATTTTTGTTGATTCTTTTTTCTGTGTTCTTTTGGACTGAGCTTATTTTATTATTATTCCATTTTACTTCTTCCATTGACTTATTAAATTGATCACTTTGCTTTACTATTTACAATGTACTTCTTTACCTTATTACAATCTTTCTTAACATATTACATCACTAACACACAGTTTAAGAACCTTATGACAACATACTCCATTTCAAGTTATAGTGCCATTCTTCAAGTTATAGACTCCATAATACATTATCATTTTTGCTCTAGACAATATTTTTAAAAGGAATTTACAAATGAGGAAAATATATTTCATCCTTACACACATATTTACCATTCCTGATTTTCTTCATTTATTTGTACAGATCTGAATTTCTATTTAGTGTCATTTTTCTTCCACATAAAGAACTTCCTTCAGCATTTCTTGTAATGAAGGTCTGAAAAAGTCATTATTTAAAGATACTTACACTGAGTATAGATTATTAATTTGACATTTTAAATATTTTTTCTTTCATCCCATAAAAATGTCACTTTATTTTTGTTGGGTTTGCATAGTTTCTGATCTGATAGAAGTCTGAAGTAATTCTTAAGGGTTTTTTTTTTTTTTTTTGGTTCTCCCTTTAAATAATATAGCATACCTGGCTGGTTTTAACATTTATATTTGTCACTAGTTTTCTGCAATTTTACCATGATGTACATTTGTCTGTGTCTTTAAAATATTTACTCTGCTTTGGGTTTACTGAGTTTCTGAAATATGGGGCTTTATCATTTTCATCAAATTGGGAAAAATTTTATCATTTTTTTCAAGTATTGTTTGACTCACCATCTTGGCCTCCAATTAAACGTATATTATACCACTGGATATTATCCAGTGGGTCACTGGACAACATCCAGTGACTACTTTTTAATCCACCATGCTTTAATTTTCATTTTTTCCCATTGTTGTGCCTTCAGTTTCACTAGTATTTTTACTCCCAGTGTGGAATCTGCTATAATTCCCATTTAGTGTATTTTTCATTTCAGATACTGTACCTTTTATCTCTACAAGTTATATTTGCATTATTTTTCATACTTTCCATTTCTCTCTTCATCATGTTCATGGTTTCCTTATATCTTGTGCGTAAGAGGCATATTTTTTTTTCCTGTCAATTTCTTCATCCTATAATTCCTGGATGTTTTTATTGAATTATTCCCTTATGGTTATGTGTTATATTTTCTGTTTTTTCAAATTTCTAGTGACTTCTTGAAGACTGTACATCTAGATTTTTCTGTTTTTGAGCAATTAATTTTGTTGTATTGCTTTAAAGAGCATTGGAACTTTTCCAGCAGATAATTAAGTTAATTGAGGGCTAGTTTGATCCACTTGTTATATGGTTTTAAACCTTTTGGCATATGCTTAGAGTGGTTTTATTTTAGCTCTAATTTTGCCCCATTTATAAATTATACCTTTTCTAGGGTGTCTACTGAATGCCCCAGGTATCTTCACTCTGGATTGAGTTAGAAGGAACACAAAAAATTTCCAGTCCTGTGTGAGCTCTGGGAATTTTTGTCTTATAGCCCCAAGTAATAGTTATTTCTTTGGAAGTTGTTTTTATTGAGCCTTGTGTAGTTTCACCCCATGCAAACCATATTCAACAGGTCTCAAGGGGTCTCTTATGCACATTTCAGGACCTCTTTCTCTGTGTAGCTGCCTCCTCACAGTACTATGCTTCACAAACTCTAGATACCTTGATCTTCTGAAACCTAGTATTGGTCTCAACTCTGCAAGATTGCTAGATTCTGTTTCGATTCCCCCTCCCTGTGCTGTAGTCCAGGAATTTTCTCCAGGCAAAAAGTGCTCACCTCATTTACTTTCAGAAATGTTATACATATAAATATTGATATCTGCCATCAAAGAGAATTTATCTTTTTAATCACAATAAATAATATGCATAAAGTTCAGTAGTAGCAAAGGTGGGTTTTTTGTGGGGGTGCTTTTCTTGGAGGGGGGAGTGAGGGCATAGGGATTCTGTGAGAATCCTGCTATAACATCAGAAACCTTCAGATGATTTTCTGAAATTTCGTTTCTCAGCTTTCTGATAAACTAGGTTCACAAATAAGGTTTACCTTGCTTCAGTCACTGGATTCAGGAATGAAAATAAAACGTTAATAAGGCACTTTTCCTGAAGTATCTAGAGCAAAGAGTATTCACCTTCTTCCACCGATAGGGAAACTGTGGTACAGAGCATTACAAAACCTGTCAAAAGTCACACAGCCAATAAATTGTTGGAGTCAGGAACAATTCCAGTCATTAATTTTTATCTAAGGGTTTAAAATATTTACTGGCTATAGTCCACAAATGAAAAAGAATTCAGAATGTGTTATTTTGCTGGAAGGCTTCTTTTTCATTAAAAAAAAAATCAGGATTTTTATATCTTCTTGATGCCAATGATTGTGTCTAAAATTCAGCCTTCAGAATATGACACTTATATAGAATTTTGAATTACTAAAATATCCATTATCTTAATCATTAAAGTTAAACAAAATGTTACCCAAATCTTTTCAGGTCTCACAAGCTTGTGAAAAAATGAAATGTGGACCTTAATATCCAGATTTCACTGGTTTACCTCTGAGACCTGATGATTACAGGATCTCAGACCACTACTGAGGTGTCTCCAAGTATTCCAAGAGTCTCTAGAAACACCTCACAAGTGAGTATCAGAGTCAGGATCATCTCTGAGTATAGGACAGGAAACAGACACCACCCTGTCCTCCAGTTCCCAGTCTTTCCTATCATTTGGAGTGGGATAACAGCACCACCCTCTCTCCAAACTTCTTTCATCACACACACACACACACACACACACACACACACACACACACACTCCTTATTACATATCAGCTCACGAAAAAAGTCCTTTTAGGAGAGAGAGATCTTTGCATTCACTTAAATTGACCACTCTGCTACAAATACTTTAAATCAATGGCTTCAGGCCTATCACTTTCACCTAGTACGATCCCTTTCGTGACAGAGTTTCACTACGGAATTGATTCTCAAGTAGGAAAGCATATTTTTTGAAACCCAGCAACCAATTCAACCCTCCTTCCAAGAGACTGTGATACACCATTTTTTCTACTTCACTCTCCAACCCCACCACTGAGAATTGCTGCTCTAAATGAATGCCATGGCTAAGGACTAAACACAAAATACTATCGATTGCAGGGAAAAGCAATTAAAAGCTTCCACTCATTCATTATAATTTCACATATTCTTCTACTATTTACACTATAAATATAAAGTATAAAATGATTCCAGTACAGTGTTGAACTGAAAAGGAATGGTGTAATTCAACCTTTGGCTTCAATGCTCAAATCAAGAACAAAATCCAAGTTCTGACACACGCAGGTCTTTTGGTTTCATGTGGCTCAAGCTCAGGAGGGAAACACACTTGGATTTATAGCATAGCCCTTCGACAGGATTACCCAGCAAAATGCCAATGAGAGCCTGAATCCAGCGTAAACAAAAAGATTCAGGATTATTAAAATGTCATTCCCAACTAGTCAGGTCTTAATGACTCTGGAGAGATTAGATTGGGTTAATACATTTTTAAATAGTTAAATTATGGATTATTTTACAATGAAATAACAGATTATATGACTCACTAAATGATTAAAAGTTTGTTTGAAAAGACAATAACTATCTGTCTTGTGAGTGATGATTCGCCGAGAAATCTCTACTTGTAATTATTAATAATTTTTAAAAATCAGTAATACATTTTAATCATTATAAGGTTTCTTAATATCATCTGTGCTTATAAATATGTTTAAATTTCATTGTGTTTGGATTTCATACATCACATACTTTTAGGCAGATTCAATTGATGTTTTCAAATGCTGATGCCTGTAATCAACTTAAAGTCTTAGAACAGCACTTGATTATCCTTCAGAATAAACTATACACTAATCTTTAATTTTCCAATCTGCAAACAGGTAGATACATTTTATGAATTACTGGATTTCTGTCTTTAGTTGCAATGTATGTTTATGAAAAATATATTAAGGTGTTCTTAAGTAAATGCCCTTTCTATCCAAACCCTTTAAATATCATTTTACTGGAATTCCAATAATAGACCAGATACTCTCTAGCGGCCCATTATGACATTTGATTCTACCATTTATGTTATTTATGCAAAGGAAAGCAGTGCGTAGCATTCACAGTAGTGCTTCCGTTAAGCAAACCAGAAATGGGCATATTCCATGTGAACTTTATACTCATATTCCATGTGAACTGTAAAAGAGCAATGCTTCCATACATTACGCATAACAATCTTAGTATATTTAAAAGGAAAACTACAGAATTAGTCACCATTAAGGAAAGTATCTTCTCCTAGGCTTCAGGTCATTTAAAAAAAATCTCCCAGTTTTCTTAACTATTCGAATCCTAGAATAACTGAGTGTACCTCCCTAGTGCCCAAAGACTGGTGCTCCAAGCTAGATGTTATAGAAGAATGTGCAGCATGTCAAGTGATTCAGAGTGTAAAGAGACTTAGGAAGAGCAAATACACAGAATCCAGAGGCAACACAATAGACTGACCTTCTTATCAACCTCTTTCCCTCCCCTTTCCTTAACCATGTAAAATCGAGAACAGTAAAAGCATCAGAAGAAATAATAAATGAAAAATGACCCTCAGAAATTGTGGTTTCTCAGCACCTGATTACCCTGCTATCCCCTTGTATGCATCAAAGAGCAAAGGATAAGGGAGACAGGGTAGAGGAGAAGAAAGAAAAGGAGAGATTATTTACTGGCTGTTTCAGATCTGGTTACCAGCCTGAAAAACAAGAACAGATGTATTTGCATGATTGTAAAATAAAATGCCTTCCAAATAACTTAATCTTCGGGAATATTATAGTATATACATTTGTTTTTAATTCCCCAGGGATAGGCAACAGACTGTGGGATCCTTTGTTTACCCATGGGTATAAGGACAGAAGATTCTTACATACATCTCTGAATGCATGCTAGTGAATAACATGTGTGAGAACCAAGAGGATTACAGTATTATCCTACATTGTTTTCTGCACTACATCCACTTCAATCTTCAGGAAAATAAAAACAGAAACGGGCCCAGGAGATTATAAACAGGCTGTTGCCACTGAAGTCTGCTCTTCGAATGTCAATGTAGCCCAGGATGCAAGTTTGTTTCTTTAGGTTTTATCAAAAACCCTTTATGAATATGAAAAGAATTAGTGGAGGTGAAATCACCCAAAAGGCAATTACTGTTTTCTCTCCCAGAGGAGTAGATTTCAGCCAAGCACACATAAAAATCTAAAGTTTCTGTCATAGCTGAAGAGTTCAAAGCCAAGAGGCCGAGTACATGGGCTTTGGAGATGTTCATGGTTAGTGGTAGGTAATAAAGGATATAAAGGCAGCAGCTCAGACTAAATACGAGTTTGGGGGAAAGGGAAGGACAGAGTGCACTGCTGCCCGTGTTGTGTTTCCCCAGAACGAACACACACTTCTTTTTCCATTTGGCATGAAAAGAACCTGGACCCGCCCCAGCTGGATCATTCAAAGAGACCTCAAAGTGTTGTGTCTACAGGGCCCACTTTTGCTCTGAACTGGATGACCCTGGGCCAGCTGTCAAAAGGCTGAGCCTCATCGGGTAGCACGAGGCCATCAGGGTCAGATAGAAGAGAAAGCTGACTGGCTCATAGGGTTACAATCACGTCAGGCAAGGTCGGCTCACTTTTTCCATTCCAAGCCCAGGGCTGGCCTGTAATGGTGATCTGGTAATATTAATAACAACACGGACAACCAACACCTTTCAGGGAATGGTTTCAAAAGGCTTTCCAAGGCAGGGCTGGTTATTAATTCCCCAAATGACAGATAAGAAAACTCAAGCAGAAAGAAGGAACACGATTAGACCCAGAGCACACATGTGAGTCGGGGCACAGCTGAAAGAAGGACCTCAGGCCCACCTTCCCGGATCATGTTCTGTCCTCCAGAATGGTCTGACTCCCCTGAGCCTACTGTCCTCGCAGACTGACTGCTCCGCTCTCAGGAGCTGTCCAGACGGGGCAAACTCTCTGCACTTGATGTGCTGTTTTCAAGCCTTCCTATCCCATTAACTCACCTCCCGATTTAAACAGGTACAGAGGTTGCTTACACTGTTTCTGTTTTTGTTTTTCTTTTAACATGCATTAGAAACCTGCTGCATATACAAAATAAGGACCAAAACAAAATGCAGAGTTAAGAAAATGGACAGAAATGTTTACTTCTCCCAGCACAAGAAGGTGTTTTAATGTATCCACATAGATACACTCACCCCAAAGGTACAACCGCTCATGTTCCCTTGAGTAATTCAAACAATAATTATTCATTTGTTTGAGATTTATCACTTAAAGTAGGATCAATTTTTCAAACTGTTCTATAAAGCTTGTCAGATACTATAACTCTTCTGCTTTTCTGTCTACGGTGGTTTTGAAATCACAAAAATATCTGGGAGTTCTTTTTAAGTGATCAACATACATTGACTAAGCACTTAGCTAATATTATTAAAGACGTAGTATAACCTTGCGATGGGGAGCAGGAAAGTGTGATTAGAGCAGCAAAGCTCCACTCTTTATGAACTATGTGACTTTGGCAGGGTCCTTAACTTCTCTACCCCGTTTTCTCATCTGTAAAATGGGAACAAGAAGGGTCACCTGCTTCTGATGGCTGTTGAGAGGATGAATGAGCTCACATATGCAGAGGGCTTAGGACAGTGCCCAGCACGTAGTCAGCAACTGTAGGCATGTTCTTCCACCACAGAGCTTTCACTTTATAATGAAAAAGAACAGTTCTATGCAATGATTCCTGCCTGGGGAACACTACCAAAATGAATAAGTGGAAAACTAAGTGTGCATGTGGCATAGCATTTGGTTGAAAGACAATATGTAGTAAAGGCAGTTAAGCAGAATAGTAGCTGCAGTAATCAAGAAAGACTTCCTGGAGGAAAGGACTGAGGTTTTCATCAAAATAGGAAAAATGCTCCCTTTAGTTTCTTTGTCATTCGTAGTCTCTCTTACATCATATACCCATTAGAGTAGTGTTACTCTAGGGAAAGACTGCATTCAGAAATAATTATACATTTATAACAATAAAAAAAAAGCAATTAAGAAACAATCCAAAGGTGGTCAACTGATGAAAAAATGGTTCCTAGATCTCAGGAAGCTCCTGGTATTCTAGGATAAGGATGACAGTAACTATTAAAGAAACAGAATCTCTGCCTTCTTATAACTGCACCTTAAAATAACCTTGGTGTTCTGCTTTATTAACCAAGGCCCTATTCTGCCTACTGGACCCTTGTCTAAGGTCTCCTTTTTTATTCATCAAGTATGTTTCTTTTTTCCCCCCTACAACCTTCTAAGCACTGGGTGCTGGAGTGCTCAAATTCGAGAAAAAATAAGACACATCCCTTATCCCAAAGTGCTCCTAAACCAGTATATTTTAATTAATACTTTAATTTATCTGCTCACAAGTTCTCATATAATCACTTTTTTAAATTGAAAAATCAAAAAACGTGTGAAGGAGATTAACAAAACAATCATAAATCCATCACATAGAGATTATTGCTCTGGTATACTTCCTTCTTGTATTTTTCATACTACAAATAGAAATGCACAGGCATATAATTATGACTATATTGCATGTACAGTTTTAAAACTGGCCTTTATCATCTACATCTAAAGCATTTTTTAAGCCCTTAACATTTTCTTTAAATGTATCCTTTTTAATGTAGTATAATATTCCATTATATGGATAGTCTATGATACAATCATTTCAACATTTAAGATGAAATTAATTCTTTGACTAATGGAAGTCATTGTAAATAGCTGTATATCCACAGAGATGGTGTGCTGGATAAAAGGAATTAATCTTCTGAAAAACATGCTACCTTTATAAAGTCAATTTCCATGAGCTGTGTTAGAATAAAGCAATCCTCAGAGCAGGCCAGGACCTCTCACGTGTCCCGTGGCCTCCTTCTACTATATTCTCATTCTGCAACCTTTTCCCCAAAGATTGGGGAGCTTTACTGGTTAGACAGTTTTCCCATCTTCTGGACTTTTGGCAGGGAGAAGGCCACATACATGTGAGTAGCTGGGAAAAAACAATCCAAATTAAACTTGTTAAACTTGTTAAACAAGTTTAATTAAACAATCCAAATTTCCCCTTGTATCAGTTTTCTCCTGCCACAATAATGCAGCATGATAAACCATCCCAAACTCAGTGGCTTAAAGCAATAAGCCTCTGTTTTGCTCGTACGTCTCCAGGTCAGTGACTCTGGTGGGCTCAGCTGGGCTTAGCTGGACAGTTCTGGCCTGGGCTCACCCAGCTGTTACTGATGAGGATGGCATCAGCCAGGACAACTGGGATGATCTGGCTTCCCTCACCTGTCTCACCTTCCAGGAGGCTCCCCTGGGCACGTTCTCACAGAAACTGCAGAAGAGCAAAGGCAAGCAGAAACACACAAAGGCTTTTTCCCACCTCTGCTTGTGCTATCTCTGCTGACATCTCATTAGCCAAAGAAAGTTCCAAGTTCCGCTCAGATCCAAGGGACAGGGCAGTAGACACCACCCTGTTCGTGAGAAAAGCTGCAAAGTCATATGACCAAAGGCACCGTGACAGAGAAGGGTGAAGAATTAGAATCGTTAATATAACCGATCTACCACAACCTTATATTTTTAAAGGACAGCAACAATAATAAAACAAGATAATTCAGGTTTTCAAGAGGTAACTAGGTTTAATACTCTAAAGTACTACAGAAAAGAAAAAGATGACCATAAATGAACAGAATAAAACAGATACTGAAAAATTGATGGGATTGTCTTCAAAACTTTTCTTCAATATCCTATGGCAGGATGGCATACCTCTTGATTTCTTATCCCCTTTTCCTAATGGCTAATGGTAGAGGCTTATGCTTAGAAAAATTGATACAAATAAAGTAGGAAAGAAGACCAAAAAAAAAAAAAAAGGACAAAGAAATAAAACAGAATTTTTGGTAAATAATTATTTTCAATTAAATATTTTAAAAATAGTCATTTTAGCTTAATTATAATCCTTAAAATAAGCCATAGAGGTACGTTTTATCTCTGGATACAAAATGAAAACTTTCCCAAGGTCACTCAATCGGGTGGAATAGAAACTGAGATTTAAATGTAGGACTTACTTCCAGGGTATGTAATATACAGCATGGCGACGAGAGTTATCAATGCTGTACCGCATATTTGAAAGTCATGAAGAGAGTAGATATTAAAAGTTCTCACCACAAGAAAAAATTCTGTAACTATGTGTGATGATGGATAAATAAACTTATTGTGGTGATCATTGTACAGTGTATTGTATATATATAAAATTATGTTGTACACTGAAAACTAAAACAATTTTTATGTCAATTATATCTCAATTTTTTAAAAAATGTAGGACTAACAAACACACATGTTGCTTCCATGTTATATCAGAAACAACTTTTGAAATTGAATAAATTCTGTTCCTTATGCCTAAAATACTTTTCCCTCTCTCACCACCTAGTTAATTCTTCCCCTTCCTTGAATCTCTTCATTTCACAATTCACATATTTGGAGACACCATCTTGATCTTCCTGACCAGTTGGAACCCTTCTTATACACTTCTTTTTGAGCCATGTACTTCTTCCAATAGAGGCCACGGTTTTATATTTGTTCATGGAATAATTAAATTGCATATCTCTCTCACTAGACTCTCAGATCCACGGGGGCAAACACTTTTTTTCTGCTTTGGCTCAGTTCTACCTGTGACCCAGCATAGTTGCTGTCATATGATAGCTCTCAATATATAAACAATGAATGAAGGAATAAGTAAGAAGGAATCAATGGGAGAGCATGTTTACTGGAAAGATGAGATACTCTTAGAGATAACAGAGCACATACATGGGTGATGAGTCCTAAAAAGTTCTTCGTAGTGAAGATGTAGGTAATACATTTCCAAAAGAAGGAACTACATCTAAAATACATGTTTTAATATTCCTATGTTGAGTGCTCAATACACAAATGTTTCTGCACACAGAAACAACAGCATTTCATGTTTTTCTTAGTAAGAACCAGAGAAAGTCAATGTCAGAGACGTATCAAACAAATGCAGCTCCTCCCATAGGATAAGCCTCTTTCTTTCCATCATTTTCAGTAAGAGAGGAAAATGAAAGGGAGGATATATATTTCAGATGTGATTCAGAGCTGGCTGATGCAAAACCGAAACTTTTACTGAGACACTCTGCAAGTGTGTAATATTACCTGGAGACAATTTAGAATTGTGTGCCTTGTTTTATCACTTACTTGCTGGTGTTACAGTACCTTCTGTATAGGACAGGACTCACCTACTGCTACCTTGCTTGCCAAGGAATATAATTTTTTCTGGTTGCAAACCAAAAGCATAAAGGGGTGTCTTTTACCAATCCTGAGAGAATGCACCTAAGATTGGGGTTTTCCAGAGATTCATAATGGAATTGGAAACTGCTTCAGGAAGGAAACTTTAGTGTCTGCCTGTCATGGCTGCACATGGAACGATGTATGTTCTATAGCATCAGAGCCCCAGATGATGTATCTTATGTACAGGGACATGCACATCTCACGCACTGGCTGTACTTCCTTTAGAATTCTCAGAATACCAGAGTTTATGACACTAGATTAAACATTGCAATTCTGAAGACTAAACATGCAAATGGAAAGGAAAGGCCCTTTCCTGGTAGACTCAGAAACTCCATGATATAATTTTAAGACCAGACTTCAGAAATGCAGTCAACACAGAAGCAAAAGTGAGTTGAGGCATAAGGGTAGCTGTATCATTTAATTCACTTCATCTTGGCTGCAACGTTGCTGCCCTAAATAACTAACTTATTGAATCATTGCTTTTTCATTAGGATAAGTTCACATATATCTATGTATAATCCACTAAGGCAAAAAGTGTTAACGTGGACTTTTTTTCTTTCCTATGTACTTGGAATCGTCCAGCAAATGTGTAATTATGAAGGAGGCACAGTGTTTACTATCTGGTAAGTACTGAAGTAATAATGAGTGACATTATTATGAGTGACAATGTCACCATGTCACAATAATGAGTGACAATGAGTGAGCTTAGAAAATGAGTGACAGAAAGAGGTAGAGAAAACGTAAATGAGAGAAGGGGGGAAGGGGGAAAGAAGGAAAAGAGGAAGGGAAGGAGAAGGGAGGGAGGAAGAAGAGACAAAGTATCTGTCTATATTATGCTTGTGTATTTCCCTCAATGGACACCCGCTGTCACAGCAAAAAAAAATCTTACTTTCTACTGGCAGACTCCACTGGAATATATCCTTTTCCCAAAATATCATGTTTCACTTAAAATTTTGATTAAAATGTTATGATATTTTGATAAAATGTTTCCTCGGCCCTCTCCTACTTTAATTCCTTCAACTACTCTGAATCACACAGATTTGTGATAGGTCCTAAAGTTAGAAATTACCAACATTTATTTTATTAGGTCAAGACACTGAGATTAAAGAAGGTGCACATATAAATAAACAATTGTACTAACAGACTAACATGGGACAACAAATAAGATATCATCATGGCACAAGAGAAGAAATGGAGAAAGGGGAGAAAACAGAGATGATGTTTGATCTAGGTCCTAAAGAATCAGTAGAGACTCACCAGAAAGATGGCAGAGGGGGAAGCAAAGCCTTAGATGCTGAGGGAATAAATGCAAAGGCATGCAACGTGAAGTAGCAAGGTGCACCCAGGGACCTATGATGGAAGCAGAGTTTGTACACAGAAGAAAATAGAAGGTGAGATGGGCGAGTAGACAAAGACCAAATCACAGAAGACCTTGAATGGCATCCATAGATGATACTGATTTATTTCACAGCCAGTAGATTTGAAACATGGAAGTAAAGTAATATTGTTTTCATTAAAAAACAAAAACAAAAAAAACCTTAACTACCAACAATGTGGAAGACAGACTTGGAGAAACCATAGAGAGAAAGACCTATGAGGGAATCCTTAAAATAGTCCACAAGAGAGCTGATGAAGACCTGAAAAAGGGCAGTAGTGCTGGGATTGGAGAAGGGTTGACAGACTGAGAGATGTTAAGTTAGGAGAACCTGTAATATCCAGTAACCAGATGGGTATGAGAGATTAGGTATTAGCAGAAAGGGAGAAGTTCGTAATTATGTCCAGATTTTTGGTATATACATAATATAAGAGCAAGTCTAGGGAAAAAGATACTTTTGGTTTTAAATATGTTGGATTTTCTAGTGGGATATCCTGTTAGTAATTAATAGCAGGGAGCCAAAAAAAAAAAAAAAAAAAAAAAAGAAAAGAAGAGTAGAGAGCTAAAGAAAGAAGCCTGGAACGAGGTACTGATTTGCAGTCATCAGTATCCTGGTAGTGCTGGATGCAGTAAGCATCGGAAAGGTTGCCATGAGAGTGCATGGAATTGAAAAGAGAGACTGGCTAAGTGTAAACCCAAGGAAATACCAAACTCTAAAGGGTAAATAAAGGAAGGAGGAGATTATGAAAGGGGGAAAAGGGGGAAATAGGAGTGAATGGTGTCAGAGAAGACAGTGCAGGAAAGACTTTTATGGATAAGGTAGTACTCACTAATGAAGCCACAGAATTTAGGTTAGCTTTATGTAGTATGGACATCATATGCTGTTTGAGTTATTATTTACAAACTGAATTTAGAGACTAACTTAGAACCTAAGATTTTGGCCATTATCGTCCCTTTTGGTTAAATTGAATTAAACACTCTGAGAACCAGGACAGTTTCTTATTGATGTTTTTATACCAAGCAGCACCTGCCACAGAACATACATAGAAAATAAGCACATAATGCTTGACTGTGAATATTGCTGAAGAAAGGAATTAACAGATTCTCAGGTTTTAGTGAACTTGCATCGTCACTCTGACAATGAATATGTTTTTCAGTTATATAAAATGTTAATATGTAAATGACTCTGAGAGAAAGAGACAGAGAGAGAGGCAGAGAGAGGAGAGTCTCTAGGTTTGAAGACACTCATTCATTCATTCTGTGTGAATCACATTCTAGCACAGCTAGCAGGAAAAAGTACTTCTGATAGGTCTGGGCAAGCTGAATTTGCTTAACTTCCTCTCTTCCAATAACTTGCTTCAACTGATCTATATTTTTGCCATTTCAAGTCTACCATCATCTTTTATCAGTTTTAGCTGCATTTTCAGCCTCCAGTTTGCTACTTTGGCAGAGTGAAAGACATTCTAAGCTTGGCATTGACATTTTTTATTCACTCGGAATAATAAAAAGGGTAAATTTCTCTTAGCATTCGTGTCATGTGAAAATAAAAAACCAATTGCATCAGTCACCAATCTTGCTCAGTTAGGCTGACATGAGTTCCAGTGTTAGTAGATGGGATTGAGATGTTGTTTGCTCAAGTGTATACCCCTCAACCTGTGGCAAATTAAGACACTGATATTATGAAGGGCTTGGGCCCCATCACTATCACAGGAAAGTTAAGTCACAGGGTGGTCAGTTCTAGGCCTCTCTGCTGCTCCAAAGAGAAAACACAGGAACCAGTTACAAAACACATTATCTCCCTCCCCCTTTCTCACTAAAGCCCATCACATACAAAGTTTAGAAATACACCCCCACGAGAGTTATTGTGGGGATCAAGGGAGATGAAGCATGTTAATGGGCTTATAAATTACAACACACTATAAAATGTCATTCATGGGGCTTCCCTGGTGGCGCAGTGGTTGAGAGTCCGCCTGCCGATGCAGGGGACACGGATTCATGCCCCAGTCCGGGAAGATCCCACATGCCGCAGAGCGGCTGAGCCCGTGAGCCATGGCCACTGAGCCTGCGCATCCGGAGCCTGTGCCCCACAACGGGAGAGGCCACAACAGTGAGAGGTCTGCGTAACACACACACACACACACACACACACAAATGCCATTCATGGCTTGCTTGCCCAAATCCATCATAACTCCAAATGCAGCTCAGTGTAGAACAAGAGCATGGGGCTAGCAGGGGACAGTTCCCAGGAGTTAAACCTACAGGTGAAGTGAGGCAAGATAAGGGGACAAATAGGGAAGCAGACACTCGGAGGACCAAAGGGATACGATCGCCAACACTGGAAACATAGGTGAGCAGTTGGTAATAAGAAATCAAGTAGTTTCTGACAGGCATGGCCCTATGGAGACTTAGGGACATCCTAGTCAGAGTAAGAATTTAATGCCCCTTGAAAATAGTATCTTTAAGTCTTTATTAAACATCTATTTAGAGGACTGGAAGAAACTAATTTTCTATTATAAAATATTCCATCTTCAAAATAAGGAAATCATTACACGTACTTAATGTAAAATAACATTAGGTATTGCCCTAGAACTATGATTTTGTGCAATAGACAGATATTTGAAAGGCCCATAAAATGACTCAGAACAAATAATAGAGAAATCACCTATTCATGGCAAATCATGGCAAGTCAAGCATTGTTTGGTTTTAGAATTTCTCTTGATTCCAGGTGCCAGTTAAGTGGCTGGTCTCAAGGCAGGTAGAGTTACCACTTGCAACTCTTACTTGTGCACTGAAACATTATTTGACATAGTGAGACCTAGACAGATGAAGAACTTTCAAAATCTTTCATTAGAGGCAGCTCTAATTACAGTTCAAATGTTATATAAAAGTCACATGTGAAAATTTCATTTTACTGGTATCATATTTCTGATTAATTCAGTGAAGCTTAGCTCTGCTTAGAGATCATTGTCCTGCCCCATGGTCTGCACAGTCATCAAATGGGCAAAGATGGGAAATCAAGTTGTCAGAGAAACAGGCCCCAGAAATCCACGTGAGTGGCCTTGAGTGTTAAAGAAAATTGTTCCCAGATGTGGTCAACACACCCTAATTGACTCTCACCAATGAGTCATGCCCTTGAATAACCCTCTCCCCCTGAGTCCTGGCAGAACCTGTGCCTTGCTTCTTTCTAACCAGCAGAATTTGGCCAAAGTGACAGGATATCATTCCCATGATTACATTACATTATCTAAGACTGTCTAAACAGATTGGAGCAACAGACTCCCACTAAGTAGCTTTGAAGTCAGATGTCATGTTCAGAGCGGGCATACCGGGAGGGTCACACAGCAAAGAACTGAAGATGACCTCTCAGAGCTTAGAGTTGCCCCTAGCCAAGATGGCCAGAAAGAAAACTGATCTCAGCCCTACAACTGCAAGGAAATGAGTCCTGCCAACACCCTCATAGGGCTTAGGAGTGGATCTTTCCCCAGTTGAGCCTCTGATGAGAACACTGGCCAACACCTAGGTTGCAGCCTGGTAAGAGCCTGAAACAGGCACAGCCTAGACTTCTGACCTACCAAAAGTCTGAGCTAAAATATGTGTATTGTTCTAAGGTGCTAAGTTTGCAGTAACTGGTTACACAGCATAGAGAACTAATGCATCAGGCAGCAAGGTTCAACTACTTGACAGCACTTCATTCACTGGTACTAGTAATTCCAGAGCGAGGAAGGTCTAAGGTCTAGACAAAAGGAACTGATTCGCTGTCAGGATGCTGAAACACTAGTTTAGGCAAAGGTATGTGTGTCAGAGGGGAGGGTGGTGGCTGTGCCTGCGGGGTGAGGCACAGGGTAAGAACCCAATGCAAGATGAGAACCTACAAGCAGCCAGAGTGGAGGTGTTAGAGGCTGGAGAGGACTTAGTCTGCAAACTGGGTATCTAGTTATGGGGGGATGACCACAGTCAATTCTGGGAATTAGGCAGGGTATTTCCATACTTTTCTGAGGTAGAAAGAGGAGAATCTCCAGTTCCAAATAACACTGAGTGGCTGAAACCTTTCCAGCAGCTATACATTCCTGTTTAAAGCATTACTGTTGATATGACGATACTCATTAACTGTAACGGCATGTAATAAAATAATTATTGGATTAGGCTCCTTAATGAAAGCTCTGATTAGCCATCACTGCGGGACCACCGAACAATATTTGGGATCAGACCCACAAAGGATGAGAGATAGCAAACACAAATTTTGACTACTTCACAAATTTAATAGTGGCTTTCTTTTCCCTAAAACAAGCACAATCTTTGGAGTTAGAATTGGATCAAAGCCCTAGCTCCTGTCTTTACTAACTTTCTGATTTAGGCAAACCACTGCACTTCTCTAAACATCAGTCCATTCATTTGGAAAAATAAGGATAGTAATAACTCCTCCTCCCAACTGTCAGACAGCCGAAGAGGTGACAAAAATCAGAAAATGAAATGATTAAAATAGTCTCCACCATATTACAAAGCATTAGCTGAAGTGTTACAAAATTTCAATAGCACAGCGAGTTTAAAACTTTGTTTTGGAGTCAGCCTATGTGAATTTGAATTTTAGCTCAGTGGTGCATTATCTCTATGACCTTTGGCTAGTTACTTAACCCTCTGGGTATCCATTTAGCCATTTAAAGGCATGAAAATAATACTTACTTCAGTATATTAGGCAGATATTAAATGAGACAATGTATCGGGTTGGCCAAAAAGTTTGTTCGGGTTTTTCCGTAACATCTTATGGAGAAACCCGAATGAACTATTTGGCCAACCTAATATGTAAAGTGCTCTAATTTTTCCTTAAATAGTAGGTTGCTGCATTGCCTGATTAGGATTGCTCAGCTTTGGAGCTAGCCAGCATTTTGCAGTTGGGTAGGACAACTCCCCACGTGCCCTTTCATCTGCATTTCCGTTGCTCTTGATACTTACTTCTAGTTATAATAATTAATGGGCTATAGTATCATTATTTATACAATTCTGTTAATACAACTAGAATTTCCAGGGTGAAGCTCTTCAATAAGTGTTTGTTGCATTGAACTGACCCCAAATTTGCAAACTGAGGGAGAATTTGTGGGGTGCAGACAATGGGTTTCCTCTCTGTAATGTTGCTTGGCCTCAATAATAACCTCACAACCAAATGTGTGTGCAGATATGCTTTTCAGTGGATAAGATAATACCTTTTAGGCTAATAGACATGGTTGATTTACTGCAGAATGTTAGATTTGGTATCAGCCTAAATCACATCATCACCAAATATAGTGGGCACCACTGCATGCTGGGAATTATGCTACAGGCTTTCCCAGTTCCATTTAAATCCCTCTATATCATTATATGCAAAGCACATTAGAAGGACAAGATATTTATACTCTAAGTTAAATGTCTATGCCATAAAAGTGATGTATGGAAGATCAATGTAACTCTAATTTAGCAATATAGGATGGGAATGGAAAACTTTTCACGAATGTAAATGTGAATTTAATAGGCCATGATGGTTACCCCAGAAAATGATACTTAAACTGCTTTAGGAGTTTCTGGAAGACTTGTAGAAAACAACCTGATATTTGCCCAGCTGGAATATAGGTTAATTGCTAAAAGGTTACTTAAAAGTGATACTTTTATCTCCTGGCCTTTACTGAATAGTGTAACTAAAATGTCCTACATGTCCTGAATTATCTTTTTACTTTAATGGGTCTACCTGGAAGGATACTCTACATTTTCCTTTAGCAAAACTTTCTTGTGTCTCATAGTGCACCATATATAAGCATTATCAGGTAGACAGTTTTCCATGTGATGTTGTTTTAGAAGTCCAGAGATGCCCAGTCAGTAACAGCCCACTGTCCAGTTTAATAATTGTGACCACTTTGATCATTATTTACTATAGACTAAGTACTATTCTAAGCCCTTTAAAGATACCAACTCATTTAATCTTCACATAATTATCGTATGGGCTATCTATTATCATTAATATCATCTTCATTTTACATTTGAAGAAATTGGGGCACAGAGATCTTAAATAACTTGTTCAAGGTCACACAGCTAATTAGCAGCAAAGCCAATATCAAACCAAGTTGCATGGCTCCAGATGCATGCTCTTAACCATTAGGCTGTACTTTGCCCTCAACACAGAAATATCACCAGACTGAGAGTTAAAGGAACTAATTTTGAGTCTTGACTTCACTAATTAGCTATATGAAAATTTCTAACTTTACTTAAGGAATACTAATACCCATGTCATCAGGTGGGGAAGATGTATAGATATATACCTTCCATGGTGGCTCACTCAAAATAGGTGTTCAATGAATATTACTTGTATCTAAATCTGATTCCTTCAGATTTTTCATTAGGACTCCAATTAACCTACAAAGAGATTATTAGGATCTGTAATGCTTTTAGAAATAACCCTGTGAATACCTGAGTATAATTCGGTTTAACTGATTAACTCTAGCCAAGAACAAAGTATTGAGAAGAACTGAAAACAAAGACAAGCCTATTTGGGTGGACCTTGTGTACAAAGTCAATTTGAGGACACCTCTGAACAGGGCAGGCCTAGGCTGGTAATTATGGATTTGTTTGGGCAGCCAGAGGTCACCATCAGCTAAAAGACAGATGACAAGAAACAAGAGGTGCCAAAGAGAGCATGGAAAAGCTGGAACCATTCTACCTAGGGCAGGAGCTTCTTTAATCTGCAATTTACACCATGGCCCGATGCCACACTGTAGTTGGAAGCATTCAGCAAGTGTCATGCCAGCAGTGGGGTTGCCACAAAGGATTTCTTGTTTCCTCCTAAAGATGTTAATGATGATGATATACTTGAACTATTTGGGTACTTTTCCCAGTTTTCCATAGTGGCCTATAAAGGAAATGTCAGAGAGTGGACACTCAAGAGTTGGTACCGCCATCTGAGCTCTGTGTGAAGGAGAAAGTGCTGCATCATCCCTCTTGGCACTGGGCATGGGCAAAGCTACCGTGATGGAGAGAGAACTCCCCAGGCACATAGAGCCCAGGTTCGGCCCGCTGTCCTTCATGGCAGGTGTGTTAGGCATTTCACACTGCAATGAACAGAGGTGCAATCAGGCACCTCAGGTCACAGACTTTTCCTGTGAGACTCCAATGGAAGTGACAATCCTCAGCCATCACACACAGAACCTCATAGAAAGCCAGTACATGTGTATCACCATTCCACATCAGAAAAGCAAAAGTTTTTCCAGACATCCCCTAGTACTTTCCTCCAGAGCCAGAGACATGTCACATGACCCCCAATCTTCACTACAAGGAAGACTTGGAGAGTATTTAGCTCTTCTTATAACCATAGTGGAAATAAGTTAGAGACAGAGTTGGAAATGGACAGTGTGTAAGTAACCCACATGGTCTGCACAGATGGGTACCATGATCATTCCTATGACATCACTAAGGAAACTAGGACTTGGACAAGTGAAGCAACTTGTACAAGAGCTTACAGATGATCTGTGGTGAGGCTAGGATTTGAAACTGAGAACCCTCCGTCCAAGGTCAATGTACTTGGCACTATCCTTTGCAGCATCTCTAAACAGCTTTTCCAGTAATTCTCTCTCCGAGCACCCTGTAACTTTCCTGAATGGCCCTAATCATCACTTACGATGATGTATTTCGAGTAATCATTTGTCTTATGTCTACCTGTCCAATTACATAGTAATCTCTGTGACAGCTGAAACTTTTTTGCTGTTTTTTTAATACCCCCTGCATATGCAGCAATGTGTGTGTTTTCTCACATATATCCAGTCAATTAATACTAATTGAATGAATGAATGAATTCAAGTAATATGCAATTTGATGCTAACCCTGTACTAATCAAGGGCTTGAGGAGTTCTGAGCAGAAGAGCATCAATGCACTGAATAGAGGGCAGGGAGGGCTCCAAGACCATTGTTAGGCTGGGCCTGGAGGGATGGCTTTGGCTTTGAACAACTGGATGGGAGATGAGGAGTCCAAGGGAAGAAGAGACAAGTGTGTTTGTAAAACAGAAAATTGACAAACTTGATAAAATTAGGGGATGTATGTTTAGAAATAGGTACAAATTAGGGTATCATACAATTTAGGGAAAACTTCGAAAAAAGGCAGAAATTTCAATATTAATAAGGAAGTTGAGATTTTTGTGAAGGTGAGCAAAATCCCAGCCATGATTGCTCTGGTAGTTTTACGTACATTTGATTAGAGCCTTAAGGAGCTGTTTCAGCAGCTGAAGCATCAGGGAACAGTGGAGAAGGCCAGACTAGACCACAGCATTGGGAACGGAGAGTGAAGATGGAAAAGCAATTATGGCAAGGCAGCCACTAGTAGAACCTGGGTCTTTGAGGAATGACATAGAGAGATGTAGAGAAATAGATATAAAGAAACTCCAAGTTTTTGAGTTGGTTAACTGGGAGCCCTGGGTTAGAAATTCAAGGAAGGAGCTGCTTAAGGAAGAAAGATTATAAAGCTAAGTTTGGAGTTTGAGGAAACTGAAAGATATCCAAGTAAAACTAGTCATAAGGAGTTGGAAGTAGATCACTGAAAACTGTTATAAATTCATTCATTCATTCAATCCTTTATTTAAAAGACTTGGAAATTAACACATAGAACACATTAAAAAAGAAACAGACTCATAGTCCTGAGCCATGGGAGTAAGCCACATTGAGGTGGGAAGACTACATGATCCTTCAATTTCTGCCTTCCCCTGCCTCAGTGACCAGCTATGTCAACCAGGGTCTCTGAATGACCATGAAACAGAACTTTCCTGCATCAAGCAAATCAACACATATAGAACATGCGGTGTGAACAAAAATTAAACCTTTCTTGTGTTAAGCCACTGAGGGTTCAGATGTAATGTTTAACTGTAACACACCCTAGCCTATCCTAACATAAGTAGAAATCCATAGCCTAGACTAAGGTAGCAGACCCCCATGAAAGGTGAAATTTGAGATGCAAAGAACACAAAGGAGTGAAAAGCAATGTGTAAATTTTGTGAATGGGGAGGATGGAGTTGCCATTCTGGTAAAGTTAGACTCTGACATTCCTATGAACAATGGGTGAACAATGAGCCCAAAACTTTGACTAACCTTTGGTACTTCTTTCTTTTTTTCTTTTTGTGCACACCACTCGGCATGCGAGATCTTCCCCACCAGGATCAAACTATGCCCCCAGTGTTGGGAGTGTGGAGTCTTAACTACTGGACTACCAGGGAAGTCCACTTTTGGTACTTCTTATCAACATTGATAAGGCACTTTTTGAGGAAGGAATTTGAAGGAAAAATGAATTATTGATTACTCATGTTAAATGTTGTAAACAAAAACGTGAAATATTACACATATTGAATGTGGATGTGAATGTAAAATGCAAATACTCACAAATAATTTAAAACCTAATTTAATATTGATAAATAAAAATCAGCTTCCTTTGGCAGCTGATGCAATCCTCATGATTTTTCCCTGCAATTAGTCTTTCTCTGTTCTATTCTTAATAGGTACTGTTAGCATCATGTCTTACCAGGGATCAGTAAATATATGTTGAATAAATGAATGAGTAAAATGCATATATAGAAGAATGAACAGTAGGTGGAAATGACTGAAAAATAGTTGTAAAAAACTATTCAAGGATTTATGTAGGTATTTCATTTATCCAGGGAACAAAGATCTAGAATATCTGTTTTCTAGTTTAAGTTTAGCAAGAAAAGTGTGTAAAGGCAAAGAAAATAACTGAAGTTATTAAGGTAATATTAAGGATCTTAAGGTAATTTTACAATTTATCCTAATCCTCTAGCAAATGAGTTTTTGACCCATCTAATTGTCATAAGAAAAAATTCAATTTAACTTAACTCAATAGAACTACAGGGAAAAGGGTGAGATCAATTAAGGTTAATGAGTCTATAGATATTTATATTCTTATTATATTGAACAACTTTTACTATTTAGTATATATTTTTCTAACAGTAAAATTTAAAAATTTAGAAAAATTAGGTCTGTTGTCACAAAACATCTGAATAAAGTAGGAGGAGAGAAATCATTCATCTAAATATCAGGAAGAATTTGCTGACAGTGGGAGATGTCAGACTGAGAAAGGGCATAAACTGTAGTTATAATATTAGACTGGACAAAGAATTAAAACATCCATCACTGAAAATCATCATTTACCTCCAGAGATGTAGACTAGCCAACATAAAGGATGATAGTGATATACACTGCTTGGATACTAAGTAAGACCAGTCAAGGCAAAGACAAATACTTCCAATTAAATCACTCATGTGATACTTAGACCCAAGATTGACATGAATAGCCAAATAAACATAAATCTAAAAGACAAAACACATATTCTTCAGTTTGTGTTTACTTTTTGCTTCCTACCCACATTTCCTGCCTGTATATAAAAATCAGATTTACAACAAGGAAGAAAAGCACTGAGTATATTCATTTATTAGGATGGAGTGTGATCTGTGAATTATAAAATAAAACATGTGATGGGATCCTCTGGTAATTTTTGTGGAAGACACAAAATCAGCTATCCATTAAGATGAGCTGCCCGTCCTCTTATTTACCTATTTCCTCAATTCTACAAATATTTATTGTTTACTATATTCTAGGCATTATGCTAGGAACTAGATGGTCTCTGCTCTCTTAGAGCATAGAGTCTAGTAGTTGATGGGGTAGGCATGAAATAATCTATTGCTAAATTATAATCTTCTATTCACTTGCCCATCTTCCTCATTTTTAAAAAAGATTTATTTATTTATTTACTTATTTATGTGGCTGAGTTGGTCCTTCATTGCCGCAAGCAGGCTTTCTCTGGTTGCGGCCAGTGGGGGCTACTCTTCTTTGCAGTGTGCGGGCTTCTCATTGCGGTGGCTTCTCTTGTTGCGGAGCGTGGGCTCTAGGTATGCAGGCTTCAGTAGTTGGGGCAGGCAGGCTCAGTAGTTGTGGTTCGCGGGCTCTAGAGCACAGGCTCAGTAGTTGTGGCGCATGGGCTTAGTTGCTCCGCAGCATGTGGGATCTTCCCGGACCAGGGATTGAACCTGTGTCCCCTGCATTGGAAGGTGGATTCTTTTTTTTTTTTGCGGTACGCGGGCCTCTCACTGTTGTGACCTCTCCCGTTGCGGAGCACACGCTCCGGACGTGCAGGCTCAGCGGCCATGGCTCACGGGCCCAGCCGCTCTGTGGCATGTGGGATCTTCCTGGACCGGGGCACGAACCCGTGTCCCCTGCATCGGCAGGCGGACTTCCAACCACTGCGCCACCAGGGAAGCCCGGAAGGTGGATTCTTAATCACTGAGCCACCAGGGAAGTCCTCATCTTCCTCACTGAAGTGAGACATTTTTAGGTAAGAACAATGCCTTATTTATCTTGACAATCCCAGAAACTAGCAGAGTGCATGACATAGTAGAAATACGGGCAGGCAAAAACTGTGGGATAATTAAGTGATTGAAGGGAAGAATGAAGGAAGGAAGCTTAATGAAAAGGGAAGAATATGGTTGAGAAAGTTAAGTGATTGGGGTTAAAAAGCATGTTCTCAAGTTAACAGAATGCCACCATTTCATCAGTTAAAATTAGACTTCCAGATATCAAAGCTTCAGAAAAATGATCTGTTTCCATCAAAAGTTAACAAATAGAGTTTTAGAAAAACACCTCGTTCCATCAGAGACCAAACATATATCTACACTTTAAGCTTAGTTTCAGGAAACCAGTATTTCATTCCTAGCTCCACTCTGAAATTATCTCACATGGAGGAATCATGTAACAGTTGCATGCCCAATTTTTTCCACTTATAAACAGTAATGATTTCTTCCTAGCTATGGGTATGCAAGATTAGTTGAAACAGGCAATTTCAATTTTAGGGCTAAAATACTAATTTCTACACATACCCAACTGATATATTCATTTTCCAATGAGGAACATGATGTAGATATTAATGTTGGGTAGACTCAGGAGAGAGTTAGACAGAGTGACTCTTGTAAAGGAACATAATCTAACTTCTTTTCCATCGGCCTGGAAATATGAGTCTTCTACGACTGTGTGGCTCAAGACCTAAGGAAGGTAGAGACTCCTCAGTCATTTCCTAGACTGTCTTCTACCCCAGAAAAACTAGGACCTTGGCCAAGCTACCTAAATCTGTCACAAAGAGGTTGTTTCAAATCCACTGAAATATAATTACACACTTACCCATAAAATTTCCTCAACTTTGACCTAAAACATTGATTTGGTATTTCTAAAATTACTCTTTGATCCATATTTACAACATTCCTAAAGACATCTTCTTATCCATTCATTGTGCCACGCTAATTTTAGAACGACATCCTCATCTTGTACAAGAATCCAAAAGCTACTGCTGCCCCCAGAGGAATAAACAGCCTTTAGGAAATCAATAGAGGAAGCCATAAAAGGTCATTTGGTCTAGCTCAGTGCACTAAGCAGGTAAATACTTAATCCATCCAAGACAAAATACTTTTGGCAGGATCTAATTGATACCCACTATGTTGATATATTGATGAAAATGATAATAGCCAACATTATGGAGTGCTGGCTATAAGCCAAGGTCCAAGCACTCTTCACATTATCTCATTTAATCCTCAAGTCTTGTACAATAGGTGCAATTTTTAATCTCTATTTTATTGATGAAGAAAATATAGTACCAATAAATCAGTGGGGACTCTGGCTAATTTAATCAGAAATTGGGTGACTGAAAGCATTTGTGGTGAGGGTAAAAAACATCAGGCTTGAAGAAGAATGGAGGTGAGCAGAACCCAGCCCAGATGCAGCTACAGAAAGGATGCTGACTCTAGCCTCTGCTCTACAACCAGATTCCCAACTCCAAACGAGGTCAGAAAAAAATCTCTATCTGACCCTGCACCTTATGTCATTTCCTCAAACTTCAGAGTCCTGGGGAGGAGCTGGGCTTAGGTCAAGTGTCTCTGTATTAGGTGGCAGGAGCCAGGAAAAGGCTGTATCTGTTCAACCCATTCATATCCACTTTTGGCTTCCTTAGTGGGAAATACAATCTTCCTTTCTTGAAGTAATCTTCAGATTTTCCCCCAAATGGGAAACCAGTTTGGATCGTGAAAATGTCACCTATACCACTCTCACTAGTTTATAGGTGGGAATATTATTGCACTGTGCTTTTTAGTCCTCTAAACACAAACTTCTAACCTACTCATGTTGCAACCCTTTTATTATACTGATTCAGATCCACAGAGCAAAATGCGACTTGCCCTAAAAGACTCTGGAAGTGTGGCTAACAGAGAAATAAAGCTTCAGCCACTTGTTTATAACCTACACCTTTCTTTCAAATGAAATAGTTGAGATTAATAACTTTTCTCTCATTCTCCCTGGATCTTTTCTACTCCTCAGCCAAATCGTAATTTCTCAGGAATGAATTCCAATATTGTTTGTGCCTGCTCATTTCCATATTGGTAAATTATTTCTAATCTTAATGAATGATCCTCCATCCAATCAATTATTCATTTTTTAAATATTTTATGTTCCCCACTCTATAGATTTATTATTAACTTAGAAATGTTAACATGGGAAGATGCTACCAACCACCTTCATCAATAATGGATTATTTTTTTTAATGATTTTTTTTGTACTATTGATTGTAAATGGGTTTGACCTGAAGGGCCTTAAGCTTTTTCCATTAAAAATGAAAGTAAGCAAAGGCTCAATGTGGAATAACACTTTTAAAATATATTCAAGCTTGACTGTACCCTGATGATCTTAATGAATTGAGGTTGATGTTACCCGCCTCATCTACAGTGGAAAATGGTCCAAAAGATGAATTTGCAGATAGTATATGAAAAGTCCTTCTAAAATCGAGAGTCAGTAATTAGGAATAATGATGTAAAATGAAAAATATTAAGTCCTACAATCATCTTCACCACAAGCTTACTGTGTGACTCTGCTAAAATGAATCCACACTGCAAGTCAAGTCAAAAAAGAAACAGTATCGTATAGTAAGAAAAAGACAGAAAACTGCATAATAAGTCATTATGTGTTAACTGTGTTGAAATGTAAGAGCATCATAAAAGTAAAACATGTTGACAAGTAAAACAAGGGAAAGAATAAAATACTTGGTAGTTATGAAGGGAAAACAAGTCAGTCCCATTTATGTTTAGATATTTCACTGTGAAAAAAAGTTAACCTCAATCAGCCAGAAAAGCTAGTCATTCACCTACAGTGTAGGACTTTGATCTTTTTTACCTTTATCACCATGTATCTTTTTTAAATAAGGAAAACAGGTAGTAAGTTTAAATATAGCAAGTAGATGTTCCTTTCATTTATTCATTAAGACATCAAACGATTATGGAGCAAATTTTTTGGGAAAGCACTGGGATAACCCATGAGAGAGGTGTCGATACAGTTGTCTCTGCTTTCAGAGTGCTTATAGTCGATTAGCAGAAATATAATATGAAATAATAATATAATAAAGGTATAACAGCAGTATTAAAGATACAGGTAAGTGCTAGGGAAGTTTAGAAACAAACAAACAAAAAAGAATTCTGAGCAAGGTTTTCATTTCGATTTTTAAATTAAAATCAAATTCTATATTGCAGTGTGAAATGATATTTGCTCTTTGATGGAAATAATTTGGATCTGGGTTATGCATTAACTTGCAGCTATAAAGCATCAGAAATGATCAATCTAGGGAGATGGAAAATCACATAAATTCTAAAGGTCTTAAAAACAATTCTCAAGGATGAAATCTTGTCCTACAACCCCTGTATTATGACTTCACACTACCACTTTATGGCATGTAAATCTTAGGAACTATAAGAGAAGGTTATAAATTGCTTGATCCCGTAAGATAGCCGGGTGTCCTTGGGTAGACCTTTCTATATCTCAGTTTCTCAACTATAACACAAATGGGTTAAGCTCAGAATCTCTACGATCCTTTCAAGGTCTAATATCGTGAGATTCTAAGACTTTTTACATGGGCCATTTTTCATACGACCAATTTTCATTCTATGAATAAATGTTGTTAGGTTACCAGTTCCACATAAAGGGATCATATAGAAGTAACTGGATCCCCATGGATCCCCATGGAAAACCAATGCCCTGTGTGTGTCCCACACCTCATAAGTAGTCTATTACGGGCATTTGTGGATCCTATGCAAAGTAAGGAAAGACTTGAAATCTCCTTATTTATCCAGAAACAATATTTTTTTCTTATTAGAGAGACACAGGTTATACTCTTCTGCAGGCTGTTGACACAAACTAGAGAACACAATCTTATAAACACCACTTTTTGATGAAAATGGTACTTGTATACAAGGACTGGATGGGTATCAAGACAGCAGAATGGCCAAATAAATTTTAAAGAAAATGAACTCTAACATGAAATTTAAGTTTCTTTTTATTTACATGATATATTCCAGTCTTCATCTCCACCAAACCTTCATCCTATCTGCCAAGTCTATGTAAGTATTTTTGTTCTTTTTGTTGTTGTTTGTATATTGGTGTGGAAATCACAGAAAGGGCTAAACATCATACTTAGATGATGATGTAGAAAAACCACAGCACAGCAATATATGGAGTGGCCAGGTGTTTAAAAGAACTATTTTAATAACACTCACTATTTTCAACTTTCTATTTTATGTTATGTAGACTTTCTTCTCTTACATTGTAAGTTAGTAGAAGGAGGGACCCATGTCTGATTTATTTCATATCTGTCACTATGTCTCTAGCATTGCTATTTCTCAGCCAGTAGGTACCCGATAAATATTTCCTGAATGATTCACTAGACATAGATATATCTAAGCAAAGGAGAAGCAATGAATCCCCCTGGTGACAACCCAATCTAAATACACAATTTTCATGAATCAGATCCTTGAGGTCTTAATTCTTTTGGTTGCCCATGAGATATTTTGATGCATTTAAATCAGTCTTCTGTTTATGTTTTGTTGTATGTTTATCAGACTTGTCTATCAGACACAGAAGCTTTAAGGTTTGGAGAGTTTCTCCTATTTAACTCCAAGTTGGAGACTGACACTTAAATAGAAGGACGTGGGATGCTGATGTAACACTGGTGATCTCCATACTAATGATGTCTCTTGTCTGAATAAGTAATACAGTTAATGGCCACTAATTGTTCATTCCTCTCCTGTTTCTTCTATACCCCTTCTGATGATACAGAAAGCATTCCTTTCACTTGAAGGAAGCAGGTATGAAAACAATTTTACCTTTAATTTTATAGGTCAATGAATTTTTTTAAAAACTATGTTAAATATAAGGCAAAGGCATTGCTGATGTTTTGGCATGTTGGCAGAGAAATTTTGAATCAGATTTTGAAACTTTTTGTGTTCTGTGTTGATCATAATTTAGGTTGATAGGGGGACACAACAGCACATATTCCACCCAATTTGGGTTATGGATCAGCAAGAATATGACTGAAAATATCATCATCATTTCTCAGGGGACAGACAGTAAACATTATATTTTCACTCTGTGATTCCCCTAGATCATGGAAAAGTTATCCTTCGTTCTCGAATTAGTTTATCTGCTGTCCCCAGGAACTACCCCTAGGATTTTTCCTGAACATTAAGATCATAAACTTTTCTCTTTTTCCCAAGTGTGGGACAAGAGACTAATGTGGGAGATGGTGCTTTGTCTGAGAATTTAATTTGGGGAAGGTTAAGCAGAATCATGATTATGAAAGTCCTGACGATCCCATTTTGGTTAAGGGTACAGATCTAGGTAGATAGCTCTTTTCTTTAGGAAAACATCTAAAGCATGATGTTTCCCTAATACCTAAAAAAGAGGTGAGGGGTTAAATTGTTTTGCAAACTAAAATAGGTATCTTCCAATTTTAAGATGGCGATGTATTAGCATCTCTCCTTCCTTCTCTCACATTTTTGATTAAGTTAACATTAAGACCTTGAGAGTTAGGCAGGGGAGAAAATGACACAAAGAGAATGAGCTACTAGAAAGAGTGTGTGAGGTACAGATTTCTTCAGCTAGATGGATGTGAAGGACCAATACAAAATTCTCTCACTCAGAGCAAAAGACTAAGGTAAAAGGGCTGGATACAGATGAACCTCATAACCCATCTGACCTCAAAGTGGCCAGGAATGCAAGGACAAACCATTATTACATATTTTAAAAATGAGTAATAGGACATCCTGTATCCAGAGCAGCATGTAAGGAGCTTGAAAGTCATCACTCCATCCTAACAACAGGTGAAAACTGAACAAACTGAATAATCAACAACTCTTCTTAGATCTGTAAGTGAGGTCACAGGGCAAACCACTGCCCCCCAAATGGGAGAGACTAACAGATGAATCCAGAGAATCAGAGCAACATCTGTGAGAATCAGTGTGGGGTAGTGAAACCTGAACTGTAATTGATGAGTTTCTGGAAAAAAACACCAACCTAGAATTCTGTACCCTGTGAACGAATCCTTTAAGAGTGAAGAAGAAATAAAAACTTTCTCGGACAAACAAAAATTGAAAATTTTGTTACCAGTAGACCTGCCTTGCAAGGAAGTTTAAAAGAAAATTCTTTAGAAAGAAGGAAAATGATATAAGTCAGAAACCTAGATCTACATAAATAAAGGAAGAGTATTAGAGAAGGAGTGAATAAATAAACAATTGTTTCTAGAGACAATAAGTGGGTACAAAAAATTGCTGTATATCTAGACTCCTATGTCATTAATGAATCAAAGGCTAAAAATGAGGCCTAATGGCAATCATTGTTATTTAAAAATATTACTATGTTTAATTTTATAGGCTGATCAGTCAAACATGGAAAACATATTCTGGTATTCTTTTTATGTGATTTGTTCTCCATACAATTTAGACTCATTTTAGCTATTAACTTTTGTATGTTGTATACTTAAAAAGATGCATAATAATCAAAGAGAACAAGTGCAGCATATTTTTTAAGTCTCTTCAAAAAGCAATAAAGGAATAAGGAAAATAAATGGCAAAGAACACCTCTGAAAACATGTTTCTACAGATTAAACTTCATGACCTAAGCCATTTCCAAGAACTTAAATGAAATTAAAGAAAATACTACATCTATAACATAAGAGATCACAAGAGAGATAGGGATTGAAGAAAGAAACGAGGAGACATCAGATTAGGAAATGAAAAATGATTTGGCAGAACTTAAGAGAGAAAATGCAAATAATAAAACTGTCACAAAATGAAGCCTGCATTGGAAGTAGCAAAATGGAGAAGAGGGACGTACAAGAAAAGCTTAACAGAAGTGAACAAATGATCCAAGAATTTCTAAAGAAAATGGTATGTATGTAACACAAAGGTGATTCAACTTAGGCATAATTGGATCTCCAAAAGGTGAGAAAAAATGAATAAAACAGAAATTTTTACTATTTTTAATTCAAAAAAATTTCAGAAACTGAAGACGGTTGAATCTGCAATTTTAAGAAGCATTCGGTGTTTCAGGGAAAAAAAGTAGTATATAATTAACAACCAGACCCAAGAGAAAAACTATTGAACTACTAGACTTTACATATAAATAAACAGTCTTGAAAATCAAATCAGGGAAACTGAGACACTTTAAATGGGAAAATGAGGAATCTAAAAAAAGTGGTACAAAGGAACTTATTTACAAAACAGAAATAGAATCACAAATGTAGCAAACAAACTTATGGTTACCAAGGAGGAAAGGAGGGTGGGGAGCGAGATAAATTAGGAATTTGGGATTGACATATATACACTACTGTATATAAAATAGGTAACTCCTGGGGACCTATAGCACAGGGAACTCGACTCAATACTCTGTAATGACCTATATGGGAAAAGAATCTAAAAGAGAGTTGATATATGTATATGTATAACTGATTCACTTTGCTGTACAGCAGAAACTAACACAACATTGTAAATCAACTATACTCCAATAAAAATTAATTATAGAAAAGTAAATAATCAGACAGTTCTCAGAATGTCTTAGAGTAGGTAAGCTATACACATGAAGCCCCAGGGAAAGAAAGTGTGGTCCTAAATTAATATACCCAGACAAAATATCATTCAAGTCTAAGACGGACATTTTCAGCATACACGAAGGCAGTCATAGTTTTCATAAGCCTTTCTTTTTTTTTTAATTATTTATATTTGGCTATGTTGGGTCTTTGTTGCTGTGCGTGGGCTTTCTTTAGTTGTGGCGAGTGGGGGCTACTCTTTGTTGTAGTGAGCGGGCTTCTCATTGCAGTGGCTTCTCTTGTTGTGGAGCACGTGCTCTAGGCAAGCGGGCTCAGTAGTTGTGGCTCGAGGGCTCTAGAGCACAGGCTCAGTAGCTGTGGCGCACGGGCTTAGTTGCTCCACAGCATGTGGGATATTCCCGGACCACGGCTCAAACTCATGTCCCCTGCATTGGCAGGTGGATTCTTAAGCTCTGCGCCACCAGGGAAGTCCCCATAAGCCTTTCTTAAAGAATCAACTAGATTTGTCCTCCTGATGAGAAGGTGACCTAGACATGGGATTAGGTAGCCTCCTCCACCACAATACAATGCTGGAGATGTCACAGAAATGAGAGGGAGACTGAAGATGTGAGAAAACATCATAGAAACCTTGATAACCCTCTGGGGAAATAGAAGGAGCCTGAGTTCCGGCACATATGCTGAGGGCAGGGATAGAAATCCAGAGTGCGAAGGCTGGGAGTCACATTTGGAATAGAGAGCAAGAAGAGTTTTCTAGTCATTCTTTGTTATTCCTTCCACCTTACATCACTTTATCACACTGTTGAGCATTCCACTGGCTCTGTGGGATTAAAAAAATATATACATATATACATACCCAATATAAAATAAAATCCACAGTCATATCAAGCTAGCACCAGCCTGGAATGACCAGGTAACTTGAGAGCAGTGTTCTGGCCAGTGAGGGAGTGGATAAGAACAAGTATAGGCCCACTGTAGACCCTGAGCATTTCCTCTCTTTGCTGAAATACCTCGAGGACTAGGTGATTACAATTCATAGAACCAGCATTTGGGAAAGAACAGTGACTGAACTGAAGGTATAAGGAAATTTCCTAGGGTAAGTTGATACAGCAAAGGAGGGAAATAAGAGTGGTCCATCTTGATGGATCACAATACCAAAGAATCTTCTCCCTGAAACATGTTCCCCTTCTGAAATATTCGGGGAGGGATGTAATCTAGTATTTTGCCAGTATTTTTTTCCCAAGAATGCATTTCTAGACCCCAGGGAAATGATCTCATGAGGGAAAATGAGACATTTAAACATAAATGCTATTTTTAAAATTCAATAAATTAAAAAAACTATAACAGACAAAGCAGAATTAATACACTAGACAAGAAGAATTTTAAGTAAGTGTAATGAAATGTCTTTGAAGAGATAAGGGAAGATATTGGAGATAAGATACAGAAATAGGTCATCATCTGGGAAAAAACAAATGGAGATACAGGGTATGAAAAACGAAACAGATCAACAAAATTAAAAGGCAACCTACTGAATGGGAGAAGATATTTGCAAACTGTCTACTTGATAAGGGGTTAATATCCAAAACACATAAAGAACTCATACAGCTCAGTAACAACAACAATAAAAAAAATCCAATTAAAAATGGACAGAGGACTTTAAACTTATACAATGTTACATGTCAAATTTATTCAATTAAAAAAACACACTGTTCTCAGAAGTAGATAAAAGAAGTAGATAAAATACAATGTTTACTTCAACAATGTCCTTAGAGAGTAATTACAGAAAAAAAATTAAGCCCAACATTGAATTTAAGACAAATTCCAATTGAGAAAGAAAGAAATATAAAAGAACTCTAGAGAAATACAATAATTCCATGGTTAAATAATAAAATAGCTTGTAATCATTTCAACCTAGGGTTAGCAAACTATGGACCCATGGGCCAAATCTAACCCTCAGCCTATGTTTGTTAACAAACTTTTGTAGAAACACAGCAACACCTACTCATTCAACATACCATTTATGGCCACTTCAGTAACAGAGCTGAGTAGATGTGACATAGACCCATTGGCCTGTAAACCTAAGATATTTACCATTTGGCCCTTTGCAGAACAGTTTTGCTGACCCCTGGATTTGCATGATGCAGAGGGAGGAGGAAAGGTAGCACTACCTAGAAAAACTCATATGCTGTAATATTATGTGAAAAATTCTATGAATACACTATAATAGTAAACAGGAAGAAAGACTGGGTGGAAACAGCAGTTGTATTTGGATGGCAGCAATATGGCTGTTCCCTCTTTCTTTCTCCTATATTTTTTAACTTGGGGGACATGTGGTTGTAATACAATTGTATTACTTTTATTTTTATCTTATGACATTAACTTTCTTCATTGTGAGAATATGGCAACCACAAAACTGTGAAAAAGCAATATGAAAACAAAAACAATGTGAATGAAAATTCAATTTCAAGATATGGACGAATCTATGTAAAGCATGACAAGCTTATCTGCAAGAAACTGGTCATTTAAATTCCACAAAAGGAAAGGAAAATTACCCTAACCTGTGAGAGACTATTTATGGTCACTAACAGAAAAATAATGCTACCTTACATTTGCATAAAATGTTCTAGTTTTCAGACATTATCTCATTTAATCATAGACTAAGAAGATAGATTAATTTCTATATCCTTTTCAAGATGGAGGAAGGAGAGTGAGAGGTTAAGCACTTTTGTCAGGGTCAAGGAGATTTCAAGTGTGTGAAATGGGAACATAAAACAGAATTTTCATTAACACCACTATTGCGTCCACCTTTAGTAATAAATAAAGCCTTTTGGATTCTCTTAAAGTGACTAGAACTTTAAACGCTTGATTTTTTTTTAAATTACAATTTAGTCTTCCTTACTGGTTTGTTGAAATGATAGTAAATAAAATAAGCTTGTGTTCCCCTTTGTGTTATCACTATCTTCAATTAAGCTTAGTAATTATGAATTCAGCTTAACATGTGACATTTGTTGCTGAATGCCTTTGAAGTAATCATTTTAAAATAAAAATATTATCAATCATTCCCTAAAAAATTAAATAAAGTCCATGTGGGTCATGAACAGAGAAACTCAAATGAAAATAATCATTATTGTTGCATGGTTTCATGTCAAGATAATGTTTTATTTAATTACTTGCAATTTTATAATAGAGCTGAAATATGATATAAAATGTCATTTTTCAGCATGACAAAACTGCCTAGATCTAAGTCATCAACTCATGCCTCCTGGAAGATCTGTTTGGGGGCATATGTCTGCCTTCAGGGCTGCCTTAATTCTCAAGTTCCAAAGAGTAATGTGAAACTCTACTGGATCGTCTCATATGATGCAGAATCCTTTTATTCTACTCCTTAAGCCTGATAAACACAATATAGTAGTATAATGGACAAGGCTATCGATATCAGTAACAAAGTTTAATTATTTTGAAGGAAATATTTGTTTCAAGAAAAAAAGTTAAACTCCATTTCACTGTAAATAATAGCTTTATCTATTTTTTTCCATTACTTGTCTTTGAAAGCCAGTAATGCATCACGTTCCAGAACACCTTCATAGGCCCTTGTGCTAAAGAGGCTCTAATGGCCAAGGAAAGCAAAGGCAAACAAACTCACTGAGGCTCTGGGCGTGTAGCTCTCAACTTCACCTTCATTAGAGAAATGTCTTTGAAATCTCATGTTTAATCTCTAAAACACAGGATGTTTGTTTTCTAGTGCTTACTATTTATTTCTGTCAATAAAAATTTCAAATTATTTAAGATGAATTTAATTGCTGTTCAAAGAAGATGCTGCTTTGGTATCCGGCAACCTCACGTATCCAGTGACGTGTTCACATTTAAACCCAAGTTTAAGTTAAGTCTGTATTGGGACACAAGTGTAACATGATTGAATCTCTGCATTTCAGCCTGAAATGCAAAAATATTAAGGGTCTGACTTCTGTGGCCTGCTGTGTCTCAGCTTCCTTGACTGTAAAAGCAACAAGCCCCCTAAAGGCTTCCAGTGCCTCACATACCACAGGCTCTCCCATCCTCCACGCCTTCATCCTTGTGGTGCCTGAAACACTCTCCCCACCTACCTGCTCCTAGGCCATAAGATCAGATTCCAGTGCATCCTCTGATTTCCCCTGAAGTCTTAACTACCTTCTCTATGAAACATTCCCTGATCATGCAGACAGACTCTGCTATTCCATTTTTTATTGTATTACTACACCTTCCTCCACCATAACAAGTATATTCAATTGCAATCATTTGCTTGAATGTCTGTTTCTCACAGTCCCCTGTATGACCCTTGGGGGCAGTCCACTTCACATTTATTTTATTCCCTAACACAGTGCCTGGTATAAAGTAGGATCTCAAAAGGTGTAGGGGATGGATGAATGAAGTAAACGAGTTAATTTAAGCATTGCTTCTTTGGAACTTTACACACTTCAAGTCAATCAGCGAGAAAGTTGTTTATTCCTGGAATTCATTAACCACATCAGGAAGAATTCAAGCTAAGAAAATGAGCATAAACACACTGACGGAAGGTGCTTCATTTTTTCAGCCTTTCTTGGGATAAGAACTACTAAACCATTCTACTAGGGGAGCAAAAAGATAAGAGTTCATATAATACTCCCCTTGCCTTCCACTTTGAATTAAGTCACCCTCCAAACACAACTCAGAAGCAGCTAAAGGGGCCCTTAGCATGATCTGGCAGCCTGCGGTATTAAATAATGTCTAGACTCCATGTGATTTTCTGTACTATATATCATAACTCAACATTTAAAAAGAGCTGAATAAATCCACAGTAATCCAGATGATCATACTGTAACTTCCTCAAGAAATGTGACCCCAAAATAAAAATGAAGTCATTGCTACCTTACCCAGAATTTTGCTAGGAGTTAACATTATGTAAATCAGCTTTTCTTTAACAGAGCTGCAACACTATAAAAACAAGGTTCAGTTGGCCATGATTCCTGACTCACATCTCATTCTTTGACAGCTGTAATGTATAATTCTGGAGATACTTATTTCCAGTTGTTTCTGTACAGATTAACTGGACGTTCCAGAAAGACTGAATTTTCCATCTAACTGATAACATGTAAATCCTGCATTTTATAGATGAGAAAACTGATGAAGTGGTGATAAAATCCAGGTCACCCAGGCACGCGCTGAAAATCAGCACCAGGTTTGGACTCATGTCTCCTATGACACTCATCATTTTTTTGTAACATAATATGCCATCCTACTCTTTTACTCTTTTTGATTTATCCTCCCTATTAAAATTTTGATATTAAATATCTTAAACAAGTAATAAACTTCTATAATTGTGATTTTTATAATAAAATTATTACATTTGTTAAAGAATAAGCCAATTGCCTTCTCATATGCAATGTTTTAAAAAGCGAAGTTGACTTTTCTAGCAGATTTTCTAGAGGTCTTAACACTAAAAACATCTAAAGGACCCTTAGGAACCTTCTTACCTCAGCATGACTTTCAGTGGGTGATAAAGGGACCATGTAGAGAGGGCAATTGGTTTGGTCGTCATTAGGACAAAATATAGTAATTACTGGCACCCAGAAACAAAGTATAGTAAATACTCATTCAAAAGGGCTGACAATTCTGATTCACCAAATATTCACCAGTTTATACAATACTGTTTTTCAGAGTTAACTGTCTTCCAAATTAGATCAATATAACCCCACTAGAGCAAAGTTTCTCACTTGGAGTGATACTGTGTTTCCTAGGGGTCATCAGAAAATATGTGGAAAGGAATGGATTTCTAGTTGTCAGAATACCTGGAGAGAGCTTATTGCATGCAGTGGATTAAACATACTACAGTAACTAGACATTCTGCCAAAGAAGTCTCTTCCCACCCACACACCAACAGGACTTTCCCTGAGGAACACTGAGCCAGAAAGAAAGCACATCTGATTCTCTTGTTTTCGCATTCAAAGACATCATAATTTTAAGCTACTGAATTAAGTAGTCAGTTAATACTGAGGAAATTTACTAATTTCTCACAAACCTTTGGTTATAGATTTATACTCCTAAACTCATTGCAGGCATACCTCATTTTATTGTGTTCACTTTATTGTGATTTACAGATTTTTTTTTTCATAAATTGAAGGTTTGTGGCAACCCTGCATCCAGCAAGTCTATTGGCACCATTTTTCCAACAGCATTTGCTCACTTTGTGTCTCTGTGTCACATTTTGGTAATTCTTGCAACATTTCCAACTTTTTAATTATTATTATATTTGTCATGGTCATCTGTGATCAGCGATCTTTGATGTTACTCTTGTAATTGTTTTGGGACACCACAAACTGTGCCCATATAAGATGGTGTAGTTAATTAATAAATGTGTGTGTGTTCTGACTGCTCTATCAACCAACAAATCCCTGTCTCTCTCCCTCTCCTTGGGCCTCCCTGTTCCCTGAGACATAACAATACTGAAATTAGGCCAATTAATAACCCTACAATGGCTTCTACGTGTCCAAGTGAAAGGAAGGCTCACTTTAACTCAAAAGCTAGAAATGATTAAGCTTAGTGAGGAAGGCATGTTGAAAGCAGAGATAGGCTGAAAGCTAGGTCTCTTGAGTCAAATAGTTAGCCAAGTTGTGAATGCAAAGGAAAAGTTCTTGAAGGAAATAAATAGTGCTACTCCAGTGAGCACATGAATGATAAGAAAGTGAAACAGCCTTATTGCTGATATGGAGAAAGTTTTAGTGGTTTAGATAGAAGATCAAATCAGCCACAGCATTCTGTTTTAAAACAAAGCCTAGGGCTTCCCTGGTGGCACAGTGGTTGAGAGTCCGCCTGCCGATGCAGGAGACATGGGTTCGTGCCCTGGTCCGGGAGGATCCCACATGCCGCGGAGCAGCTGGGCCCGTGAGCCATGGCCGCTAAGCCTGCGCGTCCGGAGCCTGTGCTCCGAAATGGGAGAGGCCACAGCAGTGAGAGGCCCGCGTACTGCAAAAAAAACAAAAAAAACAAAAAACAAAGCCTAACTCTCTTCAATTCTATGGAGGCTGAGAGAAGTTAAGGAAGCTGCAGAAGAAAAGTCTGAAGTTAGAAGAAGTTGGTTCATGAGCTTTATGAAAAGAAACCGTCTCCATATATAAAAGCACAAGGTGAAGCACAAGTGCTGATGTAGAAGCTGCAGCAAGATATCCTGAAGATCCAGTAAGATAATTAATGAAGGTGGCTAAGCTAAACAATGGATTTTCAATGTAGATGAAATGGTCTTCTATTGGAAGAAGATGCCATCTAGAACTTTCATAGAGAGAAGTCAATGCCTGGCTTCAAAGCTTCAAAGGACAGGCTGACTCTCTTGTTAGGGGCTAATGCAGCTGGTGACTTGAAGTTGAAGCCAGTGCTCATTCACCATTCTGAAAATCCTAGGGCCCTTAAGAATGATGCTAAGTCTACTCTGCCTGTGCTCTATAAATGGGACAACAAAGCCTGGATGACAGCCCATATGTTTACAACATGGTTTACTGAATATTTTAAGCCAAATGTTGAGACCTAATGCTCAGAAAAAAAAAATTCCTTTCAAAATATTACTGCTCATTGACAATGCACCTGGTCACCCAAGAGGTCTGATGGAGATACACAAGGAGATTAATGTTGTTTTTATGCCTGCTAACACAACATCCATTCTGCAGCCCATAGATCAAGGAGTAATTTCAATTTTCAAGTTTTATTATTTAAGAAATACATTTTGTAAGGCTATTGCTGCCATAGATAGTGAGTCCTCTGATGGGTCTGAGATTCACCATTCTAGGTGCCATTAAGAACGCTCGTGGGCTTCCCTGGTGGCGCAGTGGTTGAGAGTCCGCCTGCCGATGCAGGGGACACGGGTTCGTGCCCCGGTCCGGGAGGATCCCACATGCCGCGGAGAGGCTAGGCCTGTGAGCCATGGCCACTGAGCCTGCGCGTCCAGAGCCTGTGCTCCACAACGGGAGAGGCCACAACGGGGAGAGGCCCGCATACCGCAAAAAAAAAAAAAAAAAAAAAAAAGAATGCTCGTGATTCATAGGAAGAGTTTAAAATGTCAACATTAACAGGAGTTTGGAAAAAGTTGATTCTAACTCTCATGGATGACTTTGAGGGGTTCAAGAGTTCAGTGGAGGAAGTAAGTGCAGATGTGGTAAGAACAGCAAGAGAACTAGAATTAGAAATAGAGCCTGAAGATGTGACTGAATCTCATGATAAAACTTTAATGGATAAGGAGTTGCTTCTTACGGATGAGCAAAGAAAGTGGTTTCTTAGATGGAATCTACTCCTGGTGAAGATGCTGTGAAGACTGTTGAAATGACAACAAAGGATTTAGAAGATTACGTAAACTTAGTTGATAAAGCAGAGGCAGGGTTGGAGAGGGTTGAGTCCGATACTGAAAGAAGCTGTACTGTGGGTAAAATGCTATCAAACAGCATTGCATGCTTATAGAGAAACTGTTCATGAAAGGAAGAGTCAATTGATGAGACAAACGTCACTGTTCTCTTATTTTAAGAAATTCCCACAGCCACTCAACTTCAGCAACCACCACCCTGATCAGTCAGCAGCCATAAATATGGAGGCAAGACCCTCCACCAGCAAAAAGATTACAACTTGCTGAAGGTTCAGATGACAGTTAACATTTTTTAGCAATAAAGTGTTTTTTTAAATTTAGGTTTGTACATTGTTTTTTTAGACATAATGCTATCGCATACTTAATAGACAAGATTATAGTATAAACATGCCTTTTATATGCACTGGGAAACCAGAAAATTAGTATGACTCACTTCATTGTTATATTTGCTTAACTGAAGTAGTCTAAAACCAAATCTGCAGTATCTTCAAGGTATGTCTGTACTAAGTAATTTTCCTTATTGCATTTATTGCGATTGTTGTGTTTCTCTTAAGGGATAAGGTAATGAGAGAAAAATTAGAATGGCTAATTAATGAAAGCTTTGTTTAAAAAAAATAATCTTTCTTTCGTCAGCTATTGTTAAGCAAAAAAAAAGAAAAAAAAATGCTACCTCAGAGTTATGCTAAACTTTGCTTTACCAAGGATTATATAGAAACACTTGAGCTGATGGTACAATTTGAGTGAAGAAGCAGTAAGAATCTAAGGAGAAATAAGCCAGTGAAAAGCCTGCTATTGATGACAAATGACAGGGTAGCAGTGGTTTCAGACAAGGGTCACTGCATGTGTCTACTGCTTTTTGCATGACACTTTGGTAAAAGTGAAGTCAGGTCTCAGATAAGTGTCTGAGGCGAGAGCCCAGTGGAGTAAGCCAAAATCATAGATAGGTCATTATCATCACATCCATCACTGGCCAACGGTATGCTAAGGAAGGATCATTGAATCATAAGGGCCCCATCCTTGGAATACAGGAAGAAGGGAGAATAACTGACTGGAGTAATGCCTTCTTTCTCCATTGCACCCCAATACCTTGACCTCTCCATGAAAAACCTAGATGTCAGAAAGGCTTAAGTTGGATTTGTGTGTCTGAGTTAGGAAGATCTAGGATAATCTGGGTTTTTTGCCTGGTCAGTTAGTAATTTCCCTGAGATTAGTACCAGTGCTAGAATTTTTAAAATGGAAATAATATATCTTTAGGTGACCAAATGCCTTAAATCTTTGCTTTTTTTTTTTTTTTTTTTTTTTTGGTACGCGGGCCTCTCACTGTTGTGGCCTCTCCCGTTGCGGAGCACAGGCTCCGGACACGCAGGCTCAGTGGCCATGGCTCACGGGCCTAGTTGCTCTGCGGCATGTGGGATCTTCCCGGACCGGGGCACGAACCCATATCCCCTGCATTGGCAGGTGGACTCTCAACCACTGCACCAACAGGGAAGCCCCAAATGCCTTAAATCTTGACATTACCTAAAAATTGACAAACAAAACAAAGAGACAAATAAAAAGTAAAACAAGACCCGGACTCACAGATACGGAGAACAGATTGGTGACTGCCAAAGGGGAGAGAGGTTGTGGGGAGGGGATGTAATGGATGAAGGGGACCAAGAAACACAAACTTCCAGTTATAAAATAAATAAGTAATGGGGATATAAAGTACAGCATGGGGAATGTAGTCAATAATATTGTATTAACTTTGTATGGTGACAGATGATAAATAGACTCATTGTGTAATCATTTCACAAGGTATTCAAATGTTGAATCATTATGTTGTATACCTGAAACTAATATAATATTGTATGTCAATTATACTCAGTAATTTTTTAATAATAAATAAGTAAAAAATAAAAATGAAAACAGATGGCCATGCATCCTCAAATGCCAACATTTATACTTGAGACCTAGAATCTGGAATGAGTCGATCAGGTAGAATGCAAAAATCTTTTCTAGATTTCATGTGCTTTGTCCACAGTCCTCCTTAAGTGATCTTTCATTTAAACTCATTATCCTTAAAATCATAGACCCTCCAAGTTACCCCTTTTCTTTTCTGTTACTAACTCAAGGGCTGTATGGAAAACCTGTATTCCTGACTAAAAGCTGTAAATCCATTAAAATAAATTTTAATTTCAAGAAATGTCAAACTTATACTGTATATAAAAGAGATAAACAACAAGGATTTACTGTATAGCACAGGGAACTATATTCAATACCTTGTAATAACCTATAATGGAAAAGAATCTGAAAATATATATATGTGTGTGTGTGTAACTGACTCATTTTGCTGTACATCTGAAACTAATGCAATATTGTAAATCAATCATACTTCAATAAAAAAAGAAATGTCAAACTTGGATATCAGTACTATTTTAGGGACTTTTTTTGCATATTTGCTCTTTTCTGAAAAAAAACTGACTTTCCTATCTGTACATAATAAATATATGAAAAAGGAACTGCATGTGAAGAATTTCTGGCCATTGAGATATCTGGTACCAGCAGTGCTGTGATTTTCCATCCATGCGCAAAGATTTTTACTGACCTATTTTTTATGTGAAATGTGCTTGGAGCATAAAGTTTCTATAAATCCATTATATTCCCTAACTACACTGTTCTTTCATCTTCATTCAACTTATGCCTCCATTAGAAGAGAGAAAGAAGAGGTTCTTCTTCATGTTTTTTTTTTTTTTTTTTTTCCTGTACACGGGCCTCTCACTGTTGTGGTCTCTCCCGTTGCGGAGCACAGGCTCCGGACGCGCAGGCTCAGCGGCCATGGCTCACGGGCCCAGCCACTCCGCGGCATGTGGAATCTTCCCAGACCGGGGCACGAACCCGTGTCTCCTGCATCGGCAGGCGGACCCTCAACCACTGCACCACCAGGGAAGCCCTTCTTCATGTTTTGAAAACGTATATGCTTGTCACTTTTTTTAATACACTATTTTTTAGAGCAGTTTTAGGTTCACAGCAAAATTGAATGGAAGGTGTATTTCCCATAACCACACATACACAGCCTCCCCCAATATCAACATCCGCCCCCTGACAGAGGGGTACATTTGTTATAACTGATAAACCTACACTGACACATCATTATCACCCAAAGTCCACAGTTTACATTACGGTTCTCTCTTGGTGTTGTACACACCGTGGGTTTTGACACATATCCACCATTATATTATCTTACAGATTCATTTCACTGCCCTAAAAATCCTCTGTGCTTGTCACCTTTGATGCTGAATTTTGCTTAAAAACATTATCTGCTACTAGTAAAGATATTATAAAGTAATAATTTTTAGTGAGGCTGATATGTTAATCCAATATATAGGTTTAAGGACCCTGTTAAATGGCATATTGTTTTGTTTATCAAATATTATTATACATATGCTAATAGACTCCTCATTCAAATGGCCTTTAAATTCAAATCATATATTGAGCTAGCAAACCAACAGGGACAGAAGTACTGTTTGTATGTATGACAGTTATTGCTAAGAAAAATTTGCCCATTTGGGGATGGCAGTGTAGCCTGAGAGTGTCTTCTGGTTGCCAAAAATAAAGCCATTTTCACTATTTCCACTCTAGCAACACAGGTCCAGATGTTATAAACTCTTCTCTCAGAGCGTTTCCCAGGACTCGAGTCCCAAGGTATGTTCCCTTTAAATAGGATTCTGTGGTCAAATTTGAGAAATGGTACATACTGTAGTTTTCTTAGGGTGAGTTACAAAGTGTGTCTGCCATTTAAAAATTCTGTGAAGTCCCACACCAAATAACTTATTTAATTTCACTTAACCCAGCATTTTGCACACTTATTTAACCATGGAACACTTTAGGGATTTTAAAAAAGCATCACATAGACTGGCTGCATCAAAATTCTTGGGGGAGTTTTTTGGAAATGCAGGTTCTAGTTAAATAAAATAGAATAAGATAATTCATGCCATTAATATAAAAACATAATGCATGTGTAATTTATTGTTTTATAGTTTACTTTCCCCTGTATTTTAGTTAGATGTGATGTTGTAAAATAGTGAATTTGAAAGACCATGTTCAATGCTTAAATGGAGTTCTTCAGAAGTCTCACCAATTATTTATTAATAGTTGCAATAAATTCATGGTAGTACACATTGCAAAATTATAAGCAAAAACTCAAAAGCAATAACCTCAAATTCTACTTACTCTAGAATATACTAATACATATACAGAGAGGTTATGATCATCTAAAATGCATATCCTGCAAGAAAAAAATCTATTGTGCCAAATACATATATAAAACAATCACAGGATTTAGAGGATTACAGATTCTAATTATATATTTTTAAAATAAAGGTGATGACAAAAGATAATTCCTTTACAAGCAAACTACTTATTTTCATCACCTCTGTAATGGGAATAATGCTACATGCCTTGAATGGTTAATAAGAGAATTAAATGACATGATACATAAAGCACCTAGTCCCATACTTCATATTTAATAATGTATCCAAATTAATAAACTTTATTAAAATTTTCTGTCAAACAAATCATTACAAAATTTGGTTTTATGCATACTGTTAAGCATATGTATATAAGAATATTTAATAGTCTAAGGAACAGGCAATGCTCACAGTGAAATATGAATGATCAATATATTCCCAACATCTAAACTATGCCTTCTATTCCAAAATGTAACTATTCACATAAAGGCTTTGATCATAGCTTTTAATCCACAAAGGAGATTTTCTGTGGGTTATCATAATTAGGGTTTGTATCCTAATTTTCTGGTATGGTAGTAAAGCCTACTAATTCTAAGAAAAAAAGCTCAAATACAAAGTTATGATTGTCTACAATATTTATAACCAACGCATGCATCTGTAGTTATGCAAAGAATTTAAAAGCACACAATAGGCTTCTTCCCTCATGCACCCTCTCCTTCCCAATTCATGGATATATTTCAACCACTAATAATAAATTCAGAGTCTGGCCAAGACCATCCACCTTCCATCATAGGACAATAGCTACATACACACATCCAATTTCTCAGCGTTATACATACCTGTGGGAAACAACTAATACAGCTATAAAGACTATAGTGAACTCTTCAGAATAGTATTAAATCAAGAGAATGGCTTTTACATATATTGGTTACCAATTACTGGACAACAGTTTATTGATTTTTAATAATACATGTATTAAAGAAATGTAGGAATTACGGAAAGGTCAATAAAAATCATCAATAATGGTAGTACAGATCAATATCCTAGTAAAATTTTTGTTGTATGTATGTTTGTGTACACACACAGAGTGAAAATGTACCGTATGTATTTGGTTTTAATTTATATATAACATTTATAACATATATGAGGTATGAGTACAATCATCCCTCGGTATCCATGGGCGACTGGTGCCAGGGCCAAATCTGCATACACTCAAGTCCTTTATATAAAACAGCCTAGAATTTGCATAACCTATGTACATCCTCCCATATATTTTAAATCATCTCCAGATTACTTATAATAGCTAATATAATATAAATGCTATGTAAAAGCTGTAAATACAGTGTAAGTGTATGTAAATAGTTGCCAGGGCACACTACGAATTCAAGTTTTGCTTTTTGGAACATTTTGGATTGTTTGTTTTTTCTCAAAATATTCCATTCATGGTTGGTTGAATCCTCAGGTGAGGAACGCACGATACAAAGGGCCAACTCTACTAACAGAGTGGCAGAACTGTATGAATACCTTCATCTATATTATTGATTTGTCCTCTAGAAATATTGTTCCATTTCCATTTAGTGATCCCAACAAACAGTTCTTTTTTCTACAAAATTCTTGACTACCTTGGATATTTAAAAAATCTCTGCCTTTTTGAAAAACAAACAAAACACCTCATTCTTGTCTTAATTTGCTTTATCTTGACTACTTGTAATGATGAACATGTTTTGATAGGATTATTAGCCTTTTTTCATTTTGTGAATTGTTATATCACAATCTTTGCCCATTTTTCTTGGAGTTTTGTCTTTTACCTTTTTATATTTTTATTTATGACTTTTTATATTAAAAATATTAACTTTTTGCATTAAACATATTCTGAAAATATTAACTAGTCTACATTCTGATTTTTTTCCCAAATTTATTATCATAGCACTTATTTATCAGCATTCGTAATTTAAAAGAAGATCTTTAATTTCCACAAGCCATGTCCTGTGAGTATTAATAGTGGCTTTCATCTTATGAACACTTCATTCTTGTATTTTTTCTTCTTCTTAGTCTGTAACATTTTAATTCAAAAGAAACTTTAAAATAGCTTAGTATGTGAGACTCTTGAAATAGAACAATTTGAATAAAAAGGAAAATTAAACTTTATAAAATATAAACTTTGGAAAGGAACGGAAAAATAAAAATGCTTTAAACTTAGGGAAATATGCTTACTAATTAAGCATAATTTTGGTTCTAAGTTTCCTGGCAACAGAGGCAAAATAACAGAAAACAGAGTGCTACAACTGTTCTAATATTTTATTTTTAAACTAATACTCTTTTCATTTTATCTAGGGTGACAATTTTTCCTAGAACTTAATTCTAAATGATCATATGGGTTTTGATCCATATTCCATAGTATGGGGCTGTGGAATTCACTGATTCATTCATTCAATTCATAATGCTTGAATGTTTAATATATGCTATGCTGAGGCTTTGGCCTTAGCTATAAGACTGTTATTCTTTGGGTCCTGAGCACAAGTCTTTCCTTCAGTACTGCACCCTGCTTTGATCTCTTTCTCCAACTGCTTCACCCAAAGTAGAAAACTTAGAAAAACTGACTTTGTTTGTATAATATTCATGTTTCTTTTTGTTGTAAAAAATAGGAAACAATTCAAGGTAGATTTTTTTTTTAACTGATTTACTAGAAAGATACTGGAGTACCTTATGGAATCCAAGAAACTGTTGAATAAGCAGGCTTCAGAAATAGCAGAAAACAAGGCACTTCCAGAAGCCTTGATACTGGAAGTTTGGGGAGTTTGTAAATCTTTTTTTTAAGAGCAGTGGACTGGGGACTCTGGCTACATCTTAGAACCATCAGATAAGACTGCTTTAAAGTACCATATGCAGGCCCCATTTCAAACCAATTAAATCAGTTTTGGGAGCCAAGGCCTACTCAGCTGTAAGTGTCCCAGGTGATTTTAATGTGCAATCGATGTGGCACTGCTCTAAAGGACTGCATTTAATATAATAATGCTGCAAACAACTCCTAGTCTCAATGTGTTTCTCTCAGTTCAGCATTCAGAATCCCAAGGACAGAGAAGGTGACTGGTCCAATTTGACAAAAACATAGACCACGGACCGTGTCAGTCATGGCCCTAGAGGAGGCTCATGATCCAGAACATGGCTGCAGAGTAGGGTGACCAGTTGTCCTGGTTGCCTGGGACTAAGGAGTTTCCTGGGACATGAGACTTTGGGTACTAAAATTGGGAGAGGTCCAGGCAAACCAAGGCCAGTGGTCACCCTTCCAGGGAGCCATACCTGCAGGGCAGGGTAAGGAGGGGTTCTCAGGAGTGGGATGGGGCAGCTGAACAGGTCAATAATGCTGCATCATGTTACACAATCTTCATGTTTGTAGAGCCCATACCATCTGAAGTGTCTTGTCAATGACTTTTCCAGGGTGAGGAGGGCATGCGAGGGGATGTGGATGTGGTGATTTACCTGCAGTGCTACATAAAGTAAACGTTTCCCACCATCTCACCATATTTAATGCAGTGTATTTCAAAGAATAGATAAAACTGAAGTAACTTTGGTGATTTAGATTACAGAAACTCTTTTATGAGTTTAGGACACCTAGCAGCAAATATCCTAAATATATACAGTAAAGGAAATAACTTTTACTTTTATAAATCCTGTATTAATGCTCTAGGGTACTTTGTCAACGTCATAAACAAAACTTAAAATCTCAAGTGTAGAAATGCAAAAGTTTCAGAAATGTTATCTTTGACAGCCAAATGTCATCCTTTCCCACATTTTACAATGAAAACATTACAAAAAGTAGAACACTTTAACTTAAAAATGACATGCTATTTCCAGTGTCTCTGCTAGTCAGACGTGGCTGGACGACTTTTTTTTTTTTTTAAATCTTAATTGTTTCTAATTCAGTGGGCCAAGGGTCCATCCCGTTGTAAGGTGATGGCAAGGGGAGAGGTACAAACACTCATATGGGAGATTTTTCTGACTGTAATAGTATATCTGGAAAAAGAAGATCACGACAACCTCTTAAATTATAAACTCTGTGACAAATGTAAATCTTTATTCAATTCAATAGGCATTCTGGAAATCTACTGTACAGCTTCTAGGAGAAGCAGCTAGATCTAGAGGTCCCTAGAACTCCCAAGCCAAAATAAACAATGCCAATGGTACAAAGCATTTGGGAACACAAAATGTAATTTTGTTATATACAAGAATGCTGGGTAAGTTGAAAATTCCCTTCAGCCATACAAAGGAGAGGTCTACAAGAGATTTAACACTCAAAGTTTAACACTGACTCAAGATATAGTCTGCAAAGGAAAACCAGTGTCCTTGGAGTATGGAAGGAAGAACTAATCAAAACGATGCTGAACCAACCTAACAACGAACGCTGTCCCACTGACAGGAACCACTGCTACAAAACTCCCAGTTGAAACAAGTACAAATTACTGCCTGTGATATATGTTTTGAGAAATGTATTCTAAGAAATAATCTTGCTGTGAGAGTCTGAAAATAAGACGGGTCTCATGATTTTGGTGCCCCCAAAGAGATTATAACCATGTGGACAATAAATGTTAAAATTTCAGACAAAGACTAACTACAAAGAAAGAAAGAAAAAGCGAAAAAGGACAACGTTCCTTCCAAGGAGACATAGCAGCTTTTCTCAGCTATAATTTTTCGGTTTGCCTATGTTCTACATCTTTAATTCTTAACTTAGGAGATGGGAAATGGTTTATATGCCTCAAAATATTCGAATGATCAAGTGGTAGGCCAAAAAAACAACGAGAGAAACCAGAAACCAGCAACAACTAGAGTGTTTCTCTCTAGACTAATTTGGTCAACACTGAAAGGAGAAAAATAAAATAATTCAAATTAAGTGTAAATGTAAGGGCCTAAAAATAATTTGTCTGGTTGGATTTTTCCCTAATATGTAATGTTTATGACCTCAGCATTTACACTAACTGTACTTCTCTCTCAACAGCACAAGTCCCTGTTAAAATAGCCTTCTCACAGAAAACCAGAGATCCAAGTTATTAGGGAAATTATGAAGCATTTTCCCACCTATTTCTTTGTCTCAGTTGCCTGAAGTAATGCTCCGATGACCACTGATTCCTTTCAGCATTTTGCTGCTGCTTCCCTCATTTTTCTGGAAAGGAGCTTCTTGCTGGAGCAGTCATCTGAATTCTTGTGTTGGGGAGTTCCTCTCCTCTCTCCTCTGTTTCTAAGCATATACCAAACCTGGTTCCTAAGAAAGCTCACTGTATGAAATCCAGGTTGTACCACACCTAAAACCATTACAGCTGGGTGACATTCAGGTTACCTTGTCTCCAAACATCTGTTCTCTGAGTAGCATCTGTTTATGACCACCTGAGGCCCGTGTCAAACGAAAGGAAGGATCCCACAGTCCTAACAGAGGTTCTGCTGAGGCCATGTGGCTGAATGCACGTTTTGTTTCCCTGGTTCTTTTATACCCAGACACACAATGACAAGTGCTTGGCTCAAGCAATGGTCGTCAGGGTGACCACATCTCAAAGCTCAGTCCTTCCAGTTCTTTCTCTCCAAGCTCTGGGAGCTCAGATTCATCTCCTCCTTTGGTCCCAAGACCATCACCTATATGGACTCTGGACACATACATCCATAGGTAAACTGTTTAGAATTGAGAAAGCAAACAAAATGGTTTTTTCTCTTTCACATGTATAATTAGGTCAAAAACAAAGGAATTGTTTGAAATTTTAGCACTCTTGTTCAGAAAAGCCCCTTAACTCACTTGCACTGACAAACCTAAAGGCTTAAGACTCCTGCTCTTATGAGATTCTACTGCAAATCCCACGGGCTAAACATCTGAAAACTCATAAGGAAGAGGATGACATAGTCACAGGAGCTCATCCTCCGTTAATTTACAAACTTGCTTCATTTCTGCATTTTCCATCTCGTATTTTGCAAATGGGTGATATAGTGTGGAATGTCCGTGGGCTTTTCTAAGCCTGAAAAGTAAACTCTGGAGGTGCAGGCCAACAGGGGCCTCTCTCAGCGCACACAATTGTATAAGCTGTCTCGGTGGTCCTTCTGGGGAAAGGGGTGGTCCTTCCAGGGAAAGGATGGGTCTGCTTCTGCTCTAAGTGATCCTGTTGATGGGGCAGTGTGGAGAGGCAGGGCTGCTGACTGCTGGGTGATCTTCGTTGGGAAGTTAAAGACTCCAATCCGGGGATCTTAAGACAAAGCCCTTAAAGCTCTCAAACGCATGCCCAAACAAAATCTTAAGACACACAGAAGGAAAAGATAAGGCAGCTTTGAGAAATGAAAGAAGTAAAAATCTAACTGAGGCTATGAACTTGCTGTCACTCACCAGGAACAAATTAGAGGTAGACACTGGATCTGGGAAAGGAAGGATGAAGTTTAATCACAGACGCTGTCTTCAGAGGACCAGAAATCAACCAATATTTAGATAAACCAGGGTTTATCTAAATATTTAGGACTGTGATAAACTCACAGCCTTGCAACAGGGTAGTAAAACAGCACTTTCATAAGGCTACACAAAATCTATTCAGGGGCTGAAATCTTGCCGGCAAAATAATTAAACCAACTAAAAATACCTGAAAACATTTTCAAAGAGTGCTGTGCAATCTCTAAAACAGAGGAATATGGCTTGTGAAAGCTAGGCTTACCCCAACAAGGGGTTCAGGAAAGCAACTGCTTTCAGAACAGTGAAAGAAACTGGGGCAAATTAGAAAAGAGGAATATATATACAAGGAAAAGATTAGAAGGGAAATCATTATTTTTAAACAGTCCAATGTCCCTGTCTTAGGATCGCAGGTCAGCATGACCTGGAGTGTCTACTCTGCTGACCCTGTCCTTTTTCTTAACACATAGAGAACAGAACTTTAGGTCAGACAGGACCTCAGGAACTGGCCAGGCCTGCCCAGCCAAGCAGTGACTCAGTGAGCATAAGAAGTGTTTAGTTGCCATGGTTCTCTGACCTAAGCAAGATGACTCTGCGAGGCACTGGGCAGGTGGACTGGTCCCATCTGTCCTCACCTCACTCCCTGGAAATGAGCTGCCCTTGGGGCTGTACAAGTGGGAAAACATAAATCCCCAAACTGATGGAGTACCCTCCACTTTTCACACTTAATATTGGATGAGGCCCACTAAATAGTAACAGACTTCGTAGTCTTCATGGAGAAATTCAAAACAACTAAATCAGGGTCACTTTTAATAAAGCCTTCCAATACAGATTCCCACTGGAGTACTAATATACTTATAATTCCAGGGGACCAATGGCCTTTAGATATCAGTCTGGCATCCAACTCCCACTGTCTAGTAACCAATTTTTAAAAAGAATCTGAAGATATTAAAGAATTTAAATAGGATTAATTTCACTCCAAACATTGTCTGTCTTTACTTTGTGTAGTAAGTTGAGTTGCTATAAATGAGATCAAAAGCTCTTCCTTTCCAGCCTCAACTTGACAAACACCACCACTTTCTTATTGCCCTCATAATTGTGTTTGTTTTATTGTTTTTAGAGAAGTTCTCACTTCATACATTTAATTTTCAGTGCCAGGGGATGCCAATGTCACCTGAGGTAAGAGTCACTCTTTGGCTTCCAGAATCTTTTCAGAATGACAGATTCCACAAGTCTATAACACCACTGGTGTATAAGTGATGAAAACTCGCCAGCTTCAGCAGACCAAAGCTGTGATTTCCTGTCCAAAACATATTGAAACAGAGTCCCCTGTCATCACCTGCTATCGCTGGGACAGGTCCTCACTCCGTGTACCTCCGTGGGGATTCTCATTGCACTGAATTCTATCAGAAAATTCAAAAAATTCACCACCTCATTTCCAAGGTGTGAATATATCCTATCATTATCCATTAGTTATTGAGGGCTAACAGCGCACCTGGCACCTATCGTGACAGAGGGCATCTTCATAGCAATTCTGCACATAACTAGAGCCGTCACCCTACCCCCCACACACCAAGGGAAAGAAAAGACTATAGGTGTCAACATATGTTGAAAAAGTTATTAGAATTCTGCATTCAATCCATCTCTGACCTACAGATAGGAAATGACCTCCCTAGTGCTACAAATGAGCTTTGCAAAAAAAAAAGGGAATTTTACTTTTACACACACAAAAAAGACCAAGTTGAAGTATCTTTTTTCTTCAAATTTGTACCATAAGACTAACAGAACTATACCTATTAGAATGAAATAAGTGAAATGTGATTAATATTACCCAGTATAATTAAGATACTTAATATTACATTATTTCTCCTTCTTTTTAGACCAGTCAACAAAATGAGGACTAATAACAGTCACATTTAAGATGTAGGGAGGGTTCAGTGAGCACAAATGACCATCCGACACTAACATGCACAGAACACAACTCATTGCTATTCTATTGACCTCATTCTGCCATATTTCCTGTGCTCAACCCTAGCTTATGCTTAGGAGAATTTTACAGATCGGTAAGCATTCTTACCATGTGAAAAAAGTTTAACCCAGTTAAATGTATGGATAGATACAGGCCTACCTCCCTTTACTGTGCTTCATTTGATTGTGCTTTGCAGATATTGCATTTTTTTTTACAAATCGAAGGTTTGTCGCAGACCTCACCGAGCAAGTCTATCAGCACCACTTTTCCAACAGCATTTGCTCGCTTTGTGTCTCTGTGTCACAGTTTGGTAATTCTCACAATATTTCCAACGTTTCCATTATTATTTTATTTGTTATGGTGATTCGTGATTGGTGATCTTTGATGTCACTACTAGGATTCACTGAAGGCTCAGATGATGGGTCTCATTTTTTAACAATAAAATCTTTTTAATTACGGCATGTACATTGGTTTTTTAGCATAATGCTATTGCACATTTAGCAGACTACAATATAATGTAAACTTAACTTTTATATGTACTAGGAAACCAAAACAATTGTATGACTAGCTTTATTTCGGTATGTATTTTATTGCAGTTGTCTGGAACCAAACCTGCAATATCTTGGCGGTGTGCCTGCATATAGATTAACAGATATTCAAAACATAATCAACATTAACACATCAGTGTAAAAAACTAAAACGAAATAGTTTTTAATCAGCATACACCATTAGTAAAATAGAACCGCATTCTTTTATTTATATTTCTATATAAGTATAAATGCATTAGAACAGGCCCCATTTGCCAAGGACACTACAAGATTAACTAGAATGGAAAATGGCAGATTCATATGTGTATTTGTATACACTTTTCCCATCTTCGAGGAAACTCTATTTTTTTTAATTTTTTTGAAACTCATTTTAAATTATTTTTCTAATTTAAAAAATTATTGTTTAAATTACTTGCTGTCATTTTCTCCATGACTCACCTATAAGCTAACTGAAGGGAAAAGAGTGAGATATGAAAAAAATACACAAAATAAGGAACAGAGAGGAATATTCATAAAATGGGTAAAATTCAAAGAAGCATATGAAACTAGCTTACTAAATCCTGCACAAACAAAAAAATTTGAACACACGAATGAAACCTACAGTTTTCAAAAATGTAAAATTTACTCTAGAAGTGATAAAATAGCCAAACAGTTCAAATACAAATAAAAGAAAAACAGAGGAATTGCTCAAAGATCTAGTCTCCCCCTTTATCAAAATCACCAGGTCCATATGGTTTCATAGGGGGATTTTACAAACTTTTAAAAGCAGTTGATTCTAATGCAACTTAACGGCCTCCATAGCACAGAAAGGGAAGACATATATAACATGGTTATTAAAACCCAGTAAAGAGTACACAAGAAAGGAATTTTCAGACCAGTCTTACCTGTGAACGTAAGTCCTGAGCGAGTGAGGGTAGTTATTTTAACAAGGCAAAGCAGATTTTAGGGGAATGTAATCTAGTTGGAAGGCAAGCCCCAAAAGAATGCCCAGAAACTGCAACAAAAAAGTCCCCCCAAAATAACAGTATCTTGGGTCCATTAATTACTTACAGTTTGAATCTTCTGAGCAGGGACAAAGCAGCAAACATTCCAAGAACTGTTTTTCAAGATGTAGACTGCAGATCACCTATCCAGCAATCACCTGAAATGGAGGTGACAAATGCAGATTCAGACACCTGACCCCAGACTTGCTGAATGAGGATCATTTAGTGTTGAGAGCCAGAAATCAGACTTTTAACAACTTTCTCAACTGATTCTCTTGACCACTAAAATTTAACCACTGTTGTCCCTAAAACAGTGACTCTACTTATGGTTCCTACTGTGTAGAATAACAACGTTACTTATGATACTGACTTTATCAAATGAGGCATTAGAATTACCAATTAACTCAGAAATATTCTTTTCATTTGACCAGGATTTGTTGGTCCATTTATCATTATGAGTCTGTCCTGGTTATTTTGCAATGGTTATGTTTTAATAAAAAGTTTATAAGTATGAACTAAAATTATTCTTTTAATATGCTTATTTTTCTTTTTTTTAACATCTTTATTGGAGTATAATTGCTTTACAATGGTGTGTTAGTTTCTGCTGTATAACAAAGTGAATCAGCTATATGTATACATATATCCCCATGTCCCCTCCCTTTTGCGTCTCCCTCCCACCCTCCCTATCCGACCCTTCTAGATGGTCACAAAGCACTGAGCTGATCTCCTGTGCTATGCGGCTGCTTCCCACTATCTGTCTATTTTACATTTGGTAGTGTATATATGTCAGTGCTACTCTTTCACTTCGCCCAGCTTACCCTTCCCCCTCCCCGTGCCCTCAAGTGCATTCTCTACCTCTGTGTCTTTACTTCTGTCCTGCCCCTAGGTTCATCAGAACCAGTTTTTTTTTTTTTTAGATTCCATATATATGTTAGCATATGGTATTTGTTTTTCTCTTTCTGACTTACTTCACTCTGTATGACAGACTCTATGTCCATCCACCTCACTACAAATAACTCAATTTCATTTCTTTTTATGGCCGAGTAATATTCCATTGCATATATGTGCCACATCTTCTTTATCCATTCATCTGTCGATGGACACTTAGGTTGCTTCCATGTCCTGGCTATTGTAAATAGTGCTTATGCTTATTTCTTTTAGAAACCACCTTTAGTAGTCTTTTTTCCCCCTACTGACTCATCTTCATTATGATATAATACAAACAAGCCATTTGTTCATTCAATAACAAGTATTTATATAGTGCTTATTATCTAATTTACCCTAGACTAAGTGGTGTTTAAAATAATGTGTTGTTTCTCTATCTACCATATTCTGGCTTTCTACTTTATATAATTGCATGAATTTTAATAACAGTCACTCTCAAATGTTAACAAAATAATCTTTTAGTCACTTTGAATACATTGTCTTAAAGAAGTTATAACTAGATTAACCAAAAATGCAGGCAAGAATCTCAAGGTTGTTTTGCTTACACAAAGATTTTCTGGATTTGCCGCTGGGTAGGTTATACTCAACCAAGGTGTCACAGTATAAAAACAGCATTTTACTAGCCAGTTTCGATAGGCAAAAATTTACATTTGCTATAAAGTAATTCCTTGTTTTTGCTCATGCCATTTATTTCTTCTCCCATTTTTCATAAGGGAGTACATTCTTCTTAATGTGGAATCTTTCATTCAATATTACAATACGCTAGTAACTGTTGAGTGGTTAGGAGAGAGAAGAGAACAAAATAAAGTTTCTGGCCTCATGCAACTTAAATTCATTTGCATTATTTTTATTTTATTAGTACATTAGTAATTTCAGTTACTGGTACCATGGGTAATATTAGTAAATGCATTATTGTTTAGAATATAATATTTACTGTCAAGGTAACTGGTAATAACTCTCTTGTCTCTTTTATCACTATAGCAGTAAACTGAAAACAATAAGAGAAGGCTTTGTTTCCTTCCTTTCACTTTGGGAAAGAAACAGAAATTCTGGAGTTGAACTCACTGTGAATAATAAGTGTTGTTTAGAGGGTATCTTTTATTATTTCCTCACTCACCAACTTCTGAAACTCCCAGCCTACCATTTCATGTAGGACCAGTATATCACAGCTGTCACTGACTCCACCTGTGCGTTTATTTAGACTGCTATGCAGATTTTAATGACATCTTTGAGAGAGCATTTTAAAAACCAACACCTGCTCCCAGTTTCCCCATTATCTCTTGAATGCATTACCATTTCCAAACTCAAAACTTGGTAAAACTTAGTAAGACATTATCGTATTTACCAAAGTTAGGAAAAATAACAAGATAAAAACTAGACTGTCTTCTAATTATACCATGCCCATTCTTATCATGAAATTATTGATAATTTAATAATCCTAACTCTACTCATTCTCCAAGTTCCTGATGAAGCCTGAAGTCTTCCTCACTAACTCTGGTCAGCATCGCCATACACACTTCTTTACCCTTTGATTCTGTTTAACACTTCATTTAAGTAATGTCTTATATTAAAAATTAACTCTAGTGCTTTTCAGTGGTAAGAGTTATCAAAGCATATTACAGAAAGTACTATATATAATACCATATCTCTATTATCAAGTATTACATAGTACTAGATATTATCCGTTGTATGTATACATATATATAAAGTCCTACCATACAGATACACATATTAATAATAGGAATGAGACCCATCAAAATGTCAACAGTGGTACATCTGAATTGTGTGATCCAAGGTGTGCGTGGGTGTGTTCTTTAGTTTTCTACATTTCCGAATATCCCATAATAAATGCCTTTTCTTATTGTAAGTGGCATGAAGTATTTTTCACTGAAGATTGACTAATATGTCTCCAATAATGTTAGATCCTGCTTGAGGGCAGGGTGCATGTTATATGTTCCTACAGCTCTACAACAACTTCCATTGACAGAAACACAGAGGATCTAGGTACTCAGTAAGAACTTTGAATTGTATGGATTGGAATGAACATCAACTAGTCATTTTATTACTATCGACATCAATACAGCCCACAGAGTAACCTGATCATCACCTCTCTAGGAAATCTATCATCTTAAGATATCAGGTCTATGGTTTTCATCTGGGAGAAGTACTATCTGTGCCACCACGGAGAGCTCTGAAATGTTGTGGATTGTGTTTTTATTGTCCAATGATGGGGGTGAGGCACCAATGGCATTTAGTGGGTGCTATATACTAAATATCCTATGACTTTTAGCACACACTCACACAAAGAATCATCTCATTCAAAATGCCAGTTAAATGCTGTTAAGAAAGTTGGTTGGATTAACCATTTATTTTTTCCTTCTCATAAAAAAAATGAGCAAATGAAAGATCAAGGAATTATGATTTCATATTAGACCTCATGCCCCAAAGAGTGTGTGGCATATTAAAGATGACCTCAATTCTTTGATACTCTTCCCATGAAGAGGAGTGTTCCCTATGACAGCTTTGACCAATGAAGTAAGATAGAAGTCAGGTTAAACCAGTTCCTGGGCCTAACCTTTAAGAGAATGATACTTCTGTCCTGCCCTCTTAGAATCCAGCCACCAGATAAAAAGTAAAACTACTCGAGACCACCTTGCCATGAGGAGCTCAAACTACATGGAGAGGCCTTAGAAAATGCGACACCATGTGGAGAAAGATAAATCAGACAACAAGGAGATGCCAGATATGATACTACATGAATAAGTATTGTGGAAACAGGTCCTCCAAACACACGTGATCTCATGTGGATAAAAGATGACCTGCCCAGCTGAGTCCTTCTTAAATCCGTGACCCACACACAACTGTAAGCAAACTAAAATGGTTGTTTTAAGCCACTAAATTACCTCCTTTTATCTTGAGTGAATCTCTTTGGCTTCCTGGAAATTCAAAATGGAGGATGTGTTGGATTTTAAAGTGTTTCTAGAGAACACATAAAATGTTCTCTTTGCAATAAACAAGTAGACCTCAACTCTCTAAATAGACTTCTGGCAACCATTTCAGGCATTGTTTCACTTCCAAAAATGATCCTGTTTTTGATAAAGTAAGCAGCTGTAATTATCTACCAAACTCTAGCTAACTAAAATGGACATAAACCAGCCATTGTGCTGATTGTGACTCCATTATGACATTAGTTAATTTAATTTAATCCTATGATGTAATGTTACTCATATACATGTCTCTACTACTGAATTGAAAACTCCTTCAGGGCAGGAACAATGTCTGCTGCATTCTTCTGTGTGTGTGTTCCACCCTAATGCACAGTGCCATGCATATGGGATGTATTCAAAAACATTTGTAGACGATTATGATACAGTCTACCACTAGAAATTAATTATTTGGTTAAATTCAGCATCACCTCCTTCCAGTTTTCTATCTGAAAGCCCTAATACTCTTGACATGATTTCTGGTTAGCCATAGAATCCTCACCCTTGAATGGTTTTATAATATGTCATCTAGTCAAATGTCATTATTTTACAGATGAGGAAATACATGAAGAGGTGAGTGACTTGCTCAAATGCATGCAGTTATTTAGTGCATAATAAAGTCACTACATAAAATTTAAAAAATAATAAAGTCATTACAAACTGAAAATTATTTCCTTTAACAGATTGTTGGTGGGTCAACCAGGACAGCCAGAGGGTGTTGGAGCTCCTGAGAAGTGGAAGGCCTAAAGTGTAGGAAGTGGGCAAAAAAGGTGGTTGTGGAGATTTAAGAGAATCCAGTTACATCTTAATCCATCTGGAACATGAGCCAATGTGGGCCAATACCACTCATAAAATTTGAAGAAAAGAATTCTAAAAGACATAAATGTGAAGGGACTGTATGGATAGAAGAGGCAATAAAGATTTCTTTTTAATTAGTTGTATAGAGTAAATCGTAAAACCAGTATCTCTGCTTTGAGACTCATCATTAACAGCTGTTTATTGTAATGTGAATTATTGCAAGATAATGTATGCAAGATGCTAGCTTGATATTTGTGCTTCCACTTCTCAAATCTTCTCAAATGAACTTGCCTATCAAAAACAAGGAACGAATCAAGAATGGAAAGGCTGGCAGCTGATGCAGGAGAACAAATTCTCCATCTTATACTTCCACTGTGTGTCTTTTAGTAAAAATAGATTAGGATGGTTTGAAAAACTAACTAGAGAAAGTACAGATGTAGATGGTGTGTTAAATTTCCTTGAAAATTCCAAGAAAACCCAAACTAGGTTTTATCTCTATGACATTATAATCCCAGGATGAGAACATACTTGAAGCCTATTTCTCTCCATGCAGAATCCAAAATGGACGTTAAGAGCTGTCTATAAAAACACTGCATGATAGGGTTGAAGCACAACATAGTGTCATTTTATTAATTTGCACCACCACACTGAGCAGCAAAAGGAAACTGTTTGGCTCTATATGGAGCCTTGGGTAAGGGAAACTCATCATGCCCTTAATCAAGAGATTAAGCCCTTGGAGATACCACTATGTAGAGTAAATCCCAATGAGTCTGCTCGTCAAGTCATGGTAGAAATTCAGCATTTATTGAGAATTTAGCATATGCCAGCCAACACAGAATGTATACATTCTCCTTAATCTTTACCACAACCCCCCAGTAGGGGGAAGGAGACATTGCTTCTACTTTTTTTTTTTTAATTTTTTTTGGCGGCAACGCATGGCTTGCAGGATCTTAGTTCCCCAACCAGGGATCGAACCCGTGCCCCCTGCAGTGGAAGCGGGAGTCCTCACCACTGGACCACTGGGGAATTCCTGCTTCTAAAGAGAAAAACAAATACCGTATGCTAACACATATATATGGAATCTAAAAAAAATGGTTCTGATGAACCTAGGGGCAGGACGGGACTAAAGACGCAGACATAGAGAATGGACTTGAGGACATGGGGGCTGGGAGAAAGGGGAAGCTGGGACGAAGTGAGAGAGTAGCAATGACATATATATACTACCAAACGTAAAACAGATAGCTAGTGGGAAGTAGCCACATAGGACAGGGAGATCAGCTTGGTGCTTTGTGACCACCTAGAGGAGTAGGATAGGGAGGGTGGGAGGGAGACGCAAGAGGGAGGGGATATGGGGATATATGTATACGTATAGCTGATTCACTTTGTTATACAGCAGAAACTAACACACCATTGTAAAGCAATTATACTCCAATAAAGATGTTAAAAATTTTAAAAAATAAAAGAATAAATAAAACATACATGAAATAGAAGACAAAAAATACAATAAAGATAACCTAGACAATGTTTAAAAAAAAACCCTCATGGTCACAAAGGTCAAGTATCTCTCTCAAGGTCACATAGCTTATTAATGATGAAAACAAGACCCAATGAGTTTTGTTATGAATGATGCACATGTCAGTACATCCTCTCACCAATTCTCGCCAAAGCAGATACTAGTATCTTCATTTTAATGATGAGGTAACTGAGACTCAGAAGGTAAATTACAAAGTTCAGATAAATAGAGGTAATAAGAGGCAGATTGGGAGTCTTATCCAGGACTATCTCACTTCAACGTACTTATTTTTTCCACTGTGGCACCTTGTCTTCAATATATATCTTCTTCTCACTTTACCCTTTGGTTGAATAACAAGTTAGGAGCCTACTATCCAAAAAAACGAGGATCCTCAGCTCAAGACTGTTGTTTACACAGTTACAAAGCAAATGAGTCACAGGGATGAAATGTACAGCATGGAGAATATAGTCAATAATATCTTAATATCTTTGTATGGTGACAGATGGTAACTAGACTTACTGTGGATCTTTTGTAATGTATAGCAGTATCAAATCACTATGTTGTGTACCTGGAACTAATATAGTGTTGTAGATCAATTATGCTTCAATTAACAAAAACAAATGGCACTTTAGAAAGTTTGCATACTGTCTGATTCCATAACATAGCACTCTTGAAATGACAAAAAATAGAGATGAAGAACAGATTAGCGGTTACCTCTGGTTAGAAAGGAGTCAGGGAGGGAGGAAGAGGACTGTGGCTAAGGAAGGATGGCATGAGGGATCCTTGTGATGGAACAATTCTGTATGTTGACTGTGGCAGTGGCCACACAAATCTATACATGTGATAAAACTGTATAGAACCAAACATATTCACACACAAATCAGTGCATGTAAAACTAGTGAAATCTGAATAAAGTTGATGATTGTTTTAAAAAAAAACATTTTTTTTTTCAAAAACAACTCTTGTTTATGGCCCACGTTATCACCAGTGATGAAACAGAGATGCTCACAGGGGAGTAGACAAGCATTCCTACGTCATCCTTTCTGTATCAGCTAGAATAGACTTGGCTTATGCTGTGTAAGGAACAACCCAGTAATCTTAGCTGTTTAAAAAATTAGATGCGAAGTCTGGCAGCAGGGCCAGGCCATTCTCCACAGCAGGTGCCCTCCACACAGCAACCCAGTGATCCAAGTGGCTTTGATCTTGAGGCTGTTCCATAGCAACAAGAGGCCTCTATACTCTCCATGGCAGGGATGAAACTGACCAAAAAATCCTATGAGGGCTTTTCACAGCCTCAGTCCAGAACTGACATGTATTGCTTCCTTTCACATTTCATTAGCCAGAAGCCATCATCTGCCACCACATAACTCAGAGGGCCTGACAAGTATGATTTGCCATGTACCCAAGGAAGAGGAAAATCAAATGAAATTTGGTGAACACATAACATTATGTCTGCCACCTCATCCTTAAGAAGTAAACCCAGACTACACAAGAAAATCACAAAAACTTAAGAACTATCAAATAAGGCCATATATTTAGAATTGGAATGAATTTATTAGAGGAAGACACTTAAAGCCTCACTATAAATTTATTGATTCAATGAAGAAAAGAGGGGGAAAGTGTAACCATAGATGCCAGAAAACTTTTAAAAAATATAGTAATTAAAGGAAAACCTACACATAAACATGCAAAATAATCTTAAGTATTTTACTTAAATGTCAAAAGTGAAAGAAAAATCTAGGACTATCTTGCTGTAGGGCAAGAGTTTATGCATCATTTCCGTCATTCACCTTACAATCCAATTTCTCAAATTCTATTTAGTATCTCCTTTCTCCAAAGCACTGAACAAACTTCTATGGCAAGGCTGAAGAAATCCAGAGACAACCCAAACCTCTAATAGATGACACTCTAATAGATGAGAAAAACAGACGTGGCTGAAATAAAAGGACAAGGTCATTTACGATGGAATCTCAAATCAGCCACGAAAACACCAGGGCTAGAAAGAACCACTGGGGTCTCCCCCAAAGGCATATACTATTTTCCTGATGGTTTGTGTAGTGTCCAGCACACGATACATTTCTCCTGGCTGCTCCCTTTAATTTCTGCCTGGCAGTGTGGTCATTCAGTCTTTTATGTTGCCTGAAATACTCCAGAGCAGAATAATCCAGAATGAAGAAAGTAGGTAACACAGAGGCTTGTCAGCCCCATTCGTCATGTACATCAGCGACGGCAACATACAAAACCTTTCAGATGAGCTGCTTTCAGCCAGTGTCAGCCCACCTTGTAAAGAAGTGACACTTGCCCAGACCACCAGCACCCTGTGTCTGGGAAACCATCTCTTCCTCACTTGGTCCTAATGAACATGCTTCCATGTGAAACATAAAGACGGTATAAGACAGAAATGTACTGAGTAATTTCAATAAGCCTTTCAGAGGTCACAGTCCATGCTGAGCAAAGTGATTTTCAGCTGATTTTATCATATTAGTGAGGACTCTGGGGACATTCTGTGGGGTAAATCCTTTTCTGCTTTACCATGCAGAGGGAAACAGTTTCCATCTTTAAAGCCCTGCAAGCATTCCTTTCCCCGCCCCGCCAGAGCCTAAACCTGGCCTCAGAGAAAGTTCTACTTGGAGAGATCTCATTGATTCCAGAGGTCTGATTTGTCCACAGACAATTCTGTGGTTCATTTATTTCTGCCAGTTTATTCCCTTATATAAAAAGAAAGAAAAGGAAAAAACCGTATATCCACTTTTCCCCAAAATCAACATTATCCACTTTTCCCCAAAATCGGCAAAAATGAATTCTATTCTCTCATAATTAATGATGGATCAAAGCACTATGTATTATTTTCTTTTCCCGAAAACGGGAAAATAGAAAAGTATAGGAAGTTTTCTCCTTATAGAATTTAATAAGTCACAGGTTTTGGTAAATTAATTGCATTATTTAGGGGTTGGAGGTTGGTTCTTGGTTACTAAAAAGCCCTATTTCTACATCATTCGGAAGTGGGACTTTTGGAAAACTTCATCCCTTTTTTACTGAGGTGAAAGGAAAGTAGGGGAGAAGGAAGTAAAATAGGTATTTTCCAAGCACCCAATTTTCTAATTTTTTCCTCCTTTTATAATAATAATTCAAATTCACCTAACTTCCAGGCCCTCATGGTTAAAGAAAGAATATAACTGAAAAGTCTGAATGCAATGTTCTCAGATACCTATTACATTCCTCATTAAATTCAAAAACACAACTTCCTCCAAAAGTCTGTAATCTTCCCTCTATCTCTCTTCCTTCATTATATTGCAATCATCAATGTCTGCTCGCGAGATTTTTAATGACACTTAATTATACGATGGATGCATTAAACAACATAGTGCTTACACCCAAGTAATAACTTAGCCAATATTATATTCTCTCCTGATGTCACTGCCACCAGGCCTTGTTCCAGATTTTCTGAATTCATACAGTGATAAGATTGTTTATTCTTTATAGTTTTGCCTCTCTGTAATTCTCCACGTACAGAGACTTCAAAAAAAGGAAAGAGAAATTAAGTAGTATATTGCTTGATTTTGTTGTTTGTCATTTGTTTTCTTTCAATATTGACATGCACACAGAGGTACTACAGTCACTGATTACAGTGATCATTCTGGAGTTTTCTCATTTTAAGCATATAAAGAAATATGTCAAGGTTCTTATAGACGATTCCGGAGTTGTTTGCACATTCTTGCTGTGACTTGTAAGACAAAATTTATACCTCAGTGCTGTCCCCAGATGGCTGGGCCCAGTAAGACTCAGCTTCTTTTTGTCTAGGTAACTGATAAGTGCAATTTCCTTGCCTTATGTGCAATGCAAATCCAGAGCCAGGGGGATTTCTACACTGAAGAACTGTCCTCTTTCCCTCCTGCCAGGGCCTCTCCCTTTGTCCTTTCAGCACACAAAACACCCCCCGATACAGACTAATTGTAGTCTACTCCTGTTACCCAGCCAAAGTTGGGTCCAGCAAAGCCAGTCTACTGACACGGGGTCAGGTCGTGGTGAAGGAAAGTACAGTGTTTTGCAGGACATCCAACGTGGGGCTAAGCTAGGAACATAGCCAGGTCATGCTCAAAAAACCCAAACTCCCTGAGAGCATTCAGGGAAGGGTTTTCTTGCTTTGGCTTTCTAATTTTATTTTATTTATTTATTTTTATTGAATGAAAGATTCTTTAAATTCTTTAGTGCTTTATAATTTTCAACAGTTTCACACACCTCATTTCATATAATCCTATATTAACCTCCTTTTCCCCCCACCCTTCTACTGCCCCTGCTCCCTTCCCTCTCCCCAGTGGTAACCACTACTTTGTTCTCTGTATCTGCGAGTCTGCTTCCTTTTTTTGTTTTATTCACTAGTTTTGTTGTAGTTTTTCGATTCCACGCATCAGAGATATCTTAGAGTATTTGTCTTTCCCTGTCTGACTTATTTCACTTAGCAATAACATCCTCAAAGTCCATCCATATTGCTGCAAATGATAAAATTTCATTCTTTTTTATGGCTGAGTAGTATTCCATTATATATGTATGCCACATCTTCTTTATCCATTCGTCTGTTGATGGACACTTTCAAAGCAAGGGGAGGGAGAGGGTCACGGTGTGTGTGATCAACTTGTGGACATCCTTCTGATTTGTTGGTGGTGAAATAACAGGGTAGTATTTCAGGTGTTAGCACCCTCAACCTTCTAATTCCAACCAGTTTGGGATCTAGGTGCTGGTAGTCAACATGCAGTTAAATTCTTCCACCTGGTGGGTGTTTTAGTAGCTGCAAAACAACTCAAGGATATGATTCAGTATATTATCTATAGCCCTTGAGGAGGAACTAAGGGTCCGTGACTTTGTTTTATGGCGAAACTACTATTATATTGTCTTGCTTGACTATTTTCCTTTGCTTCCTCATTTTCTCATTTTGCTGATTAAGTTTGTTGTTTGGAACTCAAGGAAGGCCTAGGAGGCTAAACCTTTTTTACAAACAAGAGGTGGGTGGACACGGCAGGGGTGTGGTCAGGGGAAGGAAAGGGGTATATGTCTCCAGGGAAGGCCCTGTAGGGTCCTGCTTGGTTTCACTTCCTTAGGTTTGGGAAAGGCCCAGTGGAACATAGAAAAGGCCCTCTTAGGTCTTCATGGATGCAGATGAGGTTCCTCAGTTACACTGTGGGGTCACGTTTAGTTCGGTCAAATGTTCATTTTTGTCTGCCATGTTCGAAGTGCCAACTAAGACACAAGGAAACACAGACAAATATAGTCCTGCCTCCGTGCTGTATATAACCTGGGAAGGGCTAAATGCACTTGGCAAACAACCTTAGCATTGATGAAGTGTTGTGAAAGACAAGAACAAACTCCTAATGAACGGGGAGGTACCTGGGGAGCCTTCCCGCAGATGATCCGTGAGTCAAATCTGGAAGGATGAGTGGGGTTTATCAAATAAAATCTGTGGGAAAGGATCCTGCGGGAAGAGGAAACAACACTGCCTGGAGAGACACATGAAGGATGAGAGACGTAAGTACGTTTCATGTAACATGGTCAGTCTTTAGAGGAGACAACGTCAAAACAGCAAGTTGTACACGGTTCGCCAAACATTTTATACTTATTCTCTAACCAGTGGAAAGCCATGGAAGAGTTTTGACAGAGGAACGAAATAAGAAGAATCAGCTGAGTTTGGTGATTGAGAGATTAATTCAACAACCAATTTTTGAAAGCCTACAGTGTGAGAGTTTGAAATATAAATATAAGCTAAGCCTGATCCTGCCTTTACATTGCTTCCAGTCCAGCCGCTATATGGCACGAGGAATAGGAGAATGAAGGAAAGAAGGAGTCGAAAATGAATGCAAGGTGCCCGACTTGGGCAACTGTTAAGTAGTGGTGCCATTTACAGAAACAGGGCACAGAGGGATGAAGGTAATAATGAGTTCAGTTTGGAACATCCTTTCTTTAAAGGGCCCGCCAAGTAGTTAAGAGGAAATGTACAACAGAGTGCTGGAGTTCAGACCACAGATACAAATTTGGGAGTCATCAGTATCTAGGTATTTGTTTCACCAAAAGTTGGCAAACTACAGCCAGGGGACCAAATCCAGACCAAAGCTTATTTCTGTATGGCCCTCAAGCACTGGCCCCGTGGGCTAACATTATGAGCCACAGAGGCTAAGCTAGGGGCCCCCTACTACCCCCGTTACCCCTGCTGTTCACAGCGCCTGCCCTCTGGCTGGTGGCCACCCATCTTCCCCCATCCCCACCCCCCGAGCCCCACACACTCCTGCCTCCCCACTAGGCCCCCTCCCTGGAGCCAGAGCCGACGACAGCTGTGAGCAGTGCGCCCAACACCAGGAGGACCCAAATGCTGACACCCAGGACTGCAGTGAGGCCAGAGTTTTCTCTCCCCTCATATAAGTACCTAACTGGTATGTTCAGTTTTGCTCTTTGTCCACAAATCCTAAATCATTTACTACCTGGCCCTTTGAAAAAACCCCAGGTTTCAACTAAATTGTGATAAGGAAAATAACTTGTCTTTGTATGTTATGCCACTGGAATTCAATTCAGATTAACAAACATTTTTTCAACCTATTCAGAGGTTTCAAGCTGGAAATAATGAAAACTGAAAACATGCATGACACGCCACGGAAGCGCTTTACTCCACCCTCCCCTCCGTTTTAATCTGGAGAAAGGAAAATAAAAACTAATTAATCAGGATAACCAAATCCCACCTTGAAGACACTATATAATGATTTGTTCAGAATTTTTCATATGTGGGGCTGTACTTTCAGAGATTCATCAGTGCACATGGTTGACTTATAAAAGAAAGAAATCGAGGCACGATGTCTATGGCAACCAAAACACTTGAAAACCAACTGATGATATCTCTGCTTATTTGGTTTCTACAATTCCAGACACCCAGTGTAGCCAGTGTGGTCACCTGAAAAGACCGGTGGCTTTGGTCTGGTAGAGACACAGCCAATGGCAGCAGTTCTACCAGCTCACGCACATGATTTTTTTAAAAAAAAAAACAAACTTTTTCGGACATCATAATAGCTAACCTGTACAGACTAAGAAGCAGGAGAGTCCAAGAAGCATGTGGGAGGGTAATTAAGTGCTATTAGAAGCAAACGGAACCTAATTTGACCGAATAGCCAAGTGCGGTGTGGTCTTTTGAAAACATTTCCAAATACAGGAACCAAATTTGATCCTTTAAGTCCTCCTTCTCTTTAGGATGCATGTTTATTCAAAGAACAGATGGGGAGGAAAATCAGAAAAAGACTTTGGTCGACCCACATAAAACAGCATATTTGAGTGTGGGCATGAAGGGAGATGGGTTTTGGAAGGATTTTCATTTGTTTGATGTGTGGAGATAGACTTGGGAAGTGGGAAAGCACTGACTTTATTTAATCTCTCCTAGGAGGAGCTTCAGAAGGCTCTAAAAGAAAAAAAAAAAAAGAAAAAGAAAAAGAAAAAGAAGAAAGCTCCCTGAGTAAGCACATACTTCTATGCTCTCAGATCTCTGGTATTTTCCAGTATAAGAAAAGGAGGGATTTCCAGGACTACAGTTACTGGGTACTATGGGTAGGAAGAAAATTTAAGAATGAATATAAACTGGCATCCACGAATGGAGCTTCTATAGGGTTTGAGAATTTTCAATAAATTCTCTTTGGATGAGGTCATGCCTGTGTGTGTATGACATATACCCCTAGTTGGTAAAGACTGATACGGAGATCAACAGACAGCACTAAACTGACAGTGTTTATGACCTACCTACCTAATCCCAGAGGTCTCCCCCGTCTCACAAGAACACTGTGTTTCTCCTCAGATGCCCTAGTTGTCATCGCACATCAGGAAAACATGGGTATAAGCAGGTACTTAAATCTAAGGGTAACCTTTGAAGGCTACTTAAAGCAAATTGAAATATTGCTTTAAAATATTGCGCCTCTGAAATATTGGCATCAATCTGGAGCCCAATACAAATAAGAGACAACAGGGGGGAAGACTGGATGAGGAATCATCGTGGAAAGGAACTGTCCGCTGGTTGGTAACATTTCCGTATGGATGCAAGCAGCAAAACAACAAAAGATCAAAGAGCAACCCAAAGAAGAAGGGAGTGTTCGGTCTCGTAATTGTGCATGTGTGTGAACACGCAGCCTTCTGTAAGGATAATAGCAGAAACATGTGAGGTTCAATATTCACCAACCAACAGGGGTGCCTGGCTGAACCTCAATAGGCAAAAATCTACTCTTTATTTGCAAAAGATGCTACTGATTAATGGTATCGCAAATTTGTAACAACAGCTAACAGATGCATAAGGGGAAAATGTTCTCGAAGAATAGAGATTCTGTATGCTTCCAAACTCCAGTTGTACTTACTTCATTTGGGGTCCAGCACTATCAACGCATTTTGTGGCCAAAATCCAAGGGAAAAAAAATTGGCAACCCTTACACTGAGTCAGAGGCTGAGGTGAGAATGAACCACTCACTATCCCAAACTTTAAGTGTCAGTTGCTAAATATGAAATTTGGTGAGGTTATTTTTCAAGAGGAACAATTTCAATCTTTACAACAAGAGAAGAGCTTTCTCTAGGCATTGCTAGTTCTTGAAATCATTCATTTTCCTGTTTACAAAGGTTAATAAGCCTTTCAAAAATAGTCTCACTCTACATTTATCATATACTGTCTCAACTGAAAAGTTTTAAACAAATTTAATATTTGCTAATGATGTATTATTGTCAGCCACTATTAACACAGAAGAAAAAGGTAACAATGAATAGAAGTAATGATATTAGAAAATGTGGAAAAAGCGTGGTACATCTCAAAACACATAATTGTTCAAGATAGCATTAGTCCAAATCATCATTTTTTCAAGTTATTCAATGACTTCCTTGGGAAAATAAATAAAACAAGCTTCAAGGGAGTCCTTTCCTGCATTCAGAAAACAAAATGACCAAGACACAACCTTCAACACCTAATTATGTTATTAGATTTAATGTTTGCAATTACCTGGTGTTTTACAGCCTCAAATTGCTTTGTAACCTTTAATTAGTCCTTCTTTCCAAGTCCAGCTCCATTTTTAGATGAGAACACAGAGGCATATAGGTTATGATTTTCCCTCCTGTGGCCCAATAAGTCAGAAGTCAAGTTCAGAAAAACCACGTAAGTCTCCAAAACAGAACCAATACATGGGCACTGGGCTTGGGATTTGCCTTTCATTCTACAGCTGGGCTCACTGGCTTGGGTTTTTTGTTGTTGTTGTTTTTCAGTGTGAGAGTAGGCAATCTTTTATCACCAGATGTAGGGGTTTTGGGTTAATCACATTTTCATTATATTTTCCCTTTTGCTATAACTGCCAGCCAAATATAAGTACAAAAAATATGTTTTCCCCTTATTATATTCCTTACCTCCCAGTTCTCTTGCCCACTTGCCCTCATTTGGGGACACTATTCAGAATATTTCCTTAGTGTTTGTAGAATTATTTTGATTAACAGAGTGTGTGTGTGTGTGTGTGTGTGTGTGTGTGTGTGTGTGTGTGTGTTAGGGCAAGTGTGGTTAAGAATAGTATCAAATTCAAGAACTCCAGTCTAAGCAATTTTATAAACCTTAAAAATGTCATTTAAATCACCAGTTTAATAGGAAGTTTTAAGAAAGAGTGTGGTGGGCTCTTTCACGTGCATTTTTCTGGCTCACCTTCCAGCTGCTGTGCAGGGGGATCAAGGTGGGTGAGCAGCTTACCCCAAGCCCTAAGGCGCTGGATCCCAGCTGCCAATATCCTCCTCCTAGGGTCAGTGAGCAGGCATAGAGCTCATTCCATTTGTAACCATGAGAAATAGAGTCGCCCCGGGAAAATATGCACTCTCCATATGTTCAGCCCTGCGCAATGGTCTAGGTGAATCACAGTCGGGGAGAGATTGGGAAAGGGATGTGTCCTGACACTTTATTTCCTCAGAGATATCTGAACGTCATTTCCAGGGCTAGTACAATGCCTTAAACGGACCACTAATCTGATCCAGCCAGGGAGATGGGATGCTTTTAGGAGCTTTCCATTAAGTGCATCTGAATTCTATTGCTAAAGCTTCCACAAAACTATCAGAAAGAAATGCTTTGATGTGTTTCCCCTCCGAGCCCTGTACACGATTCACAACCTCCTTCCCCGCTCTCTCCTCCCCCCTCCCACCTCCGTGCTGCCCGGCCATGCTGGATGCCTTCCTGCTCATATGAACCGCAGTTGCTGAAAAAGTGAAGCCAAAAGAGCAAGCCAATAAAAACAGAAACAGCTGTAACAATTTTGCACAGCATGGTCTTGATTTCCTTGAGTTTTGTATGTTTGCCTCTTTTTTTCTCCCTCTCTCTCTCTCTCCCTTTTTCTCTCTTTCTCTCTCCAGCTCCCTTTTCCACATACACCACCTTCTGTGTTAGGGCCTAAAATAGAGCAAGAAATACTTTCCCCTTCTGCACAACCTTGTAATTCAAAAAGAAGGTTGGAGTTCATTTTGAACAACCAGCTCCAAAACAAGCAGAGCCAAGGGGAGGCTGAAACCAGGGGAATGAGTTGAGAACCTTGCCACCAAAGACAGGTGCAAAGATTTTTTTTTTTTTTTTCAACAAAAATAACAGAGCCGGCTCTCAAATTTGCTCCTTCTCAGGCTGCTGTTGTCAGCGGCGTGCCTGTTGGTGGTGGAGCCACAGAAGCCATTCTTTGCATTCAGCTCTGTGTGTCTGCACTTGCCTCTCCAAATGGAACCTGTCCTGAAGTGTTTACTGGACTGTTATTTGCAGTAGCCTCATTTTACATCTATCTCCTCAAAACACAGGCATGTAAAGGGAGCTAGTAAACGCAAACAGCTACAGGAGGCAAGATATTAGTGGTTTCAGAAAAGAAGAGAATGAATACTCCAAAGCAGTGAGCAAATACAAGAGGCAAGCCTAACAGCAGATTGCGATCGGTGCCTTCTTTCCTGCCCGTGCAGGCTCAGGAACCCTGGGAATGTTTACCGTCCCCAGGATGCATAAAGAATCAAAGATCCGTCTCCTTTAAGTTCTGTCTTTAGTCGCTCTGTCCCAAACCCACATTCTAGCTGAAATGCTTGCAGCGGGTGGCCTTGATGTCTAATGGTTATAAAAGCCTCCTTTTTACTTGTGTTTTCTCAATGTATTGGGTGGTATATGTTGTTTTGTTTCCCTCCAGCTGCTTCCTTTCTTTCCCCGTGTTCTGGGACTAGCCCCGGTCTGAAGCTGAGCTGGATCTAGGCTAAACATAATGGAGAACTGGTGGAAATAAAAGTCTTTTCAAGGCGGCCCAGCCCTGTTTTTCAGATGGTGTGAAGCAGATCTGTAGTTTATTATTAATAATAGCACATGCGTGACACCACATCTTCAAAGGACTGCTCGAACATTAATTCTTTTGTGATGTGAAAAAAGCAGCAGCAGTGTCTTTTTAAAATGAATCTCTCAGTCTTCTGGAGAGGGGCGAAAAAACCTAGTTCCAGCCAGAGATGAATGAATCCCACCCCGGAGGTCTGAGATCTGGGTCCAATTGAGAAGCGCTTTGAAAAAACTCGGGAGTTTTATCTGAACTATACAGCATGTTCCAAATTCTACACTCTTTCAAACTCACATGGAAGTCTTTCGAGGAGAAGCTGGGGTATCTTTGTTCCAGGAATAAAACAAACTGAATAAAAGAGAGCAAAAGGGAGCAGAATAAATGTGTGCTTTCTACGCTGATGAAATTTGATCTGAGGTCTCCAGAAGAAAGAGAGAATTATTCTCACCAGTTTAGCCAAGGTTGCCCTTCAACTTCTATTAATAAATGACTTTTTTTTTTTTGTCAAAGTCACAATCTTCTTTTAAAAAGTGACAGTATCCCATTTTGCAGAAACTCAAAAAGAGAAACCAGAGGCCCCATCTCCCACGGGACTCCGTAAATTGGCCCTTCAGTTTTTCTCATCTTTGAAGTCCCCCACCATATTTGAAAAAATATAGCATCTGATGTTTACATAAGAATGAAGGTAATATATATCCAAGTTATAAAGCATAACATAAAATAAAGACTAATAAAACTCAACCTCAGTTAAGAACTACAGCATTGCCAGTAACCTGGCAGCTGCCCGTGTATTCTTTCTCCTTTCTACCCCTGCCTTCCTGACAGGGGTCATCGTCATGATCCTGAATTCTGTGGTGAGTGTTCTTGTGGCTGACTAACTGTATTCATAGCCCCATTAAGGTCCTGCCCTGGCCTTCGGCCTCTAACATCGCTGTCCCTTTCCATTCTGATTCCAGGCTGGGTCGTGTGGCTTGCTTTTGCGGATAGGGTGTGAGCAAATTCGATGCAAATAGAGCTTTGGAAAGCACATGCAGATTCCTGCTTGCCCCTTTGCAGGACTGGGCTTGCTTGTCCTTTCCCTCCGGAAAGGCCAGGCTAGCCCACTGGTCCGTGACAGGCACGTGAAGCAGAGCCGTTCACACTAGATCATGGCTATCCGAGACCTGTCAAGAGCCAAGCTGAGAACAGGTGTCAGCCAAGATTACCAGAACGACTTGGGTAACCTCTAGCTCCCATGGACGCGTGAGCAAGCCTAGCCAAGATCAGCTGAGCACGGGCAAGATCAGATGAATGCAGCAGACTTGTGAGCTAGATAAATAATACATGTTCTTTCTTTAAGCTAGCAAATTTTGAGGTCGTTGTTTGCAGTATTGTTTTGGCAATACATTACTTATACAATTCTCCTCCTCTTAAAAAAAATCACAAATGCATATGGTGCTGAGAACTATATTGTTTGGTCCAGCATTTTGGGGTTATTTTAGTTTTTTTATAATTTTATCACATGTCCTTTCCTTTGTGACCTTTTTTTCCACTTACCATTATATTTCTTACTCTCATCTATGTAGTTTCACGTAGATATAGGGATTAATTTTCACTATTATTTAAACTTTTTGTGACTATAAATTTTCTCCATTCTTCTGATGGGCATTTGGCTTTCCTATTGATGGACATTTGGATTGTTTTCAGTTTCAAGTTATTATAAACAATAAACCCACTCATATATGTCTCTTAAAGCAGCGTTCCCCAACCTTTTTGGTACCAGGGACCGGTTTCGTGGAAGACAATTTTTCCACGGACGGGGGGGGGGGCAGGGAGTTTGGTTCAGGCGGTAACGCGAGCGATGGGGAGCGATGCGGAGCAGCTGTAAATACAGAGGAAGCTTCGCTCGCTCTGCTGCCGCTCACCTCCTGCTGTGCGGTCTGGTTCCTCACAGGCCGAGGACTGGTACCGCAGCCCCGGGGGTTGGGGACCCCTGTCTTAAAGCACATTTTCAAATATACTTAGGAGTACCACTGCAGGACTACGGGGTATGAAAATGTTCAAAATTTGAAGCTATTGTCAAATTATTTTCCAAATTGGTAGTAACAATGTGTACATCCATCAGTATATATCTTCCAAGGTCCCCCCACCCACATGCATCAAGCCAGCAGAAACAGAAGGAGCATGGAGGAGCCCTAGTGGGAGGTTTCAATGGTTGAATCCTGGAAGTGGTACCCATCACCTCTGAGCATTGTCACTGGCTCAAACTAGGACATGTGGTATCTCACTGCAAGGGCCACTGGGAAATGTAGTCTAAGAAAAGGAAATGGTCAGGTCACCTAGTCAGTCTCTAATACAGCTTCTCATACAAAATAGTACCTTCTATTAGGTAAGAACTCCAGAGCCTGTAACGCACATTCATGCAAAGTCTCTTACTTTCGCCAACTCTCTAGAGAAATAAGATCAATTATCATTATCCTCATTTTATAAGTAAGGAAACTAGGGCTCAGAGTGGTTAGTTAAAAGACTTGCCCAAGGTCACAAAGTTAGTAATTTGCAAGAACCAGAGTTTAATCTCAACTCTTTTTCCCCAAAGTCTTGTCCTATTTCTGGTATAATTAACCTTTCTTTTCCCAAACATTCATTCATTCAACAACTGAAATTAACTTTTGTATAACTGCTACAAGACTACTGTATTAGGCTTCCTCCCAAAAACGCAAAAAATGATCACAAGGATCCTGCTGTTTGAATCCCACAATTTGGCCATCTCCTGTTCCCTCTGTTTCTTCACTTCATACTCACAGCTTCAACTACTCATGCTAAGTTCACCAATAACTTCCAGTTCAATAAATACAGTGGATATAGTTCAGTCCTCATATTATTTGACTGCTGTTAAATCATTCCAAATGGTGACCCCTGTCTCTTTGTAATGCTCTCTTCCTTTAATTCCTATGATCTTACATTCTCCTGATTTTCCTCGTACCTCTCTGTTTAATAATTTAAATTACTGCTCCCTTATCCTCCTCTTACCAGCGTTTGTATATTGAGAACACCCTAACTCTGCCTGCCAAAACTCGATCTTTCTTTAGAGACCCAACGGAAATGTCATTTTCTTGATGAATCTTTACCGAATTCCCCTAGCAAATGGAAATATCTCTTATGCTCTGCAAAACCTTATTCTTATCTCTTTCCCAGCACTGACCACATTCCACCTAATATTAGTTGTCTAGTTATCACAAGTTTTACCAATTAAACTAAATTCCTTTAAGGTTTAATCCTCGAATGTCATTTCTTCTCACTCTATATTCTCATTTTTGGCTAAAGCTCTTTTTAAAATGCTGTTTCCTCTACCGGGAAGACTCTCTGTCTCTCTTTTACCTGATTAATCCCCAGACATCTTTCAGGTCTCAGTAAAAATCACTTCCAGAAAGAAGCCTTTCCTGACTCTGACATAGCTCAGGTCTCCTTGTTAGGTGGACATATGGCACCCCGTGCATTTCCCTCTCGACATTTGTCACAACTGTAGTGCAACATTTAACTGAAATGTATCTTATTTCTGTTTTTCTGTTAAAAATCTAAGTCCTGAGTTACAATGTCCACATGTGTGCTCTTCACTGCTGTCCGTTCTTTGCATCCAGCAGGTCTTCATTAGGTCTTTGTTGAATTCAATAATTTTTCTCCTACAGAGTAAAACGTCAATGAATTTTTAGATGCTACCTGCCACAACTTACAGTGGACTAAAATCACTGAGATTCTTTTTCCCCCATCCAAACATTTATGCCTGATTATTTGGGCATAATTACAGAATGGTAAATGCATTTGCTTTTAATCACCACCTTATTAGGTGGAAACCATTGGGTTTGCAGTCTGTTATTCAACATGCACTACCCCTCCCACTTTCATGTCCTATGATAATGTGATAATCGAGTCACTGACAAAAAGGCTGAATAGGAGAGAACTAGAGAAAGAGTTCCAAATCCGCCACTTGAACCTACTTCTTACCACAGGATTATGATACTTCACCATAAAAGTTCAATTTCTTAGCTGTACTATCCTGATCATGGCTGATACTTTAAGGAGAGTCTACAAATCAAAACTCCTTACACTGCATACGGACACCTAATCTCTCTTCTAAGGTCCAAAAGAAATTCACCTCCTTGATGAACTGTTACCTAATTTTTCTGGACAAAAGTACCATCTTCCTCCTAGCTACTTCCTAATTTCATTCTCACCACTTTTATCTCACTGACCACATTCTGACTTATAGTTAATTATTTGAACAGCGCCAATTCCCACTACTTAAATTCAAGTTCCCTTAGGGTAACAAAGGCTACACTAGCTGCATTGAAGTTACTATTTATTATCTCAACCATGCCAGAAACTGGTATTTTACACGTACCATCTTATTTAGTTCTTTTTGAGGTAAATATTATAAGTATTTCAGAGATGAGGAAACAATCTCAGAGAAGTTGTTTTTCTTTATATTCCTCATGTAGCATGGGCCCTTGCACATGCCAAATATTAAATGAGTGATTATCAAATTGATGTTAGTGATAATTTACATGGGAATTCCATCCTCCTAGGGACTACAATCCCAAAATGATATTAAAATTTTGGATTAGATGATGACTGGACAAAATCTTAACTGCTATTCCAGATAAAAGTTGCCTTTCTGTTAATTTTCTCTTTCAAAGAGAGGATGCATTCTATATAGCTTCAGGCAAATAGCAAGAGGACAGATATGTTATTTGGAAAAACACTGTTGCAGGAAACAAAACTATGCAAATCATGCCTCTTCTGTATACTTCAAGACCTATTTTTAAACTGGTAAACTTCTTCAAGGTGACACACTGACATTTTGAAATAGTTCCTTTCAACTAGAGTACACCGACTACAACTCAGGCTTTTAAATGGAAGACCAAAGAAATAAAAATAGTATTCCAGAACAGTCAAGTTATTATTTCTATCAAGGATATTTTCCCTAAAGCTAAGCTAGACAAATACACTGTGAGTTGGAACACGTAATGAGGAGAATAAGAGATTCAAACAGGGAAGCTGCACAACAAATCGATAATTTTCTTTTCGAGAAAGCCACAAACAAAAACTCAGCTTGGGATCATGTTTTATCGAGATTTGCACTATCTTTGCAAATGTAAAGGATTTTCTAATCTAATTTCCTTGTAGAGTTGAGAAAACGTAGGCCTTGAAAATGAGTTTCCCAAATCAAAGAGCAGTTATGTTAGGACTCAGGTGAGAGCCCAGTATCTGGCCTTAGGGTCCAGTTGCTCCATCTCTGTGGACTAGGCTGACAGGCTGGACGTTCAGGTACAGTCTTGAGGCTGAATTGCTTTTACTTTGGGAAATCTCAGTCTTTGTTCTAAAGGCCCTCAACTGATTGGATAAAGCCCACCCACGTTACACTGATAGAAGGTAATTTGTTTTATTCACCATCTATTGGTTTAAATGTTAATTACATCAAAAAAAAAAAAAAAACCTTCCCAGAAACATCTAGACTGGTGTTTGAGCAAACCATGTTGACACATAAATTAATCATTACAACCCCGAATTTAGTGAGTGCCTGGTAAGTGCAAGCAGGAAGGATGCGTGTGTAGATACATGTTAGAGCATGTCAGAGATTTAGAGAAGGAAATTTACAGCTCTGTGGAGTACGTTACCATCCACGTGCCATTTTATTTGGAAATGGATATCTATACTACCTGTTCCACCTTCATTACTGTGGAAGGGAAAGAGAAATTGACAAATTTTTTCCCATTTAATCATGCCCAGTGTCTTAGTCCATTCAGGCCGCTGTAACAAAATACCAGAGGCTGGGTGGTTTAAAAACAACATTTATTTCTCACAGTTCTGGAGGCTGGAAGTCCAAGATCAGGGTGCCAGCATGGTAGGGTGAGGGCCTTCTTCCAGGAAACAGGCATCTCTTTTCTATCCTCACATGATGAGCTAGCTCTTGCAGGCCTCTTTCAAAAGGGCACGAATCCCATTCATGTGGGCTTTTCCCCCACAACCCAATCATTTCCCAAAGGTCCCACCTCCTAATACCATCACCTGGAGCATTAGGTTTTCAACATATGAATTTTGGGAGAACACAAACATTCACACCATAGCACCCAGGGAGGAGACTAACTCGTCTAAGGTAACCAAATTCCTCATTCATACTGGGTGCCCTGTGGTGCTGACTGGAAGCCAAGTCCTAAGAAAGCTGCATAAGGACCAACAGCCCCAGGAGGAGGTTCTGAGATGGCAAATTCCTTGACGGACTCCACAACACTATATGAGTATTTCCAGGTTCTTCCTTGGTTATTAGTCATTGAGTAATTCTCCCCCATACATGCTCCTATTTGGAATATGAGTTAATTACTGAGTTCCTAGACAAAGTATCACAAAATCCCAGCTGATCAACATGAAAACAGCAAGACTTATGGATTGCTGGTGCAAAGTTTATAGAGAAAAGTCCACATGACTTTACCCACTTCTGATAGCAACTGCAAGTTCAGGGATCCCCAAGACCACTCTACGGTTTGATAATCAGCTAGAACTCTAAGAACTCACTGAAAGCTGCTATACTTATGGTTATGGTTTATTGTGGCTTTTTCTTTATTTTACTAATATTGATTGGAATATACTTCATTTACAATGTTGTTAGTTTCTGCTGTACAGTGACTCAGCTATACATATACATATATCCACTTTTTTAGATTCTTTTTTCCATATAGGTCATTATGGAGTATTGAGTTCCCTGTGCTATACAGTAGGTCCTTATTAGTTACCTATTTTATATATAGTAGTGTGTATATGTCAGTCCCAATCTCCCAATTTATCCCTCCCCCCATTCCCCCCCCCAGTAACCATAAAATTGTTTTCTACATCTGTGACAACTTTTGCTTTGTAAATAAGTTCATTTGTACCATTTTTTTAGATTCCACATATAAGTGATATTTGTCTTTGTCTGACCTACTTCACTCAGTATGACAATCTCTAGATCCACCCATGTTGCTGCAAATGGCATTATTTCATTTTTTATGGCTGAGTAGTATTTCCTTGTATATATGTACCACATCTTCTTTACCCATTCCTCTGTCAATGGATATTTAGGTGGCTTCCATGTCCCAGCTATTGTGAATAGTGCTCCTATGATCATTGGAGTACATGTATCTTTTCGAATTATGGTTTTCTCCAGGTATATGCCCAGGATATTGCAGCTCTTTAAAAGCTACAGATTAAAATTGGCCAATTAAAAAGGCATATAGGGCAGAGTCAAAGAAAGTGTGAAATGTGGAGCTTCTGGTTGTCCTCTTCCCTGGGAGTCATGAACAGCTTTATGTTCCCAGCACTGATGTACAGGCACAGAGCATTTCCAAACAGGGGAGCTCACTCAGGCCTCAGTGTCCAGAGATTTTATTGGGGCTCCATCACCTAGCATGATTGACTGTCCATACAGCTAATCTCAGGCTCTAACTCCTCCAGAGGTCCAGCCGATACTGCATGACCCAAAACCCACCCTAAATCACACTGTTGGTGTGGCTCAAAGCCTTCACTATAAATCACATTGTTTAGGTCACTATCTGGCTGGCCCGAGGCCTCCAGGTAAACAAAAGCACTTTTCTCAATGTCAACTTTCGACAACTTTTGTCAACTTTTCTCAGAGAAAACACTCTAAGGGCTTAGAGATTAGCTCCTAGGAGACAAGGGCAAGGTCCAGACTTCTCTTTGGATGAGGCTGAGTTCTTTACTACACAGCTGGATAGTTGGTTTTGCCTGAGGATGCTCTCCTGTTGTAACTTCACAATAAGAAAATCCGAAAGTGTGGTTCTACATGCAACAAACATTTGTCAAGCATTTATTTTCTTCTGGTCTTCCTCTGAAATGTTTTTCCTGTATTGTCTCCATTAATCTTTACTGTAGCCCCATGAGGTAGACATGATTTTTAATGGCATTATGGAGAAGAGGAAATTGAGGCTTGCCTAAAATTCAGAGCTAGTGAGTGGTGAAGAGGGACTATGAACAAGGGGAACAAGAGTCTAGAGTTCATACTTATAATCACTATATTGCAAACATACCACCATTTCCATTTGAAGTAGATGTTCACAGGCAAGTGCATGGCCCAAGAAGCAAGGCTGTTGAATGAATACTGTCCAGTCCTGCCATTCTGTTCCACAATATATATGAATTAAGAATGTTACAGCATGAAACACTTCTTGCTATACATTTAACAGAAATAAACATAAGACAGAAAGACATGAAGACACCATGAGCTCATGGTGCCTTGATCAAAGAAGGCTTAGTCGACAAGAGTATTTCAAATGGTCTTTTTGTCCGGCATCCCAGAGGTCTGTACACCCTGGGGCATCACACAATAATAAGATTCCAGATAAGTGAAAGGCATGCTTTTCTTTATAAAACAGGATAAGGGCAACTCTGAAAGGGGAGGTGGGAAAGAAGACTTGTATTTGAGTCTTCAAATATAAATGCTTTCTCAGAGAGAAAATTTTAGAAAAGAGAGCACATGGATGTTGAGAGTCTGAAAACTGTTTCCCTTATAACTCTCCATGTGAGCATACTCCATGGAAATCTTTGTGCACCCCAGAATACCCTGGTTTGGTAACAACTAGTCTGAATGATCCAATATTTTGAGGATTTTCTTAATTTTGGGTAAAGCTTCCATTAACTTGCCGTGTGAGCAATGGTGTTGATAATTAATAAATTGCAATGGGAGTCCTGAAAATGGAGTGAATGGATGAGGAATTTAATCTGAAGTCTAAGTCTGATACACAGAGGGAGAAGGAAATTTTAATTTTTCTGAGGAATGGTGATTGGTGAGATGTGGCCCTCAAGGTGCTGTGAGAAAGAGCCCCCCCCACCCCCAAACAACAGAAGACAGGGGAAATGATGGAGTCTAAGCTCAGGTAACATGATGATGGAGTGTTTCAGCCCACAGCCCTTTGTTAATGATAGAGTGGGCTCTCCACTGTAGCCAATGGTATCCAAAAGATGATACCAACAACAGCAATACAAGTGACACAGCGATGAAGGAGCAACACAGACCAGTCCTAAGCAACAAAAGGTGTTCTTAGTGGGAGAATATTTATGACCCGCCTCCCACCTTTCTTAGTTCTACCTTCATCTGAGAGAGCATTTCCTGGAAGAAGAAGGATAGGAGCTCAAACTCCTTCCAGGAAGCCAATTGGTGAGCATAAGCCGTGGAGTTACCATTCAGGTCTAGAGACACTTTTATGACTATACTGTGTCTCCCTACCCCTCAGGTGGGTGGCCTTGGAAACAGCGGTTACAATTGTGATTTTAAAGAAATATTAAATACAGATGTTCTTCTATTTTACTGCCTTTAAATTTTATAAAAAGGTAATTGCAAAATTTAATAGGTAAAACTGCCTTACTCAGAGGATTATTTTACAGTGATTAGAAAATAAATGACCTTTAAAGAAATCTGGCCCAAACACTGTCAGTGCTTCATCGTACCTACACTCTACAAATGCTCCGAAGTTGTGTTTTTAATAAAACATGGAAGGCACTCAATTCACATCAATATAATGAGTGGAAAAGTGAAAGTTTTACTTAATTAACCAATTGTACCATTCCTACTAAAAAACCAAAAATATTCTGGATTTGAGGGACCATCTGCTTTGGTTTGCTGCTAGTTTATCCCACTGGATTGACAAAGCCTCGTAACTATGTGGTTTTACGTTGTTGTCTATGCTACTTAATATATCCCAGTCCTTCAAATTTGTGGATTGTATGGTCCAGAAGAAGCATGGACACCCTCTCCTGGTACTGTTATGTGAGGTAACGTTTCAAACTTTTAGTTCAGAGGAAGAAGCTGGCTCCCGTTTCCATTAGTGGAAACGTCCAGCACCAGCAGGTACAGCTCAGATAAGGTGGGAAATAAAACAAACAAAAAAAGGATTGACTCATAGCATTTTCCTCAAAGGAATGGGTGTATGTTTAGCTTCCTTTTTATTGGCACTTATAATTAATACTTGAGTAAAGTGTGTTTACAGTATCACGAGGGGTAAGTTAGGGCAGGGTGGGAGAAAAGGTCTCCAGGTCATGAATAAAGGCTCTGGGGAGGGGAGAGTGGGAGGGTTTCAGCTTTAGTTGAAAGAAATTTGCCTTTGTTTCCAGCTCCATGGCCTCCTTTAGCCATGACATAGCATAAATAGAAGACTGAACTTTAAACAAAAAGAAAATTAATTAAAGAAGGCAGGATGGTTTTGTTTCTGTAAATGCCTTGAACAAAGCATGTGTTTCTGTTTAATATTGGATAAGCTCCAATTGATGTCTAGATCCTTGTCAAAATGTCTACTTTTCTGTTGGATTTTTTTTTCTCCAAATGGGGCATTCTGAAGCCATGGCTACAGCTCTGCACTTCAAAGTTGCTGCCCGCCTCCCTTGAAAAGCCATTGTCTTACGCCCTCCACCATCCCCATTTCAAATGAAATCTTAATTTTTAAAAAATCATTTTGGGCCTGAAAATGATCAATCTTGGTACCAAAAAACCAGAAGAAACCTGATGAAGAGTTAAAGGAAATTCAAAGACAATACAAAGCAACTACAAAGACAATAAATATTGTAAAAATGGATGTTTGTTTTCACTGGGATACTCTACACTGCACAATACATGGGTGGCGTGTAAAACAACAGCAGCAAAAATAATGTTTTCTTGTTAAGCGGTTGTGAACTCCTGATGTGAGTGTGCAAAACCACTGCAGAGGAAGTTTTGAAACTAAAAAACGTTACTTTATACTACCTTGGTTATTTTATTCAACTCCATAGGCCTGTATAAGGTAAAATACATATGCCATGAATTATAAATATGTCAAGACAATAAATGAATAAACCTGAATGCTTTTATCTTACATATTCACTAGAAAATTTAACCCATAATAAAAGGCACATACTATGATGCCAGAGACTGCAGACAAACTAGGAGTAGGGGAGAAAAAAAAAAGTGCCTGTAGATAATAGCATTTAGCTGAAAAGATAAAAGAATTTTGTAAAAATAAACTAAAAGTAAAGCCTCTGTTAGCATTGTAAAAGGATTTCATTTCTCCCTTCTCAATTTTTAACATCCTTTAGACCCATTTTTTCCAACATCTGAGTAAAATACCCACTTCTTCATGGCATTCCCCAAGAGCGCTGAAACTGAACCACCAAGATCTGGGTTTGGTCCTGCCTCTACCATCTTCCGATGCTAGGTTTACAAGTTAGCGTTTGCTGTTTGACAAATTACCCCCAACTGTAGTGCCTTAAAACAACAATCACTGAGTAGTACATGATTCTGTGGGTTATCCGGTTGGTTCTACCCCCTTGGCTGGCTTGCTGGGGCTGGTTGATGTCCTCATCCGGGCCTCCAGGAGGCCAGCCCAGGCCTCTTCACCTCGTGGCAGATGGATTCCCAGCAGGAAGAAAGGGCAAATGCAATGCACAAGCACTTGCCAAGCCTCTGTTTGCACCACATTTGCTACGGTTCCCTTGGCCAAAGCAATCATATGACTAAGCTCAGTCAGAGTAGAAGGGGATGCCATAAGGGAATAACACAGGGAGGTGTGAACAATGGGCGGGTGGGGATTATTGTAACAATCTGCCAATTAACCTCTCTCAGGGACTCATTTTCTTCATCCCTAAATTGGAAAATTTAATAATTTGAATTTCAAAATATTTGGGGAATTAAATGAGAAAATATATATGGAAGCATTGAAAAAAGCAGAGAACTCTATAATTGTAAAATATTATCACACTGCTAGAGAAATCTGTGTTGTTCTGGGTAGCTTTTTACTAAGCATTTTTTTTTTTTTTTTTTAGTTTTTACATAATATCTCCCAACCAATTAAAAACAGAATGACCCCAATAGAAAATAATTTAAACTTTTTGTATACTTGAAAAGCAAAATCACTACTTTTTTAAACTGAAGTTTTAATGTTTCAGCCAGTCATCTAGGTAGTATTCATCAATTTAGCAGAAAAAAAATCTGACGTTGTCTAACAATCTTTATAGAATTAAGACTTTTACCTTACATAATGCCAAAATAGCTGGCCAATTTAACAAAGCTGGTTTTTATCCGGCATCTGGATGTTTCATCTACCTGACACTAAAGATTTTGAATCTCTACTGATCAATTAAACTCATTTCATTTTGTTTTTATAGGATGCTACAGCTGCCTGCTTTTTAATAGCACTGATTATTCTAGAAAACGCCCTGAGATTAAAATGTCTTTTGCTGAGAAAAGTGACTTTTTTCCTGCCACACCCAATGTATCTCTTCTACACTAAATTTCCTCTAGCAAAATAAATGAGTTCTAATTTTTAATTTCTTAATACCCACTGTCCCCAGGAAGTGGAAGCTTTATAGAAAAATTGGTACCCTGTCTTAATATTAGGCCCATCTGTAAAACGTAGAGAGGTGTACACATATGGCAAATGTTCATAAAGAGGCAACTGACAGTTATCACTTTACCACCCAGCACTTTATCCAACACATACAGCTTTTTAATTCCTTTTTGTTCTCTTCTTTTTCTCCAGTTCCAGCTTTACCCACTTTATTTTTTTTCCATTTTATTCCCTTATTGTGTCATTAGTCATAGGATTTCTTAGCAAACATAGTAGATTCATTGTAAATCTGAATCATGTTCTATGATAAAGAATACTTTGAGATATAAATCAGAATTATTAAAAGAAACATTGTAATTGGTAAAAAAAAAAAGAGAGAGAGAGAGAAAGAAAGAAAAGAAAAATTCTTGGAATGTGGTTATCCTAAGGCTATATATTTCTTTAACCACAGCATTAACCTTGATGGAAAGTTTTAGTTAGGTATTTGGTAGGCCTCACTTGTGAGTATGAAGTTTAGTATTTAGGAAATATAAGCACTCTTACATTACACATATAGAATAGCTTCAGTATATATGAGTTATAATAAAGACTAATCCCAGCACAATTAAAAGGCCCAATGTAATCACAATTCTTTGATTTGTTGTTATTATCAGTATCTAATAGGCTATGCTTACTTTTTTTTTTTTTTTGGAACCACTGTGAACTTAAAACTGCTAGCAACAATCAAATTTGGAGAGAAAAAAGATTTAATTATATCTAACATAACTTCTGGCTTAAGTATAGTTTCTGGCATTCTACTTCTTTGAAAATGAGTAATACTACCAATCAAAATTCATTCACAACCATGTCATAAACTGTATTATTATCCTTCTGGTTTAATTTTTTGATCCTACATGATAAAATCTGATACACAAATTACATTCTCAGAGACAATGGCCATTAGATTTTTTAAAAATCTAATCTCAGTTGCTTCTAATCCGAATGTCCAGTTTCATCCTCCATACTCAACCACCTCCAAGCAACTTGTCTATGAGCCATAAGGAACTTGAGCTCCATCCTCAGACCTGGCACAGGACCTCTGACCTGGATGTGGCTGCAGAAAGCCCTGGTCTGGCCTTCTTCCCTAGGACCAAGAGGATGTTCCTTCTCAGGATATGTACCTTCATCTTTCTAGACCTAAAACCCTGAAACCCTGAAATTTTCTGCCTAAAGGGCCCTAAGCCCTCTCCCAAGGCCATATGAGGAGGCTTCTCTGGGACAGATGGGCAGTGGAGGGTTCACTCCTAGGCTCAAGTGTCCATGTGTCTGCCTAGAAGTCCACTCATAGTAGGGACACGACTATAGGTAGCAAGTGAAAAGGTGTGGGTCACAGGCTAGGGCTCCTTTGCTGCTTCTGCCTGGACCCCACTAAGATAGGAGTGAGCCTATAGAATTTATCATCTTTCCCCAAAACTGCAGTGCCCTTTTGGGTTTAAATGCCTTTCTTTGTATTTGCTCTTCCCCAACCTGGAGTTTTTTCCTCCTCCCACTCCTGGAGAACTCCTCCAGATCCAATTTCACTTACTTTTTGAAAATTCTCATGACTTTTCTCATGACAAATAAGCTGTTCTCTCCTTTGTGTTACTAGAGTAGGTTTTACTTACATTTACCATAGAAATTAACACCACTGACCATAACTATTTATTCACATATTTACCTCCTTCTCATGAAAAATTTGGGGCCAGCAAGACTTAAATTCAAATAGTGACCCTTCATAAATATTTCATAAATGTATGTTGAATTAAATGTACAAAATACATTATTTATTTATAAGTTGATTATCAAGGTCATTTCTCATGCCAAAATTCTTTAGGCTACGTCTTAGGATAATGTTAAATTTTTATTAATGTCAGGGAATAGAATAGTAAACTCAAAATCAGTTCAAATATTTTCCAAAGGTGACTAGTTTCAAAAATTCCACCTACAAAGGCAAATTCTTGACAGATAATGCAATCCTTGAAAAAAACTTACGGTTATACTTAGTATGGCTTTAAATGGAGAGAGATATTGACAACCAAAAACATGAACAAGGAAATATGTCCTATCCATACACTGGGTGCCTCCATTAAATCAACCGTCACTAAGTGCATTAGGGTCAAAACAGAAAGTCCCATCCTGGAGACATTCAAATTGATATATTTACTGTAGCCTGCTTCTCTGCAACGCAGAGAAATGGGAAATATTATCAGAGCAATCTCATGATGATTATTATTCAAAGCAGTTATATTCCTAAATTCTGTGACATACCGTGTAAAAGAAGAGAAAGTCTCTTTTTTCTCAAAATCGCAAAAAATGCATAATAGCTTATCTTTTTTACAACCTTACTAGATGTCAGTCACTCCTTCAGACAGTTTACAAATAGTAAATTTTTTAATCCCCACAAAAACATTAGGAGGTAGAAAATAAGGATAAGAATAGTTAAGAAACTTGCCCAAGGTCATTATGGGAGAGGAACAATGACAGTCTTGGAGGTAGAAAGACTGACACTTAGGAGTCACTATTTATACATGGGAATTAGAGCTGTGGGGAAGTGATGAGCAAGGAACAGCTGGTCAGTTCGAAGAAAGATGGATCCCTAGGGAGACCAACATTGAAGGACTGGACAAACAGAGGAGCTCATGCAGGAGACAGAGAAGGTAGCATCAGAAAAGCTGCAGAAGAAATAAGAGAAGTGATGTTCCAGAAACCAGAGGAGGGGAGAATTTCATGAAGTAGCTCAACATTACCAGACCTTACGCACACGTCATACAGTTGAACATACACAGGTCCCTATTTGTATTTAAAAAGTCTTTCTCAGACAGTTTCGATGCAGGTTAAAGCCAAATTTGGTGAGCTGGTGAGTGAGTGCAAGGTGACGATACAGGAGTAAAGAAAGATGAATCTTACAGAGGACACTAGAAGAAAGGGGGAAACACAAGGCAGAAGTTTGAGAGATAGAGAGGGTCCAAAGTTGTTTTTAACAAGCACACATTTTCCTTTCATGGAAGTGGAAAATAGCCAATTAAGGCAATTTTAAATAAGGGGAACTTTTATTTGCTCAAGCCGTTGGCTTTCAACAGAATCTAGGTAGCTCCGGATCTTTGATACACAGTGCTTGGTCAGCAGCATTAGTATTTCCTGGGAGTTAGTTACAAATACAAAATCTCAGACCCTACTTCACCAAAGAATCAGTGTTTTAATGGAAAAAACAAAAACAAAAACCCGGTGATTCAAATACATTTTAAAGTTTGAAAAGCATGAATCTAGATTCTACTAAAGATAACTCAAGGGAAAACCTTATCCATTACAGTATACGTCAAAATCATTTTAGTTTGTTGTGTGTGCACACCGAAGTCACATCTAATTTCTTTGTAAACATCAGCGTTGCTCTTTCACAAACCTAGTAGTTAACTAGCCTCACGTTTACTTTCTACCTCAGGTAATGAACAATTGACTCTAAACGTAGAATGCTTTCACATCAAGAGATTACGTAGACCCACCTGGGTGTGGCTCTCCCTGCAACCTGCGGTATTCTGTATCTTCCTCTAATTCAAGGCAACATCCAATTTCCAGAGGTAAATGTTTTATGGATTTATCTCAATGACGATACGTATTTTCTCTGAACTTTCCCCAACTTATGTCATAGACGCATTATAGGGGAGTAAATAAAGGCCTCCAAGTGGTTTTTATGTGGAATGTAGCAGGAGCAAGGACAGCAGAGAATGGGAAACGATCTGAGGACCAGAGAGAGGATTCCATAAAAGGAAAACACACACAGAAGCAGTCCTTGTCTGCATGATTCCAATATACACAAACTTCAGTTATTATGGTTCAGTGAAATTATATCAGTCTCCAACAACACGGTTCAAATTTCAGTTACCACAATCTATCAAATGAGAGCAGTTGCTTAGAGTATAAACTTTGCTGCTAGCTCTTCAGTCCACAAATCTCGATGTAAAGAATGGGTGTGCATCCTATCCCAGGACCAATCAGGGCACTTCTTTCAAAGTCTGTTGGTGATTGATTGGTCACTGTGCATCTCTGATGCAGGGCATGCACAGACAGAAAGACATGTCATTGTGTTGCCACCTTGTCATCCATCCGGTGAAAATCCCACATAACATTTTACAGAAAGGATAATCAAGAGGGAAATGGCCAACAAAGATGAAAGTACGGCAAAGACATGAAAAGAGCTAACACTGGAGGTTAAATTAGAATCTTACATAAATAGCTGACCATGGGAATGTTGACTCTGCCACCATTCAAGAGACTCTGGACATGCAGCCATAAAAACTCAGTAAAAGAGAACTTACCAACATAAATGAGGAAAATGGTTGGGATGAAGATGTTCCAGAGGAAGTGACATCAGTAAAAATAAATTCATATGAAAAGAACTCTCAGTTTCATGACATTGAAAGCACAAAGGATGAAATGTTCGAAGATGATCCAAACTTAGAAAGCAGTAGGGCAAGTTGCTATGGCCTAGAAGATATTCACTCCCTCTCCTAAGTGACATAATGAGAACAAGACAACGTGGAACCAAGAAGGTTCAAACTATTCTTGATACGTTCTCACAAAGAAATAAAGCACTTTAATTATCAATATTTCTCTTTTAAATTATAAAAAAACACTAAATAAACAAACATTTGAATGCTTTTTCATTTCCCTACACATTTATGACTCAAAGCAAGAGAGTTTTTAATGTTTTAACAAAAAATTATACAGATCACCAAGAAACATGACTTTTCTTATTATTAAAATTGCTTTCTTCATGTTCAGTTTTCAAAGTCATTTTTACAATCCCACAGTACTGTGCAAAGTGAAGATTGTCAATAAGTATAGATAGATGATAATAGATGATAAATGATGATAGATAGATAGATGTACAAGTAGAGATGAGACGAGATACAGATAGACATGGAGCTATATAGAGAGTAATAGAAGAAAATAGTCAAAATGAATTTAGACATAGTGGTAACCCGGAACCATCATTTTTTGTGTTCCCAAGTACCAGGTTTAATAAGGGAAAGTATGCTTGTATGTATATGCACTGGATATCCAATTACAATATTCATATGCATATAACATGCAGCTTTTGAGTATGGATCATGGGGGTTTATCTTTTAACTTGCGAGTTGATATACAAGAGGTAATTCTATGAGAGTTCTGCCAACAGCTCTTTGTATATAACAATAAGGGATACTCCTTTGCAAGTGTACTTCACTCTATGTAATACATGTGATCCTAATTTTACATAAATTCTACTCTTCTAAATTAAATCATACTTAAAACCACAGGAAAAAATTTCTAGTAAAGAGTATCACTATTTCATCTATAAAATAAAAAGCCTACACAAAAATGTGAATCATTTTTATTTAAATTTCCCATGAATCTATAATATTTTATATAAAGTCAGTAAAAATGGGGTTGTCCTATTGGATTGTTTTTAATTTGTGAAGCATAAAGAGGTTCAAAGTATGACATGAAGATAAAGATATTAATTGGTTCTTAGAGATTATCAAGTTATATTGTGAAAACCAATTCCTAAAAAAAGGTAGAAAACAATATACGTATGCTCAAGATGAGGAAATGCAATTAGTTTAATAATTCACAAAAGTGTCCCTTGACCATTTGGTAATTTTTCCCTATAAAATTCATATTTATTTAGCAGTTTCTCAACTACTGAGAAACTGTTGCAGTTTCTCGATGCCTTCTTCTTCCGTAAGATATAGTTGCTATTAGAAAGCCTTGCCTCTAGGGGGCCCATATCACTAGTTCTCACCAATGGATTTTGAGGGAAAGTTGATTTTATCACTCTGTACAAAGAACTTTCTGTGATGATGGAAATGTTTTTGCACTGTCCAGTATGGCAGCCACAAGTCACATGTGGCTATTGAAAGGATGAGCATTTTATTTATTTAACTTTAATTAATTTAAGCTTAAGTGTTAATAACCACATGTGGCTAGTGACTGCCATAATGGGAAGCTCAGTTCTTACCTTTAGTAATAAGCATTCTAACTTTCAACAGGACACAAGACTGTTTTCAGCATAACTTCCTACCTACTTGTAGCCTGTGGTCCTGAATTTTGAGAAGTCTGACAAAAGTAAGTGTGAATTGGGATAATGGCGTTCATTTTTCTAAAAGGAAAGAGGATAGTTAACAACTATCTACATCTATTACCTCTAAAACATATTTTATTTTTCCTTCAGAAGCACATTTGAAGGTAACTTTTTACTATTCATCACAACTGGGGCAAAGGGCAGGGAGTTTATCAGGAAAGTCAGGAGAATCTTGTTTTCTGTTACCCAGGGTCAACTGCCTGCTGCATGAATATTACAACCTAGACTCTCTTCCTTTCCCTCCCTCTTGTCAGTAAAATTTCTCAAGCCATTAAGTTATCCAGAGCTACGTCGGCATAGATTCTTAGGTCAATTAATATAGGTGAAATAGGAATATGAAGGACCATAGAAATGCATATGGCCAAAGTCTCCCTCTACTTTTTATGATAAATCCATAACCAACACATTAAGAGTACCTGCATAATTCTGAGATATAAACTTGGGGTACCTCCACTCCCTACCCACCTCCCATAGTGAACACACTGTAGATAGATAGTGGTATAACTCATGTAATTTACTCTTTCATCTTCTTCACTGTTGTTTGCTCGACCACCATTTTGCCTCACTCTCACCCATGCCCCAAGATCCACTGCAATAACAAGTATCATTTGCACCTGGCCTGAGAGGTAGGCTATGAGCAGCTGCTGTATTTTGGCAAAAACTCTTACTATAAAGAGCAAAGCAAATCAAATTTTCTCTAGACAGACAGTATAACATATCATTTTTTAAATCAAAAGAGCAATGCAATAAGTAAATTTTGTGGATTTTAATGCTTCACAATTGTTTACTATTTTTTTCTTGGCAATTTCAGTCACTGTGAAAAAAATTATTTTAAGAAAGCAGTATTTATCACTGTTTATAAAAATACAGAACAAACCTAGCCAAGATACTATCCAAAATGGAAAAAAAAGAAAACATATGAGACCCTTGTCAATTTTTAATCAGCAAAGAACATCACACTAATAAAACTTAATTAAATCATTAAATATTTAAAATGAATTTCTAACTCTAGCTTATTGAATGGTTCCCTTTATGTATTTGAAGTCCTATTATGAAGTCTATATATAGAGAAAATTCAAATGTAAAACCAAACAATTTAATGTATTCATCTCAATCAAAAATTCCATTTCACTTATCCTTCTGAAATTTAAACCACCTCCGAACACTACATCTCAATTTATATTTCCTCACATCAGGAAACACATGATAAAATACTGTTACAAATATATCACCTACAAAGTGGTTGTGCCTTATAAATATAACTCATTCATCTCACATGTTTCATTTCATTTCAATAATAATGTATAATAATATTGTCCAATTTACAATGAATGCCAAATTTCTGGTAGATGATATTATGGATATTTACTAACTTCATTTTTTACATCACTCACAACCAACTATAAAGACATATATGTGTCTTCAACATCCTTCAGACAAACATTTCTTACAGTGAGATACAGGAATTTGCCTTTGTAAGAAAGCCAGAATTAGATACATAATTACTTTCTTTGGTAAAAATGCAATATATCAGGCATATTACTACATGGGTTTGAATGCACCTATAGGGTAACCATATCTCTTATATTATACTATATATATTCAAAGCCACCAAAACAATAAATACCAGTAAATAACCAAACACATTACAATGAAACACAAGTATACTCCTGGGTTGCTTTACCTTGGCGAAACAAGAGTGGAAGAGTGAGCATTCATTTGCTCATTTGTTGGCATGTACTACACTAAAACTCCCATTAGGCAGCTTCAGCAGAAAGCAGGAATTATAACCCTTGCTAGACCCACAGTCTTGGTAAGTATGGACATCTTTTTCTCCCTTTGAAACTTTCAAACTCCCTTTGAAAGGCAGAAGCGCTTTAGACTACTTAGTCTGGTAACAGAAACCCGAGCAGTCTACTTTCAAGTCACTGACCTCATGTCTCTTTCATCTGACTAGTCGTCTTCTCTCACCATCCAGTTTGTTGCCCAAATCACAAACTGGAATCAGTTTACAATCATCCAAATCTGCCAGTTCTACCCAAACATCTTTTGAACCTCTCCATGTGGCCTCCCTGTACGGATCCCTCACTCCAGCCTCCCTGACTCTCCAGGCTTGCACTGCAAGCAGCCTCCTGGTCTTTGCTTTTCTCCAGGTTGTATTATATAATATTTAAAACCCATGTAACAGCTTGTTTTAAACCTTCTTCTTAATCTTCTTAATACTCTCTTGGGCTCTCATTCAGAGAAAGCAACGGAAATCTTTGAAAGGGGGAGAAATGTCTCAGAGCATAACAATCTGCTTCAGTGAAATAACTCTCCAAGGGCCTCCCTGGTGGCGCAGTGGTTGAGAGTCCGCCTGCCGATGCAGGGGACGCGGGTTCGTGCCCCGGTCTGGGAGGATCCCACGTGCCGCGGAGCGGCTGGGCCCGTGAGCCATGGCCGCTGGGCTTGCGCGTCCGGAGCCTGTGCTCCGCAATGGGAGAGGCCACAGCAGTGAGAGGCCCACATACCGCAAAAAGAAAAAAAAAAAAAAAAAAACTCTCCAAATGTACCACTTAAAGCAGTTGCTTTACTTTTAAAATGAACAATTAAAATACAAGAAAAGCTATACGCAGTTTTCTTTTCTTCTTTTTTATTCTCAGCAGGCACAGTAGTTACACCTAAGGCAACGGTAGTTTAGATGTCTGGTTTACAACCAAAAAATTCACAGTCTGTAGATAATATGTTAGACTGTGCTTGCCTGGCAGATATATTAGAAAAAAAATCTTTTGCTTTAATATTCTTCCAAAATTTTTCTCTAACTTCACACTTCCTTCAAAGTTCACCATTCCTTAAGGATACAATCCAAATTTATCAACATGTCACACAAGTCCCTTGACAATGTGACCCTAAATTATTTTACACACCCCCAACTACGTACCTATTACTCCAGGCAAAATGGGCTATTAGGAACATTCAACTTTCAGCGGCTCTCTGGACGAGCTCACTCACTCAAAGCCATGCTTTTGACACACCAAGCCTACGACTCTAAAACTGCCCATTATTCAGGCATTTCTCAGATTTCACTTCCAGGAAATAAGGAGATATGCTTTATGCTTCAGGCACTGGGATTATATTTTAAAACCAAACAGATCTGCAAAATAAAGCAGCATTGTCAGATAAACAGAAAAAAGGTCAAAAGGAAAAGTTATGAAATACTGAAATATTCATGTGTGTCATTTCAAAACTTTAAAGGGACTTTGCATCCTCCAGTTTTAGAAAACAAAAACACTGATTTAAAATGTACATTATTATCTGTTTGCTCTGAGCTAACATTTCAAAAATAAATAAATAAAAATCTAAGCCAGATATAAAAGACTTAATGATTCATAAAAATTTTTAAGTAATAAAAATAGTAGAAATAAATTAAAAAAGAAGAAATAATTACTTTAGTATCTGCTGTAAAAAATGTTTTAGATGTTTTTCTCTTTAATTGTTCTGTTTCTGTCTCTTGTAAGGAACCTTACCATGGTAAGGAAAAAGGAAAAACTGATATTGTGATACAGTATAAGTTTATTGTCCAAGATTAACCATTTCAGCAAGTAACAATTATGTTTATTATCTAAGAATACCATTTCAATAAAGTATATTCTCTAAACATATTAGATAGAGGGTTAAAAAAAAACTATCTGTATTCTCTTCTCTGGTCTTTTAATCTAATAAATTGGAACAAACTATTAGAAGGTTTTCCAGAAATATGTTTTTTCAGTGAAAACTCACTTGTGCTACTCCTTGATATTATAACATGGGAGATGAGACTTTATCTGTCTTAGTAATATATGGCATTCTGTGTATTTCAGTGAGACCCCAACAAACTGGCCATCTCTCCAGGCCAGGTGGGTGGAAATCTATCCCAATATAGGGAGGAGTGGGGAGAGTCTGGTTTATTGAAGAACGCTAAAAAAAATTAAGTACTTAAAATGAAGCATATTTTAAAAGGGTACACATCACTTCTTATACGTTATTATTCCATACTCCAGAAAACAAAATAGGGGATCCAAGTCAGTGATAAAATTATTTTTATAATTCATTTCAGAGTTAAAAATAACAAATTTAGCTGAAAACTATGGAAGCTTACTTTCTATTTGTAAGACTTTATGAGTATGTTTTGTACTATGCTATTAAGCTGAAAAGAATATTAGATTTGGAGTCAGATGTATCAGGCTTCTAGTCCATGCCACACTGCCTAAATTTGGGTAAAATATTTAAACCTCTCTGTACTCCAGTTTCACTACATATACAATTAATGTTTTTGTATGTATCTTATCATATTTGTATCAGCCTCAGTATATTTACAATTAATGATGCATGTGTTTTTTTTTTCACATTAGATAGTAAGCTCCCTGAGAGTGAAGGTTATGGCTGATTTGTCGTTTTCTTCCCCACAGAGCACAGCATAGCTTATAACACTGCTGATATTTCACAAATAGTACAGAATAGTAGAGAATTGAAATTTTTACTTTGGAATTATAATTCCCCAAAATGTGAATCAGAAAAGACCTATGAATTCCAAAACGTTTGTGAAACACTGAGTCAAGCAATTGAGAGTTTCTTTTCTGCAGAAGTTATCAAAGCCTTAACTTTGCAAATGAACATTATGGTTATCCGAGAGGAAGCTACGTAGAATCCCTCTTAACCAAAGGATCGACACTGGTAGTTTCTTTGTTAAATGAAAAAGTCCTTCAAACACATTTATTTTCTAATGCTTCTCTTCATATGTGGCTGTGGCCTCTACTGGCTATGCTCAGTGAGTAGAGTTTCCAATATCTCCCCCCCTTTTTTTTTTTCAAAAATCAAGCTTTTTACACATCACTCATAATTACTAGGTTCAAGTTCTTTAAGGTAAAATAGTATAAAGACGTTGGGAAAAAATCTGAGTACAGATGCCTAAGCTTTAATTTCTTAACTGTTTACATTTTGTAGTTCATTCCTCACTGGACAGTAATGTTTTTAGACTTGAGGGTTATACCAAAGTAATTGCTTTTCATTTTTATTGAAATAGCTCTCTTATCATACTCACACATCATTGACTTGTATAGTACTTCATTACATTATATAATTATAATAGCACACACCATGGGCATTAACAGGTATGAGGACTAACAAAACTGTCTCTGGGTGAGCGTTAACTCACTTGGAGGGCGCTGTGATGGGCTGGCTGCCGAGGGCCCCCTGTCCTGGGTTCACTATTCAGCCAGCTGGGGACACCAAGACACATGTTTAGAGGAGAACAGAGGGCATCCCTACAGAAGGAGAGTTAACTAAGTGGGGGTCACTTACATAAAGGTCCCTGTGTGCCACCCATTCCATGAAAGACATTGCAGAGGACCTTGATTTGAAAGGCCATAAAGCCTCTTTCAAATCTAAGATCATTAAGAACATTCTGTGAAGTTTTTTGTTTGTTTGTTTGTTTGTTTTCTCATCATACATCCTGTTTTCTCAAGAAGACTACAGAGCCTGTTAGGGTTCTGTAGTCCCATGGACTAAATACTGCAATGTTGTATGAAGAAAAAGTATTTACAAGCATATATTTAAACATAATAAATTAATGCATTACAGCATGAGTGATGCAGACAAAAATGTCTTTGAAATAAGATGATCCCAGCCACAGTATTTTCTCAGTGTCGGAGCCATCCAAAGGCTGTTCTCAGTTATCCCAAATTCACTTTGCTTTCTACCAATTAGCACGAAAGTGGAATGGTTTGGAAAAGTTCAAGGCACTGGCCCATTTATAATTAAATGTAAGCTGACCATTAGGATTTGGTAAAAGTACTGCTTGTGCTTTCATCTGAAGCGCTGATCTGTCATCCAAAAGCATTTAGGCAGAAATGAATGATTTCTTGATCAAATGTCCACCTGAGTTCAAAATAAATTTGCAACCAATGAGGCATTTACAAAGCTATGGCAGAAGATATGCTATCTAGTTAGAACCTAAATAATATTCAGGAATCTCGTGGTGACTTTTCTTGCCACTCCTGCCTAAGAACTGTAGATCTTCTGTTTCAAACGGTGGTAGTAAGCGGTAAAAAGCTGCCCCGGATGTGGCAGCTTACAACTTCCTCATTTCTGAATCCACGGGAGAACAGACTGAGAGCACGTGACTACAATCGCTGCCCTAAAAAATGAGAAACGAATACCTTTACGGCTCCAGTTATACTTTCCCCAGTCAACTCATACCCCCGCCTTGGTTCTGCCTCTTCCTTGTCAGATTTCCTCAAGGGGCAGATTGGGTTCAAAACCAAAGTTGTCTATTTCAGGGAGCACTCAGCTGATTATTCTTATGAGGAACATTTATGATTAACATCATTTTGTCCACCAAACAAATTAAGAATGTTAAGAATCCCAATGCAGTAGAACCACAGTGGGACCTTGTTCCAGGCAATTGGGATTCACAACTTAGAACTTTCACCTGGTTCAAAAAAAACAATTTCACTTTTTTGAGAACGGAATTGTGAAACATACCAAGAGTCTCAGTAAAGAGCATCGCATGCAATATTTTATTTATTTGAAAACTAATTCTTTTTTTTTTTTTTTTTCTTTTTGCGGTATGCGGGCCTCTCACTGTTGTGGCCTCTCCCGTTGCGGAGCACAGGCTCCGGATGCGCAGGCCCAGCGGCCATGGCTCACGGGCCCAGCCGCTCCGCGGCATATGGGATCCTCCCAAACCGGGGCACGAACCCGTATCCCCTGCATCGGCAGGCGGACTCTCAACCACTGCGCCACCAGGGAGGCCCTGAAAACTAATTCTTGATTGCTTAGTGAAATTGCCACTTCCAGTGGGTTTTTTCCCCCCAAAGAATGCTAAAATTGTAAAAGTTCTAAAGTTGCAAAAGACATAAATTAATGAAAGATAAAATACCTTACAAAGTTTTTTTTGTTTTAGAAAATCTCACTGAGTACCTCAAAAGTTTAATATTCCATTGCTAGTACTCAAAACCAAGTTCATCTTTCAAGTGAACTACAACAGAAAATTTTCTTCTACATTTATGAGTCATTTGAAACTTTGCTGTATTTCCCAAATGCCTAGTTCTGCAGTCATTACTTAAGAAACTCTTCCCTATGAGTTAGGGAGAGATTGAAGATAGCTCTAAGCTCACTCATGTTTACAAACCAAATGCAACCATAACTGGTCGGTTTTTTAAGCAAACAAAGAACAGTGACATTGGGCTCAATATTCTTCACTCTCAAACAACAAACAAACTTTCAAAGATTGTCACTGCTACCGTTTCACAACAGACACCACAAATTCTACATCACGGGTGACTAAATTAATTTGGAAATCATGGAGTATCCATGGAAAGTTACAAAATGGATGCAGGTAACAAGAAAAATAAATAAATTCCACTAATATTCAAGTTGTGTTGGAAAGCAAAGATCTCTGCAACGATCTACTGTTTTTCAAACTTTCATCAGTAAGAAAGCAGGGTTCATGGGATCCCAGAAAGCCTCTCTGTCCCCAAACCTCCCTCCAGGGTAGAACTGGCACCAGTTAGAAGCAGGTAACTGCCAGGCAGCACATACCAACTACCAATGACTCCTTAAAATTGAAAGCAAACGTAAATGCCTATTCTCCCACCACAAGCCAGGCAAAGATACTTGTTTCTATGTCTTCAGTAAATTCTCATCTCATTAGAGATGCCTGAAAAAATGAAGTCTGGAAGGAGGATGAAGGGATGTGTCTACATCGCTCATTATCTTTGGTTTCAGGCAATCTGTAATCTTTGTAAATTGCTAACAACCAAAGAGGTGTTTATAAATATCAGTAGAAATAAGCTAAACAAAACCAGAGCCAAGGTTTGCACTTCTATTACTCACCACTGTTTGGACTGGGAATTAATAAAGTTCACAGATGAACTAACTACTGACAAACAGGAACCAGACTCACCTTCCACATGTCAAATGCTTGCCAACAAATGAAGTTCTCCCCTTTATAGACAGAAACAAACACAGCTTTGTGGCAGCATCTGACCTCTTTCCTCCCGGTATTGCATATGCAAAAGTAAATACCCAAGTAATATTGGGAGTTATAAGCAATCTTTCAGGGAAAACTTTACTTGAGAAAGATTAGAAGATGATAAAAAATTTCCTTTAAATTTTAACATAAAATCCAAGAGGAAAATCAGAAGTAGTTTATGATGGGTTTCACAGGAGGGGTCTAGATTATATAACTTTTCAAAACATGCAGATATATCACTAAGCAGTCATCTGTAGTTTTCAAAATACTATTTTAAAGTATATGTTCTATTATCGCAAAGAACTTAGAACCTTCCAATATTTAAAACTAAATCCAAAATACTGTTCCTAGGGCAGAAAATAGGAAACAGCATGAATGAACCTTTCCAGTCACATTTGGCCCTTCCACTGGGTAGCAGTAAAATGGAGGGAAAGCTGAACAATCTTGTTAAACACACATGGGTTCTAATCCGGGTGCCACCACAGGTAGGTGATTCAACATCTCAGGTTTCTGTTTTCTTAAAAATTTTTATGTATTCAACAGCTGTTTATTGAATGTTTACTCAGTGCCAGGCTTGCCATTACAGGATGAAAACACCTTGGTAAATAAGACAGGTAAGGTCATTGATAGCACTGAGATTACATTCTAGAGGAAAAGACAGATATTTGAACAAGTAATTGCAATCTTGAAGAGATGTTGAAAGGGGAAGGATGGGCGCTGTGGGAGCAGACAGCAGGGAACCTAGTCTGAAGGGTTAGGAGTCACTATCCAAGGAACTGACACAGAAGCTAAAAATCTAAGGGATACGTGGGAGAAAGCTGAGGAAATTACAGGAAGAAGCATTCTAGGCAAAGGAAAACAAGAGCCGGCAAAACAGTGGAGGATCATGGTGCGCTCAGGGAACTGCTAAGCTTTGGTGCATGTGGACTGGAGAGAGAAGAGTGAGGACAGGGCATGAGTGAGGCCGAAGCCCAGGCAAGGGTCAGATCTAGGAGAGACCCAGGAACACTGCGCCGGGAAAGTGGACTTTATTCTGAGGACAAGGGGAAGCCATCCAAGGGTTTAAGGAGCAGAGACACATTACATTCGTATTTTTAAAGCAAAGTCTAGTGAAGAACAGAGCCTGCATTACAGGAGGCAAAAGGAGATCCCAGGGATGTTAGTTAGGGGACTGCTGATTATCCAGGAGAATGATGGATCAATCTGTGGTAGAGGGTCAGGAAAGAAATGGACAAATCTGTAAAAGATTTAGGAAAAAGAATGGTTGAAATTTACAACCATGAGAGAGAGAGAGAGAGAGAGAGCGATGGATAGATAGAGGAGGGATAAGGAAAGCAAGAGAGAAAGAAGTTCTCTAGCTATAAAATAAGGATATTCATCCCTGCCATGTATGGTCGTGTGAATAAAAATGTAAATGTGACAACATATATTACATTACACATCTCTTAACACTGCCTAGTGCACAATAGAAACTCAAAACAATGAAAACGGCCAATTTTCGAGTCAAATGAAATTTCATGCTTCTCACAAGTGATGCGAGTTGAATTTTTTTCTGGGTCAAACCTCTTATCTTTGAACTCTTCCATTGTGAGCAAAGACTGCGGCCCACCAATGCAAATGGAAATGAATGTGGTGTGACTGAGCACTGTCACTACATGGAAAGAGCCTACAGTGAGTCCTCCAGATTATGAATGGCCTGCCTTTACATGTTGGCAGCCAATAAAAAAGTGTTATTTGAGACTATATCTCAATCAGTTTGGTGAGATTTGTCATTTAAATTTATGAAGACAATCAAGGCCATGAGTTTGCGTTTTTCTCCAGTGAGTCCATTTTTACTGCTGTGGGTTAAACCTTCCTGATGAAACCCTTTGGGATTGAATAAAGTCTTGAGACACTGCACAGTTTGCACCCACAGTAGCCAAGACAAAGTTCTTGGGCAGGCTGTAGAACTGCGGTTGACCCACGCACAAGGTACCTGCAGGTAGAGTTGGCCACATGCTGACCCCCTTGGAGGACAGGGCACAGGAGAACCATACCAGGACAGAAAGAGCCTGTCCTATTTCTTTCACTAGAGACACAGACCATCAGTACCACCAAAGAGGAGGGTGGCCTTTCTATATTACAGGTTAACATGCGTACATTTACACTCCATATTTATCAGGATGCAGTTCTAATAAAAGAACAGGAATCGAACAGGCATTTTCTAAATTTGTAAGACCTGCATATCATTATGCAAAATTATTATTTTCTCCCTGAATATACTATTGTGCCATTACAATGGAGTCACGTCTTACTCAGCAATTAAATCAGTGGGGAAAAAATTGCATAGTGAAAAAAGTTACTCTTGAACATTCCTTAAATCACCCACAAAGAATGGTATACGTGGTTTTATACATATTTTATGGTCTTGCGAGAAGTCTCACAGGGTCAGCTTTTCATCCAGGATTGAAACAAATTGCAGTTTCTTCAGTGGAGAAACCAAATGAGACACCAGGCCTGAGTTTAGTGGCTATTTTGCAAAAACACATTTTTTGTCTGCTTTCTGCTTTTTAAAAAAATTTTTATACAACTTTTAAAGGTTACTTTCCATTTTTAGCTATTACAAAATATTGGCTATATTCCCCATGCTGTACAATACATCCTTGAGCCTATCTTACATCCAGTAGTTTGTACACCCCACTCCCCCATCCCAGATAGCCCTACCCACCCACCAGTAACCACTAGTTTGCTCTCCACATCTGTTGAGTCTGCCTTTTTTTTCCCCAAGTACATGTTAGTTGAGTAAGTTAAAGCCATATAACTCCACTGCATACAAAAGTACTTTTTTATCTATTTTCAAAATTGACACTCAGATAAAGTCTCACTCTAATTACTGAAAGAAGCTTTCAAGAATTATTTGAATAAATGCATTATCTAATTTAACTAGTAAATTAGCTAAACCTTTGTGCCATGTAATTTGAAACACTAAAAAGGCATTGGCCAAATTATTCATGTTCTTAATAAACTACAATGTTAAATGTGCAGAAAAGGGCGGGGGGAAACAAATTTTAAGATTTCCCTCCTCTTTTCTCATTCATACATGTACATAAATCCAAACTGATCCCAGTGTCACCTCATTCTAAACTTTCATCGATTCTCATTGAATTTTAGAACTGGAAGACAAGTCCAAGATTGTCTGCCATGACAGATGCCTTCTCTTTGCCCACTCCGGATACACTCTCTGCCTTCTCCACCCTGCTTTCGGCCTGTGTGGGGCGACTCCTATGGACCACATCAACAGGCCCCCTTACCCTCTGTCTTCCTGTTGGGATCAACGAAAGGGAAGCCCTGGCAGGAGATGGATGGAAGGAAGGAGAATGAGAGCAGTAAACTTATTCCCCCAGCTCCCCCCTCTTAAGTTTGCCCCAGATACAAATCACAGCTTCTTCAAGGTATCCTCCTCTGCAAGGCTCCATTCAGGTTCCAGAGATTCCCCCTCCTCTCATCTTTTTGGACCTAGGGTGATAACAGCTCATCTAATACTAACCAACTCCCATAACTTGATAAACAAACACTCCTGAAATATTCTCATTTCAGTGTGTTCTTTGCTTTCTGTTTGATCTCTAAATGATACAATTTAACTTCACACATGAAAACACTGAACCTGAGAAAAGTCATGTGGCAAGTTCAAGGTAACACAACTACTTAGTGGGAATAAACCAGAACATTCTGTTGCTAGTAACAGAAGCTTCTCTGAAACAAATTAAACAGAAAAAGAGATGGAGATGTTCTTTGGACCGCATAGCTAGAAGTTCAATGGAACTGAGTTGGAGCACTGGACGCAGGAGTCTGAACTTCGTCATTAGGAATGTCTCTCTTTTCTCCATCCCTCTGCTTTCCTCCAGGTTGACCTCGTTCTCAGGCAGGCTGTCCCCACAGGATAGAAAATACAACTACCAGAAGCTATAAGATTACTTCCCCCAGAAGTTCTAGCAAAGTTCCAAAGTTGAGTATAGTTAAGCTAGCACTACTCACAAACCCACCATCAATGGATCATAGTGAATTCTGATTGGTCAGATCAAGACAGCTGGCCATCCATGGAATAAGAAAATAGGGTCACCCAAAGCATAGACTCGGGTGGGGAATAGATAATTTCTAAAAGAAAAAGAGAGTGAGAGAGAGAGACAGAGAGAGGGAGAGAGAGAAATGTTCCCCAGAAGTAGGGGTGAAAGGAATGTAGAACCAACAGATATCTGGTATACCGAAGCAAGAGCAGAATCAGTTATTCTGAGCCCTATTTGATTTATGTTTCACTATGACACATACATAAACCAAATAACCTGACCTAACCTGAATCTTATTCCATAGAAGCTAAAGAAAATAATCAAACTGTAAATACCAATGACCAACATCAGTCTGGCAGTTACAAGTTAACAGAGAATCTTCACATACATTATCTCATTTAATTCAGTTATTCCAGATTCAGAATTCCAAATTCCTTGCCTATAGCATTTTTCAAGGTCAGACAAATGTCTGTGAACTTTGAGAATCCAAAGATTATTTCTAAATGCTTCAATTGTGTTCACATGTTGTTAAGAAACTACAGTGTAAACATTTGAGAAATGGTTGTCAGTTTTATTGTGCTAAGAATCGCTGTGGAAATTCAGCCAGAGACCATCAAGATATATTTCTGGGCCAAAGTCCAAAGTTCCTGGATTGGTCATGTCTTCTTTTCTGCAATCTGCATTTTACCCAGGACCCAGGGGTCACTCTAATACTAAAAATACAGCTTCCCCAACCCCTGTGAAAACCACTGACCGAGGCTTTTACCATAATATTGCAGAAGAGCATGGATATGTGTGCTCACTTACGCAGAAATGCATGGTTAGTATAAAAATCTCAAACAAATGATCAAGAGGTCAAGGCTGGCAGACTCTTGTGATGGTTTTGAGGCAAACTGTGGGTTTGCTCTGGTGAAATTTAGAGGTCAGAAAACACATGAAGAAGACTCCATGATGATGCATTTAGTAAGCTGGGGAAGAGTAACAAACTTTGTCTGGATTTCACTCAATTTAGAGTGAAAACTAGAACTTGAGTCAGAAGCTTAAGAGGAAAGACCAAACATACTAACATGAAAGACTGAACAGAATGTCTTTTGTCCTTTCTTGATAAAAAGTTTTTAACACAAATAACCTTTGCAATTTATATATATATATATATACACATATATAACAGATTATATATATAAATTAGATTTATTTATATAAAACAGTAAATAAAATAGTGTGTGTGTGTGTATATATATATATATATATATATATATATATATATATATATATATATAGTTTCAGAGATTTTCTAAATCTCTGAGTTAGGACAACAGCTGGATTCTGAGGGTTCCCCAAACTTTGCAATTGAGACTCACATCATGTGATGTTTTCAAATGTGCTTTTCTAAAAAGTGATGACAACCATTGATCAAACCCAGTTGGCAGACTTAAAGTCAGTAATCCCCAGAATAGAGTTCATTTCGTGCTGCTAGTTAGAAAAACTGAAGTTGGTATATCTGTCAAAACTCAAAAATATTTTCAGTGCACTTGACATGAGAGTTAGGTGGAAATACCTGCTCTCTGGAGGAAACGTCTGAGAGAACTGGCGAGAGATGGGATATGAAGATGGTAAAGGAGGAGTGAGTGATTGAAAGGTGACTCAAATCTTGAGCCTCTGTCTGCGTATTCACTCAACAACGCTTACAGGGCCCTTTTCTTTTCTACCAACTACAAAATAGTAGGAAAGAAAGCAGCCCAAGTCAGCCTGCTTTTCTAAACCAGTTACTGAGCAGTATAAGAAGGAACCATCATAGGGGATGCAACTTCATTGTGCAAAGAGTTGGGAGGCACCCCTTAGTCTATAAACTATAACTAAGGGGATTATCTAAAAGTAAATTCAAAAGTACCTGATCAAAATCTTTGAAGCACTTTTGGAGTCTAAGTAGAAATGAAATGCAGGTCTGGTAACCAAGATTCAGTCACAGATGAGTCAGGTCCAGAAGCAATTTAGACAAAGATCAGTGTATCATATCTGGTCAATCTGGAGTCTCTCCATTTTCTAAATAAATGACTGTGTGGTATCATTTAAGACCCACAATTCAGTTTTCATCTCAGTCTGTCATATGAACTTTGACATGTTAACACTGTGTTGGAAAAAGGATGCAAACAAGTAGATTTACCTGAGGTTTAGAAGCAAAGAAAGAGCTACTGTTATGGAAGGAAAAATATTGCCTTGCCTAACCTCTGACATGATGTCCAACAGGTTAAGGCAAAGTTAAGGAACAGATCACACCTCAAGATTTAACTTCTGAGTCTCCTGTTTTGAGCTTTACATCCTGAATGTGGACTTCCACAATATTATAGTTCACCATCACCACTTCAGGAAAGAACACAGGAAGAAAAAAAGTTGTCATCAGGAGAGTTGATTTTATACAACCCTTCCATCACAATATGGTTAATTTAGTTTCTAGCAATCAGATAATGTACGCATGATACATGTGTCAAGTAAGTATTGATATAATACACTAAATCATTTACATGCATGCATAGATGCACAAATAAGACTATATGTTCTAATGTTATCATAAAGCATGCCAACATGCAAAAAAGTCCTATCCCTAAAAAGTTGTATAATTTAAAGATATAATTATATTGTACCTAAGAGAAAGACAGCCAGCCATACAATGGGTATTCAACAAATACTGTAACAACAAGAGAAAAAAAACCTATCAATACAACCAATTTTCTGGGAATAAAAGAATCTGAAGGGCCAATTCACATTACCTCTGTGTTTCTGTTTTCTTCCCTAAATTGCTATTCCTCCAATAAAGTATAAATAATTTGCATTCCAAAAGCATGGGGTGGAAGAAAGTTTGTCACTCTTGTAACCTAAGTGTGCAAGATTATCACAGGTGCAGGCAATTAATAAGCAGATTGCCCTACACCCAGAGTCCTTGGGGGCCCGTCAAATAACAGTAGAGAGACAGTTGAGATCTCAGCTCAGTTACAAAGAGAATTAAGCAGAGAAAACGTATGCACCCTGTTCTCATTTTCTCCATTTTCTTTTGAAATTGAGAACACACATAGGAGTTACTTTGAAGTTAGAGCTGCTTGAATATGATATTATTGATTTCCATAACATGTTTTTTGCTCTGCAATGCGGATGTGCATTTTTCAAACATATTAAGCGAGGCTTTGATCTAATTTGTTCCACCAGAACACTCTATAGAGGCTGAAAACCATTTCTATATAAGGGTTTGCTATGCTGAGGGGAAGATTGCTCTAGCTTGAAAGAGGTTGGAAATATCCCATCTGAAAGCTCTTCTCAGTCCTCCTCAGCCTAAACATTTTACTGAGAGGAGTCAAAGGTCACCAACTGTCAAAACAAAACCAAAATTACACAGTGCTCCCGCAACGAAGCTAAGCAGAGGGGAAACTCAAGAGTTCACCAACTGGACTCCTTAATGCAGCATGTAACAAACAGTAAAAATGCCCTTAAAAAGTCGCAGGTATATCCTTCTAAATCCTACTGATTTTTACAAGTTGTCCAATACATTTAAAAGACTAGCCTCTTAGGTATCAATGTAGAGACTAAATTGAACTATTCGAGAAGGGGGAGTGGGGGGCCAGTCCATACTTTGAACTGTCAAAGCAACCAGCCTGCAAACTCCAAAGCACCAGATGGTTTCATAAACCGGAAGGTTCATAAATCTTCCCTTAAAGTTTCCAATTTCAAAAAGAGGCTGTTTTCTTTGTGGGATTGGGGAGTGGGGAAAATTTTTTGCCATTGGGTATCTGACTCACGAAACCCTAATAGCCTTCTAAGTTTTCTTGCTCTACATGCTGGAGACAAGCAGAACAGAGGCAAAGAGGACAAGCTCAGAGCACAGTGTCATCTGGCAGCCACCTCACTGGGGAGAGAAGACCTGAGCTTCTATTTCTCAGCCCTGACTGTCCACCACGGCCATCACAGCTTAAGGAAGTTCCAAGACTTTAAACATTCTGGGGCTGAGTTAATCGACTCATTCTTCAGTCAGAAACTTTACAAATAATTCTGATTTTCAATTACAACCCCAAATCTCCAGCTTTTAAATCATATTCAGCAGTGGCCAGAGAAAAGAGGGAGTGATGGGGGAATGACTTCTCTGAGATCTACTTCAACTTTTAACGGAGCCAACTCTATCCCCAAGCTTTTAATGGATGGCTGTGTTTGAGCTCCCCGTTTTCCACTGCCTACCAAATGGGCAATGAAGCAGACAGCCAAGAAGAGTACAAAAAATTGGAGGGAAAGAGGGGATGACCAAAAAGCGATTGGTGCCACAATGTGACTAACCAGCTGATTTCATCTGTAAAAGTCTGTGTGCACACCTGGTATGTTGAGCATCTGTGTGCCAACTTGGTCAGGATGGGATTCGACCAGGCAAGAGTCTGCAAAAAATGAGAGGTTTTGATTTTGCTACGAAAATTAGTGAATCAGAAAAGGGAAAGTATTCTAGGCAGATCCATCTATCTTACATAGCTTGGCCACTGAAATACATAGACATCACATATTTCATGCCCTCACATTCCTCTCCTGTTCTGTCTGACCCTTCATTGCACATTAGCATAACTTCCTCCCCATAGATTTCTTCCTTCCCTGTATAAATGTATGAAAGCTTCGTCTCCCTGTTTATCACAATGTTCTTGGGAGGACCAAATACAAGACATAATGGATGTAAAACTGTTTTGTAAACTACGAAGCTTTGTAATAATTTCAATTATGATTATTAATTCATGTACTGAAATATACAAAAGATAGAGTGGAAAGGAAAACATGAGAAATGCTATATGTTTAAGATTGCTTACCTTTAAAAAAATTAGGTTCAAGATCATTTAATAATTACATTCAAGTATATTAGGGATTATTAGACTAAGGAGCTTTCAAGCTCTGTGGAAAACAGGAAAAAAAATGTGGAATGACTTCAGGCTTCAAGGTATACATAAAAAGAAATTCCAGCAGTCTGGGTTGTTGAGTCCTGGGATGGATGAATCATTAAAGGAGACTGTGGTTTGATTTCCTAGGAATTACATAAGGAGCAGAATGATCACCATCTGATGTGGTTCATACTTTGTAACCAAGCAAAAGGAGTGAGTAGATTAGGTCACCCCAATCATGTTTTCCAGCTCCAAAACGGTCAACGTATTAATTTTTTAAAAGACCTCATGCAAAGTCCCTATAACTTTAATACAAACATCCACATTTTAAAAAGTAAAATCTCCTACAGATTGGAAAATCGGTTTAAAATTCCAGCTATGATGCTAACAAATAATAAAAATATTTTTTAAATAAAACATGCACTACACAATAAATGAAAACTTTAACAGCAGCTATTTCAGATGAGACTTCTAAGACACTCCAAGAGGTTCAAAATTGTATCACAGAGGTGGTAATAGAAACACAAGACCAAGTTTCTCTGCTTTTGTTTGCAGCCCCATAAAACCTTTATGATCTGAAGTGTCCAGGAAAAAAAAATATTTTGGTCACATCAAAAATGTTCATCAGGGCTTCCCTGGTGGCGCAGTGGTTGAGAGTCCGCCTGCCGATGCAGGGGACACGGGTTCGTGCCCCGGTCCGGGAAGATCCCACATGCCACGGAGCGGCTGGGCCCGTGAGCCATGGCCGCTGAGCCTGTGCGTCCGGAGCCTGCGCTCCGCAAGGGGAGAGGCCACAACAGTGAGAGGCCCGCATAACGCAAAAAAAAAAAAAAAAAAAAAAAAAAAAATGTTCATCCTTTCAGTGACTGGTCATCATAAACACTGTCACTGACCTTCCAAACAAAAGTTAATGGCATCCTTGTTACAAGGTCTTTCATCTACACTTCTGTGTATCTGTATGTATATGTTGATGTGCATGTATGTGTATTTTACTATTTTTACTATTTTTAATATTCATTCTAAGAAAATGAAGGGGGAAAGTTAAAATTCTCTTCTGATATCAACATTTTGTGGTGTGGTATTTTCACTTCTTTCGTCCAGACTTTATTCTGAAAAGAAGAGAATTAAGGTAACAAGTTAAGAAGTCTAAATGTTTGATCTTCACACACTGGAAAGTGGGATCCTGACTGTTGGTTGCATGCCAATAGCTTTATGTTGTGGTATGTGTTGGAGAGGGCCATATGTATACATGCATAAGAGTGCCACCGGTGCTCTAGTAGCCTGAAAAATTTCATGCACCACCGATCTAGTCCTGACAGGAAGAGTCCAGCTTGGAAAACAAAGCCCCTCCCTCTGTGTCACTTCAGCCTTCTTGAACTCCTCAAAAACACAAGTGATAGAGGGAGAGGCTTTTATTCCACACAAGCTGATTCAAATGATAAGGGACTTTGGCACCTCTGGAGACCAAGCACCCAGTCATACCAATGACCATCTTTATGGAGCCTGGCCTGTTAATTGGTCCTGAAAGTGATGGAACCTACAAAGATACTAGAAAGACAAAAAAAGAGGGTCCAGTTGAAACTGAGGCAGGTGGCTGAGGGGTTTTTCATCCACTGGTAACTACTTAAATATTAACCCTTTTGCTTAAATAGTATTTAGCCATTGAAAATCTTCTCCATTCTGCCTTTCTCAGAAGATACTGCAAAGACAAGTTCTTTTTTTTCCCTACGTAGACACCAACACAAATATACCAAATGTCACAAATAGTGACTAGTAGGAAGAGTAAAAGTATTTTTTGAGGTGTAACTGATAAAACTGTAATTATTTAAAGTGTATAACATGATAATTTGATATATGTATATATTGTAAAAGAATTCCCCTTTCTATTGAGTTAAGTAACATATTCATCACCTCACATATTTACCTTTTATTTTTTGAAGAGAACACATTTAAGTTCCATTCTCTTAGACAATTTCAATTACATAGTACAATCTTATCAATTATAGTCACCATGTTATACATTAGATCCTCAGACTTTATTAACCTTACAAGTGAAAAATGTGTAACCTTTTACAAACCTCTCCCTATTTCTCCCACCCTCCTGCCTTTGGCAATCACTTTTCTATTTTCTGTTTCTGAGTTCAACTTTTTTTTTTTTTTGAATTCCAGATAACTGAGATCATACAGTATTTATCTTTCTCTGTCTGACTTATTTCACTTGGCATAATGCCTTCCAGTTTCATCCATATTGCCACAAATGGCAGGATTTCTTTTGTTAATGGCTAATATATATTTATATATATTATATATATAAATATATATATATTTATATATATTATATATATATTATATATATATCACATTTTTTAAATCTGTTCATCTGTTGACAGACACTTAGGTTGTTTCTATACCTTGGCAATTGTGAATAATGCTGCAGTGAACATGGGGCTAAAGATATCTCTTTGAGATATTGATTTCATTTTCTTTGAATACATATCCAGAAGTGAGATTGCTGGATCATATTGTATTTCTATTTTAAATTTCTTGATGAACCTCCACAGTGGTTTTCCACAGTAGCTGTACCAATATATAATCCCACCAACAGTGCACAAAAGCTCCCTTTTCTCCACAACCTCACCAACACTTGTTATTTCCTATTTTTTTGGTAACAGCCATTCCCTGATAATTAGTGATGTTGAGCATCTTGTCACATATCTCTTGGCCATCTGTATGTCTTCTTTGGGGGAAAAAAGTGTCTATTCAGTAAAGCTGCAGGATACTGTTTTGTATATTGTATCCCAATATACAAAATTCAGTTGTTGGTGCATATCCATATACCAACAACAGTCTATTGGAATGAGAAATAAAGAAAACAATCCCATTTACAATTGCATCAAAAAGAATAAAATACTCAGGAGTAAATTTAAGCAAGGAGTTGGGAGATCTATATACTAAAAACTTTAAGACATTGATGAAAGAAATTTTTGAAAAGACCGAAATAAAAGGAAATATATTTCATGCTTATGGATTGGAATAGTTAATATTGTTAAAATATCCATACTACCCAAAGCTAGCTACAGATTCAATGCAATCCCTATCAAAATTCCAAGGCATTTTTCACAGGAATAGAAAAAAAAAAAAAAACAATTCTAGAGCTTGTATAGAACTACAAAAGACACCAAATAGCCGAAGTGATCTTGAGAAACAACAACAAAGCTGGAGGCATCACAGTTCCTGATTTCAAATTATATTACAAAGATATAGTAATCAAAACAGTATCGTAGTATCATAAAAACAGACACATAGATCAACAGACCAGAATAGAGAAGCCAGAAATAAGCACACATGTATGTATGGTCAATTAACTTACAACAAAGGAGCCAAGAATATCCAATGGGGAAAGGGCAGTCTCTTCAATAAATGGTACTGGGAAAACTGGATAGCCATATGCAAAAGAATGAAGTTGTACCCCCATCTTATAGCATACACAAAAATCAACTCAAATGGATTAAAGACTTGAACATAAGAGCTTAAACCATAAAACTCCTAGACGAAAAGATTGGGGGTAATCTCTTTGACAATGGTCTTTGCACTGAGGTTTGGGGTTTGACACCAAAAGCAAAGGCAACAAGTGCAAAAATAAACAAGTGGGACTACATCAAACTCAAAAGCTTCTGCACAGCAAAGGAAACCATCAACAAAATGAAATGGCAACCTATAGAATGAAAGAAAATATTTGCAAAATACATATTCAATAAGGGCTTAATATCCAAAATATATAAGTGACTCATACAACGCAATAGCAAAAAAACAAAGAATCCATTTTTTTTAATGAGCAAAGGAAGAGTAAGGGCTTTGATAAATCTGAAGATTAGACTGCAGATGATAGACACAGCAAGCTTTTCCTTCCAGAGCAACAAAAGCCTGTGTCTTCCTGGCATTGCTTTCTTTCATCTCCACCCATCTGTTTGGCGATTGCAGTCCACAGTGTACATCCTTCACTCAAGAGCAATCACCCCACAGTGAGCTATAATATGGACCCCAGAATAGCCCCACTGGGCAAAAAGTAATATTTATATACTTACTAATGAGGCATATAAAAAGCGAGGTAATTTCTAGAGTTTAACAATCCATTTTTCTCTACATTCTATGTCAAAATTGAACCATCTAGTAAGGAAAAATGAGCTAGAGAACCTCAATAATATATGGATAGATGATCATTTTAAAATGGGAGCATTTATGGATTATAATTTGGGGAGGATTTATCATTACTACTGCAATTTTATTTCTTTTAATTCTCCGGTACATCAGGTTAATAATATATTATGAATATTAATACTAACATAGAGACACATGGTACTGAAATTACAGTGGATAGAGAAAGACAAAGACCCAATATGAGGCAGGAAGTGAAATTATGGAAAGTCAGCAATGGTATCAAAGTAAGGGGCAGTACTGCCTAGAGAGAAAGCAAAGTTCTCAAAGTTGCTTGAGACGCCAAGAGCAAGCCAGATGTGAGGAACCAGCTTAAGTTGTATACCAGAAACTGCACCAGAGGGAAAATTAAGTTCATAAAAATATGACAACACTAAAAAGCCAAAAATTAGACAGTAAGAGAAGCTGAGTAGGGTATATATAGATACTGAAATTCAGGAATAGAGGTAGATATGAAAGCAAATATACTAATGAGTATCAGGAAAACCAAAGCACAAAAGGGTCTGAAAAGGAAATCCTCAAGAGGCTTGGAAGTCTGATCAAAAGAACAAGAGAATCGAATTGGAAAACACAAAGACTTGCACAAATGGTAGAACCAGAGGATGCTCAGGAGTGAAAGCTTGGGGCTAGGTGGACCAGAGAATGGAAGACTCCAGCATCAAGATCAAGAACTCTGGGAAAGGGCTCATGTCTGTGCACTTCTGGAAGCAACCCCAATTTTAATGCTTGGACACTATAGCACCTAAAAGTGAAAGTAGGCAGGGATTATATCTTGCTGTGACACTGAGTCAAAGACAATAGTGTTTATTTTTCTCATTAAACTATAAAGTTAATGCATAGTTACCCAGTGATGATCGAGGCCTTCAGTTTACAGTCTTGATGACTCATTGAGATCCTCTTTGGTGATATATTAGATACTTGGATATGTTATATGATCACCAAATAACATTTTAACAGAAAAAAACCATACAGTTATCCATCTACCAGAAAATGATCAATTACACTAGGACTTAGGATATTCCGCTATACTTAACTGCCTCCTATAAAATCTAACTTTGATAAGGCCCAAAGTACCATGTAGGAATTAAATGTATATTTATACTTATGCATAACACATGTATACATAAACAGAAATATATGTACACAAACATGTCTATGTTATATGAGTATTATTCCCCTGTGCTTGTCACAATAAGCCCTTAGTGTGTTGAGAGGTATATTCCCAAATTTCTCCAACTTATTTCTTCTTTTTAAGGGCTACTTCTTTTGTTTTCATCACCTAATTTTAAATAACCATTTTATTCTTAGATACCATGCCCATTTACAATTGAATAAGAGCAGAGAAAACCTAGTAAGTGCTGATATCTTATCCTTAATTAAATGACCACTTCTGATAAATTGGAAAAACAATCATCTTCAGATCTTATTCAGGATGATAAAATCTCTCTCATTTAGCAGTCCTTGTCCAGGCTAAATTCTCGCTCACTTCAGTCTTAAATTCTGCTTACTTACAAAGGTCACTAGTTATATTATTCTTCTACTCTAGAGTCAGGTTCTACAAATATGTGTGTGTGTGTGTGTGTGTGTGTGTGTGTGTGTATAAATATATATATTTTTTTCAGTGTCACGGGCAAAAAGCAAATCAAGTTTTATTAAAACTTGATGGCAGCATGAAACTTAGAGCAGACCTGACTATGGCAGAGTTTGTAGACATATTTTTTAAATTCCCTTCTCAGAAACATTTTTATAATGAGATATTTAAAATAAAATTATTTAAAACAATAAGAATATGAAAATACTTTAGCTTAAAAGGACATTTGCTTGTCCTCTGATATCCTTTTTATAAAAAGGAAAATGAGTAAACATTTTTGAAAATACTATTGTGAATTATTTTTTAGCCAACTGCAATAACACTACTTTAAGTGATTCTATTTTTTTTTTTTTTTTTTGCGGTATGTGGGCCTCTCACTGTTGTGGCCTCTCCCGTTGCGGAGCACAGGCTCCGGACGCGCAGGCTCAGTGGCCATGGCTCACGGGCCTAGCCGCTCCGCGGCGTGTGGGATCTTCCCGGACCGGGGCACGAACCCGTGTCCCCTGCATCGGCAGGTGGACTCTCAACCACTGCGCCACCAGGGAAGCCCAACACTACTTTATATAAAATAGATTGTGGTTCATCTTATTACCATGGACTGTTTACATTTTTCAATGTAGGATATCAAAAGATTTGTGTTTTGTTGAACTTCAAAGGAGGATTTACTATCATCCTCAAATTTACATGTACTTGAATCTTCTACTATACCTTTTCCTTCTGCTGAGAACAATTATGAGCTCTGGGAAAAGAAGAAAGAGAAGGAGAGAGAGGAAGATAGGAAGGAAGGAAGAAGGAGAGAGGGAAGGAGGGAGGAAGGGGGGGAAAGGGAGGAAGGAAGAAGGAGAAAGGAAAAAAAAAAGAAAAACAAGCGAAACCATACTTGAACATACTGAAGATGAACAACAAATGCAGTAGATTTCTAGAGGACTGTTAATATCAAGAAGAAGAAAATGACAATGATTTTTCTGTATAGTATGGCTTTTAACCTCAGAGAAGAGTGCAGTAATGTTCTGTTGAGTGGCTAAAACTCTGTTAGGAGCCCCACAGTTACTGTGGGCAATTGTAGCCACTTGAAAGGGAGGGGAGACTCTCTTCTCCAGAGAAGAGGAGTCCCCAATTTTATGTACAAATTCTGTGCAGATTTCTGGCTGACCTCTGTGTGTGTGGCGGACTCCACGCAGCACAGCTAAGGATTAAAGAACTGATCAAAGGTTTCAATTGCCACCCAAGAACTGGAGTTTGAAGTTTGAATCTTGTTAAATTACTCGCCAGGTAAAACAAACAAACAAAAAGCAATTCTCTTCAATAGATTATAACAAAATCCAAACACAATATGTCATTTACAATGAGAAAAGTGCAATACAAAATTACTTGACATATGAGGACACAGGAAAATGTCACTGATCATCTTTTCAAAAGACAATTAGCAGAGTTCAATCTTGAGATGACTAAGGTATCTGAGCAAACAAGAATCTTAAAACAATTCTTGTAACTATGATCAATGATATGAAAATAAGTTTGTTCATAATAAATGAAAAGGTAGGAATCGCAGCAGAGAAAGTGAAAGAAAAACAACCAAACAAAAATTCCAGAAAATTACAATATCTAAATATTTTTTTTAAAAATCACAGAATGGAGATGACAAAATCAAGAGTTGGTGAACTTGAAGGTAGAATAATAGAAATTATCTAATCTGAAGAACAAGGAAAAACTAAAAGAAAAATAGACAGAGCCTCAGGCACCTATGGCATAATTTTAAAAGGTCCAATTTACATTTAACTGGTGTCTCAGGAGAGAAAATGGGGCAAAAGTACTTGAATAAATGACAACCAAAATGTTTTCAAATCAGTGAAAATAATAAGGATACAAGAATCTGAATGAAACACAAGCAGTACAAATTCGAAGACTATCGTATCTAAGCACATTATAGTCAAACTATTTTAAACCAAAAATAGAAAAATCCCTGAAAGCAATAAGAAAAAATAAATGCATTAAATGTAGGGGAACAGTGATTAGTTAACACATGACTTCTCATCTAAAAATACGAATGCCAGAAGACATTTGAATGACATATTCAAAGTGCTGAAGAGAAAAAAATATAAACTAAGAACTTCATATTAAGCAAGGCTATTCCTCAAAAATAAAGGCAATAGAGAGACATTTTAGATTTTTTAAATGAGAGGCTTTGTCATGAGCAAACCTGTAATATAAGAAATGCTAAAGAAAGTTTCTCAGTCTAATGGAAAACAATACCAGAGGTAAAACTGGACCTCTAGGGAGCAAGGGAGAACACCAGAAACGGTAAGTTTCTAGATAAATATATAATAATATTTACTCTCTTGATTTCTATGTAATACATATAACTATTTAAAGCAAAAAATGTAACACTGTTTTGAGTTATAAAATGTATGTACATATAACACATATGACAACTTTGCATAAAAGACGGAGAGGGAAGAAATGGACCTATATGGTTATAAGGTTTCTATATTTTATGTGGAATAAAACATTATTAATCTACCTAGTTGTAAAAAGTTATAGGTATAGGGGGCTTCCCTGGTGGCGCAGTGGTTTGGAGTCTGCCTGCCAATGCAGGGGACACGGGTTCGAGTCCTGGTCTGGGAAGATCCCACATGCCGCGGAGCAACTAAGCCCGTGTGCCACAACTACTGAGCCTGTGCGTCTGGAGCCTGTGCTCCGCAACAGGAGAGGCCGTGACAGTGAGAGGCCCGCGCACCGCGATGAAGAGTGGCCCCCGCTCGCCGCAACTGGAGAAAGCCCTCGCACAGAAACGAAGACTCAACACAGCCAAAAATAAATAAATAAATTAAAAAAAAAAAAAAAAGTTATAGGTATATATTATAATCTCTAGAGCAACTACTAAAATATGAAGAGAACTCAAATATCATAAAAACTCATGTTCAAGAGAGTGACCATCACCTCAGTCAAATCCAAGGTAGTGAATAAATTTAGTTCCAATAGAATAATCATTGGCATTGCACTTTATTTTAACTGAAGTATAATTGACTTACAATTATATTACAATTATATTAGTTTCAGGTGTACAATATAATGATTCATTATTTTTACACATTACAAAATGATCACAATAAGTCTAGTTACCATCTCTCACCACACATACCTGGGGTTGCTGGCTGCAGGGAAGAGGGGGTCCCAGGACGGGCACCACCCTGCTGGTGAGTGGGTAAGCCCTCAGCACTAATAGGCTAAAGAGAGGATTCCAGAATGGTGCCTGCCATCACCAGTGTCCTCATGGTAGAACAAGCTCCCCCAAACGGCTGCTGTCAGCATCTCCATACCCAGGAGGAGTCTCAATTGCCTCCTGCTTCTCCAGGAGGCTTCCAAGATCAGCACGTGGGTCTGACCCAGGCTCCTTTCATATGATTTCCTCCATGCTGAGTCTCGGAGTATGTGAGATTGTCTGCATGCCCTTTGAGAGTGGAGTCTCTGTTTCCTACAGCCCTCTGGCTCTCCCATATGCAAGCCCTGCTGACCTTCAAAGCCAGTCTGCAGCTTGCCTTGCCAGTGCATGACCGCTGAGCTGGGGAGATGAATGTGGGGCTCATACCCCTCCTTCCTTGGGGAGGACCTCTGCAATGGTGCTTATCCTCCCACTTGTGGGTCACCTACCCAGGGCTGTAAGTCTTGTCTATACCACAGCCTGTCCCTCCTACCCTTCTTGTTGCAGTTCCTTCTTTGTATCTTTAGTTGTAAAAAAAAAAATTTTTTTTCTGCTAGTCTTCAGGTCTTTCTCATATATAGCTGCTCTATAAATAGTTGTAATTTTGCTGTTCCCCATGGGAGGAGGTGAGCTCAGGATCCTCCTACTCTGCCATCTTGGCCACCAAGAATTGGCATTACAATTCTTAGTGAAATTTTGTTTACACTGTTTCTTTTCAATCTATTAAGTGTGTGTTCTATGACAGAACAGAAATTATAATATTTAGTTCAAAGGGATCTGTAAAGCACTGATTTACTCACAACAGTAATTAGATTCCTAATTTCAATTCAATTGTGAAAAGAATTTCCTATCACTAGTTCACATAAAGGCATGTAAAGGCAAATATTTATCATGGTATTGTTTATAGTGGGAGAGGGGCTAGATGTAATCTGGAAAAGCAGATAAGTCAAACATAGAAGCATTCAATGATGTATTATAAAAGAGTTAGAAACAACAGATGAGATGTACACATAGTAAGATGAATGCATCTTCTAAACATAACTGAGTAAATAAAAACCAAGACAAAGATCAGACTGAAATCTCTAAGACCGTATGTTTTAGGTAAATTAAAATGTGTGCTAACTCAACAATACTACACATCTTACAGGAACACATACAAAGTAATTCATATAAACATGTCAGAATGGTTGTTTCTGGGGAAAGGAAAAGAAGGGAGTGCAGAAGAGGATAAAAAAAGATGGATGGATGGATGGATGGATGGATGGATGGATGGATAGGTAGATAGATGAAAAAATAAAGGGAGTAGCTATGCATTGAGCAATAACAATGATGTATCATGAAATGAATAATCCACCTTTGTATCTAACTAAGGTCCATTCAAAAAAGGAAAGAAAAAAGAAAAGGAACTGCATTTTCTGAACATCACTTTTTTTTTCTCTTCTTTATTTTTCTGTTCTGGATAGCTAGGATTCACTTTCACACTAGTTTTATAACTTAAACTGATTGACAAGTTTTATGAAAGACCCATCAAACTACTGTTACAGTAATTCTTAGCAATTAAAATTGAAAGCATTAGGCAGAATATTTGCAGCGACCAGTGTAGATGTAAAGTCAGGTTTTCAACATCTACACATCCTTAAAACCAAATGAAAAGTAATTCACTGGGTTTTAAAAATTTGATTTGTACAGTGGTACAAATGATCTAATGAGCTAGGCCAGAAGTTGACAAACTATAGCTTGCATACCAACTCCAGCAGAGCAAGCTGTTTTTGTACAGCTCATGAGCTAAGAATATTATTTACATTTTAATATCATTTTATAAGTACCTACATAACATCCTCGATATTGCCTCTTGGCTAGCAAAGTCAAAAACATTTACTATCAAGCTCTTTAAGAAAAAGTTTGCCAACCCCTGATCTAGTCTGGAAAGACCAAAAAAATATTTCTGATATTCTTTCCTTTTCATGACTTGTATCTCAGGTTATAAGAAAGAGTTATAGAAACAGTTTGGGGGGACAAAGGAAGAATCTTCATTGTCTGGCAACCCCTGAGTAGAATATGGGGAAATGTGCTGCTGGTTGTATAAAAATATTAATTAGATGGTAAATATCTAAGATCCTTTGCAGAATAATTTATGGAATAAATATAATATCAGCACTAAAGTATAATGATTACTGCAGATTATGTTTTCCAAAATGGATATGACAGAATTTTCCATTCCACACACTTTTCTTACAGTGACCTGTTGATACCCCTCCTATTGATAGATGGGGGTCTAGTCTGTCCCCTTGAATTTGTGCATGCTGGTGACCATGAAGGAAGTGATGCTGCATAACTTCTCAGGCTTGGGGTGGTAGCTCTTGGAACCTAGCCTCCATGCTGTAAAGAAGTCCAGACCACATGAAGAGCCCAAGAGAAGGTGTTTTGCTGGACAGCCCCAGCTGAGGTCCCTGCAGACAGCCAACATTAACCACCAGATATCTGAGTGAGGAAGCTTTTGAGATGCCTGAACCCCAGCTACCACCTGCCTGCAACCTGCATGAAAGACCCTAAGCAAGAACCATCAGAAATAAGAAACTGATTGTAGTTGTTGAAAGCCACTAAATTGGGGGGGGGGGGGTTTGCAACAATAGATAATCAGAACTATTTATCTTTTATGAAAGATTCAAAGAATATTCTTAACATTATTCGATATATCATGAAATCAGTCCTCTGCAGAGAGGTCACTGCTCCAAATGAGTTACCTGACCTATCTTATTTCATGATGCCTTGGCAGAACTGGATATAACTGGAAGTTGCTGGCAAGAATCAGGAACTATCATAAACCATGACAAATCGCATTCCTTAAATTTGGTACTAAAGTAACTATTTTATCACAATCATATAGGTACAGCCTCAGTAAGCTAGTAAAGGAGTCAGCAGTGTAATTCAAAACTCCTTTTTCATAGTCAATGATTTATGCATAAGTCTACATAATTTCTTAACAATCACATACAATTTGATCCACGGAATAAGCATTTTTTCATCCTAAATCTTGGAGTTTGCTCTGAAATAGCCCTTTCTAAAAAATAAGGCTTAAGATGTAAACTTGTAATTTGGGATTGTAATGAAAGTAAAACAGTTTTAATGTCATTTTTTATGAACTGTGCTAAAATGTGTCAGTCAAAAGGGAGAATATATATAATAAAGTCTTTCATAACATTACAAAAAAATTTTTTTTTGTTTTATGTTTGCGATGATAAAGTTTCCTATGCTTGGGATGACACTGAAGTAAACTACAAGAAAAGACTTTTGAGGTTTTGGGGGTTTTTTTGGACAAGGAAAAACCCATGACATTTTCACAAAGCCTTTGGTTTTAACCTTGGAAAGCTGGCTGCTTAGGATAAAGGCAGAGAAAATGAGCAAGAAAGCTCTAAAGGTGGGCTGCTATCATTAAATGCAAATATATTCATTAAGGAATTGGCCAAACAGGAAGGTATATTCCATTTTTAATGACTTTTTTAAATACGCAAATATTCTGCAGGTGTGAGTTTACAATTTAATTAACCTTTGAAGGAAGCAGTGGTTATCTGTGGAAATGGGCCTGGGTGATAAGATGCTATCTAGACCTAAGTTTTCACCTTTTATTTTACATATATGTTATATAAAAATTTTAAATCCATCAAAAACTGCCTTATTTCTACTTTCATACCCTTGACTTTTCTGCGGAGTCACTGAAAGCTCCAATGGCATCATTTTTATGGAATTTTTATTTTGAGTTGTATTGCTAGAAATACTTCATATAATGGCAATGCTACACATAATTTTTTAAAGATACATTTTTCTAAAAACTTGAAAACACTGATAAGGAATTAAAATACATTTTGCATGTTATATATTTTTGTGGTACACGGTGAGACAATGACAATTATCTGAGTAATTCAGAACAGACACACATACACATCTATGGCTCGCCCCCTAAATACAGTGAGTAAAAGTGACTTACTGAATTTTTAAAGTTACAATATTCAGGTAACATTGATAAAATCTACCCGTCAGTGTGCATGTTATAGGATTCTGATCAGAGCACTAAAAAAAACAGATTTCACTCTTTTAATCATCATTGTTTAGGTCATCAAGGTATTTGAAAAGTAAAAATTATTAATGATTTCACTAACAGTTGCTCAGAGTCTACAAAGCCTACCAAACAACTTGATTGGCTGTTTTTAACTATCTAATTTGCTCATGTGCAAACAAAAATTTAAAAGGTTCTGAATGAAAATAAGATACAGATCTGGACAAGCAAATGCAACAAATTTAGTCGGCCCTCCATATCTGGGGATGCAGAACCTGCAGATTTGGAGGGTCAATTATATTACAACACCATTTTATATAGGGACTTGAGCATCTGTGGATCTTGTATCCAATGGGGTCCTGGAACCAATGCCCCCTGGATAAACCAAGGGACAACTGTACTTGTTGAAACTGCTTGAAAAAATAACAGGAACAAACCTTCTGTCTTGATATTTGAGCTTAAAGTTCTCTTTAGATTGAATCATATGAATATTACTTCAGTTTTTAAACTTCATTTATGTAGACAGGAGTTTGGAAGACATAGTTATTTCACAGACTTATCTTCAAAAATGTTCTTAAATGATAAAATGTGTGTTCCTATATACTTGATGTGACCTTAATGAGAAAGCTTTATATAAACCGAACTTGAAAAACGTTCTCACAGTTTCATAGCTGTTTCCAATATGCACGTGTATGATTATCTATTTATCCAAATGGACATTATCCCTATTTTCAGGTGCAGCTGAAAGTACTGTCTAGCTCTTATTCTGCAGTTATTAACAGAAACTTACATTCATTTTCTTTATTTCTCTATGAAATGAATGTCCTGGAAGAAATACCCTATCTCTCATCTATTAAGTAAATTTATAAGGTCTGAGTACAAAATGGCCTGTAAAAGAGAGAACATTCAAATGCCACATCACCTCTAAAGGTAATAATAATATTGCTTCTATCAATGGTCGACAGATAACCTTTTATTTTTTTTAATCTACAAGAATTTTTTGACTTTCATTCTACTAATGATGTACAATTGACAAGTGAAAAAGTTAAATGAAGATTTTATGACATATGCAAGACACATTATTAGTAAAAGAATTCTTAGAGACCAAAATGGCAGATAAACCAAAGACCAATTTGAAGAAGAAATAAAATTAATAGCTCTTCATCGCTTATCTGCATAACTCATCAAGAAATATTTCAACAAATGTTATTATTTTATAACATAATTTAGAATCATACTTAAATTCTCTTTGGCAGTGGCAACGTTTCCTTAAAGGCTCCAAAGAGTTTAAAACATGCTATTTCTCTCACCTCTCTCTTTGGGAACCCAATTACTGTGGCATTTTTCCTTGAAGTAATGTGTTTCTCAATTTGTCTTCAAGGTCACATCCATATCTCCTCACCAAGACTCACTATCAGCTGCATAAGAAGCTCAGTGGGTACAAGTATGATTACAGAAAGCAAAAAGAAATATTAATGGTATGACAAAAAATCTGGAGTTCCAGTGCCAGTTCTGTCAATAATTACACATGTTCAACACATTTTCTTCACCTGTAAAATGAGGTATTTGGTTAGATTTACTCTGTGGCTCCTCTGATCTCAAATAGTATGATTTAGACAAATTAGAGATTGTTCAGAAGTTGCCCTTCAGGATGATTAATCTTCCCAATGGATAAACAGATTGAAAATGAAATGGACATAATCAGGAGAAAATGGAAGAGAAGCTATTATAAATATTCAGGTCAAGATAACCTAGAGAGAGGAGAAAAGAAAATTTCATGGATGTTAGAGAGGCAGAATAATTGCAACATACCATACCAGCTGGTTGAGTGTGAGTCAAGGGAGACAAAAGAAAAGGAAACAAACACAGCTCGGAGAGGCTAAGTGTGGGTGACTGAGAAGAGAGCAGGTTAAGAGAAAAGACGAGTCGTTAAAGGTTTTCTTTTAATAAGTCAGCATATCTTGGTTGAAGACATATAGGTTGAAATGTCTAGCAAGTAGATGACAGCTCAGAAGAGAGTCAGAGAAAGAAAAATAGAGTTTGGATCATCTTTATGGATATGACAGGTAAAGTCCTGACACTGAATATGACAGCCAATGGGGAGAATGAGGGTTGAATGCCAGAAAAAGGTTTGACATTGCAAAGGACTCAGGGAGTTATTTAGATTCAGCAGTTAAATAATCACTGGTGACTAGTAAGGGAAAACAAAACAAAACAAACTGACCTACTTATATATTCTTATTGCCCTGTGTTCTAACTTTTAGGAAATTGTTACATTTTCATTATGGCCAAGTATAATGTCATTTATTTTAGATGTTTGAGGTGTTTGAAATACACACATACATATCATCTCCTACTCCTAAGTCTTTGTTAATTTCCCCTCGCATTTTCTTAGTATATGCTGTCTGTTTTGGATCCTATTATTAAATGCATAAAGATTGTTGATAGCCTTGTCTCCACTGTTGATTGCATACAACAGTATCACAAAGGATGGCCCTTTGCTTTAACACTTTTTGCCTTACATTTAAACTTGCCTATTAGTAACTTTACTAATCCAGCAATTTTATTTTTTTCATTTTTATTTTTTTGTGGATTAAACAGAAGTTTAATATGAAGAATTAACAGGCTATGATAAAAGAATAAGGAGTTTGGGATTGACATGTACACACTGCTATGTTTAAAACAGATAACCAACCAGGACCTACTGTATAGCCCAGGGAACGCTGTCCAGCAATTTTAAATAATTTGCTTGCTGTGGGTTTTTTTATGCTTACACTTTAACTTTACTTAGCCACTTCATTTTAGATCTCAACATTAGGCTTCTCAACATTGGAGCTACTGACATTTTGGATGCCATACCAGTTTGGTTTGGGGGCTTTTCGTGTGTTGTAGGTTATTTAGCAGCACCTCTGGCCTCTACCCAGTAGAGCATGCCAGGAGCACTGCCATCTTCAGTTATGACAATCAGAAATGTCTTCAGACATTGGCAAATGTCCTCTTGGCGGGGGGGCTCAAAATCAACCGCTAACTCTTTGTCCTTTGAAAACAACTGTTTCGGATATATCACTTATTTTGTTTTGGAAATACCATCTATTGGGATTTGCCACTTTTAAAGAAATTAAGTCTTTTTTTTTCTTTAATGAGTAAACTTATCCCATAATGTGTGTGATGTTTGATTCTATTCTGATCTCTAATTTTATACTTTTTGTTACTTACGTTTCCTTTGTTTTCTATCTTTTGATAAATGGAAAATACATTTTGTGTGTGCTTGTGTTTGTGTGATATTTCCTTTCTTCTGAGAAGCTAAAAGGTTTATAAACTGTTCTCCATTTTCCAGTGGTTGTGATGATAACTCTGCACCATCTATTGACATCTTTTTTCTTTAAAAATCACCTTGACTATATCTATTGATTCCCCGCACTGAACCATGAAAAAATTAACATGCTCATACTTCCTTCCATGTTTGACCGACATGTAATTTTGCTAGTTTTTTTTAAAGCTTATTTTGTTGCTCATTTTATTAGAATTAGGGAGAGTCAAGATTGTGTGGTATCCTTATCTCAGAAATCCTCATCAGCACCTTGTACCTTTACTTCCCCCTTGTAGCTTAAAAAAAAATATATATATATATATATATATATAATATATATACTAGTATATATACTAGTACATATCTACCTATCATCTATCTATTTACATAGAGATAGATAGGGAGAGAGTATAAAGTATGTATATACAGATAAACATACTTTATATAGGTATATAAATATGTGTGTACATAAATATATACATATTTAAATGTGTGTATATATATACATACACATATATATTTATTTGGGTCAATAGAGCATTCCATCAAAGAATTCATTCTTATTTATATTTCAACCCCAAATGATAAAAAAAAAAGCTTTGCAAACAATTGTCACTTCAGTTAATCCCTGAATATCAAAGCATATATTACACTAGCAAGACATGTTGCATTTAGTGAATAAGACAAAACGATAGAGACAGGTCACAGCTAAGATACTGGAGACAAATTTTAATAGAAAAATGTATTAGAGGATGATGGGGGGTGCAGACTGAAACTGGAGGATATTATTTCCTGTGAAGAACCAACCCTATTTCCCAATCCAAATTCTTTCAATATATTGAAAAAGATGAACAGTGGAGAAAGGCAGGGGTGACACACATCAACACATGTACGGCTCTATGAGTTATTACAACATAAAAATACTTCTCTTGAGATCAGCACAGATTTGTTGCCGTGTCTTCCCACACGTCCTGACTCCTCTTGAAGGTTTCAGCCCCTCCTCTGGGACCCCCATTGTCTCACCACAATGGAACAATTAAAGAATTGAAGCCTGTCAGTTCAGGGAGCCTCAAGGACCCTGGTCTATTGCTATAGGTATCTGTTCTGCTTGGTGGTGCCCATGCTAATTATAAAATTTAAAATTATCCCTGAAAGAAGACATGGCTCAGAGTCCCATTTCCTATTAGATAATATCTCTCTCCCTCTCTCACTGGAAGTGGGCATGCTTCAGATCCACTTCCCATTAGACAAGGAATACACACATACATACAAACACACACGCACATATCAAAATACGAAGAAACTTTCATGAGGTAAGTTGTTATCCACCCCACTTAGCATTAGAATACAGCTAAATATTTGACACTTTTACTTGAAAAAATGTAATCTCAAGGAGAGAATCTGTGAAGTCTCTAGACACATCATCCTTGGATCTGGCATTGTCTTATATCAGGCATTAAAACTTGTCCAAAGGTACAGATGGTTCAAAACAAACATGTGATAAGAAACTCATAGAATAAGCTAACACAAAGAATTCACGGAACTAGATCAGAGGATATGAATATCCTGTCGGTGAAAAAAAGAAAAAGAAAAAAGGAATTACAGGGGAAATTTCCAAATGCTTACACTATTGCTTTCTTATTTAAGGAGCAAATGCCCTCAAGACACTGTTGACAGATTAAGAACTTGGGTTCTGGAGTTATTTAGGGAAGTTGATGATTTGCAAAGCCCTAGCAAAGAGATAAGCATTGAACTTAGGAGGAAAAACTGTATGTCTTAATACAAATGGAGTTAATGTAAATAACAGGATATAATCAAATCATTACTTTTGTTTATCCTGAAAACAGTGTAATTCAAGAAAGCCCCATTGTGACTCATCTTGTCTCCAATGTACCCTTTACATTTTCTGATATTTTATATAAAAAATGACACAGGGAACTCTACGCAATACTCTGTAATGGTCTATATGGGAAAAGAATCTAAAAAAGAGTGGATATATGTATATGTATAACTGATTCACTTTGCTGTACACCTGAAACACAACACTGTAAATCAACTATACTCCAATAAAAATTTAAAAAACAAACAAACAAAAAACACATATCCTAGGAATTCCCTGGGTCCAGTGGTTAGGAAGCCGCACTTCCAACGCAGGGGGCGCGGGTTCAATCCCTGGTCAGGGAACTAAGATTCCACAAGCCTGGGGGCACAGCCAAAACAAACAAAAACACACGATACATATCCTATGCGATTTTTTTTTTTTTTTTTTAGGTAAAAGATGTGGATTTATTTAGAGAGAAACACACTCCACAGAGTGGGGGCCATCTCAGAAGGTGAGAGGCCCCAAAATATGGGGTGGTTAGCTTTTCCGGGCTAGGTAATTTCATAGGCTAAGGAGTGGGAGGATTATTCCAACTATTTTGGAGAAGGGGCAGAGATTTCCAGGAATTGCGCCACCACCCCCTCTTGGCCTTTTATGGTTGGCCTCAGAACTGTCATGGCATCGGTGGGTGTGTCACTTAGCATGCTAATGTATTACAATGAGCATATTCCAGATTCAACTTCCTATCTGATCTTTTAGTCCAAGTTCTGGAATTTTTAAATCCATAAACACTATGCCTTTAGTCATTTGCAGATTTCACTTTATTAAATACCATCACTCCACGTATAAGTGAAAACATACAGAACAAATATAGCAAAACAGAAACAGACTCACAGATACAGAGAATAAACGAGTGGTTACCAGAGGGGAGGGGGTGGGGGGGATGAGCAAAATGGGTGAAGGGGATTCAGAGGTACAAACTCAGAATATTATTTATTTCAGGTATAAAATAAATAAGTCACAGGGATGTAATGTACAGCACAGGGAATATAGCCAATAATAGTATAATAACTTTGTATGGAGCATAACTTAAAAAAGGTCTACTCAACTATGTTGTACACCTAAAACTAATTTTGTAAGTCAACTGTACTTCAATCAAAAAATAATAAAAATAAGAAGACAATTCATTACTAATGTAAGTTGAAACATCCTTGTGATCCATTTATTCAGGGTTTTAAACCTCCTAATTTCTTTTGCTCTTTAATATTCCCTACTATATCCTGCAGTAGACACCTTTCAAGTTATGTGAATTATTTTAAATATTTTTGCATCATTAAGGACAGAAGAAAAAAATAATATTATTCCAAACTTAAAAATAGATGACCAAAAGAAAATATAAAGAACATACAAGCTCAGTTCCAAATTAGGAATGAAATCCAACTTGATGTTACTTAGTATTAAAAATTAGAGTCATTTAGAAAGGATGGCAAATTTGTTTATTAGTTTCAGGTACTAAAAATATCATGGAGCATTTAACATCATTTGAGCTATTTATTCAGCTACTTGACAGAAATCAATCAGCAGGTTTAATTCTAAACCCTCAGACCAAAAATGGCAAAGAATGAATTTTTGTAAATATTTAGAAACAGACAAGTCCATTCTTAGTGAACTTCTTGACTGCTCTAAAGTAAGGGCAGGTTTTCATAAAGAGAAAAATTTGCAAAAGAACGCATACAAAAATTAAGGTGGGAAGGGGCTGACATTACAGGAAAGAAAAATAAGACAACTATGACTTTTTACATAAAATATGCCTTTTGCGTTATTTAGATATTGCAATATCCCTTTAGCAGGAAACATGGGTCTGCGAAGCAGCAAGAAAGCACACAAGAAATTTTATGGAGAAACACGTTCCTCTTTGGAGTCAAATAAATCAATTGGCCTCCACTGAACACAACACAACTCGGGTTTTCTTAGATTACTCTTTTCCTGGCTATCTACAAAAGTTGCAACACCTTTAAATTTTAAGATTAAGTTGTCAGTTCTTATGGCAGATTTTCCTACCCTTAAGTTTCCAGCATTAAGCATTAATTTCTCTACCACATGGCACTGCTCTCTTAACAATTCAGACTTTCACTGTCCGGGGGAAAGAAATGGATACCTAGTATGAGCGTATGGAATCCTGATCCAGCTTTAGGTTGATAGAGCCTATATATCATCATACTTGATTCATGTGATTCAAAATCTAGTATTGCCTAAGCTAAGGCAATTAGGAAGATAGTTTTTAAGTGACGTTAGTCTTTGTGGAGATTTCTAAGTCCCCATAAGAGCACTTAGATAATTGCTAAAGCATAAATACGGCAGGAGCAACTATAGAAAAAGTAAATGCCATAGAAAGACATTATTTTTTTTAAATTACCTCACCTGTCAATTTACTATGAGAGACATATGGTAAAATTGAAACTAAAGGTCACAGGCTGCTTTAGATGCATGGACTTAAAAATTAGAGAATGTCGTCAACAACTTAGTTTGTATTCATTACAGTCATTTCATTCAGGAAATCTCTAAAAGGCAAGTGGAACTTTTGAGCCCATGAAAGATGAATTTTTGTCACCTTGGCTCCAGAGTAGCTCGAGGTCAGAGAAATAAAGCCACCATAAGTTAGTAACAGTTTGTCCACCCCTATCCTTGAAAGCGAACATGACTGTCTAGAATTTTGTTTTACTGCATTATATACCAGGGTGTGTGTCACTTCCCCAGAATAAACCCCCTAAGGTCAGAGGTGACTTTTAGAAGAGGGGGCAACGTGTGTTAAAGGATTCATTTTCCAGCCTTCTTCACATCCCTCCTGATTCCTCTTGAAACGACAATCCTTTCAGCACCTAACTTGACTAGTTACTTCTTCTATATCCTTGACATTTAATATCTCCAATCCTCTGTTTTCCAATCTGCAAACTGGGGATGAAAATATAACTTTACCTAAATGTTAAAATCAAAAGAGATAAATGAAAATGTACATTTTACCACAGAGGTATGTCATTTTTAAAAGGACAAAACAGAATGTGTAAAAGTCAAGAAAAAATGAGGGAAATGTATTGAGTATAACAGGAACTGAAAATCTTACTCATCCTTATTCTATATTTCTTGGTATTCAGTGTGTAAGTTTTGAAATTTTGACTTCACCCAGCAATTTTGAATGCAAAAAAAAATAACCTTTGATAATACATGCGACACCTTAGTGAAAGATAATGCTATATTCAAGAAACTGCAGAGAAATAAAGGTAAATGTTAAAGTAAATGACTGCTATAATTTTACAGGTCCTCTAACCCAAACTAGTCTCCAGATTTCACCTTCATTATCTCTCTCATTTCCTTTTGGTCTAATTAATCAAAATCCTTCCTAGATGTTCATTTCTGGCCAGTATGTCTTCCTGAATATGAATAGAAATAGAATACCATTTGATGTTTGAAATTATGGGGGTAATCTCGATGACAGAAATAGATGACTGGCAAAAGGGAAGGGAATGCCTGATTAAATATATTCATGAAGATGTCAAAGGCTTATAAAGCCAATATCTGGGAAAGAGAAAGCTGTAGGACTACCAGATCTTCTCTGGTGAAGTGTGTTTTTCGAAATCATCACCACCATGGACAACAAAGGTTCATCACAGAAAGGTATGTGCAGCAACTCATGGAGCTGCTCGCTTTATCAACACTCCTGTGGTGGTATTAATCTGAAATTGTAGCTAATATTCTTAGTCAGAGGTTTCAGCATTACAGAGTTTAGAAGAGCTATCTAATCACTGCTCTAGAAATCATTGCAGAAGGGACTAGGACAGTGGTTCCCAAATAGGGGAATGAATGTCTTCCAGAGACATTTGGTTAATGTCTGGAGATGTTTTTGGTTGTCTTAATTTGGGGCAGGGGCGCTACTGGTCTCTAGTGGGTAGAGGTCAGAGATGCTGCTAAATATACTACAATACACAGGACAGCCCCCCAAACAAGGAATTATCCAGCTCAAAATGTCAATCAGCCAAAGGTGAGAAACCCTGGACTGGAATAAGACCAAAAGTGTCTCTGAGTCCAAGTCATCAAAACTCCAGAAGGTAGCAACAAACATTTTCTAGTTCCCAGGCCTCTTATGTGGTTTGGCCAAGATGAGTCAGCCTGATGAAACTTTTAACTCTGAAGCCATAATATAGACAATGATAGCAGAGTTGTCTCCTACAATACTTTGTCGACTGGGTTTAAGCCAAATGACATTATAAAAGAAAAAACAGGCTAGTAATAACTAATCACCTTTACTTTCTTGGTTGACATTTGCAAGAAAAAGAAATTGCAAGACAAGGAAATTAGTAACAAAATTTATTTCATGAAACAACAAAAACATTTATCTCTTTTATCTCATCTTAGACTATGAAAATGCTTCAGATGATAAAGGTACAGACAAATGTAGTCAGAATTAAAGAATATCTATCCCGTTATGAATTTCCTAGAACCAATACTATTCCAATGCCTCTACCTGCAAAGCACTTTTAATTTATACTTGTAGATAAAACATCTAATCAGCTATGTTACATGACTGTAATGTACCTAAAATAAACTCTTTGGAAACATGTTTTTGAAAAATTAAAAGTCTGTTATACGAATCATCTCACAACATTAATATTTTTTATTTTGCAGCTAAAAGCTTGTTTAGCTACATTCTATACTAAATATTCTTTTATATATTTTCAGGTATTTGGGGTTAGGTATTTTTTCACCATAAATCTTTAGCACCTGCCTAGTTTTATCTTGGACACTTCCAGTTACATTTATTGAAGATTCCATAGCAAATGAGTTTTCTGATAAACACATTTTTATATTTTATATCCTTTATATTCTTTTAGAGTACTGTGGAGTTAAAAGTGATTTTAATATATTGTTTCTTTCCTTTTGGAAGTGTAAATTATTGATATGTTAGTGGTTCTTATTTGTCCATCTTCTGAGATAGTAAATTGGTGACTAAATCATCTCTGATAATTGTCAAATATTTTTAAAGTGAGTGTTTTATAGATAGAGCAGAACAAACTGATAAAATCAACTTTCTAGGTTCACTATTATCATGCAATCAAAGTATTTTTCTCTACTAGTAATGGCGATGACCTCTGCTAGCTCTGAGTCATCACAGCTACCGATGTGGTCCCTGTTACATACACACAGACCGAGAGCCCACACGCGTGTGTGACGTGACATGAGGAAGTGAAAAGATGACAGTATTGGCACCCAGCCGCCTCCATCTGCTAATAATGGGACTTGGGGAAAATTACTTACCTTCTCTAAGTCTTCTTGTTTCATTAATATAATTTGAAGATAATGAAAGTCAAGGCTATCTCACAGCGTTATTGTGAAGCACAAATTTAAAAAAATTTTTAAAGCTTTGGGCAAAGTATCAAGGAAATGCATGGGGTTATTAAGGTGAGTTAGCAGATCCAGGCTACAGTATCCTTTTTATCTTAGAATTCTCTTTGTACTCAATATTAGCAATCAGTCGGTCATGTGTTTATTATTATCAGGCACGACAGTAAACCAGAGAGATCAACTGTGCTATTCTTGCCATTTCAGTGTCTAGAATGCAAGCATTCGTCAACATAGAGTTAAAAAAATTACAAACTCCTAGAGAGCCTGGCTGCTGAGAATCTGCAGAAAGTTCCAAGACATTAAACTATCTTAAGAGAATGACCTAAACACTCCGGCTCAGAATTAATTTCAGCTCCAAATGTTTGCAAAGCACAGAAGCACTTCTGGGAGCAATACAAAAATGCAGGGAGTAACCTACTTCTCAAACTACCTATCTGTGCAAATACGATTATACATCTAAATTTACACAGTGGAAGGTGTTGAGATTCTTTCCCACCCCAGCTATTTCAGTACCAAATCATGCAGAGGGCAATGGGGAGAGATAAGGCTTCCCTTGACAGGATGGCTTTTGATAACCTCAGTTGAATAGATCATCTCGGAGTGGCTCATTTTTTTCTTTAAGCAGGGTCACTCCTGCTCCTGCTGTTGCTGGTGTCAAATCTGCTCTTGTGCAAGAGCGTGGCCTCCCTTCCCATCTGTCCCAGCGGGGCTGTCAACTGCCAGGTGTCCCTTCGAGACCTGTTTGACCGCGCAGTCATCCTGTCCGACTACATCCATAACCTCTCCTCGGAAATGTTCAACGAATTTGTAAGTACTGCACTTCATGCTTCTTTCCAGAAAGAACCTTCGCGTAAGTGACTGGGCTAAACCACACCGGAAACAAGAAAGCTGCACCAGCCAAATTTCAAATAATACACTTTCTAGGTCAAAGAAGGCATCAGCTCATAAGATGTAGAAGAAAGGGTCAGTTTCATGAAATCTCCAAGATTCTTAAAGAGTGTAATAATTTTTTTTCAATTTCCTTTACTTCATTTTATTTTTTAATTTCCAAAATAAATTTTAAAGCACCTATATTAGTCAGCTTGGAGTGCCGTAACAGAATACCATAGACTAGGTGGATTAAACAGCAGAAATTCATTTCCTCACAGTTCTGGGGGCTGGAAGTCCCAGATCAGGGTGCCAGCATGGTCAGGTTCTTGGAAGGGCTCTCTCTTCCCAATCTGGCTCCTCCATGTGTCCCCACATGGTAAGCGGGGGAGAAAGAGACAGAGATTACAGAGAAAACAAGAAAACTCTCTTATAAAGACACTAATCACACTGGATCAGGGTTCTAGCCTATGAGCTCATTTAACCTTAATTACCTTCATAAAGGTCCTTCTCCAAATACAGTACATTGAGGGTTGGGGCTTCAACACAGGAATCTGGGGGAGACACAAACCTTCAGTCCGTAACAGCACCTGACCCAAAGCACTTTTAGGTAGGGCTGAGGAAAAGGAAGTATGTTGACTTTTTGGTCCTTAAGTGTCTCTCTGGGCATTCTTCACCTAGCACACAGTAGATACCCGATAAATGAGAACTGCACTGCAGTGAATTGGGTGGATTGAACATGATAAATGAAGCTGAATCCATGTCAGGAAAACAAATAATGATAGTTTTTTAAATGCTACAAATTATTGTTCTAAGATTTGCAGTGAATAGGTTTAGAACCAACTAGAAGGGTTGGTTTAGAAGTGGAAACAATTATTCTCTTTCTGATGAAGGTACTTTGAAAGTTTTATGTTAACTCAGGACAATCAAGGAGCACATAGTAGAGCAAACAGCTGATAAAAAATGGTATTCAATGTTTGTATTAAATTCATGTAGTTCTTTTTACCCACCAGTTTCTCTTTCATTCACCATTTTTAACTGGCCACCTTTTTTCCAAATCTTACAAATAATCCCTTTAAACATTCACAAGTTTTACTAAAGATTAGTTTTTCTCTATCAATGTGTTAGCTAGTTTTTTCTATTCTTATTCTCAGTCCATTGCTTAGTATTTCCTAGAATTTTATATATATATGCCACATTTTTCTGACTTACCATTTTGTCACCATCAACAAAATTGTAGTCTGCATCTATGATGAACACTAAGCTATAGGCATGTGGATTCAGAGATTAGTCAAAGAAAAGTTATCATTTTATAACTCCTATTAAGGAAGTATATTGGTTCCAACCCACAGTGAACAAGAGATTAAACGGCTAAATACAGGTACATATGCACTATATTTGGTTAAAATACTTTTTAAAAAGATGATACTTAATAAAACATTTAATATTTCATATTTGGGGTATTCTTAGCGTTTGCTCTCCAGATAATAACTTGTGGGAAGGGTGAAATTAAACAAAGGAATAGCAAAGGGAAGAGCTTGGCATTTAGAAAAGTTAGATGAAAAAAACAATTTTATAGAGATAATGGAAAGAAAAAGTAGGAAGAAGAATGACTTTCAACCTTTACGTGGCTTTCATTAAAAAAATTATACATCTATCAAATGTGTTACTATTCTGGTAATGGGTTCATTTATTCAATGCCCAAACAATACTAACTCAGTAAATCTGCTTGATCACTTCCAGGATAAACGGTACGCCCAGGGCAGAGGGTTCATTACCAAGGCTATCAACAGCTGCCACACTTCCTCCCTCTCCACCCCTGAAGACAAAGAACAAGCCCAACAGGTCCATGTGAGTCTTTTATCCAGGTTTTTCACCTAAACAAATGAGATAGTCCACGGGTGTTACCAGGCTGCAGATTATTAGAAGTCATGGTAATGGCACATGCAAAGAAAGGTGGAGGAAGAGCAAGCTATCGAAGAGAAATTACATTCTGCACTTGATGAAGTATGAGTAAAATCAAGTGCTGACTAAAGATTTACAGCAGCAAACCGAATGATCTATAAATTGTCCATGCAGACAACATTACTTCAACCAATGCATTAGACCTAGGATTGCATATATTTGACTGCATGAAAGCATGAACGGAATGGGACTTCCATGTGTAAAATATTAAATTTGCAAAACTTACGTTAGAAACGCAAACCCAGTTGATGTATTCCCCATTACTAGTGACTCTTACATGGGCAGCATTTACCATGACGGACCACTGTACCATTCGAGCCATTGCTTCTGACTTTCAAGGCTCTCCTGATTCTGTTTCTAATTCTCTGACACCTACTTCATTCTTCACTGACTCCTCTGTCACCTCTTATTCTTAATTACAGGTCTCTCCCCAAATCAGGTCCTAAAAAATGGTTTGCTTCTCATGACCGCAACTATTGCCTCTGTTCTGATGACAACAAAGTCTGTATATCAAGGCCTGCTCATTTATCCCAGCTCCATTGTTTTATCATCATAATCCCTCCCTTCTGTTTCCCTGCCCGAACCACAGTCCTCACATGATTTTAAATACTTTCACATATATCCCCCCTTAAATACAATCTGTTCTCTCTCTACAACTTGGTTAATGATACCAGCATTCTTTCAGTCTACTAAGCTCATTCATAACGATGATGATAAAATGAAGGAAGAAGGTGAAGAAGGAGGAGAAGGAATTTTTTATAAATTTAAAATTTACTGAGACCTACTACATTGCCATACATTTTACAAAGCACTTTGTGTGCGTTATTATATTCAGTCATCACAAAAAATCCTATAACACAGGTACTGTTATTACACTTCCTAAGGAAACCGAGGCTCAGAGAAGTTATGGAATTTGCACCTGTCACACAGCTAGGAAGCAGTGAATCTGGGTTTCATCCAACTCAGAGCGCTCACTTTTAATCATTGAGCTACAATGGCCCAGTGCATGTGTGCCACTCACCATACAGCCTGTACTTCTTTACAACTCCTTCTCTCACATTCTAGTCATGCTTCCATTGCAATGTCTATTTGATTCTTCTCCACTCTTCATTTCCTTTACCAGTAGATTAGTTCATGGACATCAAGAAAGTAAGCATCTTAAATCAGAGATGCTCAGCCCCTTGGGGTTCCATGCCTGATCGTGGTAGTAGTAAACTAGGGGGCAACACCCTCCACTGTGAATCCCATTGATGCTGTTACTAAAGACAGTACTGCGCCATTGTCTGCACCTACACATGTCGACAAACTAGACTGCTCTGATAGCAGCATGGGGGTTGGTGTTGGGACAGATTAAGGAAAGCATGTTTTTAAATGCCATGTCTTCTTCACTGTCTCCTTGTTCCAACAGCAAAAAATAAAATCACCAATCAAAAAATGAATACATTAATACACGATCTGATTCATTAATACAAATGAATCTTTGGGGGAAGATGATGTGGGCATGGGTGAAATCTGTCTTTCCTGGGTAGATTCTCCAGGCACATACTGAGTTCTAACAAAATACTTAGGTTTCTTTCCCTGGACAAGCAAAGTATTCAAATAGAAAGAACTCACTGAGTAGATGGTCGAATTTCTGAGGGAAAAACAAAATTCTTTACATTATAAATTAGAACTCATTAGAAGAATTCGTTATTTATATAAGGCAGACCCAGAGATAAACCCATGCACCTATGGTCAACTGATCTATGACAAAGGAGGCAAGGATATACAATGGAGGAAAGAGAGTCTCTTCAATAAGTGCTGCTGGGAAAACTGGACAGCTACATGTAAGAGAATGAAATTAGAAGACTCTCTAACACCATACACAAAAATAAACTCAAAATGGATTCGAGACCTAAAGGTAAGACCAGACACCACAAAACTCTTAGAGGAAAACATAGGAAGAACACTCTGTGACATAAATCACAGCAAGATCTTTTTTGACTCACCTCCTAGAGTAATGGAAATAAAAATAAACAAATGGGACCTAATGAAACTTAAAAGCTCTTGCAAAGCAAAGGAAACTACAAACAAGATGAAAAGATAACCCTCAGAATGGGAGAAAATATTTGCAAACGAATCAACAAAGGATTAATCTCCAAAACATAAACAGCTCATGCAGCTCAATATTAAAAAAAACAAACAACCCAATCAAAAACTGGGCAGAAGACCTAAATAGACAATTCTCCAAAGAAGACATACAGATGGCCAAGAGGCACATGAAAAGCTGCTCAACATCACTAATTATTAGAGAAATGCAAATCAAAACTACAATGAGGTATCACCTCACACAGGTCAGAATGGCTGTCATCAGAAAATCTACAAACAACAAATGCTGCAGAGGGTGTGGAGAAAAGGAAAGCCTCTTGCACTGTTGGTGGGAATGTAAATTGATACAGCCACTATGAAGAACAGTAGGGAGGTTCCTTAAAAAACTAAAAATAGAATTACCTTGTGACCCAGCAATCCCACTACTGGGCATATACCCAGAGAAAGCCATAATTCAAAATGACACATGCACCCCAATATTCATTGCAGCACTAGTTACAATAGCCAGGTCACGGAAGCAACCTAAATGCCCATCGACAAGACAAATGGATAAAGAAGATGTGGTACATATATACAATGGAATATTACTCAGCTATAAAAAGGAACGAAATTGGGTCATTTGTAGAGACGTGGATGGATCTAGAGACTGTCCTACAGAGTGAAGTAAGTCAGAAAGAGAAAAACAAATATCGTATATTAAGGCATATATGTGGAACCTAGAAAAAATGGTACAGATGAACCGGTTTGCAGTGTAGAAATAGAGACACAGATGTAGAGAACAAACATATGGACACCAAGGGGGGAAAGTGGTGGGGGGGGGTGGGTGGGATGAATTGGGGGATTGGGATTGACATATACACAGTAATATGTATAAAATAGATAACTAATAAGAACCTGCTGTATAAAAAAATAAATAAAATTCAAAATTTCAAATAAGTAAAAATAAAAGCATTGAAAAAAAATAAGCCAGATTTTTTTTAAATTTTAGCAAAATGTAAACAAATAGTTTACATTTTATACTTTTACAACTTTTACCACCTTCAAAAATTTTTGTATACACACAGGAATAACAAAGAGTTTTTTAGGTCAGCCTCTCTACACAAAAATCACATGTGACTAAACCCACTGTATTATGCTTATTTTAATGAAATTGCTTCCTATGGTCGCTTAGCATGAAGTCCTTCTGAGCATGATCCTTGGAGTGCTGCGCTCCTGGAATGACCCTCTGTACCACCTGGTCACTGAGGTGCGGGGTATGCAAGAAGCCCCAGATGCTATCCTGTCAAGAGCCATAGAGATTGAGGAACAGAACAAACGACTTCTAGAAGGCATGGAGAAGATAGTTGGCCAGGTGAGCAGCCTCCTGAAGGCTTCCTTGGTTTTCTCATGAATGAAAGAAGTGACCTCTGTGATGAGGAATGAGTTTTGAAAGATCTCACTTTGCAAGAACAAGATGCAGGCCTTCTATATTCTAGACGGCTATTAAACAGAGCAAGAGCCTAGTCATTCATCATAGTGATAGATTCTGTTGTAAGTGAAGCAGAATTCTACTACGATTTTTGACAGGTGCAGCCTTCCCTGCATTGCACACAATCCCACCAAAAGCTTGCTTTTTCCTGGGCACAGGTGGTTGAAATATTTTCAAGGGTAAGAGAACTATAGAATAGAATTTGCAGAATAAATGTTTTCTTCAAAGTATCCCAGGACATCTGCTGCTGAGATTCTGCTTGTATTCCTTCTCTGTCCTCCTCAATCCAAAGGATGAGAGTGGGAAGGAAGAAAAGAGAAAGTCAAAACCAGGTTGGATGGTGTTTCTCCCCACTCCTCCCTGCTCTGCTGGAGAGATCTGTCAGGGAAGGAAGGAGATTGAAAAGAGGAGGCCATAGCATGAATGCTATCCCACAAGCACTAGATTTCAGTGGGTCACAAAAGATGGAAATGCTCCTTTTCTGGAATGTTTTTTTATTTTGTAATTTATACAGAGTTTTCCCATCCTAAATTTTCTTTGGGGGGGGGCTCCAAAATAAAAACTCTAATCATTGCATTTAATCTCCCCAAATAATTTATCATATTTAGATTGATATATGCAATATAAATCTCCATTTAGATGGGATAATTTCAACATGAGGGAGGGAACATCTAAGCAGCTTCCTGAAGTTCTCAGAAATAATATATAATCTAAATAAAAATATATGTATATATATATTTATATATTTATAAATAATATATAATCTAAATGAAAATAATTTACATTCCCACCAATATAATAATAGGAGCAATTTTATATTTCTCTTATTGTGGACAAAGTACATGTTAATCCTGTGACACTTTTGTCATTTTCAGGGGAGAACAATATATCCATCACAAATACAAAGCACATTTTAACCCTGGGACATATGAAATAAACACCTAGATTTCCAGGTTATTTTCCTCATTCCTGTGGGCCTATTTTCTGAGGTCACTAATTTGTTCTATAATACTTCATTTTGTTCTTTTTTACCGCTTACTTATTCTTATTCATATCACTGCCCTTTGCACAGTAAATTTTGTCTTAGGGCTCAAGCACCAAAACAAAAAATAAAAAGCAAGGCAACAAACACAAACTTTAAATTCCAATAAGGAATCCCAGGTTTCAAAAATAGTCTTACTCTGCAGCAGAAAGTTAGTTTAGCAGGGTCTACAGTTATCCCACGTTTATACCTAGAAGCTCTCCAAACTAGATGACATATCTAGTTGCCAAGCTGGTTACTTGGTCTCTTGGTTCTCCGGGGATTCCCAGCCCACAGAGGGTAATCAAGCATGAAGATGCATGGTGCTCAGTTGCTCAGTGTCCTTTTGTTATCACAGTCATGCTCCCCACCCTACCACCCACCTCTCACCACTGAGGGGTTGCTGTCAGCACCCCCTTTTTATAGGCAGTTTTCCCAGTACCTCTCACTTAAGAGGCATCAAGAGAAAGCAGATATTTCTCAGAGACATCAGGGGGTTATCTGTCCTGGGTGGAATATGAATGCCTCCTGACTATTTCAGAAGATTTTGTCAGTCACAGCCATCACTAGATTATCTGCCCCTTAAACCATCGAGTACAATCCTCATCATTTCTAAGGTCTTTAAACACACGCTCTATGGAGAAGAGAATCAGTTCAAAGCAGGGAAAAGATAAATGTAATGATGGTGACCTTCAGAAGAAATAAAGTAAAAAGTACATTTCAGAGAACAGATTCAGGCCATGAAACAGTTCAAGTGATACAACTGTGTCCCTTGATCACATTCATATGAATATTCAAACAGCAGCTTTGTTTCTCCATCGTTTTACTCCTGTACAAATATCCTTAATCTGTGATCACATACATGTAAGAAAACTTACACTTGAGTTCTGCTTCTAGCTTGTAAATTACTAACAGATTTCTGATACGCTGGCTCCAAAACCTACGTCTACAGAGTTTTATATTCATGTGTCCTCCCCAAAACTTAATTTGATAATTAGAAGGAACGAAGATAAGCAAATACTAATAAAACTCATAATAAGTCATTATCTTTGGGTGCTTAGGTTCATCCTGGAGTCAAGGAGAATGAGGTCTACTCCGTGTGGTCGGGACTTCCATCCCTGCAGATGGCCGATGAAGATACACGCCTTTTTGCTTTTTATAACCTGCTCCACTGCCTACGCAGAGATTCACATAAGATTGACAGTTATCTCAAGCTCCTGAAGTGCCGAATCATCTACGACAGCAACTGCTAAGCCCACATCCATTCCATTCATTTCTGAGATGGTTCTTAATGATCCATCCCATAGCAGTCTTCTTCTAGTTTTATAGCTTTTTAATGCATGCTTGGGTGTAATGGGTCTCATCTTAAAAAATAAAAACAGACTCCACAGAGATGTCAAAATCTAAGAAGGCAATTTGTCAAAGTTTCTTATCTTCATTTAACAGAAAATCAAAAGAAAATCCATCCCTACCGTTGAGAGAAGTTCCTATTAAAACCTGTCACAAATAGCAGAATCTGGCATTACAAAGAAGACCATTAACAGCTTACTTTAGCATCACAGCAAATTATTCTGGGTCAGGTTATTAGAATCAAAGAATTAGATAATTATTAATCGTGCTGGTCATGCTACCGAGAAGACTGAATTCTCGGGATTCTTTATGAAAACCAGCCACGTACTGTCAGCCAATTTTCACAGTGTTACAACAGACAATTAAGTGCTATGAAACTGTAATGTACCCAAATAGTGTGAGGTTTACCAAACTGTCTAAAATTTATTAGGATACCATCTTCGCCCTTCTGGGCTGCTATGACAAAATATCATAGATTTGTAAACAACAGAAATCGGTTTCCACAGCGTGGTCAGGTGGGGCCCTCTTCCGGTCGCACACTTCTTACTGGATCCTCACGTGGGCGGAGGGACGAGGGAGCTCTCTCACATATAAAAGCACTAAATCTCATTCATGAGGCTCCATCCTTATAACTTAATCACCTCCCAAAGGCTCCACCCATGAACACACACCATCACTTTTGGGAGTTAGGATTTCAACATATGAAACCTCTGAGGGCCACAAAGGTTGAGGCCATAGCGGATACAAACGTGAACTGGCTTCATCCTCCTCCACTGGCTGTCTTCAGCCGTGCTCAACCGCATCCCCATCTCCTTGGCATCATCTTGCACACATTCCATACGCTCTGGTCACACTGGGTTTAACAAGTTCAGTCCGGTCAAGTTTCAGCTCCACCTCGTATTCAGCCTATTTAATGTTTCCCCCTCCCCTACTGAGGCCCAGGGGACCTACCAGGGAAAGCAGATATGACCGTTTCTGCAAGGATTCTTCTCCCTTACTCTCTGGATCTTCATTCCTCTGGCCATGTTGGAAGGGGGTAGAGGATGATAAGATGGAAAACCTCTGACATCACTGACTTACGTGGTGCTTTTGTAGCTGTCCCATGGCCAAGAGGGAGTGATCTGGAATTCCCCTGAGTGACAAGTGTCTCTCTTGTGGGGCACCCCTGTGATTTTCCAGGACATTTTCAAGTTGGGGATACCCCACTGCATAGTTGTTGTTTTTTTTAACCAAGGGAAATGTTCTGGCACCCCACAGCTCAGCCACCTGCAGTATTCTCCGCAGTCTGTCTGTTTCCCTCACTCTGCAAGCACCCTCCTGGAGAAAATGAATTGGCTTAAGGTCAGCTACCTACTAGCTGACCCATAGGAAAGCCATGCACCACAGACACTCCAAACAACTGAATGGCAATAATACTGGTGTGCATGTGACCCCATCCTGGGGTCTCTGGACAATTCTCCACCTGGTGAACACAGAGTAGATTAGAAAGTTGGATTCATAGACAGACATTAATCTGAGTGAGATACCATTCTTTCCTCCTTTCAGAACCATGAGAACTATCTTTGTCAATAATTAGGTAGTTGGCCTTACAAACATTCCCTACTAGGTGCCTGAATTGCAAAGCCCTCCTCATAGACTTAGTTTCTAGTGAGACTGGAGAGACATGACTGGATTAGGGTAGCTCAGCTTGTTCAACTGCCTCAAAACAACCTGGGATGAGGGCCAATCTCATTGCCAGCTCTCCTGGCAGTGGTGTCGCCAGGCTGGTTTTGCAGCATCTTTATGGCTTTAGCAGGAATTCCTAGACAACAGTCAATGGGAAATATTTCATCCAACATCCTGATAGAGACGAAATAAAAAAGGTAGAAGGGAAGGAGAATGAAGAGGAAGGAAAGAAGAAGAAGATGGAAGGAAGGAAATACAGAAGAGAGAAAGTGAGTAAAAGACGGGTCGTGATACAGAGTGAAGTAAGTCAGAAAGAGAAAGACAAATACCGTATGCTAACACATATATATGGAATTTAAGAAAAAAAATGTCATGAAGAACCTAGGGGTAAAACAGGAATAAAGACACAGACCTACTTGAGAATGGACTTGAGGATATGGGGAGGGGGAAAGGTAAGCTGTGACAAAGCGAGAGAGAGGCATGGACATATATACACTACCAAACCTAAGGTAGATAGATAGTGGGAAGCAGCCGCATAGCACAGGGAGATCAGCTCGGTGCTCTGTGACCGCCTGGAGGGGTGGGATAGGGAGGGTGGGAGAGAGGGAGACGCAAGAGGGAAGGGATATGGGGACATATGTATATGTATAACTGATTCACTTTGTTATAAAGCAGAAACTAATTTAAAAAAAATTTTAGGTCACTTAGAAAGCGTTCTAAATAAAATTTATGCTTAAAGTGAAAAAAAGATTAAATGGATGGCATTATTGGAAAAAATAACAAAAGAAAAAAATAGTAATCTAATATTCTTTCAAGAAACTGAATTCTTTTTTGTACTTTATCTCATAAAAATTATTTCAAATACAAAAAAAAAAAAAAGACGGGTCATGAAGGATGAGATGCTATTAGAATACTATATTTGGTGAAGACCCAAATATACATGCTTTAATTTTTATACCCTAAGAGCAAATATCACCTCATATTCTCCTTTTACTTCTATTTCCTCTTCTCTCCTCTTTTTCTGAAATTGTCCTTTGTATGAGGAGTATTCTTTTGCTGCTACTAATTGAGTTGCCATAGTTCTAGAGATGAACAAAACTGGGCACCTCTTCAGGTCAGAACTCAAGGCAATTTTCTTCTGTCATGCAAAGAAACTTTTCATACACGTATAGGGACACAGTCCAGCAAAACCAACCTCTCCCCTCATAGCCAGGGTTATTTTTGTCTGAGTCCTGCTCCTGCCTCTGGCTGTGATGACCCAAACCTTTCAGAACACAACAGAATACTCTGCCCCAAACCAACCTATCCATCTCTCCCTTTGTTCCCGCATGCATGCAAAATGTCAGCTTCCTCGTATTTGCGCTTTCTTCTTTCAAAAGGCAGAAGACTATGGGAAAAACACGTATGCACTTTCTAAGTCACTTATTGCTGCAAACATCTAATTCTATTGTGTTACCCACTTAACTTTCTTTCTTTCAATGTCTAGATATTTCCAACCAAGAGGATGGTATTTATCAGAGGGGAAATTGGGCAATAAGGGGGACAATGCAATTGTAGGAAACACACGTTCACCATGAGCCCACACACATCTTCACGTATTCTTCTCTTACAAAGTTTATTCCGAGCACAAATTTAAGGCTGTAGATAAACAACGGAGGAGGTGAGACTGAAAGGCCTCTCCCTGCTTGACCGTGACATATAAACTGAATACTGTAGATTTCAGACAATACTGAGCAGAGCCCTAGGTGTTCTGTAGAGTCAGCAAGGGGTAGCTGAAAAGAGGGTATTTGGGAAGAATATAACAATCACTCCCCTGCCAACCAGAGTGAGTCTATTTTTTTCCTCTTTTACAGATTTCCATGTAAGATTACATTTGAAGAAACGACCCTGCTATAGCAAGAATAGTAGCAGAGGTTACCGAACAGAAACAAACAAATGAAAAACCCTTGAAGTTCACTGACCCCACAGATGAGTAAATCACGTGTCATGGATACAGTAAAGATTTAAACTGAGGTTTAAAAAAAAATCTCCGTTTTCCAGAAGTTGGCTCTCAAGCTGTGGAGAAAGAGAGGGTGACATAAACACGCAAATTACTATATTATATGGTAAAGAAAAGTAAGTATAAGGGGCGACACCAAACAAAGTGCTACAGTGAATTGAAGTACAGCTAGGAGACACCTGGTTGTGAGAACAGGAAGCTTTTTGGAGTGACACAGTTGTGATGGCTTTATGATGGAGTTTTGAAAGGCTGATGGGATGTTGATACGCAAAAACAGGAAGACAGCATATCTGTCAATTCATTTAGAATCATAAGTGTCTCCTATATCCTGGGCAAAAGGAACTGAGATATTAATACATACGGCATTATAAGGTATCAGTGACTAATCAAGTTTGACCAAAACACAAGAAATGCTCATTTTTTTTTAACAGACATGTAATGTCTCTCATTATTATGCTCCCACTATGTGCTGTATACATTACTGTATTCTACATATATTACTGTTATGGGGAAAATCTTGTAAGGATTGTTTATGCATTGTGGAAGATCATTTATGCCAATCTGGAGAGCTTGTATTTATTCAACAAGGCAGCAGGAAACCAGGAAATTTTAGTGCAAGAGGGAAGTATGTCCAGAATTGGAAAACAGAAACATTAACCTGGTCTGAGGGGGTGGTGGGAGTGTGGGGCTGATGGAGAAAAAGCAGCAGTCCAGAAACAGCTTGGAATATTATGACGCTAAAAGAAAATCAAAGAAAAGTCAAATCTGCCAAGCAAAAAGCAGCAGAGGATGTGAGAGATACAGGAAAAGAAATAGGCTTGACTACACAGAGGGAATGCGGCAGGCCTAAGAGTCAAAAAGGCATCCAAGAACATGGGACTGGATGAGTAAATCAATGACTGGAAAGTCAGAGAGAAGACAGGAGATAAATTAAGGTTTTGTCCAAAAGCGTCTGAACTTTATTTTCCTGTATTTCATCAACTTTGTACAAGAATTCATCAAAAATATTAACTTACTATAGCACATCACAGAAATAAGTACACTCAAGAGCCCTTGCTAGACTCTATCAAATACCAGAACCAACGCATCACTGCCCAGTGATAACAAGTAGTAAGTCACTAGTCACTTTCAACACTTAAGTAAGACATGCATTGTAAAGCATAGTGGATGAATGCAAATAAAATGAAAACAATCCACTCCTTCACAGAGCCAGCCCGACCCCAAACCTAAACAAAACATAAGTAATGTTCTCTTTAACATGTGTCCACTTTCTCCAAGAGCTTCTCATTCCTTTCGCCTGAATCCACCCTTGTTTACTGTCCTCTCACTGTCTTCCTCTCAGCAGATGGTCAGCTAATCACTAATCACATAAATAATTAAAAAGTGCTCACTCCGAAGATAATATTCATATTGAAGGAGTCTTGAAACTGAAAAGCTTTCTAATCCTCTGAAAATAAAACTCTAATATTGGAATGACTCCTCCCCAGCCTCTTTCCAAAATGCCCAGTAGGCAGCCAGATGCGACTCTAGCTACTTAGAAATCTTCTGCTGTAATTATAACCTATTTGGATAGTAAAGACAGAAAGACAAATGAGGCAATGAAAGGCATTTAGAAAGAAATGCATGGACAAGTGGAAAAGATACCATATGTTTTAAACACAGATCCATGCTTGCACACCATACCAGTGTGATGGGAGCCAGGTGGGCCTAATCGGGGGTGGAGTTTTCAAGAAAGCTCTATATCAACTAGCACTGAGAAGTCTTATTCAGCTCAACTGTTTAAATATGATTCTTTGTTTCTAAGACTCAGAGCCACTCGTCCCACTTAACTGCACTAAGTCAAAAAAAGAATATACTTATTGCATATTTGAAAGTTGCTAAGAGATCTGAAAAGTTCTCATCACAAGAAAAAAAAAATTTTAACTATATATAGTGACGTACATTAACTAGACTTACTGTGGTGATCACTTTGCAACATATACATACACCAAATAATTACACTGTACACCTGAAACTAATATAATGTTATATGTCAGTGTGATATATGCATAATGATTATATAATCATTATGCTGCATACCTAAAACTTATATGTGTGTGTATATACACACCAATATATGTGTAAAGTTTTTTAAAGAAATATACTTTATATATTGGACAAAGAAAGCAAATCAACTAATATTTTGGGGTTTTTTTTCAAAAGTACCTTCTAGCTAGCATATTGGGTCTAAAATCTTATCTCCAAATGTTGTTTATGTTTATGCTGATAAAGAAAGCAGAAAAGTGTCCTAACCTTGTAACATTAACTGCAGACAAGTTTAGTTACAATAGTTAATAAAAACCACTAAATCCTAAAACCTATAGGCCAGCCGAGTACTCTGCTATTGATCACTGAACAAATATTTACTTAATTCCCACTTGACTCAGGCACTATTTTTGGTGCTTGGTTTACATCAATAAACAAAGCAGGCAGACGCCTGTCCTCACAGAACTTATATTCTAGCTGGGGGGTGGAGAAGACGGACAACACACAAGAAACATGAATACAAATACATCATATAGTATGTTAACAGGTGATCTGTACTATGGAAAAAGAAATAGTAAAGCAGAGGAAGGGTTTTAGGGAGTAAAGGTGAAGAAAGGGAAGTGATTTAAAAAGACAACTTAGAACCCACTGTGGGCAGCAGCAGCCAATTTCCTCTGTTAAATCATGCAAATGTGCTCCCTTGCATTCCAGATCCAAGTTTTGCCTCATCCAGGCAGACGTCTTCCTCTTCTGCACAACTTCAAAAAGGTTTCCATCTCTGAGGCTCTATGCAAACATGAATATTCTGAACATTCTGCCTCTTGTCACTTGAACAGAAAGATTTTATAAATAATTTAGGGTAAATTCCCCCAAACTAAGTAACATTTTATGCAACAGATTTTGATAATTTTCTGTTTCCTGAAGGACTAATCTCTAATTTTCATTTTACAACACACTATCAGTGCCCAAAATTATATAATGTAAAAATATTATATATGTACTGCTCTTCTAATTTACTGTGACATTTAAAAATAGACACAAAATATAAATTAAATAACAAAAAGATAAAAATAAATAGACATAGAAATACTAATATCTTATTCCCAAAGGATGAGGACACTCACTTCTTTTTCAAGTTAATTTTAATTTTTTATACAGCAGGTTCTTATTAGTTACCTATTTTATACACATCACTGTATACATGTCAATCCCAATTTCCCAATTCACCCCACCACCCCCACCACCCACCCGTTTTCCCTCCTTAGTGTCCATACATTTGCTCTCTACATCTGTGTCTCTATCCCTGCCTTGCAAACCAGTTCATCTGTACCATTTTTCTGGATTCCACATATATGTGTTAATATACAATATTTGTTTTTCTCTTTCTGACTTACTTCACTCTGTATGACAGTCATTGGTCCATCCACAGCTCTACAAATGACCCAATTTCGTTCCTTTTTATGGCTGAGTAATATTCCACTGTATACACGTACCACATCTTCTTTATCCATTCGTCTTCCGATGGGCATTTACGTTGTCTCCGTGACCTGGCTATTGTAAATAGTGCTGCAATGAGCATGTGTCTTTTTCAATTATGGTTTTCTCTGGGTATATGGCCAGTAGTAGGATTGCTGGGTCATATGGTAGTTCTATTTTTAGTTTTTTAAGGTCCTCCATTCTATTCTGCATAGTGGCTGTATCAATTTACATTCCCACCAACAGTGCAAGAGGGTTCCCTTTTCTCCACACCCTCTCCAGCATTGGTTGTTTCTAAATTTTCTGATGATGCCCATTCTAACTGGTGTAAGGTGATATCTCATTGCAGTTTTGACTTGCATTTCTCTAATAATTAGTGATGCTGAGCAGCTTTTCATGTGCCTCTTGGCCATCAGTATTTCTTCTTGGAGAAATGTCTATTTAGGTCTTCTGCCCATTTTTGGATTGGGTTGTTTTTTTAATATTGAGCTGCATGAGCTGTTTGTATATTTTGGAGATTAATCCTTTGTCTGTTGATTCACTTGTAAATATTTTCTCCCATTCTAAGAGTTGTCTTTTCATCTTGTTTACAGTTTCCTTTGCTGTGCAAAAGCTTTTAAGTTCCATTAGGTCCCATTTGTTTATTTTTGTTTCTATTTCCATTACTCTAGGAGGTGAGTCAAAAAAGATTTTGCTGTGATTTATGTCAAAGAGTGTTCTTCCTATGTTTTCCTCTAAGAGTTTTACAGTGTCTGGTCTTACATTTAGGTCTTTAATCCATTTTGAGTTTATTTTTGTGTATGGTGTTAGGGAGTGTTCTAATTTCATTCTCTTACATGTAGCTGTCCAGTTTTCCCAGCACCATTTATGGAAGAGACTGTCTTTTCTCCATTGTATATCCTTGCCTCCTTTGTCACAGATTAGTTGACCATAGGTGCATGGGTTTATCTCTGGGCTTTCTATCCTGTTGCATTGACCTATATTTCTGTTTTGGTGCCAGTACCATATTGTCTTAATTACTGTAGCTTTGTAGCACAGTCTAAAGTCAGGGAGTCTGATTCCTCCAGCTCCATTTTTTTCCCTCAAGACTGCTTTGGCTATTCGGGGTCTTTTGTTTCTCCACACAAATTTTAAGATTTTTTTGTTCTACTTCTGTAAAAAATACCACTGGTAATTTGATAGGGATTGCACTGAACCTGTAGATTGCTTTGGGTAGTACAGTCATTTTACAATATTGATTCTTCCAATCCAAGAACATGGTATATTTCTCCACCTGTTTATGTCATCTTTGATTTCTTTCATCAGTGTCTTATAGTTTTCTGAGTACAGGTCTTTCACCTCCTTAGGTAGGTTTATTCCTAGGTATTTCATTCTTTTTGTTGCAATGGTGAACGGGATTGTTTCCTTAATTTCTCTTTCTGATCTTTCGTTGTTAGTGTATAGGAATGCAAGAGATTTCTGTACATTAATTTTGTATCCTGCAACTTTACCAAATTCATTGATTAGCTCTAGCAGCTTTCTGGTGGCCTCCTTAGGATTATCTATGTATAGTATCATGTCTTCTGCAAATAGTGACAGTTTTACTTCTTCTTTTCCAATTTGTATTCTTTTTATTTCTTTTTCTTCTCTGATTGCCATGGCTAGGACTTCCAAAACTATGTTGAATAATAGTGGCAGGAGTGGACATCCTTGTCTTGTTCCTGATCTTAGAGGAAATGCTTTCAGTTTTTCACCACTGAGAGTGATGTTTGCTATGGGTTTGTTGTATATGGCCTTTATTATGTTGAGGTAGTTTCCCTCTATGTCCACTTTCTGGAGAGTTTTTATCATAAATGGGTATTGAATTTTGTCAAAAGATTTTTCTGCATCCACTGAGGCGATCATATGGTTTTTATTCTTCAAGCTCTTAATATGGTGTATGACACTGACTGATTTGCGTATACTGAAGAATCCTTGCACCCCTGGGATAAATCCCACTTGATTATGGTGTATGATCCTTTGAATGTGTTGTTGGATTCTGTTTGCTAGTATTCTGTTGAGAATATTTGCATCTATATTCATCAGTGATATTTGTCTATAATTTTCTTTTTTTTGTAGTATCGTTGTCTGGTTTTGGTATCAGGGTGATGGTGGCCTCACAGAATGAGTTTGGCAGTTTTCCTTCCTCTGCAATTTTTTTGAAGAGTTTGAGAAGGATAGGTGTTAGCTCTTCTCTAAATGTTTGTCAAAATTCACCTGTGAAGTTATCTGGTCCTGCACTTTTGTTTGTTGGAAGATTTTTAATCACAGTTTCAATTTCATTACTTGTGATTGGTTTGTTCATGTTTTCTATTTCTTCTTGGTTCAGTCTTGGAAGGTTATACCTTTCTAAGAATTTGTCCATTTCTTCCAGGTTGCCCATTTTATTGGCATAGAGTTGCTTGTAGCAGTCTCCTATGATGCTTTGTACTTCTGTGGTGTCTGTTGTAACTTCTCCTTTTTCATTCTAATTTTATTGATTTGAGTCCTCTCCCTCTTTTTCTTGATGAGTCTGGCTAAAGGTTTATCAATTTTGTTTATCTTCTCAAAGAACCAGCTTTTAGTTTTATTGATCTTTGCTATTGTTTTCTTTGTTTCTATTTCATTTATTTCTGCTCTGATCTTTATGATTTTGTTCCTTCTACTAACTTTGGGTTTTGTTTGTTCTTCTTTCTCTGTTCCTTTAGATGTAAGGTTAGATTGTTTATTTGAGATTTTTCTTGTTTCTTGAGGTAGGATTGTACTGCTATAAACTTCCCTCTTAGAAATGCTTTTGCTGCATCCCATAGGTTTTGTATCATCGTGTTTTCATTGTCATTTGTCTCTAGGTATTTTTTTTTTACTTCCTCTTTGATTTCTTCAGTGATCTCTTGGTTATTTAGTAACGTATTGTTTAGCCTCCATATGTTTGTGTTTTTTACTTTTTTTTCACTGTAATTTATTTCTAATCTCATAGCACTGTGGTTGGAAAAGATGCTTGATATGATTTCAGTTTTCTTAAATGTGCTGAGGCTTGATTTGTGATCCAAGATATGATCTACCCTGAAGAGTGTTCCGTGTGCACTTGAGAAGAAAGTGTAATCTGTAATCTGCTGTTTACGGATGGACTGTCCTATAAATATCAAATATACCTGGTCTATTGTGTCATTTAAAGCTTGTGTTTCCTTATTAATTTTCTGGCTGGATGATCTGTCCATTGGCATGAGGTGTTAAAGCCCCCCACTATTACTGTGTTACTGTCAATTTACTCTTTTATAGCTGTTAGCATTTGCCTTATATATTGAGGTGCTTCTATGTTGGGTGCATGTATAATTGTTATACCTTCTTGGATTGATCCCTTGATCATTATGTAGTGTCCTTCCTTGTCTCTTGTAATGTTCTTTATTTTAAGGTCTATTTTGTCTGATATGAAAATTGCTACTCCAGCTTTCTTTTGATTTCCATTTGCATGGAATATCTTTTTCCATCCCCTTACTTTCAGTCTGTATGTCTCTCTAGGTCTCAAGTGGGTCTCTTGTAGACAGCATATATATGGGTCTTGTTTTTGAATCCATTCAGCGAGCCTGTGTCTCTTGGGTGGAGCATTTAATCCATTCACATTTAAGGTAATGATCAATATGTATGTTCCTATTACCATTTTCTTAATTGTTTTGGGCTTGTTTTTGTAGGTCGTTTTCTTCTCTTGTGTTTCCCACTTAGAGAAGTTCCTTTAGCATTTGTTGTAGAGCTGGTTTGGTTGTGCTGAATTCTCTTAGCTTTTGCTTGTCTGTAAAACTTTTGATTTCTCCATCGAATCTGAATGAGATCCTTGCTGGGTAGAGTAATCTTGGTTGTAGGTTCTTCCCTTTCATCACTTTAAATACATCATGGCACTCCCTTCTGGTTTGTAGAGTTTCTGCTGAGAAATCAGCTGTTAACCTTACGGGAGTTCCCTTGTATGTTATTTATTGTTTTTCCCTTGTTGCTGTCAATAATTTTTCTTTGTCATTAATTTTTTTTTTAATTTATTATTTATTTATTTATTTATTTATGGCTGTGTTGGGTCTTCGTTTCTGTGCGAGGGCTTTCTCTAGTTGCGGCGAGCGGGGGCCACTCTTCATCGCGGTGCGCAGGCCTCTCACTGTCGCGGCCTCTCCTGTTGCGGAGCGCAGGCTCCAGATGCGCAGGCTCAGTAGTTGTGGCGCACGGGCTTAGTTGCTCCGCGGCATGTGGGATCTTCCCAGACCAGGGCTCGAACCCGTGTCCCCTGCATTGGCAGGCAGATTCTTAACCACTGCGCCACCAGGGAAGCCCTGTCATTAATTTTTGTCAGTTTGATTACTATGTGTCTTGGCATGTTTCTCCCTGGGTTTATCCTGCCTGGGACTCTGTGCACTTCCTGGACTTGGGTGGCTATTTCCTTTCCCATGTGAGGGAAGTTTTCAACTATAATCTCTTCAAATATTTTCTTGGGTCCTTTCTCTTTCTCTCCTCCTTCTGGGACCCCTATAATGCGAATGTTGTTGTGTTTAATGTTGTCCCAGAGGTCTCTTAGGCTGTCTTCATTTCTTTTCGTTCTTTTTTTTTCTTTATTCTGTTCCACGGCAGTGAATTCCACCATTCTGTCTTCCAGGTGACTTACCTGTTCTTCTGCCTCAGTTTTTCTGCTACTGATTCCTTCTAGTGTATTTTTCATTTCAGTTATTGTATTGTTCATATCTGTTTGTTTGTTCTTTAATTCTTCTAGGTCTTTGTTAAACATTTCTTGCATCTTCTCGATCTTTGCCTCCATTCTTTTTCTGAGGTCCTGGATCATCTTCCCTATCATTATTCTGAATTCTTTTTCTGGAAGGGTGCCTATCTCCACTTCATTTAGTTGTTTATCTGGGGTTTTATCTTGTTCCTTCATCTGGTACATAGCCGTCTGCCTTTTCATCTTGTCTACCTTTCTGTGAATGTGGTTTTTGTTCCACAGGCTGCAGGACTGTAGTTCTTCTTGCTTCTGCTGTCTGCCCTGTGGTGGATGAGGCTATCTAAGAGGCTTGTGCAAGTTTCCTGATGGGAGGGACTGGTGGTGGGTAGAGCTGGGTGTTGCTCTTGTGGGCAGAGCTCAGTAAAACTTTAATCTGCTTGTCTGCTGATGGGTGGGGCTGAGTTCCCTCCCTGTTGGTTGTTTGGCCTAAGGTGATCCAGCACTGGAGGCTACAGGCTCTTTGGTGGGGCTAATGGTGGACTCTGGGAGGGCTCATGCCAAGGAGTACTTCCCATAACTTATGTTGCCACTGTCTTTGTCCCCAAAGTGAGCCACAGCCACCCCTCGCCTCTGCAGGAGACCCTCCAACACTAGCAGGTAGGTCTGGTTCAGTCTCCTATGGGGTCACTGTTCCTTCCCCCTGGGTCTTCATGCGCACACTACTTTGTGTGTGCCCTCCAGGAGTGGAGTGTCTGTTTCTCCCAGTTCTCTCGAAGTCCTGCAATCAAATCCCACTAGCCTTCAAGGTCTGATTCTCTGAGAATTCCTCCTCTTGTTGCCAGACCCCCAAGTTGGGAAGCCTGACATGAGGCTCAGAACCTTCACTCCAGTGGGTAGACTTCCGTGGTATAACTGTTCTCCAGTTTGTGAGTCACCCACCCAGTGGTCATGGGATTTGATTTTACTGTGACTGCGCCCCTCCTACCGTCTCACTGTGACTTCTCTTTTGTCTTTGGTGTGTGGTATCTTTTTTGGTGAGTTCCAGTGTCTTCCTGTCAATGGTTGTTCAGCAGTTAGTTGTGATTCCGGTGCTCTCGTACAAGGGAGTGAGCACATGTCCTTCTACTCCACCATCTTGAACCAATCTGACACTCACTTTTACAGCCACTGGACTAATGGATTCTGTATGTACACATATAATTATACCACAGTTGTTTAACTATCATAATAAAATAATTTTTTTACATACAATTTAAAACAAAGCTCTCAGAATACCACAAGGGATTGGGAATAAAATTATATGTGAATATCTCTCTTCATATGCAGATATAAAATTTTGTAAGCTCAATCAAGTAATCACCATTAGCCCTTTTATTATTCCATCAATTCATCTACTGTTAAATAATCCAAATTCTACAATAGATTTCTTCAAGGGTTTAAATCTCAAGTCATGCCAAAAGCAGAGCAATGGCCTACAAGAAGAAACAAAATGTAGTATGGGTATCATTATACATGTCCATTTGTAAACAGAATTAATGAAGAAATACAGAAGACTTACAGTTGGCTGTATCAGAAAGTGTTCTCAATCAGAGCTGAACGTGTGTATCACCCAGAGCAACAGTCCCCAAACTTTCTGGCACCAGGAACCGGTTTTGTGGAAGACAATTTTTTCAGAATGGTTAGGGGGGTAAGGATGGTTCATGTGGTAATGTGGGGAGCAGCAGATGAACTGATACTAGTCCACAGCCCAGGGGTTGGGGACCCCTGACCTAGAGTACTTTCTCAGCTTCCCATGACCTCTAAAGAAAAAGGGCTCCATGACTTTCATCTCCTGCCTACTGTGGAGTCTTCCACTTTCCTCCACAACTTCCTTCACTGAAATGTCTTCCCTAGGTATAAAATGGACCTTGGGCTTGTGGTCCAGACAAGATGGCCTGGGTCTGTTTGTGCCCACTCTTCATGCTGGAAATAACAAGAGGCCACTAAAGGAGACCTTTGAGAGTTGGTAAGAAGAAGGTGAACTAGTTTGGGACCTGAAGACTGGAGGAGCAACACAGCAGCACCCAACAGAAGAAGGTAACCCAGGCCCAGCATTTCCTAACCTCCAACCTAGCATCAGAAGGCAGCCTGAGTAGGGCCATTCCTCCCCAGGAAAGAATATGAAGGAACAGCAGGTGAGCTGAGCCAAATCAGCAAGGGGGATGGATGGGAAGAAGTCTCCTGGGGGAGACTCCAAGGCTGCCACACAGCACAACAAGAGACACCATATAAGCAACTGGGTTCTGGAAGCCTCTTTGCTCCCAATGCCTGTGACTCCCCTGTAAGGCGATCCCACCACCATAAGCAGGCCAGCCTGGGAAGCACTGTTGGTGCCCCACAGCAGAGAAGATCCTGTCAGAACAAGTACCAGGCCAGGAAAGCCTCCAGAAGCCTGAAACTCCCTTTTGCACTAGGGAAAGAAGGGTGGGCAGGTAGAACCACAGAAGGAACCCAACCACACAGTCAGCAGGGCCTGGAAAGTCTTTTTGTCTCCAAGAGCCTAAAACTTCCTGCCTCTGCCCAGAATCACTGTGGGGGGCAGCTGGGAGGCACTAGTAGGGGGATCCTGCCACAACAAGTCTGGCTCAGGAAGCCCCTTTTTCCTAAAGGCCCTGGACTGCCTTCTTTCACCTAGAAACACCCTGTGGCCTACACTGGGGAAACCCCTTTTGCTTCCTCATACATACCATAAGAGACCAGTGAGAGCCCAAGCAGCATTAGATAAGTCAAACAGGCCAAAATAACATGGCAAAGGCTTTAAAATTAAACTGTTAATGGAACCACAGCCCACAAACTCAGTCGGGAACTCCATGATAAATCTAAACAGGGTGACTTTCTAGTAAAACAAGATTTAAATAGGATCCCAGAGTCCTCTAACATAAGACAAAATATCCAGACAACAACTGAAAATGACCTGTCATACTAAAAACCAAGAAAATGAAAACTTGACTAAGAAAAGACAAGCAACCAATGCCAACACTGAAATTAATCAGACGTAATAATCTGACAAAAGTTTTCAAGCAGCCATGATAAAAACACTTGAAGATAAATTACAAATTCTCTTGAAATAACTTAAAAAATCTTGTCAATGAAATAGAAGTTATTTAAATAAGAACCAAATGGAAATTACATAAATGAAAGGTAAAATAACAAAGAAAAACCTCACAGAGCAGAGATGACAGAGGATAAGAATCAGTGAATTTTAGGATTGATTAATACAATTCATGTAATCTGAACAATAAAGAGAATATAGACTGAAAAAAAAAAATGAATAGAGCCCTAGTGACCTGTGAGAGAACAATAAAAAAACCCAACATTCATCTCATCACATTCCCAGGAAAAAAAAGAGAAGGAAAATGGGTGTGAAAGACTACTCAAAGAAATAATGGCTGAAAACTTCCTAAATGTTGGAAAAGATACAAACCTGCAGACTGAAAAAGCTCAGCAAATCGAAATAGGATAAACCCAAAGAAATCCATACCAAGACACATCATAATTATATTTCAGAAAATGCAAGACAAAGGAAAAGTCTTGAAGGCAGCCAAGGAGAAATAGTGCATTAATTAGGGGGAAACATCAACTCAGATGTCAGTGGATTTCCCTTATGAAACTCTGGAGGCTATACGAAAGTCATAAGTCCTGAAAGAAAAGAACTTTCTATCACAAAATTCTTCATCTGCTGAATTATCCTTTAGGAATGAAGGGAAAATAAGAGCATTCTCAGATGAAGGAGAAACTAAAAGAATTTGTCACTAGCAGATCTACTCTTGCTAAAGAAAGTCTTCACACAGAAAGGGAATAACAAAAGAAAGACTCTTGGAACTTTAGGAGAAAAGAAAGAACAATGGAAAGAACTGCATATATAAATAGACTGTCCTTTTCCTCATGACATTTATGTCATATTTAATGATTATAACAAAAATTATACCATCTGATACTCATGAGAATGTATTTAAAAGTGTGGAAGACCCTAAATGGAAAGAAGTTTCCACACTTCACTAAAGGATGTAAAATACTGATGTCAACAGGCTGTGATAAATCATAGATAAGATAGATGACTGACAGATGGATAGACAGATAGACCCATAGAATAAAGACATTCAAAAACATCTGAAATAGACTAAAATGGAATCCCAAAACTGTTCAAGCAACACAAAAAGTGAAGCAAAGAGAAACAGAGAAACAAGAACCAGAAGAACAAACGGAAAGCAAATAATAAAATGTCAGACTTAAGCATTAATATATCATTAATTACCTAAAATATAAATGGTCTAAATATATCAACCAAAAGACAGAGATTGGCAGAGTGATAAAAAAATGAGGCACTGTATGTTGTTTCAGAGAAACTCACTAATGACATGGGTATGTTGAAAATAAAAGGAAAAAAAGATACATTGATATCAGATAAAGAATATTCAAACAATTTTCAAGACAATTTCTGGAATTCAAGACAATTCAAGACAATTTCTGGAAACAAAGAGGAACATAAGGGTATTACATAATGATAAAAGAATCAATGCAGCAGGAATACATAATAACCCTAAATATGTATACACCAAACAACACAGTCTCAAAATACATGAAGCAGAAAATGACAGAACTGAAAGGAGAAATAAATAAATCTGCAATTATAATTAGGAACTTCAACATCCCTCTCAGAAACTGATAGAACCACTAAACAGAAAATCAGCAAGGATACTGAAGATCTGAACAACACAATCAAACAGGACCTAAATGACACATATAGAACACTCCCCCAACAATGGCAAAATACATGTTTTTTCCCAAGTGCCCAGGAACATTCACCAAGATAGACCATATTCTGAGCCATAAAACAAAGCTCAACAAATTTGAAACTATTGAAACCATACGGTGTGTATTGAAACTATAGAGTGTGTTCTCTGAGTATAATGGAAAACAAACAAACAAATCAATAACATAAGGACAATAAGAAAATCTCTAAACATGTAAATTAAACAACACATTTCTAAATAATCTAGAGGTCACAAAGGAAATCTCAATGGAATTTAAAAATACACAGAACTTAATGAAAGCAAAGGACAACATAACAAAATATGTGAGATGTAGCTAAAGCAGTGCTGAGAGGGAAATTTTTATCAGTGAATGCTTATATCCATCAGAAATAAGGCAAGGTCTGAAATCAATAATAAAATTTCATACCTCAAGAAACTAGAAAAAGAAGGGTGAAATAAACCCAACTCAAGAAGAATGAAGGAAATAATGAAAATAGTAGAAATCAGTGAAACTGAAAATAGGAAAACAATAGAAAAATCAATAAAACAAAAAGCTGTTTCTTTGAAAAAAATCATACAATTGATAAAATTCTAGCAAGACTGACAAAAAGAAAGAAGACACAAACAACTAATATTAGGAATGAAATAGGGGATATCACTACAGATCCTACAGTTATTATAAAAGTTAGCAAGAGAATACTATAAACAATTTTATACTCACGGAGTTGATAACTTAGAAGAAATGAACAGTTCCTCAAAATTCACAAATTACCACAACTCAACCAAGAAGTATTAGATCATCTGAACAGTCCTATAACCTTTAATGACATTGAAACTGTAATATAAAACTTCTGAAAATAAATTCTTCAATCCCAGATGGCTTTACTGGAGAAATCTAACAAACATTTAAAGATTTAAGGTCAAATGTACCCAATCTCTTCAAGAAAATAAAAGAATAGGAAACCCTTCCCAACTAATGTGATGGGGGGCCAGTATTGCCCAATACCAAAATGAGACAAAGACAGTACAAAAAAAGAAAATTACAGACCAATCTCTCTCATAAATTTAGATTTAAAAGGCCTCACTCTCACACATACAAATCAGCAAACTGAATCCAACAATGTATAAAAACAGACCTTGATAGTTTCTGGTCCCCTCCTAAGTCTGGTCACACTACCTATCTCTTCAAAGGGTTTAACTGAATCAGTGATACAGTTAGTTGGGGTCCTAGTAATAATATTATCATAATAGCAATATAGTGACAAATATCCAAGTCTAGGTCAAATTAGAAATTGACTTTTCCCATTAAAATTAATCATGCCAAAAAAACTACAACTACATTTATAGGATAAAGAAAACATATCTACAGTATAAAAATGATGGATATACTTGATATTCTTTATTTGCCCCTCTAGAACCACTCTTGATCCTTTTCTATCATGTTAAGGACATTTGGAGGCTCATCTGACCAGACTGCATCCCTCTGGCTCTCCTGACTTCTGACTTCTACTTGAGTTTGGCCAATGGTAGATACCAAGCAAGAGACTGGAGAGTCAGTGGAGAAAGAGATTAGTGTATTGATTCTCTCCTCTAACTCCCTTCTTGCTGGAAAGTGGCCAGGTTTCTCCACTGAAGCCCAGAGTTCTGGTCAGAGGCCCTCTCCTGCAGCTGCAGCTACCTACAAGTCTCTCTAGAGATTCCAACGTCCACTCTTTTCCTTTACCCTGTGGGCCTAAATGTGTTAATGTCTCCCTGCTCTTGCCCATCTCAAAGATTTCTGTTATTCCTTTTAAGCTATCCTGAACTCTGATACAACTTCCAACTAAGTTCAACTAAGTTCATTAAGTTCATTAAGCTCTCTTTATTTTCCTTATTTGTACATACCATCTTGTTTTCTGACAATGATATAGGTGGCTAGGGAGTGGCTAGATGAAGATGGCCCCTCAAGGATCTATCACTAGTGTGCACACAATAGGAGGGTGATATCTTTTTTCCTGACTCCAAAATTGTAAGAATAAGAACATGCCACAGATCATGTAAAAATAATTGTTAAAAAAATCAATGATGTAGACATTTTCTTTTTATATAATTTTGTAGATATTTCAGCCACTACTCTGGGCATATAAAAGGGTTTTTTTAATCCAGATAATTACCCAGTGGGATTCATTGGATATTTAGAAAAGGAAGAAACCTTGAAAATCAACCAGACAATCTTCCCATTATAGAGATATATAAATAAATCCAAGAATGATTAAGTCAGTTATATAAACTCATAGAATCGATGGCAAAAGTAGAAACAGAAACAAAGTTACCTGAGTTTAAACCAATGTGCATTCCAATAAACTGTACTATCTATTCAAAACTCTACTTTCCAAGTAAATACAGGTTTGAGCAGGTTTTGCTGCAAATCTTGCTCTTTCTCATAAATCTATTTGCCTTATAACTTTAAACATGCTACAAGCACATATGACTTATGCTTCAGAGGTAAAATTGCAATGAACAAATAAATGCTTACCCTAAATAGCCTGGAAAGCAGAATTCAACAGTAGATATTGACAAAGGGCACATTTTTGCAGTGGCTACCTAGGGCCCAGCAAATAGCATCTTTCGGAAATTGCAAAAACAAAAACTGAACAGTTCAGTTATTTCTAAAAAGTCTCATCAGTTTTACTCATATTTTGTATGTTACATTCTTTTAATCACCAAATAAATTCTCTTACATGACCAGTAAGTTTCCATAGATCCCTAAATGTCTATGTTTCTGACAATCAGTCCCTTCCTAGGTTGTACAATTACCAGCAAATCTCCTTCAGGCAGGCTCGTGTATCATCCACGAACTCAGCCAAATATCGCATACCATATGTCAATATTTCTGCTTGTATGGCCTAAATGTATTTTCAAACAATTTTTATTTGGAAGCTAAAGTGACTATCAGACAACATTTCGAAAATATCTCCGTTCCTCTGGGCTCTATGCCTGTGTTTATAGATGTCCCTCCATAACTGAACAGAGAGGGGAAAATGTACTTTTTATGGGAGTAATTTTTTCTCTTTCCCCCCATTTATTGGTCTGGGAAGAGGAAATGAAAAAATATGAGCCATGGAGTTGAACATACTATAAACTATATCTATTTTTGGCAGGCAGCAGACCTATGTACTGTCTTTAGAGTGGCGTGGGACAAACTCACTGCTTCCGTTTGCTGTTTGCTTAAGCTAGGATTCTGTGTAGTATATTTCTCTAAAGTGACAGCAAAGTGCACAAAGACGATATAGAGAACAAAGCAGATGCCAACAGCAGGGTGAACCCAAACTAATTGGATAATATTGCCATAATTTTTCAGCCTTTCCTTACAGGACTAAGCTTGCCTTGAGTGAAATCTCATAGATTTTCAAATCCAATTTACCATCTCAAATCGAGAAACGGGGACATTCCGTGAACATCTGAGGACCATTCAGCTGCAGCCCTGACTGAACAGGGGGTGTTGTTAGGGGGCAAAGGGAGGTGACGCTGAGAAAATAAGTTCTTGAACCCTAAAAACAGGTATCTGAACAAACTTTAAAAGAAATCATTTCAACAGTGTGAAATATCTGTTCGGTATCTTGAAAATCACATATTCATTTTGTGTACCTCATTATCAATTTTGGCATAATTTCAATAAAATGGAAAACAGGCAATAAGGAACACAGTTTTTACTGGGGAAAAAACACTTCTAACTTTATAAGGGCTTAAAGAGAAGGGTGCCATGGGGAGACAGGGGTGCAGAAAGGAAGCAAGGAAGGTGCAAAGAGGAGAGCTCATCAGCTTCGAGGGATGGACTGGCTCCAGTTCTGAGCTCAGAGGAGAAAAGTATGCATCCTCTGTTTACTCCTTCCAAACCAAATCGGGTCAGAACTCAAGGAAGCACCATAACTACAACCATTCAGCTTCAAGAATGGGGAAATAAACTTCTGTGAACTGGCATTTAAAACTAACCACCATGTTAAGCCCAGTTCTATGGCAATCTAGTTCAAAATGGTTTACAAGTAAACTTTTGGAACCAAACCTTTCCTAGGTAAGGGATTTCCTATGAAGAGAAAAACAAAGAAAAAACTATCCCAGGAACAAATTTACCTATGCCTAGGAAAATTTATAAAGTTCTAGAAAGAGACAAGTTAAAATTTAGAATTTTTCCAAGCCACCAAATCACACATTTTGGGTAAAATAAACTTAGCCCTATATATTAATGCTTTAACAATGACTGTGCTACATATTAATTTAAGTTTCACTGTTCAATAACACCATGTACATAACTGCATTTGAATTCATGTAAACCATTAATTCGTTTATTGGTAGGTAGTGAGGCTAGAGAACTGAGGCTTGAAAAATAACTTTTTAAAAAGACTATCTCTACATTCAGGGAGAATTTTGCATATATCACTCAAAATTTAAATTTTGTATACCCTTTGCCTACCAATTCCAATTTATAGGAAAGTGTTCTAACAAAGTAATTGGACAAATTTAAACGAATATATATACATACATAAGCAGGTTTATTGCACTTAGAATCCACAGCTAATGTAGATGCCTATTAATGTTTATTAAATGATAAATTATGGATAATCATGTGGACATTAAACCCAGAGAGGTAAAGCTATGTAACCAAAGTGACTCATGGCCCTATTGAAAGGAAAAAGCAAAAAAAAAAAAAAAAAAAAAAAAAAGAGTTAATCATTTAAAGTGTGATTAGCTCTTCCAATTTTAGTGATAACATTCTTATCTATTATAATGAAAAATCACTGATTACTTGATTTCCCTATTTTCCAATATTTTGGGGGACTTCTCTGAAATTTCCTTTTTTAATCATGTGTTAGTTTATTCATGTGTTTATTATCTGCTTCTCTGACTAGAGTACAAATTCCATGAGCGCAGGTGCTTTGTATTGGGTACAGAGCACAGAGGAGTTGTTGAGGGGATGAATGAATGAAATGAAATTATTTTCCTAGATCCACCTAACCCAAAAAGTGTAAATGCTAAAGCTACAAATGGGATATTTGAATCTGTGGCTAATCTGTTAGTTAAAATAGAATAATCTGAAATTCAAATTACTTCCAAAGATCTTTTAATTATCAGTAAATCATTAGCTTATAAATTCACTACCAACATGGTAACTATCTCAATCTCTACAAAAAAAAAAAAAAAGAAAAAAAAAAGTCAGGTTCAATTATACTTTTCTAAATATAATCCTATAAGGCAAACACTAAGGAAAATAATTCTAAGCCATTAGGTTGATAACTAAAGGCCAACACCATCCAATAGAGAATGCTCTTGGCTTGAGAGTCAAAAGACCAAGATTCTAGTCTAAACATTTACTTACTAGTTGTGGGAACCTGTATAGCCATTTGACCTCTCTGAGCTAAAGCCTCATCTGTAAAATGTCAAGATTTGATATGATTACTAAGATCTATACTCGCTTGAAAAGTCTATCAGAACAATAAATTGTTAGCTAGATGAAAATTGTACCATGCATATATACATAACAATAATAGATAACACATACAGTTCTTACTAAGTGCCAGGCATTCTCCCGAGCACTTACCATTGATTAACATGCAAAATCGTCACAAACAAGCCTATGAAGGAGCTTTCATCCTCCCCATTTGCTTCTGGAAACTGAGACCAAGACATGTTAGATGACTTTTTCAAGGTCCCGACAGATAGACATGCACAGCTAATCAACCCCAAGTGACCTGCCCTCTGCCTGCCTCGTAATTACCCACCTGGTCCACCACTTCTGTGCTCAAAGCATGCTGGACTTCTCCCTGGACCCTGAGCATGCAAACTTGTTCTCATCTCAGATCCTTTGCACTAGCTGTTCTCTTTGCTTGGCAGATTCTTTCTCCAGATCTTTGTGTGGCTGGTTCCCCCTCATCGTTCAGGTCTCGCATCAAAGGTCATGGACCTGTCCTGATTCCTCTAACCAAAGTTGTCACCACAGTTAGTCACCTCTTTTTCTTCACAGCATCCAAAACCACCTGAAATCATCTCATTTGGTGGTTTATGAATTCATTAGTGTTTATTATCTATCTCCCCTGACTAGAATATAAGTTCCACAATGGCAGGGGTTTTGAATTTTCATCACTGTATCTTCAATACCTAGAATAGTACAGGGTACAGAGTAGTTACTGACAACAGGAATAAGTGGATGAGTGAATGAATGCTAACGTAATCAAAATGATTTTCCCACATTCCTCTTAGTTTTTCAAAAAGTGTGAATGGGGGCTTCCCTGGTGGCGCAGTGGTTGAGACTCCGCCTGCCAATGCAGGGGACACGGGTTCGTGCCCCGGTCCGGGAAGATCCCACATGCCGCGGAGCGGCTGGGCCTGCGCGTCCGGAGCCCGTGCTCCGCAACGGGAGAGACCACAGCGGTGAGAGGCCCGCGTACCGCAAAAAAAAAAAAAAAAAAGTGTGAATGGTAAAGTGACTCATAGGATATACTGAATCTCTGCTATGCCATTTTAGTAAGACGTATTTTCAGACAATGAAGAAATGAGTTTACTGACAATATTTAGTAGTAGCATTTCTCAGAATTTCTGCTTTACTGTCAACTCCTATCAATATAATTATGTAAACATTTCATTTTTTTAAATTAAATGAGTATATTCATTTCAGAGAAGAGTTCAGATCTTTTACTAAATCACCCAAGAAACTGAGTGACAATATGAGTCATCAAAAACATTAAGCTCACAGAATCTAATACTTCCAAGAAGGCTTAAATCTTATATGAAAATTTATATGCTCAAAGAGCACAGCACAAGTGATACGCAACAGCAACCGTGTTTCATGTCCTCCCTGAGGAAGGTGGTAAAATATTATTTTATCAGTAAAGAAAATCCCTGTAGAGGGAACAGTGAGCGAAGCTTGAGTGCAGTCTGACTGCATATTGAGGCAGCTTAAAGTACACAAGGGTCCCTGGACTAGAAGGACATGTAACAATGAAAGGTCAAGGCTTTCGCTGTTCTCAAAACTCTCACCCTCACTTCCATAAATCATTTAAGATAGCGTTCAAAATCTATACACTATACTAAGAAAAGATAAACTCTCAATTAAGAGGATAAAAAAATGAAATCAAAGGAAAATGACACTAGAAGAAGTTAGTTGAAGCCAGGACTGAAGTGAATACATAAGCTGCCTGTGGATCTGGACCTTTGCTGGAAGAAGGTCAGATACTGGCCCTACCCTTTCTGGCATCCAGCGCAAGGGTGGGCCGTGGGGGACACAGCCAGGAAGCTCAGCATTCAGCTGTGGCCCAATCAGGTACCTTATTCATAGTATGGATGAGAAGGGCAAATGTGGCCCAGGACAGGCATTCCTATTTTTGTAATCCAAGAGACTCTTCTCCCATGGGTCCTCATAAAGATGGCACTGGGCGATGAAACAAACCCCACAGCGTTCTTACACTAGATGCAGTAATATGTTTCATAAGACTGTTTTCTTATAAAATTACCCACTGTAGGCTGGGGCATTGCGCTAAAGAAGCAATTCAATAAAAGCAATTACATGAGGGGCCAACAGCAATAAGCAGTCAATTAATGCAATTCTCAGCTGGACCGCGTATCGTGTGTGTGTGTGTGTGTGTGTGCGTGCGTGCGTGCGTGTGTGTGTGTGGCAGCAGGGACCTTAAGGTAGTATTCCTTAACAGGTACCTGAAGCAGAGCTGTCCCATGTTCTGTCTTAGCTTGGAACCATATACCTAAATTGGGATGGACTAACATCCTTTTAGAAAAGTTGATGTGCCTGCCCAACAGGACGTACAGTGCATAGAAAGGCTCTCCCTACAGGAAGATGAAACAAGTTCTCTGGGATGTAACTGTGTATATATGGATGAAGGGACCAATGGTTCCCCAAAGTTCTCCAGAAAAGGGTAGATGGCTGAAGAAAAAGTTAGCCTGAAAATTATATATGCAGGCAAACCCAACATGCCTGCCCCTTGGCTTTTTTTTTTTTCCCCAAGTATTAGGAAAATACCCGCAGAGTAGTTAATCTTGAATAGCAGGCCATTCTCTATACAGTAGAGAATTGACTGCAAAATATATACCTGGAGAGCTAAATGAGTTAACCTATTACATAAGATCATAAATTAAAAGGCAGTTGTATGGATAGCTTGCCAAGTTGATGACTGTTGTTTTGGAGTGATGCACCTAAACCCCTCTGCTTGGCAACAGATAGCATAGCCAGGTGTCTATTAAGGCGATTGCTGGTTCATGGTACTTATGTTATGCACTTCCATAGAAAATAAGATTACCTCTCTATTCTCTGCTTTATTGTAATACTCTAAGGGAATATAACATACATTTAATATTTACCATACTTATATGGTCAATTATCATATTTCTATATTAATTCACATATATTAATATAAATATATAACAATAAATATTAAATATTTAGTATATATTTTTTAAAAACAGACTTCTGAACTCTTCTGTAGCAATCTCATGGAGGACATTGTTTATATTATCCTCTTAATGAGAAACGTTGCAAGAACTTTCTTCCTGGGATTAGTACACAAAATAATTGTACCTCTTAAACAATTGGTCTATTTTTTTTTTTTTTTTTTTTTGCGATATGCGGGCCTCTCACTGTTGTGGCCTCTCCCGTTGCGGAGCACAGGCTCTGGACGCGCAGGCTCAGCGGCCATGGCTCACAGGCCCAGCTGATCCGCAGCATGTGGGATCTTCCCAGACCGGGGCACAAACCCGTGTCCCCTGCATCGGCAGGTGGACTCTCAACCACTGTGCCACCAGGGAAGCCCCAATTGGTCTATTTTTAAACACATGAACTCTGTGAACTATGGAACTGTTCAGGTTACAATTTTTCAGTTAATTGTTAAAAAGATTAGTGCTGATTTTTGGTCTACTTATGGCAGTGTAGAGGTTTTTATAACATGCATTTAATATCCTTATCATTGTTTATCTTTTAAAGTTTAAATTATTTTTAATTTACTCTGAGTGTTATGTTGTATTTTCTTGTGTCTTATGTCTCCTTTAAATCTACAATTGTAGAATAGACTTGCCAACAATGTGTTTTCTCTTCGGAAAAAATATGAGATTGAGTAGCCTGCTTTATTAAAAAAAAAAAAAAAAAACAAAGCTGGTGTACATTTTAAATCAGATGACTAACCATATAATCAGTCTAAGATTTGGAGGAAGAGAAAATATATCATCGACTTATGTTTTTGTTACTTTGGAATAGAATTGAAGATGAGAGCATAACTCCCAAATATCCTTAAAAGTTTACAAATAAAATTAAATTGAGGGCTTCCCTGGTGGCACAGTGGTTGAGAGTCCGCCTGCCAAGGCAGGGGACGCAGGTTCGTGCCCCGGTCTGGGAAGATCCTACGTGCTGTGGAGCGGCTGCGCCCATGAGCCATGGCCGCTGGGTCTGCACGTCCGGAGCCTGTGCTCCGCAACGGGAGAGGCCACAACAGTGAGAGGCCCGTGTACCGCAAAAAAAAAAAAAAAAAAAAAAAAAATTAAATTGATTTCCCTTAAGGTGCTGAAGGGTTTTCTTGGAGGGAGGAGGGTTTGCTGCTGTTGTTTTATCTAAGACTATTTGTGAAAAGTCTAACTGTGACATAAAACTAGATAAAAAAGTTTTAGTACATATATAAACTAAATTAGTCCCATGTTATGGGACTTCTTAAATCATTGGTTATAAAATTGGAATCTTTTGTGAAAGTATTTACTTTTAATATCTTAAATTTTTTGCCCTATATCATGCAGAAGTTATTTTCTTCAACTACTACATACATTCCAGAATGCCCCTCAATACATTTGTCATATTACTATATGTTTTGGCAGCCACTAGAACACAGTATGATGAATTTAACAAGGATATGAATATGGTAATATTTTTGTAAGTCTTGCAATATTTGGTAATTCAAGTACTCCAATTTACTCATAGTTTGAATAGGTATAGTTTGAATAGAAATTTTTTAAAAAGCTAATAGGAATAGTTAAAATAAAAACATTCAAACAAATTCCTTAAATTTCCATCCCCAAATTTCCAATGTAGCCATATTTTTTAAGTGTTTACAGTAACATCAATTTTCTATTTCAATATGTTTTTATAACAAATATTTAATAACGTGTAATGGTTTTGTCTAGTTACATGAGCTCTATCATTCTAAGATTTTATTTCTTACTTCCATCAAATACTTGGTATAACATTTTCTTTACTGTCAAATACAATTTTCAAATATAATGAATGCCATACGTGGATATGCAGGTAATTTCAATTCAGAAAATGAGGTAACAAAAGGAAAACTTTTTTTGCTGAAACTGTTCTTCAAATTAAAAATTTGTTAAACAATCATTATCCAAACATTTTGGAAAAGACAGAAACGGGTAGAGAAGAAAAAGTGAATGAATGTGAACAAAATGAAATTGAGGGAGAAAATTAACTTGTTAAGCAAGTATGCTTTAACTTCTAAGAAGCAACTGTGGGGTCTCTTTATGTAACACCTAACAGCTAAGAGGTGGCATAGAAATATTTTCATTAGTAAAACCAAGCTTTAGGCAGCAAACAATTCTTTGCTTTTTTTATGGTAACAAGAATAGCCAGTATGTGATTTTAAGATGAGACTAATTTTGCAATCATATATAAAAATCAGGTGCATTGTCTTATATCACATTGTACTTAGTACACAAAAATCTAATTTGTGCCCTAGTTTAAGACTTTGACGCAGAAGTTTTCTATGTTTTCCTGTTTGTTTGTTTGTTTTAACTCCTAACCTTATATAAGAATAATATGGTTTAAAAAAATCAAGACTTTATTGGGTAGTCCTATGATAATTTGAACACATGCAGTAAATTTGGTTTTTGTGATGTCAGTAATCAGCAGAATGAACTCTATGCAAATACGTTCATCAGCTCTGAGAAAGTGAAATTATCAACTGACATACAAAGGAAAGGAAACCTTGAGTGTCATTTGAGATCCAGGCACTCTAAGTATATAGCTTAAAAGCCCTTTATAAATAAAATTTATTATATTTTACTGTAATCACTGCCAGCAAAATCAGCAAGTGGTGTTAAAATAATGGACTTTCCCCAGTGCCATTAATATAACTTTGAGTATAAATAGTAATTGAATTTTCCCATTGTCTCAAAAACTATGCACCTTTGCTTAGTACCTGAATTACTTGAAAACTGTTGGATATAGTATATATGTTATTAAGCTTTAGCAAATAGCTATGCAACAACATAAGAACAACCTCTAAAAGAATGAAAATTAAAATAAATATTAAAACGAAAAAATTATTGTCCTTCAAAAGAGAACAAAAATAAAAAATCAAACTCCAGTTTTGTTTTGTTTTGTTTTTACTAACAGATGCTCCATCTTTCCAATTATTTATGTAGTTCCAACTCTCTAAACAGATAGTTTTATGATATTAACAAAAAAAAATTTCCTAATCTTGTTAGTGCTCTCTCATTTTCCTTGTCTCTAGGATATTCAAGAAAATAAGTCTAGAGATGGAAAAATGTTAGTTATCACAGTCTTGTCCACAGAGAAATGATAGTTGAGAAAATACATATTTCCCAAAGAAGGAGGAAAAGAGCAGATGTTCTAGAAATGAGCATTACAAAACATGCACATTTAGAAGAGTGGACAAAAATAATGAAACAAGAAACAGTCCAGATGTCAGAAGACAACCCAGAATCAAAGCCACAAAAGACAACGTTTCAAGAAGCAGCGTGTGGTCTAAAATATCAAAGTCTAAAGGGATGTTATGGAGGATGAACACTGAGCAAAGGCCATGATATATGGTTAAAAGAACATATGAATGGTATTCTAGAACAGTCATAGGGAAAACAAAGAATTAATTCAGATCATGAGGATACAGAATAGACACATAGACATGAGATGCTGACCATTCATTCTAAAATTGTGGTAGTAAAAAAACAGAAATGTCAGAGCAGTAGCTACACATATATGATAAAAATATATCATTATATTATTCTCATCTCTCCTCAGTTTTGGGAATATTCATCTTTGCCAGATGATTTATCAGCTACTTATTTTGTTGACGTTTTTCATTTAATTACTCTTCTTGATATTCTATGTTATTTAAAATCTGCAGTGAGACCTACTTATCTAGACTTAGTCCAAATTCCAAAAGAGTGGGACATCTTTTTAAAAACAGCACTTGAGCTACTTTCATTTAAAGGCAATTCAACAACTCTACCATGTAGTAAATACCTAGCACAGGTACATGCTATTTAAGTATTCTTCACAATTAATTATATGATGCTTCATAAAATACTGTGCTTTGCATTCTATTTTTAAAATTCAACTCAAGTTACACGTACTTCTGTTGAATTACTGCATCAAATTGGAATTGGAAAAAGTATGCCATGAATAAAATCTAAAGAATATTAAAATTCACTTAAAAGATACTGTGCAGCACAGTAAATAATATCCCTTTATACCAGCGGTCCCCAACCTTTTTGGCACCAGGGACCGGTTTCTTGGAAGACAATTTTTCCACGTACGGGGGGTTGGGGGAGGGCGGGAATGGTTCAGGTAGTAATGCGAGCGATGGGGAGCGGCAGATAAAGTTTCCCTCACCCGCTGCTCACCTCCTGCTGTGAGACCCGGTACCTATCAGGCCACGGACCTATACCGGTCCACCGCCCGGGGGTTGGGGACCCTACTTTATACTATACTTAGAAAAAGGATTAATGAGCAGTAGTCCTAAAGTATCTCTACGGTCCCTCCTGCATGCTTATTATGTAATCCTGTGGTTTCTAACTTCTCCCTGTAGAAACTTTCATTTTAAGGGAGCCCCAAATTGGGGTGAGCATTCATTAAATGACTTTAAAAATTAATAGTCACATTATTACTGTCACTATACATTGAGATATAACACTATAAGACTAATATATTTTATTCTGTATTTGACTGTTGTGAAAGGGTGGGGAGAATGAACTGGTGGGTAGGTAGAAGAAAGCATTGAAAAAGGTAAACTATCAGTTGTTACAGGGAAAGGTAAATTATAGTTGCCCATGACATTTGTTGCTAATTATAACAATCATCTTCCTAGACCACAGGAGGATAATGATACTCAATCAAGAGCAAGTACTCACAATTTCCTCCCCAGGCTCCACAGCCCCATCTGATTCAGTTTCTGTGTCCAAGTGGGAATCAGATCGTTCTTTCTTGAATTAGTTCTAAACCATTCTTTAACCCGTTTTCTACCCCATTATCAAAGAGCTCTTTGTCTTGGGATTGAGCAACCTGACTGTGAAAAAAATGACAAACTAAGAGAGAAAAGAAGGAAAGGGATCGATTCAAACCAGGAAGATACACGTGAAGAATAAAAGCAAAATATAGACATCTGAAAAGCAATACATTTGCCCTATAAATAAATAAAATATGATAAAAGCATAGTTATAAGTTGCCTTATGCTATGTTGAATAATTCTTAAGGTATATTACACAAGAGCATTTCTAAACTTTATCTTGAACCTAAAATAGGTCTGAAGCCACCAATTTCAACGCTAACTTTTAAATGAAAAAACACACCCAAAAATATAATTAGTGAAGACTAGACAAATAATACTCTAAATAACAGTGTCCTTAATTTTTCAGTACAGTTTTCATGTACTTCTATATGTACATGAAATATTTACTCAAAATATACACTCAATTTTCATATATTTTTTACAATAAAGGCAATTACTTTAAATGAATACAAATTAACTGGATACTTGTATAAGGCTTTAAATACCATGTTGTATAATACCAGAAATGTATAAACTAGAAAAAACTGTGCTCTCTGATTTTTGTTTGATAAAACAGAGTCATCACAGACACTGACCACATAAAGAAATATATGATAAATGCTGACCAGAGGTTCTCCTTGCACAGTAGCATAGATAAGAGGAAGTTTAAATTGTAGTTGGTGCAATTTTGAGAATAAAGAAGAAATCTTTGATATGTCAGAAAAATCTGCAAAGGTGGTTAATGGATTTAGCTTGGTCTATAGGAATAAAAGAAACAGCCATTAATTATCACTACCATCACCATCCATCACTCCCATCTCTGTCATCGTCATCATCATCATGGTCATTATTTTCAAAATCCCTACAGAGTCTGTTGCCATAAAAATTTCCATACACCGGGCAACTTACTGCCTGTCAGCTCCAAATCCACTCTTCTTTACCCACTCTCTGGTAATGGAACTTTAAACATTGCTCCTTTGCAGCAAGCATGACAATACGCTTTGTCAATAGAAGGCACTGGAGGACATTATAGAGGAGGGACTTGTCTTCCTACTTCCCAGTGGGAGTCAGTGTTCTACGTATATTTTCACACGTTTAAGGAAAAGGATGCTTGGAAACAGGGGCAGATCCAGGTTTTGGGACTCAAAGCATTTTGGGGGTCCCACTATAAAAACAATACCAAATTATGGATACAAAATTAAGTATAAAAGTAAATATTTATTTGGGATGAAAAAATAAACGGCAACAGATTTCAACATGTAAAAGCTGACAGATACCACAAACATTATAAACCAAAGGAAAATAAACATTTCTATTCATAGCCTGACAGACCCACCTCTACAGTGAGTTTTGCCTACATTTTTAGCTTCAACCTCTTTGACTGCCTCTTTTGCAAAGATGCGAGATAGCTAATTCAGTCTTTCCTTGAGCGTGGTTAACCAAAATTTATTTTCCTTTTATTATTGATAGTTTTTTTTTGTTTTGTTTTGTTTTGTTTGTGGTACGCAGGCCTCTCACTGCTGTGGCCTCTCCCGTTATGGAGCACAGGCTCCGGACACGCAGGCTCAGTGGCCATGGCTCACGGGCCCAGCCGCTCCGCGGCATGTTGGATCTTCCTGGACCAGGGCACGAACCCGCATCCCCTGCATCGGCAGGCGGACTCTCAACCATTGCACCACCAGGGAAACCCTATTGGTAGTTTTTAAATGATTTTTTTAGCTTCTTGATGCATTATTAGTAATTTAATTAAAAGTTTTGTTGATAACTTTGAAAACCTCTATCAAGCCTTTGTTCACATGAGTGTAGAATTCAGAACAATTTTCCACAGCCAAGGTCCTGGATCTAAATATTTATTTATTGTAAACCGTATTTTTCCTGCATTAGCCACACAGGTCCATGCTCAGCACCACAGGACATGTTCGTTTGGCCCTGATCCTTCCTATCCAGATGTGAGTGAGAGAAAATAGTCAGTAGAAGTAATTCTAGAATCCATTCCTAAACCAGAATGACCAGCAGTGATTTAAATCTCCCTGAAAGTGACTATGAATCCCAGAAACTGATCCCAATGTACCCAAAATACCATCTGACATGAACATTTGGAGGTAACAATTACATTGATTATCCTGATTGTGTATTATGGGCGTATACATATATCAAACATATCAAACTGTACACTTTAAGCAGGTGCAGTTTATTGTATATTGAGTACAAATTTGTTCTCATTAGTCAGAGAACAGTCGCATCAGTCAGAATCTCATCAGGGGACAGAAAACACACAGTAATTTGAGCAGAGAAAGTTTGATATAAAGAGTAGTTAACTGTTGAGTTTGTGAGCTCTTCTCCCTGTAGCCCTAAATGGTCACCCTATTCTGTATGGAATGCACGGCATTATACAACTAATTTGAGAGTCTTTTATCAATAAAGTCTGCATTAACTATAAAAAAGAATAAAGCACTATAATGAAGGGTAATAATAAAGATATAAAGAAAGCACTCAAGAATAACATAAGCTTGAGGGAGAGTACTCAAGGAGGAATGAACTTGGAAGGGGGTGCCCTCCTCAAGGCTGAATTAAGACCTTATTAGAAAAGTTGGTCCTGCAGCCCACCACATGGCAGGGAAGTTCGCTGGACTGGCTAAGCCTGAGCTGGTCCCCAGGTGTTGAGGAAGCAGGACAAAATAAATAGGTAAATTAAAAACCTCCCCCAGCTGCAGGTGAAACCATGCCGGTGAATGACAGCACAAGAGGAGTCAAAGCTCTGGAGCACACTCGCTGGTAGGGTGGAATGCATCCAGGAGTAGGCAGTGTCAATGTCAGGAGGATTGTGAGAAACAACCCTATGGGGTGCAGATGGGTCAAGGCTGGTGGGATATTGTGCAGAGGAGGCTGAAGTGTGGGGAGCCTGTTGACCAAAAGGGCAGAGCAACACCTGGAGCATATTGTGTCCAAGTCAGCAGGGCCACAGTGAATGCAGTGGCCAGGGCTGTGAGCTCACTGAAGGGCTGAGTGCTCTGGATGTGTTGCTGAGGCAGTGCCCTGCTTGGCAACCATGCAGGTGGGGCAAAGAAGGGGCAAAAGAGCAGCCAACTGGAACCGTTAAGTCTGAAACTGTGAAAGATCTGAAATGTTATGAGATCTATAAACCAACAAGTAAGCCTGCCACAGAGGTAGGTACACGTGTATGTACATGTATACATAAATGTGTGTGTGTGTGTGTGTGTGTGTGTGGGTGGGTGGGCATAAAACCTCTTGTTCAGGAAACAGCACTTTTACATACACAGCAGTCTGTGTCCTTTCCTCATGACTCAGTTCTCCCATAGGATGATGCAGGGGAACATCACATGCTCTATTTCCACGTGTGGAAGCTGTTCCAAATGAAAACGTGGTGTGACGTGGTAGAGCACATGTACCCTGTGCATAAAAATGAGCTTTGCACCACAGGATAGGAACTCCAAAATTACGAAACTCAAAGCTTACAGAGGGCTGCTGGCACACCTGCCAGCCTCCTCTTTAGAGAGACCTTTGCACCAGAATATAAACAAACCCTCTCTGGGGATTCCCTCCTCTCCCCTCTATAACACCACCCTGGAACATAAACAAATGTAAACAAATGGCTCTGTGGGGATAAATCTGTATCTCTCTCCAGATGCCTCTACCTTCATGGTTCTATTCAATCATCCTTCAACCCAGGTGCCAATGTTCTTTGCTTAAAAGCCTGACTGCAAAAATTTGAAAATATACATAGAACATTGACTCCCTACAGAAAGAAGGAAGACAAATCCCTCCTCTATAATGTCCTTCAGTGCCTTCTACTGACAAAGCATATTATCATGCTTGCTGCAAAGAAGAAATGTTTAAAGCTCCATTGTCACAGAGCAGGTAAACAGTGGATCTGGAGCTGACAGGAAATAATTTGATAACTAGAAGAGCTAATAAAGAATATTGTAAACTTTATGTCTATAAGTCTGACAACTAGATGAAAATGACAAATTCCTTAGAAGACACGAACTATTAAAGCTCACTCAAGAGGAAACAGATAATCTGTATAACACTGTACCTATTAAGGAATTGAATTTGTAATTTAAAATCTTCCCATAAAGAAAACCCCATGTCTAGATGGCCTGATTGGTCAATCCTTTTTTTTTTTTTTTTTGCGGTACGCGGGCCTCTCACTGCTGTGGCCTCTCCCGTTGCGGAGCACAGGCTCCGGACGCGCAGGCTCAGCGGCCATGGCTCACAGGCCCAGCCGCTCCACGGCACGTGGGGTCCTCCCGGACCGGGGCACGAACCCATGCCCCCTGCATCGGCAGGCGGACTCTCAACCACTGCACCACCAGGGAAGCCCTCAATCCTTTTTTTACCGAATTATAATCGACATACAATGTTATATTAATTTCTGGTGTACAACACAGTAGATATTTTTGATATGATATTTTTATACGTTATGAAATGATCATGACGATAAGTCTAGTCACCACCTGTAGCTTTATTTGTCAATTCTATCAAACACTGAAGGAAGAAATAACAAATTCTACACAAATTCTAGAAATGTGAAGAGAAGGTGTGATAATAGCATTACTTTAAATCCAAAATCAAATACATGAAAAATAACTACAGACTAGCATCCCTCATGAACACAGATGCAAAAATTAACATTTTAGCAAATCAAATCCAACAATATATAATTTTAAAAAGAAAATGCATTATAACCAAGTGGGATTTACCCCAGGAATATGAGTCTGGTTTAACATTAAAAACGGCTTGATATCATTCACCATATTAACTGATTAAAACACACATGTGCGCACGCACACACACACACACACAGTCTCAATAGATGCAAAATATTTTAGACAAAATCCAAATCCATTCCTGATTAAAAGAAAAAAAACTCTCAGGAAAGTACCACTAGAAGGAAACTTTTTCAACATGATAATGGACAGCTACAAAAAAAGTACAGCTAACATCATACTTAAGGGTGGAACACTGAGTGCTTTTCCCCTAAAATCTGGAACAAGGAAATGATGTCTGCTTTTACCACATCTACTCATTATTTTACTGGAGTGCTAAGTCAATGTAATAAGACAAGTAAAAAGAAAGAAAAATATCCAGATTGGAGACAAAGAAGTTAAACTGTCAGTATTCACAAATGATACGATCACCATGTAGAAAATCCTATGAAATCCACCCCAAAAGTCTACTAGAACTAAAAATTGAGTTTAACAAGGTCATGAGATCCAAGATCAACACTAAAAAAAATCAATGGTATTTTTATTTTTAAAAATCAAATGGTATTTTTCAATCAGTAATAAATAACCAGTTGAAATTGAAAGAAGTGATACCATTTACATCAGTAACAAAAATATGAAATATTTAAGTATAAATATGACAAAAGATTTACATGGCCTATACACTGAAAGCTACAGAACTCTGCAGAGAGAAGTTAAAGAAAACTTAAATGGAGAGATGTACTGTGATCATGGATCAGAAAGGTCAATATCATTAAGATATCAATTCTCCCCAAATTGACTGAGAGATTCAATGCAATCCCAAGAAAAATTTCGGCAGGATTTCTCAGCGAAATTGACAAGCTAATTCTAATATTCGTATGAAAATTCAATATCCAAAAATACTTTGGAAAAAATGTAAAAAAAACACATTTGGAAGATTTATGTTATCTAAATCCAAGACTTATTATAAAACTACAGCAATCAAGACAATGTGGTACTGGCAGACACAGAACTATATTAGTGAAACAAAACAGTTATTTCAAAAATAAACCCATGGGAGTTCCCTGGCGGTCCAGTGGTTAGGACTCGGTTCTTTCACTGCCCTGGCCTGTGTTCAATCCCTGGTCGGTGAACTAAGATCCTACAAGCAGTGCAGCCAAAAAAACAAAATGAAAAACAAAAATAAACCCAAACATATGTGGGCAATTGATTTTTAACAAAGTTGCAAGTGGAAGAAAGGGAAGTTTTTCAACAAATGGTGCTGGAATAATTGGATATACACAATGCCAAAAAAAAAAAAAAAAGCCAAAAACTCTGATCAATACTTTATACCATACATGAGTTTGCAGAGGAAGTACAAAAGGAAACAAGGAAGCTTTTGGGGTGATGTTATGGGTTTTGGTGAGGGCTTATATATATGCACATATCAAAACAGCAAATTGTATACTTAAAATATGTTTAAGTGTATATGAAGTTTGTTGCATATCCATTACACTTCAGTAAAGCAGTTTTTAAAAATACTAATACGTTTATTTATTATCAATTACTTAAGTGCCTTTTTAATACACACATTCGTATAAACAAGTGCATGTTAGATATATTTAACAGACACTTGTACTCATAAAACAGAACAGCTATTATCACCGTTTGCTGTTTCTCATCACAAATTTACACTAAGCACTTTATGAAAGATGAAACACTTCCACATGTGGAAGGAGTGTTCCAAATGAAAGAGCGCTGTTTGGTGGAAACCAAGAAGACATTCTGTGTGCTTGGGCTTACTATCCATGTTGCTTGGCTTCATTTACTTGGTGAGAATAACAAAGCTGACTGTCCACCGAAGAATTCCTATCATCACAAGAGATGCCCATACAGTTGTTAGTATTGAGGATCAGCCAGGAACTTGATCCAAGTTTCAGAAACATAAAGCCCCATAATTTGATCTCTGCTACAAGGACACATAAAACAGTAGAATAAAGCAGACTCTCAACTCTAAGGGATTTTAGATAGCTTCTATATTATATGTGAAGAAACTGAGGCCAAGAGAGATTATTTATCCAAGTCTTGGTAATGGCAGTTAAATCTAGAATAGCAGGTTTGCTGTGACCAAATCCTGTGCCTTTTACTTAGTATACCCGCACCATCCTCTGACTATTTCCCCCCTAAAATACCCATTAATCATATCCTTTATAAAAGCATCTTCTTACATTTTGTTTAATTTAAATATTTTTGTTTAAGTATAATGAAAAATATTCTGGCGATCTTTTCTTCTGTCAAACCCATCTGCAGACTCCAGATTTGACCTTTTGGAAAATTAGCTATTTAATTTATACACACTGGGGACAATGTTCCCTGATTTTGTTCCTATCTCCTTCTAACTCATTTTTCATTATCTGTGGTGAAGACAATAGTCTCTGTCCTTCATTTGGAATAATTGTTTTGAAACCCTCTTTTAAAACAAAAGTACGAGGTTAAAAGTAGTTTCTGTAACAATAGACTCTTTAAATACAAGAAAAATATTGAAAATCCCAGGGACCTCTTAATCATATTACTACAATCCAGGTAGAATTAAGTTAGTTTAATTTTATATTCAAATATCCACTTTTTTCTTTCTGATTTCAAAAGCATTTTATGTTCACCAAAAAACTGTAGAAAACAGAGAAAATCTTTAAAAAGATAAAAATCATCCATAAACTCACCAATCAGGTATAGTCATTATTAAAATTTGGCAATTTTTAAATTTTATAAATAGACAGACATATAACTACTGAAGAGCTATAGACATAGCTATAAAGATAGAAGCCATATCATATATAAATTTAGTATATTTTCAATTATAATTCTTTCCTCATCACTAAAATTATTTGCAATATCATTCGTAAGAAATATATATTATTCAATCATTACTACCGTTGAGCAATTTGTAGTATACCAATTATACTATACTATAGCACACCAATTAGTATATAGTATGTAATATACTACAGCAATAGTACAAATTGCCATACTATTCTTTCTTCTCCCATTACTGGACATATATATAGTCTTTAAGCTGTTTATTATAAACAATATGAGGCCAATGCATGTCCATCTTCATCAGCATTTATGATTTTTTTCATAGGACATATTCCTGGAAAGTTGACATTAAATTTAAAAGTTAAAAATTTACCAATTATGGATGATCATATAAGCTAATTCAAGCTTACATAGAGTTCTTCTTTAAAAAGATTGTGTGCCAAGTGCACTTGGAACGTAAGAATGGAATGCATATAAAATGCCTTTTTCCATGCATAAGCAGCTAGCAGGAATAGCAGCTATCTAATTTTAAACATTTTGCTTTATTTCCCTTTATAGTAATAGTGGAATAATATTTGCACACAAATTCCCAGTATCTGGACATTATGGTGGATTTGAAACTGAAAAACTGTCATTGCCTAGAAGACTAGTTCCTAGAAGATCTATTTAAGATAAATTTTTAATAAAGGCATAAGCACATGGTGTCACCATGGTGATAAAAGGAAGCTGGGAATACTGTCTGATGGAATATAGGTTGAATTAAAAAATAGGTTGGTGATACAGTAGAAGAGGTTCTGCCAAAGAAAGGATCAGAAGCAAAAGCAGAAGGTTTTTCTGATGAAGGAAAAATTAAGAATTACAGAGGTATTAGTTTCCAATTAAATCATGTAAACGCCACATTTAGTGTTCTTTCTCTGTTTGTGTCTACTCATCAAATGCTTGGGCTAGCTAATCAGTCCACAGAACCTAGTCCTGCAATCAGTGGGCAAATCTCAAAAACAAGAGACGAAACCCGTCCTTTCCAAGAATGCTTCTTACAATGTACTGTGTGGCTTTGTTGTTGCTGGACACTAATCCTGTCAGGGCAAGGGGAGGGAAAGGGTGAGCCTGATTCTTCACCTCAAGCTGTTGGCAACAATCAGACATTCTCAAGGTATAATGAGACCCATCTAAGAAGACAGAACAAAAGAGGGCTTGACAGAAAAACAATTCTTTCCCCCTGCTCATTCCTGGGGCTGAGAATCTGCATGGATGCTGTTTAGGCATAATTAGCTGGAGGAAATATTCGTTACTGTTTTTTTTCTCTCTCTTTAGAAGGAAAGGTAGGATAATAGGATGGAACGAACATGGGCCTGGGTGCCGGCTCTCTCACTTTGTAGAAATGTGTGATCAGGACAAAGGTACTCAATTTCTTTCTTAGCTTCTCCATCTGTCAAATGAGGTTAATACCTCACAGAGTTGTTGTTAGGATTGAAGTACCTGATAGAGCACTTAGTACCTAATAAATACTAGATGAATTTTAGTATTTATTATTGTTAGTGTTATTTATGGATTATCTTGGGAGATACAAAAATATTTCTTAAGTATCATTAATCTGCATTCATCATGTGCAAAGTGGGCCAGAAGAGAAAACAATATAATAACTGTTGGGAGAAAAAAAAGACTTTTAGGTTAGTCGGTGCCCTTTTTTCTTAAATATGTCAATTAACCTTGCTCTAAATACATTTCCCAGTATATACATCAACTTGCAGGCTGAGCATTCCGCTACAATTACATTTCAACCCTTGGAGTCGTGCTATCTTAGCTTAAGAAATAAATAAGCCCAGACTTCTGCTCAAGATGATGGATTAAACCAGCACTTCCCACACATTAATGTTCATATGAAGTCACCTAGGGATCTTGTTAAAACACAGATTTCTATTCAGTGGGTCTGGGGTGGCTCTTGAGTTTCTGCATCTCTAACAAGCTTACAGGTGATGCTGATGCACTACTCTATACCACACATTGAGGCAAGGAAATAAACCAGTAGTTCTCAAGTGGGGGCGATTCTGTGCTCCCAGGGGACACTTGGCAATGCCCAGGGACATGTTTGGTTATCACAACTGAGGAGAGTCATCTAGTCGGTAGAGGCCAGGAATGCTGCTAAACATTCCACAATGCACAGGACAGCCCTTATCCTAAAGAATTACTGGGCTCAAAATATCAATAATAACCAAATATCAATGGTGCCAAGGCTGAAAAACCCTGGACTAAACAAATCTTCACCACTTAGTGTAAACTATAGTAATTAGGAATAAAATATGTGGCATTTTATCATACCTAGATTCAGAAGTCAAAAAGAAGGAAATTGGGGGGCTACAAACATTAAAACTGTGTGTTCCTACATAAATAATGAACCACGATGAACGCCATAGAGCCTACAATGGGTCACCCCAATGACACACCCTTTACAGATGGGGTTATAGTTCTGGCATGTGGATTGATGGTTTTGAGGCCACAGATCCTGGGCATTAATGGGGAGTAGCCGTGAGGTCCACAAAGCTGTCTGCCCTGAGTAGACACAGGTAGCTGCCTAGAGATAACAAGTGATGGAAGTATGGAGACTATGTTCCCACTATCTGCAGAGACAAAGGCCAAACCCAACCCTGTGAAAATGGCTCTACAATCTAGGCACGAGCACACTGTTTCAAATCACCCTTTTCTAAACTGATATTTTCCTCTACAGGAATTTGACAAATTATTATTTGACAAACTAAATTTTGATTGATAGGATAGAATCTATCAACATGCTTATGGACACACTTTTTAAAATTTTCTTCTAGGTTCATCAAACAGTTTATTTTTACAAGTTGCCTTGAAGATTGCACAAAGATATTTTCATTAGCAGAACTGTAATCAACACCAGCTGTATTCAGAATTTAATTGACCCACTTGGGCAATCATCATGTAACAAAATAATTTATCTTAGAGCAAGAGAAAGATAAAAGACAGAGGTTGGAGTTTAAATAGAAGACAAATCAAAATTATAGAGAAGATTTATCATTTCTAAATGGTATGTCCAAGGTTTCTTGGAAAGAAAATGAGCTAGTCTTCTAAATTCAGAACTAATCTCAGGGGAAGCCTGAGTGCCACCATACATTGGGGGACATTTATCTGATATCCTGGTACTTTCAGGTCATCCAAACATGGCAGTCTGAAGACTGGATACAAGCTCCCTGTCTGTTTCTCCATCAGAAATATAAGGTATTTTCCTAGCATCTGATGTTTGGTCAGATTAGAGGAACAAAAATGAACTAGTCCACACATACCCTAGTCGACAGTGGACTAACAACTGTCAACCTTTTGGAGGAAACTATACTTTTTGTTTTTTACTTAAGATCAAAATATTTTTTAAACAGCCTCAAACAAAAGGAGAATATCAATGGAGTTCAGAAATCAGGAGACTAATGCCTTATTTGTGTGTGTGTGTGTGTGTGTTTAATCCAAAGTTTGAAGATTGTATCAATATAGATTAACTTCAATAAGGTCTGGAAAATATGAAAATGTTATCTCCAACATTTTCTCTGACCTTTCTCCAATTTCAAGTCAGTTAATCAGTATTATTAAGCACATATTATGTTGCATAATAGGACCAGGTCTGTAACCAAATGTTATGTTGGGAAAAGGCCTGAATTCCTTTTAAATGACACAGAATGCAGGTCCTGGGAGTGAATCATCTGTGATGATTTTTTTTTTTTAATCTACTGAGAGGGAGTGAAAAGACCTCAGAGAAGCTGTGTCGTCTACACTTCGCCTTGTGTTGTGCAATGGGGATGCAGAAATAGCCTTATTTTAATGTGTTTTATGAGCTTACTCCTATTGGCTAATAACAGCTGTGGGTGGTCTCTGAAATTTATCCAAACCTCACAACAGGGGAAATGAAGAAATCTCGACACTTTTAAATGTGCCTCTCTTGTCAGAAGACTGACATATCCTTGAAGAATTGGTCAAATTTAAACCCAACCACAGAGTTTCTGGACGGTCAAGGTCCTCCTCCCCCAGTGGAGGCAGAAACGCTTCTCTAAAGAGGGAGACTTTCTCAACCCGTTATTAAATCTGTCTCTCTCTCAACCCATTCGTACCTGGCTCTCCCGTAATTAAATTAAGCGACTCGGGAATCAGTCTAAGGCTATCTACAAATTCTAAATGAATTCCATAAGTGGTCTTTGTAGGAGAATGTGGGCCTTTTAAAAAGAACAATTATCGTGAGGTGGCCTCACCGTATTTACACGCGGGGAGAGAAAGCAGGTTCAGAGCTGTGTGTCAACACCAACCATTGTTCCTATTAGGGTCCAATGTTCACGATATTTTTTAAGAACGTAAAATAAGGTTAGTTGGAACATGCAACTCTAATCCCTTTCAGTGCTTATCACTCTTCAAACATTCAATAGCCACCCTTAATACCATTACCTCTGGGACAACATTTCAGGAGGCCTCTGCAATCTAACAACAAGAGACCCAAGAGAAAGACTGTGGTTTAAAAGCCTGGTTAAAGATTAACACAAACAGTAATAAGAAGGTTCTTAGGAAAGAATCAGGACAGCTGCAGCTGAATCCCAGCTACCTGCTGAGGGTTGCTAAGCAACCGGGCCTACCACTGCCCCAAGGGTGTTTTACTTTACAATTAGGATTTTTGAAGGGGAGGCGGGGGGTTATTCCTAGTGAAGCTGATGTAGAGCCGTGTATATAGAGATACTTGGGGCTGTGCTATTGTTTTTATAGGGAAATGGTGTCACTCAGTCCTTTCAAAGGTAGAACACACTATAAGAGCAGATTTTTTTTGGTATGTAACTGACAAAAATCTAGCAATAACATGGAGTTTTAAAAGTGACATTTTGACTCTAAGGGAGGAATTATTTGCAATTTGTTTTGAACAGAAGCTTAGTTCATGTCAGATGTGAACCTCCAGACAATCATTAGTTTAAACTGCCTGCTATGTGTTTAAAAATTTCAGTCAATTTAGAGCTGATCTGAATTGCAAATGTGATGGTAATAAGCCATTAGGGAGCTGCATATCTCTCTCTCTTTTTTTTTTTTTTTTTTTGCACTTACAACCCTCTACTTTAAGGAGCTCCAACTACATTGAAATATGAAAATATCATTTTAATCATACGCATTGTCGACAACACAGAAATGCTGGATACTCAGAAGTGGGAAAGTGGCTTCAGAGGCTAAAACAACGAGAAGCTGTGACAAGAATGAAGGAACACATATAACCTTTACTTTAAATTATATACAGTAGTAAGATTTTCCAGAAACAAATATTCAGTTTTGTTTGTAATGTAACACGAATCTCCAAGCCCAACATGTGGATAAAATTTATTTTCTTTGGATTTTGGAATTAGAGAAAGTTAGCCCAAACCCTTTATGAGGTCACTTGGGAAATCAAGAGAACGGCTTCTATGGTCAGATTTCAGCTCGCAGTACAAATAACGAGGTTTTACGGGTGCTTATTGATTAAAAAAAAAAACAAAAAACTCTTCTTTAAACAGCCTATTTTGGTTTTCTAAAATAGTATGTGTTTCAGTAGTCTCAAAACCATCAATGTCAAGAGGTATTTTATTCTCAGTGGCGTTTCAGTTCAGAAGCTTTGACGTTAGCACAAAAATTGGTAATGCAAATTTTCAGTCAATCTTTAGGTTTATCCATTGGCAGCTCCATGTATATTTAATTGAACAGAGAAGAATGGAATTGGGGGGAAAAAAAGTAAGCTGCCCATATTTTCAGGAAGTAAGATACATTTTCTTGATTTTTAGATGCTTATTTCTAAAACCATCTGATTTCAGAGTTAGGCTGACCATTGCACAGGAAGGGCCCACTGATCAACTGGTCACCTCAAATCATTCAGCATAACTCTGCCAGCCTCGGTACAACACCCATCTCTTCTCCTTTGAATTCGCTAAAGTTTGGCACTTGGCTTTGTTTCAGCTGTATTAATAGGACCCCAGAAGTTCCAGCTCTGCCAACTTGCCAGAATCTTTGGGAAATATGGAAACTTATGAGTAATGCATACATGACATGTTTTCTCTCAACAAATTAAATATTTGCTAAGATAAAGTGTAACATCATTGGTAAATATAGCACAAAATGATAGAATTGGAGTTCTAGGGGGAAATCTTAGTTAGATTTTAACTCCAGGGGGCCTTGGTCACCCACAAGGTCAGGGTTCTGGCCAATCTCAATGTTTGTTTATATCCTTGAGAATGAAAGATAAGGGCATGAACTCTGTGATGTCAATTATATTGGGGAAAGGGGAACCACCCAAGTGTCAGCTTTCCAGCCACGTCTGGACTCTAAAATAAATTAAATAATTAAATACATTTTTTAAAAGAAAAAAAAAAAACCCCAAAAATAACAGCCCTTCTTTTTCACACTGCATTGCTTCACATGACTTAATTATGCCTCTCCAAACCATCATGATAATGGGGAGAGGCTCCAGCTATGTCTAAGCCAGAAATGCAAAGTAGAAATGGAGTCAATCATGCATAAGAATGGGGAAGGTGAACCCAGGTATGAGAAAGGGGCTTTTCCTCCACCTCATGCATCTTTCCTTTCTTTATTCATCCATGCACCACTCCACAAATATTTACTGACCCTATTTTGTGGGCGTGGAGTTGTGCTGGGCACTGCTGGGGATACAAGGATGAATCAGATGAAAGATTCTGCACACCTGGGATTTACTAAGAGCAACAGAGCCTTTACATGAATAAATATGATAAAAGATGGAGGTGAAAAGTGTCAAAAGAGGCACAGATAAGGTGCTAGGAGCTTGACACAGGCAGTGGTGAGAACTGTGCTTGTGGAATCAGAAAGATTCAAGGCTCCATTGTTCTCTGGACTTGAGAGAAATGAACAATGTGCACGCCCTCCCTATGTCTCAGTTTCCCCACCTGAAAAATAAGAATCACTCAACACACTCCATGTTTCCCTCCGCAGCATTCTGTCTTCTCCACAAAGCTGTTTTAAATCTTCTCAACTCCAGAAACCTCTAACCTACTACTCTTCCCCTCCCTCGCAGTAGATGACCTCAATGCCCACCCCGCAGAGAAAATGGAATCCGTCAGCTGGAAAGCCATTCAGCTTCCCGACACCAGCCTACACACCTAACATTCCCCAACCCCATCACACGCCCTCTCTCTTCCCCTAGAATCATGGTCCCATGTATTCTGAGAGGCCAAACCACCCCTCTCTGCTCTAGCTCGTATCAACCCTACCACCTCTCTCTCAGAGACTTTCTTACTTCTCTGACCCTGTGCTTCAACTTCAAAAGCTCCTTCTTGCTGCCTAATGCTCGTCATGTTTATAATCATGTAAGTCTCTACTCTCTTGAAAACAACAGAAACAAAAACCTCCCTCAATAATCTCTTTGTCTAGAGATCCCGTGCTCTCTGCTCTGTCTTCTATGGTTGCCCCAAGCCACGGGGAGTTATTTAAATTAAATTAATTAAAATCAAGTCAAATGTTAACAACTCAGTTCCTCAGTGGCACTAGCCACACCTCAAATGGCAAAAGACGACTGTAGAGGACAGGGCACATTTCGACCTCCTCCAGCATCATGTAGGTTCTATTGCTAGATTTCTGTGTTCTTTCCCTCCTTCTGGAAGCTCCACTGGAAGCTTTCTCCACGCGCTCTGATATTACATTCTCACTCCCCTTTCCTCCACAACTCACAGCAGTCTGACAATTCCACTTCTGGATATAAACTGAAAATAATTGAAAACAGGGTCTCAAAGATAGACTCTTGTTCATAGCAGCATTATTCACACTAGCCAAAAGGTGAAAGCAACCTAAGTGTCCATCAATGATGGACAAAATAAATGTGGCATATACATACAATGGAATCTTATTTAACCTGAAAGAGAAGGAAATTCTCTACAGGCTACAATCTAGATGGACCGTGAGGACATCATGCTAAGTAAAATAAAGCAATCCCAAAGGACAAACACTGTATGATTCTACTTATATGAGCTAGCTAAAGTAGCTAATTCACATTCATTGAGAGCTAAAGTACAATGATGGTTTCCAGGGGCTGGGGGACACGGGGAATGAGGAGTTATTGTTAATGGGTACAGAGTTTCAGTTGTGCAAGAGGAAAAGAGTTCTGGAGATAACGGTATTGCTGGTTGCACAACACTGTCAATGTATTTAATACCACTGAATTGTGTACTTAAAAATAGTTAAAATGGGGCTTCCCTGGTGGCGCAGTGGTTGAGAGTCCGCCTGCCGATGCAGGGGACGCGGTTTTGTGCTCCGGTCCGGGAGGATCCCACATGCCGCGGAGTGGCTGGGCCCGTGAGCCATGGCCGCTGAGCCTGCGCATCCAGAGCCTGTGCTCCGCAACGGGAGAGGCCGCGACAGTGAGAGGCCCACATACCGCAAAAAAAAAAAAAAAACCTTAAAATGGTGCATTTTATGATATGTGCACTTTGCCACAATTTATGTATGCGTTATACGTATACGTATATGTATATGTATATGTATATGTATATGTATATGTATATGTATATGTATATGTATATGTATATGTATAGAGACAGACAGAGTTCTTAGCGGGTGTCTGTCAGCGGACTAAGCATTTTGTGTGACTTGCTTCACATAATCTTCACAACAACCCTGAGAGATGTTACTATCATCACCATTTTACCAGATGTGGAAACTGAGGCTCTGAGTGATGTTTTCCACTAAATCATACTTTCTCCATTTCCCAACCCACAGCGGGCACTTAAGCACCTTCGTTTCCTATTCTTAAATGTGGCCTTGGCCTCAAGTATCCTTTTATACAACACAGTCTTATTATCTTCCATGCAGTAAGCATGTTTTGAAAACAAAAACATTAAACAATTTTGTCAGTTATCTTACCAGTAAAAATTGGAAGCTGGACTAATGACCTCTCAGTTCTGACCTTTTCCAAATCTCTAATTCTATTATAATACCACATTAAGATGAGAGGCGTCAGTCATTAGGAAGACTGAGAAAGAGACTGAGCATAGTTCAGAGAAGCAGTAAGTTTCCTTGTAACTTCGATGTCTTACTACAGCTTAATAGGTCTTGCTTTAGGAGTTCAGCCTCTTAAATATGACTTTTCACATAACACGCTCATGACAGTATTTATTATTAATGATCATCTATGAGTTATGAAGGATAAAGTCATGTGAATGGAATCCAAACGTCAAACAACAATCTCTCAGAAGCAACTGAACCTCATCCAACTGTAGCATATCTTTGGGAATGAGCTAAAGAGTAATGCTGGAGAAAATGCTTTGGTTGAGCTAGTGATTTAATCTCTGAGAAGCGCCACGAGAAATGTAAATGGAGGAAAGAAAAATAAGTGGTCAAAGTATTAAGAAGTCTCCATGGTCAGTCTCATAGTAGGTCAGCTATATGTATAACCCTGAACTTTAAATCAGATGAATTCGTCATCTAACACTTCCTGGCTCCTTGGTCTTGGCAAACAGGTTTGTGAGAGGTCAAATGTATTGAACTCCTGCCAAACTTTCCAGGGTAGGTAAAAGTCAATCACTGTAATCTTAATCCTAAAGCCACAGTGTGTTCTAGTTGGAAATCTACTCCATATGTTCATGGTATTATTTTACAGAAGTTCTTAAAAGATTGCTTCATGAGAACTCAGCGAGGTTTCTAAATCTCCTTGGCCTCTTAGGATTGGTTTAACCATTAAGTTATAAATAAGAATATCATTAGTAAAAAACTAATGACTTACTGAATCAGATGACTCTTACTGAGAGTCTAGTATATATTCCAGGCACTTCTACACGTATTATCTCATTTAAATTCTCACAACCAGCTGGCAGACTGGATGACAATGTTCCCATTTTTTAGATGCTGAGGTACAGAGGGATACACGACTTCCTTAAATGTGTCCAGCTGTCACATGACCTCAGCTGAGTATATCTGACTCCAAAATTCATATTCTTTTACTACATCACACTGTTCTGTTTCTAAACCTTGTTTCTTTTTACATCTATGAAATAAGTATTCTATTCAAAATATGGAATATGCCCTTGTTTGGAAGGAAATGAAGCCAAGCAACATGTTTTCTGCTACCTAGCCAACGTCCCAGCTGACCTTGCCAGCCACAGTGATATCATTATATTATCTACCTCCATAGAAAGGGCTCTTTCTGTGGGTCCTTTAAAACTGTGAACCAGTCATTCTGAAAGAGTCAAGCAGCTTGAATTCATAGGCCAGGAAGGGGTTTTTTGTTTTTGTTTTTCTGATGCTCATTACTTATATCCCTTTCTCTTTAAACTGAACTTGTCAAGCTGTTTTTCCGAGTACTTGGAATACTACCACCGATTTAGTCCTTTCTAGAATGTAAAATGTGAAGTTTTCTATGGAACTAAAAAATGCTCGTTTTGATAACATTTGGAAGTTTTCAAATTAAAATGGAAAAATGATGTTAAATGATCAAAATGGCAAGAGAAAATCACCAGAGCTAAGGTGACTTATCCTAACCTGTATTCTCACTGACGTTTCTCTCCTTTCTGTTAAGAAAATGCACATTTGACACACTCTTGGAAGACAGTAGCAAAGTCAGTTTTAAACACCTATATAACAAAACATGATATTACCAATGAATTCTCAAGTAAAATTAAAAACATGAAAATGAAAATGGTAAAAGAAGCAAACAATAATGTTTATGCTTCTACACTGTGCCAACTATTCTGTCAGGTGTTTTTATATACCAATCTTTCTTAATATAACTTAATGAAATGGATTTTATTCTCATTTTACAGATGAAGCATCAGAGGCCTTAACAAAGTCGTATGTTTTGCCCAAGGTCACACAAAAGTAAACGGAAAACCTAGACTCAGAATTAAGTTCTAACTCCAAAATTTATTTCTTTTTCATTTTATTAAACTGCCGCCTTTAATTTTAAAATACGTGTGGAAGTAGTCACTTACCTATATTTCCATCTCCTAATAACCATTGTGGGGAATTCTTATAGAGTCATTCAGACAGCAGTAGAACTTACCAAGCAGATATATTTTTAATGACAATGACCAAAGCATACTCATGCAGTCATTTTAAACAGGTAAGGTGATCATTATATTTCTCCCCTGTTGAAAAAGGTTTCCATTCATTTCAGAAATATAACATGGCAGGATGCATGTTAGGAAGAGATAAGACATGTCTCTGAGCCAATATCCAGGTGGAGTAAAGGCAGAGACCCATGATGTGAGGGGGAGATGGTGATGTAAAATGTATTTCATCTCAAAGAAGCCTATGCCTTGAGGTCCTTTCATCGAAAGTATTAAAGTTCTAGAAAAAAACTCAGTCTTTCCCTTATTTTCCTCATCCACCTGAAATGATTTATCTTACTAGTCTTATACCACAAATAGAAAATATTAATAAAATAACTGCACAAATAACTATTCCAAATAAGTCAGTAAAATATTATCTATTTAATCACTGTGACGTTATTAATACTGAAATGAATAACATTACACAGATCATTTGAATCAGTTATCATTTGAGTAAAATACACAGACATACTTCATGATTTTGCATTTTTCCTTTTGTAAGAAAGAAGCATCAGTTGAAAAATTAGAAGGACATAAACAAAACTGACCACACTAAGAAAACAGGCATCCCAGAGTCATTCTGAAAATGCTCAGGCTCATTCTCCTGGCATCGTTCCCTCTTCTGTCCATTTGGAAGCTCCAGTTCCACCATTCCTTAGCTGTTCCTTTCCCCAAAGATGCCACTAATCTGACTTGATGTGAAAACCCACCCAGAGCCATTACCACAGGGCAATGCAAATGGGGGAAAGTTCCTGTCCCTCCTACTTCTTGATTCTCTCATTCCCTCAGAATGTGCTGTTTCCAGGATGCATTCAGGTCCTCTATGTAAGTACAATCCTATCCAGAACTCCCATCACTACCCCACTCCAGGTTTGCCACATTTGTCTGAAACTGAGAGCAGATTAGCCCAAGCTGGTCTCCCCACAGCATGAAGAATCAAACCCAAGGCGCTCTTCCAGGCAGCCAGCGCTCTCCTTGTCCACCCCATGCCTGGGAAGATTTGTTAGTTTCTCCTACTCATCAGTCTTCTCCCACCAGACAGCTTTGACTGCCTCGAAAGTAGTTCTTCTGTTCAACTGGATGTTGGTCACTCCACTCACGATGATGTACAGCAAATGACTTGGGTTGGCCCAGCTCCTCCCAGCAGAGTTGTGTTATAAGAAGCATTGCTTTAAAATCTGTCAGCAAGCAATCCTCCAGACTATCACACCGAAACTCCTATCATTTGATTTAATGAGGCTGTTTTCTAAGTGGCACTGCTACAACTGCCTGGAAAAGTCAGGACTAATGTCTCTGACATGTGACAGCCTGGGACTGTTATACGACCATCTTCTTCTTGGCTTGACTTTGGTCTTAAATTTATGTTATGCTCTATCCACTGATATCCCACAGAACATGTTAAATTCCTTTATGCAGATTCAATTTGAAATAATGCCTTCATATGAATTTAACTTGAAACAATGCCAAATCATATTTATTTTTCCAAATATGCTTTTAATATCATGTACAAACTTACAGCATGAAATCTACCACACAGCCAAGATGACACTTGGGAAAAAAAAGTTGAAAAGACATTGTATCATTCTACTGACCTATACTAGTGTTTCTCGGCATTGAATGCGTATCAGAATCAACTATGGGGCTTTTAAAAAAATTAGAATTGCCTTGGCCCCAGGTTGCCTGTGCCCCCTTCCAATAGATCAGGCTATTCAAGATTTTTCCATGGTTCTGCTGCAATAATATTATAAGATTAACTCTGAGGCTCTTATAGGAATGTAGATAATTAAAAATAACCTTGACCATCTCCACTGTGTAACTGAAAGGGGTATAATCTCAAATGTTAGAGTAGCTGTGAAACAGGTCCACATTCCAAACAGAGTGTGCCTTTCCTGCTGGGGCCCAGTCTGAGAATTCTAGCTGGTAAATGGGTAAATGGGAAAAACATCCATGTAAATGATAAGAAGACTGCTATTAGGATCTACCCTTATCCTAATCCTTTTTGTGACATTTTAACAATTTGTCTTTTTGATAAAAGTGCTGTTCCTCTATAGGTTATTGCCTGAGTTATGCCGGACTCTTTCGGGTTGCAAGAATCAGAAATATGCCCAATCTATTTCAAATGATGGATATATTGTAAGATCCTATGGGAAGGAAAGAAACTCTAAAAACCATCAATGCAATGCACACCAAAGATTGGAAACAGAATGCTATTCATAATTTTTTAGGGTAAAATAAATGATGCCTTGACAGCAATTTTAGAATTCATCTCCTTTGAAAAAGATGGAATTGTGGTCCAATCAGGAAAACAGAAATTACTCTAGGTATTTCAAGTAGAAGGAATTTAATAGAGTAATTGGTTTCACAAATGACAAAAGTGGGCTCTCTGTGAGAGCCCAACAGAGGATGGCAGATCTCATTAAAAACAGCAGTAATCTGCTATCATCCTGAGGGCTGGAGAAACAAAGGGAGAAGATGGTGTTACTAGAGTCCACAAAGAATGGCCACCTGGGGGGAAATGGTACCATGGTGAGCCTGCCTATTGGGAGCTGGGACTATTGAAGGAGATGTTTTCAGGCAGAACTGGAATTACAAAGGTAATACAGCCTCTGCCTGAGACAACAATTAAGACAAGAAGAGTGGGAAAAATACTCTGGCTTCTCCCTTCCTCCTGCAGTCAAATCTCTCACCAGTACTTTCCAGTGGCTTAACATAACTGGAAGTTAGTGATACAGATCAATGCAGGGGAAGCCTAGGGAGAAAATCTGAGGACCAAGAGGCAAATTTCAGCAGAGGCCATCTGTGGCTCCCAGCCCCACTACTCCACCATTCCGGATTTAGCATCTCCCTGTCTCTGCTTTACCTTCTATTTCTAACTTCTGTCTCTTGGCAGGCTATGAATTCAAACACACCAAAAGAAAGGGTATATTTGGGCTGATTTCCCTGCTCAACTGAAATCTGTGCTATTAAGGAGAGTTCTCATAGCAGGCAGCCCTCTTCAGGACTATCTCTGACTCAGCCACTGATCCAATCAGTTACAAATTTCTTGGCAAAGTCACTTGGTACAAAGCAAGACAACTACTACAAAAGGAAACATCTGCAGCTAATTTTCTCAGGAGAGAGACATATTACATCTAGAAGGTACTCTGAGTTTTTTTTTCAGAAATGGTCAGTCTTCTGGGTTGAATTGTGTTCCCCCCACCCCATTTATATATTGAAGCCCTAACCCCCATTACCTCAGAATGTGACTATATTTAGAGATATGATATTTAAAGAGGTAATTAAATTAAAGTGAGGTCTATAGGGTGGGCCTTAATCCAATATGACTGGGATCTTTATAAAAGAAGGAGATTAGGACACACAGAGAGAAGATCACTTGAAGACACAGGGAGAAGATGGCCATCTACAACCCAAGGAGAGAGGCTTCAGGAGAAACCAGCCCTACTTTGATCTCAAACTTCTAGTCTCCAGAATTGTGAGAAAATTAATTTCTGATGTTAAAGTCACTTAGTCTGTAGTACATTATGGTAATCCTAGCAAACTAATACAGTTAGTATATTAGATTGAATGATACATACGGATCATCTATATTCTAAAATTCAATGGTGCATTCAATGTACTTAGTGGTGATTGTTGCAATCACTAGCTCTCTCTAACAGTGGTCTTTGTGTTGGTCAGCTGGGGCTGCCATAACAAAATACCACAGACTTAAATAACAGAAATTTATTTTCTCATGGCTCTGGGAACTGGAATTTCCAGATCAAGGGGTTGGCAGCACTGGTTTCTCCTGAGGCCTCCCTCCTTGGCTTGCATACAGATGCCTTCTTGCTGTGGTCCTCGTGTGACATTTTCTCTGAGTGGACAACCCTGATGTCTCTTCCTCTTCTTATAAGGATACTAGTCATACTGGATTAGGGCCCACCCTTATGACCTCATTTGATCTTAATTACCTCTTTAAAGGTACTATCTTTAAATACAGTCACATTGAGGGTTAGGGCTTCAACACTTTAATTTTGCAGAGATACAATTCAGTCCATACCACTCTTCAAATGTATTTAATTTTTTCTACTTATAGTTGTAACAACTGAAAACATTCCCATCTGGACAGTAAAGGTCTGGTCTGGAGACCTAGCTGGGACACCTCTCCTGAGTGTCACTAAGTTGATCATAAACACTAATTCTTAGTCTTCACTTCTCTAAAACCCTTATCTCACCAGGTTACTGTGGAAATTTGATTAGACTGTTAGTGAGTGTATTTTATAAATAGCAGTGTTATCATTGATATCCTCATTATTTTCAGTGTACCTCCCAATGCTTGCCCATGTCAGAACCACATCCATCTAGATCATCATCTGGGCAAACACCAGGCCTATCCTATTCTTTCTCCAAAGACACATTGCCTGGACTACATTTTCCACCATGCCTGGGTTTCGCTTGCCCTTGCTTCCTAAATTATTTCCAAGATCACAACCATTCATAGTTTCCTCATGTGTAAAATGGGGAAAATAATACTACTTACCTCACAGGGATGTTGGATTAAATGGGTCAATAGCTGTGGAACACTCAAAATGGTGTCTGACATATATTAAGTGTTAATATAATTATTCATTATTATTAACATCATTATCACTATTATTAGATTTATAGGTAATAATTTTTATGTATAAGATGCTATTGCTGCTCTGTCTGATTCCCCTTTACCAGGGTTATGCACCCACTGCCCAGCTGCTGCAGGTGTTGGTTGCTAAAGGTTCATACCTGCAACCTTCACCAAAATATTGTCTGTAGCTAATGGGAATTGACTCCACAGATGAGGTCTGGGGTGTTACACCCCTTTCCCCAGAGGCAACCCATCAGCCAATGACTAACTAGTGCAAAGGGTAAAAAAGCCTGGTGCCCTTGTCTCTGTGTAGGACAAGTCTGTTGTATGATTCCCTCTGCAGGGTTCTGCAAAGAGAACAATCTGTGCCTAGATGTTTTATGAAACCATGCTTTTGCTTAGCTTCTTGCCCTGTCCTATCCCATTTCCCTCGCTCCCGTGCAGGGTTCTCCTGAGAGTATCACCTCAATTACTCACTTGCACAAGACTTCCTATATGAGGCTCAGAATCTAAAGAAAACAACCTAAGAGACTCACCTAAGCAGATAGTGGTTTTTAGACTTAAGACTATTTCTCATGTATTTTCTTTTCTCTGCCATAATATCTAACAATACCAGTCTCATATTATGTGATTAAACAAATGTTTTCTGGTTGATTGGTTGAAATATCTATAATCAAAATATCTACAGGAGTAAAGACTATTAATTTCAGTTGTAAAGACCTAGAGACCAAGAACATAGATGCAAAATACAGGAACTGTGCAATGGAAAACTCTGTTCATCTGTCTTAACAACCAATGTAAATCACAGTTAGTTGAGAGCAGTGATTGGTATTGGATGTGAGCACTACCAAAATGATAGGATCAAGTGTGTCATTTGGTAACTGCACATACACCCAGAGAGAATGTGAGGAATATTGTCATTGAATACTGTCATACGCTTTGTGGATGGATTGTGTCATCCTAGTGACAGCACATCCTGCAGAAAAGGCCTCTGAGGAAGTCAGAGGACAGGTCTTTATCTTTTCAGTCCTCCTGAGAGTACAGGAGCAAGTTTCAATGAAAGGCAATAAAAGGATGAGAGCATCTTGCACTACAGCGAACAACCAGAAGTTTCTACCTTACTACACATTATGTTTTATATCACAATAAAAGGAAAACTAAATACGATCCAAAGATAAAGAGAGCCCTAAGCACCTACAATAGAACCAGCTTGGCCCTTATTCTTACAGATTTATTGTTACGATCACATGATGTAACATATGAAAGCACTCTGTAAGCAGCAATGTACTATATGATTATGTGATGCAAAATTATTATCGTTACTAATGTTAATAAAAATACATTCCCCATAGGTATACTTAGGTGCTTCAGGTATATTAGTCAGAATCCATTCAGTGGCAAGTGGTAGAATTCTAACTTAAATTAGCCTTAGCCAAAAAGGACTCAGTCACTGGCTAGACAGAGCCCAGACAGCTCCTGGCACAAGGAAGAAGTTCAATATTAAAAGTCGCAGTAGTGTTGAATAGGGATGGCACACCTGCAGAAAGGAATGCACTAGTTGATATGATGTATCAGGTATTTCAGAGGTGTTAGGACCTTGTAACCAAAAGGACAGTGTTCTCCAATGGCTACTGTAAGTGATGTTGATATTCTAAAACTTTGGTTCTCAAACTACCATGAAGCAAAATGACTTGTTTGGTAATACACAGATTTTGGAGCTCCGATAAAATTTTTCTGATTAAGAAGATGTTGTATGGGGCTGAAAATTTTACATTTTTAAAAAGTTCCAAGGTGATACTGATGGTACTACTCCTGGGACCTCCTTTGAAACTCTTCTAGAAGGAGTTAATAAAAAGGTACAGGTAATTAACAGATAACGAAAACCAAGTGTGAAAGCCAGCAGGCCTCTGTGGTGGCTCACCAAGAGATCATTTCCTCCAACAGAAGGAAAAAAACCTGGACTAGGTTCTGGCTTAAAGTCAGGACAATCAAAATCCAGAAAAGGAAAACACCCAGCCAACACAGGCTGCTAGAAAAAGATCAGGACCCGGTTGGGACAATGGGACCTTTTCATTCGGGATGGGGATCATCTGAGAAAAGGCCCCTCAAATTTTTGAACCCCAGAGGGCTCTGCAACTTTGGAGCCTACAAAAGTGGCCCACACATCCCTATTAAAAGCTGGCATTGTTCCCTTGATTGAAAACAATGCCAAGACCCCTCTTTTGCAAGATAACATGTTCCCCCTCCCCACAATGTACAATCCACGGACACTGATTCCTAAAAACATCCAGCATGTCAAACTCCATCTCAGCATCTGCTTCTGAAGAACCCAAATGTGATGGCGGGCCTCTAGCTGGTGACAACTAGAATCAGAAGCTCCACAGCGTTAAGAATCGTCCTTTCCAACATTTCTGTCTTTCTCTGCCTATCAGCTTAACTGTCTCCCACTGAAGATGCAATTTTTCAATCCTGTGTGTGGAAAACACAGCCATGGACACATCAGACTCATACAATAGCAGTTCTGTGGCCTAAGAGTCTAAGAGCATCTTTTCAGGTCCAATTTGAAATAATCCAGGAAAAGACCCTCGTTGATCTGGTTTTGCTTATGTGTTCACACCTTGGACTAATCACTGTGCCCAGAGCCATTAAAAACAACAACAACAGGACTTCCGGGTAAGATGGCGGAAGAGTAGGACGCGGAGATCACCTTCCTCCCCACAGATACACCAGAAATACAGCTACACGTGGAACAACTCCTACAGAACACCTACTGAACGCTGGCAGAAGACCCCAGACCTCCCAAAAGGCAAGAAACTCCCCACATACCTGGGTAGGGCAAAGCGGAGAGATTCCCGCACAGAGGATCGGTGCCGAGCGGCACTCAACAGCCCGAGAGGCTTGTCTGCTCGCCCGCCGGGGCAGGCGGCGCTGGAAGCTGAGGCTCGGGCTTCCGTCAGAGCGCAGGGAAAGGACTGGGGCTGGCGGCGAGAACTCAGCCTGAAGGGGGCTAATGTGCCACAGCTAGCCGGGAGGGAGTCCGGGAAAACTCTGGAGCTGCCGAAGAGGCAAGAGACTTTTTCTTCCCTCTTGGTTTCCTGGTGCGCGAGGAGAGGGGATTAAGAGCGCTGCTTAAAGGAGCTCCACAGACGGGCGCGAGTCGTGGCTGAAAGCACGGGGCCCAGTGACGGGCGTGGGACGCTGGGGCTGCTGCTGCCGCCTCCAAGAAGCCTGTGTGCGACGGCAGGTCACTGTCCACACCGCCCTTCCGGGAGCCTGTGCAGCCCGCCACTGCCGGGGTCCCGGGATCCAGGGGCGGCTTCCCTGGGAGAACATGGCGCGCCTCGGGCTGGTGCAACGTCACACCGGCCTCTGCCGCTGCAGGCTCGCCCCGCACTCTGTGCCCCTCCCTCCCGCCCGGCCTGAGTGAGCCAGAGTCCCCGAAGAGGCTGCTCTTTAACCCTGTCCTGTCTGAGCGAAGAACAGACGCCCTCCGGCGACCTACGTGCAGAGGCGGGGCCAAATCCAAAGCTGAGACCCAGGAGCTGTGAGAACAAAGAAGAGAAAGGGAAACCTCTCCCAGCAGCCTCAGAAGCAGCGGATTAAAGCTCCACAATCAACTTGATGTACCCTGCATCTGTGGAATACATGAATAGACAACAAATCATCCCAAATTAAGGAGCCAGGAGTCAGTGCTGTGCCTCTGAGGTGGGAGAGCCAACTTCAGGACACTAGTCCACAAGAGACCTCCCAGCTCCACATAATATCAAACGGCGAAAATCTTCCAGAGATCTCCATCTCAACACCAGCACCCAGCTTCACTCAACGACCAGCAAGCTACAGTGCTGGACACCCTATGCCAAACAACTAGCAAGACAGGAACACAACGCCACCCATTAGCAGAGAGGTGGCCTAAAATCATAAAGAGTCCGCAAACACCCCAAAACACACCACCAGACGTGGACCTGTCCACCAGAAAGACAAGATCCAGCCTCATCCACCAGAACACAGGCACTAGTCCCCCCCACCAGGAAGCCTACACAACCCACTAAACCAACCTTAGCCACTGGGGACAGACACCAAAAACAACGGGAACTACGAACCTGCAGCCTGCAAAAAGGAGACCCCAAACACAGTAACATAAGCAAAATGAGAAGACAGAAAAACACACAGCAGGAGAAGGAGCAAGATAAAAACCCACCAGACCTAACAAATGAAGAGGTAATAGGCAGTCTACCTGAAAAAGAATTCAGAATAATGATGGTAAAGATGATCCAAGATTCTATTTCCAAGATCCAAAATCTTGGAAATAGGATAGACAAAATGCAAGAAACAGTTAACAAGGACCTAGAAGAACTAAAGATGAATCAAGCATCGATTAAAAACACAATAAATGAAATAAAAAATACTCTAGATGGGATCAATAGCAGAATAACTGAGGCAGAAGAACGGATAAGTGAGGTGGAAGATAAAATAGTGGAAATAACTGCTGCAGAGCAAAATAAAGAAAAAAGAAAGAAAAGAACAGAGGACAGTCTCAGAGACCTCTGGGACAATATTAAACGCACCAACATTCGAATTATAGGGGTTCCAGAAGAAGAAGAGAAAAAGAAAGGGACTGAGAAAATATTTGAAGAGATTATAGTTGAAAACTTCCCTAATATGGGAAAGGAAATAGTTAATCAAGTCCAGGAGGCACAGAGAGCCCCATACAGAATAAATCCAAGGAGAAATATGCCAAGACACATATTAATCAACCTGTCAAAAACTAAACACAAAGAAATCATATTAAAAGCAGCAAGGCAAAAACAACAAATAACACACAAGGGAATCCCCATCAGGATAACAGCTGATCTCTCAGCAGAAACTCTACAAGCCAGAAGGGAGTGGCAGGACATAATTAAAGTGATGAAGGAGAAAAACCTGCAACCAAGATTACTCTACCCAGCAAGGATCTCATTCAGATTTTATGGAGAAATTAAAACGTTTACAGACAAGCAAAAGCTGAGAGAGTTCAGCACCACCAAACCAGCTTTACAACAAATGCTAACGGAACTTCTCTAGGCAAGAAACACAACAGAAGGAAAAGACCTAAAATAATGAACCCAAAACAATTAAGAAAATGGGAATAGGAACATACATATCAATAATTACCTTAAATGTAAATGGACTAAATGCTCCCACCAAAAGACACAGATTGGCTGAATGGATACAAAAACAAGACCCATATATATGCTGTCTACAAGAGACCCACTTCAGACCTAGAGACACATACAGACTGAAAGTAAGGGGATGGAAAAAGATATTCCATGCAAATGGAAACCAAAAGAAAGCTGGAGTAGCAATTCTCATATCAGACAAAATAGACTTTAAAATAAAGACTACTAGAAGAGACAAAGAAGGACACTACATAATGATCAAGGGATCGATCCAAGAAGAAGATATAACAATTATAAATATTTATGCACCCAACATAGGAGCACCTCAATACATAAGGCAAATACTAACAGCCATAAAAGGAGAAATCGACAGTAACACAATCATAGTAGGGGACTTTAACACCCCACTTTCACCAATGGACAGATCATCCAAAATGAAAATAAATAAGGAAACACAAGCTTTAAATGATACATTAAACAAGATGGACTTAATTGATATTTATAAGACATTCAATCCAAAAACAACAAAATACACCTTCTTCACAACTGCTCATGGAACATTCTCCAGGATAGATCATACCTTGGGTTACAAATCAAGCCTTGGTAAATTTAAGAAAATTGAAATTGTATCAAATATCTTTTCCGACCACAATGCTATGAGACTAGATATCAATTACAGGAAAAGAGCTGTAAAAAATACAAACACATGGAGGCTAAACAATACACTACTTAATAACAAAGTGATCACTGAAGAAATCAAAGAGGAAATTAAAAAATACCTAGAAACAAATGACAATGGAGACACGACGACCCAAAACCTATGGGATGCAGCAAAAGCAGTTCTAAGAGGGAAGTTTATAGCAATACAATCCCACCTTAAGAAACAGGAAACATCTCAAATAAACAACCTAACCTTGCACCTAAAGCAATTAGAGAAAGAAGAACAAAAACATCCCAAAGTTAGCAGAAGGAAAGAAATCATAAAAATCAGATCAGAAATAAATGAAAAAGAAATGAAGGAAACGATAGCAAAGATCAATAAAACTAAAAGCTGGTTCTTTGAGAAGATAAACAAAATTGATAAACCATTAGCCAGACTCATCAAGAAAAAAAGGGAGAAGACTCAAATCAATAGAATTAGAAATGAAAAAGGAGAAGTAACAACTGACACTGCAGAAATACAAAAGATCATGAGAGATTACTACAAGCAACTCTATGCCAATAAAATGGACAACCTGGAAGAAATGGACAAATTCTTAGAAATGCACAACCTGCCAAGACTGAATCAAGAAGAAATAGAAAATATGAACAGACCAATCACAAGCACTGAAATTGAAACTGTGATAAAAAATCTTCCAACAAACAAAAGCCCAGGACCAGATGGCTTCACAGGCGAATTCTATCAAGCATTTAGAGAAGAGCGAACACCTATCCTTCTGAAACTCTTCCAAAATATAGCAGAGGGAGGAACACTCCCAAACTCATTCTACGAGGCCACCATCACCTTGATACCAAAACCAGACAAGGATGTCACAAAGAAAGAAAACTACAGGCCAATATCACTGATGAACATAGATGCAAAAATCCTCAACAAAATACTAGCAAACAGAATCCAACAGCACATTAAAAGGATCATACACCACGATCAAGTGGGGTTTATTCCAGGAATGCAAGGATTCCTCAATATACACAAATCAATCAACGTGATACACCATATTAACAAATTGAAGGAGAAAAACCATATGATCATCTCAATAGATGCAGAGAAAGCTTTCGACAAAATTCAACACCCATTTATGATAAAAACCCTGCAGAAAGTAGGCATAGAGGGAACTTTCCTCAACATAATAAAGGCCATATGACAAACCCACAGCCAGCATCGTCCTCAATGGTGAAAAACTGAAAGCATTTCCACTAAGATCAGGAACAAGACAAGGTTGCCCACTCTCACCACTACTATTCAACATAGTTTTGGAAGTTTTAGCCGCAGCAATCAGAGAAGAAAAGGAAATAAAAGGAATCCAAATCGGAAAAGAAGAAGTAAAGCTGTCACTGTTTGCAGATGACATGATACTATACATAGAGAATCCTAAAGATGCTACCAGAAAACTACTAGAGCTAATCAATGAATTTGGTAAAGTTGCAGGATACAAAATTAATGCACAGAAATCTCTGGCATTCCTATATACTAATGATGAAAAATCTGAAAGTGAAATCAAGGAAACACTCCCATTTACCATTGCAACAAAAAGAATAAAATATCTAGGAATAAACCTACCTAAGGAGACAAAAGACTTGTATGCAGAAAATTATAAGACACTGATGAAAGAAATTAAAGATGATACAAATAGATGGAGAGATGTACCATGTTCTTCGATTGGAAGAATCAACATTGTGAAAATGACTCTACTACCCAAAGCAATCTACAGATTCAATGCAATCTCTATCAAACTACCACTGGCATTTTTCACAGAACTAGAACAAAAAATTTCACAATTTGTATGGAAACACAAAAGACCCCAAATACCCAAAGCAATCTTGAGAACGAAAAATGGAGCTGGAGGAACCAGGCTCCCTGACTTCAGACTGTACTACAAAGTGACAGTAATCAAGACAATATGGTACTGGCACAAAAACAGAAAGATAGATCAATGGAACAGGATAGAAAGCCCAGAGATAAACCCACGGACATATGGTCACCTTATCTTTGATAAAGGAGGCAGGAATGTACAGTGGAGAAAGGACCGTCTCTTCAATAAGTGGTGCTGGGAAAACTGGATAGGGACATGTAAAAGTATGAGATTAGATCACTCCCTAACACCATACACAAAAATAAGCTCAAAATGAATTAAAGACCTAAATGTAAGGCCAGACACTATCAAACTCTTAGAGGAAAACATAGGCAGAACACTCTATGACAGAAATCACAGCAAGATCCTTTTTGATCCACCTCCTAGAGAAATGGAAATAAAGACAAAAATAAACACATGGGACCTAATGAAACTTAAAAGCTTTTGCACAGCAAAAGAAACCATAAACAAGACCAAAAGACAACCCTCAGAATGGGAGAAAATATTTGCAAATGAAGCAACTGACAAAGGATTAATCTCCAAAATTTATAAGCAGCTCAGGCAGCTCAATAACAAAAAAACAAACAAACAAATCCAAAAATGGGCAGAAGACCCAAATAGATATTTCTCCAAAGAAGATATACAGACTGCCAACAAACACATGAAAGGATGCTCAACATCTTTACTCATTAGAGAAATGCAAATCAAAACTACAATGAGATATCACCTCACACCAGTCAGAATGGCCATCATCAAAAAATCTAGAAACAATAAATGCTGGAGAGGGTGTGGAAAAAAGGGAACACTCTTGCACTGCTGGTGGGAATGTGAATTGGTACAGCCCCTATGGAGAACGGTATGGAGGTTCCTTAAAAAACTACAAATAGAACTACCATATGACCCAGCAATCCCACTACTGGGCATATACCCTGAGAAAACCATAATTCAAAAAGAGACATGTACCAAAATGTTCATAGCAGCCCTATTTACAATAGCCCGGAGATGGAAACAACCTAAGTGTCCATCATCGGATGAATGGGTAAAGAAGATGTGGCACATATATACAATGGAATATTACTCAGCCATAAAAAGAAACGAAATTGAGCTATTTGTAATGAGGTGGATGGACCTAGAGCCTGTCATACAGAGTGAAGTAAGTCAGAAAGAGAAAGACAAATACTGTATGCTGACACATATATATGGAATTTAAGAAAAAAAAATGTCATGAAGAACATAGGGGTAAGACAGGAATAAAGACACAGACCTACTAGAGAATGGACTTGAGGATATGGGGAGGGGGAAGGGTAAGCTGTGACAAAGTGAAAGAGCGGCATGGACATATATACACTACCAAACATAAGGTAGATAGCTAGTGGGAAGCAGCCGCATAGCACAGGGAGATCAGCTCGGTGCTTTGTGACCGCCTGGAGGGGTGGGATAGGGAGGGTTGGAGGGAGACGCAAAAGGGAGGGGATATGGGAACATATGTATATGTATAACTGATTAAATTTGTTATAAAGCAAAAAATAAAAATAAAAATTAAAAAAATGTGAATTCAGCAAAAAAACAATTCATTACAAGTCTATCATAAACAAGCACAATTCAAAACATAGTGAATAAAAAAGATACTTCCTGCCCATATGTAATTACAGCATATATAATAGTATCAGTAGTGATACTGTTAATAGCAAAAATAAAGTAGGGTATAAAAAACAACAACAACAACAACAACAACAACAAACTATGGCATCCTGGGTCAAGTTCTCATTCCTGGGGCCAGGGAGCCAAAACTGCTACCAGAAGAAAGGAGAGAAGGCACAGAATGAACAAGAACAACAGTAAGCCTTTTTTTTTTTAATGTGATAGATACTAATTCGTACCAGAATCCTTCCATATGTCCTCAATTATTTTGATAGCTTAAAAAAGTGTGTGGGGGGGTGGAAAAAAGAAAGAAGAAAAAAGTGGCTACTTCTTCAATCACATATTTTCATATCTGATTAGGTATGAAATTAAAAGTCAGTAATTAATCTTGGTTGCAACGGACAGAAATCTAAACTCCAACTAACTTAAGCAAAAACTGGAATTTATTGGAAGGCTGATGTAACTACAGGAAGCAGAGTGATTCAGCTGGCTACAGCCTCAAACACCACCAAGGCCATCTCTTTCATCTCGTGCCTTGGCTTCTCATTGTGTCACATCACACTCTCAGACCAACTTTCTCCATGTAGCAGGAAACAATAGAATGTGAAGCCACCTGCTTCCTATTTCCCTTCATCACCAGTGAGGAAATGCCTTCTTCCCCCATCTTTAGTTTGAACAATTATCGGAAAAATGTTGATGGCCCAGTTTGGTCACATGCCTGTCTCTGGGACCAATCATGCATAATCAGGAGAAAAGTCTCTTAAGGTTGGAGCAGCTTGATTTCATAATCATTATGAAAGAGGAGATGTATTATTTAAGCACATGGAAGAACCAGGAGAACTGCAGGGGAGGGAGAAGAAGAAGCATTTTTCAAAAGAGGGGAAGCATATCCTAACAAAACCAGAAGGATACTAGACAGAGAAAAAATGGACTCCACTTCAGAGAACATAAGAGCAGGGTTTGCTTTCTAACAGAAGTAGGGTAAGTCACAGGCACAAGCCTGCAAAGTTTATAACATAGCACACAAAAAAGGAAGGCATAAGTTCCCATTCGATCTCATCCATCTTTGAAAAGATAGAGGGAAAAAAGGTTGAAGGATATAAGTACCTAAAAGGATACTTACAAACCACTAAATTCAACCTTATATTTTTTATGAGGCAGCAAAAGTCCACAGAGAAGTGACTCATTCAAAACCACTGTTTGGTGGCAGGTTCCAGGATTTCTAGTCCAGGGCTCTTCCCATTATGTTGCAAGAGTCCATCCAAACCTGGTCAGTACTAATACCTCCAAGACTTGGGACAAAATCATGGACTATATTCCTTGATTTTCAGGGCTGTTACAACTTTGAATGATTTCCTCTGCTCACACAAGTTTTTCCATGGAAAGCCAATAAATAAAATTTTAAACATTATTGGAGAGTAGGTGCCCACATAAATTTTTCAAAATTTATATTGAACTTAGCCTAAGTTTTAAGCCCAAGGTACTGTACCCAGCCTTAATATTTAAATAATAATTTAATTACTTAATTGTAATCTGTCTCAAAACTACTGACTCACGTATTTTACATTCTTTGTCTGCACTCCCCTACAGCTGTGGGGGAAGTTTGGCAAAAAGAGAAAGAAAAATGAGAACCACATCTATGTTCAGACAGAGAAATGAAAAGGCACTTAGCATAAAACTTAGAAAAAGTTAACTTGATCTTGGTCTCTGACGTAAGAAATGAAATGAGTTCACCTAAGTTCAATCTTAATGCTTTTGGAATTAATTATGAGTATAATTGATCTCTCCCCATCTCTCAGAATATTCAAATGTCTTAAAAACTCAAATAGAAATACTGAAATATTTTAGGGACTCACTTTATATTTTGCATGGCAAAAGTTGTCCTCCTGCACTTTAATTTACAGAACGAAAAGCAAAATAGAGTCCAGTAGCACTTTATGTCATGTTGAGTTTTTCCATAATTGTGTGTCTACTCTGAAGTTTGAATATCAGGTCTGGGATGGAGACATATTTGGGAGTAGTCAGTGTATAAATTTTATTTAAAGCCCCCATGTCATGCCAACATGACACAAGGTCTACAAAATGGGAAGGGAAACTGAGAAGGAAATGACAGTGAGGTAGAAGGAACCGAGAAAGTGATGTCCGTGAACGCTAGTGAAAGAGTATTTCAACGTGGATGAAGGGATCAACTATGTCAAATGATAAAGTAAGATGAAAATGGAAAATTGGTTTTTGGACTTGGTAATGTGGAGGATGGAAGAGATCTTGACAAGAAACTTTCATTGGAGGGAGTTCAGGAGGTAATGGGAGAAGAGGATGTGCAGACCACCCCTTGTATACATTGAGTAGAGCAATGGTGAGATAACTGCAGGAGTGTCTATGTCATGTTAAGTTCTTCTTTCTAAGATAAGAGATACCAGAGCATGTTTTTATGTTGACGAGATGATTTAGTAAAAAAAGAGGACATTTATAATGCAGGAGATAAGAGAGACAATTACAGGTGAATAACCTTGAGTAGGCATAGAGAACGGAATCCAGTGCACAAATAATGGGATTGTCCTTAGGAGCAAGGACAGTTCCTCTGAAGTAGCAGGTCGGGTAGTAGAAAAGATGGACAGAGATGCAAACAGGTTGGTAGATTTGGTAGTGGAAGTGTGTGGAAGTGCTTTTCAGATTGCTCATTTTTCTCAATAAAGTAAGAAACATTCTCAACAGCTGAGAATGTAAAAGCGGGAGAAGTGATGGGAAACTGAGGAGAGAGTAGAAGATATGAAATGTTCATCCAAGACAGTGGGAGTAATAAGACTCAGAAAACAGAATAGGAATAATTAAATAACAATCAGAATCCAGTCAGAAGTATTTCGTATTCTCTCTAACTACATCCACTTGCCTGTTCACACAAACAAGATGGTGTTCCAAGAGAGTTGCATTTAACCTGGGTTGGGAGTCTGCTAAGAAAGGACAAAGGTCAAAGTAGTTGAGGGTATACGCACAGGAATTATTATAGTGATGGACTGTGGAATATAGGCCAAAAAAGTAAGGAAATGAGGATACAAGTGGGTTGAGGAATTACAAAAACTGGGGTTTTGAGGAGTTATTGGAGTTGTAGAAATAAGTTGTAAATGCAGGGGATAATGTTTGGAGAGTAGGGCACTTAAGATTTAGTTTATGCAAAGGATGCCGTTATGGGTGGCAACCAGGATACAAGCAAGGGAATGGATGGCTGAGGTAAGATGAGAGCCAAGACAGTTGGAAGAAAAGAGGTCAAGGAATCGAGAGTTCAGTGTATTGAAAGCATCAACTACACGTACAGGTGAGGCTACAGTGCAGCAACAAATAACCCCAGTGTTTCAGTGGTAACAAGCAAACCTGCACATTTCAAATGCATGCAAAGTTGTATCTCAGGGACTCTTCAAGGCTGCTCTCTCCACTGAGTGACTCAGAGAGTCCAACAGCTTTCCAGCTTTGACTCTGCATTTCAACCTGAGGCATCTGTCATCACTAAAAGGACTTTTCCCTCTCCTGCTAAAAGAGAAGAGAGAAAATGGAGAGGGCACATTGGCCCTTAAATGCTTCAGTTCAGAGATGATACTCGTATTTCCACTCACCACTTCATCAGCTAAAACCAGTCATATGCCCCACTACCTGTACCAAGTGTAAGGTAACACGTGTAATATTTAGTGAGCACTTCTGGCTGCTGCAAGGTAAATATTTTATTTTTAAGGATTATCAAGGAGGCAATGTTTGAGAGAGATATGGTGAACCAGGTGCTTAATTCTTCAAAGAATGAAAGGAACTGACTCAGAAGACTTCAGATGTCAATGACTGAAACCAAAGAGTGAGCAGGTAGTAGAGGCAGCTGGCATGAAAGGCCAAGGAGCTGAGGGCTCCTGTGCTAGAAATTACCTTCCCTCTATACTAAACTCTGCCTGGAATCTGTGTACATGATGTCAAATATCTGGATAAGAAATGAAATATTCAATCACCTGGATCTTTCCTAAGGCTGTAAATTTCAAGCTATTCAGGAATGGACTGTTGATGAATCTGATTAATACAGAGCTAAACATATTTCCTATGTGGATTACCAGGTTTTAAAGAATGAAAATGTGGGAATGATATAATTTTACTGAAAATAATTTATTCTTTCCTTGATGATTTAGAAGGCACCTTTAGCTCCTACAGTGACTTAGGGACATGCCTATGAACATCAATTATAATTGAACTACGGATGTGCAAGGCTATAACTCATGTGGACTCTCTGCATGCTGGGAGCACAAGCAGGGCAGCAGGAAGACTAATGGAATCAGGGAATGGAAGGGTCTAGAGCAGGGAAAACTAACCAGGTGGCAAGACTTGCCCCCAAGGGTAAAACAAGCAGTTGAAATAATAAAGTTCTAGGAGATGAGGGAATTCGGGTTTTAATCAAGGCTGATACATACATCCAGGAGGTACTGCCCAGGTGCTGGGAACATAAAACCACAAATCTCTGTACTAGCAAAGCAGGCAGATCATATGTCTCCAATCTAGTTGGTTCAGGGTGTTAGAACCAGATGTGGGGTATCCAGCTCTTGGGATTTCCAAGATATGGCCCATCAATCTGGGGCTGGGTCTGTAAGGTCCAGAGCAGGGCTCTGGTTCCATCAGGCAATTGAAAGGCAAACCAGGAAACTAGAAAGTTAGGCACAGGCTGGAGAGGTGGGGAGAAGGGGCTCAACTTAATGAGCATCCCAGATTCCAGGCTTAAGTGAGCATGTTGATTTCAGAACACAGTCACCTGGGGATAAGAAAAGGCTCCTGTTAGGCTATATAAAAAATCCACACAAAGATATGGAAGAAATTTAAATGCACATTACTAAGTGAAAGGAGTCAACCTTAAAAGGCTAAATACTATATGATTCCAACTCAGCAACATTCTGGAAAAGGCAGACCTATGGAGACAGTACACAGATTAGTGGTTGCTTGGGTTTGGGAGGGTGGAAAGGGATGAACAGGCAGAGCACAGGGGATCTACAGGGCAGTGAACATACCCTGTATGACACCATAATAATGGATACTTATCATCATACACTTGTCTAAACCTATAAAATGTACAACACCAAGAGTGAACCCTAATGTAAGCTGGGGACTTTGGGTGATAATGATGGGCAGGTTGTAACAAGCGTCCCACTCTGGCTGGAGATGCTAACAGTGTTGGAAGCTATGCATGTGTGGGGGCAGGGGGCACATGGAGAACCTCTGTACCTTTCTTTCAAATTTTCTGTGAACCTTAAAACTGTTCTAAAAAATTGTCTCCAAAAAAAGGCTTAGTCAAGAGATCATCTTCTTGAAAGGGAGGGACAGGTTGGAGAAGGCAGGAACTGACAAACAGAAATAAAAGGTAAAGGAGAATTGTGATTTACTCTGTTAGAATACCAGATAAGAGCGCTCTGTCTATTCCTGCAGGATGACATACCCCAACCCATCTATTTCGCAAGGTCTGTACTTACGCTCCCTGATTTGGAAGCCAGATCAATATCAAGCTTGGAAGGGGATTATGTTTGTAATGCAACTCAATTCACAGAAAAGAGTCAAAGAATATTTTCATTAGCTTAATAAAGGATTTGCTTAAATTCTTAATGTCGTGCATATGTCTTGCCTTCCTCAATCCTATTCTCGGCCTTCATGGATTTAAATCCCCTGCTCTCTCCACAATGGCAAACCAGATGGAACTGAACCTGGACCAAAGGACTGAGGACAAAAGGAAGTAGGTCCCCTGCCTGCATGGCATGTGGTGAGAGGAAGGAGGGAAGGTAAGGAGTTTACAGGAAATAGGAGTCTTTGGGGAAACTGTGAGGGGTGGGGAGTGTGGAGATGGGGAGAGAGGGAGAGATCACCTGGGGGAGGTTCCCAGACAGACCAGTAGGGGGCGACTGTGTAGAAAGCTCCAGGAATCAATTACAAAGCCCCACCTACTCAGGAGTGAGCTGAGTGCCCTGAGTAACTTAGAAAGTACTCTCAGATGTCCACCCAAGGTGGAACAATGAACAAAAAAGAAGCCCTGGCAACGCAGAGGAAATTAGGCATTTTCAAAGCCATGTGCCAGAGTTGCACAAATTGTCAGTAGTGTCAAGGTGAGTTTTATCCAAGGGCCAAGCTATTCAGAGTTATTTGTGTTTTAGATTTATTTTTGTTTATTAAAGTAAAAAAAAAAAAGAAACATAATTTGCATTAAATTCAACCAGCAAATCTTCTCATCCATTTACAAATCTAGTAAATGTTACATAAAGTAGGACAACTTGTGGAGGAAATGTTGATTAGTGTTTGATAAACTCAAGTTACATAAACTAAATTCTCCTTAAAACAACCAGTGTCATTTAAAAACTTAGTTAATTAAATCCCCTTAAAATCTTAAAATTCCATTTATAAATTAACATGTCCTACTTCATATGACTGATTGGGTAAATTTATGATCTTAACAAGCGAAATCTTTCCCCGTTCTGAACAAATCTTTAAACTTTAAATAAATTAAATTTACAAACAAAGAAAAATTTCAAATTCTCCTAAGCTTCCCAATACTAATTGCAAATTTACTGCTATGATTTCAACAAGAACAAAAAATTACAAGAATCAATTACATATTTAAACTAAGAATCAAAAGGCTAATCACTCGGATCCTCTTTAGAGCCTACTTATTTGAAATGTAGCCAGATGAACAGCAGCGCACGGGCATCACCTGGAGTTCATTAGAAATGCAGAAATATCCTAGAGGATATTTCCATTAGTTTTTGAGCTGGTGTAGATGGCAGGGTCGTGTGGTCTATCCATCCCTTCTTCCCTTCCCTCCTTTCTAGTTTCACACGGCAATCCAGAAAGCAAATTATATCATGAGTTTCATATTGAAGTTTTGTAGCTCAATGGAACAAATATTATAGTTTAAAAAAACCAAGAGGTTCTGGTAAAAGGTGGAATCAATGCTAAGACCCATACTGGGCATAAAAGGAAGAGAAGTAATAAGAAAATGGACCCCTCATTAGATGGAAGTTACTACCTACCTCAGCTATACAGAATACAAACTTTTGGTAGGACTTTTACTATAAGCCAAATACCAAAATCTTCTGGAAAGTGAGATGGGCAGTGTTGCAAGTTGGTATAGCCACACTGCTTGAGCTGGAAATGAAGAATGATTAGGATAAAAAGCACCCGTGAGGATAACATAAATAAACACCTGACCGAAATGAGCAGGGCTGTCTTATGCCTAGCTGAGTCAGTGTGTAGTGGTCACCTGGAAAGAGGAAAAAGATCAGGTAGGTGAAAAACACTCGCCTCAGGGATCTCACCTTGTAGGGTTCAGGGCCAGTCAGCTGACACAACAGTGTCATTGGATAGCAAAGCCCTGTCACTATTCCTGCATCGATAATGGAAACATGGAAGCAAGGTCCTCCAAACTCAGGGTACGATGGAGAGGCGAAGCTTCTGCTATGGCTTGAGAAGACACAGGGAGGTGACAGAATAAATACAGGCCATCTTGGACACTTCAAAATATCTGGGGGAAGTAAAGAATTTGGGGGGTGAGGTCTGAATAAACAGAGAGATATTCCCTGGGGCCATACTAGGCTGCATCCAGAGAGGCATCCTTGTTCTCAGCATGGTTTAAGGTGAGAGCAGCTCTACAGTAAAGGAAGCTGCGACAGGGCAGCAGGGATGCGACTCCTGGGCACTGGAAGGTGTGAAGGTTTCTCAGAAAAACAGGACTAATCCAGTAGTCAAAGGGGACTGTGTTCTTCTAGAGTGAAGGTGTCCAAGGACATCGATGAGGGAGGTCAAATGTCTGGAACTAGCAGGTGCCCGTCTACTTTTTGCAACCGCTGGTGCAGTTTTGGACAAGAGTTACAAATACAAAAACAATTCATATTTAGTTATATTAATACTGACATACCAAACCAGAGCAAATCAAAATTCTGCTTGCTTTCTGTTCTGTTCAAATTGTACTGCTGAAGTGCATGCCACACCCGACTGTTTTAAGTGTGGGCCCAAAGAGAATTCCTTACAAATAAAACCCAGATTTCCCTGGCACTCTTCAACTCCTGAGGCAGAATTTCACATTCATCCTAGCATCATTTAAACTCCACCATTTTTGTAGCAGACTACAATTCCCAGAAGTCTAGTGGCTCGAAGTTCCCCAGGAGGTTTTTGTTATTTAATTGCTAGATGAAAATAATTTTGTGTAGGAATTAAACCAAAAGGAACATTTTCTCAAAGTCCAGAGTGAAATCATAGAGTAAATGTCCCTACAAGGTCCAGTAGCCAAGCCATATTCTTCCTAATATGTTCTCCCCTTTGTGCTAGACTGGACAGATTTAGCAGAATCTGTTTGAAACCAAGGTTATGTCTATAAACAGACAAATATGTTTCAATTTCAATTGATATGCTTTTGAATATCGCAGCAAAGAAACAATTTTGAGGATAAAGAAGTGAATTATTTTTAATGTGACAAAAAGATATCTGGAGTCATGGTGAAGATTTTAGTCAATTAATTGTTTTTCTACATAATGCTGCATATATGAATAGTTTAAAGCAAACACACATGTTGACTTAAATTTCAAATATCATTGTTCCTGAATGTAAAATACTTTTCAGGTGCACAAAGGAGGAAACCACTGGCTAAAAAGGGGTGATCTCTAACAATTTGTACCAACTGGATTATTTTACAGTCTGCACCAGTAAAGAGTGTCATTATAATTTCTCATGAGGGTTAATTAGTGGTAACAACCAGAGGTTGAGGTTGGGGGAAGGGAAGAGGAAGGTGAGAGAGGGAGAATTAGGTCAGTTCTTTCTTGAGCTTAGTACCGCCAGAAAATGTTTCCTCTATATATTTGCAGGCTACAAATTTTTAAAATAATCAATTTATTATTAGGATTACACTACAATGGGCTATGACATACATAAAATCTTTTTCTTTTCTTGAAGGTTTTCAACCAACAGATTGTTTTCTTCTAAGGCCATTTGTGTGCTGTACCAGTGGACTTCTAACTTAGGCAGTTGCAGTACGCAGAGAAGAATGATTGCTTTTTTTAAATTTATGGTTTAGAGAATGTTGTGGAGATCATGCCAAAAAATTAATTTCAGACTGGTCTCAGAGGGGCTGCTTTAAATGGTTCTGTTAATTCACTTTGAGAGAAACCTTATTAAAGTTGATGAAAATGGCAAAGACCCACTAGCCCATTTCTAATCCAGATTTTGTTTGAAATAGACATCATCCTTCTAATTAGAGTTGTTAGAACCATTTTAATTTTATTAATAATAATTAACATTTATAGTACTTCAGTTTACAAAGCACTTTCTCAGTATCAGTTAAGTTTTTAAATCATCATAATAATCTAATAAAGTAGTGTATTAGTTTCCTATAGCTGCTGTAACAAATTACAACAAATTTAATGACTTAAAAGAACACCAATTTATTATATTACCTTTTTGGAGCTCAGTAGTCCAAAACAGGTCTCCTTGAGTTAAAATCAAGGTGTTGGCAGGACTTCATTTTTTCTGGAGGCTCTAGAGAAGAATCTATTTCATTGCCTTTTCCAGCTTCTAGAAGTTGCCTGTGTTCCTTGGCTCATGGCCCCTTCCATCCTCAAATCCAGCAAGCAGCATACAGTCAAATGTTTCTCGTGCTGCATCACTCTGACTCTGCCTCTGTCATCTCCAGCGTCCCTCATTTACTCTTCAGGATCTTTGTGATTACACTTCCCACCACCCCAGATAATCCATGATAATCTCCCTCACTTCAAGACTCTTAATTTAGTCCATTTGCAAAGGCCCTATGGCCGAGTTCGCAGACTCACAGTTTCTGGGGACATCTTTAGGGCACCATAACTCTGCCTAGCACAAGTAGCAATATTTTAAGTGATTTTATCATTAGTGTTGGTGAGAATTAAGAGTAGAATTGTTTTACAGATGAGGAAAACAAGACCAAAGGAGGCCTAGTTATTAATCACAATCATTCTGTTCATATAAGCCAAACGTGTAATTTAAAATTGGTATTCAGATGTTAATCTACTTGTTCAACTCCATCATGACACACTAGTTCAAAACAAAAGTTCCTATAAAGCACTTATTATTAAATTTGGAATGACATGTCCAGCAATTTTTTTAGAACATTTTCCAAAATTTGGCTTCAGGGCTTATTGCTAATAACATCCACCATACTTTTGAGCTAACCACTTAATTAACAGTAAGGAGGATAAAATCTAATGATGACAACCTGGATAAAGTATGTATCCACTGATCCCCTTAAAATTGAAAAAATAGTTGAGTTCCTAAAGCATAACAGAAATTGTTCCACACTTAAAAGGGTTTGACAGTCCAAGGGAAAGTTAACTGAGATGGTGAAAATTTGTAACCCATGTCATATAAGAAATTAAAGAAACTATTTTTAGAAAAGATAACACTTAAAAGATATTTACACTACTTAAAAGGAAGATTCATTAGATTATGTTCTATACGTTTAGCTCTGTAAGATGAAACTGGGACCAACTGGAAAAAATATTAGGGGAAACTGATTCAAGACATTAATTTTTTTTTCTGGTAATTTGAACTATCCTAATTTAGAGTAAACTACTTCATGAAGTGGTAATTTGGTAAATAAACCACTTCATGAAGTCCAAATAGAGGATGGATGATGATGTTCACAGGATTTCTGCATTACATGAAAGAGAAATAATGGAGAAATAAGATATATTACAGTGCGTAAGATCAGGATCTATGACCTTAGGTAAACTGTTTACCTATTCTGTCCTTTAACACTCTCTTCTATACTTGGAAAAGAAATAGTTACAGTTCAAAGTTCTTCTTAGGTTTAAATAGATAAAGTGGGAAGAAGGCTTACTACTGTGCCTGACACAGAGTAAGTGCTTAATAAATAAAAATGCACATACAACTAACATCATGGTAATAACAAAACTAATAATGAACATTGTAACAACTCAACTGCACTCCAAAAAAAAAATCTTTGTGATATACCTCTTCCCATTGTAACTGGGATTCTGATTTTCCTAAATAGTCTGTTTGGCAGTAAATATGAGCACCTCAGTGCATTAGTAAGTCATTCCACCAAAATGATCAATCTTCTTAGACACAATTGGCCTTGGTGTTTTTGGTAGATTACGGTCCTCTATTATTTGTTCCCCTCTTCATTATAAAAGTACAGTACATCCCCATCCATCGCCATGTGACTTGCTGTGCCATGGAAGTGGGCTATACTTTCCCATTCCCTTGTAAGGCCTAGCCATGTGACTTGCTGTGCCATAGAAGTGGGCTATACTTTCCCATTCCCTTGTAAGGCCTAGCCATGTGACTTGCTTTGGCCAAACGCATAAGAGATGACATAATGTGAGCCACATACAAGCAGAAGCTTGAAGACACACTGGCTGTTTCTGGAAGCTCTGTTGTGCTTTCCCTCTACCATAATAAATGTAGAAAGAATGTATATAGTGGAGCTGAAGTGTATACAGAAAATATAAAGGATGTCACTTCTATGTGCATCTCAGAATGTGAGGACGTGTGAAGCACAGCTGTGCTGCCAAATTGTGATGAGAGCAAAAAACAAATGTTTGTTATTGTAAATTAATGGGATTTTATGGTTGTTGATACTGAACCAAACCTGAAAAATACATAAATTTGAACCAGAATAAAGAAATTGGTACCAGAAGCAAGGTGACGACTTTATAATACATAAAATATGAGGCACCAGCCTTGGAACCAGGTGGTAGGTGGTGAGAAAAATACTATTTGAGGCTGAGAAAAATGAGGAGCCATGTTATACAGTGATGTGATATTGATTTCAAACATCCTCTGTGATAGTATAGAAGTCAGCTAATGTATCTACTGAACTTGTGGCTTTAGGCAAAGAGATGGTGAAGCAAGGATTTTGCTAGGGTCCCTGGTTTGTTTTATCAGCTGCCTTTGAACAAGGTTTTATATGAGAAAAAGCAGCTCAATAGAATTGGTATGAAAGCAGATAAAGAGAATCCAGGAATGAGGATGTATAGAGAGAATCCAAAAACTTCAGTTTTAGCAGTGTTGACAGACGCAGTTTTTTTTTTTTTTTTTTCATCTACAACCAGTGAAAGAAAATACTGAGAAAGACTTGAGCAACAAAATTGAGACTAGATCTCAAGGTGAACACCAAATCTTGAGTATGGTCATCACCTTCTTAGTTAAAAACTATAAATGGTTTAAGACTGTCCACAGAAAATCTTTTAGTTAGGAAAAAACTGCTCAGAATACAGAGAATGTGTCTGTGTAGCTCACACAGAAATCCAGTAAACTTAAAATAAATCTACAGAGGGGGCGTCTCAAAAAGAATTGTGGGCATAGCTATTAGCACATGGAGGTGTTTAGAAGGCAATAAAAAGTTTGACAGATTGTATTGGCAAAGGTGGCACCAACCAGGATTAAGAAAGACTATGACAACTGAAAACCTAAACCAATGTTTGTGGCCCCAAATTTCTCCCATGAGACATTAGGCTGATAAATCTGCTCAGTATCCAAGGAGGACATTCTCCAACATTCCCTTCAGATATGGCCAAAGAAAATGGGAGAAAAGGAAGGACATCCCAAAAGATGAAGCCAAGAGCTACAGAAAACCCTGAACTGAGAGTTCTAAGACAGCAGGTCTGTGGTCCATCAAGGAATTTCTTTTTTGTTACCATACCAAAGCTGACTAATGATTTGGTCTATTTATTGGAAAATCAAAATACAGCTATAAAAGGAAGTTGTAGTATTTAATAATCAGCTTTAACAAATATCAAAAAAAGCACTGATTTGAACAGATTTCATTTCAGTCAAATATACAGCCTGATTAGAGTGAAAAGCATGTTAAAATAAAACTAACATGATCAGAGATTTAAATGCACTGACAGTGATTTCTTTTCAGAAAATAAATCACATAATTTAAGATAGCCTCAGAACTTTAAAAAATAAAATCAGACTAAAAAAGTTATTTTCATTGGCCTTAATATGCAGAAAGATATAAAAATTTTCCCATGTAAACAGTATATAATCAAGTTTTATTGTTTTATCCTAGTCTGACACCTTTCTTATCACTGAAGAATTTAATCCATTTATTTTAATTACTAGTACATTTGTTTAAATCTACCATTTTGTCATTTGTTTATTATCTATTCCATTATTTACCCTTCTTGCCTTCTTTTGGATTAATCAAGAATTTTTATTTGTATTATTTATATTATTATTTTATTATTCCATTTTTTGATGATTTGCTTTTCTTTCTGCATCTCTCTGTTTCCTCCTAGGATCAACATTCTACTTTATAAAGAATTCAGAATTCTTGTAGTACATTTGTGATGGTGAAAAGTTCTCACTTCATTTGTGTGGAAGTATTTTCATTTCCCTCTCATATTCGAAGAGTATTTTCACCAAATATTGAATTCTAGTTTGGCAGATAATTTCTTTCCAAAATTTAAAGGTATTATTTTACTATCATCTGACTCTCATCATTTCTGTTGAAGAGTGATCCATTAGTAGTATTGTTGTTCCCCTTTAATGGAACTTTTTACTCCACTGTTTTTCAACTTCGTCTTTTTTTAATCAAATTTGATTACGATGTAACTAGGTATCGTTTTTCCTAGGTATAGATACTCCTGTTTGAAATGCATGGAGTATCTTAAAATGGTGTTTTGAAGATGCCTGTTAGTTCTGAAAACTCTTGTTCAGCATTTATTCAAATATTGCTTCAATTTAATGTCTCTTCAGATTTGTTCTATATTTTCCATTTCTCCTCTCTGTGCTTCAAAATTGTCATTTTATTTTGATGTGTATTCCTGTTCATTAATCCTCTATTGTTCTTCACTTAGTCAATGGAAACAATCTATCAAATTCTTAATTTCAGACATTGTATTTTTCAGTTCCAATATTCAATTTGATTTTGTCTTTGTAGATTAAGTCTCTGCTGAAATTCTCCATTTTTATTCTATTTTCTTAAACATATTATTCGTAACTATTTTACAACCCTGTCTGATAACCTCAATATCTGAATCATATTGGGGTCAGTTTCTATTGTCATTTTTTTCCTTGGTTTCTAGTCATTTGGTCATGTTATTGACTATGCCTCAATTTTTTAAATTATTAAGAATAGACCCATATAAAAATGTAGAGGCTCTGAATGGTGACCTCTTCAACTGAGAAAATTTTTCTCTGCCGGGTATAGAAAATATAGGAGCACCACCTTGACTCGGTCAAAGGTTTATTTTATGCTTAGTTAGGGCTGGTTTATATTAGAGCTTCTCCCTTCCTCTTTGGTATGGCTCTTACTCTTAGGAAGTGGCCTTTCTTAAATCTCAACTAAAAGTTGGGGTAGTCACCAGAGTTCATTCACCTTGGCACACTCTGAACTCCAATTTTCATCTCCCCAACAGTCACAACTGCTCAAATCTTTGCCCCTGCTTCCAGCATTTGGGGGGGATTTTATTCTGCACATGGACAACATAGATATCAGCTAATGACTCCTGCGAATTTTTAAACTTACTTCTCGGCAGCTTTTCTCTCTAGGATTTTGGTCTTCACATCCTAGGAATTCTGGCAGTCCCAAGTTGCAGCCTTTGTCTCTCGGGCCATTGAAACTATAATTTTCTGTTCAGACACTATGTCCCCAATGCTATGATCTGGCAAGTGCCCTTGAGGAAAAATCAGTGTGACTTGGACGCTCACCTTGATGTGCTTCCCCTCTATCAGGGACTGTAGCACCTTAAGCCCTGTCTGTAATAGTTGTACTCCAATGACTTTGGGCTTTTCTAAAATTTATTTTGTCTAGCTTTTATGGTTGTGCTTGGGAAAATGTTGGTGTGATACAAGGTACTCATTCATGTCTGGAACCAGAAGCTCTCTGGGTACTTTCAAGATTTCTTCTTTGTCTTTAGTTTTTAGCGTTTCATTATGGTGTGCCTAGGTTTGGTTTACTTATCTCTTTTTCTACACTAGTTTTGTAAGGCTTTTTGCATTTGTGGTTCAATGTGTTTCATTCATTTTGTCTAATTCTCAAACATCTCTTCTAATTTTTTTTACCATTTTCTTTCTCCTCCTCATCTAAGATTTTAATTATATGTATGTTGGCTAATTCACTGTCTTCCGTGTATCTCTTTTTTCCATATTTTTGTCCTTTTTCTCTTTTCATGTCTTAGTATCAATATTTTCTTCTGACTTACAGGACAAAAAATAGAATAGGAATAGACCCATAGTTCCAATCCTCTCTTGAGCTATATCTCATCTGTTGTTAAACCCATGTCTGAAATTTGTATCTTGATTTCAGTGCCGACTGATTTGGTGCCTGGTGAGAGCTCTTTTCCTGGCTCCTCCTCTCTATGTCCTCATATGGGGAAGGGGGTGGTATTGAGACAGCAAGCTTTCGCTCTTCCTTCTGTTTTAAGGCCCCACTCCTATCGGATTAGGGTCCTACTTTATGAAGTCATTTAACCTCAAGTGCCTCCTAAAGCCCCTGTCTCCAGACAGTCACATTGTGGGCCTAGGTTTCAACATATGAATTTGGGGGAGACACAATTCAGTCCATAGCAGACACATATTACAGCTCTTTCATGATCCTTTCAGTGTTGCTTCTGGTTTGTGTTTGGTTAAGCCAGTGAGGGGGTGCTGATAATCTTAAGGATCTAGAAGAGAGGAATGGACCAAACCCTCTTTATTGCCTTCTGAAAAGGCAACTGAAAAACAAATGTTCCTGCTTTAGTAGCCAAGAAGGTGGAAAAAAACAAAAAACAGCAAGAAAGAAAATTAAAAACTTAAGTCAATATAATCATACTAACAGCAGGGAATTACATCACCTTCTGACACCTGCTGTGACGGGATGAACACTTGCCTGTCAGGGGTGATAACGAGCAGTTGTCTTGGGTATCAGAACTGGCCCTGTCACATACCTACCTAACTATGGGTCCACTGTGCAGAGAGGCTCCCAGAGGCCACACTGTTTCTCTTACCAATATTATTCTACCTTAGGAAATCTTCATTTTTCAAGTTTTCTTAAGGTATAGTTTAAATACAATAAAACTCACCCATTTTAAGGGTGTAATTCAATGAATTTTAGGATATTAACAGAACTATATAACGATCATTGATCTAATTTATTTCAATCACCCTAGGAAGAAACCTTGTGCCATTTACAGTCACTCCTCACTCCTTACCCAGACCCTAGTTAACCACTTATCTACCTTGTCCCTATATTCATTTCTAAGATGACACTGAAAGTGCACGGCTTTTGGGACCTCCCTGGTGGCGCAGTGGTTAAGAACCTGCCTGTCAATGCCAGGGACACGGGTTCGAGCCCTGGTCCAGGAAGATCCCACATGCCACAGAGCAACTAAGCCCGTGCACCACAACTTCTGAGCCCGAGTGCCACAATTACTGAAGCTCACGTGCCTAGAGCCCATGTTCCGCAACAAGAGAAGCCACCACAATGAGAAGCCCACGCACCACAACGAAGAGTAGCCCCCGCTCACCGCAATTAGAGAAAGCAGCAACGAAGACCCAACACAGCCAAAAATAAATAAAATTTTAAAAAAGAAAGTACTCAGCTTTTTTCTATTTAAATGATTTCTCTATTTATTTAGTCTTAAACCGCCCAGGGAAATAAATCTTAAACCCCCCAAGGAAATAAATGGCGGATGTGATTCCAGCACTGCCACCTTGAGCATCGGCATCTGCTTCTACCAACAGAGCTCTCTCAAGCAGATGGTGACTGAGAAAGAAACTAAAGGGTTGAACCATTGTTTAGGGTTTCCATTCTGCTAAGGCTCAGGTGTAACGCTGCTCCCACAAACTGAGGGGCTGGTTACCTCACAGAGGCCTCGATTACAAGGCCAGCAAATAATTCTGTTTATAAAGACAAATGAGATGCCAGTTTGATAGCCCTCTGAATTTGCCAAAATAAGTATCAATGAACAGGAAGAAAGGGCAACATGTCCAGGAGCCCCGCCTCTGTGGCAGGCATAACCTCCTTTGCTCTTCACTCTGTGGTGTAAGATGCAGCCACGTCTTCTAGTTTCGCAACCATAAACCCGTGTGTGTCTACGAGCATGTTTTGACAGCTCAGCTTATTTGGTTGACAGCAGTTCAGTGCCTGGTTAACCGTGTAATTTTTATATGTGTTGGACTTTTAAGCCTTATCCAGTGTCCTTATTAGTATCCAAAATTAATACTCACTGAACACTAACTATACATTAGCTATTGGGGGAAAGGGAGGAGTAGCAGGCACAGCCTCCACCATCCAAGGTCTAAGACAAGCCCTTTAAGTCAGTAAACCTTAATAAGAGGCATTTGGAAAGGATGTGGAGTGGGCAGAAAGTATACTGGAGTCTTGAGAGGGGCATGCATATTCTAAAAAAGAATACTCAACATTATAATCACCATGATGTTTTAACTCATGATATTTAGTACATTTTGAAATTCCAAGGAATATTGAAGAATAGGATGAGATTTTTAATTTTATCAAAAATACACAATTTAAAAATTGATCACTTGAGTAACGGGCACCATAAAATTCATGCTTTAAGAGAGTCACTAGCAGTAATGTTATGAAAGCTCAGAGAGATTACCTCCAGATAGCTCAGGAAAGCTTCGTGGAGGAGTGGGTATCTGGGATGGGCAACTGAAGCTTGTGGTGCATTGGACTGGCAGGCACAGAGCGCAGCTTTAGAAAGCCAGAATGACTTTTTCTGGTTTGCAAGAAGCTGGTGTATACACCATCTTATTTGCCACCCAAAGCAACCCAGAAAGGCAGGTGGGATAGTCCTCACCTCCATTTAACAGGTTCATAGAATAGATAGTGAAGTCAGAATGCAAACCCAGGACTTTTGAGTCTAAATATAGCCATCTTTTCATTGTATCACACCATCCATCTACAATTAGGGGCTGACAATGATCAGCAAGTTAAAAGAAGGCACTAGTGACCTTTTAACTGTGTGTTGGACAGGAAATCAATTGTTGTAATTTTTTTTTTTCATCTCTAATAGTCAATGGCTCTTATTTCCCCTTTATACTACATCAGCACATAGCACAGCGCTAGACACACAGTAGCTGTTCGGTATGTTTTGGATTTAATTGAAGCTAATTAAGCTTCACCACTCAGACTATACATGTTATTGAGAACGCCTTAAAACATCCTCCAAACTACCTGTCTCCAGCCTCTTAACTCTAGAGGTCTCACAGCACTCTGCTCGCAAATCCTTCAAGCAGGAATGTGAAGGAGGAAGATGAAATGTAATAATACTGTCCTTTTAATGGGTACCATTACCAAATAAGGATATTCTTTCTCTCTGTCAAAACTTTCAACACAAAGAGCGATTCCGCTTTCGGGAGGGAGGTCAAGTGTGCTCATTCTCCCCCCACTCCCGTTTTAAGGCCATCATTTAAAAATGTTTAAGTAATTTCTACTAAACCGACCTGCCAAAATAAAAAGTGCCATATAATTACAAACACAAATCCTCTGGGAGCAGAGATTTTGTATGGATTTTTCTATAATCTATTGGGCAGTTTATAATATGTACCTAAAACAACAAGACCAATTTTTACTGCATGGAGTTTTTTTTTTTTTTTTTTTTTTTGCTGTACATGGGCCTTTCACTGTTGTGGCCTCTCCCGTTGCAGAGCACAGGCTCCGGACGCGCAGGCTCAGCGGCCATGGCTCACGGGCCCAGCCGCTCCGTGGCATGTGGGATTCTCCCAGACCGGGGCACGAACCCATGTCCCCTGCATTGGAAGGCGGACTCCCAACCACTGCGCCACCAGGGAAGCCCCTGCATGGAGTTTTATATCAGAAATATAAACTGAGTCAAACAGTTCAGCCTGGTGGAGGTTAAAAATGTGGGCATATTACAGCTTAAAGAAAAATGCTCAGTAAGAAATTATTGTTTACCAAATTGCATTCCATATAACCTCTTGACTCTTCCTCGCATTGGGGTTCTAAGAACCCCCAAGATACCCTCCACTAACCTGCGTTGCCTAGATCAGGGGTCCCCAACCCCCGGGCCACAGACCAGTACCAGTCCATGGCCTGTTAGGAACTGGGCCACACAACAGGAGGTGAGCGGTGGGCGAGCTAGCGAAGCTTCATCTGTATTTACAGCCGCTCCCCACCGCTCGCATTACCGCCTGAGCTCCGCCTCCCGTCAGCATTATGGTGAGTTGTAATAATTAGTTCATTATATATTGCAATATAATAATAATAGAAATAAAGTGCACAACAGATGTAATGCGCTTGAATCATCCCAAAACCATCCTCCTTGCCCCGCCTCGTCCATGGAAAAACTATCCTCCACGAAACTGGTCCCTGGTGCCAAAAAGGTTGGGGACCGCTGCCCTAGAGGTTCAGGATCCAGATCTTTCCTTCATCTTTTCTTATACCCCAAAGTCACCCAATGTGGTATACATTTGAATCAAAATAAAACTGAAATATAAGTCTTGAAAATCAATCCACTTCCTCATTATATATTTTTAAATGAGACAAAGCAGGCAACTACTAACTGCAGAATTTCAGAATTAGTGACAGAATCAGAACTTGAACATGGGACTTCTGCTTGCTAGTTAATACCCATTACTCTGTCATTCCGCTGGGGCCCAGCAATAAGCTGGTAATAAACTAACACAATGAAGTCCACTTATTTGCAAATGATCCTGGATCTTAAAGATGAGTTAGTGCTTTCAAAGAATTGAGTCTAATTTCAGATAGATATTGCAATAGCCCAGGAAGACTCCTCATCTGCTATTTGGAAAACCAAGAGCATTGGAAGTAATGAATGAGGTGGTTTTTAATCACCTGTAACCCGACCATTGTAATTTAAAGCACACTTTTATTTATAGCAGGACAGTACTTTGAAATATTAGCTTGTCCTCCTTGATCTTTGTGCCATTTATTCAATTAAAGCATTTTTAATTTGTTGCTTTAGAGAAGGCATAACCCAGCAGAAGACTAAAAGAAAAAGATAAAGGGAGTCACCTATTGTTTTAACAGCCTAGTCCTCAGGGAGAAATGAAAAATCTCAAATAATAAGCAACAGTCTCGAGACTATACTCAATAGGGAAAGACAGGCCATTTTACTTCCAAACTAGACAAAGTTTCCCCACAGAGGAGGGGAGATTGAAGGAGAAGCAAGGGTGTTTAAACTCTGTGGACTTTTGAGAAATTGCTGGTTAGACTTGGGTGTCTGGAAGATCTAAGAGGAAAGACTTATAGTATTTTGTCCTGGGAAGGTGGCAAGACCCCAGGAAAGAAATATCTATGAGGTGTGATTAGGCAAACTAGGTCTCAGAGAGCCTCCCACCCCAGGATCAGCAAGGTGAAGAGGAAATAGAAGGTTCTCCATGGAGTCTAAAGAGGCCTGAAAATACTCAAGAACAAGTCAGAACTAAAGAAGTCATATTGTAGAAAAGAATGAATGAAGAATCAAATGCAAAAGAAGACATCTGGGTCTAGGCCAGTGTGGATAAACACCAGCGTAGAAAGAGACCTGCAAGGCTGCCTGGTGCCACGAAATAGCAACGCCCCGCCAAGCTCTCACCCCCTTCACACTGTGGCTCTATTTTATCCCCTTAAATGTAGGTACAACCCTTAGAAAAAGGGAAGCATCCCTGAACTGAATGAAATTAAGATCCAGGGATCAGGGGCTCAAAAGTGAAATTAGGTTTAAATGAAGAAAGATACATTCCATTTCTTGCACATCAGAGTTGGGGTACTAAGCTTTATACGCATTAGACATTTCTCCCTATTTTGTTTTCATTTACTTGCAGTTTTCACATTTGCCTTATTTAAAACTGTTACTGTCATCCTATTGTACTTGAAATTAAAACCCTCCAGCAATTATTAAAAAAACTTAATAAATAGTAAACATAGAGAAGTAAAACTGATTTCTCCTTTTTTTTTTCATTAAGAAGCATTGGTCTTGAAATAATGTAAGTTTGGTGGGTGATTTCTGACAAGCTGCTTTTTACATTCATAACATTCCAGTACAAATATATCTGAGGCCCTATTTTTCTCTTGGTCTATGGAGACCATTCCTTGTCTTTCTCTATTAAGTCACAGCTTGTCATAGCACACATTTTTTTTCTCATTAAAATATTTATTTTTGTTCTCAGGTTGTTGAAGATAGTTGAATATTTATGCCTTAAAATATTATGGTATACTTGAAATGACATTAAATGCCTAGAGTCGAGCTCCAATTTTTCAACAATTAAGTAATTTTGTCAGTGTTATGCAAAAATGAGCAACACATGTCCATCTCTGATCAGCCCTATGTTAAAACAGGAATGATGCCATCATAACGTGTGTGTGTGTGTGTGTGTGTGTATACAGCCCTCCCCCAGAAGGCTAGTGATTAGGATAGTGTGCTAAATACATTAACTCCCCAGCTTCTGCAGAAACACTAAAGGTATAAAATATGGACCATAGTCCCCTGTCAAAGGTGCTGGAGGGTTACAAAATTAGAGAATGCCACTGTCCTTTCTCTAGTGATATAATTAGACATTCAACAACGTCATAGACATATAGATGATCCCATTATTACTGCTACAAATGGCAAATGCCATCAGTAAGCAAGTAATAAAAAGCAAAAGACTGCCTACTAGCTTGAGAAATTAGAACCAACACCAAAGGAAGAGTAAAGGAGGAAGAGGCTGCCTCTGGAATTTTTTGTCTATTTGTTTTAACTTTATAATTTCATTACTTCAAACTTTTAAAACTGATAGATTGAGACTCTTAAACCCAAATACACAGGCATTGCCAATACAGTCATTTAAGGAGGTGAAAGCTGACCAGGAGTCATTTTTCTCATTTAAAAAATTTTAAGTGATTGAAATATCACAGAGGTCTATTTCTAATTCTCAAATTCTATGATTCTTTATTATATCCCTTCATACCATTTCACCCCATACCTCCTTTTCATCACCCTCATAGTAGAGGGGAGCTTCTGGCCCCTACATGGATAATATATGCTGTAGAAGAGTCTTCCCTGCTACCTGGGAAGCTGAGTAGGTGCTTAAGTCCACACAATGCATAAAAGAGGTGCTTTTTTTTTCATCCGTAGTGTGTATGGCGTAATGGTTAACTTTTGAATCCAGTTCTTCTTATTGAGGAAAATGACTTTGGAGATGTCTAAGGTTGGCCAGGATTTTAACTCTGTGAAGAGGCATGAGCTTAGCAGAAGACAGAAGGGAATTCCAGGGCACTAAACTGTGCATTCAGTAGCATTAGGAACAGAGCCAAAGAGCTGTCGGAGAATAAACAGTGGCTTTCAGAAAGGACTCTCAAGGATCATCCAGTCTGCAGCCATCATTGTAAAGATGAGAAAACAAAAATCCAGGAAGTTTACTGCTGACAGTAGAAACACACATTCCTCTAGAGCAGGGTTTAGCAAACTTTTTCCTGTAAAGGACCAGACAGTAAATATCTCTGTCACAATTATTCAGTTCTGCTGTTGTAGCCTGAAAGCAGGCATACACAATATGTAAATGAATGGCTGTGGCTGTATTTCTATAAAACTTGCAAAAACAGACTGACAACCAGATCCAGCCCACTGGCCATACTACACGAACCCCTGCGCTACAGGACATTACTGTGCACCTCAGCTCAGTGCTCCACTCATCATGAACTAGGGAAAGCAAAAATAACTTTCCCAGTACACCCAAAGTAGTTTTTAATGCTTCTCCAGAATGGCTTGAAATGACCCTTAAAAAGGTGACCTTTATTAGCAGGTAGTTCTCTTTGCTACCACATGCAAAGAGACTGCCTGGGAATAAAAAAACACAGATGATATATGAGCCAATCCCAGCATTCTCCCTTTTCTGAACCCTAATCAAATCATGAACATCTCAGGTATGTGCTTCACCTACCTGAGGTTTCTGTCACTGGCAATCCAAAATCCTAAACAATCAGCTAAGTGAATTTTCACTAATCTGGGGTTTACCACTTAGGGCAGGTGTCCCCAATCTACCGGTCCATAGCCTGTTAGGAACCGGCCTGCACAGCAGGAGGTGAGTAGTGGGTGAGCAAGTAAAGCTTCATCTGTATTTACAGCCGCTCCCCATCGCTCTCATGACCACCTGAGCTCCGCCTCCTGTCAGATCAGCAGCGGCATTAGATTCTCACAGGAGCTGGAACCCTACTGTGAACTGCCCGTGTGCGGGATCTAGGTTGCGTGCTCCTCATGAGAATCTGATGCCTGATGATCTGAGGTGGAGCTGAGGCGGTGATGCTGGTGCTGGGGAGCGGCTGCAAATACAGATTATCCCTAGCAGAAAGGTTTGACTGCACAGAGACCATAATAAGTCAATTGCTTGCAGACTCACATCAAAACCCTATCAGTGAGTGGCAAGTGAAAACAAGCTCAGGGCTCCCACTGATTCTGCATTACGGTGGGTTGTATAATTATTTCATTATATGTTACAATGTAATAATAATAGAAATAAAGTGCACAATAAATGCAACGTGCTTGAATCATCCCGAAACCACCACCCATCCCCCTGGTCCATGGAAAAATTGTCTTCCACGAAACCAGTCCCTGATGCCAAAAAGGCTGGGGACTGCTGACTTAGGGCACCATAATTTCTGTTTTAATTAGACTACCTTTAATACAAATTCCTCACACATTTGTTATACACTTCTCTGAGCCTAAGTAGAGATTAAATAACAAATATGTTCATTAAAGTACAATCAGCATTGTAAACATGTAAGAGAATACCACCTTACATCTGAGTAGAATGTTTAAGTTATAATACATTTTTATTATAAAATTGTTCCTTACTACAACTGTGTGAGGTAGCCAGGGAAGTTATTATTATCCCCATTTTATAGATGTAAATACAGATAATGTAATTGCATAACTCTTTTGAGGTCTCCCATAGCTAATAGTAAGACTAGAACTCAAGAATCTTTGTCTAGTGCTCTCTTAAATACACTTCCTTCTTCTGGACGGCGAAATGAAGTACTTCTGCGTGAGCATTTTCATTGTTTCCTTCCCTCCTGTCAGGTGGCCAGCTTTGACTCCTTCTCTGCTTCCACCATCTCTCCTCCAGTTTTCTGTTTTTTTTTAACTAACTTTCATACTGACTTTCTCACCATCAAGGTTATACCAATAATTTATTATTTCCTAGATGAGGGAAATTTTCCTCTGGAAAATCAGATAATCAAGCATGTTGAGGATTACATATTAAAAGGGTCAAATCCACATTTAGTGACAACTCAAGACAATATGAGATGGTTTTAGAACACTGAATTTGTGGCAATTATTGGAAATACTTTCTTGACATACTTCTTGGTTGTGGTTGTGCTGCATTAGGTCAGTGTTGCTGAAACAATGGCCTATGGATATTCCGAAGCCACAGAAATGTGATCCCAACACGAGTAAGTGAGGATACTCACAGGACTTCCCTGAACACAAACGACACCACACTTTGAACTCTACACATTGGAAAACACAAGCCAAGATCTACATAGAAGTACTAATACTATGCTGGGATTTATATTTCCCTTGAAAAATGGAAATAGAATAAGGAATCAGTTCTTCCAAATTGTAAAAGGATCTTGGCATTCTTTCCATTATCTCTTCCAACCTTGTAGCTCAGTGAATTGCTCCCGATACTCCAATGATGGGACATTTCAAGCTCCCTTTCTCATATTCATTTCTTTTCTTTGGATACTGGAAGAAAAGTGAATTTTTCACATACATGAAAACAATTTAATTTTACAATTCCTGGGTCCCAAGTGTCGAGTTACCTGGTCAAATGCCTTTTATTTCTCTGTGGGCCGAAAAGAATATAACTTATATTTATATCTCAATTTAACTTGACTAGACCTGAGGGAAACAGTTTTCTCCATATGAATCCAGAACATTCATCTTCCAATTTCCAGGATATTACAGTAGACAGTTGCCAGACATATTTTTCATATGGTCCTTCACTCACTTTCCTCCTCCTCCTCCTCCTCTTCTTCTTCATCTTAATCAAAGCTAAAATTAATGAGTGCTTACCCTGCTCCAGGTATGTCCTAAGCAATTCATATATTGAGGTGTTACCATCAATCTAATTTTCAGACTCCCAGTTCTGCCAATTGTCAAAACCATGGGTCCATTTCAGAATCACACATTGCAGTGGGTTATCATGTCTTTCTAGATGCCTTCAGACTGAACAGTTCCTTAGTCTTTCCTTGACTTTCATACCTTTGACGTTTTTGAAAATTACAGTTCAATTATTTTATAGACTGTGCCCCCAGATGGGTTTATGACACTTCCTTATAATTAGATTCTATTTGTGCATCTATGGCAAGAATATCACAGATGTTTCTCATGGCATTCTATCAGGTGACGATTTTGATTTATGCCATCACCGATGGTGTTCACTTTGATCACTTGGTTAAGGTGGTGTCTCTGCCAGGTTTTTCCACTGAAAGGCTACTCACTTTCCCCTTTGTTGCGAGTAAGCATTTTGTGGGGAGGTATTTGAAAGTATCTAAATATCTCATCAAATTTTCATTTTACTCATTTATTTACTGAGATCACTATGGACTTCCGATTTTGTATTTAATAGGTTGTAATACATGACTATCATTTATTTTCATGCTCTAATTATCCACAATTTGGCTTATGCAAGCCTCTTCGAGGGGACTTCTATGTCCTTCTGACATATTCCCATTATTCTTTGAATACTTCCACAATTTCTAACACTCCAGGCTTATACTACACTTCCTCCATCCAAACTCTGAAATTAGCCATTTTTCCAAGGAGCTGTCTTTTAGTAAAGTCTGGTCATTAGAAGCCAAGATATGGGTGCTAAGTATGCTCACTGCTATTGTAGTGTCTTGTTCCCAGGACCCTTCAGTGGATAGAGCTAGGGAATATACACAATCTATGCACATTTACATCTCCGTGTGTTACTATATCCATATTGAATTTAATAAATCATGAGTTCACACCAGTATCTTCAATTCCAATACTTTCTTCTTTTTTCACATTTTTAACTTCTCTGACAGTGAGAAACTTCACTTCCATTGCCCTCAATATATTTGCCTGTTTGATCACTGCATCATATATGACCAGTCTCTCATGCCTCCTTCTCTCCCCTTCCCCATGCAGATGCCCTCTTCACACCACTCTGGATCTGACACCCTGTGCCAGACCACTTCCTGCATGGATGCTCTCTTGCCTTGCACGGGTTTTGATACCTCATGCAGCTGCCCCTCCACAGAGACGCCCTCTCACTCCCCTTGATCTCTGACTCCACAAGATGAGCTGTCCCCTGCCATGTTGTAGTGTGTTGAATAGTGGCCCCCCCAAAATATGAACACCTGAAGTCTCAGAATATGATATTATTTGGAATCAGGGTCTTTGCAAATGTAACTAAGGTAAGGATTTCAAGATGAGATCACCCTGGATTAGGGAGGGCCTTAAACCCCAAAACAAGTGTCTTTATAAGAGACAGAAAAGGAGATGACACACAGACCCACAGGAGAGAGGGCCATGTGAAGACAGAGGAAGAGGTTGGAGTTATGTATCTACAAGCCAAGGAACGTCAGGGGAATGCTGACAGCCATCAGAAGCTAGGAGAGGTGCCTGGCACAGTTTCCCGCTCAGTGCCCCCAGAAGGAAACCACCCTGCTGATACCTTGATTTTGATCTTCTGTCCTCCAGAACTGTAAAAGAATATATTTCTGATGTATTAAGCCACCAAGTTTGCAGTAATTTGTCACAGCAGCCCTGGTAAACTAATACAGATTTTGGTACCAGGAGTTAGGACTTGGACGTATCCATCCAGGATCTGTATTTCAACCCACTACACACGTGGATACCTTCCTTACCCTGCTTGGGCTCTAAAATGGCACACCAGGCTCTCCCTGAACATAAGCATCTTCATCACCCTGACCAGTGTCCGACATCCTTGCCGGACGTCCCTCTCTGTCTATGCCTGCTCATCTCCTTGGGTCTGACACCCGCTCTAAGCCATCACGGCCCCCTTTCTCCCTGCTGCAGATGCACACCTTGCTCTGCCCTACGTTGCAGCCTTAGGAGGGAATTTCAGAGCTAGAAAGAGGAAGAGAAGAGAATTCCACTAACATCTTACCTCAATGTAAATTAATTTTGGTGACGAACAGTCAGTATTGCTTACCTTTTTGCCCTTCCTTATAAGACAAAAACACAAGCGCTTTCAAAAATAAAGTGAAAGGCATCAGAATTATGCCCATTTCCTGATGTGAGGAAAATACACATAATATTCTTGGCAGAGACAGATAGAAATTCTTTTACAAAATAGTTATCTTAATTTCAACACATTCTTCATTTGATCTAATACGACATTTTAAAACAATAAATGTACTCATAAGTCCCATGTACTGAATTGAGTACAGTTTTCAGAGATAAATTACTTCATCAAGAAAAAAAGACAAAGTGGCTGAAGATGTTTTCTCTCCTTCTTTAAGCTTCTGGGATTTTTTGGCAACTTCAAAAGAAACGCCAAGATACAATGGTGATATACCAACAGGATAAAACACAAGGTTGTTGTAAAACCATAAATAAAGCATGACTGTCACAGGAGATCTTAGGTTTATGTTATTATTTTCTAACAATGAAGTCCTTAATTAAAACACCCCTACAACTTCAGGTTATTAAAAGGCCATTCTGCAAGGCCAGAAACCAGGAAGAAAATGGAAAATAGACCTCGTTCCATTCTCATTGTTTCCAACAAAACGTTTTAGGAAAGCTTTGAGCTTTAGTTGAAACACAGAGAAAGAAAAAAAACTTTAAAACTATTTCCTGAAGTTTATTTTTTAAAAGTTCTATCTGTTCTTCTTTACAGCTGCTGTGATTGGTGTTCCTACAGATAAGTCAGCATCCAATGCAAGAGGAGAGCAAGGTCCCTCTTGTTATGTACCACTGAACTACACAGGAAATTTTATTGCACATTTGCTGCCTTCAGTTTCCCCAGATTGTTTAACAATTCTGTGCTTCTGCAACATAAAAGACAGGCCAGAAACCTGAGGTGGCATTTTTCAGCTCCAGATCGAACATGACATTACACACTGACAGCGTTTGACAATTTGGCTTGTTCTTTGAAAGCCAGCAGACTGCGCAATGACCAGGATGCAGGAAAAAAAAAGTCTTTGTGAGGCCAAATTTGTAAAAATGTAATTCCCATTATTTACTGGCAAGCTGTAATTACAATTAGTAATGATTAATATTAATTAAACGATTTGTAAGGATGCAAGAGGGATGTAATTCATTGGGGAATAACTCAATACTGTATACCCTGTTCCATTATGTTGCAGAGAAAAGATCTGTGATGTGCAATCACGCCTCACCAGCCTATTTGGGTTTACCAGCTTGCCACTTCTTGCCAGTTCTGTAGTGTTAAAGAAAATTTAAAACTACAATAGTCAATGTCATCATTTCTCAAGTGATCTATTCATCTCTCACCAAAAAGAAAAAACAAAGTGAGAGAAGAACATTTTTCTGTGTTTGAATTGCATTTAATACCTTGGGAGATATAATGATACTGAAGCCCTAAAACCTATAATGTTGCCTGCAGTGTTTGACAATACTAACTTTAGCCTGTAGAACAGATTACAGTAAAAGCCTGCATATTTGGTAGTCCTTCAACCAGAAGCTCCTCTTTACAAGCAACTCCAAGCTTTGCCAATATGGTAGAAATCCATACTCATGATTATGACTTTTTGCAAGATCCCACTGCATTCTCAAACAAAGGTTACATTTTGTCAGGCAATCTTATCGTTTATCTCTTACACTCTACAGCTTTGAAAACTGGTACTATTATAAAGTATAAGTATTATAATCACAATCCATCATATTATAGTATACGTTATTTTAAGTTATTTAACGTATTATATAATATACATTAGAGTTATAAATATATGTGTTATACATGTTTTACAATATTTTTCTAATATAACATATGGATTAGTGAATCATATGATTCAGTTTATATACTTAATATTTACCCCTTGTTCTTTCAAACTTTCTTTTGCTTCTTTGTTTTTGATGATGAATAAATCTCTAATTCTAGCCTCTCAGCTTTATTTTAGTCTCATTTTTCAACAGCCTGGTGAGCACCTCTTTTTAGAAGGTCCCAGTATTTCTTCAGGTAAAACTGTAGTATACTTTGCATGCCATATATACATACATATATATATATATATATATATATATATATATATAATTTGTTTTTAATTTTAACAATTTTAATTACAATAGCTGTACACCCTCTGGCTACTGAAAATCACTGAATCATTCCCTTGATGCTTCAAGTTTATGTATTCTAGAGTTGTTCTAGTATGGTAACTACCAGTCACATGCAGCTATTTAAGTTAAATAAAAAATTACTTCCTTAGACCCACTAGCCACATTTCAAGTGCTCAAAGCCATATGTGTCTGGTGACTACTGTATTGGACAGTGGGGAGATATTTCCATCATTGCAGAAAATTGTATTGGACAGTGATACTCTAGAAAATACTTAGTTTTTAGACCTCCCCGAAAAAAAAAATCAACTATTGATACATTTTATTATTTGGTCCAGACTAATACTCTATCTTTGCTGAAAGAAAGGGCTTCCTTCTCAATTTTCTGAAAGAGTTTGTGTAGGATTAGTATTATTTATTTCTTATATCTTAAATAGAATTTACCAGTAAAGGTATTAAGGCCTCTAATTTTCTTTGTTGGGAAGTTTTAATTTATGAATTGAATTTCGTTTATTGATATAGGTCTAGAGTTTCCTATTTCTTCTTTGGTCAATTCTGATAAATTTTGTCTTCCAATCAGTCTCTTTCATCCTGGTTGTCAAATACTTTGACCTTTTATATCTATAGGCTTTGTAATGATGTGTCTCTTTCATTCCTGATATTTGCAATTTGCTTCTTTTTTCTTATTTTATTGGTTAATCTAGGTATACATTAATCAATTTTTATTTACCCACACAAAGAGCCAGCTTTTGGTTTAATTAATTTTCTCTACTATTGTTTTCACTCTACTTCATTGATTTAATTTTTTCTTTATAACTTCCCTTTTTTCTCCTACTTAGTAGGTTTAATTTGCTCTCCACTGTAACTTTTTACAGTAGGAACATATATCATTGATTTTTAGAAGTTACTTCATTTCCAATTAATTAAAAACACTTTTTTTTTCTTTACTCACACATATTTGACAGCAAACGTGTGAGTTTTTCACTCACATTAAGCAATTCTCCAACTCTCAGAATACCAACTGGGTGTCCAAAAATTCAATTATGACACTAACTACCTGGAGTCAGCACACACCCCACAGGCTAAGGACTCAGTTCCACTAGACTGCCACCCCTCACTTCTGACACCAATCAATTCCCAGGTTATGACCTGTATTTACTTCTGACCAACCAATTAAAAACTGAGGGGTCCCACAACCTCCTCCTCCAGTTCAGTAATTTGCTAGACTGGCTCACAGAACTCAGAAAAGCACTTAACTTACTGTTACCAGTTTATTATAAAGGCTACAACTCAGGAACAGCCTAATGGAAAAGATCCATAGGATAAGGTATGGTGATGGGGTGGGCATATGGAGTTTCCATGCCCTCAGGGTGTGCCACCCTCTCAGAACCTTGATGTGTTCACCAACCTGGAAGATTTCCAAACCCTGTCATTTAGAGTTTTTATGGAGGCTTCATTATTCGGCAGGCTTGATGAAACAACTGGCTGTTGGTGAGTAAGTTCATCTCTAGCCCCGGCCCCTCTCTGGAGATAAGTGAACGGGGCTGGAAGTTCCAACCCTCTAGTCACACGGTTGCTTCCTCTAGCAATCAGCTACAACCTGAAGCTACCTAGGGACCTCAGCCACCAGTCATCTCATTGGCATACAAAGAAAGATTTTCATCACTCCAGAGATTCCAAGGGTCTTAGAAACTCATGTCAGGAACTGGGGATTAACACCAAATATTTTAACAAAAAAGGTTTCTGTCACCCTACTATTCAGGAAATAGACAAGGAGCTCTACATCAGGAACTGGGGACAGAGACCAAGTATATATACTCTGTAGATAGACACCAAAATATAAACATATAAATATCAAAGGTTGTTGATGACCCTTGAGCAATGTGGGTTTGAACTGCTCCACTTACACACAGGTTTTTTTTTTTCCCAATATATATGTACTACAGTACTACATAATCTGAGTTGGCTGAATCTGAGGATGCGGAACTAGATACGGAGGGCTGACTGGAAAGTTATACTCAGACTTTCCACTATGAGGAGGGTTCGTGCTCCAACCCCTGAGGTGTTCAAGAGTCAACTGTGTATAAATATATCAAGGTTTATGGCCCAGCATATCATCTGTTTTGGAGAACACATCACATGCACTTCAGTAGCTATGTAATCTATAATTGTTGGATATAGTGCTCTATAAATATCATCTATGTCAAAGTTGTTGATAGGTGGATCAGCTCTTCTAACTTTTTCGGTGATATTTTGTATACCCGTAATATTAGTTGCTGAAACAATGGTGTTAAAATCTCTAGCTTGGTGGAATTAAATACTTCTCCCTTTGACACAAATAAATTTTATATTATCAGAGGTAAAAGAAGCTCAATGTATTTTGAAGCTCTGCTATTAGGTACATATGTATTTATTACTATTATGTGTTCTTGATGAAATGACCTATATATCATCAGGAAATGTTTCTAGCTCTGGCAGTACTTTATTCTTGAAATTTACCTGTCTCAAGCATTTTTCTCTTTCCTGTTTGTAAGATACATTTTCCATCTATTTACTTCAACCTAACTATGTCTTGATACTTAAAATAAAATATTTAAAATAAGAGTCGATATCTCTGGTATTTCAAGTACATGACCATGTAAACAGCATCATTTCATCTGGCTTCTCTTTTAATCCATTTTGATAATTTCCTCACTTTAAGTAGAATATTTATCCTAATAATGTTTAATTTTTTTAATATGGTTGGGTTTACATTTGTTTTTTCTCAATCCTATTTTTAAAATTTATCTTACTTTTCTTATCTTTTTTGGATTATATGAATAATTTTTAGAATTCTATTTTAATTTTTGTATGCACACACATAACAAACTTGAAGCATCAAGAAAATGTTGTGTGTGTGTACATGTATATTTTCAACCACAAGTGACTCTGGTCTTCAGGGAACATTTGACAATCTGTGCATCTTTGGTTACCACAACTGGGGTGGACAGGTTGCTACAGGCAGGTAGAGGCGAGGGATGCTGCTAAATATTCTACAACACATGGGACAGCCCCCCACCACAAAGACTCATCTGGCCCAAAATGTCAATGTACCAAAGTTAAAAAATTGTGCTCTAGGGAGTACAACATAAATTCTTAAAATGTCCACAGCCATCTTATAGCTAATATTGTACTATTTTACAAATTAGAAACTTTGCAACTGTATAGAACCATACCATGACCCCTCCTTTTCCTTTATTCTCTAGTTGTTACATATATTACATCTACATGTTATAGAAACCATAAATGCAATGTTATAATTTCCTTTAAACAATTGTGTATATTATAAAGAATTTTTTAAAAAAGCAAAACATAATATTTTTAATTTACCCAGTTATTTATCATTTTTGATGTTCATTCCTTTATTAAGATCAAATTTTCCTCCTGGGATTAATTCCCTTCAGCCTGAAAAACTTTTTTAAAGAATTTTTTTTTGCATTATAAGTTTGCTGATAAGGAACACTGGTAGCTTTCTTTTATTTAAAAAATGTTTTTATTTTGTCCTCATTCTTAAAGGTTATTGTTGCTGGATATAGAATTCTAGGTTGACCTTTTTTTTTTTTTTTTTTTTCTTTCAGCATTATAAAAATGCTGTTCTTCTGGCTCCCATGTCTCTGAAGAAAAGTCAGCTTCTACCGTCAAATTTGGGAAAATATTGGCTATTATTTCTTCAAATACTTTTTTCTGCTCCATTGTTTTTCTCTATTTTTGGAACTCCAAGTACATGTAAGTTAAAACATTCAATATTATCTAACTGATCTCTGAAGTTCTGTTCATTTTTATTTCAATCTGTTCTTTTCTCTGACCTTTACATTAAATAATTACTATTAATCTACCTTGAAGTTCCCTTAGTTTTTTCTTTGTCAACTCTATTTGGCTGTTAGTCCATCAGGAATATCTTTTTTTCAGATACTGCATTTTTCAGTTCTAGAATTTCCAATAGTTCTTTACCCTATTTTTTCTGCAGAGATTTTCTCTCCATTCACTTTGAATATATTGTATTTACTTCATATCAGATGGTCATGATAGCTGTTTTAAATATTGTCTGTTACTTTCAACATCTGTGCCATCTTGGTCTTTATTTCAGTTAATGGTCTTTTCTCATGAGAATACTACCCCATTGTCCTTATTATTTGTATGTCATGTAATTTTGGATTGTATCCTTGACATTATAAATGTTAAGATGTAGAGACTCTGGATTCTGTTATTTTTCTCCTGTGAGTGTTATTTCTTTTGTTTTAGCATACCAGTATGTTGCCTCAACTTGGAACAGTGAATGTTTATTTTTGGATGACAGTTATGGTCCTGATTCAGATATTTTATCTTTAGCTGAAATGTTTTGAATCTGTTCAGTGTATATGTGAATCAGGTGAGCCAGATGTGTGGAGAGACAGAATGTGGGAATCTGGCTTATAGCCTTTCCCTTCTAAGACTTCCCCCTTACCTCTGCTGGCTGTGGTTTCCCCAGATGTAGTTTTCTGGTTCTCTGTTGAGGAGGACTACAGATTTCTTCACCAGCACCCTCTTCCCCTGCATACAATGTCTCAAGATTAAAAGTCATGAAAACAGGCAATAACTCTATTCAATTCCCCTCCTTCAGGATGATTCCTTTATTAGACTCTGCCTACTTGTGTTTACTCTAGTGTCTTCAAGAGACTGCTAATTGTGTTATACCCAGAGCTTGTAGCTTTTTTCTGGTAGTGGTGTCGGTCAGTAGGACTGTACTTTGTCATTACATAAAGCAAAAGCCTTCTTCCCTTTTCCTTTGATGCTTGTTTTCAGTTTCAGGAGGCCCTGACCTTGAGAGTTACTATTAGTTTGTCAAAGAAAGTATTTAGTCAGCAAACAAGATGTTCCTTCAGTGTTTTCAAATAGTATTTGGTTCTTTTCAGTTATTTCCACACTTGTTTGTGTGTGAACAAATAACTTTCCCAAAAGACTGAGGCTTCTGGATAGGTCTTGCTGCATTTTATTCTCTGATTTAAGATACAAGTTGTCAAGAGGATTTAGGAAATTAAAAGATGTTGTGCTTTAGTGACGTCATTAAAAAAAATAATAGTAGCTTCAAGGAAGTACACTTCTTTGGTAACCTGGAAACTGTACTTGACTCTAAATCAAGAGATGTGGGCCCCAGGTCTAGCAACATCAAATCGCTTACCATGTCTGCACCTATTTCCTCATCACTAGAAATGTCCAGCTCAACTTGACTTCAGTGAGCTCTTAATCATGTAGGAAAAACATCTAATACATGCTAAATCTAAGTATTACAATGTTAAATAAACATTATTTCCCAGTTTAAAGCAATACTGAAATACACTGAACATTAACATAATCAGTGTTCTGTTCTTTCTCTCTCAAAACTTCAATACTATTTTCAAAGGGCTTGTTTATGATGATGGTGGTTATCCCACAAGTTTACAATTGTTATTGCTCAAATGTTTTGTTATTACTGGCATATTTTTAATAACCCTTTTATGATCCTTTATGGTTTCTATTCCATCTATTCTATTCCAACTTCTATAATTTCCCTATTATCATGAATCCTATGGGTAATTATGCCTTTTTGGCATTGTAAGAACTTCAGACTAAATCTACTTGAAGCCAACAAGCTGCATTATAAAAGAAACACCCTTTAAAAGTCAAAAGACAGGGCTTCCCTGGTGGCGCAGTGTTTGAGAATCTGCTTGCCAATGCAGGGGATATGGGTTCGAGCCCTGGTCTGGGAAGATCCCACATGCTGCGGAGCAACTAGGCCCATGAGCCACAACTACTGAGCCTGTGCATCTGGAGCCTGTGCTCTGCAACAAGAGAGGCCGCGACAGTGAGAGGCCCACGCACCGCGATTAAGAGTGGCCCCCGCTCGCCACAAATAGAGAAAGCCCACGCACAGAAACGAAGACCCAACACAGCCAAAAATAAATAAATAAATAAAATTAAAAAAAAAAAAAGTCAAGACATCTGGCACTGTGGAGATAAGAAGTGTTTAGAAAATTGATTTGAATCAGTTGATCGTGAATTGGTAGCTGGTCACACTCATCTCTGGGTCACTTAGGAGCATATTCCAAGTAAACTTATTGGCATTAACATATAAATATGGAATCACAGCTAGCAAATTCGAGAAGAAAGCCACACCCCAACTGTGAGAAGCTCACTTCTCTCAAGGATTTCATAGTCATCTATCCTTCCCAAGCTCGGCAGTACACACTCAGTGTCCCCCTTACATTCTGGTAGTCACAAGAATTCTGAGACCAAAAGAGATATTCTCCACATAAAAAGTTGGCAAGCCACAGCACAGATTAGGTGCCGTCCAGTAGAAACAGAATGTGAGCCACACATATGATTTTAAATTTTCTAGAAGCCACATTTTAAAAAGTAAAATAAAATAAAAAATAAAATAAAAAATAAAAAATAAAAAGAAAATAAATTTTAATAACATATTTCTAATCCAATATATCTAAACATTATCATTTTAACATGAAATCCATATTAAAATGAAATACATATTTTGTATTCCTCTCATCGTGCTAAGTCTTCAAATCCTAGAGTGTATTTTATCCTTACTATTCATACTAGCCATGTTTCAAGTGCTTGGCAGACTTATGGGGCTGGGAGCTACCTATTAGATAGCACACTGCCCAATACTTTTTTTGGGCCACATATTCATTTTTCTGTTTTCACCTAACGTTGCACAACTACAAACACAGGTTCAAGGTAAACACATCTACTATTATATTCCAGAGATTTAAAATGAGTACAAATCTGGTAGAATTTCAGACCCAGAACTCTTCTTTTCCTTTAATATGAGGGACACCACCAGGGCAACAGTTTCTTATGGCACAACTTTAACTATGCCATGCCTTTACTTGGAAATAGACTTCCTTCAGTTCATGACAGAGTCCATAGACCATGACTGACTAAAAAGAGACTTAAGTCATAGCTTAAAAAATATAGGATCACTTTTTCTTGGGCACTGAAAGACTGCCTGTTAGAGAAAGAGAACAGAGGAAACCTCCGGCAATTATCAAAGCGCTATCCTCTCACTGTACAAGACTGGGCCCTAGAGAAAGAAGAATGATTCACCTAAACGCATACAGCTGGTTGACAGCAGATCCCGACTGGTAATCTACATTTCTGGTTTTGTAACTTTCTGTTCAGTGTGTTGACTGTCACACAGGCGAGCCTACTATGTATGTATTTCTACTGCACAGAATCACGTTGGTATTTCCCCATAATTTTTCCTATGTGGGCTCTTAAGAATAAATATATTAGGCATGAACAAGTACAAGTGACTTCTAAACTGCAAGAACTGCAGACTCGTTCTGAAGCAGAGGAACAAGGCCTACGGTATAGCAGCCGTGCAGAACATATACAGCTTTGGAATCGACGGGTAAAAACGAGTTCTGCTTCTACCTCTGGTAAAAAACTAGCTGTGTGACCTTGAGCAAATCTTTTTAACATCTCCATGACCCAATCTCCTTATGTGCAAAATGACTGGCAGAGGGAGGATTAGATTATTTCTAAGGTCTCTTCCAGTTCTAAGATACTTATTCTAATTCCTGCTAGACAAACGATTATATAATAACAACTTAAGTTCGTCTTCTACTTAGAAGAAAAATGAATGCTGCCACCCGTTCTCTTTATGGATACTTCTAAGGACTGGCCAAATTATACTGAATATTTTATACAGAAAAAAATTAAATTTCAAGCAATCACTACCATAACACGCTTTCTCAATGAGCAAGCCTCCTACAGCAGTAAGCATTACACAAAGTGATAGGATATCATGGTTAAAACCACACTTTCCTTCAGAAAAGTGCATTTTACTGAAATAAAAGTGGGAAATGGATGATCTATAACAACGTTGCATGGATATATTTTTTTCTTTTTACATTTTGAACTGAAAGGTAATTTATTATAATGGAAATTTTGGTATAAAATATCTCAATACTTCTACCACTGCCTTAAATTCATTAAATAGATACATATACAGCACCTTCTCTGAGCCAGGCAATAGTGAACTAAATTGATATAATACTTGTCCCCATGAATTTTATAGTCCAATGTACAGATCTAAAGGAAATTAAACTAATGCAAGGATTGAGTATAAAATATGGCCACGTCGACCTTCCAATATTAAAAATTGATCTTAAAAAAAAGCAGCTTTATAAAAATATAGACCTTAATCCATGTTTACCTTTCTACCTGTACATGTGATTAAGAAGACAGAAGTGAGTACATTTGTTCTAAAGCAAGAACTGGAAATACAAGGTTGTGGATATACAGCAGGGTCCTGTATGCTAAAGTGTTTCCTTAAAACTCCAAGGCTTTGGAGACATAAAGACTTTAAGTATATATATTTTCTGCACAGCATCACATCATTATTTCCTCTCAAGGATTTCATAGTTATCTATCCTTCCCATCATCTCCCAAAATGAAGCCAAGTCCCCATACTCCTGATTTCCAACAATTAGCAACATGGAGAATTGGTGGAAAGCAGGATACAATTGCTCATACTCCATTTGCTGGCCTTCACCTGAATTGGCTTTAAGTGATTAATATTTTGCTATAAGGGCCTTTCTTTCCATATGTATGTTTTGCCTAAAAAAACCCTGGGGCTTGTTTAATTCTTTATTTAAGAGTCCTTATATTCCAGTAAAGATTAGTGTTTGCCCAACATCACTCCTGCTACTACTGTGTTTCTGTTGAAACAACGTGAAATGCAAAATTCCATAGGATATTTTTATAGTAAGGAAAAGTAAAGAGATTCCCTTAATAAATTACAAAAATTACAAATTCTGTTATGCCTTGCATTCTGAAAATGCAATACATTAAATGTACCAGTGGTCATTCTTGGAAAACAATACTGGCATTCCTCATTCTTACAGCTAGAAACCTAAACCAAAGAGCCTTTATGGTACAAACTTTATTATGGTCCTAGAAGAGAAAAAGATGAAGTAAAGGCACCCCTGTAATGTTCAGAACAAGGAAAAACACATAAACCCACAGTAGCTAAAGAAGGAAAAATACAGTAAACCCAGTATCATCTACCCCGTATCTATAGAGCATCATTTGTAAGACTGGTGTCCACCTCTGCTAACAAGAGGGGTAGGCAGAGTCTACTGTCAGAGTATCAAACACATTTGAAAGTAAAACGGGGAGAAAGGATCACTTCTGTAAGGCACTAGCCAAATGCCAATTTTTATGTACTGCTTTCTTTCAAAATATTCAATCACACCTAATAATTGGCAGGAAACACAAAAAGGCTCTCACTCTCATGCTGTTGCATTCACTTCCCCTGGGGTACGTGGCCATTTGTGGCCACTAGCAGCAGCGAGGGAAAACCCCAGGGAGACCAGATAGGTTCAATTCACCCGCACCTCTTCTGCATCTACACCTCTCTGTTATTAATACACTTTAGCCTTGTGGGCTAAAGGGGTCCTTAAAAGCATCAAAGGAACATTTTTCTGGGTAGAGAGAGAACTAAAAGGATTTTTCTGTTATTAAAGAAAAATATAAAGACAAGCCAAAATATCAAATTCAATTGATGTTTCCTGAACACTTTTCATTTAATAAGCTCCTCAATGGTTTGTTAGAACTAAGAACACGTCTCGCTTGTAGAATGAGATATGTCTTATAAAGTCCCCACGAAAGAAGAATGAGCATTCTTTTGTATAGAATGCTTGCTTTGTAACAATTCCACTTTTTGCTACTTTAAAAATATTTTTCATCTTCACTATGTCAAAATAAAAATGTGTAATTAGCCGGTTCTGATCTCAGAAGTTACAATAATATATGTCTTTTCTCATTTACAAATTCAGTAACTATATGGATAGGACTATGTCCTATGACTACTGAGAAAGATTCATTTGTGAACTTCACCATTAATGTATACTGACTACTACAAGTGCAGCACAATGCCAAGTGACTTATTTAATATGAATTATTAGAATATACAGAATGGACAAGCCTCTGACATACATCTGTTTCCCAAACATTTATTGAGCACTTAGCATGCACTACTACTTGCTGGTGTATCATCCTAAAGAAAGACACAGTCCTCCTGCCTTATGGTACATACAGCCTACTGGGGGTGACGATCAGGGAGCTGAAAAGTGAGAATGATGGTGGAATAAGTGTTTTGCTTGGGAATTAAGGGGTGCTCACACAAGAGATAACCTAGGTCACATTTAGGGGCCAGAAAAGGTTTCAAGGGGAGCATGATGACTGAACAGAGGCCTAGAAGGAGCAGAGAAGTTAGCCAGGCAATGATGAACAACAAATGTTTTTTAAAAAAAAAAAATCATTTGACACAAAATCAGCTTAAGACTAAGGAACGCTCCTAAGCCATTTAATCGGGATAAATTTTCCATAGGAGATAAGCCTTGAGCATAATTTTCAGAAAAGGAAATTGTAGCTTTAAGGTAGAACAGCAGTCTTTTGTGTTCCATAAGTCTTTGGTCTCACTCTAAACAGCCAAAAAAAAAAAAAGAGAGAGAGAGAAAAACACAAAACAAAATACATACTGTGCCTCTAGGACAGTCCTAGAATATGCTAAAACACTCCCAGGCGATACTTTTTTTTTTTTTAATTTTAGAGAGGAAACAGCATACAATTCCTTGAAATCTTTTGGGCACCCCTAGGCGTCTGTGTCTGCTTTGCTCTCGACTTCAGGACTTCTGATACCCGATTCCCAGAATAAAGAAATAGGGGACTCCTCACACTGAGGAGAGCTGCCCATAATGATGCCACTGAGATCTCAAAGCCTAATGCTGGATCACACACTTTGCAGAAAAACTCTCAATAATGAACCTAAGAGCAGTAGTAGAAGCCGCAGCACCAGCAGTCAACTTTATGGAACGCTTACCAAGTATGAGAAGGGTTTTATGTTAATGATCTCATTTCACCCTCACAATACTTCTGTGAGATAGGTACTATTGTTACCTTTGTTTTACGAATGAGAAAGTTAAGCTTACAGAAGTTAATTAAGGTGCCTTGGATCACACAGCTGGTTCGTGCTGGAGTGGGATTTAAATCCAGGCTTGCCTAAAACCCAGGCTCGGGCTTTTAGACCACTTGGAGGTACTTGCTTCCTGCCTCTAACACCATCCACCAAGGCTAACATATAAGAGAGGGGAAAGAAAAGAAGCTCCAGTGGAACAAGAACAAAGATGAGAAGGGAGAGCACAGAGCTTCTAACACTGCAGGTGAACTACTATCTAATGGAGAAGAGACTGGGGAGATGGGAAAAAGGAAGATCTGACTTAGGTTACTGAAATAATACAGTACTTAAATTGATTAGAAGAATCTGCAAACAACAACAAGAGGCAGCAGGCAATCCTTTTGGATTCACAACTGTGCACAATTTGAACGCTCTGCCAGCTCTTTGAACAAACAGAGGCTGGGCTTCCTCCTTGCCCCTAGGTAATCAGCATTAGAAGGTCAATTCTGAAAAGTAAAAATTTTCCATTCATCTTTCTTACATATTGAACAATATAATTGCATTATGTTTTAAGGAAGAGCAACAATCCTCGCTTTCATCTTTGAATTTTAAGATAAACTGATCCACCTGTGTCATCAGCAAGCGAATGAAATTTACTAGATTAGCAGCAAGTTCTCATCTCAAATATTTGCCCTTTTGTCTTAATTTTTATTGAATTGTTTGAAATTCTCTTCCTTTTTTAATACATTGCTCTTCTTCAGTATACACATCCTGCGTAATCACACCCTCAAAATATCACAGGTAATGATTATTCCAGGGGTCAGCAAACTAAACCCCACAGGCCAAATCGGGCCCACTGCCTACCTTTTTTTTTTTTTTTTGCGGTACGCGGGCCTCTCACTGTTGTGGCCTGTCCCGTTGCGGAGCACAGGCTCCGGACGCACAGGTTCCGCGGCCATGGCTCACGGGCCCAGCCGCTCCACAGCATGTGGGATCTTCCCGGACTGGGGCACGAACCCGTGTCCCCTGCATCAGCAGGCGGACTCTCAACCACTGCGCCACCAGGCAAACCCTGCCTATCTTTTGTAAAGTTTTATTGAAACACAGCCATGTTCATTCATTTACATATCATCTGTGGCTGCTTTGTCCAACCACACCAGCAGAGTTTAAGAGTTGCAACACAGACTTTAAGGTCCACAAAGTCTCAAGTATTTAGTGTCTGGCCCTTTATTTAAAAAAAGTTTGCTGCTCCCTGCCTCTATACCATTGGTAAGTCCCCAGATAGAAGACTTTACTATTCTTCTCTAGAATTTGTCATCTGGATTCCCATTAATTCACTCGTTTATTCATTCGTTAACCAACTAACGTTTGTGAAGCAACTACTATGCACCTGGCACATAGATGAAAAACTGGTCATAGACTCGTGAAGAAACAGAAGACAACCACCACGCAATGACCACTCTAATGAATTAGGAGCATGAAGAGAAGGAAGCCTGGAAGGTATCACGTTGAGGGAATCAGACAGGTCTAAATTCAGTTCATTACAGAGGTGATCAGAGGGGTGAAAAGCAAGAATACAGTTAGTTCCGTTCTCTCCTTGGCAAACTCAGGGGTGCCCACACAAGAGGGTAACCAAGTCACACTTCAAGGAGTGGAAGGAGATTAAAGGAAAGGATAGGAAGAACCAAACCGAGACAAAAACATTTAAAATGACTCATGCCGTTCCAGGGAGTATACAGCTCGGGCATTTAAAGGTTTCTGAAATACTATTAATTGTTTAAGTGACAATGTCTAAAGTCTTTGAGTTACAATATGCTTTCATGACTTCACACAATATGTTTTCATGACTTCACAAAAGACACATACTAGCTTACTGTAGATCTTCAATATTATAAAAGTGTTCAGATGGTTCGGAAGAGATGTAGCTTGTTTGTGAGATCAGGGGAGCCACCATCTCCAAGGATCTAGTGTTATTATCACCAGCTCTGTCCTCAAATTATAAGGATTACATAATTTCAGGTGTTGAACTTAACACAGTAAGGGAAACAATTTAACTCAAGATCTAACTGTGGTTGGTGCACCACAACCACCAATTGCAATTTTCCCTTTTCTGTTCACTCAACATCATCCCCAAAACTCATTGATCCATGTTGAACCTTATAAATGAAGACGCCAGCCTCATGTGTGAGCAGAAAGTAAATACTTACCTAATGAATAAGTGATTGATGCAGTGATTGAGTGTGATTGCTCCTTTGGCTTTCTGATCAATGGCACTGGATGAAATACATACCACAGACATACACTGTCAAAGTGAATACCTAGAAGTTAAGCTTAACTATAGCAAGGCAGCATAAATGACACTCAGTCTTGTTTTGTTTTTGATCCACCTAATATTTCTCTCTCTAGTAATGGGTGAAAGCCACAACAGTGAAAAATTCTTAAAAACCTAACAACCAAATAAGACGTACACTGAACGATTTCAGTGTGATTAATTTATTAATGAATCAGACAATAAACATTCGATTTGACTGGGTACCTGAGCACAGGTTGTACTTAACATAAAAATGAAGCATCTGTCCTTTGTTAATAAACTTAGGCTAACAAATTCCCTTACTTAAGTGATTTTAAAGTGATATTTTATGTCTACTTTGAACTTAAATATTTAAATGATCATCCATTGGCCCAAACAAAGTACCACAGGAGAAGAGTTAAAATGTTCATTTAATAAAATAATAAATGAAATTGCTTCATTTTGGAAGGAGCAGCACACCAAGGTAAGCTTTTATTCGACAAACATAAATCGGCATTTTTTTAGTAAAGAAAAATGGGTAGTACGGTTGGAAACCTTTACAAAAACATGTTATCTCAAAGCTAGTAAGGGTGTGAAACATCACTTGCAACATCAAAAAATACACTCTATTTTAGCTTGATCAGCTATATTTATATGCTGAAATGTAAACAATGCTGGTTTAAAAAAGAGAAAAAGAAAACTGATGGGTTTCTTGGCTCTGACCCTATCAGAGCATTTTGTATTGAGTGTGGTCTCTGGCGTAAGTGGAAATCACTGTTTGAAAATATATATGGCTAAATAGTCCTGAATACTTTTAAAATCCGAAATGAAAAGAAAAACCCACATTTAAATTCACTTTGTTGCCATGTGGCCAAGGAATCCAATGTTAGAAGCTAACAAGAATCTACACTATTCCTCTCCCTAATGTAGCCAAGCTTCATGTGTACTTGTGATATCACAGCATGTTCTTACAAAAATTAATTTCAAATCAAAAAGGTAGGATAATGATTACTTTCAGCAGAGGAACAGATAAGGTAACAGAAGGACACTGTGGCTTAAGCACTGAGAGTATATAATTAGGAACAAGAAAAATCAGAGTATTCTTGACTGTGTATTGCTTTTATTTTTCTCCTGATGGACTTTGAGTTTACGTTAAAAGAGCTATTAAAAATCTGCCTCTGGAAAAGATCTATTAAAAATCACAAACACAGAAATACTTCGAGAATACACGAGTCGGAGAAAAATGGGTCATCTTATAAAACTGATTATGTGAACTCTCTACATGCAGTGCATATGTCAGCAACCAGGAAAAACAATATCCAGATAAATTCAGCAGATATTCTTTCTTCTGGAGAAAAACCTGTATCTTTCCGTACACTGTGGAGTCAAGAGGGTAGGGTGGGAGCCGTTAAGTTTTATCCATGAGCCTAAACACCAGGCTGGCTTTTGAAAAATAAGCCAAACCCAAAATAGCCCAGAAAAAAATATTTTGTAATAAAAAAAAAAGAGCTATATATATATTTTTCCTGCCCAAATCTGGAATCCTTACTATCTTATTTTAAACAAGCCAGAGATTGCAAGCTTCTATCTGTTTGGATAGAAAATAATTTATATAAATGTTTTGTTCAAGCCCAAAAGGGAAAGAGAGTTTAAGTATACAGTGCATGAAAGATGCATGCCCAACTTCAAAACAGCTTAGTGCACAGAGGAGGAAAAATAATCTAACCTTCTGTTAGTCATTCGCAGCAGTCTTTAAGCTTAAATATCTTGCAATTTGCAACATTGTTTCAATGACCCCCAACCTTAAGAGATTAACCCAAATTTCATAACTTCCCTGCTCTGGTGCCTCTTCGATGGGGCGAACAAGAGGGTCAAAGAACAAAATGGACGCAAAAATCTGTATTTTGCACCCTTCCTCTGCACTTGAGACAGAAAAACGGGGCAGATAAATCTGTATAAGACTAAACCAAATCTCTTTAATTCCAGTCAGCTTTTATCATTCAGTCACTGAGTCTGCGTGTGGAAAAATTCAGGCTAATTCCCCCTAGCAACAGCCTCAGCCTATCAGGAGACTTTATGTTCCAGGCAGCTGCCAGCCGGAGAGAATAACGCTAAGTAGGTCAGGCCTGTATTTCTAAAAATGCTACGGTCTAGTAACCCCACTGTCCCGTCTGTCTGCCCTGCCCCATAATAACCTCAATTGCTTGGTGACACAATGACATACTACCCTGTTAGAGAGCAATCACAGCATGCTACATTATTCTGCTCCAAGCATGACTGCTGGGTGAAGGACCCTCGGAGGGACAGCATTAATCAGGCAGCCATTCACGTCCACCAGCACTTCACTCGAGAAACGGGGACTGCATTAATGACCAGCTGTTTGAACTAACACAAACAAAATCATGTCTTCCACCCTGTTGGGTGCACAGAATACGCTATTCTGATCTGGCAGGTTCCGCTTCTTGACTAAATCGAAGATGTAAATTAAACGGGCTCCGACAATCTCAGCTTCGGCAACCTCAGAGTAAGTATATTTAAATTATATTACATGTGAGTCCAAAAGCTACTGATTTAATATACACAGCTTTCCTTGCCTCCGCTTTTCCCTAATCCACATTAAAAAGGGAAATGCATACATGGGTAACGCAATACATATGCACATATTACCCAGGCAGCCAAAAGCAGGGAGCTGAACTAAAACTGACTTCTCTTCGGGCAGAGAACAAAGCGGGCGAGAGTAATTGTGCAGTGTGAACACAAATACAAATACAAAATGAATGCCCTGGAGGAGCGCTGAAAACAAATAAGAGTAAACATCCTAAGCCTACCGACCAATCAGCTCCTCCCACCGTCTCTTTGTGGGGCGGTAGTTACACCACAATCTCTAAGCACGAGAGACAAGGGAGGGAAGTGAACGTGGCCTTCAAATCCCGACCACTGTGGTGCCCTGACTTCCCATGGGGTTACTAACAGACTGCTGTTTGGCTTCAAGACAACCAAGGCTCCGTCAAGGTTTATACGAGGGCCACCAACAAAAATCAGGACTCCACCGGAGTTTTCGAATTCTAAAATGCAAATTGTCGCATGTAATTGACCCTATTGACCTGAGTGTAACTTTTAACTCCTCTCCACATTAATGCACAAAAACAAGCAACCAAAAACTATGTGTGGATGCAGAGATAAGGGAGACTGGCAGCACGGTTTGGGGCTACGTGGGGAAACATCGCGTACCGATGGTTCAGGCGCTGATATTTCCTTGCACAATTAATCCGCATTTTTAAGGGTTCAGTTTCATTTAATGAATATACAGTATCCCCCCGCCCCGTGACAAATTGATAATTCAGCCTTCAATTATGCAGAATTCAGCAAGTCTTAGACATGTAATCCATCAGTATTTGATTTACAAACACAGAAAATTCCTAAATCCATTTGCCCTTGTTTGAACTGGGTTTGATAACTTAGTTATGACTATCTTCTTCACTTTGTGGCACACATCACACAGTTATTCTTGGAGAGATACAGTCACTGACGCAACCATGAACCACTAATTACAAGCTGCTGACATTCTGCTTGTCTATGCAGCTTTGAAGTTCTAAGTCTGTTTTTCTCTCATATGTGCTTGCTCAGTTTCATTCTCTTTCCCTCACTGCTCCCCTCCCCCCGTCATTCCCTTTTCCCTTCTTCCCACTTTAAGCGTTTCTGGATTCGCTCTAGGACTACCTGGAGAAAGCAGTAAGAGCGATCAGCTTCTCCAACCTGATTTCTTTCCATTCCCTCCCTACTCCCCACACACGCACAGAGATCTACAGTTTGGAAGTACAGTAATAAGGTCCCCACCCAGCCCCACCCGCGGGAATGCATCAACAGCTGGCCAAACATAATCCAACACACAGAGCTGCCTTTGTAGAAATAGTAACAAACAGTGAAAGGGCCAGACAGGCGGCCCAGAAGAGCTCCCCATGACAACTGGGAAAGCTCCTTACCCTCAGGTTTGAGCTGACTCCACCAAGCTGGGCTTGGAGCACCACAGCTCAGGCACCCAAATCCAAAACAAGCCTCAAGTGCCTCCCCCAGCTTCACCAGAGGCTCTTCCCAGGGCACTCGTGTCTCCACACGGCTAGGCAGACGCAGGCTCTCTCTGTATTGAGTATGACCGTCCTCTGCCACATGGCACGTGCCCTCAAAATGCGACCCCGCCATCCCAAATCTCAGGAACAGCATCTGCACCTGAATCCAACCAACTACCTGTGAGCTGGTAAGACCACCTCTTCCTTAGAAAAGGAATTTAAAATTCTTTTTAAAATTAGAGGCTGATCCGGGAATTCTAAAACATGTAAATATAAGACTGCATTCATCTCCACTGAATGTTTAGCATCTGAAGTCTGTGGTAGCCAGCTGGTCTCAAAGTCATCTGGGATACATTTATTTTGATTAAATTGATCAGATTTCTATTTACAGGATAGAATTTTTCACCATACTGAATACAGCTGTGTTTACAGGGATTTGCAGAAGAAGAAGAAAACAAAACCCTACAATCAGTCCCAGTGAAGCACAGAGCACTGAGAACTTCAAGGAGTTAAAGCTGAGGAGGGATGCTTTCACATTGACAGGAAAATTCTGCATGCAGCTGCTTTGGCCATGCTCTCTAGCTAGTCAGGAAATGGGTGTTGAGCTGAAGCTGAAAATACAAGCTGCAATCAAGCCCGACCCAGCAAAGTGACAGACTTCCTGTGTAAAATGGTCAGAAATCTCTCTTTTCTCATGTCTCTACATGCATGCACATGCATTTAAATCCATGCTGCAAGGCTGCTCTTTTCTCTGGGGACACTGGTACAGTCACCTAGCCCATCACAGTTTCTTCCTTGACGGCACCGGGCACATCCAGACTACAATTTACAGTTCCTCCATCCATGTACTGGGTTACAAATTATGCCATCCTCCCTAGAATGAGAACGCGGGGCGAGCGGCAGACAAACGGCATCCGGCATCTCTTTCTTCTCAGGCGCTCGCTTGCTCTGCTTTCCTCCAACTCTGCCTCGTCGTCAGGCAGGCAGACACGTCAGATACCTGGTTTATCCATCTTCAGCTCCACTCTCAGGTAAAATGCCACCACATCTCGGCATGGGTTTCCCCCCAAGACTAATCCCTGGGAGCAGCCCGAGCTGGGTGCGCCCTGCGGAGGATCGGTGGGCATTGGATGGACAGTATTCCTAACTTCTCCTGCCCTGGTCCTTGGCATTCTTTCTATCCATCCCACCCCGGGTCTTTTGCAGCATCACCCTGTCCTCCAAGTCCCTTCATCCGGCCGCGAGGGGACCCTGGCCAGAGCTCCACCAGCAGGTCCTTCTTCCTCACTGCGTACACCATCGATGCCGGGTTCGGGTGCACCACGGAGAAGCCGAGGCCAGGAAACGGCAGGAGCAGCTCAGGTAACCAGGGGAAGCTTGGCGTGCCCACAGCGATGCAGCCCTGGAGCTGTGAGGAAAGACGGTCTGGCTTCAGAATTAAAATTTAAAAAAAAAGAAAGGAAGGAAGGAAGAAACACAAAACAGCGCAGCTCGGTGCCTGCGGGGGTGGAAAAAACAGACACAAACCATAAAAAAAGCAAGAGTTAAAATCAAATTTCAAAAAAAAATAATACATAGATCAGAGTACTTCATGTGACTTTTATTTCTGACGTTTCTCGGGTTACTGGCCTCCCCGCCCCCTCCAAAATCTCTTCTGCCCCGAACGCTACTGTCCATGAGTGCCGAGTCACAAAGGCTTTTTGCTCCAAAGTGCTGCAGACCCAGCATCACATGAGAAGCCACATGACAACTGCAGTCGGCTGCTGATGTGGTCAACTGTGTTGCCGAGGCACGGGAGTAGGAGGGAGACAAATCTGAAGTGAGACATGCCCCTCTCATGCTGCCAGGAAGAAATTTCCTTAAAAGAACAATGAGGAAAAGGCATCTCTGAAGAAATGCTTGTGAATGCCTACAGACTTTCATATACACACACTTACATAGCCTAAAGAGACCATGGGTGCTTGGAGACATTTTGAGGATGCTGTACCGCAGACACTAGCTGGATGGCAGCAAGATTATTTCTAGTTTGTATTAGTCAAAGCTGATTCCACTTAACTGGATTCCTGAAAAGCACACACCATGTCTTCAGAGCATGATCAGGCTTGGAAAACCAATTCTATTATCTCTCCCTGCAATCTGTATCTGAACCTGCATTCTGAATAATTTATTTTTAGACTAATAAGATGCTTGCCAAGACCGCTCCCCTTTTCTTCAGTGAGTGGCACAGGCAATATTCACCCAAGTGGGAGAAGCTTGCCCCTTTGTAGGGAGAAAAGACGAGACAGTTTTCATTATTTTCAAAAAATGCAATTTCTTATTTAAAGGCATACAAACATATAATAAAGTTCTCCTGGAAGTAAGCATTAAAAACAAGCAAAATGTTTCTGCTTCATTGAATTGACATGCCTCTTATTTGCAGTTTGGCATCTAATGCTGGCAAATGGTGGTGACATTTTTCTAATGCTGCTCATGGCTGCATCTAGAGCCCTTAAGCCACTTGGATATTGCTACTTGTTAGCAGGGTGAGAGCAAACAACTGCTTTCTGGAGCACCTCTCTGCAGAGATGCTGCACTGCCAGGTACGTTTTACTAGTTACATTAAGGCAGGTAGGAGAGAGGTGGCCTCAGGGCCTTGTAGATTCCGTCACTCATCCTGGAATTAAATACGCTGCCAATTTGGGACATCCTGCCCATGATGTGAGAGGTATGCTTCTTTAGAAAATTTGATCATGCCACCTAACTAGAACCAGAGAATCAGTAAACAGGTGGCAAGAATTATCTACAACTTGTCTTATTCAACTGTAGATGTCAAGGTAAGTGGCCCTTAATTCGTTCAAGATACACTGATCAGCCTCCAGTTGTAAGACAGTCAGGGATTGTCCTAGACACTGCGGAGAAGACGGGCAAGGTCTCTTCCATCCTGGAGCTCACAGTCCAGTAACTGCATGTATCTTTTTATCTTCAAAGCCAACCTTCTGGGCTTCCCTGGTGGCGCAGTGGTTGAGAGTCCGCCTGCCGATGCAGGGGACGCGGGTTCGTGCCCCGGTCCAGGAAGATCCCACATGCCGCGGAGTGGCTGGGCCCGCAAGCCAAGGCCGCTGAGCCTGCGCGTCCGGAGCCTGTGCTCCGCAACGGGAGAGGCCACAACAGTGAGAGGCCCGCGTACCGCAAAAAAAAAAAAAAAAAAAAAAGCCAACATTCTCCCAATTTGGATACTCCAAAGACATCTAAGGAAGAAACTCAGCAGTCACGTTTTCATTCTTTCCTAGCCATCAACCTGTCTGAACTCCCAAGTTCTATGGATTCTTTCCCTACAAACTACCCTTGAATTTAAGATCTCCTCTCCATTCCTCTATTCTAGAGTCTACGCTCATGCACTCACACTCAACAATCTTCTCGCTGGTCTCCTTCTTTGTTCCAGTCCACTGGGCAACCTGCCACTAGACGAATCCTAATAAACCACCATGTTCTGGATGTCCAGAACCCCTGTCCGTGGGGTCTGGGCAATCCACTGTCCAAAACTGAGGATGGCTCCTTATTTTTTTCACATGCATATGCTACCAGTAAAAGACACCCTAGGGCTTCCCTGGTGGCGCAGTGGTTGAGAGTCCGCCTGCCGATGCAGGGGACACGGGTTCGTGCCCCAGTCCGGGAGGATCCCCCATGCCGCGGAGCGGCTGGACCCGTGAGCCATGGCCGCTGGGCCTGTGTGTCCGGAGCCTGTGCTCCGCAACAGGAGAGGCCACGGCAGTGAGAGGCCTGCGTACCGCAAAAAAAAAAAAAAAAAAGACACCCTATATCTGACTGTACATTATCTATTTCAGTAGACTGGTCTATTCCTGATCCTCTAAACACATCACCCATTGAATCAGGAAAAAAATAATAATTTTGACTTACTTTTGTTAATAGTAGGCATAGAGCACTGTAAGGAAAACAAAGACACATGAGGCACTGTTCCTGCCCTCAGACAATGTATAATCTATGAACCTGTGCTTTTTCTACTGGCACTTACCATGTACTATCATGAATTGCTATCTCTTCAAGGTCTATTTCCTATAACAATAATAAACAGGTCTAAATCTGCCTACCAAATGAACGTTGGCTAAATAGCGCCATAAAATGGCTGAAAAGGGAAAGATTACTTGTACCTAAATGTCAGGAAAGGTCCCCAGAGAACCCTGAGATCTGCAGTGAGCTATGAAATGTCTGGACAGGGTAGGGGGCGAGGTTTGGGTCATAGCAATTAATAGTAATAGCTATAGCGAAACACTAGCATTTAATTTATGCCAGGGTCTCTTCTAAGCATTTCATACACATGAATGCACTTAATCTTAACAATCCTGTGAGGGACTTATTGCTTGGAAAAGCTCTTTTCAATGATACAGAACAGAAGCACAAAAGAGAGGTTAACTAAGCTGCCCAAGACTGCACAGCAAGTAAGAGGTGAAGTGCTTCTGGCCCCCGGGCACATCTTTTTAACTGCCATGCAGTACTGCCTCGGAGCTGGAAAACCACAAAGGTGAGAACACACAACCTGACTGAAGGTGTGTGAGGGGATCAATCTGGTTGGAGTTTAAGTTTTGTAGAAGTGAGACCAGACCAGGGAGAGCCACATTATAAGACTAAGGCATGTTACCCTTATCATAAGCCACGCAAACAAAATTACAGGTAGCCACGGCTATAATTAATAGAGGGAGAAGGAAAGACTGGATATAAGGAGAGTAATCAAGAGGTTCCTGCAATAGCCTGACTTTAAGGGCATGGTGCCTGCACTCTGGTCGTGGCAGAAGAAAAACTGAGATGGATTCTGGAGGCTTTATGAGAAAAGAAATAACATTACTGAGGTATTCTTGGGGAATGGGGAAAATGATGATAGCAAAGTTGACTGCACATTTTTTAAGCCTGGAGAAATTAAGCAAGCAGCTCCTTGAGCTTAGGAGTTGTGTCATTCATCTCTGTTTCCTGAGTAGCAAGCACAACACTTGATACATTTTTTTTTAACATGGTGAGTGAATGAGTCCATAAGTAAATGGAGGTAGAAATGGGAAAATTAAAAGCAATTCCACATAGAAGGAAAAACTCTACAGAAAACTTAATATTTCATAGGACATCCAAGGGGAAAGGTCCATCATGAAATCATATACATGGAAATAGAATCCATTTTCTGTTGCCACCTTCGGCCCAGGTTTTCGATGATACCTGCTTTCACCCACACTACGCACCTCAGATGCTCCTCTTCAGGCCTGCAGGTCGCGTTGGCTCTGCCCTCCTCCAGCCACATCAATCTTTGTGCATCACCCGCAGACCCATCTTACCCAGGCCCAGCCCCTAATTCGAACACTGCACTTAGCAAGGCAATAAAATCAGTATCCTAAAATACTTTACCATTCTTTTTTTTTTTTTTGATACGTAGCAAAGCAGGGAAACCACACAAGTTTATCAGCCTTCGCATACAATCTTAGCTCACCAGGATAGTAAATTAACAAATGCACCTCATTTCTTAGGCAGCTAATGAAGGTTAATATGACATACTGCCTCTGGCTCTGGAAGTAAAAAGGGGTATTACTGCCTCATATTATAGCTGGAAAAAAAAGTTTAATAATCTTTCTCATGAGCCACAAAGAATTGGGTTTTTAATACCCAGATATATTTTAGTAAAAGGCTAGTATATCATCCCTAAGTGGAGTTCAAGAGCAGTGTCAGATAACTGGGGCATTTCAAGACCCTGCTTACACTAGAGACCAAGGGAAAAAATACACAGTTAAAGCCAGATTTATTCTTACATTCTTAAAGGGAAAAAAATGCAAATTTATGTTGGGAGTATTTTTATATTGCTTTAGATCAATTCTAGTGATTAATCTTTAAATATTAAGAAGGAAACTTGAATCTGACAAATAAGTGATTTCAAGTAAATGGGTAATATATGAGTGAGGTCACTGGTTTGTTCAGTGACACTCACACAAATGTGTTATGTGGACCTTCTAGGATCAGACGGTGTATTAAGCATGATGGGAGGAGAAAAAAATGAATGAGGCACTGTCTAGGCCCATAAAGAGCTTATGATTCCCTCACCCAGGAAGACACTTCCCTCTCTTTGACAAAGGGGACCTACTGCGTTCGAACAACAGTAAAGCACAGCAGAGGTTAGTTAAAAAAAAAAAAGAAAAGATATTGCTTCTTGAAAGGAAGTCAACCCATTAGGCCACGTTGAGGTCTTACCCATAAAAAGAGGGAGCTTGGATGATACGAATACTCAACGAGTGTGACTCTTAAATCCCTTAAGTGAATAAGAATGCTACGCTTTGTCTCTGCCATCCTGAGAGATATTGATGATAGTGACCAGGCTGTAGAGAAAGGAAGGCTCTATAGGCTTATTTACTAGGTTGCTAGAGGGCTTAAAATTGCATGCCATGTTTTCTAATTTCCCCAAAATGGATACCGAATTAAGATTAACTCTTCACAAAGCAGAATGACAAAGTGACTAATGGCTGGCAGAGCCCTGGTTTCCCCTCTTTCTGTTACCCAGTATTATTACCCTGATCCAGTTTACAGGGGCCAAATGGCAATTTGAAGGTGGAAAGACTGTGTTTGTTCACCTGTGAGTGGTCTGACCTTAGACTTTGCAGAGCAGTGTCAGGAAGTCAGTTTTTCCACGCTCTTTACAGTAAACAAAGACAGTGTGGCTGGGATCCAAATGTGACAGAAGGTCAGGGACCAAACTGCCTCAAAGACAAAGAGACCGCTTCCAGAAATTGAAACACAAAATAAATGTGAGCGCCATCAACATTCCAAACTGTGCTCCTGTCCAGTGTTTGATTCAAACAATGTGACACATACCCAGCGTCAAAGCATAATAGAAATAGAATCGTAAAACCCCAGGTGCAGGAAAGCACCTTAAAGGTCATCTTGTCCAACTGCAAAGCTGAATTGTGAACACTGCCCTTTAAAAATATCTCCTCCATGCAACACCTCCAGTGCCTGAAAATGCAGTGCCCTGGGAGGGAGAGGCCCATTCCATCTTTTGAAGCCCTGAGCCAAAAGGTCTGGTTCCACGGTAGGGGGAACCTCGCCGGAGCTTCTATTTATTGGCCCTCAATTTAGAAGCTTGGGAGCTCAAGTCTAGTGTACTTTTCACGTGATGGTCCCTCAAATATTAGAGGGAATGTATCATCACCCACTCAGACGGTTCTTCTCTACACCAAATATTTGCAGTTTCTTTAGCCACTCCTCTGTGATGTCTACTCCATCCAACATCCCCTTCTCCAGCCTATGAATACATTCCAGTTTATCAGCAGCCCTCTGAACGATGTGTCACAGGAAACACAACACGAGGTTCCAGTGTGGCTGCACAGAGTAAACGGTACTGTCACCCCCCTCCCTCCCTCTCGGAGTCCAGACTGCAGTCAGTGAGGCATCATCTGCCTTTGCTCTCCAGGTGGGCACATCACAGTGATGATTCACGGGGCTCACCCATGCCTGTGTTCATACGCCATCCACCTAAACCATCAGACAGTGGTTTTAGGCAACTATATGACCCTTTTTGCTTTGTTTTTGGTTAACATAGATGAGCAGATTCTACAGTAACAAAAAGGAAAGGAGAAGTAGTAAACTACCCTTGAAGGAAATATAAATGTATTTGTAAATACACATACTATCTCTTTCATGGGAAGATACAATCCCCACAAGGGTATGAGTTCTCTGAAGGCAGTGAGTACACCTTCTGTTTTTCCTGTATCTCAACAGCACTGCATAAAATGAAATACCTCCAAGTATGTAAAATAGCCTGGCCCGAGAGGAAGACCACTGGACTTTCAGAAGTCAAAAGCTCTGGGTACTGGTAGCCATGTTGCCACCATCGTTTTATTTGCTATATGAGCATAGGTAAGCCATTCATCTTTTTCCACATCTTAGTTTCTTCAGGTGCAAAGTGAACAACTTCAACAATATGCACCTGGAGCTGCCCAGCATTTCAACAGCTTAGGTGGACTTTTCATTTCTAAAATTTTCTGTAATACAATGGCATAAATAAGACATTAACCCTTAGCTAAAGTTGCCTAAAGACTCTCATTGAAATTAGATAAGTTTTACATTAAATTGTCTCAAAACAAGTGAATGGCACATTCATGAATCAGAAAGGTCCTATGTCTAGAGTTGTTTATAAAAGAAGATGCCAATTAGATAAATTAGGTGAGTCTGACTCGGGGTCCTGAGATCTTTACCCTCGGATAAAATAACAGTTTTGAATAGGTGAACCAATTACTGAGATTCTTGGGGTAGGGAATAAAATAAATGTCATAATGTGATATCACTGCTTTCCCATAATCCAAATGTCTTCTGAAAATGTCTTTAACTATACAGAGAGAACCTTTAGGTTGAAAAGATCTAGTTTCTTTCACATGTTTTAACTAGAACCATGACAACAGAATTGCTTGACGTCAATCAGCAGTTCACACGATGGGAACACTCCTCACATTCTCAGTTAGAAAGGGAAGCATGATGGCCTATGGTCACTAACAGAATACCAGCTCACTGTGAGATCTGGCATTCCAGTAAAACTCACTCCACAATGAGATTCTAAGACACAACCCACCCTTGTAGCATTAACCTGACAGAACACAATAGTTAATCTTTTCACTAAGTATGTTATTAGACTATGCAATTTTTTTTCTTAGATCAAAAACTAGAAATAAAAATTGGAAGGGTAGGCTTGATTTTCACGAAATCAGAGCACAGTTTTGGGCCAGCCTTTCTTTCTGCACGTCCTTCACTGTTCTGGGCTCAGCATCCTCTTCTGCAAAGCAAGGAGGACTCTGAGTGTCCAGGCTCTAATACTCTCTGCTTATAGGTCAGAAGCTTTTTCTTTTTCCTTGTAAGGTCTTCTGTTCTCAACATGTAAAGTACCCTAGCTATCTATGATCCTGGACATCCACAAGTCACACTGCCTCCTAATTTGTCTCATTCTCAGAAGCCTCATGGCAAAGGCCCTACTGCAACACTATTGTCTCAGTCTCAAACCACCATCTGGGAGTCAGGCAGAGAGTTCTCAAGCTAAGATGCTGGGCTTGAGTAGCAAGGGTCACGGGGCACACCAGTGAGCCTGACGAGAAGCCGTGACTATGTGATGCACCTGTGTTCCAGACACACGCAGCACTGGGGAGAGAGACTGATGCTTTTTGGTATTTGCAGAGTATAGCTAGATAGCAAATTGTTATCTAATTAAGTGGCTAATGGTACTTGATGTGAACAAAAGTTGTAAACATTAGCTTATTGTCACCAATATAATACTCTAAAATGCAGTTAGCACAAATGACCTCATCTCCCTTCAAGTCGTGAGGCAGAGTTTTAGAGGAAACTTTAAAATAATTAAAATGGCCATGTTTAGCATGCCAAGCACATGCCAAGCACATACAGATATATATCATTGGCTGTTAAGACAGTGCCGTTTTCTCAAGCAATCGACTTAGGCATACATCTGAAATGTAGATTGCATGTCGCATTGGAGCACTGCACACCTGCATCTGCTGTCCTTTGCTACAGGTCGCCCAAGATCAGCACTATAGTGTTATGGTGCCTATAGGAAGGTATAGATGTGGAAGGAGATAAGAGTGCCAGAAACAGACGAGATGTTTACTTTTTCTTCCATTTGTTTGAATGCATGGTTTATATAAAATTCATTGCATAAGGTGAGAAACTTAGGTTCTCTTAAAATTTTCTGGAACATGAGATTCTGTGTGATTTTTTTTGAAGTGAACTGTAGCTCGGAGATGATCTTTTTCTTCGTGAAAATAATTGAGCTTACATTAAACACTGGTTCTTGACACTCTTTCAAGCACACACACACACATATACACATTTTGTGTGCAGATGGATATTATGTGTATTTATCTTATTATAAAGTCAGGAAATTTACATATTATATATACAAATACATGAAATTATACAAATATATAGAAGATATTGTCAACACAGATCATTCACTTAAATTTAATAAAGTTGGCTCTAAATCTTGATAGTCTATATTCAAAAGACAAATATTTGTTATTACTGAGGATGTTCCAAAGAATATTCTTTCTGAAGACTCTAAAGAAAAATTTTAGATATTTAAAAATGCTAATATAGACATAAGTATAGCATCTCTTAATGTGAGTATTTTGAAAGGACAAAATTATTTGTGTGGGTATAATAAAGACGATCTTATCACTGAGGCTGTAACAAGCCCTATCTATCAGTAAGATCTTATTGTTATCAGTTATCATTATTATCAGTAATGTTGTGAAACATTGGGAAAAGAATCATTCTAATAACACTGAACACTTAATTATCACTTAACACATGCTAGGCAATGCTCTGAGCACTCCACATTCAATCCTCACAAGGAAACCTATGACTTAAGCATTATCCTTATCTCCATTTTACAGATGAGAAAACCACAGCAACAGAGATGTCAAGTACTTTGACCAAGGCCACACGGCAAATAGGTGGAGGAGCCAGGCTGCAAATTCAGGCAGTCAGGCTCCAGAATTCTTGCACCAGACTCCATCACTCTACCTGCGTCTCTCTTCCTTCTTTCTCCCCTCTCCCACCAGACCCCAAATACCAAATATCCACTTAAGGCTGATCCTGCTCTTGGGTCTGCCCAAGTCTTCACATCATTATGAAAACAACAGACAGCAAAATTCAAGGAAGAAAAGACAACTCTTCTAGTGACATGTTTACCTAGTGAAAAATAATCAAATGGCATACCATAGAGTTTTTTTTGTTGTTGTTGTTGTTTTTTGCTGTACGCGGGCCTCTCTCACTGCCGCGGCCTCTCCCGTTGCGGAGCACAAGCTCCGGACACACAGGCTCCGCGGCCATGGCTCGCGGGCCCAGCCGCTCCGCGGCATGGGGGATCTTCCGAGATAGGGGCACGAACCCGTGTCCCCTGCATCGGCAGGCGGACTCTCAACCACTGCGCCACCAGGGAAGCCCGGCATACCATAGAGTTTTAAGGAAAATTAAAGCAGGGCACAAAAGCTGACAAGTTTGTTCATACCACAGAGACAGTGACTAGAAAAACATGTGAATGTATAAATCAACATGGTGGGCTGAGACATGCCTGGGAGTAGTAGAGAGACAGCTAGAAGGGGCCAGATGAGAAGATGAGGTAGATAAGCCCAATCCAATAATCATATTGATGACAGCCAGTATGTATTAAACATCCATGATATAGAATCAAGCTTTCTACACGGGCTTTAGAACCACTTAATTTTTACAACTCTGCAAATCTGCTATTATTTTTATTTTACAAATGAGGAAACCGAGGCAGAGATTAAGTAACTTCCTCAAGATCAAAGAGCTAACGATCATTTGAGATAAGAGTCACACCTTGCTCTATTTGACTCTACAGCTTGTGCTCTCGAGATTATAGTCATATTACCACAGGCCAAGTTCAAAGCATTATCTAAATCAAAGAAGACCAATAGGGAGGTCTAGGCGAACAGGATCAAACCCCAAGCATCTGGGTCATTAAGATGGCACCAGTAAACAACGTTGAGCTCAGACAGTAGGATCACAGATCAGAGGCAGCTTGCTCTTTGGTTATGGGCTTCAGTCCTGTGCCTGCTGAAAGTAAATGCCATCTGATTGGAATCAGAGTTGCCTGGATCATCTCAGAGCCAAACAAACAGAATTAGCTGCTGCAAACCCACTTGGGAATTAATCAGAGTGTAAGTAAAAACATAACCATATAAAATGAGCCCTGATAAAGTATGAAAACAAGGGAACTTGGAGTAGCTAAGAGAAATGACCAAGATGTAAGTAAGAAGCTAAATAAACTGGGGCCACCTATAGGATAGAGCCACGTCTGTGATGGACAAAGTGTGATGAACCACAGACAAAAAGACGGTGAATTCTGGATAATAAGAAATGTTGATGAGATGGAAGAACCACCTGTTTTATGTAAAGGTCCAAATAACCAGATCACAGTGGACAGCCACTCAAATCATGCCTTCATAATACAGAGTATTATTGAGAATAACTCAATTCGCAGGGAGCTTTAGGCAGCCAGTACTAGATGGCCTGTCAGGGAAAACAGAAAGATAATTACAGAAAAGAATCATATCCTCAGAAAAACAAAAATTAATCAAACTAAGTTTGTAAAGTCTATCTTACAGATACATTGTCTGGACTCATGCTCCCAAAAATACTGTTTCTGAATTTGTGCCAATGCATTTGGCTAATTTAATGGTTTCATCCTGTTACCTCTAAACTTTAACTCATAATATCTTAGAATCTTTCCAGTTTCTTAAAGAATCTTAAGAAATTCATAATCACAAAGGACAAAATTTATTTTCAAAAAATTAAACAATGATATAATGGTTTCTCTGTTGGAGAAAAATCAATCATATGACAATCACATTAAAAAATGTGATGCCAATCAAATAGAGGTAATGCTTGATTAAATACAAGTAAAACTGATAGGCAAATTTCACTGAATAGCACTGAGATTAAATTGAAACACTATCACATTAAAATTTTTTAATATTTAAAGAAATTTTTAGAATAGCTTTAGATATAGGAAAACGTAAAAGATACTACAGAGCGTCCCCAGTATTCCTTATTATTAAATCTTACATTGGTAACAAGGAATAACTGATACAGTATTAAGTAAAATTCATACTTTATTCAGAGTTCCTTAGTTTTTACTTAGTGTCCTTTTTCTGTTCCAGGATCCCATCAAGGATGTCCTATTACATTTATTTGTCATGTCTTAGGTGCCTCTAGGATATGCATTTCTCAGACTTTCCTTGTTTTTGATGGTGTTGACAGTCTGAGGAGTACTGCTCAGGAACTGTGTGGAATGAGAATGCCCTTCAAGTTGGTTGGTCTGACATTGTCCTTATGGTTTGACGGGGGTTATGGGTTTGGGGGAGGAGAACTAACAAGTGCCACTGCCATTCTCCCCACATTATATAAAGGATACATACCACCAACGTGCCTTTTTATTGTTGATGTGAACCTTGATCGCCTGGCTGCAGCAGTGCTCGGCATGCTGCTCCACTGTCAAGTTACTCTTCCGCCCCACCCTCCACCCAATTCCCCATACTGTGCTCTTTGGAGAGGTGTCACCATGGGCAGCCTACACTAAGGAGTGGGAAGTTATGCCCCAACTACTTGTGGGCAGAATATCTACATAAATCATCTGGAACTCTTCTGCAGGGGAAAATTGTCTCTTCTCTCCGATTTACTTACTTATTCAACCTTTTTCAAATATCAGTATAGATTTATGAATATTTGTTTTATACTTTGGGCTATAATCCAATACTACCACAATAAAGGAAATTTTAATGGAGGGAGATTTATTCAAATTGATTGGCCAGAATGGACCAGCCACCTTTTGACTCCCGGCCAAGCAAAAAGATTGTAGGTGGAGCAAAGTGCTTGGATGTCATGTATACCTTGAAGATGAAGATGCTGAAGATCATCAGGAGGACACTTCCCCTCTTGAATCTTACAGAGGAAATGAGGACATTCACCCTCATTCCAGGGGACTTTTCCCCTTTATTTCTGATATAGCCAGGATAAAATTCAATATATAGTCAGTGGCTTCAAGTTAAGCATGACTTGGTTACTGAAATTCTTAAGACAAATGCTGGATCAATACCTCAGTCTCACAGAAATAACTTTGATGATGTAAGTGGGTATGACACGATCCAATATACTGACTGCAAATATTTCAGGTATAAATGTAAAAAACATTCGCCTTTTAAAAATTGTTTTTAAAACATAGATACTGTAACACTTGGAAGTACAGGAATACAACTGAAGGTTAAAGGAATATAGTAAATATATTAGGTACTTACTACATATCATTCATTAGCACAAAGTAACTTTAGGCATAAAATGCATAAGACTTCGTAATAAAGAAAAAGTACATGAAAAAGTGGGATAGAAAGATACAGAACACAGTATAGACTGGAAGGAAATAAAGACAATAAAAATGTAGATTTTATTCATTCATTCAACAAACATTTACATAGCATCTGCTATCGGTCAGCAACCATGATAAAGGCTAGGTATATTAAGCTGAGTAAAAACACTTACAGATTTTGCTCTCATGTAGACTATTAGGAAGATAGATATTAATCGGATAATAGCACTGTTGAAACATGTGCAGGAAAGGGATAACTCAGTAGGCCTGGGCTGCTCAAACCCTGCACTTTCTCATCTTCAGAACTGATCCTTGGCCTGGCACCTGGGAAACGACCTCCAAGTCCTTGGAATACCCTACCAGATAAGAGTGTCTTTGTATGCCTGAGGCTTTGGACCACAGTTTCAATTTGACCTCTAGGCGGCTGGAGACTCGAGTAGCTAGCATGCTGCATGCCTATATAACTGAACCCCAATAAAAACCCTGGACACTAAGGCTCAAGTGAGCTTCCCTGGTTGACAACACTTGGCAAATGTGGTCACACATTATTGCTGAGAGATAAGCGCTGTACCTGTGCCTCCACTGGGAGAGGACAACTGGAAGCTTACACCTGGTCTCTCTTGGCCTCCACCTATGCACCTTTTCCCTTGCTGATTTTAATCTGCATCCTTTCACTGTCATAAACTGTAACAGTGAGTATAATAGCTTCCTTGAGCTTCCTGCGAGTCCTTAGGGCAAACTACTGGGCCTAAAGGTGGCCTTGGGGACCCCTGACATTAAACTACAGTGAAAACTTGAGGCACATACTCTGAAAGCATTTAATTTATGGGAGCTTATAACATAGTTACCTGAAGTAGACTAGGAGGTCAAGGTAGGCTTTCCTGAAGAAGTGATGTTTGGATTGACATCTAATGGATGTATAAGAATTTATTAGTAAGTACGGCAGGAGTGGGGAGAGGTTTCCAGCATGGGGAAGTACATGCACAAAAGTCTCTGGTGGATGAGAAGAGAGTGTATACAAGCAGCTGAAAGTGAACAGGTGTGGCTGGAGCACAAGGAGCAGTAGGAGGTGGGAAGGGAGATGGGCTGGTAGACACCTGTGCTTTTGTATGCCTGAGGCTTTGGACCACAGGGAGGGACTGGCAGACTTGGCCATTATCCTCAGAGCAATGGGAACCCATGGAAAAGTATGAAACCAAGAGGAAATCATCGGTTTGGCCTTTTGAAATGAGAACTCTGGCAAGAGGGTAGATAATTTACTGGAGGTGATGAGTAGACAGAGAGAAAACAGAGAGACCTCTTTTTTTTTTTTGCGGTACGCAGGCCTCTCACCATCACAGCCTCTCCTGTTGCGGAGCACAGGCTCTGGACGCACAGGCTCAGCGGCCATGGCTCACGGGCCCAGCCGCTCTGCGGCATGTGAGATCTTCCCGGACTGGGGCACGAACCCATGTCCCCTGCATCGGCAGGCGGACTCTCAACCACTGTGCCACCAGGGAAGCCCGAGACCTCTTTTTATAGTACTTAAGATGAGAGGTAATGGTATCTCTGGAGGGCGTGGTTGAAGTGTAAACATTGAGAAATTCAAGCTTTCACTAGAAATTTAGTGGGTTAACTTGACAGGGCTTAGTGATAAACGGGAAATGAGAGAAAAGAGATTATGGAGGATGGGATCTACTTTTCTGACTTGTGTAAACAACAGGATGGTTGAGTCACTCACTCACTGAGGCAGGAAACATCAGGAGTGACCAGACATTTTCTTCTAGGGATGAAGCACCAAAACGCTGTGCATTTGATCTTGGACACATTGACTCTGATGTGCCTTTAGAGCTGAAAGTGGAGATGTTCATAGGCAACTGAATATCTAACGTATGTAGATAATAAAAATTCACCTTTCATTCACAAATTATACTACAGCTAAGCATTCAAGTGGTCTTTGCCATTTTTCCAGACACTGCTTTAAGCATTTTACATACACGAACTCATTTTATCTTCACAGCTAGATGAGGCAGATATTATAATTATCCTTATTTAACATATAATGAAACTATTAGAAATTAAGTTGCTTGCCTAACGCACACAGCTGGGATATAAACCCAGGCACTCTGCCCCTGGAGCTTGTGGTCTTACCTGTCATGCTAAGCTATCTCTCATAACAAGCCAAGGAAGGAAATGAGACTAATTCTGGAGACAGTAGGGAATAACACAGAAGAGGGATTTCAAGAGTATCAATAATTTAGTAACTAATTAGACCTCTTTTTACAGTACCTTTTGAAGAGGAGAATGTATTGCCAAAAACATAAAGAAAAAGAGGAGATTGAAATATCCTCGAAGCCAAGAGGAGTTAGTGTTCAAAAAAATGTATTTTTTTAATGCTATTAAGAAGTTTACTGAGAAGAGGACCCTGAGACTGAGAACAGAAGGCCATTGTGAACTTAGGAAAAGCTGTTTTGATGTAGTGATGAAGACGGAAGCTAAACTAAAGAGGGGTGATTGAGAGGTAAAGAAACAAAGACAGAAACGCATTCAACAAATTTGGCCATAAAGGGGAGGAAAGAAAACAATACCTGCAGGGGGATATGGAGTCGAGGAAGGGTTGTTTGTGTGTGAGACCAGAGAGCTTTAAGCAAGTTTTAAAGGCAATGGAAAGGGTCCAGTTGAGAGGGAGAAGTTGAGTATACATGAGAGAAAAGAGTACACTGATAGTGCAAACTTCTTCAGCAGTCAGGATGAGACAGATATGAAACAAATATGTTCATGTATATTCATGCAGAGCCAAGGAATGAAATGATGCTCTACGTAATATATGCCTTGGAAACTAGTAATAGATCCGGGTCTTGCCTACTGCCCGGGTTTGATCTCACATTGGTTTCCTTGCCCTTTGGCAATCTCTGCCTGCTTTCATAACTCACTATGCCATTTTCTTCTCGCTTCAGATGATTTGCACATGCTCTCCTTTTGACTGAGAAAGATCTACCCGCTGCCCAATCCCCCACCTTTTCACCTGGTTTCTATCCTGGTAAAGATGTTTAATACATAGCTGTCGGATGAATGAATTGTGTCCAGGACATTTACTGAAACAAAAAGCCCTCTGGAACTCAATATGATTTTGGATATTTGTTTCAATGCAGTTCTCCATCTAGTTACCACTATAATCATTTTACCCATATAAAATGGAGTCATATTTAAAGAAAATGTTGGAGTGTACCAGGCATCTTGACTTCATATATTTAGTCATATTTTTAGATCCAGACTTATATTCTTCACTCCCACAAGTACAGAAGCATACATATATGCCATTTTATTATTTTATCAAAAAAGAATATTTTCAAGCAAACATGCCTGTACTTAGCATGTCCATGAATACTCCCCTACTAAGCAAGCAACACAGAAATCCTAATCAGAATGCCAATCTATTAATTTACAATGAGATGTGCAACTATCAATACAACCAGATGTTCTTGTCAGTCTGACCAATGCCCTATTTTCATCCCAGAGCAGCTTCAAATACAGGTTGGTGAATCTTACATAAACATGTGGATGGGACCAGAAAACAGACAGTACTGTGAGCAGAAAGCTAGGAGGTACCAAACACCATAGACCAGAGTCCAAGTAGAAGAGAGGGAGTGGTGGCCTATATGCAAAAGACTTGCCTGGTTTTCATGATATTAGCAGGGGGGCTCTGATCAATTTGTCTTGTATTTAAACAATGTTAAAAACTGAGTGCTCACAGTTCATGCCCACAATGTCTTGTATTTGCCAATCAGCCCTTGCAATGGAGAGAATTAATGTATGACCATAAAGCATACTTTCAATTATGGTATGTGATACTCAACCTAGGATATACAGGCATTTCACAGACATGGTCAGACATCTTGAGAAGTCCCTATACTCTAACATTCTCCAGAAAACAATGGTTCAAGCCTTTAAAAATCCTTCCAGGAAATAAAAAGAAAAATCTAGTTTCTAGCCTTATAGCATTCATATAGCTAGGCTCCATTCTTTTACAAAACAAAGTACATGTGAGGTGACCAAAACTAACACAAATCAAATCAGTTTCAGAGAGTAAAGAGACTGATGACACTCTTGAGTTATTGGTGACAAGGCAAAATTTTAATTTGGATGCTTCATAACAGGACTGTTTATAGGATGAAAAGAAATTTGAGCTTAGATCTAAATTCTCTCTATTTGAACCCAAATACCAAGCCATCTAAAAGGGAGAAGGAAATCTAAGAATTCAGGAAGGGTAACAACAACAACAAAAAAACGCCTATCCCCCAATTAATCCACCTAATATAACCAAAGAATCAGTTCCCTCCATATTTGAAGAGCTTTTAGGAAAAAAAAGAAAGGAAAGTAACTCTTTCTATTCCTATTTTTGTTTTATTTCATTTTTAGATTTTTCATAAAAATCTGAAGAATCATTATGATTTTTCTCTAGTAGCTATAGAGAACAAAATGAAAGAGTGATGATGGCTTGATGAATCACAGGGTGACGAGATGCTACCACTTGGTGTTGGCTTCATGGTATCTAGAAGCTATCTACCAAGTTGACGTAGAATAAAGTATTAATATAGATTATTAACCATCACAATTTTTTCCAGAAGAAATTTTTATAACTTTTAATGATATAACACTTATGTTTCTCTGACAAAAACTCCACAGAAAGTAATTTAATTTCTCTATGATCCAGTTCCCATTAACAAAATATGTTACTAAGATAGGAATAAGAGAAAAATATATTTCCCTAGGACATGTCTTGTTAATAAATTACTTAACAGATCTCAGAAAAGATCTATCATTTTTATTAAAGCATGGCACTGTGAAACTTAAGGCACAGAGGTATCAATTGCTTTGGTCTAATGATTGTCTTAACCATTGGCAAGAAAGGGAAAAGATCCGTGGCACAGGAAAGTGGAAGAGGTCTCTCTTCATATAATGCACAGTTGCTAGAAAGTTTCAAGATAACCTGATTTCCAATGAAATCTTAAGGAAGTCACTTATCAATCAACTACTCCAAAGCTGCTGTCAACATACTCAGAATTTACCTTTCTTTGAAAAGGCATATAAGAGAAAGTATATGTGCTTATACATGCTGTTCATTTTGTTTCATAAAATAGACCCAAGCTTCTCTCCTAGTGTATAACATATATAATAACATATATTACATACGATGGGCATTTGTACAGAATACATCATGCTAGGAAATTCAGAGATGGTAACTACTTTTAATCACAGGAGTTCGAGTCTCTCTCAAAAACAGAATCAGAAAAGATTGATTTGCTTGTTTGATCCAGAAAATGATCTCAGTGTCTTTTATACCCTCATGCCCAGTTGAAGTTGAGAGCTTGTGCTCCCTGAGAAAGTGTCTTGAAGCATCGTGCTGGGTACTGAGGATGCTCAGCTAAAACAACTGGCCTCCAATTCCCTGGCCTCTCACGTTGTCACATGAATTTTTTATTTTTTTAAAGATTTATTATTTATTTATTTATTTTATTTATTTTTGGTTGCATCGGGTCTTAGTTGCAGCATGTGGGATCTTTCATTGGGGCACGCGGGCTCTTCACGGCAGAGCACAGGCTTCTCTCTAGTTATGACGTGCAGGTTTTCTCTCTCTAGTTGTGGCATGCAGGCTCCAGGGCACATGGGCTCTGTAGTTTGCAGCACATGGGCTCTAGTTGAGGCGCTCGAGCTCAGTAGTCGTGGCACACAGGCTTAGTTGCACTGCGGCATGTGGGATCTCAGTTCCCTGACAAGGGATCAAACGCGCGTCCCTTGCACTGCAAGGCGGATTCTTTACCACTGGGCCACCAGGAAAGTCCCAAGGAATTTTTTAGAAGTTGCAGTTAGCATAATACCCTCAATGTCCATCCATGTAGCAAATGGCAAGATTATCTTTTTTATGGCTGCGGAGTATTCCATTACATATAGATACCACATCTTCTTTATCCATTCATCTGTTGATGGGCACTTAGATTGTGTTCATATCTTGGCTATTACATATAAATAACGCTGCAATGAACACAGAGGTGCATATATCTTTTTAAGTAGAGGGTATTGTGCTAAGTGAAATAAGTCAGATGGAGAAAGACAAATACCACATGATTTCACTCATATGCAGACTCTTAAAATAAAACAAAACTACAACAAAATTAATGGAACAAACCAAACCAAGAACACAGATACAGAGAACAGAGTAGCGGGGAAAGGGGGTACAGAGGGGAAGGGGGGGTGGGGGAGGGTGAAATGGGTAAAGGGGTCAACTGCATGGTGATGGATGTAAACTAAACTTTTGGGGGTGAGCACACTGTAGTCTACACAGAAGTAGAAATATAATGTTGTACACATGAAACCTATATAAGGTTATAAACCAATTAAACCAATGTTACCTCAATAAATGAATTTTTTTCTTTGAAACTTAAAATACAGAGTAGCCAATGCAACAACAGCATTAAAAAGAAAGGGAAGCCATGCTAACTCTTCCTGGGACTAGGGAAGGCTTCAATGACAGTGTAATGGTCAAGATGAATCTTGAAAGATAAAGAGACATCACCCACGTAGAACAGAGAGGAGTTCATTTCAGGGAAAGAAAACAGCACCACAACACACTGGGGGAACTGAAAAGGGTTCAAAGTGCTCTTATAAAGTAAAGGACATTCCACGGGAGGCTTTTATAATCTAAGTGACTTGGAATTTAACCTGTATGGAGGAGGGAAGGAGTCTACTGAAGAATATTAACTGAGGGAGAGTGGTATGAGCAGGTTTTTATTTCAGGATAGATCAAAAGATATTTCTGGAAATACTAAGCAGGTTGGACCAGGGTGGTGAGAAATAGGTGACAGAGAATCTAATTAAGGCAACATTGTGAGAGACCAATTACATCTGTGAATCATAATTCAGAGCATGTGTTATATAACTAAATGTGGAAGGAGAAAGACAGGAGGGTCTTTTAAGAACCTAGGTCAAGAGTGAAGCCACCACCTGAGAGAAGACACAGCATAGAAACAGGAGTGGTTTGGTGTTGGACACTACAGAAGAGGCCACCATCATTCACAAAGTGAGGTTTTAAGCATTTTTCAGTCTTTGGTCCTTTTTTTCTCTTTTCAATTACAAGTTATTACAAGATACTGAATATAGTTCCCTGTGTTATACAGTAGGTCCTTGTTGGTTATTTTGTGTTTAGTGTGTGTCTGCTAATCCCAAAGTCCCCATTTATTCCTCTGCCCCTTTCCCCTTTGATAACCACAAGTTTGTTCTCTATGCCTGTGAGTCTGTTTCTGTTTTGTAATTAAGTTCACTTGTATCATTTTTTAGATTCCACTTAAGTGATATCACATGATATTTGTCTTTGACTTACTTAGTATGATAATCTCTAGGTCCATTCATGTTGCTGCAAATGGCATTATTTCATTCTTTTTTATGGCTGAGTAATATTTCATTGTGTGTGTGTGTGTATATCTATCTATCTATATATCACATCTTCTTCATCCATTCATCTGTCAGTGGACATTTAAGTTGTTTCCATGTCTTGGCTATTGTAAATAGTGCTGCTATGAACACTGGGGTGCATGTATCTTTTCGAATTAAGAGTTTTCTCTGAACATATGCCCAGGAGTGAGATTGCAAGATCATATGGTAACTCTCTTTTTAGTTTTTTAAGGAAACTCCATACCATTTTCCATAATGACTGCACCAATTTATATTCCTACCAACTGTGTAGGAGTGTTCCCTTTTCTCCACACCCTCTCCAGCATTTATTATTTGTACAGTCTTTGGCGCTTTTTTTTTTTTAATAAGGTAATCTCTTTTATTTTTATTTTTTTGCGGTACGCGGGCCTCTCACTGTTGTGGCCTCTCCCGTTGTGGAGCACAGGCTCCGGACGCGCAGGCGCAGCAGCCGTGGCTCACAGGCCCAGCCGCTCCGTGGCATGTGGGATCTTCCTGGACCGGGGCACTAACCCGTGTCCCCTGAATCCGCAGGCGGACTCTCAACCACTGCGCCACCAGGGAAGCCCTCTTTGGCACTTTTGAGAATCACATAAAAGCTATGAATCCTTTTCCCAGAAAGATGCATATACCCAAACCTATACCAAATATGTAGTATATGATTTAAGGGCATTCACAATACACCTTTGGAGACTCTTAAGAACCTCCTAAGACATAATAAGTAAGGAAGAAAACTAAAGCTGAAACCCTGAGGGACACCATCACTAAAAAGACTGGCAAAGAAGGACAGTTCAGCAAAGGAAACTGAGGATGAATAATCAAGGCAGTTCGATGGGAACCAGGAGAGAAGGACATCATGGATTTGAGAAAGCTGCCAAGTTCCAGAAGCAGGAAACAGGCAGCAATACCAAATGTTATTAAGAAGTTACATGGAATGAGAATAGGCCATCACTGTTCATCCGTCTGTAGATGTGCTGGTCCAGAAGCCAGACTGTTGTAATAAGATGAAGAAATGAGGGAGAAGATTCAGCATCTATACAGACACACTTTCAAGAAAACCGGGCAACTAGAAAGTTTGAATGAGTGACAGAGGTAAGACAGATTTTTGTTTATTGCTTATCCATAGATTAAGGGCAAAATGCGAGCACGCTTTTTGGTTGAAAGAAAGCAGCAGAGGAGTGAGAAAGACTGAGATAAAGGAGAGAGGAAGAAAATTAATTCAGTAACTTTAGAATTAATCGGGTTAATTTTATGGATGAGAATGGACATTTTCAATGAGACTGAACAGAAAGAAAACCTTTCAGCTGTAGATAATAGTGGATATGAAGGACAGAGAAGATGGAGGAGATTGCATGAGATGCTATTTCTCTTCCCTATAAATTATAAAGGTGAGATGGTGCTATATGGTTAATGGTAGAGGTGGGAAAGTTAGGCTCATGCTACAGACACTAGTACACTATCTTTTTTTTCACCACCACATGCCAAATACCTAGCACAATGCATGGCACACAATGGAAGCTCAGTAAATACACACTGAATGAATGACTCCAATTTGAGGAATTTAGGCCCATAGCAAAATGTAGAACAGCTGACATGTCAAATGAGAATAAAAGGAAAGGAAACCTTTCCTAACCAGGGAAAAGGAAAAGATGTTCCACATATTTTTAAGGTGTCCTTGAAATATATGCCTTAGTACAGAGCTCTGGATGCCCTGCAGGGATCTTAGAAGGAAAAGGCAGACAACCTTCTCAGGAGCTATTCAACTCTGCCCTCCTCACACATCCTTAGAAAGCAGGTATCCACTTAATGAATAAGTAATTACTGACAGCTGGCAGATAAGACGTAACTTTCTTATACAACAACCAATACTCTTCAGCAGAGATGGACAACACAGAAAAATTAGTTAATTACACTGTCAGTTGGTCACCTTGCTCTGCAGACCACACAAAAGAAAAAAGCAAGCAAGCGGGGCCAGCGACTTCGCTGCAGCACGCATCAGTCTTGATACATGAGAGTGCTAGGTAATCTGTGCTTTGTATTCTACACATGAGATGGCTTTCTCATGTCTAAAACCATTCAAATCTGAAAACAAAAATCTCTCTCAAATTCAAAATAACGGCCAACGAACAATAGGGAATGGAAGGCATGTTATTAAATCTCTTCTGATGAAAGGCTGTTGAGCTGGATTCCCAGTGACTTGGGCGCATGATGAGTTACACATGCTGTGTTCAGGTGTCATTTGAATTCACATGATATCTAATAAATCACAGTATGTTCACTTGTCCTATTAAAACTGTATTCTACCTTACCAGGTCTGAATAATTTGTATAAAATTGACTGCTACAGTTCTCACTAGAGGCTCTAATTACATTCCTGGTATAACTTAAAATGATAACCTTATCTTAATTAGCAGCATGATGCAGAAATGCTTTTGAAAGCCTCTGAGAATTAACCTGCATTTTTAAACCAAAGCCCTGGGGCCTTTAAAAATACCTTAAAAAATATTCCTATTGAATATGTGAGTCAATGTTAATTTATCAAAACTACAAGAGAAAACAATCATATAGTGAGAGACTAAGCAACACAGCTAACACCTCCTCTGATCAAGCAGTTTGTATTTCTCTTTGCAGAATCATACACTATGTAGTTCTAAGGTCTAAATCTCTGCGGTGTCCACTGAGTCTTGGCACCCACAGAAGAGTCTCTGTTTATTCTAATGAGACACACCATCCGTTGGAAGTGGAATGCTACAATTGTGGAAATGAAGTGGACAAACACATTGGGGATACACATTGACTTCACAGGGAATTAATCACCATATAGATCACCTCTGGTACTGTGTTAAGTTCCCATACCAGGCTTTTCTCCCAATCAATCCTAGTTCAATTAATTCTGGCCTTCCTCATCCATCTCAACATCTCTTTCCAGCCTACTCACATTTGAAATGTCTGAGCAAAGCTCCAAAAGAAAAGGGTTTCCCGTGGGAGAGGTTATACGCTGTATCATTTCTATATTACCACTCTAGTAAAGAGATGTACATTGGCTCACTTATGACAATCATTATCCAACAGAGCACACTAGGATATAGGAAAATTAACATTTCAACCATCTTAAACTATATGACTGCAAGATTAAAAGACTTCGCAGTAAGTCATCATCGTAAAATTCCAAAGTAGATGTTAAAGAGTCCCCAGTTCAGTGCTTGCAAATTGAGGGGCCTACTAGTAAACACTATGCAGCCTGGCATATATCCTTAAATGCCTAGCCAAAGAAATATATTGGGTAAAGTTTATTATCATCCAAAACTCAAACTAAAGCCACCCCTAGAAATGTTAAATACATGCTATTATAAGTGAACTACTCTCCCAAGATTGGCCCCTGAGGTCTGTGGTTTCTCTAAGCTGGTACCACTTGGGGAATAACTGTCTTCCTATAATGCAATTTGGCATTTCCTTAACTAAAAGTGAATATGGTTCAAAAAAATTTTTAAATATTTTCTCCCTGCTAGAAGTTAAGGAGCAGTTTTTAAATGCAAGAGGTCAGAGCTAGTAGAGGTTATTGTACTAGGATATTATCATTAGAACTGAAGATAAAATTAGTTGAAAGCAAAGAGGTGTAAACACATCTCACATTTGAGATTGTAGTAGATTGATGCTCCATCTAGCTTAATTTACGAGCACAGAAAATAGTAATATTAAACACAGAACAAACAGGTGCATACTAATATTAGTTCAAAAAAATCTCGGTAAAAGTTGTCAGTACCTTCGTTAATAGCATTAAAACACTGTTTTAAAATGTCTACTATGAGCAAGGAGCTATGTGAAGGTAACGGCTCATAAAATAGTAAAGCATCCTGTTAACTTACGTTCAGCGTTTCTTCAATAAGAGACAGCATTTCAGAGAAGTACTATTGTGTGGAATATATGGGCTTACATTTACATAAGCAAATTATCCATATCTTGAAGGTCCTGCAAAGGTATAGAGGACTGGGCACATCTCTTATTTAAAACTCTATCTCCAGGCTTGAGAGTAAGGAGATTAAAGACTCAACATAAACTAGCACTGTGGAAACTCAGCCTGAAAAACCCTGGCAGAAAAGACATTTTAATCAACGGATATTTCAAATTGAGTGACCCCAGATCTGTTTAACAAGACTGTTGTTGTAGAGAAGGAAAGCCCTCCGATCATTTAACGTGCTTTTCATTTCACTGGCGTGACAGCCACATACTGATGGCATCTTCAGCTTGCAAAACCTAAGTCTTTTTGCCACGGCTGTTAGAGTCTCATTTACAACAATAATGTGCTAAACAGGGACTGCATGAAAATCTTCAATTATTTTCAGGCAGCCTATGTAACATCGCCACTAATTCTAATGCCTGGCAAGCATAATCTTCATAACCTCTGCTGTGATCCCAACAAGGATTCTTCAAGCTCCTTATAAATGCATTAATCACCCCTATGAAAGTCACTGCTTGCTTTTAAAGAACGAAGATAATGTATGTTACTGGGATTATACCACTGCATGCAGAATCATTAAAGAAAGATAGACCAGAATTTATCATTAAGCTGTTGGATGGCAGGGCACTGTTTTAACCATAAAACTCACAATCTGCAAGGATGGTGGCCAAAGCAGAGGAACCATTAAAGACTGATAATTAGCATTAATCAAGGTGACACGACTGTTGACATCTTTATTACTTTAAACACACTAATCAAATGCTTCTGCATTGAGATGGGAAGACTGATAGGCATAGAAAACCTCCCTAGGGGAGGAGAACCATCTAAAATGATCTGTTGGAAAGGTAACAAAAGAAGCATCAGTACTGGTCAAGTGGCATCCAAACACACAGCTCTGAAATGGAAAAACTCAAAATGGACCTACTGGGTTGGCAGGGTTTTCATGTGGATGCTTTATCACCAAGCATTTCTTCAAATAAACACATATTTGTGTGTCCCTTCTGTGCAATCCACCGGACACGCTTAATTTGGATGAAAAAATAACTCAGAGGAACATAAGCTTCAGGCTACTACGTCAGGTAAATAAATAGCCCAGCACTCCAGCCCAGAAGTTCCTCACTTTCTAGCCCTCGCTTTACACGTGCACAAGGAAATGAAAGATAAAAGGATAGCCGAACTTGGTACCATTTACATAATTACAATAGGGGCCATCAATATTATCTAATTGCATCTGTGCTCAATGCCATATCACACAGACTCTAAAATATGCAGTTATTGTTCCTGCTCATATAAATATTTCAGTTTTAATGAACAACAAGCCGCTCACCATCTTTGCCACCCCTTGAGCCCATATGGCATTACACCTTAATGACTGCAATTTTTAAAAAGGCCCTTTTCTCCTATTTATAGTTTCTGGCTGTTCAACGCTCACACTCTAAATCCTTGAGGTTAACGGCATAGACCATAAAGCAAAGATATGAAGTAGTTTTCAAACAACAGTCTGGCTTGGCGTCAATTCAGAATTACGGATGAAGACTTGGTAAGGTATTTCCCAAGAGGAGAACCGTATCTTTGCCAAATGAGCTTACAGTGGCAAGACTTCCATGATGAAGATGACAAGCCCCAACAATCATTTTGGCTCCAAAGTTCAACTTCATTTATAGGTTCCTTAACTGGTGTATCCACCATTAGGTTTAAAACATATATTACATTTTCTCTGAATTGGATACCAGCTTCTTAAAAAGAAATTGTGTATGTTCATCAAAAACTGGGCAAAGGAGAGTCAGTGGAAATTCCCCACTGCTTCTTTCCAAGTAACAAAGGAAGGACTGAGGGAAGAGGACGGGTGTCAGAGCTGAAACAGTTGTAAGGGGCAAGTTACTCAAAATACATCGCCCGCAAGCCGCTGAAGGAGTAGCAGCTAACTCAGACCCAGCTCCACTTTTAATTTCATGGTTACGGGAAGAAGATTTTTCCAATATAGCACGGTAGCCTTACAGAGGCAAAGTAGTAAGAAAAATGTTGCAATTGAGCTATTGAAAATCCTACTAGTTTAAGCCAATATTTATCAAGTCACTCCTTCTAGAACATAATGCTGCAATTTCTAAGAGGTCCCAGTACTGTGACCTTCTCTGAAATAATGACAGCAAGCTCTTCTGGCTCTTAAATAAATAGTAGCCCGTTTCACTTAAATGAGATTTTTTAATAATTTGCCAAGTTATTTTACACACATTAAATTATCTATCATCCCTGTGAGGTAGATATGATTATTCCCATCATACAGATGGAGTCATAGATTGAGAAGGGTGCTTCCAAGGAGCACCTACTGACTCAATACCCTCTTCACTACATTGTGCTGACCCTGAATGACCTTCAAATGTTCCCTAACTTTATTAAGGAGAGAACCACACGTTACAGATGATGATCACCTACAGCAAAGACAAATTTTAACAGTCCTTTTAGCAAGAGAAAGCCTTTCACAGAGAACCAATAAAATGCAAAATGAACATGAGAGAACCCTTCCAGTCTGAACATTGGTTTGCTTTATTTAGAGATTGGTCATCTTTCTACCCTGCTCCAAGATTTTGTTTTTCACTATTAAGAGTCATTTGATTCTCACTGACGCAAACAAGGAAGGGGGAAAGCTTGTGTAATACTGTATGAGGCTGATCTTACCACTCGTGGAAAAATTGCCAGCCAGACACAAAGTGTCAGCTAATAATGAGTCAGGGATGGGCTCCACAGTATCAAAGATCTTTATGTTGAATTCTTAACAAAGGAGCTTGGTGTAAACAAGACGCCAGGGCTGGGAAATGACACAAGAAGACGACAGTCACTTCCTCATCAGAGGACATGGCTTTTGCCCAAATCGGCTGAAATGTGTATGCAGGACATGAATTAGAGGATGCATATCAAGATGTGCTATGTTCTAGGTCCAGATGTGGAAATATGTGAGGGCTGGGAAATTCTCTTTCCTACCCTCCTTAAATAGCTCAAAGCTATTTACACTTTCCATTTAATGTCATCTTTATGTCAAAAAGAGGAGGATAAAAAAAGATAACATTGAAAGAGTTAAGTGTTAATGGGAGAGCCAAAGGGAAACAATAACTGTATGTAAAATACATAATAGATCAAAAGAAGAGGAAAACTCTCATCTGAGGACAGCAGCAGGAGCAGGCTCATTCTAAGCACATCATCACTATGTGTCCCACCTCATCCGCTCTTACGACACTCGCAGCCTCTCTCATGTTGTAGCCTCATCCACAACTCAAGCTTATATAGCTTCAGTTCTGAGCTGACTACATACTAAAATTCACGTGAATTAAAGGCTCCTTTCAAGTTTTTAAAAATTACAGGTAGGGATATTTTTCATTATATTTATTTATTTATTTTATTTATTATTTTTTTTGCGGTACGCGGGCCTCTCACTGTTGTGGCCTTTCCCATTGCAGAGCACAGGCTCCAGACGCACAGGCTCAGTGGCCATGGCTCACGGGCCTAGCTGCTCCACGGCACGTGGGATCTTCCCGGACCGGGGCACGAACCCGTGTCCCCTGCATCGGCAGGCGGACTCTCAACCACTGCGCCACCAGGGAAGCCCCTCATTATATTTATACTTTGCACGGTGGAGCCATCATCAATAGAAAAAATGAGCTGTGGATATTAAGAACACTGAGTTAAATATATACCATGGAAAACTTCAATCAAGTGGGCTTATCAGTAGAGATGTTCACCCAATCTAGTCAAAAATATTCCAAGTCATTTAAAACCATATACATGTTGTATTGTCATTCTTCTAAAGTGATGGATAAAGAGATTTAATTTATTCAACTTGAGCTCTTTTTTTTTTTTTTTTTGCGGTACGCAGGCCTCTCACTCTTGTGGCCTCTCCCGTTCGGAGCACAGGCTCCAGACGCGCAGGCTCAGCGGCCATGGCTCACAGGCCCAGCTGCTCCGCGGCATGTGGGATCTTCCCGGACCAGGGCACAAACCCGTGTCCCCTGCATCGGCAGGCGGACTCTCAATCACTGCGCCACCAGGGAAGCCCCAACTTGAGCATTTTTTAATTTGCTATTCTCTGTATCAGATAATGATCATAAGTACGTGGCAAAGAGCCCGCCACAGTAGGCACACAGAAACACGGGTTTGCTCATCTCATCCTCTTTCATCAGTGGTAGTAAGGAAAGATGGGCTGGAAAAATTCAGCTTGATGTGAAGGCTCTAAAAATATGAACAAGAAATTCCAAAGGAATCTAAGACGTGAATTTACAACACTCTAATGACAAGTTTGGTCTGACTGGGAAAATAAAAGTTATATAAAAGGGACAACATGCTCTCAACATCCTAAAAGAAACTGCTTAAGTAGTGGAAGTTGTATGAACAGTGGGGGCACTGTGTGACCCAGTGAACTCAGATGGAAAATAGAAATTCCTCTGCAAGGAGGAGAAACCTGCTTTGATATGTACACAAAGTGGGTTATCCGTAAACTTGGCTGGCTACAGAACACATTAGCCATGAAAAAATATCACTGAAGAAAACCCTGTAGATCTATTTCTATGACCAACAGCTCAACAAATTCAACTGATTGAAAATTGAGAATAAAAAGCTTACAATGAAAGGGGACATAGAGCACACAAAAATAAACAAACAGGAGAAATCCCTGAATGTCAACCTATAGCCTCTCTCCCAATTCTAATCGTGTCCATCTATGTAAGATCTCTGGTTATAGATATGTAACTTGTAACACACAGTCACTCTCCTGAAATGTATCTGCTGAAGCACATGCAACACTTCAGGGATCTAGGTCAAGGTCAACAATACAAACCATAAATTCACTAATGCTAAAGATGAGTGAATAGCCAAAGAGATGAGATGGTCTATTACTTTGTGTTGAAGCTCATAAGAGGTTTGCAATTGTCTTACAAAATACGTTTGCTCTCTATCTGTTGTATTGTTTCTTTCTATTATATGGCTAAATCTACTACACATCAAATAAGAGTCGATCATTTCTAATTTAATAGTGACACAAATCCTTTGGAACTCATTCACTACAGACATTGACATAGGATACTGACCTTGAATTTATAACATACTGGCTCACTTTTGTTGTTCTCTGCATTTTTCCTAGATGTGAAATTATCAGAATGAGTTTTCCATAGGTTGTTTTGGTTCTGCCCAGATGTACTCACAATGTATCACCCAGACAGAGCTCCAGAGAGAAACAAAATGAGGCCGAACAGAGTAGCTTTGTGGTAGTTCTGAGCATGCAAAGAGAACCTGATTTGTAAGCCATTCTCTTTCCTTTTTCTCTCTCTCACCAGCTCTCTGCTCTTGGACAAATGTTCAGTTTCCTCACCGGAACCTTAAGCATAGTAATACTGACATTATCTCATGCTGTTTTGGTAAACAGAGGCAAGGGTGTATGTGAAAGCCATAAAATGTTACAAACACATAAATGAGTCAATGAGAACAATATATATGTGTAAATTACAAACAAAGAAGACAGATTAGTGTGGTTGATCTGAAATTTACTCATTATTACACAGATGGACAAAAACTGATTCTTAAAAAAACAGTTCATCCTGTCACGTAATTGACCTCATCTTGTTCAAAGGCCTTCATTCTTGGTGAAAAGCAAATCAAAAACAGAAATTGAAATCTTGTAAACTGGGCATAACTCAGGTTCTTCAGAAAACAGTCAATTTGGGGTCAATTTTTAGCTGTTCTGGTTTTTCTCCCCCTTCCACTCTCTCCTGACATACTGGAATCTCCTCAAAAAGAAGTTTATGTGATTTGTGGGGGTGGGGCTGGAGCCTCTGCCTGGGGGCGCTGCTACATCCTGAGTAAGCTGGAGCTAATCTGGCCTGATCTTCGGGTTTTGGTCCTACCTTCACTGTATCTGTTTCTTAAGTGTCCGGGGTGGTTCTCTCAGCAGAGACGTGGGACAAACACTGCTTCTGGCCATCTTCCCTGACTGACCAAGCTCGGCTCTCCCTCCTCGTCTCAGAGACTTGGCTGTGTCCACTGTCCCAACTCCAGTTATAGAGGGACACCCTGCAGTCTCTGCCACAGATTCCCCTGCTCTGTGATACTGGGACCCCCTGTGAGGCATGCCAACTCCTACTTACAAGCTCGGTTCGTCATCTCGGCCTGGTCGGAACTTCTGAGTCCATTCTAAGAGATGAGGTACCTGCAGAAGAGGTGGCATTTTCTCAAGAGGCCACTTCTCAACTCTGCTCCCCAGGCCAAGGTGGTTTACAGACTCCCAAGAGGCATTTCCCCAGGGTTCCGGGAGAGAAGGCCAACACAGCCTCCTTTGCTCTCATCTCCCTCCTCAACATTCCTGTTTTCTTTTTAAATCACCCTGCTCTCTGCTCCTATCCCATCCGCCATCAAGCATCATCTTGCACTACTGGGTGGGGGCTTCCCTTCCTACGTGATTGGGTCCCACTTTTATAAGACCTGGTCTTAAGCCCTCAGGCTTTCTTCTCCATACGTAAAATGGAAGTGTTCGCGTTTTTAACGAGTCCTGGCTTGTATGAGAACTTCTCTGCCAACTGCACAATGGTATATGTGTTCTAGAATCCAGACTCTATCTGCTCTATGCCTAAAGCAATAAAGGCCATTGATTTCATGAGTCTGGCAGCTGCAGGGCAACAAGATTTACAGGCGATTTTGTAAAAGCATCATTAAATACTTCAAAATTTTATACATAAGCTAAGATGTTTAAGATTATGGGTGATTTCAAGAGCTTCTTGAATAAAGGAAAAAAGGTAACCTTGTGAAATATCATATAGAGCAGATGTTATTAGTCCATCTTATAGATGAAGAAATGATGGCTTGGGGAAGATAAATATTTTCCCCAGTGAGGCACAGCATGTGAGCAGTGAAGCCAACGCTTAAACTCAAGTGTTTGTATCATAACTCCAAGGTTCTTTTTACTACTAATACAGAAGTTCCTTGACAATGTCAGTCAATCTAAAAGGGAGTACATGGCTATGAGTTCCTGCCACTTACCGAAGCAAAAATCTACTTGGCTTCAGTGAAGATTACAAACAAGAGAAATTCAGATGAGACATTAAACTTCTTTATTCCCTATTTTCTTAATTCACCTAGCATTTACTGAAAGCCTCCAATATAACAAACACTGGGTGCAAGGTAACAAATCTCAAACTTCACTGTCTCTGCTTTTAATTAAATCACAATATAGTGTCGAGATGGACAAATGTAATTATAATACACCTAAGCAAGTTCAGCGCTGTATGGATTTCAGGTATCGTGAGGGTCTCAGGGTTTCCACATCAATTCTTCACATGCCTCAAATAGTTATTAGAATTTGTTAGTGATTTTACAGGTAGAAGCTTCATTACACGTGTTGGGATGTGAGGAATTACTTAGCAGAAATGCCTGTTTCAATAAATCCTCAAATCACAAAGGGAAAGACAGAAATATTGAAGAGTCAGCAGCTTGGAAGTTTCAGGAGGCCCCCAGGTCTACTTCCTGCCCACTTATCACTGGCCATCTTACTTTTCAACAGTCTCAACCCACCACAAACAGCTCCTCTCTAGAGCAACTGCAGCTGACTATAAACATACACACAAAGCATTAAAAATAAATGTGTTAAACTTCATTAAAACATTTTCCTCAAACAGAAACAGACTCACATATAGAGAACAAACTAGTAATTCCCAAAAGGGAGGAGGTTGGGGGAGTGGGCAAAATAGGTGAAGGGGAGTAAGAGGTACAAACTACGGGCTGTAAAATAAATAAGTCACAGGAATATAATGCACAGCACAGGGAATACAGTCAATGATGTTATAACAATTTTGTATGGTGTGTAATCTACAAAAATAGTGAATAACTATGATGTACACCTGCAACTAATATAATAAGTCAACTATACTTAAAAAAAATTTCCTCAAATATGACATTTTCCAGCAATCGGAAGAGAGTTACAGGGAGACTCCCTCCAGAGGTATGTTGTCACTCTGAGTAAGTGTTCAGGTGTCTGGTTATGTGAAGGTTTTATGAGGATAATACGAGATTTCCTTTGATACATAAAGAGTATTCAAATGACAAATGTGGTGAAGGGAAGAGTAACAAATGTGTCAGAATTCTGTTCTTCCAAATCCTGGAACCCAAACACCTGCCCTGAAATATTAAGATGCTTGACTTAAAAATGGAACTGACTAGGCTGCTGCATCACTTAAAACTATTAACTACAATTAAAAAGTACAGTTTGGGCTTCCATGGTGGCGCAGCGGTTGAGAGTCCGCCTGCCGATGCAGGGCACATGGGTTCGTGCCCCAGTCCGGGAAGATCCCACAAGCCGCAGAGCGGATGGGCCCGTGAGCCATGGCCGCTGAGCCTGCGCGTCCAAAGCCTGTGCTCCGCAACGGGAGAGGCCACAACAGTGAGAGGCCCACACACCGCAAAAAAAACAAACAACCCCCCCCACAAACAAAACACTACAGTTATTTGCAAAATACTAAGTAGTCTGGAGATATCTCAGTAAGAAAAATTTAAAACCCACACCCAGAGACCTTCAAGATGGCGGAGGAGTAAGACACGGAGATCACCTTCCTCCCCACAAATACATCAGAAATATATCTACACGTGGAACAACTCCTACAGAACACCTACTGAACGCTGGCAGAAGAACTCTGACCTCCCAAAAGGCAAGAAACACCCCACGTACCTGGGTAGGGCAAAAGAAAAAAGAAAACACAGAGACAAAAGGATAGGGATGGGACCTGCAACAGTGGGAGGGAGCCGTGAAGGAGGAAAGGTTTCCACACACTAGAAGCCCCTTCCGGGGGCAGAGACTGCGGGTGGCAGAGGGGGGAAGCTTCGGAGCCGCGGAGGAGAGCGCAACAACAGGGGTGCGGAGGGGAAAGCGGAGAGGTTCCCGCACAGACGATCGGTTCGGTGCTGACCAGCACTCACCAGCCCGAGAAGCGTGTCTGCTCACCCGCTGGGGCGGGCGGGGCTGGGAGCTGAGGCTCGGGCTTCGGTCGGAGCGCAGGGAGAAGACTGGGGTTGGCGGCGTGAGCAGAGCCTGAAGGGACTAGCGCACCACGGCTGGCCGGGAGGGAGTCTGGGAAAAGTCTGGACCTGCCGAAGAGGCAAGAGGCTTTTTGTTACCTCTTTGTTTCGTGGTGCACAAGGAGAGGGGATTCAGAGCACCGCCTAAACGAGCTCCAGAGACGGGTGTGAGCCGCGGCTATCAGCGCGGACCACAGAGATGGGCATGAGACGATAAGGCTGCTGCTGCCGCCACCAAGAAGCCTGTGTGAAAGCACAGGTCACTATCCACACCCCCCCTCCTGGGAGCCGGTGCAGCCCGCCACTGCCAGAGTCCCGGGATCCAGGGACAACTTCCCCGGGAGAATGCACGGCGCGCCTCAGGCTGGTGCAACGTCACGCCCGCCTCTGCTGCCGAAGGCTTGCCCTGAATCCGTACCCCTCACTTCGCCTAGCCTGAGGGAGCCAGAGCCCCCCCAATCAGCTGTTCCTTTAACCCCGTCCTGTCTGAGCAAAGAACAGACGCCCTCAGGCAACCTACACGCAGAGGCGGGGCCAAATCCAAAGCTGAACCCCGGGAGCTGTGCGAACAAAGAAGAGAAAGGGAAATCTCTCCCAGCAGCCTCAGGAGCAGCGGATTAAATCTCCACAATCAACGTGATGTACCCTGCATCTGTGGAATACCTGAATAGACAAAGAATCATCCCAAAATTGAGGTAGTGGACTTTGGGGGCAACTGTAGACTTGGGGTTTGCTTCCTGCATCTAATTTGTTCCTAGTTTTATGTTTATCTTAGTTTAGTATTTAGAGTTTATTAACATTGGTAGATTTGTTTATTGATTTGGTTGCTCTTTTCCTATTTTTTTAAATATACATATATATTTTTTTCCCTTTTTCTCTTTTGTGAGTCTGTATGTGTATGCTTCTTTGTGTGATTTTGTCTGTATAGCTTTACTTTTACCATTTGTCCTAAGGTTCCGTCAGCCATGTTTTTCTTTTTGTTTTCTGAGTACACTTTTTAGAGCTTGTTATCATTTGTGGATTTGTTTACTGGTTTGCTTGCTCTCTTCTTTCTTTCTCTTTCTTTAATACCTTTTAATTTTTTATTTTTAATAATTTTTTAATTTTTATTTTAATAACTTTATTTTTTTTTCTTTCTTTCTCTTTCTCTCACTTTTCTTCTGAGCCATGCAGATGACAGGGTCTTGGTGCTCCAGCTGGGTGTCGGGCCTGTGTCTCTGAAGTGGGAGAGCTGAGTTCAGCACATTGGTCCACCAGAGACCTCCCAGCTCCATGTAATATCAAACAGCAAAAGCTCTCCCACAGATCTCTATCTCAACGCTAAGACCCAGCTCCACTCAACGACCAGCAACCTATAGTGCTGGACACCCTATGCCAGACAACTAGCAAGAGAGGAACATCACCCACCCATTAGCAGAGAGGCTGCCTAAAAGAATAGTAAGGTCACAGACACCCCAAAACACACCACCAGACGCAGTCCTGCCCACCAGAAAGACAAGAGCCAGCCTCATCTACCAGAAAACAGGCACTAGGCCCATCCACCAGGAAGCCTACACAACCCACTGAACCAATCTTAGTCACTGGGGGAAGACACCAAAACAGTGGGAACTACAAACCTGCAGCCTGCAAAAAGGGGGCCACAAACACAGTAAGTTAAGCAAAATGAGAAGACAGAGAAACAAACAGCAGATGAAGGAGCAAGGTGAAAACCCACAAGACCAAACAAATGAAGAAATAGGAAGTCTATCTGAAAAAGAATTCAGAATAATAATAGTAAAGATGATCCAAAATCTTTGAAATAGAAAGGAGAAAATACAAGAAATGCTTAACAAGGACCTAGAAGAACTAAAGAGCAAACAAACAATGATGAACAGCACAATAAAATTAAAAATTCCCTACAAGGAATCAATAGCAGAATAACTAAGGCAGAAGAACGGAAAAGGGACCTGGAAGATAAAATAGTGGAAAAAACTACCACAGAGCAGATAAAGAAAAAAGAATGAAAAGAATTGAGGAAAGTCTCAGTGACTTCTGGGACAGCATTAAAGGCACCAACATTCAAATTATAGAGGTCCCAGAAACAGAAGAGAAGAAGGAAGGGACTGAGAAAATATTTGAAGAAATGATAGCTGAAAACTTCCCTAATATGGGAAAGGAAATAGTCAATAAAGTCCAGGAAGCACAGAGTCCCATACAGCATAAATCCAAGGAGAAACATGCCAAGAAACATATTAAACAAACTATCAAAAATTAAATACAGAGACAAAATTTTAAAAGCAGCGAGGGAAAAACAACAAATAACATACAAGGGAAACCCCATAAGGTTAACAGCTGACCTTCAGCAGAAACTCTGCCAGCTAGAAGGGAGTGGCAGGACATACTTAAACTGATGAAAGGGAAAAATCTACAACCAAGATTACTCTACCCAGCAAGGATCTCATTCAGATTCGACGGAGAAATTAAAACCTTTACAGACAAGCAAAAGCTGAAAGATTTCAGCACCACCAAACCAGCGCTACAACAAATGCTAAAGGAACTTTTCTATGCAGGAAACAAAAGAGAAGGAAAAGACCTACAATAACAAAACCAAAACAATTAAGAAAATGGTAATAGGAATATACATATCAATAATTACCTTAAATGTAAATGGATTAAATGCTCCAACCAAAAGACACAGACTGGCTGAATGGATACAAAAACAAGACCCGTATATATGCTGTCTACAAGAGACCCACTTCAGACCTAGGGACACATACAGACTGAAAGTGAGGGGATGGAAAAAGATATTACATGCAGGGCTTCCCTGGTGGCGCAGTGGTTGAGGGTCCGCCTGCCGATGCAGGGGACACGGGTTCGTTCCCTGGCCTGGGAGGATCCTGTGTGCCACAGAGTGGCTGGGCCCGTGAGCCATGGCCGCTGAACGTGTGCGTCCGGAGCCTGTGCTCCACAATGGGAGAGGCCACAACAGTGAGAGGCCCGTGTACCGCAGAAAAAAAAGATAAAACATATCCCATGCAAATGGAAATTAAAGAAAGCTGGAGTAGCAATTCTCATTTCAGAAAAAATAGACTTTAAAATAAAGACTATTACAAGAGACAAAGAAGGACACTACATAATGATCAAGGGATCAATCCAAGAAGAACATATAACAATTATAAATATTTATGCACCCAACACAGGAGCACCTCAATACATAAGGCCAATGCTAACAGCCATAAAAGGGGAAATTGACAGTAACACAATCACAGTCAGGGACTTTAACACCCTACTTTCACCAATGGACAGATCATCCAAAATGAAAATAAATAAGGAAACACAGCTTTAAATGATACATTAAACAAGATGGACTTAATTGATATTTATAGGACATTCCATCCAAAAACAACAAAATACACCTTCTTCTCAAGTGCTCATGGAACATTCTCCAGGATAGATCATATCTTGGGTCACAAATCAAGCCTTGGTAAATTTAAGAAAATTGAAATCGTATCAAGTATCTTTTCTGACCACAACAGTATGGGACTATATATCAATTACAGGAAAAAATCTGTAAAAAATACAAACACATGGAGGGTGAACAATACACTACTTAATAACTAAGAGACCACTGAAGAAATCAAAGAGGAAATTAAAAAATACCTAGAGACAAATGACAATGAAAACACAATGACCCAAAACCTATGGGATGCAGCAAAAGCAGTTCTAAGACGGAAGTTTATAGCAATACAATTCTACCTCAAGAAACAAGAAACATCTCAAATAAACAACCTAACCTTACACCTAAAGCAATTAGAAGAAGAACAAAAAACCCCAAAGTTAGCAGAAGGAAAGAAATCACAGAGATCAGATCAGAAATAAATGAAACAGAAATGAAGGAAACAATAGCAAAGATCAATAAATCTAAATGCTGGTTCTTTGAGAAGATAAACAAAATGATAGACCATTAGTCAGACTCATCAAGAAAAGAAGGGAGAAGACTCAAATCAATAGAATTAGAAATGAAAACGGAGAAGTAACAACTAACACTGCAGAAATACAAAGGATCATGAGAGATTACTGCAATCAACTATATGCCAATAAAATGGACAACCTGGAAGAAATGAACGAATTCTTAGAAAAGCACAACCTTCTGACACTGCTCCTGGAAGAAATAGATAATATAAACAGACCAATCACAAGCACTGAAATTGAAACTGTGATTAAAAATCTTCCAAGAAACAAAGCCCAGGACCAGATGGCTTCACAGGCGAATTCCATCAAACATTTAGAGAAGAGCTAACACCTATCCTTCTCAAACTCATCAAAAATATAGCACAGGGAGGAACACTCCCAAACTCATTCTACGAGGCCACCATCACTCTGACACCAAAACCAGACAAATATGTCTCAAAGAAAGAAAACTATAGGCCAATATCAGTGATGAACACAGATGCAAAAATCCTCAACCAAGTACTAGCAAACAGAATCCAACAGCACATTAAGAACATCATACACCATGATCAAGAGGGGTTTATCCCAAGAATGCAAGGATTCTTCAATATACTCAAATCAATGTGATAAACCATATGATCATCTCCATAGATGCAGAAAAAGCTTTTGGCAAAATTCAACACCCATTTATGATAAAAATCCTCCAGAAAGTAGGCATAGAGGGAACTTACCTCAACATAATAAAGGCCATATATGACAAACCCACAGCCAACATTGTCCTCAATGGTGAAAAACTGAAACCATTTCCACTAAAAGCAGGAACAAGACAAGGCTGTCCACTCTCACCACTACTATTCAACATAGTTTTGGAACTTTTAGCCATGGCAAACAGACAAGAAGAAGAAATAAAAGAATCCGAATCAGAAAAGAAGAAGTAAAACTGTCACTGTTTGCAGATGACATGATACTATACATAGAGAATCCTAAAGATGCTAACAGAAAACTACTAGAGCTAATTAACAAAGTTGGTAAAGTAGCAGTATACAAAATTAATGCACAGAAATCTCTTGCATTCCTACACACTAATGACAAAAAACCTGAAAGAGAAATTAAGGAAAGACTCTCATTTACCATTGCAACAAAAAGAATAAAATACCCAGGAATAAACGTACGTAAGGAGACAAAAGACCTGTATGCAGAAAACTATAAGACACTAATGAAAGAAATTAAACATGATACAAACAGATGGAGGGATATACCATGTTCTTGGATTGGAAGAATCAACAATGTGAAAATGACTATACTACCCAAAGCAATCTACAGATTCAATGCAATCCCTATCGAACTACCAATGGCATTTTTCACAGAACTAGAACAAAATATTTCACAATTTGTATGGAAACACAAAAGACCCCAAATAGCCAAAGCAATCTTGAGAAAGAAAAACAGAGATGGAGGAATCCGGCTCCCGGACTTCAGACTATACTACAAAGCTACAGTAATCAAGGCAGTATGGTACTGACACAAAAACAGAAATATAGAACAATGGAACAGGATAGAAAGCCCAGAGATAAACCCATGCACATATGATCACCTTATTTTTGGTAAAGGAGGCAAAAATATACAATGGAGCAAAGACAGCCTCTTCAGTAAGTGGTGCTGGGGAAACTGGACAGCTACATGCAAAAGAATGAAATTAGAGGGCTTTCCTGGTGGCGCAGTGGTTGAGAGTCTACCTGTTGATGCAGGGGACATGGGTTCATGCCCCGGTCCGGGAGGATCCCACATGCTGTGGAGCAGCTGGGCCCGTGAGCCATGGCTGCTGAGCCTGCGCATCCGGAGCCTGTGCTCCGCAACGCGAGAGGCCACAACAGTGACAGGCCCGCATACTGCAAAAAACTCAAAATGGATTAAAGACCTAAATGTAAGGACAGACACTATCAAACTCTTAGAGGAAAACATAGGCAGAACACTCTATGACAGAAATCACAGCAAGATCCTTTCTGACCCGCCTCCTAGAGAAATGGAAATAAAAACAAAAATAAACAAATGGGACTTAATGAAACTTAAAAGCTTTTGCACAACAAAGGAATCCATAAACAAGATGAAAAGACAACCCTCAGAATGGGAGAAAATATTTGCAAATGAAGCAACTGACAAAGGATTAATCTCCAACATTTACAAGCAGCTCATGCAGCTCAGTATCAAAAAACAAACAACCCAATCCAAAAATGGGCAGAAGACCTAAATAGACATTTGTCCAAAGAAGATATACAGATTGCCAACAAACACATGAAAGGATGCTCAACATCACTAATCATTAGAGAAATGCAAATCAAAACTACAATGAGGTATCACTTCACACCAGTCAGAATGGCCATCATCAAAAAATCTACAAACAATAAATGCTGGAGAGGGTGTGGAGAAAAGGGAACCCTCTTGCACTGTTGGTGGGAATGTAAATTGATACAGCCACTATGGAGAACAGTATGGAGGCTCCTTAAAAAACTAAAAATAGAACTACCATACGACCCAGCAATCCCACTACTGGGCATATACCCTGAGAAAACCACAATTCAAAAAGAATCATGTATCACAATGTTCACTGCAGCACTATTTACAACAGCCAGGACATGGAAGCAACCTAAGTGTCCACTGACAGATGAATGGAAAAAGAAGATGTGGTACATATATACAATGGAATATTACTCAGCCATAAAAAGAAACGAAATTGAGTTCTTTGTAGTGAGGCTGATGGACCTCACTGGTCTGTCATACAGAGTGAAGTAAATCAGAAAGAGAAAAACAAATACCATGTGCTAACACATATCTATGGAATCTAAAGAAAAAAAAATGGTTCTGAAGGACCTAGAGGCAGGACAGGAATAAAGACGCAGACGTAGAGAATGGACTTGAGGACACGGGGAGGGGGAAGGGTAAGCTGGGACGAAGTGAGAGAGTGGCATGGACGTATATACACTACCAAATGTGAAATAGCTAGCTAGTGGGAAGCAGCTGCATAGCACAGGGAGATCAGCTCCGTGCTTTGTCTCCACCTAGAGGGGTGGGATAGGGAGGATGGCAGGGAGGAGCTATAGGGATATATGTATATGTATAGCTGGTTTACTTTGTTATAAAGCAGAAACTAACACACCACTATAAAGCAATTATACTCCAATAAAGATGTTAAAAATAAATAAATAAATAAAAACACCTTCCTAACAACAACAACAAAAAAAACCACACCCATTTGCCTCTTGTGTGAAAGGGGAGCATTTACATATCCCACTATAAAATTACATATGCTAATAACATGCTAATGTAAATATGAAAAAATACTGTGAAAACTGCAAACTGAAGAACCACCAAAAAACATGGAAAAGCAAAAAAATAGAGCTGCCTGAAAACAATGTCTGCCACTTCGTTTATCCACACATAAACGTCCAATATGCTCAACGCTTTGACATCTCTATTCAGCTGGGGTTTGAATCAGCTGTAAATATATGCCCTTTAACTGTGTGATTGATTTGTCAAAATTTCTAAAATATGTTACATATGGGTCTAACTTCATATGAATACAAATATTTTCATGGTGTCCCATTGTAAGTGATAACATCCACAAGGAATTGAGACCCCTTAAACAAAGAGACTGTGTTTGTTAATTCACTCATCTGTCAACCATTCATATCTAGAACTGTATTTTTCACCACAAAGCTCTTCTTTAAAATTTATTTTGTACCTGTGTTCCCAATAATGCTTGACAAGAGCATTCTATAAAACTGTGTGCCTGATGAAAGGCAAAGACAAGCATCATTCTTCTATTTATAAACTGGTACAATCAAAGCTCTCCAGGCAAAATCTAAGCAAAAAGACAGACACCCAATGGATTTAATGGCACGATTTCCAAGCTTTTCCTCCAGGTTTCCGTGCCCTCAGGCAATAAACTGGCTTTTGCATCTGGCAAACATATGCAGAAAACTAGGCTAAATATGACTGAAAAACTCGGCCAAGTTCTTCCATGAGACCCACTGTGACAGCCAACCTAAAGTTCCCAATGACAATTCAATTTCCAAATGAAAACTTTACTTTTTCATTAATATGTGTTAATACTTAAGATACAGATATAAATAAATTCATCTCATGTCTGGAGTAAAAAAGCAATGCATTTAAAAAATAACAAATGTCATATATTTGTATTATTGGAAGGAGTGAATATTTAGAATAAGATGGATATTACAGAAATGGACCTGACCACACAATTTTACCACACAGTCAAGGATTCAGAAGCGTAAGAGAGAGTGTTTCCAGTGCTTCTGCCAGGTGGAACACCTTCTAGATTCACCAGAGTAACTGGGTATCATGACTCAGTCTCTAAGGTCAACTGAAACTTCATGGCTCTAGTTGAAATTCCACAACTTTTAGAGGTTCTACAAGTTGTCAGATACAGGATTTTAAATGTTTAGCCATATGCTTTAAAACGCTGATAACAGACTTACATAAATGTGTACTCACTTTTAATACATTTGACATTTTGAGACATCTACCATACTAGGCATGATGATCAAGACACGGAAGTTTACAGTCCTTTCCCTCAAAGACCCTAAAACTCAACGCTACCTGGAATTTCAACCAGATTCCTTGGGCTCTCTTTTTCATAAGCCATTTTCCATTGTATCAAGTAACAGGGAATGATTGAGTTATTGTGTCTGCTATATATTACTACATCAGAGTGACAGTTGTTTATTGCACCATTACCAAAAAGCTGTATTCTGACGGAGTGCATATCAACACACATCAGTGAAGATGAAACAACTTTTTCCTGGCTAACTCATTCAAAAAAAATTACAAGGAAGATATACAAGATTAATGTGTGTGTCTCTATGTATGGATAAGTTTTTATCTGACATAAGGAATATACTGAAATTGTGCAAATTATCTTTTAATACTGTACATAAAGGATTTGTATTCACAGAAAACTTCCTCAATACATATCCCAGATACATCAACAAACCTCCTGACATCACCTTATTTTTCTTTTCTTTTTTTCTGGTCTATTTTTCTTTCTTATGACGACAAATGCTCCCATTCTGTCTTCTCCGCTTTGTCTTGTAAACAAGCTCAAATCACTCTTATCCTTAAAAACCACACCTGTTCCCAGGTCACTCGCTACCTACGTGCCAATCCTTATCTTCTTATCCAAACTCTCAGAGGAAGTGGAATATTTTTACTAACCCATCTTCTTCACCCCTTATTCATTTCTGAACCCAATGGATTCTGGTTTCAATCTTCACCGATCTAGTGAAACCACTTACTGCTAAAGTTACAGATAATTTTCCAAATTGGTTAGTCCAATGGACACTTTTAATCCCTCACCTGGTTTAACAGCTCTGTTAAATCTGGTCTTGTTGATTGCATCCCTTTCTTAAAACTCTATGTTCCCCTGAGCACTCCCCTCTGTTCTTGGAACAGTCCACCCTTCTGATTTGCTTTATTCCTCTCGATATTCCCACTCTTGCTTCCGCAGTATTGCATAGTAGTTATGAGGACTTTGGAGCCAGACTATTTTGTCTCAAAGCTCAGTTTTTCTACTTTCTGTGAGATTTGGGGGCAACTCATTTAATTTCTCTGCCCCCAGTTTCCCATCTGCAAATTGGGAATCCCACTAGTATTAGCCACTCCACACTTGTTGGCCAGGTGGCAGAGGCTGGGATGTATTCTGTTGTTCTGATTCATTGGGCAGACACTGAGTCCCCGGGTCTTGGAAATGGGACCTCCTCCTGAGTCCTGCTCCACTAGAACCTCTAAGTCTGGCCCCAAGATGTATTCCTGGACCTTACTCAGGGATAGATGTTTTTTTTCCTATACGGTCTTCTAGCTGCAATGAGCTTTCATCAGTGCCCTAAGGACAAAAGTTTATTGCTCTTTGCCACAGTGTTTAAGGCTTTTACTCCATAGGAGAGAGAAGAGAATGATGCAGCAGGACTTGCTGGCTTTCCCCCAACTGTAGCTGATCCACTCTGCCAGGCCTGCCCTTAAGAATGATTTCTCTGGACGTTTGACCTCTCTTTTTTATGCATATCCTATGCATGAGTAGAAGAGCCTGGAATAACTGCAAATTCCTCTCATATCTGCAGTCCCCTGTAGTTTTACCTTCTCTTGCCATTCCACAGTTGGCTTTTGGCAATTTGTTAAAAATTTTCATTGAATTCTTACCACTGTCCTTACACATCTGCCTCTGGTAAGCAAGTGATTGCACCTCATTTCTCCTTGGACTTTAAGTTAGCTCTTAGGTTAGTTCATTTCTTTGAGACCTCAACTCTCCCATGAGTTCAAGAAAAGTTATGTATTTGCAAATTTTCTACCATTTTGTTGTTGTAAAGGCAGGAACATTGCTCTTTTCATCTTTCTACATCCTAAATATAAAGCCCAAAATATGAGTTTCCAACCAAGGCCCCAAAGCATTTCCGTAAGAAAATCTTAAAGAAATAAATATTCTCAACTAGTGATACTAGAATAATTGATTGATCATTTGGGGTGAGGGGGATGAAACCTCGCATTATACACAAAAATGTATCCTAGATTATCACAGATCTAAACATCAAAATTAAACCATAAATCTTTTCAGAAAACCACAGGAGAGTATCTTTGTGATACTGGGGAAGGCAAAAATTTCTTAGAAGAAAATACTAACAATTAAAGAAAAAATTATAAAAGTGGACATTATCAAAATTAAAATGTTTGCTCTTAGAAAAACATTAGGGAAGTAAGTAGGTAAAGCTACAGACTGGGAGAAAATGTTTGCAAGACATCTGACAAAGGACTTCTATCTAACTCCTACAATTCAATAATAAAAAGACAAGCGACTCAATTTAATGGGCACAAGACTTGAATAGGCACTTCACAGAAGAATATATATGAAAAGCCAATAAGCACATGAAACAGTGCTCACCATCATTAGTCATTACGGAAATGCAAATTAAAACCACACAAGACACCACTATACACCCAATCAAATGGCTAAAATTTAAAAGACTGACCACCAAATGTTGATGAGGATGTTAAAAAAAAAAAAAAAACAGAACTCTTACATTACTGATGGGAGGATAAAATGGTACAACCTCTCTGGATAACGGCATGGAAATTACTTATAAAGTCAACACCTACCTTTTGGTGTTTACCTGAGAGAAATGTCAACATATACATAAAAATCTGACACAAAAATGTTCCTAATAGATTTATAAATGGCCCCAAACTGGAAACAGTACAAATGCTCATCAGCAGAAAGGATAAACAAATTGTGATATGTCCAGATAAGGGAACACAATAAAAGAGAATGAGCTCAATAGAACAATAACACGGATGAACATCACAAATCTTAAGAGGAGGAAAGAATCCAGCCACAGAGGAGTACAAACTGTAGGATTCTCTACTTACACAAAGTTCCAAAATAGGCAAAACTAACTAATGGTGAAACTGCAGAAGAGTGGTTGCCTTGGGGAACGATGATGAGAAGACTGTCTAGGAGAGGGCAGGAGCAATCTTTTCCTGGTGATAGAAATGTTTCATATATTGATAGAGTAATGGTTATATGGGTGCATACATTTATCAAAACTCAAACTATGTGAATAAGATTTCTGCAATTCTCAATCTGTGAATCTGTAAATTATATCTTAGTAAAAACAAAAAGCTAAATGTGAAAAAAATACATCTACACGCACACAGAATTATGGACTTTCTCTGACCACCCTACATAAAGTAGCATCTCCCTCTCTTTTTGACACTTTCACCTGCCTTAATATTTGTGATAACACTTCTTTATTGAGCTTTGACATTCTAGCATATGTTTATTTATTATCTGCATTGCCTGTTAGAATATAAGTTTCTTGCCAGTAAGGACTTTTTAATATTGTTGTCATTATATATCCAGTGACAATGGCTATGACCAAAAGGCAATAATTAACCAAACTGGATGCTGAACTTTGATTTATTTTCTTGGTTATTTAGATTTCTTCTCTAATTGCCAAATGGGGGTTATTAAAACATCTAAAGAGGTAAAGCATGAGTAAAGCCCTTTGAAATCCATAAACATGATACAATCTAAAGGATGATTAAATATAAGAAATTAGCTGTTTATGGAAGACATTCTATGTAAGATACCTTAATCTCTATAGAACTACTCATCGTGGTTGTAATCTTTCATTTGAGAGCTGCCTTCCCAAAGCAGGAACAAATCTGGGGGAAGCAAACAGCACACTGGCAAAGTAGAGCTTCCATCTAACTGGTTAAGTCACAGGGACTGCTTGGTTTCCTCAAGTTCATGACTTGGCCTGAACTCCGTAGCTAATGGGAGTTCATTATAAGACAGCTTTCTGGGATTAGAGTGTTGCAGCAGTGCTATCGGTCAGATGGAGAATTTCAAGCTAAGCCTCTGTTCAAGCATTTACAGATTTATAACTAATTAGATCCTGTCCACACCTCACCTGAAATCACGTTAGCAAGATCCACATTAAGGTACATTTAGAGTTAGATGAGGTGTAACACAGTCCTTAGGCCATCCTAGGCAGCATTGTAACAAGATTTTTCCATTTCAAGATTCGTTTGAAAGTAAAGAATAAATGAGTTAGTTTCAAGGAAGCCCCAGATAAAGTGCCAAGGTTCCAAAATGAAGGTACCTTGGTCGTCTGTCAAATACGTAACCTTATAGATAATTACATACACACAACCTCACCTCCTCAGATGACATAGAGTTTTTCTTACTTTAAATATATTAAGCTATGAAAGAAGAAATTTTAAAAGATAAAATACCTGATGGAACATGGTATACAATGTATATCCATTTTATAATATAGATGATTATTACTCAAGGTTTAGGTAATTGAGCTCCCGACAATCTGTTATAACCTACATTTTCCAGTGCCCTATGGTGGTTCACACTGCAAATGTATAAATTAGGTTGAAGGAATTTCTTGAACTACTACTGCAAACCATTTATTTCAGCATCATAGCCCAATGTTATGGAGATAATTGGGAACAACACATATGTATAAGCGACCACTGATTCCCAGAACACAAGATTTGAATGTAAAGAATTCATATTAATACACTGTGTAATCATGTTATAACCTACCTACTGTATGAACAGAAATGCTATTAACCAGCAGGGCACAATATTTCCATTTAATTCAGAGTACAGGAAAGGAATGGAATAGTCTAGGCTTCTCTTTTTTTTTTTTTTTTTTTTTTTTTTTTTTTTTTTTTTTTTTTTCTTTTTGTGGTATGCGGGCCTCTCACTGTTGTGGCCTCTCCCGTTGCGGAGCACAGGCTCCGGACGCGCAGGCCCAGCGGCCACGGCTCACGGGCCCAGCCGCTCCGCGGCATATGGGATCCTCCCAGACCGGGGCACGAACCCGTATCCCCTGCATCGGCAGACGGACTCTCAACCACTGCGCCACCAGGGAGGCCCTAGGCTTCTCTTTTAATACTGGGTAATAAGTTAGTGATAGCTCAGTGGAAAGAGTGTGATAGTTTTCTATACTTATGATGGGCACTTATTTAGAGATCTGTGGACACATATTCGTTACATAAACTCGCTTGTGTTATCAAATTCGGGACTCAGAGAAAGAGCACAATATGATCACTGTGAAGCTCTAAGTCTAAAGAAACTAAACAATAATAAAAAAAAAAACCCTCTGAGCTCAGCATACAATTGGACTCATTATTGCCTTTTATTCTTGGTCACTGCCAAGCCTTACCCTCCATTAGGAGGATTTGCCCAGCCCCATCTGTTTACTCCAATCTGGTTTCTATCTAAAATGTAGAGAGTGACTTCTAAGGCAGCAAATTTATGTACACACTAAAAAAAAAAGAAGAGTTATGCACTGATAGTTCAGAATTTTAAAAAAAAAAAGACTTTCTTCTTTCCCCTTGGAGAGACTAGTAATCTCATGAACTATCTTTTAATGCTTTGGTAGAAGCAGTTACACTTACTGCATTCAAAATGTTATCATTAGTCCAAGTTTTAATCATGTAGAATCCTTAGAAATTCCAGAAGATGACAAGTTGTCCAACAATTTAGACAAGAACATTTGGTTTAAGGATCAAGACACTGTCTGTATTTCTCGCTTCCTCATGTGATTTTGAACAGAAACAAGGACTTCTGAGAATTATATTTTGCAAACAGGTAAATGCCTAGATGACAAGACTGTTTTCCTCGTTCTGCCACTTCCGTCTTGAGAACGAGCTGACTCTGGGGTCCTGAGGATCCAGCACACAGTGAAATAGAAAGGACGTTTTCTCTCAGGTGCTTTTTACAGTCCCACTGGGTGTCCCCTACCCTTATTGTTAGTCTTTAGCCATTAACTAGTCAGAATGACCAATAGCTAGTCCAGCTCTGCATCAGTTCAGACCCTTGGTCGTGATGCCAAACACAGGACTGGAGCCCACAAGCTGTGAGGACAAACTGACAGTCCCTGACAGTTTCTGCCTGTGCCAAGATCTGAACCAAGATGTCGGGCAAAACTCCCATCTGCTGCCCATCTGCCACGCTGCTCCTATCAAAAAAGGTTATACCACGAACCACAGACAGATGGGCACTGCACAGACCTATTAGGGGGGGAAAAAAAAAGAAGGGGGGTCTGAGACGATTAGAATAATGACCTTTGACTCAACATAGAAATCCCAGTATAATGAAAATCATGCATAATTTCAAGGTTTTTTGGTCAAAAACAGATATTGTGTCTCTGGCCAATATTAAAAAAGATAAATAAAATGACGTATTCTATGCACTAAGTGTATCGTGCACTAATATATACCCTAGAAGCAAAGGTGAGTTAGGAATATATATATATATATATATATATATATATATATATATATATATATATATAATGTATGTAATATATGTATATATGTGGGTGCATATATATACAGAAGGTCCACTTGAGGTTGTTTTTCTCAATGACATAGCAGTGAAGTTTAACATAATGTTATTAAATAAAACAGAAATCTTTTTAAACAAAACAGAAATCTTTTATAGGTTTTTGGTAGTGCACATTTTCATCAAAAGCCTACTCTATATAAACAGGAAACTGGGATAAGTCAGCTCATGTATTAAACAAAAGACTTAAGACGTAAAGGGAATAGTAAACTCCTGAGTTAAAGCTAAGTGTGTGTTATGTTTCCATAGCAAAGATGACTTCTGCAACGCAAATAAACACCCCAGACAAAAGGCAGTTATTCAGTTCACTCAACATATAATGTGTACCTACCACGTGCCAGGTAAAGTGCTAGATGCTAGGGATGGAAGAGTAAGATACAGATGGTCTTTGTCTCCAAGGAGATTATGGTCTCACAGAGAGAGGGACACAAACTGCTTATCACATACTACAGTGAAATAGCATACTGGAGAAAAGATACAGAACTATGTGATGGGTCTTTGTGGGATGAAACAGTCATATAAATTGATGGAAAAAAATGAGAATTTCATATATGTGGTATGTTTTAATTTTCAAATGCATTTAACAGATTTACAAATGTTAATTTTCCCTTATAACTTGTACAGAAAAATCAAATAAGGACAATCTGTGTTTTGAAAAAGGGAAAATAGTCTCAAAAATGTTAAAATCTCTTACTGTAAACTTGTACATCTTGGGACCTTTTTTTTTTTTTATAGCAAAGTATCTTATAAAAGTTGACATGAAAAAGAGATTCAATAGACAAATTGCTATATTCAAATAATTTATAATGAACTTACATAATATGAAAAATGTAAACTAAATTCGCAAAAAGATGAGCACAAGGAAGATATATGTATTTTTATTTATATAGCCCCAAAATGGAAGCAAGTCAGCAGGAGAAAAATGGATAATCAAACTGGGGCCTATTGATAAAATTGAGTACTCTTCAACAAAGTAAAGAACTACTGATATATACAATACATATGGATCTCAAAACATTATGTATGATTCTATTTATATGAAGCTTAAGAACAGGCAACTAATATGTGCTGATCAAGGTCAAAAGTGATTAACTCTGGCTGGGGGATAGAGGATACTGAAAGGAAAATGTATGAAAGAAGTTTAAGGGATGATAGGAATATTTTCTATCTTGGTCTGGGTTACATATGTATTAAAAAATGTATCTGTGAAAGCCACTGAGTTTTACACAAGATTTGTGCATTTTACTGAATGCAAATTATATCTCAATTTTTAAGTGTAAAACATCAAGGTATTGTACTTGATACAACAGAGCTTAATCAGGTAAATATTTTTTAAACTCTGGTTGCCATGAAACAAAATGTCTAACTCAACAGTGCATTTTACAAATAACATAAATTTAGAAAATTGCTTTTTTTTATACCCACAGTTTCAAGGAGCAAATAAGACTAAAGACTAATAAATGCTTGGAAGGTGCCCCTGAGGAAATTCTTTCACCTGAACTCCAACGTGCTCCTTATCCGAGCCCCATTTCAATAACTTAATCCAATTCAGGGTCAGAAGGGTTTCTTAAGCGTATGGAAAATCTTATATTTTATCACATGTCCACACATCCTTTATTTTTTAAAAAACAATTTAATTTCATTGTTACATAAAATGGCCTTGCTGCCCTCATTTTTCATTTCCTTGAGTCACTTAATCACTACCAAAAAAAAAGTAGAAATATATAACACACAATTCACATCAGCCTGATTCTGAAAAATGAAAAAAAAGAAGACTGTGCTATTTCCAAAATGTACATCATTCAGAAATAACTTGTCCTTTGCTTTTTATATTTTTTATCATTATATAAACTTACCTTCATTAAAAAGTTGTCACTGACCTACTATATGCATTTCACAACAGGAAATATTGTCACCAATGTTAATTCTTAAACTCTAACTAAAACATTTAAATCACCACAAAGAATTGGTCCTAATAAGTTTTAACAATATCTAAGGATTCGTTGTGCATTAGAGTAATAATACCACTTTAATTTATATACAGCTTGATTCTGACGGCTCTAAGCACTTCACATACATAACCGATTTTATCTTTAATAACCCAGTGAAGGAGGAAAATAGTAATGTCTTCCATGTCCTTGAAATAATGGTATATGCAAAGAATAGTTGGAACGCATAAACTAAAATATAACAGCAGCTATATTCTTAAATGGTGTGTGTGTGTGCGCTCGTGTGTGTAATGGACACAATTTGACAATCACTTCTGCTCTACTCCGCACAAGTTACACATGAAGAGAACTTTGTCACCATGGCTAATTTTGGCTAATTTTAAAAGAAAGATCCTATATCTTGATATAGAATTATTTTCCTGGGAAAAAAATTCAACATGGGTTCTGATTCTATCGTGGTAAGGTAAGCCCACTGTCATCCATTCCTCATGCTAATTACAACTAAAAACTTTAAATTTTACACACACATGCACCGACCACCTAAGGACTCTGAAAAGCTGGAAGATGATCAAAGAGTAAAAACTCGGAAAAGTGACCTGCATAGTGATGTTTCCCATTTGTTTTTTTCTTGTGCAGGACGACTGACCCCAAGGGTAGACCCCAGTTGCAAAGCACTGAGCAATGGCAGCTTCACAAGCAGACAAACCTTGTTTTTCTGGCAAGGAGAATCAGAAATATGAACTCCTTCAGGCCAGTTTGGGGAGAATCTCAGAGATGAGAAAGTGAAAAAAAGGGATCCTTTAATTCTGTTAATCAACAAATATCACCTTAATTCCTGAGCTAAGCATGCATGAAAGTCTAAAATGAGGATATAAAAGGCTCTGTTGGCTGAACAGAGATTTGAGCCTTCTGTACAAGTCTCATTCTAACCCTGAATTGCACATGCACCAGAAAGATACAAACCCATACAGTCAAGACTGAGAGAACTGAATTAAGATCTCAACTACCTCCCAAAGAAAGCGGGACACAACTTACAGTCCGAATCTAAGCGGCTCAACTGCCTGCTAAAATAAACATCATCATTCTCCAGATGGTTATGATAGGAATAATAAAATAGACTACACAACAGAATATTCACAATATCCAGAATACAATCCAAAACTACTCATCACACAAAGAACCAGAAACATGTCTTTTCTCAAGGGAAAAGACAAAACAAAAACAAAGTAACAAAGCATGAGATGATCTAGGTGATGAAACTATCAAAGACACTTTAAGCAGCTATTAAAACTATGTTCCATGGGTAAAGGAAAACACTCTTGAAATAATGAAAATACAGGAATTCAACAGAGAAAAATTTTAAGAAATTAAATTTTTGGAAGTGAAAAATTCAGTACTTAAAATGAAAAACTTACTGGGGGAACTCAATAGCAGTATAGAAATAATGCAAGGAAGAAGCAAGTACTTTGAGACAGATCAACAGAAATTATCCAATCTGAAAAACAGGGTGAAAGAAGGATGAAATACTTGAAAAGAGCCTCACAGACCTATGGAACAATGTCCAAAGATCTAACCTAGGTAATTGGACCACTGAAAGGAGATGAAAAAAAGAAAATTTTATTTTTAAATAAAAATTGTATACATTTAAGGTGTGCAAGATGATGATTTGATGTGAAATTATTACTAAAGACACTACAAATTTCTAATATTCACTACAGAATTAATTATAGGTATCATATGGTACATTACATCTCGACACATTCATCCTACGTAACTCCAACTTTGTACGCTCTGACCAATATCTCCCCATTTTCCCCACCTCCCTACTCCAGGCAACCAACATTCTACTCTCTTCTTCTACGTATTCAACTTTTTTAGATTCCACATTCAAGTGAGATGATGCAGTTTTTGTGAAAAAAAAATTTTTTTGAATAAATAATGCCTGGAAGTTTTCCAAATTTAGTCAAGTACCTAAACTGACAGACTCAAGAAGCTCAGTGATTCATGAGCACAAAGGAAAGTACACTAAGACACGTCATAAAACTGGTGAAAGAATATAAAGAAAGAATTATTGAAAATAGCTAGATGTACATGCCCCATTATACACAGGGGAATGGGTCAAAATATTTAAGATTTTTCATCTGAAACCATGAAGACCTTATGGCAAAACAACATCTTTATAGGTTGGGGGGGAAAAAGTCTCCTCTTTCAGTAAATCATAGAAAAACTAGATTCCTCCCCTCAAAAAAAAAAAAAAAAAAAATCAGCAAAGACACAGATCTCAAAGACACAACTGACTACTTTGATTAATTAACATTTATAGAACTCATCTAACAATTTCAGAATATGTATTAGTTTCAAATGTGCATGGTACATTCACCAAGAAAGATCATATTCTGATTCATTAACACAGTCAATATTAGAAATATATTGACTAATAATCAAATCAAATCAAAATAATCAAATCTTAATCAAAATAATCAAAAGCAGAGTATATTCTCTGACCATAATGTAGTTAAATTAGAAAACAATGATATCTAGAAAAACACTACATACCTGTAAATCAAATAACACACTTCAAAATAATTCATGGATAAAACACAAATCCATGAAATAATTAGAAATTCATAACATAACTTTTTGAACTTCATAACAAAAATACAATATACTAAAAGTTGTGGGATAGAGTTAAAGAAAAGATTAGAGATAAACACATAACTTTCAATGCTTGTATTAGAAAGTAAAAAAATAAAATTAATGACCTAAGAGTCTACCATAAAAAGCTGAGAAAATAAACACGTTAAACCCCAAAGAAAGAAGGAAAAACTAGTAAAAAAGCAGAAATCAATAAAACAGACAGACAAAATCTAATAGCTAGTTATTTGAAAAGATCAACAAAATTAACAAAGCTCTACCTGGGATGTTCAAGAAAATGAGGAGACACAAATCAACAATATCAGGAATAAAAAAGAGTCACACAGATCAAACAGCTTTAAAAGTATAAGGTAATACAACAACATTACCCTAAAGTATGTGACAACTACATGCCACTGACAAGCTTCTTGAAAAATACAACTTAGCAAAACTGGCACAGGCAAATAGAAAGCTGAAATATATATATGAAATTAAATTAGCAAATACCTTTTCTAAAAGAAAACCCCAGATCCAAATGTTTGTACTGGTGAATTCTGGCAAACTTTCAAGTCACTAATCTTACATAAATATTTTCAGAAAATAAAGAAGTTGGAATCACTGTCCAATTTTGTTTTACAAGGCCAACTTAACATTAGTATCAAAATCTTAAAAAGATATTGTAAAAAAAAAAAAATCACAGTTCAATATCCCTTATATAGATGTAAAGATCCTTAACAAAATGTTACCAAAACTAATCTAATCATACACAGTTGACCCTTGAACAATGTGAAGGTTAGGAATGCTGACCCTCCGCATAGTCGAAATTCCATGTATAACTTTACAGTCAGCCCTCTGTATTCAAAGTTCTGCATTCACGGATTCAACCAACCCAAACCATGTTATACTGCAGTACCTATTTGTTGGAAAAAAATCCATGTGTAAGTGAACCTGTACAGTTTAAATCTCTGTTGTTCAAGGGTCAACGAAAGCATTTCCTAGGAATGCAAGGTTGGTTTAACATGCAGAAATCAATGTCATTCACCTATTGATAAAGGGAAAAAATATCATTTCAATAAATGCAAAAAGAAGAGCATTTAACAAAATTCAACACCCCTCATGATTTCAGAAAAAGCAAATCAGGAATAGTAGAGAACTTCATTAAACTGATAAAGGGCGTCTAAGGAAAAACCAATAGCCAGTATCACATGCAAAAAGGTAAAGACCTAATTTTTTCCTCGCAAGATAAGAGGCAAGAATGTCTGCTTTCAACAGTCTTATTCAACATTTTACTACAAGACCTAGCCACTGCATTTACATAAGAAAGGAAATAAACGAATAACAGTCAAAAAGGAAGTGAAACTATCAATATTCACATGAAATGATTATTTACTTAGAAAATACCAAGGAACCCATAAAAACCTACACAGTCTAATGAAAGATTCAGCAATGTGTATGTGTAGATTAATATGAAAAGTTAGTTCTATAATGACATATTACTGGCAAAAAATTAATAAAATTTTTATAATTCCTAGGAATAAAACCAAGAAAAGCTATCAAATACCTCTACACTAAAAACTACAAAACATTGCTGTATTAAATTATAAATGAAGAGATGCACCACAGTCATAGATGACAATTATCCCAAGACTGGATTCAATATAATTTCAAACAAAATTTATCTGGCTTTTTTGGTAGAAATTGACAACACATTTCTAAAATTTGGAAATACAAAGGACCTAGATAGTTAAAAGTTGGAGAATCTGCCTTACCTAATTTCAAGATCTACTATAAGGCTACAGTAATCAAGGATGTGGATTACTGGCAGAGACAGAGATCCATGGAACATAACAGTGTCCAGAGATAAAGGCACACATACATGTTTAGTTGATTTTTGACATCTGTGTCAAGGCAACGCAATGGTGAGAAGAAAGTTTTTTCTTCAAATGGTGCTAGTTCAACTGGAAATCAAAACTGAAAAAAAAGTACAATGATTCTTACCCCATACTCAACACAAAAACTGACTCAAATCATAGACCTAAATGTACAATCTAAAACCACAAAAAGAAAACATAGGAGAAAATATTTATATCTTAAGGTAGGCAGTTTTTGTAGATACGACACATGAAAAAAATATAAAACATTTAAGCTAAAATTGATAAATCAGACTTCATCAAAATGTAAGATTTTTGTTCTTGGAAAGTCACCACTAAAAATGAAAATGCAAGCCATATTCAGGAACAAAATTTGCTCAAGCAAATATCAGATGAAGGACTTGGGTTCAAAATATATTATAGAAAGAACTCTTGTAAATTAATAAGAACCCATTAAAGAAAGACAGAAGTGTTAGACATTTCACAAAAGATAAGCAAATGCCCAAAAGTACATGAAAAGCATCATTAGTCCTCAGAGAAAAGCAAACTAAACACAAAATGAGGTGACACTATTCATCCATTAGATTGGCTAAAACTAAAAGACTGGCCATACCAAGCACTGACAAGGATTTTGAGCAACCTGAACTCTCATTCACTGATGATGGAACTGAAAATGGTATTACCACTTTGGAAGCTCCATAAAATGTGTATATGGCATATGCATGCCATATAACCTAGCCCTTCCAGTTATAGGCATTTACCCATGAAAAAGGAAAACAGTTTTGCTTTCATTTTCTGACAGCTTCGTTTGTAATAGACATTAGCTGGAAATAACCCAAATGTCCAGCAGATGAATGAATAAGCAAATTATGGCATATCCATCCACATAATGGAATGCAACTAGGCAAAAGGAAAAAAAAGAAAACAATTCTTAGGCACACAATTCTTTTTACATACAGTTCTAGAGGATGGGGAAAAAAGCAAGTCAATGGTTACCTGGGGGATGAGGTTAGAAGCAAAGAGGGAGGGATTGCAAAGGAGCTCTGAGTAAAGTTTGGGGGATGACAGACATGTTCTTTATCTTGACTGTGGTGATGGTTTCACCAGTGTATAAAGATGTTAAATTTGATCAAATTGTAATTAAATATGTGCAGTTATTGTACTTCAATAACACCTCATAAAGATGTAAAAACAATACATAATGCTCTTGCATGAAGTCTACAAAACACAAACCCAACCCCAAATTAGAAAGCTTGCCAATACATATTTGCTTTCAAGAAATTTCATTTAGCCTGTTTTACCTCAAAATGGTTTTTTGGCTTTTTAAGGGTAGACACAATATATTTGAAAACATGCCATTATATTTAGTTACAGTGTTGCAAAAGTCCTATTATTTCAAAATGCAATACTGTACAGTGTTGCTTTATATACTTTTTATCAACCACATCCCAGTGGAATACCTACAACTGAAGAAATAGTGAATCTTGCAGTTTATTACATATATTGAATACTACACTTAAGAATAATCTATAAAAAGGTCCAGCATAGTGATGAGAGTATTAACAAAGATGATGAATTTTACCAAAGGGACCATTTCCCTATAGATAAACTGTTATCTACACATGGCTTTATAGTTATAGATTTAACATAAAACATCAGTATACATATTAAAAACCAGAAGACTTATATTCTCTAAGTAAAAATATACATGTAATACTTATGTGCATCTTAAGAAATATCACCCACACCACCACTTTGCATTCCTATGGTACATTTATCTTGGAGTGCTTTCATAGCTATTGCAGGGAGGTAATTATGATGGGGCAATTACACTAACCTGTACATCAGGAAAAGACTGTTTCAGGGCCTGGCTTTGCCTCTGTCAAAGCTCTATTACCTTGAACAAATCACTAGTCTCCAATTTTCCCACCAAGAAAATAAGGAGGTTGGGCTTGAGTATCTTTCAACTCTTTCAACTTTGAAATTTGCTTTATTTTTATCCTCAAGCTAATAGGGAGAGCAAGATCAAAGGATGGCCCTGAGAAAGGTTAGGGGAGTTATACGAAGTCACAGGACCAGTTACGGTCAGACCTGGGATTAGAGTCCCAGTCTCTGCGCACCCCGCACGGCATTCTCTCCAGTCCACGTGCTGCTCAGAAAGCCTGCCTGCAGCAGTCTGCTGAACAGGAGACATGCTTACCATCTGCAAGACTGCAGAATTTCTGCTTGAACTAGGAACAAAATACATATGGGCTTGGTTTTTTAATTCTATAATACTTGGAATTTTATTCCTGTATCTGAAATTCCCAGTACATGAACTTAGGAGAAAAAAGTAATTCTCTGAGAAAACAGACTTATTTTATACCTGATTAAATCTCAGTATTTACCTTCATATGGATATTTAGTAAAGGTGGGCTCAATAACCTGACTACCCCTAGCATTTTTTCTCTCAAGAAAACGGTTTGAAAAAAGGTCTGCTGACTCAGACTGGAGAGTAGCCACAGGGGTTCAAAGAAAAGCAGGTTTCATGCCTAGTTCCCATTTTAACCGACGGGCTCTGGGTGTCTGGATTTGGAAAGTAGTGCAGCAACACAGAAAGAACATGGGTTGGAGGATTAGAGCCCTCTGCAACTTAATACTAGCTCTGTTGTTCAACAACTTTGGATTCTGAGGAGTTAGGTTTCAGTGCCTTCATCTGTAAAACAACATCTTTTCTATCCTCGGAAGCTAGAACAGAAAAATTGCCTTCTCCCCCAATACTCTATTATGAAAACTTTCATATGTACAGAAAGTTCAGAAAATTACACAGTCAAAACCCATTTTCACTCCACCTCAATTCTAGGGCTAGATTGCCATTCCTCTATCTTTTAATCAATCTATTTTTTTTAATCTACTTCAAAGTTAGTTGCAAATGTCAATACACTTTACCCCTAAACACTTCGGCATACATAAGATAGGCTTCAAAATCTTTGTTTTATAACATACAGTGATACACATAAATTTAAAATATAACATTCAATAAGCTTTGACAAATGCATAGACCTGTATAACACAAACCTCCATCAAAGCAAAGAACACTGCCATCAGCCCCCAAATTTCCCTCATGCCTCTTCCTGATCAATCCCTGCCCCTATCCCTCCTGTTCTGATTATTTTCATCATAAATTAGTTTTTCCTATTTAAGGACTTTATATAAATGGAACCACAGAGTAGGCACCCTCTTGTGTAAGGTTTTTCACACAGAATAAAGGTTTTCAGAATCCATCTATGCTGCTGAATGAATCAGTAGTCTGTTCTTTTCTAAGGCCAATAAGTATTCCACTTATGAAACTCACAATTTATCTACTCCCCTCTTTTCTTATTCAAGTACAGTTGATTTACAAAGTTGAGTTAGTTTCAGGTGTACAGCAAAGGGATTCAGCTATACATTATATATCTTTCTCAGTTTTCTATTATAGTTTATTGTAAGATATTGACTAGAGTTCCCTATGCTCTACAGTAGGACCTTGCTATTTATTTTATATATAATAGTTCATATCTGTTAATCCCAAACTCCCACTTTATCCCTCCCCCACCCCCTTTCCCCTTTGGTAACCATGTAGTATTTTCTTCACTTAAACTTCCCAAATAAGCAAAAAGGAGCTAGCTAGCTACCCAGCATTTCTTTTAGCAACTAAATTTTATCCATTCAGTTTTCTCATTCATCTCATAAAAGTGAATTAAGAAGGCTGAAAGTTTCTCAGCACACAGGGCTAGGGAAAAAATTGGGTTGACAGGATTCATTTTTGACAGTATATCCAGCTGTTTATAGCTTTCATTTTTTCCATGAACTTAACTGGTATTGCTATATGTAAGGTTTCTAACACTTACAGCTTGGGAATACTTCACAGAAGAAAAATGCTTTCCTTGGAGTTTACAAATGTCATTTGGTCTAATTTTTCAGCAAGGGTTTGTCTAGTTAGATTATGAGATTTTTCCTGGAGAACAACAGCAAGAGAATGTCTCCCATGCTGTCAGAAAAGGAGAGTCACATTTTCGCTCCTTGGAAGAAACATATAATGTAATGGGCAAAACGTCAAGTGGGTGGGGATCCATTAGCCCATATAAACCTCCAGAGAGATCTCTAAGAAACAGGAATTCTGAACAAGACACTGCACTAGCACATTTGGTTTCGAAATATCATCCAAGTAGGCAGATGGGGGGCTTGGTTTTCCAACAGAGGCAGGACCTACACTAAAGGTTCCTACCCAGACAGCAAGTGATTGTGAGGGTCTGAGGACTGACCAAAGTCAGGAATTATTTAGGGAAAACTGACTTTCAAACACTGGAGAGACAAACTGTGAAAAATGAGCCCAGAGGGTCAAGGCAGGATCAATACTGGGACTGCAAAGATGTAAGGTAAGAGCTGGTTCAGAGAGCACACACAGGAACAAAGAAAGAACATCCTGGATGATTTCTGCAAGGCTTCCTGCCTGGATTTCTCATCTATCAGATGGGTGTGTCTATGGGAAGTATAAGAATAGCTTAAAAAGCTAAAAGCAAGACTTAGGTCAAGATGCGAATTTTACCGGGGAACTCTACACTAGACCAACTCGCTTGCCAAATAACATTCTATTCCTTTATTCATTTGTTTAGCACACATTTCTTGACCAGCTCAAAGCCTTCTTTCCTCTAGATGACCTCTACTTTAGATAAGTCTGAAATTTTCAAAAATCCGTATTTACAAATGACTAAGCTAAGAATGCCCCAAAGTACATCATTTTCACGAGGCTTCGCTGGAGGACTGCATTGTATTTCAAACTCACAGAGTTTAATATGAGTTGATCTGTAAAGTATCTTTCAGGGATCCATGCATCACGCATGTGGAAACGTACTCACTGTGGTGATTAAGAAGAGGAACTAGGAAGTCAGGCTGCATGGGCTCAAATCCCAGCTTCACCAGTTATATAAGCTGTGTGACCTTGGGCAAGTTATGAAACCTTTTTGGAAGCAGTTATCCTCCACTCTACAGTGGGAAAAAGAGCAACACCTACGTCACATGGTTGTTTTCAGAATGAGCTTGACAGAAAGCACTTTAAAAGTGTGCCTGGCCGGCGGGAGGAGGTGCTATCTAAGAGTCAGTTATTGCCTCTATTACACGACGAGAATATAAATACTGGGTTTTTTTCCTTTTCACTGGATTGAAAAATGTTCCGTTTCAAGAAATTCCCAAAAAACAGGTGGTCCCATCCATCTCAGTATCTGCCAAACTCCTTCCTTAAAGAAATTGCAATTACTTGGCTCAAGGTCAAATTTAATGTCTAAGACTATATCTGCAAATCCACAAACACTTGGAAAAGGAATGGCCCTTTTATAACTCACAGTTCCTATTTCAATTGCCTGGTTGTGCCTGAAAATAACTGACTGAGCAAGATCTAACTGCTTATGCGTATACCTCAAAGATACCCAGGCCTTACCCCCGTGCAGAATCAGATGTGGTTACACAGAAACTCGAATAATTTCCCTAGCCTTCACCATCACCTCCATCAGATTCCATGGCCACTTCTCTCTGTGAGGAGCCCTGTGCACAGTGCAGGGCACTTCCACGATGGCTTGGGAGCCCTAAGGTGATAAAGCCAAAACTGCGGCCTCTGGCAAAGGGGAAGGATGCTGCTTTTTCTGGTGCCCGTGGCCACAGGAGGAGCCTGTCTTGGTGCTGCAAGTTTCTCACTGTCTCAGAAGTTTCAGTGAAACAGCTCTGTAGGTTTTGATTTATAGGCTTTCTGCTGTTTTACCTCCTTCCCTCTCTTGTTCTATTTTGGCACAGCACTCCTCATTAACTGCCCCACTGTATAGTTCACTTCGATGTTTACTGTTTCCCTTCCAGCTAGAAAGCAGCTCCATGAGGTCAGGTATTTGTGTGTTTTCTTACTTCTATATCCTCAGCATCTAGAATGGTGCCTGGGCCATATATACATAAAAGAGGGACTGGGAAGTTAATATTATTACTGTAAGTGCATATGAGACAATGAAGTGTGAGCAAGATGCATCATATCCTGCCCCAAAGCAGTAAGAAAGATAACCAAATAATTTAAAGATACATGCATGGACATAAAGGAAGAGACAAGTGGAAGTAATTGTATGCCCTTGCTTCCATCCTTTCCTATCCTTATGCATCCACCCATCAATTTAACCAGCCACCTACCGTGGAGCAGAAACATAATCCTAGGGGAAGCACGATGGTCTGAGGAAAGGAGCTCCAGCTATGATTAACGTCAAAATGCTTTTTGCAAATGTGCTGTACAACACAGGAACAAACAACTGCCCATGCTGGGATACTGGAGGAAGGAAGGTGTTTCAGAATTTATGGTGGCCTAGACCAATGGTTTTCACGCTCTATTCAGAACATTCTTTTCTAAAAGGAATTTTCACAGAACTCCAATCGATGGCAAAGACTTGGTTGAAGTCTTCTCTTTCGGAGGAGATGTTACCTTCCCATTCTCATACCTCTACCCTCCGCAATAACAGAGACATCTTTGTACTTGAGATTATGTAAAACACAATTTGAACGTGGCCTACTTCTAGAAATGGGACCTCAGAGTCTTCATCAATTTTATAATTTCCAAAACATTATAACAAGTTAGAAAACTTAGGAAAGTAAGAATCGTGAATCTGGCTTGGTAAGATTCCAAGGCTTCGTCCCATCGTAGACATCACAGGTGAAGTGACAGACTGACGCACGAACAAACCCACACCCGTCCTCAGCTGCGCTCCTAGCCTTGCCTGAGCCATCTGTCTGTTTGCTGTTTAATTAAATGGCAGCCAAGGCAAATGAAACTGCAGACAGCAGCAGCAGTAACCTGATAAAGGTCCAGATACCAGTGCTGCTGACAGAGCAGACAGCCAGGCAGGAAGTGGGCTCTCCGTTCGGTTCTGACTCTGTGGAATGCTCCCAGAACAACCCTTAGACCCGCTTCCTCCCCCTTCTTCACTCCTCACTGCTACTATTTAGACATATGCTTCTGGGAGAACGGAGAGGTCCACTTTTCCGTTGAATAGTTTAGTTCCTTATCATCGCTTAAGCCTGCTTGAACAGCACAGTGATAAATCACTGTCCTTTATTACCATCAATCAGGAAGAAAAGCAGTCATGTAATTTATCAACATCATCCTACAAATACTGGGACGCAAAGTGACATGTAGTACAGGAACATGTTTACACAAAGTTTGAAGCATCCTATTGACTGCTTTAATCAAAGAAATTCAAAGATATTTTGATAGAGATTATCCACATTTATATTGTACCTGAATAATTCTTTCTTTAAAAACTCAAACTGAATTACGCTTATCTCCATGATTCTCATTGTCTGTATCACATGTCCTTCTGCCAGATAATGCTCTAAGAACCAACAGCATTATATCCAAGACTATATACCTTCATCTTGGGCTTTCACCATCACCACAGTGTTTAAATGTTCATTACCTATAAGCTGAAGATAATTTTACTGGATTAAATAGAGAAAGCTTTTTATCAATTAAATGTGAAACTCGGTATGGTAACAAGTATTAGAGCATAATAAACAACTACCAATACTCAACATCAGAGGAGTTATCCTACATCCGTAGCTGCAGCCTAGTTTCTCATCCTAAAAACCCTATTCAAATAGCTTTCCTCCAAATATCACATGCATTTATAGTTTCAGAATTAGTTTACCCAAGAACTAAAACTTTTCATTGATGGGAAACAGACATACTGCCTAATTCCAAATGGTGCAATATTTCTTCTTGAGTTTTCTTGAGCCAAAATATACTGACAGCCAAATTTCAAAACTTAAGAACAATTTTAGGGACCAACACTTAGATATAGTAAGTAGGGACAATTACCATTCTCTCAGAATGAAACTGTTAGACTCTGTGTATTTTTGTAGAATGCTTTCAGAACAGATGTAACACCGTGATGAGCTGATTCACTTAAGTCCCTCCCTGATGCCAGGTTAAGAATCCAAGCCCTCGGGCTTCCCTGGTAGCGCAGTGCTTGAGAGTCCGCCTGCCGATGCAGGGCACACGGGTTCGTGCCCCGGTTCGGGAAGATCCCACATGACGTGGAGCAGCTGGGCCCGTGAGCCATGGCCGCTGAGCCTGCGCGTCCAGAGCCTGTGCTCCGCAACAGGAGAGGCCACAACAGTGAGAGGCCCACATACAGCCCCAAAAAAAAAAAAAAGCCATAAGAATCCAAGCCCTCAAACATGGTTCTTCTATTCCACATCAAGACAGCCTTTAAATCAATCATGAAAATTCTTGTTCAGGAAAAAGTTCAAGAGTAAAAACAAATGTCCACCACTTTCTAAATCAAGTCCTAACAAAACAGAAGCCATATTTACATTTCCTACCATCTAAGAACAGGTAGCCTTACTGTTATTAACTGACATTGCCCCTAACCAATAGTATATGTAAATATACATCTAACCACTTCTTCAGGAAATAACCCTATGTCATCACAGTACTGAGCATATGATGTGTAGAAAATATTCAGACACAAGTTGGACTCAGTATATGCTTATATCAATAGTGTAGGTGAGTAAGACTAAAGAAGTAGAAAACAGAGAAGATGAGGTAGAGGAGAAAGAGGAGGGGGAAGAGAAAAAGAAACTATCTTTTGCATATAGGAATACTATGATATATACATGTCAATGAATGATAAAAAGGAGCATAATAGCAATCAAATAATTCAGTTAAATAAGAAAATGCCATGTTTCATGAATAAGTTACTCGGTTTTTTAAAAATTACAACACACTTTGTTAGTTAGATTTTGATAAATTTGATCTGGTGATAGATGACGGATGGCCCTATAAAAAGAATATAAACATACATATCAAAAGCAATAGTCTCCATCCAACAATTTGACTTTCTGTCTCTCAATGAATAAAAAATCCAATATACAGAAAAAGGCTTTGTGTACAAAAGTTTCATCTTAGTTGAAAAAAGAAACTTTTCTGGTTTAAAACTCTATACTGCCTAAGTGAGTATTTTTTTATTCTTAAGATGCTTCAGCTTTTTCTTTCAACGGGGCCATAAATTCCTTGAGGGCAGCAACTGTGTTTTGTTTTGTTTTTTATCACTCACTCTGTATATTGCTGTTGTTCGGTATGCATTACTAATAGTGTCAAAGTCAAATCAGATGGCCAATGAGCAACTGGTGATACTTTTTTCCTAAGTGGTCAGATTATGAAACTGAAGGGTAATTCTAGATGTCACTTCAAATACCCATAGGGGATTTTGAATTTATAATGCATATTTTTATAATAGATGAATTCCTGGCAGAATGCTAGTGATTTACACCACTGTTTTAATGAATTTCAAAACAGATGCCACAAAAATAAAAACAAGTTAATTTTTTTTTTTTTTTTTTGCGGTACACGGGCCTCTCACTGTCGTGGCCTCTCCCGTTGTGGAGCACAGGCTCCGGACACGCAGGCTCAGCGGCCATGGCTCACAGGCCCAGCCGCTCCGAGGCATGTGGGATCTTCTCGGACCGGGGCGCAAAACCGCGTCCCCTGCATCAGCAGGCGGACTCTCAACCACTGTGCCACCAGGGAAGCCCAGAAGTTAAAAATTTGATGAGCTCTTAGAAATTAAATTTGATGGCTAAAAACCACTAAGGAAAGGGTTAAGAGATAGAGTCAAAATCTCCCACAACATTAAGGACAAAGACAGAAAGATGGAAAATGTGAAGGAAAGATAAGACGTAGAGGGATGTAAGGGAATCCAACATCTGACTGACAGAAATTGTTAAGAAACAGCAGAGAAAGCCTAAGGAAAACACATCAAAATAATAAGAGAAAATGGCCCAGGGCCAATGGGAGATGTAGTTTCCAGATTACTCCAAGTACCACTCAGAATTAATAAGACCTGAACATCACTACAAAATCTGAAAATCAAGCTTAAAAGAGATGCCAAAAGTTTAATGAGAGAAAACAACATTGAATCTAGAAAGAAAATCCAATTTTTTTTAAAGGCTTCTATTTCTTCTCCCAGAAAATATAGAGATCAAACACTTCAGGGTTAACAAGTTGTATAAGAAGGTTAGAGGCCACATTTGAAGCAAACAATGTTGTATGGTTTCAATGAATTGATACAATTAAATAAGGAGTCTTCCTTTGACCCCTCTCACAGAGAGGCACAGGGATCATGAAACTGGAAAAAAATGTAATCAGAGCATCTTACTTGGTCCTGTAGTGGACATTATTTGCATACGTAGATATAAACACTGATGATTGGTTTTCAGGGGTTTTTTTAAGTATCAATCCGAATACGTAACATGAGAGACTTCGTAAAATTTACAGAATAGGATTGTTAACTTTAGCAATGTGAAAATAAATGTACAGTTTATACGCGTTGGAAAGTAGAAGGGTAGAGCTAGGGTAAAGGATAAGGTGCCCATACCTTCATCTCACGAAACAGATCTTTAAATATGCTACTGTAAAGTTATCCAAGTAAACCAGAAGTAGAGGTTTTTTTTTTTTTAAAGTTATACACACATATGAAACATTGTATTGAGGAAAATTATAGGACATGGAGGAGATGTGTTAAATGAAAGTGGTGTTGGGACTGTGCTTGATTTTCTTTCTGTTTTACATTTGATTCAAATCACTATATTAGCAATTGACAATTAAAAATCAAGCAAAAAGAAAAAACAAGCTGTATGTTAGTCTAGTTTCTACAAGGCATTTTTAGAAACACATGAAATACCACTTGAGGACACACTATGCAGGAGACAAACTGTGGCATTTAATTTACAAGCCAGATAATACCATTTTCATCCTAATAGTATATCCCACAAGTGATTTCTGAGGATCATGAAGGCCCAATTTGACATGAGCTCATCTTGAGTGCCTCTGTACTCAAAATGTACTTTCTCATTTCAGGTTAATAGGATACTAACGCAATGACCCTGCCAGAGGGTCCTCTTCAAAATGCTGCCTTTGGTGGAAACAGAACAGTTTTCACTTAGTACTGTCTGGTCAGCTGAGAGAGGTGGTAACCCCATTTCCTTTCAAATTCATTTGTTCTCCCATATACAGTAATCTTCTTCTACTTCCATCTACCTATACATTTGTAGGACTCTTCTTCCAAAGACTCAGGCCACTTTATACATATCATTTCGATTGCCCTTGTGTGAAGAAATCGTTTTGCAACTCCATGAAGACTGGAAAGGTGAGCACCATTAATCTAACTTTTAAATGGATAAACAGTAATAGAAGTTAAATAGTGACACGAGCACAATGAAGCAGGACCAAGATCCTATCTCCTAATTTCTAGATGGCTTCTTTTGAGCCACAACAAAGTTATCTCCTGGCATTTTAATGATATTAGTGTAGAATTTCACAAATTCAGCCCCGAATGGTTTACACAACCAAGAGTACATGCTTATAATGGATTTCTAGTCTTTAGCTACCTTAAGTCAATCTATTTGAAAAATTGAAGCACTTCAGATCCAAATTTAAATATAAATGTGTACATATACACACACATATATATATATATATATCTTCCTTCTAGGTTTCTCTCAAAAGAACACTGGGTGTTTTTTCATTAACATTTGATGTGAAGTAGCTTTTGCATTAAGACTGAAAACAAAATTAAGAGAAAAAAGGGAGGCAGGCTTAGAGCAATCATCATACTCTAAAAACTCTTTCTCGAAAGGTTTTCTGTAGACTCCCTGGGTGTACCGTGAACTCACTGACACATGAGGAAAGTAAACTTACACACGATCAGGAAAAGAGGAAATTTTTAGTAACGAAAGCACAAGTAACTGAAAATAACTCTCTACTTAAGTTTCAGGCTTTACTGAGTATTTGCCGTTCTGAAGACTCTGATGGTTACCAAAAAAACATCGGGGAAAACAACAAAACCCAAATGGAGGATGGGTTTTTCCTTCAGGGGAAAAGTTGATTGTAAACAGAACTGTATGGTTGGGAAGCACAACAGGGAGCTGAGAAAGAGCCTGTAAAGAGGCTCTGTGACTAATGAGGCCTGAAGTCATCTCGAATGGTCGCACTGGCTGCCTCTGCCCCTCCAGGAGTCAAGAGCTCCCCGGAGTGTATATAAGTCCTTGCCACTCTCTCACTTCGTCCCAGCTTCCCATTCCCCCTCCCCATGTCCTCATATAGACACTACCAAATACCAAATAGCTAGCTAGTGGGAAGCAGCAGCATGGCACAGGGAGATCAGCTCGGTGCTTTGTGACCACATAGAGGGGTGGGATAGGGAGGCTGGGAGATGCAAGAAAGAGGGGATATGGGGATATATGTATACGTATAGCTGATTCACTTTGTTATAAAGCAGAAACTAACACCACTGTAAAGCAATTATACTCCAATAACGATGTTAAAAAAAAAAAAAGGAGCTCCCTGTAGGAGTGGGTCCTCCCGCCAGAAAAGCCAACCTGCCCAGTAGAAAGCACAGCCTGGGAACTATCCCCATGAGAAGTGGGCTTGGCTTACACTTCCTACCAGCAGGCAGACGGGAAGCATTCTCACCCTGACAAAGAGGCAAGCAGAAGCCAAGGCTAAAAGTAGATTGCATTTCTGAGGTTCTAACATTGAAAGAACGGAAACCATATGGGAATTTATTATTCAACTAAAGCCTTCAGGTGGCTTTAAATTAAAAGGAATATTGTCAGCCATATCCCTGGGCCCTTTTTTCCCTTCTCCACCCCCTCCTCCTCCTCTTTTTAAATTTTATAAGCTCTGTGACTTAGCAGTGGAAATTCCCTAAATATAAATTAAGCATTATGTCCACCCAATAAATTCTTCTTGGCACTCAACCAGTAGTTTGGCATTAAAACCTCCCATATGACTCTTGGGAGGGTAAGATAATGTGTGTGTGTGTGTGTGTGTGTGTGTGTGTGTGTGTGTATTTAAATATACACTTTGATTTTTCCTTCTCTAGAATTATTCTCCATTATGTAAAGATATTTGTTGAGAAGAACGCATGCAGGGTCAGAAGGGATGTAATCTCCTTGAAGAAAGGTAACAACTATACTGAAATGTAGGTCACACCTCTAAGAGCATACACTGGCAGCCCAGTTCTTGTGTTACAGTAACTACTATGTGTACAGATTTCCTACCGCTACCACCATCACAACTGTGAACATCCCCTCCACAGCTCAAACATCTAGGCCTTAATTCCTGCGACTCTAAAGAGATAATAACACTGACTGCATTAGTCAGGACAGGCTGACAGTACTGAAGGAACACCCCACCCCAAATCCTACTGACGTGTAATAACCTAAGCACACTTCTTGCTCACACTGTACGTCCAACCTAGGTCAGAGGGTCTTTCCATCACGGCCCCTCCGAGACCGGACTGTGCAGGTTCCCACGAAGGTAGGTGGAAGGGGATGAAAGCAAATCCCACGGTGACTCTTCAGCTTCGTCTGGGAAGTCACAGATGCAACCTCTGCTCACATTTCCTGGGCAAAAGCCAGTCACATGGTCATGCCTAACCTCAAAAGAGGCCAGAAAGTGCAACTGTACTAAATGCCCCCAAAGAGGGCCACTGACACATTTGTGAGCATCCGTGAGGACCACAGGAGCCCTACAAAGGCTTAAAAGAATAATAAAATCTCCTGGAGCCCACCAAGGTTATCACTTGATACTTGAGGTAGATCCCATCTTATTTTTACTTATATTCCCAGCCCCCAGGTCAGGGAACTCACTGTTTGCTTGGAAAAAAGAAGAGCGAGACTAAACAATGTATCATCATAGTTTTCACTCCTTTGGACCCCGAAGTTAATCTGGCAGATTAAATTAAAATTTTCTTTCCGCTGTTAATAACAAAGAGAACAGAATAAGTGAATGATGCCATGTATGTCCTTCAAGTGCTTCCTGGGTTCTCTGTAGGACAGGAAAGGGGTGGCTCAGTCTCAAGTAGGCATGTTAAGACAGAAATTCACAAAGATAAATGGAAAGAATTTCCTTGCTAGTCATTTAAAGAAGACCAAACAAATAGTTCACTCATCTACCCTTAAAGCAGATGTAAATTTTCTCCCCATGAAGCACTCAGGGACAGAGAACTCCATTTTAATACAAATATGTCTCTCTTCACTTAGTACATACAAACCAGTAAAAGAATGTCTGCATAAATCTTGCTTTCCCAAGAAACAGTCCAAAAAATATGTTATCTAAGAGAGAAGCTGAAGGTCAAATGGGAAAGAATACATAGAAGAGGAACCTTATTTTCTCTAGCTCAGAAATACTTTCCTAGCATTCCTTCTCTGGTACATTAACCCTGCCCTACACCCTGAACTTCTAAATGGGGAGGAGTGAAGGAAATTTATTGGAAGGAGACTTGGGAGGCTTTTAGTAATGTTAGACTACTGCTTACTGTTTACTAGATACATGGAGAGACTTAAATAAAAAATTCATGCCAAACACTATCTGTACAAGAGACCAGCCGTTCTTATTTATTCCAATAGACGTGGTTACACAGGACTCCAGGCTCTATTATCCAGGCTCAGCGAATACTCTAGCAACAACTGCAAGGGCTTTGAAGCATCTCAGGTCACAGAACAAGGCCCTCATTTTATAGAGAAGTGCTGAAGACAGTTTTTTTTTCCTAAGAACTCAGAATTCTACCTGAAAAATTGACCATGGGTAGTGGGGGGAGGGTCTCGTCATAATGTAGGCTCAGCTCCTGAATTACTTTCCTTCTCCCTCTCGTGCTCAAGATTTGCCAGGCACCCTCACCCCCAGCCACCCTCTATCTCCATGCTCATCCTTGATGACTGACACCACCCCTTGAAACAGGACCAGATGCTGATGATCCCAGTTTAGCACAGCTGTTCAGCAGTAAAGCTTGAGTGCCTTCATACACCCCCATCCTAGAGTGCCTCTGAGTACAGCCATCTCACTTGAAAAGTTTGTGAGCACTCTTCCTCATTTTTATTTTTTGGATCAACATCAGTACATGACTGAGAATGGTATAACTATGAGGAAGACACTCTAAAGACTACTGGCTTTTAAGTACTGAAGGGGATTACTAGCGCAAAAGCAACGACAGTCACAAGTGACATTTCATGAGGGTTTTCTAAACACCAGGCTCTGTGCTAAGAGCTTTATCATCTCATTTAAACCTTAAAACAATGCTATGACCTGTGCCTAGGGATTTGCTTCTAAGAAATGCAATAGGGAAAAGGCAAAAAAAGAGTAACTTTACAATGGAGAAACCTGGCAAACATGATCTCAGCCAGGTGATCAAGGTCAAGCTCTACAGTGATAAGCCGTGTTCATAGTATATACCCTTGATTTGATGTGTTGAGAATAATGATTCACCTCTGTAGTCTCTCTCAAAAACCCATGCCCAGCCTAATCGTGAAAAAACATTGGACAAATTCCAAATGAGGGACATTCTACCACATACTGACCTGCACTCCTCAAAACTGTCAAGGTCATCAAAAACATGTCTGAGAAACTGTCATAGACCAGAGGAGCCTAAGCAGACATGATGAGCAAATGTAATGTGGTATCCAGGACAAGATCCTGGAACAGAGAAAAAACATCAGGGGAAAACTAGTGAAGTCCAAATAAACTGTCTTTAGTTAATAATAAAGTACCAGTGTTGGTTCCTTAGTTTTGACAAACATACCACAGTAAAGTAACATGGTAACAATAAGGGAAACTAGGTAAAGAGGATATGAATACCCTCTTCCTATCTTTGCAACTTTTCTGTTTATCTAAAACTATTCTAAAATAAAGTTTATTTTAAAAACCCTCTGAGGTTGATGCTCTTATCTCCCTTCTAGAGATGAGATACTATAGCTTAAATAGCTTCCCAAAGTTACAAGCTAAAAAGCAGGAGAACTTAGATATGTCTACTCACACTTCAGCACCAGTGGATAAGCCCTTGCAACATAAGCCCTTACATAAGATCTATTAAAACGATTTTATGCCAGATACATGCTGAGAAGCAAACTAAATGAATTTATTTCACCTACATTCCTCATTGTACTACACCTTTTTAAATAAAGCGGCCATAACATTACTTTCTAAATATTTGATTTTCATTTTCATCACCATCACAAATTTCAATTACTCTATCAGTGCTATGTGATGACCACATTTAAGCAAAATTACCTTAAGATTTTGCCAAATCTTTTTTTCCTTCTTCTTCTATTGAAGTATACTTGCTATACAGTATAAGTTACAGGTGTACAATACAGTGATTCACCATTTTTAAAGGTTATATACTCTGTTCATAGTTATTGTCAAGTACTGGCTATATTCCCCATGTTGTATAATATACCCTTGTAGCTTATGTCTGTTTTTTTTTTTTTTTTTTTTTTGCGGTACGCGGGCCTCTCACTGCTGCGGCCTCTCCCGCTGCGGAGCACAGGCTCCGGACGCGCAGGCTCAGCGGCCATGGCTCACGGGCCCAGCCGCTCCGCGGCACGCGGGATCCTCCCAGACCGGGGCACGAACCCGCGTCCCCTGCATCGGCAGGCGGGCTCCCAACCACTGCGCCACCAGGGAAGCCCTTATGTCTGTTTTTTAACACGTGCCTCCTCCAGCTCGTCGCCCTCCTCTCCCAACTCCTGGTCCTCTTCGCGGCCCCTGCAGCCACCCAGGCTACACTCGGCCTCCAGCTCAGGGGGCCCGGCAACCCAGCAGCCGGCAGCCCCCGTCTTGGGCCAAAGCGGTGCGCCCTCCTCACCCACTGCGGGAAGAGGGGGAACGCAGGCGCGGAGGTGTGGCTGCGGCTCCCTCCGCCTGGACAGCACCTGGGTCGCCTGTCGTTACCGCCAGGACGCCCCCATGCCTGGGGAAGACATCAGGCAAGGTGAGGCGAAGGGCTAGATAGCACGGGAGTTCCGCCCGCCTGCCTGAGCGGCCAGGCCAGTGCGCAGGCGCCCGAGGCCTGCAGGGCCCACTCCCTTGTAGCTTATTTTATACGTAATAGTTTGTATTTCTTAATCCCCTACGCCTATAGTGCCCCCCTCTCCCCTCGCCCCACTGGTAACCACTAGTTTGCTCTCTATATCTGCGAGTCTGCTTCTTTTACGTTACCTTCACTAGTTTGTGTAATTTTTTAGATTCCACATACAAGGGAGAGCATACAGTATTTACCTTTCTCTGACTAATTTCAGAGAATAGTGCCTTCAAAGTCCATACATGTTGCTGCAAACGGCAAAAGTTCATTCTCTTTTTATGGCTGAGTAGTATTCCACTGTATATATACCACATCCTCTTTATCCATTCATCTGTCCATGGATGCTTAGGTCGCTTCCATACCTTGGCAATGGTAAATAATGCTGCTATAAGCATTGGGGTGCATATATCTTTACAAATTAGCTTTTTGTTTTTTCGGATATGTACCCAGGAGTGGAACTTCTGGGTCATACAACAGTTCTATTTTTAGTTTTTTGAGAAACCTCTGTACTGTTTTCCACAAGGGTTGCACCAATTTACATTTCCACCAACAGTATATGAGGGTTCCCTTGTCTCCACATCCTCATCAACATTTGTTATTTGTGCTCTTTTTGATGACAGCCATTCTGACAGGTGTGAGAGGATATCTCTTTGTGATTTTGATTTGCATTTCCCTGATGGTTAGCGACTGAGTTATCTTTTCATGTGCCTGTTGGCCATCTGCATTTCCTCTTCGGAAAAAATGTCTATTCAGTCCCTCTGCCCATTTTTTAATCCGGTTGTTTGGGTTTTTTTGATGTTGAGTTATATGAGCTGTTTATATATGTTGGCTATTAAGCCCTTATCAGTCAGATCATTTGCAAATTTTTCTCCTCTTCAATAGGTCATCTTTCTGTTTTGTCAATGGTTTCCTTTGCTGTGCAAAAGCCTGTAAGTTTAATTAGATCCCATTTGTTTATTCTCTCTTTTATTTGCTTTGCTTTAAGAGACGGATCCAAAAAAATATTGCTGCAATTTATGTCAAAGAGTGTTCTGCCTTTGTTTTCCTCTAGGAATTTTAATCTTGATGCTCCAACATTCCATAATAGAAAAAAAGCATTAGCCAATGGATATTTCACCCTATAATGCCCTATCTTTCACCCACTCTCACTTGTTATCACCCATGTCTTCTCTTCTGATACTGTATATTTCAGTGTTGGTGAGCTCAGCCTGCTGCTGAAACAGGATGAGGGGGTTAGAGGCAAGAGTGCCCTTCAAAAGGAAATGACAACATCAACATAAGGAAAGATTAGCATACACTTTGGGTATTTTTGAGATCCTGAGAGATATAAGATCAGCTGTGGCTGCTCCAAAAACCTAAAGAGAACTAAATTGCCCTCTGAATATAAATTCTAACAGTGTTATCTACCAAACCAGTGTTTCCCACAATGTGAAGCCAGCCTCGCTGGGAAAACTCCTACATCCTTCCAGGAAGGTTCAAGCAGTCCAAGACATATTCTTTTTTTTCCTTGGGATTTGCCAAAGTCAGACAGTAGGATTCAACAAATATTTCTAAACACTGTACTTAATATACTGTTCCCTGTGAGAATATGTAGTGGAAGTGGTCCAGCAAGTAAGAAAACAGGCTGCCTTCTGTGTGTGATTAGGTTAGCCTGCCTAAAGACAGGATTTGTACAGTCTTGTTCTATTTACAAGTTTGTTTGTTTGTTTTAAAGCAAGTGATTCCTTAAATTATTGATTTTTATCTCTCTGGGCTTGTCTCAAGGATAGCTCAAACCACCCTCACACTTTACACTTCAAACTATCCCCAAGGCAATTAGTTAAGGACATCAGATCTGTTTTAATAAGAGAAGGATAGAGAGAAAAAAGCGGAAGTGATCATGACAAATTTTCCCACAGCAGTAGAGTAACAAATGGGCCCAACTCTCCTGATTCACTGGACAATGGAAATAGAACAAAATCCAAACTTTAATTTCTTCCCTTCACCAACGGGAAAGAAATGAACCAAGTTCAAGAAGCCATAAACATTCCCTCAGACGCACACGCACACGCACACACACACACACACAGCAACTTGGCAAATTGGTACTTGGTACTCATCCAAAACAAACCCTTCTTCAAGAATCTTTGCTATTTTTATAGTTGAACTCATGAAAACTCTTTTTCATTCTGGGAGCCCTGGGTAATTCAGTCTGGAATTCTTAAATTTCTACTCTCATACTTGTCCAAGAGGCCAAAGTGTTGAGAGGCAAGAGGAAGGTTACACTTCTAGGACCACAACAGTGAGAAAGAAACCGGGATCAGAAGCAGCCTGCCTTTTGGGTAGACTCTCAGTGGCTCAAAGAAGCATTTAAAACCTCTACATGAGTCTCTACAAGTCTGCCCGAATCCTGATCCTCTTCCAGGCAGACATCCCTAATCTAAACCTCCTACTTACATCCTCCAAGGTCTCAACATTCCAGATGCACGGACACCAAATTCATCACACTAATCTCCCACCCTTCAAACCCTGTCCTAACTCCCCAGAGGACACCTGCTGAACATGAAAACGAGATTGAGTTTCAAAGCCAAAAACCTACAAAATAAGGAGAAGTCAGATTTTTCAAAGCAGTTGCCGATAAGCTTTTTAGTGTTCTTTAAGGTTTTCATAAATGGTGTCAAGTTTTCCCAATGATTTTCCTATCTGCTTTTGGCTCCCCAGACATTGGAGGTTGCCGAGCATCCACACGGTAGGAAAAGCCTAACCATGTGAGACAGTCTAGAGCAGATAAAACATATGTCAAAAACATGAAGCCAAAGGTCACTGTTTAGTCTTGATGTTTACATGTCCATATGAGAATTTTTGAATTGGTATTATTGACTCTGTTACTAAAGCCACACTAATCAGTTTATCAAAGATTAAGCCATTTGCCATGTGAGAAGCACAGAGCAACATGACAGAGCCTTGTACAGTACCTGGCACACCCATATAATTGAATTAATCAATCAGCAGTCTTTAACATCTGCTAAACAGTCATCTAGGGGGGAAAAAAAGCTCTTTCCCTTCTTGGTCTCCACAAATATTTCTAGATAGCTTTTAGGCTTAAAATACTGTTTCCATGACTGCCCTCTGCTGTACACTTAACATGTAGGTGATTACATATGAATATTAGTAAACAGATAAGCAAAATAAAGACATTTAATTATTCTCAAATCACCTACAGATAATAACTTTTAAGTTTATGTATAATCTCCCAAACTATTACAATGCCTACCCATTCATGTATGCATGCAAACAAGGTATTTTTTTTTAAGTAAGATCACAGAAAAATCTACAACATTGTTTAAATGGCTCATTTGGCATCTTACTGTACATGTCTACTATAATTTATTTGACACCCTAATACTGTTCAGATATTTATAACAAGATACATCAAAAATAAGTTTGTGGTAAAGTAGTCTCGTAGTAAAATCTTTTTACACACATTCGATTATACTCTTAGGACAACTCTCCCTAGAAGCTGTACTGCCAGAACTATGAATACACACATTTGGTGACTTTTGATTTTATATATTGCAAAATAATCTCCAGATAGCATATAAAAATTTTCCCCCCAATAGGAGACTTCCCTGGTGGTCCTGTGGTTAAGACTCTGCGCTGCCAATGCCAGGGGCCTGGGTTCGATCCCTGGTTGGGAAACTAGATCCAACTAAGAGTCTGCATGCCACAACTAAGACCCTGTGCAACCTAAATAAATAGATAAATGTTTTTTTTACAAAATTTCCCCACCAATATTGTGGGGTTTTCCCAAACCTGTAGTGACACTGGATTTTATCATTATTCTCAAACTTAGCCAGTTTTGGTAGTTTAAAAAAACAATGTGTCCTGTTTTGCTGAACATTGCTTAAAGAGAGGGTGATTGTCCACATATTTGAATATAAATAATATACATAACATTTTGAAGCATCTCAGTAACGTGTTCAAGCAGCTTTGGGGAACTAATAACTATTTATAAGGTACAACACATAATGAAGTCCTGGTGTTCAATGTTTCTTCTTTTTAAAGATGGTGCAAAACTTTTGTAGGAATTTCCTAAAGCTCAACATGCATCAGGATGGTGCAACTTAGAATGGGACATGCACCTTTTGTAAACCACCGCCTTCCCTTATTGTCAGATACTAAGGAATATCTCCGAAGTTCATATTCCCTCTTTATCTCATGGCCCACTTGAGTTTGCTTTAAATTGGCGCACGTGTGCACGCACACACATATATCTACACATGCGTGTGCATGCATCCGTATAAATATATTTGACCTATACCAGTGTATGCACACACACACAGATACTAGACCCTTAGTCTGAGCACCTCAGCTACTGAGATGCCAGGAGCTGCCCCCTCCTCTGTCCTCCAAGTACGACAGGCTTGCCCTGGCTCTGCAAGGAGTGGGCACAGTCCCACACAGTCATCGTAACTGACATCTGTGGGCACGACGCCGAGGTACACCTCAATCACATGCGCCTGGCAGAGACTGCTCACTCACGCACCTGCTTCAACTGTGTGAGTTCAGCCTGTGGGTTTTCCTTGATTGATGTTGGTGTAACTGCTTCACGGGCTCTGTGGGTGAAGGGAAGTGGGCTCTGCTCAGAGCAGTTGGTGGAGCCTCGCACCTTCCATTGATGCTACACACGGAATAACAAGTTACAGGGGCGGGTGCGTGTGCCCGCGGGCTCACCACGCCCTCACAGACAGATCGAAAATGCACCCAACCTTAAAATAAAACAGCAAAAACCAGGAAACAAGCCAACGAAGGAAGCATCTGTCTCTTTCACTCAGAACAAACCTCCCCCACCACAAGACTCTTACATACATACACACACACACCCCCACCCCCTCCAGGCCCCTCCATCTGAGGGCCATTGACTTCACTACCTCTAGGCTTTCTTCTTAGAGACGTTTATCCTTTCTTGATTAAGTAAATTTGTTTCTTGCCCAAAAACTGTAACAGTATTCATGGAATCATTGTGTCCCACAAAAACGGAGGAAAACAATGCCTTACTGAGCAAGCGTCACGACTCCCAACGAGGTTCAACCTACCCTAACGTGGACACGGTTTACTGCATCATGTGCCATGTGGGTAGCTTTTCATCTTTTCACATCCATGTCTTATTTCCAAAACAAAACAAACAAACATGAAGTCAGCTAAGGTCAAAACCCAGTTTTGACCCACAACCAAACGCAGCCTGCTGCGCACGTCCCGCCGTAAACAATCAGGTGAGAGCCACGGGCTTCGGCCCCCCTCACACTGTGCTGCCCTTTCAGCTTCTTCTGAGATCTGAGGCAATAAGTATAACTTAGAAAAAAACTGATAAGAAAAATCCAAGCCAGAAAATACCTGTAGATTTTAGCAAAACCATGCAAAAAAAGAAAAGTCACCAATGGGATGCCAAAACAGTTCTGGCTTTCAAAACCACTCCGTACACCCAGCTGGAGGGCCTGTAGCAATTCTAGCAAAAATGTCGTAATTGTATTTGGTTGAACTATGTAAAACTGCCATTTTTGAACAAATGAAATACTGCCAATTTCATAGGAATCAACCCAACTATTTCCTTAGACTTAAACTTGCCACGGCACTTTCAGGGATTTGGACAGGATGTTTAAAAACTGCAGAGAGGGCTTCCCTGGTGGCGCAGTGGTTGAGAGTCCGCCTGCCGATGCAGGGGACACGGGTTCGTGCCCCGGTCCGGGAAGATCCCTCATGCCGCAGAGCGGCTGGGCCTGTGAGCCATGGCCGCTGAGCCTGCATACCCGGAGCCTGTGCTCCGCAACGGGAGAGGCCACAACAGTGAGAAGCCCGCATACCACAAAAAAAAAAAAAAAAAAAAAAAAAAAGTGCACAGAATCTTCATCCTCCAAATCCTCCCACTTTCAGCCACACTCTTCCCTCCTCCTCTCTTCGCCTCCTTCCATCCCTCCCTGCACTGCCTCCCTGAACGGCAGTAGATGGAGGCTGAAGGGAGAAGGGGTGCTGAGTAATCACCGAGAACCAGATCTGGTTTGGGCCCCATTTCAAGGTCCAGAGGTAGACCTGCATGTCCATTCATGAAGTTTTTAAAAGCTGGGCTCTAAAAATAATGTCTTCTTCTCTGATGCCTTCTATTCAGGGACTTTCTAGCCTAATAATGACTTTCACTCATCTAAGGCAGATTTAAGACAACGCTTGAAAACATAACTGTTTACACACACCACATTGTTTGAATTCTGAACTCTATAAGTGAGCTAATCACAAATCATTTTTCACCTTTTACATATATTTTCTCCCACTGGTCCCACAACTGCCTCAACATCTTCTAGCCACCCTCCTTTCCTCTACCTAAGAAGCTCTTCGCTGGAACACAGGAGTTTTCCAGATACCTTCACAAAGTACAATAAGAAATTACTGCACTGGTATCCCTTACCATTTTGAGACAGGAGTATGCATTTAAGTGAAATATCCACATCTAAAGGAAACCCATCTTTGCAGGAAGTAGAAAAATAGGCGGAAAAACCTGTATTTCCTAACTACATATATAATAAGCAGGAAGCCCACCTAGTGTGGCAGCCAGACGTGTGCTGGAACCTTCTGATAATTGTCAAAGGTCAGGGATTAAAGAGAAAAGATGCCAACTGAGTGCAATAATGCTGGAAAAAAATCCTTTGAAATTTTAAAGAATCTGTGAGAACATGCTGATACATTGCTGCCTTCGATAGATTACAAGCCTAACAAGAACTAAATTCAACTCGCACTTTTAAGAAAACATATTAATTGATATGGTGCTCTCATTTCTGTACCTTTCCTTCCATGAAGATTACAGGTATCTTCAATCCTCAGGGTTGTCATCAACCTGATTTTGAATGTAATTGGGTTGGGGAGACAGAAACTTCAGGAGTTTAGACCAAAATTACAAAGTCATGACCTAGTCAAAAGAAAACCAAGGGTCTACCTAATATGAACTAAATTATGAGATTTTTCTCTCTTTAGATAATATCACCCCTAAGAACTCAGTTTCTGCAGTATTATTCCCCTAGAGACACTGGAAATTCTATATTGTTAAGACAAAAACAGAAATATGGGAAGCCCAGACACAAGTCCCCTGATTGTCCTGAGTAGTAGATGTGTTTATCTAATTTTATAACATAGTCAATGTGACCCTAAACGATTGGCCTCACGTCACCTATGATCCATAGCAACTGAAAATTACAATGCTGGCTAATGTGTGTAGCACCCTACTAGGCAGGTATCGATACATAGCTCTTTTTTAAGAGTGTCGAATATCCTATCTCACTTCATGTTCTCTCTGGCAACCATGAGGTAAAGAATCTTATTTCCACTTTATACACGAAGAAACTAAGACTCAGAAAGGTAAGTAACTTAACCAAATTGACAAAGCTGGCAATGAAGCTCAAAGTCAAACTCAATTCTTCCCCATCCCAAAGCCTCTAACTGTTCTCTCCTGATTTTCTCCTGAAGAGGCTCATCAAATAGTAAATGCGAGGGTGTTAGGTGAGGACTCCCATGAGCTGCAAAGCCCCTGCCTTGCCTACTGAAGACAGGTATGGGGCAGTGGTTACTCAGCCTCAGCTGGTATGTACCATGGGAGACTAGAGCTCTGGGGAAGCCAGATTTTTTGGCTTCTTTGGCAAGATTAACCAGATTTTTATGTAATTAAAAACAAACAAACAAACAAAAAACCACTGGCAGCTAGTTCTTTAAACACACACACACACACACACACACACACACCCTTGTATGGGCAAATAACATATTTGAGGGCTGGATCTGGCTCCATGGGCCACCAATTTATAACATCTGCCGTACCCCACACTGATGCCCATTTATTATATCCATCAGGAAGCCACACAACAGTCTAAGTCCAAAAGTTCCAACAGAGCCTTTATGAATTTATACTAGGGTTCTGTACACTCTGCACATCAAAACTCCCCCTTAAAACTACAAAGGTTTCACTGGACTGAAGAGAGGAACAAGCTTTAACAGAAGCATCTCTCTCTCTCATGTTCCATACCTGCAAATGAACAAGAAAATACCGTCCCAGCCACTAGGCAGGCAAGCCCAAGAGGAGTGACGGCAGCCCCTGGGTCCAACTAGGCTGTGCTTCGCCAGATCTACAAACCAGTGAACATTTCAAAAAGCACCTACAAACAGTAGATCACAAAGGCAAAAAAGCACCTGCAGGAACCACTCTCCCTATAACCTTTCTCGTCCCTCTTTCCCCTTCAAGTTTGATGATCTGGCAGTTCTGGAACTCTTCCGAGAGGAGTCAAGACTCACTCTGCCAGCCCCAGCTGTTCAAAGCTCAGCCCAATCTGTTCCATACAGTTGGCTGTATTATCACAATAATGTGGCTACAGTTCACCTTCATTTGCTGCGAAGATCATTAACTATCCCTCAGAGAGATACAGCATTAAGGACAGAGTGAGCCTGAGGCATAATAAATGGAGGTCTCTGGGTAACACAGTTCAAAAAAAAAGGTAAGATGATGCCAGCCAGGCCACCTGACAGTTCCTATAGTCAGAGAAAAGGGAAGAAAACAAGGGCAGGAGGGATGGAAAATGAGAGAAAAAGGAAAAGCAAGAACGTGCCTGGCAAACATGTATGTTCATGTGAAGAGAGACTAAAGAGGAAAAAAGTTTTCTGAAATAAAGACAGCAGGACATTTAACGTTAAATAATCACAGTGGAGACAGGACTCTACTTGTCTGGCAGCCCAAACATTCTACTACTAGAGGGAGAAGTGAGTTTGGAAGGAGACTGAGAACAGAGCAAATGAATTACCATCCTATATGGGAAGGATGCCATATCCTGGACAATTTCAGTACTGTAGAAGACGGTGAACTCAGTGCAACCTGTCTTTAAATCGTGTATCTGACCTCCCATTCCTAAAACTGAATTAGTGTAGAGCGGGCGTGTTTCTTCCTTCAGTTCACACATTCAGTTAAAGTTTCATGCGAGCCTCATTTGAATCTTGTTCACCAACCACTAGGCTAGCGCCACGAAAGCACCCAGGGACCAGGGTGTCCCCTTCAAAGGAAGTACTGCATGGTATATGAATACCCAGAAGTTCTTTAGTTGATAATGAGAACATAAGAATCAATACTTGTTCTAAGTGAGTTGCAACTGTTGTATTCATCTAAACCAAATTCCAGTCAGCAATGGACAGACAACTGGTGGTGAGGTAGGAATTTTACTGGCAGACCTTATCTGCTAAAGATGTACTTTCTTTAGAACTACACAGGTAATATCAATATAGTTAAAAAGCAAAAAACAATAGCTCTACATTCTCCATCTTCAATATGTTCTTTACCTTCTTTGCCTTAGTAAAAATGTATCCCTAGAGCAGTGTGGTTCCCAACCAGGAGCAATTCTGCCCTCCGCGGTACTTTTCCGGTTGCAATAGTGGGGGAATGGCAGTTAGTGGGTAGAGGCCAGGGGCGCCACTGAATTTTACAATACACAGGCGAAAACCCTACAATACAGAATTATCCAGCTCCAAATGGCAATAGTGTGAACATGAATATCTCTGCCTGAGAGCTGTTTCAGGGATTCAACTCCCCTGTTGATATTATATATATACATATATATAGGAGCAGTTGAGCAGTAGCTTCTAAATGACATCTTGCTATCATTAAAATCCCTCCTCTCCACATAATAGTAACATTTAACATAAATGAAAAGGCAGGCAAGGGGCAGAAATTTAAAACTACTTTAGAGTCACAAGGGAACCCTGGTAAAGAGCACCAAATTCTGCATAAGCCTCCAGCCAGTGATTGCTGTTTTTATTTACTTTTTAACATTTTAGTAATGAATTGTCAAACTGAATTCACCGAGAAGGTAGCTTCAAAACATAAGGACCCAAACATAGCAAAAAAAAAAGTGAGATTTATATTTATAAAGAGGAAAATCAGTCTTGGCCACCTCTTGTGGAAACACACATACACACACCCACACCCATACATACCCAAACCAGAAGACTCAAAACCAAACTCAAGACCCAAACCAAAAGCTCCCCTCCTGGCTTGGAACAAAAGAACCTCCCCTGAAGGTGGAAACCAGTTGGGCTTTAACCCTTTTCTGAAAGAAGAGAAGCAATCCCCCAATCACACCTGGAAACAAATTCATCATCTTTGATGTATTCATCTGTCCTCAGCCCAAGAGCTCAGCGGAGTCATCCTAATATTTATAGCACTTAGTAAAAATTAATTCGCTCTGGGGTAACCTGGTGTAAGCTCAGGTCATATCCCCATCTTGCCAAATAAACAGAACTGCCAAGGATCCTTTCCTGTTGCTTTTAGCCCTCAGACTGATGCGCTTGCTCACCTGGTTGGATCTTCTTCCCGCCGATCCTCAATCACTTCCCTGGGGTTTGACGTGTGTGTGTGGCTACAGGAAGGTCTGACATGCTCGGGCTCTTTGGCTTTTCTGGATTCCTCTTGGCAGCCACACTTGGATTCCACAGCTCCTGGGAAGGAAAAAAAGCAAAAGGGAGGTGTAGTGTTTAACAGGGAGAGAGCTATGACTTCCCAGCCCCAGGAGAACGTGTTCTGCCCTGCCAGGATGGGGAAATCGCTTTTGAAGTGGAGCCCGGGTCTCCCCAGAGCAGACCATCCAGGAGCTATTGTTCGGGTGCAGACTTCCTTCCACTCGACATCATAGAGACACAGTGACAAAGGAATTCATTCACTGACTACTGAATGCTCACCATACACAAGGTACTGGGAGCAGGGAAAATGGACTGGGGAAAGGCCTATGTCCTCAGGGTAGGAGAAAATATTCCAAAGGAAATTTTATTTGAACAGACTTTTTTTTGCAAAATGTTCCCTCTTATGTGAATAGAATATGAATTTGATAATTTATGAAGTTGTCCATGTGTAGCTTAAAAGAAAAACATGGATCTCGTTTTGTTGCCGTCCTAGCCACTCCCCGGGTCTAGGCCCCAAAGCTGCTTTTGTAAACCACTGTTGACAGAATCTCTTCTCAAGGTGATAGAGACAACAGTGGGTTATTCGTCTCCGCTTTTAAAAAGGAGAAAAATTAGGGGCAGGGGGACTGGATCATTTCTACTGTAACCAGGTCAATTAAGGAAATTTTACTCGCCAATGCACTGATACCCACTGGAATGCATTTAAAAACTGAAATCCTATCTAGTTCAATCCCAGAAGCAAAACATCAAGACAACAGCAATATTCAGCAATGGACACTGGAAGTATTTTCAAGTCCGGGCAGAATCCAAGCTGTTACTAAATCAGCCAATGATGTTATGTTGAACAGAACTCTCATCCTAAAGGTAATTATACTAAAACTCCTGAAGATTTCTTTCCTTAAAGTGCTTGCCTTTGATCAAAGGAGATTTGGGTGAGAAAGAAGAATGCGTAGAAGGAGCTAGGAGACCAGGAGCGGGGAGTGGAAAGGCTCCCCCAAACCACATCCAAATCCACAATTCAGTGGTTCATTTGGTAAAATGGCAGATCAGTCATGTACTTTTTTTTACTCATAAGACTAACTCATTATCCAACACTACATTGTTTATTAGATTTACTGAATAAATTATAAAAATTTAAATCACAAAATGAATTATATAACCTAATGTGGGGTTTTATTGCATGCCAAGAATGTATTTTCTCCTCCAGTGAAGTTTTCTGGAATAAATGCAAAGTTGGTCACATAACACCTCCAAATCATCTTCAAGTTGCCCTGAATCGGAACAGTGTGAACAGAGTATTCAACTGTACATTTGTGTGTATGTGTGTGTGTACATGTACACAGTTATTTATCTTTACCTTACACAATCATGGTTGGGACACCCAGCTAGTTTACTAAGCAAAGTCAGCAGTTGGAATTTTTAAAGTTTCTTAAGTACAGCAGCCAGTGTCAGGGTAATTTTATTTATTTAAGAATATATTTTTTCTGAATAAATATGTGGATGCTACATTTTTTGTGAGCCCTCTTGGAAAATATAAATAAACTATCGATGGGTACCTGTCAATTACAATCCTCCTCTGTTTGTGATTTATGGCAGGAAAAATCATTCATTTCCCTAGGGATCATGGAGAAGTCTGCTGAATTTTACATAATGTAATTGAAGAGACAGCAAGTCAAAGCATAGAAAACATCCTTCATACTTATCTTAGCCATCTGCAAAGTTTCTTATAGGCACAAACTATTTAACATCATGTCAGGCAATTTTATGAGTTTCCCAGGAATTGCAAGTTATTTAAACAAGAGCATTTTGCTGTCCCAGTATAAAACCCCAAATCAGCAAATCTAAGGTACTCAACAGAGGAAGTCTCCCCATCGCCATGCCATGCTTATCCAGGATTGCTCACACACACACAAAAAAAGCTGAGAAAAGCAGGGATACAGACACTTCTGATGAAAAAGACATTCTAATGGCATAGCAGAAAAATAGAACTTCCTGAGAAGAACAGGAAAAAAACATAGAAACAAATGGCAGAAAACCTTACATTCCATTGTGTGATAGAGGCAGCTCGTTTTTTTTCCCCTACTCCCTCAGTAGGATTAAAGCCTGATGTGGCAAACACCTACATCTCATTCAAACCCATCGAGCTAAACAGAAAAAGTAAAAAAAAAAAAAAAAAAAAAAAAGGCAGGAAAAGAGAAGCAGCCCAATTTTACCCAATGAATAAAGACTGGCTGGGGAGGTCCCAGAATCCTGAGTGCAGGTGGCATTTCCTTCACAGGTAAACTGAGCTGGTTACAATGCTCAGTTTTCTCGCTGTGAGATGATTATGCTGATTTCTGTCCTTTCACTGCTCCAGGCTTTTGAGCACTCCAGCCTCCAACACCCACCCTGCCCACCTTTGCCTACCCAGTCCTAACACTGTTCATAGCTTTGGCTCAGATGTCTGCTGATCACCATCAGGGAACTAACAGAACATAGTACTTCTTTGTCTGCATGATGACTGCTGAGTACAGGACAACTTCTCCCACCAGAATCCAAATGCCTTGAGGACAGATTGAGCACTTTATCTTTTATCCCCAGAATCTAGTAGAGGGTCTGGAATACAGCAGGTGTTCAATAAACATCTGCTGAATAAGTATACCAGTGAACAAAGAAACATGTAATTCTCCCAAAGACTAAAAAAGGCTGGAATAAAAAGAACCTAGTTCACCTATTTCCACCCTCCAGTCATTACAATTAAAAGAATTCTAAAGACAGGGTATTTTAAAATAGAACGGAAAATATATTCCCAAACAGAGAAAGATAAATAATCTCATGTAAAATATAACGAGGATAGTGGACATTACAAATTACAGCTGTGAAACTCTAGTCCTTTGAAACCTATGTAGTTTTCCCTTTAGTTCTACCTTTTTATCTTTCCCAAGATTTGTTTTTCCATCATTGAGTGGCTCAGGCTTAAGACCAAACTGACGCAGGGACACTTATGAGCAAAGACACAAAATCTCCCCACTCTCTGCAAACCTTCAGGATGCCGAGATCCCACTATAACTCCAGATGGGTGCCCAGGGGTCTTTTCTTCACCATTCCAAATGACTTAATTTTCCCCCACCCTCTAACTACAGCTTGGAGTTACATTTTACAACAACTATGCTAAAAAATGTACACTACTTATAATTAATGAAAAAATATGATAGTCCTGGAAATAAACAAACATGAAACTATTTCCTATGTCCACTGAGGCCAAGTCAGGGCTCTCAGAGAACCACAGCCACTAACTCATCAGGCGAAAGGTCACACTGTAGGGTGGCTATGGAGCCAGAGGGCTTGCATTTGAATCCACACTAGCTTTGGGACCTTGGCAAGTTAGGAATCCTATTGTGCCTCGACCTCTTTACCTATAAATGGAAAAACTAACGGTGCCTTCCCCACAGGAGCATTGTGCAGAGCAGAAAAGTTAACACAGATAAAGCAAACAGACACATACATGGCATACAGTAAGCATTCAATAATAGAGCTATTGCTGTACAGTCATCTTCAAATGTTCTTGCCTTTTACACGATTACTGCCGTAGAACATTCCAGAAGACAAGAAAATGCACTACCTCGGCAAGTCTCTGCTATAAAGTCACTGCCATTTTGAGCATAAGGCACAGACAACAGTATAAAAACCTAATCCTAAAACATTATGTTCCTATAGGGCATGAAACCGTTGAAAGTTTTGAAAGGAAATACAATTATAGTACTGGTTTTACTACAATCCATATGATTACACAAAAAAACACCTTTTTGAGCTACATACAACAAAGTGAACAAGGAAAACCCTACGATGCTTACTAGCAATATGTTTTGAGCCAGGTTACTTGCCTCTCTGAGCCTGCTTCCTTATTTGCCCAATGAGATTACTCAGTGTCCCCATCATCTTCACAATAGCTAATGCTTTGGATAAAACCTAAATTACATATATAAGAGCATCTAAAATACAGATGAGCCATGCAGTCGTTACATTTTCATTCCTCCCATTTTCTATCTAAGTCTGTGAACTTGCTGTGATTCACATCAGCTTTCCAAGACTCTTGTTTTTCTCTCTCCCTTGCACATTGGATCAGGTCTGAAAGAGGAAAAAAATACTAAAAAAAGCAAATCAGTTTTTTGTTCCTGAAAAAAACCCAATCAAACATTCCTGATGAATGAGTTCCCTATTTCCTTGAGCTAAGAATATCTGTTGCAGCAAGTATGTGAGAGGGCCAAAAAAAAAGGTGAATAGTTACCATAAAACTATTTAAAGGAAGCAGACCACAGAACGTGAATTGTTAATATCAAGTTAGTTGTCAACAGAATAAACAGTGACCTCCTTCCCCAGATTTTGGACTTAGCAGACAAAGGGAAATAAAGGTACAATATGATGCTTATTTTTCACTTTGAAAACAGATGGTGAGCAGTATCTGACAACAGTGAATTGTATGTCCTTCTAGATATTTCTGCAGGATTAGATAAGATCAAAAAAATTAAGATACTGAGCATATAAGTAATCCAATAAAAATCAGCTTTTATGTTCTCTCTCCTCCTCATAACTGAGCAACATATAAAAAATTGAAGATTGGACATACGCTTCAAAATGATTTGTGTATAGCCTTCTTTATTAACTTTTAAATAACTTATTTGTGCCCCAAATCTATTATTTAAATTATCTTTGTTTGTGGCCAAACTGTTCTGATATCAGAAAAAAAGGAAAAGAAGAATTTGCCAACTCAATAGATGACAAGGAAAGGGTGTATTTCCCAAATTCCAAGTATCCTATGTGCATACACTCCAGATAGAAATTAGCCAGAATAAGTAGTTCAAGAAATAGATCTAAATTTCTGACCCTACGTCATACTTACTTACATGGTATCACAGATGAAAGCAGAAGTTTATTTTTTTTTCCTTAGGTTTTAGAAGACTAAGATTCAGAGGGGTGATGTAATTTAATGAAGTTCACACAGCTACTAATTGCAGCAGGAGGATTTGAGCACAGAGTTTTCTAAATCCACCATTTTCCCCTCCCCATCAAATTATGCTTCCTCCAGGAATATACATTCACAATGGAGAGCTGTGGAGGCCACTACTGGAAAGGCAGATTGGAGTCAACTAGTGGTGGCCACTGAATGTCTGTCTTTTATTCAGTAGGTGTAAGGAGCCACTGAAACTGTTATAGACAGATAAAGTGTTTTTTGAAAACAACTGAAACTGTTCTCCTTGTAACAATGCTTTCCAGCCAGATGCTCATCTCTTTGATTACATCATTCAGTAAAAGTCTGGGAAACAAGTAACTTTTTCCAACCTTCCAAAGTTTCTAGGATATATCATATTTATCATCATTATCTCTTACATCCAGACCCTCCCTCCAAAGAACACTTTTCTATATTGTGAAAATCCAAGGTCAGCTTTCATGAAATCCACTAAATGCATAAGAAGAAATGAAATAACCGAAAATAGCCAGCAATATTGAAGGAGAAAGACAAAGTTGGAGGACTAACACTACCCAACTTCAACACTTATTATCAAGCTACAGTAATCAAGACAGCATGGTATTGGCAAAAGAACAGGCAAACAGATCAACAGAATAGAGAGCCCAGAAATAAACACACAAGGATAGAGTCAACTGACCTTTGACAAAGAGACAAGGTAATACAGCAGAGCAAGGATAGCCTTTTCCATAAATGGTGCTGGAACACCTAGACATGACATTAAAAAAAAAAAAAAAAAGAATCTAGACACAGACCTACACTCTTCACAAAAATTATTTCAAAATGAATCACAGACGTAAATGTAAAACACTAAACTATACAACTCCTAGAAAATGACATAGGAGAAAATCTACATGAACTTGCTTTGGCAGTGATTTTTTAGATACAACACCAAAGGTTTAATCCATGAAAAATAATTGACAAGCTGGACTTCATTATAATTAAAATTTTCTGCTCTGCAAAAGACACTGTCAAGAGAATGAGAAGAAAAACCACAGAATGGGAGAAAATATTTGCAAAAAATATATCTCATAAAGGACTTTGTACATCCAAAATACAGAAAGAATTTTTAAAATTCAACAAAAAGAAAACCCAATTAAAAAATGAGCCAGACCTTAACAGACACCTCAGCAAAGAAGATACACAAATGGCAAATAAGCATGCGATCAGATTATCCTCATCATACGTTGTTAGCGAAATGCAAATTAAAGTAACAATGAGATATCACCACGTATCTATATTCTTTTATTTTAATTAATTAATTTATTTTTGACTGCATCATGTCTTAGTTGCAGCACACGGGCTTTTCTCTAGTTGTGGTGCACGGGCTCCAGAGTACATGGGCTCTGTAGTTGCGGCACATGGGCTTAGTTGCCCCACGGTATGTGGGATCTTAGTTCCCCAACCAGGGATCGAACCCACATTCCCTGCATTGGAAGGCAGATTCGTAACCACTGGACCACCAGGGAAGACCCATCTATATTCTAATGTAGGTATTATTTTGCCATTCTAGGTCAAAATTCAGAACACTGACAATACCAAATGCTGACAAGAATGTGGTGCAACAGAAACTCAACCATTACTGGTGGGATTGCAAAGTGGTATAGCCACTTTGGAAGACAATCTGGCAGTTGCTTAGAAAACCCAACATTCTTTAACATTCACCAATCATGTTCCTTGATATTTACTCAGAGGGGCTAAAAACGTATGTCCACACAAAGAGCTGCACAAAAATATTTAGAACAACTTTATTCACAATTGTCAAAGCATGGAAGCAACCAAGATGTCTTCAGCAGGAGAATGGATAAAGAAACTGTGGTGCATTCATACAATGGACTAGTATTTAGCATTAAAAAGAAATGAGCTATCAAGCCAGGAAAAGACATGGAGGAAACTTAAATGCATCGTAATAAGTGATATAGCCAATCTGAAAAGGCTACATACAGTATGATTCCAACTCTGACATTCTGGAAAAGGCAAAACTATGGAGACAGTGAGATTAGTGGTTGCCAGGGTTTGGGAGGATGTGAAAGGGGAAGGGAGGAGTAGGTGGAGCATAGGGGTTTTATAGGGCAGTGAAAATACTCTGTATGATACCATAATGATGGATATATGTCATCATGCATAAATGTACCACACCAAGAGTGAAACCTAATATAAACTATGAACTTTGGGTGGTAATGATGTGCCAATGAAGGTACATCAATTTTAACAAATGTACCACTCTAATGAGAGATGTTAACATGTATGTATGGGCAGCAAGGGGTATATGAGAAATCTCTGTAGCTTCCTCTCAATTTTGTTGCAAATCTAAAGCTGCTCTAAAAAGAAGTCTGTTTTTTAAAAGAACCAAAGAAGAATGGAATATAGTCATACTAATAATTTTAATCTTGGGAAAAATGTATCACATTCCTTACCCTCTTTGATTTAGTCAACACAAAATATATTCATGGACGACCAAGCTCCATAAGATCCTCTACAGAAACAATTTCAGGTGGAGGACAATAATGACAAGTAAGGGTGAGAGATAAATGAGTAAAAAACACTTTCTGCTTCCTCAATACAAGCATTCATTTAAAGGGAATACTTGTATACATAGGCAGAAAATTGAAACAGCTTTTAAAAAGTACCCACTGACTGTGAGCCCTGGTTATGACACAGCACTAAGTGCTATCCCTTGACAAGGGCAAAATAAATAACTCTGGCTTATGCCAATTTGGAATGTAAAAAGATAACCTAGAACAGCACCATCAGAAGATATGAATGCCTAGCTAGCAATTCAGATCAGACAAAAAGTCAAAGAAAAAGCTCCCACATGATGTTATATATAAGCTAATATAAAAATGATTTACTTAAGAGATAGTGTTTATGTTGGAAAAGTACACAAGGTTATGAAGAGCTTTGATTCAGTTGGTTCAATACCAGGGCAGAGCTTATGCCTTAAACTGCTCCATGAACAGGTCATCAGGAACCAACTACAATCCTACAATATGTATATTTTAAAACAAGAACAAGGACAGGCGGGCTCATTATTCCTACATCTTTCTGAGGAACAGGCTTTCATATAATGCTTTCTACGTGAACACATCCACCTTCCAACTACAGTCTTGCTGGCTTTCGTAAGCACCTACATCTTTTTTCTACATGTTTTCTGAAAAGACTCCATAAACTATCAAAAGATTATGTTAAAGAGAAGCATCTGAACACTGGCTAAGGTTGAGACTCAGTCTTTAGAGGCCAATTAAAATTCTCCTGTCTTCAGAATGACCTGACGATTCCATTTTTAAGGAGTGATTCCAAAAGCAAAACATACCTAGTCTTAAACTCAGCTTAGCAGATTTTTTAGTTGTTAGTCTCTTTTCCAAAGACCCAATAAAAGGCATGACACCAAGTCATCTTCACCTCACTTTCTTTGCTTGCTTTTATGAGATAACTACCCTTGACCACTCTCCCCCACTGGGTGGGACAGATTAGTCAGACTTGTAGAAAACTAAATTTTATCTCTAATGTGCTTTGAATTGTTGAACATGTTAATAGAAATGGCTGGTCTTGAATAACATGCAATATTATTTAGATAATATAAAGTACAAACATTGTTATCTTTAAGAAAATGACTAAACTATAATCGGAAGTATTCGACTTAAAAACAATCATAATGCTGAGAGAAGTCTTAGTGATAATTCAGACTACAATCTTATGTCATACATTCAAATATGAGATAACTTCATACTTGGATATGAGGTTCATAAAAGTTAAAGTTACTCCATCACCTTTACAATTCTAGTTAGTGGGAAAACCAAGACTAGATGTCCAATCTTGACTCCTGACTATTTCTTTTCATTACATCGCTGGAATAAATTTTTATACTATGTCTACCATTTTTAATCAGACCACCAATTCACTCCTTTCTCATGGCTGGATGTTGATAATTGGTATTCAGAATTTACCAGGGGTCCTGGTGTCACAGAGTATGTGCTTGGGGCTACACCAAGGACACTCCCTAGGAGAGTGGAGAGCTCTGGCTGTTTCAAGGCAGTGTGGTCCTGCAGGGAGTTGCCTCGTGTACCTCACCCACAACACAGACACTGAAAAGCCGACTCTTCCATACTGGTTTGAACCAAGAGCAGCTGAAAGAGAAACAAGATGTTCAGCCCACTCTTCAATGAAGAGAAGGCACACGAAAAGAGGCAACACTGTTAGGAAGGAGTTACGCCTGCTAGGTTAGAGTAAGTGAAGAATGACAGAAGGCAGAGATACACTTTCTTTACCCAAGATCCAGGTAAAAACTAGGTAGACCAGAAACTTGGAGCGGAGATGTCGCACAAGTCCTGAGCTCTCAGGCTAAAGGAAACCGCCATTGTTCCATTTCTTTCCCCAGAGTTCTGAATTTTGTTCCCTAGGCTATTGATGTAAAAGAGGCCAATAATGGGAAGAAAGAAATTCCCAGCTCCCACAACTTATGAAGATCGAAACGGGTGATACAGGATGCCCAGAAAGGATAAAGAAAAGCTCACTTATTTAGCCTCCCAGGTCAGCAGAACTAGGTAAATATCCCCAGTTGACCACCATGGATGGGGAAAAGTGAACAAGAAGGATATGGATATTGCTTTTATTGATTGTTTCCTTACCCATAGCAGCTCTTAGGCCTGGGGCAATTACAGCTGATGGAGGTTACACCATGAAGATTGTTGGTTTACAGGCCACTCTTGATAATTCAGGGTGAATGATACAAAACATTTCACTCAGGCTACTGGTTGTGTGAGCCTCGTCCTCACCTCTATCAAGGTATAAAGAGTGTCCAACAGATTACAAACTGTCACATAGATCATATCTTGTCTAATAGAACCACTACAAAAAACAAGCATTGTAAAATCTCCACTTGACAAATGAGGAAAGGAAAACTCAGAGAAGTCACAAATTTCCCAGAGCTTACTAGGTAATTGGAAGAGGCTGGTTTCTAATTCGGAGTTCCTGACTCCAAGGGCCCTAAACCATGGGCACTCACCGAACATAACTTCTCTCTCCCTCTTCCATCCTTTGCTTACATTTAAAGAGCTAAGCAGTAGAGAGGTTTCTGAAGGTTGGGTTTTCAGAGAATTTATAGATTTCGGTTCTCTGTGTTCTTTCTGCCCCCATATTATTATTGATAAAGTAAAGCTGGCTTTATATTATCTCTTGGGTCTTTGGAGGAAAAAATAATCTAATTTATTATATTTAATGGGCATAACGTACATTTGGGCAGGATGGCGGGAGGTGAAGGCTAATAGTTTCATCTATCTCTGTTCTAGAGTCAAGAGGGCCAAATCTCCAGTGGAAAAGCCAATCCTGCCTTCCAATCAAATAAATGAAGTCATCTATGACCTTTATACAAGGGATACAAAAAGAATGTACACGAGATCACTTCATAGATGCTGGAGAAAAGACACTCTACCTGTTCATTGAAAGCTAATGATTTTGGTTCCACCTAGACTTTGGGGAAACTAATGAAAATCTTTTTGAAAGTAGGGCTGGGAATCCAAAAGACCAATATTCTTTCTCCTTCCTCAAAAAAACAACCTTCCAATAATTAGGATTTGAGAAGAACGGTGTAGCTTTCTAAATTTTGTGGCATTGTGAACACGCGATAATTAGCATTCACTGCTAGACTTATAAGGTGATCCCTTTGCTATGTTATTCAGAAGGCTTGGCTCCTTACTTTCAGATTAAAATGAAGACTGAAGGACTGAACTTCACCCATGTCTGAATGTCTGTGGGCTGTTTTCCCCACAACCAACAACCTTGCCTAAACTCCCAACTTTTAAACTGCTCGAAACATGGAAACGTTAATAATGACCCTTCTTCACCAAACCTCAACTTCCCTCCCACTTGCACTTTTGACCAATTTACTCACTTCAAAGCAAGCAACAGCATCCTGTTCAGTTACTCAGTAGGGCCTTTGTATCTTCACCCAACACCTTCAACCAAAAGAAAACCAAAAGCCACGAAAAACCTTCCCGTCTCCACACTCCTCCGAGGCCACTGACGGCACTTTTATAACCTCTGTTTTTTTTTTTTGGCTTTTATTTTTTTTTTTTTCAGTTGCCATGGGAAAGACTGTTCTGGGGCAGCTCCATCTGCAAGAGGTAATTACCAGCCTTCCAAACACACACACACACACACACACACGCCTGCAATGCTGCAAAGAAAAACTATACACAGTTAAAGAGTTTTTCAAGGAGACCAAGCAAATGTTAACCAAACATTTTACTGCTTTGCTGTTGGCACAAAATAACAAGGGCGGCTGTTTATTACCAACTATATTACACATGTTCTGCTAAAGTATTAATAATAGCAATTAATATTTGCTCACAATTTAATATTTGTCAGACACTCTGGACTAAGTACTTTACATGGATCATCTTAGCATGACTAAGCGCCATAACTATAAATTTGTAATTCTGATTTTTACAGAAAATGAGGCTAAGAGAGGTTGAGTAACTCACCCAGGGCTAATGAGTAGTGGAGTCAGGATTCAAACCCAGAGCCCACAGTCTTGCACACTGGCCACGGCTCCCAGTGCCTGACCACAGCCTGTGGTATAAGCACAGCTGGCTTCTGGGCTGGTCTACTACTGACAGGCTGAAGGGACTCAAACTATCACTCAACCCATCTAGTAAAACTGAGAAAAATACAAAATATTTTTGGTTCCAAGATGCATATGATCATAGGCCACAGTAGCAATAATGACCCTCTTTTTTTGTTCCAGTACAAAATAAATATGCCATGTGTGAGATTTTCCATTTTCTTAATCAGTTTCCATTTCCTAGAGTTAACTCCTTAACACTTCTTATACTTCTTATCAATGAAAACAGTATCTGCTAATGCACGCTATAAAGCCACCTTGGAGTTTTAGGAGACTTATGACTACAGCCTAATGAGAAGAGCAATTGTTCTGCTATCATCTATTTGATTTTTTTCCCTGGGAGAAGAAATATTTATACTTTGGCCTCTTCTTTAATTTAGGTAATTATTTATAGATTGCTGTGATCCTTACACCGTGGATCTGATTCCTAAGGGTGGAAGGATTATAGAATTCCCAAAGAAATCTCTCTTAAAATATGATTAAGAGAGATTAGGTGGTGTCAGAAGCAGAGTCAGACTAGGCTGGCAACGTTAATTGTCCCATCTTTCAACACATCAACATATACCGGAGGAGCCTTGGGAGGGGCCAGACTCATTCCTGTCTCCCCACCCCCCAAAGTCCTCTCTACCCTCCCTGACTCCACGGATCAAGGAGGAATCCGGACAATGTGGAGCCCCGAGGCCTCCCCCGCTCCACCAGCTAAGCCTGCCTGGCAGTCACAATGCTGCCTGAAAGTTTGGTAAGACTCTGGCTCCCGTCCCTTGGCCTCATCTGACCCTGTCCTTCTGCCATATCACTCATCTCCTGGAAAGGAACATATTTCCAAGCCTCTTCCACATCAGCAGTAGGAAAGGAATTTCATGTCCCTGAGTGTTAAGTGACCTGGGTAGGGAAAAAAAAAAAAAAAAAGTCCAGCCTGGCTTCCTTAGGAAGGGGATGAGATGGAGGGGTAGGGAATTACAATGATATACTTTCACTTTGCCAGATTCCCACCTCTTCTTTGGCCTTAGGCAACAGCAGAACAGAAGCCAAGAGGAGGTGGGAGGCTAATGGCAACAACTCCTCCTCTTCCCCTGCATTTCCTGCCTGTACATACATCTCCGCCACCCGTCCCCACACAGGGCGCTGGGGAGGCGCACGGGCTTGCCTGCCTGCCAGAGCCCCGCCACCCACACCAGGCGCCTCCCTAAGTCCCTGAGACGCTTGGGCCTGGAGGGCGGTCGGGGTGGACGCAAGGAAGCCCATCTGATGACAGCGACCTTTCCATTAGCAATCAGAGTTCTTGGGGTCGCTTCCCAGAGGTGAGCAGAGGGGTGTCTGGACACAGAAAAGACATCAAAATGCTTTCTTCCTTCCCTTCTCCCAGCACCACAGTTTTAACCTCCTCCTAGGTGTCTGTAGCCCAAAGAAGTGAGGGGACCCGCCTGGCCAGGAGCCAGTCTCCCTTAAGGAAGAGAGCGACGAGTCTACGTGTGGGAATGAAAGGCAGGCCCCGGAGAGCAGTGAGGCTGTGGTACTGAAACCCCAGCTCACAGACCCGTGGCCAGAGCAGAGCCTGTAATTAAAGGTAAACTTGCCAGCAGCTCTCTTAACACATGAGGCAAAAAGTTAATGTCTGACGGACGGGGCACTCCAGCTCAGTGCCCTCCCCATGGAGACTAGTTCAAAGGAATGAGGTGTAGTGGTGGCAGGACAACCCGAGTCAGCGCAGGGAGCCCCTCTGCTGCGGCACTCTACGCACATCACACCGCCATCACTGGTGCTTTATTCACGTGTCTTGCCCACGAGGCCGAGCTGAGGGCTGACCTTCTCTGGACTTCAGGTCCTTGACCAAATATGCTAGGTCTGCACTGTCTAATAAGGTGGCCACTGAACACATGTGGCTCTTGAGCACTTGAACTGTGGCCAATCCAAATTGAGAAGTGCTGCATATCTAAAATGCACAGCAGATTATAAACACTTAGCATGAGAAATAGAGTAGATCTCAATTTTTTTATATTCATTGCATGTTGAAATAATACTTGGATGTATCAGGTTAAATAAACTATTGTTAAAATTAATTCCATTCATTTTTCTTTTTTTAACATGGCTACTGGAAAATTTTAAATCACATTATAAACATATTTATATAAATATATTTGCATTATATGTCTAGCATGTCCAGCATGGTTCTGGATATACCATTAATGCTGCTGAATGAACGAAAGAATGTTGACATAAGATCAGTATCAGTATTTTTAAATCAACATAGAAAAAGTCAACAGAAATGGTTAAAAAGTAGTGAGGCATAGTTGTTTTTTGAAATAACTTTTGTATCTAGAGCTACACTTCATTCTGAGTCACTTGCTGGGAGAAAATGCTTACTAATCACTCAGGACTCCGAAAGGATGAGAGGGCGACAGACTGTCGGCCAGGCCACACCACCAAGGCCAAACAACCCTCGGTCCTATGGTGGGGACTCAGCAGAGCCAAAGACCAAGCACACACACACTGTAAGAAAATAAAACCACCAATCTGGGAACCCCACCGTTTTCCAAGCTTCTCTTCATCCTACACATAACTGTTCTCTCAGTCCAACTGTTTGCTTTTAATATACTCTTTTAGAGTGCTTTCAGAAAATTCACTGCAAATCAAAACCACTGTGAGATATCACCCACACCATCAGGATGGCCATTATAAAAATAATAATAAAATAAAAGTGTTGGTGAGGGTGTGGAAGAAACTGGAACCCTTGTGCACTGTTGGTGGGAATGTAAACTGGCACAGCCACCATGGAGAACAGCATGGAGGAGCCTCAGAAATTAAAACTAAAAGTACTATCTGATCCGGCAATTCCATTTCCAGGTACATACCCAAAAGAAATGAAAGCAGGGTCTCAGTTAGATGCTTGCACACCCATGGTCATTGCACCATTAATTACAAAGCCAAGAGGTGGAGGAGAACCCAAATGTCCATTCAACAGATGAATGGATAAACAAAATGTGGTGTATACATACACTGGAAACTTATTCAAACTTAAAAAAAGGAAGACCTTCCATATGCTACAAAGTGAGTGAATCCAGAGGACAGTGTTAAGTGAAACAAGCCAGTCCCCAAAGGACAGATATTATATCATTCCACTTATGAGTTACCTAAAGTAGTCAAACCCATGGAAACAGAAAGTAGAATGGTGAATGCCTGGAGGGAGGGGAGACTGCAGAGTTGTTCAGTGGGTACAGAGTTTCAGTTTTGCAAGAAGAAAAAGTTCAGTTCTGTTACATAACAAGGTAAATATACTTAACTGAATGGTACACTTAAAAATGGTTAAGATGGTAAATTTTATGTTTTCTTTTAACCACGATGAAAAAAGAAAAAAATGCATAGCACGATCAATTTAACTGCTACTGAAGAGTCCACAATGGAGACCCTGATCCAGTATAACATCTCACCATCTTTTACTATAATAAAAGAAGAAAATGTGCTCAGATATTTGTACACCCATGTTTATAGCACTATTATTCACAATAGTCCAGAGGTGGAAACAAACCAAATGTCCAGTGACAGATGGATAAACAAAATGTGGTATATCCATACAATGGAATATTATTCAGCCTTAAAAAGGAATGCAATTCTAACATAGGCTACAACATGAATGAACCCTGAAGACATTATGCTAAGTGAAATATGCCAGCCACAAAAGGGCAAATACTGCAGGATTCCACGAATATGAAGCATCCAGTGTAGTCAGATTCACAGAAACAGAAAGTAGAATGGAGGTTGCCAGGGGGGTGGGGGGAAGGGGTAGGGAATTACTGTTTAATAGATAGAGTCTCAGTTTGGGAAAATGAAAAAGTTCTGGAGATGGTTGGCGGTGATGGTTGTACAGCAGTGTGAAAGTACTTGATGCCACTGAACTGTTTACTTCAAAAATGGTTAAAACGATATAGGTGATGTTAAGTATGTTTTACCACAATTTAAAAAAAAAAAAAGAAAATGTGACAAGAGGAAAGGTAAGAAGGTGAGAAGCCAGAGGAAGATTGGAATGACCCCTGCATCATCTGAATAGGAATTCACACATCTCCCCTTGACAGACTTGAAATGTTGATGGAGCATCACTGCTTCTAAACCAGATGGTCTCTATGACACCATTTTGTCTTCCAATTAATGTACAACCTTTTCATTTTGCCACTTGAACTTGCAAACGAGACTCAAAAAAACACAACAAATGTACACAAACAAATGAGAGAGTGAGTGCACACTCTATTGTTGGTAAGAACAACCTAGTTCTTTTAACCCACGGTTCATACTCTTAGCCCACATCTACCCTCACCTATGCCAAAGTCAGTAACAACAAATATTAGCAATACTGATGGCAAAATATACTTTCAGATGCTATAAATGATATTTCTAAAATGATCTAGCAAGGTAAAAACAATAGATATTATGTAGCAGACATGTCACAAAGTACTTTAAACGTTATAACGTTTTTGACAGCAACCTTATATTATTAACATTTCACAGATGAGGAAACTCAGATTAACAAAAGCATTTGTCCAAGAACAAGGGAGTAGAGATGTTCCACTCAAGTCAGTTGCTCCACACTAGAGCCCGACTGCTGACAGTGAGGGCACACTTCATAAACGAAGGCCACCCAAATCGGAGGAACACTAACAAATTAGAGAAACAAAAAAGTCAGGCAGGCACTGGCCAGCCAACTCCACTGCCAAGACGTGAGTGATACCTAACTGCACCGCACAGAAGGTCAGAAACCTAACATCTTACGAGGGCTGGTTACCATGTCAATTTGAAAGTCTTTTTTAAAATTTCTGATCGGTCTCAAACAGGAATCAAAAGAATATGACTCAACTTGTGGAAGAAGGTTAATAATCTGCTCTCGTACGGCGTCATCCTAAATTATATATTTAAGGAGCTCTAAGAGAGGGGGGGTAATCAGAGGGAAAACAAAATAGACTCCAGCAAGTGTACCGACACTTCACTAACGATAATTTCCTCAAAGTTACTTATGCTTTCTAAAACATTTCACTTTATATAGAGTTAAGCCATGGTATAAGCAGCGTCATCAGAGGACCTGATTCTTCATACACAGCTGTCATTAATGGTTTGCCTAAACCCAGATCACGATCCAAATGTGTACCCCGTGAAGCTCAGACTGAACAATCTGGTGAAACTGGGACAGAAAACCCACTAAGGAGCAAAAGCTTCCTGAATCCTTTCTACTTGTTTCTTCTCTCACCAGAAATCCAGAAAATCACTTTCAGACGCATCCTAGGATCAAAGCCTTTCTTTCCATGAGAAGCTTAAAACTACACAGACTTTTCCATTTGTTCTCCTCCTCCCTTCACAGATATTATTTTCTGAAACTCCCCAACTCCTGCCCCTGGCAGCAAAGCCTCCTCACACACGCACCACACCCCTGCAACCCCACCACAGCTCTGTCTCCATTTTTAAGTGTCTGGAAAACACAAGAAGGGGAAACAAAGGGCAAATGCCAGTCTGTGACCTCTGTCTGGACTCAGCCAAGCATGATGTGTGAATCAGGTGTGTGGAATGGAAGTTTCCATGGCAACGAGATGGCAGGCAGGCGGGGGAGTCGCACACTCTTTCTACCACGGTAACAGAAACAGTGAGGCCATCTGAGGGACCGTGAAGGGGCCCACAGCAAGCCCAGAGTGCTTCAGGGACCCTAAGAACCAAAGTGCTCGGTGGCTCCTGCCCCCACCCCCCACCAACAACTTGGGATAATCTATCATCTCCTTTTTGGGGGGAGAAAGGAAGGGGAAAATTAACGAAGCAGTCTCTCAAGGTTGTTGCTCATGAGAAAAATAGAGAAAGAAATACAAGAGAAAAGTGCTTTCTTTACGTAAAAAAAAGCAGCTGCATTAGTCAAAAAGTTCGGCTACACTGACCAACTGGACCCACCCCCCCGCCCCTCAGCTGCCTGAAAACGTGACAGAAGCACATTTTCATCACGCTTCTTTGCTTTACCTTGCAAAGTGCTCTTCTGAACCCGGTCCATGATGAAAAGCTCCTGAGCTACATTTTGTATTTGATGGAGTTTAAGGTTTTATTTGCTGTAGATAGAGAACGTTCTTCTCAACTTTCAGGAAACAGCTTGCTTTTTTACACCCATAACTTGGAGACAAAGAGAAAAGTATACAATTTTAATGAAATCAAAGTTGGCCCTTGGTTACCGAGCTGGGAAAAGGTGCTCTGAATGCCAGGTCTATGCGGACATTCTGGTTTTCAAGCTGTTTTCCTAACATGAGACTCACAGCTGTTAACAAGAACTGGAACAAGGCTTGTGCATCTGGATCCCAATCACAGAAGACAGCAAACTCCGCTCTCCGTCTTGGTTAGCTGTGCTGGGGAAGAGGCCTTTTTGTTCGGCCAGATCCCTACTCCAGAGCCTGAAACAGAGAGGATCAGCACGTGTGACCTCTGCTAGTGGCTCTCCTTCAGCAGACCATCCTTCCCACTGCATCTGGGGAGACTTTCTAAACCGCAAACTTGACCATGTTACCCAGGCTCCAAAACTGTCAAATACTGCCTCACTGCACTCTGAGAAATTCAAATCCCTAAACCATGGTTTCCAAAACCGCACGTGACCTCGTCTCTGCCTACCTCTTCAGTTTCACCCGCCACCATTCTCCGATTTATACTCCACATCACAGGCGAATTCAACTGTTTTAACTCTCCAAATTCACCACTACCCTCTCTCTCCTTCAGCCCTTTATGTTACTGATTCCTACAAAGAACACTCCTTTTCCCAAAATTTCAGTCCAGGCATCACTTCCTCCAGGAAGCCTTCGTCCCTGCCGTGATTTCAGCCTTAAACAGCCTTCTAGGTGTAGCCACAGCATCACCACGAGACCGACGACCACCTTCGTATCTCTGACCCCACCCAACTCACAAGAGGGAACAAGATGCGCACCTTGTTCACCTTTCTCTTAACATAAGGCCCACCCAGCACATGGGAGGTGGTCAGTCAAGATTTACCCAGAAGCTTATAGTTACCAAGCGGGGGGAGGAGGGAAGGGATAAATCAGGAGATTGGGATTGATACTACGATATCATAGTACTATTGATATTATATATAAAATAGATAACTAATGAGAACCTACTGTGTAGCACAGGGGACTCTACTCAATACTCTGTGGTAACCTAAACGGGAAGGAAATCTAAAAAAGACGGGATGTATGTACACATATAACTGATTCACTTTGCTGTACAGTGGAAACTAACACAACACTGTAAAGCAACTATACTCTAATAAAAATTAATTTTTAAAAAATGAACAACTAATTTGGATCTGGCTAAGATGGAGAACTACTCTGAGATAAGCCAAATAATAAATGCCTTGGGATCTTTAAAAAAAAAAAAAAAAAGGCACTTTCTAACGATTAGGCTTGTTCATCAGCAGAACTGTCTTCCTTTTGGGGTGGTAAGCTCCTTGCCACTGGAGTGATTCAAGCTGAGGCCCTCAAGGATCCTGGAAATGAAGCCTCAGAATGCACCATCTAGAACTGTAAGCTCTCTGAAGACAGGTCTATGTCTCCCTCAGTTTTGGAACTGGTGTCTCCCAGTGCCTGGCACATAGCATGTACTCAGTAAAAGCTCGGCAGGTAAATGAACGGATGGATGAATAAAGTGGAAGAGAAGCTGAGCTGGATGACCTCCCAAAGCCCCTGTAACTCTGAGATTCAGAGTTTCATGTTAAGTCAATGCCCCAAAGGGGACCAAAATAAAGCGTCTCACCAAAGAAACAGATTTACCAAGAATCAGTGAATGAGTGAGTGAACACGCGAACGAACAGAGTGGGCCTAAATGGCAGGTGTGGCATGACTGACCCCAGAGAGCCCTGACCACATCGGGGCCTGAGCCTCACAGGCCAGGTCTAAGGCTTACTGGTTTCATGGCTTCAGGAGAGCTACTTAATCTCAGTGACCTTCAGGCTCCTATTTTTAAATTCGTGTAACAACACCGACCCAAAATTATTATAAGTATCAAATGAGACAATGTTTGGGAAATTCCTCGTGAAAACTTTAATAAGTCTACATATGATGGCATTTCCAGTAGGAGGGTTAACAAGAGAAGAAAGGAGGCGCAGCAGGGAAGAATCTAAAGAAAAAACACCAGGTAACAAGGCCTAGCAAGGGGCTTCAGATCAGATATTCGTGGTCAACTTCCACACATAAGCATAGACTGACTTCTTTGTAAGAGATAATTATGCCCCCCTCTTGCCCATTTTAAGCCTAGATGTCCTTATTATCCTCAACTTCCCACTAATATACCATGTTCACTTCCACCAAATACTACCAGCACCACTACCGCCGCCAGTTCTTGAAACTGTTTATTCTTGTTCCCACTGGTAAATACCCTCTCCTTCCCCATGCCCCATGTAAATGTTATGCATCCCTCAACATCCATAAATAAATCTCACCCACATTAATAATGCCTTTCTTGAGTAAACTAGCTCCCATCCGTCTCTCTCCTCAGGATCTCCTTCTGGTGCATTAAGGGCCCACATGTCACTACTCAGTGCTTTATCTCTAAATTCTTCACCTGTATATTCCTGGTCCCCTAGAGGGAGGACCTCACACCTTAGAGAAGCCAGTAGGGGTTACAAAACATGGTGCGGGGTGTGGTGGCGTCAGAGAAGGTGGGCAGTACGACGTGTATTAAGAGAAAGTAAGACAGACTAGTCTGCCAAGAAAACAAAAATATACAGTGAGAATTGATATGAGAAAATTAGCTAATCAATTTCTGAAGACTCAAAGATACTGTGGAAGTTGAACAAGACACATTATGAACAGGGCACAGGATAATGTTTCAGAGACGGGAGGGGGGCGGGGGCGGGCAAGTAAGGAACACTGTTTCCGAAATGAATACATCAAGTGATTCTTTATCACTGAAGGAGAAAACCCATAGTAAGAAAGGGAAAAGCAAAAGGACATGGAGACCAGACAGAAAAAGAACCACGAGAGTGATCGAACATGAACATTTTGCTGAGTACTCAGTTCTCCAGGATGTGGGAACTGTTCTAGGTATGTGTTTGGAGTACACAGGCTGGCGAGGGGGTGCCTAAAGAACTAAACAGCATCTGTGCTGGCAAGGTCTGGCAGTGCACATAGGGTGACAGAACACACACATGACGATTTAACTAAAGGTAAAAATTAGCTTTTATGAAAAGTGCAAAATGAGCCCTGTAGACAGACTGAGGACAGGTCACTGCATGCTGTAGTCAGGGGGAAACTTTCTCAAAGAGAAACTGCTATCTTTTTTTTTGTTTTTTTGGTTTGTTTGTTTGTTTTTTTGCGGTACACGGGCCTCTCACTATTGTGGCCTCTCCCGTTGCGGAGCACAGGCTCCGGACGCACAGGCTCAGCAGCCATGGCTCACAGGCCCAGCCGCTCCGCGGCATGTGGGATCTTCCTGGACCGGGGCACGAACCCGTGTCCCCTGGCATCGGCAGGCGGACTCTCAACCACTGCGCCACCTGGGAAGCCCAGAAACTGCTATCTTTAAAAGACAAAAGAAGGGCCTGGGATACCATGTCAAGTGAGGGAAACCTGCACAGAGATGGAAGTGAAATTTGCAAGATATGTGGGTGGGAACAATAGAGAAATCTGGCTAAAGCCAAGACGTGGTTGGGAGAGTGGCAGGGCGTGGATTTGGAAAAGTAGGCTGAAGAAGTAGAAAGACAGATTACATAGAAAAGAAAAACTTGAAGGGAATTTAGGCAGCGCAAGAGAAAAGAAAGAAGGATCAAAGCTAAAGAAGAAAACTAAAGGAAAGAAAGAAAAGTGATGTTACAAGGCATTCATCACCAGATAAGAGTTAAATTTTGAATGTATGAATGGGAATTAAATGTAACAAATAAGATATTTTTCCTGATTAGAGAAGTCTTTAAAAAAAAAGGTCAGTAGTGGCTGAAGTGCAGCAAAATGGGCAATCTGAAAGATTAGTGTTGGGAGGATACAACTTCCTTGGGAAGCAGTTTAGCAATATGTGCAGAGGTCCTTTAAAAGGCACAGTAGTTCCCATATAGAATGCTAACTTGATAAAATAATCAGGAATAAGGAAAAAAACCATTCATGCCCAAAGATGGCCCTTACAGCATTGCTTGCCTAACACAATAAACCACTACCAACAGAATTAGCACAGCAGAAAACCCATAGGGAGACTGTGAAACTGTGATACAGTCGTATCAAGAATTACAACTCGATGGGACACTGGGATTGACATATATGCACTACTACATACAAAACAGATTACTAATGAGAACCTACTGTGTAGCACAGGGAACTCTACTCAGTGCTCTGTGGTGACCTAAATGGGAAGGAAACCCAAAAAAGAGGGGATATATGTATACATATAGCTCATTCACTTTGCTGTACAGCAGGAACTAACACCATCGCAAAGCAACTATACTCCAATAAAAATTAATTTAAAAAAAGAATTACAACTTGACCATTAAATACCGTGTTTATTTTATTGTTACACGAAATTCAAAATGTGTACATATAGTTGACCCCACTTATATAAAAATGTATAGAGAGATAAGCATGTGGAAATACTAAAAGGCGATACATCCAAATTCTCTCTAGGTTATACAACTACAGGTTATTTTTATTTTCTTTCAGAGGTCTTTCCATATTTTCCAATTTTTCTACAATAAGCATGGATTACTATGTAATTCAAAGTTATATTTAGTTACTGAAAAACAAAATAAACATTTTAATTAGACAGAGCTGTCCACGGAAAAGTAAAAATAGTCCCCACTCTGAGCTGCCTAGTGACAGAGCCCTAATTTCCAGACAAGAGCACATTTCCCTTCTAAACCTGTGACTACGCATGACTGTAAAGACAAGGTATAGGATTGTTCCCCTCACATTTTACTGTCAACAAGAAATGACTTTTAGAAGTGCTTTCATCAATGCTTTTTCCTAAGAAGGTATGTATAAGTGTAAATATCAACTTTATTTTGGATCTTGATTTTTCCAGAAAGCCTAAATTCCATGGAATATTCTAACTCTTCTCTTTCCTCTCTTCTATACTGTCCGCTCACCAATCAGCCCCGTCCCCATCTCTCTCACGCTCTCTCTGTTTAATGTATTGGCATGCCTCTTAATTACTGCCCTCAGACCAAGATGGAGTTCATCTGTACTTTACATAATGTTCAGAGTAGCGCCCTCCATTCAAAAACAAAAGTTTCAAAAATACAACTCAATTTCAGTTGCACTTTTAGGATATTTACAACCACCATGGGAAATAACTGCATGTATGGTATTATAAGGAAGAAAAAAACCCAGCATGTCAGAAGTCAACAGGATACTCATTTAAAATGCCATGTGATGAACTGCTTTCTCGGAGCAAACCCTCAGTCCACACTGGGGCTGGGGCAGGAAGCAGAAGCTGGCAACGGCCCACCACTGGAGAGGGGGGGAGTGGTGGTAACTCTAAAGGAAAAAGAGAAGCTTGACATTTTTCTATTACCAAAGCAGGCAATTAAAACATTAAATGTGAAATCTGAGGCACTGTAAATTTCCTAATATGGTAGAAGTGCTGAGTTTCCCAAATGATGTTTTCTCATCTTTCAGCATATCAAAGAGCATGCCAAAACCCCAAAGAAACATTTCCATTTTGAAAACAAAAATAAACCACACACATCCACATTCTATTAATAGTGTTGTCTTGCCTTAAAGACCTTGCATCCTTAGTAAAAAAAAAAAAACAACAAAAAAAACCATCACAGTTTACATGAATTTTAACATCATTGAACACTTCCATCCAAAATAAATGGGACACGTGGAGGTGAGTCAGGAGGGACTGGAGCAAAAGTAATCAAATCCCTTCCACATTTTCCTTACCGGAGACCAAATGTTAGGTTCCTCGTCACACCTAAAGACTCTGTAAATATATACGTTCTACGTCTTCAGCAGCATTTCTTAAGAGTGTCAAGAAGGAAAGCTGGCATAAGATACACAGGTTGAAGCCAACTCCACAGTGTTTGGAGACCTAAGACAGAAGGACACAGCTTAGAACTGAAAATCCTGGCAGAAATTGTCCAACGAAGCAAAGGACATGTCAAAGATCCCAAAATCCGGACCATACACTTGATCCTGCCACCATGAAAAGGAAAAACGCTGTACCATGGCATTTTCATGTAGTGACTGAAAAAGCTACTAAATGTGGTGTTTTCCTTCCTCCGAGAGCTGCTGCCTATTTGCTCAGCAGAGTCCACTGCGCAGGGTGAGGGCCATGAGAAGTACAGGACACAGAATCTGCTCACAAGATGCTCCCATTTTTGAGAGAGAAAAGAACACACAAAATAACAATAGGAAATAACAAAGGATCACTTGACCATGCAAGTAAAGTATCAGTTCAACCCCAAGTCTTTTGGAGAAAGGAGTCGTTATCGTCTACCTGTACGGACAGTCTAAAACATTTAAGCTCTGAGAAAAACCCTAGGATGTCTCTACAAGGGAGAGCAAAAGGAAAACCCAGAGTGATACAGGGCCCACAAACCCCCCCTGACCAGGGTGAGCTGAGGAGGAATGAAGAGGATGGACTCAGGACACCACCTCAAAAGCGACTGGGAAGAAAAGAAAGGAAGTATGGTGGGTGGGGAGGTGAAAAGAATCACCTTTCTTAAACCAGAAGATCCAGTTCAAATCCTAATCCAGCTACTTATATACATTGAGCAAGTTAAATGACCTGTGTTTCTATTCTCTGTAGCAAACATTTACCTAATACTGTATGGCAAATGCTCTAAGCACTTTACAATTCTTAAGGTATTTCTCACAACCACAAACAATTGAGGTTTGTTCTATTATCCCCACTTTACAAATGGAGAAACAGAGGCATCAGGAGATTATATACTTTGAAGGTGGCAACGTCATGATGCAAATCCCAGCAGTCTCGCTCCAATATCTGAGCTCTGAAGCTCTACACTGCCTCATCTATAAAGCACGTACTTTTCAAGGTCATGGTATAGCTGCAGTGACATGTATGTACAGCACCCAGCACAGTGCCTGACATTTAACAGCGGCTGAATCATCTTCCCTCCTCCCACTTCTCCCCACACTGTGGGAGGCTGGACGCAAGATTCTGCACACAGATAAATGCAGCTATGTCAATTTGCAAAAGCTCAGGGGCTCCGGGGCAAGCTAGAAAACAACCCTCTGTCTCTATCCCCTGAGGCCTGGAACAAGAGCTCCAACTCAAGCAGAGATGTCCAGCATTTGCAAACAGAGACTGCCTCTATTTGTTACCATCTGTATTCAAGGCACAGGCACTGCAGTCAAGCCTTAGGGAAACTGAAAGGTTTCTGATTTTTGTACTAGGAGCTGTATATGCATATGTCAAACACAAACACCACACGCATCTAACACTTGCATCGTACCTACCACTGAGGGAAAATGATCTACCTTCCAGAACTTTCCATTACATAGAAACTGGCAGAGAGTCTGTATCAGGCTACAGCTCACTTTAAAGCAGTCCAGACACTGATGGTGAGTGAAAGGACAGAGTCCCTTTTGAAAATTATTAAGAACAAATTAGGCCCAGGGACCCTGGGGAGCTGTGTTGTAAAACATGAGAAAATTTTGTTTTCCAGCCCTTTGGCAGTATTTTCATGAACTGATGACAACAAAACAGAGGACACGGACTATTTTTGTATCCTGATCTTGGTCTAAAGTATCATTGAGAAAGGTGCATGTGTCACCAGTTAAGTGACGTATCTAGTGGGACAAGTAGTGACCACAAAGAATAGGGATTCTAATAGATTTGAAAAGTTCCACATGTTCCACCAGCACATGTTACTAATACGAGAAGTTTATACATGCTACCAGGTAGGAATGCTGTCCACACACTTGTTCGATTTTTCTTCCATTAATAAAAAGTCCTAATTTATGCTAAAACCACATAAGAACATTAATTTTTTGCAACAAAAAGTATCACTCTAATGAAGGATTGAAGCTGTTGCTCTGAGCCTGAGAACGAGCTAACATCGTTTAAAAGTAATGAAGAAGCAAAGCGGACTTTCCACGTTTTCCGTCTCGGTGGCTGCCGGGTTCAATGATGCCTGCCAAAGCCTGCAAATAACGGCGCCCGTCGCCATGCAGTTTCTAAAACTATAAGCTTCTATGGTGAATAAGCTTGATTTTCTGCTTAGAAATCCATCACCTGCCAGTCAGCTCTCAGGGCATACTACTAAGAGACTCCACAAAAAGCTCAGGTGCGTGCACTGGGAATCAAGTTCTTCATTCTTTTTAATTACAGGTCGGCACAAGTGAGAGGATGCTGAAGAAACCGCCTTCATAAAACGTTCATCAGAAATGGCAATTTTCTATCAGGGGCAACAAAAATGGCATCCTTCAACTCATTCATGTGCAAAGTCTCCCCCATGTGAATGATGCCTCTGTAAGCGCACGCCAGCCACATTTAGGCTTGTGGCTCAGCCCAGAACATTTAAAGAGGGGAGGAGGGACAGAAAAGCAAACAGAGTTCACAGTGAACGAGGATGATGAGATGAAAATTTCCAGACTTTTGTGAACCTGTGTGAACAGTTCCTTCTACTTACTATTTAAGCCGTTCCCCACCCACACCCAACCCCCCCAAGCAGGGAGATCTGTTATCTTCTCAGTAGTTTCAAAAGCCATTAAATGGGGATGAAGGAGTGAGCAAGGGAAGCAGGGAAGGAGTTTTAGTGTGTGTGTGCGTGTGTGTGTGAGTGTGTGTGTGTGTGTGTGTGCACGCGCACACGCGCTGTGAGTCAGCAGAAGCCGGACAGAGATGAAGGGGTGAGCAAGGGAAGCACGGTGGGAGGGAAGGAGTTTTACTGTGTGTGCGTGTGTGTGTGAGTGTATGTGTGTGTGAGTGTGTGTGTGTGTGTGAGTGTGTGCACGCGCACGCGTGCTGTGAGTCAGCAAAAGCCGGAAGCCTTACAAAAGGGCTTCAAACAGCAAGCTGGAAAGGAGGACAATAGCTTCCACCCCCAGACAGTGAGAAGCTGCATTATTCTCAGGGATCATGGCCACCCGTGTTCAGGGTAGATAACCGGGAACCTTCTCTGCTCTGGCCAATAGGAGCCATGCAGCCACAGCTGCTCACAGAAGCTCTAGGTGGCCTCCGCTCCAGCCGCTCCAAATGGTTTCAGGGCAAAAGCACTGCAGCTGGGTGGTGCTCAGAAGTCGGGGGTGGGGGGTGGGGGGGTGGAGGCTGACAAAGTGGAGTCTGGCAAGATGCATCCCCCCACCAGGTGCTCTAAATCCCCTCTCCTGGCTTAGGCAAAGCGCACAGAGGTCTCCAGGCTTACTGCTAAGGCAGCTGGGTCACAGCCGGCTTCACCGCCATTCCACAGCAATAAACTGAAACTGTGCCTCAGAGACTACAGGAATTGTGGGGAAATCTCCCTGTCACACAGTTCTCAGTGCTCTAGGACCAAGAGGGTAATTAGTGCCACTTGGCCGAAGAGAGGGGCATTCCAAATGCAGTCATCAAGGAGACGGAGCCTTACCACACAGCCTACACCGCAGACACAAAGCCTCTTGAGACATTCCCTTTAAAGACTCGGGCAAATCTGATCAAGAACTTACGTCTGCAGTAAAATTTTAAATTAAAAAAAAATGTATTAACTGTCCTGAGTGAAAGAGAATAACAAATCTTAGCATTTGAGGAAAAGTAGACGAAAGTTACAGTAGGGGCTCACTTTGGGGATACTGTCATTTGCAAGGAAGAATTATTCAAATAAAAAGACATTTATTTCACTTATTAAGAGTGCCTGCTATCCAATTTTATAGTATTTCTTGTCACAGGTTATATTTTTTAATGTTTTCATCGTGTCCACAGCCTATACGTATTTAGTATGTTCAGCTGCAAAGTTAGTCAAAAGTATCACATGAGTTGGTGCTGAATCTCTTATCTGCATGTAGTCCCCAGACCAAGTAACCTTTTTGCACAACCTAATTTTGAATAACAATTCTTTTGAAAGAAAAATACATACACATGTGATTTTTTTATTATACACACACGAGTGTGTGCGCATGTTAACAAATGAGAAGGGATAAAATTAGAAAAATGCTAAAACTGGAGCACTGGCTACTGTATGAGTGCTGGCAATACTATTTCATGCAAAACCAAAATGGGGAGAGGTGTTAAAAATTAAAATTAAGTCATCTGGCATCTAGCTCACTGAAACTGAGGTTGAAAAGACCTGGAGACATTTCCCACTCAGCCCTTGATTTGCTATGGGGCCTACATCAAGTTGTGTTTTGCCTCTGTTATAACATCTGCAAAATGGAGATAACACTTCACACTTCCTACCTCAGAGAGCTGTCAGAAGATTAGATACCGAAAAAGAAAATCCTCAAAGCCCTTTGAGTTTCTCATAAATATAAGACATGCAATTTAATAAAATACCAGCACCCTCTACAAAACTCCTAAGAGGCTCAAGGCTATAGAAATGGGAAACTGACACCAGCAATGCAACACAGCAGATACCTCACAGCGTGTAACATTTAAGATCAGGGAGGTGGTGGGCAATTCTGTCCCCAGCTTCCAGTGAAAAGGTGGAGAAAATAACTGAAATTCAGATCTACTCAGATAAAACAAAATATCCAGAGAAAGGGGTGTGGGGGGGAAAGTCCTGTTTCAACAAACCTCCAGTAAGTCAAAAGAAGCAATCCTGACAAATAAAATGCCAAATCCTTGCTTAAAGCTCTAAGTTTACAAGAAGACAATTAAGCAACTTTATATAGTAGTTTTTCAGTTTTAGTGAAGTCTAATATTAAAGTAAATTGGTTCCATAGAGTTGTAAGTGTAATGACGTCCTCACATTGAAATTTAAGCGCAGAATACATGAGTATTTTTAATCCATTTGTAATGGAAACAAAGGCCAAAATGGACTGTACATAGCCACCTAAAGAAAACAAGTACTTTGGGGTTCATAAAGAAATTGGGAGAAGAGTATTAAATATTTATACATGCTAAGATATTCTAAATTATGGAAAATTTGAAATTGGAATTGATTAAACACATTTATTATATTATATAGTAGTATACCAAGCACTTACTGTGAGCCATGTGTCAAGTTAAAAAAGAGATAAATATCTTATTCCTGGCTCTCATGAACCTCAAAGTCTAGCCAGGAGGAGACCGAGACACAATGAAGTAGAACACAATGTGGTAAGGGTTAGAACCAAGCATAACAGAGTGCCAAGGAAGAACAGGGGAAAGAAGTTAATTCATCCTGCATGGAGAGAGGGAGGGAGGGAGGGAGGGAGGGGAGTGGTGCAGGAAAGTTTCACAGAATCTGACACTTGAACAGGACCTTATAAAATGAACACTACTGCACCAAATACAGAAGGGAAAAGGGCACTCTAGATAAGCGAACAGCAGCCCCTATATCTCAGGGCACGTCTAGATATGCCTTGTTAAGTGAAGAACAATGGAAACCATCTGGGAGGGCCTGAATTCCAAGGTCTTTGTGGAAGAGAGAAAAAGCATCACAGGATGGTATTTTTGTAAAAGGACTTGATTTTTTTTTTTTTAAGATTTTTATGAGGTGGACCATTTTTAAAGTCTTTATTGAATTTGTTACACTACTGCTTCTGTTTTATATTTTGGTTTTTTGGCCTCGAGGTATGTGGGATCTTAGCTCCCTGCCCACGGATCAAACCCTCACCCCCGCCCCTGCATTGGAAGGTGACGTCTTAACCACTGGACAGCCAGGGAAGTCCCCAGGACCTGATATTTTCTACAACTCAATATATAAGACTGAGGCAAGATGGACAGAAGCAGGGGAGGTGGTGCCGGCCCCTGGCATGAGAAGGACCCTGGGGAAACCAACAGCTTTGTTGAGGCCAATTCTCTAGGTGGAGATGAGCTGGTTAAGAAGGCAGAGAAGCCAACGGGCTTGGCAAGCCTAACCATGACTCAGGAATGGTCAGGACCAGGGTTTCCAGGAAAAGGAGCAGGCCCAAGTTAAGTGGGTAAAACACAGTGTAACAGGACGAATAATGGCCTCCAAAGGTAACAGGTCCTTATCCCTGGAACCTGTAAATGTTACCGTCTATGGCAAAGACTTTGCAGATGCAATTAAATTAGGGATCTTGAGATGCAGAGATTACTCTGGATTATCCAGCTGAGCCCTAAATGCCATCACAAGTATGCTTATAAGAGGGAGATAGAGGGACATCTGACTACAGACAGAAAAGGGAAAGGCCATGGGACCATGGATGTAGATACTGGAGTGATGCCACCACAAGCCAAGGAATGTCAGCAGCCACCAGAAGCTGGAAAAAACAAGGAACAGATTCTCTGCTAGGCCTCTGGCAGGACTGTGGCCCTCTGAACACCTAAATTTGTCGTTTTAAGTCACCAAGTTTGTGGCAACTTGTTACGGGCATCAAAGGAAACTAAAACACAGTGAGCAAAGAGTCATCCCCCCAGGGGCTCTTGGTGTCAGTCACCATCACCAGTCTTGATACAAACGATTCAGATGGAAGGCACCTCAACTATCAAGAAGTTCAGGTCCAAGCTGAAGCCTTAGAGGAAGGCTACGTTATTAACCTGAGTAACTACATGTAGTCAAAATTTAGGTAATGGGACCCTGGTAAAGGCCCAGACTAGGTCAAAACAAGATGGAAGAACTGCAAATCACGGCCACCTATTGATGACACATGGGGGACAGAAACTGGCCATGAATAGTATTGGAAACAGTAGGAGAGACACAGCAACTCAGAGGTCATCCCCATGACAAATTTCTGATCTAGGATAGTTGCTTTATTTTAAGTACTCATTGGATATAGGAAGATGTAAGAGATGAAAAACATTTACCTGCAGCGTGGATCAGTCAGGACTGACTCAGGAACTAGACCAGGACTAGACCATCAAATCAAAGACATCAGAGGATCCAGGTGTGGGAGGGTTTAGGCAATGGGATGAACAGAACATGAAATACTAACAAGTTACATGTGCTCTTTAGTCAATAAGGGAAGTAACTCAACGTGATCTGTTTCAGGAGGGTGGGAGCAGGGTGGGAGCAGGGTGGGGTATTCACAGTAGACTATGTAGCCCAGCAAAAAGGTGCTTGAACCAGCCAAGGCTGAAGATGATAGAGGCCAGATGTAAGAATGGGAAAACGGTGATGGATGAGAAAAATATTTGGAGCACATGGTAAGTTACTTAAATTAAGCATGACTGATTGGTAGGGCAGGAAAGCAGCAGGTAAATGACAACAACAACCTTTGAAGTATAAAACTCAAAGGATAAGATCATAGCAGAACAGACAGAATGAGTTTGTCCCTGGCTATATTCAGTTTAAGGTATTGGTGGGTCAGGCCAGGGGTGTCAGCCAGAAGCCAATGGAACACTGGGATCTAAAACTCAGAATGTCAAGAATATTTGAAGATTTGAATCAGTTATCTATAATGTGCTCTTTCCATCTTCTTCCTCCTGATCTATCCCTAGGAAAGAGATCCAAAAAAGGTTCCTAACATTTTACTATTCTAAAAACAACATTTCTGAACTACAGTCATACCACCCACTCACAAGAAAAACCCTGCATTGGCAGCATTTAGTAAGTTAGAAATGTTCTAAGACGTCGGGGGGTGGGGGCGGGAATCGTACCATCAGTCATTTCCCTCTTCTGTTAGTTTTAAGGACATCCAGTGAAATGGACAGCAGAATAGCTATCCATGGGTCAGAGGCAGTTAGGGATGATCTGATGATGGAAAAGAAGGCACACTTTTTAAATTTGCAGAGAACATCAACTTAGACACTGCTAAAGCACTAAATACAAATCCTACAAAGAGAAACCAACATGTTTACTAATATGGCCACCTGGGAAAAGAGATGAGAAAAAAATCAAGACAGATTTATCCAGGGAAGAAGAACGTACACTAATCAGACACACACAAAAAGACTCATTTGTGCCCTGCAGCTACAGGTACATAGATTCCTCTTCACCAAAAGGCTCAGTGTACAGTGCTCTATGGCAGAATCCAAGCAGCTCTGCCCTCCAGCCTGCAGTTCATCATGGCTGGTACTAGGTGAAGTGTGGAAATGGCTTAGAGGGGGCAGCATCTAAAATTCCAGATTAGGTAGTCCGGTAGGGGTGACAATGTAGGAAGGCAGGAAGGTATAATGCAAAGATGCAAAAGACTGACTTAATCCCTGTCCTTAAGCAATTGTATGTGTTCAGATAAATAAGTTTCTTTGTCCTACAGTGGAGAGCCCACAGCAGTACAGAGGTGACAATAAAACAGCAACTCTAAATTAGTCATCTTTTACAGACAAGACAGACCAACAAATATCTGTAAGTGAATAAACAAAAGATCAAGTAAAATACATGTGACTCAACAAACAGGACCAAATAGGGTTTTACTTGTAAGACCTATTATGGAAACACATCTTATTGTCTCCAATTAAACTGTGAAGGTCACGAGAAGTCCAGGCAGAGTGTTGCTGTTCCAGAATAGAAGATATCAGCAGGAAAAGCCCAAAACATGCCCAACAATCACACCACCCTGCATCTGCATAGACTCATATAAATGCTGCTTCATAAATGTCTCACTGGATCCCTGGCACAGCTGTGCATATGTTGACTTCCCCAAGTTTTGACCATGGATTCACTCCACATTTCCTTATTTTGTGCCTACTATATCAATCACACTGAGGGGACATAGAAACATAAGTAATAATACCTGTCCTAGGAAGTTAAAAAACAACTAAATGGAAAATATAAAATATGGAAAGTAAACAATGGAAAACATAAAATGGAAACAAAGAATGGGCAGGTAACAATTAAGTGTTCATTCAGGGCAAGAAATGAGAGAAAAAAAATACAGGTTTTAAGTCTTTGAGTGAGGGGTATGTATGAAGGAGAACGGGAAGCTCATGAGGAGGGGATGAAAGATACGTGAGCGGAAATATGGGTGAAGGCGAATCCAAAGGATTGGACCCAAAGAAGTTAAGAATGACCCTGATGTGATCAATTACGGCACGAAGCTTAAAAAAAATTCTTGCTGCAGAACAGAGACATTAAGGACAAATGATGATGGGGCCCAATGAAGACGAGTTGATTGAGGGGTCTGGGCTTTACTTACCACCATGAGGTGTATGTCAGGAGTGAAGCACAAAACACGGGCTTTAATCAGAAAGCTACACAGGGAACAGGACTGAACACCTGTGTCTTAGAGGCTAGTTAGAAAGCTGTTAAAGTAATCCATAGTAAACTCTAGTAACCTATAGTATATAGTGGTACAGTAAGGAAGCTGTTATGTTATAGGGGGCATGAAGCCATGAGTTCCAGACCAGGGAGGCAGCAAGGCCAAAGCTGAAAGAGGGACGGTGGGGGACAAAAGAACTACTGAAGAATTAACAGGCTTCAGCGACTGTGTGGATAAAGAGGATAAAGAAGAGGGAAAAGTTACAAATTGCTTGGGATGACACCTCAGTAACCAGAAGCCTATCACTAAAGGCCATTGAGAAGAAAGGAGGTGGACACACTTTGACAAAATGATTGTTTTTGAAGACAGGATCTGAGATGCAAATAGTATATAACCCAGACAAAATATCTTCTGAAGGAATAAGAGCAAATGTGAGTGCTGTGGACTGAAGAGTTAGAGTTAGAAGGGATCACTGACAGGAAGCTGAAGTAGTAAATACAGCCTTAGAGAAACCATTTAGAGAAAGAATTCAGGGGCTATGGAGTGAAAAGGTTTGGAAATTTCTCGAACACACCACCATACCTTCTGATTTTAGTGACAAACTGACAGGAAACGTTTTAAATCAAAGGACTTGGAAATACTTCAGAGATGAGGTTGGACTGACACAGGGACCAGAGCTCTCAAACCGTTTCAAAAGACAAACATCTAACGAGCAAAAGTCATCCTAAAATATCAAACTGTCAATGCTATAATGAATTCACTAATGACACTAAATCGAGTTCTATGGAATTTAACTCCGTAAGTAAATTACAGTTAATAACTTGATTTTAAACAATTAACACTGTGACCAAAAAACCAGTGTCACCAACAGGTATGCAGGGTCTGGTATTTTCAGTGCCCTTCCCTTCTTGCCACTGACAACACATTAACAGCCACTGACATATATGTTGATGGTTCCTTAGGACCCTAAACATGGTGAGCTGCAGTGTCTAAGAGCCACAGAAGACTTCTGAAACTAAGAAGGTATACTAATTATTTTCTTGGGTCATTTTTGAGCTTCTGGTAGAGAACTTGAAGCTAGAAGTGATTCCCACAGCTGCACAGACTGTACATAGAGGGTTCTGGATCTTGTCATAAATTGGGGGTAAATGATATGGCTTCTGCATACATACAAAAACATTTAACAAGCAAGTCCTATCTTCCAGTTAGAGTCCTATTTTCCATGTCTCAGTGATCATACTGCAAGCAAAAAACAGTACACTGCCTTCCTGTCTCACTTCTTGCCCTCTCCTGCAGTAACCCACCAAAAATACGAGGGAAACTACTGTTTCAAACAAGAAAACCAAAAAATGAGGCCTAATGTTTGTTACTAATTGATTTAGTAAAGAATAGCCGATATTTGCTTAACACTTAACAGAACCACTTAACACTGGCTCTGTTCTAAACTCTTAAATATCCACAAAAATCGAATAGAGTAGATACTGTTATCATCAACCCCGTTTTATATAAGGAGAAACCAAGGCAGAGAGGCTAAGTTAACCAAAGGTACATCTTTAAAATGTAGCAGAGCCAGGACTTGAATCTAAGCAGGATTCCAGTGTCTCACACTAAATATCCAGGATGTCTCTATTCTGTTTCTCAAATACACAAGCCAACACCCCATCTCCTATTTAAAAACAAAACAAAAAACAGTAAACTACTGTTTAAAGACAGTAAACACTCTCTATGGCATAAGTGTTTTTTGATTATTTCAATAATCTCCGAGAGTACAAATACAAACAAACCAAAAGAAAATAGCAACACACATACCGACACTTTCTGAGAATACTTTAAAAACTTCCAATTGGATGTAGAGAAACTTTTGACCATTTAGGATGGCAGAAAAACAGAATGAGCTAGAAGCATCCACTCCTGAAAAAAGCAATTCTCCCTCAAGACTCACATTTATCTACTTTTTAAAGTAGAGTTTGGACTAAATACAGTTATTTCTTTAAGATGACATCAGGATTTATTTTGCACTTTAATTTTCCCCCTATTTTCCCTGATTGCAGTCTAAATCTGAGTTTAAAAGAATTATACAAGCATCTGGCACATGATTCTTGGTAAGCACGGCAACTTGCATTAAAAATTGATGTTTCAACCTGTATTTCTAAAGAACAGATTTTAATTGAAGGCCTTTACAACTAACAATCAAGCTAATTGTATTTTGATTCTCCTTACATTACTCTGGCTCGAATTTTCTCATTTGGATATTTTTCACTAAGACATTTATTTGCTACCTTATTTCAAAACTTAAGAGGAGGAAATGGTCCTAATGAAACACAGAGAAGAAAGCAACCAATGATTTCTTGATGAAATACCATTCTCTATGTGATTCTACTTCAAACATGGGTAGAGAAGGAAATAACTTTTGGGTTCAGTCTTCCATGATCCTGTGTAATCCTGAGTTGACAACATAGAACACAAGTATTAGATATATCATATGGGTCTGCTAGGCCAAATCCTCAGAATGGTTTTAGAAGCAGGGTGCTAGAAATGGCATTAAAAGCTCTATCAACAGCTGCCAGAGAGAGTGGATATGGCCCCAGTCCCACCAGGTCCTTATCCATTACACGAGGCCCTAGGGAATCCTTCCTTCAACACCATGGTGGTGTGGACAATGTTACAGGAAACATGGGTGGTAATGTTCTCTCCCCCCGACCACATGCTTCTAATAGCACCCAATGCCCAACATAATGCTAATCTCGATGGATAAATAAGATCAACAAACAAGAAGTCTCAACCTCAGTGTCAGTAATGAGACCAGAAGCTAAAAGCTCAGCATACCAATTAAAAAAATAAACTAAATTCTTTAAATGCCTTGAAATGAGCTCCTATAAAGGACTTGGGGTTTCCATGAAACATTAGGACGTCTCGGTAGTTTTTAAATCTTAGCTGCTTAGATTTACGCCCGTGAGAATAAAAAATTGCAGGCAGGCTTAAGCAGTATGAAACTTTAAATCATACTTTATTACTGCCCTCTTCAGAGATGGTTCTTAGTGCTTCGTCGTACACAGAACAGTCTAAGCCAGTTTTTTTTTTTTCTAAACAGAATAAAACAGAAAACTAGCATCCAGGGTAGCTGTTCATGGGTGTTCTGGGAAACTAAGATTCTGTGCTCCAAGTGTGAGACACGTGGCATGCCCTGAGTCTTCCTTCTTTTTGGAAAGCATAGTATATATTAGCAAATTCAACACTGAGGAGTCCACAGAATCTTGGTGAAATGTTGCCTACACATATTATTTGATCATGGAATGCCTTTCATGGGATATCAGGGTTGCATAAAATGCAGTTTGGTAAATGTTGCTCTCAACTCCTGAGCTTATCACTCATGACTTAAGAATCTGGCCCCAAATTACCCTTAGTCATAATCAAGAACATACATTGACAACTGATGACCAATGCAGGTCTCACATCCTAGATTCCCCTACAGAAAGCCTCTCCTCCAGTCAAGTTCATCTCCTCTACCTACCCTCAATAGACATGTGCTCTACCATTTTGCTCAGACCATTCCCCGGGCTAGAATTTCTACCTTCAATCATTTTATTCAATTTAATCCCTTGACACTTGAGATAAAATCCCACCCTCCTGTGTCTCCTCCACATAATGTGATTTTTCCTTTCCCCGAATAGTCCAGCCCAAATAAACTGACACTTTGTCAGGACTCACCTACTACCTGGATTATGACTCCCTATTTGCTGCACCCATGTCTGGTCCCCCAACTGCCCAACAAGTGGCTGAGAATAGGCTCTGAGTTCCTAGTTTTTACTACAGTATCTAATACATAGTATTTTGCTCCAACAGAGCAGACGCTCTATACATATATGTTGATGAATTAGGAAACCCATGCCAGTAACCTCTCACAAGGTTTTGCAATGCCATGAATGGCTTTCAGCATTAAAAATCAGATTGACCCTAGAATGACTCAAAACACTTAGCTGGGCATATTTATCGTCTCTGGAAAATCTTTTGGCCTGGATTAGAAGTTACCAAAAGGACACAATCAACTTAGGTCTGCAAATGGACGTCTCAGAGGAATTTCTTAGGAACACCTTAATGAACACAGAACACGCTTGGACCTTTAAAAAAGTGAGTAGCATTGGGATTTCCGTACCTTCTGTGACCACAAAGTCAATTCCTTTTACTCTACTCTATATGTCAAAATTTGTAACTTCAAATACATTTATGTAGTATATACACAGGTCTTATTTTAATCCCCCTCCAGAATATCCATGTGACTCTCTACCTTTCAGGAGACCTCAGATGACATTAGGCTCTCTATCTCAACTCCACGGCAACTATATGGTACATCCGTCTCTATGGAGGAAATACGTTCCTACGTAGCCTGACACAAGTTCATATGTATCTGATTTTGGCAAGTCAAACCAAGACAACTGAAGTCTGAATGTGCAGGGTATTGAACAACGAACTCTGGACTTCCAAGTAACTGGATAGGGACTTCCCTGGTGGTCCGGTGGGTAAGACTCCACGTTCCCAATGTAGGGGGACCAGGTTTGATCCCTGGTCGGGGAACTAGATCCTGCATGCATGCCACAGCTAAAGATCCCACCTGCTGCAACTAAGACCCGGCGCAGCCAAAATTAATTAATTAATTATTTTTTAAAAAGTAACGTGGAGAGAATACAGTTGACCCCTGAACAACAAAGGGGTAGGGGGTGCCAACCTGCCATGCAGTCAGAAATCAGCATGTAACTTACAGTCAGCCCTACATGTCTAGATGTAGTTCCTCTGTATCCACAGTTCCACATCCATGGATTCAACCAACCTCCATCGTATGTAGTACTACAGTATTTACTACTGGGAAAACAAAAAGTTTACAAGTGGACCCATGCAGTTCAAAGGTCAACTGTGCAACACATATTCACCAGCGTAACATCTGAAAAACCACTCAGACAGGAAAATGGCCAGTCTAATAGTCAAGTATTATGTTTTCTTAACCAGGTGAAAAGAACAATATACCATTACATATAGAATGGCGGAAACATTACAAAAGCAGTTCATTATGTAACTCCAGAATTAGAATTACTCTTCTGTGGCTCAGAGAAGGGAGCATCCAAGCTTGTTCTGGGGAAGCACTAAAGAGAACTGATTAAAAGCCCTGGAGCAAATGGTCTGGGCTCAAGTCCTGGCTTTATTTCTTACTAAGTATCTGACTGCACATTTCTTCTGAGCTTCACTGTTTCCTCATCTGACAAGTGGAGGCAAAATAGTATCTACTCCATTGTGTTGTTGTGACAGTTCAATGTGATAATACTTGTGACACTCTTACAGCATTGCTTATCATTGATACACAGAAAGCACGCAATACACGTTAACGCTATTACGTCCCGATGATCTAAGTAAAAGACTTACTGTGAAGGCTGGTGCAGCAATTACAAGACTAACACATACAAACCTCCACTGTGCTCCCTATAATGCGATTCTGTGCTGTTGTATGGATTGCTTATTTCAAGAGGCAAAGAAAAGGCTTGCTGTGGGAGTTACAATTATCTACAGCTCCTAAGTCCTCCTGTACCTCCTACGGGGGTGGTAAAATTCCAACTTTGAGCAAACAGTACTCATCACTGGGAAGTCCATTACGCAATCTAAATTACAATTCTGATACCGGCGTAACTGTGGAAGCTGTGTGTTACACTGCCATTCGTTTGCATAGACATAACCACGTTTTTACTTGCACATCATTTTAGCATCCTGTAGAATCACTTTAAACATGAAAGATACCATTTTTCTCTTTCCTTGATCAAAGGAAAAAGTCACGGAAGAAGAACTTAGGTTTTATGGGGTTTCTTCCATTTCGTTTAACACATTAATAAACGTTTTACGGAAAAAAAGGGGAGAGCACATGTTTTCATCTTATTACTGAAAAACTCAACACATTCAGAAGTTCTTTCATTATCAAATGTTTATAAAATGAGAATAAATCAGTTTAACAAAGTCTTAACAGGCATCATTTGAGGAACAATCTGAAACTCAAACCTATTTGATAACATTCCAGTCGTTATTTATTCTTTCTTTCCTGTCTCAATTTCTTCAATCTCTACCTCTACCACACACTCAACATTGTTTTTTGTTTGCTTTATTTATATCTCATACTTCTTTCATGTCTAAGATATCTTTTATGTTTTCATAAGGTGACAATTTTGTTGTAGTTAATTTCACATTTATTTTCAGCACTGCTACTTTCTATAAGTCTCATTTCTCCCTTTTTCCTTCCTACCCTGCTCTTTCTTTTGAGAAGGATTGCTTTTTGGTGTTTGATGCTGACATAAAGTGGAAGTGACAGGGCTTCCCTGGTGGCGCAGTGCTTGAGAGTCCGCCTGCCGATGCAGGGGACACGGGTTCGTGCCCCGGTCTGGGGGGATCCCACATGCCGCGGAGCAGCTGGGCCCGTGGGCCATGGCCACTGGGCCTGTGCGTCCGGAGCCTGTGCTCCGCAGAGGGAGAGGCCACAACACTGAGAGGCCCGCATACCGCAAAAAATAATAATAATAATAAGTGGAAGTGACAAAGTGTAAGCTGCAAACTAAATCCAGCTTCAAATCTACTTGCTGAAGTCCACACTCACCATGAGAATGTGGTCTCCTCCTCCTCTGAAGATGCAAAGACTTGATTTCCACTCAAAGCAGTTTTCCCCATAACAGGGAGGAATGTGATAAACATACAAAATGAAAATAGTTTTGTATACAGCATATATTGTATTTCTCATTATACAAGCAAACCTCGGAGATATCATAGCTTCGGTTCCAGGCCACCACAATAAAGTGAATATTACAGTAAAGTGAATCTCACGAATTTTTTGGTTCCCCAGTGCATATAAAAGTTATGTTTAGGGCTTCCCTGGTGGTGCAGTGGTTGAGAGCCCACCTGCCGATGCAGGGGACACGGATTCGTGCCCCGGTCCGGGAGGATCCCACATGCCGCGGAGCGGCTGGGCCCGTGAGCCATGGCCGCTGAGCCTGCGCGTCCGGAGCCCGTGCTCCGCAACGGGAGAGGCCACAACAGTGAGAGGCCCGCGTAAAGCAAAAAAAAAAACAAAAAAACCTTAGCATTTCTATTTAGACTAAGCGTTATACTTCTACTAAATTAAAAGAGAGCATAAGGTCATTTAGCTCAGGCTCCTTTCCTGAAAATGTATGTCAACCACAGGAGAACCTGGGGACACTACTCCCTTTCTAGGAATTTGATGTAAAGCTGGTTCATCTTTGAATCCACCCAAAAGTAGCATTAGTTAATGAAGAACTAAAAAGGACATAAAAATACAGTAGTTTTACTTCAACAGCAAATTAAACACAGGAATTCAGCATTAGCAAGGAGGTTCCCCAAGTTTTGGGGGAGTGGGGGTCAGCTCTCTCTGGCCATCTGCTTGCCCCCCTGCCTGTCTGTCTGCTGCTGACTGCACATGCTCTCCTGTACAAGCCTAAGACCCCGCATTTGGCCTATGGACCCAGCACTAGCTAAATGGAAAGGGTCTGACACCACTTCACCTTTCTTTACAGTGGTCACCGACCTCCATTTTCATAATGAATTGCTTTCGAAATGCATTTTTTTAAAATAATCCAGAAGAGAGATGTTAGATTTTTCTGAGATAGCACTTCTATTATTTAATAACTCATCGAGTGCCAGCTATAGGTCAGGTTGCGAAGTCAATCAAGGTTTAGAAGGACCTTCTAAAATCCTTTCCTGGTTTCCCTGTATTCAACCAAGACACCTACACAATAATCTACCCAATCTTCTTCATCCCCAAGCATATAATCTCTCTTCTTCACCGCCCCCTCCTTTCCCAAGGTTCCCCCCTCCCTATAGCACTCACCCTGTCCCGACTTTCTCTGCTACACATCAGACCAGCACTTCTTAAACCTGAGTAACCTACAAAAGTTTCCTCATACTCCCAGTGTTGACCTAAATTATTAGATTTTCAAAATAGGTATACAAGCACAACTAGGAATAAACTCCTTAAGCTTGTAAGTCTTATACAAATACAAAGCCAAAACACACTTATGAGAAAAATTCAAGAAGAGCTATAAAAACACAACTTAACATTAATTGAATGTGATAGAGGAGGTTTTGCTACAACTAATTTCTCACTTGCAGCCTGACTATGGCACTGATGCCCCAACTAATTTCTCACTTGCAGCCTGACTATGGCACTGATGCCCCAGCTAAGACCCTTGTGCTAAGAGTGCTTGTGTTACTCCAGGCAGCAGGGTGGTTCAATTCGCCCACCCCTTTTTCTACGAACCTCTATCAGAAAAGGATGTCACCCAGCCTCAGCCTGCTAGAAACTCATAATTTATAAATCAGGCATTAGCCAGGAACAAAGACTACAACTTAGAGGCAGGGACAAATGTAAACACAGGCGCTGAAGTTTCAGGGGATGCCCGTGTGATACCATGATCATTCACATGATTCAGAATGTGTTTGTATCAGTTTATCATTGTTACCAGATGGAAACACATTCTTTGGTGAAGGAGCAAAGCCCCTGAGAGTATATGCTCTGGAGAGAAGGACACAGAGCCCAAATGATGGACCCCTCTCCAGATATGCCTCCATCCTTACTCTCTGCCCAGCTACCATATGGGAAAGCAATATGAGTCAGTCCTTCATGTGGAATGCCTTACTTTCCAAGAATATTCATCGTATGAAAATAAATTCTTGGAAAAGAACATCTTTAATCCAAAGAGTACCTTTTTAACTCTAGAATCCCAGGCATGATGGGGAGAGAGAGAAAGAGAAAGGGAGAGAAAAGGATCAGGAGAAAGATTTATTTAGGGGCAGAGTTTTTCGAGAAATTTGCTTAATTCCCATTGCTCTCTAATAACGGCACACTTCACATACACATCCTTTGATCCCTCAGTCAACAGCACTTTGACTATTAATATCATTCTCACAGCATATGCCCATTTACACATGCCTGATGTTAAGTATACACATTCCTGCGCACACATACCAGCCTGTGTACCGCTCAGGTCCACCAACTTAGGTCTAAGTATCTCAAAAGTGCCCGCCCTCCCTCTTTCCTGATTTCCTCTGGAAAAAGTACAGACGTGGCCCTAAAGGCAGAAGTAGCCCTGGAACAAGAACTCTGTCTCCCTGTCTGCTGCTGCCGCTGCCGACCAATCCCCAAAGGCAGAGAACAGTATCCATGCTGGCGGCAGAACCGTCTGTCTCCAAGAGGACACTCGCAGTCTCTGCCCAAGATGTTTTAACCTCAGGCCAGCAGAAAACAACTATGTTCTCAACAAGTATATTGAAACTTGTCACCCTTTTCCCGAGGTCTACTATGGGAGGCTCATTCTTTGAGCCTATACCTTTCAAGAAAACTAAACTGCAATGAAATAATCATAAATGACAGTATTAGTAGTAACACCTAACGTGTTTTGTGCCAGGAATGTGGTACAAGGGCTTTTCCTAGATTTTCTCATTTAGCCTTACAACTTTCAGGTACATAAAATTACCACAAAGAGTACTCTCACATTTTAAATATTTATACACAGCTATTCCTGTAAATTTAAACATTAAAATTGGAGTCCCGGAAATGCCATTAGCATGCTCTGACACAGAAGAGCAACATTTAGGCTCCACAGGATATTCTCCATGTATTCATGTGTAATTGACATAAAATACTGGATACAAAAATATTTAAGATGTGTAAGAATAAAGATTATTTTTAACATGGACACTCTTTTAGCCCGCTAGGACTGCCATAACAAAATATCACACATTGGGCTTCCCTGGTGGCACAGTGGTTGAGAGTCCACCTGCCGATGCAGGGGACACGGGTTCGTGCCCCGGTCCGGGAAGATCCCACATGCCACAGAGCAGCTGGGCCCGTGAGCATGGCCCCTGAGCCTGCGCGTCCGGAGCCTGTGCTCCGCAACGGGAGAGGCCACAACAGTGAGAGGCCCGCGTACCAAAAACAAAAAAAAACAAAAAACGAAATCACACATTGAGCATCATAAGTTGATTTTCTCACAGTTCTGAAGGCTGAAAGTCCAAGATCAAGGTGTCAGCAAGGTACATTTCTTCAGAGGCTTCTCTCCTTACCTGTAGGCAGCCGACCTCTTGTTGCCTCTTTGACAGTGTTATCCCTTTGTGCTTTGGAGTCCCCGTTATCTCTATTGTGCTCCAAATTTCCTCTTATAAGGATTCTGAGAGGATTAGCGCCCCACCTAAGAGCCTCATTTTAACCTAATCACCTCTCTAAAGACCTCATCTCCAAATAGGGTTACATTCTGAGGTACTAGGGATTCAACATGTGAATCTGGGGAAACACAGTTCAATCTGTAACAGACACAGACACCCATATTCCACAAAAGTTAAAGAAACTGAACATTTGCATTCTCTCTGTGGGCCCCTCCCACATCACAATCCTCTTCCCTCGAGGGCAACCATACTACTGATTTTCATTTTGCAGTTCTTTATACTTTTACCAACTATATTTGATGTTTTTAAAACCTTGAAGCTACACATTTCCCTTGAAGTGACCCTTTAGCTGCATCTCTCACAGACTCTGATATATTGGGCATGCTCTATTACCATTTCAAAATATATCATTCTTTGACCTATGGGTTATTTAAAAGTACACTGTTTGATTTCCAAATGTGGGGAATTTTCTAAATGGCTTTCTGTTATTAGCTTCTAATTCTGTGGTTATCAGAGAACATATTTTGTATAATTTCAACTCCTTTTAAATTACTGACGTCTCAGCATACGGTCTCACATTTGAAATTAAAATAGCATAATTTAGCTGCATTCACATTGGCTACATTAATTCAAAATACTGTATCACTTATTAGATTGCTTAAGTACAAGCAAACTAAGAACAAATTTTATTTAATTAGGTGAAAGTGACTGCTACTTGTGGAAAATGGACAAGATATTTATTTTTAGTGATAAGTATTTTTTCTACCCAAAGCATTGACTAAAAGAGGCTAAAATAGTATAACCATATCTTAAGAGTTACACCACTTTAGAAACAGACCATGCGATTTCTAAACCAGATACTAATCACTTACTCTACCTCTAGGAGTCAAGTACCAGGTGACAGACGAAGAAATCTTAAAACTCACCCTAGGAAAAACTGAACTGGACTGGAATTTGAGATTTAAGAAGTAACCAGTAAAAGACTGTCCAACATCAAACTTTATATATACAAGTTATATGCAACAAAAATGTAAACGTTTTCTCCCAAGGCTTCAAATATATTATAGGAGAAACAAACATACAAAACTACTTTTATGTTTCTAATAAGGATGGTAACTTTAAAATAATGAAAAAAAATTCTTTTAATGAAAGACCAAACACTCAATGCTTACTGTCTTACATTAGGGAAAACCATTTAGTTAAGTAGAATTCCCCCAAAGCTATTTAAACACCGAGATTCAGAAGCAAACCTTATTTAGGTGGGTTTCTAGTCAAGGACTTGACCTATATAATGTAAGTTATATAAATAAAAACTTGAGGCAATATCCTCGAAAGAAGGGGCTACAAGTGATTTAAAATTTTTCAGCCTGGGGATAAACATGAACTAGAAGCATAAACGTTTCTTGAATACTTTATATCACACAGTTAAGTAGAGAAGATTTTTAATGTCTAAGTTTTAAACTTCTATAAAAATGAATTTCCATAAGTACTATGGAAACAGCATGCCCTAATTTGGGCCATAATCATGGTAACTACTCACATGTTTGCAATCACCTTTTAAAATAAGAGTCTACAGATGCAGCTTCTGGGGTTGCTGCATTCTAATATGCTATTAGTAATATTGTATGCATAGAGCTGTTCATTTGACTGTGCTCACAGTGGTTCAAACATTCCTCTGGTGAGCCTGTGTTAATGAAAATTCTCCTTTCCAAAGGTTCTTTCGGACTACTCTTACAGAAACCTTGTATCACAGCCAGCAAACAGCCTCATGAAGATCTGCAACTGTACATTTTTCAGGCGTTACACTAGATTTTCTTATACAGTTCCCTATTAAAATGGCTTAAATTCCAAACCAAGCCTTGGGAAACAGAGCAGACACTATCTTGAGCCTTTCTACAGCATCTGGCAATAGGACTAGAGTGGTGAAATGAAAAAACAAACGTAGTTTTCAACTCATATGTTGGAGAGGCAAATTAATCCTTACTATGGTAACAAGGGGCAAAACCTTTTGTTATCATCGATTGTGAAATTGTCTTAAGACAATTTTGATTTTTACAAAATTAGGTTTTGGCCTTAGCCTGTAGTATTTCCCTATAGCATTCTAGATTAATCTACCTTTATAGCTAATTTCTGTCAAAATGACAAAGGAGAATTGATTTCTTTTGGTGAGGTATCCTTATCATTGGAAACTTCTATGCATTGATTGATGGGGGTGTTAGAGGAAAGAACCATTAATTGATTTGTAATAAATAAAGCAAAATCTCCACTTATGACCAACAATTGATAAAGGCAGCTCTTTTCTCATTGGTAAATTTCTTTCATCTAAAATTAAATTTTAGATGAATTTTAATGAAGCAGTCCAACTCAACAATCACTCAACTTATTACTGTAACACAGCTTTATTAAAGCAATCCCCAGTGACATGGCCCAAGTTAAAGGTCCCTCAGCATGGTCATCATAATATCAACTAAGTAAGAAAATTAAAAGTCAAATGGAAAATGTCGTTTAAAGTTACATTGTGGTGTAATGGAAAAACCTGCAGTATCTCAATCAGATGATCTAAATTCAGGTTCCAGCTTGGCACTTATTAAGCATTTTACCCAAGTTGTTTGAGTCTGTTTTCTCATCTCCAAAATTTGCAACCTTGCAGAATAATTGTACTAAATGAGTTAATACATGTAAAATGTCTGAAATATAGCACAGAACATAACAGTTAATTGCTTAGTCATGTTTTATTAGTATTATTTAGAACAAAACCTTAAGAGCAAATCATTTCATCACCTGTCCATGTCCACATTAAACTAACAGGGCCAAGTAAAAAATTCATTTAACAGGTTTCTCTCAGGCTTTCTTCACTTTAAAAAAAAACCCAGCTTTTCAACCATAAAATTGTGTTCTTATAATGTCCTTAATGATATATTGGCTTTTTATGTTGTTGGTGTTGCTCTCATAAGGGAACCGAAAACAACACTAGAGTTTAAACTGCACTTATAATATTTAAGACCACATTTCCAGGGTCTTCCAATTACATGGATTGTAACTAATCTGAATTTATAATAGCAGACACACCTCACCACTGCGAAGGGTTTGCCACAAGCTTGGCAAAGATATGATGAGCCATCAGAAAAGCAAGGTAAATGCAATCTGGACTCAAAAGTTAATTGCTCTTGAATTTTCCTTCTTGTAAATACTGGTGGAGAAACAGAACTGGTGCCAAAAGACTGGAGATGATGAAAATAAAATTCCCACTTTCAGAAAGACAGGGAAGAAAAACGAAAAGAGAGAATCTCAATAATACACAGCACCAGTGCACTTAGTGTTGATCCTGGACAAGACTATTGGAACATCATTAAAAGAATGGTTTGTGACAACTCAGAAAAAAAGCAACAATTCTGGCACGCAATGTGGGTTCAGTAGGGACAAGACAGATCTCATTTCCTTCTCTGACAAGGCTGGTAGCCTGGCAGATCAGGGAAATACAGTGGACAAAATACATTTGGAATTGAAGACAGAATCTGACAAAGACTCATGACAACTTAAAGGACAAGATGTAAAAATATGGGCTGAATGCCAGGGCACTTCGTTAGACTAATAAACGTTTGATCCAAAATGCTGTTGACATCCAATCAGTACTTTCCTATGAAGGGTTCCTAAAGATAGGGTTTTGCCCTTGGTCCCTTTGCTGCACTTTTTTTTTTTTTTTAAACCAATCACCTGAATGAAGCAAAAGGAATATTTATATATTCTTTAATTTTCAATAAAAAAATAATTTGTGTTGTATGTTATTTTTTTAGCCCCAAACACTTCTACCTACACTATTACTCTTTGCCTTCACAATTATTCAATGAGGGAGTTAAAACATTATTTTCCATTTTATAAATGAGGAAACAGACATCCTGGTTAAGTTACTCATTTCAAATAACAAAGCTAGAAAACAGAGCTGGAAGAAAGAAAAAAAAAAAAAAGAAAGAAAGAAAATAGAGCTGGTACTTAACCTTAAGTCTTTTGACTTCACATTCTGACCAAACAACTATAGTTGAAGGATACACACAAACAGATCTCGACAAGCAAAAGTGAGGGGAAGTATCTGAGAAATGACATCAAATGGAGTCCCGGTGTGTGCAGATGAGTGCCATTTTGTCACACAGATGTTCTGAAACATTCAGCAACATGAGATTTATGAGACAGTCAATGTGCTAATCCAGCCAAGCTGCATTCCATATCCAGAGTAAAAAGGATCATAGTCACCCTTCTCTCTGTTGGTCTCAACCCACCTAAGCAAGAGCATTCAACATTTTGTGAAGACTCTAAGAAAAAAAAAAAAAGACTCTAAGAGAGATAGTAGACAACCAGCGAACAGTTATCAAGACAATGAGGGGATAAGAAATCATGTCATAGGAAGGATACCTGAAGGAATTATTGGTGTTAAAGTAGATTAAAAGCAACTATGGATAGGAAGAAGAGACTAATAGCTGTCTTCAAAAATGCCATGTGTTAGACTGTGTCATGAAAGGAAAGAAACAGAACAATTTGTTTATTAGTCAGAGTTTGATCAGGAAATGATATATATCACCATAAGTAATATATAATAAGGGATTTATTAAAGGAATTAAATCTTACGCATTGTAGGGGCTGTGTCTGTTGTTTGGTCTGGAATCGCTATAGTTCATGCAGCAGGCAATTGAGAAGAAGAGCTGAAATGAAGTGGGGGTAAACAAGGAAAAACTGAGACCCACGTCTCTCAGCATCTCCCACATGAATGAAGACAAGGTGGTGCCTTCTCCACACAGACACACACGCTGCTCACTCCCAGGATGTGGGGAAGCCAACAGAGGAGGAGACCCAAGTGCAGCCCCACACCAGCACTGGGGGCCACAGCTGAAGGACAAGGTGCGTGAGCTGCACGGTGCCTGGCGCCCTACACCGACCTCCAGAGCATCAAAACTGGCTGCTCCTTTATTTCCACCTCCAAAACTTTATACATTTCTCTTGTGCCCAAGTCTAACCAAGAACCACACAAGGGGATTGTGTGAGAAAGGGATTCTAGGAATTACAGTTTCAGTTTAGCAAAATGGGTACAGTACAGAGTCACCAAAAAAGGAAGCTTAGATTTCCGACCAGTACAAGTATGTGAGGTACCCAAAGGCTGAATGGACTCCAGAAAGTGTGGACTCTCTGTGATCAGCTATACTCAACCTCGGCTCAGATAACATTTCTTCCAAATGTTATCAGTAGAAAAAGTCACCCATCCATCAGACAGGATATTTAAGATCCCATCCCACCGTGGAAGTACCATTATTGAAGTATAAGGCATATAATGCTTAAAAGAACCTATTTTGAGAGTAAAGTTCACAGTTTGGGCATGTAGCCACTATACCATTATGTAAGAAACAAATCATAGAACTTGAAATGCAGAACTCTTAAGTTTTTGAGTTCATGCAGTAGTGATTTTTAAATTTCAAAAACTTTCACAATAGCCATAAAGGGACATATATTTTTTCCATTCTAGCGTGATGTGATCCAAACTCCCTAAGCACACAGGTAGCACCTGTTGAAAGGTATATTGCTGCTTAGAATATGATATGGAAAACCCAACAATAACTCTGATACAACGAGGTAGAAATGGGGACATCTTTCCAGGCTTTCAGTGTACTGGGGCTGGGCTTAAGGCCCTCCTCCTTCCTTTTTTACTTCCTTCAGTGAAGCTTTATCAGGTAACATCTTTTCTCTTTCTCTTACTAGTCCCCTCTGAACTAGACCTTGGAGACGGGTACAACAGGAGGAAGAGGCATGAAGACAGCTTGCATCTAGATACTGTAAACCCTGCTGGGGATCTGCTCCTTGTTCTCACCCTGATCGAGTGCCAACCAAGCTTGGACTTCCAAGACCCAAGGCAGGAGATATCTCAATCCAAGGCAACCAAATGGAAGGTTATGGCAGCCTACCAAAACAACAAAAAACATGAAAAGTTTTCCAAATACTGAAGGAAAAATCCATATTTGAGCATATGTACAATTTCCTTTGCCAATAAACTTCTAAACTTGCAAAACTGTGCCTGCCCTTTGCCATCTAAATGTCATATTCTTGTTTCAAATTTATACCATTTCTCCTTTCCAAGGAATTCAGCTACTGAAGTTCTTGCCTCACGAGTTCTGAAATTTTACAAACCACTTTACATGTCAGATGCCATCTTGCTTTTTTCATTTTAAAATGTATCCCCCCTCCCCGCGTTCTATTTCCGACTCTTCCCGGTAGTTTTCTTTGTCCCAGCTTCCTGTGATCACCAACCAAGGGCAACACTTATTAGGTAAACAGACTTGGTGGGACAGACGGGCAAGGGAGGAGTTGGGGGGAACTGACTTAAAAGCCTACATCAACACTACCAAAGTCTAGTAGTCAAGGGTTTGTGGTACTTTGCCACGAGATGCAGTCTAACAGGTTGCACTAGAGCAGTTCAAATACCTCCTGCTAGTGGCACTGCACCAGCTCATGCCATATGCACGGGAGTCACCAGCCAATGCATTCGACGCCAGCGAGAATCTGCAGATTAATGAAATTCCCCACCAGTGCTGCAGACATGCCCACAGCTTTATTTCTTTTAACATGATATTAATGCATTTCAGGCTCTGAGTTTAGGGCCTGTGCTGATTCTTTTGATGGCTGAGTTACGCCCACCAAGACAACATAACATCCAGACAGCAACCCCAAGGGCAAACTGAGGAGGATTTTCTGATTATGTCATTGAACAGGAAACCTCATGGAGACTCTGGGATTAATGTATTTTCCACTGGAGCTAAAAGCAGGCAGGATGCAGTAACTGGAAGGGGGAGAGGGAGGAGGAAATGCTAGGAGGGGTGGAGGTAGTGTCTTTAATATGACATTTACAGAAATAACTCATTTATTCACATTTAAAGCCTCCAAGCAAATACAGATTTGGAAACTTCAGTTCATGGTGGTAATAAGCAAATTGCAGAAGCACTGGATATGAATGCACCCTACAAAGAGCTTCTCTAAACCATGGCACCATTCTTGCTCCAGATGGCATGGAAAATAATTTATAAATGACAAAAGTTCAATGGGTGTGTGGCAGCTGTTCAGTTCGAGCTCTTGGACCACCCACTTCAGTAGAACTGAGAGCTTTCCATCAACTCTTGTCTCTCAGAGGGCCTTCAAAGAGCATCAGAACATGTGTACAATATGTTCTCAGAAAGTAGCTGGCCAAATATGAAAGATCAGAAAATAAAGTTAAATAGAAATGGAAAATACAAATAAATACTGTTTTCTCCAAAATCCGTAATACCAAGCAGGGACTACCAAAGGACTTTGAGTTTTCAAAACTAAATTTTGCATGACCTTCCTTTTTTCCCCTTTATATGTACTCACAGCTTCCTTTCACACAGAATGAGAAGTATCTTGCATTTTGGTGGTATTATTTTAATAGCAGCCAATATTGTGCTTGTCTCCCTTCATTCACTCCTACAAACCTGAACATTAAAAAAGCATTCCAGCTTAACCATATTACAACTGCTACTTTGAACACAGCATCACCCATTTTATCTTTCTGTTCTGAGCCTCCAAACAAAGCCAACAAATTCTAAAAGACCACCAGGTTGCAAAACAAACATTTTCTGCCCATGAATTTAGGAAGGGTTGCTCAGTTGCTTTTAAGTCTAGGTAAATCATTTACAAAAACAGCAAGTTGAATAGAGATAATTCTATTAACTAAATTCTTTGGGTTACTTAAAGCCAAGGTGCATTATAAAACAAACTCAACCTGAACAATTTGCCACTTTCAAAAGGGCCATTTTCAAGCATGGCAGCCACAAAAGGTAAGGTTATAATTTAAGCAGAGAAAACTTTTAGGACAGTAAATGTTGCGAAGCCATCTGCTGCATGGACTCTTTGGCATGCAGTCTTAATTGAGTGCAGAAGCTTTCTAAGCATTCATCTGACCAGGTTTGAACTGGATAGAATGTGGAAGGATGATAAACAGCTGACACCCTTTGTAAGCTACCCAACAAAGGAATCTAAGATCCCATCACTGGAGGAGCCACCCACCCACTCATTCCTGCTTCAGGCCTGTCCATAAATAGATCTCTTAAATGAGGGGGCTTGCCAGGGCCCAGGAGATGAGTAACCATCCTTCACCCTAAAAATATGCATGGGGTCTGGTGTTGAAAAACAAAAACAAAACAGAAGGACGTCTTAACAAAGCAAAAAGTATCATATTAAGCTAACTATAGCAAACAATTTTAAGTGAAACTGTTCACAATCACAAAAGATTTTAAAGAACCACCAGCAGAGTTGAAAACAAGAGTGTCCTCCAAGTTCATATTCAATTTCATATAGGCCCTTGGAGTATGCTTGTCCAGTCATTTTTTTATTACCATTCAGCTAATTGTGCAGCTTGTGAGTTATCTTTTACACACTGTTCTACTTGTTCATCTATAAATGAGAAACCTAAGAATTAGTGAAAATTGGTCAAACAGTGTATGCCTGGAGGGAGTAAGATCAAGAGCAACATTAAAACCAATCATTTTCTGTATCTTTTTAAAAACATTTTCTACACTTCCCAGCTGTTACGAGGGATGAAAAATCAGAAATGCAGAGTTTTCTTTTCAAACAGTCCAGGCATTTGGATACCTACCCAGAGTTGGGCAGTAGATATAGCAATCTGGCAAATGTTAAAATTATTCTGAAGATACCATAAAGATTAAATTTCATACCAAAGAAATTTTATTCGCTGTGCAGAATATCTCTAGTTAAACAAATTATTCAAAACTTGGGACTGAATACATTCAATAAAGCTGTCAAAGAACAAGGATCCGTTGTCTCTTTTCTTTGCCTCAAGGAACTTGAACAGACAACCACCAGACAGTCTGCTGAACTCTCCGCGGACCTCAAGGGTGAATTTCTGTAGGACAATCTCTAGACTAAAAAACGAACTTAAACAAGTAGTCCTGTAACATAAGACTCTCTGTGTTAGGATTTTTACTAAATTAGAGTCTGTGGCTGCTTCTTACCAAGTCCACTCACCAAAGACAGAATCAGTCAAAATCAGGTGCACAGTATAGTTCATAAGATTATAGTTCTTTTAGAATATATGTTCTGAAACAAGGTTAAATTACAGTAGCCAATGCTATTACATACACTACAGCAAACAACATAATCCATAGCTGCCTATGTGGAATTAGATGTATCTCCCCCCCAAGTTTCCAAAGCACACTACACATACCAGAACTTCTTCTGGCAATAAGATCTGGCTACCTTTTACACCCAGTTCAAAATGTTTTAATCCAAATAAAAAGATTATTAAAAGCAGATCACTGCTGCCTGACTTCGAGACTTACCATAGAGCTACAGTCATCAAGATAGTGTGGACCATAGAGCTACAGTAATCAAGACAGTATGGTATTGGCAAAAAAATAGAAAATACATCAACGGAACAGAATAGAGAGTCCAGAAATACACCCACATAAATACAATCAAATGCTGGTCTTTGCAAAGGAGCAAAGGCAACACAATGCAACAAGGCTAGTATTTTCAACAAATGGTGCTAGAACTGGACTTCCACATGAAAAAAAAAATTTACTTAGACACATACCTTACACCCGTCACAGAAATTAACTCAAAATGGATCACAGAAGACCTAAATGTAAAACACAGAACTCACATAACTCATCATAGAAGTTAACATAGGAGAAAACCTAGATGACCTTGGGTATGAAAATGACTTTCTAGATACAACACCAAAGGCACAATCCATGAAAGAAAGAACTTGTAAGTTTGACTTCACTCAAATTAAAAACCTCTGCTCTGTCAAAGAAAACGTCTCAAGCATGAGGACAGGCCACAGACTGGGAGAAAATATTTGCAAAAGACATCTGATAAAGGACTGTTATCGAAAATATACATAGAACCCTTAAAACTCAACAATAAGAAAACAACATGATTTAAAAATGAGCCAAAGATCTTAACAGACACCTCACCAAAGAAGTTATACAGACAAATAAGCATATGAAAAGATATTCATCATATGTCATCAAGGAAATGCAAATTAAGACAATGAGATATCACTACAAAGCTATTAAAATGGCCAAAATCTGGAACACTGACAACACCAAACCCTGACAAGGATGTGAAACAACAGGAACTCTCATTCATTGCTGTTTGGAATGTAAAATAGGACAGCCACTTTCCAAGACAGTTCGACAGTTTCTTACAAAACTAAAGACTCTCTTACCATACCATCCAGCAATCATGATCCTTGGTATTTACCCAAAGGAGTTGAATACTTATGTCCACATAAAAGCCTGCACACAGATATGTATGACAGCTTTATTCATAATTGCCAAAATTTGGAAGCAATCAAGATGTCCTTCATTAGGTGAATGGATAAAGAAGCTATGATATATTCAGACAATGGACTGCTATTCAGTTCTAAAAAGAAATAAGCTATCAAGCCATGAAAATACATAGAGGAAACAAATGCATATTACTAAGTGAAAGAAGCCAATTGGAAAAGGCTACATACTGTGTGATACCAACTCGATAATATTCTGGAAAAGGCAAAACTAAAGAGACAGTAAAAAAGATCAGTGGTGGCCAGAGGTGGGGAGGAATGAATAGGTGGAAGGCAGAGGATTCTTCAGGCAGTGAAAATACTCTGTATACCATAATGATGGAAACACATTATTACACATTTGTCCAAACCCAAAAAAGATAATACCACCAGGAATGAACTGTAAACGATGGACTTGGGTCGCTTACGATGTGTCAATACAGGTTTATCGAATGTACCACTCTTGCTGGGGATGTTGGTAATGAGGGAGGCTATGCATGTGTGGGGCAGGAAGTATGTGGGAAATCTCTTCATTTTGCTGTGAACCTTAAACTGCTCTAAAAATGGTCTTAAATTTTAAAATCATAAAAATAAAGGTCTTTTTAAACATCAATAAGGTGACCCTAGATCATCCTGGTCCAGTAGAACTTTCTGCAACGCTAGAAATGGTCCACATCTATCTATACTTTCCAGCCTGGTAGTTCCCAGCTACTAAGCACTGCAACACGGCTAATGTAATGGAGGAACCAAATTTTCAGTTTTATTTAATGTTAATGGATTTTATTTTAAATTTAAATAGCCACATGTGGACAGTGACTACCATATTGGACAGCATGGCTCTGGAGAGCACAATACTGTGTCATTTAATCTTTAATGAACTACACATATTTTTCAGACATTATTAGGATCTGCAGAAAAAATAAGGCAATGAATTATTATAAAAATGGGAAACAGATTGCCCGTATTTTAGGAAGGGACAGTATAATCAAAACACTCACTTCTTCCTATTGGTATCGTTTGTCCCTAATTTGAAGAATGAGAAGGTGACAGAAAAGACCTTTGTCTAGCACTTTACAATTTGCATTCTTGTACCTTGATAGTCACAACAGTGAGTTGATTTTGTCAGGTGTAAACAGTGTTTTTACACTTCCTGAAGAAGTGTGCCTTCGTTATTGTTCAACATTTAATTAAGTCATACACCAAAAAGATCTGGTAGTGACTTTCAGTACACATGCTGTACACAGCTAACTACAGAAACCGAGCTGGAACTTGAGCCTGTAAGTAATACTTCAGGCAGAATATCTGATGTTGATAGAAATGAGCACAGGGCAACCACCTAGTATCAGGGGGCAGGCACACTTAGACACCACTGAATGGTCGCTCCAGCGCTCTGTGGGACTGTGGGGAAGTCACGTCTCCAACACTTCCGTTTTCTTATCTGAAAAATGGGGACAGTAATACTGACTTAACATTAAGTCCCTGCTGAGTAGAATGCCCTGTGCAAACACAATAACGTCTATTTTATGAGTCATACTATGATATAAGATTGTCTTTGGTTATTTCAAGGTACAAAAACTCTGGGGCAGTTACCACCCCAGTTCCAACTGACTCTTGGCCATGTCTGAACAGGTGAAAAAGAAAAATCCTGGACAATAGGAATTTAACTTCTTTATCACATAGGACCAGTCGTCCCTTTATGCTGTTCATTCCCCGATGTTCAAGACACTGCTGTTTTTAAATACAAAGTGAAGTAAATAACCACTTCATTCCAACAGTCTTTCCAATTCTTATGAACATGCTGTTTCTCTTTCCTCAGACCTTGTCAGACATTAGGTTTTCTTTTGCAGGAGAGATTAATGAGGCAAGAAGTGGAACTACAGTCATAGATTGTGAAAAAATTTTAAGCTCAAGAGACCTTAAAGGCCATCTAGTCTAATCCTCTAATTTTGTTTTTTGGAACCTAGACCCTGGGAGGGTAAACTGTTTGCCCCAATTTTCTAAGAAATACGATTCCTGGGCTCTTGTCATCCACCATTGCATCAAAAGTTGACATCAATATTTACTCAGAGCTCAGGGGTTCTGTGATCCTGGTGTCCATTTATTAGGACTTTTTAAGTGATGATAGCAATAACTATAGCAATGAAAATGTGCACATAAAAAGTGAACACCAATAATTAACTATTATTAAGGTTATATAAGGTTTTTTCTTAGGATATAATCATTTAAATGAACACATGGAAGGGTATATACCTTTGTAAAAAGTCCCAAAATACAGAAGGAAGTATGACCTGCTGGATATGAAAGATAAATTTAATCCCAAATTATTTAGAAATTACGATTATGGCCCTCTCCTCTCTTATTCAATATAATCTAAAACCACATTGACTTGCTGTAAAGCTAATGTTCCTTCCACTAAACAAACTGGTTCCCAAGAGAGCCCAGAAGGAAAAAAAAAAAAAGTCGAGAACCAATCGTGTTCTTACTTGTAAACATCACTAATGTAAAAAGTTTAAAGGAGTCTTGAAAACCAATGACTAAAATACATTTCAGATATTATCAATGATATTATCTTCTCTATTTGTCAATGTTTCCCATTACCTGATTGAACAGAACTGACTGCCAGTTCATCTTCCAGCTAGGAAATGAGAATGAAAATATTTTCACAGAAAGAACTCCATGTGTGAGTTGGTCTGACCCACAGACTGAGTCTTTCCCTGTCTCTACTATTCCTTCTCTTTGGTAGCAGGTTCCAGAGTATTCAGACCATATTAGAAATCTCACTTTCCAAATTTTAAAATACAGACCACTTTGAACCACCAATCACTGAACAATGGAAAGGAGCACAAGCTTTAAAGTCAGACAGACCTTTGAAACTACACTCCCAACTATCAGCTAAATGAATTTCAGTTTTCTCTTGTAAAATTATATGAGGTAATACATGTAATACATTCAGCACAAAATGTGAAAGATGGTGCCCCCCCCAAAATAGCAAGTATAACTGTCATCTTCAGCAATAAACAGTTCCAGAAGTTGCAACTTTTTTTTTTTTTTAAAAGGAAGAAAGCTAAATCCCTTCCCTTAAGGAGCTTTTGAGACAAGTTGGGGGCCCAATCTACTCACTGTGAGATGAGGGGCATTGTAAGCAGCAGCAGCTACCCACCAAATGAGGGTAGAGCAGAAAAGAGAAGATCGGGGGTGGGGGGGGGTAAGTTTTAACTGGAATAGTTGGAGACACTTCCTGGAACAACCAAGAACTGTAAACTAAAGCCCGGCTCAAACTTGAAAATGCACAAAGGAGCAGGAGAGGGTCATTCCTGGCAGAGATGTAGCTGCGGCAAGGCTACAATTCTGCAGTGCAGATGTACCAATATTTTTGTGGACCAGGGTAAAAGCAAGGCAAAGCATTCACACTTAGATATCATGAGTGGAAACTAAATGTAGTCCAGTTTGGGCAAGCCTGGAACGCCCTCTAAGAAGTGCAAAGTCATCCTGTCATAGCTGGGGAAGCACTGAACTTTCCCCAACAGTGGAGCAAATACATACAAAGTGTGGACTAGAAGATGCAGAGACAGGGAAATGTGACGGTCGGGGTGGGTGGAGAGGTAATAGCAACCTAGAGACCAGAGTTTTCACCTCCACAGTGGGCCAAGTCACTGTGCTGCTTTCTACGCTGGTTTAATACACTACAACTGATATGGGAGTGCCTCACACAGTATACAAAGCACAGGCTTATTTGTCCAGTGAATGGGAACAAGAATGACAGTGATGGTGCAAGTCTGTTTAGGGTTACACAGAACAAGGCAAGTCGGCTAGGGAAGGGCATAGGCCAGGGGGAGGCCCAGCCTTTAGCAAAGTTGAACCTGTGGTCACTCAAGGAAGGGTTAAGTGGCCTGCAGTAGGATTATGAATAAGGATTAAGGTCCTGGAAATAGGTGAGGCAGGTTGAGGGCTGGTCAGGGTTGGGGGCAAGGCTGAAGGAAATCCAATGCCAGGAAGGTGATGGCCATAAGAAACTGATCCAACAATAAGAAAACAATTTCACAGAGTTACTCAAGTCTTTATAATTACTACACCAGGGTGATTCTTCTATGTATAACACACAGAAGCCTATTAAGGCTGGTTCTCATGCCCTACGTGGGTCTATGTTCATCTCTAGGAGACTTTTCTCCATCCTCCTCCTCCTGCAGCTGCTTTATACTCTGAATGGCTTAAGGCTGAGTTCCAACTTATATGCCTTAAAAAGATATGTAAGGCCCCCTCATTCATTCTAGGCTGTAGCAGCAAAGCAGACAGACATAGCCTTTGCTTTTATAGAGCTCAGATGCTAGTGCAGAAGTAGAAAAAAGAACAGATAGCAAAAGTTAGACAAATAAATACAAGATAATGTCAAGAAATAAAAAGATTTTTAACAACTCCAGATATGGGTGAGGCTGCTCTGGCTTGGGGTCATCATGGAAAGTGAAATCTGAACTGAGGAAGAAAAGAGCTCTGGGGACAAACATCAAGGAGCCTGTTGAAAATTTTCACAATTTGTATGGAAACACAAAAGACCTCGAATAGCCAAAGAAATCTTGAGAAAGAAAAACGGAACTGGAGGAATCAGGCTCCCTGACTTCAGACTATATTACAAAACTACAGTAATCAAGACAGTATGGTACTGGCACAAAAACAGAAACATCAATGGAACAGGATAGAAAGCCCAGAGATAAACCCATGCACATATGGTCACCTTATCTTTGGTAAAGGAGGCAAGAATATACAATGGAGAAAAGACAGCCTCTTCAATGGTGCTGGGAAAACTGGACAGTTACATGTAAAAGAATGAAATTAGAACACTCCCTAACACCATACACAAAAATAAACTCAAAATGGATTAAAGACCTAAATGTAAGCCAAACACTATAAAAGTCTTAGAGGAAAACATAGGCAGAACATTCTATGACATAAATCACAGCAAGATCCTTTCTGACCCATTTCCTGGAGAAATGGAAATAAAAACAAAAATAAACAAATGGAACCTAATGAAACTTAAAAGCTTTTGCACAGCAAAGGAAACCATAAACAAGACCAAAAGACAACCCTCAGAATGGGAGAAAATATTTGCAAACGAAGCAACTGACAAAGGATTAATCTCCAAAATTTACAAGCAGCTCATGCAGCTCAATACTAAAAAAACAAACAACCCAATCCAAAAATGGGCAGAAGACCTAAACAGACATTTCTCCAAAGAAGATATACACATTGCCAACAAACACATGAAAGGATGCTCAACATCATTAATCATTAGAGAAATGCAAATCAAAACTACAATGAGATATTACTTAACACGGTCAGAATGGCCATCATCAAAAAATCCACAAACAATAAATGCTGGAGAGGGTGTGGAGAAAAGGGAACCCTCTTGCACTGTTGGTGGGAATGTAAATTGATACAGCCACTATGGAGAACAGTATGGAGGTTCCTTAAAAAACTAAAAATAGAACTACCATATGACCCAGCAATCCCACTACTGGGCATATACCCTGAGAAAACCATAATTCAAAAAGAGTCATGTACCACAATGTTCACTGCAGCACTATTTACAATAGCCAGGACATGGAAGCAACCTAAGTGTCCATCAACAGATGAATGGACAAAGAAGATGTGGCACATATATACAATGGAATATTACTCAGCCATAAAAAGAAATAAAATTGAGTTATTTGTAGTGAGGTGGATGGAACTAGAGACTGTCACACACAGTGAAATAAGTCAGAAAGAGAAAAACAAATACCGTATGATAACACATATATACGGAATCTTTTTTAAAAAAATGGTTCTGAAGAACCTAGGAGCAGGACAGGAATAAAGACACAGATGTAGAGAATGGACTTGAGGACAAGGGGAGGGGTAAGGGTAAGCATATGTGCACTGCCAAATGTAAAATAGATAGCCAGTGGGAAGCAGCTGCATGGCACAGGGAGATCAGCTTGGTGCCTTGTGTCCACCTAGAGGGGTGGGATAGGGAGGCTGGGAGGGAGATGCAAGAGGGAGGAGAAATGGAGATAAATGTTTATATATAGCTGATTCATTTTGTTATACAGCAGCAACTAACACACCACTGTAAAGCAATTATACTCCAATAAAGATGTTAAAAAAAAAAAAGGAGCCTGTTCTATGACCAAGAGCTTGCAAGGTAGTTTGGTAAAAAGGCAGTGAGCAAGAGGACAGGCCTGCAAGTGTGAGATGAGACCTGCACCCCTGCACTAAGGGTTGAGCCTACAAGGCTGGGAGAGAGCGAGCGGCTAACAGTTCCAAGAAAGAGGACACTAAAGGAGGCCTGGGTTTTAGCCAACGACAGTGAACTTGCTTTTAGATATGTTGAGCTAATGGGGGGTAAGCAAGCAGGGAACAGCTGGGTAAAGAAATCCTGACAAGTGAGTAGAAATAAACTGAAATTCTGAAGAAAGGCTGAGCCCGAAGATGTGGCTCCAGAATCACTCGGCCACATGGGAGTTCAGCAGCATTTCTATGGTTTTCTACGTGGGAGAGTAGTGTCTATATTGGCTACAAGAGCAGACTGACATCTTGCCAACCTTCAGGAAACATGCAGGAATTTTCTCTGCCACCCACCAACATGATTTGCCCCAGAAACACACACACACACTCACACACACAGAATTTAGCTAAAGTTAATGGCCCTACTACACAGACAAACTCAGAGCAAAATGACATGTTATTTAGATTTAAATATGCTGAATAAAAATGTTGCAAAATCATGTGGGCTTTGACTTTTTAATGTTATTCAATTGATGTCATTAAAACAGAGGAATTAGTCTTGTAATTACTCCCTCATGAGTTCTGATGTCTGTCTAAAAAAAAGGAAAAGCACTCATTTCTGTTTCCAAACCGACTTATTTGGGGAGAAAATTAGATGGGTTAAAAAAACCAAGTTTCAACATGCACAGGGGAGAGGAAGAAAACGTGTGTCAATAATGAATAACGCCCCTCTAGCCCACTGAGCCGGCTGCCATTTGGGTGGTGCAGCCTGGCTGATGCAGCAGTGAAGATGAGGCCTCCGCCTCGCAGGCTTCAGGCTTCAGCATGCTCGCCATGCTTGGTACTCTAACACTTCATTAATATGCTAACGTGCACCCATTATTTTGTGCAAGTACCACAGTCTGAGTGTTTTTTTTTGGCTGCATTGGGTCTTCATTGCTCTGCATGGCCTTTCTCTAGTTGTGGTGAGCTGGGGCTACTCTTCGCTGTGGTGCACAGGCTTCTCATTGTGGTAGCTTCTGTTGTGGAGCACGGGCTCTAAGTGCACGGGCTTCAATAGTTGCGGCTCGCAGGCTCAGCAGTTGTGGCTCACAGGCTCTAGAGTGTAGGCTCAGTAGTTGTGGCACACAGGCTTAGTTGCTCCGCGGCATGTAGGATTTTCCTGGACCAGGGCTCAAACCCGTGTCCCCTACATTAGCACGCAGATTCTTAACCACTGTGCAACCAGGGGAGTCCCTGCATCTTTTAAAGCCTCTAGCAACCACAGCTAGAATGCAAGGGACATAACCGTTGAAAATGACCCAAAAGCTAACTCACACCATTATTAATAAGAAACAATATGCTGCTCAAGAGGTGGGTCATTTTTCTATCTTAGGGCTTTGGCAGGTCAATCATTCTATCTGTGAACATCAGTGAGAAAAGAAGCTGATTTCTTCTGAAGCATAAGCAAACTGTAATATTAACTCTACCAAGTAAACATACACACACTCTAAATGCCAAGGTATGAGAGGTACATGGTGATTACAGGCATGGTTTGTTGGTAAAAGTAATGAACTAAGAGTCAGAAAACCTCATTTCAGTGTGAGGTTCTCTCACAGTCTAACTCTCTAATCTCCTGTGAGTCATTTGACCTCAATGGGAACTCGTTTTGTTATTTATAGTATGTTGGAGTATCTGAGATTATCGTTAAGATTTCTTATTACACAAATAATCCATGATCAAAGGATACTGTTACTTGAACAACTGCTGAACCCTCAATTTCTATATTTCAACTATTTTAGAATCATTTTTATGCATGTTTTATTTTCCTTCATCTTCTGTTGACTCCAACTGCTGACAAGAATACCTATAGGTCTATAGAGAACAATTTGAAATGTGATATGGTTCATAATTTGAACTGTAATAAACTACATAGAAGATGACAAAATAGAGAAACAGAGAAAGCGCCTAAATGGAACTTAGTAAAAAGATGTTACTACTTCTGTTGTCATTTATAAATTCAAATACATTACAGGAATTCCCTGGCGGTCCACTGGTTAGGACTCTGCACTCTCACTGCCGAGGGCTCAGGTTCAATTCCTGGTTGCAGAACTAAGATCCCACAAGCCATGAGGCATGTGCCCCCTCCCGAAAAAAATTCAAATTCATTCCTAATCAAAAATTTAGTTTTATTGTGAGGAACTTAATAGAATTTAAGACTCACATGGAAAAATAAAGTTCACGGATACCTAAGTCCACTCTGAAGAAAAGCAATAAAGAAGATTTACTCTGCTAGATTTTGAAATATACAACCAAGCTATAGTAACAAAACAGCATGAACTATGGTTAAAAAACAGAGCAATGGAGCACAAAGGTGGTACCAACTTGCCAAGGAAATGAGAACCGTCACATGGAAATATAAAACTGGATTCCTGCCTATCACCATATATACATACAGACTGTTGAGGTGGATAAAAGACCTAAACGTGGAAGATAAAACTATACATATAATAGGTAGTATAAATTTTATGACAGAGGGATAGGGAATCATTTATTTCACAAAGCCCACACAGTAAAATCTTGATGAACTACATTACATTAAAGATTTAGATTTTTTGTTCACTAAAAGAACACAATGGACAAAGTTAATAGAAAAATGACAAGCTAGGAGAATACCTGTCAAGTTTAAAACCAGCTAGGGAATATCTGGAATACACAAAGAATTTATGTAAATCAATAGGAAAAACACAACACCTTCCAGTGGACAAATGTGCACTAAATTTGAAGGGGAGATTTACAGAAGAGAAAAATGCAAAAGACATCAAGTATATCAAGAGATGATCAAATTCATCTGTCAGATAATAGCAACAAAAAGATATCATTTTACACCCACTACCAGAAATAGGGAAAATTAGAAAACTGACCAATGATAAGTATTGGAGGAAATATGGGTACATAAACACTCATAATGCTGGTGGCAGTATGGACTGGTAAATCACTCTGGAGGTAACCTGAGAGTACTTTGTGAAATTATACTGTCTTACAGTATCTGAGCTGTATACATATGCCCTATGGCCCAGCAATTCTATCAGTCTAGATGCCAAGTAAGTATTTTTGGTATTTTCCAAGAGGGTCTATGTCTGAGGCTGTTCACAGTGGCCCTGTTGGTGGTAAGAGATAAGATGAAGACAGTATGAGTGTCCATTCCTGGGGGAGGATACAAGTAAACTGTGTTTTAGGCACACTGTAACATACCATGAGCGTATGATGCAGCAGGTTAGGTGTACACATAGCAATATTTATGGACCTTAAAACAATGCTGAGTGGAGAAAATAAAACAGGATATATAACACATTTACATAAATTAAAATGCAGGTACAATAAATTCAAAATATGAAACTCGATATTTGATAAGAAACATTCATCGACAAGTACATACACTTTGAAAACTGGGTTTTTTTAATGACAGAATTGGGACTTCCCTGGTGGCACAGTGGTTAAGAATCTGCCTGCCAATAAAGGGGACTCGGGTTCGAGACCTGGTCTGGGAAGATCCCACATGCCACAGAGCAACAAAGCCCGTGTGCCACAACTACTGAGCCCACGTGCCTAGAGCCCGTGCTCCGCACCAAGAGAAGCCACCACAATAAGAAGCCCTTGCACTGCAACGAAGAGCAGCTCCCACTCACCACAACTAGAGAAAGCCCACGCACACCAAGGAAGACCCAACGCAGTCAAAAATAAATAAAATAAATTTAAATGGCAGAACTGGGGATAAAGGGGGATGTCCAAATGCCAGCATGCACACATGCACCAACACAAGTAGGGCCCTATGAAAATTTATGTTTACACATGTGTGTGTATATATATATATGTATCAAACAGAAGTTTTACAAAATAGCATTCTTATTACAAGTAATGTGCTCTCTTTATATTTTGTTTCCTATGTTTAATGCTGATCTCTATCTACTAAAAATTGATTGCATAACCTACATGGTTAAAACTTTTGATTTTAAAGCATGGATCTAGACAATAATAAGGGCATTATAGTGAGTTCCTGGAATAATAATAGTGCCATGCGTTCATTACCAATTTAAGCACAGAAAGTGGAATTGAGAAAAAGCCTCTCTTGTACCGCCTTGTCCAGAGATTCACATCCACAGGGAATGACCCCGAGTCTGGGCTGCTCCTTGTCATGTGATTCAGACCTAAACAGCACTTCTGGAGAGTGAACTTTTCACCCCTACTTCAGCCCTGGCTTGTCTAAGAAAAACTAAAGCAGGAAATGCTATGGCACTTGCTAAAGCATAAAGAGGTATTTTAAAACATTAAAGAACACTATAATATTCCTTAAACACATTTATATACTTATAAACAATAGTATGTAGATATAAGAAAATATGGTCCCTCTCTTGGAAGTGCAAGTTGGAAGATATGCAAAGGGTAGACGTGCTAAGGACCAGAACAATAAAACAAAAAACCTTGGAAACAGGAGTAGGTTACACAGACTTGAAGAGAGCAAGAAGCTAAGTCAGAGTAGGAGGTGAATGCTGCAGGAGACTAGGAAAGTCCATCTGTTCTTCCCAGTTGGCAGCTCAATAAAGATTAAAAGTAAACAAAAATTTCTACTCCAAATCAAGTGAAAATTACCATTTGAGGGCAGCTTTAGGTCCTCCTTATATCAGAAGGTCTTATCAGAAAACACATTCATTGGGTTAGTACCGAAAATAGTCATTTTAAAGAAGTTTAATAGGGTTAGACACTTCAGGGGTGAATGAGGTAAAAAAGAAAATAGTACAATAAAGAGCAGGGCACAGAACTTGTTTCTACCTTTGCAGCTGCACCCAAGTTCAGAGATGAGACTGTGTGAAGAGGTTTAGAAACAGAACACCACACCCCTCCACAGTCACAGAGGCCACAGTACTCTGAACAACACCGCCCGTCACCCCAACAAGCACACCCTTGGAAAGCCTTCCCTGTGCAGGGATAGCCGGGCTGTATGAGCTTGTGTTTGAAGTTGGCATCTACCTAGGGCTATAATCAACTACTCAGAAAACAGAATTAAGTGAGAAGAGGCATTATGAAAACAAACAAAAATCTAAAAATAACTAGGTTGCACAGAATCCATATAACAAAAAACACCTGGAGAAGAAATATAATTTGTACAACGAGAGGAATGACTTCTGGCCTATCAGATAGAAAAAAATGTAAAGAGCCAGCTATGCAGATAAGACAGAAGGAAAGGGAAGAAAGCTAATATGCTCTAGCAGGTACATTTAAAAGGGATGGACACAGAGGAGCCACAGGTTGTTCTAGAGTATTTATCGGCTGCTGGTCCTTCACTCACAGGTATTCACAAAGTACAGAAGTACACATACGATGTTAAATATAATGACCAGCTACTTTCAATTCTGATGAAAATATAGCAAGAGAACAGCAATACTGAAACATCCCATTTACTGAAAAGGCTCTTTACAATATACAATTGCTAATGCTTACAACAATTCTGCAACGTAAATGATATCCCCTTTACAGATGAAGAAACATCATTATAGATGCTAAAAAAAAAAAAAAAAAAGTCCTTTAACCTAGATGCCAAAGGATACACAGGAAGAACTAAGTTGCAGAGCCAAGATTTAACCCAAAGCATTCTTCATTCAAAATGTCTTTTCATTACGGGTATGACTCTAAAAATATACTTGAATGAAAATTAAGTGCCACATGAAAAGAATTTCCTCCATTCAAAAATACTGGAACGGGTTAAACTCCGGAATTGTAAACTACCAATGTCAGTTTCCTGGTTTTAATTATTTTACTACGGTTATTGAAGATACCATAATTGAGGAAGCTGGGTGAAGGGTACATGGAAATTCTACTATTTTTGCACACTCCTGTGACCTAAATTATTTTTATACAAATTTTTCTTTTTTTTAATAAATTTATTTATGTATTTATTTTTGGCTGCATTGGGTCTTCGATGCTGCACACGTGCTTTTCTCTAGTTGCGGCAAGCAGGGGCTACTCTTTGTTGCGGTGCGCGGGCGTCTCACTGCGGTGGCTTCTTTCGTTGCAGAGCACGGGCTCTAGGCGCACAGACTTCAGTAGTTGTGGCTTGCAGGCTCAGTAGTTGGGGCTCGTGGGCTCTAGGCGCAGGCTCAGTAGTTGTGGCGCACGGGCTTAGCTGCTCTGCAGCATGTGGGGTCTTCCCGGATCAGGACTCGAACCCGTGTCCCCTGCATTGGCAGGCAGATTCTTAACCACTGTGCCACCAGGGAAGCCCCACAAATTTTTTTTTTTAAGTAATGGGAATGATCTTCTTGGAAGGTTAGCTAGCTTTTTCTCTTTGGGTATACAGTTGACCCCCTATATCCACGGGTACAAATTTGCAGATTCAGACAACTATGTATCAAAAATATTCAGAAAAAAACTCCACCAAGTTCCAAAAGGCAAAACTTGAATTTGCCACATGCCTGGCAACTATTTACATAGGATTTACACTGTATTTACAACTATCTACATTATTACATTTACATTGTATTAAATAATCTAGAGGTGATTTGAAGTACAAGGGAGGATGTTATTTGCAAATACTAAACCATTTTATACAAGTGAGTTGAGCACCCAGGTATTTTGATACCTGTGGTGGTCTTGGAACCAATCTCCCGTGGATACCGAGAGAATGAGAAACAACTTTGTATAGGTATCAATATATATTTATATGCAGTATATGTGAGATACAGTTCATATGTAAATATATATTTGATGTATATATAGGAGATAAATATTTCTTTTGAAGATGTTTTTCAAAGCTAATTCTCAGTTGTCTGCAGTGACCAACACACCACAAGAAATAAAATATTGGATCCCTTCTACTCCCATTGAATATTGATAAAGTTTCATTAAATACTTGTGACCACATGGCACTGTACTACTTCATCTATACAAGTTTATATGCTTCCACTCCCAGGTTTTTCATGTTTCTCTATCATGTTTACATACAGAAACCAGGGAAAGAGCTACTACATTCATATCTAAATTGAACATCATGAGAATCAAATGCCTAGCTGACATGAAAAAGAATGTTGGCAAGGAAATTTACTCTTTGTCCCTAAGAATTACTAAGCCCCTTTTCTGTCCGGTAAATAATTTTTAAACAGCTCCCATGTATTGAGCGCCTTCTGTGTGTCGTTAAATCCATTTACCATCGTAACAACTCTAAAGTAGAAATTAACACGCCCATTTTACACACACAGAAAGCAAGTCAGATTGATGTGCAGAAGTTGTGCACCTATTCAGTGGTAAAGTGGGGATTCAAACTCAGATCTATACGACTCTAAAGATGATACAACTTCCACTAACTCTGCCCCTCCACACTTTCATTTCTATGCTTAAAAAGCATAGACTCTCTTACTCATTAACCAAATCCTAATAGCAAAATTTCCATTCTGAGCACATTCAGACATTAAGAAAAAAAAATCTTAATATTCATGCCTGGCTCCTATTCGAAGTTAAAGTTTGTTACTTATGTATGACTGATTCACTTTGTTATAAAGCAGAAACTAATTAAAAAAATAAATAAATAAACTTAAAAAAAAATGGAAAAAAAAAAAAAAAAAGTTTGTTACTAAAGCTGAAGAAAATCTTAAAAGTATGAAAGAAATGCAAGTGGTATTCCAAGTACCAATATGTGTGCACTCAAGTGGGAAACATGAGAAGAGGATCTGCCAGATTCGCTTCTGGCCCCATCTGATACTATGTCACTGATCTGGATCCAGCTTACATTTGTTTCTCTCTCCCTTTCCCTCCCCCATTTCCTCTTCATTCCAGAAGCATCTGAAAACCAGCCAAGAAACTGGATAGAGTTTCCAAGAACGCACAGCACTATCACAGCATAGACTGGCCATCTAGTCCAAGCATAACCTTATTTCAACTAAGAAAAATCTAAAAACACTAAAACAAGTCTTTATGGGATGAAAAATAATAACTAGAAACAAAATTATCTAAATATTGATTATGAAGACAAATAGATTTTTGGAGAGGAAAGCTCCAAAGAACTAATTAAATACGCCTTTTCATTTCTGCTTATGCACAGGGCATTATAATTTACTATGAGTCAACCTTGAATTGCATGTACTTTTTAATTCAAATTGTTTAAGTCTTTAATTACATTTAATTCTACTTCCAGCTTTCCTTCCCAGGCACTGATCCCTATCTGTTCAACTCTGATGCTAATGAATCTCAGATTTCCGATATTTGTAACGAGACCCCATGAGAATGCAGCGTTAGTTTTGATGGTCCACAGATTTCATGGCACTGCCCTTGACATCTCTCTACATTAGGAAATTTTTTAGAGTAACATATGAAACTGGTATTATTTTTTTTAAAAAAAGAAACAATTCTCGATCAGTTATGCTTTTAAAAAGGGTCAAGGTAAAAATGGCTAGTTGATTTATATTTTTTAAAGTCACCTCAGCGTTTTCTCCCTATGGTGACATTTTATGGTGTCTCTAGTTCTTTCCTTCCTACTTCTTGGTAAATTAAGGCACTGTACTGTATTAGTACAATAGTAAAGAAAAGAATACCAAACATATGGGCTTAAAAATCCTGTCTTCTCTCCCAGACAACTAAGTATTAGCTAACAATTAATAGCAATGAATTCTCCCACTCATATTCAGGTGTCTAGGTAATAATGCTACGAAGTCTAATCAGCAAATTCCCTACCCTCCTTCACCTCTCCCCCAAAAAGGTAAGACTAAATAACTGTGTCAGACAGTGTGTTAATCCAGGGAGGTACCACAGGAAATGATATTTTAGTACCCTCCCTAACACGTACACACTCAAATGGAGGAGATAAAATTAACAGACAATTATAATTCAGCATGATGAGGGATGTTACAAGGATAAACACAGGGTGCTATGGAAATATATAGGAGGAAATTTTAACACAATCTGAAGAGGGAAGGAGTTAGGGGTGTTCAGAAGACTCCCAGAGAAAATTATGTCCAGAAGAGACTAGCAGATAAGGAACTACTTTACATGCCCTAGGATGGCTAGAGATAAAAAACACTGGCAAGAACAGGTGTTGGGGAAGATGTAGAAAAATTGGAACCCTCATGCATCATATCAATACATCACCTGTGAGAATGTAAAATGGTACAGCTGCTTTGGGAAACAGTTTGACAGTTCCTCAAAATGTTAAAGAATTACTCTATGACCCTGTAATTTTCACTCTTGTTATATACCTGAGAATAGAAGACGTGTCCACACAAAAACTTGCACACGAATGTTCACAGCAATATTATTCAAAATAGCCCCAAAGTGGAAACCACCCAAATGTCTGTCAATTGATGAATGGATCAATAAACTGTGGTACATTCCAAAATGAACTATTATTCAGTCAAAAGAAAAGAACAAAGTATTGATAAATGCTGGAAAACGTACGAATGTGGATGAACCTTGAAAACACGATGCTAAATGAAGGAAGCCAGACATAAAAAGGCCACAAATTGTATGATTCCATTTATATGAAATGTCCAAAATAAGGAAATTCCTAGAGACCAAGTAGATTAGTGGTTTCCAGGGTGGGGCGAGGAATCCGGAGGGGAAGAGGGAATGAAGAGTGATTGCTAATGAGTATGGAGTTCTATTCAATGGTGATAAAAATATTCTGGAATTAGATCATGATCATAGTCTTAGAACTTGGTGACTATACTAAAAGCTACTGAATTGACTGAACTGTACACTGCAAAATGGAAAAGTTGAAGGCATATGAATTGTATCTCAAAATAGAAAAAGAAACAAGAAATAAGAGTGGGCAAGTATTAACAAAATTAAGGGTCAGAAAAAAAGATGACAAAGAAGAAACAAAGGGCAAGAATGGTAGATGATAAAGGGGAGAAATTGACGTGGGTTGAGACCATGGCGAGAAGGGGACTGAGTGGGACTGAGGGAGTGGCCCACCTTCCACTGGTGGCAAAGGCGGTACAGGGGTGAGTACAGCTTCATCGTGTGGACGTGAAGAAAGAAGGTGAGGAAGGTGGCGTCCAAAGCTTCTCTTATAACCATATGGCAAGCTGGTAAGGTAGGAACCTTGAAGTGAATGGAGAAAGGTAAGAACCACCTCTATCGAGAAAAGGAAAGAGTGGGGACCAGAAAATCAGCCAGTTATTCAAAGTTTCCCACACATGCTTTACAAACAAAAAGAAAATCAGCTTCCATGTTCAGCATTATAAAACAATTTGCTTAGACACAAAATGTTTCCGATTTCTATTCATTAAACAGATATATACTAGTGTAATATTTTTGGAAAGGCTCCTCTATTGCAGGTTCATTTTCACATATAACCTCATTTGTTTCTTATCCCAGCACTGTTTTACAGATGATGAAGATGAAGCAGCTAGTAAATAGCACAGCCAAGATTAGAACGCAGGGATTCTGGCTCTAGGTTTCGAGTGTGTCATCACCACCCAGTCTGCCTGGGCATCCATCCAGACACTCTATTCCAGGAAGGACCCTAAAGCCTGGGTAGTATGAGGAATTCTAGGTAACTCATTTCGATTCAATTGCTAGTGTTTCTCAAAACATATAAATGTAACCCAAAATTCAAAATACTATAGTCAGGATGATATAGAGAAAAGAGACCAAATCAAAGGGAGGGGACCTGGGTTTTGTAAGCAAAACTGCAAACTAATGAATTGTGTCTTGAGATGTTTCTCAAGTTCTCTCATGCCTGAGTTTGCTCAACTAGTTGAACACAAATGTGTTTATAGCCCTAAAATTCCTCATCAGTGAGCAGAAAACATACATTCTGCGAGGCCCCTCACCACTTCCACTGCCACTGTATTTCCCTCCTCTGAATAGTCCTTCATTTCCCATCCCTCCAAGCGCTGGTCAAAATCTCTCTTCTCTGTCAATTGGTCTCTTCTTTCATTTTACAGTTTGTTAATGCTGGTCTAACCCGGATAATTTAGCACTTATTAGGGTAATATACCATTCGAGTTCTTCCTTCGAACCGTTTTAGGAAAGGAGCATTTATTTTAAATAAATAAAAACGCATAATGCTTAATGCTCTCTAAGTATCCTGTGTGATACATCATGAGCTTGACCAGCAGGCCTTTGGGGAAAGGGAGTCCTTGTGGGCCCCGTGCAGGTGGCAGGCTGCTAAGTACATCACGGGCAACACTGAGTCGCAGGACAGCGCCCTCCTTTCAGGGATATTCCATGTTTGCTATCTCCTCTGGTGAACAAATTCACTTGCATTTGCAAATATGTAAACTTGTTGAGCTTCAATATGCGAACTTGAAATAAGACCAGCAGTCATGTTATTTCCTAGGTATTTCTGCCAAAGTCAACATTTTTCTTTGGATCTTGATTCTCTGATTCTTCAATCTTGCTTTCTTTGTGTTTTGTTTTGATCCTGTCTTCATTTCTGCTATTTTTCCTGAACATTTAAAATGTGTGCCTTCCCTCTTATAAAACAGTAAAGAAATCCGAAGGTGTGCCTAGGGGTAGGAGCTGGCTTTGGGGATAAGAAAAGCATTGTAAAAAAAAATCAGTGCACAGTGTTAGCATCCAAAAATCAATGGCATTATTTTCTTTCATCAGTATATAAGAAGGGATCAAATTTCCAACTAACGAATGGAATTTCTTTTAACCAGCTTCTCTAGTCTTTACGTAAATTACAGATATTGTGGTAGTAGAAGAACGGTAGCAATAATAATAACAAAACACTTACATAGCATTTACTTTACGCCAAATATCCTTCTAAGCACTTTCCTAGTATTAATCACATAGTCCTCGCAATAACTCCATTACATAGGTACCACTATTACCTAGTTTACTGCTGTTATGGAGAACAGGTTAGTTCACCCACTTAATGTCACACACCTGGTAAGTGGTGAGGGCAGGATTTGAGCCCACGCTGTCTGACCCAGTACGTCTATTCACAATCCCATTAATCTGAAATGCCCTACCATTATAATATCCATAGTTTTGACCCTAGGACCCTCTGAGGTTCTGATTCTTTTCTCAGTCAAACCATACCACTTGGTACACAAACCGTACCACTTGCCCAGAAACGTCCTGATTTTGTAAAACTATATTCTTCTCTATACAACATTCATAAAAATCCAAAACTTAAAGTCTGATTTAATCATACCCTGTAAGATTCTTATACAAGTAAAACAAAAAATGAAATAGAATTCAGAAACTATTTTTTAAACTTCATACAACAAGGTAAAAACTTAAAACTAAGCATTCATGTGCTGATTATTTCTTTTACATTTTATTTCCAAAAAATTGTGAACTTGCGGACAAGTTGTAGAAAGGGTTCGAAAAACTCCAATATACCCTTCACCCAGAGATCCCACCCGTTCAATTTTGGCCAACTGCCCCAATAATGTTCTTTATAGACACAGAATCCACTCCATGACCTGTGTACTTAGTCATCTCTCTCCAGTCTTCAGTTTGGAGCGGTACCCAGCTTTCTCTTAACCTTCATTCCCCTTACATCGTTGAAGACTGCTGGCTAATTACTTTATAGAATGCCCCTCAATTGGGATTAGTAAAGTTCTCTCATGACAAGATTCAAAGATTACATTTTCAGGAAAAGATGCTGTGTTCTCGCTGCATCCCATCAAGTGCATCCCATATAATGTCAGTCTGTGCCATCAATGGTGATGGTAACTGATCACATGATTAAGGTCAAATCTTCCAAGTTCTCTAGCAGAACTTTGGGTTGCCCTTTATAATTAATAAGGATTTGTGGATAGATACTTTGAGGTAATATACATATCCTGATCCTCATTCAACTTCACTCGCTGGTTTTAGCATTCACTGATGTTCCTTAGCTGTATTCTTATTAGAAAGATGCCAAATCACCATCTTTCTAATCTCGGCTTCTTTCTATTTAACAGATAGCATTCTCTTTTTAAAAAGAATTCTCGGGCTTCTCTGGTGGTGCAGTGGTTGAGAGTCCGCCTGCTGATGCAGGGGACACGGGTTCGTGCCCCGGTCCGGGAAGGTCCCACATGCCACGGAGTGGCTGGGCCCGTGAGCCATGGCGACTGAGCCTGCGCTCCGCAACGGGAGAGGCCACAACAGTGAGAGGCCCGCATACAGCAAAAAAAAAAAAAAAAAAAAAAATTCTCTCGTCACTTATTCATGCATTTTTTGTCATCTGTATGGCCCCACGCGCTTCTGGTTTGTTTAGTGGGATGTCATCTGTAATATTATTCGGATGCCCCAATTGTCCCTGGTTTGATTAACGGGAGCGCCTTCAAGCTGGCTGCTGTGCTCCTTCACCATCTTTCGATCATTCTCTGAAAACGTCTGTATTTCCTGGCACAACAAAATATTCGAAGCTCATTTTGAGTCTTCCCTGCCCCAGCCCTAGAACCAGACATTTTTTTCAAAATCGTGTGGTTGCTTTAGCAAAGACTAATATTTAGAAACTAAGATCTGAACAATAAATGTGCTCGTATTCACTGGGCTGTCCCTGAATCCCGGCCCTTTTGGTGAGCAGAGTTAGGAAATGGGTGTATTGTATATTTATATACAACTATGTATATATATATGTACATATTCACATACATGCACATTTATTGTTTCTATATTTAAATGTCATATACAAGACATTTCTACATATTGAAATCCATGATTTCACACCAATACCTCAAATTCCAATCCATAGCACAGGGTTCATTCCAGCTTTCCCCTTTTTTCTATTTGTAACTTTCTTCTCTGACAGTAAGAAGTCTGGTTCCCATTACCTTCAATATATTTGCTTATTGGCCTCACTGGGCCTCCTTGCTCAGACCTGCCTAATGGCTTTTTAAGTAAATTAAGCAAGGAAGGAAGCAAGCAAGCAAGGCTGGCAATACCAAGGTTTTGAGATTTGGTAATCTACTTATAACAAAAACACAACCTAGGCCCTAAAATGAAATATGTCAACAATGCACCTCATTCCCTAGCCACATCAGATAAAAGTTTAAAGTTGTTTTCCAATGGCTGCTCAACTCTCTTTCGATGTGTATAAGACACGTAATTGTTCATATATTTATAATAAAAAGAATTGACATAAGCATTATGTTACTGAGTAGTAAAAGTTTCAAGAACCTAGTATCAACTTTTTCCAAAGAAATACCAGAAATTCTAGTAAATCCTTAGTGAACATCCAAACCACTTAAAATGAAAATGGGGAAAGTGGGACCCAGAAAGGTCACAGGCCTGACTTGGAGTCACAAAGCTAATTAGTAGCAAAGTACCATCCGACCCTTAGGTTCCTTACTGTCCAGATCAGTGTGCCATGCTACCTTTGAAAATGTTTCCCACGTAACTAACATACAATTTAAAAATATACCCACTCAGAAACAGGCAGTGCTGCAAGCCCTCATGAGCAAACTTTATACCCATGAATGCAGCAAGCCTCCTTCAAATAACTAGAAAAGAACAGTCTCTTCCATGGGAACATTAATAAAACACTTACTCAAATGCTGAGCTATAAACATAGTTCACATAACCAAAAAGCATTCCTTATTTTAGTAGTGTGCAATTCCTCCAAGACGTCATAATTAGTATCAGTCACCACGGTTCCATGGAGAAGAAGAAATGCACAATGGAGACGATAAGACCACCTCCCTCCTCAGCACACTGGAATGATTAAGATAATGCTTGGGAGAATATCTGTAAATAGAGCTGTGCCCTACAGTTCTAAGTGGCTCTTTTTCCCTTGATGTAAATAGGGAGTTTCTGTCAAAAAGCTGATTAAACCAACTTCGTGCAACGTGGTATCAGCTCTAGCACCAAGCTCGCACTAAGCATCACACCAAGCAGGTCATCCCAACTTTTGGTGGCCCAGTTTCCCTGATCCTCATCTGTAAACCGGAAATGACAACACCCAGTTGTAAGAGCTGGTATGCAAATTAAGTAGAAAAAAGCACTTAAAGCGCCGAACTTGAAGCCTGGCACCCGGTGCCCAGTTAATAAATAACAGCTCCCAATCGTCACCACCCTCATCAAAGCACCGCCACTACTATCTCTGTTATCAGAGTTACTGTTACTACATTCAGACCTTATGCTCGCAATGCACACTACCGGCAGGGAACAAAAGCTATTTGAAATTTGCTATGGTCATAAATAAAAGGGAGTTCATTTTCTATTTGCAAGAGGACATGCAGGCAACTCCTAAACCATTTTCATTTTTTCTGGATTTGGCCTCATACAATCCTTCAGGATGATCCCAGTTTCTAGCTCTACCCAACCCAGGACATTAAACATGGTCAGTTAACCCAGATATCTTGGGTCCAAAGATGTCATTTATCTTACGTGACATTATACTTTGATACTTCACCATGCAGGGGCTCATTAAGGATGAAATTTCAGACTAGGATAAAAAAAATTGAGTTAATTTTATGGAAAGGTGGAAAAAACCAATAAAACCCTTAAAAGATTTCAAAGAGATCAGGGACAGAAACAGTCTTCAGGCAAGCCAAAAATGGTGGCTCTGTTAATACACAACTCCTGGCAAACTAAGCTGTATTTTATTACTTAAAGATTAGCTATTTTTAACTGTTTTTTTTCCCTTTTCTGGAAAAAAATATATTTAAATCTGACGTTCAGTGAAATACCAGGTGCACCATGGCTTTCAGTCTTGTTAAAAACAAAACAAAACAAAACACTATCTATTGTCGCTCATGGGCTTCAGCCTAGCCTGTCAAGCAGGAATTAAAATCTCTTTAGAAAGCAGCTTTGCATGGTTCATGTGTCAGGCTGACATGAGCTGGATCAGCTTACAGAAGGGGCCGGAGATAAGGCATCCAAAGGAGGTTAGAAGGAAACAGCCCTCAGAAAAAAAACTCTACGATTTCTTTACTCATCTACCCTACTCTCGTTCCCTCCCTCTCTCCTTTGGTAAAGAATTGGAGCAAAGTGCAGATGAAAGCGATTTCTTTCCCTTGATTAATGAAAGCACTACATTCTGAGATTAACCCATCAGGAACGTACCTACCTCCTATTTTTAAAGATCTCTTTGTTTGTCTTTAAAAATCACAGAACAAAAACCACATCAGTTTAAAAGCCCACTATCAGGCCTCTGATTTTATTTAGTCCAAGTGTACCAAGCCTGCAGAGGAGAACAGTTTGGTTTATTTTAAAAGAATGCGTCAAATATTAGCTGAAAATTGGTTGTGAATGGGGCCACTTAAACCTCCATGGAAAGGAACTGCAGGGGCTTGGGATTAAAATTGCAGGAAGCCAGAAAGAAAATTGAGGACAAGGAAATGATGGCTGAGGGGCTTGGTGCTATTATCTCTGAGAAGACGAAGGACACTGAGGCTTTGAAAAAAAATTACATGGGTGACCTTGAGAACAAGTCCAGACTGAGTAGTCAGCTGGGTGTAGCCTCCTGTGGGGATGGAAGTACAGCAGGCAGAATTCTTCATTTCCAAATGGATGATGAAGATGTTTCAGACAAGCAGTTTTGATTCCCTTTTAGCATGCAGAGCTGCAAGCTCCATCTCCAAGAATAAATGTCATGAAGCCCTTGTAAAACGCTCCATCTTCCGTAGCTGTAGTTCGAAACTCATAAATGGTCCCAGAGGATTTCCTGACTCTGGACACAGGAGACTGGAGATTAAAAATGGACGCTGTTGGGCTTCCCTGGTGGCGCAGTGGTTGAGAGTCCGCCTGCCGATGCAGGGGACACGGGTTTGTGCCCCGGTCTGGGAAGATCCCACATGCCGCGGAGCGGCTGGGCCCGTGAGCCATGGCCGCTGAGCCTGCGCGTCCGGAGCCTGTGCTTCGCACGGGAGAGGCCACAACAGTGAGAGGCCCGCGTACAGCACAAAAAAAAAAAAAAAAAAAAAAATGGACGCTGTTGACTAAATTACTGCACAGGCTTTCTGTCTTCATCCTCTGTCACTGCACACAGAATGGAGGGCCCCAAGCCATTAAGGAGACTATCTAAACTTCCTGAAACCACTTCAAAATGAGAAGGAGGAACAGATCTTGGATCCCAGGGAACGTAACTCTACACTTGAACTTCCCGAAGGTGAATTTGCTAACACATTCCTTTAGATCAGTTGTTCTTAACTTGCTTAATATCAAGACCGTTTTATTAAAAAGTACTGAGGAGTCAAATATTTACCATACTGCAGATTCAAACAAGTACTTAATATTTATTAATTCATTAAAACATAATCTAAAAACACATTATCATTAAGTGAGAGACTTTAAAAAGCAATAATTAGATTTTCCCCAAAAAATGTAGTGCCATTGTTTTACAGTGTTGCAAATTTTGTCATGCCTGGATTAATAGAGGACAGCTGAAGTCTCCTATCTGCTGCATTCAATCTGTTGTGACCTTCTTGTTAGAGTACGTGAAGAAAACATTCTCAGGCACGTAATTGGAATGTGGAGGAATAAGCTAATAGCGTTTTCAGATAATCTTGGATATTCTTTCCCTGATACTACACCAAAACTCAACAACTGGCACTTTCCATAGGAATCTGAATCCGTATCAGTGAACTTTTCTCTGATACATTAAAATCCACGGATGGAATTAGCACTTCATCTTTACCTATGCCCAATTCTGTAACATCAGTGACAGGGTATTTAGAAAATACTGATTGACTGTGTCATACAGAGGCTCCAAATGTACAGTAGAAAACTTCATGGTACACGTGAGAGAGAAAGAAGATGAAAAAGGCAAATAACATCCTAGTCTTACTATGAAAACGGATTTGACCTTGTAAATCCACTGCAAATGTCTCAAGGACCTTAGGGGTCTGTGAACCAAACTTTGAGCACTGCTGCTTTAAGCTATCATGGCACCTCAAATAGTGACTTGAGCTGAGAATGTGGTAGTAGTTCACAAGGTCACTGAGGGATCTTTCAGGGGCCACTTAACGTTTAAAAAACAAAATGTCCCCAGTTGACTTTCAACCTGGAATTGGTCAAAAAATTCTAAATCTGAGAGTTCTATACAGTTTCTAAGCTGTACGCTAGAAACTGAAAAGGACACGAGTCACTGGGTTTGGCTTGTTCGCTACTACGAAAGTATATGAGTTTAAGTAATAACAACCAGGTCTCAGGTTGAGATCCAGATATGAAAACAATGTTTTATAACTAAAAAGCCAGAATCATTATTGATTTTTCCCCTCTTTGTGAAGTTCTGAGGTTTACTGTTTCCTTCAAAATCATCATTTGTTAGTGGCCCAAATGCTACTAAGAGAATTTTAGATTTGTATTCATTAGACCTTGATAACCTAGGCTCACAAGTCGGCTCTTAGGGCAGGGACCTTAGCGGTCTTGTTCAACCCCGCATCCCCAGCTCCACCACCTAAAACAAGTGCCTGTCACCTGTTCAAAGCCCAGTAAACATTTGTGGAATGAATCCATGACTTAATTTGTATTTGAATACTGCTGAATATTCAAACAGCAAATATGACCCTGTGTAGACCATACTGAAGAAATGAAGAAACCCAGCATCACTAATTCTGCAGAATAATGGCGTTTTAATGGATGAGGAAAAAATGGGTGAACTGTTTATAAATCTGCTTTAATCAAAAACTTGAATTCACAAAAATATTTTTAATCAACACCTCAAGACGTTCAGATTTCAAATTCAAACTCCAAATTTTAATTCAATGAAATGAAGAAAGTCATTGAAGAAAAATGAATTCCTCCTGTCCACAGGCTGTTGTTGCAATGCAATCTGATCCCTTAAGGAGAAAAGTAAATTTTCTCCTAGTCCTTTAAAGATTAAAATTCTGGGGAAATGTTGTACAAGAAACAATACTTTGACTCAAACATTCATGGGTATATATGTGTGTTTGCATGTATGTATATGAACACGTCATTTAACTTCTCCCTGATGTGTTACCGCTGTATACATGGTTCTATTGTTCTTTAGCTCATAAGGGAAGAGTGGGGCAAGGTTGAGAGGGGAGATGCAGAAGGCTACCTTTACAAGTGCCCCAGTATTTCAGAAGTTTTGATTATTTCAATTATGTAGGTGGTTTTTTTTTTTTTTTGAGTCCTGCTTGGGGAGAGAAAGTGGGCCTCCTAGGTGAACAGAAGTGACTGTGCAATAGAATTGATTATCTGTTCAAGATGGCTTATGCTGCAGGACTATAAAAAATTGCAGGTGGCTTTGGTTACAAGAGGAGCTATCAGTCATCCTGAACTATTGACACATTTTTATGTACTGTAGTCTCAAATCACTCACTAAGGTTACCTATTCAGCCATGAAATCTAAAATTCAGAGTCCTACCTACGGGCAAACGGGGGATTTAAACTGAAAAGTCCACTCTCCCTAGTCTTAGAACATCATCACATTTTAAAGCTAGAGGGAAGGGCAAGGCTAAACTCCTTTAAGCTCACCATCCCAGGGGAGCACTGGTGTCCAGCTACCACCGTTGCTCAAATGAAAATGGAGAGCTACGCATCTCAGGGATTGGGAAAAGCTACTTAAACTCTTTTCACAGCTTTGACACACAACTGGTCATGAGCTAGTAAAAATTATTGTGAATATTTATTTTTCTTCAACAGTGTGCTTACCACTGGACAAACTGCAGATAAATATCAATTCAAGTCTGGTCCCAGGAGCTTAAAAATTACTAAGCACATGCTGACCTTCCTGCATTATTAGAGATAGTCAAATACCTAAACACAGAGCTGAGAGAGAATCTCCTTCAAGAGATAGATTAAAAACGCTGCAGTTGGGACTTCCCTGGTGGCACAGTGGTTAAGAATCCTCCTGCCAATGCAAGGGTCACGGGTTCGATCCCTGGTCTGGGAAGATCCCATAAGCTGGAGAGCAACTAAGCCCGTGTGCCACAACTACTGAGCCTGCATTCTAGACCTCGCGAGCCACAGCTATCGAAGCCTGTGTGCCTAGAGCCCGTGCTCCGCAACAAGAGAAGCCACTGCAATGAGAAGCCCGCGCACCGCAATGAAGAGTAGCCTCCGCTCGCCACAACTAGAGAAAGCCCGCGCGCAGCAATGAAGACCCAATGCAGCCAAAATTAAAATTAAAAAAAAAAAAATAGCAAATGGGGCGAAAGTTTAAAAATTGAAAAACAAAACAAACAAATACAAAATGCTGCAGTGATGGCTGTGTGGTTTCCCTACCACAAGACCAACCTGCTGGGAAGGTCGCCTGCTGGCTAATGACCCAAGGGCCATAATTTATGAGCACACAATGCTGGATTTGAGATGAGGTGGCTAGTTGTTTTTATGGCCTTTTTGCCTAATGTAAAAATTCTCCATCTAGGTCTAAATTAATGAATTTTGTTACAGCTTTGTTCCCCAGTTCCTCTTTTGAATCCTAAGCTCTGAGCAATCCCGTTTTCATCTGCTTTCCCAAACTGGCCATCACTCTCCTGAACTCCACTATAGTCAACCTCGTGAAGCAAGTGAGTCCCTCTGGAAGGTGTTTCCTTCTCTTTCTCTCTCTTATTCTACTGTACAGTAACTGGGTATTTTAGAGTTTATCAGAATCTTATCAAGCAGAAATTTGGACAAGAAGGGATAAACGCAATTGTCAAAAGAAATGGAAGTTATCACAGGAAATAGAAGACCTCATCACTAATGGTACGATACAGCATGTTTTGATTTTCCTTTTCTTGGTTACTATTGTCTCAAGACATATACTTTGTGGAACTGACTATTATTTTATAGAGTAGTCATAGGTGAAATATCCTAAAACCCATGGAGAACTGTTTTGTAAAGAAACAAAAGGGGGGAACACCACTTGACAAATCAATCACAGTTGACTCCGTTCCATGTTGCTGTGAGCTTTGTGCATTTATACCTATTGGGCACCAGCACCAGGATTTTCCATTTGTTCACTTATTCAGCCTATAATACATATCAGACATAGTGTTAGACAATAGCAATAAAATCCTAAAGAAATCACAGTCCCTACACTCAAAAAGCTCAATGTCGTGCTAGGTGTATTTGTTCAAAAGCATTTTTTTTTTTTTTTTAACAGAGCAATGGAGAAAGGAAAGCAGGGAGGAGGCAGCAAGAGTCACACAACTATACTCACAGCACACCTTTAGGGGAAAGCTCCATCCCAGGATGGGAGGAGGAAGAGGCAGGAGAGGCTTGGCTGAGAGCAGATGTTGAAGGAGCCTTGAAGAGGACTCACCTGGTGGGTTAGGAGAGTCAGAGGACAGGAAGCACAGAAGCAGGAAAGAGCAGGGAGGGCAGCTTGTGTCTCCAGGCTGAACACATCTTTAGGACATTCCTCTCCTCTGCCTGTCCCGTCTTCACAGTCCCCAGGCCCTGACCTTTCTAGCTCTGAGATCTCACGGCAGCCCCATCTTTCTCCTGCTGCCGGTTCCCCTCCAGCAGAGGACTTTGTTATGCAACTCGCACCACTGAGGTAGCCCCCACCGGTCTTCCCTGTCCTGGACTCTACACCTCCTAAATCAGCCTCCTAACCGTCAGGCACTCCACACCCCCTACACCGGCCTCTGGAAGGTGCACTGTGCACGGCGAGTCATCTTCAGGTTCCAATTCGAAAGCACTCCTTCAGCTCCAGGATCTTTCTAATTGGCAATGAGGATCTCCTAATCAACTGTATGTTCCACCACTTTGCTCCGTTTGAGGCAGTGGCTTCAGCGCCTAATAAATGAATGAGGCTCTGAGATGGAACCATGATAGTAACTGTCTTGCAGGATTAAAGATTAAATGAGAATGTATATACCAACACGGCACAGTGTCCGGCACTCTGAGCCCTCGCATAGGAAGGGGTGGGGGGAGGAAGAGAGGTACCTCTACTGCTAGGCTCTCCCTCCAGGACGGCCCTGCCTCCTTCTCTTTTCCTTAAAACACCCAACAGCAAGTTCACTTGACACAGGAACTCTCCCTTCTAGGAGTACAATCCAGTACTAATTTTCTCTATTCATTATTGACCCTGCCAAACCTTATTTCTCATAATATAGTTCCTTTTTTTTTTAAAGGGAAAATTACCATTGTCTCAGTTTATCCAAGCAAAATGACCACTCCCTCCTCATTCCACAGTCAGTTGGTCACCAAGTCCTTTAAAATTCTGAACACCTTAATTCCTCTCAAGTACTCCCCCCCTTCTCTGCATCCCCATTTTCCAAAATATTAATTTCACAAACAGGAGATTAATGAATAAAGACCCAATTTATTCACTAATTACAACTGCAGATAAGTCTCCATGGAGAACTTTATTGTAAGGTGTGACATCATACAGCTGATTAAATGAGAAGAAAATAATAAAGAGAGTTTCTAAATTTTTATTTCAGAACTTTGCTTTAATGCATTCTCAACTGTAACAAGTGTCTAAGACATGATCTTTAGTACAGCAAGGCTTCAGAAGTCATTTGAATAAGGTTTAAATCTTCAAAAAGAACAACATGATCAATTTTAGAGTGTTAGAAACTATGCAACCATATGACATTGTGATGTTTTTATTAAGGCCAGGGGGAAAATTTTTAATGATCCAATGGCAAGTTCGTATTTGAAGTTACTGAAACTTAGTATCAAGGAACCAAAAACATCTAGGATGAGACCACCTTGAACTACTTCTACTTCCCCTTCAATACAGTGAAGATTAGATCAGACCAAACTTCCCAACAGAGAACTAAATAACTACGGGGGAAAATGTTGATACAGCCTCTGTTTGAAGGCATTCAAGGACCATGAAGGCACAAAGATTTGAAGGGCCATGACCGTGGTAAGAAGAGAGCCTTCTGTTTGCCTCTTTAACAAAGATATCTGCTGATTCTCTTGCAGGGAGTGGAAGACCTAGGACGTTGAACAGTCTCAGAGCTAAGCAGGTAAAAATTGGAGTTCATGGCCTGCTAAGGGAAAGGGGCCCTGGTAGCAACCCAGACCCTCAACGGGGATTCCTAAGGGCTAAACCACAGGAGTACACATAGTAAACCAGAAACTGAGCAGCCCTCACGAAGACTGAAGGCCACCTGTGGAACCGTGTAATCCCCGCGGGTATCAAGGTGGTCTGTCCTTACCCTGCCAGCCCCCCAGAAGACAAGTAAACACGTCAGAGGAAAATATCACCCACAGCTAAATGTCACCTCTATACGTTTAAGACACGATGTTCAGCATTCATCTGACGTAATCAGGCTTACAAAAATAAGAACCAAAAATCAAGAGAAAAGTAATAAACAATAGAAAAAGACCCACAGGAAATTCAGACACTGTAGTTATCAGATGACTTTAAAATAACTGATTAGTAAGTTCAATGAATTGTACAACAAAAGAATTTCAGTGTAAAGTGAATCAAAGGACATCTTATCATTTAAAATACAACTACTGGTATGAAAATATTCAATATATGGGTTTAATAGCCTACCATGTATAGCTGAAGAGATAAAATGAACTGGATGCTACATCAGGAGGAAATATCCAGATTAAAGCATCAAGAGAAAAAGGGTAAGCAACACATGAAACCCAGATTAATATACATGTAATTAGAACACCAGATGAGAGAAGAAAATGGGGTAAAAGCATTATCTGAAGAGAGAATGGCTAAGAATTTTCCAAAACTGATTTTAAAAAAAACAAGAGAACAGATTCAAGTGCTACAAATATTGAGTTAGGTAAACATAAGGATGTTCACACCTAAACCATTACAGATAAACTGCTGAAAACCAAAGAAAAAAATAAACTCTTAAAACTGCTAAAAAAAAAAAAGTGAACATTATTAAAGCTGCGGGGGGCAGAGAAGTTTAATGGAGAGACAGTATTTTCAAATGGCAAAAATAAGACCGAGAGTCTCAATAGAATCATGGTAGCCAAAAGACATGATATCAGAAATGCTATTTTAATGCACTGTAAGTGATTTCCAAGAATTCTATACACAGTGAAAATATCTTCAAAAAGAGAGGCAACATAAACTCCTTTACATAAAGTCTGAAGGATCTTAACACCAGAAGACCTGAACTGAAGAAATTCTAAAGGGAGCTCTTAAGGCAGAAGGAAAACAATCCCAGATGAAAGCATGCCGTACAGTCCTTCCCAGTGAGTATTTTTAAGTAGATCTGAAAATACCAGATTGAAGATCTAAAGACTGAAGAGTATATTCAAGTCTGTGTAATCTGTTCTGTTCAATATTTGTTTCAATGACTTGAATGGCATAATAGAAAAATAAATACTGAAAATAACGAATTGTAAATATGCTAAATACTCAAATTTCAAAAATATGCCCCCATATACCACAAACACTAACCAATTCACTTTTACTGAAAAGCACTTTATGACCTGGAGCTGGAATACACTTCCCCTAAGAATACCTTGCATCCCCACCTAATCATTTCCAAACCATCAGAATCTGTCCTTCAAGATCCATTTTTAAGTTCCCCTAACAAACATTTATCACCTATTATGTGCCTATTTTTGTCAACTTTGTACCAGGAGCTGTGTTAGTTTCTGGGGAGAGAAAGACAGACTGTACCCATGGTCTTCCCAACGTAGAGGTTATCTGATTATCTTTCCTGACTGTACACAACTGAACATATTCTCTCCCTCTTTTAACAGGAAAAACTCCTAGAACACCCATTATGGCCATTTGTTTTTTTTGTTTTGTTTTTTCCCATTTTCATTTTTATCTTTAACATCTTTATTGGAGTATAATTGCTTTACAATGGTGTGTTAGTTTCTGCTTTATAACAAAGTGAATCAGTTATACATATACATATGTCCCCATATCTCTTCCCTCTTGCGTCTCCCACCCTCACACCCTCCCTATCCCACCCCTCTAGGTGGTCACAAACCACCAAGCTGATCTCCCTGTGCTATGCGGCTGCTTCCCACTAGCTATCTATTTTACGTTTGGTAGTGTATATATGTCCATGCCACTCTCTCACTTTGTCACAGCTTACCCTTCCCCCTCCCCATATCCTCAAGTCCGTTCTCTAGTAGGTCTGTGTCTTTATTCCCATCTTACCCCTAGGTTCTTCATGACATGTTTTTTTCTTAGGCTCCATATATATGTGTTAGCGTACGGTATTTGTTTTTCTCTTTCTGACTTACTTCACTCTGTACGACAGACTCTAGGTCCATCCACCTCACTACAAATAACTCATTTTCGTTTCTTTTTATGGCTGAGTAATATTCCATTGTATATATGTGCCACATCTTCTTTATCCACTCATCTGTCGATGGACACTTAGGTTGCTTCCACGTCCTGGCTATTGTAAACAGAGCTGCAATGAAGATTGTGGTATATGACTCTTTTTGAATTATGGTCTTCTCAGGGTATATGCCCAGTAGTGGGATTGCTGGGTCGTATGGTAGTACTGTTTTTAGTTTTTTAAGGAACCTCCATACTGTTCTCCATAGTGGCTGTATCAACTTACATTGCCACCAACAGTGCAAGAGGGTTCCCTTTTCTCCACACCCTCTCCAGCATTTATTATTTCTAGATTTTTTTCCCCCAGTACGCGGGCCTCTCACTGTTGTGGCCTCTCCCGTTGCGGAGCAGAGGCTCTGGACACGCAGGCTCAGCAGCCATGGCTCACGGGCCCAGCTGCTCCGCTGCATGTGGAATCCTCCCTGACCGGGGTACAAACCCATGTCCCCTGCATCGGCAGGCAGACTCTCAACCACTGCGCCACCAGGGAAGCCCAGTTCCTAGATTTTTTGATGATGGCCATTCTGAAGGGTGTGAGATGATATCTCATTGTAGTTTTGATTTGCATTTCTCTAATGATTAATGATTTTGAACATTCTTTCATGTGTTTGTTGGCAATCTGTATATCTTCTTTGGAGAAATGTCTATTTAGGTCTTGTGCCCATTTTGGGATTGGGTTGTTTGTTTTCTTGTTACTGAGCTGCATGAGCTGCTTGTAAATTTTGGAGATTAAGCCTTTGTCAGTTGCTTCATTTGCAAATATTTTCTCCCATTCTGAGGGTTGTCTTTTGGTCTTGTTTATGGTTTCCTTTGCTGTGCAAAAGCTTTTAAGTTTCATTAGGTCCCATTTGTTTATTTTTGTTTTTATTTCCATTTCTCTAGGAGGTGGGTCAAAAAGGATCTTGCTGTGATTTATGTCATAGACTGTTCTGCCTATGTTTTCCTCTAAGAGTTTGATGGTGTCTGGCCTTACATTTAGGTCTTTAATCCATTTTGAGTTTATTTTTGTGTATGGTGTTAGGGAGTGTTCTAATTTCATACTTTTACATGTACCTGTCCACTTTTCCCAGCACCACTTATTGAAGAGGCTGTCTTTTCTCCACTGTATATTCTTGCCTCCTTTATCAAAGATAAGGTGACATATGTGTGTGGGTTTATCTCTGGGTTTTCTATCCTGTTCCATTGATCTATATTTCTGTTTTTGTGCCAGTACGATACTATCTTGATTACTGAAGCTTTGTAGTATAGTCTGAAGTCAGGGAGACTGATTCCTCCAGCTCCATTTTTCATTCTCAAGATTGCTTTGGCTGTTCGGGGTCTTTTGTGTTTCCATATAAATTGTGAAATTTTTTGTTCTAGTTCTGTGAAAAATGCCAGTGGTAGTTTGATAGGGATTGCATTGAATCTGTAGACTGCTTTGGGTAGTAGAGTCATTTTCACAATGTTGATTCTTCCAATCCAAGAACATGCTATATCTCTCCATCTATTTGTATCATCTTTAATTTCTTTCATCAGTGTCTTATAATTTTCTGCATACAGCTCTTTTGTCTCCTTAGGTAGGTTTATTCCTAGATGTTTTATTCTTTTTGTTGCAATGGTAAATGGGAGTGTTTTCTTAATTTCACTTTCAGATTTTTCATCATTAGTGTATAGGAATGCAAGAGATTTCTGTGCATGAAATTCGTATCCTGCTACTTTACCAAATTCATTGATTAGCTCTAGTAGTTTTCTGGTAGCATCTTTAGGGTTCTCTATGTATAGTATCATGTCATCTGCAAACAGTGACAGCTTTACTTCTCCTTTTCCGATTTGGATTCCTTTTATTTCTTTTTCTTCTCTGACTGCTGTGGCTAAAACTTCCAAAACTATGTTGAATAGTAGTGGTGAGAGTGGGCAACCTTGTCTTGTTCCTGATCTTAGTGGAAATGGTTTCAGATTTTCACCATTGAGGACGATGTTGGCTGTGGGTTTGTCATATATGGCCTTTATTATGTTGAGGTAAGTTCCCTCTATGCCTACTTTCTGCAGGGTTTTTATCATAAATGGGTGTTTGGCCATTTGTTTTTGTTGGTTTTTTACACTCATCACTACACCGCAATCCGTCTGAAACTCCTGTATCAGTGACCTCTCTACATCATTTAGCACGGTTCTGCACACCAGAGCCTCTACATAAATATCCACTGAATTAAATCTTGACAAGAGAAAGCAATGGGCCCCAACTCACATCACAGATCTTAGCAGAAACAAACAGAAAATCCTTCATTTCAGATTTTAAAAAATGAACTGCATAAGCACTGGGTGGAAAAGCCCAGACCTGTAATATGAACAACATTTTAGCTAATAAGAAGCTTGACATATTGCAAATATATTCTTTAAGTCGTCACTCTTAAAGGCTAGGGTGGATCTAGTACACATGAAGCCATCTTCCCATCCAAATACCTATGGAAACGGAGTTTTCCTAACCGGTCTTAAACGTCTTCACAACAAAACACACCCAATGTCAATCGACATTCAATAGAAACTCTTCGCCATTCAGCATCGCAAGTATAGATCAAACCGTACCAACTCGTCTGCCCCTTCATTCTGAGATTTGAAATAATGTTACTTTTGCCCAGGTTTCTGCCACTTTTGGCACCATTTTGAAGGTTCTTTATTTGTAAAGTTAAACTTTGTGCTAGTCTCCTTGCATATTTACTTAACCTTCAAGGGATAAAACTGTCTGAAAGGCAAATCTAGATTTTAACACATGGTGTTCTTAGCAAAAGTGAAATTCGCTGCAAAGGTCTGGACATTTGAAGTCTCGCCTCCCTCATCTCATTTTACTGTGTTAATTTTGTAACTCAAGCTTTAAAAAACATCATACAAGAACTCCTCCATCTGACTTGGCACTCTTGGTATAGAACCAGAGTAATATCACTTCTTTCTCTTACTCTTTTAATCTTCCCCAAATGCTGTTCTTAGTGCTTCTACCTTCAGGTAGAAAGATTTTTTAATACAGGTGCCTATCCTCCTTAGTTTAAAAAAAAAAAAAAAAGAGAGAGTCAATATAGGAGAGTAGAAGGAGCCTCAGGTTGAAATTCAGCCTCAGGTCTCATCCACAGTTCTACTGTTCAATATCTATACGGTGTTGGGACTTGTTGCCAAGATACTTAACTTTCTCACCCTCAGTTTCCTTATCTGTGAAACAGGTGTAATAATATTGAGTTCTAAGGATGCTTTCAGAATAGAAATAATGGGAATCTCTGAACATGGTATCTGATAAGATATGTATGTATTCAATATATCTAAGTACATACATACATATGTGTATGTATTCTTCCTATCCGCTGTCTTTCCATTACCTTAACCAAGGAGTACTTCTCTATCTCAGTGCTATCTGGACAACTGTTTACCTCTCGATGTTAATGTCATATTCCCTTTTTCTCCAAGCTGTAACCTGCATTCAGTTTAAGTATCTGAGTCATTAATAATCATCTCCTTCCCCTAATATTTCTTCTAGGAATTATGGCTATGGCCTACTATTGTGGTTATTTATAGATCATTCTTATTCCCTTACCCCTTCTTATAGTTTCCTTATGGTATCCCCTCCCCCAACTACAAGACAAATGTTGGCTTAAAACCTTGAAAATCAAGTTGAGGTTCCTTTTCAACATGCATTCTTCCTGTTTCTTCCTGAGATGCATTCCACCCAATCCATGTCTCCATTTTTATATACAAGCCCTAGTCTAGAAAGTCATATCCTGATTTTAGTATCATCTACAAAGGCAGGTGTCCCTTTCGTACTTTTTTTTCTTTTACCAAAATTACAATATTGATTCTCTTACTACCTTGTCTCTCCAAAGTCCTCAAACAATTTCTGTGGCCCATTAAGGAAATTCATATTATAAGGCAAAAACAAGAAGGCCTTTTCAACTACAGAGACTTTTCTATTGAGTGCTTTCTTTATGCCAGGTCATGTTATAAGCACTTTACATAAAAGAATCATCGGGACCTCCCTGCTGGCGCAGTGGTTAAGAATCCACCTGCCAATGCAGGGGACACGGTTCGAGCCCTGGTCCGGGAAGATCCCACATGCCATGGAGCAACTAAGCCCGTGCACCACAACTACTGAGCTTGCGCCCTAGAGTCCGCGAGCCGCAACTACTGAAACCCACGCACCTAGAGCCCGTGCTCCGCAATGAGAAGCCACTGCAATGAGGAGCCTGTGCACCACAACAAAGAGTAGCCCCCGCTCGCTGCAACTAGAGAAAGGCCGTGCACAGCAACGAAGACCCAGTGCAGCCAATAAATAAATAAATAAATAAATATTTTTTAAGGCATCAAATCTCACAACTCCATGCAGTGCGTTACATTATCATCCCCGTGTAATCAATCAGGAAACTGAGATACAGAAATGAAGTAAAAATGACTAGAGGACACCCAAATAAGAAGTGACAGAGCAGGCACTGAGACCCAGGTACTCCAGTCTCCAGCACCACTGCGTCATAGGTGACCCCGAAGTCACCTGTGAGCTTGAAGCTCGTTAAGTCAACACCTGCAGAATGCTGGGGTGACAGGATCTAAACTCAGCCCTCAGGTCCACACCAATGAAGAGCGCTAAGGAAGCGGGGTTCCTGGTGAGGAGTGAGCCAGGAGTCAGTGTTTCTTTGAAAACACCTGAGCTGCTCCTCTACAGCCCACCCTCCACTCTGTGTGCTCCAGCCCTTCTTGGGGATGCATGAAGGGATTATGGGGTTTATATCCCTCCCACTCCGCTTGCTCAAGTTCATGAGTGAGCCTGGAAGCATTATGAAAATCCTTCTTTCTCCAGAAAGCTTGCACTTTCCTCGAGTCTGGCAGAGAATCTCCTGTCTCATCCTTCTTGCTTCTGATATAGTACACATACCGATTTTCACAGTTCAGGCTCCAGGATGCAGACCTACTTCTTGACTTATGTTGGAGTTACGTGTATTTTCACTTTATGCCACGTGTACAGTTAAGTACTGTACATTTTTCTGTAAGTTATACCTTAATCACAATTTTTAACTCATACCCATTTTTAAGCCCCCAAACCACAAAAATTTATATTTAAATATTTTAATACTTCATCTTCAACTTAAACCATCTGATAATGGTATTATAGTAATTGAGAGGCAGATCTTCGAAATATTTTGATATTTAGAAATATTAACTGAGCTAGTACATAAACAGAAGCTAAAATCTTCAAAGTTCCTTGAATGGCTTTTCTGTCTCTCCCAATTCACATACCCCAAGATCCAACGTTCCCTGCTACTTGTCACTGGCTGAACGTACAATATTTTCTCACACCTGGAATGCCCTTCATCTAATTCATTCAACAAATATTTAGTTAAGAAACAAAGTTGAACAAAGAGGCAGTCTCTGCCTAGTGGGAAAAATGATATCATTTAAATAATCATGCAAATAATGTCAAAGCACGGCTGTGATAACTGCTCTATAGAAAAGGTACTTGAATGAGTAAGCTCTTCTCATAGAAAGCATTTGACTTAGAGAAGTCAGACTGGCCTAAGGGATTAACATGGGATCTGGAATCTAAAGGATTGAACCAGGGAAGAGAAATGGGAGCAGCGTCCCTGGCAGAGGAAAATGAATGTGCAAAGGCCCTGGGGTTAAGAGGAGGCTGGTGAATAGGAGAAGCCAAAAGAAGGCAACATCCTTCTCCGCTTTCAAAGTTCCTCCTTTTCCATCACATGCTGCTCAAATATCACTTCCTCTGTGAAGCTGTTCCCTCCTCTCCATTTGCACTGTAAATGGATATACCCCTCATACCATTATAGCATTCCTTTTATCCTTCTGTTAGCACTTAGCTCACTGTATTGCAATTATCTGTTTATACATCTGCCTCCCTCAATAGACAGAATTCATGGAGGACAAGAGCAAGAAAGCATTATTTTTGTGTCTCTGCATACGTGGATAAGCATATTTTAAATGCTCAGTAAGTGTCTTAAGAATGAAATAGGACAACAGAACCATGCTATGCACACTGACAAAAACATTTTACCTTGAAACTGTTTTACCTTCTTTGTGAGTTGGTCTAATTTTTTAGCAAAGACTCAGATGTAAAGTCGCAACTTTTAAAAAGGTCTTCCCCCCAACCTTAATGAATCATAAGGTGTTATTTACTTAAGCATCAGAAACAGCTGCCCAGACTTTGTTAGCACAAAGTAATTCATTTTATAAATATCACACAATTATCTAATTTCTAAAAGTCTCTGCATGCTTTGAAAGGTGTTATTTTGGAAACAAGTCCTGGCCCATCCTAGGGAAATTCCCGAACCAGCACTGTCATTGCTAAGTATATCTACAAAACCTCGGAAAGACCAGAGAGGAAGCATAAATCCCCCAGCTCCTCTGTGGACATTCAGAGTGCTGCCAGCCCAGCGTGGGAGGGGTCTCCACACCCCGCAGTCAAGGGTGCAGTCACCTGGCCTGCCTGCACTTAGAGGTAACAATTCCAGAGTATGGCTAAACCAACACTCAGCTTCCCCCTGTCAGAAAAGTACCAGCCACCCCACGGCAGCTGCTGCCTGCCCGGCTGCCTTTGTGTGATCGGGCAGCAGAAGCCATGGTAAGGATTAGGGAACAGCGGCAGGCTTGTTTTGCTGGCCTTTTTGCTGAGCCCTCCAAATGGGAATCGCAGCCTCTGAGGTTTTCCTTACATGGTGTCAGCAACCCCACTGCAGACTCTCCTCCCACCTCCAAATCCAATCCCACCCTTTTAGGGAGAGGAAAAACAATGCCATCAAGATTAGGGTATTCCTGCTGCAAGCCAATCCCCGGGCTCTCTGACCACTTGATACGGGGTCGTCAGATAGGGCTCTCCCTCTGAGGTCTATCAGTACCTGACATCTTTCCAGGATCACGGCACGTTCGCAGTGGTAGGAGTGATGACTGCGAACCGCGCCTCCCAGAGCCCTGTCTGAACACAAGCAGATGTGAGCATATCGTTCCATGCACGGAGGCAGGCTCCCCGAGTCCTGAGACGGACCCCTGAGAACTGCACTCCCTCGGCCTCTGCTCACCACTTCCTCCCCGACTGGGCCCGCTCCGAGGGGCAGGATGTGGACTCCCTGGGAAAGCAGCCCTTCGCCAGCCCAGTCACACGCTGCCCTTTGATCTCTTCCCACCAGACTGTGTTACTTTGTGGGCTGTTTTTTTTTCCCCCTTAATCTGGCATCCATGGAAGTTAGTACTTAATTACAGATTTCCTGCATTTATCTCACTTAATTATAATATCTCCTGGGAAGAAGGATTCTATGAAATGCCAGGGAAAGGAGCAGAACCCATCAAGGAGAGCCAGGCTGGCTTCGAAGGAGACTGGAGAGGCACCGCTGACTGGGTGATCTGTTGGGCTCACCGATGACGATGCTGTGTACTGGGGTCTGTTTCACAATAAGGCATGACTTAATCGTCTCGCTCTTAGGACGGGAGCCGTTTGTCTTACACACCCGGGGCCCTTGAACATGTCTCCGCTTTCAGACAAGACCAGGCCGAGGAAAAAACTGAAGTGGGTGAAGTTAGACTGGTGGGTGCGGGATTCCCCAGCAACCCTTGTGTGAGCTTCTGCCCCAGGCCCGTCCTCAGAGGCCTGTACACATGCTTTACACATACTTATCTTCTACAGACAAGACTATCCCCAGGGATGGGTCAGAATAAAGCATCCTCCCCTCCTCGGGGGAACTCCCCCACTTTCCAAACCGGTATCATTCCTCACCATATTCTATGGTCCATTGCATGCCTTATTTGGGCATATATCACCTTTTTAGGAAAGTATTTGTTAAGCTATCTGTCACTCCCAATAGAATGTAAGCCCCAAGAGGGTAGGAAACTTATATAGTAAGCGCTCAAAAGATGTGAATGAAGTAAATGAGGAATTTCCGGTAATTTGGCTATAAACATGAAGCCTCGAGTCACAAATTTTCCTTTGGTTCACTTCAAATACCAAGGAGTGTATATATTAAATAAACCAGTATTTATCCAGCAATTATTCTGTGTTAGGACTACTCATAAAGGCAAATGTGAACTCCTAAAAGCAGCCCTGCTTGATCCTAAAACTTTTTTATTTTCCATTTAATGTAATGTTTTCTGTTGTAGTAAACATTTACTCAGTAGCTATATGTCTCACCCTTAAACCCTTTGAAAATGGAACTGACGTGTCTACGCAACCCCATTCTGAACCCGAGGAAATGCCGAAGAGCCGTCTCTGCCGTTTCCTCCCCACCGTCCACTTGCCACACTGACACTCGCAGCACTCAGCTCTGCTCGTTTTATAAAAGGTATTGCATTTCAGCTCACCACCTTCTAGCTCCCTGGATGAACGGGCAGAACTTAGACTAACCCCAGCTTTCTTCAGTGTGGCCTTCAGCACTCCTGTAGCCCGGACGCATCAGCGCTAGAGCCCCTCCGACAACAAGCACAGAACAACGACCGTGGCAGATGGTGAGCACCTACGTCTCCAAGTGCTCACACACCGCTGATGGCGGATCTGAGCTCTCCTCAGAGCTGAAATGCGAAGAAAGCTCAGCTCTCAGGCTCCACAGGACCAATTACTTAACAGAATAAGAGGCTTTCACCAGTAATTTTGGGTGTCCAGCTTTTAAAGCAGCCAAGATTACACCTAGAAGCTAAAAGTCCCCCAAAAGAGTAAAATTGTGGAGTATATAGCTATCAAATTCTGCTATCTCAATAGCATGGAATCAAAGGGTTACACATTAACAAGGCTCACTTCTCATGAGCATCCTGCAAAAAAGGCAAATTAACTATTTTGTGAGAAAAAAAGGTCATTGTGGCTCCACACAACCTTAAAAACTAGAATTTGAGACTGAATTCTACAAGCATATCCCATAATCCAGGTGTCACCAAACGTTTTCTATTAAGGGCCAGACAGTAAATATTTTTGATTTTATCTTTGTCTCAGCTACTCACTTGTGACCCTGCAGCCTAAAAGCAGCCATAAACAATATGTGAATGGGTAGGCATGGCTTTGTTCCAATAAAACCAACCGATGTAATTGACGGTTGAGTTCATCAACATTACCAGTAATATTAAATCCTGGAAGATCCAAGCTTCTATAACCCTGTCCCAAGCACAGTTCTGTCGGCTAGCACTGAATTTCAGCTAAAAACAACTCAACTGTGCTGAGCTGGTGTCTCATCAAAGAAGTACTGGTGACAATGATCTTGTGTCTGAAGACCATGCTTTAGGACTGTTGAATGTTTCCAGCATACGTGGAAATCCATGTTTTCTCTTTAAAAACAACCTTGAGTTTTAGGAAACTGCATATATACATGAGCCCATCAAACAGCTGGAAGATACAAAAGTGGTATAAACTCAGGAAAGGTACCTAAGTCCACGTGGAAATCAAATCCATGATCTTAATTTGAATATAACTGTCTAAGCTCATCTATTTGGTACCACCTTATTCAGTCACTTGCTGGAGCACCAAGCTAGGTCACAGGGATAAATACTTAATGACAAAAGTACACATCCAGAAAATATTAGCACTGAGCAAGATCTTACAGGTCATCTGAGAAAACAATTTATACAAAGAAACTGAGGTAGAGAGAAACTGTCACCTGTCCAAGATCACAAAGCTGATTATAGAGGCAGCATGATCAGACGCCAGTGAACTGTGTGCTCTAAGAAGTACGGACGTCGTGAACTATGCTTCCACTGTATTCCCAGCCTTGACAACAGTTCCCGGCGTAAGAACACACAAAGAATTGATGAGTAAAAGACAAAGGAGCCAGACCTTCACACTTTCGCATCACAAGTGGCATGCACTAATAAATCCCTTGTTCCAAAAGAACGTTCTATGTCTAACTTTCTTCCTGATGTTGTTGAATTGTGCGTTTGGTCCTTCAGACACAACAGTAAACTGCTGAGCAAGTCCAAGAAGCCTAAGAACGTAGAAGCACCGCTCGAGGTAGCTAACTCCATCTTAAGGAATTATTTATGCACAATGAGAATCTGTCTGGAACATCAACCACGTCTCAATCGTCAACGACTGCTCACAGAGGACTCAGCCTAAGTATTCTAACACTGTCTGCCCAGGGTTTCCCAGGACTTGCCAAATGTAAGCCTGATTGCTTAGAGAGGTTATGGCTTACTTCACATTATCTACACCCACTCATCCATCACCATGTGACTTGGTGGAATACAAAGCAAGCTCTTCAAAGCAAGAGTTCGAAGGCACTCGGACTATTCCTGACTGTTTGCCATATTTTCCCTCCCTGACAACAGACAGGACAGGTGCTGCCCCAGGAGGCTTTGCTGTGGAGAGAGGTGCTCTGACTTGACCACCATCATATCTAAGTACCTTGCCCAGCTCCACACGTGAAGGTCAAGTGGAAACAACCTGCATTCCTTCCACAGGTGTTGGCCTTTTAAAAGGAATGCAGACTTCGAGCTCCATTTAAGTTTTCAAAATATTGCTTTTTCTTTGAACTTGGAATGTGTAACTTTATCCACAGACGGTGCAATTTTACATTCACCCAGACTGTATTTCTATGACATGGCTCTTCAGAAAGAGAGAATAGCAGCCTTAACTAAAAGGAACAAAATATTCAACCGCCACTTCTGCCACTTCTTCCTAAGTCTGCAACAATGACAACTCAGCAGGAGGCCGTTACAGAACCAGAAGTCATTTAGGGTAGGAAAAGGTCTTGCTCCTTCATCACGGTCTTTTGCAGAAAAGCACTATCAAATGCGCTTGGCTAATTTACAAAAATTCTGCCAACTTTCCCAACTGTTGCAAAGCCACAAATGATATTATATCAATCACAGAATAATTAAAACATTTAAAATATATGACCTCTGGGAATAAATATTTTAGATAACACTTTCTCAGTTCTTTGTGCTTTATTGATATAACGCACTTCTGGAAATACTGATAATACCAAATGCACACCCAAAAAATGCTGATATACTAAAAAGAAACACCCAGAGGTATTTTTCACTTCACAAACACACAATTTTCCAGGATGACACACATACACAGACACACCTTGATAGAACTGAAATGCCAGATTCAAAATAAATCCAAAACATTTACAAGATAAATTCAGACATCTGAGGGGGGTTTTCCCACAATTAAATTTGCAATGTTATCAACAAAATCGGTTTATTTTAAGATTGCCTGCCCAATATATAAATTTCCCTTTGTGTTTGAAATACTTTTATCAGATAAGATAGCTTTTGTTTAAACTATTTTCAGAATTTGCTTTGGGGGTTTTGAATACACACAGAGAAGTAACTTGAGATTTCCTACCCTGCTTTAAAATGTGTTTCTTCTGTCTGTTTGTATTTAGTAATTTCCTGTCAAATAACCTCACATAATTAACTTTCCTTGCTCCAACCTACTTTTTTTTTTTTTTCCTATTCCTACTTCCTGAGGGCGGTAATAAAATGCTGATTACATTCGGCTGTTATCTGCCTTTTCTCCACCTCCCTCCCCCCACCCCCCCTTTGTCAGAGCCCACTCTCAGGTTTCAGCCTGGCTGGGAGAGACCTGGAACAGAAAGGAAGCAAATCAGACTTCGGAACTTCCTGCTCATTCACATTTATTGGGTAGCCCTATGGCTGAGCTGGGGCCCATCAAGTAATGGGAGGTATGTTCCCCCCTGCCCCCAAAATTCAGTGAAATCCAGGGACCAAATTCCCCAACCACCCATCCCCACATACACACCAGCAGCTCCTGAGTTGCAGGGGAATGTCTCCTTCTCTCACTCCTGACCAAAGGCTAAGATGGTTGGGAAGAGCAGTCATCTTTAGTGTCTTAGGACAGGAAGAACGCCCACCAACATTTGCAGAAATAGAAATTTTTTTATATACCCGGCTTTTTTCTTATAGCTGAGCAGATCAGCACATGTTACTTCTTGGTAGTTACTTTCTCCTTTCATATGAATTAACACTTCATAGAATTTATACAATTTGTTAGCTTTATTACCTGGGCATTCCAAACACACGCTTCCAAAGATGTCACATGAAAGGAAAAACCAAAAAATGTTGTGAATCCATCAGATTTTAGTGTCGGTACTTCCACAACACAATGACCGATGGCCTTCATGTACATCAGTTCCTTACCTTAGTACTATTGACATATTGAACCAGAGAATTCTTTTTTATGGGAGGCCATCCTATACATCGTAGGGTTAGTTGTATTTTTACCCTAGCGCTACTGAGATATCAGACCGAGTAGTTCTTTGTTGTGGGGACCTATCTTGCTCCTTGTCCTGTAGGATGTTTAGCAGCATCCACATCTCTAGACACTAGATTCAAGTAGTATCTTCAACCCCCTGCTGTTCATGACAGTCAAGCGTTTCCAGAGACGGGCAAATGCCCTGGGGACAAAAATCACCCTCTGTTGAAAAACAATGATATATATTAAACTCAGAATAGTAGAGCTAGGGAACAGATGTATATGTATGACTGATTCACTTTGTTATAAAGCAGAAACTAATAAAAAAAATGTTAAAAAAAATAGTAAAGCTGCTTCTCTTCATTTCTTATGGACAAAAACCACAACTGGTTAAAACTCTAGCTTCATCATAGAAAGGATTCAACCTTAAAATTTCAAAGGGTCTCCATTTTGACCACAAAACATTTGAAGAAGTAAATGATGGTGACTTCACATCATGATGGTGCCTGAAGTTCACAAGTGACACATACTATTGTTCCAAACTCATTGCAAAGTTAGAAGAGATTTTGTCCCAAGTGACAAAAGCATAAACATCTTCATGGACCAGAATCAGACCAAAAATGCCAACTAGCAAAAGGGTAAACCACAGGATGCTAGAGTTCAGAGCTATCTAAGCCAATAGTGGATGAATCTGATGCCTGACACATCATTGAGCATAGTCCATAATCAAGCAGTTTCACTCAAAGGTTTACGCCCTGGAGAAACTCTGGAATATGTGCATCAGTTGACATGCACAAGAGCGTTCCTAACAGCACTACTATTGCTAGCAAAAAATACAGAAGTCCACTAATGGGAGAATATATATATGCAGAATATAATATTCATAGCTACAGCAGAAAACCTGCTGCTACAGTTAACACTGATCCTTTTTTTTTTTAATTTCTTTTGGCTGCATTGGGCCTTCATTGCTGTGTGCGGGCTTTCTCTAGTTGTGGTGAGTGGGGGCTACTCTTTGTTGCGACGCGCGGGCTTCTCATTGCAGTGGCTTGTTGCGGAGCATGGGTTCTAGGCACGTGGCCTTCAGCAGTTGTGGCACTTGGGCTCAGTAGTTGTGGTGCACAGGCTTAGGTGCTCCACAGCATGTGGGATCTTCCAGGGCTCGAACCCGTGTCCCCTGCATTAGCAGGTGGATTCTTAACCACTGCACCACCAGGGAAGTCCCTATTTAACCTATTTTTAAAAACTATTTAAACCTTTTTTTGAAAACCCAAAGTGTATGTTTTTTTTCAAAGTGTTTAAGGCAAAAAAAAAAAAAAAAAAAAAAAGACTAAATTCAGATCAGTGGTTTCCTTTGGGGAGGAAGTAAAGGATTATACACAGGTAAACTGAACTGCATTAGAACACCTGTGGTGAATTACTGTGTATTCATTTAATATTATGCTTCATAACACACATATATATGTTTGTGTGTGTATTCTTTGTATCAAATAAGTTTTTAAAATTTCTCCTTCAGGAAAAGGGAAAAAAAGACCTCAGAAAAATGATGGCAAAACAAAAATCAAAAGCAAATATTAAAGAAAGTATTGTACTTCAGTAAAATAAAAAGTGAAGCCAATGAATTTTTTAAAAAGCATGGGAATATAAAGAACAAGAAATTGGCAAAATATCAGTAATTTTGATTAATTAATAAATCAATAGTCTTTTAAGTTAAATTGGGTAAAGTTAAAAATCTAGGCAACAGAAACAAGCTGAGGGGAATTGTTTAATGAATACTTAAGGCATTTAAAAAATATTATATGTAAGTAAACTATATCAGGAATGATAAAAGGCATATAAAGACAGAGCAGAGATTAAAATCAAAGGACCTAAAAAACCATTTGTGCCAATAGAACTTTAAATTACATAGCTCTATAGTTTATCAAAGTATCACAGCTAATAATTGAGCAATAAGTACACTACCAGTTTGGAAATCCTAAAGAAATAATCCATCAGGGTAATGATTATCAATGTCTGCTGAGACCATAAAAAGAGAAGTAGACATCTTGAGCCTTCTGATGGAAGAACACAACATTACCAATAATTCTTACTCCACCAAAAACCCCTAAATCCAAACAAACCTCTATATTTATACAGAGACTTCTACAGAGAACCAAAAGTCCAAGAGTAATTAAGAAAATTTTGAAAAAAAACTGGAGGGATGTACTCTACAAGGGAACAATACCCTAGAAATTCACAGTTGTTGGCACAAGCTAATACAACGCAGGGACTGACAATTAGACCATGAGACAGAATCATGATTACCCAGTACAGACTCATGAACGTATGAAAATAAAGGACAAAACGCACTCCCTAGGCAGCCTGAAATCTAGGGTTTGGGAACCCTATGCAACATGCACGCACACAAGCATTACAGAATATAGAAGCCGGGGGAGAATTCTCTGTGGAAATGTTCAGCGGGGCAATGAATTCTGTGAGCAACGAGAAAGGCAGTGAGTACCTCCGTCTCACAGATACAGCATGAGGCTGGCCCTTCTGAATGGATGGATGGACTGCAGCAGGGAGTTCTAGTGATGAGGGACACATGAGTGACCACACAGAGGGGATTCGACTGTCTGGACGGCAGCAAGGAGAGTGTGTTGATAAATTCAGACATTTCCATCCCTACCACTGTGCTGGGCACTGAGCAGAAACAGACTCAGGACCCAAGGTTCCAATTCAAGACTCATGACTGATGAGTGGGGTACCTCAATCCACATACATCATCACCAGCATTTTTATTACGCGGCACTATTGTGAAGCAGCAAGGGCCCTAAACTTGAAATAAAAACCGCGGGTCCAAGCCCTGGTCAGAACAGCACGGTGGTGCAGCCCGAGCCTGGTTTACGTCTGCCTCTGCACTTAACAGGATCTTGAATACGTTACTTAGCGTCTTCATGGCTCAACATCCCATGGGTAAGACAGGGATAATACTGCATTCCCTAATAGGACTATTGTCAAGATTTAAAAATTTAACATGTTTAAAGCATTAGGAAAGTTCTCAGGAAACAGTATGCACTCAATAAACCTTAGCTGTTATAATTACCAGCTTTCTAGTTGGATGCCATTGGGCCCAAGTCCTTAAAATATAAGCTCTGCTTTCTTCTTTATAAGAACATAATGTTCCTGTCCTCATAGCATTGCTGTAGGGCTGTAGAAGCAAATAAAAGGAAAAAAGCCTTCGTAAATTGCCAGTATTATACCAATAGTAGGTATAGAACTAAGTTTCAGTGCATTTCAAAGCATCAAGAGCTCCTTTTTTTTTCTTGTACAGACTGATATTTGTTAACTACCTGGGTTGCTAAGAACTTCACACAGCAATTTTGTTTCAGAAAATTAGCCACTCTCAGCTCATAATAACTAATTAAATGAATCTTCTCCAGAAATCTAGCACATTTATCAGCTGGGTACAGCGGAGGGATGTCCAACCATTAGAGATGTCTAAACAATTTAGTTAACCTTTAGCAAAAACATGCATGCACACTGGCGACTAGTGCAGTGTTAAAAAAGACACATTAACATCTTTCAAGTACTATGTGCAATGTTTATCCTTTCTTTTTATTGTTCCTAATTATTTTTTACATGTAGCAAACTCAGGGCAGTTTTTTGATGAAGCTTTCTTTTCTGCAAGTTCATCTCAGGATATGAGAAGAAATGAAGCACTAATGTTTGTTTGTGAAAGAGGCTAGCTGAAGGTTTCCAAAACCAAAATAAGAGAATACAAATATATCAATGGAAAATAGACAATTTTAAAGCCAGTTTCCTAAAATCACACCCCCCCACACCTCTTAGCACTCCTAATCTACTCTCAGAGCTGCCTCCAGGTTACTTAAGAAGAGGTTAATAACTTTGTGGATTAGCCAAACCCTCTGCTCTTTTCCTCACCAGCTCCTCACAACTATCCCCCACCTTTTCCACTTTTGAGAATTCTACTGATTGTAAACTGCCTTTACCAAACAATGACAGAGGTAATGGGAAGGCAAAAATCATATTAAATTAGTCCATCTTTCTTTCAGGCAGCTCTGATGAAAAGTTTAGGAGGAAGTAGAAATAACTAACAGCTAAAACTGAGGGCTTGAAATTATTTGAGTCAATACATGCATGATAAATAATGAAAAGTAAATCACAGCATATGAGCTTTTTAGAAATGCTAAAGTCTACCATGTGAGTCACTTTTAGGTCTACAGAGACATGCCAGAATGTCTAATTCATAAGGAACCAGGTGGAAACGGTAACGCTGCATATTTTTGGTCTGAGATGTATGTACTGGTCTTCCAACTAAAATCTTACAATGAAAGACAACAAAGATAATCTGTGTTTGGAGCCCAGGCAGAGGGGAGGAGAAGCAATGGAGATCATCGGCCAAAGGAGAGGGCAGTCATATGTAGCATCTCACACTCCACCATAAGAAGGGAAGGAGCCCACATATGCAGAAGCTAATTTATGTTGAAGGTGACCCTTCAGTGCATCTGGGAAAGGATGGTATTTTCAAAAAAACAGCTGGTTCAAATTTGAGATCCATCAGGGGGGAAAAAAGTGGTCCTTTATTTCACAGCATACATAAAAGTCAATTCCAGGTGGATTACAGATCTACCTGTGAAAAACAATCATGCTCACAGAATACACATAGGAAAGGATTCTCCAAGATTTGGAGACAAAAAAAAAATCTTACATAGAACACAAATGGCATTAATCAGAGGAAATGACTGATGAATTTGAGTAAATGAATATTAATCTCTCCTGTTCATCAAAAGGCCATTATGAGAGCAAAAAGGCAAACCACAGAGTGGGCAAAAATGTTTGGAACACACGTAACTATCAAAGGGTTCATTTCCAAAGTATACAAAGAACTCTTAGAAGTCAAAAAAAATTCAAATAAAAATGGGCAATAAATTTGAATAAGTTCTTGAAAAAAGAGGATATGCAAATGTCTACTAAACATAATAAAAGATTATCAACTTCTTAGCCATTACAGGGAAATGCAAATTAAAACCATGAAGACATACTACTAAACCCACCAGAATGGCTAAAATGAAAAGGTGTGACAATGCCAAGTGCTGACAAGGATGCAGAACAATGAGAAACTTCATATTCTTTTAGTGGTAGTGTGAGAAGGTACAAGTAGCTTCCAAATCTGTTTGGCAACGCCTATTAAAATTGAATACACGAAAACTTCATAATCCAGCAATTTTGTTTCTAGGGTATGTGTGTCTGTGTGGATATGCATATACCTAACAAAACTGTACACACATATGTATCAAAAGATCTGTACAAAAATGTCCATAGCATCATCATTCACAATACCAAAAGCTGGAAACAACCTATGCCCATCTACAGTAAAGTGGATAGTCTGTATCATAGAATGGAATTTATATGGTGACTAAAATAAATGTGGTAACATCACTGACTCTCTCAAACATGTTGAGCGGGAAGAAAGCCAAACTCCAAGCAAGACAATGCTATTCCATTTATACAGAGCTCAAAATCTGGCAAAACTAGTCGAAGGGACTGCAAAAGGATGGTTTCCAAGGTGCTGGCAATGATTCAGGTGCTGCCTGTGTGAGAGAATCTAAATATTCAGTGAGCTAGACATACAATTTGTGTACTTTTCTGCATGCAGGTTACACTTTAAAGAAAAAACATATAAAAAAGAAAAACAAATGCTTCATTTATTTGACCCCAGTTCTCCTTCTAGAATATTATCTTAAGGAAGCAATGACAAATATGAAACATTTTAGGTATAATACATAATGCATTTATAAATGGAAAAAAGGAATATCCAAAAATAAGGAAATGTAAATTTCAGCATATCTAATAGGTGAAACATTACACAACAATAAAAAGTACACTCACAAAGATCCAATAATCTATGCAAACTAAAAACTATGAAAGAATGAAAAGCAGCCAGATCAAAATGTGCCAAAATCTCTACAGTATTTAAGTAGCCAGGCTTTACGTGACTTTTGCTTTAAATTTTTAAAAATTATTTGTTAGACAAAAAAAAGTGGGGTTTTTTGGTCATTTTTTTAAACAGAATGTTTTGATCTTTTTTCACTACAGCTGGAAAGGCAAATGAGAAATTCACCCTCATTTCACTAGATAGGAAATGCACAAAAACAATTCCCTGGACAGCAGATGTGTGGTATAACTTTTATATGCACTGGGAAATTTTTTAAAAATCACGATTCTGTTTATTGCAGTGTTCTGGAACCAAACCTACAGTATCTCTGAGGCCTGCTTATATAGTGATGACCTAGCCTAGGAATCTTATGGAATACAGTCTCAAGTTTCTCAGGCTCCTGCCCCAGGAACTAAAGAGAAGGCCCCTCATTCTTTAGTTGGTGGCTCTGAAATCAACCAGAGGTAATGAAGATCAATCTTTCATTTGAGGACATGCTTGGTGTTTTGGTCACAATTATATGGAAACATCACTAAATAAGCACAAGGCTCTGTGCTATGCTTTGTGTGGTTAATGAAGAATATAAAACCTATTCCTACTCTCAAGCAGATTAGAATCTTGTTTAACAGACACATTACACAATAAAAATAAATAAAAAGATAACCGTGAACTAAATACTTATATTTATTAGTGGCATCCCTATTTTTCTAAACTGTATCCCTATCACAGGGGCTTAAAACCAGTTACATTTCTCAAACTTCTTTCCACCAAGATTCTAGGTTTAGGTTCTTTAAAGGAGAGGCACTTGTATGAAATTGAGATGGAAGAATCCATTTGTTTTTGACTCTGACAGCAGTAGTAGAAACAGATTCGTGGAAATTCTTCCAACACAGCCTCCTGCAGTGGGAGCAGCATGGAGCCATGGTCGCCTTAGTGACTGGGTGGACAGGGTCCGGGCAGGGGAGCACACACACTGGCAGAAGCAGAGAATTTCCTGTAGTCCTTGACCTGGGTTTGTTTCTCCAGTCCTTTTTAACAACTGTAACCCAATCCCCTGTATTAAGTCCTTCTATGCATGAAATACATAAACAGGTTCAGTTTCCTTGACTGACCCATGACTAAGAGTTACCAAGCAGCAGAATATCCTCTTCTGATCCCTTTCGGAAATAGGTTCAATATTACTATACAGAACAGTTTTCTAACTCTACCACCAACTCCCTCTAGCGCTTTTTTCCCCAATCATTATTATGCATTTCCTCTGTTAATTATCAAGACTATGGAACACGGTCAAGTAGGAAAATTAAAGTTTTCATCTCAAACATTTCACAAAGATTCATACTCTTGGATTACTGATGTTTATCATGTAGAATAGGAATGACATACTAAGTACACCATGACACTCTGAGTTGAGGACAGTTACATAAACATTGAAGGATTCATGTGATTTTAAATTAAGCTTATCAAAGTCATAATTTTGTCTGAGTAGGTGAGTGTATATGCATGCATACTCAAATATAGTATGTCTTTTAAAATTCTGTCTCCTTACCTAGATTCCCATGTTCTTATATACATGAAAATCTAACTATATTTCATAATTCAGATTACCAAAAGCCATGTAGGACTCATGAAAAGTATAGAAATCAATATATTCCTCACAACTTACATGCATGACTGCTTTAGTGTGACAGAGAAAAAAAGCCATTCACCTACGTTACTCAAAAATCAATACCAATTAGGTCAGATTTCCAGTTCTAGGTAAGAAGGTGGTGTAAGCATACTTCACCCACCTCGACTACTGAATGAAACTATAAAACCTGGGCAGATGACACAGAGCAGCTATTTGAAATATGAAAAGTAAATAGCAGCAGGTGAACTTCTGAAGTCCGCTGGAATCTGAAGTACAATCAGAGTGGCAGTGGATTTACCATTTATTTTCCAGCTGTATCCTCTTGCCTGAATATAGCTGGAAACATAGAAATGAGCATTGTGGTGGGGATGGATAAAGCTCCGGGATCCTCTAGGAGCCCTCTCACTCATGAATCAAAAAAGGGGACTCCTAACACTCACAGGAGTGTGGAAATTCCCCAATTTTGTTCTTTGTTTCTTCCCTTGTCAGTTTTCTCCTGACCCTGCTCCCAGGCAATGCTGAGGCAGTTATCAGGAATAGAGGTCAGAAAGAGTGAAAACTCTGAGGGAGGGGAATCTTTCAATCCATTCCTGGAGGTGTCATCACAAGAGGCTGAGGCCAACCCCTGCTGCTTCTTTCACTCTCTCTCCTCCTGCTTGTTGGGCCCCAAAAAAGTCCAAATAGGGAAGCACATAGCAGAGCTGAGAGGACTAAATTGGTCAACTCTAAGGAACTGAAATATACCAGGGAGAGTACAGAGAAGATGTTGAAGAAAGTGACCCTGTAACATCATTTATTAATTCCAGGGATCATCACCAAGTCCAGAATCTGTGGATCAGATTGTAATTAGCACAACAAAGATTCTGAGAACTGAACAAATGGACCACTACACAGATCACACACTGGCCAATGGGTTATACACACCCAGAACAGAACCAAAGAGTATGACAATGACTTTGAAAAGTAGGTGGATATTGGAACAATAGTTCCCTGAGGTAGGTTGGAACTTGCAGCCAGAATCTAACCAGGTCAATTAACTGGTTAAAAAAAAAATTCTTCGTAGGATTTAAATACAATCCAGAGTCTCATAATGTAATGTTCAAAATATCCAGGATAGATTCCAAAATTACTCAACATACCAAGAACCATGAGAATTTCAACTCGCACAGGAAAAGATAGTCAACAGATGCCAACGCCGACATGATGCAGATGGAAAAATTATGTGACAAAGACTTTAAGGCAGCTACTATATAAAATAATGTTTGAATGACCAATCATGAACATTCTTGAAAGAAACATTAAAAGTCTCAGCAAAGAAATAGAAAATATAAAGAACAAATGGGAATCCTAAAACTGGAAATGACAATAACCGAAATTTAAAATTCACTGAATATAGTGTATATATGTCATTCAGTGAATTTTTAATCTTGGTTATCATCTCTTTGTTGTACAGCAGAAACTAATAACATCGTAAAGCAATTATACTCCAAAAAAATTAATTAAAAAAATTCACTGAATGGGCTCAAGAGCAGAGTGGAGATGGCAAGTGAATGTCAGCAGACTTGAAGATGAATCAATAGAAATTATCTAGTCTGAACAGAGAAAAAAGGTTGAGAAATAAATGAACAGAGCTTTAGCGATGTGTGATTGAATAACAGAAGGCCTAACATTCATGTCAAAGTCCCTGAAAGATATAGGAAAAAATGTGTGCTAAAAACATTTGAAGAAACAAGAGTGGAAAATTACTCAACTCTGGAAAAAGACCAACGTACAGATTCAAGTATCTGAGCAAACCCCAAACAGCATGAATTTGGGGGGAGGGGTTACCCTAAGACAAACTGCTAGAAACTAAAGACATTCCATTTGGGTGATGAAAAACTTCTGGAGTAAGAGTGGTGATGGCTGCACAATACTGTGAATGATTAATGCCACTAAACTGTATACTTTAAAATTGCTAAAATGGCAAGTTTTATGTGTATTTTACCACAATTAAAAGAAAAAAAGACAAAGAAATAATCTTCAAAGTAGCCAGAGTAAAATGATATGCTACATGATTACAATGATTAGAATGATTCTGGATATCTCATACAAAACATCAAGGTTAAAAAGAAATAACACAAAAATTTTAAAGAACTGTAATCTCAGATTAAAAACATCAATAATAAAAGTGAAATCAAGACATTCTCAGATGAAGGGAAATGTTAAGAATTCACAGCAGACCTACTTTGAAAGAATTAAAGAAGAACTTCAGAAAGAAGGAAAATGATACTAGAAGGAAACATGAATAAGAGGAACAAAGGAAGAACAACAGAAATGGTAAATAACTGGACCAATATAGACTATTCTCCTCTTGTGTTCTTTAAAATGTGTTTGATGGTTGAAAGCAAAAAGTACCTGATGACCTTTTCAATTCATGTAGATGTAACACGTAAGACACCAGTGACATCAAGGAAGAAGTGTAAATGCATCTATAAGGGTTCTAAATGCCAAAAGAAGTGATAGGTAGCAATCATATGTTAAAAAAAGTTAAATATGTATTTTGTCATCCATGGAACAACCACTAAAAAAGCTATATAAAGAGATATTGTCAAAAGCACAATTAACATGGAATACTAAAAATGTTCCAATAACTCAAAGCATGACAAGAAAAGTAAAAGAACAAAAAAATAATGGAATGGTAGACCTAAACCCAAGTATATCAGTAATTATATTAAATGTACATGGTCTAAAAACAATTAGAAGTCAGAAAATGTCATATTAGATTTCAAAAGTGACAACTATATGCTACCTATGAGAAATTCACTTCAGAAATATTTATATTGGTAAGTCAAAAGTAAAAGAATGAATATATACTGTAAACCATAATTAAAATAAAGCTGGAAAGACAAGCAATTCATTTACATAATAGGCAAAAGTCATGAAGAGACACCTCACTGAAGAGGATATGAAGACAGCAAATAAGTACATGCAAAGATCTTCTATAACAGCAGCCATCAGGGAAATCCAAATTAAAACCACAATGAGCTTATCACTACACATCTATCAGAATGGTAAAAATAAAATATAGTGGAAACATCAAATTCTGGAAAGAACTTAGAGAAACTGGGTCATTCATACATTGCTGGTGGGAATACAAAATGATACAGCCATTCCGGAAAACCACTAAACAATGTTTAGTTTCTTATAAAATTAGACACTGGAATACTACTCAGCAATAAAACTGAACTTCTGATACATACAAGTTGGAATTATGCTGAGTGAAACACAGCCAATTTCTAAAGGTTGTATATGCTGTATGATTCCATTTATGTAACATTCTTGAAGTGACAAAATTATATAAATGGAGAACAGTCTACTGGTTGCAAAGGGTTGGTTACTGGGGGAAGGACGATGGGAGGTGAGTCTGAAAAAGTCTATAAAAGGGCAACACAAGGGGTCCTTGTGGTAATGAAACTGCTCTGTATCTTGAGGGTGGTTGTAAATACAAAAACCTGCACATGATAAAATTGTGTTTAACTAATATACACAATTACATGTAAAATTCCATAAGTCTGAATAAGATAATGGACACGTGTAAAAGTCAATTTCCCGTTTGTGATACTGTATTACACTCTGTAAGATATTACCATCAGGGGACATTAGGTAGAGTTCACTCCTGCAACTGCATGTAAACATACAATGCTCAATATAAAGTTTTCTTTTGTTTTTTTTTTTAAGTAAAAAACAAAACTGGAGTGAATGGCTATATTAATAGGCAAAGTAAACTTCAGAGCAAAGAGAATTACGAGGGATAAAGAGGGGATACTGCATAATGATAAAAGACCTTAAGACCTAATAATCATATGTATATGCACCCAACAAGAGTCCAAAATACACAAAGCAAAACTAACCAAAAAAAGTAAATCCACAGTTATAGTTGGACACTTCAACACACCCCTCTCATTAATAGTTAAAACTAGTTGACAGAAAATCAGCAAGGACAGCAAAGAACTGAGTAACGTAGCAATTGGATCCAGTTTACGTATATAGAATACCCCATGCAACACCAGCAAAATACATTCTTCTCAAGAGTAAATGAAACATTAAACAAGATAAACCTTAACTTGGGCCTTTAAAAAAACTTGACTTATGTTAAAAGATTGCAGTCATACAGTGCATATTCTCAGATCATAATGCAATTAAACTAGAAATTGTTAACAAGAAAATTTCCAAATATTTGAAATGAAAACTCAATATGTAAACTCTTAAGCTAGTTTCATTTATATGTGTTATTACAAAACTTGAAAATTTTTAGATTATATCTAATTAAGTCTATTGTGCATTAAAAAAAATCAGAAGAGAGTTAAGTGTCTAGAATTAGTCATTTGTAAATCACAAGTCAGACATAGTCTATGCCCACTGTAATACTGTCAATATTGGTATGGAACATGAAGGAACCATTTGAGCCATACTCTAGAACTGCAAGGTCACACCAAATAAGAGACTACTCCTTCATTAGCTGGTTATAAGTCACTAAAAAAAAACTGTATATTGTCAATATGGTCCCTTTCACCTTAGTTTTCTGCTAATCATCTTGCAATTTGTTATTAACAGCAATATTCATTTAAGGAGTCAGTGCTCCATAACTACCTCAGGACTGAGATTCTATATTCTTGATCTGATCCAGTTTATCTAGCCTCCTCCTACCCTTAGGTAAGTTTAGACATGCAATGATTGAAAAAAACCTCAGTTCCTGAAATGTGAATGACTCAGACACTTGAGACATTTAGGAGACTTTCTCACCTAGAGGAAATAAAGTTTGACTTAATGAAAACATAGGTCAGGGTTGAGATATTCTGTCACATGTGTCAAGTGAAGGAGGAGTTGGTTATGGCATACTTTAATATTTTAAGTGTGTATTATGTCAGTGTTGCTGAATTTTCTAATTTCAAATCACACTCTCATCTCCAACAGTAGCAATGTAGTTACTTTAAAGGCAAAAGGAAAATATGCCAGAAAGTAATAGCTTGAGTACAATTAAACATAAAATATGCATTTTTATTATGACCCACATTAAAAAAATGAAGTAACACTCATAGCCTCCAACCACATCTTAACATTCATTCAATATATTTATTGACTATCTATTGGGTGCCATACATGAGGTAGTCACTGCTCTCAAGAAATACCCAGTTCAGTGGGCAGACATAAACAATTACAATTTAATATGATATTTGCTATAACAAAGGGGCCACAGATAAAGGGATATTGACAGGCTTCACAGAGAAGACCTTTGGCTGGGCTTTTGAGTAGGTAGGACAGTCTTCAAGAGGAAGTGAAAAGAGGAGATGAACCAAGAGAAGGATGGGTCCATGCACAGACAGAACATGAAAGAGCATTATTGCTCAGTAACACTAGAACTCAGGGCACTTTAAACACAGGATGAGGTGGGCTAGGATGGGAAGAAGACTTAGACCATTTGGGGAAGGGTCTTACACACCCCGGAGGATTACGGGAAAAGAAGTGATCACAAGTTTCCTCAAAACATGAACTCCGGAGACAGGTAGCATCTACTGTTGCTGTCCAGCAAGAAATGATAAAAGACTGAACTAAAACAGTCGTCATGAAAATAGAGAGGGGAAGACAGAGTCCAAGGACGTTCAGCAGATAAAACAGAAAAGACTTAGTGACCGGATTGACTATGATGAAGGAGTCCCACCCAGCTTCTAACACAGACACATCCTAAACACAGAATATGAGAAAAAAAAGAAATGGGTAGAAGAGGATAATGAATTATTCTTGAACATGTTTGTGTTCAATGTGATGTACCCCCTAGATAACTAGATGGAGACTTGCTGCAGTTCTGTGCAAACAGGAATGTGGGTTTCAGGAGCCCAGAGGCTGGAAGCAAAGGTTTAGGAGTCAGTGATTGATGAGCTGAAGTCTCTGGGGATAGATGAAATCAAACATGGAAAATATATTCTTATCATCATAAATGCTCCCTTGGCAAAGGAGCACTGATTGAAAACTGATTTAAAGTTTTACGACACATCAAGTTTCCTTTTGCTTCAGAAAGTCTGTAAACCACTCTTCGAAAATGATCATCATCAAAGCCAATCATGAGGCAGTGTTCTACCATCAACACTGAACTCCACTTTTGCAAGGGAATTAGAAACAGGTCTGCCTCCTGCCCACTCCAGCCCGGGCAGGGTTCCAACAGCTGATGAAACAGAACCTACAGTCCAGCAGGTACTCTTCTACCAACATTTTAATCAAAACCCCGAAGCTAGACTATTTCCACCCCTCACTCATAGGGGACACTTCTTTCCTCTATTCCCCACCCACAACCTTGTCCTCTTCCTCTGCTTTTCTTTTTTCTGAATGTATCTGTAGGCCACAAACAGGCTATTAACTCCTTTTGGAGCAGGTGGTTTAAGGACAAAATACAGTATATTATATCAGAAATAAACATGGTAAGGAGAAATCATACTGCTTTTGATCTCTGAGAAAAAGCAGCTGATGGGTCAGAACTAGAAAGGGCAACAGGAATTACAAAATCCAAGCAAAATGAAGGTTTCCATGCTTATGATTATTTGGGGGCATCTAAGTCCAACTGGCTTACCTCTAAGTGTGCAAAACCCCTGGAAGGAGGATTGAAGTAGAGGGAAAGAGCAGGAAAACTCCCCCAAATTTTAGCTGCTCAAGAGCCAATGTGAGGTACGAGAGGCACCTGGAGAAGGCTCCAGAAAAGTATTCAATCCCGCTGTCGGAATCCAGAAGCTACTGGAGTGACTGGAACTGGCATTAGCAATAGCCTTCTCAGCAGAAATGGTTGATAGCCAAGTATGGTACAAGATCCTGAGGAGCCAGGAAATAGAAAAGATCAAAGGGTCTGGGAGCCCCAAATACCCCAGGGTGACCTGAGCTGGGCAACTTCATTTATGCACTAAGCAAAGTGATCCGGCACGGCACCGCCATCCTGGCAGGACTGACGTACTCAGAGAGCAAGACCACCACCTGGAGACTTTTGCTCACATCTAACGTACAATTCAATAAAATGCTTTAAGATTCTGTGAGGGCTCTCATCAGAGAGAAATGGCTAGAAATACGGTAATATGAACTGCTGGTATCTATCTGGTTAGGCCTGGTTCAGGGGCTCAGAAGTTGCTCAGGGGGCTTTCCTGACTTGCCCTAAGCCTTTTCTGACTGCTCTGTAATAAAGATGATTGCAATGTATATTGTGTCCAGACACTTCCTTGCAAGGAAATAAACAAGAGGACAATACCTCACTCATCAGAAACAGGCAGACATACCTACAGGGTATGCAAAGTGAGTCAGCATTTTCTGTTTTGCATTTTGAAAAGGAAAAACAGTTCAGTGCAGATCTACTGAGAAAAGAAAAAAGTGCCAGAAACACCCAAGATGATGTCATACCAGCTGCTAGCTTCAGGTCAACTGCAGTGTAACAGGAAGCTTGACCAGAGCCAAGTGTACCCAGTGTCCCCTCCCCTGGACCAATCGACAGACTTCTAATGCCCTGCAGAAATAACACTCTCCACTCTGGACTGTGAAGTTGTAATTTGTGTATCCAACTCTGGCATTTCAAAAGCTAAGCCCAGAATATACATGGCAATACCCATTCTGCAAATTACTGTACAGTTCAGAGGGTGCCCTAAGACATCGTTTAAGCACTTTCAAATAAAACAAAGTTAAATTCTTCTTAACCATTCGTTTCCATCACTGCCAACCCCCAATCGTACCCAGTAATAAAAACTGAAGCCAGCGATAGCTGTACCCCTGCCTGAATAGTGAGCAGCAATCAAGGTACGTGTAATCAACAGGAAAGGCAGAAATCTGTTAAAGCTGGGTTTTGTTTCTGCTTAATGCCAACTCTTAACCCATCCAATTCACATCTACTTCTGTGCACAAAGCTCTTGTGTAAGATGCTGTGCGTGTGTGCTGGCGGAGGATCGGGGGTCTAACCGTCACCACTATCACCACCACAACAAAAACTATACATTTCTGCCCTCCCGCAGGCCACAGCCATCTTTTCTTGGGAATTCTTGCTGATGTATTTACTGTTTCTCCTCTGCCCTCCTAAAACGATCCCCAGGTAATAAGTATCGTTTCAATAAAAGAAGAACAAGAGGAGGTCAAGGCCGTTCAGACTTCCGAAGGCCCTGGTGATAGAAGACAGAGTGAATTTATGGCCCTGGTCAAGTGTTGTTATCTTCCCAGGGGAGAAAGATATTTGTGACTACAAGACAGATACTAGAAAGAATGCAGCCTCTCTAACTTGTTATCATTTGTAAATTCCCTGCCTCATTTGATAACAAATGTCACTTTTCCTTCAGTGCCATTGGCAAAAAAAAAAAAATCACTGTGATAACAAAGGTGCCATTATTCCTGGTAGCATTTTCCCGGGTCCTGTTAATAATCATACTTGCAGTCAACTAATGCCCTAGGTTCTCACATCACTAAATAAATATTGCCTGGTGGCAAATATCAGTATCCCCAACTCTGCATTCCAAAGAAGTCATGAAACCTGTCGGAAAGGTCAGATCTCAGTAAATAAGGCCAAAGCAAAACTAAAGTTTAAAAATCTCCTCCTACCACTATTTTCTAGTTTCAACAAATTCCTGTGTCTCTGGCTCTCACTGCAATTTCCTACCAGACACATCAGTGGACACTGTAACCCCATTATGTTTGGCATTACAGAGGTGAATAGTAGAAATTCACAAAAACAGAGTCCTAGAAGTGACTTCTGGGTCAGGGACTCTTAACATTTGTTAAATACAGGGGTACATGAACGTACATACAGTTTTCTCAGGAAAATGTCCCTTGTTTCTTAAATTCAAGAACTCTTACTACTCTCCCCATTTTAGAATCACTGGGAGCAAATGGGTCATTCTCAATTCTTGCTGTGCCTCAGAAGAATCTCTGGGGAACTTTCATATAAAATATATATTCCTGGGGCTTCCCTGGTGGTGCAGTGATTAAGAATCCTCCTGCCAATGCAGGGGACACGGGTTTGAGCCCTGGTCCGGAAAGATCCCACATGCCACGTAGCAACTAAGCCCATGTGCCACAATTACTGAGCCTGCGCTCTAGAGCCCGCGAGCCACAACTACTGAGCCTGCGTGCTGCAACTACTGAAGCCCGCACGCCTAGAGCCCATGCTCTGCAACGAGAATCCACCACAATGAGAAGCCCACGCACCGCAAAATGAAGAGTAGCCCCCACTTGCCGCAACTAGACAAAGCCCGCGCACAGCAATGAAGACCCAACGCAGCCAAAAATAAATAAATTTTTTTTTAAAAACTTAACTTACATTTGCATAGAGATAAGTAAATATAACAGAAGAATCATACTTATAGGGATTAAACCATAGTGGGTAGTTGATTATCATAAATACACTGTGGAAAAAAATACAGTCAAGGTTGGCTGACCCTTTTATCAACAGGGGGAGAAGTTCCTGATTGTCAAAACTGTAGCTCACCACAACTTGTTATACTTTCCTTTCTAGCTATATTATTTTATTTTTAATTATCAAAACCAAGAACTAGGGCCTCCCTGGTGGCGCAGTGGTTGAGAGTCCGCCTGCCGATGCAGGGGATACGGGTTCGTGCCCCGGTCTGGGAGGATCCCATATGCCGCGGAGCGGCTGGGCCCGTGAGCCATGGCCTCTGGGCCTGCGCGTCCGGAGCCTGTGCTCCGCAACGGGAGAGGCCACAGCAGTGAGAGGCCCGCATACCGCAAAAAGAAAAAAAAAAAAAAAAAAAAAAAAAACCAAGAACTAGAGCATGATTGCCACCACGAAGGAGTATAAACAGCCAAAGCATCTCATTTGCTTCATGAAGGTATTTACATACCCCAAAGCAGATAGGATAGGCCAATTAATAGATTAAGGAACATACATTTATCCTAAGAGAAGGACTTTTAAAATGCAATTCAAGTTGAAGGGAAGAAACAGAAAGAAGAAGGTGACTTTTCCTTTGTTAAATCTCACAATAAATTTACCCCCAGATTCAGCAAGTGCTTTTCAGTGGCTTCACAGTAGCTGAGATAATGATATGACTGCCCTCTTGATGTATGAGTCCCCATTGAGTAAAGTCGGCTGGATCCCAAGGACAGCATTCCAGGGCACTGAAAAGAATTCTTTCAGTACACACCCACTGTGCGACTTCGTTCAGGCACGATTTCTCTAAAGGACACAGTGTAAAAGCAGAGGAGTTCACTCTGCTGACGGAACCCCAGGCAGCCACGTAAAAATTGTTACCATTCAAGTGCTATACGCCAAGAACTACTAGAAAATTTCTACACATTACCTCCTATAAATTATGAATTCTTAAGGACTGGTCTCACCTAATATGTTTAACCTCTCATAGAGCCCAGGACAATGTCTTACAGATAGTGAAGAATGAACACTTGATGAAACAAAAAAATTCCAGAATATCAGTTGCAAAGGATATGAGTATTCCCGGCAGTTAACAGTGCTTCACACTAACTAGTGATGCCACACTCCTGATTTGTGATCACTCTTTTCATACCTGGGTCTGTGGTGGAAGCAGAATGTCCTTGTCATGGGCCCACTATACTTTATATAGATATTCATACATATTTATACATAAATAAATTTATACATATGTATTTAACTGTATATATGCACATATAAATATTCATAATATACATAATCTGGAAACGAATGAAGAATAAGCCATCTTCAAAGAAACTACGTTTTACATATTTATCCTTTTTCTGATTCCTCCTGTTAAAATATCAGTTCCACGAAGACAGTAAGTTGTGTCTGCTCACTGCTAATACCCACATGCCATAGGATAATGCTTAGGAAAGAAGAGTTGCCCATATTTACTTAATTTTTGTTGTCAAACGAATGAATTAAATGCTAAGTAAAAGCAGAGTACTGTACTAGGTCCTGGGGACAGAGGGAATATAATGCATCATCTTATCTAGTAAAAAGTGGCTCTCAGTCTCCTCACTGCTGAACATGGATATGAGCAGGGCTGAACGGAAGGCTGAAACCTTTCTGCTAGAAAACAGGTCTTTTCATTTATGTAATATTAACACTTTATAGATGCCCAATCACATGTATTTGGCAATGAACATTCTCCAATCCTGTATGCAGTAACATCTTCAGTCCCAGGCAAGAGGGGCCCCTACCCTGGCATGACCACCTGGAGCCCCAAATACCCTTCAGGTTCATATTCCAGGTACTAGGCCCCTGACGCTCCCTTTCAAACCCAAGCACACTTATTGGACCTGTGCAGATTTTTCCCCAGATATTCTCTCAAAGGCAACCTTCAATATGCAACCCTGGGCCCACAGGATGGGGTGTGGCTCCAGCACGGACGTGTGGACTCAGGTGTCCACAGGCATGCATGCTAGGTCCACAGTTCGCCTCATGCTACCTGGTCAGGTGTGGGACTCTGAAGAATTTGGAAACTCAAAATTCAAACCTGGCCTTCAAGATTGTTACGAAGGTGTATTTGTCAGAGCAGGAGGATTTCTGAACTTATTTTGACAGTTTTAGCTTGATGTGTAAACTTGTAAATGTTTAGATATATAGAATGTGAGGAATTCCCTGGTGGTCCAGTGGTTAGGACTTGCGCTTTTACTGCCAAGGGCCCAGGTTCGACCCCTGGTCGGGGAACTAAGATCTCTCAAGCCGCCAAAAAAAAAAGAAAAAAAAAACCAAAAACAATGTGGACCCTGCCTTCGCATTCTAGCCCTGAGTCCCCACAATCAGTAAAGGAAACTGAGGCCCAGCGCCATTAACCAACTACCTAAGGACACTAGACCGGTAACTGGAAGAGCCAGACAGAACTCAAACCCAGCTCTTCATAATCTCAGTGTCAGTTCCTGAGGCAAACCCCCTCCCCTCAACTTCACCTCTTCAAAGCACCTAACCCCCCGGGGGGTTCCCAGGAGGCAAAGTGCTGGGTCCACACAGCCCATGTCTCTCTTAACACCCGCAGCTTTCTCCTCAATACAGCAGGAGCCAAATGCAAGCCATTGTAAATCCAATGGTTGCTCTACATATGCATGCTTGTAGCTACCTGCAGTGCAGAGAGAATCTATGCTAGAGGTAAGCAAGCAGTGACACGTGCCTCAGGAACCTCACAAGATGCAGCCTGAGGCTTTTGAACGTACATCTTTTTACAACTCTAAATCCAGAAGTGCATTTTAGTGTTCTTGCAAAACAGTCTGTGTGGCAGTTTACAAAGCCCACATATAATACCTTCATAAGACCTGTACTTAGGGAGATCCTTTCATCCAAGGAATTCAAAGTACTTTACAAGCTCAGAGCCATTCATCCAAACACTCCAGGGAGGTATGCAGGTGGCCAGGGTTATACTCATTGACGAAGAAACTGAGGCAGGCTGACAGCCTTAAGTACCGTTCTTTAAAATGGTCTGTGCTTTTTGAAAATGAACGGCCTTAAACATCTATCAAAACACGCCACCAATACGGTGGGAGAAAGATTTGCACTGTTTTTCTAAAAATTAAACTGAATGTAACAGAATGAAACACCATGTCACAGAAATCTATACCTTGCTGGAGTTCTTTCAACCAAAAGGCCCAGAAGTTTATGCTTAGGTCTCTGCAAGGAGCTTATTAAATTTCAGATACTATTGCCTTTCAAAATGCAAGTTCCAAATCACAAATTTTAAGACAGAAAATTCAATTCCCCCCACCCCCACCCCACACACACACCAAGTAGAATCGGGCTTTTACACCTTTGACCAAAAAGCACTTAGCAAAGGTGACTAGCATATTCCCCCTGATCTAGAATGATTTCAAGCCATAGAGATTAGCTTAATTTGCTTTTCAGTGGGAGGTAAATGGCCCCAGGTAAATATGCCTAAAAGTAGTGGAGGAAGTACTTTTATAAATAAGGAAGACTAGCAGTTTAAGAAGAATAAAACAGAAAGTAGCCACTGTAGTTACCTTAATTAAAAAAAGTCTGTGTTGGGCTTCCCTGGTGGCGCAGTGGTTGAGAGTCCGCCTGCCGATGCAGGGGACACGGGTTCGTGCCCCGGTCCGGGAAGATCCCACATGCCGCGGAGCAGCTAGGCCCGTGAGCCAGGGCCGCTGAGCCTGCACGTCCAGAGCCTGTGCTCCACAACCGCAGAGGCCACAACAGTGAGAGGCCCAAGTACCGCAAAAAAAAAAAAAGTCTGTGTTGAAAACATTTCTGAAAGTTATGCTCATAACAATAACCAACAACTTAGTGAGAGTTTACTGTAACGCTAACCACTGTTCTTCGTGCTTGTATGTAACCCATTTTATAGATGAGGAAACTGAGGCTCAGAAAAATTGATACCTATAATCTCAAAGACCTTACAGTGGAGTTAGAAAAATCATTCATTCATTCATTAAGCTGAACTACACAGAATCTGAAATATGGAAATTTACATAAAATTTCCCCTAGGGAGTTCACCTTCTAGTGGAGGAGCACACAGGTAAAACAACTTTCAAATAGGCATGTATAAGACACAAGAGCAATGCAATGCAGGCTGAACTGAGGGGCTGGGGCAGGAAATAAATACTTTGCAGAGAGTATTTCAACAGGCAGATACAAGAAGGAATTGTAGACTGATGTAAATGGCTTATGCAAATGTACCAAGACTTCAGAGAACTTAATCTGGGGGACACAGGTTGTCTGGCTTTGCTAGAGAATGAGGATGTATGCTGGTAAAAGGTAATCCTGGTCTGGACAGGTATGGATAGATGGGAATTGGATACTGAGTTAATTACTTTTACAACTGTGTATACCTTATCTCTCCCAACAAGATATAAGTCTCCTTGAGGGAAGAAAACCTTTCCTGGATTCTAGCAGAGTGGTTTATGTCTCCTACTGTTTAATTTAAGGGATTGATTGCTGTTATTTCTTCATCACCATCATCAGAGCTAATAACACTTAGACAATGGCTTACAGCCACAACTCTTAGCCTTATATTAACTTATTTAAGCCTTAAACAAACCCAATGAGGTAAATTCCATTGCTATCACCATTTTCCAAATGGAACTGAGGCACAGTGGTGTGCTAGAACAAACACCTGCTAAAAGGCACTTTATGGAATTTGTGTCTCCAAAGCACACCCCAAACAGAAGTGCGGAACTGTTACCAGGGATTTCCTTTCTAGGTAATTGCCAACACTCGTCCCTCCCACCCCAGGCACCCTCTCCCACCGTGAGCAATTGTCGCAGACTCCCCAGGAGAGGACCGATAAGCTCCTGAACACATCCATCCCACAGAATCTGCCACTCGCCTGCTCAATCGCACCCAGTGCTATCTGCCAAGGAGAACCAGTGTCAAAGGTGCTAATGCCAAAGTGCTAACTTAGCTGCTGAGACACCAATGATGTCACTTCCTAGTAGCCCAAGCCATCTAACTCTTGCGGCTGCCAACCTGATTCCCAATGGAGTTACTGCTGACGCTTCACATACTCAACAAGGCACAAGAGTTTGGTGACATCAGTTCTCTCGAGTTTCTGCTTCCACTTTTAACAGTCACATCTCCCTAGGCTTCCAACATGATTCTGGGAAGAGTTCAACTGGAAGGTCATCCAAATGGTTGTCGCCATGCTTCCCCTGAAATCCTCCTTTCCACTCACATAGTTTTAAGTCCAGTTTACATAAACATTCCTCCATCGGATTGCAAGTTCCTTTGGACAAGCGTGAGAGGTACATAAATTTTCATACTTTAGATTAAGAAAATAGTAGGCTGGTAGGCATCTGACTGGATGAATGAAGTATTAATTTTCTACCTCCACCATAAGTTTGTTGAGACTGTATGTGTCTCTTCTCTGTTCACTTCTGTTCCTCATTTCCTCGTCTACAAAATGTGTTAATAGCACTAACTCCGTAGGGCTTAAGCACTCAATAACCATTAGTTATCATGAGCATGATTCTCAGATATATACACTTAATATATACTTACTGTTCTGACTGTATAAGGCATCAGCAATGGCTACCTGCCCTTAGTTGAACTGGACAAGAAATATTCAAAGTCTTCCCATAAAACAAGATTCCTCAATGATGAAGAGAGAGTCCTGGAAACCAAAACACCAGACCTCTAGACCTACAGGATGAGTGTGAATTTGAAAACATGAGTGAGCACAGAAGGCTAACGCCGTAATACCAGTTACAACTGAAAGTCCTGTTTTCCACATGCAATCAACATTAACCATCGAAAAAGAAAAGATACACATATGCCCATGGATATGAGAAAGTATACCAACTGACCAAAGAGCCACTTCTACTCACCTGATAAATGGCTGAAACACAATCATGGCAACACGCCTTGCATTTTGGTTAACAGGGTGACATAAACCCAGCTAACATCAGACTGTGTGACCTCACCACCCTGGGACGGGAGCCAGAGGTTTCACCTGAAATCTGAGTTATGAGATCTGGAAAGTGTCTCAGTTGCTTTCTTTTAGCAGAACAAAACGTAGCAAGGACCCAAGGAGGCAAGAAGGTAGAACCAGAAATTGTCCAGACTCCATTACCCTAAGTTACCTGATGATGAGTAAATATTCCCTGTTCCATGGTTTCAATGGAAGGTAAACTACTGCTAAAAATATCCAATGTTCGTCATGCTTTTAATCTCTTCCTTTTCTCTTACATCAGAAAGAATTATTCATGCTTCCTGACCAAAGGGTATCCCTTTAATATAACCACAGACAAACCCTATTCCCTTGTTCTATCTTTATACCCTTTTTCTTTCAGCCCTGTCAGACCACTTCAATCCATTAACCATGGCAGAGCCCAGCACCCTATTATAAACCTCCCTCCCGGTATGCCTTAGCGGAAAAGCTGAAATTGCACTGCTTTAAAGCATTGTCCTGACTCCTACAGGCTGAATGATCTTGGGTCAATGTCTTCATCTCTCTGGGCCTCACCTTCTACATCCATAAAATGAAGTTGATCTTCAGCACCCCCATCACCACTGAAATCCTTGCAGTCTTTAGCCCACAGGTTTTCAAGTGTGCACAGATGCAAAGAATCATGGGAGGCCAGACCCCACTCTTACCATATGAGTGAAAGAGTTCTATGAAAACATGTTCTTAGGAGTAGGGGCCACATGGAGAAAATATTAAGGCGATTTAATAGGGGGTCAGGGAGGAACACTTCATCTTATCCCCCAAGGGGAATTCGAAAGTGTGAGCGCTCACAGCCACAAAGGAGAAGGGCCGGCAGGGAGCCCCAGTGGTGCCCACTACACTGAAACCCTCCCTTCTCCCCCAGTACAGAGTATTTCTGTATCCGGTGTAACTGGAAAGGGAGAATTAGGCAGATAGGGTTTTTCTAAGGAATAGGACAGCTTATTAAGTGCTATAAAGCAGGGGACTCCAACCCCCAGGCCATGGACCAGTACCAGTCCGTGGCCTGTTAGAAATCGAGCTGCACAGCAGGAGGTGAGCGGCAGGCAAGCGAGCAGAGGTTCATCTGTATTTACAGCCGCTCCCCATCGCTCTCATGACCACCTGAGCTCCGCCTCCTGTCAGATCAGCAGCGGCATTAGATTCTCATAGGAGCGCGAACCCTACTGTGAACTGCCCATGGGAGGGATCTAGGTTGCGTGGTCCTCATGAGAATCTGATGCCTGGTGATCTGAGGTGGAGCTGAGGCAGCGATGCTAGTGCTGGGGAACGGCTGCAAATACAGATTATCATTAGCATAGAGGTTTGACTGCACAGAGACCATAATAAGTCAACTGCTTGCAGACTCACATCAAAACCCTATCAGTGAGTGGCAAGTGAAAACAAGCTCAGGGCTCCCACTAATTCTGCATTATGGTGAGTTGTATAATTATTTCATTATATATTACAATGTAATAATAATAGAAATAAAGTGCACAATAAATGTGATGTGCCTGAATCACCCCCAAACCATCCCTCTCACCCCAGTCCGCGGAAAAACGGTCTTCCACGAAACCGGTCCCTGGTGTCAAAAAGTTTGGGGACGGCTGCTATAAAGCTTAGGCAGTCAGTTACATCCTATTTGCACTGAACTCAACACCCTTTTACTGGTTCTCTTTAGAAAGATCAAGCTGAAGCCAAAATGCTCCACTCTTCTCTCCTCATTCAGTGAGCATCCCATGTGTCAATACACAAATTTAAAATCTCCTAAAACAGAGAGGCCCTAATTATGATCACATAGCATTGATGAATTTAATCAGTTAATGTTTCAGGATCTACCCATCAAACATGGACAGCTCACAGTCAGTGTAAGAAGTTACTTTGTAAATTGGATTTTTTTTTTCTCCTTGAATTTGAGATCTAGAAGCCTGCCTTGCTTGATTTCCCTGGAAATTTTCCAGATTTGTACTTCAGTTTCAACTTTGTGGATTGGGCTTTGTTTCTTAAAGACAATAGTGAATGGTTTTGCTATTGGCTATTAAATCTGCTTTTAAGAGCAGCTTAGGTATTCTTTGCAAAGAGGCTTCTGTTATTTCCATCATGTTATTTTTTCTCAATTTTTCTTCTTTCTTCTCCGTTTTAAATCCCCTCTTCTCAGTGGTTTGCCTAAGTGCTCAGGTAATATACATACAAATGCTTTGACAGACAGATGGGTAAGTACTATCTCATGGTGCCCATACTTCTTAGTGAAAAATGTATCCAAAACAGAGTGCAGTAATTCCAGCTCCTATGGTGCTATAATAGTCCCTGAAGAGGGTAGTTTGCAACTAAAACTATAGCACAATGGATCTATAAATTAAGGCTACTAATATTGCTTGACAATACCATAAAGAAAGTATTCTAATATGCCTATTCCTAATACACACACTGCATAAAACTGGTAATTTTACTTTAAAACCAGTAGCAAAATAACATTTGTTAAACTGGTTTTACAGAGTCAACGTTATGTTCTCATTTTTTAATATACGATTTTCATGCTGCCAAATATACTACAGGAGTGTGAACCTCCAAATAGATTTTCTTATGCTGTAGGTCTTATCAACTTTTTAGGTTAGTCTCTATAGGCACAGGATACCTGAAAGCTTATTAATGAGTAACACTTAAGACATCTTTACTAAAGTGCTAATCACAACTGGATATATCCCGTTTAATTCTATGTTACTGTTATCCCCATTTTACAGCTTAGAAAATGAAGGCTTTAAGAGAGAGGTTAAATAATTTGTCTGAGGTCACATTTCCAGTAAATGATAGAACCAGGATTTGAACCTGAGAACTCCGGCTCCAGAGCCCAAGCATTTAGCTACTATACAATATCACCCCAGTAGTGATCCTGGGGTCCATAATTTTACAGGGAAAGAAAAACAGCTCACCTACCTGTTATTTGCCCTAGAAAACACTTGAGGCCAGACTAACATGGGTCCGATACAGGAAGTTCTGGCTATTGAAATGCCTAGAAGACCCGAGCTTGTAGATTACTTTGCCTATGACATTCTTCCTGCACAAAATCCAGAAGCAGGGTTATGGCAAAAGGCTCCTCTGAATTACGGGGAGTAGAGAGAGCTCATGGCTGTCTAGCCCTGTCCACCTGCTTTCAGTTATCTGGAGACAGTGCCTCCCAAGCTGTGCACATACCAAGAAATGTCAAGGCCATCATTATTTACATCACATGAACCTGAAGGTCAGTTCAAAAGGGTACCAGCTATTTATGGGAATGTTTTAGTCACCCAAGGCAGATGAGAAAAGGAAGAACTTGGAACTGTTCCCATTCTATCTTAACGATCTCTAACATAAGAAGTCTACTGCCAACCCCTAAGACATTCCAAAGTGAAAGGTAAAGTTAGTATTTTTAACATAAAAAATCACTTGTAGCATTCAATTTTCATGAATCTAATGTCACCTACAATAGTAAATCAGAAGATGCCACCACATCAAATTGTGCCTGAAACCTCTGAATGTTAAGCAATTCCAAAGTGATGATATACCTACCTTAGTTTTAGAATGAGTTTTGTTCTAAATGCTGTATCAGGCATGTTTAAAAAACATGGAAATAAGCAGAGCCTGTATCTAGGACCACTGGTGATAAAACAGACTATATGAACATTACCAAATGCCCTGTTCAACTCCTCCTATATTTCCTGGCAACTAAAAACTCGCTGGATAAAGTCCTCTCCAAGGCCAGTTCAAACCTTTTGCCCTAGACACACACAGTTAGGAAAGGAACTCTATCCTTCCACCCCGCATTTGATCACCTCAAAACTGGAATTAAGTGCATATAAATGAAAATGAAATATCCGAAAAAACCATAGCTAAACTCCCACCAAAATGTTGAATTTGTCATTACACTCCTAACACTGGCTAATACCTTGACCTTACAAAAAGAACCTGAGTTCTATAATTAGGCCACTTAGTTTCTTTGATGTCCCAACCACATCAGAATGTCAAGAAACAAAAAGCATGAAGGAAAGACATATAAAATTTAACCAAGTGATTTAACTGGATTAACACACTAACCTTTTTAATGGAAGTCTCCTTGAAAAAGTAAAAGACAAATTCAAGGCTCTGCTGCTTGCAATAAAGAGGTATGTCCAGAGAGCATCAAAAGTTGTACTCTCCTAGTTGAAATCTCCTGAGTTTTATCTTCCTGTTTTGACAAGAGGTCTCTTGACGAAAGGCCTGCAGTGTTATAAATTATCCCCTTACTCACTCTCCTCAGCTATCCCTGCTGCAAAAGGAAGAAAGTAAACCTTGGAGTCCTGCACTTATATCCCTTAATCATACACACGCGTGCCCCCCCAAAGCAGTAAATCACTGTCTTTCACTGCATCACCATGATTCACGCCTGAAACGCAGCAGAGAAGACCAGTCCTCAGAAATGCCATACCCAAGAAAGTGATCTTAATACATTATAAATAGTAATGCTCAGGCACACCAGTGCTGTTTCTTCTCAAATAGACATCACACCAAGTGTATCATTCTAATTGAGTCAACCAGCCGTGTTAAAGGCATATTTTTATAGAGCAAAGATTTCCAAACAGAACATTTCAGGACTCAGTATCCTTTCTAAGCTCTATTAAAACCAAACATCTATATCGTGTTAATGCACCTGGGCATGACTTTAATTAGCAGAATTCGCCCTATGGTTAGGCTGACTTTCCTCTCATAAATTTGGCAGGGCAGAAACATGACCCATCATGTTTTAAGATGCTACCTAATTATATAAAAGATCTCATTTAATTTTACATAGACGTGGTTAATAATCAAAATACACTTGACCCTTGAACGATGCAGTTGAAATTTTGTGTATAACTTTACAGTCATCCCTGGGTATCCAAGGTTCCCTATCCATGGATTCAACCAACTGCAGATCATGTAATATTAATACTATAGTAGGTACTTATTGGGAAAAAAATCCATGCATAAGTGGACCCATGCAGTTCAAACCCATGTTGTTCCAGGGTCAAATGTTTATCAGTCCTGAAGAATATTTGAGGTTACCCCATTTTCTAAGAAAATGTGCCCATTTATTTACTACACCTTGAGCAGAAAGAAGAAAAGAGCTTTTTAATAGTTATAAAGCCCACTTTTATTTTGGTTACAAAAAATGCGAATTGTTTCCAGGTTTATGTGAATTGCCTGAATTTTGGTGGGTTTTCCTACTCAATATACAACTGCATTGCTTCCATTTGTCTGTCTTGTTGGGGAGAAGCAGTATCACAAGTACTGGCTCCATACTTTTAAGCACCTTAAAATCCCTCTAGCTGGGGAGGTAAGTACACGGCCTCCATCTCGCCAAGGAAAAGCCAATAGAACAAGGCCAAATGACAGGAAAATCTGCAGGACGTATTTTCTAAATGTCTTTGTTGAGTTTGCACCACTATTATCAGCAGCCCTTCACAACTGCCAGCACGTTTCATCAAATTTCCTATCAGCTCAGTATCAGTGTGGCAACAGTACAATGGTCTCCTAGCTCCTACATTTGAGAGTAATGAGTGGATGTGAATGAGTGCTTTATCTGCAAGATTTTTTTTTTTTAATATATGACTCTCTGACCTTAGTTTTATTTCATTCAAAAATCTGGAACTAAAACTCACATTGGGTGAAGAAATGCATTATGAACTCTTTCAGCAAGAACCAGACCAGGCTACCAGACTGTTTCTTTAACTGCTTTCCAGCAAAATGGCCTCCTCAAGGATTAGGCTCTGACATGGCTAAGGATAGGAATTTGTAGGACAAAGAATGACACATTTTTGATAGTGGTGAATATATACATAGGATAAAAGTATTTTTTAAATCAAAATCATTGTGGTACATTTAAAGAGTAATATAATTGAAAACAGATTTTTTTTTTTTAAAGAATGAACTCAATGCTACCACACTTTTAAGGTTGTTTTATTTTTTATTGATTTTAAAGGGCTTTCTAATAAGATTAGATGCCCTGCACTGTAGGGCCAAAAGCTCTTTGACTGCATATAAATGAATTGTGGTCCACTCCACTTTCAACAAAGGGCTCTTATCCAGACTTCATTAATGTTACATTAAAACGAAAGTATCTCCTTTGACTTTTTGGTTGCGCTGTGGAAAAACACTAACAATGAGGCCTTAGCCTGAATGTATATGTATATACAAAAATACCCTTTCCCCTTAAGCCTGTATTAACAAAAATCTGGCATCCATATCAAAGTACATGGTCACAATATGTTGCTAAACAAAAGGAATCCATCTTGATGAACATTCCACCACAAAACATGAGTTCCTGTGGTTACTTCAACCTTACTGGTGCCATGTATTACTTTTTGAATGACAGATTTTTTTGAATCACACTTGTGTTATGTTTTACCTCAGCTTTAAAACCGTGCAAGTGGAAGAAAAGCAACCTTAGTAAACATTCCCCTATCATCAGATTATTGCTAGACCTAAAGAACAATGCAATATAAACCACAGATGCTGGTGCCTGTCAGGAAGCATCCAAAGATTAACCCACAGCAAACTATCCCTGTATTGCATTCCAGGGCCACTTAAATACAAACGCAAGAAAGGTGCCTTTTAGTTAAAAATGTAGATGTCAGGCAGCTGCATGTCAGACTTTAAAAACGATCTTCAGAAAATCTCACAGGGACTTATGCGATCCTAAAACAGCAAATACTGACTTTAAAAAACGTAAGACCAGTAAACCACATTCAAGGTCAGAAAAAGTCTACTTGGCCACCTGAATAACTCTGCCATATTTGGTATGCAAAATTAAAAGGCAGAGATTTAAAAGCAGTCGTTAAATGTTAGATATCAACATGAAAACTTAAAACTGGGCAGGGCATAAGCCAAACTAAAGACAACTCATTTAATGGCATTTAGTCAGCTCACTTGTTAAATATACACTTGTCACACATACAGCCAAAAACTAGGACTAAAGTTAACCAAGAATGGCTGATGTGATAAGCAGACACATACACTGAGCCACTACGTATGTTTGAAACAGTCACAAAATTGTTAGGCCTGCCTCAAGTAGGCCAAGAGATAACTGAATATTGTTAAAATAGTAAAATATATGAAGAGACATGTACAGCGGGGAGTGTACTCAGCAAAACGTCACTAAATTATATCCTTAAATCCGTCTTGCCTTTAAAATGTAATCCCATCAATTCACCCACCACACAAAACACAACTAGAAAGCAGCTCAGAGTCTGCAACCAAAATGACAGCCCAGGAGTCTGTGGGTTTTATAAATGGTGACTTGATTTAGGTTTTGTTTCTCTGTATAAATAAAATATCCATGGAAATGTTCTCTTGACACTATGGAATCATAGAAGATCCAAAGACCCAGTGGTTTACCCATTTCTTTGATCAAAAGCAGAGGACCAAATAGGTCAGAAGTCCCTTCTACCTGCCACTGGATTATTTACAGTGAGGTACGAAGGTTTTATGGATTTACCAGAAAATGTTGCCCCTATCAAGTTCAGTACTGAATAATGAAGCACAGATATTCAATTTCAATTAGAGAGCAACAAACCGCCAAAGCGTAAAAGCAGCTTTCAAACATCAGCATTTTAAAGGGGAAGTTTGGGTGGAGACGAGAAAGAAGAAAACTGTACAGATACAAAAAGGATTGGTGCTATATAAGAGCAGAAGAGGGGCTAATTTTTTCCATTATCCTGGGGGTACCACTTAGGTTCAATTAAGCTCAGACTGCAAAATGAGTGCAAGCCTGTGTTTTGTACTCCAATTACCAATACGAACAGCATTTACTAGCTGAAGGGAACATCTTCTGAACGTTAGTATGGCTTACCAATGATTACTTTCTATCAATTTCCAACATAAAAATTTTAAACCCACCACTGCTGGTTGTAATGACTCAAGAATTACACAGAGAAGCATAAATATGTCTCTATATGTTTATCTGGTTAGGTAACAAGAAGCTCTTGGAGCTGAAAAGTTCAGAGGCAACTTGTTATCCCAGAGCCCTAAATCTATAAATCTTACAGCTGACAATTCCCAACCTGGGGCAATAACAGATTAGAAGATCAGGAGGGGCATTTCTATTCTTAAGGATAAAACCAGCAGCTGTGGTTCTCATTTGGAAGACTTGGCTCACGCAAACTTGTCTATGCATTTGGTGTGTTCATGTAATTTGCCAATTTGGTAGGCTTGACATCAATATGGTGGCTTAACATTTGCTGATATTGTCCATTTGCTAACCCACACAAACTCAAGGCCTAAATGCCACATAAAAAGGACCTGACCAGCTGTGAAGAGACATAAAGTACTTGATGAAAGAGAATGAAGTCTTGTCTTGATTTTTCTCTGGAAAAAGTCAAGAAGGAACTATCATTTTCTAACAATTCTAATCACCCTTTTATTTATCCTTTCTTCTTATAAAAGCTAGATTTATTCTTAGCATATTTCAATAAATGGTCTCAACCACAGCTCAAAAAACAAAACAAAAAAATCAGGCACTGAAGGTAAAAACGCTTTAGGTATTTAGCCCCAAATGAACACCAGCTAAATAAACTACTGACCTGAGAACACAAACACACAGCCAATCTCACTCACTCTTGCAAGTCACTGGGCTAATAAAGCTTTTCTTGCTAGTGAGAAGCACAGCTTCAGGGGATTTTTTTGTTTTGTTTTCACCGTCTCTTACCCCAAGAAAGAGACAAATCATACATGTATTGATTCATGAAAAAGATCTTTAGAATGAGACCAATGTTGGTTTTTTCCAGTGCTAATATTTCATTAAAGTCTCTAACACTGAATAACAGAAAACTGCATTTCAAAAAAATATTTGAGGGCTTCCCTGGTGGCGCAGTGGTTGAGAGTCCGCCTGCCGATGCAGGGGACAGGGGTTTGTGCCCTGGTCCGGGAAGATCCCACGTGCCGTGGAGCGGCTGGGCCCGTGAGCCATGGCCGCTGAGCCTGCGCTCCACAACGGGAGAGGCCACAACAGTGAGAGGCCCGCGTACCGCAAAAAAAAAAAAAAAAAAAAAAAAAGAGAGAAAAAAAAATATCTATATATTTGCACTACATTGTATGTATTTCATTATGTGCAGAGCCGCACATCTGGATCACTAAGCATACACCTACAGTATTTCAGGAGTACCAAGAGGCCCAACTACTCCAAAACTCTCTCTTCCTGGGCTGCTTGTCAGAATACCAAAATCCCTACCATGCCTTAGTGTCTTGGGTATCAAATCTTCTTGATAAAATAGCTATTAACTCCTTAGCATAAATTTGCTTCATATAGTGATCTAGTGACCAAGAGCCAAAGAACATAATCAGTTAAACAGTTAAAGCACAGTACAAGTGGGGCAAGGAGGAGTAATTTTATTTCAGGAGAAAAATCTTGTAATTAGGGTGGACTGGGTCCCAGAAAGCAGGAGGAGGACTGAGGAAATAGGAGGAAGATGTCCAGGAAATGCCTATCAGAACAGACACAATCTTAGTCCATTATGAAGTGAGAATGCCGAGACCTGGCTTCTTGTAGCAGACGGCGTCTCAGGATTTATTTTCTCATCATCAGCACCATCAGTCAGGTAAAGCCAACATGCATTCGCTGGAGGAGAGAGCAAAGCCTTGCTTCCTTGTTTTGCTTGGATTTCTGCCCCCTCTCTCTCCCCATTACCCTGGGCACCTGCCAACCCTTTGCCCATAACAACTGATACTTTCTTCCTCTGTTTTCTCACTCTTTTCTCTAATTCTTTCATAAAATTCCAGAAATAAAAATTAAAATCCTCTACCTAAGTAAAAGCAGGCACCACCTTTTTAAAACTCCATCTACCAAAAAAATATTTACATTGAGATAAAGTGTTGCTTTGTTTACTCAGAGAGCACAGACATTGAGCAAGGAAAAGAAGCCTGGTCTATTGATTCTGAGTCTAGGCTTTATCCCCAGGACCAGTTGTTTCTCACTGTTATCATTGTGAAAAAGTCACTTCTATTTAAGTTGCAGAGCAACATTTCAAACCTTACCAAAACATTAATATCGTATAGTATCGCATGAACTTATTTGCAAAGCAGAAAGAGACAAAGACATAGAGAACTAATGTATGGATACCAATGGGGGCAGGGGAGGGTGGGATGAATTGGGAGATTGGGATTGACATATATGCACTACTATGTACAAAATAGATAATTAATGAGAACCTACTGTGTAGCACAGGGAACTCTACTCAGTGCTCTGTGGTGACCTAAATGGGAAGGAAATCCAAAAAAGAGGGGATTATACATATAGCTGATTCACTTTGCTGTAACATTGTAACGCAACTATACTCCAGTAAAAATTAATTTTAAAAAATAAAAAAGCAGAAAAAAAAAAGTTAGCTGCTTGCATGGGATGATATCAAATCAGAACTGGAAGATCAGGTTGAGCATACCTTCAACCAGACCTCGATCACAGTGCATGTCCAAATAGCATGTAACCTTTCGATATGAGAATTACAAAAGGCTGGGCAACAGATCAGCAGACTCCTGCCCGGTTTCAAAGGAGAAGCCTAAGCAATGACATGCAGTCTACGCTTCTCTGTCCAGTGGTCAAGCAAGCTCTCTTAAGAGCAGTTTCCAGTTCTCACGGAGCGGAGAGCCCCGTTTCCTCCAAGAGTGCAACAAAGGCTCTGAAGAGGCTGGGCTCTGGCGCAGCTGGAGCAGAAACGCGCGACATCCTTTACCTAGTGCAGCAGACTGTCCTTCTTTACACATTGAATGCTACATCTGAAGGAAGTGGGGACCAGGTAAAACTTCAGAGAAGTTGGGATTCGGCACAGGGCCGAAGACAGTCAGGGACAGGGATCTGCAGGTGAGGAAGGAGACCCTCAGAAACCAGGGTGGAAGCAAGAGAGCAGGGGGCTGTTCCACACGTTTAAATGGGGGCTGGTGGGAGGTGCAGGTCACACAGCCAGCACTTAGTCAGGTGGAAGGAACATCCAGCATAGCCACTAAACAGGCCACAGACAAAGCTTAAATGTTTCTACTTTCTCTTTTTCTTCCTTTTTACCCCTAAAGGCCAGTTGCAATCTACTTTGTTCACAGTTCCGCACTAGCTTATTCAACATCTAGCTACTTAGGAGCAACCTAAGATTATTTGTCATAAAACCCTGACAAAGTTGAAGAGTAAACTTTGACATTCCATACTCTTTGGGATCATCAGCTCCCTGCTAGATGAGCTATGTTCAGGTCTGGAGCACCTCCTGAAACATCCACTCTTGAATAGGAGCCCCATTTTGATCAGGTAAAGGGCTCCCTTCTCTGGAGATTTTCAGGATAACCTAAGATTTCTTTTCCTACAGATTTAAAACAGCCCCATTTTTTTTAAAACTTCAGTAAAGACAACCACAAACACGGCATCAATTATTTGCTCTTCTTATGTCATTTCTTAGGGGGAAATGGAGTAAGACTTACATAGGATAGAGGCTCGAGACCACCTGGAAGTGACCAGGCAACTGTGGAGGTTGGGAATCCCAATCCCAGCAGGGGGAGGAACATAAGCTTTGCAGTTAACTCACAGCAGGACTACTCACTTGCCCTCTTCGCCTGTCTAGAAGGTTCACCTATCTAGAAGGTACCTTATTATCACTGTTCTTCATAACAAGATAAATTGTACAGTAAATGAATATGTTTTAACATCCCCAAACAATGTGATACACACCTGAGGTTCTCAAGCAACTAAAGCTTAAAAAAGGAATTGAACATGGGCCCTTTCCTTCTCTGCTGGAAAATACAACACTCTTTGGAATTGTACTTAAGTTCTAAAGGAAAAATGCCTTTCTGTCTCTGAGCCCTGCTTCCTTCCATCAGTGGTCTTCTGGATGGAGTGACAATCACTCCATCTCCCCTGAATGATCCATTCTTGCACGTGGCTTTGGACTAGCCATGACACATACAAAGAGCAGAAATGAAGAGTGACCATCACTTGTTTTAAAAAAAATATACCTGGACACCCATGTTCACAGCAGCGTTCTTCATCATCAGATGAATGGATAAATGAAATCTGGCATACCCGTACAATGGAATATTATTCTGCCCTCAAAAGGATTTTCCTTTCCTTCTGAGAGCTGCATAATGTTCATGCTACAACACGGATGAAACTTGAGGACACCGTATGTTAAGAGAAATAAGCCAGACACAAAAAGACAAATGCTGTATGATTCCACTCATGTGGGGTAACTGGAGTAGTCAAACCCTTATGAGCAGAAAAATAAAATGGTGGTTGTCAGAACCTGGGGGAAACTGGAAAATGAGGAGTTACTATTTAATGGGAAAGGAGTTTCAGTTTTGCAAGTTGAAAAAGTTCTGGAGATTGGTTTCACAACAATGTGAATATACCTAATGCTGCTGAACTGTGCACTTAGAAATAGTTAACATAGTAAACTTTGTTTTTCCCATGATTGAAAATAAAGAGAAACATATCTAGCCCATAATCCGAAGGAACTGCTCCTTCCTCTAAATTACTATTGCATTTTCACTGTCTCTCTCTTAAGATATTGATCCAATAGAAATTTACTTACTATAATGCTCTTAACTCATTTGATTCTCTGAAGTAGCAGCTACTAGTATTAGTCCTTGTTTTACAGACAAGGCCCAAAGTGATTAAATGACTTGTCCAAGATCGTAACCACAAATTGATGGCACTGATAGCACCTAATTCATATGTCACCTCCTTTACCTCTCACACAAACCCTCCGTCTCTTTCAAGAGAATCTTATAAGCCGCTGCCTCTACTCTCTAACTTCTCTCATCAACCTTCTGCAAGCAGGCTTCCCCCACACCACACCCACTCCACAGATCTCCCAAAGGTCACCCATCACCTTCACACCTCTGCTATTCAGCTTTGGGAGCTTATCTCACTTAGATTCTATGTAGCAAGGGATGTGTCTGACCCACCCTCTTCCTTCTGGAAATTATCTCTTCCCTCGGTGTCCAGAACACCGTCTTCTCCTGGCCGTCCTCCTCCTCCTCGTCTGACCACTCCTTCCTTATCACGTTCTTAATAGATTTTCTTCCCCAACTTCCATCAAACAATGGTTAATGGATGACAAAATCGATTTACTCTAAACTGATTTAACAAATCCACAGTGCTCTTTTGAGGCTCCTGTAATAGGTTCTACAGGCTCCAGGATGCAGGTCCTCCGGAGCTGTCACTTGACGATGAGGGTTCTATTTCATGTACCTCACACCTCTGGTTGTCTGGCACACTATTTGACACATAATAAACCTTAACACAGGCTTGTTCCTCACTTTCAAATCTGCTTTCCCTAGCATACTCCACCAAGTTTTTTACTGAGAAAAGTTCCCAAACTATTCAACTGTCCCCTTCATTCCAAGGCCAGTTAAGGGTACAACTTGGGCTCCAGACTACAACTAAAGCAGCAGCAGAATATCTCCACTGTCCCTTACTGTGTAGTTCTCAGAGCCCTACCAGGTCTGCATCAGAGCGACCCTGAGCTATTTTATAGGAACTTCCACAGGATGCTGCCATGCCCCGACTGCTGTGTCTCACCTGCCCTTTCTGCCCTCAGAGGGTCTCCCCCCAACATAATAACATTAAATGAGATTAGAACATTCAAGTAATTTTCCTGCATTTTCTGATTCAATTAAATGAGTTAAATACTTGAAACTCTAGTAAGAGAAAATTCGAGGAAGCTCCAAAGGTGTGTGGACGTCCAAGTCAGCTCAATTTTGGCGAAGAGGAAATAAGGTTAGCAATAGACAGAATGTGCCATAATATTCCACTGACTAGAAGGCTGCACAACGGCACAGTTTTGTTCTTTGTTAGTCTCGCTCAAAGCCTTTGCTTTACCCACCGGCCTCCATAAATGGTTTACATTTCGTCCTTTTTTGAATTAGTACATTCTAAAGTCTACTTCTGATCTGACCTCATAGATGTTCTCCTATTAGTCCTATACTCAGCATAATGGAATGTTAATAGGCTGTTATGATTTACTCTCCAAAAATCAATTGTATACATGTTGCCGGGTAAATAAGCTACTTTGGTGGGTATGTCTATCCACACAGTATTAGGTACCGCTTGAAAAGTGACTGTCTCAAGGGATGAAACCATCCTAGGGAATTCAGAGCTTTCTTAAATTGATTTTTAGTTTGTTACAGATATGGAGAAAGATGTCCCACCTAATTCCACATACCTGAAAACCAGTGAGGTAACTGATCCTTATTAGCCTGTCACATGGACAACACCCGAAATAGAGCAAAATATTAAGATAGAAATTCAACAGCAAACGATGACCACTCAATTGTAAATTTTGGAAGGCAGCTGTCTGGTGCAAGAGAGGGGTTAATTTTTTTTAAGTCTAGAAAAAGATACCTAATGTATAACCATAACCGACCAGTGTATCACAACAGGACATTCAAAATGAAAATGGTAGTTTTCATTAAAATTTTTGAATTCTATGTTTCAACAAATGAAAGGTCATTCTTTGATAAAAGAACTGTGATGGGACATGAAGCTGACCCAAGAAAGTATCAATTTTTAAGACTGAGCAGATTTTTTGAGAGATCACATTGCTTTGAAAGAATGGGAAAAGAAAAGCCTTTCTAGACTTCTGAGTGTTACAGAAAACATTTTCCTTCTATCGTAGTTGTCTTGAATTGTGTGTGTATTCAGAGTTAAAGCTTTTTTCAATATTTGGATTTTTATAGAATACATGTAAAATTATCACTACCAAGCCTGAAGGCTCTACCTTAGGAGACAACAGTCTCTGAAGCTCAGATGTCTCAAAGGGACCAACTCCTCCCAGAGAAACAGGCGCACTAAGGGGTGAGTGAGATGTTTGGGGAGCAGGCCTTGTAGCTGGCCCCGGAGAAGGAGTATTTTTAATCAGTGTCTCACTTTAGAATTGCTCCCTGCAGAGGAATAAAATAACAGACCAACTTTTAGCCAGTTTGATTATTTTAAATTCTCTACAGACAGTGAACGCTTTTACTGCCTATGCAGGGAGCGGAGCATGCCCACTGGCCCCCACTATTAAACACTCTGGAATGTAATGATCACCACCTCCGTGAAGCCTTCCCCCAACTCCTCTATTGGAGCACGTTATGAATTATGATTTTCTGTTTATTTTTCTTTCTCCCTGTTGGATGATGAGGTTGTGGACTCTAGATTTACCTCCCCAATATTTCCAAATGCCTTGCAGAGTACCTCAAACACAACCAGCACTCCGCAGCGTCCGTAATTTAAGGAAAATCCATTGAGTATCTGTTATTGACGAGGCCCTGCCCTAGGCGCTGGGTTCCAGCAGTGAACCAAACATAGGAAAATGCCAGCCTTCACTGAGCTTACATTCAAGTGATGTTGGAATGGATAATGGATGAACATTAGAGAAACAACAATATTTCTTCTTGATCTCTTGGAAATTTACTTAAACAAAAGGAAACACGAATTCGGCCTGCTTTTACATCATTCTTTGCAATTGTGAAGGCCCAAACCTGACTGCAAATGAAATTTAGAGGCCTGGAACTATCATTAACTTCCTTTTATTAATGATCAAAGGCATGAGACATGGCCCTCACACTTCCTGCATTCTACTATTAAGCCTACAAACTGTAACATATCCCTTGCATGCAGCCACAATTATCTTCAAAAACTGAAAACACACGTTGGGAAGGGGTGTTTAATGAGGATCAATCCACCACCACCAATCAATACTAACAACTAATACACACAGAGCACAATTTTCAAACTCCTTTTGTTTCTACAGATAGTCTCTTTTGAACCCTCAAGGAGCACATGAAGTGGATAGTTCAGACTTCTTACTGTACTGTCTTTCCCCTACAGATGTGTAAGTGGAGGCACAAGGAGTTTGTTATTAACCTAATTTCACACAGCTGGTAAATTCCAAAGTCAAACTTAAAACCAGGACTGTGAACTCCAGCATCAATAGTTATGCTCTAAGTAGTATTAGAGCCCCATAGGCAAATCCACCACTTAAAGAGTGATAAAGAGTACTCTTTCTGCAGTAGCAGATATTAAACCTTCCAGACAATTTACTCCTAAGTAATCAATATAATTATGTCACTCATTTCTGGATCACTGAAGATGATCTTTTCATCTTACTGAGTATATATATATATGGTCGAAGATAGTAAAGCCCATCTGTAAGTTCCTAGTGGGCCAGGACTATGTCCCCATTCCCTCTTGATCCCTAGCCCTCAGCACACCTCCTGATAAGCAGCAAAGTGCTCAACAGATAATCAATGGATGGTGATACTACTACACTAGCCACTGTGAAAAGTGGTTTAAGAACTTTGGTTATATTTTTCTGCTTTTTCTTCCCAGTCTCCTATTAATTACATTTTGAGCCACTTAAAGGCAGAGATGCTCTGCCTTCCTGTATAAATCATGTACAGAACCCCAGATGGTGTCATGCTCATGTGGCATGTGTGATGCATCAATATTTGCTTATTGATTTGTTGCTCAAATACTACTACTGAGTCGTGTTTGCCTGGCAAATCATGCAATTTTAATAATTAGTGTCTGAGGTGGGAAAGTGCCTTTTATAAAAAATCAGGGGTGAATGTGAGGTATTGAGTTTGATACTGGCCTACTTGGAAGTAGGCTGGATGGAAATGCATCTCCCTAGCAAAAAAATAAAATTAAAATAATGCATAAAATCTCAGAGTAACACCGCCTTTGTTTTTACACACACACACACACACAGGCATGTCGAGTAATACAAATACCTTCAACACCTCTGGAAGTCTGAAAATTCACTCATTTACTTGAAATGCAGAAGCATCAACTATTGCTCCAGGAAATAAAGACTCATTCTCATGTCTATAGTCACTAAATGTTAAAGATTCTTCTGACCAAAAGTACATGCATGCAATGTGTTATTAGGCTCCCAGAGGTTGAATCAGGTGTTTTAATAAACTGCATTTCTGATTTACTAAAGATTAACCAGAAGACTGTTTATGGTTCAAGCCTTCTGATTGGAGAAAAAAAGTTAGCAGGGACAGTACAGATGATCCAATTAAATCTCACCCAATAAAAGGAAGCCTTTCTGTACTTATCACTGAGACTTTTTAGGAATGAATGTATTAGTCCACATTTTCATGTAATGAACATAATCTTTTATGATAAAGAATTTAAGTACTGCAAGATTATGTTTTTGAATCAGAATTTTTCATGTGGTGAACTGTGATGATATCATAGAACACTGGGCCAAATGTACACAGATCCTAGGATATGCCTGGGAAAGGACACTTAAAAAAATTAAAATCCTTGAAACGTTTTACTGTCATCTATCTCTTTCTCCTAAGAGAGATGCTCAAAAAGAGCATATGTTGATTAAAGAACTGGAACTTTTGAGTTCTGGTTATCTGAGGTTTAATTTTATCTTCATTGAGAAAAATAATTTGATATTATGAGCTCAAGCAGTCAGATCACAGCCAAAGGCAATGATTTGTTAATGCTTAGTTGAAAATGCTTCTGAATTATTAATGATACTAGAATCATGTCTGCCTTCAGATAAACACATATTTATTTCAATTAAAGCTTGTCCAAGGTAAGATTATAGTGCAATGACAAACTACTATACTCTTCATAGGTATAATAGGTTAACATTATTTTACACAATAAATATAGTCCTAAAACCTAAGGTATATGGAAAGTCTTTTGTAAATCTCATTACATGAGAAATGTTCTAGGTAAATTCACCCATCTAAAAAAGAGTCCTGTAGTAATCAAACTACGGTATCAACTACCACCAAATTATATTTCAATTGCACTTCTAAATCTTTGAATGTTCACCTTTCCAGAAAAAGAGCACAACTTTAAGGATATCTTCTCCAAGAACAACTTTCAAAACACTTAAAGATACGCAAGTGAAAACACACCAGTGGTAAGCAGTTCCTACCCTCACAGAGCTTACACTCCCATGAGACAGGCAAAAACCAACTCAGTGTGTATCATGTTATAGGGGTGTACTGACAATGTACTGACAGCAAAATGAGCAAAGAAATTAGCAGCAGTGAATGAGGCCACAGCGGTGGTACGAGTAAGTACTCAGACCACACAGCATCCCACAGGCCACGTGCAGTGGATGCTCTTACCTACCACCCAGATGCTCCTGCAGGACCAAGACCCTTCTTCCTCCAGATGCTATAGATGTTGCTTGCCGATGGCTCACAGCCGAGTCCTCCTCCAGGCGCCACATGATAAAGGAAACTCCCTCCTTGGGTAGATCCAGTGACCAGTCAATGAAGGGCAACAGGGATATGCCTGAAGGGTCATCCCAGCTTCAGCATCCCTGTAAGGTCCGCTCAGCCTCCTCCTGCAACTGCATCACAGCTCTACCTCTCCCTCCACCCCGTCCTGCTTCCCTCACCTCGCATAGGGTGTTCCCTAGAGCCCTCCTCAGTAAGCCTCCTGCAAGCAAATCTCAGACTCTGAGGCTGTATCCTGGAAAAAACGTCCAACGGCTGTTTTTTTTCTTTGTTTTGTTAACTTTCAGTGAAATAAGAAGTCTTTGAAGGTTGAAGCAGAGGGCAACAAAATCTTATTTCTGTTATAGAAGGGCCACCGTAGCTGTTTTTGTTGAGAGCAGACTACCAAGGGAGTGAGCGGGCTGCACCGTAAGAGCGGTAGCAGTAGAGGCTGTAGGGAATCAAACTGAATACATCACAGAGATAGACCGCACAGGCTTTACAGTGGGTTACATGCGGAACGTCCTCAAAATCATGAGAATCGGGCAGTTCCAGTTCTCCTAAACTCCTGTCTCTAGACACAGAGGCCCAATACCTACAGTAATTCTTACAGTCTCAAGTCTTCAAATATCACTACTACCGGGTTTGAATATTCACATGAAGTAAAGCATAACCTTACATGCAGTTTAAGAGCTGAAGAAATAGTTAAGAAGTATGTTAATGGTACAAATTCACAATTGGTATCTCACCTAACTGTTCTTCCTCTTCTGCTCCCAATTCCAGCAGGTGGTATCCACTCAACCATCTCAGCTGGAGACGAGGGCCCACGCCTCACCGGCTATCACTCCCGACACACACCACACCACAACCACCACATGACAAAGTCCCACCTAGGTCATCTCCAACTATTTCTCACGTCCATCTCCCTCCTGACTATCCTCAATGTCCTGCTTCAATTCATTCCTTTGTCCCCTTTTGCATTAACCACCCAACTGGATTCCCATTTCCCAATTCCACCCAGTCTCTGCACCACTGGAAGAGTAATCTACTATCATACACACATCATCAACTATAGATATGAACCCTGGTTCAAAACCTGACCTTGGCTGTGCTCTTGAGTCCCACCTCCCCCCCGCCACTCTACCCTCCCCACATGGCCTCCAGTCTTATCTGCCTATCCCATGATGTTTAAAACTCAGATCACTCCTATTAGAAAACACGTCATTCTTCCTAGATTAACTCCACCTCATTCTTTACAATCCAGTTAGAGCATTTTCCAAAAGTGCCCCCTGATTCCCGCCCCCAAGAATGGACTAAACTCCCATGGACCGTTCCAAACTGTACTAAAATCATCTATTTATGTGCACACCCACCATCACTAGACCCTAAGCTCCTTGAGGACAGAAATCATTTCTTACTCATCTTTGAGCTCCAGAAGGTAGCACAGTACCTAGCACATGATAGGCAGGAAAAAAGGCTAAGCTTAACTTTGATCATTACCTATTATTTATATATAGGAGGCTATGGATGAGCTGGTTTTTTTTTTTTAAAGATACTGACTGGGGCAAAAAGAAAACAAATGTATGAACAGAATGGAGTTCTGAAACAAAAATTTCAACAAATGCCAGAAGTATTTCCAACTGCAAATATTTAAGATACCCTAGTCTCAATGTACTCTGTGTCCCCTTCTAAAGGATCATATCAATGTAGTAACAGAGGGACAAATGCATTATTAACTTGTGCTTATGACTATCTTCTCCCAGAAAGCAACACACACAAAACCCCAGCTATGGGTGAAAATCAGTCTCTTGGATATTTCTTATGCGACTATATAGAAATAGTGGAAGTATATATAAAGTACAGAATTTTTTTCGGGATTCATTTCCCTAAAGTTTGAGTACACTTCCTTCCTATGTCATTCCCGGAATTAGAATACCGAAAACAGAATTGGTGGCAAATGTGGGTGTAAAAGGCATTTCTATTCAAAATAACATTATTAATCCAAAGGAAGTGCCAGTGTTAATGAGCCCTCACCGTTAGTTGTAAGGCTTGCTTTGAAATTTCTATTGATTTTAGACAGCTACATATTATTTATGCCAAAAGCACCGAGGGAAAAAGCAAGGGGGACGGAGGGAGAGAGAAGTAGAAAAAGACAAGGCTTTGGTCGAGTCCACGTGTGCCAGTCTAGCCATGCAGGCATGGGGTTTCTGCTGGGCTCTTCTAGAAACCGTCTATGAGGGCAGGAGCTGTGTCAAAGAGCAGGGCCAGGAGGGCTCTCGTGGAAGCAGCATGCACAGCACAGAGCACAGACACAGCAAAGATTCCACAGGAAAAAACCACCAAGGGCAGAAGTGGCCCAAGTTCTGGGAGACCCGGTCGTTAGAGGAAAGGCTTTTTTAAACTCAGTGGAAAAGGCGCACACACAGCAGGCACCAGTGTAATTACAGAAGCCACTAGGTCTGTCTGCCAAGTGGGGCTGATGTGGCCTCTTGACCAGGTTTTATTCTTGGTTTCTGCTGCCCTCTTGTCCCTCCATTCTTCCAGCTCCCGTTCCTGGATAAACTAGCAGATGCTTGCTTCCTGTCCTACAGACTCTCTCTCGGCTCTCTGTCCTCTGGCGTGTTTTGGCATCTGCTTCAAATGGGAGAGTGTCTGTGAAATGGACCAAAGCTTCCAAAATCCTACTTTAGGATTATTTTCAAGAATTTATTTCTACATATCCAAAGACTACTATGAATTTTCCTATCAACTAGACATCAAGCACGATCCTGACACAAACAGTCACTAAGCAATTTTTGTTATTCGTCCTCTCTAGGCAAATACACACATTATTGTTCAAATCCCAGAGTAGGAGGGGATGGGAGTTTGCTTCGCATTCTGTCCTGAATTGTATTCACTCCCATCTCTCTTAGGTCTCTACCCAATCTCATGCACTCCTGTGGCTTCATTATGGGCTATGTGTCAACAACTCCCAAATTTCTCCCTCTACGCCAGACTGCTTGGCTTAAATCTTGACCCAGATATCCGAGGACCTAATGGACGTTTCAAGTACAAACTGCTTAGGATTGCACTCATCTTCCCCTTGCCAGTGCACTGCATCACCCACCAGCTTCCCCCCTCACACTTGGGAGTCATCCTTGACTTCTCTCTCTCCTTCCGCCTCACATCTAGTCAATAAAGCTATCCTGGCCTGAGCTACGCTCTATTAACCAAGAAGAGCTAGACTTCTGTCAGATTTAAGTATGCTGAGTATCTCTCTTCCAGACTCCAGCAAGCCACGCTGTACTGCAGTGTGTGCCCACCACGTGAGGTTAGCCAGTGCCCTTTCCATTCTTTCTGAGCTCCCTCCAGGCCATGCCCCTATGTCCCCATTTCAAAGGCACTAGCGGGCACTGCACAGGATCCGTTTCCTTACATCTTTGGGAAGAAAAAATAATCCCCTTTACGAAGCCTCCGTAAACTTTTCTAAAGAGCTTTAAAAGGCAGTTCACATTTCCCAACAGTAGCATCTCCAAGGAAAATTCTTCAAGAATGAAACAACAATGTAGTTCATAAAACAAACCCAAAAGGAATCCAACCAGTCAGTTAAACAGTAATAAGCTGCAAAGCCAGAACTAACTGGGATGGAGACTTAGACTTGTGACAGGAAGAATACAAAATCAAAATACAAATGGTGAAAGTCCACTGAGTGACCGAGTGACCCTCTGCCACTGTAGACACCTGCACATCTTCTGTTCAACATTAGTGTTTTTTAGCCTGTTCTCAACCTGCTGAAATTCAGCTCAGATGCTGGTATCTTGGGAGGCTACACTTTAACACTGGACTATCAATGCAACGTGAAGCAGAAACTTGAAAGGGTACAATGTCTAATTCGGAAGAGCAGACTGACAGATTCAGCTCAGTTCGACTTTGTGGAGAGACTGTTTCAGTCGATGGCTACATGTTAATGAGGGTCTTTTCCTTGCTATCTTTGGGCAGAATCACCATTTCTAAGACAGACCCCACACAAGGAGTGTTAATTATCAAGTGTCACGGTACCACCTCACAACCCAGACACTGGTGGCAGCTGCAAGGACAGAGGTCATGCGTGCTGCTTTCGGTAATAAAGCTCCCCTTACCCCTAAGTGCATTACTCCAACTCTAAAGACTCCTCCTCCACCCATTCCAGCCTACTAGCATTTTCCTTAGGCTGACTGACTCTAGGAATCCTAAACAAGTATTGCATTATGCTTGACTCCTTGGAATGAGATCAGTTCTAGTTTCGAATTCCGTGTCAGAACAACCCGAAGGCCACAGACCCTGTTAGAAATCCCGGCTGCTCAGTGGGGCAGGATGGCCCAAGCTACAACAAGAAAGCATTACTTAAGTCACGATCAGCAAACGCACCCTAAACCCAGACTGGCATCCTCACAGGTCTATGCCGACACGCTGGGCACAGACACGTCTGTAAACGACCCAGTCTCGGCTCCTCCTCCCAAGGCCGCTTGGCCAAGGTGAGGCTGCAATGCAACATCCAGCAGTGATTTTCTCCAGCTGGCACCGTCCGTGCACGCCCTGCCAGACGTGCGGACAGAGCAGACCGCGGAGACCATTACTAATCCACCAGGGTCGGCGGGGTCAGGCCTGCAACGTGATGCCTATAGATTTCAAAGGCCGGCCTTCCCTCCATGCCAGCTGGTCAATCTATGTTGAAAAGCAAGCACAGTTTTATTCCACGTTCTTTTAAATTTCAAAGAAAAATCTCATTTTTAAAGCTCTTAGTGTAGGGATTGCTTGCATATAAGCAGTGTCCTGATACCAGTTAAATTGTACAAGATCTTTGGGGCATGAGGATCGCCCGTTGATCCTTTGCCAAAATTGGGTAAAGAGACCAGGAGGACAACTCTCCTCAGATGACGAAAAGCCTTAAAGCAGCGACACAGAAGGACAACACGGATCAAGATTCAGACTCTCCTGCAAAGCCCCCCTGAGCGAGTCTACAAAAGCATAGTAAATATCAGATGCTGCGCTCCCAAGGATCACACTGTGTGAGCCCAGGCAGTGTAAGGTTGGGCTGGAAAATAAAAAAGTAGCCTCACCCACCATCTACTTCAGAATTCCGCCACGAGTGATGCCCCCTGTTACGAGCTGCCTTCCAAGTGTTTGCTAAACGCGTACTCTGTGCCAAGAGCTTTATGTTCCCTTGCATTTCTATTGTTTCTTTCGCTAAGGAGCGGGGATCACTGTGAGTTCAGTACTCAGCCTCATACTGGCCAGAAGAGTCCCAGAGCCCAAGGAAAGCAGGAGGATGGCAATCCTGTCTTCCAAGTGCCACTGGGTAGCACAGACTTGCTGCAGTAACTAAATAAAGCATCTTGTAGATAATCTTATTAATTAATACAAATTTTTGTGTGTCAAGACCAACTACCATAATCATTTCTTCATAGTAGATTGGTATGTTATTCTAGATCTTCCAGTCAAGCGATGACTCAATCTGATAAGACTCAAAAAACACCAACAGCCACAAAACTAAGACATCACCATGAGCTCCAAAGAAACTAGATCTTTTGTTTACAATAATTAAAGGTTTAAAGAAATTTCAAGATAAGTGACTTCATCCTCTTACTTGTGCTTAGATAGGAGTTTTTCCACTTACCAGAGTTTTAAATTGGGCTAAAGAAGTAGGAGTAATGAGGAATTGTGGGCTAAAATATAGTGAATAATTCCTCTAACCCAGATCACTTTCTCTGTAAAGCAAGCTGGGCGGGTCCCAGATCTGACGGGGCTGCTTTGGCATAATCTGAGGAGCAGTTTTGCCTGAGTTCCCATGAAGTAATTTCTTCTTCCAGTTTCTCCAGGCTTCAAGCAACGACAGAAAACTCCAGGCTAAGCCGGCTCCCAACACACCTACTCTTCCCAGCTCCTCCCGCTCACAAGGGTGGCTCTGTATTGTCTAAAAATAAGTCACAGAGTCACTTAGATCCCCTTCAACTATCCCATACAAAGAAACACTGCTGTCTTAACAGACCTCTTCTCAGCCTTCAGACTTATCTGGATGTTATAAAACAAACCGAACACACAAAACAAATGGGAACATTTAAAAAGAGATCACGTTTCAGATTTATTCTATTTTACTACCCCATCCTGGGACCTCAGGTATATGGAGGAAGATTTCATTCTATTTATAAAATGAACATCTTCACATTCCTGGATGGTTTGTTTCGGTCTTTTAGGAATAGTGAGATTTTACTAGGCCTTAACTTCACAGGTTGGGCTTTTAACACGGAGCTTTATGACATCTTTCCCCCACCTCCAAGCCCCGCTCTGTTTCAGTGGCTTGAGTTGTTCTAAACACCAGCATCTTCTTTTTTAAACAAAGGCTGCCTGACATTCAACTTCATTTCTGTCGGACTCTGCTGGAGCAAAAGATAAGAATCTAGACAAAGGCTTTCATAGTGTTTTACCTATAACTTGTCTAAACCAACAACTGACAAACACAGGTTCTGCCCAACATACTCAAGGCATCAACACAGCTGCACAGACCTGTACCCCTAACATCAGTTCCAGTATAAAAGCAGCCAGTGGAATGATCAGAAGGCAGGATGCCTAGATGGTAGAATGATAAATCTTTTTTTTTTTTTTTTTTGCCGGTACGCGGGCCTCTCACTGCCGTGGCCTCTCCCGTTGCGGAGCACAGGCTCCCGACGCGCAGGCTCAGCGGCCATGGCCCACGGGCCCAGGCGCTCCGCGGCATGTGGGATCTTCCGGGGGCGGGGCACGAACCCGTGTCCCCTGCATCGGCAGGGGGACTCACAACCGCTGCGCCACCAGGGAAGCCCATAGAATGATAAATCTTTGAGGAACCTAAAGATAAAGTCAAGCAAGGAGGTGGCAAAAACATGGTCATAGATTTCTCAGTAAACTAAAAACAGAACTACCACATGACCCAGAAATTCCACTCTTGGGTATATATCCAAAAGAAACAAAAACGCTAATTCAAAAAGATACATGTACCCCAATGTTTATAGCAGCATTATTTACAATTGCCAAGATATGGAAGTAACCTAAGTGTCCATCAACAGATGAATGGATAAAGATGTGGTACACACACACACACACGCACACACACACACAATGGAATACTACCTATTCCTTGTGAAGGAATAGAATTCTGCCATTTGAAACAACATGAATGGACTTGGAGGGTATTATGTTAAGTGAAGTAAGTCAGAGAAAGTCAAATACTGTATGATATTACTTACATGTGGAATCTCAAAAAGTACAACAAACTAATGACTATAACAAAAAAGAGACTCATAGATATGGAGAACTAACTAGTGGTTAGCAGCAGGGAGAGAAAACGGGGTGGGGGGGAGAAGCAATATAGGAGGTAGGGGATTAAGAGGTACACACTATTTTGTATAAAATAAGCCACAAGGATATACTGTACAAGATAGGGAATACAGTCTATATTTTATAATAACTATAAATGGAGTATAACCTTTAAAAATTGTGAATCACTATTTTATACACCTGTAACTTATGTAATACTGTATATCAACTACACATCAATAAAAATTATGACCATAAAACTCATAGAACAAGACCTACACAACCAAGTTCTAAGTGAAGATGGTAATAGAGCCATGTTTCTTAACAGCCCAATCGTATCCAAAAAGGCAGAACAGATATGGCCAGACTGTCCCACTCTAAATAACTTATGATCCGAAAAAGTCACCAAGAACATCTTGAATTTTGTCTCCTTGCTTTCTAAGGATTTAATCATAATTCTTTAGCCTATTACTGAAAGGAAGGAGTTTTGGGGATTTTTTTTAATTCTCTCACCAACTCTATGCTTAATATTCACATTTAGTAATCAACTTGAACACTCTTCAAATGTAGATTTAAAAACTACATGATTACACTTATAAGGGGGAAGAAAACCCCTCATTTCTGAAGATATAACAGAAGGACCAACAGAGACAAGGTCCATTGCATTCTCTACCTTCCCTGACCAATTAGATTTTATCTAGTTTATAAAGATTTCAAAGGCAGATTCCTGCAGGGTCCTCAAAAACCCAATCCAATAAGAAGCCAAACAACAGGAAGTCCCCACTCTACTCCAAGCACTGAGTAGGGTCCTGGGACACTAACAAGATATCATCTCTGCCCTCTCTCATCATGCCAGAACAAAAGGAAAGAAACACTTGGAAGTCCGTACCACTATAGTTTTTAAGAAAGAGTTGCTTACATGAGATACTGACAAAACAGCCATCTTTCATTCTAGGTTCAGAGAAGGGGGTAAAACTATGTCCAGAGTTAGAGTACTGAGAAATGCTTTGCTTTCTGTTACCATGTTGATGTCATATTAAAAACCAGTTAAGAGTGATTAAAGGAGGGGCTTCCCGGGTGGCGCAGTGGTTGAGAGTCCGCCTGCCGATGCAGGGGACACAGGTTCGTGCCCCGGTCCGGGAAGATCCCACATGCCGTGGAGCGGCTGGGCCCGTGAGCCATGGCCGTTGGGCCTGCGCGTCCGGAGCCTGTGCTCCGCAACGGGAGAGGCCACAACAGTGAGAGGCCCGCGTACCGGGGGAAAAAAAAAAAAAAAAAAAAGAGTGATTAAAGGAACCTAAATGAAACACTGTGGTCACTCTTCCTTCATATGCCGTTAGCATTTGCCCAAAGGCTGCCTCTGTGACGTATCGAAATGGGCTCTGCTCTGCTTGTAGGAACCAGTTTTAAATAACAACCCATGTCTGATCTTGAGAATTTTTTTTAACATTTAACATATTTCTTCTCTACATAACCAGCCTTTCTACAATGGTTTTACATCTAATCTCCAATTCTTACTCAAGGAAACCAGTTAAGAACCCTTAATGGAAGTAACTTAGGACAACTAATTACCCCAAAGAAACTCTTACTGTCATGCTGGAAATGGATCACAGGAGGGACAGCCAAGACAACCACAAGGAGATATGGAAAAGAAAAAGGGAAAGGACTCCTTTCTGTACTAGGGAGTTACATACCTGTATAAGTAAGAGATTCACTCTAGCAGCTCTGATTTCTAACCCACAATCCAGAAACCACCAAGACACCATGTGGCCAAATCCAGAATGATTCCAATGGGGCTGATTCACGTGGCTGGCCCTGCATTTAATGGCAGTATCACCACACGTTGTTGTAATACAACATACTTAAGGTGCTGAGGCACAGTCCCTGCCTACAAATATTTTTTAACACTTTTTCCAGGCGTCCCATCTATTTTCCCAACCATATGCACAGTTCAATAAACAGGGCAATAAATGACTTTTTAAAGAAGGCTCAGGATTATATGCTATTTTTAGACCTTACCGATTATTCCACAACTTGCCATCTCTTCCCTTCTACTGTGGAGTCAATAGTATACCTTCTGCTTCATATGATTCCTTTTAAATTCACAGAATTGCAGAATCCTAGCATTTCAGAAGTGAGAGAGCCTGGGAACCAACTAGTACATATTTCCTGTCACAAATGAGACTAAAGCTCAAGCAGTTAAGCAACTTAAAGTCACACAGTTGGAAACCAGTCAATCGGGTTATATCGGACAAATGGAAATACAGGGAAACTAAGCACCTATTCGTGCAAAAATTTGCCTCTTCGGTTATTTTGTATTTCAATAAATTGTAAATAATCCAAGGTTTATTTTTAAAGACATCTGAATTAATACATTTTAAAATAAAAAAAATCTATTGCAATTATTTTATGGTTTGGTTAACTCTAGTGTTTTTATAACCACCTTTCAAAGCTAAGCACATGTTGAAACTAACTGGACCACCCAAGTCAAAATTCTAGTTATGCTATTTAATGTTTATTTGGTTTGTTTCTAAATGTGTGTTTAAGTGGCAGAGTCATAAAGGGAAGAATTAATGATAATCGATACCAGATCTGCAGCCATGGAGCACTTCTTAAGTTTAGAGAATTTAGTGAAGTCAGCCAAGGGAAAAAAAAATATTCCAAAATGAGAAAACTCTGTGTAGTTTCAAAGCAAGTCCCAGCTATATGCTGTATTCTGAAAGCAGAATTATCCAAAGACCAAAACATGATCCTCTGAAAGATATTCAACGAAAGGAAAATGTGAAGATCTCAGAAGCACGTGGAAGTAGCAAATGAGATTTAATGCCAGCAAAGAATATGCTCTTTGCCCTCCTGTTATCTTCAAAACTATCACAACTCTAGATTCTAAAATGAAGTGCAAACTTAAAAACCCAGAAACAAGATACATTTACTCACATGCACACGGTTCATATTCCTAAGGAATGCGGTAGTTTATTTGGTACTCAGAACACAGCTTTCTCATAGAAAGAAATATCCAATAGTCATTAGATTTCCAGACAGGCCTACAGAAACTTGTTTTTCATTCCATGTATACCTGAGGTGATAACTGCTAGTAATTGATAGAACCTAGGCAGGAAAGCAGACCTAAGGGCCGGAGGCAGTGGCAGGGAGGAAAGGGCTTTTGTAGGGACAGAAAGGAAGCCTGCTTCTATTAACCCTTTTCCTGGTGCTCAGCATCCCGCCACGTTAACGGGCAATCAGCACCCCAGCCCCCCTTGGCCTCCGCCCTCTTCCTCCTGTTGGACAGCTCTCTGCCGGCCCATCCTCCTCTTTAATATCTGCTCTCCAGGGGAAGAAGGAGGAACCAGAGGCAAAAGTGTGGTCATTCCCACCTGCCCATGCCTCTAATAGGCAGTAAAGTGAAAGGAGCAAGCAGTACCTGGGACCCAGGGAGCACAAGTGAGGAGCCCCAGAGGCTGGGCAAGAAAAGTCACACAGCGCCAAAACCTGAAGCCAAAATGCCTTGGGCAGCCAAACTGGGTGGGCTGTTCTTGTGAAAAGGGCTTTGAGAAATCAGGCATACATAGAAAAACAACCATGAAAGCAAACTTTGGTTGGCCCCTTGAAAAAGTTAGGAAATGGAACATTTCTAAGAATGAGTGTCAAGGCACAAACTTAGTATGGGCTGTGATTGAGGCTAGCGTAACTCCAGGGATGGGGCCGGTGCACTTCATGCAAAAATAAGTAATTTTCCATAGCTGCTATTTGGATCCTTAAGTCCAGTGAATTATCTTGACACACCTTGCATCGCGTATTAGAGTAAGAACACGTATAGGGTGATCCCCCACCACAAGTGAAGAACTCCAAATCCAGCAGAGCCCAGGGCCTGTTTGATGGCAGTCCTGGCCTGCAACGGTCAAAGTCCCCTAAGAAATCACCTCATATAATTGCAAGATTTAAATTCAATTCCTTATCAATAAAACCCACTGCACAAACTCTGCCAACCAGTAAGGTAAGAGATATCATGAGTTTGGCAAGGTAAAACCAGTCTGAAGAGAAGTTCTAGCCTGGAAAAACCATAAGGGAGTCCTCATCACCAGAGGTTGGGGCAATACTCCTCATCCTGTCTCAGAGGATGTCAAACAAGTATTCTTAAAACAGAAGTAAGTCCAACTTAAAACTACGCCCTAGATTTTCAAAAATATATTGAGTCAAAATGAATACCACTCCATGGGCTCAAATTCGGCTCAGCTTGGGGCTACATGCCTTTACATGTGCACCGCTAGGTTCCACCCCTTCAGTCCCTGCCTCCAAAAGGAAGAGCCTTCGGACAAGCAGAGGCAGAGGAGAGCACACCAAGGCTGCAGCATCAAGAACCATCCCGGTGATGCTGCTCTCCCTCTAGGCGCCCAATTCTCAGACCACAGGAGTCACAATTTACCTCGTGTTGCAGAAACGGGCTCAGGATCAGACCAACATGATGAGTTAATTCAGCTGCAGCACTAAAATCCACATATGCACAAGCATTATGTAGTCCTGCGGCTCCAGCAAATCTCAAGATAATGAGGGAAACGGTGCGGCATACAGGGAAAGGCACTGGGCTGAATCCGAAGACCTAGATTTTTGTACTGACTCTGCCGGCTAATCTCAGGGGAAGGGGCAAATTGCTCCCTCTCTGGGACTCAATTTCCTCATCTGTAAAATAAAGAGCAGATGTGCTCTTCTAGCTCAGAATTCTAAGGGACGTGGAAACCGACATGGAAACATACGTCCCCCTGGCACAAGAAGCCTCCAGGACTTTTTAGCCAGCACATTCACGAGCTTCTAAAGAAGATTTAATACAGTGGTATTTATTACCAATGCACCTGCTGAAGCACTCTTCGGATCCCAACAAAATCTCTCTTAAAAAATCTCACTAAAACACCTGGAGGATGAGAGCCACTAGCTCCCTCTTCCTCTATGTCAAAATCAAGACCTCCTCAAAGGGTAATACCACAAGCACGACCCCATGGCATTGCTACTGGTGCACTGCAGTCACAGGGAATTTCAAGTTCTCCTCAGCTGAGCTAACCCTCTGGCAGAGGACTTCCAGCAAGATAACTTCATTTTGCCCGGCAGTCCACTTAATTGAAAGACAGCAGCACTATTCGTTTGTGGTGTAGGGACCTGCGTACATGTTACGCGTGTTTCCTGACTAGGATCCCAGTAGCTTTGGGGCAAGGAAGAACTCCATCCTTGATAAGGGATGACACTTAACAAGCTGACTCAATGCCTGTGAAGCAATAAAGACAGTCTGCACAGAGCCTGGGGTAGGGCCACTGAGGTGATCCTGTTTTTCCATGGACTCCTTTCATGTCCTGAGTGGGTGAAGGCTGTCCTGGCGTGCCCTCCCTAGAAGAACTCCCCAGTCCTCTTTCCACACTTGCTCATGCTCTTTCGTATGTCTCATGCTGTGAGTGTCTAGAGGCAAACTTCCCACTCAGGAAAGCGCAGGCGGGGCAGCTCGTTCCTTCCTTTCTACCCTCACGTCTGATATGTTCACTTCTACGTATAACTCATTCTCATTTACCCACTAGACACAAGACCTGTACTAATGTGAATCAGAGAAAGAAAAAGAGCCACTGCAGATTTTCTTCCAAGCCCTAAATCTGTACAATCTGATTGGAATTAAACAATTCCTTTCAGACCCAAAGGAAATGGGCAGTTGGCCAAGATGATAGCACAACCCTAGCAATCAGGGCACAAAGAGATACACACTCCACAAGGGGTACCCGGGCTTTGTCAACACTCAGAAAATGCACTCAATGGAAAACTGAACTCGATCTGGAGAAGCACTTGGCCCCGCTGAAGAACTATTACGGCACGAGTCTGCACGAGACCATCACCTCCTCACACCCTGTTTTCTAAACCAGAAGCAAATTCCCCCTTCATGTTCGCCAACCTATTATCCTTCCTCGGCTTCAAAAGCTAACTGTCCAAAAGCTACAATTTTCTCCATGAAGCCAATTCCTAATAGCATTCCCTAAGACTGCTCTGCTTCCAAAACTTAAAAGGAGCTAAGAAATCTCAAGCCCCTGAGATTTAATAACTTTGTGTGGTGCGCCTGAATTGCCTCCTCTCTAACTCAAACCATAATCCCTCTGAAATCTTGACAGCAACGGGGGGGAAAAAAAAGAGGATTATATAAATGATAAAATCTATGGTGCTGATCCATGAAATCCTGGATCCACTTTTCAGTTCACTCCCTGACTTTCTGGGAAACATTAGGAAGGACATGTTGTATCCGTTTCTCCCTTTATGAGGGTGTGTTGACATACTGTCACATAATGCTTAGTCTTCATAAGCAAATAAGGAGCACGGCGGCTCCTTCAATGCAACAGTTATGTATCGATACGTTTCTCTATTTTATCTAGTATGTATCCTTGATATGTCTCAGGGATCTGCCCTACACACTACTGACAACAGAACCCCAGTTTTTAAAATGAAGACATTTCCAATCACATAAAAAGAGGCCATGGAATGATCACAAGTAATTCGCTTAAGCAAACATCTCGTGCCGAGTCATCTTTTTATCTTCATACACACTTCACACCATACACAGCATGACGAAGGGCTACAAGCTTAACAGTAAAACTTCTCAAGGTTAATCACTTCATACCAACACTCCTAGGATGAATTTGGATATTAGAACGAGCATTTGATATCATAACGACATCAAGAAGGAGAATTTGTGAAACTGGGTTTATTGAGTGTTACCGTCTCAGTGGGCAATTAACAGGAAATGGCTTTACTCACATCGGAGCTACCAATCGCTCTTTTTCAGCTTCTTTCCCAATTTTAATAGCATCTTGGGCAGATCTCACCATTTGGGGTAACTTTCGGTTATTAAAACTCAAGGCCAATTTAAATGTTTATTCTCAAGTTCGGTTGTGGTTTTACACCAGTCCCCACTCTGACCCCAGGCAAAGCTGTGACCTGGACTGTGAACAGGGAGGGCTGGGATTTGCTTTCACTCACTCCCTCCTCCCTCCTCTGGGCTGTTCCTCCCCCTCCAGCAATCAACCGGTAAGGAGAGAAAGGCAAATGTCTCCCGACATGACTGGCCATGATGACTTCCCAAGCTAATGCTGGCTGGTGTGGGAATTCTCCCAAGGGCCCTGCAGGACCTCCTCACCACACAGCTTCTCTGATGTAGATCTGACCCCAGCCCTGGCTCAACCTCTTCCTCCCACCGTTTGGCCCCCATGAACCAGAAGCCAGCCACTTAGGGACAGACAGTCTCGCAAGATGGCTCAAGAGCAACTACCATTCTCAGCGTTCACCCTGAAGAATTCCCATATCCTTGCCAAACTAAACAGGAGATACGTAAGCTGCTCCAGTGGCAGCCCCTCCTCCCGCCCTGCCTCGCCAGTTCTCCCCTTTCCAACCCAGATAAGCACAGGGGCAAGTAGGCAAGTCTGCCTGAGTGGACGTCCAGCCAGAAAATCCAATGCCAGTCTTACATTCTTGCAATCACCCCCAACCTCTGGGTGAGTCTCTTGGAATTTGCCCTCTCACTTTTGGTGTAAAGCTAATGAGCCTCTCTTCTCCCTCCCCAATGTTCTATGCAGACTAGAAAATATTGGGAGTAAGAGTAGGGGGTGGTAACTGGTAGCAGAAGGGCCAGTTTTTCATTCTCTCGGTAAGCTCCTTGGGGAGGTGTCTGGCCTCAAATGGTCATGGTTCTCATCAGACTGTGAGGTCTTCAAATCCTCCTGTTTTAGGTGAAGCCTAAAGCATCTATTCTAAGACAGCAGAAAAGTCTAATTATTACAAAAAAAACCTTAATGGCATAGAATCACCAGATTATCCTGACACTTAAAAATAGTAGAAGCAATGATATGAACTCTTGGAAATAGGTCTTATGCACGTAAAAAGGCCTGTTCTCAGTGGGGTACAAATTACATTACATCCCTTAATTCATCTTAATTACACTGATCGAATCCTTAGCTCCCTTATTTCGTATCTGTCCATTTGACTTGTCAGACATTGATAGGTATTTGACTACTCCTTGAAATTGTACTTTTGATTTTTTTTTCTGCTTGATACAGAATAAACTTCCCTGTTATACTATACGTGAAGCTTTGGTACTAAAACTAGTGTCTTTGTTATTTAGAGAGATTACTTCAACTGCATTTCATATTATAGTGAACTATGAAATTCAAGGCCACCATGATGAAACATCTTGAAAGTGAGCTAATTTTAAAATGAGCAATCCCAACTCATTTTTGTTTTCTGTTTTGTTTTCTTCATTACCTGTTATTCTGTCCAAGGTACCTTTAGACAAAAGCTTAATGTCTGGTTCAAAATATTCAAATGATGGCAATAGTATATTTGTTAGCTTTCAAGTTTCCAAAATCTATCCTTGAATTATCTCACATTGCCTTTAGAACAATCCCACCTAGTAAGACAAATATTTTTAATCTCTTTTAAAGATGTGAACATTAAGATACCAAAGCGTTTAAAAGTTCGAACAGGTATCCACTTAGGTTTGCAGAATATGAGAAAGGATGAAATAGGAAACTTTTCCTTTTTCTCAAGACCCTAAAAAAATTAAAATGTGCTTAACTAATTGAGAACTATTATCTATGTGGAAGTTAAGGGAGCTGGGCTGGTGTCCTTCTGTTAACTTTAGAAATAGGCCCCTTTAAGTTAATTGCAGCCTTGATCACAAGAAATACTCCCTAGTTTCCCCGGATTCCACAATATGCTTTTTTTAAGATACAGCCAAAAATTAATTATTTGAATCACTAGACAATTTTGGAGGAAAATGAAACAGCTAACATTTGCACCATACGTGGCCATTTGATACATAACACATCACCATATCACATTATTTCTTCTAACTGATGAAAGTGAACATCTAAGAAGCTAAATAATTTAACGAAGGTCAACACAGCTACTCAGTGCACATTTGGGACTCAAACCCAGGTCTTCTCACTTTAAATCTTTTTCTCTTTTTTTTTGGCTCTTCTAGGTAGACTACCTCTCCCACGGCACTTAGCGTATTGCCTGGGACAGGTTAGTTAACTCATTTTACAACTTGAAAGTTCTTCATATACTTTATCTCATTTGATTTTCCTGGTGGCTCCATTGAGAAGATTAGATACTTTGTCTATTTTAAAGATGAAGAAATCAAAGCTTAACTTACTTGGCAAAAGAAAAGAGCAGAAAATGCCTGAAGTAAGTCTTCTGACTTCTACTCTAGCAAACATTAACCCTTACAGTTCAAGAGATTTCTCATTTACAGTTTGAGTTCTTACCCTGTTGCACAAGAACACAAGGAAATCAAGAGGAAAGAAGAGTCAGTTAGATTAGTTTATTCTTGACTCCTAAGGGTCCATGAACCTGACAAGCCACATAACAGCACCAACCTTTCCTGCTACCTGCCCAGGGACCCCCAGGAAAGGGAACTGGAGAAGAGAAAAGAAAGAGGATAGAACATAATCTGAGTTGTCTAAACACAGAACAAGGCACCACAGAAAAAGAGAAACCACTGGAACACCAGACCAAGTGAGATTACGCATCTCTGAAGGCAAAAGAAAGATGAAATGAGCTGGCCAGCAGCAAAAAGAGACCTGAAACGAGGAAACAGGGAGTGGGAGGCTGCAGGAGAACTTCTCAGACTCCTCCAAAGATCTCAAAGGCAGCCCTCCTACACGACGTCAGCTCTGGCAGTGTGAAGACCCTGGCACTGTCGCCAGGCAGAGGATGAAGCCAAGGCAAGGCCACACACATAACACCAGGCAGAAGGACAGGGCCTGTCTGGAACAAGGGATGGAAACTAAAATCTACACACTGACACTTCACTGCTGCAGCAGCCTTGACCTCAAAGACACTGCCAAAGCCATTGCTGGCAGCCAGCATCCACATTTCAAATGTATCTTTCATTTAAAGGAAGAAGGAACATGGTGATCTACTTGTTGACTGCACTATGTGAGTCTTCACACCTCAGGCAACAGCCAAGAGAGGCAGAGGACACCACTCACCCCCTTGCTGAGATAGAAAAGGTGCCCAACGAGAAACATCTGGAGTGTGGTTCTCCAGCCCAAGGCCTGCAGGCTCCCATGCCTTTGCTAAGCCCCTCCCCTTGAGTCTGTTCTGTACGACTGGCCCCAAACAATTCTTGGAAATATTAGCAGGAAGATCATGGAATGGAAATACTACTTAAATGTATGTTCTGGGAGAGTCGATGCTGTAAGTTACACACTTAAAACCAATATATAAAATATTATCTGACATCATTTTTTGTTGTTATGCGCAAGAGACTACGTTAATGTGGTTAAAATAATGTTTTCTATTTAAAAAGCAAACCTGTAACAAGAGCCAACTCTTAACGTGTTGCCCACTCAGGACCTGGCTTTGTGTCAGGTGCTTGGCAATTAGTTTCCCCAAGTCAGTTAACCACAAGACACTGTGAAGCAGCTATCCTCATAACCATTTCCCACATAAGGAAACTGAAGCCCCCCAAAGAGAACTGACCAAGAGTTAAGAAACCAGGATTCAAAGAACTCAGGTGAAATCCCAGTTCCACTAAAACAATAAATGGCTCAGGAAGGAAGCATCCCCATTGGTCAGGAAGGTCCTAGGTACTTTCCCCATCAAAGGACACTTCACAGGGCCCAAACCTCTGAAGACAGTATATTGGTTCAATGTTGCTGCTCGGGAGGACAGAGCTGCGGTTTTAAAACTGTGAATTTTGTAATGTGGAAAGAGTTAGGCAACTGTAAATTAAAATCAGCCGCCATCTATTTACAATGCATCACCAGAAATTCTTCACAGAGGTAAATACATAAGAACTTTAACACCAAAACACTCACTGATCTCTGGTCCCCTTAATTTTATAAATCATACATATGAAGGAGGAGGAAATGGCATTAGGCTATAAATGCTGGATAAAATTGTTGAAATAACTGAAGCTTAATTTGCATAAGGCTTAACTGTTTGTGAAGTGCTTACCAAACTGCCACTCGAAAGGATTTTACTGTAACCCTCCCAGCACAGAACACTGGGGTGGTGTTCACTAGGGTGGAATGGCAGCTTTGGTTAATGAATGTCATGGTGTGTTTTCACAGTACAGCATCCTCAAAACTGTGGCTGACCAGGAAAGTCCCGAGGTTTTGGACCCTGAACCACTGTCAGAAAATGTCTCATCTACTAACGGTGAAGAATGGACAAGAAAGAAAAACTAGACTACTATGCCCAGAGTACCACTGCTTTTGCAATCTCCGGCATCTACTTGTGTGGGAGCCATGAGTTTCTCTCCCCTCCCCCCACCCTCTGCTAATGTGTAAGAGTGACAGAGGAGACAAGAGCTCCACAAAAGTTATCTTCACAAGTCAAATGTCAAATGAGGACTGGCAAGGCTGGGACAAACTTAAAAGTGATGGACGGGGAAACATCTCACAGCACAGATTTGCTCTGATGGAGGGGATGCCCTTTGAGTAGATGGAAGGGCTCCATTAATGTCTGATGGAGCCATGGACCATGCAACTCAGGCATCTTCACCTCTGGTCTTTTCATCATGTGTTTTAAAGTATGTAGGAGAGCAACTCAGAAGTTGTTTTTTAAGTATAGTCAATGGAAGCAACTTTGTTTTCCATACTTTGTTTCCACACTGCATCTAGGCAGTGGTTGGAAAAGCAGGCAGGCCTTTTCCCCCTTTCTCACGACTGAGAGATCCTTTCTCTCTCTTCCTCATGGTTGAGCTATTGGGGTTTGTCCTCCCTCTTAAGGTCCTATTTTCAAAAATCAGCAGCTAGTTGATAGCAGGAAAAGAAACTCCATGTGTTGGGGGAAAGTCACCATGATGGGCATTTTCCCTTTGAAGTATCATATTCCCAAACACTGCATAACTCAAGTATCCTTGATTTTCTGCAGATTTTTAGTTTACAGTGTGAATAAGATCCTGAAGCTCAAGAAGAATCACCTTGTAGGAGAAGACTGCCACTCAGAGAGCTCCATGTAACCACTTCCTTTACAACTTCAGCACTTAGACACACAGCCATGGATCTGCACATGACTAAGTTCAAGGGACCTGGTTCATGCACGATGATGCATCAGAAAGAACGATATGCTCACCCCCAAAAGACTGCAGAAACACACTAAGAATGAATTCTGATGAGCAGGTGTTCCAGACAAAGAAATACTTCTAGTTAGAATCACCCTAGGTTTCAAAAATAGAATTTAAAGGTAAATTTCTAGGGCTTCCCTGGTGGCGCAGTGGTTGAGAGTCCGCCTGCCGGTGCAGGGGACACGGGTTCGTGCCCCAGTCCGGGAAGATCCCACATGCTGCGGAGCGGCTGGGCCCGTGAGCCATGGCCGCTGAGCATGCGCGTCCGGAGCCTGTGCTCTGCAAACGGAGAGGCCGCAGCAGTGAGAGGCCCGCGTACCCCAAAAAAAAAAAAGGTAAATTTCTAGTTATTTATTTTAAACATATAAAAACGGGATCTCTGGATTTTAAGGATATGAAAACTGTTCATTAGTTTTGTTAGAGACAGAGCAGACCTTAGACATTACTTTTTCCAAGTAATATACTTTGATGTAGCTTTTTGGTACAGAAATTGCTGTTTTGACACGGGAACTTTTTTTTTTTTTTTTTTTACTGGTCCTAAAAAAACCCCAGGGAAAAAAAACAAACTCAGAAAATTTTCTGCAGCTTTTTAAAAAATTATCCAGAAAATAATGTGACAGACACCCCTCATTCTATACCTAGTAGGCCAGAGCTAAGCTGGATTTAGGGAAATTATGGAAGTGAGTACACTGCTTGGTAAATAAACCAGTGGTAGCACTGTGCTGAGATGTCCACTGGTCAACCTCTTGGTTTTATAGATAAGACCCAGAGAAGTGAGTGCCTTGCCTCAGCTAGCAAGTGAGGGAGCCCCAACTTGCTCAAGTCTCCTCTCTCCAAATCTAAGTTCTTTCTACTGTTTGACATTCCCTATGGGTCAAGTGACACTTTATTTCCATTATGTTTAAGATAGCGGGACTTCTTTGTCCAGCTGTATAAGCAGCATTAGCTTGTTTTCACTGCTATGACTTGTACCTGCCTTTGAAGGCATTTGGCCACTAACATGGTGTATTAGTTTTCTATTCCTATGTAACCTACGTCCACAAACTTACTGGCTGAGACAAGTAGCATTTATTAGCTTACGGGTCTTTAGGTCAGAAGTTCAGCACATCATGGCTGTGTTCTCTGTTCAGTATATCAAAAGGCTGAGATCTCGTCATTGGCAGAATTCAGTTCCCTGCAGTTATAGGACTGAGGTCCCATTCCCTTGCTGGTAGGCATCTTCTAGTATGTCTGCACTCCCTGCCCCATGGCCCCCTCCATCTTCAAGCCAGCAAGGGTGCACTGACTGCATCTTTCTTATGCTCTCCTTCAGTGAGCCAGACAAAAAACTCTGCTTTTGAAGAGCACACGTGATTAGGTCAGGCTCACCTGTATCATCTCCCTAAGGTCAAACATTCCATGTAACAATTTAAAATCCATCGCATTCACAGTCCCCGGGATTATTCAAGGTGCATATGCAGTAGGGGGTGAGAGAGGTGATTTCAAGGGCCCTATCAGAATTCTGCCTTCCACACAATAGGCTGTAAGGCCACATCTGTCCACACTCCAAACACTGCCTAATTATAAAAATAATTGTTGACATGAAGTGGCATGGATGCAATTTAAAAAACCTCTCACAGAAACAAGCATGTTCTACTGCTTGAAACTAAGGACAGAGTGATTCTTTCCACTTCAATCATTTTACCAATAGGAGTGGAAAACGAAACACAGACGGGTAACCTGGGGAGAAACCTGAAGCTGACAGAGCGGCACAGTGATACAGCTGGCTCTGAAGAAGAATTTTAGTCACCTACCATATAAGACAGACTTCAAGAACATGCGTGGTCAAGAAAGTCACCTAAGCTCCTTTTCCTCCATCTTCCAGCTAAGGCATATGTGACCTGTTTCCTTAAGGCAGGAGCCACGTCTCTCAGCTCCAAAGACAAGCGTCATACCCAGCACATACTCAGTGCTCGATAAATTTTTGTTCAAATGAACGTTAGGTACAAGGGGAAATGATGATATGTGCTGATGATCTGCCAACGATGAGCGCATAGCCGCAAATAATGAAAAGGGGATTGGTAACTTCCTGCTAAATAGAAACACCACCTCACTTCCTCTCATTTAAAAACCCACTGAAATGCAAGAGAAGGAATTTAGAATGCAGAAAGCCACAAGGACAAGACAACCGAGATGATGACAGCCTCGCTACTAGGGAAGCTAAAAAGGGGAATGAGGAGAAATAAGTGACTAGCCAGCCTTTGGAGGGATCCCCAATTAGCCCTGAGGAAAGCAGAACCATTCGAAGTACCTCTGCAGGTGGACTTGGTTAGAAATGCAGGATCTCAGGTCCCAACCCAGACCCACTCAATCAAAATGTGGATGTTAAATCCCCAGGAGCTTCATACTTGTATTAACTGAGAAAAACTCAGTTCAATCTATTTTGTTTGTGGACACATATCAATGTTCATGTGCTCTGGGAATTCCAACTTCAAAAAAAGAAAATAATTTTACTTTTCTTAGGATAGGAATCCAAATTTTAAAAGTGTCTATACAGGAGACACAAATACCACAAATGACAAAAACCTAATTTGACTTGTTTTTTTTTAGATTAAGCCCAATTATTTGTCAAAAAGACATCATGCATCTTTGGGTTTTTTAGATGGTGTTGTAACTTTAAACATATTTGCAATTTATATTGCTTGTAAAAACATTAAAACTAGCTAAAGCGACAAATTTGTTTTATGTTAACTTGTAAGTTTTTTAAACTAACAGTTTTTTTTCCCTTTTGTTGTTGTTTTTGTAAACTTTGTGGTAAAATTTTTAACAAAATTGACTATGGGAGTCTTTTTTTTTTTTTTTTTCGGTACGTGGGCCTCTCACTGCTGTGGCCTCTCCCATTGCGGAGCACAGGCTCCAGACGCGCAGGCTCAGCGGCCATGGCTCAGGGGCCCAGCCGCTCCGCGGCACGTGGGATCCTCCCGGACCGGGGCACGAACCCGTGTCCCACTGCGCCACCAGGGAGGCCCCGTGGGAGTCATTCTTAAGCGAACACACAGGTGTCTGGCATTACGCACATTCACACCGTTGTGCTACTACTATCACCACCCGCCACACAATCCTTCATCTCACGAAACAAACTCTGCACCCAACTCCTAACTCCCCATTTCTCCACCCTATCCCCCCGCAGCCACCATGCTACTGTGTCTCTAAGAATTCGACTATTCCAAGTACCTCATGTAAGTGGAATCATACAATATTTGTTCTTTTGTATCTGGCTTATTTCACTGACCCTAATGTCCTCAAGGTTCATCCATGTGGCCGCATGTGTCAGAAGGTCCTTCCTTTTAAAGGCTGAACAGCAGTCTACTGAAGGTATGCGACAAATTTTGCTGATGGACACTTGGGTTGCTTCCACCTTTCTGGCTATGGTGTGGATATGTCTTTAAACTTTTTTCCCCCATTCTTAAAATATCTGTCTTATTGAGGTAATGGAAACTTTTATTTCGGTTTTAGAAAAATACATATCCTTTTTGGAAACACAGGGAGAGAGACTGACTGCTGGAACTGAGAGGGAGAGGATTACCTACCATGTCTTTAAAATTGCTGGCCTTTGAGGACCAAGGCACTAAAAACAATCACATTCACCTTCCAGGGTCATCCATACCTTCTCCTCCCTAGTATGGCCAGACCCCCTCATTTTCTCAGAGGTATTTTAAAAAGTAATTCCTCTCATTACCTACTTGGGAAAGAAGTAGAGGGAGAGCTCATTTGAATTAGTAAAAGTCCTGAAGTACAGATGTTTTAAAGCAAAGCAATTTTATTACTTTCAACCTATGGGAAGCTAACAAATTGTCGGCAGAGCCTCAGGCTCATATTTTAATGAACACAGGAGAATTGTACATAATTATAATATCCAGGGCTGCTATGGAAATGGAGACTTCCAGTACTTCAGGACACTTGAAAATAGTTTACACTCCAGGATTCTTCAACATCCACCACCACCATATCTACCACAATATCATTTAGCTGTTAATTCGAAGCACTGATAAAGGTTTACCAAGCAAGGATAACCTAAAATACTTGGGCTAAAGTTTAACCGGTTTTATTACATTTTAATTTATAATTAAAATTCTTTACTATGAACAAACTTAAAAAGAAAACTGAAAACATTTGAAGGAAAAACAAAAGCAGATTTACAACTGACTGGTATATTTATCTAAGGTCTAGACAGATAATTTTTTTTCTTGCAACCAACAAAATTAGGAAGAGAAAGGAAAAAGGAGAGAAATAATTCCCGTCATACCATACATGCTTAGAAAAGAAAGGAAAGCAACAACATGACCACACTTCTGTCAGAGGAATAAAGGCAACATAAAGGCAAACTAGAAAACAATGAAATATCAAAAAAAAACAATAAAAACCCCTCAAGCTTGATAATGTTTCATGTTGGAAGGTTGTCAGTTATCCAGTTCCAATCCTTAACTTCACAAGTACGGGAAGACAGAAATGTCTGCAGCTCTGAATCACTGAATGACAGCATAGAAACAAATCCATCCTCTCTCTTTCATTTGTTTTCCGTGAACATTTTCAAATTGACAAGTGCTAGAATTTATCAAGATCATTACTCCCTACCTGTACTTGGCATCCTTAAAGGAGGAAAAAAAACATTCCTTTTCTATCTCATGAATATTCTGTAGAGATACAAACCTGCAGTAAAAATAAGCACAAAAACAAGCTCTTGGAAACAGCACCTCTGGCCTATGGATATGGGCCATTTTACACCTTAAGGCACCTGTGAAGGCCTCTTAGCATTAAAGATGGAGGAGCATGGATGACCAAGGTTTAAAATCCCTCTATTCCCACAACCTTATGGCTCCATCGTGGGAGCTGTGTGAAGAAAAACAGGCTAGTACTAAGCCCTCTTGGTTCTGTGGGCTACACTCACTTTCACATTATCAGAAGAGGCAGGAGTCAAGGGAGAAAGTCAGCCAAAAGTGAGATATGAAGAGAATGGAAGAATTATCAAGGGAAAAACATGGAGAGCTAGCAGATTGCCCTTAATTATTTTTTATCCCCCTAATTTATTTTTGCCTTTATTAAAAGGAGAAAAATAAGGCACAGAGCATTCTCAGAGAAACTGAGTATTCTGCTTAATAAGACATATATTAAACATCTTTTAATTAGCAAAAGAGTCATTATTAACACCTACTGCATGCTGCCAGAATGAGAATAATCTCTGGAAGGTAAGCTTCCCCACCCTCAGAAGGCTTACCTTCTGCAGGAGGCAACACCCACCCTTCTTTCCCTCTCTTTCTGGAGGTGGGGAAAGGTGTCCTTTCAAGTATCAAGCCCAAAGGCTTTAGACTAACAAAGGTATTGACAGCTCTGGTCATGCTTTGTTTTCTCGACCACTCCCCAAATACAACGTGCTCCTTCTTACTTCCTGGTCTCTGTGCATGCTTTGATCTTTCACCTTCTTAACCTCCCCTTTGGTCTTCTTGCTCTTGGAAAAATTCTACTCCTCCTTCAGCATGCCAGTTTAAATATCACCTCCCTGTGAAAACTTCTTCAAATCCAGGTGTTAGTACTACCTTGTCTAGGTTCCTACAGTAACTGTTCTCAGAGGTCCATAACACAAGAAGTGTGAGATTCTGTCCAAGATAAATATGTCTGTGAGCCCATCAGCAGCAGTAAGTCTCATTTTGTGTACTTCTATCACAACACATGATGCAGTGTGTTAAACTCCATAAATGTGTGCCAAGTCAATTTTAAAACAAACCAAAAAGACAGTGTAATTCTTTTGCTCTGTGTTGGCAGAGTCTTGCCATGTCTCTAGTTTACACTTTCCCTGAAACACCTCCATCCACAGATCCCTTACTCATCCCCAGCCTTTCTGATCTATGGACAAAGGCAGTGGTTCCTTGTCTACACATAAGATTCTGAAGGTTAGGTCTGGGAATCAGTGGTTTTAGTATACTTGTTTGTCTTTGTTTAAGAGCTCACAAGATGAGACCTTCAAGATGGCGGAGGAGTAAGACGTGCAGATCACCCTCCTCCCCACAAAAAAAGCAGAAATACAACTACATGTGGAACAACTGCTACAGAACACCTACTGAACACTGGCAGAACACCTCAGACTTCCCAAAAGGTATATTTTTTTTCCTTTTTCTCTTTTTGTCAGTGTGTATGTGTATGCTTCTTTGTGGGATTCTGTCTGTATAGCTTTGCTTTTACCATTTGTCCTAGGGTTCTCTGTGTCCTTTTCTTTTTCTTTGCTCTCTCTATTTTGGTATAGTTTTTAGCGCTTGTTATCACTGGTGGATTTGTTTTTTGGTTTGCTTGCTCTCTTTTTTTTTTTCCTTTTTATTACTTTTTAACTTTTTTATTTTTAATATTTAAAAAAATTTTATTTTAATAACTATTTTATTTTTTTTCTTTTTCATTTTCTTCCTCCCTTTTCTTCTGAGCCATGTGGCTGACAGGGTCTCGGTGCTCTGGCCAGATGTCAAGCCTGTGCCTCTGAGCTGGGAGACCCAAATTCAGGACATTGGTCCACCAGAGACCTCCTGGTTCCACATAATATCAAAGAGCAAAACCTCTCCCGAAAACTCCATCTCAACGCTAAGACCCAGCTCAACTCAATGACCAGCAAGCTACAATGCTGGACACCCTATGCCAAACAACTAGCAAGACAAGAACACAACCCCACCCATTAGCAAAGAGGCTGCCTAAAATCATAATAAGGTCACAGACACCCCAAAACACACCACCGGATGCGGACCTGCCCAAAAGAAAGACAAGATCCAGCCTCATCCACAAGAACATAGGCACCAGTCCCCTCCACCAGGAAGCCTACACAACCCACTGAACCAACCTTAGCCACTGGGGGCAGACACCAAAAACAACGGGAACTATGAACCTGCAGCCTGCAAAAAGGAGACCCCAAACACAAGAAGTTGAACAAAATGAGAAGACAGAGAAACACACAGCAGATGAAGGAGCAAGGCAAAAACCCACCAGACCAAACAAATGAAGAGGAAATAGGCAGGCTACCTGAAAAAGAATTCAGAGTAATGATAGTAAAGATGATCCAAAATCTTGGAAATATAATGGAGAAAATACCAGAAACGTTTAACAAGGACCTAGAAGAACTAAAGAGCAAACAAACAATGATGAACAGCACAATAAATGAAATTAAAAATTCTCTAGAAGGAAACAATAGCAGAATAACTGCAGCAGAAAACGGATAAGTGACCTGGAAGATAGAATAATGGAAAAAACTACCACAGAGCAGAATAAAGGAAAAAGAATGAAAAGGATTGGGCACAGTCTCAGAGACCTCTGGGACAACATTAAACACACCAAACACTTGAACTGTAGGGGTCCCAGAAGAAGAAAAGAACAGGGACTGAGAAAATAATTGAAGAGATTATAGTTGAAAACTTCCCTAATATGGGAAACGAAATACTCAATCAAGTCCAGGAAGCACAGAGAGACCCATACAGGATAAATCCAAGGAGAAGCGTGACAAGACACATATTAATCAAACTATCAAAAATTAAATACAAAGAAAAAATATTAAAAGCAGCAAGACAAAAACAACAAATAACTTACAAGGGAATCCCCAGAAGGTTAACAGCTGATCTTTCAGCAGAAACTCTGCAAGCCAGAAGGGAGTGGCAGGACATATTTAAAGTGATGAAAGGGAAATACCTACAGCCAAGATTACTCTACCCAGCAAGGATCTCATTCAGATTTGACAGAGAAATTAAAACCTTTACAGACAAGCAAAAGCTAAGAGAATTCAGCATCACCAATCCTGCTTTACAACAAATGCTAAAGGAACTTTTCTAGGCAGGAAGCACAAGAGAAGGGAGAGACGTACAGCAACAAACCCAAAACAATTAAGAAAACGGTAATAGGAACATACATATTGATAATTACCTTAAATGTAAATGGATTAAAGGCTCCAACCAAAAGACACAGAGTGGCTGAATGGATACAAAAATAAGACCTGTGTATATGCTGTCTACAAGAGACCCACTTCAGACCCAGGGACACCTACAGACTGAAAGTGAGGGGATGGAAAATGATATTCCATGAAAATGGAAATCAAAAGAAAGCTAGAGTAGCAATTCTCATATCAGACAATAGACTTTACTAAAGACTATTACAAGAGACAAAGAAGGACAATACATAATAATCAAGGGATCAATCCAAGAAGATATAACAATTGTAAATATTATGCACCCAACACAGGAGCACCTCAATACATAAGGCAAATGCTAACAGCCATAAAAGGGAAATCAACAGTAACAATCATAGTAGGGGACTTTTAGCACCCCGCTTTCACCAATGGACAAATCATCCAAAATGAAAATCAATAAGGAAACACAAGATTTCAATGACACATTAAACAAGATGGACTTAATTTATATTTATAGGACATTCCATCCAAAAACAACAGAATACACTTTCTTCTCAGGTGCTCATGGAACATTCTCCAGGACAGATCATAGCATGGGTCACAAATCAAGGCTTGATAAATTTAAGAAAACTGAAATCATATCAAGTATCTTTTCCAACCACAACACTATTCAACTAGATATCAATTACAAGAAAAAATCTGTACAAACACATGGAGGCTAAACAATACACTACTTAATAAGTAAGAGATCACTGAAGAAATTAAAGAGGAAATCAAAAAATACCTAGAAACAAATGACAATGAAAACAAAACGATCCAAAACCTATGGGCTGCAGCAAAAGCAGTTCTAAGAGGGAAGTTTACAGCAATACAATCCTACCTCAAGAAACAAGAAACATCTTAAATAAAAAACCTAGCCTTACACCTAAAGCAATTAGAGAAAGAACAGAAAAACCCCAAAGTTAGCAGAGCAAAGAAATCCTAAAGATCAGATCATAAATAAATGAAAAAGACATGAAAGAAACAATAGCAAAGATCAGTAAAACTAAAGGTTGGTTCTTTGAGAAGATAAACAAAATTGATAAACCATTAGCAAAACTCAAAAGAAAAAAGAAGACTCAAATCAACAAAATTAGAAATGAAAAAGAAGTAAAAACTGACACTGCAGAAATACAAAGGATCATGGGAGACTACTACAAACAACTATATGCCAATAAAATGGACAACCTGGAAAAAATGGACAAATTCTTAGAAAAGCACAATCTTCCGAGACTGAACCAGGAAGAAACAGAAAATATGAACAGACCAACACAAGCACTGAAATTGCGACTGTGATTAAAAATCTTCCAACAAACAAAAGCCTAGAACCAGATGGCTTCACAGGTGAATTCTATCAAGCATTTAGAGAAGAGCTAACACCCATCCTTCTCAAACTCTTCCGAAATGTAGCAGAGGGAAGAACACTCCCAAACTCATTCTACGAGGCCACCATCACCCTTTTACTAAGACCAGACAAAGATGTCACAAAGAAAGAAAACTACAGGCCAGTATCACTGATGAACATAGATGCAAAAATCCTCAACAAAATACTAGCCAACAGAATCCAACAGCACATGAAAAAGATCATACACCATGACCAAGTGGGGTGTACCCCAGGAATGCAAGGATTCTTCAATATACACAAATCAACCAATGTGATCAAGCATATTAACAAATTGAAGGAGAAAAACCATATGATCATCTCAATAGATGCAGGACAAGCTTTCGACAGAATTCAACACTCATTTATGATTAAAACGCTCCAGAAAGCAGGCATAAAGGGCACTTACCTCAACATAATAAAGGCCATATATGACAAACCCACAGCCAACATCGTTCTCAATAGTGAAAAACTGAAACCATTTGCACTAAGATCAGGAACAAGACAACGTTGTCCACTCTGACCACTATTATTCATCATAGTTTTGGAAGTTTTAGTCACAGCAATCAGAAGAAAAAGAAATAAAAGTAATCCAAATCAGAAAAGAAGTAAAGCTGTCACTGTTTGCAGATGACATGATACTATACATAGAGAATCCTAAAGATGCTACCAGAAAACAACTAGAGCTAATCAATGAATTTGGTAGAGTAGCAGGATACAAAATAAATACACAGAAATGTCTTGCATTCCTATACACTAATGATGAAAAATCTGAAAGTGAAATTAAGGAAACACTTCCATTTACCACTGCAACAAAAAGAGTTAAATACCTAGGAATAAACCTTAAGGAGACAAAAGACCTGTATGCAGAAAATTATAAGACACTGAGGAAAGAAATTAAAGATGATACAAACAGATGGATAGATATATCATGTTCTTGGATTGGAAGAATGAACATTGTGAAAATGACTATACTACCCAAAGCAATCTACAGGTTCAATGCAATCCCTATCAAACTACCAATGGCAGTTTTCACAGAACTAGAACAAAAAATTTCATAATTTGTATGGAAATACAAAAGACCCCAAATAGCCAAAGCAGTCTTAAGAAAAACGGAGTTGGAGGAATCATGCTCCTAGACTTCAGACTATACTACAAAGTTACAGTAATCAAGATACTATGGTACTGGCACAAAAACAGAAATACAGATCAATGGAACATGAAAGCGCAGAGATAAGGTGACCATATGTGCAGGGTTTATTTTTGACAAAGGAGGCAAGAATATACAATGGAGAAAAGACAGCCTCTTCAGTAAGTGGTGCTGGGAAAACTAGACAGATACATGTAAAAGAATGAAATTAGAACACTCCCAACACCGTACACAAAAATAAACTCAAAATGGATTAAAGACCTAAATGTAAGGCTAGACACTATCAAACTCTCAGAGGAAAACATAGGCAGAACACTCTATGACAGAAATCACAGCAAGATCCTTTTTGACCCACGTCCTAGAGAAATGGAAATAAAAACAAAAATCCACAAATGGGACCTAATGAAACTTAAAAGCTCTTGCACAGCAAAGGAAACCATAAACAAGACCAAAAGACCACCCTCAGAATGGGAGAAAATATTTGCAAATGAATCAACTGACAAAGGCTTAATCTCCAAAACTTACAAGCAGCTCATGCAGCTCAATACCAAAAAAACAACCCAATCCAAAAATGGGCAGAAGACATAAATAGATATTTTGCCAAAGAAGATATACAGATTGCCAAGAAACACATGAAAGGATGCTCAACAGCACTAATCATTAGAGAAATGCAAATCAAAACTACAATGAGGTATCACCTCACACCAGTCAGAATGGCCATCATCAAAAAATCTACAAACAATAAATGCTGGAGAGGTTGTGGAGAGAAGGGAACCCTCTTGCACTGTTGGTGGGAATGTAAATTGATACAGCCACTATGGAGAACAGTATGGAGGTTCCTTAAAATCTAAAAATTGAACTACCATATGACCCAGCAATCCCACTACTGGGCATATACCCTGAGAAAACCATAATTCAAAAAGAGACATGTACCACAATGTTCATTGCAGCTCTATTTACAATAGCCAGGACATGGAAGCAACCTAAGTGTCCATACACAGATAAATGGATAAAGAAGATGTGGCACGTTTATCAATGGAATATTACTCAGCCATATAAAGAAACAAAATTGAGTTATTTGTAGTGAGGTGGATGGACCCAGAGACTGTCATACAGAGCGAAGTAAGTCAGAAAGAGAAAAACAAATACTGTATGCTAACACATATATGTGGAATAAAAAAAAATGGTTCTGAAGAACCTAGGGGCAGGACAGGAATAAAGACGCAGACGTAGAGAATGGACTTGAGGACACGGGGAGGGGGAAGCGTAAGCTGTGACAAAGTGAGAGAGTGGCATGGACATATATACACTACCAAATGTGAAACAGATAGCTAATGGGAAGCAGCCGCATAGCACAGGGAGATCAGCTCCGTGGTTTGTGACCACCTAGACGGGTGGGATAGGGAGGGTGGGATGGAGACGCAGGAGGGAGGAGATATGGGGATATATATATATGTATCGCTGATTCACTTTGTTATAAAGCAGAAACTAACACACCATTATAAAGCAATTATACTCCAATAAAGATGTTTAAATAAAGGGGGGGGGTCACAAGATGACTGATGAACAGCCAGGTTTTCAAACCAGTGGACTTGCCATAGTTTCTATTTTTACCTGTTCTTGTAGCCTAGCACACCATTTACTGCTTCTAGATATTGTATGCCCATGTTGTGATGGGTGTTTACTTCTAAGATGATTCCAGAGCTACTGGACTCACCATTTCACTTTCTGATTGAGCAACGAGAGGTGTTAATTCTTGCTGGTTATGTTACTTGTTCAACAAGTATTTAATTAGCTTCGTCCAAGGGCCAAGTGACTCTTTGCTTCGTATTTGGGATTGCCTACTAACTTGATCTTGAACCCTTTCCTCAAAGCAAGATTTTTTAAAGCATAGAGCAATCATGTATGATTCCAATTCGGGAGAAAGTGGGCGGTAACTTACATTTTTAGCTCTTAAGTGGGTGCTCATGGCCATATGCACCTCTTGAGTGGAGATTAAACACTAAATATAGAACAAGGCTCATCTATACAGTATAATTGTGGATTTCTAAGTTTTAGTCGCCAAGCCACAAAAAATGAGGGGCTATTCAGAGAAGTGGATTAGTTTAGCAAATACTCTATACTCTTTCCAGAATCACAGTTTTCAATAAATTAGTTTGCAACTGAGAAAACGTTACTCTTATCCCTACAAGTTTATACATTTGATACTTTCTACAGCCCCTATTATTTGGGTTTTTTGGTACCCACCCCCCAACCCCCAGAAAGGATGACTGCTGATCCTCTTTTACAACTGTTACAGTTTTCCAAGTGTGCAAGCCCTTAGGTGTGACACGTTTCTGCACCAGGAATCTCCATTAGTTCCAAGCAATATAACTAGAAAAGCAGCCATTAGTAATCGATATGAAATAAAATGGCAGAGGGACACTTTTTTTTTTAGTTGAGGTATAGCTGATTCACAACATCCTATTAGTTTCAGATGTACAACATAGTGATTCAAAATTTTTTATAGATTATACTCCATTTATAGTTATACTATATTGGCTTTATTCCCTGTGCTGTACAATATATCCTTGTAGCTTATTTATTTTATGTACAGTGGTTTGTACCTCAATCCCCTTATCTTGCTCCTTTCCCCATTCCCTCTCCTGTTAGCCACTAGTTTGTTCTCTGTATCTGTGAGTCTGTTTTGTTTTATTCCCTAACTTTTTTTAGATTCCACATATTAAGTGGTATCGTACAGTGTTTGTGTTTCCCTGACTTAGTTCACTAAGCTGAGTCCTCCAAGTCCATCCATGTTGTTACAAATGGCAGAATGTCATTCTTTTTTATGGCCGAGCAGTACTGGCAGAGGGACACTGTTAAAGAGTGAAAACAACAGCTGTATGAAAATAAGGAGCCGTAACACCAGACAGGATCACGTTTGGTCTGCAGAGGCAAGTCTGGTGTGTCAACTCCAGACGTATCTAACACAGAGCACTTGTTCAGAAGCTCTAGTACGACATCCGGCTTTTGTTCACGTCCGTAAGCGTCTTTCAGAAAAAAGAAAGACAACCCAAAGCACATACAGAGGAAGCTGCTCAAACACTGACTTCAATGAGATCACTACCATCACTGGAGGAAAAAGGGAAATGCATCTGTCCACTGTTTCCTTAAAATCCGCTACTGCTTTATCTGAAGCCTATAAAACAAACATCCTAAACGCCGCACTGTACTTGAGGTCCAAAGTTCAGCGGTATCTGGAGAGATGGTAGCACCACCCGGAGGAGGGGACGGTCTGGGAGCCGCAGTGGGAGAAGGACCCTTGGATCTCACTCCTCCCACTCAGACCATCTGCAAAAGCTTAGGTCTCGCAACCACGATGACCTCCGGGCCCAGAGTCGTTACCCAAACTGTTCCTGCCCAAGATTGAGTTTCCTGCTAGTGAATGATGGTTTCTTTCCTTTAGTCTGCAAACAGCTGTCACGTGATCGAGAGGCAAGCAAGTAGAGGGAGCCGGCCCTTGTAACAGGCTGAGCAGGACACCGACTTGGGCGATTCATCTTCAAAAATCTGTTCCTGAAAGGCTTTTGCATGTTTCTATCACTTCTTGTTTCAGCTCACAGATAATTAAAGGCTGTCAGGGAAAGAGCTCTAACCTGGAAAACAGACTATCTCTGTGACTCATTAGAGCTCATAAGAATGAATGGGACTCATTGTCCTTCTCTTTTCCCTTTGACTCCAAAGGCCGCTAAGTCTGGTTCCTAACCTTGCTAAAATGAGGGGAAACTTTGAAAAGTAGCACAGCATCTCTCTGTAAGGAGAGCTACAACTGCACGGCAGAAATAAGTTACACCTGCTTGCTATGCATTTTGGTAATCCAAATAATACCTCCACAGCATGCATAAAATAACCTTGGACAGCCATTTCAGTGATGAAGTAAACTCTTAGGTTCCACTTTCACTATATGACACAGCTTCCAGGGAAGGGGAGTGAATTTATATAACATTTGTACATGATATTAGGAGATTCTTCCTAAGAGTACATTGACTAAGGAATACATTATTAAATGGTTCTTCATAAGCAAAGTTAATTACAATAAGGGCAAGATAATTCTACACAAAATTTCTGACGACAAAGAACATGGCTTTCCCTCAAAAGAGCAGTTCTAGATTTCTTTTTTTTTAAAGTGCATAGAGCCGTGTTTATACAAAATGCTTCCCAATAGTTAATGGAAACAGGATGCCTCCTTCGAACAGAGTAAACCAGTAGGCATGGAGGATTGTCAAACCTTCCCAGACCTGCAGGGGTCATAAATCAATGCAGGGGTCAAAGAGATGCTGGAATAGTGGCTTTCCTCCTGAGAATTCCACTCCTACATAGCAAGAACGCTACTGGATTTTACACACACACACCCACACACACAGTCTGGACATGCCACACGTGTGATGCCCCAGGTGAAACACCATCACCCAATTAGATGCTTTAAGGGGAAAAGCAGGCCAGCTTAGATTTAACTGCAGGGCTATCGGAGATGGAGAAATAAAATAAGGATTTAAGAAAAATTTTTAAAGTACTTTTCATTACCCATCCAAATCCCTCCCGTACCCTGGCTCTGAGCGTCCTAAGACATTTAAAGGAAAACATTCCCATCTACTGCATTAGCTTTAATGTGGTCAAATGTCAACTGTTGGTGCCCAGGTGTCGAAAAGCACCTGCCTTACTTTCAAGCAATAAGACAGGCTGAATACTGGTGGTTGATTACTGCAGCTCCAAAGTGAAGGCCAAATGACTCTGAACACATGAGAAATATAATATTCTTTCAAAACACTCTGACTGACGTGCCTCATTTTAGATTACAAAATGGATTTTATACGTTTCAGCTTTTTAAAAAAGAGGGAAAGAAAGAAAACAGGCGGATCAGTTTATTTTCTGAGCACAGTATTAATGACAAGATGACATCACCAACAGCCAATCAGAAAGCTCTCTGGTGTCGGGTGTTCTAACACCATTTCATATTTATGGGTAAGCACCAGAAGGGTGTCAACCCTAAGCTGCATTTCCCTCCCTACTCACTTCTAAATAAAGTGCCTGCTTTCATTCAGCAGCCAAACTGGAGAGAGAGAGAAAAAAAAAAAAAAACACCTCAATCTCTCTTCTTCCTCATCCCAGCCTGTTTTCTGACAATCCCAAAACAGTAAGTGGGAAGTGGGGGAGAGGGCCCGGGACCTTGTGTCACTGCTTCCTGCGACGCTGCTGCTGAACGCACTCTGGAGCTTCAGAACAGTCCTTCACTGACAAACCGAAGCCAAGGCTTCATCTGCAAAACCCCTAAGAGCAGAGAGGAGAGGCTGCTTGCAGAAGACAGGGTCAAGGTTCCCTGTACTCAAGAAATGAATGCAATCTTTTTCCCCCTCCTATTTTTTTAAACTATTCTCTGTTCCCACCTCTTCCTCCCCCTCTAAAGCAGTTTTGAAGGAGAGAGAAAAGTTAACCCTGCAACAGTCACTCCTAGGCCAGTGCAGACAGAACCATTCAGGAGTTCAGCTCCCCACTCCCCCAGACTGATGGAGGCCAAGTGTCATCAAGGGACCCCAGCAACAGGGCAGTGGGATGAAACCAGCACATCTGTGATGCTGACACTGCTCTCAAGGCCGGTACTAACTACCAAACTGCTTGGAAATGCTGTGGCCAGAACAGAAGCATGGCCCCAATTTGTCTTCAGTCTAAAACCAATCTGTATGAGCAGAAATTGATAATGCAATTCAAATTCGAGACCACACAAACAAGATGTTTATGGTATCCATGAAAAAATCCTTGCTCTTGACAAGCGCAACATGCACCCTGCTCTCACACTTCTCCCAAAACCTCACTGGGAGATGAATATAGCCCTTTTCCTTTTCCACACCCCTACCCACCTGATGTTGTTATCAGGATTGCTGGATCCAGCCCAATACCAGAATGTAACATGTAATAAAGATGCTTGGCCATGCCGCAAAGATGACAGAATTTGGCATGCTGGCCTGGAGCCAGAATAACAGATCTTGAGCTGGTGTTTCTTTCCAACAGATTTAATAAGGTACAAGGAGAAAAAAAAATTAATAATCTGCTCAGAGCAAATTCAGCGTCTACAAGCGTCTTTCAGTTTGGTTCTGACAAGCCTCCCCCAACCCACTCCATACTCTTCTACATGCCAAAAACATGCAAAGACAGTGACTGTAGCCTGTCCCCTTCCACAGTTAACTTGGGGTCAAAGCAAACTAATTAGATTCAGAGGGAGAAGAGGAATTGGGGTCCTCACTATTTAGGGGCTGTGTAATCAAAGTCATCTAATTTCTTACATGCCCCCACCTAAACCGAAGCATAAAGATTCTCCCTACCACATCTTAAAGCTTATGTATTTTGTAACAACCCACATACACTCTTCTCCTTGCAGAATCCCCATACAAATCACAAGGATCACAAAAAGGAAAAGACAGTTGTGTGTGAATCAAAGAAGAAAGGAATCTGACCTAGGACCCTCCTAATCTTTAGGTCATCCGCAGCTTAAAGAGAATGGGGAGAAAAAAAATGAAGTTTTAGATGCCTTCTTAAAACACACACACACACACACACACACACACACACACACACACACACACACACACACGGGGAAAAGAGCTCCTTTTGTCCCATATGCTAAGCAATGGGAGTTGTCATTTTCAAAGTTATAAAAATTCATCAAGACAAAAATCAAAAGCAAGACAGGAAAAGCTGAGCACCCAACAATCAAGGAACAAATTAGAAGGCAATACGCTGGTATCATAAATCCAAAAATAAACATTTAAGTGTTTCTAAGGGGCATTCTTCCCAATGCCCTTTCCTAAGGCAAAGGGAATCCCTTCCAAAACCTACCTATTACAAGGCCTTGCTGTTTCTCTCTCATCTTGGGGCTCCAAAGTAGTTGGCAGAAGGCGAAACTAATTTGGATCATCCAAAAATCATTTACATTTGGTTACATGAGGGTGGTAAGTTGGCAACAACTTTCCTCCCTAATTAAGTTCAGTTTAGAGTGATTTTAAATTTTATATTCCCTCAGCACAAGCCAGCTAACAACTGCAGACAGTGGCCGGCTGGCAACAGAAAAAAGCCAATTGTGGCTTTTTTAATTGTCATAGATAAGTTATCCACATGTAGCTAATCACGGTGATGGAATTTTGCCTTGGCTCAGGGTGCAAGAGCTGGTAGGCATCCTGAGGCCTAGGTTTGCCAATGATATCATGGGTGTGCAAGCAAAGGTGGGGACAGACGTGGCCAGGTGTGAGAGGCAGTGAGACATCAAAAATACACATTTTAGTCATGATAACCACATCCCCTTACTCAGTGTTCCACGCTCATAACCTGATCCTTCCCCAGTTCTTCAAAGGTAAGGCCACTGCTTGCACCTTGGGACCTCTAACTCCAATCCAACATACACATTCCCAAAATCCATACCCTTATTAAAGTCAGAAATGGCATGTTGAATTTGGACCCCAATTGTGATTCCAGAGGCTCTACAGTTAGACTACATTGTAAGTCATAAGAACATTGGATAATAATTGCCCAATAATCTGATCCAGTAGACACAGGTGAACCCAGGCCTTCATGTACAGAAATCCTTCATGTATGTTTATGTATCACATTATCTACTTCCTTTGCCTTTTTTTTTTTTTTTTTTTGCAGTACGTGGGGCCTCTCACCGTTGTGGCCTCTCCCATTGCGGAGCACAGGCTCTGGACACGCAGGCCCAGCGGCCATGGCTCACAGGCCCAGCCGCTCCGCGGCATGTGGGATGTTCCCGGACCAGGGCACGAACCCATATCCCCTGCATCGGCAGGCGGACTCTCAACCACTGCGCCACCAGGGAAGCCCCCTTTGCTATCTTTATTGTGAATTATTTCCTCAATATTACCAAGCAGTTGGTATGTAAGCTATCTCATGAGGTACTATTTGTGTTCATCTTACCGTAAGCTGTTGTCTCTTCATTCAAATCCAATCATATTTTTTTATGTGATCCTTTTGTGGAATGAAGAAGCATCATGTCTGCTTCTGAATTCAAGAGAAAAAGTTTAAGAAATGTGGAAGAGGTATTCCCAAAATATGAGACCACCACCATGAAGAGGAATCATCTTTCTTTTCTTCCCTCCCCAACCCCAAGTACGATTCCTTATAGTCCCCAATGATTTGTTTGGGACAAATCAATGGTCAAATCAAATATGGGTGTTATTTTCAATATGCATTTGAAGTACAAAAGAAATGAAGATAGGTTTGACATTTTAGGCAAGGAATTTTAAATCCCATGTAAGACTCATTTTTTAGATGCCTTGGCAATTTGGGGAGGGGGTGTAAGGGAGATGTACATTTAAGGTGCTATGAATCACTTCTTATACACATGAGCTGGCTGTCATTTTTACACTTAGAAAAGACAAACTGAAGTCTATAATCTTACAAAACAGTAAAGCCAAGGTTACAGAATAGATCTTGTCACAAGATTTTATAGATAAACCACCACTAAAGAACAGCTTTCTGTTTCTAAGAAGATCATTCTAGTTTAACAAGGGGCAAATCTCTACTCCTTGTTCCTTGGATAAGCAATAGAAACTCCATCCACTTGCAAAGCTAGTGGATATATACGGGCCTTAACTACTTATCCAGTGTCCTGTCCCCCAACACAGGAAGTGAGTCATAGCTAAGGAACTACCCATCATTTTCAAAGGAAATAGACAACTCCAGATTAACTTTTTATTCTGGAACAATATATTCCAAGATAGCCAAATCATTCGTTATGTTTATAATGACCTAAGTCGGTTCTTACAGACATTTCATCTGAATGGTTTGCATCTCACTTCACATGATTTGGCTTCCATATAAAAATAAGGTCTCATATTGGGAGCAGCAGATTCATAGTCACATTCTCTACATTCTCAATTAACAGGCTGGGTCAGCATAGTGTTTATAACCTCAATACTGTATAGTTGAGATTAGAGGAGAATGTGGCTTAAGCAGCATTATGGGTCATGTTCACCACACACAGGAGAAAGAAAATTGATGAGTATGGAAAAGGACAAGGCATGGTGACGGTAGGATTAATAAGCCCATTTTTAAACACCCATACAGGAGGTCCACAATAAATTCAGTATCTTCAGCAGTCCTGATTTCCCTATATACCGGGTTTAGTTCTTAACTTCCCTAATTATAGTTAAGTCACTGGATTTGGAGAGAAGGTTAGGATATGAGTTACATAAAAACAAAACAATTACTAAGATACTATTTATCCAGGCATATAATTCCAATTGACAACCATCACACTTTAGGAATAGAAGGGGCCTACCCCAGGCACTCATAGAATTTGGTATAAAACACGGTCTCTATGCTTGAAACTTATCTTCTAAATTATTGAGGGTGAAAAAACAATGATCACAGGTCATACTCAGAGGCCTGGCTAACACTTGCCTGCAAGTCACACTATAATATGAATAGCCAGATATCAGCACAAATAATTCCTCAGATCATATGCCTCTTCCCAACATCTAAAAATTCAGATACACTCCGATACAGATAAATGAAAGAATTTTGCATTATATTAAAAATACTTTGTTATCCCTTGAGTATTTGTGACCCTTTTCTTAAAATTGGGGTTACAGTGAGTAATAGAGAAAAACACATTGGAAAGAGGCTTGATGCTAATTAATGACATTCTCAGGGTCACCTCACAGGGCTGTACAAGCTCTGCCCTACACAACCGTGGTCTAAGCAAAGGGATGAGCGGAACACCAGCCAGCCCTCACCTACTCGCCAACTACATGCCCTGGTGCCAGAAAGGACTTTTTCTAATTCATTAAAATTTTCTGCAAACCCATAACCTGAACAGCATAACTGGGTACGTTTTTTAGCTGCAGAAATATCCGAAGTCAGATTACAAACACACCTACTGTTTAAAAAAAAAAAAAAAAAGGCCCAAAATGGAGTCACTTATGCTAAGCCCCACATCACCAAAATGAGGCTTAACTTAGCATTTCAGTTCTCCCAGAAATGGAATCTTAAACTATTCAATCAGGAATCACCTGATCAGCACGAGTGAGATCATCTGCCTGATGGACCCCTGCCATCCCCCAGAGGAAAGTAACCTTACAATAACCCACTTTTTTGCCTAGTGTAACTTCCTTGTTCCTGCTCCCTTCTAACTATAAAAGTCTTTCATTTTGTACAGCTCCTCAGAGCTCCTCTCTGCCTCTTAGATTGGATGTTGCCCAATTCAAATCAATTTTTGCTCAAATAAACTTTTTTTAATTGATTTTTGGCTAAAGTCAGTTTTGAAACAACCTTAGTATTTTTTATTAATTTATTTATTTATTTTTGGCTGTGTTGGGTCTTCATCTCTGTGCGAGGGCTTTCTCTAGTTGTGGCAAGCGGAGGCCACTCTTCATCACGGTGCGCAGGCCTCTCACTATCGCGGCCTCTCTTGTTGCGGAGCACAGGCTCCAGACGCGCAGGCTCAGTAATTGTGGCTCATGGGTCCAGTTGCTCCGCGGCATGTGGGATCTTCCCAGACCAGGGCTCAAACCCGTGTCCCCTGCATTGGCTGGCAGATTCTCAACCACTGTGCCACCAGGGAAGCCCTCAAACTATTTTAATATGCTTATTTGTTAATACATACATATATGTATATATAAATACATGTATGTGTATATATACGTATGTATATCATTTCATTATCAATAAATTTGAGTCCACCCACTTAAATTTTGGAATGCATGTGGTAACATGGAGCTCATCACCTAGTATCCATATTTAGCAGGATCTCTACAAATAGTTCTCAGGCCTAAATTGTTTGGAGTAAGGCAGAGTGAAGAGAAGATCCACCAAGAAGAGATGAAGATGAAGAAAAGAGGATGAGTCAACACAAGGTAAATAGAAAAGTGGAATGAATATCTATGGACAACAAAGTGGAGGGAGGACAAGATTGGCAGGACTTGACCCACACGAGGTTATCTTTAGCTTTCATTCCATTAACCCGGTGCTAAGCAACTTAGGTGATTTAAACACGGAGTGTTAGAGGAGCCAGAGTCATGGGTTCATCCATGTGTGAGTCACACTCTTTCTGTTCCAGGGCCATAGATTTTGTGCCTAACTCAAATTAGCATCTTGCGTATTCTTCCAGCTAGTCACAACAGAGAGGCCAGAGCTTAGGGGTGTATCCACAGAAATCCGTCATCATTACTGCACACAAATATCTCTCCCAAGGTATCTGCTCTCCCTACAACAGTCCTTCAGGATCAAGTTTACCTGGAAGTGAAAGCACATTATTGAGTCAAGATAGCCCAACTCTACAGCAGCGCTGGGCTGCACAGTGCCCTCATCAATATGCTCCATGTCTCTTGTCCCTAGGATGGGGGAAAAGGGTTTTGCCTGAGGTCCTCAGCATTTGTATATTTCTATTGACTTTGTTATCACGAGTCCCAAGCACTTTTGTTGCCCCATGGGATAGTTAAGCAAGCCTTGAAAATTATACTAAAATTGAGAAGAAAATGTTTTCAATTGTTCAAACAGGCACCCTTCAAAATTAAATATTCACATTCATTGTCTTTTTCCCAACTCCTGGAGTGACTGGTTTATGTTACAGACTAATGTCCCTGCAGCATTAAGTAAACCAAGCAGTTCGGGTACTGTAACAACAATAATCACTAGCTTTGCTTCTTTATTAGTGGTTTTATAGAGAAACTGCATTTTTTTTTTTTTCATGAAAGTTTGCTTCAGGCTCTACTCTTACATACCAAGCTTCAGTTTGTGGTGAAACTAACAGTCTGGTTATGAACCCTCGAATGTTGGGAATTACGATGGAAATGCTGACACAACATTAGCCCCAGCTGGCACTGCAAAAAGGCTTTTAAATATATTGACTCTCCCCTATGAAGTCAGTCTCCAGAGCATATGACTTTGTGATTTTAAACTGTAAAAGTGAAACTCGCCAGCAATGAAAGCCACGGTAAGGGCTGGAGACCTTGGACTTCTAAATGAAGGCACTGAGTATTGACGAAGAAACATTTTAAAAAGCACTTGCCCAATGTGTTACTAAATTATCAGAGGGAGGAGAGAAATACACAGATTTCACTTCAGGAGTAACTGTACACTGCCACTTCTCCTAGCAGCAGAGAGAAAGGAGGACGAACAGAAAGTTGTGATTTTTCACATGCAGAGGTCAACAGCTAAACAAAGTCAGTCTATTTGTTTAATTTTGCAAGTTCAAATGTGCATGAGTGAACGGAAGGAACTGAATGAGAAGTGACTTAGCTGACAAAGCTAGAACATCCTCATTACTGCCTCAGCCCAAAGGATGATCTTTTCAAAGGCGAGAGTATGTGTACTCTTAAGGGAAAAGAAAACGCAAAGACAAGTAAAAATCTTTTAAACCAACTGGTTTGGTGGTCTTAATGATCAATAAGCCTCACAGATGCCATTTCTATAAACTGCACTGATTTTGTCCACTGGCAGCTGTCTTCAGTATAACCTTCCTATGTCATAAACCGTGTCATCAGCCTTTTTCAGGCACATCTTTGGTCCCAAGGCGGGACTGAGCAGCAAAACCAGAGGCATGTTGTGTATCAGGTTTATGGGTCTCCCACGCTCCACCCCAATTAAGCTTATTCAGCAAAGATGTAACTACATTCCCTTTACCTGATGTTTCAACTCATGTTGTCTTCAATAATCAAAACCACCGTGCCTAAAAGGAGTCTTGAATATTCAGGGAGTAAGATTTGCTTAGAAACAGGAAGACAAAACAAGCTCACATGTTTACTTTAATGAAAGTTCTGTACACACACACACACCCCCGGGGGACAATCTCTACCACCTGAACGGCTTCTGCTTCCACCTTATATGAATGATTCCCTCATTCTAATCTCTGGATGACTGCTCTCCTAAACCACATATGTTTATATTGACATCTCCACTTACAGGTAGACAGGAACCTAAGCACCGGCATGCCCAAACTAGAACTCACAGCCTAGCCATCCACCCTCCTCGATTCCTCAGCTTGATCAATGATCCTACCATAGCCGGAAACCATCTCTAATCACCGTTTATCCCTCTTTTATTCTTTTAGTCCCCATGTGCAATCACTACATTGAATCATTTTACTTTTTAACAACTTTTCTCTTCCAGGTCTACCACTGCTATATTGCATCAAAATTTTTCATCTAGAGCATTAAAATAGAAACCTCACTGGTTCACAGCCCGAAGTCCCAAGCTCCATCCACCTACCTTCTCAAGTCCCATCAGAATATTATTTTTAACCCCAAAACCAGCTTCTGTCCCTCTTTCTCTCAATCCTTAAACAATTGCCCCTGTCTACAGGGAAGAGTTTTCAAATGTTAGTGGAGTTAAGAATCATGTCTAGGGACTTCCCTGGTGGTGCAGTGGTTAAGAATCTGCCTGCCAATGCAGTGGACACCAGTTCGATCCCTGGTCCAGGAAGATCCCACATGTGGCAGAGCAACTAAGCCCATGCACCACAACTGCTGAGCCTGCGGTCTGCAGCCCACATGCCACAACTACTGAAGCCCAAGCACCTAGAGCCCATGTTCTTCAACAAGAGAAGCCACCACAATGAGAAGCCTACGCAAAGAAGAGTAGACCCCGCTCACCGCAACTAGAGAAAGCCTGTGCGCAGTGACAAAGACCCCACGCAGCCAAAAGAGAAAAAGAAAAGGTGATCATATAAACAAGTAAATGAAAAAAAAAAATCTTGTCTACATTGGGGAAGGGAGACTGATAATACAGATTCCTGGGTTTCCCCACAAGGAAGTCAGTAGTTTCAGAGTGGGACCCGAAAACCTACTTTTTATGTGCCCTCCAGGTGATTCTGATTAGGTTGAGGCTCAACCTATAAGGAACAACAGACTACAAGATACACAGCTCTTTTCCATGGTATATGAAGTGCTTCCAGGTCAAGCCAGCATTTGATAGCCTTGAAAATCTCAAGTCCCCTTTGCATTAACACTTTGTCCCGAAATAAAAATTATTGTAACCTACCTGCATAATGTCCTAAGTATGGTGGAAGAAAAAAAAGTGTACTTTACACTAAATAATTTCTTATTCATGTACTTACACAAAACCATACTAGGGAATATCATGAAGTGGACAGATGCTCACATCTATACATAGAATCACCGTGAACGCAACAATAAGAAACACAGATCAGCAATATTTCTACTGGTAAGTGGGTAATTTAGTAAAGGTTCACATGAAAAGATGTACAATCTTTCTCCAATCTAAAAAATGTTTTATTCCTGGAAAATCCAGTGTGTATATTAAAACCTAATCACAAATATTCATGCCTGTATGTAAAGCAGAGTTGGGTTCCAGCTCAAACACCTGAAACAAGTTTTGTTCCTAACCTTACATAAAGGTCTGGTAAGACCTTTGAGGATCCTGTTAAGCGCAGGTCGATTCTTCTTGTGCAGGACTAGCCAGCGTGTCGTAAGGTACTGGCACCCTGGGCTTTGCTCACTAAATGCCAGCAGTGCTTCTCCAATCAATTATGATGGAAAAAAAGCATCACACAAATTTCCCAAACACCCCCCAGAGTGAACAGCCGCCTCTCCCCAGCAATCTAGCTTCCATCCCCATCATTCCATATGAATAGCTCTAAAATGACCGTGATCTTTACATCCTTACATCCAGTAGACATTCGGCTTTTCTCATCTTCTGTCTGCAGTTGGTCTCTTCTTCTATAGTACTCTCTTCCCTTGACTTTTACAGTAACAAACTCTCCCGATTTTCTTACCTTCCTTTCATTCCCGATTCTTAGTATCCTTTAGGAGCTTATCGCCTCCTACCTGGCCATGAAATGTTGCAGTTCAGTGACACCGGCCCAGAGGTCTTCTTCCTTCCTTAGTCTCTGCTCTTCCCCTAGTCGGTCTCATCCGTTCTTTCAACTACCATCTATACACCTGTAACCGCCTCAAATTCGTATCTCCCACCCAGACCTCTGCTCGGAACTCCAAAGCTGTAAATCCAACCATCCACTTAACATCTCCCTGAGATACAAAGGAGCTTATGTAAATTGCTTCATCATCTGTCACCCAAACCATGGCCACACCTGCTCCCCCTGGAAACTTGGTCCTCTCCTCCTCGCTCAGTAAATGGACCACCATCAACCTAGGTGTCCACATTACATACCTTGAGACCTCCCCTCCCAAAGGCCATCCATCACAAGATTCTATTGACTATCTCAGCTTATTCACCAGTAAAACTCTTGGTACCTAGCCAAGCACTTGGTACAAATAAGTGCACAATAAATCCATATTAAATGAACAAGTGAATGTCTTATGGAAATTGTAAACTACTTGTGGACAGATCGCTTCATTCCCCCATACCATCTTCCATGATATGCCTTCCACACAAACGCCCTACTTTCACTTCAAAACCTTGCAAACATTTACTCTAATCCTCAGCCAAAAAGGCCCCTTTTTCAGGACAGTCTCCCTCGGCCTCCCCAGGACACACGCTGGGCTCTTCTCCCTCTGTTATCATGGTACCGCATACACAACACCACAGCAACACCACCACTGCCTTGCAATGACTTGGCATGACAATATCCTTCCTTCCTCTGCATCTGAACACATGACAGATGGGTAGCATCAACTATTTTTGAACGATTTCATTACTAGTTTAAACTGTCTCCTCCTATCCCACCTCTTCTCCCCAGGCAGGGGGGGGCAGAGCAGCACACATTCAAGGGGAATGGCCAATCCTGACGCGTTCTCATGGCTACACGAGACCAGACAGCACTTTTTCCCCCATTCTTCTATTAATGATAGCTGCTATATTCCTTCCACTCCCCAAATATGGTGAAGGGCAAGTGGGGGACCCGAGGGAGAGGCATGTACACCAGTCAGCCACTTTCTGCGAGACGGTGGCCAAAGCCTTTCAGGTAAGGATCAGCACTGCAGACGTACATTTTCCTGACTGTGGGAAAAGTTGTGAGCAAAAGACTATATACACAAAGCTATTCAACCACAAGGCTGGAAGAGAATCAAAATAAGCCAAAGCTTAATTAGAGTTGAAGATTTCCTGTCTGGGAACCATGTTAGGGACTGAGCTTCAAAAGCCATCACCAAGGAGGCAATTCCATCTCCAGCAGGACCGGCCTCTGAGAATACCAGAGGCAGAGCTGCGTTTTGGGGGTTTATTTGTTTCTTTACATTTTTCACATAATCCAGCATTCACAGCTTTTGTGCGTGTTGTTTCCTAACCTCCACTCCAGGCACCCCCAGCTCTCGGCTCCCTAACTCCTCTCCCCTTCCATAAATTAGGTTAATGAGGAGTTTTCTAAAAGAGGACATTCTCTTAAAGGGTCTGTTATTCTCAAGTTAATGGCTCTGACATGTCTCCAGGCCAGTCACAAGCAGCAATAACTCCTGCAACAGCTCCAAAACAGCCTCAAATGTCACCGAGCCTTACCCTGATCTTTCCTCCCCTTTGATTATCACTGGTTGCCTGCCTTCCTCCCCTAACATTTTATAGCAAACTCAAATGCATCAAAGAAACCAGTTAAGGATGTGAAGATTGAGAAACACATTCAATCTTCATGTTATGATCTTGTCTTTCCCTTCCCACTGCTTGTCTCTAAGAGAAAAGGACAAGTGTAAATTTGATGTCACACAGAACAACAAAACACATCTAAGGAAACAAGGGGGATGGGCATCTCTAAATGCCAGCACGCTTATCTAATACTTAGTACACACTTACTGCAAGGATTGGGTCACATCGGTGACAGGTTAATGATTTTTACATGAGAAATGAGTGGACATGGATGTAATGAAGCAATCAAGCAAAGAAGCAATTGCTTCAAATCACCTTCCTAAACGAACATCCAGTGAGGTGACGATCAAAATATAAGAATGCAAACCAAATTGCAGGAGAACCCAATTTCAACACACATAACAGGTACAAGATCAGAACAGAACTGGTAAAATTTATTCAAGTTCTTAAGCCTTAAAAGCAAAAGACTAAACACATGCTGATACATCAGCTCATCCTGAAAGTAAAAGAACAACATTCTCTGGATAAAATGGGTCCAAATTCCTGTATCCATAATTTGATCTAGAAATTTGTGCTGATACACCAAAATTTCAGTACTTACGTTCCAAAAACTTGGGTAAAGGAATGGAGGAAACAAGTGAGAACCATAAAAGAAAAAGTTGTATTTACGTCTTCTAACTGACCGTGGCTTACTGAACCAGCAATAATTTCAAACAACTGATCAATGCACTCCAAACAGTCTGTCACCTAATAACCACAGATTCCAAAGTAATAGATGCAGTGATAAGACAGGTGAAAGGAGACTAACCTGAAGGGCAGATACCTAGAGAAGGAAACTTTTCTTACCACGTATGTGTGAGATAAAGGATTAGACCTCGAAAAAGCTGCACGTATGCTATTCTGCTTAGTCTGGGCTGCCTTTCTCTATGCATAATTGTAGAACCCTATTTATAAAGAGTTTTACAGCTTCCAAGCCATTTTCACATATATTTTCCTCATTTGATCCCACAGCAATCCATCAAGTAGGCACACCCACTTCACAGGTAAGAAAACTGAGGTTCAGGAAAGTGGCTTTCCCAAAACAATAACAAGTGCCCAGAGAACCACAACACATATCTTCTGATTCCTGAGTAACAGGTTCCATTTTTATCATTAACTTTCAGTTTATAAAAGTAAGGGGAATAAAAGCTGCAGGAAAATGAACACCTAATGAATGTGCAGCTCTCCAAGTCAGGAATATCACAGGCAAAGTTACATACAAGTAAGTAGGTAGTGAGCTTGCTTCATGATTAATAAGTGAAAATTTCCATCTTTTGAGTCTATTTCCACAACTTATTGCATTTCCTAACATCACAAATATTTGTCTGTTTGGAAGAGAGTTTATTCTGACCCTGAATTTGTGATGTTACTGGCTGTTACTTCAACTGAAAACATACTTACCGAGGACACTGTGTGCCTTACCAATTCGTCTTGCCATGAGGTGAAAATGCCCCGGCACTCAGTGAAAAGAATGGTCTGGTAATATTTAATATGAACACAGACATTTCTCTTCCAGGGCAATTCATTGTGCACACATCATTAAGGATCAAAGCACAGGCGAACCAAAGAATGGAAAAGGAATTCAAAAACATCAAAGTTAATTATATGTGGTTGTCCCAATAGCTGTTACTCGTTCAATTAAGATGCTGCTTTGGCTAATCTTAAAACAAGCTGTGCTTCTCAAAAAGTCCAAGCAGCAAAAGTCAAAACAGCTGAAGCTGAAGCTTTCCCTCCCCACCCAGTGAGTTCTCTGCATTTAGTAGAGCCTCCACAGCTCCTGTCAACGTGCATCATTCTTCACCACCCCAGCAAGCAGGGATAGCTCTCCAACACCCAGCCCCAGGCAGATCCTCAAATAGGTGTTCCATGAGGCCTCTATAGCCTGGTTCTTCACCCATCCTATGCTCAGGAAAAAAAAAAAAAAGAAAGAAAGAAAGAAAACCCACACAGAGGAAGGAGATCAAGACAAAACCATAAGCCCGCTCTGTTGAAATATCTTGAGATTATAGGTGGCTTCTTGATTCTTGGTTTACTGGGGATAAAAAACCTCACTTCTCGGGGCTTCCCTGGTGGCGCAGTGTTTGAGAGTCCGCCTGCCGATGCAGGGGACACGGGTTCGCTCCCCGGTCCGGGAAGATCCCACATGCCGCGGAGCGGCTGGGCCCGTGAGCCATGGCCGCTGAGCCTGCGCATCCGGAGCCTGTGCTCCGCAATGGGAGAGGCCACAACAGTGAGAGGCCCGTGTACCGCCAAAAAAAAACAAAAAAAAACCCTCACTTCTCAATCCAGCTTTTCTCTTACCGTGTCCCAGGCACAAGCACAGAGTTCTGTCACTGAGACAGTGTTTTCTGCCCCCTTATCCCCACTTCCAAACTCCAATGGCAAAAATATTCATAGATGAATCCACTCAGTGGTACCATCTAAGGGGTAAAGAATCCCTGAGGTGCAGACGAGGAAACCAAGCTCTCCCACACAATTGCGTGTAGTGTGAAAAGGAAAGAGGACACTTAGGGGCTGTCTCCAGTAAAAACTGGTAGAAGGAAAAATCTTCAAAGGCCATTGGCAGCAACAATGCTCTAGCATTTCTGGAATAACTCCTTTTCCTCCTTTGTACGTGTTTTCATGGAGTGGAGATTTTGCCAAGCACTCATTGTGCATCAGAAACTGGATGGAGGCTTTATAAATATTGTCCGAGTTAGTCCTTCCCACAAGCCTGCAAAATAGGGGCAGGATCTAAATTGTGTGCTGGAACTCAACAAGGGTCTAACTCCAAAGGCAGCAGCAGGAATTTCAGTCAAGATTGGTTCTCAAGATGACCTGTGTGTCTCTCCTGAAAATGCAACGTCCCTGAATCCACATGTCTTGGATAAGTTCCACCAGATGCCCAGCACGCCAGCCCCATCTGTATGCACGATTCCTCCATAGCTTAGCCCAGCTCCTCCTTCGCCCTGCAGTTTTAAGTTCTTATGTCTTGTCACGTCACCGCCAAGAGCATACCTTGTCTCCTCCCTGGGTCTCTTCAAGCCCATCAATTCAATTTAAAAGCACACAATACTTGATCCGATGCAGCAGTTTCTTAAAGCATTTCAACCGATTCTCGTGACCTAGCCATCTGTCTATATCAAAATAAATTAATTCTCCATACCAGGCTTCAGCTTCTCAGTCTCCCCCAGACGGGCAAGGGGGAAGGGCAAGAACAGCAAGAAGTTCAGCATCTCAGTCACTCTCTGCATCACATCACGCAGGGAGCCTGGCTTGAGAAGTTCCCACATGAACTCTCTTTATGAATGATGTCATGGAAGCTGGACACACCAACTTTCTTTTTTGACTTAAATAAACTGAGGAAGCTGCTTTTTCTCTTTCACTGCAGGTGCCCCACGTAAGACAAGGAAACTCCGTTTTTCCGTGATCAGTCAAAACCTCTCTAATTCCTTCCTGATGGCTTTTTCAGCCTGTCCCCTGCTCCCAGTCTCAGGGAGACTGCATTCTTACATTAGATGGGCTGTCTTTCACACATTAGGAAACCGAGACTCTTACAGAAACTCCTTATTGGACAACTATCACAAAGGGTGCAACCACATTATATCCCATTTTAGGACCTCTAGCAGTACTTCTATTGTGAACCCTCTCCCCAAGAAAAGACTGTACACCAATGTCATTGTAAAAAGCCCTCAATGTCGCCCAGAGCTGAAACATCAGCCCCAACCCACCCTGCATACTCAATGCATCTGGCTTGGTTACCCAGACATCCTCCTCAAAGTGGTTATAGGCACCAGTGGGTATGGTCTTGCTGAGCTCATAGTTTCTTCTTCCTATCTGCAGAGGTTTTCCTAGTGAATACACACCAATATGTTAGTCTGGTAGTTATAGGGCATCCCTAGAGAGCAGGCCCACAGAGGAAACAAGTGCATGGCTTCTCCATCTACAACCTTTATTAAGAAACTGGACTCAGAAGAAAAAAAACACGTCTTTCTTCATATCTTGGTTTTCTCCCCCTCCATTCACAGCCTAGCGTGGTCCTAGAAGAAGCTATAAAAAATCAACTGCTTGGGCTTCCCTGGTGGCGCAGTGGTTGAGAGTCCGCCTGCCGATGCAGGGGACGCGGGTTCGTGCCCCGGTCCGGGAAGATCCCACATGCCACGGAGCGGCTGGGCCCGTGAGCCGTGGCCGCTGAGCCTGCTCGTCCGGAGCCTGTGCTCCGCAATGGGAGAGGCCACAACAGTGAGAGGCCCGCGTACCGCAAAAAAAAAAAAAAAAAAAAAAAAAAAAAAAATCAACTGCTACCTTAAGACAAGGGACAGCACTAAACTAGAAGCACTAAACCAGTGCTTCTCACATTGGAATGTGCCTGAGAATCACCTGAGCGGTGGTTGTTAAAAATGATTTCAAAAATTTTCCCCCGTGGTTTCTGACTCAGCAGGTCCACAGGTAGAGCCTGACCTAGGACTTTTATCAAGGGCTCCAAGTGATTGGATGCCTGTGGTCCCAGGACCACCCCTCGAGAAACCCCAGCAAGAGAGGCGAGTACAGAGAATGAGAGAAGGAGTTGAGTCAGGCCTCTGGAATTCTAAAGTGGTTTTAGCTTTGTTTATAGTCTGTTCCACTGCTCCAATTCAAAGCCTGCTCAGTTAAAAATTCACCAAACACACCACAGACAGAAGTCTGACATGAAAGCCCTGATAACACTAATGGTGGTAATGGGAATTTCTTTAAATAGGGCACCTTGTTTGTGCCTAGTTGCCTTCTTTCAAGATTTATCGAGGTCCAGCCTCTTTGCTTTCTTTGCTTTGGAGAAGAAAGCTCTCATCTTTGGTTACTTTCATGGGGGAATGCCATTCCCCAGTACCATCAAAATTTGTCTAGTTCGTCTTTTTTTGTTGTTCTTACTTTTGTAAGATTTGCTACAATAAGCACAGTTAGACTACTTTATATTTTAAGTACCATGTTCATTTTTTTTTTTTAGGTAAACCTTAAACAAGAGGTAGAAAAATACTCATGAGGCACTGATAAGATAGAATCAAACTTCCCACAAATACACACACACATGCACTAAAGGGAGGACCTCAAAAGGTTTAAAAAAGAACCTGAAGAAAAGACAAACAAAATATCAATAAAGCGGAGCACCTGGAGCACAAGAAGTCTAAGTGATATAAAAGTATTTTTAAAAAGGATTAGCTCTGCCTATTAAGCATTTATTCAACAGACATTTTGTGAAGTGCTGTCAAAAGCAGGAATGGAAATAGAACCCAGGACTCCAAAATTTCCAGCTCTTGTCAATAAATCAAGCAATTTCCCTCCACAATCCAAGAGAGCTGCAATGCTCTGGTTATTTTCTAACATATGGCTCAAATATTTATATTTTAAGTGCTTTCAGCTTAGACTCAACATTATAAACATTCATTAACATTTATGCAACTTCTTAAGTAACTCTAACTCTAAGGTCAGACCAAACATACATTTGAACAAAATAAACATTCCCAATCATAGGCAAAAACGGTTCCAGTGTTTACTTGATAACCTGACACCCACACTCAGTTGCCTTCCTTCCTCCCAACATGTTCTTTAGGAGTTCCTCCTCGCGCAGCACAACGACAGTGTTAGAAGCCAGAAAGAGAAAAGCATGGTTCCAAAGATACCAAGCTTAGAACCTGAAATTTAAATATTAGGAGAATCTATCTCATTGGCTGGTTGTGTTTCACAGAAACACATTAACTGATTCAACAAATCCTTGTGTATTGCCCCACAGCTCCAGTCCAAATTGAGAGGCTCCAAGTCCTTGTCATATAGTGCTTATATCCTAGCAGACTGACAATAAAACCAGTCAAATATTTAACATAACATCAAATAATTTTAAGGGCCAAGAAGTAAAACAAGATGGAATAAGGCGGATGGAAAGTGACAAAGGATTAGGGAAAGAATTTTGCTATTTTAAGTAGAGGAGACAGAAAGAGAATTTAAATCATATTGACTAAATCCAACAAGAATAATATTAACTCCAGAGTCACAATCATGGGTCAGTATGAGAAGTGGAAGGCTGCTTACAAGCACGTGAATTAATGAGTATCTAGGAATTTTAGAGAAGGAAAGAAAAGTGTGAGGCTAGATTCTTCTATTTGCTTGGTTGACTCTGAAGCAAAGAAAGAGAGGCATGCCCTTCCTCTAGCCCTCCTCACATGAGCTGACCAAGATCATTCGCAAGGTTGACTCACATGTAAAGGGCTGCACAAAAGGAAAAATGAGGAATCCAAGGAAAGCTATTGTTGAATTCCTTGGGGTTCTCTTTTTCACAGCAATAACTGAATGTAGTAACTTATACCACCAGATGCAAGTAGCCTAAGTAATAAGATTTTACAAAGATTATATGATTGCCATTATGATCAGATACATATTTTTTATTCTTAATAAAGGAGGGACAAGCTTCAAACAAATTCCTAGTGTAATTCTTATTTAAAACATGCAGATTTTTTAAAGATACCAATATCCTATATTAAAAGGCAGGAGGCGACTGCCTTAGAAGTTTGAAAGAGTGAAATACACCCTTGTATTTGAGAGAAAATAAATACTGGAGGAATCCGACAGTACAGGAAAGCCATAATCTATTTCAGATTATTTTTTTAATTTTTTTTTACACTTTTGTTGGAGTATAATTGCTTTACAGTGTTGTGTTAGTTTCTGCTGTATAGCAAAGTGAATCCGCTATATGTAGAAGGACATTTAAAAAGTCATCTTTCTAGTAACTGGAATTAGACTTTGGTTAGAGCTTCCATCATTCATGTTTTCTAATCTGAAATTGGTCCTTAAAAGCTGTAATGAATTAAACAATATACCACCCACAGAATCAACTGTAAAAATACACTGTAACTAAAAGCATAATGACTCATTTCACTTCCTTCCTCGTTTTTCCATAATGAATTTGACCCCCTTCCTGTCACCTAATCTAATCATTGGCTGGGTTTCCATTAATTCAAGATTCTCCCCGTTGTGCTCTCAAGTCATTGCACTGGTTCTCCCCAACTTCATGGATAATTTTATAAACGTCACCTGCTACAACTGAATTGTTCAAAACGTAAAGTGGACAGTGATTCAATTCATGGCTGTGTGTTCCAAGAGTGGGGTGGTGATATACGTGACAGTCAATGAATGAAAGTTTAAATGTTTTTCCAATGCGATCCAATAACTGGACATATTCTTAGACAAGTCATCAAACTTGATGAACACATTCTCACAGCACTACTTCTATCACTACCACCTCCTTCACCATCACCTCTAAAACTGAAAGTCTGCATAGCACATAAAAATTCCCAAAGCATTTTCACATACATTTACCTCATCTGATCCTCACGACAGTCTTGAGCCCTTTTAATTTTCCCTAAATCACAAAAATACATTGTCTAAACTAAGATCTGGGGGTAAAGAATTGCGAACTGGCTTTTGGCTTCATCAAATCTTAGGCTGCTTGTTACCAATGACATTTTAGAAGAAAGTATGTTTGCTGCTAAGCAGACCCTCACTGACCTTTTCTCTACACTTCTCAATTTATAGATAGGGGTACCAGCTACCCTGTGTCTACTGTGTACAGCATTGTTCAAAGTTACTATTTAAAGGCAGATATTCAGATAGTTTACCACCTACACCAATTACCAATTTCATTTGGATCTGTATTACAGACAGAGAGAGAGACCCTATCTTTCGTCCAAGGTTACACACAGTTAATAACATTCCTTGTACAAACCTAGGTCTGTCTGGCTTCTTTATAAGGCTAACGTCGTTGCCGACTAAAGACAACAGTGGAGGGAAATACGACTTCAGGTAAGGCTTCAACTGGCAAGTAGATTCATAACCCATCTTTAAAACTAGAATTTAAATGAGTAAGATCAAGAAACTCCTAAAGCAACTCAATTTTAACTTTTAGTAGCTTTCCTTAGTGGCCATAAATGAAGTGCAATTATTGCTGGTTGATTAATTTTTAGCAGTCTCTTGCCTACCAAACAAAATTAAAATCACACCTAAGAAAACAATGTGTAGAGGTTCCCCCCACCCTTAGGAAAGAAACAGTGATCATTTGACCTCATTCTGTGCAAATGACTGTTTCTCTTTCAGGTTGTATGTGTTTGCTTTAGATGTGGGAAGGAGAAGTATAATTATTATAAGTGTAATAGCAGCTTACATTTGTATAGTGCTTTACCACTTACAAATGCATTACATTATTCTTTTTGATCCTTATAAACTCATTGTAATAGTATGGGAATTATTACCCATGTTCACAAATAATTAAGTGGAGGCTCAGAGAGGTTACATAATCTGCCCAATGTCACTAAGTTAATAAGGGCAAAACAACGTCACAAATCCAGGTCCTTTTGCAAGTCTTAGGCTCTTATTATTTGGTCAGAAAGGCATCATCTAAGAAACATTCTGATGACTCCTAGGTCACTCTACAGTAATTCATTACCAAGTATACGCGAAAGGTTCTGTCTCTAGACTGCTTCTTTCTTAACCTTCTATCAAGATAACTGACACACTGTCTTACAATGATAGAAGCAGACACTACTACTGAACTGTGCAAAGAAAGATGATCTCAAATGTCCAAGTTCTACAAAAAAGAAATTGGTCCACAAGATCTGTTTAAAGAATCCGTTAATATGCTTCAGAATTAAACTAGTCAAGGGGGTGACATCTGTCACCAGGCTTCTCAGAGAAAAGCAATAAAGAATAGAAGGTCTGAGACAGAAGAGGAGGGGAAGAGAGCACAGAACCTGGGAAAATGGGAGTGGTTGGAAGCCCAAGCTACTGACAGGAGAATTGTGGGAGCCTTAAAAAGCTCCCAATTCTTTCCACCCCTTTGTTGAAAAACATGCATTTACATCTGTTAAGTGATTCAATTTACTTGTCTAGAGTCTAAAAGCATCTCAAGCCAAGTGAGATCTTTGAGATATTTTCTTAAATGTTCTTGAAAACTACTTGGGTTGTGTTTTGTTTAGTCTGTCTTTTAAGCACAGATTTTTTAAAAATTCGATTAGAGAAATGGCTAAAAGGCACGAACAGACATTTCACCGAAGAGAACGTTATCAATGGCAAAAGAGCACACGAAGAGGTTCAACATCCTTCGTTATCACAGAACTGAAAATTAAATCTAATGAGATCTCACTTCATACCTCTCAGAGCAGTGAAAATAAGACCACCACCAAGTGCTGGTGAGGATGCAGAAAAACTAGATCACTCATACTTTGCTGGAGGAGTATAAATTGGTACAGCTACTCTGGAAAATGGTTTGGCAGTTTCTTTTAAGACTAAACATGCAATTACCATACGACCCAGCAATTTCAGTCTTGGGCATCTGTCCCAGAGAAATGAGAACTTATGTTCACATAAAAACCTGTACACAAATGTTCAAAGCAGCTTCACTCGTAATAGCCAAAAACTGGAAACAGCCCAGATGTCCTTCAACAGGTGAATGGTTAAACTATGGCATACACATACCATGGAATACTATTCCACAATAAAAAGAAACAAGTTTTTGGTGCATGCAACAACCTGGATGACTCTCCCGGGAGTTATGGTGAGTCGAAAGAGCCGATCCGAAAGGTTATAAACTATATAATTACATTTATGTAAGGCTTTTTTAGAAGTGGCAAACCAGTTAGGGGCTAGGGATAGTAGAGGAATGGTGGGAGGGACATGGGTGTCACTGTTAACAAGGGCAGCAAGAAGGCTCCTTGTGCTGTTCAGTATCTGTATTGTGGTGGTGGATCCACAGGTCCACACGTGATAAAACTGTACAGAACTAAATACACACAAACACACATGAGTATAAGCTAAACTGTAAGTGTAACCAAGATTGGTAGATTGCATCAATATCCTGGCTATAATATCATACTATACTTCTGCAAAATGTTACCATTTGGGGAAATTAGTTTAAGGTTTTATTATTTCTTACAACTGCATGTGAAGCTATAATTATCTTAGTTCAAATTTCAATTAAAAAAAACAGAACAAGTATTTGCTAGCTTAACCATCTTGGAATTAGTATTTTGTCTTCCTTCTTTGAAACAAGACAGCTCTTTGCTTCATTCCCAAGCAATTACTTATCATAACTAGCTTCCATTATATATATTATGAAAACGATTCATTAAAATTAAGCTTATGAGTGAAAGAAGCCTTAAACCAACAGCACACACGTCGTGAGGCTTCAATTTGCGTGAAGCTGCAGGAGAGGCATATCTAATCTCCAATGGAAAAAAATTTAAAGCTAGAGGAGTGGTTACCTGCTGGTAAGGCGAGGAGTAGGTGACTCGGAAGGTGCAGAAAAACTAGCTGGGGCGACAGTAACGTTCTAGATCTTGATAGGAGTCCAAGTTACACAAGCGTATGCATTTGTCAAAATGAAACACACCAGCAAGATTTGTGCACTTGATTATACGTAAACTTTACATTTAAAAAAAAACTGTAAACAAATTGAAATGAAGCCTGAATCACTAGCTTTCTATCTATTAGCTTTTCATTCTTTAGACCGAAAATTCTATGCAGTAAGACACCACACCTTTGATATATCCAGGGTCAAACTAAATGATTACAAAAGTTTACAATTATGCCAGCTCGTATACACTCTTCTCAGGGAAAGGAAATTGCAATCAGAGTAACCATGAAGCAAATTCATATTTAAAAAAAGCATCATTAAATCAGACTAAATTAAAACAGATGTAATTAGTGCCCTCTGAAACTAATTTTGGCTAATACTTTGTTTACATGCAATATAGATGTAGCAACTACTGACCTCAGGCACTTTCAGCTGCTTTTATATTAATTACTACATGTGCTTCTTATAGTTCAGCTCAAAATATGCTTTATAGGTCTGAGTAGCTAATATTCTTCTGCCAAGGTAATTCCAAATGAGTCTCAGATCCCACAGAAGAAAAAATATCCTATGAAATCCACATATTGATATTGATGTAACATCGCTGGGATGGTAATGAGTTACAGGTTTTGCTTTGCTTTAACCATGATTTATTTATATTTAGGGTATTTATTTATTTTGGTTCAATTACCTGAGGGATGGTGGGCTGTTCTTAATTACAATTATACCCAATAGGACTCGACCCTTTTCACTTAATAGGCTTACATTGCAGAAACATGTCTTAATTGGCCAGACAAGTCAAGACGTTGATGAAAGTTACTCCCTGACCCTACCAGCGATTCATGGAGAAGATAATGTGAGAAATGTCTAATGCCTACTATCCACTTTGGTCTTAAACTTTGCTCATGTTCCAGGCTCCATCACTAGCTCCGTTTTAGGTTAAATTACTCTGATTGATGGGAACATACTGTGGCCATGAGCTCTATCACCAAAAATATGAAGCAAATGTATATTGTTAATTATTCAACGATATGAAGGAATTGCTGAAATATACATGACTCTCAAAATATTTCAGGGACAAATTTTGGCTGGTTTCTTTCTATTTGTTAAACATATTAAGATACACAAGATTTTAGTTTCAACTCTATGGAGAGAAGCGGACAGAAAGAAAACCTAGAAGAAATAAGAAGTTGCATCTAGAAGAGCAGTTGCCCAGGTAAAGGTCAAGGAAGGAGATAATGACGTTGTGAACACATGGTGCTATTAGAAACACCCAGAAGAAGTCTTTTGGATTTATCAATTAAGTATCAGTAATAAAATGAAAGCAGGAGCTAACACAAGAATCAATGTACATGTGACCAAGGCACATGGAATTTCTATTCAAACGCCAAGGGTAGCTTCCCTATTTTCCTGCTCCAACTGTGAGAAAGTACTCTCTCATCTTTTAGTATGCTTGACTACCAATTTCACTGGGTTTCCACAGCTGGCTGCGAGCCTCAGTAGATTGCAGTAGAGTCAAACAGAAAGTTCTACTCTGTCTAGTTATCAGAACTAGCCCAATCATTTGGGTTAATGCAATTCTACCCATGTTCACTAAATAGTACCCAATTCACTAATCAGGTTAATGGATTTGGAAATGACCGTTAGATATACAACTTTGACCTCTTTTCCTGTCCAAAGAGGTTCCTCAACTAAGACTTTTTTTTTAATAAAAAAGGTATAAAAATGCCATAAATGCAGGATTGTATTCTAGCTACCAAGCAAAACTGGATCTGCCATGTCCAGGTGCTAAGTAACCCTACTGCTCACACCCAGGCCCTCTAAGTGGTCACAGCCTTCCCTTAAGTAGTTATTTTGATATAATTTGCTTCTAAGTTGTTACTACCAGTTTGAATCCTAAGTCTCATTTCATTCCTTACCCTGACATCAGTGGGCACTTCAGCAACAGAGTGCTAGACTTTATGAAAGATGCTTTGTGGTTCTGAACAGGCCAGAGAATAGCTTTACTTAATCCTGCAACCTCTTGTCCTATAAATGCTGATCCAAGAACTGTTTAATTGCAAAGTAATTTGAGCAATTCCTTCCAAATAAGAGGTTTACACATGTAAGAACTGGGATATTCAAATACGACTGTGTGATGATTACCAAACTAGGATGAGAAACCCAAGTGTCTCCTTCTCCATCCCACGCCCCTCCCCACCCTTTAAATCCCCTCCCCTCTCTACAAACACCTCTAAATGCCCTTCACAGAGTCACGTTTTTGAGAAGCATATGCCCGTTCACAGTAGGTAAGAGAGTGCATTGCACTAAGAATGTTTCTTTTTAAGGCTCAGCACTTCTTTACTGCTGAAGATCTATTCAGAAATCCCTTCCTCCTCAGGCTACAGATCACTATTCAGCCAGGGGGCCAACAAATGCTGATATTTCAGGAAATCTACTCTCTTCATGACTGCTGTCACGGAAGAGAGAAAGGCTGTGGAAGAGTCATCTTGAAATAAGCTTCATCTCAGATACAGGCGAGCCCGTAAATGCGAGCAGGGAATCAGGACTGCCACCATCATGGCATCAACATACTGCAGTCTGGCAGCCCAGGGGTGCTGCTGCCCAGGGAGGATGGTCTGTCCCTTCCAGCACCCAAGCTCCACACTCTTCTTCCACCATATCAAAGTATACTCACTATTTAAAGATACACCCAGGTTTCTGGGTGCTCAAAACAGAGCAAGTGTATGTGCTGATGCAGGTAAGGAGGAGAGAAGATCTAGGTACATGGGGCTGCTCACTGAAGGCTTACTGCAAGGCTCAGGTTTTCAGCTAGACTGTCAGTAATAGCAAATATAAGTTACTGAACGGGGGAGGAGGGCAACCTAGGCAGAGAGAAAATTTGTGCAAAATAACAAAGTGAAAACACGTGTGTTGCGTGCCAAAAAATAGCAAGTAGACTCACTTGGCTTTAGCAGATTTTCAAGAACTATGGTGATGGCAAACGGTGTAAAAAAAGGGTAGACAAGGGGCTTCCCTGGTGGCGCAGTGGTTGAGAGTCCACCTGCCGATGCAGGGGACACGGGTTCATGCCCCGGTCTGGGAAGATCCCACATGCCGCGGAGCGGCTGGGCCCGTGAGCCATGGCCGCTGAGCCTGCGCATCCGGAGCCTGTGCTCCGCAACCGGAGAAGCCACAACAGTGAGAGGCCCGCGTACCACAAAAAAAAAAAAAAAAAAAAGAGGGTAGACAAGATTAAGGGGAAGTGTTAATTCATCTGACACATATGTATTAAGTAAGCATCAACCACGCACAAGTCACTATTCCAAGGTGCTAGAGAAAAACGTTTGAGAAAAAATAAAAGATCTTCCTTTTCGAAGGGAAACCAGCCCTCAGACACAGAGTTGATTCAAACAAGATTCTAAACATCAACTCTGTCATTGTAATTCCTTCCAAAGAAGCACAGTAGAGGTTTTCAGTTCGAAAATCTGATCTGAAAGAAATGCACAGAATTTAGGTGGATGGAGGAAATCCTCTCCAACTTAGGTTCTTTAACTATCTTGTCAGTGGCAGGATCTAATAGGAGAATGGTATGAACGGCAAGCTAGAGACAGGTTTGGTGACACAACAAATTCTCTCTTCTCTGTATGCTTATGAAAAGCAACCTTCCCTAGAAAGTGTGTACTACAGCTTCATCAGCGGCTCAGAAGTATTGCCCTAAGGCCTCAAAGTGGGGACAAACTGGGTTTTGTTCTCTGCCTGCCCCAGTGTACAAACCCATTCCAAACCCGCAACACTGGTTGTTCATAATTAAGTCTGACATGGGGGAGTCTGAAGGAAAGCAAAGGTTCAAGGGCTCCACGGGGGACTGGAAGGGGAGGTAGGTTTTCCGGCTGTAAAACAAGCACAAATAGCCATCTGGAGGGGTTCTGTTGTGTTTTTTGTTGTTTTTTTTTAATGTTACAATGGGTTGTGTTTTTTTCCCCGCACAAGTCATCTCTGCTTTTAAGTAATAAAAAAAATCACATAGGTGAGGAGAAGAAAAAAGAGGGCGATTTGGAACCAAGAAAGTTTACTGCCCACCTCTGCCTAAGTTGTTGATGTTCACAGTTAAGGTCAAGCACGTAACACCCAGCACAGTGAAGATGCCTCACCTCCCCCTCACTCGTACGAGAGGGCTGTCAGTGTAGAAAGGGACTCAGACTTGGAGAAATGACCCTGCCTGATCTCCAGATCAGGCATCCCTCACCCTGACCCTCCAGAGAGCCAGACTCTTGAAGGGTATGGTTTGGGTCAGAGAGATTTAAGGGAATAGATGACGGAGCACCATCATCTCATTCCACAAGGGAAGTCACTCAAGTCAGAAAGGCTACAATGACCAGCCCAGGACAGACGGCGGGAAGGCCAAAACTTGATCAAAGAAGGGCCTCTGGGGCCTTCCTCCAGCTCAGCAGGCCAGCTCTGAGATCCACAAATTCAGCCAGGCATGTGTTTCCTGTATGGCCTTCAGAGGAGAGATTTTACAACTCTACGAGTTAACCCCCATTTTACAGATGGGGCAACTAAGGTACAGAAAGGTAAGCGACTCAGGAAGTCTGATTTTGGAGTGTGTATTTGTCTCACTCCTCCAGCAACCTTTCTGTTAGTGGGAGGACGCAATGCTACCGTAGACGCTCTAAGCTGCATTTCTACCTGAGAATTACTAGTGATAACAGAGGTAGTTCCCTGATGCTCTGTATGTCTCCTGCTCACTTTCCATTTTCATTTCAGATACAGTATTATGCTCCCAACCCTTCCCCAAATATACATACTATATCCTGTTTATATGCCACAATCTACAGAATGAGGGAGACTCCAAACCTCACTGCCCAAATCATCTCCTTCTGTTGGGTTTCAGAGGATGGTTACCTACACAACAGGTTCATCTGGTTAAGAATTCAATGTTTCTTAAACTCTCTTCTTGGTAACAAGTACTGTAGTCTCTACCCAGAATGTGTCTGGTTCAGCCTGAAACATTCACCAATTACCCACGAAGAAAGAATACTTTGGGCGTAATTGATGTCCAAGCTTAACTAGCAATGGCCTCATGAAATTTGCTGTATATGGCATTTCTCAAAATGAAAGGCATTACAAGCAGGCAACAATCTCAGGTATTTACTGGCATTCACCCTCGAAATGATTTAGGAAGAGAGTGGGTCGCTTGTGGGGGATGATACCAAGAAAACTGAGGAAGAAGGTAAGATGGGCAGATATAGGCAAGAAACAGAAACATTTACCTGAAACATTCTAGTACCACAGTTATTAGTGACAACATGACACCCTAGAGACATCCCCTTCCTCCCCCACTTACCTTTCGGAAATTGGGAAAGCGGAAGAGAGCTCATAAGATTTTAATTTCTCCCATGAAAAAAGGGGGGGATTGGGAGAATTCATTCAACTAGATTTCATTTCATTGGGTGGTATGTAAAGAGGCTGAGTCAGGGCTAAAATGCATCAATAGTGGAATGATTCATTCAATTCACCAACCTGGGTGGTGCTACCTCTAGCTTAAATCTTCCTTCAGACAAGATTTGGAAAGCTGGCAGTTTGAGAAACGTGTGCCCCTGCGCCCCGTGTCAAGCAGAGCCTGATCTGCAGACAGCAAATGCTGGCGCCAACAGTCATGCCACCACGGAAAAGAAGTGCTTTCCAGGGGCACCTCTTTGGGTAAGAAAAAGCATCTCGTTCATAAGCGATTTTAATTTGCCGCACGCTTTTTATAGATACCTCCAAACAATTAAAACACTGTGTCGCAAATTGAAATTGCTCATACCTAGTTGCAAATTTTATTGCCACAAATGGGATCCCAAAGATGCACTATTAACTTTACTGGCGACTTGTGGCTCCCTGATTATGAGTCATCTTCAATAAAGTCATGCAGGGATCATATCCACGGTGGCAGAAAGGGAATACTCAGCAGCAACAACAAGGAGGGCGGGCAGGATTCCAGAAGGAAAAAAAACAGAAACACGACGTGAACAGGGAGGAAGGATGAGTCCTTCAAGTCAAAGGAAAGGAATCGAGCACTGAGGAAAAAAATGGGCACGTACCATGGAAGACAAGAAATGTTCCATTCTCTTCCTGGAAATCGGGGTGCAAACCACCTGTGCCAGCCTTGCCCCAAACGATGTCAGTTACACATACATATGACTGAAAGCCTTGGAAATGTGAATAGACTTAAAACAATAACTTTTGCTGAAGTCCTGTAATTAATATCTCATCTGAACTGTGTCAGAAAGAAACATAGGAGAAAGCCATTGTCATGCTCATTCATTAAAGTGTATTAGCAAAAGTTAGATGTTATAACAGATTTGCTAGCTCATTGTGGAAAACTGAGTGGAGCAAATGTGAATAATTTCACAGGTTCATAACCCCTATTCAACTATTGTTAAATGTTCTGGCATAGTTACTTCTAAATATCTGTAAGTACATCTTTACATAGGTAATATTGTATCTGCGTTCTTATATTCCTTTCACATTTTCTAATGTAAATCAAACTTAAATGTGAATTAAAAACAATGCCTAAACAGTTTTAATATCCAATATTTCTCATACACTTTAACATACATAATTATTTCTCTATTGGTGTATGATAGGGGTATTGATAGGGGTATTGTCATAGCTTTCCCATGTAAAGAGCCTTTTGCATGGAGACTTCATGTGTCTATAAATGATAGAAGTGTGTGTATCTTTTAAGGTCTTTAAGATGTGCATTCCTAAAAAAGAAATGTGCAATATGAAAATTTAGTGTTTTCTGTAATTATTTAAGTAACTTTTATTAATAATTAAATAATTGATATTAACTTTAGCCCTTTTTAATTCTGCAATTTCTCATGGATCCCAGACTCTGTTATCATGCCATTAATGGTACTTTTCAGAGAGTGATTTTACTTTCTAAAACATTTCTAAGAATGTTTAGTAGTTCCACTGTAAAAGCAAATATATGCGGGAGGATAGAAAGAAAAACAACTGTGGAGGAAAGAAGGAGGGAAAAAGCGGGGTGGGGGGGAGGAGTTTGTCAACTACACCCTAAGGCCCATACCATTAGTGAACTTCAGATTCATTTTAATTCATTTCCCAAAATTTTCCCTGAAAAACATTCTCACATGTTAAGTGTAACAAAAAAAACAAGTTCAGATTTAACAGAGTGCAGAGGGGAAGGGGCCAAGAGTAAGGTAAGAGACATAGGTAAGAGTGGGTCCAAGAGTCCAGAGAAAAAGCACAAGGGAGGAAGGGACCAAGCATCCCCCTTTATGAGCAGAACAGACAGAAGACACATTTTCTCTTCCCCTTGGTTTCTGTTCAACTCCAGGTCTGAGATGTGGGACGACCCCAGAGCCAGCAGAGCTTAAGATGACCCTCCCACCCCATTCATTTCTGCCCAAGTATCCCCCCCCAGCCCAGCCCCACTGGGTCAGCCCAGGCGGGAGGCAGCTCCAGGCACCAGAAGGTCATTGCTAGATTTGGCACAAAACTCTCACACTCAGTGAAAACAGGCCTCCAAAGAAGAATGAAGCAACAGCCAGCAAAGAACCACTCTCCAAACAGACTTCCAAGGAGAATGAGCCTGGTGAAATCCTCTGTGCAAAAGTTCACACCATAACACAGCTGCTGCTTCATGTCTCGGGCTTCTCATTAGCCCTGAGCTCCTGATTTGCACAGAACTTCTGGCCAATGGTGTCCAAGCTCCTGTGCTTCCCTGTGCCGTTCAATCCCATAAGTGCTCTTGGTCAAAAAACTAGGTCATAAACGTATCCACTGAGAAGCATTTACTGTCATTTCAAATGGTGTATTCTGTTGAAGAGGTTATGATAATAAAGGAAGGGCTACAAACGCGCCTTCGAGTTCTGGCATGAGCTTGCCAGCTCCAAATACTGGCTCGTTACCTTATCTTCGTTTGGCTCTTTTAGACTCAAACCCACTGAACTCTGACCCTGTTCTGGACGAACACAAATCATTTCTTGAATGACTATATCAAATTTTATTTATGCTTTTTTCCCCCAGCTTTAACCTAACAGGCCCATGCCAAACAAAAAAAAAAAGTTTCCTGTTTCGAAAAATATTAACATGTTTCACCCCTGCCAAAGTTTACAGCATAGTTCTATCCTGCCACAGAAAGAAGGATGGGGTGCGGCAGGGGCGAGGGAGGGGAGAATGGAAGAGGGCAGCTGTATTTTCAATCAACTCCAGCAGAAAACCTCCCACTTCCCCACGCTGCCCCTTCCACACCCCCAGCAAAGAGAAGCAGTGGGGAGGCAGCCTGACAAGCCCCATTGCTCCAAGGAGGAATCAAGTTACCCCACTGGCTTTCTCAGCTCCCACACAATTGACCAAGGTCCTTCCTAATTCCCCCGGGGAGCGTTCAGGATGCAAGCCAAAGGGTGAGTCTCTGCTTCCTGGGATGCTGACTCCCGTTCTGATGGAGCCCCAGAGGCTTCAACCTCCTCGCCATCCATCCTCACCAGAATCTTCAGGCACACCATTCCCCCGCCCTAGCACGTCTGAGCTCCCAGGCACACACGGCAAGGTTACAGAAGTAGCTAACTCAAAGGTGGATATTTTTCATCCCACACCTTCCAGGAAATCTGCTGGGACTCCTCCCTACAAAAGGACACAGCTGCTGTCAACAGTCCCCAGCCCCCTCAACCAGTGTGTCTTCCCCTCCGAGCTCAGCAACTGGGCTGCTCCTGAGTGGGAAGGGAGGAAGGGAACCTGAGAAGGCAGCACAGAGCAGCTGCAGCCCACTCCCTCCTCAGCCAGCTGAAAAGTTCTAGTTGGTTAACCTAGAAAAACCTGGCGCGCTGAGATCAAAGGGTGGCTCCACGCAAGCAGGACCTCTGATTATTTTTTTCCCTTCTAGTGGGCAAGCAGAGAAGAGGGAAAATAAGGACAAACGTGTTCAAAACAGAAATACTGCCTAACACTAACTTGGCTGTGGGCAACAACCAGATTATAGGCCCAACACCTCCATTTCTGTCCAAGTGGAAAGAGAAACTACAGGGTGCAACCTAGATCCAGCTCTGAACTCTGCTGCCCAAAGACTCTGCCAGCCCCAGAGGATCAACAGAACCCCAAATTGCCCCTCATACCCCAGCTGCCCCCTCTCTTTAATTCTTGGTAAGCTTTTTTAATGCCATGGTAATTCTAATTACTGTGGAATGGTCTTTTAACTAACTGCAAAACGTTAACATTCTTGGTGTGAAATTCTTTAGTATTTAAAGACGACAATACACGTACATGAACTTTTCTTTTAAAAAGCCTCTCAAACCTCTCAAATGACTGAACTGTAGCCAAAGAATGTATCGACGTTGTTTTAACAGTTTGGTTTACTATTTGAAAAAAAAAAAAAAAAATCTAGGTTTAGGTAGCATTCGTCTAACCCCAATGTCATAACACATTGCCCGTCGCTGACTTTAAAATGATAATAGGAGCTGGCACGTCATAGGCACTAATTCAGATCATCATGCATCTCTGAATGTAGGTTCAATACAACCTAACTCACATTAATTGCCTTGAAGGTTCATCTGAATTCTACAATTAAAAAAAAAAAGTTGGATTGCTTTGAAAGGCATAAAATACCAAAACAAAATGTTTTTAGTTTTGGCCTAGTAAATATGTAATTAACATAACAACTGTTGGTGTAAGAGCTGTATTTCTAAACTACGTCGTGTCAAATAAATGTCACACAATTTAGGTCACGCTACTTATAACTCCCACACACACCCTTTGTTTTTCTTGAAACGAGAAAATAAGGTAGCATCTAACTAAGCCAACTCCTAATTCCAAATCAGTAAAATCTGAGTTGGAAATCTGATTCTTCTTTCTTCTCCCCTCCATTCCATTTCCCTCAGTGGAGAATAGGAGGAGAGAATCAAGTAAGAACTGGAAAAGTCCATCTGTGAGGAACCTGAATTTCCCAATCTAAGGCCAAGACGGTGGGATTTAATAGCTGACTGAGGGCTTGTCAGTCCAACAGACCATCCCAGGAAGAAAACCAATTAACTTCTTTACTTTTGACAGCAGCACGGAACCAAGCTATGGGAAATAGGAAATGCATCTGCACACACAGACCCCCGCTCCTCTCCGCCTGCCCTTGGCTTGACTCCATGTGCACTCACCTCCATCATCACCTGGTAAAAAATTATTTGCAGCCAAGCAAATACTTATGAACTTAATTTGAACTGTTTGCCGTCTTTCTGCAAAGAAACCAAAGTATAAAACTCTTGTATCTCAATGAGCCCCCTAGAACATCAGGAGACATGAACCCAAAAAAAGGGAGAAAAAAAAGAACAAATCCCAAAAGAGATGAGTACCATGGGTTTCCATGTCTCTTACTACAGAGTTAGTCACGTGGCCTTTAGGTGACAAGCGCCACAGGATTACTGTTTGGCATGTTCAACATTACTTATCCACAGGATTAAATTCATAAATAAAAATGGGTAATACTTCCAATTCATCTTTTCTAAGATTATTGACATCACTAAGCAGCCTTAGGCAGCCAATCAGAAACCTCCAGTTAAAGTCAATTTCCTTGCTAGTTTAGTGATTCACTCTGCCTATCTGACCACTAACCATTAACAGTATCTGCAGTATCTATAAATCCAAACTGCAACAACCATACAATTAATCAAGCAATATCGTAATATCACATCCTCTCAACATGCAGTGAACTTCCTAAATACCTAGTATTGAATGGCAAAGGACCTAATAAGAAAATTTATATCCTAGGTCCAGAAAAGATAGTTCTGTGAACAATGTACCACTCAAAACACTCTATGAAAGGTGAGATGAAACACAAGTTCTAGACATAGATACATATGATTATGAAAGGCATATGCTCCATGGCTCCAAGTCACCTGAGAATTAACCACGTCCAAATGTAGTTTCAAGGTTGTAAAAAAAAAAAAAAAGTAGCTACAGTTTGCACTTCCCAGATTTTAGAGCTGTCCTCCACACTCTTGGCCTCCTTTTAAGAACAAACTTGAAAAGAGGTGTCTACGAAGGGCCTACTTATCTCCATCTCTGGGCCTGTCCAGTCAGGGAGAGACGTGGTTCTTTCAAAAACGGCACAAACGCGATCAAAGGGATATATGGGGAGAGGCAGAAACTAGTATGCCTCACTAGATCCCATATTTACCAAAGGCATCAGATTCTCAGGCAAAATTTTAATGTTCTTTTTTAAAAACTGTCAAGGTAAAGTCTCTTATCACATTCAAGGCCTATTGCTACCCTTTCAGATGGAGTCCAGGACTCCCCTCCATCACTCCTTAACTTCTCCACTTGACCAGAACATACCCTGAGTTCTTCCAATTAGACCAATATTTAGATTTCCTAGTTTATATTTCCCAATGTCAGGGGAAAAAAAGAGCAATCTTACATGAAATAAAAATGCTTACATTGTGAGAACTACTGGGAGATGAGAATTTTTAAGTCTCTTATAATGTGAGTACGGCTACTAGCAGGAAAAGGGATTACTCTTAACCGAAATAGAAAATTAAGCAGCAGAACTCTAGGTAGACAAAACACAAACCAAGCTGGCAGCATTTCCCTACCTGAAGAGCATTCATGAATCATCCTGGCTGTCTTGTAAACACTTGAGCAAACTCACCAGTGAAATAAGATGGTTGCCAATTCCCATGCATTTAAAAGGGGACAGATATGTCACCCTATGCAAAACATGGCACCATGTGATCAGAAAGACATTTAATAATTTGAAGCCGGACAATAAATGTCAGCAAATACTGCTGACAATTGTGTGCCTCTGAAACAGACCATTTAGGACGTTCCTGAAATATACTTTGTACACTCAACCAGTTTGTTTCTTCTGTAGTTTGCATTTGTAAAAGGACCTGGGATGTAGCAAAGTCATGTGAGTGACATCATGCTTGGACGTGATGTTCAGGGGATACAAGATACATGCAACTGAGAAAAAAAAATGCACCAATGCATTTTCCACAGCTTCCCTAGAAAGACAGCCACTGCATCCTATCAAATCAAAAGCTCTTGCCCATGGGAACTTTTGTTACGGCTGCTATCAAAAGGAGAGGGAAAAAAACAGGCTTCTGGTTTTCGTAGGAAAAGAATGATTCCCAGATTATGACTTCTGACAGCTAAGCGAGGGAATGACTTATTCGTAGTAAATGTGAAACACATGGTTTTCTCTGAGGGTTTTTGTCCACCCTGCACAGTTATTTCTCTTATGTGAAAGAGACAAATTATTAAGATTTAAACACAATATCCTTCAGAATGTGGCATACATTTCTGCTTAAAGCCTGAGGGCCGAGGCTTGAAAAAATGATTCCAAAGTAAGGAAACATCATGCTCCTTACCCCAGAGACAAGCAGAGCAGTTTTATCCCACTCACCAGGAAATGCAGCTGGATGGCCACGGCAGTCAACAGCATCTCCGCCCAGTGGACCCTGATCCAGAATGTGAAGAGAAATTTCAGCCAACTGAAAAGGCCAGTGGCCTCATTGGGAAATATGGGGACCCAGCCACCCATTGAAGGGTGAGGGGCTTTTTTGCCCTTTTGCCCTTTTGTCAGAGTGCTTTCTCATTATCCCAGTGGTTCTTAACCCCAGAGGTACAGTAGAATCACCTGGAAGGTTAAAGAAAATTCCCACGTCATCTGCACGTAGAGTTGAGAGCCACTGTTCTATCTCAGCATTAAACTCCGTCATTTAGACTTCTGATGAGAATTGCCAAGCAAGCTCTCCTTTCTGGTGAGGTTTTTTGACAAGTCCAAGGGGCTCTCAAGGGAACATTCGCACACACCCCATGCTGACCTGAGGACGCTCAACCGCTCTGTGCAGAGTGCCCCTAAGTACAGGGTGTTTCCCACACCAGCCCGGGTGGGGGGGGGCAGCTCGCTCCCAGAAAGCCCCCGGCTCTCCTCCCCACCCCCGCTGCCTTCCTAACGGATGTCACTGACTAGTCTTGGGGGAAGGCGTGGGATAGAATTTCTCAGGAGGTCCTATCCAATTTCCTAGCAATCTGTAACACAGGAAAGAGCTCTGCAGTCTGTCGCTGTGATACAAATGCTTCTCACCGATATACCTCAACTGTCAGTCTCACCCTAAACACACACCCCGCTAAGCAGAGCTAAGCACATTCTCTGAACAATTCAAAGGATATGACTGTAATGCCTGTTGATTGTACTTAATTATCTGTATTACAAAAGCTGTATACAATGAGTACCCCTCACCCCTCCACACACACACCAGCTACCCCCTTCTCCACTGGACCATTTCTCAGGTCATGAATGTCCATCGATATATAGGGATAAGGGTACCAGAACCTTAGCAAGAGCTAAGCCACAAATAGTTTTCACAGTTTTCCCATGTTATAGATACGAATTCTTCATTTATGGAAAGTCTACTCGTTCACAGACCAAAGTCATAAACTTTAGGGGGTTGGGGGGAGAATGGCAGCTTTAGATGTGAAAATACAACAACTTGAATGATATTAAAATTGTATAGGTAAAATGTATTCTAAATTTCTAAGTTTAAAGATTAAGTCTAACTGTGTAGCTACGTTAATTCCATCAACAGTACGTTGTTTTGCACAACACCATCTTAGTATTTGCTTAAAATTTGTTATTGGAAGTGGAAAGTCCATAAAGTGAAGACTCACATATAACAGCTGCTGTTTATTGAACGAGTGGCAGCCAACACGCACTATGCTAAGTGCTTTGCTGGTTTTATTCCATTTAATTGCTTCAACCTGATGGAGGAGCGACCAGAGTCTCCATTTTATAGCTGATTACCTGAAGTTTCAATAAATATAAATAAAACTGTGCCCACAGTCAGCACAACTAGAGGATGGCTGACCTGGGATTTGGACAGAAGTCTGGCTGACTCCAAAACCCTTAACCACTTCTATAAACTACTACAGTAGTTATCGTTTATAACTGAGTAATGTACTGAAACACCACTCCCACCACCATTTTTTTAGAAAAGGTTAGGAGTTGGGCTTCCCTGGTGGTGCAGTGGTTGAGAGTCCGCCTGCCGATGCAGGGGACACGGGTTCGTGCCCCGGTCCAGGAAGATCCCACATGCCGCGGAGCGGCTGGGCCCGTGAGCCATGGCCGCTGAGCCTGCGTGTCCGGAGCCTGTGCTCCGCAACGGAAGAGGCCACAGCAGTGAGAGGCCCGCGTACCGCAAAAAAAAAAAAAAAAAGAAAAGGTCAGGAGTTAAATAAGAATTCAGATTCCCTAAGGAAAGCTTCATAATGGCATAGTGGTGTGTGGGGTTTGAGAATCTTTTCGGTTATACACTGACCACAGACACATTACTGAACCTCTGAGCACCCACGTTCTCTTCTGTAAAACGAGCACAACAATGTCGAGGCCAGAGTTGTTGGGAGGACAAAACGAAACAGCACATTAGATTCAGTCACTGTTCTCTTTCTTCCCTCACTTAGCCTCAGTTTCCTACTCTGTCAACTACAGATAATAAATGTTCTACCGTATCAAAGTCCTTAAAGAGAAAAATTTATAAAAATGAAAATGCTTTGAAAAGTGCAAAGTGATGTTTTAGAGAAATTGTGTTTCTCATCATTAGCACTTTTAGGTTACTGGGTCTTGCCAGAAAGAAGTGATAAATTATCACTTCATTCACATTGAGGAGTTCCTATTTAAGAGTGTCTGAACTTCTGTTATTTTGGAAAGCAAATTATCCTGACTCATTTGTTTTTCAACTCTGAATTGTCTTTTGGGCTTGGCTTTGTTTTGGTTTTGATTCCTCTTGGCGCAGTGGTTAAGAATCCGCCTGCCAATGCAGGGGACACGGGTTTGATCCCCAGTCCGGGAACATTCCACATGCCGCAGAGCAACTAAGCCCGTGCGCCACAACTACTGAGCCTGCGCTCTAGAGCCCGCGAGCCACAACTACTGAGCCCATGCGCCGAGCCCACGGTCCACAACGAGAAGCCACCACAATGAGAACCCCGCACACTGCAGCAAAGGGTAGCCCCCGCCCGCCACAACGAGAGAAAGCCTGCGCAGCAACGAAGACCCAACGCAGCCAAAAATAAATAAACCTATAAAGAAAAAAATCATTAAGTACCCATCAAGTGCACAGGCCTGCAGGGAATAAAAAAGTTTGAAAGTAGGTTTCTTACCCTTGAGGAAGGTATAATACATGGTAGGGTTGTCTTAAAGTAAGCACACGTGCAATGTGTGGATTAATCAGCAGCTGTCAGTAGCTAGGATTGGGGAGAGGGTGTGACTATTAAAGTAGCAGAAGGGAGCTCCTTTGTGGTAAGGGAACAATTAGCTCTGTACCTTGACTGTGGTGATGGTTATTTGAAGATACTGTATGTACAAGGATGATAAAACCTCATAGAAATATGTACCCCCCAAAAAAATGCATATAAAAACTGCATATAAAAATATGCATGTAAAATCAAATAAGGTCTCTACCTGAGTTAATAGTACTATACTGATGCCAGTTTCCTGGTTTTGACAGCTTACTACAGTCATGTAAAATTACCACTGGGGGAAGCTGGGTGAAGGGCACAATGGGAACTCTATACTGTCACAATTTCTTGAGTCAAGCTACATAAAAATAAAGTAGCACTTCTTTATAGTAGGATGAGGAAGCTCCCTACAAATTGATAGGCAAAGTCCTCTAAGATGAACAGTTAAGTGAAAAGAGGACGGTATTGCACAATGTGTGTAACATGCTACCTTTTTGTAAAAGGGCCCTCGTGGAGCATAAAGGGACTATGGAAGGATAAGAAATGAAGAACAGTGGTTTCTGATGGGGGCTGAAAAGGAAGAACTTGATGAGGCACAAAGATGGGTGCTTTGTCTACTTTTTGGGTTTCTGAACCATGCAGATTTATTATTCAAAACAATAAATCAAGACAAAAATTAAAAATAATTGATAGTATCAATATAAAAACCTGTATGTCATTAAATTGTTCATTACTGAACAATTTACATGTATTATTTTTAATCCTCAAAACAAGAACGAAAGTGGCTGAGGTTTTGTTTTTGTTTTTTTAAGAGGGTAAAACCAAGACTCAAGAGTAGGTTTTTTAACTTTTGCCTAAGCCTACGGTCTTTACACTATAATCAATTCGCTATTAAAGGTTTGCTAAACGTGCCATGCTGCTTGTCTCAGTGCCCTTGTACATGGCTTTTCCTCTGCCTGACACCACTCACCCCCCTCACCCTACTTTGTCTGCCTGGAAAACTCCTCTTCAACCTTCAAAACCCAGCTCCCACCCAGTTGTTTTCTCCTAACCTCTTTCCTCAAGAGGATGAAGAAGTCTCTTCTTCCTTCTGTATCTCATAGATTAAGCATACCTTAAAAGTAACAATTATTCCTTGACTGTCTTTAAAGCCCTGGCATCTAGCAAAATTCCTGGCAACTCTGCTGCTCAGTGAATGTTCCTTCAGCTGTAAAGAACTCTTTAAACCTCACCATGAGCATTAAGAATTAAGACCTCTCATTAAAAAGACTCACCACTTGCTAACAGATGTAAATAAAGGTACACAGATATATTTAAACGAAAGTGGCTGCAAGTATTTTTGAAACCCCCAATATCTTCTATTAAGAGAAATCTCTTTATAAATGGACCTAAGCAGGTATTCCTTACAAACTCTTTAATACCAAATATCTGAGTGAGGCTGATTCCTAATACATATTCCTGGTAATTTCTTCACCAAATATGAATTCATAGTGAAGTAATAACACCTTTTACAAAAATAAACTCCTCAATATTCCTAAGCATGGTTTTTTGTTTTTGTTTTTTTGCAGTACGCGGGCCTCTCACTGTTGTGGCCTCTCCCGTTGCGGAGCACAGGCTCCAGACACACAGGCTCAGCAGCCATGGCTCACGGGCCCAGCCGCTCCGCGGCATGCGGGATCTTCCTGGACCGGGGCACGAACCCGTGTCCCCTGCATCGGCAGGCGGACTCTCAACCACTGTGCCACCAGGGAAGCCCAGCATGGTCTTTTTGAATATCGTTTTCTATGAAATGTTTTCTATGAATATCGTTTTCTGTTTCACCTTTAAAAGTGACATAAAGGTCACTATGGTCAGTAGAAACCTTGGTTCTTTGGTGTTGAACCTCTAAACTACTCTAGGATCATTTAACATGGCATGGGTTTCCAGACAGACCCACACAACTTCTAGATTTACAAGCTGTTATTCTTCTTAAAAAGAATTTGTCCTCCAGAGACTGTTGTTCACAGGGCTAATAAGTTAGATCAACTGTAAAGTATCAGGTCAGCACAGCATGGAGGCCAAAGATACAAGGTCTGAAGTCAGATGCCTGGGTTCGAGTCTTACTCTGCCAATTTCTGTGTTCTCAGTCAAGTCAACTTGTGTCTCACTTAGCTCATTTGTAAAATGAAGTTATGCTGGTATCAAATACATTGAGATGTTGTGAAGATCAAATAAGTTATAACACATATAGAGCTTAGAACAATGCCCAATATATGCCAAGCACTGAATAAATGTTAGCTAGTAATAATATAGCTCTGATGTATGGTTCATGCTCAATAAATAGTATTAACTAAACGAAGGAGCCTGTCTCTGTCTAGTTAAGCTTAAGGTATCTGAAAGAATTCTCAAGGTTGTTCTAGAAAATAGAGAAGACACTGAAAACACCAACAATGTGAGGGTAGGATATGTATCTTCAGGTGTTCCATGCCAGCAGATGCGCTATTACTCTACATTCCAAGAGGGAAGCCAGACTCTCCTCTAGAGAAGGAGACACACATCCCAAACCCTGGATTGTCTTCTGCTCGGAGGATTTTGGTTAATCACAGGATGTTTATTTTGCAAGTCATTTTTACAGTTTGGTTTTTCCAGATGCCATGCAGCAACATATCTTTTAATGAAGATGCTAAAACACAGCTCTTTACAATAAATCCAATTTTTTTAAAAAGTCTCTTGCAACGGGTCTTTATCAATGAAAATGGCTCACAATACCTAGTCAGGTGTGTTCCAAAAGGGTTTTCATTGCCTTGTGATTACCTGTCCCATATGCTTTTGGGGACCTTCATAACTCAGACTCAACGTACTAATTCCAATTATGCTACATAAAAGGCTTTATTATAAACAATATTAAGTCACTAAGTTAGTACCAAAACCAGCATTCAGCTGGAAAGACATTTCTTATGGGGAAAAAATTCAAAGATATCGAGGAATTCAAACAGATATTTATACACCTGTGTCCTTAGTAGCATTATTCACAAAAGCCAAAAGGTTTAAAAACGCTCTTATCCCACTGACAAATGGGAAAACAAAGTGTGGTACATACATAAAATGGAATATTATCCAGTCTTAAGAAGGAAGGAAATTCTGATCCATGTTACAGCATGGATGAGCCTTGAGAACATTCTGCGAAGTGAAATAAGCCAGTCACAAAAAGACAAATACTGTATGAGTCCACTCATGAGGTCACTAGAATAGTCAAATTCATGAAAACAAAGTAGCATGGTGATTGCCAAGGCCTGGGGGAGGTCAGCATGGGGAATTAAGTGTCTAATGGGTAAGCAGTTTCAGTTTAAGATGAAAAACTTCTGAAGACAGATGGTAGTTATGGTTGCACAACTATATGAGTACTTAATTCCACTCAACTGTACACATAACACGGTTGAAATGGTAAATTTTATGTATATTTTACCACCAAAAATCTATTTATATTATTGAGCTCCTGCAATACATACAAAGGAAAAGGAGCAGGTAGATAAGTGAACATGGACTGAAGGTAATTCTGAGCAAGACAGACCATAAGGAGTGATCAACACTGCCTTGTCTTTTAAAAAAGCTCCCATTTCCTTTGTTTCAGCTAAAGACACTTCACTCTAGTATGAAAGAGTAAAAATTAGCCTCCAAAAAATTAAAGGGAAAAATATTCAAACTCTGCTTGTATTTCAAGTCTCAGTTATATAACCCACAAGTTTTGTTGGGTAACTTTGGTATCTTCAGCAGAGCAGCAATAGTAAAAATTACAGGATCCAAAGCTACCATCTCAAAACGGCACTTGAGCCATCCATAATCTTTACTGTCAAAGCAAAGCGTAATAAATTTCACTTAGGTTAATCCCATTAAGATCTAACATTGTTATCCTTTTTAAGTGAAAATACATTTAATTAGATCATCGGGACGAAGCAGCAGTCTGGTTCTGCCACTTCAGTATCCGTTTCTCAGGTCGTATGGACATGATATGAACATGGATAGAACTACCTGCTTCTGGTACTTCATTTTGTCTTTCTCTTTACCCTTTCCTGCAGCCTCCCTTATTGAAATGTTCTACTACCTTGCTACCATAGAGCTTTTAAGGGGACAGAGCTCTTTGGAAGTGAGGAAGATCAAATATTCTCCATTCCTCCCACATCCCTCATGACACACCTTCAGTGACAGATGTTTCAAAAAAGAGCCCTTCTGTAATGAATCCTGAGAAGTCAGCCTGCTGCAGATCTGACCATCTACTTCTTCTGAAACACTAAATTTATGCTAACTGGGCAAAATGTCTTTCTCCCTAGAAAAGAAGAAAAACATACACTGTTAATTTGACCTCAGGATTGACGATAAATAGAAAATGAATGATTTCATGAGCAGAAAGATGGACTGAACTGCTGACAGTCCTGTACTGATTTTGATAAAGCAGATGTCTTCCTAAGGAGGTTATAGTTTTGTAAGAAATAGAAAACAGGAGGTAGTGTGATATAATTGTTGCATTTGGGGAGTGCTAGAAACCAGGATGATCAAAATCAGTTCATGGGAAGTCTCTAACAGGTCTCTAATTCAATTCATGTGTCTGCATGAAACATTATCTCTACTTGGTAGAGTCAACCCCTGGGCATTTGTGTACTCATCTGATTTAGTATGATCTGGAAGGATAAATACAAAAAGTTTCAATAAATTTGAATTATTTTTCTGATTCTTCAAAGGTAAGTTATTTATTTCATTCTGATAAGTTCTGCTGGAATTAAAAACAGGTGGCATATGAATATCCAGTAACACTGGCAGCGAGTCTGCATATCAACAGAAAACAGAAATTTTCTAATCACATCAATCATATATTGTAACCACATGAAAATTACCCCTTTCAATTGCTTAGTGAGAAACATTATTTAAAAGGTCTAAGAATCATCATCAAGGCCAACACCTCCATAACCTGCAATGTAGTGATGAGTGCACAGAACGGTTGGGGAAATACAAAAATGTTTATTTTCCTAAAAGGCACGTTTAACAGTCGACTGTGACCAATCAAGTTTTAAACGTCTGCTGTCAATTAAGAATAAATTCCTGAATTGATTAAATTTTTCTCCCATTTTGAACAATGAAATTGGGTCTTTATTTCTGCCACATCTGCCATCAGCAAGGAGAAGGGCATGAAATCAAATAAGCACTGGCATCAAGAAAAGCTTACCTCCTCCACATATTTTTTACTGGAAAAAAAAATTTGTTTTCCAGTAAGATATTTCTTTTTTTAAAAAAAATCTGTTTCTACTCAAGGCTAGAGTTCTATTTATTTTTAAAATGAGGCCCACGAAACCTCCCAAGTGCAACTCAGATTTGCATCTGGCTAATCCTCCAAATGTGACGGACCAAGTTCATGCTGTTTATTGCTAATGAGTTCTGTGATTTTTTGGATAACACGTGTGAGAGATAGCAAATTAACTACTGCTAGTCAGCAGCAAGCAAACAAAAGATGTCCTGGGAAGCTAGTGTGAGCAAACCCTGCAAGTCAATTTCTAATCGCAATTGCCAGAAATTTGGTATGGGGGGAGGTGATAAACCCTGCCAAAAAAAAAAAAAAAAAAAAAATCAGTGGTAGAACTTGTTTCCCTTTCCTTTTTCCATGGAATATTTCAACACTCAACAAACACAGCTCAGTCTTTCCTTTCTGTTAACTTTGGGATTGCAAGGAAGGAATGCCTCACACTGCAAAATGTGTATCAGTACCTCTGACTTCCTTCCCTGGAGCTCTATCCACTCACATAAAGAGAACCACAGAGGTGAGAGGGGATGTCATTTACATGCAACAGAAACAGTCTCCTCCAACACACCTACAGATGAGTAGATAAACTTTAGTCAAGTCCCCTGGCCTAGAACAATCTGGCCAAAAATACTGTGCAACAGATCAGCACCAGATGAAAACAAAAACAAAAAAGTGAAAGACAGGCAGAAGAACACTTCCCCAAAATCAGGTCGCTAATAGCTTAAGACCCACAGTTTGAAAAGCACTTACTCATTTGAGGGATAGGACCCCTGAAAGTGTACTCTTGCAGGATTCTTTACCTTCTTTCTCGTCTGAGTCCCAAACCAAACCTGTCTTTCCTAGTGGTGCTGAACCAGGACTGCAATTAGAATCACCTGGAGAGCCTTCAAACCAAGGGGGTGCTGAGACCCTTTGCATTCACCTCCCTCCACCCCTACCCCCAACTCAGTTGAAACTGGAATCTCTTGAAGTCAGGCCAGGGGACCAGTGTTTCTTAAGCCTCCCAGGTGACTCCACTACACAACCAGTAGATGAGAACCACAACTTTAGAAGTATGCTCTTTACAAAAGCATCTAGTTTCTCTACCAAATCCACTCAAAGACATTAGAGCTCTAATTCCACCCAGGCTGTCCTGTTCCAGCAAGTTCTGGTCATTACTTCCACCGCCTGCGAGCACTCGCACTTCCTAACGTGGGAGCAGGTTGAGTTTGAAGCTCTCCACAGCTAGAGGTGGGAGCAGGCTTGGGACCCGCCCCAGGAGGCGAGGAAACGCCGGACGCCATCTTGGGGATTAAAAAGTAAAAGCTTGGGGAGTAGGAGGTATAAACTATTGTGTATAACATAGGCTCAAGGATGTATTGTACAACAAGGGAATAGACAATGTTATAATAACTAGGTGGAAAGTAACCTTTAAAAATTGTATAATTTTTTTAATTTAATAAAACACAATAATAACGAAAAGCAAAACTCCCATTTCTCTCTGCTCACACAGCACTTCTGACGCCAAATGTGTGGGGTTTTTCCACAGCAAGCAATTTTCCATTTCTCAACGGACACGGAGTGGGTGTCCTATAACTTAATTCAATTCTGACACTAACTGCCCGAAGTTAACACAGACCTCGCTAGCTGAGGGCTCAGGCCCGCAAGGCAGCTCGCTCCGCACTGCAGACGCCAATTCCAAGTCCAGGTTGTGGCCTGGGCGTCTGACCCACCAGCTATAAATCAGGGGTTCCCTCGACCCTTCCGTCAGGTTCCACAATTTACTAGAACAGCTCACACAGCTCAGGAAAACAGTTCACTTACCGGACTACTGGTTTATTATCAAGGGTACAACCCAGGAACAGTCAGCCAAATGGAAGAGATGCACAGGGAAAGGTGTGAAGCCTCCACGCTCTCTCCAGGACGCCAACCTACCACTACCTCCACGTATTGAACCTAGCTGCTCACTAATCCCCCGCCTTATAGGGCTTTTAAGGGCGGTCTCCTTACGTAAGCACGTAAGCAGGTGAGCACGATTGATTGCATCATTGGCCACAGCTGAGGAACTCAACCTCCCGCCCCACTCGCCTTCCTGGAGGTCAGGGGGCGGGACTAAGAGTGCCGATTCCCCAATTAGAAGGTTGGTTCCCCTGGCAACCCGCCTCCATATTTAGGGGCTTTCCAAAATCACCTCATTAACATAAACTCAGCAGTGGTTGAAAGCGGCTTGTTTTGAAAAACAAGAAAGGTAGTCTCGGGCTTCCCTGGTGGCGCGGTGGTTGAGAGTCCGCCTGCCGACAGAGAGAACACGGGTTCGTGCCCCGGTCGGGGAAGATCCCACATGCCGCGCAGCGGCTAGGCCCGTAAACTATGGCCGCCGAGCCTGCGCGTCCGGAGCCTGTGCTCTGCAACGGGAGAGGCCACAACAGGCAGAGGCCCGTGTACCGCAAAAAAAAAAAAAAAAAAAGATGGTCTTTTCACCTTCACCACTCCAGAGCTGTTTCAGGTTATTTGGACAAAAACCAAATATTAGAACAAAACATGCTCCTATTGCTCATGTCTTCGGAACTTGAAGGGCGTTTAGGAGCTTTGGCCAGGAGCCAGGGACAAAGATCAAAAAATGTATTTGCTATTATATCACAGCAATCCAGGTGTTAAGTATACCAGCTTAGGTATTCTGAGGGTCTCCAGATATGTTGCTGTGTTAAACACAAATTAAAATTGAGTAGAGAGCATACATTTTTTATTTTCCTTGGGCCAGTGGTTCTAACTCTACCAAATATTAGAATCATCTGGAGGGCTTGTTAAAACACCCCACCAACAAAGTTTCTGATCCAGTCCTTCCGGGTAGCGTCCAACTATCTGCATTTCTAACAAATTTCCTGGTGATGCTAATGCCGCTGGTCTCACTACACTTCTGGCACGTTCAAATAGTCGAACTACCAAAGATTGGTTTTTGTTTTTATTTTTCCCCCAGTTTTATTGAGACAATTAACATACAGCCCTGTATAAGTTTAACATGTACAGTATAATGATTTGACTTACATATATTGTGAAATGATTACCACAGCAAGTTTACTTAACGTCCAGTTAACACCCATCATCTCGTATAGGTACCCAACAAAAAAGAGAGAAAATATTTTTCCCTTGTGATGATAAGTCTTGGGATCTACCTTAACAACTGTCAGCTATACCAGACAGCAGTGGGAACTACAGCCCTCCTGTACTGCCTTACATCCCTAAGAGATTTGTTTTTCCAGTATCTGTCTCTCTAATAATATTGAACATTGACTAGATATTTTATGAAAGGAATTATTGTTAACTATTGTTTTAGGTGTGAAAATAGTGTTGTATTTATGTGTTAAAAAACAAAAAGTTCTTATCTTTAAGAGATACATATTGAAAAAATTTCTTTTTTTTAAAACATTACATATAGAGTTGGCATCCACCCTGCACCCAGCCACCCTCCTCATAGGCAACCCTTGTCCTGAATGCAGGATTTACCATCCCCATGCATGTTTTATGTCATAACAGCGTGCATGGACAAATGTATAAAAATGAAACCAAAAATGTGATAGACTAAAAGCATAAAAAAGAAACTTAAACAAAGGAAAACAAAATGGAGAACAGACAAGGGAATGGTGGCCCTTAGGATCTTTGGGGTGGCCCAGAAATGAGCAAGACAAGCGGTAACCACTGAGGGAGTCAGGGATTTGTCTGGAAATCTTCCCCATCCAGGAAGTCTCTTACCTGACCATGGTGGGCGCTGACACTTCTGTAGTCACCTGAGAGTACTAGGAGAGAAAAGGAAACTGAGTCAAAAGTTGTCAAAGGAAGGAGTACACAGCAGAGTAAGGTTTCAGAACACAGTTTTGTCTACCTTGAAGGTACCTAGAGGAAAATCTGAAGAGCTGATTATGTCTTAAACTATAGCCCTAAAACCAGCCTTGGACTTGACTGCTCTGGAGCCATGCCAGGGACACACTCCAGAGTGCTAAGCCCTCCTCCTACCTGGAGTAAAACTGGAAGCACCCAGCGAGGCACGGTTTTAGCACCAGCTCTGCTAGTCCTACACTAAGGCACTGCAAGCACATGACTCCCCTTCTCTGGGCCCAGACTTCATTATCTGGAAAATGAAGGGTTTTTAGATGTTCTCCAGAGTGACTCCCAAACCTGACAGTAAAAAGCTACACTGGAAAAGACTAGTCCTGGGATGTAATCAGAAGAAAAGGGAGCTAATGGCAGTATACATGCTAGACCCTAGACAGTCCTTTTCTATAGCTTATTTCATTTAACCTCTAAAACCCTTTAGTAAGGCTAGTCTTGATAGCAACAGAAGGCTGTGGCTGAGAGTGTGCAGGAACGTGCCCAAGGTCACAGATCCAGCAGTAGCAAAGCCATAGATCAAAACCAGGAGCTTGCTGACCCCAAAGGGGAAGCTCTTCCCACTACACCCTTGGTGATTTACCGAATGCCATCGTGTTGCTGGTAGCATCACATCAAAGCCACCGTGAACTTTGACTCCAGGACTTAAAAAGACATGCAAGATTACATCAAGGGTTAAGTTTGTTTTCTGTGCCAGACTTATCTTTTCAAAATATCTGATATTTTGTGAAAATGCTCTTGACTATAAAATAATTACCCAATAGAATGCCCAGGAAAATTAGCTTGTATTTCTAATGTTTTTACTTAAAAATCTGTATTTTCCTTTCTCTAATATCCCTCATTTAACAGAAAAACATAGTTTATACCAGCAGGTTATGTCTGGGTACAACAAGGAAGAAGCTTGGAGGTTTTGAGCTTGCTTAAAATTTTTAGAGGCAACATCCCCAAATTACTTATTTTCTCAGCACCTTTTTCCAAAAGCAAAGTTCTTGGCAAGTCATGAAAGATTCAGCTATTTCACATCGTGGCTATTTTTTTAAGGAGCAATAATTTTCTAGGGATTAGAAATATGACACTCCTATTAGGCCAAGGCAGTGAAGCAGCTTCAGTGGGTGAATGCATTGCATAAAGCAACTGTCTGGCTCTCTGGGTTCAAGGTCATTCTTCCTTCCTTATAGGGATTCACATAATTGGCTACGCACATTCATCCAGTGAATCAGGTAGCAAGACAACCGATTAGATAGATCAGTGGTATGATGCAGGACACAGCTGCTCCGCTCCCTCCAGGCTTAAAATAATTCAGCACTATCAACCTCCCCCATTATGTACAATTAATTTTATAAATAGATAGATAAATAGATATGTATAACTGAATCACTTTGCTGTACACTTTGCTAACACGACATTGTAAATCAACTGTACTTCAATTTCTAAAATAAATAAATAAATAAGCTTTTTAACATTTTAAAAATATTCTGAAATGAGAAAGAGAAGCATGGGTAAATAAAATGGCCAAAACACACCACGCACAGCAGAAAATACCAAATGTGCACAGGATACGAGCTTCACCAAGTGCTCATTGACTCCGAGGTCCTAATAAGGGAGTTCTGCAAAGCCTGCACTAAAAAGTACCCTACATTTAGCCAGCCCTAACCCCAGTCCAAACTCTTCTCCCATACCACAGCAGGTGGGCCTTACTAATTGGAACGTGCAGATCATGTGACCTGGAAGGTTTGGGCAGTACACACCACCAGAGAGCCCTGAATTACACACACACACACACACACACACACACATTTTTAGTTCTTATGAAATCTAAATATGCACAATAAATGTAGTTTTAAAACTGAAAGGATGTGTTTGTATGATGGGTTAAAAAAAAAAAAAGGTGAAGATGGTTTTCGTAAGCACAAATTTCCCCATCAGACTGGTGGTAATGACCCAAGATGGAAACAACAAAGATGCCTGGTGAAAAGGGACCCTCTAATCACATTAGCTTGTAGTTCTAAAGGAAGATGCTTGCTCTGAATTTCCCTTTATACAAAGCAACTTCAAAAAAATTCCTATTTTCTTAGTACATCTTTATGTAGGAAAGTCTGCGTGCCTTTGAAGCCTCAACACTAACAAACAAGAGTCTTTACAAGTCCTGTCTGACCACCCAGGGAGAATCAAATAGTATTTTTTCTCCAGTAGGCCACCCCAGGATACCACGAATAACAAGGAAAAGGAGGAATTCATCTTGTAACCAGGATGTATTTTTCTAGTGTCGTTATTACACTGTTTTAATCTAAATATTTTGGTATATTTTTCACTAGCAAAGCCAAAGGACATCTAATTATTCGTCTATCTAGGTAGAAGTTTTGAAATAGCAGAAAATAGGTTAAAAGCGAGGGAACAGCAGAGAGGAGGAAGATTAAGGAATTTTCTTCTCAAAATCCCAAGAATCGAGCAGGGATTTTTAAAGTGCTGATGCTCAGAATGGCAGGACGGTGGAGCCAGGGCCTGGGTGTTCCTTAGGACAGAAACCCTGGGATTAAAACTCTCAAGGGCTTAGACTGCAGGAAGCATTTGGGGAGGGAGTTTGTTCAGCATCACACTGAAGAGCTTAGTTGCATGAAAGTATTTTAGAATCATAGGAAGGTCTTACCATCATAAACATCCTAAAATGTACTCCTTTAATCATGTCCCATCCCTGAACAAAACCTCCGTTTGGGCCAAATAAAGACCAGATCCTGTAGCCAGACACTAGGGAGTCTCTCCTGTCAGACCCCAAACTGTCTTCCCGGGCTTGGTTTCTACTACTACCCCTGAGGCTCACGGTGCTCCAGGCCGCCTGTCGTCCCTGCTGTTCCTCCTGTGTGCAGGCACTTCCGCCCAGCCATGCCGATGGGGATGGTATTTTATTCACCTGAAATGCCTAGCCATCCTCATCTCTCTACTGACTCAAACTTCAAGACAGAAGGATGAAACCGGGGTTAAGAGCCCTCCTCCTGGATCACAGCTCTGCCTCTAAACAGCCCGGTGGCTTTGGACAAGTGACTTCATCTCATTCCCCGCCTCAGTTTCTTCATCTGTTAAATGGGGATGATAAAGGCTATCTCGTTGTGAACTTTAAGTGAGCCCAGGATGATAACCAACACTTGCTCATCAACTTAGTGTTACTTCCCCCCGCCAAACTAAATGCCACCATCCCCTTAACCCCCAAGCCTTCCTTAACACCTGCAGCCAAAAATAATCTCTCCCGTCTCTCAATTCCCCTCCCAATTTAACTCAGCTGTGCTGGGTTCCTCCGCACCCTCTAACTGCATTATCACTACCCCTCTAATGTCAGCACACCTACCACACTGTGTGCTTTTTGGGGGAGGCGGGACCCAGGTTTAATTCATGTTTGTATTCGTTCCACTGTCTTACATATAATCGAATTATAAGAAGCTCCGGATTCTAGAATTAACAGGACCCTTTAAATGATCTAGACAAAATGATCTAGTTTTCTTACTCTATAGATAAGAAAACTGAACAGGGACTTCCTTGGTAGTCCAGTGGTTAAGACTCCACCCTTCCAATGCAGAGGGCATGAGTTCAATCCCTGGTCTGGGAACTAAGATCCCACATGCTGCATGGTGCGGCCAAAAAAAAAGAAAACCAAATAACCACACTATTGGTGAAGCGATGGAACCTCTTCCTATATGACAAACTCGAATGGGTGGATGGATGAACCGATGGGCAAATGAACATAGGGACAGACCAACCAGCCATCAGCTACAGCTTTCAAGATATTGTCAGCAATTCAAACCCGAGGGGGTAGTGAGCTAACCCACCATATAATAACCCCCTCATCACTCAGGCTTTCTTCATCTACCAAAAAGGTTTAAATGCCATCCATTTCTTTAAAATTCTTTACGATATACAGATCAAGAAGATTCACCATGCCAGAGGACTTGAGATCGCATTCCTCATCAACAGCATGATCTCTTAGTTAATTTACAATCTGACTGTATTCAAAACTTTTCAGGTAAACAGCAGCCCGCCCACCACCTGATGTATCTGACTCATGCCACTTTTGCTGAAAGCCCATCCCATGTTGCCCATCACAAGCCTGTTCCCACAGGAAGCCCACAGACGGACCATCCCCGTGAAGAGCTCAGAACACAATGTCATTTCTTCCTCCTCTCCTCCATTCTGCCGCCTCCATCTGTCCCTCCATGTATTCAGTGATGTGCAGTCCCGGCATGATAAACCCCATCACAGAGATAATGAGAGGAATTATGCAAAGGCAGATTGCAAAGCACTTGGCAAACCCTTAAGTCTGAAGGTTTTGGATATAGGAGCCCATTCCCCTTCACTCTGTAAGGTTCAGGAAACACAGCAGTCCTCTCAGATGGCAGGAAGCTCTGCACTAAGACCTGGGGCATAGGAAGAAGTTTCCAGAATGCCTCCCCAAGAAGCCAAGTGACTGACAGGAAGCAGCCTCGGGAAACATTTGGTAGTGTTGCTGCACCGTATTTTAAAATGCCCACCTCTCTCCATACCTCTTAGAGCTTTTAAACGGACTGGCTGTGCAATGTGGGGAATAGACCAAGTAGAAAATATTTGGTGTAGGATGGCTGGGACCGGAGTTAAGATGTGGAAAGCAAGTTCAGAGCAATTGAAGATAACACACAAAACAATCTGCCATAGCACTGAGCTATCACTGTCCTTTCCCTTGTAGGGTTCTGGCTACTCCAGGAGCATGTGAGGCAACTCAAGGAAGCCTTTCCTGCTGCACAGGATCTGTCTGAGAGAATGATGATGGTGGTCCAAATGTCAGAAGATGTCTGTGGACACTCCACCTAACCCCGCACTACTGGTGACACCCGTATCCCCACACTCTGCTTTATTTCTTTATAGCATTTATTGTTACCTGACATTAAATTGTAGCTCTTTTTATTTTCACCATTGCCAGTCTCCCCTGCCAAAACATAAGCTTCTTTAGGGCCTGACTCTGTTTTCTTCACATCGATATTCCCCATACTTAGAACAGCATCTGACGCAAAATAGGTGGTGAATGAATATCTCTTAAATGAATAATTGAGATCCACTTCCCAGACCAGAAACCTATTCACGTAGACCCATGGTTACTAAGTTACCAACAACAATAGTTTCTCTCTCCCAATACAATAGTATTGGGTTTAACTTAACACCCACTTTGACCCTGGCCTCTCTCTACTAATACCTGAGGAAAGTCAGCAATAAACCCAGAGAATGAAAGAGGTGCTTCTAGTAATTCTACTGGGATAGCAGGTGTTTAACGGGAGTGTCGGACAAACCAGAGTGTAGGGTCACTTTAACCCTAAAGCAAAACCAGACCTGAGGAGGGACACCATTGACCATGGTTACTGGACTATTCCAGATGCAAAGGGCACAACTTGTTTCTGGGAACAAATGGGCCTACAACTGATGGATGTCATCCCACCTCTGGCAGTGAGGAAACCACGAGGGGTGACATTTTTTTCCTGTGGCCACAAGGGCCCCACTGCCATCCAGAGTGTAGGACAAAGTTAGAGTTGCCCTAAGGAAGACTACACTGGGGACAGAGGCAAAAATCAGGTTGGAGGGCTTCATTTTAGAAGAAAATGTGCTTGTTGACCAATATATAGTGTAAGAAGTTCTCACTGAACAGAGCTCTATGATTCAAATAAAAAAGAACGTTTTAAAAATAAAAATACAGGGCTTCCCTGGTGGCGAGAGTGGTTGAGAGTCCGCCTGCCGATGCAGGGGACACGGGTTCGTGCCCCGGTCGGGGAAGATCCCATATGCCGCAGAGCGGCTGGGCCCATGAGCCATGGCCGCTGAGCCTGCGCGTCCGGAGCCTGTGCTCCGCAACAGGAGAGGCCAGAACAGTGAGAGGCCTGCATACCGAAAAAAAAATTAAATTAAATAAATAAATAAAAATACATATTTAAAATCAGTATTTGTGCGTGCAAAATCTCTTTTAAAAGTATAACAAACTATATACCTTGTGTATATTTTCTTCCTTCTATTATGAATCATCTTTTCTGCAAAAACTAGAATTAGGGTAACTATTGACAGCAACATGCAGGTTTTTCAGGATTTTCAATTCGAAATTACTGTAACTTTTCACAAGCATATGTGTGCAGAGTAGAATTTCAGCTCAGTTGCAATAACCTGAGAGAAATTTTTCTTCATTGTTCTTGCTACTTCAAGAATAACTTAACAATGGGGCCTCCCTGGTGGCGCAGTGGTTGAGAGTCCGCCTGCCGATGCAGGGGACGCGGGTTCGTGCCCCGGTCTGGGAAGATCCCACATGCCGCGGAGCGGCTGGGCCCGTGAGCCATGGCCGCTGAGCCTGCACGTCCGGAGCCTGTGCTCCGCAACGCGAGAGGCCACAACAGTGAGAGGCCCGCGTAACGCAAAAAAAAAAAAAAAAAAAAAAAAGAATAACTCAACAATGAAACAACCACATACTGGCTTCTACTATCTTTTCCCCCAAACTGAGAAATTTTTCTCAACAAAATTGCTTTCAATGAACACATTTTAAACAATAATAAACCGCAATACTACTGAAGTTTATATTCATCCTATGGACAGGATGGCCCATTGATACGCTTTTCCACTCAATGGGTAAGAAAATGCAATATGCAGCTGAGAAAACGTTGTAGGTTTTCCCCTTCTGGCCCTAAGCAAGCCTCAGCTTCCTCACATACGAAAATGCTGATGTGAGGTCCTTCTACCTTCCCTGAAATGGTCTCTATATGCGTGAAGGAAAAGAACGGTATCTTCCCAGCCTAGAAGAGAAGCAGGCACTAAAGAAGTAGTTGAGGAAGGAAGACACTTAAAGGGGAAGGAAAGGAAGGGAGTTGGGACTGACCTAAAAGACCGAGCAGGGGAGGCACACAGCAAAGCCAAGACAGGATTCTGCCACAAATGACCTTTCGCCCTCTAATCACATTGTACATCTCAGACACCTTCAAACCAGGGACCAGTTTCCTAGCAGAAGGCCAGAACACTCCCGGAAGATCAGTTGAGCCATTTTTCCTTTTTCTTCAAGAACAGCAGGAGCATCTGCCAAAATACGTCCTCGACCTGCCCATCCATCTTTCCCCTCCCCCTCTCCGAGCTCTCCTCTATCCATCATGCTAAACAAACCCCTCTGCTCGTCACTCTCATCCCCGTTTCAATCATCATCCACAACAGCAAAGACATGTGCGAGGGCTTGTGGACATGTGGCCCCGTGCCAAACATTGAACAAACAGACGGAAGTTAACAGACTCGCTCCCATCTTTGAGTAGCTCACCGAAGAGAATATTGTTGGGTTTTACAAATTTTACCACCAGAAAAAACTCCGGGTCCATGCCCTATTAACAGCAGGTCTGTGGCTTTGGGTACAAAGGGTAGCATGTTTTATAAGGCCCTGTAAATCAAAGTGAGTTCTCTCCCACCCAAGCTCTGTCTGCCCATAGAAGCACAAAGTGGATGTCTAAACCATGAAAGCAACTCTTTTCAAGGAATGTCTTCCTTTCTTCTTTTTCCAATGCGCTGGATTTGTTGCTGCAATCCTGAAACAGCACGATCTTGTTCAGGACACAGCCAACCAGGGCTCAGTGAGTATCTGAACCATGTCTTACTTGCACACATTAAGTAATTATATCCCAAGATGTTTATGCTGGACACATCGCTCAGAAAAATGTTCAGGTGCAAAAAAAAAAGGTTAAACGGAAAACAGAAAGGAGGCACAAGGAGTTCTGCTTTTCGAGAGCAGAGGCGTCTTCCTCTCAGTAAACGCATGTGTTAAAAGTTGTTGTTTTCCTCCAGACATTTCTATTCTCATGTTTTAAAATACCATAAGCTCTGAATGATCTTAGTCCAGAAAATAAAAATTTCCGGGATTTTCTTATAGAGAAGTTTAAATTGTAGAAGAACATTTGATATTTTCAGTTTTCCTGAAGATCAGAAGGACTTGCAGAATAATGCATTTTTCCCTCAACAAAGGGCATCTGCAAAGCTTAGCCTGCTGAAAAGAATCATTCTGACAGTCTTAATGTATTCTTTTCAGGAAAGCCCTGCTTAGAGAATTCCACAGAAAAATAACATCAGTACCCCAGGAAAGCATCCATCTAAATCATTATAGCTTCTTGTAAATAGATGAGGCCAGAGGATTTTCAATATATTTGAGGTATTAGATTGAGGGGGGAATAGGAGTGATCATCTTGAATATTATATATTTTTCACTTTCTCCTGATGGACCAATATTAAAACAAATATTTGAAAGATTTGCCAGTCTTTCAAAGAACACCTCACAGGAAAGCCCACTTTCAGAATCCTGCTGGAAGACAAAAATATCCCTAAGGTAGGAAATAAAGAGTTACATCACCATTGTATTGGAGATGTATTGGAGAACAATAACCCCAACACCAAGAATTGTTATAGCACAATATTAATAGAACAAGCCCCCTTACATCCAGGGCTCAGACTATTTTGTAAACACTCTTTCTTGTTGGGATGATACTACCAGGGAATGGGAATAAGAGGAATTTTCATGACTTGTCTCAGGTCACTGGTCAGCTGGAGTGGTAGACAAGATGTAAATACTTGATTGTGGCCTGCTGACCTAAAAACATCAACCACATACCTTTCAAGTAATAATCTAAAGAATCCTAATTCCAAGCCATTTTCAAGGAGACCCATATTAGTCCTTCCATTAACTTCTGATTTTGCCCCTTTTTCTCTATTTCCATTACCACCCACCATAGTACAGGTAAGGCATAGGATTACAGGAAAGTTCCTAAGTGGTCTCCCTGGCTGGAACCAATCTCTCTCTGTCTCTCTCTGTCTCTCTCTCGCTCTCTTTCTTACATCCTTTGAGTACAGAATAGAAAGCAAAGCTTCCTCAAACACTGGTTTTATCATATCCTGCCCCAGAACAGGAAGCAAGTTCCCCATTGCCTATCAGAATACGTAAAGTTCTCAACCATCAATCTCATTCCTCACCACTCACCTGATGCAGAGAAATCTCCAGTTCTCCCCCTGCTTCCCCTGACATGTTTATTCACCCTTCAGGTCTCTGCCACCACACTTCCTACTCACCTAGGTTTCCTCAATACACACCCAGTGATCAAGCTATCAGAATGGAAAAGCATCTTGGAGCCCACTCGGTCCAACCCGGCCGCCCTCTCCACACAGCCGACCATATGGACATCCAACTTCTCCTTCACGCTTTCAGGGATGACGGAGTCACTGCTCTGAAAAAACAGTGCCCTGTCAGACACTTTAATTGTAAGAAAACACTTATTGGAGCAAAATTCTTGTATGTTCACTGGTACATACTGGGAAAGGATGACAAGGGTTTGGGGCAGTGCTGACCAGCTTGAGGACTCTTGGCTCAGGCCCCTGCCCAGGATTGTGTAGCATGGATGCGTAGGATGGATGTGTAGCATGCCTATAACCCCTGCATGGTAGCCACATGGGAAGATCTACACTAATAGTATTGGTTACTCTTCTAAAATCTGGCACCCCAAATTGAACACTGTCTGCACTGACCATCTCAAATCCAATTTATTTCATCAAGCTTTCCCCCAATAACTAAAGCCCACACTCATTTTTCCTCTTCCTGATGACTAAGTGCAAAATTTCTGCTTGAAATGAACTTGATATGTGACATCGTGACTTTTGACTATATTTACTTTAGGATTTTCCTAAATGAGCATCTTATTTCATGTGTGTCAGATTTACTTTCCCAACATGACTACAGCTTCATTAGGGGCTATGTATCATTGTCATCATCGTTATACCTACAAGTACACCCTACAGGTCTGGGCACATATTAGGGCCTCCCAGAAACATCTGCAGAACTGATTCTGCAGCCTCTGAACAGGAAAGCTATGGCTTAGAGGCTATGGTCTGATTCAAAAGATATAAACCTCACCTGAAGAGGAAGTTTATCATTCTGCCTGTTTATTCAGGCAGAATCTAAACAATGACACAGACTTTCAGACTGGAAAACTTAGTACAAATAAACGCTTCCAGACAGGTCCAGATTGGGAAGGAGGGCTGTGGAATTCCTTCTCCTATCTGGGTTATTAGGCCCAGATACCCAACACGCAAGTTATAAACGCTATTAAATGATGTTGCATAGTTTTATTTAAAGCTACGTTTGCTTTCAGATTAGACTTTAACATTTAATAAATTTCCCATTAGAATATGGTAAGAGTAGAGAGTATTTTGATTTAAGCTTCATTTCAAGTATGAAACTCAAGCTGTGCTAGTTAAAACAGGCTCTAGTTGTAATTCAGCCTCCCAGGAAAGTCAGGACTCTTGGATTCCCCTAATCCTCTTCCTCTAGGGCTGAAAGGCCTGGGAACTGAGTGAATTTACATGTTCTTCCTTGACCACAAAGCTAAGTCACAGGGTCCTAGCCAAACTCTTGTCTCACTCCTGTGGATTTGAGCTGACTTGTCCCTTCATGGCTAAGCTCAGAATTCACCTTGGAGAAAGTGAACTTTACAGTAAGAATCCTGCCACAGAAATAGAGGAAACACCTTCCTTTCCTGGAGAGGAGCCCTAACTCTCTTTTTCTCCTCTCCCACCTCAAAAGCCCGTACATTTGAAACCCTGATAGATTAATGGGAAGTTGGCACTGGTCCCTCTGGACCTGATCCATTTTTAAGTGAGCTCTGGACAACTTGGACACTTGACAGATCCTAGAAGGATGAAATATGAGGAGAGAAAAGGAAGTTTGACACATGCAGAGAATATGATCTCTGGGGTTGGGGAGAAGCTAAGAGAGGGAAAATATTAAGACAGGATGCAGAATACAAACTTAGTTGACTGATAACACCACTGAAGAATAAAGACTGGGTTCTCCGTTAAAATTTGAAAGTTGAGCAGTTAATATGAACTTGTAACTTTATGCAAAAAATTCTTGTGGCTCAGGGCAGGCGAAGGACTTCAGCGATGCCCTTGAATTCACCTTCACATTCACTCTTCTTGTCTGGTCTGTGCAAGGCAGGTGGAATAAGAGGGGAAAAGTGATTTTACATGGATGGTAAAAGATAAGGTAAAAATAATTGCACTGCAAAACAGATTGTTTGCCATTCTTACCTTTATGAATCCCAAGGAAGAATAAAAGTGATAATTTTTATCACTAGGATACGGGCAAAGCAGGCCTGGGACAAATTTTCAATGCAGATCTTCAGGGGAAAAGTAAATCCCAACTCCATTTCTCTCTCTGAAAATGGCATTTCCATACAAATCTATTCTGTTCATTAAAAGCCAACATTATTCTGAAGCATCACCAATTCATGAGTTTGGCCAGGACTAAGGGATCTATTTATTTTAATTCTACAGCAGTACCTTTTTTTTTTTTTGCTGTACGTGGGCCTCTCACTGTTGTGGCCTCTCCCGTGGTGGAGCATAGGCTCTGGACGCGCAGGCTCAGCGGCCATGGCTCACGGGCCCAGCCGCTCCACGGCATGTGGGATCCTCCCGGACCGGGGCACGAACCCGCATCCCCTGCATCAGCAGGCGGACTCTCAACCACTGCGCCACCAGGGAAGCCCCTACAGCAGTACCTTTAAAACTCTGAAGGTTAGGTGGTTGGGAACACCAAAAACTAACCATTTAGTCCACATTTATATAAGCAGCAAACAACTGGTAAAGAAAACAAAAATCTACATTCTAGTCTATACTAATACCCTTTTTTTAATCCAGTAAATAAGATGACTTGAAAAACTGAAAATAATATCCTTTTAACACCTAATTCAGTGCAGGACACTTAGTAGGTGCTTGGTAAGTTATCAATGAGTGAACAACTGATTTCTTTAAAACATCAGAATTTATTAAATAAAAACAATAAAGGGAAGATTGCCTTCTCATGGGCAAAGAATGGTGAAAAGAGAAATCAAGATTATATTACCACTGAAATCTCCCATAAGACCATGACCAAAGGAAATGAGAATCTAAAAAAAGTAATAAAAACATTTCAGGATTCACAGTACTTATGCTGCATCTCTTTCAAATAAACTGATTCTATAATCAGTTGCATCATCCCTGTGAAACGAATATAACTCAGAACAATAAAAAGACATTGTGTGAGCTGAACCAAGACCGTTACGAGGCCAAAGTTCTTTTGAGACAATGTACAGGTAGATGTTAGTGCTATAAGATAATATGAAGAGAAATGCTTTCAATCAGGCTGCCTTAGCATGAACTGTTAACCATACAGGGTTTTTCTGAGGAGTGTGCATAATTCTCAAATTTTCTCCACTCCTTACCATGACTAAGATGAGCTATATCTTCTTGTACTTCCACAATCTGGTTTGGCTGAGTATTGTCTATGGGCATGGTTTATAATTTTTCATTATTTTCTAGAGATTTCCTATTTCACAAATGTATCTTGGTACAGATATCATTCTACAGTTAGAAATGAACCAACCTCTTCTAAATTACTTAGCTATCAATCCATGGAAATATCACTGTTTGGGTAAGCACTTTATAGTTTTCTCAAGTTCCTCTATTTAAAAGAAATTAAATTTTTATCGTCTCACGACCCATTTTAATTTTTTTTAAAGAATGGGAGTCATGTTGGATAAGGTTGCATTGTCCTGTTCAGTGATGTCAAATAAAATGCAGCCAAGTAGACTCTAGACAAAAGTATCAGACTTCACCTGAGTTTTAAACAAAAAAGAACCCTCTCCCATCACAATCATTCAAAGGGTAAGATTAATTCTGTATATCTCTGGAAGGCTTTATTTCTCAAATTACAAAAGTGTCTATCTTTGGTAAACTCCTAAATAGATAATACATACCACATTTCCTTCTCAGCGATGTTTGCATTTCATCTCCCAATAAATCCATTTTGTTAAAACACTGATTTATTTCAACTTTGCAGCCAAAATTAAAGACATCACATATTGTTCTTTGTTGTATGAAAAACAACCTTCAAATTAATTTTATGTAATGATGTTTACATAGATGTGAATAGATGAATCTGAAATGTTCGATCCACATAGGTAAAATAAAATAAATTAGTATCACTATAATCAGGCAGACCAAAACATCAAGGTGTTCAAAGTGAGGGAAGAAAGCAAGGATGGAAGATTCTGTGAAAACAGGACCAGGTCTTGTACCAAACCTTACAGAAGAGTGGTTCCAGTTCTACCTACAATAAAACAGCAAGTCTTAAATAGAAGGTGCATGGTGGGCAGGCTTCTGCAAATCTTCAGGACACCCAAACATATGCATGAGGCTAGGGAGGGAGGTGGTCCCTCCAGGAATACGGAGAGCAGTTGGGGAGCAAAAGCCCCACCATGATTGAATATGCGAGAGGAAGGGCAATGGAACAATCAAAAGCAGATAGCTCCTTAAAAAGAATGGAGGCCAGCCCAAGCTGCAGAAGACTTTCTTGCAGTCCATAGAATGCTTTGTCTTGTCTCTGTGTGTGGACCTGTAAAGAATGAATGTATTTTGTCCTTTAGGGGTGATTTTAACTTCAGATTTTCTATTTGAAAATGTTATATCTAATTCGTATACACAGACCACCCGCCCCCCAGGGCTTGTGGAATTCTTTAAATAAATCAAATATTAACTGCCTTCCCTAACTCTAATTTAAGTATGAGAACTGACAAGTTTTCCTGCACTTTTTTAAAGGAAACTCCTTGAATAAATTATGATACATTCATTCTGTTCCATCCAAAACTGCCATGCCATTCGTAAGAATAAGGAAGATCTAGTTGTTTGGGCGCAGAAAGCTGATCATAGTATATGAACACGGGGAAAACGCAAACAGCACAAAAAGAGGTATGACAACCCACATACACCAGGGTAGCTTACCTGGGAAGTAGGTACAAAACATTTAAAGGATGAATGAATAAATGAATGAATGATAAATGCTCTAAGTGGCTGCTTTATAAATTGAATAGCTGGTTCTCATGTGAACAAAACCTTCACAGACAAGTTTAACCTGCTCAGTAGGTGTAAGAGTCCACTTCTTTTTAATTGGCAAAAAGAATCTTCTCCAGTTTTTACTTATTCTACTGATTACAATGACAAAAGTGAACAGCTAGGCTTTTTTGTGTTTCTTTTTTTCCCTTTCTGGCCCCTCTACACTCTAATTCTTGGGCAACTTTCCTATACAGACTAATTTTCAAAACTCGTGGGAAGAATTTATTCAGACCAGCACATTCAAGGAAAAAACGGACAAGAATTTAGTCTTGTTTCTTTCTAGGGATTTAAAATAGTCCTGGGCCCCTGGCCCAGAAGAACTCAAAAATCACAGTTTTATGTCCTTTCTATTGCAGGCCCTAGAGCAATCCAGAGGAGAAAAGGAAAATAAATAACATCTAACTGGGTTCTGCTGAGCTGGGATGAGAATACAGATGGACAATCCTTATTTCTCTTATCATCAGTCACATCTTGCAGCATGGCTAATAAGATAAATTGTCCCAAAATAGCCAAAGTGTTTCCCTTCAATAAAGGTGTTGGCTATGAACAAATAAAATATTTACAGGGTCTTAAAAATGCATATTATTCCTATTTCTGCTCTCTTAGTAGGCAACAATTTTGAGACACTTATTCTTCATTATCAGAACAATGAGCACCCATCTGAACAGCTAACACACAATCCTTCGCCAATATTTAGTGAATAAATCATGCTGGATCGTTTTACACTAGAATTATGCCAACATCATTGATCATTTCTTCTTTATTTCACCCTCTCTTTCATTAAAATAAATACAATTTTACTTAGGAAAACTCTTAGCTCCAATGTTTACCTCTCTTCTTGAAGGTATTTTACTTTAAAACAAGCCCTTTCTTATACTAAACTGAACTCTGCAGGAATCCATGGTCTTAGGACTAGCTCACTTCTTGCTATTCTGAATCCCACTAATCCTTCCAGACCAGCTAAAATTATGCCTTACTCCCTAACAATGAACCCTCATCCAGAGCACACTTTTGGGGAAATTCCTCCATCACTGTTGTTCTCTACTATAAACTCTTTTATCCGTAACTTCAACACTTCAAATATCCCAGAATTGTCTCTCCATTGGACTCTAGTTTCCATAGTTCCTGGAGGGAGCAACTATGACGTACTTTTTTCCTTTCTCTCTTTTCCACACATCAGGCATTCAGCCAACACTTCTTGAATGAATGATTGAATGAAAAAAATGAATGATCACACTCCATCCCTTTTGAAAATGAGCTTTGGAATTAACCACCTACATGTTGAGGTGATTCTCCTGCAGATGTTCTAAAGTCCCCTTAAATTATCCAGCTGATTAAAAGGAGCAATGACTAGAATGTTAAAATAACAATAAACACAAAAGATAGTTCTATGGTGCATCTTAATATAGTACATTTGGAAACATGATTTAATGAAGTACAATCCAGTAACCCCGGTGCCATAAGGCAGGCTTTTGGTTTTGTATTTTTAAGAGTTCCACAGTTGGAGGTAATGCAACTTAATGCAATACATATTTGACTATGTAGAAAAAACTATACATCTCCTGAAAGTATCACAAGAAGTCCCAAACAGAGACATTTGACCCAAACAGATGAGGAGCTGCGTTGATTTTCCCTGGCTTGAGTGAGGCTACTGTGTTTCAGAGCTTCCCAACAAGTGACCACGTGATGTTCACAGGTATGCTTCCATATTGATCTCTTCAGCCCTGTGTTGGCTGGACAGAGCCTGGGTGGCCAGAGCCCTCAGAACAGCTGGAGCCCCTGGACCAGGCATCTTTGGCCACATGCAACCTTATCTATTGGCTCCTGAGTGTGTGCCTTACAGATATTTTATGTGCCATAATGTGGAAAAGCATGAGAAGCAACCAAAGTGACTCTCCTACTTTGCCACCGAGTTGCTGAGTACCAACGCCTTGCTGCCTTGGCACAGATGGCCAAAGTAATCAAAGCCTGCTGTAATATGAAACAAAAACTCTACAGATATTCCCCAAGATAGAGAAACACAGAGAGAAAGAAAGATAATGGGATGAGAATTTGGCAATATTTTGCATGACAATTGTATTTGTTGTGGGAAAAATAAGTATTATTATAACAGCTGATCCCAGAGCCTCTTGGGGAAGAAACTGCCTTTATTTAGGAAAATATCTTTATGAGCCACTTGAGGGCAAGGGAGACAGGAGAGAAAGGAGATAGTGTAGCTAACCTCTTGATGTAAAAATATTATGGAAATTTGAGAGAGAGAGAGAGAGAAAGAAGAATCAGCAATTTGCAGAATCCCAGAGTCCATGGAGAAAGGATGGCCAGTAAGATACTGAAGAACAGGGATGTTTATTATAAGTTTTGAATTACTGGTATTGCTGTGATTCTAAAACCCCTTTCATTAAAGTCTCTACATTCATAATGCATTGTGTGATTTTTTTTTTTTTTAAATCATGGAAAGGAGTCTGAGGCTTTGAGTTTGTGCAGAGGGAAGAGAAAGGGACAGCCATAGAGGGGGACATATGAGTGAGATTAAGGATTCAGTTGGAAAAGGAGCTAAAAACAAGAAATGGCCAAAAGAGCCCTGGAAATTCAGGGATATCTTGACAGGGGACGGTGAGGGAAGTGGGTTCAAACCCTTCAAAATCTGAGGAATGAGGATATGAGGAAATCTTAACTAAATCTTAAGAGGCAAGTTAATGGCTACCTTCTGGGAGATACAGAGTAATACATAAAGATACAATGTAAATGAATAGATAGTAAGAGAGATGTGGTTGGCAATATATAATGTTCTTATCATGAATATGAGTGCACATTAGAAAAATGAGGCTTCAACCTCCTTTTAAATAGTCTCCCTTATACTCTCCAGTTTAAAAAATCCTAAAGCCCAGATAAACAACAAGGTCCTACTGTATAGCACAGGGAACTGTATTCAATACCCTGTAATAAACCATAATGGAAAAGAATAGGAAAAGAGCATATATATGAATGATTCAGATATATGTATATGTATATACATATATATATATATATATCTGAATCATTACGTTGTACACCAGAAACTAACACAAAATTGTATATCAACTATACTTAAAAAAACACACAGGGCTTCCCTGGTGGCGCAGTGGTTGAGAGTCCGCCTGCCGATGCAGGGGACACGGGTTCGTGCCCCGGTCTGGGAAGATCCCACATGCCGCAGAGCGGCTGGGCCCGTGGGCCATGGCTGCTGAGCCTGCGCATCCGGAGCCTGTGCTCTGCAAGGGGAGAGGCCACGACAGTGAGAGGCCCGCCTACCGCAAAAAAAAAAAAAAAAAAAAAAAAAAAACACACAAACAAATAAACCCTAGAGGCCAGACGTGATTTTTTTGTATGTGTTTGCTATAAGGTCACCAATCACCCAGACACTCAGAGTTCCATAAAAAACCCATACTACTGATTTTGCATGTCTACCAACATAGTGACAAATGTATACAGTTGACCATTGAACAATACAGGTTTGAACTGCACAAGTCCACTTACATGTGATTGTTTTCAATAAATGCACAGAGTACTACACAAACCATTGCTGGTTGAATCCATGGATGCAGAACCAAGCATACTGGGGGGCCCAACTATGGGACTGGAGCACCCATGAATTATGGAATCTGCAGCCAGTCCTGGAACCAATCCCCCTCATATACCAAGGGATGAATGTTTACATCTTTGTTTGCCGAAGATGCAATATTTTCATAAAATTATCACATTATTAATAATGGAAACTCTAAATGGTTCTGCCTTCCTGCACACAGGGTTAATATAATGATTTCATCTTCTCACATACTTATGACGTTACTATTAGGGACCTGTATATTCTGAGTTGTATTTCCAATCATTACAGACGTATCTGGCATTGAATTATTCACGTTTTCTCAGTATAAACCATCGTGTTCAATGGGTGGCATGTGACAGACAACTGGGCAAAGACAGAGCCACAGTTTCCTATCTAGTCCATGATCCCAAGCTAAATCCATCAGGCAACCGAGACGGCTGAGTCATTAATCTTCTTGAAAGACTGGGTTGTTTACAAAGACACTCAAGCTGATCAACTTGTTCATCTTGGCTGTAGTAGAGACTGGACTTTTTCTTCTGGGGTTTAAAACCAAGGTAAAAACAATCAGTACTTTCCAAAACCAAATTACAGTTTTGTGTAAATAAACAAAATTTTGACTAGAATGAAATATTTTTAAGTGCCTGTATTTTTTAGTTCTCAAAAAAATATATTTTATTAAATTAGTCTATTATCTGATCCTGCTTAACTTAACCACGACTAATGGTGTCAAAAGCTGGCAGTGAAGTGGTTAAAAGCTCTACTTCTGTACTTAATTATGGTCAAAATGAATTTTAGCATGCAGACAGTGTTCTCACAGAGCTATGGAATAATCCACGGGTCTAAGAACCTCTAATTCCTAATTGACACAGTAGCTTATAATTGCAGTTTCATAGTGTTTAGTAAAAACATTCAGCTTCAAAAAAAAAAAAAAAGCCCATAATATGAATGCATGATTAAATAAATCACCTGAGATCTATTTGGAACACATTTTTTCTTTCTGACAAATCACTCATTCTCACATTTGGATAACACAAGGGTGATTTTTAAAGCACTGATGCACTTGAAAACTCTTCCAAAGCAAAGAAATCCATGTCTTTGTGGTGACATGTTTCTTCTTAGATAAATATGTCACAGTTATATATTGCATATAACAGATTCTATAGCTTTTCAGTCTAAAAAAAGGTGTTTTATACACCCTATACTGTACTAAATTTGCAACCTGCATGCAGAAAAATAGAAGCCATCTTGAAAAGTAAAAGAAACAAATTACTTCTGTAGAAAAAAGAATTCTAGAATACAGTTATGCTGAAAACAATGGTTATGGGCAGAAAAAAAATGACAAGACATATAGCAGCTCATTAAAAATTCAGAGGACATTGGAAAAGGCAAATTTAATTTGTCCACCTTCACCAAATATGCTGAAAAATGTCCAACAAATACAACATACAAAGTGTGTTCTATGAAATTTTAAAACTCACAAGTTCTATCATTTTCAGTCAATGCTTCTAAACAGAAGCGAGAAGCTGCATTTACTAAAAGCTTAGTTAGACAGGGATCAAAGGGAATACAGATAACTGAGAGAACCAAACTATCGGTTAATGTGGCATCAAATGCTCAATGCAGAAGTTTTGAGCTTCCAACATACCAAAAGGTAGCAAAGTATAATATCTTTATGTTTACCTTGCCCCATTCCTCAAGGGTTTGAACTACATAAACTGCTCTATGACCATCTTAAAGCCATAGATATTAAGAATTATCAAAGACCTTAAATGTATTTCCGGTCCAGACTTTTGTTTCCTGGCAAACATTGCTATTCTTCCTTTAGAGAAAACTCAGACCTGAAGCATATAGGTAACCTTCATCCTGTAAGTACTGCCCTCTCCCTCCTTTCCCACCACTCAGCCCCTACCTCCCAGCAAACTCCTGTGTCATCATTCATGTATATTTCACTCGCAACCATAATGTCCGCAGGATGAATGGTCACAGCACCGGAACACAAAAGTTCAATGTCATTCAACACATACAGGGGCTACTGTGTCAGGGTACCAAAAGAGAATAAAATATATAGAATGGATAGACAACAAGGTCCTACTTCATAGCACAGGGAACTATATTCAATAACCTGTGATAAACCATAATGGAAAAGAATATTAAAAAAAGAACATATATATATATCAAATATATATATAACTGAATCATTTTGCTGTATAGCAGAAATTAACAGAGCATTATAAATCAACTATACTTCAATTAAAAAATTACTACTTTAGGGACTTCCCTGGTGGCGCAGTGGTTAAGAATCCGTCTGCCAATGCAGGGGATATGGGTTCAAGCCCTCATCGGGGAAGATCCCACATGTCGCGGAGCAACTAAACCTGTGCGCCACAAGTACTGAGCCTGAGTCTCGAGCCACAACTACTGAAGCCCGCACACCTAGAGCCCGTGTTCCGCAATGAAGAGTAGCCCCCGCTCGCGGCAGCTAGAGAAAGCTCGCGCGCAGCAACAAAGACCCAACGCAGCCAAAAATAAAAATATATATTAAAAAAAAAAATTACTACTTAAAAAAAAAAAGAGAATAAAGAAGAAAAAATGACCCCTACACTTAGGAAGTGTGACTGAGAAAGTGCTTTAAAGGGTATAACATTGACAGAGAAACAGACCAAGAGTCAGTGATGAGGTACCAGAGGAATAAGTAAGAGTGCTCAGGAAATGCAGAACACAGCAGTGGTCAGGATCAAGTCCTTCTGACAAGGGAAGGACTTCCTGGCCAGGGATTTGTTGGAAAAGCAAGGACCAGCACTCACAGGGAGAGGAGAGGCTTGTGCAAGCGTGGGATCGGGAAAACCTGAATTTCCCGGGCACACTTGAAATAGCCCGTGCAACCAGGACACTGCTACAGTTCCTCAACCTGTACAGGCAGCCCCCAAACTGACCTTCAGCGGCCCTGATATTGCAATCATCCCTGTGTGTCCCATCGCACGAGAATCCAATCCTCACCCTTCACCCCCGCCTACAAAGCCCTAATGAGCTGGCCTGTCCTTCCCTCATGCCTCAGGACCACACTGGCCTTCTTGGGGTTCCTCATTCCTAATTCCTTCCTGTCTTGAGCCTTTTCTCTGCCTGTTCCCCCCACTTCAAATGCCCTTCCCTCTGATCTTCACAGGACCGACTCCTCCTTGCAATCCAGATCCCAGGGTAGAGGAAGCCTCTTCAGAAGCTCCTCACCTGACCTCCCAATCAGCGGCACCCATCCTGGTGCTTCTGCATCACCCCACTTAATTCTCTGCAGAGCAACATCTGATATTTTTCTTGCGCATTATTTGTTATTATTGAAATCAGAACAGTCCATCTTCATTAGTTACACCTTTTGTATTTATGAACATGCCTAACTGGCTAAAATTCATTTGTAATCCCCCAAATCAATACACGCAGTGCTTCCACATTCCTTCAGGGCAAGCACAGAGCAGCAAAATTATTGAGTTGACCAAGGCACACATTCCCAGCTGGGGTCCAACAAGGTCATGCTCTATTTCTTTTTTTCTTTTTTTTTTTTTTTGCAGTACGTGGGCCTCTCACTGTTGTGGCCTCTCCCATTGCAGAGCACAGGCTCCGGACGTGCAGACTCAGCAGCCATGGCTCACGGGCCCAGCCGCTCCACGGCATGTGGGATCTTCCCGAACCGGGGCACGAACCCATGTCCCCTGCATCAGCAGGCGGACTCTCAACCACCGCGCCACCAGGGAAGCCCTGCTCTATTTTTTGTTTCAGGTCTCATACAGCAAACAAGTATCCTTTCTGTGGTCTATTTACTGCCCATTTTTCACATTTTTGTGCTTTTTATTGGTGATTTTGCTGTTTAGGATGCCCCCCCAAGTGTGGTACTGAAGTGTCGTCTTGCACAGGAAGGCTATGGTGTACTTACAGAGAAAATTCTTGTGTTAGATAAACATCTTTCAGGCATGAGTACCAGGGCTGTTGGCTGTGAGTTAAATATTAACCAATCAACAATATATATTAAATCAAGTGTTTTTAAGCAGAAACACAAATAAAACAAGGCTATGTGTTGTTTAGTTGACAAAAATGTTGTGACCAGAGGCTCACAGGAACCTAACCTTCTATTTCCCCTAGGAGCAATGGTTCCATATTTACAAATTCAGTGTTCACAGTGACCTTACAGAGCATAACTACCATGAATAACAAGAATTGAATGCACTTATTTTAAATATGGGTATTCTTGGAGTTCTACAAAGAAAGATATTTTGGCGAATCAGTCTATTTTGCTCCTGCTAAACCAGACGACAGCTGGTGGTAACGAAAGTAGCAGAGAAATGGTTAAGAGTTCTACTTTTGTCTTTAATTAGGTTTTAAATAAATTTCTGCATATAGATGAAGTGGGTTTAGACAAAAGCTCTACTTTTGTCTTTAATTAGATTTTAAATAAATTTCTGCATATAGATGAGGTGGGTTTAAATGACATAATCTATTTTTCCCTGCAAGCAGGAACCCTGTCTATCTTGTTCAGGGCTGTGGATCACCATGCCTAGCACAAAGTGGGCTCTCATTAAAAATCTAATGAATGAATGAAATACTCACTTCATGCCAAACAAAATCCTTTTTCTTATACTTATTTCCCTTGCAAAATTATATACCAAGTGTAAGGTGCTAAATTCTTGCCCTCACTTAACTTGAACGGGATAAAAAATTTGAAGTAATTGTGTTATAGTAAAAAGATCGAGAACTTCAATAACAGACTTGGAGTTGGACTCTAACTCTAAAATACTACCTATGTGAGTTTGAATAGTTTATTTTACCTTTCAGAGCCTCATTTTTCTTGTATATAAATTAGGGATAATATCACCTCCAGCACATGATTGTGATGAACTATTGTGATAATGTATATACAATTTCTAGTACATTGCCTCACACATAACAGATACCGAATAAATACCATCCATTCAGGTTTACATGGAATCATCAGTCATTCACAGCAGCAAGGCCAGAGCAAAAGGAATGAAGTCCTCATTTGACAAGACAGAAAGAAGAGGATTGGGTAGCCTCTGGCAGCCAGGCCCATTTTTATTTTCCCATAACTTTTTTGAGGATCCCCTCAGCTCTACCTTCAAAAGAGATACCTGTCTTCAGGAGTTGGTAGCAACCCTCAGGAAAGTCACAGAAGTTATACCCATTAGAGGCTACCTTCTCTCTTACCCAAGGAACTAGAAAAAATGGCGTGAATTCACAGCCTACTTTTTTTTTAAATTTGTATTTCTTTCTTTTTAAAATTGTGGTAAAATATACATAATATAAAATTTTCCATTTTAACTATTTTTAAGCGTCCCCTCTTTCTTAAGCAATCACCGACAGGGACTACCTCAAGACATGCATGCATGAGATTTGGCCTTCAAATTACTGAGATTGGCTATAACACTCCTAAGCTTAGATTTATGATTCCTATCTCCCTACCCACCACTTTTCACTGAATGCATCACTTGAGAAATAGATATTCTCCTGAAACTTAGCCTTCCTTCAACATTCTTGTAACTTTAGTCACTTTCTGAATTAAAGGACCTGATAGTAAAAACAAAAAAATTTTGTGAATGGTTCTGCCAGATCAATACTCAACCACTAATACATTTTGGGGGTAAACTCTACTTTACGTGATCTATCTGTATTTCCAAGTTAGCATGATTGAAACAAGATTTTTAATTTCTCCATGCCTATTTATTTTTCTGTTAAGTGAAGCAGTTGGATGACATCTAAGATCCATTTCAGGTCTCACACAGTATAATTCTGTTATTAAAATCACAGGAACTAGCATATACCACACTATCTATACACAGAGTAAAATGTTGCTTCAGGAAGTACAGACCAAAAATTTGTATGCTCATGATATCACGCGTTGCCAAACAAAGCCTATCAAGCAGCATATAACTGTCACAGAAATAGTTGCAAGAAAAACAAACACCATTCTAAGGACCTCACACAACCACATTTTATAAACATTATGAAGACTCCTCTACACTAAGCTGTTTAAAGCAGCAAGACTTAGGTTAACTGATAAAGTGTTCTCATGTAATTTCAGTTACTTTAAAAGAAAAAAAAAGAGTTTTGCTGAACTTACGGGCAGATTAACATAACAAAGTTGAGAAACAAGTCTCCCTTTATTTGGTGAATGAACTGAGACATGGCTTTGGGTCCCTTGCATGAGACTCTTGATTTGATCATGAACCTAATGAACTACATACAGATGTTCCTCTAAGTTGCACTCTCTACATGTTGCCCATCACTTATCTCACATGGTCTTCAAAGGTGAGTATTATGTTCAATTGTTTGGTGTTTTCTAGGAAATTTGTCTGGGTCTGTGACATTTGAAGAGCCACCTTATCAGCAAACAATGTCACCCACTGAGTGTGGCTCAGTATTACAAACTCACACTTCATACTTTTCATGATATGAGTGATGTCCAAATCCATTCTGTCAGAAACACTTTATTCTAGATATGTACTCCACGGCTGGCAATCCAGGATAGAAAGGAATCCTCTACTTGTCCACGTAATAAAAACACTGTGAAAATTTTAATGTATTGGATTTCTGGTTCTATGTATGAAGTATTGAATATGACAAGAAGAAGAGGAAGAGGAGGAAAAGGGGAAATAGGGAGATGAAGAAGAAAGAAAATAAGAAAAACAGAAAGTAAGTAAGATGATAGATTTAAACCAAATCATATCAATAATTACATTAGGGCTTCCCTGGTGGCGCAGTGGTTGGGAGTCCGCCTGCCGATGCAGGGGATGCGGGTTCGTGCCCCGGTCCGGGAATATCCCACATGCCGCGGAGCAGCTGGGCCCGTGAGCCATGGCCGCTGAGCCTGCACGTCCGGAGCCTGTGCTCCGCAACGGGAGAGGCCACAACAGTGAGAGGCCCACGTATCGCAAAAAAAAAAAAAAAAATTACATTAAATACAAATGGTCTAAACATTCCAATTAAAAGGGCATCTAAGAAAAACCTACAAGTAATATCACACTTAATTTTTAAAGATTTAATGCTTTCTTCTGAATTAATCTACTTTAAATTAATATTTGTTCATCAAAAGTGTTCATCAGAAAATGAGCTAACAAGGCACAAACTGAGAGAAGATATCTTTAAAGCACATAAACACTAGTAGCTTGAATATATAAAGAGCTCCTACAAATAGAAACTACAGACCAATAGAAAAAGTGACAAAAGATACAAATATGCACTTTACAGAAGACAAATACAAATGGCCAATAATATATGTAAAGATGCACAATCTAATTAATCATCCAAAAACACAAATTAAAACCATGACAAACTACTTTATGTTCACCATGATACCAAAGGTAACTTAGCAAGGGTGTTAAATGATAGGAACATTTATTCACTACTCATAAGTGTTGGTCACTTTTTAGAAAAGAACTCAGTATCATCTAATAAGGTTGAACATAGGCAAACCCTGTAATCCAGTCATTCTACTTGGGAAGAAATCCTAGAAAAATACTTGCTCTTTGTACCAGGACACATGTTCAAGAATATCCACAGCAATAAACACCCAATCTTAGTTTAGCTTCTCCTAGAAGTAGACCCTGAGGTGAGGATTAAGGTTACTTAGAAGGAAAAATAAACAGGAAGACTGGTAGTGGTGTGGAGAAGTACTACATGGGAGGAAAGACAGTCAATAAAGGGTATATAATTGAGCCTTGAAGAAAATGGGGTTGAACTGCAGGAGTCCACTTATACGTGGATTTTTTTTTAATAAATACTGAACAGTTGGCCCTCCAAATTTGAAGGTCTTGCACCCATGGATTCAACCATAAAATGTCCATCTATGGTTGGTTGAACCCAGGGTTGCAAAGCCCATGAATACAGAGAACCTACTGTACTATGTAATTTTATATAAGAGGCTTGAATATCCCTGGGTTTGGGATACACAGGGCTCCTGGAAACAATCCCTTGCGGATACCGAATATTGACCATATTATTAAATGAGACACTATGCAGGTCACTGGATTATCACCTCATGGGTAAACTATGGGGACTGGAATTATCAGAGGGAGCAAAGGGATTTATATCCCAATTCTCAAGAGTCATTGGTTCAGAGCTACTCCTATGGGTGTGCCTAACCTGCTGCACTGTGCACTGGCCACACAGCTTTCTGCAGGGAGTGGGGAGAAACGTCCTCAGGCATAGATGCAGAGGACAGCATCTGGAAATTGCTGAGAGCACCAAGAAAGACCCAAGGGTCAAGGGTGAGGCACTGACAGAATCTGCTACACAACTAAAACCCAAATGTCCATCGATAGGAAACGGGTAAATTGTGGTACATTCACTCAAAGTAATACTATACAGTAGTGAAAATAAATGTACTACAGCCACACGCCTCACAAAACATATAATGTTAATCGAAAAAAGTAAGTTGCAGTAGAAGAAATACAATATAATTCCACTTATTTAAAGGATTAAAACACACACAAAAAAGCAATGATTACTTAGGATCACACATGTGTGTGGTGAAACTATAAAGGAACACATGAAAATGATACACACAAAATCGAAGGTACTGAATTATTTAAAATACACTGAGACTTAAAGTTTATAATAATCAAGATAACATTTTTTTTTGAAAGACAAATTTGAATTGAAAAGGAAAAAAACTGCATCTGGAACACAAGTGAGGAGGCATGACTGGGGATAAAACAGGATGGGTGCTGCTCTGTTAAGCTGGAGGCAGATGCACAGGTGGGTATTTTATTATATTTTATTACAAAAACACACTTTTTACATATAAAATATTTTTTCAAAGTATGAAGTAAAAGATATCAAAATGTTCACATGACTACCTCTGAGTAGAGGAATAATGGATTTTCTCTTTTTTTTTTCTAACATCTTTATTGGAGTGTAATTGCTTTACAATGGTGTGTTAGTTTCTGCTCTATAACGAAGTGTATCAGCTATACATATACATATATCCCCATATCTCCTCCCTCTTGCATCTCCCTCACACCCTCCCTATCCCACCCCCTCTAAGTGGTCTCAAAGCACCAAGATGATCTCCCTGTGCTATGTGGCTGCTTCCCACTAGTTATCTATTTTACATTTGGTAGTGTATATATGTCCATGCCACTCTCTCACTTCGTCCCAGCTTACCCTTCGGCCTCCCCGTGTCCTCAAGTCCATTCTCTACATTGCGTCTTTATTCCTGTCCTGCCCCTAGGTTCATCAGAAGCATTTATTTTTTAGATTCCATATATATATGTTAACATATGGTATTTGTTTTTCTCTTTCTGACTTCACTCTGTATGACAGACTCTAGGTCCATCCACCTCACTACAAATAACTCAATTTCATTTCTTTTTATGGCTGAGTAATATTCCATTGTATATATGTGCCACATTTTCTTTATCCATTCATCTGTCAGTAGACACTTAGGTTGCTTCCATGTCCTGGCTATTGTAAATAGTGCTGGAAAGAACATTGTGGTACATGACACTTTTTGAATTATGGTTTTCTCAGGGTATATGCCCAGTAGTGGGACTGCTGGGTCATATGGTAGTTCTATTTTTAGTTTTTTAAGGAAGCTCCATACTGTTCTCCATAGTGGCTGTATCAATTTACATTCCCACCAACAGTGTAAGATGGTTCCCTTTTCTCCACACCCTCTCCAGCATTTATTGTTTGTAGGCTTATTGATGATGGCCATTCTGACCAGTGTGAGATCAGACCTCACAGTAGTTTTTTTTTTGAAACGTACGTGCACTTCACTGTACATAAACTATACCTCAATAAAGTTTATTTTAAAAACATTTGGAAGCCACTGGTCTACTGGGTATGAGGGAAATAATCATTAGAGTTACAACATTTTGTTAAATTTTGTTAAATGATATTGTTACCAAGGCCGTAGCCCCAGAATCATAACCCTGCCCCTCCCTTGAATAGAAGCTAAGTACTCTCATTAAAGTTTCCGGAGGAAGCCTTCTGCTCTCCACCCAGGTGCCCCTTCCCAATAAAGTCTCTTGCTCTGTCAGCACATGTGTCTCCCCAGACAATTCATTTCCGAGTGTTAGACAAGAGTCCACTTGCAGGCCCTGGAAGGGGTCCACATTCTGCAATCATCTGTGATTTCTCCCAGAGACAGGAAATTACATTGCATGGATTTGTGTGATCTTATCTGTGTCCTGCCACCCATATAATGCCAGACCGCTGGGGCAGATGGTATTCTGTGCTGATACCAGGAGGAGAGCTCGTGGAACCTCAGTCGATAATCACCCAAGGTTTGCCTCAAAAGTTGGGTGGGGGGGCAATGGGTGTTTCTTATTCTGGCCAGCAGCTCACAGGTTTTCCAGACATTGGGGTTCCTGGTCTTACAATGGGCTCACAGGGCTCCCCTGCCCACTTCAGAGAAACTAGCACCAGGCAGCAGGAAAGAAACTTTTTTTCCCGTTTGTCGTTCCTCTAGTTTAACTTGTTCGTAGGCTGTCGTGTGCAGAGGCATTGCATCTGGCATTTCAGACCAGAGTTCCTGGAGCCAGATGGTTTCAATGGGTGGGCTGTGAGCCCCTCATTGTAGTTTTGACTTGCATTTCTCTAATGATTAGTGATGTTGAGCATCTTTTCATGTGTTTGTTGGCAATCTGTATATCTTCTTTGGAGAAATGTCTATTTAGGTCTTCTGCCCATTTTTGAATTCGGTTGTTTGTTTTTTTTTATATTGAGCTGCACGCGCTGCTTGTATATTTTGGAGATTAATGCTTTGTCAGTTGCTTCATTTGCAAATATTTTCTCCCATTCTGAGGGTTGTTTTTTCATCTTATTTATGGTTTCCTTTGTTGTGCAAAATCTTTTAAGTTTCATTAGGTCCCATTTATTTATTCTTGTTTTTATTTCCATTTCTCTAGGAGATGGGTCAAAAAAGGATCTTGCTGTGATTTATGTCATAGAGTGTTCTGCCTATGTTTTCCTCTAAGAGTTTTGTAGTGCCTGGCCTGACACTTAGTCTTTAATCCATTTTGAGTTTATTTTTGTGTATGGTGTTAGGGGTGTTCTAATTTCATTCTTTTACGTGTAGCTGTCCAGTTTTCCCAGCACCACTTATTGAAGAGGCTGTCCTTTCTCCATTGTATACTCTTGCCCCCTTTATCAAAGATAAGGTGACCATATGTCCATGGGTTTATCTCAGCTTTCTATCCTGTTCCATTGATCTATATTTCTGTTTTTGTTCCAGTACCATACTGTTTTGATTACTGTAGCTTTGTGATATAGTCTGAAGTCTGGGACCCTGATTCCTCCAGCTCCATTTTTCTTTTTCAAGATTGCTTTGGTTATTTGGGGTCTTTTGTGTTTCCATACAAATTGTGCAATTTTTTCTAGTTCTGAGAAAAATGCCACTGATAGTTTGATACGGATTGCACTGAATCTGTACATTGCTTTGGGTAGTATAGTCATTTTCACAATGCTGATTCTTCCAATCCAAGAACATGGTATATCTCTCCATCTGTTTGGATCATCTTTAATTTCTTTCCTCAGTGTCTTATAGTTTTCTGCATACAGGTCTTTTGTCTCCTTAGGTACGTTTATTCCTAGGTATTTTATTCTTTTTGTTGCAATAGTAAATGGGAGTGTTTCCTTAATTTCTCTTTCAGATTTTTCATCATTAGTGTATAGGAATGCAAGAGATTTCTGTGCATTAATTTTGTATCCTGCTACTCTACCAAATTCATTGATTAGCTCTGGTAGTTTTCTGGTAGCATCTTTAGGATTCTCTATGTATAGTATCATGTCACCTGCAAACAGTAACAGTTTTACTTCTTCTTTTTCAATATGGATTCCTTTTATTTCTTTTTCTTCTCTGATTGCTGTGGCTAAAACTTCCAGAACTATGTTGAATAATAGTGGTGAGAGTGGGAAACCTTGTCTTGTTCCTGATCTTGGAGGAAATGGTTTTAGTTTTTCACCATTGAGAACGATGTTGGCTGTGGGTTTGTCATATATGGCCTTTATTATGTTGAGGTAGGTTCCCTCTATGTCTACTTTCTGGGAGGTATTTATCATAAATGGGTGTTGAATTTTGTCAAAAGCTTGTTCTGCATCTATTGAGATGATCATAGGGTTTTTATCCTTCAGTTTGTTAATATTGTGTATCACACTGATTGATCTGTGTATATTGAAGAATCCTTGCATTCCTGAGATAAACCCCACTTGATCTTGGTGCATGATCCTTTTAATGTGTTGTTGGATTCTCTTTGCTAGCATTTTGTTGAGAATTTTTGCATCTATATTCACCAGAGATATTGGCCTGTAGTTTTCTTTCTTTGTGACATCTTTGTCTGGTTTTGGTATCAGGGTGATGGTGGCCTCGTAGAATGAGTTTGGGAGTGTTCCTCTCTCTGTTATATTTTGGAAGAGTTTGAGAAGGACAGGTGTTAGCTCTTCTCTAAATGTTTGATAGAATTCGCCTGTGAAGCCATCTGGTCCTGGGCTTTTGTCTGTTGGAAGACTTTTAATCACAGTTTCAATTTCAGTGCTTGTGATTTGTCTGTTTATATTTTCTATTTCTTCCTGGTTCTGTCTCAGAAGGTTGTGTTTTTCTAAGAATTTGTTCATTTCTTCTAGGTTGTCCATTCTGTTGGCATATAGTTGCTTCTAGTAATCTCTCATGATCTTTTGTATTTCTGCAGTGTCAGTTGTTACTTCTCCTTTTTCATTTCTAATTCTCTTGATTTGAGGCCTCTCCCTTTTTTTCTTGATGAGTCCAGCTAATGGTTTATCAATTTTGTTTATCTTCTCAAAGAACCAGATTTTAGTTTTATTGATCTTTGCTATTCTTTCCTTCATTTCTTTTTCTTTAATTTGTGATCTGATCTTTATGATTTCTTTCCTTCTGCTAACTTTGGGGGCTTTTTGTTCTTCTTTCTCTAATTGCTTTAGGTGCAAGGTTAGGTTGTTTGTTTGACATTTTTCTTGCTTCTTGAGGTAGGACTGTATTGCTATATACTTCTCTCTTAGAACTGCTTTTGTTGCATCCCATAGGTTTTGGGTCATCGTGTTTTATACAATTTTTTTTTTTTTCCGGTACGCGGGCCTCTCACTGTTGTGGCCTCTCCCATTGCAGAGCACAGGCTCCAGACGCGCAGGCTCAGCAGCCACGGCTCACGGGCCCAGCCGCTCCACGGCATGTGGGATCTTCCCGGACTGGGGCACGAACCCGTGTCCCCTGCATCAGCAGGCGGACTCTCAACCACTGTGCCACCAGGGAAGCCCTGGGTCATCGTGTTTTAATTGTCATATGTTTCTAGGTATTTTTTGATTTCCTCTTTGATTTCTTCAGTGATCTCTTGGTTATTTAGTAGCGTATTGTTTAGCCTCCATGTGTTTGTATTTTTTAGTTTTTTTTTCCTGTAATTGATATCTAGTCTCATAGTGTTGTGGTCGGAAAAGATACTTGATATGATTTCAATTTTCTTAAATTTACCAAGCCTTGATTTGTGACTCAAGATATGATCTATCCTAGAGAATGTTCCATGAGCACTTGAGAAGAATGTGTATTCTGTTGTTTTTGGAAGGGATGTCGTATAAATATCAATTAAGTCCATCTTGTTTAATGTGTCATTTAAAGCTTATGTTTCCTTATTTATTTTCATTTTGGATGATCTTTCTTTTGGTGAAAGTGGGGTGTTAAAACCCCTACTATGATTGTGTTACTGTCGATTTCCCCTTTCATAGCTGTTAGCATTTGCCTTATATATTGAGGTGCTCCTATGTTGGGTGCATAAATATTTACAAATGTTATATCTTCTTCTTGGATTGACCCCTTGATCATTACATAGTGTCCTTCTTTGTCTCTTGTAATAGTCTTTATTTTAAAGTCTATTTTGTCTGATATGAAAATTGCTACTCCAGCTTTCTTTTGATTTCTGTTTGCATGGAATATCTTCTTCCGTCCCCTCACTTTCAGTCTGTAGGTGTCCCTAGGTTTGAAGTGGGTCTCTTGTAGACAGCATATGTACAGGTCTTGTTTTTGCATTCATTCGTCCAGGCTATGTCTGTTGGTTGGAGCATTTAATCCATTTACATTTAAGGTAATTATCAATATGTATGTTCCTATTACCATTCTTTAGTTGTTTTGGGTTTGTTTTTGTAGGTCGTTTCTTTCTCTTGTGTTTCCTTTAGCATTTGTTGTAAAGCTGGTTTTGTGGTGCTGAATTCTCTTAACTTTTGCTTATCTGTAAAGGTTTTAATTTCTCCATCGAATCTGAATGAGATCTTTGCTGCGTAGAGTAATCTTGGTTGTAGGTTTTTCCCTTTCATCACTTTAAATATGTCCTGTCATTCCCTTCTGGCTTGCAGTTTCTGCTGAAAGATCAGCTGTTAACCTTCTGGGGATTCCCTTGTAAGTTATTTGTTGTTTTCCCCTTGTTGCTTTTAATATTTTTTCTTTGTGTTTAATTTTTGATTGTTTGATTAATATGTGTCTTGGCGTGTTTCTCCTTGGATTTATCCTGTATGGGACTCTCTGAGCTTCCCAGACTTGATTAACTATTTCCTTTCCCATATTAGAGAAGTTTTCAACTATAATCTCTTCAAATATTTTCTCAGTCCCTTTTTTTTTCTCTTCTTCTTCTGGGACCCCTATAATTCGAATGTTGGTGCATTTAATGTTGTCCCAGAGGTCTCTGAGACTGTCCTCAATTCTTTTCATTCTTTTTTCTTTATTTTGCTCTGTGGTAGTTATCTCCACTATTTTATCTTACAGCTCACTTATCAGTTCTTCTACCTCAGTTATTCTGCTATTGATTCCTTCTAGAGTATTTTTAATTTCAGTAATTTTGTTGTTCACCACTATTTGTTTGCTCTTTAGTTCTTCTAGATTCTTGTTAAATACTTCTTGTATTTTCTCCATTCTGTTTCGAGATTTTGGATCATCTTTACTATCATTACTCTGAATTCTTTTTCAGGTAGGTTGCCTATTACTTCTTCATTTATTTGGTCTTGTGGGTTTTTACCTTGCTCCTTCATCTGTAACATATTTTTTTGTTTCCTTTTGTTTGTTTGTTTATTTTCTTGATGGGTGGTGCTGTATTCCTGTCTTACTGGTTGTTTGTTCTGAGACGTCCAGCACTGGAGTTTGCAGGCAGTTGGATAGAGCCGGGTCTTGGTGCTAAGATGAGGACCTCTGGGAGGCCTCACTCCGATTAATATTCTCTGGGGTCTGAGGTTCTCTGTGAGTCCATTGGTTTGGACTTGGAGCTCCCACCACAGGAGCTTGGGCCAATCTCTGGCATGGGAACCAAGATCCTGCAGGCTTCGTGGCATGGTTAAAAAAAAAGTAAAAACGGAGCAGTACAATATCAAAGAATAAAAAACGTAATTAAAATTAGAAAGTTAAAAAATATATTAGGAAAAATAAAATTATAATTGAACAACTGCAACAAGGCAAAGAAAACCACAACAGAAAAAAGAAAAAAAAAAAAGGAGGGGGGGCACAAGCCAAAAGGAGCGAACAGTAACAAAGTATAAAGTAAAATTAGAACCATAAAAGATTCATTAGGGAAAATAAAAATATAAAATAATCAACAATAGTGAATCAACAAGGTAAAACAGAACCCCAATCTAAAAGAGAAAAAAAAAAGCCTTTGCTATGGGGGCGGAGTTTAGGTGGGGGTGGAACTTAAGCAAGGACGAGATTAGGTGGGTGAGGAGGTGACGTTTGAGCATGGGGCGGGTCCTAGGCTAGCCAGAAAAGGCCCTGGGGGTGGGGCCTAGGCAGGGTGACTGTTCAAGCCTGGGGCAGGGCCTCTGCTTAGGACCTGCTCGGAAAGGGAGAGGCGGCATGTGCAAAGGAGGGCCTCCAGAGTGTGGAGTTCCTAGGGCCCTACATGAGGGTGTGTGTGGGGGGGGTTAGGCCCAGCTCGTTGGAAGGGGTCTCAGAGGGGATCTCTGAGGGTAGAGGTGGGGTCCCGAGTGGGGTAGCAGGGGCGTGACTTGGACTCTGGGCAGCAGGAGGGAGGCTCCGAGGGCAGAGGATTAGGCCCGGGAGACCAGCAGGCGTCCTGGTGCCCAAGCGGACAGGGAGAGCACGCCCCGTTCCCTTCCATTCCTTTGTGCCCCTCCCCCACCGTCTCCCCCAGTGTCTCTCCCGTAGCCCCTGGACCCCTAGCCGGGGTGGGTCCCGCTGCTGTAGGACCCCCTCCCTTCCCCTAGCCACACCTCAGGGGTGCCGGTCCCAGAGGTCCGGCCTTTACTTTTGCTCCCCCTTCCCTCCCTCCCACTCCCTCAGGACCCATGCAGCTGGAGGGGCCCTTGGGGCCCTCAGCAGGCTCCCAGGGACCCACGTGGGCAGGAGAAACCTGGCCACGCTCCCTTTTGATCCTCTGCCCTCCCAGTGGTTCCCCAGTTTCCCCCTTCGGGCGTGGGATCCCTTCCCCTCCCCGAGCCGCCCCTCAGGGGCGCCAGTCCCGTCGCGCCTCCACTTCTCCTCCCCCTTCACTCCCCCCACACCCCCCGTCCTACCCGGTCGCTGGGGGTTCCTCCCATCCCCTTAGGTGTCCGTGGTCCCCCACCGGTGCCTGGTAGGTGCCCTAGTGGTGAGGAGACGCGAATCCCGCGTCCTCCTAGTCCTCCATCTTAATTCTGCCCACCCTTCTCTTTTATATACTTTTCTGTGTTTTCTACAATAGACATATATTCCTTTTATATTAATAAAACAATGTGAAATCAGTTGTGCCCCCATAAACCCCCTTACCTCCCAGTCCTAGCTCTACCCACCTTACATACACAGCCAACCTAGGAAAGCAGAGAAATCAGCTACTTGATTCCCTATTGTAGTTATTAACTTATACAGAGATCCCTGGTTTGCTAATTCAGCTACAAATTTACATTTGCCCACAGGCATTAAAGTAAGAAAAAAAAAGTAGGCCAATTCTAAAATAAATCATCTGGTAGGCAATTAAAAACTTGATAAAAATTGAAGGGAAGAGAGAATCAGAACACTACAGGTTAAATCCTATTATAACAAATTTCATATGATTGTTTCTATTCTCCCTTGAAGGAATTTTGAGTTGGATTCATGTTATATCAAACATTGATTAAAGCAACTGAAATATTTAAAATATATTGGACAATATATTTAAAATAATTGCAATAACAATTTTTATTTTGAAAGAAAAAACTGAAAGGGGGGAAAAGCTGCATAATCTCCGTAACTGTGGATTATGAGATAATGAAAGCTCCAACATGTTTGAAGTAAACAACTTGTGTATTCATCAAATGCCCTGTGTGTTTTGTCAAACCATAAAAACTAAAATCATTTCTGCTGCTCTCATAAGTTAGATCTATCTATCACACAAGACTGTTTCCACTATTTGAATGCAAATTTATAATCAATATCAACCATCCTATAATGCTAAAACAGAATAAATGTTCTTCAAGTGTTAGAGACTAACTACTATATTCACTACTAGAATCGAGTGAATTTGTGATAGCCTAAAATGTATTTGTTCATTCAATTAGCAGAATCATGTTTTGATGATGCTCTGGTTAGGATGTCTTTCTTTAGGACTCCAAAATCATTAAGGTTTATGTCTTCATAATCTAAGAGGCCTAAGTGAACAGGCTGGAAGGCCCCAGGAGCACTTAAAAGCTAGTTGGGAAGGAAAGTGCCTGCCTAAATAGCTTTTGTAGAGCAACGGACCGTGAATCTCCTTTGTGAGCTCAGATAAGCTTGGACTTCAGACTCTCATAAACTCCCGCCATCCCAGACAACAATATCTGCCTCTGCAAGTTTCTAGCCTTGACCCCAACAGCCCATTCCATTGACCCTGTTCCTTTAGCGTGACTGTGTATTACAAAGGTTGTGCAGGAATGTTTCCTGCCCTACAGCCCAAAGCTCTCTTAACAACCATGCTTGGGAGCAGCAATACAGAATTTGCACCGAATAATATCTGGAGGAAAAGAGGTGAGAAAAGGGAAGAGAGCCTCAGATTTGAAGGCATGGCAGTGTGTACTTGGTAACGATGTACCATTTGCAAATAACAGCACACACATGATGCTAAGAATCCAAATTGAGAAAAATCTTGTAACCCACAAAGTCCGAAAGATGAAAAATCAAGTCAATCACAAAAATAACCAGTGTATTTCTTCTACAACATTTTACTAAATCTCTACTCCATGTATTACTTTCTGTTTAATAAAAAAAGAAAAGAAAAATATTTTCTGGTTTTCCAATATAAAAAACCAACTTCAGGGGCTTCCCTGGTGGTGCAGTGGTTGAGAGTCTGCCTGCCGATGCAGGGGACACGGGTTCGAGCCCCAGTCCGGGAATATCCCACATGCCGTGGAGCGGCTGGGCCCATGAGCCATGGCCGCTGAGCCTGCGCTCCGCAGCAGGAGAGGCCACAACGGCAAAAAAACAAAAAACAAAAAACCAACTTCAAAGGAGCTTTCTAAGTACTGTAAGGTAATATTGTCACCCAGGCAATTTCAAAAGGCCTTTCAAACCACTCCCAGATAAGTAATCTGTTATCTGGCAACTCTTATGAGAAAACACCTTTAAAGAGTCCATAAACAATCATTATCTTTAAACAGCATCCTAAAAAACTAAACCCCCTGGATAACATAGATTTGTTTTTCAATTTTACCTCCCTCAGACTCTACTTCAGAAGTCCTTCTCAGCCTTTTTAATTAAAAAAAAAAAATCTTTAAATCAAAAGCTAACAACAAAACAGGTATTACAACAGATTCTGTAAAAATTCACCTACCAAAAATGGGTTTGAAATAATATCCATGAATTCGGAGAAAAGGCAAAGAGACAGTAAAAGTATACAAGCTTAACTGAGGAAAAATATTTACATAATCATTTACTTTTCCATTTTAATTAAACTTGAATTCCCAACGATTCTGAGTTTATTAACAAGATAATTCTTTAGAAGTCACTACTTAGCAGGTTCCATAAGAATTTTATGGTCTGTCAATATCACATGGTGGAGAGTAATCTAAGAATCTAGTGAGTCAATAAAATAAAAGGCAATCACAATACACCCACACTGAGAACTCCTTTGCAGACTTGGAGCTGGCTGGGGGGTGGGGGCAGGGTGTCAAGTTACTTTCAACAACACCAGTTAAAGCAAAAGCTTCAGCACTGAATATTCCATTTGCTGCTCAATCTACCTCATCCCGCCCCAGGCCCTGAACCAACCAACAGTCAGCTCCATTATCTAGAGTACATACTTCGAGAGTTGAAGTTAGAAATGTTGAGAGCTAGAAAATATTCACAGATCACATAAATACTTCTACATGTCAGATAATCAAAATAAATTTTGAGTCACCAAAATTTACTATTTGCTAGAATGCTCTGTTCACGCCAGTAAGCTCTCTTGACTACATGCTATTTACAAGGCAGCCTCCACTTCCAAGCTAAGATCTCTATCAAAACACAATGTAAGGATTCCAGACGTCCAATGTCCTGAAACAAATATCCTATTTAGGTTCAACATAAATGAGTGACAGTGTGTATACACATATGTGAAGACATGGAGGAAGAAATTAAGAAGAAATTCTTAATTCTAAGAAGAAATTCCCCGGAATTCAACATGAGGGATTTGGAAATTCAAGAGGCAGTTCAATCTAGTATGAAGCATCGCATAAGTAAGAAGGTATCTGAAAACACGTATCTTAAAACTCTCCATATTCTTGAATAAAATATAACTTTTTTCATTTCTGCCATTTTCTGCCAGAAATCAAACGATCTGAGAATTATAACCCAATTTTCAGCACTCTAAAGCTGGGTCATATTTTAATTTTTCTAGCAATATATTACTTTAATATTTACAAAAAGGAAAGCTAATCAAGTAGCTTAACTCAAAATCTTGATAGTATACAGAGAAATATTTCTGTCAAAGAAGAAAATAGCCCTGCCTGGCTCTTTCTACTCTGAAATTACACTGTTATTGACCTCTCCTCTTCTATAGAGGAGGCTTACCTGGAAGGCCAGAATGGCATTCACTGAATATGTGACTAATTCCCACTGCATTAGCATTAATGCAAATCTGGCAACTGCTACAGCCATTTACACTAACACCCTCTTTTACACAACTGCTATTACTTGTGCTAAAAACTCATCTGTCACAGCTACATTTTTTTCTGAGTAATAATCCCTCTAGTAGAGTCACTGAAAGGCCACGGCAAAACAACCAAATGTAGAGGGCATTGAGGGTTGAATAAGCCCATTGTCTGCTTTGGAACAAGAGGTCTGTATTCATGATGAAACCAGAGTAAAAACTAAAGCAGAACAAATACTTAAAATTCAGAAACGAGTCAAAAAGTAGCTGAAAACCCACCCAAATTTTAAAACTACCATTTCTATGCTTGGTATCATTTTGTATGATTCCATTACAAAATAAAAATGTGGAGATGATATAAATTTATGAGGGCAGCTCTTTGATAGAAGTAGCTGTTGTTTTTTTTCAGTTTCTCCTGAATATTTACACAATGTCTTTGGGGGAAGTAGAATATTCTTCCTATTTTAAAAACCTCTAAAGTGAATTGGAGGTTAATCAACTTATTAAGCACTCAATTTTATGCTTTGGCCAAAGATATAAATCATAGTAAAAGAATCATATTATTTTATACTTATATCTCTCTGTACAGTTTATTAAGCAGCTTCACCTAAATTACCTTCCTTAATCCTTATAACAACCCTGTGAAGTAGGAATGATTGGCCTATAATATAGATAAGAACCTTAGGACTCAGTGTAGAAGGTATTTGCCGTGTTTTCTGACCAGCCAGCACATTTGGAACACCCTTGATGCAGCTGGGTCATTTTTGGCTTTTGGGGTCCCACTTTCCCAAGATAGAACCTAGGAAACTCAGCTCTCCAGCCAACTTTTCAGCTAGGGTGACTTCAGCACCACTAATTAGACTGAAGCTTCCAAAACTGGGATTCACATGTGAGCAACTGGATGAAGGGCGCTACATACTGGTGTGGATTTGATTTGCTTTTACTGGTCAGGATGGCAAGAGAGGTGTCCAGCTTAGGGGGCCAATGCTGGCTGCAAGGCTGAGTTCCCAGAGCAGCACTACTGCTGGCAGCGCTTGCAATAAAGCAGATTTCCTGGCAGCAGTGCAAACCACGGCATCTAGCGCTCAGGGGGGAAAATCAGGGGGCAAAATATTCCTCTCTGGGCCAGTTCTCTGGCATGGTTTTGGACATTGTTCTTGAAATTTTAGCTGTGTGCCTAGTTCTTCAGCCCTCCCATGGAGGCTCTCTCCCATGAACTTCTCAATATCCTTTCAGTAAGCTTCATTTCTGCTTAAAGTGCATTTTCTGTTGCTTGCCATGAGGGACCCTGACTCTTTAGTGAAGTTGGCACACAACAAGCATTCTCTTTGGAAAGTCTTCTCTGGGCAAGCAATCTTTAAGCTGAGTCCAAAGGGATACATGACATTCAGCCAAGCAAAACTGTGGGGAAAGTGGAATGGCAACCTAGGCAGAGGGTCTAGAGGTGCAAAGGTCCTGTGGTAGAAAAGATGACCAATGAGTCATGAATGGGATGGGGAAGAACTTGATGAAATGAGGCAAATAGATGCACAGAGGCCGGTGCACAGGGCATGGTAGGTTTTGCTCACCTGTGGCCCTACATATCAGAAAAAAAAAAATGTCCTTATGTAGCCAAAATAAAAGCAGGCATAAGCAACAAATATTCAAAGTTTTATCCTGAGAAGCTTCAGAGTAAGACTAAGTAGTACCCCAGATACAGAATGGGCTTTCAAACATGCAAAGACAGTGATCATCTTCCCCACATATATTTTCTTTTCCACATTAAAACCATCCCAGCTTCTTCAACTGTCCACGTAATATCCCAGCCATAATAATCTAGTGGTGAACACAATGGATTTTGACTGAAAAAACCTGGATTTGAGCCGTGATGCTAGACTTACTAGATGCACGATCTTAAGGACATCACTCACATTGTCTGGCAAGGTTGCCCACATCCATAAAATAACAGATGATTCTGCGGCCCTTCATATCTCATAGAACTGTTTTAAGGTTCACATGAGCCAAGAGATGCAGGAGCTCCATACAACACTAGGTATTGCTAGTAGAGAGTAACTGTAATGATGATACCAGTGGTCATTGTGGCTATAGTATGGTCTCCTAAAGGATAAAGAGGAATGTCAATATGCTGAAGTTCTCAACATTCTTAATGTGTCCAGAACTGAATATACTATAATGTTTTAAAAGTAATTTGTCACAAGATAAAAAAAAAATAACCATGTGAGGTGATGGATGTTAACTTATTATGCTGATCATTTTTCAAAATGTACATCTATCAAATCATTACCTTGTACACCTTAGACTTATACAATGTTACAGGTCAATTATATCTCAGTTAAACTGGGAGAAAAGAACTCAGTGCTGATCAGCATCAGCATGATGCTCTATCCTTTTTAGAGCCTCCTTACTAAGTAGTAATTTTCAGTGAAAAGTCGCTCAGAGAGCAACATTGAAAATAAATGACCTGATAATAATAGTTGGGTATTAAGAGTTTTCTATGTGTCAGATAATGTGCTAAGTGCTAATAAAAATTTTTTAATTAAAATTTAAAAATTAAAGTAGTTTAACCAATGCAAGGTTACTTTGTGATGATTTATCTTTCTCATTCTAAACTATTTCAGGGTAAGTTGACATGATTTTTTTCGCTCTCATGGTTTTGACCTCAAACGAACTCACAAATATAAAAGACATAAACACACTAGGATAACACATTATTATAAGAGGTAAACCATCATTTTCAAAAGGACATCTTTGTCTTAGTCATCTCTGTATCTCTGGGATCTAGTGCCAGTGCCTAAAACACATTAGTCAAGCAATAAATTTTTGATGACTGATTGAATACACATATGATGTACAAGCTGCCATATAAGAGCACAGTTTATGAAAATAAGTATTTTATTATAAAATAAAAATAAATCTTTTATACATATTAAATTAATATAAAATAAAAATTTATTATGAATATTAAAAATATTATTAGTGAAACCTAACATTTATGAACACACTTACATGGTCCTAGACACTTTGCTTACTGCTTCACATGGATCAACTCAGGTAGCAACTAACGGCTGGAGAGTGGGGAGGGGAGGCCTGGGAAGATGTCACAGGAGAAGTGATGAGTTTTTAAGGATGACTTAGCCATCACAGTTAACACAAGGTCATGTTTATCTTCTTCACCTGCATCTAGCCAAATTGTTCCCCAATTTGAGTTAAAGATTACTTGATAAATTACGAATTCTTCGAAATCAATCTAGTTTGGCCACGTATGCAATTAAATCCATGATAACCAAGTTTAAAACAGTTCATTCAATTTTCAGTATATTTGACCACAGAACAGAATGGAGATGGTGGATTTTAAATATTATTAAATTAAATTACTTCTTTGCCTTCTACATTTTCACTAATCAAGGAGCTCACACTGTAAAGCCCAACAACAACTCTGGGACTCACAAGCTTAAAAGGAAACATCAGAGATCTGAGTAGACATTTTTCTAAAGACATACAGATGGCCAGCCAGTCCATGAAAAGATGCTTAACATCACTAATCATCAGGAAACGCAAGCCAAAACCACGAGATGCCACCTTACACCTGTCCAATGGCTATTATCAAAAAGACAAGAAATAACAAGTGTTGGTGAAGATGTGGAGCAAAAGGAACCCTTGTCCACTGTTTGTGGGAATGTAAATTGGTGCAGTCACTATGGAAAACAGTATGGACTTTCTTCAAAAAATTAAAAATAGAACTGCCTTGTGATCCAGCAATTCTACTTCTGAGTATTTATCTGAAGAAAATGAAAACACTAATTTGAAAAGATACATGCAACCCAATATTCACCACAGCATTATTGATAATAGCCAACATATGGAAACAAGTGGCCATTGGTGAATGAATGGATAAAGAAAATGTGGTATATATACAATGGAATATTATTTAGCCATTAAAAAAGAAATCTTGCCATTTGAGACAGCATGGATGGACATTTATGCTAAGTGAAATAAGTCAGAGAAAGACAAATACCATATGATCTCACTTATATGTGAAATCTTTAAAAAAAGAAAAAGAAAACAAACTCATAGACATAGAGAACAGACTGGTGGTTGGGAATGGGTGCGTGAGGAGAATGGGTGAAGGGAGTTACATGTCAATCGCACCTCAATAAAAAAAGAAGGAAATTTCACAGACTTGCCCAAGCCATTCCTGCAACATATGGAAATCCATCATATTCAGAAAAAAATATTAATAACTTACATGACATTCCACAGCCCACCTCAGAAGGACATTCCAACGCTTAACAACTCTCCCAATCAGACTGTGAGGAAAGCAATTTTGACCCGCAGTCAAAGACGTGGGCATAAGTTTCCAGATAGCAAAATCATCTGTAAGTTAAAAGAGAACATTCAGCCAATACTTAAACATGGAAGTTGATGAGAGTATTAAGAAATGACAGCAAGACTAAGACAATGTCAGGAAGAGAAGCCGTTCCAAGAACTGTCTAATCCTATAAACTGATGCCCAACTGTTCAAGTTTATTCAGAACCGAATCTGATCAGGCCCTGATCTTCCCTTACATTTTAATTAAGATTAGTTGAGCATGTAAATGAGTCTTGAGCATAATATCCTAGGGTGAACAAGACTGGAAAGAATCAGAATTGGTCCAGCAGAGAAGGAAAAGTAAGGAAAGGCAATCCGTGGGGAGTCTTTGATCCTCAAGGTGAGGGCACCAGAAGGTGATTAAGGTTTGTGGCGTTAAGAAGTCAGCTGGAAGTACTTTCCATTTAGATTCTTCCTTGGAAGGGTGCCCAATCATGATGAAGGCAAGGAAATGCTGCAAATGTGAGAAGAACTTTTATATTAAGCATTGTTTTCTTTCTCAATTCTAATCTGCTATCTTCCTATTTCTGCATCTGGATATCATGCCTTTGAACAATGAAAAACCTAGCGATATGGTCTTGACTCATAATTAACTTGTTAATGAGGATATCCCTGTATTATATTTTGCCTAACTTGGGCAAAACTTGTCATTCACCACTTTGCAATCTTTTTCATTCGTTTTCTTCCCTGTTTATTCTTTCACGGTTCCTTGTATATTGTGTTTAGGTGAATGTATGTGTGTTTCAAATGTGTAGATACGTGCAATCTAAACCAAATCTTATTCTAGTGATTTAAATTTAAGTAAGTGCAATATTAACTACCAGATCTGCAGACTACTGAACTGAAATATTTCAGTGTCCAGATTTTCACAATTACAATTGTTTTCAAACTTTAAATATCCTTAATTTTCCAGGATTTTCCCCCCAAGTCATCATTTCCTACTGTCAATATAGTTTTAAGCTTCATAAAAAGATCTATCTATAAGTCACAGTCTCCTCTATCTGCAAATCAACATCATCCATAGGCCATTTATTTCTAAAAATAACCTCAGTTAATATTTATTTTATTCATCAGTTTAGGTAGTTGAGCTAAAGTATAATACTCAGAACCCAAAGTCTGCAATCTGCAGAGAACCAATTTTGTCTCCGTACAATTGCTTCCTGCCAGTGGACTGCGGGGGGGGGACAGCCTTGGGAATTTAAATGACTGAGTTACCCAGGGAAAGCAAGCTTACTTTTAGTAAGGGCGGGGGAGGGGAACGTTGATTTAATTTATTTTACTGCCTGCGAATCTACGTTGGAAAGGAGAAGCAAGAGTTGATTAATTAGCTTAGCAAATTCAGTAAGTTGTTTATTCAGTTGGGTGAATTAATGTTTCCCCGAATTTACTTTAGCTTTATTTTTTGCTTTCAAATCTATCCACTAGGTAAGATGTTAAAAGCCAAAAACCCTTCTATCCTCCAGCTCTTGCAAATATCTTTTCACATGTTAATTTGATCTTTTTGTGATTGGAGGCAGACAGATTTCACAGTTTCACCCCCTCCTCTTCTATACCGCCAACCCCAGCATATGGATAATACACGTATAGATGACAGAAAATTATAGATAATAGAAAATTGACTACACTGCTCTATCCTATTTTTTAGGCTTCTCAGTTTTTAGCATATCTCTTTTCCTGCTGACTTTAGTTTTAAATTGTATTTCCACCCAATATTAAAACCTAAAGGGAAATAAAGGACAGCATATGTTAAGATTATCAGAAAAGAATTATGACAGCAAATTGCTTTATTAAAAAAACAGTCGTTAAATGTCTCAAATTTTTGCTAGTTTTTCCTTCTTCCTTCTCTTAATGACCTTTCTTAGGAAGTTCCTTTCATCTGACTTGCTCCACAAAATTATTCCTGATTCATTCGTTACTGAGATTTACGGGAGTACAGCTGTTCAAACAAAGTGCTGGCCTATGAAAGCCTGGGAAAATTGGGGAAGATAATCAAATTAAAATTCCAGCTATACATTCTTTTAACAGAGCGCAATTTTGATTTTTTATATTTAAAATGTATTAAAAAGGGCAAGCTCTGTAGCATCGTAAACTACATTTTTCCATTTAATGACCGGGATGACATGTTCAGGAAAAAAAAACCTATTTATTCAGCAACACATCAAATGTGCTTTTCTAGAAGAGATTTTTTTTAATTAAAATAAATTGAAGATCCAAGAAAATAGGGGCTTGAGATCCTAGCAGTTGGGGACCACTGGAAAATTTCTGGCTCAAAATGCCAGGCATAAAAAAAATAAAAATTAAAAAAATGCCAGGCATAAAATACAAGTGCTGGTGACCTGTACACAAGAGTGTTGCGGGGTGGGGGGGGGGGTTCTGATAAACACCAGACACCACTGATTTTCAACCAAAGGTGGAACTGGAAGAGCTTTTAATCCAGAGGCTGCAAAATCACCTTCTCGGAGGAAGTTTACATCTCTCTAGTTCTGTGAAAATGAAAACGATTATAGGATCACAATCTCCTTCGAACTCACGAGGCATATGTTCCTGGCCTTGAAGTTGAAAAGCAGAGGGAGAAAAATCAAAATGAGAGTGCTTTCATGCTTCTGAATTTATTCCTCTCCTTTCTCATGCATCTGTACATTGACGGAGCTAGCACAGAATGTAAAGATTTCCTAGATAAATTTAATACTTTTTGAATTACACTGTAAAGAATGCCCACCCCCGTGTATAAGTATTATGTTTCCTAGATCAAGAAAGAGCATCCTCTTCTTTCTAGCTGCCCAAGAACCCCACCTCCAGTCAGTCACCAAGTCCCATTTAAAATCTACCTCCTAAATATCTTCGGACTCCAGCCATGTTTCTGCATTCCTACAGCCTCTTACCCAGTTAGGGCTACTGTTATCTCCCAACCAGACTGCGGCAGAAACCTCCTAACTGGTCTGCCTTCAACTTTGCCTTACTCCATCCGTTCTTCACACCAGCTAAACCGATCTTTCTAGGAAGCAAATCTCCTACTGCCATTAGGATAAATTCCAGACACCAGAACATAGTTCAAATCACGATCGGGCTCTGATCAAGGCTTCAGTCCAATTTCTCTGCTTCCCGTCACACTCCACTGTACAGCCAGGCTAAGTGTTTTTCATTCTCCCCAAACTCACACACACACACACACGCACACACGCACGCACGCACGCACGCACGCGTGCGCGCGCGCGCGCACACACACACACACACACACACTCACCCTGGGCTTTGGTGCATACTCCTACAAATGCCTGCAGCATCCCCACTGTGCCATCTTCCCTCTCCCTCCTAAAATTTAATCTATAAGAGTAGCACTTAGTAGGTGCTCGATAAATACTTGCTATTGGATAAAGGAATGAACAGGGTGACAATGCTACTAGGTATATGACAAAGTGGAGTTTTTCGGTTTCTTTTAATTAAAATTACTTGTCAGACTCTGAATAGGGGGCCAGAACATGGAAATCCAGTTATGCAGGTTATACAAGTGCTGGATCTAACGTAGTTTCCTCACCCCACCAAGCGCAAGACAACTTAGATTCAGTATTTGATTGTTCTCTGTTGTTCCTTTTTTATTTATACCACTGGCCACTACTCTTTGATGCCAGCCCCATACAAAGTCAGTTTAGAAAGGACAGCGCTGATTACACCATTAGCCTCACTCAGATCCCAGGTCAAAATGCTAAAATGAAAAACAAAGTTAACCCTTATTTCTCTTAATTCTAAGCAAACAAACTTATATTCAAGAGTATCTCCCCACTTTCTAAAATGATTCTACGGTAATTTGGCAGTCAGCCTGCCCTACTCTGAATTTTGTTTAAGGTCCCCTGATAATTTGTTGCAGTGTGATGAAATAGTTCCTCTGGCCAATTACAGCCTCTGTTTACTATTTACCCCAGGCAAGAACTGAGATCTGGGTGTAGATGTTTACTCTAAAAAACCCGGTAGTCAGAACTGGCTTCCTCCCATTCAAAAGCACCAGTGCCTACAAGAGAAAATCCAAACTACTCTCTGTGGGAAAGGAGGCGGGTTTAAAAACACTTCTGGAGCGTCTACATAGCCCCTTTCCGTCTCATCCCAGCCACACCTGGCCCTCGCACCCTCCGCTCCAGGATCTCCAAACCTTCCTCTGTGCTTTGCACTGGCTCTTTTCTCTGCTTGGAATGTCGCCATTCCAGTCTCATTCCTCCCTCTGTCCTGTGCCTCGCACATTCCTCCCACCCACGAGCAGAATCAGTTAGTCCCCTCTTTGCGCTTCCCTTCCTTACCTCTCTCAAGCCACTTAACACATTAGATGTTGCAGTCACTACTCATGTATCTGTCTCCCCTACCAAGTGGAGAGCTGATGATAAGCAGATGCCACATCGTACTCATGTTGAGATCCTTGGTGTAGAAAATAATACCTAGCACATGGTAGTCAATGAATGGTCATTTAATGAACGAACCTGCTTCATCCCTGCCCACAACTGAGACCAAACAACAAAATGATCAGAATCTGACTGCAATTCCATCCATCAGGATTCTGTACCTCATAAACAGCAATGGAAAACCAAACATGCAAGGACTACATGTTACTTGCTATGCAGACTTTGGGTAACTTACAAGACTAATCGTCAGAATGACAAGCAAATAGCTCCACCTCTGTCAACGTAACTTTGAATTGTTGTTCCAACTGGATAAGCAGTTGGAGACAATTCAAAAGAGAATGTTTATTTTTATTTTTTATTACTTTCTGCTTTATAACAAAGTGAATCAGTTATACATATACATCTGTTCCCATATCCCTTCCCTCTTGCGTCTCCCTCCGTCCCACCCTCCCCATCCCACCCCTCCAGGCGGTCACAAAGCACCGAGAATGTTTAGAGATTTTAAGTGACACTAACCGGCCTTTTTACTGTTTGTTCAGCAACTATTTGCTGAACACCAGCAACATGCTCGGCTTGCTTTACTAGTAAAAGGACTACCAAGTGGTGTTAGAAAAGATCCCTGACCTTAATTTAAGGGCTTTTCAGTCCGGCAAATGAACTAAGGCAACTATAAGGCATTACCTATAGATGTTATGTAAACGGTATAAACGGGATTATTGGCATTTACAGGAGGATGAAGACAAGTTTTTTGTTTTATGGGCTTTTACTGTATATGGCTGGTAGGATGGTAAATGTGGTCTAAGATTTTGGCTCCTTTTAGGTTAAAGTTTTGCACAGTTTGTTTAGTTGCAGCTCTCACCATAGCAATTCAGGAGCTGGAGAGCAAAGGCGCTTCTACCATGAGGGGAATGGAGGACAGGGAGGCCTCTAACTCTTCTAGGGTTTTCTCCCATCCTAGGTGGTTTATCATTGAGATGCCTTGAGAGAAAAGCATTAAATCCAATAAGCTTCAAGATGAAACTCTGACCCAAAACTCATCTCCTCCCAGAAGATACCTAATGAGGACTGGCCTCTTCCACTCCCAGAGCTAATTCCTCAGTCACATATAGGAGGTCCCTGAACATATAGCACAGGGCCGTGTCCTTGCCTTCAAGGATTTCCATCCTTCATTCTCAAGGTCTAATGTGGCTGTAAATATTTACTTTTATTTGTCTTTATTGTATTTGTTATTGGAAATCCCCATGTTGAGTATATGTTCCAAGTTTTTTTTTTTAAAGAAAAAACTAAATCACTAATTATGCTTTCTAATATTTCTCTAGTTTCATTTCTCAACATCCGGCATCCCCAGGATACACACTCTCAAAGTCACGTTTTTTTTCTACCACACTCTGTAAGTGTGGCTTATAGTGCATTCGCTTGAAATCTAGAAATCTCCAAATCACCTACTGTTTCATACAACCGCAAAAGTCCACCTTTCCCTGGGGACCGCACAAATAGCCAGTGCCCAAGGCCAAGTATATTCAAACTGACTTTTGATATTTCAGAACAAAGGATTCATAACCAAGAATTCAGAGATGAATCCACCATTTGAAATTGCATGAGAAAATCTTATGTGTACGTGAACATATGGATTTTTTCTTGGGGCTAGGTTCCACTGCTTTTAAGAAATTCTCATAGGGACCTCACACACACACACACACACACACACACACACACACACAGACTCCAAAATACATGATATCCTGCTGGTTTGGTAAAGAACACATTTTTGTATACAAATACAACACAATTTCCATTTGTCTAATGAAAAGTGTCAACATCTTTTCCCATGCCTTTTCAGATGAAATATGATTAAAATATCCATGTTAGCAAGCAAGTGCCAGAACACGAAGATCCTAAGATAAGAGGCAGCAAAGAAAAAGAACAAAAGCCCCCAAATTATTTATGCCTGAAAAAACTTGAATCATGAAAAACATAAGCAAAAAAGAAAGTAGGTCATTGTGACTTGACATTCAGAAATAAACAGCAGCATTTTATTCCTACTGGCCTGTAAATCACCCTCCAGTCCTGAATTTCATCACCACCCTACGAAAGATAATTGAACTTCCTCAGCATTCCTCAAAGACCACATCACAGCTACAGAACAACAGAATTGTGTCTGCCAGCTCATCTTCTGAAACATTGGGGGAATTCCCTGGTGGCGTAGTGGTTAAGAATCCACCTGCCAATGCAGGGGACACGGGTTCGAGCCCTGGTCCAGGAAGATCCCACATGCTGCGGAGCAACTAAGCCCGCGTGTCACAGCTACTGAGCCTGTGCTCTAGAGCCTGAGAGCCACAACTACTGAGCCCACATGCCACAACCACTGAAGCCCATGAGCCTAGAGCCCCGTGCTCCACGACAAGAGAAGCCACCACGATGAGAAGCCCGCACACCGCAATGAAGAGAAAGCCTGTGCACAGCAACGAAGACCCAATGCAGCCATAAGTAAATAAATAAACAAACAAATAAATAAATAAATTTATTTTTAAAAATTGGGAAACAACAGTAAGAACAAACTACCTACATTTTATTCCAAAAATTAACAATAAAGTGGTAAGAGATTCTATGAAGTGTTTATTTAATGTATAAGGCTAAAATAGGTCTTGACCTACAACATCATTTATATGGCATAGGGTACCTCAAAACAGTAATATGCATGTGAAGGGCCCATGTTGAATCTGTCCTGAATTTTGATCTGACATAACCAGTGGAGATTTATATGCTTTCATTGTTATAGTCCTCTGACATCCTTTTCTGAATGAATCCAGATGGAAGTGTCTCTCTTCTGGTTCTCTGTTACTTGCTGCTGCAGTTTCCATCTGTTGTGCTAAGATCCATCCCTTATTTTAGTCTGGACACTGAGTAACCTTCATTTCTTCACGCTTCCTGGTCCCCTCTTAACAGCTCCATGTAGGAATCGCTGGCTTTGCTTCCAACTTATCCAACACTTCTTTCCAATTATTTATGTTGGTGACACACTCTTACCAACTGTCCAGGGTCACTACTCAGGGCACTTGATTTGAAAAAGCATTCAGTTTCCCATCCAATATTTTGGTAGCTCCACAGCTCCCCACTTCAGCTCTGCCATGTTAGCGCATTGTGGAATTGAACTAAGTTCTTACATTTTATCTGAGATTGTCTATAACACCCACAGGCTTGAGTTGGGTCAGCGTCGGTTCTCAGGTCTAAAGAACATTAATATCAACAACAATGCTGAAAAAGTGAGCACTGATATCACAAAAAGGACACAATCCCAGATCTGCCATTTATTATCTGTGTGACATTTGAGCAATTCTTCTAACCTCTCTGAGCTTCACTTTCCTAGTCCATAAAATAGGGAGAATACCACGTTCTTAACACGGTTGTAAGGATTCATTATGACGATGTATATGAGGCTTAGCAAAGACACTGCTGCCCCAAAGCCACTGCTGGCAAGTGTCAGGTATTTATTTATTCTGAGGGCAAAGTTAATTATCTGTTTATAAGACTGAACATTAGCATGAAATTTTCATCTATTTTTTTATTAGGGGAATGGAAGTAATTTACATATTAAGAGCAAGCAAGCATTCCTCTGCAAAAATTCAAAGGCATATTGTGACAAGTCTCTGATCTGCAGAAACATTGAACTCTTCTGGCTGATTCCTTCTCTTAATTCTGGTTTTGCTTCCCTCTCTCAGTATAAATGAAAATAGCACATGGGAGGATGTTCTGTAAACGCTACCTAGCAAGGCAACAGCAACTAATAATGACCCTAGAGGAAGTCTGAGGGCGAACCAGCTGCTACTCCTAACCTCTTGACAAGACTGATTAAAGATTTAAATTGTGGCACCCATGGAAGAAACACACATGTGGTTTTAAAATATCTGAATTCCATTGCTCTGCTCTTTGTAAAATCCATACAGACCAAGGAAGCTGACACACTCAATAGAACACATGGGCCTCCATTGTATCCCAGACCCCCTCCAGGTATCTTAAGCACTAGAATCAAAATACACAAATAGGGCTTCCCTGGTGGCCCAGTGGTTGAGAGTCCGCCTGCTGATGCAGGGGGCATGGGTTCGTGCCCCAGTCCGGGAAGATCCCACATGCCGCAGAGCGGCTGGGCCCGTGAGCCATGGCCGCTGAGTCTGTGCGTCCGGAGCCTGTGCTCCTCAACGGGAGAGGCCACAACAGTGAGAGGTCCGTGTACCGCAAAAAAACAAAAACAAAAACAAAAACACCACACACACAAACAAAAGCCCACTAGCTGCTCGTGCTCCATCTTACCAGGAAAAAAAGAAAATATATATATATTTTAAATAAGTCTGTTGTAGGATGAATGTGGACTTTTTAGCCCATTCAGCAGGATTTTTCACTGAGCTGCAATGCAATAGATTTATTTTGTCATCGTCCAACACAAACAATTGAAGAAACTCAGCCTAGTGCAAAATCCCCAGGAGAAACAATCTGCAATTTAATTAGTGAAGAATGGAAGCCATTTAAATACAATTCCGGGCATTTTTTTAAAGTAATATTTGAATAGACATCTGCTGCACGTACTAAGTGTTTAGGCAAAGCATAATAATCCCTGATCTGATGAGCATGCCCAAGGTTATGAACAAGACTGTCTGCTGTTAGGGCAAGACCCATAATTTAAAACAAAACTCCAGAAATTTACCTTCTGGACACCTACCCCATCACTACCAAAAAAAAAGAGATAGATAGATCAGGACGGAAGGAAGGAAGGCAGGAAAGGAGGGGCGGGGGGGGGGAGGGAGGGAAGGAGGGAAGAGAGGAAGGAAAGAAAATACTAGTCACAGTCTTTTGAAGTGCGGTACAGTGGAAACAGAAAGGATGTAAGGGCAATGGCATTAAGCTGGAATTCTGACTCCTTCACTACTGCTCTATGACCACTTCAACTTCTTCCTTTATAAAATGGGAATATTAATGTCTACTTCACATGCGTTTTGAATATTAAGTGAGAATATTTATAATAAAGCACCATATAAATGTTAATTGAAGATGTTGAAATGTTGAAGAAATGGAGAATACAAACCTAATTAGTCATATGTCACTACTGCACCTTCAACCATAAGAATTTTACTATTTCAGCTTTATGGATGTATTTGTAGAGACAATACATTTTACCATTACCAGAACTTCAGTTTTGCAAGATGAAAAGAGATCTGGAGATGGATGGTGGTGACGCTTGCACAATGATGTAAATGTACTTAATGCCACTGAACTGTATACTTAAAAATAGCCATGGTGGTAAATTTTATGTTATGTGTATTTTACCACAATTAAAAAAAATTAATTTAAAATATTTACCATGATATAAAACATCAACAAAACAAAAAGACAGCCTACTGAATGGAAGGAAAATGTTTGCCAATGATATGACCAATAAGGGGTCAATTTCCAAAATATTTAAACAGCTCATACAACTTAATATCAAAAAAACAAACAACCCAATTAAGAAATGGGCAGAGGACCTGAACAGACATTTTTCCAAAGAAGATATACCAGATAGCCAACAGGCACATGAAAAGACGCTCAACACCACTAATCATCAGAGAAATACAAATTAAAACCACAAGGAGATATTACTTCACACCTCTCAGAAGGGCTATCATCATAAAGTCTACAAATAACGAGTGTTGGAGAGGATGTAGAGAAAATAAAGGTACCTGTGCATTGGTTGGCAGGCCCTCAAGCACCTATGCTTTGCACACTTCAAGGGACAGAAATGACATTTGTACTTATGAGTGCTGATGAGTACAAATACTTCAAATCATTCAACAGTTTACATTCAACAATGTTCAACAGACTCCCAGCATATGTAGCAACAAATGTATTAAAAATAATGGGCCTCCCTGGTGGCGCAGTGGTTGAGAGTCCGCCTGCCAATGCAGGGGACACGGGTTCGTGCCCCGGTCCAGGAGGATCCCACATGCCATGGAGTGGCTGGGCCTGTGAGCCATGGCCGCTGAGCCTGTGCTTTCGGAGCCTGTGCTCCGCAACGGGAGAGGCCACAACAGTGAGAGGCCCGCGTACAGCAAAAAAAAAAAATAATAAGAAGAAGAACCCACCAAAGAAGAAGAAGAATCCACATTATAGTTCATCATAAAGAGGGTGGATGTTGCTGTTCTCAGTGCTCAGTGATGAACTATATGAATCCATGTATGATTACAAGTCCAGACACAGAAATAACTACAGGTAGTAAAAGGAAGGCATGGTCAGGCTTGCTAGGCCCTAGTCTTCAAATTTATGAGACCACTGGGCAGGACTGGATGATATAAAAGTTCCTTTTTGGCTCTCTGCAACTCTGCTCTACTGTAAGCTTTGCTGGGGAAGTATAATAACACAATATATTAACCCACCTGTTTTGTTTTCTTTTTAAAGAAATTTTTTAAAATATTTATTTATTTATTTTATTTTTGTCTGCATTGGGTCTTTGTTGCTGCGCACTAGCTTTCTAGCTGTGGCGAGCGGGGGTTACTCTTCGTTGTGGTGTGTGGTCGTCTCATTGCAGTGGCTTCTCTCGTTGGGCTCTAGGTATGCGGGCTTTGGTAGCTGTGGCTTGCAGGCTCTAGAGCACAGGCTCAGTAGTTGTGGGGCATGGGCTTAGTTGCTCTGCAGCATGTGGGATCTTCCCCAACCAGGGCTCAAACCCATGTCCCCTGCATTGGTAGGCGGATTCTTAATCACTGCGCCACCAGGAAAGTCCTACCCATCTGTTTTGACTGAATGTTTGTAACCTCTCAAAATGCCTATGTTAAAAACCTAATCCCTAATGTGATGGTATTTGGAATTGGGGCCTTTGGGAGGTGATCAGGCCATGAGGGCGGAGCCCTCATGAATGGGATTAGCGCTCTTATATAAGAGACACTAGAGACCTCCCTTGTCCCTTCTACCGTGTGAAGACATCTCAAGAAGGTGGCTGTCTATGAACCAGGAAGCAGGCTCTCACCAGACACCAAATCTGCTGCCACCTTGATCTTGGACTTCCCAATCTCCAGAACTATGAGAAGTAAATGTCCGTTATTTAAGCCTCCTAGTCTATGGTATTTTTTTATAGCAGCCTGAGACACCCTCCTCTGTGTATTACAACATACATCTACGAGGAAAAATAAATAATATGACAAAACAACTAAACATGCAAGGATGCCAGGGAGACAGCAAAGAAGAATCTAAATGATCAAGGCTGGGCACCAATAGCTCAAATACCAGGAAAAAGCACCCTGCAGTATCTCGATAGGGGAGAGGGGATGGGGGGACCGATCTCAAAGCTACAACCATAAGTTAGTTCAGTGTGGTACTGAGGCAAAACAGGAAAGTGAACTAATTAAACAAATTAGAGAGCTTAAAGACAGACCCATATACAGTTGACCCTTGAAAACAAGGAGGTTAAGGGTGTCGACCCCCAAGCAGCGAAAAATCTACGTATAACTTTACAGTTGGCCCTCCATGTCCATAGTTCCACTTCTGTGGATGCAGCCAACCAAGAATCATGTGTAATGTAGTACATATTTATTGAAAATAATCTGCATATAAGTGGACCTGTGCAGTTCAAACCTGTGTTGTTCAAGGGCCAACTGCATATAGGAAAACTTAATATATGATTAAAAATAGCCCCATAAGTCAAACAGAAAAAGATGGAGTATTTAGAAGATGGTGTAGAGAAAACTGACTAATTTTATTGAAGAAATAAAACTAAATTCCTACCTTCAGGTAATCTAAAGATTACCTAAAGACTAAAGATTTAAATACAAAAAGTAAAGCTCTAAAGTCAATAGAAGAAAATACAGGACAACACTCATGATACCTAGGAGTGGGAAAGCGCTTCTTAAACAAAAAGTAAGTTTAAAAAAAAAAAAAGCACACTGAAATAAAGATATACAGCACAGGCCCAACTGTCAAAACTTTAAGGCAACACAGGCTCAGCCTCTGGCTGCAGCGCAAGGCCCAGCCCTGGTCCCACCACCAGCGCTATCTCGGAAGTCAGTGGAAACCTCACCAGCCACAGGAAATCCGGTCAGAACTGCCACTTAGGCCTGAAAACTCTGCAAACTGTGTCCTCTTTTGGAACATGGATTACAGTGGTACAAATTCAAAGAAATCAGGTGAGGGGAGACTGTCATTTCATGAAGATCGGTATTACAAAATGATTTATCATGAAACAACTTTTCCTTTTTGTTTTATAAATTTAGTTTATTCATTTATTTTTGGCTGTGTTGGGTCTTCGTTGCTGCGCGCGGGCTTTCTCTAGTTGCGGCGAGCGGGGGCTACTCTTCATTGAGGTGCACGGGCTTCTCATTGCGGTGGCTTCTCTTGTTTCAGAGCACGGGCTCCAGGCACGCAGGCTCCAGTACTTGTGGCACACGGGCTCAGTAGCTGTGGCACACGGGCTCTAGAGCGCAGGCTCAGCAGTGGGGCGCACCGGCTTAGTTGCTCCGCGGCGTGTGGGATCTTCCTGGACCAGGGCTGAAACCCGTGTCCCCTGCATTGGCAGGCAGATTCTTAACCACTGAGCCACCAGGGAAGCCCTGAAACAACTTTTCTTTATATACTCTGTGTTTTAAACTAAGGTGCTAATAATGCTGTAAAATAGTTATTTTAATCCAGTTCAAAACTGGACATTTCATAAATACTAACGCAGACTATCAGATACTTTACAATAAAAACGGTTCACTGAGACACTTAAAAGTTCATGTTAGGGCTTCCCTGGTGGCGCAGTGGTTGAGAGTCTGCCTGCCGATGCAGGGGACACGGGTTCGTGCCCCGGTCCGGGAGGATCCCACATGCCGCGGAGCGGCTGCGCCCGTGAGCCATGGCCGCTGAGCCTGTGCGTCCGGAGCCTGTGCTCCGCAAGGGGAGAGGCCACAACAGTGAGAGGCCCGCGTACAAAAAAAAAAAAAAAAAAAAAAAAAAGTTCATGTTAAACTGAAGGATCCTTTAATCTTAAACTCTGCTGGGTACTTCATAGTTTTATATTTCCTTTATGTGAAATTTCAAGCTCTACAAGTCAGTAGGAGAGCCATTATTTTAAATTGCTTAAAACTCCCTATTAGTGTCTAAATGATCCCAAGTTGTAATTTTGTGAAATCATTTTTTGTAAAAAAAAAAAATTCCAAAATTTCAAGTGAAATGATAGAATGGTAAAGTCTGAGACTTTTCACTCCTAGCTTCCTATAAAATGAAAAAATACCAATAGAGGGAGAAATCTTATCATGGGGAACAAAGACAGGAAGCAGGCATGATCGTAATCTGGAAACATTTTCCACCCTTGCACTGATTGTGGTGAGATTCAGAAACACCGTTTTGCAGGCTACCTCCTGAGTTACAATGTGAGGGATGGAAGTGAGAGGGCTCCACTAACCTTAGCTGATGGCACCTGAGCGAGAAACTACATTATCCTGAAAAAATGGACAACCTGCCAGGGCGGTGACCCAGATTCGCATCTCTCGGGTTTCCTTTTTCCACCCCTAATAACAGTATTAGAAATCTCCAGCAGATTGTCTTCAAAGCCCCAGAAACCACCTCTTACAAAGACAGCCACACAAGATAGAAAAACAGTGGTCCTCAATTTTCAAAGCTGCCATCCCACTGCAAATGACTTTATCCCACTCCTACACTTAACCCTAAACCTGCACTGGAGTGAACACCCATGCATTACTTGGAAGAGTGAATGAGTCCCGTGCACAAAAAGAGAAACAGCATTCAGTAAACGCATTGCCGGACATCATAAGCTGGGCTCATTACAATGCAAAGTAAGCTGCCCTGCAATTTCAGCAAAGGAAGAGGGACTTTGCCAGAGTCTATGGGGACTGTGAGGGAACTGAGGAATCCAATATCAAGCCCGACAGATACCCAAGTTCCAAGTATAACAGGAGATGAGACGTCTGGCAGTACATGTGATGAGAGAAAAGAAAACTTTTGCTACCATCATCTCTCTACTGGGCTCTAAGTCCTAGGGCAGGTGCCTGAGGTAAGTTTGCATCTTGCAAAGACTGCTGGGAAAAGGAGGTACATATGGTTATAAGAATTCAGACCTAGTTAAGTTTTGGCTTTAAGACCCCCCAAATCCTACCCCTTTGTAGAAGACTATCTCTTTGTCCTGGAAGAACCAGCCAAATAGGCAGTTTAACTATGCAAAGACCTCTTAGGAAATGAACATCTTTACAAGACTAGGCAGAATTGCATCTCTGCAGCCTGTTTCTTGTCCTGAAGGAACGTTTCTTGTCCAAGAATGGATTTGGACCCTATCATTCCTACAAACTATTCCATGGAGACATCTGCATTTGAGTGGTTGTTTGTAGAAGATCAGAAGCTGTCTGGACACAGATGTCTGGAGAGAAGATATGGAAGCCCCATCTTTATGTGCTGATGGAGGAAGGACTACAAGTGAAGCCCCATCTAGAGGAAACCGTGGATGTCCTACCTAATTAATCCCGGCTGAAGTGGTTCTTAATCTTTTGGGGAGATGCCAGATCATTTTAACAACCTGATGAAGGCTGTGAATCTGCTCCCCAGAAAAAAGCATACGCTCACAAAATTTTGCACTCAGCTTCACGGTGTTCATGGATCGCTCAAAGCCTGCTTCCACAAAGCTAAAAACTTATGGACCACTAGATTACATGGTGGTCTGGCTAGAGCTTTAGGTTAAGGTAATAACGCTCTGGATAAGCTGTGATGTTTCCTTTGATGGAACTGAGTATTTTTTCCTTCAGTCATGCTGGGAAGAAGTAGATCCTAAATGGGGAAATAAAGAGGAAAGGCCTTAGGCTAAGAAGGAAACTCCCTTTTCTTCTCTAATTCTAGTGAGACTCTGGCCTGGACTCTCAGGAGTGGAGATTCACTTACAGGTGCCGGAGAATGGGGAGAAAACCCGACTTCTGCCCCCATGGAAAGCAGCCAGAGACTGGAGACACATCAACCCTAAAATAAAACCTTATGGATGACCTAGACCTATGGATCCCCATAATAATCATATCTCACAGCTAATTATAAGTTATTCTCTGTGCTATAATTCTCCCTTAGCCTAAACTTTGATCAAGTCATGTTCAGTGTTACAGCCTCAATTTAGAAGTCTTTGAGGAACTATGGCAGCAGGAGAAGGGGAGTGGTCTAAGTCCAAGCTTGGACTAGAGCAATAAAGGAAAGGGTCTGCCTTTTTTGAACCCACCTCAGTGATGGTGGCTGTAAACCATGAGCCTACGAGCAGCAATAGCGCTGAGTCGAAGGCAGGTGATGGGAGATATGCAGGAAAGAGCCAGACAGACATGAAAGCCTGTGAGTTCTTGAATCCTTCTGCGGGAGAATGAAGGAGACAGAACCACAGAGGAGGCAAAGAGCCTTCTATTCCCAGTGCGGGGCTATAAGCCAGTGGGTTTCGGGTTGACCTGTGAATGTGATACCACCTTATATCATAATGGGAGCCACTGGAATACGTACAAAGGAAAGCAGGAGAAGATTAAAGATCGCATCCAATAAAGAAGATGTGGCACATATATACAATGGAATATTACTCAGCCATAAAAAGAAGCAAAACTGAGCTGTTTGTAATGAGGTGGATAGACCTAGAGTCTGTCATACAGAGTGAAGTAAGTCAGAAAGAGAAAGACAAATACTGTATGCTAACACATATATATGGAATTTAAGAAAAAAAATGTCATAAAGAACCTAGGGGTAAAACGGGAATAAAGACACAGACCTACTGAGAATGGACTTGAGGATATGGGGAGGGGGAAGGGTAAGCTGTGACAAAGCGAAAGAGAGGCATGGACATATATACAGTACCAAACGTAAGGTAGATAGATAGTGGGAAGCAGCCGCATAACACAGGGAGATCAGCTCGGTGCTTTGTGACCGCCTGGAGGGGTGGGATAGGGAGGGTGGGAGGGAGGGAGACGCAAGAGGGAAGGGATGTGGGAACAGATGTATATGTATGACTGATTCACTTTGTTATAAAGCAGAAACTAATTTTTTAAAAAAAGAAAGAAAAGAAGAGAGAATACCAAAAAAAAAAAAAAAAAAGAAAAAAGATCGCATCCAAAAGTATATAGAAAACCCAAAAAGCCTCAGAGTAAACAAAGGAATCCAAGAGCTAGATTTTTGTGGGGGAAGAATATATAGATCTAATCAAAGAGAAATAGAACACACCAATAAAATTAGAAATAACTGTGTTTAGGTTTTTATTGAGAAAATTACGATTATCTAACGTATAATTTCATGGCAAAATTTTATTTGTCTTTTTGCCATCTTTACTGAGATATAATTGACATGTAACATTGTGTAAATTTAATACAATCTGATGATTCAATACACATACGTATTGCAAAATGATTCATGGTAAATTTTTTAAATCTTTATGTAACTGATGGTTTTCTATATAGATTTCAATTCTTGAAAGTAAACCAATAAATAGAAGAAATTAAGAAACGCATAAAGTAATTTACACCAATAAAAATGCTCAGTGCCCATTTGGTTTTATTGGCCAATTATTTTAAATTTCAAGGACCAGCAATTTCCATGCTATATAAACTGCTACAAGAACATTAAAAAAAGGAACCTTCTAAAAAGATGCAACAGCAAAACAAAATTTATACCTTTACCTACAAAACAGAGTGTAAAATAACACTAGGAATATGAAGGGTAAGACTGTACTTTTGTTCCTCTCAGTTGCCTGGTAACCATTTTAACTTAAATTGAGATTATGGGATGAAATTTTTAAAAAAAACTCTAAACATACTGACCCTAATATCTACATTTCTTAAGTGCTCAAAAATCTACCTTATTCTGTTAGTGTAGCTGAGCTACATAGAGTAATTGAACCACAGCCAGGTATTATACACAGTAACTATACCCGTACTTCTGCTTCCTTCTATCCTTTCACTTTATGTAAGTCTGGAATGTGTATTCGGCCCCAAAGTCTTTGATACAATGCTTTGCCATTCAATATTTTAAATGTAAATAAACTACTGCATCATGTATTGATTTTATTTCAGATGCAGTTTCTCCAATGCCTTAAGAATAGTCAAGTCTATATTACATGTCATTCTCTTAAAGACCATTTTCTTGGAGAGGAAAAAGTGGTCAAAAGTATGATGGATTTTCCTCTTCTGATGGATATGGGGAAACTCACAGTGTAACAACTGTTGTGATAGATCTGTACAGCTGAAGCATTCTCAAGTGAAAGAAATAATAATGGGACATCAGATCTTGCCACGTTGTGGTTATAACAAGGCTTGGAATGGCAGAGACTAGGCTGAAAAAACAACCCTGTGTCTGATAACCGGATTTCTGTCTTGTTTTAGTGGCTTAAACTTTAGTTCCCATCAATATTATAAATTCCAGACAAATTCTAAAAGAAAGAATTACACAATCTAAAGCTACAAAGAATCTTCAATGCATCTCTTGGTTTTACAGATGAGAAAACTAAGGCCCAAGAGACTAACTACTTCTATTTTGTCTACTGAATTTATCAGGGCCATAAACGACATCTAGTAGTGGTTGTAAAGATGCTTAGAACTTTCCATGCTGTCTGCATTAGACCAAAAAAAGAGGAACGACTGGTAAAGGGATCCACAAATCATTCAGTTTCAAAATATAGCAGCACACACACCACAGGCAAGAAATATACCCTAGTTTCACATTATTAATAATTTAGGGCTTAATTCAGAAAGATTTTAGATCTGAACCCTTCAAGAAATCTTTATGGGTTTCTGATGAAGCTGATACTATGATATAAATTATTCATCCACTCTCACCAGCTCAACATCAATGGGCATTGTAGGCAGAAAGAAAGGTGACAGTTGGAAAAGGGGGAAGGTATGTGCTTACCCTGAACTCTCTCCTGATATCTGGGGAGGCCAACAAGCTGATTTCTAAGCATCTGTTCTTGGCCCCAAGAGACAGCCTCCTGGCCTCACAGAGAAATATCTACTCTTCCTAGAGAGGCCTCCACTTGCTTCAACAAGAAAGAATTATTACCCAACATGTTAAAAGAAAATGATCCTGTAGCCTTATTTTTTCTATTTTCAACTCTAGATATTATGCAACTGCGAATCTCAATGTCTCATCAATTAATAGATGAGGTTAAAAAAGAAATTTTCTTAAGCATGCAGGGCTTTTATCACACAAAACCAGTTGAAGACAAAAGCTGTGAACCAGATCTTGAACAAATCTATCAGTATGCCAGCACCTTGTTTAATTCACCTTAATTATTAGTGAGATTTACAGGGAATTTGGAGTAAAATGAATGAAAAGTCACAAAAGGGAAAAAGCCTATTCAGGGGCTTCCCTGGTGGCGCAGTGGTTGAGAGTCCGCCTGCCGATGCAGGGGACGCGGGTTCGTGCCCCGGTCTGGGAGGATCCCACATGCCGCGGAGCAGCTGGGCCCGTGAGCCATGGCTGTTGAGCCTGTGCGTCCGGAGCCTGTGCTCCGCAACGGGAGAGGCCACAACAGTGAGAGGCCCATGTAACGCAAAAAAAAAAAAAAAAAAAAAAAAAGCCTATTCAAAAATGATATATTGTGGGCTTCCCTGGTGGCGCAGTGGTTGGGAGTCCACCTGCCGATGCAGGGGACATGGGTTCGTGCCCGGTCCGGGAAGATCCCACATGCCACAGAGCAGCTGGGCCCGTGAGCCATGGCCGCCGAGCCTGCGCGTCCGGAGCCTGTGCTCTGCAACGGGAGAGGCCACAACAGTGAGAGGCCCGCGAACCGCAAAAAAAAAAAAAAAAAAAGATATATTGTGTTTCACAAGAACACTTAAATATGTGGTATTAAAATATCTCCCTCGCATTAACCATATACACTATTTAAATATAGCAAGTTCATAGTAAACTACCCTATTTTAAAATATGAATGTGCATCACGCATAGTCACACACACACATCAAAAGAATTAGGTAGAAGTTTCTAGATTCTAAAATATGGTTTTTCTGGGGCTTCCCTGGTGGCACAGTGGTTAAGAATCTGCCCGCCAATGCAGGCGACACGGGTTTGAGCCCTCGTCCGGGAAGATCCCACATGCCGCAGAGCAACTAAGCCCATGCCCCACAGCTACTGAGCTTGCGCTCTAGAGCCCGCAAGCCACAACTACTGAGCCTGCGTGCCACAACTACTGAAGCCCATGCGCCTAGAGCCCATGCTCTGCAACAAGAGAAGCCCCTGCAGTGAGAAGCCCGCACACCACAACGGAGCAGCACCCCCGGCCCGTCTCAACTAGAGAAAGCCCACGAGCAGCAACAAAGACCCAATGCAGTCAAAAATAAACAAAATAAATAAATTTATTTTTTTAAATACAGTTTTTCCATAAAAATGAAGAGGAAACTTCTCTGACATCGTTAAGCAAAAACTATGTGCTACAGGTTTTTACCCTAAGTACCTCTGTTTATCCTTTTGCTGTAACTACTGCCGCTCCACCACTGAATTATACTAAGCAACGTAATTTTCATGAACTTTATCACCCTCTATTTTTCACACCCGTCAGGATGAGGTACCTTCAGGGTCCTCCCAACCTGCTCTTCTCCCTAATATAAATTTTCAGCCCTCTAGTCACACACTCTTGCTATGTGCTAGACCACTAGGAATAGGAGAAAAGGGTGACCTTTCTCCCATTGTTCAAGCTGTTTTTAATAATAAAACATAGGGTGGGTGTCAGGGAGGTAGAAGGTGAAAGAAAAAAGAAGAAAGAGAGGGAGAAATGGGAAGAAGAGCAGAGGCAAAAGAGGGAGCAGAGAGGTAGAGAAGGGTGACTTGTTCAAACTCAGAAGATGGAGAGATGCGTTAGAGGGTTAATGCCAGCAACAGGGGCAGGGAGATGAGAGGGAAGAAGCCCTGATGAGGAGGACAGAGTAGTTCAACGAGGAAGGAGCCGCATGCCGACCTCCCCACCCCATCCCCACCCCGGGCTAGGCAGGCTGCTGGGGTAGATTAGCACCAGGGAGGAAGCAGGGAAGGTACAGGCCAAGGGGGGCCAGGTTCAGGCCACACGGGATGCTACCCCGTAAGTGATGCCAGGCATTTGAGAGTTTTGGCCCTGGGCAAGGAACTGAAGAGTAACAGTAACAATTAACAGTGTTAACAAAAACAGTTAACACTGGCAAAGCACCTACTGTATGCCTGGCCTGTTTTGAAGTGTTTTACATATATTAACTCACCTAAAACCCACAAGAACCCAAGATGTCAGTACTATGATCACGCTCATTGTAGGGACACCTGAGGCACTGAGAGATAGGTAACTGCCTAAGGCCACACAGCCCTGCGGATTTTAAGATATTTCAACAGGAGCGATCCAGGTGAGCCGGAAGGGTAAGAGTGGTTTTCGGTTCTACAATGAGAAAGCCCTGGGAGTGTCCTGGGGTGGAAACCCACAGGAAAACATTATGAAGGCAAAATCAATAGATTAATACAATAGACTTGAAGGGAGTGAGGGAGGAAGAGAGAGAGAAAGAAGGAATGGAGGTCAACAAGACGGGCCCTATTCTTACCACAGAAATCCGTTCAATCCATTCCTCTGGGGCACCACCTCCACCTGAGGGCTTTTCTTTGTTGTAAGAGGAGTATAATACTGTACTTTGTAAAAGGAAATAAACCCTGATTTACATTTTAGCTCAAATGCACCAAGACACAGCTCCCTGAAAGAATGCTGTAAGAGGCCCAAGAGCTGAATTTTTCCCATTCCTTCCCACTCTGTTCCCCTTACCCTGGCCCCAAGGTGGAGGCCAGCGAGAATGCTGGAGGAAAGGGAAGCTCGGTACCGGCCCCCCATCGCCTAGCCTCCCACCAACATCCTGAGCCCAAACCATTATGGAGAAAGGGCTCCCCATGGTTCACTTACCCATGAGTATTACCAGGCAAGATTCATCCACCATCCAGTCCCAATTAGTCGCAATCCCACCAAGCTAAGCAACCTTAAATCACACTCTTCCTCCAATTTAGAACACATTCCCTAAGTATTTCCATTGTTTCTCAAGAAAGGCTCCCATACAACTTTACAAACATGGGCTATTCTTTTTTCTACATTTGAAATGCATTGGTAAAAGGCAGGAACACCCCCATTCCTCTCCGCCAAAAAGGGGTGTCCGTGAGAGATCAACCAAGGCATTAAAAACACTAACACAGAGAAACAAAGGAAATTACCCTCCAGATTTCTTCCATTTGCCAAAAGACCAAATCACGATTTCAAGTCCAGCCATTGTATGAGGCCTGCCACTCCAACGTTTAGGTAGAGAACAACATAGAAAATTCTGGCTGGTTTTTATTGATGGTCAAACACACCTTTCCTGATAGCCAAACAGAAATAAGACTCTGCTTCTAAAATTCCCTGATATTCTTTCAAATGTAAGCTTAAAAGAAGCAGTAAAGAAGAACAGAGTCAGGACCCAGTACTCTGAGAGCTACATTGGCCATACAGGGACAGGTGACTTCACGCCCAAGTTCCAGGGCCTTCATCTACAAAATGGTGACACAGGGTGGGAGGTAAACTGAGAAATGTAGGCAGGTGGAGTTGCTCTCCCATCGAAGCACTAATTCATCTGAAAGACCACCCTGTCTGGAGAATCTGAACTCCTACTATTTTTTCCAGACAGATTTTTTCCAGCCATCATATTTCCACAATGAAAATGTAACAGCTTGCAACCACGGCAATATACTTAAGATGTAATAATGGAAAATGAGATGTCATTGATTGGAGAGGGAGGAGAAGTAACCACAATGGTGTCATCAAGTCAAAGAAAGAAAGAAAATTAACAGATGAATTCTTCAAGACTGAGATTTGGTTGCCACCCACTACAGATGGCACAGTTCTGAGAAGCAGTCCCCAGACAAAACAAGCTATACATTAAATATGTGAGGCAGTCCTCAAAAGAATACTCCACATCCTTTCAATCATCAGGGAATTCCACATTCTAGAGTACATCGCAGCTAGAAACTTACGCACTGAATCCATTCCGTTCAGCGATAAATAATACATACGCTCAACCATGTTACACAATTGTGTGGGAGAGAGACAGTTTCCTTTTAACCTCCAATGAAACACTCAAAGTGTACAATGGAGCCACACTTTCTTAAATGTTTAAACAAGACAGTGCAGTATTAAAGGCGTATTAAAGGAGTAACTAATATTAAACGTGTCATGCCATGTCCTCAAGCGGAAGACACTCAAGTATTACTAAGTTATAAATGAAGCACCCCTCTCTTCTTTGACTTTGCATCCAAAGAATAGGGATGAAGGCTTTAGATACCTGTAGGGTAACAGGGATAGGAAATACAGGTAACCCTTGAACAACGCAGGGGTTAGGGGCACCGACCCCTCGCACAGTCGAAAATCCAAATATATCTTTTGACTCCCCCAAAACATAACGACTAATAGCATACTATTGGCCAGAAGCCTTGCCGATAACATACATGGTCGACTAACACGTATTTTGTATGCTATATGTATTATATACTGTATTCTTACAATAAAGTAAGCTAGAGAAAAGAACGTGTTATTAAGAAAATCGTAAGGAAGAGAAAATACATTTACAGTATTTTACTGTGTTTATGGATACCATAAGTGTCTGCTGTCTGTTCACAAGATAAATCATCTATCAGTAGCTACATCATTATTGCCTTATATGATACAAAATACTGTAGATGTTATACGTATTACTAACACTAGCCATCAAAAATGAATTGACTAATGTGAAAAAGAAATTCATATTTATGTGTATTTATTGAAAAAAATCCACGTATACGTGGACCCATGAAGTTCAGATCCGTGTTATTCAAGGGTCAACTATACTCTCTTGGTAAATGTTTTCTGCTAGTGATTCTTGCCATTTTATTAGTCTGTCAAAACCTTCAATGTATCAAGCTTATGGCTACAGACTGCATTAGAGAAACACAGTAAATTGAGATAATATCAAACGTTGATATTGCCTCTTCAGCCCCGAAGTTTGACTTTCCCTTTTCTCTCTTTAACCTCTGACCTTCTTTCTCTGGTACCAATTGACAAGAATGTCTTTTTTGTATCGTCTATACATTCCCGGGTTCTTTTTGGTAGGGAAGAACAACCACACAGATAAACAAAGGGTTCGGGAACTTGGAAGGGAGAGGAGATGGTTCTCTAATTATTTTTCTCTCATTTCAACTAACATTTGATTATCAACTCAATTTATTGGTCCACAGCCATCGGTGCTTTAATGGGTAACACCTTTAGGAGGTATGATTACTGAAAATTATCTCATCCCTTTTTAAAGACTTAAAGAAAAATTAGATTTAAGTTTCAAGGTTTTCCTCCCAGAATAAAATAAGTATCTTCTCTTGACACCAGCCTAATATGTTTGTGTCAACAAAAAAATGACTGACAGGTCAACAGGGTCTCAAGAAAACCAAGATTTGGTTTTTTTTCCAAGCAAGCCCTACATGAAGAGAGAGCACCGTGGCCCAGACAGGTCGTATTCAACCATTCAAGGAAGAAGCAGGAACCGGTGGCAGGGACAGACTTGGTTTTAGAGAGCTCTAAAATTCTGCTGCTTCAGCTCTTGCCCTCGCTAGAGGATGGCTTGATGGATTATAGGAGTACAGGGTGTGTAGAAGCAGGGGGCAGCTTGGTTTAGACCAAAGAGCATTTGTTAGAGTCCATGACCTGGGGCTAATCTTGACTCCAGGTGTGGACCTTTGCACAGCTTATTCATACTGTCAAAGCTGGAGTTTCCACATCTACAGAATCTTTCTCACAGGATTGTTCTAACCAGTAAGCAGAGTAAGTAAGTGCCTTGCATTCTCGAGACTAGACAGGATATAAAGGGCCTTGCATAGAGACTGGTAAAAAAAAAAAAAAAAAAGGAACTAGTAATTCCTAAATTAATGTCTTCTCATAAGCTTACTTCCCTTGGAGAAGAAAAAATTAAGTTTGTGAGCACCCTCAGGGGTGGGTGATTGCCTTATTCATACCCACAGCCCCCAAGCCTAAGAGAGCACCTAACACAGAGTTGGGGGGAGGGCAACCAGTGTTCACTGAATTGTGAATAAATGTTTCCCAATGTCCTGTCTCCAGTTTTCCCATCATGTGTTCAGATCTGTATTGTTAAGCAAATTTATTTAAGTTTGAACAACTGAAAAGGTAAACCCAAAGATTGCTAAGAAACGGCTAAAGCAGGTTTCCAGTTGTCTTGCTGAAGGAGGCCTTCTCTTTATTATGTTTCCAGGTTGGAAATATTTCCTATGCCACCATCCTGGGTTACAAATGTGTGGGTGAGCAACGCATTGGAAAAAGAGGTTGAGTTAACTGATGCCAATGCCAACACAGACAAATTTAGTGCCCAAAATTACAGGCTACAGTAATTTTTAAATACAGAAAAGAGTTTCTGGTGCCAACGAGTAGTTTTGGCCTAGGAGGGGTCCAGAAGCACGTTTCTATCTCTGTATAACCTAGACATGGGCAGTGCTGGCCTTTTGGTTACCCTGAGAGAGTAATCTTTACCAGCAGCTTCGGAAAGCACTCTGAAACTCATTTAAATGCAGAAGGAAAATGCCAACTATGGAAACTGACTCCAGTACATTTTCAATAAAACAGACTCCTTTCTGGTGGTAAGCTTCACTCTGGAAAGAGAATTGTCACTCTCTAGCGAGGCATTCCAGATAGTGTGGGAAAAGTTTAATACTCTTTAGTGACACATACATAGCAAATAATGTCCCAAAGATTCATCAGGCCGTCACTCAACAACTAGGTATTAAGCAATTACTATTCACCAGTGATGTCTTAGATAATGGGAAACTACAATACACAAAACGACATCTGCCTCACCTCACCTTTGCACCCTCGACCCGTTCCATTTTCAATAAAGATGCCTTTTCCTTAAATGAACCCTTTCAGCATTCACAAATCTGACCCCTCCATAGTGGACTCTGGAATGTGCAGTTTGCCAAAGAACAAAAGACTCCCTTCTGTTCACTGAAGTACAGTCTGGAATTCTGTGAAGAGAAGCTCACTTCTGGGGCTTTGCAAAAAACTAGACCTGACCTCTCGGGGCAGCCCTCACACTGATGGAGGCATGTGCCCCCTAGACAGTTCTCCATCCACCTCACGAGCCTGGGGATGCCTCTGCAGCCCCAAAGTTTGACTTTCCCTGTTCTCTCTTTAACCTCTGCCCTTTCTCTGGTGCCAATTGACAAGAATGTCTTTTTTGTATCATCTATACACTCCCGGCTTCTTTTCCGTGGAGAAGAACAACCACACAGATAAGCAAATGGTTCAGGAACTTGGAAGGGAGAGGAGATGGTTCTCAAATTTTTTTCCTCTCATTTCAACTAGCATTTGAGTATCAATTTATTGGTCCGCAGCCATCGGTGCTTTAATGGGCGGCATTGTTTCAGAGACAACACAGAGGTAGATGGGACACAGTCCATTCTCTTAAATAGTTTATAACATGGTTGGAATGATGGTATAACGGCAGTGCTCTAAGAACATGTACCTCCTACACCGAAGTAGCTGGTCCATATTACTTTTTAAAAGGGGGATCATATTCCCATCAACCTAGAAGACTGGAAAACATGCATTGAGCTTCACCACCCTTCAGCTCCAGATCACAGAGCTCCCATTCTGTATCAAATCTGTAAACCAAGTAGATGCTTCCTGCCAAAGGGCACCCCGGGTTGCACATCAGGATAAGGCACCTTCCTCAGGAGATCATTAGACATAAAAGTCCATGTATCCACCACAGCGGTGCTCAATTAGCAATGCTTATCCTAATTCTTGTAGTTATTTCTCTCTTCCCAAACTTCCACCCCCAAGAAGTTGCAAGTCACACAGTATTTATAAAAAGGCATCGCTGCCTTATGCAAGCTTACTGGTAGCTAAAAGGAGGCATCTAAAGGAAGGAGAAAAGAACCACACCATGCATTTATGAAGTGAGCAATTTTGCAAAAGAAACCAGAAACAACACTGTAGCAATCTAAGCAGGAAAGAGAAGATGGTAAGGGACATAATGGTGACTTGGGGTCAACAGGAAACCCTGCCCAGAAAATAAAATGTCTGAAGTGACAATTCAGGACTCATATTCTTCTTCCCATTTCCTCTATTCTGTCTTGCCAAAAGGGTTCTGCCTCCTAAAGGGCCTTTGTTGGAATATAGATTCTATTGTTTTCAGGCAGCAGATGTAATCAAAAAAAAAAAAAAAAAGTGGATCATCACAGGCAGTAAAAAAAAAGTCATAATCCCCAGGTTGACATCACATGCCTAATTTTTTGGTATATAAGTACACATGAACGGGATTTCCAATATCTCAGACTAGGGATTCTAATAAATTGAAAAATATAAATGCAGAAAATAAACTATACTACATTCCCATAAAATGCAAATTTCCTTACCAAAAATATAATAAACAGTCCTTAAAAATCAACTCCAGAAGTTCAGTGATATCAATTTCAAAGAACACTGTTATTATGTAACATCTACCTTTTACGTACAAGTTTGGTGTCCTGAGTTCTACAAATATACCCCTTACCACTAAACACGTTAGAAAATTTATCTCAGTCTCCAAACTTAACTCTTTCTCCCTCAAGATTATAGCACACTTAATAAGTAGAATTTAAACATGGACAGGAACAGGCTATTCTGGGATTGCTTGCACAGCATTTTAGTAAGTGTGATTTTGCAAGCCCAGAACAAGGTGCTATGTGTGTTGAGTGCCATAGGAAGGCAATCTTATGCCCAACGGAATCCTGCACCTCACTGGGGTGCACTGCAGTAAATGACATTCCTGGGGGCCTGTACCCCTTTTAATTTTGCCTCCTGTACCACTGCAGATAACTCTCATAGAGCATTTGTGGTTTGCTGATGGGAATGATTTTATCCACCCTAAGTCAATTTTCATTCCCAGTTACATTCTTACTAAGAACTACCCATATATTAGTCTTTCATTATAAAATAATGCCCTGCTTTCAGATTCTTGCTCTATTTTGGTACATCCTTTTAAAATAAAATGCATGCCATTAAAACACATTTGTTCCATTGAGTCAGATTTTTGGACTCATTATGATGCTCTTTGTTGACACAATAGCTCCTTCAGATACACAACAATCTGTCATAAAAGACCCACACTTGGATGGGTGACTAAAGTGTTTTGCAAAGGCTGTCTTCTCAATGCAGTTGCTGTCAAAGACATATATTAATATTGTCCTAGTTAAAGAGTATTTAGTCTAAAGAGTGCAGACCATTTAAATAGAAAATGACTTCATGAGTTATTTCTGCAAGTTCAGTTACTTCTGAGAACACAGGGTTATTACATATTCAGTGGCAGAAATGAAGAGCAACTGACAGAAGTTTGTAATCCTGAGCACCTCACCAGGAACATAATCTCTGCCCAACTGGACTGTGGCATGGATTCCTAGTCATTAATTTTCCTCTTTGTTTTTCATAATCAATAAGCATTTCAGATTTCAACTTAAGTGAACTCTTTCCTTGTGTCAGTAGGAAAATTAACAGCCTATGTGAAAACACTACCAGTTTCAAAATATTAAAGTTGGGTCATCTGTTATAAAATAAACCTGGAAATAAAAACGTGTTCTTCCCATCAGAAGTGTTAAAACTAGCTTCTAAAACAGAGGGGTGACATAGCCTCCAAGAGTGAAGTCATGCTTTATTCTTAATCACACTTGATAGTCTTAGGACCCAAAGTTAACATTTTGGGCAATTAAAATGCCAAATTGAGCTTATACCAGGTAAATAGAAAGAAGAGGAAACACAGAATATATTTCAAAATTTCATTTCTGTAACATTTTATTTGCTCTGCTACCATTTAAATTCTTTTAAATGACTTTATCCTGAATGAATTTATTCTGAATTTAAATGAATAAATTCATTCAGTCTAGAAAGAGGGGAAATAGAATATAAATTGTAAGGCTGAAATATTTTGATGGCCTATTGTATATTTAGAAATATAGAGCCAGAAAGAACCTTAGATTAAAACAAAGTCCAGAAACATTAAGTGATGCAAGATCACACAGCCAGTTGATGACAGAGACCAGAGTTTAATGTTTAATAAAATATCTAGGAATGAACAAGAAAGATGCAGGGCCTATACAAAACTTGATGTGAAAAACATAAAAGAACATTGTTGAAGGGTGATACCTTATCCATTACTGGATGAGACGAATAATGTGAAAATATCAAATCTCTCTTAAATAAATCTGATGTTATCCCATTCATTACAAGGAAATTCTTGTCAAACCTTAATAAGAGTGAGAAAGACATCTGGAAGATTAAAAGGGTGGGGGGAAGGAAGGGAGCCAAGACATTTCCTTTCAATAAAATAAAATTAAATTTAAAAAAGAGAGATTATTGATACTATATATAAAAACTATATAGTTGCAAGGCTTAAAATACTGCTATACTGGCATAAGATTAGCTAGCGTGGCATTGAAAGAGTATAGCATGGCATACACAAAGCCCATGTACAAAAAATCTTAATATGTGAGAGAGGTAGTAATTCAAACCAAAGAGAGAAGAACTGTTCAACTTCTGAGATAATTGGTCACTATTAGAAAAATGTTAGATCCCTAATCTAAACAATATAGCAAAAATAAGGTCACTGTGAATTAAAGAGTCAAAGGTAAAAGAAGTAAAAAAATAGGAAGAATAAAAGGCAAATACAACAATTTTGAAATGGAAAAGGACTTTATAATACCAAAGAGAGAATCCATGAACAAAGAGATTAATCAATCTGAGTATATAAAAATATGAAAAGTCTATACCAGAAAATTCCATATGCTGAATTAAAAAATACGTAGGGAAAATTGTTACCACGTGACTGGCAAAGTGATGCTGTCCTTAATATATAAAGAGTATGTATAATCAATAATAAAAAAAAGAATGCACAGATAGAAAAATATACAAAGGACATGTCTGGCAATTTGAAAGATTAATGCAATAATAAATAGGAAAAAATGTTCAACCTCAGAGGTAATCAGAGAAATGTAAGTTAAAGCATTTTAATACCATTTTCATCAACAAGCTTGCCAAAAAAAATTATAGAAAATATTCAGAGTTAATGAGGACACAGAAAAAACAAAATACAGCTTATGGGAGCACAAATCAGTGTCAACATTTTGAAAGATTCTGTATCAATTGCTTAAAAATACAGGCTCATTGACCCAGCTACTCGATTGTAAGAATTTACTCTAAGGAAATGATCAGAGTGTGCACAAAGATATATCAATAAGGCTATTCATTAGAGTGTCATTAATGGTATAAATTAAAAAAAACAAAACAAACCCTAAATATTCAACAAAAAGGAACTAATTAAATAAATTTTGCCACTAATGACTATATGATGTAATACTAAATGGCCACTAAAATTAGTTTATAAAAGAATCCTTAATGCTTTGGGGAAAGGTTTACAATAGACTGTTAGGAAAAGAACCAAGGAACTTATCAGATAATCAAACAATTTTATGATTAAAATTATACTTAAGGGCTTCCCTGGTGGCGCAGTGGTTGAGAGTCCGCCTGCCGATGCAGGGGACACGGGTTCGTGCCCCTATCCCGGAAGATCCCACATGCCGCGCAGCGGCTGGGCCCGCGAGCCATGGCCGCGGAGCCTGTGTGTCCGGAGCCTGTGCTCCGCAACGGGAGAGGCCACAGCAGTGAGAGGCCCGCATACAGCAAAAAAAAAAAAAAAAAAAAAAAAAAAAAAAAAAAAAAAATTATACTTAATATGTATATATCCTCAATGAGACTGGATACCCAAAAATATTAACTACAGCTCTGCCTAGGGTGATGAGATCATCAGTGCTATTTATTGTCTTCACTGGGTTTCTCCTAAACATCCTAATTTTCTACAATTAACAGTATTAATTTTCCAAAAGATTAATCACTCTAAGGGGCATTAAGATATACTAATATATCAAGGTATTAAAATTAAAATATTTAAATATATTAATACATTAAAATATGAATAGCCGATAAAATTTCATCTTGAACATACCGAGAATTTGGGGGGTAAGGAGAAAAGTCAACCCAAGGTGATCTCTTTTTTTTCCCCTATAAGTTTTCAAAATTTTATCATGGAAAATGTCAAGTATAAACAAAAGTAGAAAGAAAGTAAAATGAAATCCCATTGACCCATCACCCAACTTCAACATTCATCCACTTTTACTCCCCCTTGGAAGCAAATCCCAGACATCACATCATTCTTTTCATAAATACTTCAGCATGTATCTTTAAAAGATAGGGATGCTTTCTGTTCCTGCTCTTTAAACATAATTAAAATAACATTATCACGTAAGAATAATTCATAATACTCCTTTGACATCACCAAATATTCATCCACTGTTCAAATTATCCCAATTGTCTCATAAACGTTTTGTTTTATTTTACTGTAGTGTGTTCAAACCGGAATCCAAATAGGATCTATATGTTTATGTAAATCTTCTAATCTATAGGTTCCTCTCCATCTTTCTTTTTTTCCTCTGGCAATTTCTTTGCGGAAATAATCTGGGTTGTTCATGCTGTAGGGTCTCCCAGGATCTGGATTTTACTTTGATTGCATGTCCATGGTGGTGTGGACAGGAGCATATTCCTCTGCCCGTCACATTTCCTGAAAATAGGTTACTCAGGTCTAGAAGCTTGGTCAGATTCAGGTTTGATTTCTTAACAAGTCTACCAAAAGGTGGTATTATATACTTCCAGGAATGATATAATGGCCGCTTGTATCTCTTTTTGTAATGTTCACAGCTATTGATAATTCTTGCCTAAACATACTATTCATTAAGGACTACAAAATGATGGTATCCCATCACTCCTTTTCATGTATTAGCTGGCACACTTCTACAGAGAAAATTTTCATGTGCTAGCTGCTTTGGGATACAAATTGTACAGCACAGTGAGTTAAATATTTGATTCTTTCTCTTTATTTACATTTGTAAAATAATGAGCTAGTTCCTCAGCTAGCGCAAATCTCTACCTATAGCACTCCTATACCTTCCTGAAAAAGCTTTAAAAAGCATACCATTATTCTTGAAGAACAGCACCTTCAATGAAGCCTGCTCAGCCAGGAATAGTCTACCCATGACCTGTCACCCCGGATTCCTCTTTTCTGGATAACTCTGTGGTCCAGCACACACATGTTCCTTCCCACCAAGAGCCTTCGCACAAGCCGTTCCCTTAGCCTGAGATGCCTTCACCTCTGCCCCACCTCCTGCTTCTAGTTAATTTCTGTTCATCTTTCAGATCCCAAGGGCCACTTTCTTTGGGAAGCCTTCCCACCCTCCAAATCTGGGTCAGGCTTATTTGTCACAGGCTCCTTTGTGTCAAAGTACTCACCTCAATTTGTAACTAAACGTCACTTTGTGTGATTACTTAATTATTGTCTGCTCCTCACGCCACAACTCTAAGCCTATTGAAGCAGTCGGCATATCTGTTCTGGGCCACCCTTATCCAGCCCCAGTGCCTAGTTCTGTGCCAGGTACATTACAGTTTCTAGGTAATTACATACTGAGTGGAAAGAAAGAATGAATGAATGAGTGAATGAGTTTGGGTTCTAATGCTATTTGCTTATCCCCAATTCATTCAAAAGACATTTACTGACCGGCATCATGTCAGGCGCCAGAAATTTTGAGTTGATCACAATCTAATCTAGGAAGTGGACAACTAAACAGACAATTCCAAGACAGTGTTTATGACTCAGTCACACAGGGGAGTGAGCACAGAGTGATAACTAAGCACCTTGGCAGATGTGACAAGACACATTTAAATTAAAGCAGTATTCTCTGCTGGATAAGAGGCAGTATTAGATTGCCTCTTTAACACAGCTGGATTCAAATGAACGAGGACATAGGGACTGGAATGATTTTTTTTTAAGACATTTAGTTCAACTCATTAAGACCAGTTTCTCTCACTATAACTCAAGGGTTTAAAGCTTGTGTCTGCAACATGAGTTCTATGAAGCTGTTGATGATAGAATTCTCTGGCCATAAATATACAACACAGATTAAGATCTTGAGACAAATAGAATGACAAAAGGGATATTTTTTAGACTACTGCCCTCACAAAGCTAGAGGAAAACATACAATGAACTGTCTCAGTGATTCAGACCAAATATAACTGCTCAGTCACATAAAACATATCCTAAACCATCAACGCAAACTACTGGGTATAACAAATCACTTCATTAGCATAGATATTCTTCTTACAGAAATCTAGCTCCACTGAAATTTAGAGTTGTGATTACAGAGCTGTGATTGAATCAGGTAAAACTGTTCTATAGTCTGTTTTCTTCTGCAAGACTTAGGACCTTAAGGTACAGATGCTTTATGTTTCTTTATATCCCCAGTGTTTATCACACTACTGGCATAAAGTAAGAGCTTAGTGATGATAGAATAAGTGAACAAGTGAAATCAGATAGAAAAGCTTTAAAAATAATGCAGAAGACAGGCTTCCCTGGTGGCACAGTGGTTGAAAATCCGCCTGCCGATGCAGGGGATGCGGGTTCGTGCCCCGGTCCGGGAAGATCCCACATGCCGCGGAGAGGCTAGGCCCGTGAGCCATGGCCGCTGAGCCTGCACGTCCAGATCCTGTGCTCCGCAACGGGAGAGGCCACAACAGTGAGAGGCCCGCGTTCCGCAAAAAAAAAAAAAAAAAAAAAATGCAGAAGAGATGATGGATATAAATAAGATGACCATAAATTTATTGTGCAAATTGAAACAATTCTGAGAGTGAATGAGGATTCTCTTCATAAGTATATACACTTAGACTCTCCCAAGCAAACCAACTGCTTCACTCTAGCAATAAGGAACCAAAATGTGCGAAAAGATCAATCCATTATTTGTCTGCTTAAGACTTAGAAGAGTTTTGAGAAATGAGAGGGATGGTTTCATGGTCAAGATTACTTTAAAATGCTTCATAAATGAAGATATTTGAATGAGCAAAACAGATGAAAAGACACTCAAACTCATTTGTCATCAGGGAAATTTAAAATAAAATCACAACGAGATTCCAGTACTCATCCAAGAGAATGGCTAAAGTCTAAAAATTGATAATAGGGACTTCCCTGGTGGCGCAGTGGTTAAGAATCCACCTGCCAATGCAGGGGACACGGGATTGAGACCTGGTCTGGGAAGATCGCACATGCCGCGGAGCAACTAAGCCCGTGTGCCACAACTTCTGAGCCTGCCCTCTAGAGCCCATGAGCCACAACTACTGAAACCCACATGCCACAACTACTGAAGCCCATGTCCCTAGAGCCTGTGCCCCTCAACAAGAGAAGCCACCACAATGAGAAGGCCGCACACCGCAAAGAAGAGTAGCCCCTGCTCACCGCAACTAGAGGAAGCCCGTGCGCAGCAATGAAGACCCAACGCAGCCATAAAATAAATAAATAAATATTTATTTATTTATTTATTTTTAAATTAAAACTGATGACAGTATAAAGTATTAGCAAAGCTGTGGTAACACCAAAAACTCTCATACGTTACTGGTGGAAGTGTAAATCGGTACAAGCACTTTTAGAAAACCATTTAATAGTACCTACTAAAGTTTAATATATGCCCTATGATCCAGCAACTCCATCTCACAAAAGAAATGCATACACATGTTCAACAAGTGACATTTACAAGAACGTTCACAGCAGTACTATTCACAACAGTCAAAAACTGGAAATAACTCAAATGTTCACCAACAGTAGAGTGGATAAACATATTACGAAATATCCAAACAGTTGACAACTGCAAGGCAATAAAAATAAAGAAACTATTGCTACATGGTTGAATTTCACAAATAAAATGTTGAGCAAAAGAAGCCAAACACAAAAGAGTACATAGTATATGATTCCATTTAGATTAATGGAAAAGCGTATAAAATGTCTATCTATGGTGACAGAAGTCTTGACAATAGTTACCTGTGGGAGGAACCATAACTGAGAAGGACAGAAAAGGAGCTACCAGCGTTCTTAATCTAAAGAGTTCACTTTGTGATAATGTATTGAATTGTGCACTCAAGGCTGGCGTGCTTTTCTTTAATGTACATTCTACATTTCTATAATATACTTAGCCGAAAAACTATGAAAAAAAATATACCCAAGATATGATATTCTCATTCCTTCCTTTTCTCCCAAGACTTCTTAACTCAGCAGACATGCTGAGAAAAAAAAAAAAAATCACTTCATTCACCCCAGATCTATCTGAAAAGGCTCACGTGGCAGGTTGTCAATGTTTGAGGAGGAAGATGTTCTCTACACGGATCGACCCAACATTTTAGTCTTCAATTTTTTTTTCCTAATTTTATTCACTGTTTTATTCAATACCAGACCAATAATGACCACCAGAAAATAAGAAATGATAAGTCACTGAATTTGACCCAATGATGAGGGCTACAATAGAACTTCAAAACTCACTGAGAAACTCTAAAAGCGATTTCAAGATCATTAGTACAGAAGCGTCTAAGAGAAACTGAAACATTTAAAATTCTGACTTCTTACATACTTGAAAGAACAAAAGAAAAGAGAAAAGAAGTATGTGGGTTAGTGTCCAGGGATAAGTGCAGCCATTTATTATGGGCTGAATTGTGTTTCCCTAAAATTCATATGTTGAAGTTCTAACTCCCAGTATCTCAGAATGTGACTATTTCAAGACAGGGTCCTTAAAGAGGTAATTAAGTTAAAAGAGTCATTAGGAGGGCTTCCCTAGTGGCGCAGTGGTTGAGAGTCCGCCTGCCGATGCAGGGGACACGGGTTCGTGCCCCGGTCTGGGAAGATCCCACGTGCCGCGGAGCGGCTGGGCCCGTGAGCCATGGCCGCTGCGCATCCGGAGCCTGTGCTCCGCAACGGGAGAGGCCACAACAGTGAGAGGCCTGCATACCGCCAAAAAAAAAAAAAAAAAAAAGAGTCATTAGGATATATCTTAATCTGATATGACTGGTATCCTTAGAAGAGGAGGAAATTTGGACACAGACACCCCCAAAAAGAATATGATGTGAAAGACATAGGGAGAAGACGTCCATCTACAAGCCAATGAGAGAAGCCTCAGATGGGTCCTTCCCTTATAGCCCTCAGAAGAAACCAACCCTGCCGACACCTTGATCTTAGACTTCTAGCCTCTAGGACTGTGAGAAAATTAATTTCTGTTTTTAATCCACCCAGTCTATGGTACTTTGTTATGGCAGCCAGAGCAAACTAATACACCATTCACAGTGCAAAATTCAGAAACATCATTGCATCGGTTCATAGGTTCAATCCATAGGAACATCAATTTGTGAGTTGCTGTTACAGCCTGTCTATGTGGGTCTTGGATTGAAAGTGCCTCTAAGGTAGGGGCTGCATCTACTTACTTAATTCATCGGTTCCACTTATCAAGCCTTCTCCTGCAGGTATGTGCTCAACACCTTTTTTCTTTCTTTTGCTTTGTTTGGAACACTAACTTATATTCCTCTCTCAGGGCCCACTTTTGTTTCATCCTCTCTTTGTATCTCTGTGACCCAGGAAGCAAAGAAATGAGACAAATCCTCCTGCTTCTACAAACAATGGGTATGAGAAGTGCCTGTCATAAAAACACAAAGAACATTTCTTTCCAGAAGATAAATGAATAGAGGTTTTACCTTCCCACTAAGATGAGAAAATGAAAAGGGGAAAAAATCACAAAGACAGAGGGAAAAAATGGATTACACTAGAAAGTAAGGTGCTTCATTGAGGAATATTAAAGCTCTAATTGAACCTTTCCAGAACATCACTTATCTGCACCTTATCTGCCCAGTAGTGCAAAGATCCCGGTCCCATTGTGAGCTTCCCTAGTCTTCTAGTTCTACTTTTACCAGAGTAAATGCACTAAAACTTTCTTAAAATATACATCTGGCTATGCATAGCATAGACTTAATTCAACTGCACCTGTAGCAGAACTTCCAGAAATAATTTACAATAATGTGTCAGGATTAACCTTTTGATAAAACATATTTGTTGAAATGTAAAGCACTTTAAAGAGGTGAAGAGGTACATTTTTTATTACACAAATGCTGCATCAGCAAGTGGAGGGAGGCAAAAAATACTGGTGCTGAGAATAGCAATGAATCCGTTGGACTTCCTCTTTAGTGCTCTAAAACAGAAGCTTGGCATTTCAGCATGGGAAGAAGTGATTCATAACCAACTGCATCTTCCTTGGTTAGTCCTAGAAATGTCAAGCCCTGTAATTAATGAGGGACACTTGTGGGTCCACACACTCAATATGTAACATCGAAGGAGGAGTCTGCATCGCATCATTTTAAAATGTTCGCAGACATATGTTTTTAATATTCAATAGCCACCATCTGCAGAATTCGAGGATATCAGACATTCCTAGAGACCATCCAGTAAAACAGAAAAATTCAAACTGCCTAGGGGATAAAAGCTTTCAGTGTTGGAAGCAGCTAATGTACACTCAATTACTTTCAAACATTGGCCAATAGCCCACACCCATATTGTCCTTTCTTGAAAGGGAGGGGTAGGGGTAAAATCACCATGTTATTCTGGATACTGAACTCTACCAGTGTGGTTTTTTAATTAAATACATAATTAAATGACACATAACCAAAGATTAACCAAAATGAATCCAGTGTTCCTGCTACAGAACTTCTATTTCAGGACTGTCTAAACCAGACGACAGCAGTATGACAGTGCTAAGAGTAGTCTACGAGGGCTTCCCTGGTGGCACAGTGGTTGAGAGTCCGCCTGCCGATGCAGGGGACACGGGTTCGTGCCCCAGTCCGGGAAGATCCCACATGCCGTGGAGCAGCTGGGCCCGTGAGCCATGGCCGCTGAGCCTGCGCGTCCGGAGCCTGTGCTCCGCAGCGGGAGAGGCCACAACAGTGAGAGGCCCGCGTAACAAACACACACACACACACACACACACACACAAAAAAAAATTAACAGTAGTCTACGAGAAGCCGGGATCTTTCTGAAGGCAGCATTGTGCCTTGTGGTGGCTCTTCAATGCCTGCAAGAAACCCTAATCATTAATGGAGTTTGAGTGCTTTGCTTTCACTGCATGCAGTAGTAACTACAAAAACTTTAGCATACTGGAGTATACATAATATTTATAGAGTATTCAACATTTGTAAGTTATCTTACTGAAAGTCTCTGGTGCTCACAAATGTAGGTACCTGGCCAATTCTTCCACAATAAAATGTAAAAGAACCAAGGCTTTTAGGAAAAATTTCAATTTTACTAACCGAAAAAATATTCCTTAAAATTGACTCCACTTTCCCTTGGATGACTGTTTGAATCATAAAGCAAGGAAGGGGTACTACTGACTGCATAGCAGGGTCAGGCTTTACCTCAAGCTGTGTAAATGACCCCTTGGGCAAATCACTTAGCTTTGGTGGAAGGAACCACCTTCACCTCTCTCACAATCCAAGGACCTGTTCCAGAATGAACCATCTCTGAGAGCATCAAGCAACGTTCAAAACATCAACTGAAACGCTCTCACAGATCCTAACCAATAAGTCAATCGGCCCTTGCCTCATTTCAAAGAAAGATATTTGAAATCTGTGTTAAATATATTTATCCATCTAACTGCCAGGGCTTTTGAACCAAGCTTTTAAGAGCAAGTAAATAAAACTTTATTGGCTCAATAAAGACTGATGGCCAGGGCTCTATAGTCACCATTATTATGAAGAACAGAACTCCACTAACTTATGAAATAAAAACCAAGTATCCCCAAACTAAAAAAGTGACATTCGTATTCAACAGCATCATCATTTAGTTTAAAAAGTGAGTCTTAAATCCGGGATCAGTAATCAGAAAAGGAAAACAAAAAAGCCCTCTAGAAAAGAAACTGAGCTACAGTTTCTCCTTATCATGAAGAAAATTATCTTATCCCAGGATTTCCTGCTAACCCATCAGTTGAACAATATTTCGTATAATAAGTATTTCCTAGGTTCAAAAATATTAGCTAGACCTGCCTTTTGGCTACTTTGACAATGAGAGGTTTCTTACCAAATGATTAAGAGAGCACAGGTCCAAGGAGGAAAATTACCCTATTCCCAACCACAGTCATAACAAAGCTGAAACAAAGGTTTAAAAAGCACAGTCACAAGATGAAGAAAGGTTCATACATCTATTGGGTTTCTTTACAAACAAAATAAAGGAAAAACCAGATTTGCAAGTAGATACAAGGAAAACAAATATTTTTATTTTCAATTCACCAGCTCTTCTTTTCTCCTTCTTCTTTTCCCCCCAAATAAACTACCTCATTATAGCTTTGTAACTGCTTCTTGACTCAGGAACACTGAAGAGTGATTATCTTATTTCCACAGGAGGGAAAATATGTACCTATCTCAACACCCCTTCAATATCACAGGAATACAACTTGTCCCAAAAGTTCGCAGAGATGGTTTCCTTTCTGTGAGCATTCTACACAGGATAAAGTGCAGTGCCAAATCAGCTAGAATTTCTTCTCTCAGAGAAGAGTTTCCAACATTTCCATTAAGGTGGACTATGTCAAAGAAAAGCTCAAAAAAGAAGTCAAATGCCCTGGACCTCACAGCCAAAGGAGACCTCAGACTGATTTCCCTTAAAACAAAAACAAAAACAAAAATTAGGTTTGCCACCTTTCACCTATTCAAAAATAAGCCAAATATATGGTTTTTATAATCAAGGATTCAGAAAAAAGGAAAACCATTGCTTTCAATGATCTAGATTCTCCATGATTTGTCCCTCAATATATATATATATATATATATTTTTTTTTTTTTTTTTTTGCGGTACGCGGGCTTTTCACTGTTGTGGCCTCTCCCGGTACTCGGGCCTCACTGCTGTGGCCTCTCCTGTTGCGGAGCACAGGCTCCAGACGCGCAGGCTCAGCGGCCATGGCTCACGGGCCCAGCCGCTCCGCAGCATGTGGGATCTTCCCAGACGAGGGCACGAACCCGTGTCCCCTGCATCTCAGGCGGACTCTCAACCACTGCGCTACCAGGGAAGCCCCAGTCCCTCAATATTTTAACAGCAACATTTGAAAAGAAATGCTAAGTGTTTCTCCATTTCCTCCATTTAAATGAATGTCTATTTCAACTAAATAGTCATTCGTGTTGTGCAAGGTAAAAAAAAATGCAAGGGCCAGTTTTGTGTATTTTTTCAATTTACAAGAAAAAAGCAAAAAATCATTTTATTTATTTATTTATTGGAAAACATATTTTGCAAAGGTATGCGGCTTTCACTAAGTTTAAAGCTCTGTTTTCAACCCCAAAGTTAACAATTCTTTTCCAAAGTCCAACTGTCTGGGGGCCACTAACCAGACAAAGGTTTTTTAAAAAGTTAAAAACACACAAAAAAATTGAAACTAGACGAATCTTAATCTACACCAGCCTCAAAAATAATATTCTCCCTTAGTCTGTCAGAGGTTTGTCAAGTATTGTTGAAATTACACATTCTTCCCTTGATAAATGTTTTTCCACAATTAAAGGAGGATCAGAACTCTGCTTAATCATTAGTGCAAGCAACAGGGAACTGACTGTATATTCCCCAAAATAGAACTCTAGTTGTCACCAAACTTTATCAGGAATATCGTCTTACTTAGAATCAGGGACTACATGTAAATAAAGGTACTTAAGTTATGAAAAAATTCCTAGGAAGTACCAGAGGAAATTTTAATATTTATATCATTTAAAAATAGAAAACAAGTGTTTGACCAAGCTTAGATGTGCTTTGGTAGGATGCTGAAAGAAATTTTAGCTATTATCTCCAGGGATCTCTTATTATATGTTTCACTCCTACCCAAAGCAAGGTAAACAAACAATGGCTTAGAACCTTTTTCTATCATAAATTTCTATAAAATCAGTAAAGTACAGAGGGCAAAATAGGTCTTATGTAGAATGAACAGTCTAGATGTATTTGTAATTAATTCTCTACCACGATCACCTTTTCCCACTAGCTAATAGATTTTGGCTTGATATTGGTATATGTTTAATAGAAATGCATTCATGGAATCTCCAAATTCAGTTCAATAGCTCAAGAAAGTCAACTAAGGGTCTCCCAAGTTTTCTTATCTGTAAATGCCAGTCTTGTATTATCTTGGCATCCTCCACAGCCCCCTGTACAGGAGCTACCTGGAGCAGCCCATGTTGAACCAATTTAAACAAAATGTCAATGATCTTATATTCATCAAATAATCACATCAAGTTCTTGCCACAATGGGGAGTTGACTTCGGAAAAAAATATTATGAAAAGATTATATATATAACATAGGGGAGAAGTCACCCATTTTTTTCCTAGAGTTTTGTGTGCAAAAGAAAATACTAGATAAGAACTAATTCCAGCTAACGATGAGTGCTTGGGGCTTCATCATTAAATCCTTTGGAAATGTTAACATTATACCTTAAGATAAATATTACTCCCATTTTACAGAAGAGGAAGCTGAGGCTTAAGAGAGGATAATTAACTTGCTCCACTACAGCACAGGAGAAAATCTGAATCTCAGAGCAATGGAAGCTTGGCTGTGGACTCAAAAATCTAGAGGGCATTACATATTTTACACAATCTCTAAATGATGATTTTTTTTTAATTTTGTAAGTTTTGTTTCAGTTACATAGCTGATACAATTTTTTATCAGTTCATTGACAGGACTATACACCTATCCCACTCAATAGCTTATAAAATCCAAATTTTACATCTAGTTAGTGAGAATAATTACTTAAAATAGGAGCCACCAGATGGTATAAACATGCACTATCCAATATGGTAGCCACTAGCCATATGTAGCTTTTGAGCACTTGAAACAAGGCAAAGCCAATTTGAGATGTAATGTAAGTACTAACACGCATAAAACTTCAAAAACTAAAGAAGGTAAAATATCTCAATAATTTTTATTTCGATTACATGATGAAATTATATGTTCAATATCAGAGTTAAAATATATTACCAAAAATAATTTCATTCATTTCTTTTTCCTTTTTTAATGGGACTAGCTATTAGAAAATTTAAAATTATGTATGTGGCTCACGTTTGTGGCTCTCATTATATTTCTCTTGGACAGCAGTGGGTAAACTGTTAAGAATATCCTTCTGTTCTCACCTTCAGCACAAGATGAGAATTACAAAGTTGATATGTGAGCCCATGACACCTAATTTGCTAGTTAAAGCTTTGCTGACACCAAATGTGTGGATTTTAATCATTATTCAATCATTCTTTCATTCAGTTAAATAATTATTTATTGAGCAACTGCTATGTTGTAGGCGAAATAAGGCAAAGTCTAGGGAATTTCATAAGGAACATTTTAGGCAAGGTCCCAATCACACAGCTTAATACTTCGGTCATAGGGCTGTAGCTATTTGCAGTAAAAACTAAATGGCATATTTGGAGCATATTTAAAATATGGCAAGTTGGGAAGGGGATGGTGTCAACAACAATTCAAGGATTTCATTAATTGGATATGTGAGGTGGGTTGATTTAAAGCTAAAACTGTCTAATGTAAATTTCAAGCTTAATCAGAAGATAAAGTAATCATGCAAATGCAATTTCAACTCAAGAGGGGACAAGATCTCTTTCAAATCTAATCCTCACCCCATCCACCTGCGTAGCCATGGTGGAGATTAATTGCATTTCACTTTAGCCATACTACTATAATTATATAATTATCTGCTAGACTTTCTTACTAAAATCAATGAAAGTGACCAAATATTGTAAAGTCTAGGAGTGTATTAACGTTTCTATGTGGCATCAGGCAATGACATAAGTGATTAAAAAAATGAATCTCGGGCTTCCCTGGTGGCGCAGTGGTTGAGAGTCCGCCTGCCGATGCAGGGGACACGGGTTCGTGCCCCGGTCCGGGAAGATCCCACATGCCGCGGAGCGGCTGGCCCTGTGAGCCATGGCCGCTGAGCCTGCGCATCCGGAGCATGTGCTCCGCAACGGGAGAGGCCACAGCAGTGAGAGGCCCGCGTACCGCCAAAAAACAAACAAACAAACAAACAAAAAAAAAAAAATGAATCTCACAGTAAATCTGTAAAGAAACCACTACCTACACTCTATAGATCAACAAAAACAAAATCAACACATTCCACAACACTGCATGGTATGTGATTTGCCTTTCCTTTGCCATTAGTTTAATAATATCAGTTAAATGTTCTAACAATTTATTTTAGCTGTTACATGGCTATATAAGATAACTGAGATCCTAGAGGAATGGTCTTAGAGGAGACCGTTTCCCTACAGAAGAAAAATAAAGAAATGCCATAATATAGGGAGAATAATCTTCACCACCAGGTCAGTCTACTGAGTCAAGATTCCAAATTCTTTTCTACAGCTTCCCTATATGTAAAAACAAACTGTTTCTATTTCCCAAAAAACATGATCCTGCAGTGCCTATTCAGCTAAAGTCCCAGTAAATACACTAAGGGTTCTGCTTGAATAAGAACTAAGCTCATAGTTTCAAAATGACATTTCATGGAAGATTTGAGCAGAAGACATTTTGTGTTTGAACCAGAAATCCCAGAACACTGTCATTTAGATACTGTCAGTGCAAAAGAAGAGAAATCCAGCACCAAGGAAGTATCTAATTAAGATGTCAAACCACTGCCTGGAATGACTCACTTTTCTTGTTCTGCTAGATGAAGTCTTCTCGGTGGTATCGGTGGTATTATTTTTATTTATTTTTATTTTTTATTTTTGGCTGCACTGCACGGCACGCGGGATCTTAGCTCCCCGACCAGGGATTGAACCCACGCCCCCTGTAGTGGAAGCTCTTAGTCTTAACCACTGGACCTCCAGGGAAGTCCCCCTCGGTGGTATTATTAATATTCCAGTATAGCAAAAGAATTGCTACATTAAAAGGCAGTGTAACTCCAAGTTTTTTTTTGGTTTTTGTTTTTTTTTTTGCGGTACGCAGGCCTCTCACTGTTGTGGCCTCTCCTGTTGCGGAGCACAGGCTCCGGACGCGCAGGCTTAGCGGCCATAGCTCACGGGCCCAGCCGCTCCGCGGCATGTGGGATCCTCCCGGACCGGGGCATGAACCCGTGTCCCCTGCATCGGCAGGCCGACTCTCAACCACTGTGCCACCAGGGAAGCCCCCCAAGTTTTAAGATGAAACAAATTCACAAGAGACTAAGCCTTGGGGGTATTAATTCCTTCTTTTGCAAGTGAATATCCAGATCTTTCTGGTCTCACTTCTATTCCAATAAAATTTCAAATACTAGTCTTGAGGCTCTGAATGGCTGAACCAGTGAAGTCAGTTAGTTCAAGTACGTAAGTATTTGAATGCCTATTATGTGCAGAATTCTGAATGCTGAGTAGAAGTCCAATACAGAGGAGAAGACATTGCCTGGCACTCAGAGAGTTTACAACCTTTATTAGTGTCCTAGGGCTGCTGTAACAAATTATCACAAACTCCATGACTTAAAACCACAGAAATTTATTCTCTCGCGATTCTGGAGGCCAGATGTCCAAAATCAAGGTGTTGACAGGGCCATGTGCCCGTCAGAGACTATTCCTTGTCTCTTCTAGCTTGTGGCGGACGCTGTTATTTCTTAGAATGTGGCCCTATCACTCTAATCTCTGCCACCATCTTCATATCACCTTCTGCTCTGCTCTGTGGGGTTGATCTTCTGCCTCTCTCTTTGAAGGACACTTGTGATTGGATTTAGGGCCACCCAGATAACCCAGGACAATCACTCCATGTCAAGATCTTTAATTTAATCACATCTGCAAAGACCATTTTCTTTATATGGTAATATTTACACGTTCCAGATATTAGGACCTGATCTCTTTGGGAGGCAGGGCTACCAGCCATCAAACTGAAATGACTGAAAACCAAGCAGAGCATCCTAAGCAGGTGCTACACTGGGTGATATCAACAAACTTTCTGCCTGAGTTCAGGGAATGTGGTCCAGGTTGCCTAAACTTAGATGGTTCTCCTGGGACTAGATGAGGGTCTGCTTATCTTCTTTCAGCTGTTCTCAGATGATTTTGTGAGCTTCTGAAGGGCCGCTTTCAGCCCAGTAGTCTTTATCATTCTGGCTGTTCTTACGGTCCCTTGCTTATTACATCATCTTAATTTTACTGCACTCCTTTACGTTTTGTCCCACTCCATTATAATCTGGTACATTTTTTGGGTTCCTGTTTTTGTTTTTATTGTTGTGGTTTTTTTTTTTCTGCGGTACGCAGGCCTCTCACTGTTGTGGCCTCTCCCGTTGCGGAGCACAGGCTCCGGACACGCAGGCTCAGCGGCCATGGCTCACGGGCCCAGCCGCTCCACGGCACGTGGGATCTTCCCGGACCGGGGCACGAACCCGCGTCCCCTGCATCAGCAGGCGGACTCTCAACCACTGCGCCACCAGGGAAGCCCTTTATTGTTGTTTTTGTTGTTTGTCTTGGGGCTAATCTTTTCACGGCTGTAGTGAGCAACTTCCTTATATGACCTGAGAGGCACAGAAAGTTTTCTGCTGCCCCAAATTATTACACTCCAGGACAGATCACAGTGGAACCATCATTCCATATTTGAAAAGTTTTTTAAAAAAAAGTGAAACTCTAACCAATGGACATCTCAGGGTGTTCAGAGGGCCTGCTGAGCCTCCAAAAGGGGCTGCACAGTGTGTAGAGTTCCCCCAACATATTCAGACACAGATGCCTCTTTTCCTCTTAAGCTACATGATGGCAGGAACCATGTCCATTTTTGCTCAACTTTGTGTCTCCAGCATCTAGTCCAGTCCTTACATGTGGGTGTGTGGTGGATGGATGGATGGGTAGGTGGATGGATGAGTAGGTGGACAGATGGATGGATGGATGGATGGGTGGATGGATGGATGGAATAACATCTTGAGAGACTCAACTGCTCTGGATGATCAAGAAAAGGAAAGAAGACAAAGAGAAGGAGAGAAAATAACAAAGGAAGGAAAAGGGATTGAGCGAATGAGAACTGCAGACAGTAGCAGTCAAATTTCTACTACGTGACAATTTTGCTTGAAGCCAGTTTTGACCAGGGAGTTGATACTAGAGAACATTTACAGGTCCCTTATGCTACATCTTTGTTGGAGACGTAGTGCTATGGACTGAATGTTTGTGTCTCTCCCAAAATTCATATGTTGAAACCCTAGTCTCCAATGTGATGGTATTTGGAGGTGAGACCTTTGGGAGGTAATTGGGTTTGAATGAGGTCATGAGGGTGGAGGTCCGATGATGAGATTGGTGCCATTATAAAGGTATGAAGAGACCAGAGATCTCTCTCCACCAGGTGAGGATACAACAAGAAGGCAGCCATCTGCAAAACAGGAAGAAGGCCCTTACCAGACACTGAATCTGCCCGCACCTTCATCTTGGACTTGCCAGCCTCCAGAACTGTGAGAAATAAATGTCTGTTGTTTAACCCACCCAGTCTGCAGTATTTTGTTATAGCAACCCAAGCTAAGATAGGCACATGGCACAGTGTTTGGAGTCAGACACACCTACATCCAACTCCCAGCTCTACCCTTAACAGCTTCCCTTTCCTCACTTGCAAAATGTGGATAACAATGCCTAATTTACGGGGTGGTTGACAGCTTTAGAGATCATTTCCCTAAAGACTAGCATCTAGGAATCTCTGAAGAGTTCCTTTTACTATACACTTTTATCTCCCAAGAGTTTTGCAAAGTGCTTCATATAAGCACGTGACTTTGAAATATTACTTAATTGATGTATTTTTCCCTGTAATTAGTTTCTTCCCTCCCTCCCTTCCTTCCTTTTTTCCTTTTATCCTCCTGTTTCTACTGGGTAAAATACAGTCACATAGTTCAAAATTCAAATGATACACAAGAATATACCATGAAAATTCTCCCTCCTTCCGCTGTACCCAGGCATCCAGCCCCTTTCTGAAGCATCCAATTTTACCAGCAAGAGACTTTAGGTCAACAGATGCTTGTAAATTAGGCTTATTCTGGGTTTAAGCAACTCAAAACAAAATGCCCTATTCTTATTCATCACTCCAGAAGGTCTCCCACCAAGGCTAACTTGTTTCAGCTAGTTTGCTACAATTCCTTATGTGGATTCATCAAATAGCTTGGTTAATAAAGAACCACCACCTATAGTATTCATCCATCACCAGTTTTCAAAGACTCAGAACACTCAGATACATTTGGCATAAAAATAGTACTCAGCACAGCTTGATTCTTTTTAGATGATTGAGAGGCTCTGTATTTCACTGTACTCCGGAGATGTCATTTTTGGTAACTGAATCAAAGTAATTCCCTGGAAAAGAGCAGAAGTGATAGCAAATGGAGAGTTCTGATTTTGGAAATATGCTAGATTACTGTTTTTAGCAACATATTAGGATCTAATGTTATTCCATAAGAACAGGAGGTAGAACCTGAGATCACTGGGATTGGCCAGGAGCTGCTGAAATTGATGAGCTCTGGGGATTGAGATCTAAAGAAGGTAAGAACCAAGGACAAGAAGCAGTAGCAGGATACCACCAGCAGAGTTAAGGTCAGTGACTAAAACAAGTGAGGAGCACAAATGGCCAGGATATGCAAAGATAAACTATTTGAACCTGCGCACCAAGTCATGGAATTTGCATAGCAAACCTGAATCAGTAGGTAAATAAGGATTAAATTGATGCAAAGCCAAGAGTCAGAAAATCAGATGGGAATTACAAGATGCTCAGACTCTGAGCCCCTTTTCTGGGCACCCGGATCCCTTCCTATGTTCCAAAGGTGATCTGGATACCAACCCAGAGTTAGCCAAACCCATCCCTGGCTTCGGAATCCTCAGCACACACAAACTCTGAGGACTCAGGAGGCCACCCTACATGGCAAGGACTTGGCAGTAGAATAATGATAACATGATGCTTCTTGCCCTTGTTTGTTTGCTTGCATCTCAAATGCGCTCTTACAGCCATTTAGTTAGAAACCTACACAATATATTTAGGTATACTAGTTTAATCATTACAGTCAAGTGAGAATTTTGAATTTGGCTGCAGAGTCAGGCAGAATTCAACAGAAATTTTTGAAGAAAAAATTCCATGAACTTTCACCCAAATTCCCACGCTGAGACAAATACTGAAAACATATTACGAAGCAAGGTTTATTTATCCCAAAGACAGAATAACAAGTGCCTTTTTTTTTTAGTCTTTTAACTACACTAATCTGCAAAATATAAAAGAAGCTGAAAACATAGGCTAGTAATTTTTTGTTACACTACCATCTCTTTATTATAATCACTGAGGTCAAATACAGTAGGACGTATTTCGTCGTAACTAATTGTGCCAACCCCTGACGGGCTTTCCATTCTATACTAACTCACCATTAGGAACTATCATCCTTGATATGCCAGTGCAGTGTGAGATTTTTCACGAGGAAGGGGGAAGACAGGAAGGGAAAGCTCTCTAGAATGTCAATCTGAGGTGGGGGCTAAACAGAATTTGAGGTGGAAACATGGGGTCACCGTGCAAAGTGAGAGCCAAGAACTGCCCACCTCTGGGTGTTCTGAGTTTGGGGACAACTCCTTTCTTCTACATCTTCCTTGCATCCCAATGAAAGAATTGAAAGGGGCTCAGTTGTGCACTCCGCCTCGCCCATATATCCAGGGTTCACCCTTCAATCCAAACAGGAGCTATGAAGATCTGGGTGCAGGCCAAAATGAGCCTCGGGGACACAATACGAGGGTCGCGAAAAGTGTAGGCAATGGAACTTCTGGTGTGAAGTGTCGAGGGAGGTTCAAGTTCTCTTCTTCCTTCTACTGTGGAAAAGCCTCTCTTTTTCAGGAAGTCTCCCGATTAAAGACACCCACAACTCCTGAACAGGCTTTTCCTCCAATTGCAACCCAAAGCTTTACATATGTCTTCATGTCCCTAGAGTTTTCTTGTGCCACTAAATGTGTAAATGTGTAGAGATGAAATTTTACCACCCCCTAGATTCTCTAATTGTTTAATATATTCCTCAATGTCTCATCCATCACATCCTTAAAGCTGTCCATCCATTTATCTTTACATTTTGAAAATCTGAACATGAGGCCAGCATCTACTTAAATACTTATGCTCAGTATTTAATGGTGAAATTTCAATGTAAGTATAATAAAATATAAACACTGTATACCCCTGCCCCCCAGAAAAGACACCAACACCATCGAAAGGCCAAGTCCAAGGGAAAGGAAGCAAAGCATCTCCAGCTTGGCCAATTCTGCTCTAGACTTTTAGAGAAGTCCTATTCCCCCTATCGAAGCCGTAAGAACCAGAAGCCTAAGAAGGCCAACCCCGGGACGAGGGAAAGAAGGCAGGGACCAGGTCACTTAGGCCAGCCTCTGGCCTAGGCCCCAAGAAGGGCCCCTAGAGCCTCACCACAGTCCAGAACAGTTGCTCACCAAAGTAGACAGCCCAGAACAGGAGCTAGATCTACGGACAAAGAGTATGTCTCTACATGGTGTCCTTTTTCATACATATATAGAGGAAGAGAGACACCTAAGGGCAAAGACAAAGTAAGCTGTAGTCACAGGGAGGTCCTCCACTCAGGGTTTTCCATTCAGGATTTGTAAGCTCTACCCAGAGCTCTTCCTTGGACATCTTCCTTGAAGAAGAAACAGAATGAAAAGATGTTCCAAAACCCATTTTTCTTTTGCTACAGAAAGACGACTCTATGAACATTGTTACGTATCATCTTTGATACATCATTTGAAAATCCAGAACATTACAATTATTTATGCATTACAATACATTATAAATAATGTATAAAAATACATTACAAATAATGACACCATCCCATTAAAATCCGACAAGTAAAACTCTTGAACACCGACTGGTTTCACCATCTTACCAGCTTCTCAACTGCTGCTTGCAACACAAGCAGGAATCTAAAACACCAGCAGAGCAGAGGGTCCTCTTTTTAAGCCTGATTCAATGTTTGGGTCTCAAAATATATTCACAGAACCTGCAGAATAAGGGTAAATCATCAACGTGAAACTAGAAATGTTATCAGGTTCAGCAGAACCTCTCAAAGGGATATTCCTTCTTGTCTTAATTTACACTGCTGGTCCCTAATGAATGGATTTGTGATATTCCATTTACCAGTTTGGTTACTTGGGCCAGATATTTCTCTGAACCCCTATTTCTTCCCTGTAAAATGAGAATGTCACTAACACCTACTACATTGGGATTGGAGTGAGGCTCAAATAAGAGGCTGTATAAGATACTGGTGCACAAATGTCTGAGGTTTCTGGATAGTTATCACTTCTCTGAGAAACAGAACACTGAACTATGAATTTTAAGACATATACTTTATACCCACTCAGACCAATAATTAAGAAACTTAAATTTCTCTCCTTGGCTTTCCCCATCAGTGGCTCATTATGAGAGAACTACTGGAGTTGTTTGGATTTTTAAGTCACTGTATACTTCAAAATGTTAGCATTAAAACTACAGTACAAAATTTTAGGTATCATAGTCTTCTAGGTGCCTACGCTAAGATTTGAAGAAAGAAGAAAATAACTGTAAGAGCTAGAGGGTCACAGAAATCAATTTCAAACATAATTTCCCTCCACAGTTATCTGTATCTGCCTACATTTTTAGAATTACTTATTTATGCATTCTAATTATCAGATTTTCAGGGACTTTCAAGTATGAATCACTTGAAACTCCATCATTCACTGAAACGAATATGTTGACCCACATATTCTGGGTTTTGTAAGACAGGGTAGCATCAATCTCCTACACACACTGCAGGTTTATCTATCCTTATGTATGTCACACCACCCAATAAAAGATATATTTAAAAACAATTAACAGGAAGAATAAGTTAGGACTATAAAATATAGTCTTGTGGGGTTTTTGTTGCCATCAAAGCTCAAATACTTTTCTTCAAGGTGCCACCAGGTTGTCCAACACTTAAAATAGTCTAAATGTCTGTCTATATCTTAAGGATATAGACAGGATTTGGTGGCTGTTAACTTACACTCAACCGAGATTATATAAAACTATTACTGGGATGCCAAAAATGTTACATGGTACTTCATAGGAAAGGAATGCTGGGGCTTAGCAACTGCCCAGAGTCACTCACCAAGGCTATGCTTATTTTGCTATTAGTTTGGACAGGTTAATTTTCAAAAATTCTTCACATAATAAGCAGAAAATAACCTGAATTCCAATAGAATGGGTTATTTCTGTTCAAGTTTGTGGCTACCATTTAAAACATAATTGTAATGTAAACACTTGGCCCTACTTTGTATGTTTGTATCACAGGTCCTTAGCCTGACACACAGCCTATTGGCTGACTCTGTTGGTTACCTACCCATGAGCCATCTCCCTTCAATTTCGTTCTGACACTATGTACTGATAGACATGATGGGCATCTTCCCAGGCTCAGGGTGTCACGTGATCAGTCTGAGCAGCTCAGAGCAATTGCATCCCCCTTGCTAGTGACTAGGTTTCATCATGGCCCTCGGTAGTTACCCTGGGAATCTTCTCATGGACTTCTTTTAAAGTTTTCCTCACTCCTTAAAAGATACAAAAGGCCAGGATGTGGAGAAACTGGAAGCCTCACACATTACTGGTGGAATCCTCAACCCACAAAATGCTGTCGTCACCTTGGGAAACAGTTTGGCGGTTTCACAAAAAAGTTTAATAATGTACCATACAATATAGCAATTCAACTCCTACCTAGCTACCCAAGAGAAATGAAAACATGTGTCCACACAAAAACTTACACATAAATGTTCCTAGCAGCATTATTCATTCTAGTTAAAAAACAGAAACAACCCACATGCCCTTCATCTGATGAACAGAAAAAGTACAATATATCCATACAATAAAACACTACTCAGCAATAAAAAGGAACTAGGTACTGATATATGCTACAATATGGATGAACTTCAAAAACTTTATGGTAAGCAAAAGAAGCCAGACAAAAAGATCACTATTGTATAATTCCATTTATGTGTGAAATGTTCAGAAAAGGCAAATCTAAAGAGACAGAAACTGCATTAGTGGTTGCCTGAGATCAGAGGGTGAGAAGAGAAATTGATTGCATTGGGCAAAGGGGATATTTTAGGGGTAATAAAAAGTTCTGAAAGTGGTGATGGTTGCACAACTCTGTACATTTGCGTATGTGTGTGTGTGTGTGTGTGTGTGTGTGTGTGTGTATGGGGGTGGGGGGGGGGAGAGAGAAAGTAAGGATTCAATCCTTCCTATCTTAGGTTCCCATGTGGGAACATGATGCTTGAAGCTGTAGTAGCTATCTCAGGACCAGAAGGAGAAAGTCAGCTAACCAGGAACCATGCATGACATTTGCTGAGCTGTTAAATTAGATGCTCTTGAAATAGCCCTAATCCAAATTTATTTAAGGTGGAACCAAAAAATAAAATAAAATAAAAACCCTCACTTAAGTATTTCTTACTTGAAGCCAAAAGCATCCTGATTGATATAGACTAGAAATACAGTCACCAGAGCTTTTTCAGTGGTATATGATTCACATATACATTGAATTTTGAAGATACACATGCTATAGATTGAATGTTTGTATCCCCCCAAAATTCATATGCTGAAACCTAAAAATATCAAAATTATAGTATTTAGAGGCCGGGCCTTTGGGTGGTGATTAGGTCATGAGAGTGGAGCCCTCATGAATGGGATTAGTGTCCTTATAAAGAGCTCCCAGAGAGCTCCCTTGCCTCTTCCACCATGTGAGACCACAGCAAGAAAACAGCATCTATGAACTGGGAAGCCAGCCCTCACCAGACACAGTACCTTGATCTTGGACTACTCAGCCTCCGGGACTGACAGAAATAAATTTCTGCTGTTTATAAGCCACCGAGTCTATGGTACTTGGTTATAGCAGCCTGAAGTGACAAAGACAATGCATTTGTGGTGATGTATATATACATATATTCAGACATTTCTAACTAGGTTGCATACTATCTTGTGTGACATGAGATACATTTAAGATGGCACCTAGTAGCTGTTTTACTAAAAACATATTTCAATCCAAGCTTGAACTAGCACTTGCTGTCATTCCAGCCTATCTCTCCTCTACTTTCTTTCATGTTCAGCATGAATCAAATGGCTTAAACATCCCAAATACATTCCAGTTATCACCCCATGTTTCATCCCTCCACATTTTTGCACATCATATTTTCCAAGCCTAGAACGTTCCTCCCTTTGACTACATGTTAAAATGTTATGCATCTTTTAAATCCCAACTTGGGAAAGTCTTCCCTGACCCCAAAAAATAATCACTCCCTGCCCTGATTTAATTCTATACCTTGTATATATCGCTATTATCACCTCTGTCACATTGTATTGGAATTTGTTTTATTATTACTATCTCCCCTATTGTGAATGGCAAAGGGTATGAAGTTTAAAAAAAACAGCTCTATCTTATATTTGGGTGGCTTTGAACAAATCACTTTACTTCTGAGTCTCAATTTCTTCTTCTGTAAGATAAACATGGATATTATCATCCCATCTCTCTTAGACTACTATGAGACAACTAACATAACATATGCATTTTAACAAGAGCATTTTATCAATTATAAAGCACTGACAAATTTTATTTAGAATAGATAAGGTTTTTTTAAAGGCATGTAATGGCCCACACAAATTAGGAAAAAGATGTGATCTCTCACCATTTATCAAAACAGCTCTAGCCAAGACTACCCATGAGCATTGACCTCCCAAAGGCCTAACCACGAAGGTCTATTCTCAATTGTCATCTTGCTCAATCCATGAGCAGCACTTGACCCAGACGGCCTTGCCTTCCTCCTGGACACACTCTCTTCACTGGGCTTCCACCTCAGTGGCAGCCCCTTCTCACTATTCTTTACTTGCCCCTTCTCATCTTCCCCACTTCTAAATCTGGAGGGCTCCAAGGCTCAGTATCTAGACCTCTTTCCTTCCTATACTCACTCCCTTAGTGATCTCATCCAGTCTCATGACTTTACATAGCATTTAATTTTTTTTTTTTTTTTTTTTTTTTGGCCATGCGGCATGAGGGATCTTAGTTCCCTGACCAGGGATTGAACCCGTGTCTCTTGCAGTGGAAGCACAGAGTCTTAACCACTGGACCACCAGGGAAGTCCCTAAATAGCATTTAATTTCTTCCAACTCACAAATTTGTAGATTTCTTCCCTGAAAACCAAACTTGTGTATCAAACTGCCTAGATGCTTTAAGTATCTCAATGTGCTCAAACTGAGCTCCTTGTCTCCCCACCCCGAGTACACACTTCATCTCAGTTCATGGGCACTGGGTCCATTCAGGTGCTTGGGTCAAAAAAAATCTCAGACTTGACTCCTCTCTTTCTGTCATACTTCCTATCCAGTCCACCAGAAATTCCTCCAACCAAAATATCTTCAGAATTCAATCCTTTCTCACTACCTCCATGCTGCTTTTACCCTTGTCCGAGCTGCCATCACCCCTCACTTGACAGCTGAAAGAGCTTCCGAAATGGTCTCCCTTGTTTCTGCCCTTGCCCATCTTTGATCTCGTTGAACCCACCAGCCAGAGTCACTCTGTTACAGCATTAGTTACATCAGGTCAATCATTGTTTAAACCCCTTCATTGGTACCCCATCTCTCTCAGTGTAAAATCACAATGGCCTTTAAGGATCCATGTGATCTGCTCACCATACTCCTATTTCCTCATTGACCTCATCTCCTACCATTGTCCCCTTTGCTCAGTCCACTCCGGCCACTATGCCCACCTTGCTTTCTGTTGATAAACTAGACGCTTGGCCTGCCTCTGCCTGAATGCTCTTCTGCCCGATATCATGTGGCTCATTCCTTCATTTCCTTTATATCATTCCTCAAATGTCACCTTCTCTGTGAGGTCTTCCCTGGCCATCCCATTGAAAATTGCAAGCCCCTTTCCTCTGACTCCCCATCTTCCTTTCCTGGTTTATTTTTCTCAACAGTAGTTGTCACCTTTTAACATATGTTTTACTGTCACTAGTAAAAGCTCCAAGAGTACAAAAATTTTTATTTCTTCTGTATCCTCGGTGCTTAGAGCAATGCCTGACACATAGATGGCATATCACTTAAAAGAATGAATGAGGAAAGAATGAATGAACAAAGTAGGCTTCATAGATTCATGATAAATATATTTCTAAACACCTGTATCTTCAACAATAACGGGCAGAAATACTATCAAAGTTTTTAGAAATGACTGACACTTAAAAGTCAGGAAATGTGAGGCCATAGAGAAGAAATCAAAGTAAATTTGGGAACACTTAATGTTCCTAAAGAAACTCATAGCAAATAAGTAAGTAGCTATACTTCAATTAAATAAATAAGTAGAAATGGTACTCAAAATATAACAAAATATTCAGTTGATCACCCCCTAGACTTATTATAAAGTTCAAAGTTAAGTAAATGCTTTCTATTTACTTGTAAGATGCTTAGTATGTGTTGTATTTATCATTTTAGAAGGCAGAGCTGAACATTTAGATTTTCTTCCTCTGTAAGTTTCTTGTGAGTACCTTGGCAAATTTTTCTGGTTTCAATAATTCAAACTAATCATGTCAACAAACACTTTTAAATAACCAAGACTATAAAATTTGATACTTAGAGTAAAGTTATTAAGTATATTTGGTTATAACCTAAGAATTAACATCACAGAAAAACTTTAAGGAATTTACCATTTTAAACTCTGTAATTACAAATTTTTATATTAGTAGTTGCTATACTAAAGATATATAATCTGCTGATTAAAATAGATGTTGTCCACAAACAGAAAGTTGTGGATACATATGGAAAAAAAGTTTCCCATTTTAATATTGATTTATCCCATGTTTTTCTTTTAAATTATTATCATTTCCAGGCAACTCTCTGCTGATAAATTACAAATGAGGAGAAACAGTACTTTAACATTCCCATCAGAAACTTCCTAAGGGTAAATGAATATAATCTCCCCCAAACTAAATTATCACTCAGGGATGGCCATGTATTTTGCTAAATTACAGATCTAGAAAATGAAAATCCAAGACTTTAAACTTCATTTCACAATGATATGCTATTCTTCTAAGTGTTGTATGTACTAACTGTGAGGTGTTTTATTTAAATAAAGACGATTCTATAAAAACTAACGTCAGAAAATGTGCTGTAGTTCTTGATTTCCTCATCAAGCAATCACTGAACCATCACTTTATATCATAGCTGAAAAGTGAATGAACAAAGTTTTTTAAACTATATCTAAGTTTACTCCTCACTGACAACATTGAAAATAGAGAATTTGTGTACATCAATTCTAGAAACTTGCTCTTATCTCAATTTACAGAAATTTCTGTAAGGAAAAGGAAAGGCCACATAGTACAAGAGGAAGTCATGACCTTCGGTAACATGTTTATACGTAACAAACCTTAATAAATGTTTGTTGAAGTTAATTAATCCATGCTTAACTGGATAAAAAAACTTGAATAGAACATACTTTTAGAGAAAAGAACATATCTAAACATGTGAAAACTTCTATCCAAACTGACTTTGAATATTTCAGTGAATACTTTTGGTTAATGTGGCTTGAAACTTGCAAGGCAGTCAACAAAGAAAGTTGGAAGTATCAAAACATCACTGATTCGTTGTGAAAGGCAATAGTAGTAGCTTTTATTATAACTAAACATACTTACAGATGCTTACCCCTCTGTTAAGTTTTTTCTTACATATATGGTTTTAAAAAATACATTCCCCACAACAACTTCATGGGATAAGTGTTACGCTCCCCACTTACAAATGAGAAAACTGAGACCCCAGGAAAGCAAGTAAACTGGCCAAGGTTATCAAGATGAGGATTCAAACTCGGGTCTGTTTCATTCCAGAGACTGTTTCTAAACCTCTGAGCGCAATGCTGGATGGCCATTAAAACAGATTCAAAGATATTCACATCAGACATTTGTAGGTAAAATATTTGTTGGGAAATAACACTGCACTCTACACACACACACACCCCAAAATATTCCAGCAGATAAACTTTTGTTGAAAACATTTCAGGAAATCTGACGTTTCCATGCAACACACTGCCGAAAGTATACTTCACAGAAAATTTAAAGCCTATTTCTTGAACTAATACTCCCTGAGCTAAACAGTCATATAAAATAATTGTTATTAATACACATAAAGTTTTCCATGTCAGTAACTCTACTGTTCAACAATTTCAAAATGAACTTCACAAGAGAGGATGCTCCTTAATTACAGGAGCAATCAACAAATCACAAAAAACCTTAAAGCTAAAAGATTTCTTCAAGTTTCTTTAACCTAACCCTTCATTTTATAGATGACAAACTAAAGTCCAGGAAGATGAAGTAATTTGTCCAAGTTTCTACAACTAAAAAAAAGCAAATCATAATACTTTTTACTTATAGCGGGATAAAAATATTTCCAATTCCCAATTATCTTTTTGACCATACCTTAACATTTCTCAATTACAGTAATATATCAATGATATTCTCCATCTGTAGCATTTAAAACCACCTTGAACTTGAATAATTTTGAGGATCAAATCCTACAACTTAAATCATTTCAAAGCAACCTATTCTAAACAAAGAAAACTCTCACTTTCCATGGCAAACAACTGCTAAACAAGGAAAGTAAATACTGTATCAAAATACTTTTTATATTACCAACAGTATTTATGTGAAATTCGAATGGCTTTCTCGCAGAGATGATCAAGAATGAATTATAAGACATAAAAGAAGGAATATAAGACTCTTAATGACCACTATAAAAACTTAATGTCTACCATAAAGATTAAACAAATGTACAGTTTCTGTTGTTATTACATAGTAAAGTTTTTATTCTAACAGAACTTATTGTACTTTATATTGACTCCCAGCTGGTAGGACTTCATTTCCTTCTGACCACTTTTGGATTTTGTTTACCAAAATGAAATGTCAAAAGTGAAAAAAAATTAATGCAAACCACAAAAGTCCTGCTACTATAGAAACATTCAATGTGATATTTAAAAGCAAAATCAATCATAAATAAAATAGGACATTTGCCTATCGGACCCATCATTGTTACATAACCTTCCTTAGTAACTATATAATCCACGTTCATTATGTGTAATAATTTCGAAGACACTGTCAAATTAATAAAATTTCCGTAGAAGTACCCAAATCATCATTCCAGATGAAAATGAACCTACAAAAACCAGTTCAAAACAAGGAAATCCCAAGTCATAAATCACTTTGATCAGGCAACAGCTCAAAATAACTAGGCAATTCTCTAGTGGCATAAGTACCAGCTCCAAAATGAAGTGATTGTAAAGTATTTAAAAAGCAACGTACCTTCTTTAAGGTGGAGAGTGTCCAGTGATCAAATTGTAGTAATCCACATAGGGAAGGCATCATCAAAAATCCCGACAACTTTTAAGCAACTCCAAAGAAAAAAGTTTGGTAAGTTTCATTCAGGAATGACTTGATGTTGTACTGGTACTTCCATAATGTTCACTGATAGAAAGATCCAGTAAGAACAATGCAGTACGAAGGAGTCAGTGCACTCATCATGCTTTCTAGATGCTGACAATAGTAATCACACCTATACAATTAAAATTAGTTAGTGTTAGCTTCCAAGTCACTCAACACACTCAGTTTCTTTTAAAGAAGTAACCTTAGCATTAATATATTTCTTTCTTGGACACAAAAATTCAAAACTACATAGTTCTGGCACTTGAATCATTCCTAGCTGCAAGTTTTAATAATGGATACTACTGTACGAAATCACAACTTTAAGAAGTTCAAATAGACTATGTTTGGCTCTTTCCTCCAGGTATTAGCAGCACAGTTTGATGTTTCCTCTGTCCGGTCAAACTGTAAAGGTGGGAGATAAAGGCAAAGGGTGGGAGGAAAGCTTCTAGCTCTGGGGTGGGGATAGGAGAGGGTAGCAGTGATAAATTAATTACCCTGGTATTTGGAACGATCTCACAAAACAGACCTGAAGATGATGACCTAAATTTGCATTTTCTAACTCAAGAGCCCTGTTCCACACATTCGCAATATTTAAACACTGCTAGAACATACCACGTTTGCCCACTTTCAACAAACTCCCAATTTCTGTCCCTAAATGTCTTTCTATGAAGCAAGTGACTGGGAGGATAAACAACTTGGTGATAAAGTGGGAAAGTGCTGAAAGAAATGCCCTATAAAGTGGAGATGTTTATTAGGTGCGCAGTGTTCGCCTCATCTGAGCAAGAACCAACCCAGAAACACTGCGAAGTGAAGCTACTTGGGAAACAAAGTTAGGGAGTCTCCTTTTGCCTATAAACACAGAGGGACTTGCGCTGCCCCTCCACCCCGCAGAAGCTGCAACAGCCATCCCTCTTTTGGGCGGGCGTGGCAGACAGAAACAAAAGGTTAAAACACAAAAGGCGGGGCGGGCCGCTGGGTCTGTGGAGCTTCAGGCGCTCGCGTTCCCCTTTCTACTCAAACACATTGAGATGGGGAGGGGGTAGGGGCCCGCGTTAAGTGAGAGAGGTGATGATGGATCGCCAGCACCGCGTAGGTTATTCTGGGTGGGTCGTGAAACTGAGAGGGGTGGACGGGATGGCCGACTCTAGCTAGTGGTCCAGGCCCCATCCCTCCATCCCTGCATCTCTGACAGTCGAGAACCTGTGGCTTCTTCCTCCAACCTATCCCAGCCCCAGAGAAAACTTTCTGAACTCTTACCTGTTTGCTCTAACACCCTCGACCGCAAACACAAGAGTCCATTACCCTACCACCCAAACCTCTTTTGCGTTCTCGTGCTGCAGCTTTGGGTATGGTGCGTTGGATCTGCGCAACGCTTCGCAGGCTGTTAAGTTATAAAATGGTGAGGGAACGACCCCCGCTTCCATATCTCTTTCCTTGGCAGGACCAAAGTCAGACCCGGCAAGTCCCAACCATTTCAGCACGCTTCCCTCCGGTCTGCGCGCAGCTGGGAGAAAGCGAGGCAATGCCCCCTTGAGACACCCTTCCCCCCATCCCCCCAGCTCCTCATATAAAGAGGCACTTGAGAGAAATGCCCGCCTGGCTTTTGCCCATTAGAAATAAACACATAAAACAATCTGTGCAAGCTCCTTAAAGAACAAAAGAGAAGGGAACAGGGGAAAGGAGGTACAACTTGGCCAAACTTCGCCACCGGACTGCTCCTCGGTCCTCCGGAGGGCGGGGAGCGGGGCGCGTTGCGGGGGAGAGAGATAAACAAGACAACAGTCCCCACTCACCTTCTTCCCCACTTCGTCGCACTTCTGAGAGACGTCTCCCTTGTCACGGTCCTCGCGGCGCTCGGACACTTTTGTGTGGCCTGACAGCGGAGAAAGTCGCGGCGGCAAAGTTGCGAGAGGGAGATACCCGCGCGTCGGGGGGAGAGGGGAAGAAAGAGAGTTCATCAGAGTTCCCCCTTTTGTTCCAAGTCCCGGAGCAGACAAAGAGGCGGCGAGCGGCGGCAGGTTTCTCCCTCTCACCCCTTCTTCCTCTCTCTCTCCCCTCCCCTCCCCGCCCCCTCCCTCTCCCCGCATCTCCCGCCCGGCCGGGAACCTCGGAGGCGAGACTGGGCGGCTCAGTCCCCAGCCCATCGCAACTCTGCCCCGACCCTCTGCTCCCACTACCTCACCCGAAACTTTCCCCGGGAGATGCCTGTCCTGGTCCCCTCCACACCCACCACGCTGTCTAACGCGCTCAAGTCTGCGGGGGGAGAGGGGGAGGAATCTCCAAAATCATTGTTTCCGGGAGATGCACCTCTTTGTTTGCACTTTCCCTGCCAATCAGTGTGAGCAATCCACTTTGGCATCGAGTTTCTGTCAGTTTTTCCTCATCCCAAGAGACAAAATCCGAAGGGCAAGGGGTCAACCCCAGAATATAAAGGCGCTCACACAATTGGAGGTGGGGTGCACCCTAGGCTCTCCATCCTGGTTCCATCCCTTGGATCACCCCCTCCACCCAACACACCAAAACAACTCAAAGGGGCATCAAAAAGTGTTAGAAAACTCTCCCCCCCCCGCCCACCCCCCACTCACTCTGTCCCTTGGGAGCTCCCTCTAATCCGGAGGACAAAGCCCAGCTCGGGGTCCCACCGGGACCTCCACCCCTAGGGGCTACCTGTTGCTGCAGGCGCTGCGCGACTCGGTCCAGGGGCGCCGAGGGCGGATTCCCACCTCGAGCATCGCACCCACCTCTCAGACCCCAAACTTCTCCTAACCTCAGACCGAGACTGCACGGCTCTCCGGGTGACCGCGCTCCCTCTGACCCTGGAGCCAAGCGCTCCTCACCGGCTCCCTTCTCTACACCACTGCCGTGTCCTCGCTCCAAAGATCAGACTCAGGGTCCCTGGCTGCCTCCCCATCCTCTACCCCCTGGCGAGGCCGAACATCCCCTCTCTCCGTCTCCTCCCCCACTGCCTTGCCCCGGGCAAATCGGGTGTCTCGGACCAGGAACAGCTCCGCACTCTTCCCCAGGCCCTTTACCAGTCGTTCCCCAACCTCCAGAACTGGGGACCCCATCCTCACCTCCCCCATCCTTAGACCCTCATCCCAGCTGCGGGCCACAGTATTGGCGCTCTGAGTGACTCAGAGTAGCGCTAATTTTCCTTATAGATCTTACTAGAATTGAAGAGGAGGAAAGCCGGAGGTGGGGGAAATGGGAGAGAATGGGGGTCCGCAATGGGAAGCATTTTCTAGGGCAAAGGAAAACAACAACAACGAGCATTCCAAAGCGAACATCCACCCTCCAGGAGGTATCCGGCCCTTCGCCCACCTTCGCCTCCACCCTTTCTCCTTCCCCATCCTAGACTTGGGATCTTTGGGACGGTAGAGTTTGGGGGTAAAGGGCTGCGGTACAAGGAGGCTTGGGAACCTGGGACCAGTGTCCAGGGTTGGGGTGGAGGTGGGGGATGCCTGAAGGAGGAGGTGCGGGAAGGAGCGAAGAGCCCCTGCTGAGGCCGGAATGTTGCGGCCGACGGCCCCGATACTCTCCCGGCGACTCCTCGCCAGGTCTCTCGCCCAGAGCAGAACAAAGACGCCGCGAGGAGCGCTTCGGTCCTCGCCTCCCGGGGCCCGCACCCCGCCCTCCGCTTTGCCTGCACGAGCCCACGCCGCTCTCGGAAACTTTGCAACCAACTTCCCCCAGAGTTAGCGCGCGCGGCGCAGGGAACAGAAGAAGAAATGGGGACAATCGTACCCGGGGACCAGAGATGCCCTCTTCCCCGTCCCCTCCCGGACGAGGAGCAGCACTCCTGGCGCCGCCGTTTACACCCGCGCGCAGGGTGACCCACGGTGCAAGGGCCAGAGGAGCACACGTTTTCCCCGGCTCCCTGAAGAGAACGAAGCGAGTTTTCGTTTGGATGCGTGCAGGGCTGGGTAGTGAGGTCGAGGAAAGAGGTGGCAAATAGAGAAGCGGGCGGAGGGAAGGCGGAGGGCGGTGGCTCGGACTGCGCGGGAGGCGAGAGCGCGGGAGCGAGCGCGAGCCGCGCCTTTCGGGCCGGGTTCCCGCGCGCCCTGTCCGGCCCTCTCAGCTCGGCGAGCAGCCGCGAGGCCGCAGAATCAGGGCTCGGGGTCCGGGGCCGCCCGGCCCGCCTCCTGGCGCATCGGCCTGCTCACCTGCCCGGAGCCTGGACACCTGCGCCGCCTCCTCCTGGAACCTCGGGTCTCCTGGGCGGCTCCTCGCCTACTGGGAACTCAGAAGCCTCATCCTAGGTTAGGGATCTTGAACGCTCCACAACCAACCGCAAAGAGAAAACAGCCCCTTTCCACTCCTGTCTGGCACATTTTCCTCTTTGTCTAATTATGATGACTTCCAGAATTGTCTTTTTAGAAGAAGTCTACCCTCCCCCCACCCCCACGCGACAAACCCTTACTTTCCGCTCTTCTCAGGAATCTGCTTGGAAAATAATGAAAAGTCAGGACTTCGAGACAATTCAATTCTGCTGCCTCTCAAAAATACTCGAGCTATGGGGTAAATCAACGAAGAGTTGCTAACTTCTAAATAATACCCAATACTCCACTGACTGCTATACTGGACTAATTGAATCTATTAAAACATTACCAAAGCTTTTGAAAATATCGACTGCTTGTTTCTCTCTTTTCTCAAGAAATGAGGGGGAAGGGCCGTTTGCCAGGTGAACAGTCAATATGGCTTCAAGAAGGTTTGCTCCCTGCTTTATGAAACACTCCTGTCAGGGCTGTTCGAAGTATCTCTTTCCCAACCTGCTTGCAGGGAAAACAAGTGATCTCCTCCCAAGAATCTTGGTCCTTAACTGGTCAGAGCTCCCCCATCTCCTCTCCTGGGCTTCTCTGTGTACGACACTAGCCACTGCTACTTTTGAAAAGGATGCCATCGTTTCTCCGAGGCCACCATATTATTAATATTTTTAAATTAATAAAAATGGTGCATATACCAGAGCAAATGGACTTGGAAATCCAAGTATCCTCTCTGAATTCACAATGTGGGCACCACACTTGGGACTCCACCCCTGCCATTCCTACAGCAGGCTGACAGCATCCTATAGCTCTCCCTTCTCTGCTTCTCTGTTCAAGGGCTTCCTTGAACAGAAGAAGACCCCACTTTGCTAATGCAGGAGGGCAGGCTAGAAGTGCCAGGCAGATAATGCCCCTCAGAGAAGCCCTCAAGCAATGGAGGATGCAAGTCAGTTTAAAACTACCCCAGCTTCCTCACCTGGAGGTAGGCCTAGACTTACTAAGTTGTATTCTACACTGTCTCCCACAGGTCCTCATCTCTGAGTCTCAGTTTCCCACAGCAGTAACTTGCTCTCTAAGGAACCCTATGCTGGCTCCCTTCCTTACCTGTCTCCCCGTACTTCTAGTGCTTTCTGCCATCACATCCCAAACAGGCCACAGTACTTGCCCTCGAATCCTGGTCTCACGGTCAGCTTCTGCAGGAACTCAGCCTAAGACACCTCTCAGATACGTGCTTTTTAAAGGGAGGAATCCACTCTATTCGGAGAACAAAGTTACAAAATCAGATTTTCCCTGGAAAAGAGGTTATTTCAGCAATGAAAAGTGTTTAAGTTATCTAGTTTACTTTCTGGGTCATACTTTAAAATTAGATATTTTACTAAATGAAGTATAGAATCGTACCTCGTGTGTGAAATTTCTGTACATAGATTCATAAGAAAAGAAGTTCTTTAAGTCTGATGCCAGCAGACAGCAAAGCAACAGCATGTTCTATTAGAATCACCTTTTTTAAAACTGAGTGAGAAGTAACATAGAGGGCTTTTTTTGAGCCTCTGATGAGAGTTAAGAAGGATGACAAACACATCTCATACTATGTCTCAGTGTGACCTAGTCAGTAATATTTCCAGTGAGAGATCCTACGGTGTTTTTCACCAAACTTCTCACAGCATAAATTGGCCAACTGTTATAACAGTTTTTATGAAATTATATATTAAATCTTATTCTGCTCTTAGCCATCATTATGAATAAGTCCTCAAGTATCCACATAATTATAAGCCCCAATGCCGTCCCTAGCTCCTAGAACTTTCCTTCTTAGGTTGCTTTCACTGCTGTTTTTCTTAAATTCTCCCTGTGATGGTCCTCAGTGCTAGTCACCAAATTTTTTTTTTTTTTTTTTTTTTTTTTTTTTGCGGCACGCGGGCCTCTCACCGCTGTGGCTTCTCCCATTGCGGAGCACAGGCTCCAGACGCGCAGGCTCAGCGGCCATGGCTTACGGGCCCAGCCGCTCCGCGGCATGTGGGATCTTCCCGGACTGGGGCACGAACCCGTGTCTCCTGCATCAGCAGGCAGACTCCCAACCACTGCGCCACCAGGGAAGCCCTCACCAAATTTTTGTTGTTCTCCCTCTGGGCACACGTTAGGAATGCAATTCCCTACTCCCCTTGAATCAGATGGGGCCATATCATCTGTTCTGGCCAATGAAATGCGAGCAGAAATAATAAGTGTCTTTTCCAGGTGGAAGCTTTAAGAGCCAGTGTATGATTTCATGTGTCCCTTTTCCATCTGCCTCCATGCTGGATAAGGTTGCTGATTTGCCCTGGGTACCAGGGAGAGCCCCCTCCACAGCCAACCTCAGTGATCATTTTGTGTTAGCAAACAATAACCCTTTCTTGTCCTAAGCCACTGAGATTTTAGGGTTGTTTGTAATCACGGTACAACCTGGCTGCTTCTCACTTGTTCAGATACTCTCAGTCATTTATTTTTACAAAGTTATACTTCTGGTTTCCTTATGGGTTTGGGATCTTGGAAAGTTTATACAGTAGCTCCCGTGAACTTCCCATAATATTTTGCAACTGGACTTCAAGTTTAACGGTACTGTGCTGGGTAAATTGTTTTATGAAAGATTAGTTTATCTTCTTGTTAAAAAAATAAAAGCCTAGCAACAAATTACGAAGAAGGGGGTAGGATTTTGTGGAGTCTGATACACTTCACCTTTGCATCTGCCCCAGAAAGAGTTGACTTTCCCCAATCTTTGTCACTGGCTTACCAACTTTCAGAACTTCTTTAACCAACACCGTCAACTCAATGAGTCTTTATCATGCTGCATTTTAAAGTAAAATTCTTTCCACAAGTCATTTAACCTTTGGTGAAGTTTTACTGGTTTTATTTACCTAATAAAACTGAGAAGTAATCACCTACTTCATGGGGTTGTTATGAGAATTAAATGAGATTTTCAGGTCCTTAATCGAGGGGCTACATGTAATAGTGGCTACCGTTCAGTTACAAATACTTCATAGCTTATCTATCAATTTTCCTGGCTCAGAAACATTAATAAGGAGGCTTGCCTGTTCTGAAATGTTTTTTCATTTTCTTAATATCCCAGCAATAATCACTATATTGCAAAAATGTTGCTAAGAATAATGAACAGCACATCTTTTTCCTTTCCCAAGAGATATCTGGAAAATTGAAACCCCGTTTTACTTCTAAGCCCTAAGGACCGTTGGTTTTACTTGTACTCTTGTTGTTGCTACTGTTATTGTTTCTAATGATTTCCATTTCCTCTGGTAAAATCCCAACTCCATAGCCTCGAATGTAAGGTCCTCCACAGAAAGCCTCCCCACCCCCTCAATCTGTATTTTCCATCAACCTGACTCATACTACATGCCCTGATAATACTAAATTGCTTGTAGCAATGCCAGCTCAGGCTTATGCACTTTTACTCATGCTGTCTCTCGGAAGACATTTATCCCACCTTTTTCCTATCTCTAATCCTTACTTGCCTTTCAGATCCTTCTACACAAGCATCTCCTGTAATAGGTTTCCTTCCAGAAACCCCAAGTTGGACTAACTGTCCCTCTCCTTCATTTATCCCATCAAATATCTCTATCCTTTCAGGAGGTAGTAGAATTTTTATTAAGAATGTGAGTTTTAGAGTCATCAGCTGGGTGTGTATCACCTGGCTTTGCCACCTGGCTTTGCCACTGCCAGCTGTGTGACTGTGATCAAGTAACTTTACCTTTTTGACCTCGGTTACCATGTGTAAGATAACATAAGACTACCTGCATCATGGGATTGCATGGATAAAATGTCATCAAAAATGTAAAGAGCTAAGCATATAAACCTGACAGTAATAAAAATTAGCTGTCATTTATTGAGTGTTTATTATCTCTAGCAGATTTAAATAAAGTTAAAGTAGTAAAATAGCAGATGGTGAATTTCATTTTGATTCTCAGCTTTTCTTCTCCGATATAAAGGTATGGAACTTCAGTAAAGTATCTTCCTTAAGGATGCTGGGCATTGAAAACAAAAGCTACCCAAACTCTCAAGAGACAATTGTGCTGTAAGTGTTATACCAGAAACTAGATTTCCTAATCAACAGTGCTTCAGTCTTTATATCAATATATATGGGCCACAGTAGACCATTAGAAGGTTCAGAAAGAGCAAGGAATCTAATGTATTGTCCATGTATTGGACTGAAGAGTATTTCATCCAGGCTACAGTGGAGTTCTGCTCTATGTACTGTATGTAACTGAATAATATACAGTAATTCTCCATTTTCCCAATAAGAAGATTGTTTTAAAAGTTTCTTGGCCAACTTAAATATACACACTTTTAGATCATGTGTCTACTTATTTAATATGCTTCCATATTTTCGTCACATTAATAAATTTAGAAATAATAATTCAGAAATATTTCTGTTTTTGCCACTCACAATTCACGAAACAATTTTATTTTCTCTTCTCACACATCTTTGTCATCCCCATAGCCACTCTGATTCATTTATCTCTCATTATCAGAGCCCATCATCTTTATTTCTATTTAAATTGTTGAAAACACAGCTCTTCTGGAGCTGCTGTTGATACTGAAAATGGAAATTTTATCCCAACCCACAAATATCATTCACATAACATTAAAAAAAGGTAGTCATCTTTCCTACAGATGTATAGCTGAGCTAGCCACAACACGAAAAGATTTGTTTTACCTTGAAAAGATTTGTTTACAAAGACAGCAAAATTTGATGATCATGAGGTCTTATCCCCAGGATAAAATTTTTTAAATAAATAAGTCTATATTAAATACGTTAGCCTCCTTCATTTCTAGTTTGTTATATGACCTCCATAAGCATTAGAAACCAGCTTGAGGCCCAAAGATTGAGGGTAATGTGGCTTTGCCAAATATAATTTGTTGTTCGAAATAAAATAATTGAGAAATTGAAAGATTACATCATAGGGTCTTTTGGGTAAGGCAAACTCCTCTTCTGAAGGATCATTTGGGGGGAAATATCTTACCTGACATTTAGGAAGGTACTGGCAGTAATCTGTCTTGTCACATGTGTCACATGCAGCCTTTTTCCATATTAGTGCAAGAGAGATCCCGACAAATTCCACCTTCCATCTGTCCAAGACAATCCATCAGCGTCTGCTTGCATTTCTTTTTTATTTTTTATACATTTATTTATTTATTTATTTTGGCTGCGTTGGGTCTTTGTTGCTGCGTGTGGGCTTTCTCTAGTTGCGGCAAGGTGGGGCTACTCTTCGTTGCGGTGTGTGGGCTTCTCATTGCGGTGGCTTCTCTTGTCGCGAAGCATGGGCTCTAGGCATGCGGGCTTCAGTAGTTGTGGCGCACGGGCTTAGCTGCTCCCCGGCAGGTGGGATCTTGCCAGACCAGGGCTTGAACCCGTGTCCCCTGCATTGGCAGGAGGATTCTTAACCACTGCGCCACCAACAAAGTCCCTGCATTTCTTCATGCATTACAACTCCTTAGTTTCTGTCTTCCCATCTGAACCAAGGATCATTTCCATGTCATTATTCTAGAAGATTCTAAAACAGCATGGCATCTTTTAAAAAACAAATTTAAACATTTCCCTCCGTTGAGGTTTTTTTTCCTTCCCTTTCCAGCAACTTTGCCCATTCTGCTTGTTGCTCACCCAGTTCCTATCATCTAACCGTCCCTGTATTTGCACTGTTATACTGTATGCTTCCCAGTGGAATCAAGTTTCCATCCATTATAGAGCCCTCCCTGAACCCCTCCGCATGAATTAGATGGCTGGCACCTTTTTTAGGAAAATGTACTTCACAACTTCTGATTACGACTCATGTTCTTGGATGATTACCCTGTGTATGAAACAGTCCTTCAGGCTAACATGATTATGCAACAGTAATATCTTTAACTTCAGGGGGTAAAAGCCTGACACCGTTCTATGTGAAATGGCATAATTTTTGGTTTTAATTCCCGATTCTGTTTCATGACATTTATCCCTGATATCTAGCTTAGATAAAATCTTTAACCAAAGGCAAATACAATTTAATGGAAATAGTCTTACCTGTTTTCTTCCAATTTTGCAATATTTTTGGCTCTAAAATTCATGTAATTTTGCCATTGCTTAGTATTTCCTGTGGAAATACTTATTTGAGATGATAACAGCCTTAAATAAGAACAGAACTGCTGAATATTTTGTTTTGTGGAGAAAGGTATTATTAGACTTTCTTCTCCAGGCTAAAAACAAAAAATCAAGGTCATCCTAGTCATAGAAGTTTCTCAGAAAGACATTTTTATTATAGCTTTGACTTAATCCAGGAAGCCTATCACTAATAGATACAATTAAAAAGAACAAGGGAAAAACAAGGTGGCTTTTTCCCCAGCCACCTGCTATCTCTCCCCTGCTTTCTATTTTATTGTCCTGTATATCAATAGTAACACTGATTATACTTTCTCTAACATGATTTGGAATAGTGCATCTTTTTACTTTGCCTGGGTTATCACCTACTTTGGGATTGGAAGCTCTATACTCCCAGCTTAGATATTCTTTTCTCATTTCAGTTTATGTTAGTTCATAAGAGATTTCCTTCAGTTTTATAGTATTTTCTTCTCTCATTATTTATTTAGTTTGCTTTTTATTTGCTGGCAAGCTTAGCCCTCATAAAAAGGGCTAGAGACATCCATTGATCAAGAGCACAGGCAGGAATTCTGATAACAGCACTTCCCGCCCTATAAGAGGAACTACTTGGTCCTTGTTGCAGCTGCGATCACAGTTGGCCTCATAAATGGTTGCCAGTAGCCTCCACGGAACAGACCCTTGTCTTTAAGGAACTGTGTTAGAGCCATCATCCTATTTAAACTAGGGCAAAGAGGCAACCATTTGTCTTCTCCTTCAGAGCCAGCAATTTTTCCCTGTAATAAATGACTTCATTTTGCCACTGGAGTTACAGAGGTTAAATCTACAGCTAAGTGCAATCCTTTACTCATTACAGCAACTTCCAAAGAGTTCACTCATTTATTAGCAAAAATATCACTTTGAGTCAGCAGTAAAGGTGCAGATGTGCTCATACAAAATTACTAAGAATAAGGGTGAGAGTCTGATGTGGGAAAATATACAGTATTACACCAAAAGTACTTCCCCTTTTTTTCTCCTAAATTTAAAATAAAGTAATAAGACATTTAACAAGGGGTTTTCATGTTTCCATGCCCAGTTTCTTCCCAAGAATTAATCCTTGGTTTTCTTCTCTTCCTGAACGACACCCGCCTATCTATGCTGACTCTATCAACTATGGCTTTGAGTTTCACAACCCCCATCCCTGTACCTCCAGCCCAGATTGTTCTTCCTTGACCCAAACACCTATAAATCCAACTGTTCACTGGAGGTTTTCACTCACAGGTCCCACAGATACCTCTCATTTAACATAGCTTAAGCTAATTTTACCAGCTATTTCTCAAAAATCGGAAGCTCTCCCCTACAATCCTTCTTATTAGCTCTACTACTATTTAGCCAATTGTGATGGATAATTTTATGTCAACTTGACTTGGCTAAAGGTTGCCCAGATAGCTGGTAAAACATTCCTGCGTGTTGTCTGTCAAGGTGATTCCAGAGGAGATTAGCATTTAAACAGGACTAAGTAAAGAAGATCACCTTCACCAACGTGAGTGGGCGTTATCCAATCCGCTGAAGGCCCGAGTAGACCAAAAAGGCACAGGAACGGCGAATTTGCTCTCTCCCAAGAAGCTTGGGACATCCATCTTCTCCTGCCCTCAGACACAGGTGTTGCTGGTTCTCAGAACTTTGCATTCAGACTGAATTATACAGCTGGCTTTCTTGGTTCTCTAGCTTGTAGTCTGCAGATGGTGGGACTTCTCAGCTGACTCACGAGATTATAACCCATATATATTCAGGGTTCTCCAGAGAAAGAGAACCAGTAGGATATTTAGATATACACACTGGTAAAGGGAACAAAAACAACAAAACTGTGGGAGTTACTCCACACTTTTCCCCTCTCCCTTCAGTCCACAACTAAATGCCTAAACACTCAAAAAGAACAGTCAGTTTTAGTTCCTTAGCATCTCCAACATGCTTCCCATCCTGCCCCATAGCTACTACTCAATTCAGGCCCTCATCATCTTTCAACTGAACAACTATAACGGTCCCAAAATTCCTATCTTGAAGCCCTAACTCCCAGTGTGGCTTTATTTGGAGATGGGGCCTCTAAGGAAGTAATTAAGGTTGAATGAGGTCATAAGGGTGGCGTCCCGATCTGATAGGATTAGTTATCTTGTAAGAAGGGACACCAGAAACCTCTCATTCTCCTTCTCCATGCACACATGGAGGAAATGTCATGTGAGGACACAGAAAGGAGGAGGCCATCTACAAGCCAGGAAGAGAACCCTCACCAGCCACAGACTCAGCCAGCACCTTATTCTAGGATTTCTAACCTCCAGAACTGTGAGAAAATAAATGTTCTGCTGTTTAAGACACCCAGTCTGTGTTATTTTGTAACGGCGGCCCGAGCAGACCAATACAGTCTCCAAACCAGTCTCTTCCTCCGCAGTCACCCTGGCGCCATGTCCAAACAACCTGAAGCACTGTTCCCAGAGTGACTTTTATAAAAATGGCATGTTGATCACATTATTTATTTCCTTAAGAAAAAAGAAAATTATTAATGGCTCCCTACATTGCCAGAGTCCAAACTCAGCCTCCTCTGTGATCTAGCCTTATCTAGCACCCTCCCCTCATTCCTACCATCTCCCCTCCCCACATATAAACATCTCCGTCCACATTAAATAACTTACAGCACGCTGTGTCTTTTTCTGTCTGTGCCACTCCTACCCTCTACCCCTCTCTCCTTTAACTTGGCTTCCCTTTCTCATTGAAGCCTTCCCTGATCTTCCACATGCAAGAAACCGAACATTCCCCATGCCTCATACAACCGTTGAAACTCATCCACATCTCTATTCCAACACTGACCAATTGTCTAGCAGGGTTTATACATGTCTTCCCTACTAGGTCGTGTGCCTCATTTATCATTGCCTTTCTAGTGCCTAGCACAGTGCCTGGCATACAACAGGCACTCAATGTTTGTTTAATTGGAAGAATGACCTAGGTAAAATATCAACACCGCATTTCTGCTCCTACTACTTCAAAAGTAGATGACCTTATTTTATCTCTTGACTTTGATTTTGCTAACATTATTTCATCACTCTGACCTGTCAAGGTTTGGGCTTGTTTTCTTTTCTTGGCAGTTAGATCTAATATAATGGATCCACCAATTACAAATTCTGCACCTTCAGCTAAGTTATTGATTTCATAAAAGGATTAATATGTCCTGGTGAGAGCCCTGAGAAAGGGCATTAAAACTCTCCCTCTACTTTGAAATCAATTCATTAACTAATTACTTTCACATTTCACCTGCTTACTTATCCACCTAATTCTACTGCCACAATCCATTATAACTTTTTTCCCTAAACCATATCTGCCTAAGGGTAAACCTGGTCACAAGAACGTCCCGCCCAATATGTCACGCTTTAATCTGTAAAGTTATTGTTTCTTCTTCTACCTCGTCCCTTACTGTTTATGATATACACTAGTATTTAGTCTGTGTACACTTGGATTTGATAAAGTTCACTCTAAACATTTTAAGCATTTTATATATACTTTGAAATTGAATTTGAGCTCAAATTATAATGTACTATATTTCCATTATTGTTACTACATGTGAAGCTGAGACTTTCAGAACACAGATTCTCAGTGACCCCGTGCAGAACGAGCTTTAGTGATATGCTATTGGCCTCAACTGAAGGATATCAAAGACCCAGAGACATGAAAGTTATTTTTGTGTCTATTGTAGCGATGTTGCCAAGGACATTTTCACAATATCATACCCTGTCCTCTTTATGTGAATCTACAGGAGAAATGTTTCACAGGTTTTAGATTCAGAAAAAGTGTTCCATTTATAGTTTGGCTTTAATCCTGTGGATAAATCTTGTAATTAAGCAGGTTCCCTCTTTGCTTTGTTCCTCAGAAATGTAAAGCCCAATTAGCCGATCTTCTCTAGCACCTACTCAAGGTGAGAAGGTTAACCTGTTTGTGTGTGTAATCTTATCCCTTGCTTTAATCATTTAGTTTTTCTACCCTTATTTTCTACCCTCCAAAAAATTATTTCAAAAATTGAGGTTTATATTTTGCATTTATGTCAAATGTAGCACATGAATCGGGGCAAAAATAATTTTGTCTTTTTTTTACAAACATGGGAATTGAAAGCCCTGATAAGGGGATAAATTTAGTTAAAGTTTTAAGACTCTTTAACCCCATGAAACTGAGCTTATTTTTTTAAAAAACATCTTAATTGCAGTATAATTGCTTTGCAATGATGTGTTAGTTTCTGCTTTAAAACAAAGTGAATCGGTTATACATATACATATGTCCCCATATCTCTTCCCTCTTGCGTCTCCCTCCCTCCCACCCTCCTTATCCCACCCCTCTAGGTGGTCACAAAGCACCGAGCTGATCTCCCTGTGCTATGCAGCTGCTTCCCACTAGCTATCTATTTTACGTTTGGTAGTGTATATATGTGCATGCCACTCTCTCACTTTATCCCAGCTGTGTCCCCACCCCCTATCCTCAGATCCATTCTCTAGTAGGTCTGTGTCTTTATTCCCATCTTGCCCCTAGGTTCTTCATGAACATTTTTTTTTTTTAGATTCCATATATATGTCTTAGCATACAGTATTTGTTCTTCTCTTTCTGACTTACTTCACTGTGTATGACAGGCTCCAGGTCCATCCACCTCACTACAAATAACTCAATTTCGTTTCTTTTTATGGCTGAGTAATATTCCATTGTATATATGTGCCACAGCTTCTTTATCCATTCATCTGTTGATGGACACCTAGGTTGCTTCCATGCACTGGCTATTGTAAACAGAGCTGCAATGAACATTATGGTCCATGACTCTTTTTGAATTATGGTTTTCTCAAGGTATATGCCCAGTAGTGGGATTGCTGGGTCATATGGTAGTTCTATTTTTAGTTTTTTAAGGAACCTCCATAATGTTCCCCATAGTGGCTGTATCAATAATTTACATTCCCACCAACAGTGCAAGAGGGTTTTCTTTTCTCCATACCCTCTCCAGCATTTATTCTTTGTAGATTTTTTGATGATGGCTATTCTGACTGGTGTGAGATGATATCTCATTGTAGTTTTGATTTGCATTTCTCTAATGATTAATGATGTTGAGCATTTTTTCATGTGTTTGTTGGCAATCTGTATATCTTCTTTGGAGAAATGTCTATTTACGTCTTCTGCCCATTTTTGGATTGGGTTGTTTGGGTTTTTTTGATATTGAGCTGCATGAGCTGCCTGTAAAATTTGGAGATTAATCCTTTGTCAGTTGCTTCCTTTGCAAATATTTTCTCCCATTCTGAGGGTTGTCTTTTCATCTTGTTTATGGTTTCCTTTGCTGTGCAAAAGCTTTTAAGTTTCATTAGGTCCCATTTGTGGATTTTTGTTTTTATTTCCATTTCTCTAGGACGTGGGTCAAAAAGGATCTTGTGATTTATGTCATAGAGTGTTCTTCCTATGTTTTCCTCTAAGAGTTTGATAGTGTCTGGCCTGACATTTAGGTCTTTAATCCATTTTGAGTTTATTTTTGTGTATGGTGTTAGGGAGTGTTCTAATTTCATTCTTTTACATGTAGCTGTCCAGTTTTCACAGCACCACTTATTGAAGAAGCTGTCTTTTCTCCACTGTATATTCTTGCCTCTTTTATCAAAGATAAGGTGACCATATGTGTGTGGGTTTGTCTCTGGGTTTTCTATCCTGTTCCATTGATCTGTATTTCTGTTTTTGTGCCAGTACCATACTGTCTTGATTACTGTGGCTTTGTAGTATTGTCTGAACTCATGGAGCCTGATTCCTCCAGCTCCGTTTTTCTTTCTCAAGATTGCTTTGGCTATTCGGGGTATTTTGTGTTTCCATACAAATTGGGAAATTTTTTGTTCTAGTTCTGTGAAACATACCAGTGGTAGTTTGATAGGGATTGCACTGAATCTGTAGATTGCTTTCAGTAGTAGAGTCATTTTCACAATGTTGATTCTTCCAATCAAAGAACATGGTATATCTCTCCATCTATTTGTATCATCTTTAACTTCTTTCATGAGTGTCTTATAGTTTTCTGCATACAGGTCTTTTGTCTCCTTAGGTAGGTTTATTCCTAGGTATTTTATTCTTTTTGTTGCAATGGTAAATGGGAGTGTTTCCTTAATTTCTCTTTCAGATTTTTCATCATTAGTGTATAGGAATGTAACAGATTTCTGTGCATTAATTTTGTATCCTGCTACTCTACCAAATTCATTGATTAGCTCTAGTAGTTTTCTGGTAGCATCATTAGAATTCTCTATGTATAGTATCATATCTGCAGTGACAGCTTTACTTCTTCTTTTCTGATTTGGATTCCTTTTATTTCTTTTTCTTCTCTGATTGCTGTAGCTAAAACTTCCAAAACTATGTTGAATAATAGTGGTGAGAGTGGGCAACCTTGTCTTGTTCCTGATCTTAGTGGAAATGGTTTCAGTTTTTCACCATTGAGGATAATGTTGCCTGTGGGTTTGTCATATATGGCCTTTATTATGTTGAGGAAAGTTCCCTCTATGCCTACTTTCTGGAGGATTTTGATCATAAATGGGTGTTGAATTTTGTCAAAAGCTTTCTCTGCATCTATTCAGATGATCATATAGTTTTTCTCCTTCAATGTGTTAATATGGTGTATCACATTGATTGATTTGCATATATTGAAGAATCGTTGCATTCCTGGGATAAACCCCACTTGATAATAGTGTATGACCCTTTTAATATGCTGTTGGATTCTGTTTGCTAGTATTTTGTTAAAGATTTTTCCATCTATGTTCATCAGTGATATTGGCCTGTAGTTTTGTTTCTTTGCGACATCTTTGTCTGGTTTTGGTATCAGGGTGATGGTGGCCTTGTAGAATGAGTTTGGGAGTGTTCCTCTCTCTGCTATGTTTTGCAAGAGTTTGAGAAGGATAGGTGTTAGCTCTTCTCTAAATGTTTGATAGAATTCTCCTGTGAAGCCATCTGGTCCTGGGCTTTTGTTTGTTGGAAGATTTTTTTTTTTTTTTTTTTTTTTTTTTGCGGTTTGCGGGCCTCTCACTGTTGTGGCCCCCCCCGTTGGGGAGCACAGGCTCCAGACGCGCAGGCCCAGCAGCCATGGCTCACGGGCCCAGCTGCTCCGCGGCATGTGGGATTTTCCCGGACCGGGGCACAAACCCGTGTCCCCTGCATCAGCAGGCGGACTCTCAACCACTGCGCCACCAGGGAAGCCCTGTTGGAAGATTTTTAATCACAGTTTCAATTTCAGTGCTTGTGATTGGTCTTCATATTTTCTATTTCTTCCTAGTTCAGTCTCGGAAGGTTGTGCAATTTCTAAGAATGTGTCCATTTCTTCCAGGTTGTCCATTTTATTGGCATAGAGTTGCTTGTAGTAATCTCTCAGGATCCTTTGTATTTCTGCAGTGTCCGTTGTTACTTCTCCTTTTTCATTTCTAATTCTATTGATTTGAGTCTTCTCCCTTTTTTTCTTGATGAGTCTGGCTAATGGTTTATCAATTTTGTTTATCTTCTCAATTAACCAGCTTTTAGTTTTATTGATCTTTGCTATCGTTTCCTTCATTTCTTTTTCATTTACTTCTGATCTGATCTTTATGATTTGTTTCCTTCTGCTAACTTTGGGGGTTTTTTGTTCTTCTTTCTCTAATTGCTTTAGGTGTAAGGTTAGGTTGTTTATTTGAGATGTTTCTTGTTTCTTAAGGTAGGATTGTATTGCTATAAACTTCCTTCTTAGAACTGTTTTTGCTGCATCCCATAGGTTTTGGATCGTTTTGTTTTCATTGTCACTTGTTTCTAGGTATTTTTTGATTTCCTCTTTGACTTCTTCAGTGATCTCTTGGTTATTAAGTTGTGTATTGTTTAAATCCATGTGTTTGTATTTCTTACACATTTTTTCCTGTAATTGATATCTAGTCTCATAGCACTGTGGTCGGAAAAGATCCTGATATGATTTCAATTTTCTTAAATTTACCAAGGCTTGATTTGTAACCCAAGGTATGATCTATCCTGGAGAATGTTCCATGAGCACTTGAGAAGAATGTGTATTCTGTTGTTTTTGGATGGAATGTCCTATAAATATCAATTAGGTCCATCTTGTTTAATGTATCATTTAAAGCTTGTGTTTCCTTATTTTCATTTTGGATGATCTGTCCATTGGTGAAAGTGGGGTGTTAAAGCTCCCTACTATGATTGTGTTACTGTCGATTTCCCCTTTTATGGCTGTTAGCATTTGCCTTATATATTGAGGTGCTCCTATGTGGGGTGCATAAATATTTACAATTGTTATATCTTCTTCTTGGATTGATCCGTTGATCATTACAGTGTCCTTCTTTGTCTCTTGTAATAGTGTTTATTTATTTATTTATTTATTTACTTACTTACTTATTTATTTTTGTCGTATGTGGGCCTCTCACTGTTGTGGCCTCTCCCATTGCGGAGCACAGGCTCCGGACGCGCAGGCCCAGCAGCCATGGCTCATGGGCCCAACCGCTCCGCCGCATGTGGGATCTTCCCGGACTGGGGCATGAACCATGTCCCCTGCATTGGCAGGCAGACTCTCAATCACTGGGCCACCAGGGAAGCCCAATAGTGTTTATTTTAAAGTCTATCTTGTCTGATATGAGAATTGCTACTCCAGCTTTCTTTTGGTTTCCATTTGCATGGAATATCTTTTTCCATCCCCTCACTTTCAGTCTGTAGGTGTCCCTAGGTCTGAAGTGGATCTCTTGCAGACAGCATATATACCGGTCTTGTTTTTGTATCCATTCAGCCAGTCTATGTCTTTTGGTTGGAGCATTTAATCCATTTACATTTAAGGTAATTATCAATATGTTTGTTCCTATTACCATTTTCTTAATTGTTTTGGGTTTTTTATTGTAGGTCTTTTCCTTCTCTTGTGTTTCCTGCCTAGAGAAGTTCCTTTAGCATTTGTTGTAAAGCTGGTTTAGTGGTGCTGAATTCTCTTAGCTTTTGCTTGTCTGTAAAGGTTTTAATTTCTCCATCAAATCTGAATGAGATCCTTGCTGCTTTGAGTAATCTTGGTTGTAGGTTTTTCCCCTTCATCACTTTAAATATGTCCTGCCACTCCCTTCTGGCTTGCAGAGTTTCTGCTGAAAGATCAGTTGTTAACCTTATGGGGATTCCCTTGTGTGTTATTTGCTGGTTTTCCCTTTCTGCTTTTAATATTTGTTCTTTGTATTTAATTTTTGATAGTTTGGTTAATATGAGTCTTGGCATGTTTTTCCTTGGATTTATCCTGTATGGGACTCTCTGTGCTTCCTGGACTTGATTAACTATTTCTTTTCCCATATTAAGGAAGTTTTCAGCTATAATCTCTTAAAATATTTTCTCAGTCCCTTTCTTTTCCTCTTCTTCTTCTGGGACCCCTATAGTTTGAACATTGGTGCATTCAATGTTGTCCCAGAGGTCTCTGAGACTGTCTTCAATTCTTTTCATTCTTTTTTCTTTATTCTGCTCTGCAGTAATTATTTCCACTATTTTGTCTTCCAGGTCACTTAGTCATTCTTCTGCCTCAGTTATTCTGCTATTGATCCCTTCTAGAGAATTTTTAATTTAATTTATTGTGTTGTTCATCACTGTTTGTTTGCTCTTTAATTCTTCTAGATCCTTGTTAAACGTTTCTTGTATTTTCTCCATTCTATTTCCAAGATTTTGGATCATCTTTACTATCATTATTCTGAATTCTTTTTCAGCTAGACTGCCTATTTCCTCTTCATTTGTTAGGTCTGGTGCGTTTTTACCTTGCTCCTTCATCTGCTGTGTGTTTCTCTGTCTTCTCGTTTGATTCATTTACTGTGTTTGGGGTCTCCTTTTCGCAGGCTGCAGGTTCATAGTTCCTGTTGCTTTGGCTGTCTGCCCCCAGTGGCTAAGGTTTGTTCAGTGGGTTGTGTAGGGTTCCTGGTGGAGGGGACTGGTGCCTGTGTTCTGTTGGATGAGGCTGGTTCTAGTCTTTCTGGTGGGCAGGTCTACGTCTGGTGGTGTGTTTTGGGGTGTCTGTGGACTTATTATGATTTTAGGCAGCCTCTCTGATAATGGGTGGGGTTGTATTCCTGTCTTGCTAGTTGTTTGGCACAGGGTGTCCAGCACTGTAGCTTGCTGGTCATTGAGTGGAGCTGGGTCTTGGCGTTGAGATGGAGATCTCTGGGAGATTTTCGCCGTTTGATAGTACGTGGAGCTGGGAGGTATCTTGTGGACCAGTGTGCTGAACTTGCCTCTCCCACCTCAGAGGCACAGCCATGACGCCTGGCTGGAGCACCAAGAGCCTGTCATTCACACGACTCAGAATAAAAGGGAGAAAGAAGAAAAACAAATCCGCCCATGATAACAAGTGCTAAAAACTATACTTAAAAAAAACCAAAAACGGACAGACAGAACCCTAGGACAAATGGTAAAAGCAAAGCTATACAGACAAAATCATACACAGAAGCATACACATACACACTCACAAAAAGGGAAAAAGGGGAAAAAAATATATGTATATATATATCATTGCTCCCAAAGTCCACCTCCTCAGTTTGGGATGATTCGTTGTCTATTCATGTATTGCACAGATGCCGGGTACATCAAGTTGATTGTGGAGGTTTAATCCGCTGCTCCTGAGGCTGCTGGGAGAGATTTCCCTTTCTTTTCTTTGTTCGCATAGCTCCTGGGGTTCAACTTTGGACTTGGCCCCGTAGGTCGCGAGGGCGTTTGTTCTTCGCTCAGACAGGACGGGGTTAAAGGAGCAGCTGCTTGGGGGCTCTGGCTCACTCAGGCTGGGGGGAGGGAGGGGCACGATGCGGGGTGAGCCTGTGGCGGCAGAGGCGGGCATGACGTTGCACCAGCCTGAGGCACCGTGTGTTCTCACGGAGAAGTTGTCCCTGGGTCTCGGGACCCTGGCAGTGGCGGGCTGCACAGGCTCCCGGGAGGGGAGGTGTGGAGAGTGACCTGTGCTCGCACACAGGCTTCTTGGCGGCAGCAGCAGCCTTAGCGTCTCATGCCCGTCTCTGGGGTCCGGGCTGATAGCCGCGCGCCCGTCTCTGGAGCTCCTTTATTTATTTATTTATTTTTGCGGTACATGGGCCTCTCACTGTTGTGGCCTCTCCCGTTGTGGAGCACAGGCTCCGAATGCGCAGGCTCAGTGGCCGTGGCTCACGGGCCAAGCCGCTCCGCGGCATGTGGGATCTTCCCGGACCGGGGCACGAACCCGTGTCCCCTGCATCGGCAGGTGGACTCTCAACCACTGCTCCACCAGGGGCTTCCCTGGAGCTCCTTTAAGCGGCTCTCTGAATCCCCCCCTCCTCGCGCACCAGGAAACAAAGAGGCAACAAAAAGTCTCTTGCCTCTTCAGCAGGTCCAGACCTTTTCCCGGACTCCCTCCCGGCCAGCCGTGGCGCACTAACCCCTTCAGGCTGTGTTCACGCCGCCAACCCCAGTCCTCTCCCTGCCGTCCTACCGAAGCCTGAGCCTCAGCTCCCAGCCCCGCCCGCCCCAGCGGGTGAGCAGACAAGCCTCTCAGGCTGTCTGAGTGCCGGCCGGCACCGATCCTCTGTGCGGGAATCTCTCCGCTTTGCCGTCCGCACCCCTGTTGCTGTGCTCTCCTCCGTTGCTCCGAAGCTCCCCCCGCTCCGCCACCCGCAGTCTCCGCCCTCGAAGGGGCTTCCTAGTGTGTGGAAACCTTTCCTCCTTAACGGCTCCCTCCCACTGGTGCAGGTCCCGTCCCTATCCTTTGTCTCTGTTTTTTCTTTTTTCTTCTGCCCTACCCAGGTACGTGGGGGAGTTTCTTACCTTTTGGTGGGTCTGAAGTCTTCTGCCAGTGTTCAGTGGGTATTCTATAGTAGTTTTTCCACATGTAGATGTATTTCTGATGTATTTGTGGGGAGGAAGGTGATCTCCGCATCTTGCTCTTCCGCCATCTTGAAGCTCCAGTTGAGACTGAGCTTTTTAGACTATGCCAAGTATGGCCTGGTTTCAAATTATTATTATTATTTTATAAATTTATTTATTTATTTATGGCTGTGTTGGGTCTTCGTTTCTGTGCAAGGGCTTTCTCTATTTGCGGCAAGCGGGGGCCACTCACTATCGCGGCCTCTCCCGTTGTGGAGCACAGGCTCCAGACGCGCAGGCTCAGTAGCTGTGGCTCACGGGCCCAGTTGCTCCACGGCATGTAGGATCCTCCCAAACCAGGGCTCCAACCCGTGTCCCCTGCATTGGCAGGCAGATTTGCAACCACTGCACCACCAGGGAAGCCCCTCAAATTATTTTGTTCCAACATTTGTAATAAATTCTTTTTATATTTAGGGTATGACTGTAGCATGTCAAAATCCTTGGATAGAAAGTAAAAATTTAATTATCTTGGTGTTGGTGCTACTTATTATCACTGAAAGCAAACATTCGTGATTGGTGGTTCTTTTCACTCTTTACAGAAAAGTTGTAGTGTCAGCCCTGTGAAATGAAAGTCCTACTGTCTTGTATCTGAAAAATGTTAACTCAGTTCCCAGGACACACAGGTTCTAGTCCTACTTATATATTATACTAAGACTCTAGTGAGGCCTGAACCTCTCTGCATTTCCATTTCCTCGAATCTGTAAGACAGAGGTAATGCCTCCTGGGTTCTATAGATCAATTGAGATAATAGATATAAAAGCACTTGGAGAAATATGAAGTGCTATATGATTATTAGAAAATGGCTTTGAGTCAGAAAACACATCATTATCATTGCTACATAATGATACTTTGTATACAAAGATTCCAACTTTTTTAATAGAGCAGGTCACAGGAAGCATACATATACACACATGTTCAGGTTCATGAGTTAAAAAAAGGAAGTGCAGTACCTTAGCATTTTAGCCATAGAAATAAGGAAGTGAGATGGTTTCCTAGAGAACCTCCGGATTTAACCAGCCAACTTCTACTTTTTAGGGGGGGGAATGGCTATATCTCCATTGTGCTTTTTAAAAAAATTAAGTTATTTATTTATTTGCTTGTTTGTTTATAGAAATAAATTTATTTATTATTGTGGTAAAATATGCATAACATAAAATTTACTATTTTGACCATCTTTAAAGTGTACAAAATTCAGTGGCATTAGCTACAATATGATCATATTGTGGTGCAACCGTCACCACTATCCATTTCCAGAACTTTTTCATCATCCCCAACAGAAACTCTGTACCTGTTAGACAGTAATTCCCCATTCAGCTCCCACTTTGGGAGGCTCCATCTATTTGTCTTTGGCCACCATGTGGCAGTTTTCCCCATCATGTCCAGGGTTAAACTTCCTTCTGCATAGGCTTCTCAGTTCCCCTTCTTTGAAAGGTTGCTTTTCACCCAGGTAATAGGTTATTTTTGCCCTAAGCTATTAACATCTTAGCATCATAACTTAAAAAATCTTTTTCGCTTGCTTTGATGGTTTGCACAAAAGTGGGAATGGAGCATCAGAATTCAGTCCTTATCGTGGCCCATTTATATGCCTGGATGGTAAACGAGCCTCATAGGCTTGACTACCAGCACCTCAGGCAAGCCCTGGGCTTGCTCTCTCTGTAGTGAGACTCTGCTTTGTCTGTCTACGCTGCAGTACATGCGATCTGGGTCACACGGAGGACAAAGTGAAACACCATGGGTAAATCAATACAAACCCACTTGAAAACAAGTTCATTTATGAAGGCTAATACATTAAATAGAGACAAATCAATTTCAGGCACAGTCTATTCCTTGAGAACCTATATTACTAACTCTTGTGTAGCACATGCTGACTGGTGATAGGTACCTATTAAATGTTTGCTGAAACAAATGCAGAATAAAATTCTACTTGTGGACCGGTTTTATAGTAATATCTAAATGTATAAGAAAGCTAAGAGCTATGGTGGAAAAGTGAGGAAGGAAAATTGTTTGCTATGAGCTTATATGCCAGATAATTGTGCTGTCTCAATGCTCATGATTACATGTAATCCTTCCATTAACCCAGAAAGGGAGCTTTGTCAACTATGCCCACTTCTGGGCGAGGCTAAACAATTTGCACAAGCTCATAGAGCAGTAGCAAGGGACAAAACTAGAATTCAAACCCAGACATAGCTCACTTGAATTCCCGTCTATCTTTCATTTGAGATCACTGAAACAATTCTAAAGTATAAACCCACCGTATGCTATTCAATTGTTTCTTTTCTGTGAAATGGCTAGTTGAACTTTGAGCTCTAGACTGCAATCTGTGAGATGAAAGATGTAGAAAGTTAGAGGAGTGGATGGTGGATTAGAAAATTCAGAAGTGACCTAAGATACACTCATGTATCCTGCTGGGCCTCTATACTCAGGCTTGATATATTTCAACTACCCATTCTTGGGAAAAAAATGTATTAACATCTAATGTTGTTCTATACCCTGTGTTGGTGTTTTTCAAGATTTACTTCAATATGGCTGATAAACAACTCACAGATTCTAGGATGAAACAACCTGTGAGTCTCTGGAATGGAAGATAATTAACAGGACTTCCTGGAACCTGATCTGTTCCGGAGTAATAGCATTGTCGTAATTTAGATACACCAGCTTCAAAAAGAGGCTGGTAATAAAAAATAATATTAGCATAAAACGTATGGTATAGAAAATACCATAGGCATAAAGCATGTTGAGAAATAGGTGAGTTTCAAGTTTTCAAAACAGATATGTTTTAGAAAACCATTACTTAAGAATATATTAATTGAATAAACAGAAGACTGTATTAAGTACTTATTGTCATTATTACATCAATTAAAAACATCTGGACTTACCTGAAAGTAGAAAATATAACACTGAGCATAAAACCCAGAAATTTATGGATGTAAAAATGGTGAATAGGGGCTTCCCTGGTGGCGCAGTGGTTGAGAATCTGCCTGCTAATGCAGGGGACACGGGTTCGAGCCCTGGTCTGGGAGGATCCCACATGCCGTGGAGCAACTAGGCCCGTGAGCCACAACTACTGAGCCTGCACGTCTGGAGCCTGTGCTCCGCAACGAGAGGCCGCGATAGTGAGAGGCCCGAGCACCGTGATGAAGAGTGGCCTCCGCTTGCCACAACTAGAGAAAGCCCTCCCACAGAAACGAAGACCCAACACAGCAAAAATAAATAAAATAAATTAATAAACTCCTACCCCTAACATCTTAAAAAAAAAAGAAAAGATGGTGAATACATTTTGCTCACAAAGTCTGACATCAAAAGTCAGAAGAGGGCCTCCCTGGTGGCGCAGTGGTTGAGAGTCCGCCTGCCGATGCAGGGGATACGGGTTCGTGCCCCGGTCTGGGAGGATCCCATATGCCGCGGAGCGGCTGGGCCCGTGAGCCATGGCCGCTGGGCCTGCGCATCCGGAGCCTGTGCTCCGCAGCGGGAGAGGCCACAACAGTGAGAGGCCCGCATACCGCAAAAAAAAAAAAAAAAAAAAAAAGAAAAAAAAAAAAAAAAAAAAAAAAAAAAAAAAGTCAGAAGAAATCAGTATACTTGCAGTTTCCTAGAAGGCAAAAAATCTACATGCAATTAAAAAAAAAAGATCCTTGTATTTATAAGGAAATCCTCGTGAACGTGCAGTGCAGTTAGGGTGTGTCAAATATACCCTATCTTTGGTTGTATTTTCACCTGCAGAAACCAAAAAAAAAAAAAAAAAAAGGACTCATCAGCTATAGCTCTTTTTGAAAAGATCTATCATTGTGCCCCACTTACTTTTGCTAAATATTCTTAACAAATTTTTCTTTTAACTTGCAAATTTGAAATTCCTTTTTCTCAGAGGTAAAATGCCTTTCTCCATAAAAATTCTAAGATTTTAAATATTCAAAACATTCTTTTTTTCCGTTCATTATAATCCATAACTCTGTGTCTGCATGGCATGGATTAGAACACTTAAGACACCACAGTCACTGCAGCCTTCCACAGCTCAGAGAATTAAACAATCACCATGAACAAGGCACCATGGAAAATCACAGTGGCCGCAATGACAACCTGTTTATCAATGAGATGATCTCAAAATCCAACATATGGCAAAATGGGAGACTGAGCTGATTGTGGCTCCCCCTCTCCCATCACCATTACAAACAAATAGAAATACTACACACACATACACACACTTGAAAGAATAAAAGGGAAGTGCCAAAGTGCCAGAGAGAAAGAGAGTACGTTACACAGAGTAGTAAAAACATAACTTAAGGAACTAGAAACTCAGAGAAGCAGCGGCCCTAGTCCATGGGATTGTGTGTGTGTGTGTGTGTGTGTGTGTGCTACAATAGATGTGATATTTGTGATATTTGCCATGCAAGACTGTAGCTGTAGCTGAGATCCCTATTATAGCTGTCTATATTGTGAAAGAGGAGCCAGAAAAACTCCACCTCCCACTAAGGGACACAGCAAAGTAGTTTTTCACCAGCTTACAGGTCCACTGCATAAAAAAGTCTTGTGAGAAACCAAAATGCCAAAACTCTCCATATATGGGTAAAGAGTCCATATTTCTACTATGCTGTCTTAGTCATTTTGGGCTGATGGAAAGGGTGCTTATTTCCCAACACTTCCAGCCTACTGTTCCAGAAACAAATGCAATACTGGCAGTTGGAAGCTGGCCAAAAAGCATTGAAAGGTCCCAGGGAGATGTTTGTGCCACTGATACTACACTGAGTTAAGGAGCAAACACAGCTAAAGAGAGACACTATAAGCTGGAAGAGAGACCAAAGGAAATATCCTAGAATGAAACAGGAAGATAGAGATAAAATATATGAAAGAGAAATTGAAAGATTTATAAGCTAGAATGAGAAGGACAATCATATCAACACATTAAATAATTTTCAGGAAGAAAGTACAGGCATGCCTCGCTTTATTGTGCTTTGCAGATATTGTGTTTTTTACAAATTGAAGGTTTGTGGCAACCTGCATTGAACATTTGCTCATTTTGTGTCTCTGGGTCATATTTTAGTAATTCTTGCAATATATCACACTCCACCAGCAAAAAGATTATGACTTGCTGAAGGCTCAGATGATGATTAGCATTTTTTTAGCAATGAAGTATTTTTAAATTAAGGTATGTAGATTGCTTTTTTAGACCTAATGCTATTGCACTAAATAGACTACAGTACAGTGTAAACGTAACTTTTATATGCACTGGGAAACCCAAAATTTCATGTGGCTCACTTTATTGCAGTATTTGCTTTATTGTGGTCTGAAACTGAACCCACAGTGTCTTCAGGGTATGCCTGTATAGGGAGAAAATGTGAGAGGCAATCTATATATATAAATTTTATATTTATAAATTCATAAATATATTTTATATATAATTATATATTTATATAAATATGTGCATATAAGCTCCTGAGAATTAAGCCATGAATTGAACAGATTGAAGAATCAAGTCCTCAAGATAAATAAAACTGAGTCCAGACACAACATAGCAAAACTGGAAAAACCAAAAGAGAAGTATCAATTTACCCAGAGAGAATGATAGAAATATATATACATGCACACAAAAATGAATGACAATAAGAGGAACAGCAAACTTCTCATTAGCAGAAATATAGGCAGAAAGATGATATCATAATATTATCTAAGTGCTCAGGGAAAATAACACAGAATTCTATACTCAGTTTAACTGTCATTCAAGAATGAGGGCAGGGCTTCCCTGGTGGTGCAGTGGTTGAGAGTCCGCCTGCCAATGCAGGGGACATGGGTTCGTGCCCCGGTCCAGGAAGATCCCACATGCCGCGGAGTGGCTGTGCCCGTAAGCCATGGCCGCTGAGCCTGCGCGTCCAGAGCCTGTGCTCTGCAACGGGAGAGGCCACAACAGTGAGAGGCCCGCGTACAGCAAAAAAAAAACAAGAATGAGGGCAATATAGAGACATTTTAAACCTACAAAGGCCTTGACAATCTGCTATTCACCAAATTTTAGTAAGAAGGAAATGTTACTCGAGTGAAGGCTCAGAATTCAAATAGCAAGAGTAGGCAAAGCAATTGCTATGCCATGAGAAATGTAAATAAGCAGACACCAAGTAACCTATGAATGTTAAATGTAAGGGTAGGACTTCTACTATCTGATTTCAAGAGTTACTCTAAAACTTACTCTGTTTAGTGCAATAGCATTAGGTAATCAAGAAAGTATGGCATTAATGTAAAGACAGACAACCAGATCAATGGAATAAAATAAAAAGTCCAGAGAAAGACCCACACTTATACAGTCATTTGATTTTTGTCCAAGCCGTCAAAACAATTAAATAGGAAAAGAGAAGTCTTTACAACAAATGGTGCTAGAACAGTTTGTTACCACTACAAAAACAAAAATTAGCAGAAAGTAATGCAATGGAAGACAAAGATATTACAGAGATGATGAACATAGAAAGAAAGATCTTGAATACACAATACTAGTCAAGAGATCTGTGTCTTATGTTTAATCATGAGACAATATTAGAAACAACTTTATGCCAGTGAACTTAAAAATATAAAATTGAAAATTATTTGAAAATATAAAATGTCAAAATTGGTTCAAGAAGAGAAAATCTGAACTTACCTGTAATCATTTTAAAAATTAAATCAGTAAACATAAATCTACTCACAAAAAGGCATCAGAGCCAAATGATTTTACAGTGATTTTTTACTGTTAAAAAGATAAGCTCCATCTTTCACAAATTGTTCCAGAATTGAAGAAAGTGAGCAAGTTCCCTACTTCATTTTATGAGACTAATATTGCCTTAATACCAAAATTGGCAAAGGACAGTGTAAAAAAGGAAAACTAGAGTTTAATCTTATTTACTAACATAGACCCCAAAATCCTAATGAAATATTAAAAAACTTAATTTACCACTGTACTTTAAAAAGTAATACCACAAGAACAGGTATGGTGTACCCCAAGGATACGTGAATCATTTAGCATTAGAAAAATCTATTGAAGTTACTTAACAAAATAACAAGTTAAAGGGTAATAATTATCAGATTTTCTTAATGATTTCAGGAAAACCATCACTAAAATTCTAGATCCTTTCATGATAAACAATTTAGCACATTAGGAATGGATTGGCCTTTCCTTAACATAATAAAGGATATCTTAAAAAGATAAAAACTATAGCTAACATCATACATAATGGTGAAATGTCAGAAGCTTTTTTTTTTTTTTTGATTGTTAGAAAAAAACAATGAGAAGCTGATTTCACAGTTTCTTTTCAGCATTCTACTGGAAATCCTGCTTCAAACAATGAAGAAAGGAAGATAAAGCAAAGGGCATGGAACTTGATCTTGGCATCTACTATGGTTAATACAAGAGAATGAATGCCTTTAGGGAAGGAACTATCTTTGTTTAGATTTTCTTGCCAAACTACTAGTGGGGAGGTGAGAGCTTGGGGCAACAGGAGCCAAAGCAACAAAAAAAAACTCAGTGTCTCTGTGTTTAAAACAAAGAATATTTGGGTCTGAGAAAATGAGACTGAAAAGAGGGGAGAGGAAGAGATCGCAATATTGCTAGAGGCCAAACCCCATATTTAGAAAGGATCTGAGGGCCAGGTCTTCTTAACATTCCATAGTTAAGATATTTGAACTTTCATGAATAAGAGTCTCTGCCATGACAAAATATTCAGTAAAGACCTGTACATGTGGTAATGCCTTTTGGGAGTGTTTTTTTTGTTTTCTGAGAGAACTTTAAAAAAAAACCCACCAAGAATGAATTCCCTATCTAGCTCAACAGGATGGAGAGCAGGAAAAACGTAACAACAGTCTCAAATCTTAAATAACTCAGCAGTAAAAGGAGTCCAGAACCAGAGAAGACAGTGATAACCTAAGACCTGTGAGAAGTCACAAGACATTGGCGCATTATATAGCAAGGGACATGGAATAAGGGTTCTAGCAGTTTTGTGGGTATATTAATATATAAAAAACCATGGTGCTGTAAACAGCAAAAGATTCTATTAAAAAATTGCAAAGATAGGGCTTCCCTCATGGTGCAGTGGTTGAGAGTCCGCCTGCCGATGCAGGGGCACCGGTTCGTACCCCGGTCCAGGAAGATCCCACGTGCCATGGAGCGGCTGGGCCCGTGAACCATGGCCACTGGGCCTGCGCGTCCAGAGCCTGTGCTCCGCAACGGGAGAGGCCACAACAGTGAGAGGCCCGCGTACTGCAAAAAAAAAAAAAAAAAAAAGCAAAGGTAATATGAAAAACTTTTACAATCTGATTCCTACCGATCGTGAGGTTGATTTCTTACATAGTCTGTTGCTAGGTGACATGGATGCCGCGAAAAGGAAAAGTTTTGAAGTGTGTTTAAAAGGTTTCACTGGAAACACTAGAATTCATTTATAGAGAAAGATTTTTTTCATTGAGGTATAGTTGATTTACAATATTGTGTTAGTTTCAGGTGTACAGCAAAGTCATTCAGTTACATATATATTTTTTCAGATAATTTTCCATTATATGTTGTTACAAGATATGGACTATTGTTTCCTGTGCTATATAGTAAATCCCTGTTGGTTGTTGATTTTATGTATAGTAGTTTGTATCTATTAATGCCATACTCCTAATTTATCTCCCCCCTTCTCCTTTTGGTAACCATAATTTTTTTTTCTATGTCTGTGAGTCTGCTTCTGTTTTGTATATAGATTTATTTGTATTATTTTTTAGATTCCACATATAAGGGATATCATATAATATTTGTCCTTCTCTGCCTGACTTACTTCACTTAGTATGATGTTCTCTAGGTCCATCCATGTTGCTGCAAATGGCAATATTTCATTCTTTTTATGGCTGAGTAATATTCCATTGTGTGTGTGTGTATGTGTGTGTATGTGTATATATATATATGTATATATATATATATATATATCACATCTTCTTAAACCAATCATCTGTTGATGGGCACTTGGGTTGTTTCCATGTCTTGGCTATTGTAAATAGTGCTGCTATGAGCATTGGAGTGCATGTATCTTTTTGAATTAGAATTTTCATTTTTTCTGGGTATATGCCCAGGAGTGGGATTGCTGGATGATATGGTAGCTCTATTTTTAGTTTTTTTTAGGAACCTCCTACTGTCTTCCATAGTGGCTGCATCAAATTATATTCCCACCAACAGTGTAGCAGGGTTGCCATTTCTCCACACCCTCTCCAGTATCTGTAGACTTTTTAATAACGGCCATTGACCAGTGTGAGGTGGTACCTCATTGTGATTTTGATTTGCATTTCTCTAATAATTAACAATGTTGAGCATCTTTTCACGTGCCATCTTTATGTCTAAAGTTTTTATTTCCTCATACTTTTGAAATATGTAATCTGAGTGGAAAACTGTCTAGAGACTATGGAATATGAAAAAAGAAAACAAGTTCTTCTGTGATTTCTAATTTCTCAGTGACTAAATATTTTATACTAGAATACCTGTTCAGTCAAACTAATGTCAAGGTATAAATTAGTTATCTTAAAAAATTAGGGGCTTCCCTGGTGGTGCAGTGGTTGGGAGTCCACCTGCCAATGCAGGGGACACAGGTTCGTGCCCCGGTCCGGGAGGATCCCACATGCCGCGGAGCGGCTGGGCCCGTGAGCCATGGCTGCTGGGCCTGCGCGTCCGGAGCCTGTGCTCCACAACGGGAGAGGCCACAACAGTGAGAGGCCCGCGTACCGCAAAAAAAAAAAATTAATCCCACAGTAACCATTTAGCTTGAACATAGAATAACTTAAGGATATTAATATGAACTACAAACAGTTCTCATTATGGTCAGAAGGGACTATTACTCCTTGGTTGCTATTTTTAGCATTCAAATCTCATAATTCTATAAAATTAGATTATAACTGTAGAAGCATCAGCTCTAGTCAAATCAACTTTAGCAATATAAATATTCTGGAGTTACAAGTCTTTAAATGAACTGCTTTGTAAATTATTGCAAAAATATGGGGGACATTCTAGTTCCATAAGGTGTTCCTATTACTTGTGAAATCTGATCACTTATTAATATAACTAGCATGCACTTTTCTGTTTATACTTTGCTTAACTCTGCTAAGCTTGCATTGTGTTTTAGTTTTTTGGTTGTTCTTTGCAACAAACAGTATTGCTACATCAATAAGTCCATTCCTTTTTATCATTTTTTACAATATAAGATAGAATGTTTAGTCTGTTAGCCAAGACTTCTTGGTATGTTGTTGCAGCTCTATTCCAGAACATTCCTAATACAGCTGGGAAAGAATTTCTTACATTAAAGGCAGATAATAGAAGTTATCTCATTCCTTCTATCACAAATAAACCACTAATTTAGTCACAGTTTCTGTACTAAAGTCCTTTCCAATAAAAATGGACGTTTTATGCAGCAAGGACTCACATATACTAAATACCTATGATGATCAGGGAAGTAACTTTTATATAAATGTTTCTGGATGAGCAAGCAGCCAGCACTTTCTTCTAGTGTAAATACTTCAGGAATTTATTTCCTCTCTCATCTCTTATGCATTAAGTCAACTGAGTAGCACAATAAAGACTTCCCAGACCCCAATCACTAATAAAGAATGAGCATCTTAATGTTGTAATATGCTCCCGACTCTAAATCAGTGTTCATGATGGATGAAAAATACAAATATCAATTCAAATTTCAATAAATTCATCATTGCCACCAAAACTATGATCGTTTCCTACTTTTCTACACTTTGTATTCAGTATACCATCTTACAGCTCCAATCCTCTTGACATTCTAATTCACACTTTAGTTCACTGGTTCCTCCTCAACCACCTTCCAAGATAAGGCTGGAATGGTACCTCTACCTGACCAGCAGTTACACAGAAAATAGTGAAAAATTAAAGAGCTATTATTGGACCTCCAATAAGAACATGTTGTGAGTTAAACTCATGTGGAAAAACAAAACAAAACAAGGAATGTACCTAGAGAAACACAGAGTTGAACTGACTACAAGCTAGGACTTTGCCTCCTGGTATTTCCAAATCCCATTCCCCGCCACTTTTGCTTGGATGCCCTTAGGTTGACACTGCAGTTTCAATTCCTTATCTGAGACCAGTAATCATGGAGTCATACAATCCACTTCACATCTGCCTTCCTCCTTAGTGGAGCGGGCAAACAACAGCATCTCTCCCGGAACTGGGACAGACAACCCTTTCAAAATAACTGGATGAATCATGCCTACTTCATATCCTGAACAAATTTAGGTCCACTTCCAACAGTCAACTAACAATAACCAGAAAATACATGCAGAACTAGCTCCATCATGATCTCTCCTGTTAACTGTTTCAATCTCAGAGGACAAGTTAAATTCCATGCTGGTAAAAAGGACAATTTTAAAACAAATCACTTAAATCTGTAGCTCTGTAGGCTTTATCTACTTTGAACTTATAGAAGACCTCAGAAATATGTAAAAATAGGAAGACTAATGGGTATTTTAAGATTCAGTGTCTGTTAATTCTTTCTTTTTCTTAAGATTTAAGCTCTTTCACCTTGCTTGGATAGAAGTAAAGTACTGAAAAAGTAATCATATCTTTGATTTTCCAATGGTTATTCCTTTTCTCAGTTTGGGGATTCATATAATAGAAAACTAAAACTGATATAAAAGGAGGAAGAATATTGAATACCAATATAATTACTGTGATTATATATTAAATCTATCCCTGATTTTCCCGGCAAAAAAATATCCATGAGGTGTATAAAAGGAGGTTTTATGTAACCCTCATTTTCTCATTGAAGGAATAAAAGGAAGCATACCGATTCATAAGAAGAAAATATTTTCCTGGTACTAAATTCCAAAGAGAAACTTTTACAGGTCCATCTACACAGAGATGTTGAACTGTATACAGAACAATATCTTCAACAGTCATTGGATAATTTCTTAGTAAACTTTTATAGGCCTCATTTTTTAAAAAACTTGATGAGAAACAACATTTTTACACAATAATACATTTATATTCAATTCATAAGGGAGGGCTTGAACTAAGTCAACAGCAATAGAGAGAGAAAAAATTAATAGGAATTAGTAGTGACTATCTGGAATTAAGGATTTGAAAAAGGAGACACTGCAACTACTCTTCCTCTGTTCTAGCTTTCAATACCAACCTTCCTCCAGTCTATACCCTTTCTCTAGGCCACTGTTACTCGAAGTGTGGTCTATAGACCCACCTGCCAGTCTGCAAACCATCACCAGTATACAAGGAGGTCAGTTCTGAAATTGAGAGTAAATGTTTCAAACTTTTATATCAATTTGACAGAATTATTTTATGAATGGTGAATCTAATAATTTAAAATCCAAGCCTGTTCTTTTAGTGCCTTTAATTTTTTTTTGCTTTTATTTTTGTAGTAATTAATTGCTACTGTGTTTTATAAAAGTAAACTCTTGCAATGTCTTGAAAACTTAAAAATCAAAACAAAACTGGTCCTTTACCGCATATAGAAATACTACTCTAGACCTGTTTCTCCAACTTCAGTGGCCATATACCATCCTCATGAGTCTGCCATATCTGTCACTAACTTTATCATTTATTCAATAATTTTATTTAGGGCTTCCCTGGTGGCGCAGTGGTTGAGAGTCCGCCTGCCGACGCAGGGGACACGGGTTCATGCCCTGGTCCGGGAAGATCCCACATGCCGCGGAGCGGCTGGGCCCGTGAGCCATGGCTGCTGAGGCTGCGCATCCGGAGCCTGTGCTCCGCAACGGGAGAGGCCACAACAGTGAGAGGCCCATGTACCACACACACACACACACACACAAATAATAATAATAATAATAATTTTATTTAAAGAAAATCAAATTTTTATTTAAATAAATTTATTTTTAAATGATACTATATCACCACCATATGCACTGTATTACTCTGTAAATAGAAAATAACTATAAAAGCAAATACTATGAAAACAAAGGAATGCAACTCAATTAAAAAATAATAAAATAAGATCTTCAAGTAGTAATAACAAAGCTAATTGGTTTGCAAAAGTGTACACCTGAAAGTAAGAGAAAAATCTGTTTTTTCATTCTTATCAATTGAAAATGAATATTCAGTTCAATGTTGCTTAGTTCAAGATAAAGATGAGCTATCCAAAAGATATTTAATGGCCTTCTCAGGAAAGATTGGACACTAAGAATTAATTCCTAATCAAAATGATATAGGTTTTGCACAACAAATTTTGTCTTTTCCAGTAGTCTCCTAAAGTGAACTCCCAAATCTTCTGAATGGGTCAGGTTATTTGGTAAAACTCAGAACAGTGATTTTGGAAGTGCTTCCTTTTGCTAAATCATTGCCATCTGGTTTGAGAAAATATTTATGAAAACTCTTATCAAGTGGCCTCCTCATAATTTTGAACATGTTTTCAGCAAGTTCTTGAGATGAAATTTCTGAAGAAACTACAAGTGTTTTCCATAAGTATTGTTAGCAGAATAAATGTAAGTTTCAAAACTTGTTCCCAGGATCCTAACTTTATCCTGCATTATCCGTGGAAAATACAACAGTTACCAAATATTGCACTCTTTTTTTTTTTTTTTGTGGTACTTGGGCCTCTCACTGTTGTGGCCTCTCCCGTCGCAGAGCACAGGCTCCGGACGCGCAGGCTCAGCAGCCATGGCTCATGGGCCCAGCCGCTCCGTGGCATATGGGATCTTCCCAGACAGGGGCACGAACCCATGTCCCCCGCATTGGCAGGCGGACTCTCAACCACTGCACCACCAGGGAAGCCCTGCACTCTTAATTTGGGCCAGATGCTTTGCTAAGTGCCAGGTAGATATAGATAGAGATCTGGCATTTATATATTATAAAATCTCATTTTATGTGTATACATTATATATAATGAGATTTTACGTATTACATATCGATATATGAAATGAGATTTTATATATGTTAAATTATATTTTACAATATATCATATACATGTGTGATATGTATAAAATCTCATATAATTCTCTCTTAATAGAAACTCTGGGCTCAAAGAGATGTGGCGACCTCATTCATTCAATAGTCAACAAATATTTGTTGACTATTTACTGTGTATCAAGCATCATTCCAGGCATTGAGATCACAGAGACAAACAGAATAGACACAGTCAGGTTATTTGTGTTCTAGTGATGGCTGGGAAAAGAAAGAACAAATAAGATAATTTCTCATAGTGATAAGCTATGTAGAAAGTAAGTTATGCACCAGAGATGTGTTGGTGGTTGAGGAAGTCTTTTCTGAGAAGGGACATTTGAGGTGAGATCTGAAGGATGAGAAGCAGCCATGTGAAGACTGGAAAGGAGCATTCCAGGCATAAGAAACAGTTCCTGCAAAGCCCTTAAGACAGAAACAAGCCAGGCATGTTCAGGGAAAACATAGAATGTATGGCTAGAATCTACTGAGCAATGAGGAACATTATATTCAGTGTCACATCAGTCCTTGTGGCTATGTTGAAGAGTCTGCAAGTTATTCTCTGCAATGGAAAACATTTGAAGGGTTTTAATTAGGTGAGTGACATAATCTGTTCTCATTTCAAATGAAAGTTAGTTACTTGAGAAGAGATACTAAGTCCTATGTTTCCTTGTCTTTGTCACAATACTTACCCTGGAGCCTTGAAACTTGTAGGTACTCAATTAATATTTGTTATAGATTCCAATTACTTACATTAGTTATCCTCCAGCTCCCACTTCCAGTGGCAAACTGTCTTTTCACAATAACCAAAATTACAATGTAATTACATTAAATTGCATCCAAATATATGGATTATTCCATCCCTTTCCCAATGAAATCTGATGTGCTGCTTCACCCATTAAACTACCCCTTTATCAAAGTCCCATTAATCTCCTGGAGGTACCACTGTGCTCATTAACTAAATGTTAGGTAGGCAAAGAAGTTACTTTGGATTTCACTTAAAAAAACAGAGCAATTAAAGTAATTACTCATATCTTGTGAAAATAAGCCAGTATGTAGCCAGTTTAACCTGCTAGAGATCTGTGGGTGAAAGAACCCATAAAGTGAGGGGTATTGGGATAGGAGCTTGAGTCCCTTTGCCAAGGCTTTCAAGTGGAGCAATTATTTACCCTAAAAAAGGACTGAACTGACTTTTAAAAAACTTTAAAAAGCCATTTCAAATGTTTGCAGAATACTTTAAAAATGTTAAATTGCCCAATTTACTGCCTAGATTTAGCTTTTTTATCTGAAAATTTATTTTAGTAACTATCTGAATTATAGTCTCCTTTTAAATCCACTTATTCAGATTCATGTGATTTACTTTCCAGAATTACAAGCAGTGCTCTATGCCATGTGCAATAGCAAAGAAATAAATTATAAAGTGTATGACTTTCCACCTAGTAATTTTCAATATATGGATTATCATTTGGACTTATTTTAACTCTGTACACTTACACATTATTTAGTATACCTAAAAATGTTTTCTAGAAAGGAATGAAATAAGGCCACTTTTGTTAATGTGCTACTCAATATAATAGATAATTGGGGAAACTGTAGATGCTTCTATATTATTACACAGAAAAAATAATTTATATAATATTAATTACCATAAAATGAGTTTATTCCACAACTCACAAAGCTACTATAATTAAAGAAATGAACAAATAGACCCAATTTTGAGATATTTAGATTCTATAATCCATATAATCTGAAGGTCAAGTGATGTGTCTCTTAGGCTCTTTTTTTTGGCTGTGTCAGGTCTTAGTTGCGTCATGCGGGCTCTTCATTGTGACGTGCGGGCTTCTCTCTAGTTGTCGTGTGTGGGTTTCTTCTCTCTAGTTGTGGCACACAGATTCCAGAGCGTGTGGGCTCTGTAGTTTGCAGCATGCGAGCTTTCTAGTTAAGGTGCACGAGCTCAGTAGTTGTGGCATGTGGGCTTAGTTGCCCCACGGCATGTGGGATCTTAGTTCCCCTACCAGGGATCAAACCTTGCGTACCCTGCACTGGAAGGTGATTCTTTACCACTGGACCACCTGGGAAGTCCCCTTAACCTCCTAGTTTAATAAGCTACTCAAAGAGGGGAAAGATGATCAATATTTACTGAACACTCACTATATCCAGATACTTTTAAATAAGTCTCTTATTTAAACCTTCACAACACACTTCTAAGGTGAATACAATCCTCATTTTGCAGATGAGAGAGATGAGTTTCCAAAGTATAAGTAACTCATCCAAAGCAAACCACTAGAGGAGGCTTGGGCTAGTGTTTGAAGACCAGTTTGTTTGCCCCCAACATCCAAGTTATTTCACTTCAACAAAAGATCTTCAGTTAAATAAATAACACCCCCCCCAGAAAAAGCAAAATAATGTTTCTACTATAATCAAAATATTCCTATTCTCTACCAAAATACGACCCCAAATAGTCATTTGAATATATCTTTAATTTTTTCCTTCTTCTTGAAAAAGTTACAAAACTTGTTTTCTATCTTAACTAGTTGCCTAATTTTTGCTGCATTAGAGCATGTATTAAGGAATGGCCTATTTAAGGTGGGGAGCTTACGAGGACCAGTAAGACACTAGTTGCTCCCTCAAAGATTTTATGGTGAGGGGGGAAGACAGGCAAACAGATGGATATGAAATAAGCACTTTGATATTCACAGAGTAATATGGAATCACAGCAGAGGTGGCCAGACTGGGGTGGGGAAGGCCTCCCCAAGGAGAGAAGTCCACGTTGATTTCTCAAGGAAAGGGTTAGCCAGGTGAAGAATTGGAGAAAGGGGATAACATGAAGCCAGGAAATCATATCAAGAGCACAAAAGTGAGAAATCGTGGTATCTTTCGGTAACTGAAAATATTTTAGTACTGCTGATGTACAGAATACAGAGAGGTTCGTTGTAAAGGAGGAAGGAGGGGCGGCAACAAATGACACCAGGAAGCTAAGTCAGGACCAGTTCCCAAGAGTGCTGTAAGCCATGCTACAACCTTTGAACCCTCCTGAAGGTGATGCAGAGGCATTCAAGGATTGCAACCTGGGGAGTGAAATGATTGGACTTATGTTTTAAATAGACCATGCTAGGGACAGTGTGATGAATGGACTCAAGCTGGGCAAGATTAGATAGGAGAACAGGTGAAAGGCTGCCAAAATATCCCAGGTGAGATCATGATAAAGTCCTGGCCTACAGTAGTGGCAGCAGGAATGGAGTGAAAGGTAAATTCCAGAGACATCGAGAAGGTAGACTGCAGGACACTTAGTAAATCACTGGACGTGTGAGTGAAGAAAAGCTGAAGAAGGTATCTAGAATTGTTCCTTTTAATGACCTCGCCACTGAGTGACAATAGTGTCACTCATCAAAAAGAGTATCAGAGAAAGAGCAGTGTTGAAGGGGAGCTCAGGAGTTCATGACATCAAACGTGAGTTTGACATCAATGGGAGACATCCACATGGAGCTGTTTAGTAGGTCCGGGGTGCGGGAGAGAGGCTAGGGCACTTAAACACAGATTCCGGGAGCCAACAGTTCATATGTCTTTTTTTAAAAATATTTTTTATTGAAGCATAGTTGATATACAATATTATATGTTATGAGTGTACAATGTATATCATTTTTAAAGCCATGGAAGTGAACAAGAGCATGCTAGTTGGATGCTCTTACTCACCAGAGAAGGTGGAGGATGAGAAGAGAGAACCACAGATCACCAATATGGAAGACATGGTCCAGCAGCAGAAGAGCCCAAGAGAAGCACCCATGGAGCAGTAGACCCCTGGGAGAAGGTGGTATCATAGAAAGCAAGGGAGGAGAGCTTTGAGCAGGAGGATGTGACAGGCAGTGTCCAGGGAGGGCCAGTCAGATCAAGATGGAAAAGCACACAGTGGATTTAGTAACAAAGATGACATTGACTAAAAAGGTGAGAGCTGGGTCAGTGGACTTGTGGGAATAGAACCCAGACTCAAGTTCTCATCTGATAGAGTTTCCTGAATGAAACAGAGACTCATAGAACTCTTAATTGCTGAAGGCTTTGTGCCAATTTTAAAGTTTAAACTTTTTTCAAGCACTTTCATTTAGTTGGCAGTTAAATAAGCAAAGGACTTGTACATGCCCTTTCCTTAATTACAGCTTTCATAATCTATTCACTTTCATGTACCAACAGGCTCCTCTGTAAAATGGGTTGGCTGCAGCATAAGGTTAAGGCTAGGCTTCCATGTAAAAGCTATCATTAACTCAAACCAGTTAATACAGTTTGCATATATAAAGTCTAATTAGAAGGAGCCTAGGACATGATCCCAATTCTGATAATTTGCAGACATAGCACAGGGATTCATTTAGAGCTAAGTCCTAAAATGTTCTGTTGTCTTCGATATGTACCTACACCTTTTATTTTATTTTAATAGAAGATTATTTTAATAGAATTAACTGTTTTTAAAATACTGCTAGAGGTTAGAATTAACCCCTAATGTAGATTTAATAGCATTATATTAGGTTTTTACTGGTAGAGTTTTCTTTCAGAGAATGTGATTTATCAACAGACATGCCTAAATCAGGGTAATAATGATCCTCACCTCCTGCATTATTTCAAAGATTTCTTCTTTTTTCTCAATTTACTTATCTAATTTTTTAAATAATGAGGACAAGTAGAATTATTTTTTTCTTGCTTTAATAATGTTCCATGACACTACTTAAATTGTAGTCTGGTTGTAAATTTTAATAATATCGTTAATGCATATATGTAAGACATAAAAAATATATGTGTGTATATGTATGTATGTGTGTGTTTGCGGGGGGTGTTTTCAGGAAACTTTGGGGAGAGAGAGACATCAGAGAGAAAGAAGCAGACAAGAAGAGAAAGGCTTTCTCCTCCCTTCCTGCTTCCCAGTGGTGTTTAGTGACAATGAGATGCCTAGAGTTGTTAAACCCATTAATTTGGTCAAGTGATGCTGAGCAGTGAGAAGGAAAGAGACTGGGTTTCTGAAGACACTGTGGAGATGGTCAATCAACCAGGAACTGCTCCCTTGACTTCTTGTTGGGGAAGACAGTGACCCTAATAATTAAACACATTTTTAAATAGGTTTAAATCAATAAATAAAAATCAATAAAAATTGATTGATTTTCTCAATCAATAAAAATAATTTTATACACAACATACACACATACATACACACACACACATGCACACAGAGTGCATTGTGCACTGAAAGACATTTGGTTCTCAAAGTTGCAAAAGCTACTTTGATTTGAATTTAAAAATTCAAATCAGGGCTGAAAAGGGTTGAAAACAGCCTCAATTAAAAAAAAAATTAGCAGGAAACAATCAAGTTAGGATTCTTAAAAATAAACATGATTTGAGGCCACAGTGCAATTAAGTTATGGCATTTTTTTTTTTTTTTTTTTTGCGGTACACGGGCCTCTCACTGTTGTAGCCTCTCCCATTGCGGAGCACAGGCTCCGGACGCACAGGCTCAGCAGCCATGGCTCACGGGCCCAGCCGCTCCACGGCATGTGGGATCTTCCCGCACTGGGGCACGAACCCGTGTCCCCTGCATCGGCAGGCGGACTCTCAACCACTGCGCCACCAGGGAAGCCCAAGTTATGGCATTTTTAAAAGAATCAGTTATAGCTAATAATAAAAGACATATCAAGTTTTAAAGTTTTGTGTCCATAGAATTTTAAAAGAAGGAAAAAATTGAAAAAAAGTTACTTCCAAATCTTTCAATTAAATCAACAAAACTATGCATGATTTTTGATCCACCATTATATACTTTAACACCCAAAGAGGAATACGTTATATTAATTCCAGGAAGGAGGAGGTTATAGAATTGATTTAAGAATAAAGAATAAATTTTTCTTTTGTTTACAGATTTTAATTTTGAAATAGGTGAATTTCCCTTCTACACTGGAATTCAAATAAATTAAAATTTCCCTTCTAAAGTGGAATTTGGATGCTCTTTCTGGATTTAATTCTTATCTGGAAAATAATTCTTTAGTACAGTGGAAATGACAAGAAACTTGGGGGTGGGGGGTGGGCAGGAGGCCCACGGAATCATAATTATCCAACAGAGAAAGGAAAAGCTAAGTAGCATCCAACATACTCTTGAAGAGATGAGGAAAGCAGATTTCAAATATTCAAAGATGGGTACAATTGAAAATGAGAAATAGTGTAAGAGAACAGAGGACTGTCAAAATCGGGATCATTTGTGATTGTATTATTAGAATTTGCATGAGGAAGAAAAGGTGAAGACAGCTGCAAGCCAGCTGCATGCAAAGCTTTCTGGTGTGCTCAGGTTTGCAAAGGGCCCGAGCTAAAGATGAGAGAAGGGCACCAACCTGAAACAGATTCAGAAAGTTGGATGCCCAGAGGCCTCTGAAGCACATCCCTGAAAGCAAAACAGTCTGTGGCTCAAAAAGGAAGCACGAAAAGAAAGAGACAGGCCTGCAGCTCGGTCCAGAGAAAACTCAGAACAATTTCTCTTCCATTTAGTTTCCATCTTCACCATCTTGAGGCTTGACTTTAGAAAAAGAAGGGCATGTTGGCTGAGAGCAACCAAGGCCCCAAATGGGGGGAGAAAGTGAGAGCTCTCCTGTCTGTCTCCCCAGGGTTGAGTCTCTGAGGCCCCACAGGAAAATCTCCCAAAGACCCAAAAGGCTGAAGGACAACAGAAGGACCACCCTTGGGCATCTTTATGTAATCATGGAGACAGGCAGAGAAAGGCAAACATCCTTCTGTTTCAAGAGGGAACGGAAGGGGTAAGATTAACCATAGGCCAAAGTGCTTTACATTAAGCCCCAGAAAAACTCAAGATTTTCATTCTATTTAACTGATTGTGATTGCTGAGAAAATAACTCAGCAATCACATGGAGCCAAACTAAATTTAATTAAGTGACTACATTCTGGTTTCTTCTTTTTTTTTTCTTTTAATAGGGGCTACTAATCTTGCAGATATAAATACTACATTTAAGGTAAATTCTGATTTCAGCCAAACATTTCACAAAGTCACATGATATTCTCCAAGTTGCTTTCAAACCTAAGATTTGATGATTCTTCAAAAGTGCCTTTTGTTTTCTTTTGTGACTTCATTCTTGGCAAGCTTTTATTACTTCAGACATTGGAAAATCTTGCAAAGGAATTCTAATTGAATTGCTATTCAAAATAATTGTAAAAATGGACATGTTGATCCAAGTAATTGTGATGGCTAAGTGAAGGCTATTATGTATGAACAACATATAACTAACCACTTTCTAAGAATTACCTTAACACATATGCCATACTTTAAATGTTGGTCCTATGTCTAATAGAAAAGGGGGTCAGTTGTGGAATTGCACTGCCTAGGTTCAGTTCTACTTCTTATTAGACCTGGGGCTAATTAACCTCTTTGGACTTAATTTTCTTATCTATAAAATGGGGATAATAATAACTATCTCAAAGGGCCAGTATTAAATGAAACAACATATATAAAGCACAAATATATAAAGTGCTCTATAAATGTTGATGCCATGAGTTGTGGTAATTGTTTAGTAGTAATTTCATTTGTTTCCAAGCAAGCCAATCAATATTTTCTGCATGAAAATGATCTTCTCTATCTGTGTCAGGTAAGATTTTGCTTGCAAGCCACAGAGCACCTGACTAAGTGTCTTTGTCAATGTGACTTTGTTTTCCCTGTGTAACAAGGAGTTCAGCGGTGCTGTTCTTGACTTCGTTCCATAATTCACCGTGTCTGAATGGCTCTGGGTCAGCATCTCCACGGTTCTCTCGGGTTTTCCCTCATGGCCACAGGATAAGCCACTGCAGCTGCTCCCAACAGGAAGGAAACAGGAACAGGCACTCATCAAAGGCCTCTCACCCATTATCCGGCAAGAAAACCATTCTCAGACATCCCCCTCCCCTCCCCTGCAGGCTTTCTCTCAGCATGTCTTGTGGGACACAAGGGGCTGGTCCTGGCCAAGAGGAGGCTGGGAACTGAGTATCTGCCCTTTGTACCCACAGCAGTGGGAAAGGGGATTTCCCACCTTCCCAACGAGAAAAAAGGTGAACCAGGGTTTGCCACCTTATTTTACCTTTGTTTCTCCTTTTCCTTATCAATCAGATATATATTTGTTTTCCAAAGGCTCATTTCAGATGACTAAGCCAAAATAGAATGCCCTACCTCAATCTCTGCACAGATGTTCATTGTCAGAGGTAAATAGATAAACACGCCACCCCACCCCCCACCGCCTCCCTAATGCGGCAAAACAGGCAATTATTAACTGATGTAGAAATTTACAAATATCCCTTAAAAAGTTTGGGAAGCACTGAGCCAGATGGTCTCTCATGATTGCATCTGGCCCGATGACTCACTCTTTTGTCCCTTGTGTTTCACACTTTCTTTCCCAGAAATCCCCCTGATCTCATCTCCCTGTTTGCTTCCTCTTCCACTAGGTGGATCAAATGTCTTTCAAAAAATCACCTTCCTCTTCTAAGCAATGCAACAGGAGAATGACGGTGGAGAAGGGACTGAGTGAGTGTGTGTCTGTGTTTGTGTGTAGAGTGTGGACAGAGAAACTAGACTTGCCTTTTAACTTCACCCCTGTTAACTTCCAAACGTAAAATAAAGATTCCATCGGTATCTTTCTGATAATTCCCAGGCTTGGCTCCCTCTCTACCCTCCCCACACCTCTCATCCCAGCCCAGGCACTCTCCCTGCTCCCCACCTCCCCCAAAGAGAGAAAGTCAGGAGGTTAAAAAGCTCTCCATCTGCTGTAAAAGTAAAGCAGAACTCATGAGAACTAGACGGCCCCTTTCTACAGCAGAGCGTGCAGCAGGGACGGCAGTCATCTCTTCTGCTCCTGCCTTTCAAAGGAGGCACTATGTTCTTTCCCCTCATTGTGGGGACTCGCCTAACCAGATGCCCTGGGCCAATCTTGTTGCAGAAAGATAAGAGAATCCCAAACACGGAGCATGCCTCACCACAGCCAGTGAGGGCCAGTATAAATGGAATTGAGTTGGAGAGGTCAATGCTTGTGTACCTTTGAAGAAACTGGATCAAAATCATTCTACACCAGCCAAAACCACAATCAGTACAATTCTAGTGGGGTAAATGGTGGGTCACGAGCATCAGATAAGAATGTTGAGGATTAGGATTAGGGCAGGAAACTCAGAGAGAGAGACCAGCAGCGTGACCAAGATCCAAGAAGATGGGGCGACTTGAGGAAGGTTTGGGGCTGGCCTGACATATGACATAGGATTTATGCTGATGGACAGGGTCCTCAGTCCTCAAAGTCCCTTTACAAGTATGAAATGTGCAACAGAGAACCAAGATGGGGGATCACCTGAAAAACTGTCTAGGGAAGAAGTGTTGATAAACCGGCTAGGAATGTTACTCTAGAGAGGAAGAGACTTCAGCTTACAGAAGCACAGTCCCCAGCACTGCCAGCTGCAGTACTGTGGGAAAGTGCCCTGTTCCCAGTGTCCTACTTCCCGAGTTCAAATTCTGCCTCTGTTGATCACGGGTAAAGTCCCTGCCAGCTCTACAAGAACTAAGTGCGGCCGGTAATCCATGCAAATGCATAGAACCTGCCCATGGTAACCGCTTCAGCTTCTGTTGTTATGAAGTTCCTCCTATCTTGATTTAGATAATGCTGCAGCTTTCCATAAGTGCCTGAGGCTGTGAAAAAGCATTTGGGAAGCTCCCGGTAACATTTTCAGGAAAAGCCACCTTATCACCTCTGGATTGCACAATAAAGAGGTGATCCTCAGACCTCGATTTCAGAAATACTGTGAAAGCATTCCATGAGGGGATAATCCTATTAAATTTAGAGAATTTGGTCTGATGGGGATTTGTGAAGGAATGCAATGTTCTGTGGAACTTCTTAAGTGTCTCTAAAAGCACTGAATAAATGTAATAACAATAACTTCTTGTGTTTGTGAGCTGCTTTTAGCTATCAAGTGCTTACACATGTGTTGTTTTATTTAATGTCTGCTGAATTATCAGAAAATCCTACCTGCTGCAGATAGCTAACAGCCTACTGTAACAGGAGTTTCTGGCTCTGGGTCTCTGCTCCTTACAGGGCTGGTTTGGAGAGTAACTTTGTTATTGTTACTTTTTTGGTGGCTATTCCATAGGCAGCTGCCAACCCCCAGTAATCCCCTTTACCCCTGATGGAAAGGGGTATAACTCACAAAATAGAACTATCCCCTGAAAAGAGGCTTTTACACAAGTGTGGTTTGTAAAATACCTGCATCAGAAGCATTTTTATCTAAAAATGCAAATAGGCAGAGATCCGAATTCCACCTCGGCATAGGAAATCCCAAACTTCTGGGCATGAGGTCTAGGAATCTGGGTTCTTAACAAGCACCCCAGACAATCCTTACAAATACTATCAATTAAGGACAATTGTTCTAATGTTTCAAGAAGTCAACTAAAAATACTTCAAATTCTGTCCAGCTGGCTGCTGGGCAAATGGCAAATACATTAATTGCATTTAAAGGCATATAAAAAGGACTCAGGTGTAAGGACCAGTCACCAAGCCAGCAAACCACACACCAAACTTGCCCCAGGGAACCCAGGGCAAGGGCTAGGGTGAGGCAAGCGAGACACAAAATTTAAGGGGGATCCAAAAAACTCATCAATAAAAATAAACAATATCTTAATGCAGTATTTAAAAAAAATCAAAATCAATGCAAAAAAAAAAAATCCATGATGAACCAAGTATCAAAATTTTAAATACAGGATCAGTATTACCCTATTTTCCCTTTGCCCCAGGCTGTAATACGGCTCATCTGGGCACTGCCAGGATGGCTCTTTACCTTCCAGCTCAGCGTGCTGACTGGATGGTCCTCGTCCAGTCTTTTATTGTATCTAAAGGTGGAGCCTGGGACAGGAATACCAACCATCTCATCCTCATATTGCGGTTCAGAGGGTCACAGTTCAAAAAACCTGATTTCAGGACTTCCCTGGTGGCGCAGTGGTTGAGAGTCCGCCTGCCGATGCAGGGGACACGGGTTCGTGCCCCGGTCCGGGAAGATCCCACATGCCACGGAGCGGCTGGGCCCGTGAGCCGTGGCCGCTGAGCCTGCGCGTCCGGAGCCTGTGCTCCGCAATGGGAGAGGCCACAACAGTGAGAGGCCCACGTACCGCAAAAAAAAAAACAACCTGATTTCATTGACTTGGATACAGTGTTCTTTCCTTTGAAAATAAAAGTTAGATTGAGTTCTGTGGTCCTTAAGCAAACAATTTTATTTCAGTGACAGGATTAACTTGCCTAAGACATATAGGCTCATAAGAAGCCTTACTTACTCTTTTGATGCAGCAACTGCAATGGCCAAATAGGCCCCTCCGTGGGGTGTCACTCTGCCTCAGATGCCGCTTTCTGATAGACTCCTCCGGGTGTGTAAAATTTTAAATCCTTTATAAACATCAGTGATTGGCATAATTGGTGTAATTATAGGTATCTAAAAAGCAGAAAAGGCCTATGTAACAGCTGCCAATAGTTGGTTTCAGGAAACATGCAGTCGCTTGTGGCGAACCAGGCTCGGGGTATAAATGCTTGGGTAATCCTACTTCCAGATGGACCAACTTGAATCAGAGATGGCACAGAGAGAAAAGTGCTCCATCCCAAGGGACTGAGCCATGCGGGAATCAAGGGGCAAGAGATGAGGAGGTCCTCCTCCCGGACTGTATGAGTGTGTACAGGTTAGAAAACCACAGTGGTCTCCAGCTTCTTTTGTTAGGTAGAAATGAATAGTTTCAATTATCCCTTGTGGGGTTTAGTTTTTAAACGTTCCACAGTTGTTAAGGTCTTGTTAATCGTAGCAAGAAGGGGAAAGCAATTGGCAGTCCCAGTTTGCAAACCTGTCTTCTTACAAACGGGCATGAAAGAATGGAGAATATCTTGGGTTTTCCTACTCCCTAAATATTTGAGGCTAGGTTCCTTCATAAAATGCTTGTGGTTTATTGAGAAGTTCTTTAAGCCAGTTTCGTTAGTAATATGTATTTGAACCTACAACATTTGAACACTGCCCTTAACATCCTCCCACTCTTTCAGAGAACATGTGAGTTTGGATGGCGAAGGAGAATTAATTGGGAGAAGTTGAAACAATTTAGAGGAGTCGACCCTCTGGCAGATTCCCAAGGTCTGCTACCAGTGAGTCGGCCAAAATGGCGACCAATTACTAACCTACAGCTAAAGAAATCTCCCCCATTTCCTGCATATTCTCACTTCATTTTGTCAAACTACTCACCCTTGTACAAATGAATAGCTTTGTTGAACTTAACGTCATCTTTTTAAAATGTAAATATGTCTAGCAGTTAAGAGAATGAGGGTCATTTAATTTAAAAGTTTCAACCATATTGATATTCTTCCAACACCTACCTAACAGTAGTCCTCAGGGAAAGACACTGGGTTTTATCTTGTTTTGAGGGGACAGGGATTTGAATAACAATTTTGACAATCATAATTTGGGAGCGTGGACTGCTCTCCAGGGTTAGGTGGGGCTTGGGGGATTTGGTAGGATCAGTGAAGGGCAATGGGTCAGATGGCCTCTAACGTTCCTTTGTAATCGAAAAAGTTTAAAATTCTACGATCATATCCTAAAGCAGTGGAGTTTTTTTTTTTTCCCCACTTTTTTTTTTTTTTTTTTTTTTTTTTTGTGGTACGCGGGCTTCTCACTGTTGTGGCCTCTCCCATGGCAGAGCACAGGCTCCGGACGCGCAGGCTCAGCGGCCATGGCTCACGGGCCCAGCCGCTCCGCGGCATGTGGGATCTTCCCAGACTGGGGCACGAACCCGTGTCCCCTGCATCGGCAGGCAGACTCTCAACCACTGCGCCACCAGGGAAGCCCCCCACTTTTTTTAAGCATAATTTTTTATGTAAAATAGGTGAAAGGGGAACTGTTCTGGTTGTGTGTTTATGTGTGGATTTCTTTGAGCACATCTGTCTAAAGGAGAAAGGAAGGGAGTAGGGAATTTTGGGGCTTCATGATGACTAGAGAGGATGGACTCCCTTTCTTACTTATTTTTAAAATAGCCTCACGCCCATCCCCAAATATCTTTTGCTAATTTGCCACATGGATGTTCCACCCGTAGAATATAGTGTGATAAGACTGGCATCACGGTGCAGGAAAAAAAAAACAAACTAGAGCATCTACTGACATGATGGTATGGTCCATAACTTTCTGGTCACTTCCAATTTTTAAAAAGCGAATACAATTTTTACATTTACCCTCAAACTTGACTCAGATCGCCTCTCCTTACCTTTCCAGAGTCAACTTCAGCAGCTTGGAGTGGAAAAATACTTTCCTCCCATACCGCTTCAAAGCATAACTCCTCCAGTGTGTTGGGGGAGGGAGCAAGGAGAGACAACAATGTGAATATCCCTTCACTGAACTGCCCAGGGCTGGAATCCTCTCTTTGTGTTGATTCTCCAGCGAACACCTACTGATCACTGATGGCCTTCTGATGGGTGATTATCCAAATGCTGTTTTTTCCCAAGGGCACATATGTGGGTTCTTCTGAGGAACAGCCCTATTCTCCCTGTCCTGGAGGGTTCCAGCTTGGATTCTTCCTTACTTTTCTAATTCTGGCTCCCAAAGTACTCCTCACAGTTTTCTCAGACTCCTACTTCAGTGTACTTGATCTGTGCAAACTCATATCCTTCCTGAGTCAAACAGTAGAAGGCAGATAATCAACAAACCCCTCCAGCCCTCCTCTCTCTCTCTCTGGCAGAACAAATAAGCCGATGACCAAATACAATGGCGTGAGGACCCACTGTGCTCCCCTCAAAGATGTTTCAGGTCTCTGACTCTCTTCCTTCCCTTTCTCCCATCTTCTGCTTATTTGGACTTGCGGACGGTGGTGGGGTGGTGAGAAGGAGAATATTGATTATATTAGGATCAATTCTGCTCTGGACGATTGGGGAAGGGGCTTTCTCTGGCCGCCAATGTTGAGCACTCTCTTTAGAATGTGGTATACTTCATCCTTGTGTTTATATCTCTAAGTCTTAGCGACAAAATTAAAGCTACAGGGAAAAAAATCAGTCTATCAAGTAGATAAAAGCCAAACTGTTCCAAGTGACGATACTGCGTATTGTAGAGGAGGAAGCGCACTGCTTCGTGGACCTTGGGCTTGCCATCCTGGAGTATAAGGAGAGCAAAGAAGGAATGTGACAGGAAGTGAGGGCTTTCAGATCCCTGGAGCAAAGGTAAAAAAGGAGGGATGAGAGAGTGAAGAATAGACTCAACTAATCAGTGGGTAGACACTCAATGATTGGTCTAGAAGTGGGCATATAACCCAGAAGCAGCCAATTTACTGCCGGGCAAGTGAATGATGAAGTAACTGAGCACATGAAATTCTGTCTTAAAAGGGAATTTGAGGGCTTCCCTGGTGGCGCAGTGGTTGAGAGTCCGCCTGCCGATGCAGGAGACACGGGTTTGTGCCCGGGTCCAGGAAGATCCCACATGCCGCGGAGTGGCTAGGCCCGTGAGCCCTTGCCGCTGAGCCTGCGTGTCCAGAGCCTGTGCTCCGCGACGGGAGAGGCCACGGTAGTGAGGGGCCTGTGTACTGCAAAAAAAAAAAAAAGGGAATTTGAAGGATCAGATAAGGAGAAAAGAATCAAGAATTTAGTGTTGGGAGAAAGTCAAGACACATAGGAAGTCCAAGAGGCTATCAGGTCAGTATTAATATTTTTGCAGTCTTGATGCTAAATTAGGCAACCGATTAACCTGCTCACTAGAGCCATGTATCTTGAATGGTATTTCTCTCAGAATGCTCATGAAATTTCTAATTCCCTGATAGTCATGCTTTTCTTTGCAATAAAGCCGCATGATTTCAAGTTACTCGAGTGAGTGTTTTTTGCAATCACAGAGCCTAAAAAAAGTAGAGCCAGTAACACAGGAATGGGAATCAGCCTGGTGAATTCTAATAGAAGAAGAAAAAGACCAGAGGGAGCTGAACCTGTCCTCATGTTCATTTCCATAGTGCTAAAATCCCTATACTCTGTCACCATGTGAGGGTCAAGGCTATTTCTGTAATTGTTCTGTTTTTCGAATCATGTATGTTTATCAGACACTAAGCATAGAAAATCATCTCAACATGATTTGCAGATGTCCCTTTTTACATGCTAAAAGAATCTATTCACCCTCTGGGCGCAGAGGGGGGAGCGTAAAGTGATTGTTTCAGTCTAATTTATTCACTTAGACCTATCACTGATTTTTCTCAACATCCACCCCACTTCATACCCAACCAGCTCCAGGGTGGAAAAACTGTCACAAGCCAATGTCTATAACACTAAGATTTAGCAATTCTATTTCTAGGAGCTACTCAAGAAAAACTCTTACATGTTTGCACAGATATGAAAAAATATACATTGATATAACAATAAAAAATGGAAATCTTCTTACAGCATTTCTTTAATTTACTTGACCACAGAACACCTGTTAAAATCTTGAGAGACACTATTTGTAGATAGTCTTTGGGTAAAGTACTTTTCACCTTCAGCAACACCTCCCCAAACTCCACCCCAGTTTTATTCCCCTCCAGCTTTCGGACTCTTTGGGTGCTCACCCAGACACCAAATTATAACTGTTAGCAAATTCCCAAATGTCCTTAGCACCACTTCTTTCTTTTTTTTTTTTTTTTTTTTTTTTGCGGTACGCGGGGCTCTCACTGTTGTGGCCTCTCCCGTTGTGGAGCACAGGCTCTGGACGCGCAGGCTCAGCGGCCATGGCTCACGGGCCCAGCCACTCTGCGGCATGTGGGATCTTCCTGGACCGGGGCACGAACCCCTGTCTCCTGCATCGGCAGGCGGACTCTCAACCACTGCGCCACCAGGGAAGCCCAGCACCACCTCTTTCAAAGACAGGTTTCTGGACCTAATTCTGCCAGGGGAGGAACAAAGTGCAATGTGTTTTGAGACTACAGCCCCACAACTTCCCAGGAACTTCAAATAAATTATTCAAAGTCTCAGGGGATTGGCAGGCAAGAGAGATAAAAGGCCCGAAGTACTGGGAGTGTGGGAAAGGGGAGGGAGAAAGCAGAGGCCAAGACTGAAGGTCAGGAGTTCCAGAAGAGAGTATTTTCACAGGTTTTAGGTGTTGGAGCTGGGGAAGCTAGGACAAGCCCTGGTAAGAAAGTGGCAATTAACCACACATACAACCAGAGCTAATTGATCGTTAAACAGGGCCTGGCTGCTCAGCTTTTATGAAAGCAGTTATAGGCACCATACATTCTAGCCAATCATCATGCTACACTGCTGGGCATTCACTACGCTGAGAGCCTACTAAAGATAATGCTCAGTGTTTTCATTGCCTCCAGTCTTTCAGTTGTATGTTGTGAAAGGAAACAGCACTTTCATTAGTTGTCTAACAACTGGTCCAAAGAATTATATATTGGGGAAAATATCTAAAGTACCAAGCAGGCTAAATGATGATAAATATGATATTTGTTTCTTCTCTTATCCTATCCTTAAAAAAAACCAAAAACAAATTCAAGTAGAATATCATCTGAATGTGGTATGAGTGATGCAAAAATGGAAAGCAATTTTGTGTACTGGTGCTAAAATGAGTTACAACTTGGTCCTTAAAGAACAAGTCTGCAGGGTAAAGGAAGGCTCTAACATGAAGCTTCCTGCCCTGACTTAGGCCTGGCCTGTCTGGCAGTACTCCATAAACCAATTGCCCTGAATTGAACCTGTCAGAAGAAAATAAAAATAGGCTAAATTTATTATCACCTGGATCCACAGACATACACACATGAAGGTGCATTGTTAACTAAGGCACACACCAAAATGCAGCAGCCTGCTCCAACAGCCCCCTGGGAAATACCGTTTGGTGATGTGAGACTTTTTTTTCTTCTTCTTTTTAACATTGAGAAGGAAAACAACACATGCAGGAAACCATAAAACCCTTCAAGTTAACTGTAGCCAACGGTCAATCTCATTAGGATATAATGGGTAGGTTGTAGCTCTCTCTATAAAGGCTGAGTACACTCCTCTGAATAATTTCCAATTATCTCACTTTTAGATAGCAAAGCAGAAGTTCCACTCACCATGTTTATACTGTTCCTATTCTCTTCTGCCTCAGTTACTTCTTCCAAAACTTAGTCCCTGAGCTTAGCTCACATTTGTTGAACTGGAACATAGCTAATTACTTACACTTACCCTCTCAACTAGGGAGGTTGGAGGGCATCCTTGGGAAGTGGACAGGAAGTCAGAGGACTGCCAATCCTTCTCTCCAACTTAAGGCCTGGGTTAAGTCTCTTATCTCTACGACTAAAGTACAGAAGACATCTATTTCTGGAAATCAGAACTAGGGCTCAAGAGAAGGGATTCCAGTGCTGTTTCTCTCACTTCTGACCTCGTGACCTCATTGAGCCACTCTGAATTCCATTTCTCCATGGAGCAAAAGGTGGTAATAAGCCCTTGCTGCATATTTATTAGGAGAAAATGCTAAATGACCGTGGAGGCAATGATTCTCCAACTTCAGTGAGCATTGTATATGGAGGCTTATTTAGGGCCCCACCCCCAGAGTCTGATAATCTTTATCATCTTTGCCCTTAACAAGAATCTTGGGGTAATTCTGAGATGTGAGGGTTCATGTAGCAGATGAGGAGACACCAATTCCAGGGTTTTCTTTTTAAGAACTTGGTACCTTCTATGTTGCTTGCACTGTGCTAGGCTTGAACATGAATTATCTTTTTAGAACAACCCATGAGGTAAGGAACTAGCATTTAATGAGCCCATACAAGAGGCCAGGCTTGATGCCAGATATGCTCCATGTGTTATTCCACTAGATTCTCACAATAGCTTTATATGTCACATAGCATTCTTTCTATTTAACAGCTTAGAACACTGAGGCTTAAGGAGGCTAAGAAATGTGAACATCCTTCACAGCTGGTTGGTCTAAGAGGTAGCATTGTAACTCAGGCTTTCAATAGATCCAAGGCTCCCTCCTTACCACAGCTGTGATAATAAAGCCTAATATGCAAAGGCATTTTGGAAGCTCTTAAAGTGCCAATGAAACAATGTAAGTTCAATAAATAACAATAACATTTTTACTGTATGCCACAAAACAGAGAAGGTAAATTTGGGGAAACTAATTATTTAAGGTCTAGTTCCTGTCTTTCAACAATTGCAGTCCAATGGGAGAGACCACTGGACTGGAATTCTTTCTGGAGAACTGGAAAGGTGGGCATTTCATTGTGTGCAGGACCTTGGATGGCAGCATACGAATTTTGTGCTTTACCCTGGGGCAAGCGGGAATCTGGCAGGTTTCTAGCAGAGTCTGAACACCAGACGTCTGGAATGGCTTCCCTCCCTCCCCCTTTGGCTTTCAAATGATAGCCAGAGTGAAGATCTGAAAATGGATAGGGAGATAATTTTCCAGGAGAATAGGGCGGGTAGGGTAAACGTTAGTAAATATGGGTTAGAGAGATATTGTACTACAGGACTCAAAGGAGGGGAAAAAAAAAAAGGCATAATAAAATAACCACAAAGAAAAATAAAGCGTACCAACCTTCCACCCTGAGAAATCCAAATGGGTAAGATGGATTTGTATTCTTACCAGAATTCTTAGTGTTTTCTTGACATATGGATCTATCCAGATGCCCCTTTAAAATAAATTATTTTAAATTTATGATTAAATATTCTGAACGCTAGCATTATCCAAACCATGTGTTCTGATTCCTGGGTACCCCATAAACCCAAGGAAGAGTTGGTAGATGTGGATGTCCACGTCCCAGCCCTTTGCTTTCTCACTTTCTTCAGAATCCCTTAATGCCTCCAGCACCCCTGCCCCGTTTCCCCCCACCAAGCAATGTGAGCAGAAAATCCAGGCACTCAGCCCAGCCTATCAGCTTACATTTTTTCTTGGCACTTAATAGGTATTCAACTAGGAACAGACAAAACTTGCTTAAGCAAGTATTACTGATTCACATTTCTAATGGAGCCCAGGGCCAGAGGAGTATCTCTAAAGAAAAGTGGCTTCTTATTCTTAAAATCTGAAATTTGTTTTCTATTGATCCAAATTATCTGAAAGAAAAAGTCGTACTAAACTATTTGGTCTCTCAGGTTTATTATGCCTTGTACCACCTAGCACGTAAGTATCCCTTATGAATAAAAACTGATTCAGAGGAAAGAAAGTACAAAAATGTTTCCTACATTTACTCTATCATCTCCTAGGAAGGACACACACTTTACTTAACCTTTTGTTTTTAAAGCCATGTTATCGAAATTCTTAAAGAAAATAGTTAAAGCATCTGTCCTTATATGGAAAGTCAAGGAAGAATAAATATAGTTCTAGCAGGAGAACCCTACAAAATAAAATATACTTAAAAAATTACAACATATAGTCTTCATTTACATCAAGGTTTTCATACTTTGGATCTGAAAAAACTAAACAATCATACTATCACTACCATGAACAAAAATTAAAGCACTTTGTAGAAGAGTCCTTTTACAAAAGTCTTTGAAGAAACTTAAGATACCATGTTGGTTTTTTTTTTTAAGATCTTTTTAAAAAAACAATATTACCATTACAGAACACAAATGCAATTAAAACTAAATGTATGTAAATACATGAAAGAAAAATTTGGAGACTAGTAGCTAAAACGATCTTTAAAAGATGAAATTATACTGAAACGTGATAGTTGTATTATTTTGGAGGGGGGAATTATTGCTTTTCATTGACCAAAAAAATTGCTTGTTTTGGACTACAGCCTCCAAAAATCTCTTCGTCCAGCTGTACATTCCAGGATGAAGGAGACTTCCTTACCTACAAGCAATCCTGATGATTAAAGGGTTATTTCCACATACGTCTGCTTATTAACCCCTCCTCTCCAGTGCTGAAAAACTAGAAGACATATAAAGCAGACATTTTTAACAAACATTTGGAAGGGAAGATGGGTTTTTGCTAGTTAATGGAAATTGTTAACCCTCAAAGTAAACAGTAAATTGTGCCCCTTAGCAAGGTGCAGGCTCCAAACCAAATACCAACAGGCCTTAGGAAATTCAAGGCACTTTTTTCTCCTTGCATACACGTCTCATTAATACTGTGCCTGATGACTATAGAAAGTATAAATCTCCACTAGCTGAATGTGTGCTATTCCCAGATTTGGGGGCGGGGTGGGGGGGGCGAATCTTTCCTCTTAGCCCTTACAGAGCCAACTTCTCCAGGTCACCCTTACTGTTGCTTTTCATTTACATGAATAACCACGTTGGTCATGGCACAAAATGGAGATTTTGGCACCACGTGAAGCTTTCTCTCTTTGAGGAAAAAATGGATACTTTTATATCTCATAACTGGTAATGCCTTTCTCCACCACAATATATTGATAATTTAACAGGCATATGTGTTCTTAATCTGTGGGAAACAATTCTAGCCGCTGGTAACTCTGGGCAAGTCAAGGAGAAAGCAGCTTTAGGACCACAAAGTTAAAAAAAAGATCAGCCAGCAGGTTTCATCTGTAAGGAATTCTGTCCATGTTGCCCCTCCCCACTTTTTAAAATTCAAGACAAAGGGCGCTTATTTAAATGGGGTAAACTCAGAAAATTCCTAGAAAGCATGTAGAGTTGACACATACTCAGCTGACAGCATCCTTTCAGGGTTAGGGCCTGCAAAATCTCGGCGAGAGGAACTTAGCAATTATTTCTTAATAAGATGGCATTTAACAGGCCTCTCTGAAACTCACTTGTTTCAAAGCTAAGGCAGATGGTGTAGTTTCTAGAAACCATAGGGCCCTTCCAATCTTAGGCTCTGGGCATAATAATGACAAAAGTCAAGATTTAGGGTTCAGTTCCAGCTGATTTTATTTCCTTCTCAAAAAAAGTTATTTACAGAAGGTATATATCAACAATCTGACAGGCAGTGAACTTGACATGATTAGCTGGCATGATTTTTTCCTTTTTTTTTCCCCCAAACATTGTTTTTTTGTGGCCTTGAATTTTAAGACAAATATTCTACACGGCATATTGCACAGGATGGATGGCAAAAAAAAGTTTAAAAACAAAAACCCTTAACGGAACTGCCTTAAAAGGCAGACGTCCTAGTGCCTGTCATGTTATATTAAACATACATACACACAATCTTTTTGCTTATTATAATACAGACTTAAATGTACAAAGATGTTTTCCACTTTTTTCAATCTTAAACACAACAGCTATAAACCTGAACACATATGCTATCATCATGCCATAAGACTAAAACAATTATATTTAGCGACAAGTAGAAAGGATTAAATAGTCAAATACAAGAATGAAAAACGCAGTACATAGTGTCGCGAACTCAAATCGGCATTTAGATAGATCCAGTGGTTTAAACGGCACGTTTTTGTTTATAAAAAAAGTGCAAAAAAGATGTGGTTTACAAGTTAAAGCTACAGGATCCCTTTTTGCTGTAAATGCCCCAGTTTTAAAGCCTCTGGATACAACAGTATTTTGCTTAAAAAAATTGTTTTTCTTAAAATTATACAGTGTTTGGCTAATTCTCCTCCCCCTTTTTATAGGACTGAGATCGAAGGATGGACACTGGTGGCAGGTTAAGGGATACTGTCACTTTAAGAAGCCTGCAGATTGAAGTGTAAACATGGAGAAATTAGGGGCTGATTTTTTTAAACTGTGAGATATTAACCAGCCGCCCTATTATAAAATCAGGAAATCCAAACAGCGATTTACACCGATTAACACCCCCTTTATATATTTTTTACAAAAATACACTGAGAAAATAATCAAACGTTTTCATCTCTCTTGTCTTTTTTTGTTTTTTTAAAAGTGTCAAAAGTCTACATTTAAATATAAAAAATTAAAAGTTAAAACTCTAGCCCTTCAGTGAAGGAGACGTAAAATGGCGTGGGTAACAACAACTACAAGAAAAAAAAAGAAAGAAAGAAAGAAAAAAAGAAAGGAAGGAAGGAGTAAATAAGGAAGTAAAAAGAAAAAAAAGCAAAAGAAAGAAAAAAGGGACAAAATTAGAAAAAAAAATGTTTGGCCAGTATAAATACGTCCACATATAAAATGGCATCTGATTACATTTACAAGGAAAAAAAAAAAGAAAAAAAAAACGAGGATGGAGCATCGGTGAGGGAAAAAAACACGTCTTCTCATTTACACCTATAAGGAATAAACACATACACACTGAGAAAAAATTTGGTCCTGAATTGTTTTTTAAAGTCCAGCACAGATTTGAGTTGCGTTTGAATCCTTTAAAGAGTTAAGAATGAAAAAAAGCTGGTGATAATTTCTGTCGTAGGAATCAAACATAGCGCCATCTATCTGCTTTTTATATTATCCTACACTATTTTAAAAACTGCTCAACAGTCTTATACAGAAATCTTTAAAAGATAGACAGGATAACATGCTATATTAACCCCACCAGTGAAATAATCCAACACCATCACGATTCCGATTAAGAGAAGCAAAAAACCTTTTTTTTCCCCCCGACACCACTCGCCCTCCACTGCCCCGGTACCACATCAAACAGTCTCCTCTCCTCCGCGCCTGCGGGCCTTGAAGTCTCACCTCACTGATTTCAGAGATGTGGGAGGCGGAGGCCCAGGAGACGCCGCCACCTTCTCCCCAACGTGCAAATCCATTTCAGTTTTATTATTCGCCCCTGTCCAGTTCGTGTCTTTCTCCTCCCCGCCCCTCGCCCTGGCTGGTGTGGCTTTCCAACTAGGTTCTTGGGTCATTTCCGAGCGCCGGTCACTCAACATCTCCTCCTCCGGCTGCAGGGGCAAGAAAAAAAAAAAAAAAGAAAAAGAAAAAAAAAAAGTAGAGGAAAAAAAAAAAACCCTCCAAAAACAAAACGGGAATTCGCCAGCGTGGAGTCTCTCAGTCCCGACGCTCGGGTCCGTGCGACCCTCCAACATCTGCTGTCGGTCAAATTCGACTCCCCGGAGCCTTCTGTCTTCTTGGGGGGGGGGTGGCGAAGAAGGATGGGGGCGGGGATGCTAAGAACAAAACCCCCCGGGGGCGCGCTGGATTTTTTTTTTTTTCTCCTCCTCTCCGGATCAGAAAACAAAACAAATATAAAACACCAAGGGGGCGATGAGAGAGGAACGAGATTCCTTCAGTCTCAGAAAACTACCAACTCGGCTTCTGGCCGGGGGTGCAGACAAGTCCGGAAGCTCGTTGGAAGCGGTGCGGGGCGAGGGGGGGGTCTCTTCAAGCAAAGGGGAGGAAACTCGAAGTCGCTTTTTCGCCATCAACAACAACATCAAGAACAACAATAAAAGGTCGCCCCTGTCTACCTCCGCCTCCGCCGCGTCCCTCCGGCCGGGGAGGTGGGGGATGGGAGCGCGGGTCCCCAAACGCCGCCGCGCTGCTCTCCGACCACCGGGACGCGGCCCAAGCCGGCCCTGCTCACTTTTTTTTTTTTCCTTTTCCTTTTTCCTTTTTTTTTTTTCCCTTTTCTCTTGCAACTCTTTCTCTGTCCGCTTTTTTTTTTCTTTTTTTCTTTTTCCTCTCTGCCCCCCCTCCCCCGCCCCCCGGCCCTCTTCTCCCAGCCCGCGCGCCCTTCAGTAGGTGAAGACCAGGTTGGAGATGCTGGACTCCAGCCAGTCTCCCGAGATCATCTCGCTCACCTCGGGCGTGCAGTAGTCCGGGAACTCGAAGTGCGAGCCGGAACCAGGCTCGAAGTTAAAATCCAGGTCCCGGTCCAGCGCCGACGACGAGCTGAAGCTGCCCAGGGACATGCTCTCAAAGTTTGAGCTGGGGTTCAGGTCGAGCAGATCGTCTTCGAACTCGTCGTCCGAGGACGACGAGCCCGAGGAGGAGGAGGACGAGGAGGAGGAGTGATGGGACGAGGCCGACGAGGACGCGTGCGAGGGCGCGCTGGACGGGGCGGGCGAGGCGGCGCGCAGGCTGGCGTAGCTACGGTGGTCGGCGGGCGAGCGGCCGGCGGCCGGCGACGAAGCGGCGCTACTGCGGCCGCTCAGGCTCGGCCCGTCGGGCGAGCAGCCGGCGCCCCCCTCCTCGTACAGGCCGAGGGGGTCGCTGGGGTCGGCGCCCGCGCCCACGCCGCCGACGGGCGAGGACGACGCGCCCAGGCCGCCGAACAGGTAGACGCGCTTCACCTTCTTCTCGGTCAGGTGCTTGCCCGGGGCCGCGAGGCCGGCGGAGGCCGAGGCCGCCGCCGAGGCCGAGGCGCCGGGAGTCCGCGTCTTGTACAGCGAGTGGTGGTCGGCGGCGGCGGCGCCCAGGGGCAACAGGGCGGCGGCCCCCGCCTGCTCGGCCGCGAAAGAGGAGGAGGCGGCCGCCGCTTTCCCGCCGCCCCCGCCGCCGCCCGCCAGGATGAGCTTGGCGTGGGGTTTGCCGACCCCGCCGCCCGCGCCGCCCGCCACTTTGGAGCCGCAGCTCTTTTTCTGCGCGGGTTTGGAGTTGGCGCCGCCGCCGCTCGCGCCGCCGCCTCCTCCCCCCGCGTTGCCGCTCCCGCCACCGCCGCCGCCCCCGTGGCCGCCCCCGCCGCTGCCACCGACCTTGTCGCCCTTCTCCCCCAGCTTGGAGGAGGAGGCGGCCGAGGAGCCGGAGTTGGCGTTGCCGGACTTCACCTTCTTTCTGGGCCGGTACTTGTAGTCGGGGTAGTCAGCCATGTGCTTGAGACGCAGCCGCTCCGCCTCCCGAATGAAAGGGATCTTGTCGCTGTCTTTGAGCAGTTTCCAGCGTTTGCCCAGCCGCTTGGAGATCTCGGCGTTGTGCATGTCGGGCGACTGCTCCATGATCTTGCGCCGCTCGATCTGCGACCACACCATGAAGGCGTTCATGGGCCTCTTGATGTGCCCGCTCGGCGTCTTGCACCAGCTCGGGTCGTCGGCCTTGCCGCCCGTGGAAGCGGTGGAGCCGGGAGTGGGGGAGGAGGCGATGCCCAGCTCGAGGCCGGCGCCCGAGTCCGAGCTCTCGCCGGCCAGCAGCGCTTCCGTGTTCTCGGCGTTGTTGGTTTGCTGCACCATGGCCCCGGCTCGGCGGGCGCCCACGCGCGCTCACACCCTTGCGGCGCCCGCGGCGCAATCGCCGGGCCCTCCCGGCTCCCGGGGCCAAGCGCACGCCGAGCTGGGGGACGCGCGCGGCGGCCGAGCGGGCGGCTCAACTCCCGGCCGGGGCGGAGGTGGGCGAAGAGAGAAAAGTCTCCAAAAGATGCGGGGCGGGAGTACTCCGCCTCTTGCAGAGGAGTTATAGTTCCCAGGCTGGAGAGTCTCCCTCTCTCTCTCTCTCTCTCTTCTCTCTCTCACCGCGCCGCAGTTTGCGCTGTCTCTCGGCTCCTGAGTCCTGGAGACCGTGCTAAAGTGGAGAGGAGTTTCTTGAATGCTGGTTGCTGAAGCTTCGAATGCAAGTTTCTCGCCGCCTCCCAGGCAAGTCTGTTTTTTTTTTTTTTTTTTTTTTTTCCTTCCCCTGAAGCAGTTGATTCCAGTTCACGAGCGCTCTCAGGAGCTCAGGAAAGCGACATAGTCTCTATCACTTAGTCCCTCTCCTACAATGCAAAGCAGAAAAGACTCTGGCTCCAGGACTCTCTGTGGGCGGAATCGGTACTAAGGAGTTTGTGCGATTATTTTGTTGCAAGGTAGGAAGCCAAAAAGCCTTCATGCAACAGACTGGCATGAATAAATGTATGTTTCCCCCTCCCTTCTGCAAGAAGGGAGCTGGTAATGGCAGAGTTCCTCCAATGCAGACTCTTAAAGAGCGTGCAAGAACTAGAGACCCGGGAGCGAAACAGGCCTCTTCCCCTCACACACTGTTTCCCTTGCTGCAGCTTAGAGCAGACCCCAATTCCGCCTCGCGTCTCTTTATCCTTTCCCAGTCTTGGCCGCGGCCAATCAGCCGCTGTAACCAACGCTTCCTCGAGCCAAGCCCCTCCCCTGGGCTTCCCATTGGCTTGGAACCCGATGCAATAATAATCTCCGCGTGCAATGAGAAGCTCCAAATCTGACCTCATTCCAATTTACAGAGCAAACTTTTTAAAAGGGCTAGAAGTACAGCTGAGATTTCTGCTGCCTCTTTTCCTTTTGCTGTGCGTGCCTGCGTGTGCGTGTGCGTGTGTGGTGTGTGGTGTGTGAAGAGGATGTTAATGCATGAAATTATTAAGGGGAGAGACGGAAATGTATTCTAACCATTATGTTAGATAACAAGGGGCTTAGAAGGGGGGAAGGGTGAAATACTGTAAATGGAAGCTCTCTGCTTAAAAGCCAAGTGATTATTTTTATTAGTTCTTTTCAGTATTGGAATAAAGAATCAGCCTCTAGTGCAAAATCTGTTCCTCGGCTCCTTCATAAAGCCAAGGATGTAAAGGGGGGAGGGGAAGCCATGACAATAAATCAATAGATATTGAAAATCATTAAGAAAGCGGTACCTAGACACCTGTCATCACAGTTATTTTAACAATTCCAGGTACAGCACAGATGTTGAAGTATTGTGTAAATCCCTTCAGAGCTATTTTGGTGCTGTTTGTGGAAGGCAGAGAAGAGGAATTTTTGCAATAATTACTTGCTCTCTTAACCAAACAAGGGTTAACTATGGTCATTTAATGATTTAAACTCCCCTATAAATCCTGGATAGCCGAAACAGAGGAGCTTTCCACTGGAACACATTAGGCAGTGTTCCGTAGTTAACTCAATGGGAGAATTTCCATAGAGTTTTGTGTAAGGTGATAATGGTGAGCAAAGAATGGGAATCAATTTTACTTTCTAAATATTTGTTTTCCACATTATCAAAATTAAAGATAGCTTCACTCTCCATCCTTCTCCCCCCCACACCCTCCTCCTCCTTTCCTATATATATATTTTTTCTCCTATATGTTTGTTACTTCAATCAAATGGAACTAAAAGGCCAAGGCAAAGAAACTGTAGAAGGCAGTGGTAACTGGTAGCAGAAGAGAATGGAAACTCTGGATTTATATTAGACCTGGCTGCTAGTCTTTCTTACTAGTCCTGTGACCCTGGGGATGTGACCAAGTCTCAGTTTTCCTCATCTGTGAGGTGGGAACACTAGGAACTACTTCATATAGGGTTGTTGTGAGGGTTCAGTGAGCTTGATGTATAATAAGCCCTCAATGAATGCAATTATCCTTCCCTTGATAATTCAGATTCCAGAGACACTCCTTAAAGTAGAAGCAGCATGTTGTTCAAGAGGCTAAAATCGAGGATGGCCACCAATGTGAAAAAATAATTACAGGTCATGGATGTGAACTGTCCAAGGACCACAGTGGCAACCTTGTCATCCCAGTGATTTGAAAAGAAACTTCACGAGCATCGTGAAGAATGCAGCAAAGAAAAGGTGCCTAGGTAGTCAGAATACATGTTAATTTGGCCACAAACGTTTGTTCCAAGGTATGAAAATTAAAATTCTAGTAAAAATTGGTCTTCCCTAACACCATAATAGTAAACTGTTTTTCTACAGGCCAGTGATAAGTGGTTAGGTAGGGCTAACCCAACACAATTAGGTCAGCTTTCGATTCAGATCAAACTAGTGCTAGGCAGCAGATTTCTATTTATCTTGTCAAACTTTTGAAGTATGTAGGTTGGCGAGAGGCCCAGGTTGTCAGATTTAGAATTTTACTGGAAAGAACACCCTTTGGAGACATCTGACTGGATCTCTGAGGATCAACCACAAGCAAGAATGTTTTTGTGGGTAAAAGCAAATAATTTTTGACCAGTAGTTACCCAAGTTATATATTTTTTCCTTTAGAAGGAGAAACAAATCTTGAAAACAAACAAAAAACCCACAGGCACCTCTTTTGCATATAACAAAGTTGGGTGTGTCATCAGGCTTTTCATTTTCTTTAGTATTCCCACTACAACACACCCCTACATGTTATCAATCTGACATAAAAATTACTCTAAGAGATCTATTATTTATAAAATCAATATTTTCACCAGAATAAAAAAAAGAATAAATACTATGTTTATTTTGGGATTTGCACCAACTAATGATTTGAGGGTATGGCTAGTTTGTGATATTTCAGTCAAGGTGAGTGAATAATTTAATCAATGTAATTGATTATATTTCCAAAGCCATTTATGAGTCTACCAGTGAATATGATCAGGGAAAAGTGGAAGTTAATCAAAGCAGTCAGAGTACTTTTGTTTATGTTTAAAGCACGCACACACGCGCACACACACACACACACAAAAGCACACAGAGTTTTTAAAGTGTGTGCTAAAAATAATATCCATTGGCCTATTTCTATTGTCAGATGTATTTTCTATACTTCAACAAATCTAATCGATGTCTTTAAGACATACCATAGTTACATGCCGTTAAGGGAGAAAAACTGCCAATGAAACTAACATCCCCATAGTTGTAAGACATCTGAGATGTTAAAAATGAAGTTCTTAGAATGAAGAAATATATTAGTAATCTCTATTGACTATAAGATTATTATAGTATATATGAATGCTTAGACTTCTAAAGTAGGTTTGTGCTTATGTGTTAGTAGTCCTCTTAAAATGTAAGAAAACATGTGACAACTGGCCTTTTATTAAAGTCATCTTTCTCACCAACTGAGTATGTGCACACTGGAATGTATTAGGCCCCTGAATACCAAATAATGAGATAAGATTTCTGTGTTCTCATTACCTAACTTCATATGCTTTGTAACCAGTTTTCCATTACTGGCATTTTTTCCCAAATACCAGATATTTGGTGGCCCCTACTAAATCAGTACTCAGTGTTCCCTCTGCTGGCTTTGCAGTACATGAAGTAATTCTTAATGCTACTCTTTAAGCCATATTAACAGTAAACCAAGATAAAAAAATTTGCAGAAAAATTCCTGTTTTAGAATAATAGACTATTTGTCTTTATTAGCAATGATGCTAGACATTCCAAATTTTGAATTAAGGTAAATATTTTATTTTATTTAGTTTCCATTGAATAATGGAACTCTATTTGAGATGTAATGTAATATCTGCTAATTCATTTATTTTCTTCTGCTCTCACACACCTGCACAACATAAAATCTCACATCCATAAAATGGTATGGGGTATAGATGGAAGTAAGATTCTATCCTACTGCTAAATATATTTCTACAGTATAGAGGGAGGAAAAAAAAACCTTAAGGGAAATTAGTTTAACAAATCTCTTGGATTTGAACTGATTTGCAAGATTTTGCCTTGCCTTGGTTGTAGAAATTGTGATTGTAGGGCCTGGTCTGACCTGACAACTATGCAGTTCAAGGAACATAAAGGGGTGGGGGGTGGGGAAACCTGTCTTTGTTACTTTAGCAGACAGGGAAGAAGCCTGAGAAATTGGATGTCATTGGCCTTTGCCAACTGAAAGGCCCCAGGCTTTTTGGTTCCACACCTTATGGAAAAGAACCCTCCGTCCGAAGCTGATTTACTTCTCAATCAAGTAGACAAACATAACTTGCACTTCATCTTTTTGGGCTGATGAAACTATTGGAACTGGACTTCCTGGGAAAGGGGTGGGGTTGTATTGAAAAACAATGTATGGAAGTAATTCTTATTTGCAAAATATCAAAATAGGATTTGAGGTTAAATGAAGTCCACGAATTATTTTTACTCTTAGAATAAACTAAGAGATAAGAACCCTGCATTTCTAATAATTTTTAATATTTTCTTTCCCCTCCTAACCAGTGACTGGCACCTGGTAGGTGTATGTATGTATGCACTTCATATTACCGCTAACTCACTTTTCCTTTCCTTTCAATTTTCTCATGAGAACAAGCCAAAAAATGAGTGTTTGCACCGGGCCACGTAGATTTGAAGCATGAATACGAGCTTCTGTCCCATTTCGCGAAGCAGAAGCAAGGCACACCCATCGGGAACCCGGGTTTGCTCTGCCACCAGCCGGCCCCCAATCCGGGGAGAAGCAGCCGCCAGGTGGCAGCGCTGAGCCTCTCTGCGCCCACGAGCAGACGTGGGAAAACGTGGGGACGGTCGGATTTCTTTCTTCTCCCCCTTCCTCCTCTCCCGAACCCCTATCATCCTCCACTACTCTACCTTCTTTAGGTAGCAGTTTAAACGATCAGCGGTTAATAGGGTGTGTCGGTGAATTCTGATCTTTTTAAAATCATAAATCAGGGTTTAGGGCAACGAACCGCCGCCTCCTGTTCACTTGTCAGAAGCTCCCAGAGACTGGGGACGCCAAGGCTGCCTCGCGTTTGGATCTAGTAACTGAACCGGGAGATTATCAATTACCGTGTCAGTATCTTGCCGAAGCCGGCGCCTTACTTAAGGACTAGGAAAGGCCGCCCCTCCTCCTCAAAAGATGGTTTCCTCCGGCCCGACGCCTCGCCGAGCGCCGCGACTCGGTGGCGCAGGCACCGCGCTCTTCCTGCCCTGAGCTCGGCGAGGATTCGGCGGGGATTAGCGGTGCTCAGTGTCGCTCCGCCGCGGCGGCTGAGCCTCGCCTGTCGATTACAGTTACAGGGAGGAAATAAATTGGAATCGACTCCGGCTGTGCTTTTTGGAGGAAAGTCTTTCCTACTGTAAACATGTTTCGGGCGATTCTGTCAGCAGCACTTTAACACCCGTCTTCCGTTAAGGGTTTACGACCGGGGAAGAAGCCGAAGAGACACACACACACAACACACACGCCCCCTCGCCCTCGCCAGCTCCTAGCCCTCCTTTGAAGTTGCAGTTGGCCGCGCTAGCCGGGGGTGTGTGTGGGGGGTCGTTTCCCGGGCGCTCGGCTCCTCCATCCCCCCACCCCACCCCCAAAGCCAGCTGGGCCCTCGGCCACCTTGCCCAGTTCCGTCCCTGACCGGAACTGACAGCCACTTGGCCCCTGATCTCCAGCGCGCCCACTGCCTTCGCTCTGGACGCCTGAACGCTCTGTGCGCGCTGTGCGTCTGGAACCCACGCTCCGGCTGGCATGCGACATTCGTACACGGGCTGGGCAGCCCCTCCCTGGTCCCGTTGAGCGTGCAGCTGTCTGGTCTCTTGCAGGAGGGCAGAGCAGGGTGTGTGCGCGGCGGGCGAGGGGAGGAAAAAAAGCCGCAGGGCGAAGGGAGGTTGACAATTGGTTGCACCCGACCCTTCAAGCGTCCCCAGAGACTTCGGAGGGGCCAGCGTGCCTCGGTGCCCTCCCTCGTGCGGGAAGGCGGAGTGGGGGTGGGGTGGAGTGGCGGTGCCAGGGCCCCATGGCCGGGGCGCACCGAAGCCCCCAGTGCCTCGGCCCCGGGTCTCAGGTCTGGGAAGAGGGAGCTTCTGGCAGGTAAATCACTAGTAGAGGCTGCGCCCGAGGCGCAGTTACTTAGAAGCAGAGCGTTCTGGAGGAGGGGTTCGGCTCCCTTTGTCCCCCTTGGATTCGCGTGTTTCTGGCTTTCCACAGGCCACCGTGGCAGCCAGGCCCGGGAGCAGGCGTCCGGGTGGGGCTGCCAACACCGTCCCCCCCGCGGGGCTCCCCGAAACCGTCCCAGTGACCCCAGCACGCGGTGTGGATGGGAGCACAGCCAGTGGGATCCCCACCCCGCAACGCAGCAGCCAAGTCGAAGCAATTACAGTTGGAGCCCCACGGGGGAAGCGGCTGATTTCACTTATGGAAAAACGCTTCAACGAGAGCTAACCTAAGCTAACGTTAGCAAATGGGTTGACCTACAATTGGAGGGTGTGCGAGGGCGGGCTGGGGCGGGCGCGTCTGCCAGGGAGGGAAACCCGCTGGGGAGTGGGCAGAGGGAAGCGAGGCAAAATGTCAGATAAGAGACCGAGAGGAAGAGGGGAGGGGGAGGAAGAAAGGCGCTCGATTGCAGAGAGGGAGGGTGGGAAGGCGCGGAGACTGCACGGGCTGCCAGGTGACGCGGGTCAGAGGAGAAGGGAGGCGGGCGCTCGGCGGGCAGCGGGCGCAGGACGCGCGGGCTCCGCCAGGCACCAGATCTCCTTGCTCCCAGCCCTCCCCTCCCCGGGTCCCTCTCGGCCCGACATCACGTGTGGCACCGAGGGCGGCTCGTGGGGATGGGAGGGGTGGAGTGGAGCAGGGACCAAAGAACTCCGTGCCCCACACCGCGCTGCACACCTGGCACCCGGGACTCGCCATCTGCTCCCAGCTCACCGCCTTTCGGGCCAGGGCTGGGGGCTTGGGGAGATGTAAGGATAGTGCCTGGGGAGAAGATGACTTCGAGTCAACCGAGGCAAAGAACTCAGTCAGTCAATGTTTATGGTGCCCCTACTGTGTGCCGAGTGTCCCCTCCAGCTGCTGGGCTCAGGAACGCACCATCTGTTCCGTTGTGTATGTTGTACATTGTATAATAAATTCACAATTCGAACGATTATCTGTAAGGAAATTCGCCGTGCCCGGGAGGACGGTTGAGGCGGTTTGGGGGTCTGGAGAGGTGATGAGTCTGGCAGAGTAAGGTATGGAAGTTCTGTGATTTTCCTCTGCTTTTTAAAAAAATTTATTTATTTATTATCTTCGGCTGCGTTGGGTCTTTGTTGCTGCGCATGGGGTTTCTCTAGTTGCGGCGAGCGGGAGCTACTCTTCGTTGCGGTGCACGGGCTTCTCATTGTGGTGGCTTCTCTTGTTGTGGAGCACGGGCTCTAGGTGCGTGGACTTCATTAGTTGCGGCACGCGGGCTCTAGAGCACAGGCTCAGTAGTTGTGGCTCACGGGCCCAGCCGCTCCGCGGCATGTGGGATCTTCCTGGACCAGGGCTCAAACCCGTGTCCCCTGCACTGGCAGGCGGATTCTTAACCACTGCGCCACCACGGAAGTCCCTCTGCTTTCTTAAGTATGAGTGATCCCCCTCCCCGTGCTTCCTGTCCCACATTATCAGAACACAGAGATCAAAATTAACAATAACAATTTTAAAATAATGATTTAGTGACACTTAATCTGGGCTAGAAGGGTCCCCAAGTAACTGAAGCCTAGTCCATAAACGCTCAAACTTAACTCATTAATTTCACAAATATCACACCCAAACACTGCCTTATCAGAACCAGTGTTTTGTAATGTAACTTTACTACCCTGAGAGAAAATTTGTAGATAATATTTCCTACTATGGCTTAATATATTTTTTGAATCAACATAATGCTCAAACTACAATATAAAGGAGAAATAGGCACAAAATTTATAATACAATAATATACATTTCAAATGTGCATGCCCAGGTTGTATTTCACTAGAACATCCAAAATGTTGTCTAAAAGTTCCAAAATTCTCCCTAGGGAGTACTGTCCAGATGTGAATTAAGAATTAAGGGTGCCAGGCAAGTACTAAGGAATGGGAATGCTATTGATATACCAAAGTCTTAAATTCACAGTGGATGTTCTGGATTCTTGTAATAAATCAGCCTTCTGGTATTTATGCCTTTCGTGGATCTTACCCCATCGGCTCAGGATTTGGTCACATGACTTGTTTTGACCAATGGGGCATTAGCAAGCGTGACCCATGCAGAGGCTTGATAAGTGCCTGCACTTTGGGGTTTGGCCACTGGAAATCTAAAGAGCATTGTGTTGTGAAGAAGCTAGTCTGACTTACGGGGAGGATAAAAGGCCCTATGGGGAGAAAGTGATGCCTTGCCAGCGCTAGTGTCCCAGGCATGTGACTGAGGCTATCTTGGACTTCAGTAGGATTGTCAGATGACTACAGCCACATGAGTGATCCCAGATGAGTCCAGTAGAAGAATCACTAGATTGACAACGCACAGAATTATGAGAACAATACATCGTTGTTTTAAATCACTATGTCTTGGGTGGCTTGTTATGCCGTAAGAGAGGACAGAGTAGTAGTAATTACGATACCGTGTGACAGATGCTAAAATACAAATCTACCCAGAAGATTCTCTTTCTTTAGTGATTCCAGATCTTCCTTATGAGTTCAATCAATGTATTCATTAATGCCCATGGTGGATATAGGGGTGAGCCAGACTTGAATAACCCAGCTAGCTTATCTATTCTCCTTGCAAGTTGTGCTCCTTTGCCATTTCCCAGATTTTCCTGAAATTCTTTCTCCTCTCAGGAGACCTGCTGCCACCAGCACTGTTGTTTGTCTGTCATCTCTGTCACTCCTTCTGCTGTCTGTGGCCTTTCCTGGCTAGTGTGTTTCTCTCCATTATTTTTTTTTTCTTTTTCCTTCTTCCTGGTCTTACTTTTCATTCTCTGCTATTGCTTCATTTATTGACTTATGATCAGTAAACAGACCAACCATAGTAAGCCTTCAATTATTTGATTCTTTAGCTTATCTTGGCCTTTTAGTCATTGCTCCTGCTTGTAAATTTCTTTCAGTCAATTGTTGGAGATGGGATGAGTATCAACTCTCTAGACCCTGGAAAAGTGTAGTGGTCACATACAGGGTGTGATTCCAATGCCATGGGATGGTGTACTAGTCAGGGTTCTCCAGAGAAACAGAATATATATATATACTATATGTATATAGTATATATGTATAGCCATATATACATAGTATATATGGCTGACAGCTCTCAAGATTTAAAAGCCTGTGGTGTGGTTTTAGTCCAAAGGCCAAGAGACTCAAGACCCCAGGAAGAGCTGATGTTTCAGTTGGAGTCTTAACGCAGGAAAAAAGCCAGTGTCCCAGTGTGCAGGCAGTGGGGCAGGGGGAATTCTCTCTTACTTGGGGGAGAGTCAGTTTTTTTGTTATCTTCAAGCCTTCCTTCGACCAATTGGTTGAGGCCCACCCACGTTAGGGAAAACCTTCAGGAAACCTTCACAAAAACTCCTTCACAGAAACACTCAGAACAATGTTTGACCAAATGTTCTGGGTACCTCATGACTTAGTAAAGTTGACACATAAAATTAACCATCACAGACAGTTACCAATAGTCCTGCTTAGAGAATTGACTACTCAAGGATGGCCTTCAAGTATAGGTCGAATAAGTAGCCACCCAAGAAGGTGTTTTGATGGAAAATGGGAAGATCTTTAATCCTCCCTTCTGACATCTTAACCTTTCCCCCCACCGATCAATAAATAACAGCAAAGCTTATCCCTTTAGGTTATAATATATATTTTTCTAATTAAAATGCAGATTATCCAGGAAGGTGTTGCATTGAGCTACTACTAGGCAATAACAGCTTACAGTACAGTTCTTTATAATAGCTTTTCTAGTAGGTTCAAGTAGGTTTTAACATGAGTGGGAGGGGTTGAGGAAAGGGTAAAAGAGAAGATCACTTTGAGAAGGGAAGGTTTAAATGCAGTGCTCTCAGCTACAGCGTATGGTATGATGGATGAGAAAAGGAAGAACTAAAGGTTAAAATTGCTGCCCCCTTTAAACATATAGCTTTAATTTCCTGAGACTGGAAAGTCCCTGATGTTAATATGTACAATAGTATCACTAAAATTACTTCAAGTTTAGGGTATGGTATAGCTGAGCTCAGAATAGATATAGTTTTTCCTTTCATGTATATGCCTCAAAGGTAAAATGAAAAAGAAAAAAAAGACTCCAAAGGAAACTGCATACCTTGTAACTAAAAGTTATTCTTCACTAACTTTCCCTTAGAAATAATTTTATTATAACCATTGCCTATAATATCTAGTAGTCCAAACAACAGTTTCTAGAATATTAGAATTTGGAGGATTTAAAAAAAACAGTAAACTGAGAAAATGCTGTGTCTTTGTGTTAGTTTAGGTATTCCTTACTGTATTTGCCTTCATAGGATGGACTATGCCGAGATGTAGATGTGTCCTGAAAACTCAATGACTCGACACATTAAAGTTCTTTCTTACTGGGCTTCCCTGGTGGCTCAGTGGTTGAGAGTCTGCCTGCTAATGCAGGGGACACGGGTTCGAGCCCTGGTCTGGGAGGATCCCACATGCCGCGGAGCAACTAGGCCCGTGAGCTACAAGTACTGAGCCTGCGCGTCTGGAGCCTGTGCTCCCCAACAAGAGAGGCCTCGATAGTGAGAGGCCCCTGCACTGTGATGAAGAGTAGCCCCCGCTTGCCACAACTAGAGAAAGCCTTCGCACAGAAATGAAGACCCAACACAGCAAAAATAAATAAATTAATTAATTAAAAAAAAAAGAATAAGGTCTTAAAAAAAAAAAAAGTTCTTTCTTACTGATGCAAAGTCCACTGTGAGCTCAGCAACTCTCCAGAGTGGCTCCTTTCCCAGCAGTGGCTTAGAGAACCAGGCTGAGTGGCTCTATATCTAAACATGTGACCTTCCTGGTTGTCATGAAAGGGAGAGTGTAGAGAACTCTTCCTCATGTTTAAATGCCTCTTCTTGAAAGCAACACATTTCATTTATGCTTCTAGTCCATTGGACATAACTGGACACATAGCTCTGCCTGAAGGCTTGGAAATATATCTGTCCTCTCTGCCCCAGGAAAGAGGAAAAACGGGTATGAGTGAACACTAGAAATCTGTTCCACGTTATTTTGGAATTGATATAGCTCATCTCAATTTGCTATAAAGTGGATTTATTGGAAGTGAATCTCATGCTCCTTTCAGCTGCATTTAAAATCAAAATTACACTCTACCAGGAAAAAGTTGTATCTGGACTAATATTTTAGGATATTTTTCTTTGGTTTTTATTTAAGCCACATGAAGATTAAAAACATTATTACAGACATGAACATTTCTGTTTCTGAGTAGGATGTGGTACTAGCAGAAAGCTATCACAACTAGAACAAAAGAAATCACAAAGTCATATTTTCAAAAAATATTGGAGAGAAGAATATAAGATTAGAAGAAATACATTTTAGGGAGAGAAGAGGCTAAGGCTGCTGGTGGGCATTTTCTTGCCTGGGAGCATCTGCTGAGTCTGGTCATAGGCTGTCGTAGGAAAGGAAAGGGGAAAAACAAAATTTTTTCTATCCATGTTGATTGGCATGGGCAAACTGGAATCTACAGGATCATCGAATAGCCTTTTCTCCCAGAGAATATTTGCTGAGTGCTAGGGCAGTATAGGACAGGCAAATCTAATTGTTAGTGATAGAACTTAGAGGACACTAAGGACACTATCTGTCCATGAGGAGTTGACTGGACATGGCCATGAAAGAACCTTATAGAATACTTGAAGTATTCAGTACATTTATCTGGGTAATGTTCGAAGGGGTGTATACATATGTAAAAATGAATTGAGCTGTTCATTAAAGATCAGTGCTGTTTATGCCTTTAGTGTCCATATGCCTCAATAAAAAAGATAAAAACAATCAGAAAAAGACAAAAGTTATTTAAAGAAAACCTACTTTTCAATACTTTAAAGCAGGAGTCAGCAGACATCATCTGTAAAGGGCCAGACAGCAGATATTTTAGGCTTGAAGGCCGTATTCTCCATTACGGCTACTTAACTCTGTTGCTGTAGTGCAAGAGCAGATATAGACAATATATAAACAAGTGACCATGGCCGTGCTCTAATAAATTTTATTTACAAAAATAGGTGGCAGGCCAGATTTGGCCTGCCAGCCATCGTTTACGGACTCCTGCTTTAAAACATTAGCAAAGATATAACCCTATAGTTAAAATAAGTCACAAAATACAATTCCTTCCTCTATAGTTTGAAGTAATTGTCGTAAGGTTTCTTCTAGCCCAAGTACAGTATGATTTTTTTTGAAGTACTGGAAGTAGGCTGGGTTTTTTTGTTTGTTTTTATAAAAACAAAAAGGAGTGTCAGTAATCATACCAAAATTGTTGTAAAATATCTCTCCCACCTTTCTCTTTTTCTATACCTTCTCCCTTCTCCTGTACTGAATCAGGAATGGATTTTCATTCAACATTAATTCAACAAAAACTTATGGGACACTTATACTCTGTCAGGAACCAGTATGTAGTGGAACTCAAATTAGATATGGTTCCTAACCTCAAGAAGCTGTCTGATCAAAGAGTCAGAAGTGAGGTGAATACACACAGAAATACGTATGTAAGCATTGTAAGGAAAGATTAAGCATGCGCGAAGAAAGAGGAGAGCATAATGTAAAGATGGAGTTGGTCAGGGCAGATGTATCTGAGGTTGAGTCGTTAAGTAGGAGACCGAAAGAATGAATGAATAGCAGTTGTCCAGGTGAAGAATGGTGAGGAAGGTGGGGGAGGCAGGGAGAGCACACCAGGTAGAGGGAACGAAATGGGCCAAGGCAGGAGAGAGGAAAGCTTGGTACATGAACCCGTGTGACTAGCACGTAATGAGCAAGGAAAAAAAGTGGCACGGAAGAAAAGGAGTGGTGGGTAGGACCCAGACCATGCAGGGTACTGGGTTATATTAAGGAGTTTAGATTTTATTCTAAATGCAATAGGAAGTCATGGATTGATTGTAAATAAGTGAATGGCATGACCTGATTAACATTTTAAAAACTTCATTCTATTCTTGTTTTTATTTCCTTTGTTTTAGGAGACAGATCCAAAACTATTGCTACGGTTTATTCCAAAGAGTGTTCTGCCTATGTTTTCCTCCAGGGGTTTTATGCTTTTCGGTCTTACATTTAGGTCTTTAATCCATTTTGAGTTTATTTTTGTGTATGAGGTTAGAGAATGTTCTAAGTTCATTCTTTTACATGTAGCTGTCCAGTTTTCCCAGCACCACTAATTGAAGAGACTGTCTTCTCTCTATTATGTATTCTTGCCTCCCTTGTTGAAGATTAATTGACCATAAGTGCTTCGGTTTCTTTCTGGGCTCTCTATCCTGTTCTGTTGGTTTATGTGTCCATTTCTCTACCAGTATCATTACTGTTTGATTACTGTAGCTTTGTAGAGTAATCTGAAGCCACGGAGTGGGAGTGGGATTCCTCCAACCCTGTACTTCTTTCTCGATATTGTTTTGGCTATTTGAGGTCTTTTGTGTTTCCATACAAATTTTTTAAATTATTTGTTCTAGTTTTGTGAAAAATGCCATTGGTATTTTGACAGGGATTGCACTGAATCTGTAGGTTGCCTTAGGTAGTATGGTTGTTTTAACAATATTAATTCTTCCAATCCAATAACAAGGTATATCTTTCCACCTGTTTGTGTCATTTTAAATTTCTTTAATCAGTGCCTTATAGTTTTTGGAGTACAGGTGTTTTACCTCCTTAGGTTTACTCCTAGGTATTTTATTCTTTTTGGTGTGATGGTAAATGGGATTGTTTCCTTAATTTCTCTTTCTGATAGCTCATTGTTAGTGTATAGAAATGCAACAGATTTCTGTATATTAATTTTGTATTCTGCAACTTTACTGAATTCATTGATGAGCTCTAGTAGTTTTCTGGTAGCATCTTTAGGATTTTCTATGTATAATATCATGTCTGCAAACGGTGACAGTTTTACTTCTTTCATTCCAATTTTGATTCCCTTTATTTCTTGTCTGATTGCTGTTGCTAAGACTTCCAATACTATGTTCAATAAAAGTGGCAAAGGAAACCACTGACAAAATGAAAAGACAACGTACTGAATAGGAGAATATATTTGTAAATGATTTGACCAATAAGGGGTTAATATCCAAAATATATAAACAGCTCATACTGCTCAACATCAGAAGAACAAATAACCCAATTAAAAATGGGCAGAAGATCTGAATAGACATTTTTCCAAAGAAGACTTACAGATGGCCAACAGGCACATGAAAATATGCTCAACATCACTTATTATTAGAGAAATGCAAATCAGAACTATAGCGAGGTATCTCTTCACACTGGTCAGAATGGCCATCATCAAAAAGTCAACAAATAATAAATGTTGGAGAGGGTGTGGAGAAAAGGGAATCCTTGTACACTGTTGGTGGGAATGTAAATTGGTGTAGTCACTGTGGAAAACAGTATGGTGTTTTCTCAAAAAACTCAAAATAGAACTACCATATGACCCAGCAATTTCACTCCTGGGTATATATCTGAAAAAAACAAAAACACTAATTTGAAAAAATATGTGCACCCCAATATTCATAGGAGCATTATTTACAATTGCCAAGATATGGAAGCAGTCTAAGTGTCCATCAACAGATGAATGGATGAAGAAGATGTGGTGTACACACACACACACACACACGAATACTACTCAGCCATGAAAAAGAGTGAAATTTTGCCATTTACAACAACATGGATAGTCTTTGAGGGTATTATGCTAAGTGAAATAAATCAGACAGAGAAAGACAAATACTGTATGATATCACTTATATGTGGAATCTTAAAAATACAACAAACTAGTGAAGATACCAAAAAAGAAGCAGACTCACAAATATAGAGAACAAACTAGTGGTTACCAGTGGGGAGAGGGAAGGGAGGGCAATATAGGGGTAGGATATTAAAAGGTACAAACTATTATGTATAAAATAAGCTACAAGAATATATTGTGCAGCTCTGGGAATATAGCCAGTATTTTATAATAGCTATAAAGTGAAGTATAACCTTTAAAGATTGTGAATCACTATATTGTACACTCTAACTTATTGTGTATAATATTGTACATCAACTATAACTCAGTTTTAAAAAAACTTCACTGTAATCACTCTGTAGAAAATTCATGGGGAGGGCAATAAGATACCAGGGAGAATCTTTAGAAGACAACAGTGGTAACCCAGTCTAGAGATGATGATGGTTTGAGTAGCAACAAAGGAGAGAAGTGAATGGTTTGGGGTACATTTTGGAGGTAAAATTGATAGAACTTAGTGGTGGGCTCTTTTATGGGGATGAGGGAGAAAATGATTTGAGAATAGTAGGGAAGTACAAAATAATCATTAGGAAAATGATCAAGTGAGTTTATTGGAGATACATATTTAGGTTGCCAAGCAGTGTTTAGGTTGGAGATGTTGACTTTTTATTGATACCAATCAGGTCAGTTGTGTGTTTTCTCCAGTTTGAGCATGAGAACAAAAAGATAGACGGTTGGGTTCATCTAGGGTTGGGGTTTGGTGTGTTTGACAGAGGATAAAGAAGCATGGGGATTACTATAGTGTTTACAAAGGAGTTATTATACTGAGGGACTGTACGTATCTAAATAAATAGAAAAGTAGGGACTTCCCTGGTGGTCCAGTGGTAAAGAATCTGCCTTCCAATGCAGGGGACGCGGGTCTGATCCCTGGTCGGGGAACTAAGATCCCACATGCCATGAGGCAACTAAGCCCGCGTACCACAACTACTGAGCCCGTGCACCACAACTACTGAGCCTGCACCCCTAAACTAGAGAGCCCGCCTGCCACAAACTATAGAGCCCATGTGCTCTGGAGCCTGTGCGCCACAACCAGAGAGAGAAAACCCGCACGCCACAACTAGAGAGAAGCCCACACGGCACAATGAAGAGCCCACATACCACAGTGAAGACCCCACACAGCCAAAAATAAAAAAAATAATTTAAAAATAACAAAAATAAATAAATAAAAATAAAGATAGATTAGATTGGAAAAAAATAGAGAAGTAAAGGCAAGAGGGGCTCATGGGCAAAGAGAAAGCCATGGGGTTATGGATTGGACGTCTTCATGAGACGGAAGATGGTGGAAGAGAGGGGTGATGGTTGGAATAAGCTGAAAGTAAAAGTTTTATTTGAGAATGGGACATCTGATTCTGTGATTTTGTAGGTTGCTGAGGCAGAACTAACAGCTCTGCCCTTTGCATGGGTCTCCAGTATATGTTGAAGTGGTCTTAAATGATGACAGGAGTTAAGGTGGACTGGAAGATTGGAAGCCAGGTGTTGAAATCTCAAGTGAATGAAGAGAAGTGACTGCAGGTGACCACACTAAAGAGGAGGAAAGTGTGACTCTATGGGTCTCAAGGGAGAGGGGATATTTACAAGAGGAGCAAGTAATGTCTGAAGGTAGGCAAACATGGACCCAACTACCAAACCTGAAGTGAGAATAAGCAGTTTCTATTTAAGAGGGCTACAGGGGAAGTGATGTTCTTGGACAGGACTTAGGGTTTACCGAGGCAGAGGTGGAAAGAGTGGGGAGAGCAAGGTGGAGAGATAGGAAAGTTGGCTGAGCACACAGAGCAGACATTTTCAAGGCTGTAATGAGGTCCAGAGTTGGGTCAAATGGAATGATGGATGTGGTAAGCAGGTATGAGCTGAGAGTTGATGAGATAAAGGATTTCTGGAGAGACTTTTATATGTGGCAAGGATTTAACTCCTGAATGGTTTTTGGAAGAAGGTGAGCACTTAGCCTAGCCCTGAAATCTGAAGGGTTTTGTTTTAACATCAAGTATGGTAACTTTGGAGGACATTTTCATTTTCAAGCTCTCTTTCCATTTTAAAGTTGATAATAAAAATACATAACAGATTAATGAGTCTAGAGATTCTCCTTGGGGTGATGAAGCTATTCTGGAAATGGATGGTGGTGATGGTTGTACACGTCTGTGGGTGTACTTCAAGTCACAGAATTATACACTGAAAAATAGTTAAAATGGTAAAATTTATGTTATATATTTTTTACCACACAACAAAACAATATTTAGCAAAAGTTGTGAACTAGCCTCCCATTGGCTAAATCTGCTCCCAGACATGTTTGGTTTGGCTTCAAACTGTTTTGGACATCATTGTGTGCATAAAAAAAAAGAGAGAAGGGGAGGGGAGGGGAGGGAAGGGATTAAAATCTGACATTTAGAAATCAGGAGGTTTTGTATTAAATCCCTTTAAAAATTGGTCTATCGGGCTTGCCTGGTGGTGCAGTTGTTAAGAATCCACCTGTCAATGCAGGGGACATGGTTTCGAGCCCTGGTCCGGGAAGATCCCCCATGCCACGGAGCAACTAAGCCCGTGCGCCACAACTACTGAGCCTGCATGCCAAGAGCCCATGAACCACAACTACTGAAGCCCATGCACCTAGAGCCCGTGCTCCACAACAAGAGAAGCCACCGCAGCGAGAAGCCCTCACACTGCAACGAAGAGTAGCCCCCACTCACCACAACTAGAGGAAGCCCGCGCGCAGCAACGAAGACCCAACGCAGCCAAAAATAAACAAATATTTATTTATTAATTTAAAAAACAAACAAACAACAAAAGAAAACTGGCCTGTCTACTAACTGGGCACACAGTCCTACTTGGGTAGGACCAGCTGGAGCCCAGGGAGACCTGCTCCCCCTCACATGGAGCCTGAGCTTCCTCACTGTCTTCTTTTCACCACCAAGGCCTCAGCCCTCCAGCCAGTCAGCCTGATGCTTGCCCTGTTGGTTCTCTTTACAGAATTCATAGAATGGTGAAATAATTTTATAGATGAGCCTCTGCAAAAATGAAAAAATGAAAAGTAGACTGAGCAGGGCCTTGTGTTTCAAGAAAAGTGGGAGAAAACACATTTGTGGGTGGAAGTAAAGCTGCGTGTTTAATGTGTAAACAGAGTATGTCCCGAGAATACAATCAGGTCAACTTCAGTTATTTTTATTACGTGCCCAACTCCTGAGGGTGGTTGTGTTTGCCTTCCTGATTTATATAAACTGTTTATAACTTTAAGTTTTAAATAATTTGTGTAAAGCTGAAAACCTAGCAACGTTTGAAGGCCATAGAAAATCTTGAATTTTCATCTAGTCCTTGGCTAATAAAAGTATCCTGAAATAAATTTATAAAAGAAAAAAAAGGGACTCCCCTGGTGGCACAGTGGTTAAGAATCCGCCTGCCAATGCAGGGGACATGGGTTCGAGCCCTGGTCCGGGAAGATCCCACATGCTGCAGAGCAACTAAGTCCATGTGCCACAACTACTGAGCCTGCACTCTAGAGCCCGCGAGCCACAACTACTGAGCCCGCGTGCCTAGAGCCCATGTTCTGCAACAGCAGAAGCCACCGCAATGAGAAGCCCGTGCACTGCAACGAAGAGTAGCCCTTTCTCGCCACAACTAGAGTAAGCCCGCGTGCAGCAATGAAGACCCAATGCAGCCAAAAGTAAATAAATAAATATTAAAAAAAAAAAGTATCCAGGGCTTCCCTGGTGGCGCAGTGGTTGAGAGTCCGCCTGCCGATGCAGGGGACACGGGTTCGTGCCCCGGTCTGGGAAGATCCCACATGCCGTGGAGCGGTTGGGCCCGTGAGTCATGGCCGTTGAGCCTGCGTGTCCGGAGCCTGTGCTCCGCAACGGGAGAGGCCACAACAGTGAGAGGCCCGCGTACAGCAAAAAAAAAAAAAAAAAAAAAAAAAAGTATCCTGACTTTGAGCCTTTGGGGAACAATCCATGGGGTATTAATTCATTAATTCATGAATTAAATTACTATTCTCAATATTTGCTCATATGAAAAATACTGATATATTTTCTGTTTTATATGTGTCTGTGTGTGCAAGTTAGTAAGAGGAAAAAAGAGAAAAGGGTCACATAGATCTATTCTTATTCATTGGCACAGAAATGCATTGTTTGTGCCAAATCAATCAGTAGAAATGGGAACATTAAATTGTGTGTCAATATTGTTGTGAAAAAAAAAGTTCTAGTACACAAAATGGGCATGAACTGTCACCGGAAAAAGTGCACTGACTTCCTTTTGAAAGTAAAAAATACAGTAAACACCAGATATTCTGGTACTATGACTGACTCTAGTCTAAAATATCCTAACACTTCTAAATTTACGTAGAAGTCATTTTGCCTTTCTTTTTAGTTCTCTTCCTACTGGATGAACTTACCCTTTGGACATCTTTGCTTGGGAATAACCGTACATTGAATTACTGTATCACTGGAAGAGAGCTGAAAACAACTCTTAATAAGAACGAAAAGGTCCAGTTTCTACTTAGAAATGGAGAATTGCCCCAGTATCTGTTGACCACAGCCTGACTTCTGTTGGTGCCCTGTGACATTAGGAAATACCCATGACCCAGGCTAAGTCATATATAAGCATAGAGGGTGTATTAGTTTCCTAGGGCCACTGTAACAAGATATGGCAATTAACTTGTCCTTAAACAACAAAAATATATTCTCTCACAGTTCTGGATGCTAGAAGTCTGGTATCTGGGTGTCAGCAGGGCCATGCTTTCTCTAAGGGCCCTAGGGAAGAATCTGTTCCATGCCCTTCTCTTGGCTTCTGGTGTTGCCACCAATCCTTGGTGTCCCTTGGCTTATAAACACATCACTCCAATCTCTGCCTCTGTTGTCACATGGTGTTCTCCCTGTGTGTCTTTATCTGTGTCTCTCTGCCTCTTCTTATAAGTCATATTGGCTTAGGGGCCACTGAATCTTGACTACATCTGCAAAGACCCTATTTCCAAAGAAGGTCACATTCACAGGAACCAGGAGTTAGGTCTTCAATGTATCTTTTTGCAGAAGACAATTCAGCTCATAATAGAGAGACAGAACAATGGCCATACCATGACCATCGAATTAGCTCTTTATTTAGACACTGGCCCAGCCATGTCTTTCTTTCTTGTTTTTTTTTTAAATAATTAATTTTCATTGGAGTACTCAGTGCTCTGTAGTGACCTAAATGGGAAGGAAATCCAGCCATTTGTCATCTCAGCCATGGCAGCCTTGTTTCCTTCCTCACTTGTTTCTGAGCCATCTCCTGCTTTATCCCTCTACCATGACAAACTAGTCAATGCTGGTCAACTTTCATCAATTTACAACAGGTTCCTGTTTGTAACTAGTCTCCCTCCTAGTGTGTTCTCTCCTTACCCCAGACCCTGGAAATAGAATCCCTTGATCAGAACCTGGAACGCCATTCCCATGAATTGCTTCTGTCCATCCTTTCCTCCTATCTTTAATTCTTCCCTGTTTGTTTCAATTTTCTATTGTCATCACTTCAGCCACCTTGCAACTCTCTTGCCCTGTCATCCCTCTCTTCCAATCACTTGTTGAAGCCCAATCTTGAAGAAGTCCAACTATTTGGTCTCTGGGCTCACACCTGAGCACTGTGAGAGGAAATCACACAGCTGTGTTCCTCATCAGCTTTCTCTCAGTTCCCTGCAGAGGCATTTCATTCTAGCCATAAGCTCCTTAATCCTGTGACATCACTGATTCCCCCATATTCACACCTTTCTCTTCAACTCTTGGTTCATGGAGAAAATACACAGGTACATTCTTAACTTCATGCCACCAAATCTACAAATTAGCCTTGATCTGCACCCAGCACTTTTCTTCTTGCCAGTTGCAACAAAGGAAACAAAGTCCATGTAAGGTCTTCCCTGCCCCTGTCTCTGGACTCAGTCCCCTTTCTGTCTTCTAGCGAACTCCATGGCTTTGAATCATTTCTCCTGTAGCTTCACTCTCCATCCCCTTCATTGGCTCTTTCTCATCAAAATTTTGTCTCTTTCGTTTTCTATAAACAAACAATCCTTCTGTCACCAACAACTCTTCCCTTAACCTGATGGTCATCTTCAGTTTTCTTAAACCATTATAATATGCTTCATTTTACAGTATTTTACAGGTACTAAACCTTCAATCTCTGTTTTCTCCAGCTCCTCTCATTCTCAGGTAAACTTCTTGAGTTATCTATCTTTGCTGTTTGCAGTGACTCACACACATGCATTCTTCGATGTAATAGAATCTCTTAACCAACCACTCCAAGATCCTTGAAGACTTGCTTGTTGCTGAATCTAATCACATTGTTTTGTCTTTCATTATTCTTGCTTTTTCAACAGCAGGTGACACATTTTTACTTTCTACTTCTTAAATTTCTCTTCTTAGCTTCTAGATACCTAGTACTTCTGGTTTTTCTTATAACTCTCTGATGTGTCTTATTCTTTGCAGAGTTCTCCTCCTTTCACTGTCCCTTAAATATTAGTGATCTTTGGTTCCTGCCCATGCCCATCATTGTTCCTTACTCTATACAAGTTCCCATGGAATTTAATGAATTTACATGCTGATAGTTTCCAAATCTGTAACTGTAGATCATATTGCTCTCCAAAGACTCATATTCACATATCCAACTGTCTCCTAAACACCTTCACTTAGATGTCCCATGAGCACCTCAAATGAACCATGCCAAAAATGAAACTCATAATCTCTATTCCCCACTACCCTTCTGTCTTGCTTTAACCCCTGGGTTCCCCATCTCAGTTAATCCTTACCCTACTGACCCACACCAGAGACCGAGTGTCATCTGTAGCAAATATTCTTTGGGCCTCACCATTCCCTGTGCTCCTGCCCATTTCCGAAGGCCTGTATCTATGTCTTTTTTGCCTGAGGGCCTTTAAAGAAGCAACAGAAAGCTGCTCTGTCTGTGCAGAACAGGCTGGAAATGCTGGGGTATTAAACCTATCAGCCAGTGACTCATGGCAATTGGTTTATAAATTCCCCAGCTCCTCAACCTCTTGGGTGGGAGAACTCTGAGACATTTGTTTTATAGCATTTCCCAGGATGTCTCCATGACATTAATAGCATCGTTGGCTTGATAAAGCACTCTTTCTTGGCTATATTTCCTCCTTGATGTCACTTCCTTATTTTCCTACCCATATTCCCTGTTCTTCTCAAAGGAAGCACTTGCCCTTGAACCTTTTCCTTGAGATCTGTTTCTGGGGAAAACCGAAGTAAGATATCATCCTTCTTTCCAATCCCTTCCTTTTTTCTTCCAGTTAATTACCAAATTCTATTAATTCTACTTCATCATCATCTTGAGAATCTAGCCACGTCTCTCCAGCCCGGCTGCCATTTCCCCAGTACCCACTGCCATCCTCTCTCGCCAGGATCACTGTAGCAGTCTCCTAGTGCCCTTCACTATTGTCCTCCTTCAGTCTTTTCCCTGCAAGCAGTGATCTTTCAAGTACGCAAATTTCATAATATCACCACCACAGTAAACTTTTCAGGTCTCAATTCAGAATTGAGAAGCTTTCTTTAACCTTTCATTTATGGGGACCTATTAAAAAGAGCACCCTCTGCAGCCACTATGGAAAACCGTATGGACGTTCCTTAGAAAACTAAAAATAGCATTACCAAATGATCCAGCAATCCCACTCCTGGGCATATACCCGGACAAAACTATAATTCAAAAAGATGCCTGCACCCCTATGTTCATAGCAGTACTATTCACAATAGACAAAACATGGAAACAACCTAAATGTCTATCGTTGACAGATGAATGGATAGAAAAGATGTGGTACATATATACTACTCAGCCATAAAAAAATGAAATAATGCCATTTGTAGCAACATGGATGCAACTAGAGATTATCATACTGAGTGAAGTTAAGTCAGAAAGAGAAAGACAAATACCATATGATATCACTTATATGTGGAATCTAACGTATGGCACAAATGAACCTATCTACAAAACAGGAACAGACTCACAGACATAGAGATCAGACTTGTGGTTGCCAAGGGGGTGGTGGGGGAGGGAGAGGGATGGACTGGGAGTTTGGAGTTGGTAGATGCAAACTATTACATTTAGAATGGATAAACAACAAGTTCCTACTGTACAGCACAGGGAACTATATCCAACATCCTGGGATAAACCATAATGGAAAATAATTTTTTTAAAAAAGAATGTCTATATGTGTATAACTGAGTCACTTTGCTGTACAGCAGAGATTGACACAACATTGTAAATCAACTCTACTTCAGTTAAAGAAAAAAAGCACCCTGTTATTTCCCTATTAAAGCACTTCTAACACTATACACAAATTGCCTATTCACTCAGCTGTATTCCTCACTATACTGTAAGCTCTAAGAATAGGAACATTGTTTTTTGTCTTTCTTTTCTTTTTCTTTCCTTTTTTTTCTTTGTTGTTGGACTCTTAGGTTGTAACTCAATATAGGGTATAGAGTAGAAACTCAGTGAGTATTTGCTGAATAAATGAATGCTTAATGGGTCATTCCTGTCTTGCCCATCTTGGCCTGTTTCTGGAGGGCCAGAATCAGAAAGCTAGGGAACACATTTGCAACTTGTACCTATGTTTACTCTTCTGTTCTAAGAATTTTTTTCTATAAATAATGACAAGTGATCTCATTAGGGGATGAATTCATCAGAGGATGGTGTCAGGCATAGGACTGATTTTGTTTAAACCTTAATAGGTGATCATTCCTGTTATTTGGTATAAAAAGAGGTATGGACAAGATGGTAGCTTGGAACTTCCAAATTCTTTACATTTGGGGACTTTCCTTAATTCTTTATATTTATTCTTTCATAAGAATTTATTTCATAAGAATGTATTTCAAATTTATTCTTTCAAAGAATAAATTCTTTCATTGAGAATAAATTCATGCCAATTCATTCATGATAATTATCATTTGAATTCTGTAAATTGAATTTCCACTAAGATAGACATGTTTGTATTTAAAAAGAAAAAAGCTACCATTATAATTCCTACCCAATTCTATACAATTCAAACTTCAAAACTTTTCATTCTTATCCATGCCTCTTATTTAGAGTTTTCTTCTCCCATTTAAAAGTATTCTAACATTTCATTATTTATTCTAATTACATTGATAAAAACAGGTAGCCTGGATTCTAAATCATATTATCTGTAATATGGAATTTCAGCTACAGGACAAAAACCACTTTATTTTCCTCTTTCCTTTTTTTGTTAGTAGAGGGTACTTGTTAAAGGCACAAGTTTTCAAATGCAGTGGACAGGCTGGAGTCCTCATTCGGCCAATTATTAAGATGTGTGAGCAGAGGTACTTTGCTTCATCTCTCCAGGCCTCAGTTTCCTCATCTTTTTAAAGAATAAAGTGATATCTACTTCTTAGACTTGCTATGAAACAAGTGAGACAACAGATGTAAAGGGATTAGCACATAATAAGCACTCAATAAATGATGTCATCATCATCATTATTTATTAGCTGTTGGTTGGAGAGTATGTCCTTTTATTATCTTATCTAGTCCTCATAACAATACTATGATGTGACCAATGCTATCATCCCTATCTTACAAATACAGAAGCTGAGGCCCAGAGAATTTAAGGAAACTTGCCTAATAATTATAAAATAATAATAATAGAAAAAAAATCATAAAGTGTTCGCTATGTACAAGGCACCATTCTAAATTGTTTACATGTGAATTCATTTCCTCAATCCTAATAGGTATATCTTATCTTTATCCCCAGTTTGCAGAACGAGACTAAGTTCCGGAGCTATGAAGTAACTCATTCAAGGTCACACAGCTCTTAAGTGGTAAAACTAGGATTCAAATCTGGGAAATCTGGTTTCAGAGAATGTGTGCTTAACCATATGTATACGCCTCTCTTGTGCTCCTCTGGGGTGCTGTGCCTTGATAAAACAATGAGTGAATACAGAATTGGAAGCTTGAGAAAAACACAAAAGCATATTTTGATTTTAAATATAGGAACAACAGGTAAATTCCTATCTGTATTCTGGTACAATTCAGGGCATACAAAACAAAAGAAAACATTTAGCTGATCTACCTTCTTTTGGGTTCTCTGTAGTGCATTTTAGGATTTTTTTCCCCCAGCTTTATTGAAATATAATTGAGAAATAAAATTGCATATATTTATTTATTTATTTATTTATTTTATTATTATTTTTTAATTTATTTATTTTTGCAGTACGCTGGCCTCTCACTGTTGTGGCCTCTCCCGTTGCGGAGCACAGGCTCAGGACGCGCAGGCTCAGCAGCCATGGTACACGGGCTTAGTTGCTCCGCGGCATGTGGGATCTTCCCGGACCGGGACACGAACCCGTGTCCCCTGCATCGGCAGGCGGACTCTCAACCATTGTGCCACCAGGGAAGCCCTAAAATTGCATATATTTAAAGTATACCACCTGATGATTTGACATGCATATACTTTGTGAAATGATTACCACAATCAGGTTAATTAACACATCCATCACCTCATCTTTGTGTGTGTGTGTGTGTGTGTGTGTGTGTGTGTGTGTGTGTGTGGTGAGAATGCTTAAGGTCTACTCTTAGCAAATTTCCAGTACACAGCACAGTATTATTAACTATTGTCATAATTCTGTACATTAGATCCCCAGAGCTGAAGGCTTGGATCCTTTGATCAGCATCTCCCCATTTTCCCTCCCCTGCTAGCCCCTAGTAACCACCACTGTACTCTTTGTTTCCAAGTTTGACTTTTTGTTGCTTTGTTTTTAGATTCCACATATAAGAAACATCATACAGTATTTGCCTTTTCTTTTTTTTATTTTATTAAAAATTTTTTTTTGGCTGTGTTGGGTCTTTGTTGCTGCCTGTAGGCTTTTCTGTAGTTGTGTTGAGCGGGGGCTACTCTTTGTCGTGGTGCGTGGGCTTCTCATTGTGGGAGAAGTGGAGCACTGGCTCTAGGAGTGCGGGCTTCAGTAGTTGTGGCACGCAGGCTCAGTAGTTTTGGCTCATGCGCTCTAGAGCGCAGGCTCAGTAGTTTTGGCACATGGACTTAGTTGCTCTGAGGCACGTGGGATCTTCCTGGACCAGGGCTCGAACCCATGTCCCCTGCATTGGCAGGCAGATTCTTAAGCACTGTACCACCAGGGAAGTCCCTATTTGCCTTTTCTCTCTGGCTAATTTCACTTACCATAATGTCCACCAAGTTCATCCACATTGTTACAAATGACAGGATTTCTTTCTTGCTTATTTCAGCTTTGCTATTGAGTTGTATAGATTCCTTATATATTTTGGATATTAACCCCTTATCAGATATATGATTTACAGATCTTTTTTTTACTATTCTGTAGGTTGCCTTTTCATTTTGTTGATGATTTCCTTTGCTGTGCAGAGCTTATTAGTTTGATGTAGTCTCATTTGCTTATTTTTGCTTTTGTTATATGTGCTTTTGGTGTCATATCCAAAAAATCATTGCCAAAACTGATGTCAAGAAGCTTTCCCCCTATGTTTTCTTATAGGAGTTTTATGGTTTCAGGGCTTACATTTTAGTCTTTATACCATTTCAGGTTAATTTTTGTGAGTGGTGTAGGTGTAGGGTAGGGGGTCCAATTTCATTCTTTTGCATGTGAATATCCAGTTTTCCCAATAGCATTTACTGAAGAGACCATCTTTTCCCCATTGTGTGTTCTTGTGCCCTTGTCAAAGATTAGTTGACCATATTTGTGTGGGTTTGTATCTGGGCTCTCTATTCTGTTGCACTGGTCTATGTGTCTGTTTTGTGCCAGTTCCATAATGTTTGATTACTATAGCTTTGTAATAGAGTTTGAAATCGGGAAGTATGACGCCTGCAGATTTGTTCTTCCTTTCCAAGATTGGTTTGGCTCTTCAGGGTGTTTTGTGGATCCATATGAATTTTAGGATTGTGTTTTTCTATTCCTGTGGAAAATGCCAATGGAATTTTGATAGGGATTGCACTGAATCTGTAGATCTCTTTGGGTAGTATGGACATTTTAACAATACCAGTTCTTCCAATCCATGAACTTAGGATATCTTTCCATTTATTTGTGTCATCCTCAGTTTATTTCATCAATGTCTTGTAGTTTTCAGTGTATAGGTCTTTCACCTCCTTGGTTAAATTCATCCTTAAGTAATTGTTTTTAATGCTACTGTAAATAGGATTGTTTTCTTAATTTCTTTTTCTAATAGTTTGTTGTTAATAGAAGTGCAACTGATTTTTGTATATTGCAACTTTACTGAATTTGTTATTTCTAACAGGTTTTGGGTGACGTCTTTGGGTTTTCTATGTATAACGTTATGTCATCTACAAACAGAGAAAAATTTACTACTTTATTTCCAATTTGGATGACATTTATTTCTTTTCCTTGTCTAATTGCACTGGATAGGACTTCTGGTACTATGTTGAATAGAAGTGGTGATAGTGGACACACTTATCTTGTTCCTGATCTTAGAGGAAAAGCTTTCACTTTTTCACCATTGAGTACAATGTTAGCTTTGGGCTTGTCATATATGGCCTTTATTATGTTGAGATATATTTCTTATGTATCTAATTTTTTAAGAGTTTTTATTATGAAAGGATGGGATGTTGAATTTTGTCGATTTCTTTTTTTCTACATCTATTGAAATTATCGTGTTTTTATCCTTCATTCTGTTAATGTGGTGAGTCATATTTATTGATTTTTGTGTGTTGAACCATCCTCGCACCCCAAGGATAAATCCAACTTGATCATGGTATATGATCCTTTTACAGTGCTGTTCAATTCTGCTTGCTAGTATTTTGTTGAGGATTTTTGCATCTATATTCATCAGGGATATTGGCCTGTAGTTTTCTTTTCTTGTAGTGTCCTTGTCTGGCTTTGGTATCAGGGTAATACTGGCCTTGTAAAATGAATATGTAAGTACTCAAATTTTTTGGTAGAGTTTGAGAAGGATTGGTATTAATTCTTCTTTAAATGTTTGGTAGAATTCACCAGTAAAACCATCAGTTCCTGGACTTTTCTTTATTGGGAGATTTCAATACTGATTCAATCTCCTTACTCATTATTAGTCTGTTCAGTTTTCTGTGTCTTCGTGATTCAGACTTGGTAGGCTGTGTATTTCTAGGAATTTGTCCATTTCTTCTAGATTGTCCAATTTATTGGCATACAGTTGTTCACAGTTGTGTCTTATGATCCTTTGTATTTCTGTGGTATTAGTTTTAATGTTTCCTCTTTCATTTCTGATTTTATTTATTCGAGTCTCCTCTCTTTTATGGTTAGTCTAGTTAAAGGTTTGTCAGTTTTGTAAAAAAACAGCTCTCAGTTTCATTGATCTTTTCTATTATTTTTCTGGTCTTTATTTCATTTCTTTCTGTCTGATCTTTGTATTTCCTTCCTTCTGCTAACTTTTGGGCTTCATTTGTTTGAATTTTTCTAGTTCTTTGAGGTGTAATGTTAGGTTGTTTGAGATCTTTCTGTTTTCTTAATGTAGGGATTTATTGCTATAAACATCCCTCTTTGAACTGTGTTGCTGCATTTCATTAGTTTTGATATGTTGTGCTTCCATTTTCATTTGTTTCAAGGTATTTTTTATTTTCCTTTTGGTTTCTTCTCTGATCATTGGTTGTTCAGGAGTTTGTTGTTTAATTTCCACATACTTGTGAATTTTCAATTTTTCCTCCTGTTACTGATTTCTATTTTCATACCATTGTGGTCAGAAAAGATACTTGGTATGATTTCAGTCTTCTTAAGTTTGCTGAACTTGTTTTGTTGCCTAACATATTATCTTTCCTAGACAATGTTCCTTGTGGGCTTGAGAAGAATGTGTATTCTGCTGCTGTTAGAATGTTCTATAAATGCCTGTTAGGTCCTTTGGTCTAAAGTATAGTTCAAGTGTAATGTTTCCTATTGATTTTCTGCATGGATGATCTATTCAGCATTGAAAATGGGGTACTGAATTCCCCTAATATTATTGTTTTGTTTATTTTATTCTTCAAATCATTTAGCATATACTTTATATATTTAGGTGCTCTAATGTTGGCTGCATATATACTTCAATTGTTATGTCTTTTTGATGAATTGACTCCTTTATCATTATCTAATGACCTTCTTTGTCTTTTGTTAAAGTTTTTGACTTAAAGTCTATCTTGTCTGATACAAATATAGCTACCCCTTTTCTCTTTAGGATTCCATTTGCATGGAATTTCTTTTTCCATTCCTTCACTTTGAACATATGTGTGTCCTTAAAACTGAATTGAGTCTCTCGTAGGCAGCAGATAGTTGGGTCTTCTGTTTTATCCATTCAGCCACTCCATGTCTTTTGACTGGAGAATTTAATCCATTTACATTTAAAGTAATTATTAATAGGTAAAGACTTACCATCTTGTTAATTGTTTTTTGGCTGTTCTCTAGTTCCTTTGTTCCTTTCTCTCTTGCTGATTTGCTTTATGAATTGATGATTTTCCATAATGGTATGTTTTGATTGATTCATTCCTCTTTAATCTTTGTGTGTCTATTGTAAATTTTTGCTTTGTGGTTACTATGGAATTTACATAGAACATCTTATAGCTATAGCAGTCTATTTCAAGCTGATAACTTAACTTTGATCACATACAAAAACTTTACCCTTCCCCCCCATTTCATGTTTTTGATGTCACAATTTACATCTTTTTATATTGTATATCCATTAACAAATAATTGTAGCTATAGTTATTTGTAATGCTTTTGTCCTTTAGCCTTTATACTGGAGTTGATTAACACAATACCATATTACAGTATTAGAGTATTCTGAATTTGACTATACAGTTACCTTGATCAGTATATCTTATATTTTTTTATCTACTTATGTTACTAATTAGTGTCCTTTCATTTAAACTTGAAGAATTCCTTTACCATTTCTTATAAGGCAGGTCTAGTGATGATGAACTCCATCAGCTTTTGATTGTCTGGGAAAGTCTTTATCTCTCCTTCATTTTTGAAGGATAGCCTTACTGGGTAAAGTCTTCCTGGTTGGCAGTTTTTTTTTTCTTTCAGTGCTTTGAATATATTATCCCACTCTCTCCTGACCTGCAAGGCTTATGCTGAGAAATCTGCTAATAGCCTTATGGGGTTCTCCTGTATGCGAGGTTTTTTCTTTCTCTCTGTTGGTTTTAAAATTCTTTGTCTTTGACTTTAGCTCATTTTATTATAATCTGCTTGGAGAAGATCTTTTTCAGTTGACTCCTTTTGAGGACCCATGAGCTTCATGAACTTGGGTGTCCGTATTTCTCCCCAGCTTTGCAAAGTTCTCAGCCACCATTTCTTTAATTTTTCTATCTGTTTCTCCCTCTATTCTCCTTCTGGTACTCCATTAATTCATAGATTCTTTTTCTTGATGGTATCCCCTAATTCACATAGGCTTTCTTCACTCTTTTTCATTCTCTTTTCTTTGTTCTCCTCTGTCTGGATAATTTCAAATGACCTGAATTGACTTCACAGCTTCTTTCTTCTGCTTGATCAAGTCTGTTGTTCATGCTCTCTATTGCATTTTTTCCTTTCATTCATTGTATTTTTCAGCTCCAGACTTTCTGTTTGGTTCTTTTTTATGATTTCTATATCTCTGTTAAAATTCTCATTTTGTTTCTGTATTGTATTCCTGATTTCTTTGAATTGTATTTCTTTTTATCACTGAGCTTCCTGAAGACAACTATTTTCAATTCTTTTATTGGGCAAATTGCAGATCTCCATTTCTTTAAAGTTTGTTATTGGAAAAATATTGTGTTTATTTGGTAGTGTCATGTTTCCTTGTTTTTTCATGTTCCTTGAAGTCTTGTTTTGCTGTATTTGCATTTGAAGAAGCAGTCACTTCCTGCAGTCTCCACTGACTGTCTTCAGGAGAGAAATACCTTCTGCCAGCCCTGCTAAGTATTCTGAGGTTCTCTCAGAAATTTTCTATAGATATACATGCTCCACACTTCTTGTTCCCTCTTGGGGGAGGGGAATTCTTAATGATGGTATTCTTTCTCTTGATCCTGCAAAGGCTGGCTGAATTCTGACAGCATCCCATTTGCCTTCCCCAGGGCAGAGCTGAATGCTCAAGTTCTTATGCTTTTTCCCAATCCTGTAGAGTTGAGCCAGCTTTCTGCACATACTCACTAACTGTCTGCAAAGACTTGCACTTGTTGCCCTTGGGGGCATGAGCAGGGAGCTGACCATGTAGACATGGTGGTGGTGGTGTGTGTAGGTGAGCTGTGCAGAGTGTTGAGGGTGTCTGTGGGCCAGTTGGGAGGATCCTCAAAAGAGGCATCCCCAGTGACTTGTGGTTGAGCTTCCTGATGCAGTCTGCATGGCGTTTAGTAGGATCTGCATCCCTTTCTGACCTCTAAGAGCCCTGGCTACTGTTTTTTTAGCCCCTCCCCTCCTCTCAGTTGTGCAGCACATCTCAGTATTCTGGATGAGGCATGAACAGGACCAATGAGGTGGGCCTCTTTGGCTGCATCCTGTACAGCTGGGAAAGCCAGGCACTCACTCATGTGCTCTCACTGACATAGAAGGTCTCTCTTAGCACTGAGCTGTACTGCCTTGGGGTAGGGGGTTGACTTGGGTAAAGTGAAATTCTTCCTCTTACTTTCTTCAGTGTGTCCAATCTTGGATTTTTTTTTCTCCAACAGTGTGTTGGAACTTCTATGTTGAACTCCTGAATGTCCACAAAGGCACTCTCATTTGTGGGTGATTGTCAAAATTGGTGTTCCTTGGGAGGAAGACAGTCAAATTGCTCCATTTTGTTGTCACCACTCCCTGCATTTTATGTTTTGCAATGCAAATGGCACAAATTTCTAAGCTTTGGGGAAGAAAATAATTTTAATGTCAATGCAGTGGACAACTATGGATTCTGTGTGGTTTTGTTTGACATAGACCGAGGTTTAGAACCTTTGCTTCTTGGAATTACACTTGGAACTCTGCTGGAAAATGTTACTCTTCTTTTTTCTCTATAATATTGATATACCTGTCACATTCAAGTAAGATCCATGATTAATCTTAAGGTGCAGGTGTTCCTAACTGAGGCTAGAGGTTTGAATTTGCTTCATTCTATGCAGTCTGTTTTCATTTTGATTAATTGCCATCAGGAATAATAACTCCTCAGGGCAGATCATTAGAAAGCTACAGAATCGATTATATTTAGCTACAGAATGTGTAAAACTAGTCACCACCACTGAAATGATCATAGATACCCTTGATGTTGCATTCACAAGGAATACTTAGGTCATTCCAACCGGACTTCAGAAACAAATTAAAATGGAATTGGAAATGCTTTTTCATAAATAAGTTAGCTTTCAAATTTGCCTTTTTTTTCCTCAATAGGTTTCCTTAATTCTGACATGAAAATTAGTAACCTCAGCTGGTAGTCATGGTTGGTAGGAATAATATGCTTTAGGTATATGCTAGGGAATTTATCTCAGTACACATTTGCAATAATTAATCGGGAGACTCATGAGCCCCTGCTGCATAAGAAAGGACCCAAGCTTACCTGCTATCCTGTACCTGAGACCACTGCCTTGGTGGAGAACTGAGTGCTTCACTTTGTGGCTAATGTACTAACCTCCTAACTTCTTTACTTCTGGTGTAGTTTCTTCTTGGCACACTCACACCTGAGTCTTTGCTCTTTCCTAATTAGAGCACACCAGCTCCTACCTTTGCACATGGCTCTCACTATCCCTGGGACACTGTTAACCCCCTTTTCCATCTACCTATCTCTATTCATACTTCTCTGAAATGCCACCTACTCCAGGAGGCTTTGTTTGTTGCATCACTACCCCCAGGTGGCTCTTCTGTGTGTCCCATTGCACCTTGGACCGTTTCTACATAACTGCTATCATATTTATTGTCACTAAGTGTCCATCTCCTCTGTCAGAGGAAAATTTGTCTTGTGTCTCTACAGCCCAAGTTCAGTGGGTCCTAACCCTTTTGGCCTCGCACACGCCTTTGAGAACCTGATGAAAACTATAAACTTCCTCTCTAGACAAAGTAATCTAAATTCTGCAAATAATTTCAAGGGGTTCTGGGATACTCTCAATCCATCTGTGGGCCCTAGGAGTTCATGGACTCCAGGCTAAGAATCCCTGCACTAGCTCCTGGATACATCAAAATAGTTATAACTTAACAGATGCTTGTCACTGTTCAGAGCACTTCACATGATCTGCCCCATTTATTCCTTACAACAACCCTATGAGGTAAATACTATAATTATCCCCAAGTTACAGATGAGAAAACTGAGGAACAGCACGTACTTTGACCGAGGCTGTTCCTGAGTCTTCTCTTAACCAGGCTGCTCTGTTAACCATGGCCCTACATCACCTCTCTGCCTCACTATGGTCCTGTTCATAAAAGGTACTGCGTGAATGTCTATTGAGTGACATCCTTCAGAGGATAAAGGAAAGTAATAGTGTTATACACCACAAACCATGAATAAGGTTAAAATCATGCAGAAAATAAAGAGGCTTAGCATTCAAATGGTTTGTACCTGCTATGATCTTTTTCAGTGGAGTAAACAGCATAGGAGATAAGCTATATCTAACCTTCAGTTAGCTTTAAGGATAAGGGGTAGAAAGGCAAAGAATTTGCACTGAATACTTAATACACGCCTGACATTGAGTTTGTACTTCCTAAACAGACTGCATTATATAATTGTGCTACTAGACCTGGGAATATAGTTGAATTTTGAGTACAGTATTGACTCTGGGGAAGGGCTGAATGGGAAAATATAAAGTGCTGTGCTCTTCAAAGCAAGCATTTAGAAAGCACAGTTTGTAAAAGCCCAACTGTTGCTTCCCTTTGGCATTAAAGAATGGAAGTTTTACTGCTCGAATGGAGAAGGGTTAAGGAGGCAGGGGTGGGGTCCGTTTTTTCTTTCTTTTAAAAAAGATAAGCCTTGCAAGTCTTTTGCGATAAGAAGAAGTTTTACAATTACAGGTAGATGTGAACAGGACCTACACTCAAGTGTGTACACACACACACACTTCTGCTCTGGTTTCAGAAAGGCAAGGAGGGAAGGTAGGAAAGAGAGAGGAAGAGAGAGATCAATATGTCATTATCCTGTGCCAGTCATTACATTAAATGATTCCAAATAGACACCCCAGCTGATCTAGCCTCTAGCTCCTATGATGGCCAAGGGTTCAATGGTTGGATGTCAGGTACTTGGTTGCAAAGGGGGCCTTGCAGGAGAGGCAACAGCAGGGAGACTTTTCATGCTCCAAGAAACTTGCAGTCTTCTTTGGAATCTTATGGGAACACTACACGAACAATTCTAATCATTGTCCGTGAATAATTTTAACCATACTCGAGAAAATGCCCTCAGTGTCATTCATTCCCCACGGTTACGGAAGTTGATCTTACTGTGTTCTGCGTATCTGAGTCAGGAGATCCATCTCCACGTATCCCTTGAACCACTTCTAGCCTGTGTGTAGAGGTGGCTCAGGTCCCCGCAGGGCCCATGTCTACCCATGAAGCTCTCAAGGCTGTGAATCTCCATGTCTGGTGGGGAGGCACGCCCCAGATCAACCCCAGAGATCAAGGGTGTATGATGTTGGTCATTGTCCAGATTTCTGTCCTCTCTGTGGAGCTCCTCAAGAGTCAAAGTATGACTCCATCTCACACATTGTGGGCGTGGTGATACTTTTCCTATCAGTCGTTTTTATTGGCCTCACACTCATCCACATCACTGACTCGAGGTATCTTGGTTTCTCAGTGTCGATATATTTGGGTGCAGGAGAATGATATAAAGAACAAACTAAGGCTGGAATTTTGGGAACTCAATTTGGGGAAATTTTCATTTTTTATAATACAAAAAAATACTGTCTTTAAATGTTTTAGCAAGCAATTTAAAAATATTGAGTTGGAAATGTTTTAAAATTTTTCTAATACTAGCTTGAATATTCTTTCTAACTTAGCTGTCTTAAACTACAACCAATATGGAACTCTTACTTTGAAATATAGCCATTTTTCTCTAACAAATCATCGGAAGAGGGCTAAATCAAGCCAGCTTTCCACTGAGTTACAATTGGAGACTAATTATCCAGTCTGCATCTCAGGTTCATAATTCATTAAAATACTTTTTGCCCCTTTTCACTTAGTTGCATTTCAGCATTCTAAATTCTAGTCTCTTCCTGTTTCAGAAAAATGTAGATAGTTAATGAAGTATATTTGTATTTCATTTGTTTGTTACTTTGATTTTGTAATGATCTCTTTGTCCCTTCATTTCTATGACCCATGGCTGTGCCTATATTACCAGTCAAAATGCAAATTTTCTTAGAGTCCGGTCGCAACAGTCCTTAGCAAAAGAATTTTGATCTTGCAAAGTGATTTGCATCTGGATGAAGGATGCCCACCACATGTATGAATTTGCACCTGGATGCAAGTCCAGGGAGAGGGGGCTCAGTGGTGGCCTATGGGAGAGGGAGTTGAATTCTTTGGGGTGAAGGAAGGTGTTACATTATGTGAGGGATGCAGCCTCATGCTACAGAACAGGAATGAGATTGAAGCCTTTGATTTTTGCCCTTTTGGAAGTTCTGCAAAGGTGTGTAGCTATACGATGTTGGCAGGTTAACTGCATGTTGTCGGGGCAGTTGAGTGTATGTCAGTATTCCACCCTTTGGCTTTCAAAGATCTTTCTGGGCAGCCCAACTAGGAGAGGTTATCTGGTCCCCTGCCTGCTTGGTGGGGACCACTATTTAACTTGTATAAACTTTGCGTGGGAATGTGTATCTTTTTTCATCACGGATCATATCATTTTTGTAACTAGGCACCCAGGGAAGTCTGGAAGTATCCCTCCTAGGGGTGCATAGCCTTGGAGCTGCCCATGTGAAGTTTATCTTTGTTTGTTCTAATGTTTGCTATCTGGAGAGGATTATCCAGGGAATAGTTTGGCTTAGGTGTGAGGCTGATCTTTTCATGTCTTCTCCCCCAGTGAAAACATCAGGGCTTTAGACTGCAAACCAAATGTAATTCCATCAGGAAGACTGGACTCTCAGGAGAAAATAAGAAGAGTCAAGGATTACTGAAAAATGGGACACAATGTGTTTTTCTCCACAATTTTTAGAGAAGAAAGGCCTATGGTTTATACTGGAGTTCTGCTTTGTGTTTTCAGATGTGAATCAGAGAATCTTTTAGAAACCATTGCTTGCCCCAAGTCAAGAGGGGAAAATGAAGCTAGAAATAACTTTTAATACATATCCAATTACCTGAATATTATTTTACAGGTCTGAATAAAGAGAGAGAAGATGGTTTTATATTATATATAATAGTTCAATATTTGTTAATAATCTCATATAAAAATTAAATCAGATTGTTTATCATGTACTCTATATTTTACTTAATGTAGTTTTAATAAATAGGGATTTTCAAGCACAGTTCACTATTGCTAATCACAGTGAGTATACCGGTTAAGGGTTACACACTATAAGAAGATAAAAATATTTGAGCTGATTTAGGAATTTTGTCTAATTACACTGGTCCATTAAAAAAATATATAGTATTTGCTAAATGGCAAAATCATAACACTTAAATTTATTGCTGGAAATTCAAATGCTATCTTCCTAGCTTTCCCTTTTTTTATCCTGTGGAACATGGTGTACCAAAGATCTTATTCTGCAAGTTTTTGCAAGATGATTTTAACAGCCCTCCCTCTAAATTCCTTCTGCAAGAGTCATTCCTTTTTTCAAAGAGTGACTATATTTATAATTGGGGCCTTGAACCCCTGGGAACACTTGCAGTTACTTTAAGGAGTCCTGGAATCTATATTTATACCAAGTACTATCAAGGACAGAATAAATAATGCATTGGAATATATGCAGTACTATTTTTCATGTGTAAGTTGCTGTTGTAATGATTAATAATACAAAATATGCTGCTTTCATGGTAGCTTTTGGAATCCTCAATCAACAGGGACTAAAACAAACCATTATTAGGTAAAACATGGGCTCCCATACTTGAAAAGATTGGAAACTACTAGAAAAAAGGGGTGGAAAGTGCCACGAATATGGCACATTTCCATTTGAATTGAAGTTCCTTGTGTACCTCTGAATTGCACATGGTCAAAGAGTTATTCAAGTCTAAGAATGAATCATGCTTATATAACACACTGATAACAGAAGTGTAGAGTCTTAGGATTTGTGGGGGGAAAAAGGAGCACATTCAAATGATCTAATATGAAGCCTTTTTTTTTTTTCCCACAATGCTCTCAAATTACCACATTGTGGCTAAGTAGATGACAGCTGGCTGTAGAGGTCTATAAACTCAGTTTAATCGTGCTTCCTGCCAGCCAGCATCCACTGAATCAAATTAAGGAGAGGACTCCACGAAATGCACCCAACTCCACCCCGTTTCCCAAGCTGAGCTCCACTTCTCCCCACTCAGGGTTGATGCTGAGTGAGGGGGGCAGAGTCCAGCTGGAGGCAGATGTACCAGAAAGTACCAAGGCCAAGTTGCAAAGAGAAAACGTCCAACTTGTTGAAGGATAGAATCTCGAACTAGCAGAGGGAGCACACAATCAGTGATGAGTTCACTCCTACCCTCTGGTGGAAACAAAACCTGTAGTCTAACGTTGGAACATAAAGGACTAGGCAAGGAGGAGCACAGCACCAAAGTTGTCAACTACCCGGAAAACGTCTGCTTCTCCTCTGAGCAGGCAAATAAATCCATTCACTTTATACACTCCACAGAAGTTTTTATTGTTTATAAATAACTACAGCTCTCTTTCATGTTTCCACATTCTGGGTCTGAGAAGGGAATTGGGCCTGTTAACCTTCATGTGCAACTAAGAAACAGTTTATGGCTGGCCAGGTGCAAATGCCCTATCTAATCTCTCCCTGTGTCCGTCCTGGAGCAGCTGCAGCAGTTGGAGGGAGTTAGGGAGTTATGAAATATCAAGGAAATGTTTGTGCCAATATTGTCCCAGTTAGGGAGGTAAGAGAAATTTACAAGTTGTTTTCCATTTAGAAAGAGTGGCAGTCATCACTGGGGAAAAGCTATTTTTACTGAGATCTCAACAATGGTGGGGGGGAGGACAAGGCGACCAGGTCCAAATGGAAATTTGAGACCTTTTATCAGTCTGTTTCCTTTTAGGAACCATGGCCCCTATAGTTGCAAAAGCCTTTTCGTGAACTTTTCTTACTGCCACTGGCTCTCTGTGATCATGGACAGGATACTCAGGTCTCAGAGCTAAAGTATATTTACCTAGAAAACAAAAAATTTTCTTTAATTCCTCGTGAATGCCCAAGGGTACTTAAAAGGTTAATAATATAATTCTGGGTTCAGTAAAATGAGATATTGAAAAGAGAGAGTATAAGACAAAAGGAAGTTTTGTATGAATTATTCAAATGGGGTGGTGCAATGCAAAGAACACTGGCTGAGAATCTGAGAGTGAGCACAGGCTCTAGGACTTGCTGGAAGCCTGAGTTGGGACAAGGCTTCTGAGCCCCAGTTTCCTTATCTGTACCATGAGAAGTTGACCTCTGCAAGACTCCTTTCATTTTACAAATCTATACTGAATGCATACCACTCATCCGGGAGAGGGCTAGGCACTGTGTCAAATGTAAAAGAAATAAGACATAATCTATATGCTCTCATAGTGCTCATAATGTAGACAATACTAGCACAGATGAAACAGTGACCTGTTGACATGAACTTTTTTACAAAGATATTAATGTAAGAACCATCTCTCTCTCTATATATATATATATATGTGTGTGTATATATATATGTAAAATCAAATCATCATGTTGTACACCTTAAACTTACAGTGTTACATGTCAATTATATCTCAGTAAATCTGGAAAAAAAACAATCAAGCTGGAGGATGGTTTGTAGTGATATGCCATAGTTCTATCTTTAGCTCTGTTCTGTTTCAGTATCTTTTATTTCCCCCAAATATTTAGATGAGACTACAGATGGCATCTGGAGCCCATAGAAATTGCATTTGCTAAATGCAACAGCACCCTGACGACAGAGGCTTAACCAAAGAGGGGTTGTTTTTGTCACAAGACAAAGACTCTGGGGATGCCTAGTGAAAGGGCTGTGCAGCTGCTACACAGTGGCATCATGCCCCAGGCTACTTTTCTTTCCGGTTTTCATCCTCATGGATCTGGCCTCTTTAATAAGCTTGCCTGGAAGCCTTTCCAGTGACTTCTGCTTTTACGTCACTGGCCAGAACTGTATCACATGACCACCCCTAGCTGCAAGGGATGCTGGAACGTAGAGTTCAGTTGACTCTTGAACAGTCGAAACTCCCTGTGTAACCTTATAGTCTGCCCTCCATATCTGGGCTTCCACATCCTCGGATTCAACCAACCACGTGTAGTACGATAGTATTTACTATGGAAAAAAATCTGCGTATAAGTGGACCCACACAGTTCACTCCTATGTTGTTAGGGGTCAAGTGTACTTTAATTGAACACATTGCTACAATTTAATGCAATCAAGCATTTGTTAGTAAAGAAGAAGGTGAAAAATGGATATTGGGTATGTAGTAGCAGTGGGTGTCACAGGCTTCTCCTGAGATTCACAGATCACACAGTCTGGGGAGGACAATAAATATGTTGAAGAAGTCAGAACACAGAAGGATCTTAGGAGAATGGAATAAAAAAATGAATCTAACATGCAAAATTCAGTAGAGTTAACGTCTTACCCCTGAGTCTAAAAGAATCAACTGTATACAGATAGAATGGGAAAATGTTTCTTAACACACCCTATAAAAATCTCTATTAATTTAAATTTACCACGAGTAGTAACAGCAATCAATATTTTACAGTTCTTGAATGTTTACTATTAGTCATCTCATTGAATTCTCATAGTAATCCTCTGAGGTAGAGTTATTATAATTACAATCCCTATTTTATTTTTGAGAAAACAGAGACTTATAAGGAACTTGACTAAAGTCCTATAGCTAGTAAGTGGCTAAGCCAGGATTTGAACCTAAGGCCAGGGCTCTTATTAATTACCTCTATAGTATACTGTTTCCTAAGGAAAAGTGATCTGTCTGAAGTTAATTCAGTTGTGGACTACATTCCTAGTTTCACAATATCTATGTCTAGGAAGATAATAGTCTGTCTTTTCTGATCAGAACGTGTTTGCAGTGTTGCTCTTAATTCTGGAAACCACAGTCAGACAGACAGGAACCAGTAGCTCCCTCGTATACCCTCGTATATCTTTGCTTCAGTTTCAGAGGATAAGAAGGATGCTCAAGGCCAGCTCCTCCTCCAAGGACGTTCTTGGCCTCATCCCGTGTCTCTCTGGAACTCCATCATTTAACCCTTCTATCTTCCATATCTCCAACTTAACACTTTTTACTAATTATTTTTCCTCAGCCAATAACTTTATTTTTAAAGTTTCTATCCTAAATAAATACCCCCACAAATCTCATGTGCAGAAATATGTACCTTTTAAACTACTCCTTCTAATGGGTCTTTGTTAACCATAGTTCTTAAAAGAATATCTAACATATGCTTTCTCTACCTCTTTGCCTCCCATTCACACGTTCCTCAATTTCCAACCATGTTGAACGTCACCAGCCATTGCACATACAACTGGCAGCAGTCTTTATAAGTCAGAGGAGTTGACAAACCGGATGCTTGTTGGATGCTTGCACGTTAAGGGCTGCTCATTTATCTGATTTGCATCCAGAAAGCATTCATAAATCTGTTACGAAGTCTAGTTTTCACAAATGTGTTCTCCTGCTAAATCAGGATGACTTTTAATTCACTTTGAAACTGAACCTAAACACTGCATGACTTTATTGGCTCGTTATTGGTTTTCTTATTATATTATTCTTAACATAACAAGGCTGACTACTGCAGCTCTTTCATACTTAGGAAATAATTTTTATGGCTGTAACACTAACTTATTATGGAAATGGTGGTATGTTGAGTGATACAGTAAATGAAAACTGGCTGGTTCCATTTTGAATTAGTGCAATAAGCATTAGTGACATGAAGGATCTGAGAAAAGAAAATGTGTTGTCTGCATCTACCCTGGGATTGGCATTGCCCAGCACCACGTCCTCTGAGAATGGAAGAGACATGAGTCCCTTTGGCAAAATGCTTTGTAAGCAGATAATTTCATGATGGCATAGAAAACCTTAGGTTTTCATATTTCTAAACTTCCACCATCTAGAATATATCAGGAATACTGGTGGTGTTCAGAAGTTCTATTTCTTACCAATTTTAACTCTTAGACTCTTTCTGTGTTCAGTGGATTGTAGCAAGCAATATCCTTCAAGGAAAAATCCTAAAATTTCCTAAAGGTAGAAGGAAAACAGTAATTAACTTAATATCCTGCTAAGATACAAAGAACAAGTTTTCTACAAGATTTGGCTTTTTGCAGCTTTTTGTTTTTGACCATTTGCAAAGCATGATTAGAACAAGATATTGCCAAAGACAGGATGGAACGAGAGGCAGGGTCTAGGAGCAGTGCAGGGTGGGGAGAGTGAACAGTGGTATACAACCAGGTCATGTGCGATTACTAGAATTTACTCAAAAATTTAAAGAATACTGTTACATTAGTGCCTGTATTTTAAAGTAGCACTTCCAGCTTTTTAAAGCACATTCACATGCGTTATGCATTTGTGTGCACTACTCACAAAATGTATTCATTCTCAGCTTAAAATTAATAAGCCTGAGATGGAGAAGGTAAGTGATTTGCCCAATGTCTTCTATCTCCTAGCTCAAAAACCTCTCCCCCCATGCCACAAGCGTGCATTTATTTACTTTTATCTCATCTCTTTTAGCTTCCATTCCCGAAATGAGAAAGGAGACAGAGGGAGAGAGAAATACAGCCAGACTTGTTATTAGAATAAAATGGAATAAGAAGGCAGTGATACTTGGGGAGCATTCTGCAAGCACATCTAGATGCTAGAAAGACCCCTACATTAATAAACAAACAAGAAGCTTGCACGGCTATGTATTTTTCCAAAATAGACTGCATTTACGATCAACTTTTAAAAGCTAATAACCTTTACTCTACATAATGTAGGAAAAAGAAATCATTTCAAATTGAGTTCTAACCTATACTTAGAGCCTACACTCTAGTTTATTTTACCAGACAACATTGTTCAAAAGAGTTATGGCTTAGCATTAAACAGAACCAAGGCAAAAACAGAATAACTTTAAAGTGTTCCACAGGTACAAGAAACAGTTTAGGGGAATCTTCTATTAAACCTGTTTTCATCTTCTATTAAACCATGTTTTCAGATAGCATGCAGTTATTTAGTAACTACCTGTCAGCCCCTTGCTCATTTGGTTATATGTGCTTTACAAATTAGTGCCCCCAAAGATCTAAAAAAAATATTACACAGAACATGGTGATTATCCTTAGAGTTACTTGGTTTCTCAAAGGGTAATTGCAATTTAATTTGCTAGGTCTGAATTCCTATCATGACCTCATGGTATTCATGTACTTACAGAGTGACTTTGCATGGCTGTTGGAGCCTCAAAGTATTGTGCACTGGCTAAAGTATGGGAAAGCCCTTGGGAACAGGTGCGAATCCAAAATGGTGAGTGCAGTGTGTTTGTACGTGCTCCTGGCTGTATGGGGCTTGCAATAAATATTATTGAATGCATGTGTGAGGGGGAGCACGTGCAAACACACACCTGCAGGCTCCTTTGTTCTCGCAAAGGCTGACCAGTTCTCGGAGTGAGCAACCTTTTACCCAATCAGGGGTCACTCCCACTTAATAAGCTACACACATTTGTTATGTGTATTAGATAGTCAAGGGAAGAGAAATACAAATGTCTCACCTTCCTTTAAAATCAAGAATAACAAAAGTGAAACCATCTTTCATTAAATACAAGAAGTACAGGCACACAGTTTGCGAGGGAGAACAAGAAAGATACAGGAGACTATCTAAGACCTTGAAGCAGCAGAGAGCTGGGGTTTAATCAGAGAGGTGAAGACTGTCCTGCAAGTAGAGGCATTATAAAACGATATGGCTCTTGGAGGCTTCAAGGGAATCCTGTGCTTGAGCCCAAACTGTGGTGTCCTGAGGGCTACTCCTGTTAGCTTGCTAGAACCAATTGTTATATTCAGGAATCTTGGGAACAGGTTGTTACTGTGGAAATCTTGAAACTGGCCACAGTGGGAGTATTTACACCATGAAAATTGGCAAACACTGCAAGCCAGGGCTCCCAGCCCCGACCCAAGCCAATTTATTAGCATGCCACTGAGTTCAAATATCGTTAAAGGAACACTCTAATGAGAAGCCCAGTTTTCTAATAATTTGTATGGGACAGGGTCTCCCTCCTCATCACCTCTCAGACTTTAAGGCTTCCCCTGAGTGACTCCAAGTCTCACTTCCCTTCCTTCTCTCTCTAGCTCTTCCAACCCTCAATAGACTATCACAACTGAACACTAATTTGTAAGAAGCCTGTATTTGAATATGAATAGGTAAGAGCATAGATTTGAATTCGAACCCAGGTCAGACAACCTGGGTTGGCATCCACAAGCCTGTATTTACCAGATGTGTGATTTGAATAACACCTCGTCAAGCTTTGGATTGTAAAAGGGGCATAATAGCTCCCCACCTAATGGAGTGGTTGTAGGAATAATAATATCTTCCTTAAAGTGCTGCTGGAGGTATTAAATGAGTTGTTGTATGTAAAACATTTGGAACTCTGGCCATAGAAGGCCCCATATGCGTCTCTGTTATTGTACTTATGACTGGGAAGGTGATCACGTGCACAGCACACTGTAGACACTCACTAAATGGGAATTGCTTTTCTTCTTCTTTTTGCAGTTCCATTATTAGACAGAATTGGCAGTTGGGTTAAAACACCTTTTTCTTTAGCAGCTGGCAGGCTGATGTCTCTTGGGCCACAGCCTGGCTATTTGGAGAGTGTCTGTTGTCACATTGGATGCCATTTTCTGGGACTGGACCTTCAGCTTTAAAAATGAACGAGCACCAAGTGGGTGGGCTAGGAGACCCACAACCCGTGGAAGCAGGCAGAGCAGGGAGAGCCTGGTGACCTGTCCTTTCTTTGAATCGACAGAACTTACTACCTGTGACAGGCTGTAAGAACTGCACAAATTTGTTCTGTATCCCCTTGGGATTATATTAGCCCTGAGGGTACCATGGTGATAGCTTTATCCCCTTGTGCTCCTTTGTGGTCGGGCTGGGCTGGGTGGAAGTAAGCAGGGTTCTGCCCCCACCTCTTCTCAACTGCTTCTCCACCCTCTCGCTATAATAGTGGCCCTGTGTTCAGTGACACTGACTGCAGAGAGGCCCAAGGGACAGACCTGTGACCCCCATTCCAAGGACCTGCCAGTGCCAACAGAAAGCGGGGAGAGGAGTGTCTCCCTGGCTTGTAACGCTCTGGATAGAGCTGACTTGATGTTCCAACTCCTGGGCCTCTGAGAACTAAGTCTTCCCTGGCCTCCAGGCAAAGGGTCTTCCCTCAAAGCTCAATCTTATTAACAGAGGAGTGCTTAATTCTGAAAAATATGGTCTGTTTCAGCAGGTGTGCAAATTGGCCATTAGACTCTACAAGTGAAAACGCATTCATGAGGCTATAGGACTATAGGTGCAAGAGGCCTGATTGATTGCGTGTGTTGGGTACAATGATTCCCTAATACAGCATATAGTTTTAATGTGTCTTCTCTAAAATCTCTAAATCATGCTGAAACTACATCCATCAATAATTTCTCTGTTGAACTGTGATACTTTCTTAGATTCTACAATTTATGCAAAAATAACACCAGCCCTTCAAACCTCCATTACCCACAAGAGTCAGGAACCACAGGGGAACCCTCCATTCTCCAGAATCCTAAGTTGGTTGTATATGTTTTTTCTGGTTTTGTTTTCTGCCTGTAATCCCATAAAAATCTCGTCAGTTATTTCAGGGCAAACAATGTCAATCTGCCACGATGATCAATGGAATAAGAAAAAGAAGGAGGAAGAAGAAGGGGAAAATTTTCATGGCTAACAGCCACTGGGAGCTTAGCCTGTGTGAGAATCCGTGCTAAGCGGCTTATATGCACCAGTCTATGAATATACAAAACAACCTATGAGGCACACAGTATTATGAGCCCTGTTTTATAGAAGAGGAAGTTCAGTCTCAGGGGAGTGAACTTGCCCAAGATCCCACAGATTATAAGTGGTAGGGGATTCAAAGGTAGGCCCTCGGGCTTCCCTGGTGGCACAGTGGTTGAGAGTCCGCCTGCCGATGCAGGGGACACGGGTTCGTGCCCCGGTCTGGGAGGATCCCACGTGCCGCGGAGCGGCTGGGCCCGTGAGCCATGGCCGCTGAGCCTGCGCGTCCGGAGCCTGTGCTCCGCAACGGAGCAGTGAGAGGCCCGCGTAAAAGCAAAAAAAAAAAAAAAAAAAAAAAAAGGTAGGCCCTCTAACCTGAGAGCTTCATGCTTAACCATTGTGGTTTATATTCTTAAGCATTTTGGATTCTGGGGTTGAAATAAAGGAACATATGATTATAAGTTGGCATTATTAAATATATTGCAGCATGTCAACCAGCTCTCCAGAAAAAAGCAACAACCCTAAATTTTTAGTATTTGTCCGTTTCCATGGTGTAAATATTCCCAGTGTGGCTAATTTCAAGTACCCAGTTTGTAAAATCCCTGCACATCACTGACTAAATATCAGTATGTAATAGGAGAGGGTTTGCTGTAGGTTTAGGAGAGTTGGGTCCTGGGCTGTCTTCCCTCTTTACTTACATGCTGCTGTAGCAAGACTCAATCTTTCTTGAACTTCAGTGCCCTCCCTCATCTATAAAACAAAAAATAGAATCCACTGCCTTCACTTTTTTTTAAGCCTCAGGAAGGGTCTCTATAATGTGACTTGAAGTTTGGAAAGTATAGTCTTTTTTTAATGGGAAAATGAGGAATATGCCAGTCACTAAAAAGGTCACTTTTGAGAAGAAATTAAGTTTCAGTTTAATGAAATTCAATAAATACAATCATCTGTTTCCCTCCCTCCACCTTTATCTTGTCTAGGCTCTTTTTTTTTTTTTTTTTTTTTGGCTGCACTGAACAGCTTGCGGGATCTTAGTTCCCCGACCAGGAATCAAACCCGTGCCCCCTGCAAAGGAAGCACAGAGTCCTAACCACTGGACCGCTAAGGAATTCCCATTGTCTAGGCTCTTCTTGAACTTTGCTTTCTTATTGGGTGATTGTTGGAGGAAAGACAATCAAAGTCACTTTGCAATTTTACCTTGGAAGTATTTTGATTTTCTAAGGCAAAAGTTCTTCAGCTAGGATATTTAGGACAATTAGTTTTCTTTGTAATCCCATTTGTTATATTGTATATGCATATAAAAGCATCCTTGAGAAATGATCCATAAACTTTACAAGACTACCGGAGACTGAATGGCAAAAAAAATGCACATATCCAAATGGAGAGTTCCAGAGGGCTTAGGAACAGAATTTTTTTCCCCTCATCTGTGCTGGGAGAGGGCAGATTTCTAGCAAAGTCCTGAGGAGCCACCACTTCACTGGCCTCACTCTCCAAAATGAAAAGGAAAATAAAAGATGTGCCTTACTTTTCTGAATATCTAAATTTAACTGAAATTTATTAGCCATTAAATACTAATGGGATTTTGATTGACTTTCATAAAGCATGTCATTCATTTTTCCACACAGCCCCCCCTTTTTAAATCTTTCCTCAAAGCCAACTATAAATACCGGCTTTGAGTCAATATTTATAGTTGAGAATGAACATTCTTTCAGTCATTGGGGAGCATGTTCTTTCAGGATAATCTACAGTGAAGGAAAAGCTTGATTTTCTTGTGTTGGAAACTTGGGTATCGCTGAACTGTCTCCTCTAACAGGAAGACATCCTTTAGCATTCCCTCATTCCTTTCACAGATATTGAGGACATACCACTTGCCAGGCAGAGTGAAGGCACCGGGGCCATTAAGACAAATGTCTCCTGCCCCTGCTGTTGAAGAGCTAAGTCCACGGAGGAAGACACTAGGTGAGCAAAAAGCCACAAGGCAAGGTGCTGAAAGAGAGGAAGGAACAAGTTGCTGTGGGAGGGTGTGACCTCCACAGGTGGCCAGACAATTACAGAGGACCTATGGGTATATTGCAGCTGCGTAGATGTCCTCGATTAAAGTTAGTTTTTATTGATTTGTACAGAATTTTAACAGTAAAGATAGACACATTTAAGGACTCATTTTTATTGCTTAATTCTCATATTCAACTAAAATATATATTGTGTATTTGAATTTCCAAACAAAATTCACATGTGCATCAAGGAATACATTGCATTATTTAATCAGTAGTTCTCCATGTTGGATACACAGTAGAATTAATGACCTGATGGCAGGGGTGGCGGGGAGCTTTTCAAAAATACAAATGCGTGGGCCACTTTTCCTTGGTGGGCAAGGACCTGAGAGAAATCACGAGGAATGATGGGATGCCCTTGAGGGGGGAGAGATGTTGCCAGACTGTATCCTGCCCCCATGACCCACACTGACCACATATATTCAGGGCACATGCTGGCTTTAGTGGGTTCCAGACCAAGCCTTACCTGCTCCACTGGCACCACAGGCACAGACCTGCCATATGATGGAGATGCAGACTCCCTGGCAGGCCTCCTTGCCCCACAGAAATGATTTCCCACCTGGAGCGTTGGTGCTTGAAATCCCATTAGATAGCCGTGGCTTTTCTGGAAGTCTTGTGTTCTTCAAAGACATAAGTGCCTCTGAGGAATTACATGAAAACTTATTGGTTATTTGTACCATCCGGGGGCTCATTTCCTGAGAGCAGGTTTTGAAAGAAGGCAGCAAGGTGAATTTATGAGATTTGGATTCTTGACTGAGAACTGAAAAAGGGTACAGGAAGAGAAGGCGTCTGTTTGGTTCTCTCCAGGTAGCATCCCTCCGCATGGGCCTGCACCCACTGACCACCTCAAAGTAGAATCACTGCTTTATTTAAATGTCACTTACGACTTTTAGTAGTTCCCTAATGACCTGAGGATGCTCTTCCATCCAGTTTTTTTTTTTTTTTTTTTTTGCGGTACGCGGGCCTCTCACTGTTGTGGCCTCTCCCGTTGCGGAGCACAGACTCCGGACACGCAGGCTCAGCGGCCATGGTTCACGGGCTCAGCTGCTCCGCGGCATGTGGGATCTTCCCAGACCGGGGCACGAACCCGTGTCCCCTGCATCAGGAGGCGGACTCTCAACCACTGCGCCACCAGGGAAGCCCCTTCCATCCAGTTTTGACCTTTCTGTTTGCTATGGAAAAACTTCCTCTTTCAAGTGGGATTCATGTCAAGAGAACCAAATAAGAAGCAAATAGAAAAATAAAATTCATAAGGCACAAATGGGGAGAAAACTCACGGAATCCTTACAAAACACCTGGCATTGGTCAAGGTGGTGCTACCTCTGTGCTACCTGCGTGATATATCGATATATGTGTCCTTCTGGCTCAGAACAATAGGCACCTCTCCTCAGAGAGGCTGGGCATGGGTTGCTCCGTAGAGCACTTAGCACATTCTGAGCGCTCTGTAAATGTCGGGGATTTGAGATCGTCTTCAGGGGATGTCGCCTCAGAGGAAGGTGCCGTGCGGGTACTAGTATTGTTATTCTTTTAGCACAAATTTATAATTGACTTTCTGTTAAACATTGCAACAAAAATTAATTCTGTATGATTACAGTCATTAAACAAATGCCTGGTAATGAATGCTTTCTTATTAGCATTCCTCAAATCACTGGGGTAATACCATATAAGGCTGTTGCTCCATTGTCAGATTAATTGGGATGCACGACCTGCCTTTTGCAGTAGAGCCTGCACACAGCTTTATAGCAGCCGGACCATGATTTAAGGCTACTGCTGGACTCATTTATCTTCGAGATTTTTCCTACTGCCCTTGCCATTCCGTTAGGTACAATTTACAAGTTAATTACAGCATACAAGTAGCTTAAGGCAATTTCTACCTGCTAAAAAAGCAGTGTGTTTTTTGAAAACCAAAATGCAGGCGAGAGCTCTCCCACCATTCTTCTTTTGATGCCGAAACTAACCCAAGCAATAAGGACTGTGAAGGTTTTCACCTCTTTTTGCATTGGGACGGTCACGCCAAGAATCACCTGCCTTCTTAGCAAGCAGGACAGAAATAGTTAAGTCCCGAAGGCTGTGAGTTAAAAACTCTGCCTGAGAGACACGCAATGTGAGGTGTCCCTGCCAGGTGTGGGGTAGCACTGCCAGGTGTGGACGGAGAAAGGCTGCCCTCCTGCAACTCCGCTTCACAGTCAAGGTCGTCTGACTGGTGCCACCTTAGAAACTGGCCCGGTTCTGTAGAGGACATTGAATGATCACACCCTGCAAGTCAGCTGACTGCTGTGTCATCGCTGCTGCTTTCTGCATCATCGCACTGCCCCAGCCCTGGTTCCTGCCGTTTCCTCATCACAAAGCATACAACTAGGCAAAAAGCGACAGTTTGAAAGTGTGCTTTTCCTGCTGCTACCTAGCATTTCTTCCGTGAGGAGTATTTACCTTTGTTTAGCCAGGAGCAGAGAAGCAGTCTGAATGCTCACAATGGCTTCACACTTGGCAGCGTGCATTTCCAGCAGAGCAGGTACTGCTTGGAGCCTGGTGGCCAGACTGCCCCTGGTGGAGCGCGGCTGGGTCCCCAGCACGTGTGGGAATAGTGTGCGGGCTTCTCACGCCGCGCCGCTCTACCTGCAGGAATAAACCCTAGGACAGAGGAGATGCTGATGCCGCTTGCCTGGCTGGGGCCTGGGCAGGCAGACTCCACCGAACTGATGCTGTGTGACTCTCCCAGCTCCCAGTTCGGGCTGGTCACGGGGGCTGGCGCAGATCCCCGCTTCTCAGTTAGAACACAGTTTAAAGGAGAAACCAGACTCACTGACCTAAATCCATCCCAGTCCTCTCTGGATGCGGGGACAGCTGTCGACTAGCAGTGACACAGCCAGCCATCAAGTGGAGAATCGTTGCGACTGCAGTCTGGGTGCAGGTGGAGCCTGGGAGATTGACAGTTTAATTGCGGTCCTCTGATGGCTTCTTCTTATTTTCCTAAATAATTGTGCTCGCTAAGTGTACAGTTGCCTGGATTAGTCTGCCTTCCACACAGTCTTCGTCTGCGCTGGTTGGAAATCAGGGTGCCAGGCAAGACTGTTTAGTGCTGGCTCCTTCCTGCGTGATGTTATTCAACTAGGATGGGTCAGTCACACTGACAACAAAGAAGGAAGCAGAAAGCATCACTTCATCTTCTCTTGTGATGTTAGCGGAACATAACTGCTCTTCTTCGCAGTGATGCCCTCCTCTGTGTGTGTGTGGCGTGTGTTTGTGTGTGTGTTTTAATTCATCTAATCGAAGAGCCTAACAGATATCATCATGGATGTGTGCCTTTTTAAAAAATGATTTGGAAAAAAAGGCAGCCTGTGGAGACAGCGATTTGAGACGGCTGCACATTTAGGTTATTGCCAGTTTGAAATACTTTGGTTTGTGAAGCCGAGCCCTAAGAGACAAGCTGGGTAACTGAGAAGGAGATCGTGGATAAAGAAATAAAAATGACAAGCGTAATGGAGGCTCTGTGGAAGGACTCTCAGAGCATCAGTTCCTGGATGGCAATTTCGCCAGGCTGAGATTGAATAATTCATAGATTGAAATTACCCTGCTTTCCACCTTTCCATTTAAACCGGCATGCTCTGAATCTCTAATAAATTTTCAAGATAAAGTAAAATGCCAGTTTGAATCTGAAGAGCTTTTAAAACCAGATGCTGCATCCCTGAATCTTTCGGTATCTTTCACAATTATCCTGTGAGAACTGCACTTCATCATGAAGCACCATTACCAGTGAAAATTACTGTGATTACAATAGCAACCGTAGAATACCGTCAAATGATCTCTAATTTACCTAATTTGCTAAGACTGTGTGCTTTTAACGCCCATTGTATGTCACCCTGCCGGGCACCCTGGATCTCTCTTGCACCGAAACAAAAGTGAGGCAGTGTGTGTGATACCTTAACTCCCAAAGCAAAGAACATTCTCCTAGGTTACAATGTCTCTTTCGTTGGGTTTGCATTTGTGTGTGTGTGTGTGTGTATGTGTCTCCATTGCCTATACCCCAAATGTCCATTTGGGGAATTGGTGAGCGTGTTGTATATTTGGGGTTGATTCTTGGATACAGGAGAGCACAGACTTCTTAATTTATACACCCTTTTAATTTTAATGTATACAAGCGTGTGTTTACCAGAAGGGAGGGAAGATTCTGTTCTAGGAGGAGTTTAAAAATGCAGCCAAGATGAAGTGTTCATCTTTGTTTCTTTTTTGAAACCCCTTTCTGCTTTCAGGTTAGAGAGCCTTTCAGGGAATTATAATCCTGGTGTGATGTGTTTAAAACAAAAACAAAAACGTTTCAAATTGAGAAGAAGCTCAAGAGACATCCAGTAATAACTCTGTGCAGCTCTTATTGAGAGCATGTGTGCCTGAGTGGGTATAGGAAGCTTTGGTCCTAGACTTTGGTTGGTTTGTGTCTGCTCGCTCTCCAAGTAGAAGTCTCACCCAAATAAGTGCTGCAGGTTTTGTCTCAGGGGTCACTGTGCCACCTGAGAGAGTGGCATGGTTTTTCAAGCCTCCGTGGAGAACAGACTGTAATCATTTGATAGGCACAGGCACTTGTGGAATTTCACCCTCAGTAGCAGACAGTATGTGGGCTTCTGCTAGTCAAGTGATTTAAGTTTGACTCTCTAGGTAGGGTTTCGAGGAATGACAATCCCTGCGGAGGAAGGTGGGGTTGAAACACACCTGTCTAATATTGCGAGTTGTTTGCTGAAGACCCTGAGCGCTGGTATATTTCTTAATCCATTCTCCCAGCTTTACCTCTTCCTGCACCCCTGCAAACACCTTTGGCCGAAGGAGGTAAGTTGTATTTCTGATCATTTCTATAGCCGATGATGTTCCTTGTTGTCTCGTTTCAGTGGGTATATGTTTTTTATGTTATACTTTATTTCCACTTATTGTTATTCTCACTAACCTTGGGATAATAAACAACTTTTTTTCCTGTGTTTTTTCTAAATACAAATGAAACATGGTATTTTTAAAAAGTGATTTAAATACAGTTTTTTTTCCCCCTTTGTCTGAATACATACGAAGTTTTAAGGCTTTCCAAAGGAAAGGGGGCAACAGTTTTACATTGTAAATAATTTGTTTAAAAATAGCAGCAATTCACTAGAGGTCAATTCTGTTACCATATTGTTTTGTGAGATAGCTCACATTTCTAATACTGAACCTATTATTCTTATCTTTTGAGGAAGAAGCTTGGCTCTTATGGACAAAGGGCTTTTCAGAAACCCACACTGCCTAGGTGCCAAAGTGTTTTCTTTTGTAGCGGGGCGGTGTGTGTGGGGGGAACATAGTCTTGATATTCTGCGCAAGGTTTTAAATTCCTGGCATTTTAAAGCTCTCCAATAGTCAAAATTGGAGCAGGGTAATTAATCATTGATTGAGCAAACTGGTTTACAAGTCTGATATTTAAGTAGTAACAGGTATCCTAAAATTCTCTAAGAATAATTGGAAATCAGATTTTTTGTTACTTTTTTGGGAATGAGAAACTAATTGTATTCACTTGATAAAATAGCAAATTTGAAACTGATAGTTTTATGATTCACGTATTTGTACTTCATATTCTTGGAAAATGAGAGGTTTGTTTTATTTTGTTAGGATGCAAGTGCCACTAGTGCTATCATGTGTTAGTGCTTGATAGATATTGATGATATTGAAATTGCCTTGTTTTGCCACAAAAAAGAAAAGATTCAACATTTAGAGCTGCTAACTTAAAATTCTTGAACTCCAGTATTTCTCTAAAATTAAATTTTCTTTTCAAGCTATATTTAAGTCATTGAATGTAAATGATCATGGTATTATAAAATAATAGATAATTTCTAATCCATTGTTGACAACTTTTTTCACTATGGATATGTCTTACTTATAATGCTCTAGATAAGCATAACAGTTGAAAAAGACTACCAGGATAACTTTACAATTGCAAGTAATTTGAAAAAATTAAAGAATCAGCTGTAAAGTAGGGATTAATTTGGGTGAATCTCAGATACTGTCATGGCTTAACACTACTTTGTACCTTTTTTTTTTTTTGATGAGCGTGAGAAAGATAGGTAAAAAGTTATCCCCTCCCTCCTAACTCCTAACCCCCAATCACCACAGAGCATCAGCTACAGTTAGCAGGAGTGATTTAAAATGTAAACACCAGAACCACGCTCATAGCATCCACAAGAATGCCTCGTATTTTAAGATAGGATGTGCAAACTTTATCACTTAATAATTGCAGACTTTTCTGCAATACAAATACTTTGGTGAACAGATGCGTTTCACATATAGTCAAATAGAATATTCCTAGTTGATATGAGATTTCTCTAATTAACATATACTACAAGGACAATGGCAGGGTATAGTTTTCCCTGAGTTTTAGGAGTGTAGTAATGAGACATGCTTTTACCAAGTACCAATATTTGTGCTATCCTAGGCTGCCAAAGAGAAAAAGGCAGGTGAGACAAAAGAAACAGGTGAAGATCAAAGAAAAGCACTCACATTTTTCAGTGAGGCTTTTTACCAAAAAATACCATGATCAAAAAGGTTGAAAATCTCCTGTCTGTGTACTGTGTCTGTGCACTGTCTTTTTAAAGAGCCTCTTCTCTCTAGTAAGAGAATCTTTCCAACATTTTACTATGAAAAATTTCAAACATACAGAAAAGCTGAAAAGTTGTAAACACCCAGATACCAACCCTCTAGACTCTGTAAATACCATTTTCCTGTACTGGCTTCATCACAAGTATATCCAACTATCTACCCTTCTGTTTATCCATCAATCCATCTTATTGTTTTGATGCATTTCAAAGTAAGTTGCAGGCGTCAGTATACTTTACCCCTAAGGAGATACCTGCTGAAGTGTTTAACTAGAATTCAACATTTGTTTATAGTGCTTTCCTAAGTAAAATTTATATATGATGAATATAGAATTTTGAAAACAACGTACTGTTTTTTCTTATGTGGCATTAATTATTTCTTTAACGTGATGAGTGACTGCCTGCAAACCCTTATGATCCGATGTTTTAAAGGTACAAATCCCCCATTAATGGTGGAGCGAAAGAAGCCCTTCCCAATCTCAATCCCCATTGCCCAGGTGAGCCTTCATCCACTAACTCAGCATCAGTATTGGGATGGAGGAGGTTTCAGGGCATACATAATTAATTCCCAAGGTCTATCCCCATTCTTGGACCAGCTTTCCCTTCTTTTATCTGCAGGTCCTTGAAAAGTAACCCCTTTGCCTCTTGAACAATCCCCAGCTGTTCTTTTACTTGGATTCTTCTCTGCCTCTTGCCTTTCCTCCCCTACTTTTCCCAATTGGTTTTTCCCTTTTCCACTTCCTTCTGACTCCTAATTTTTTTTCCCAGAACAAAAAACCAAATCTCTTCATTTTTCAAGTCATTCTTCTGCATGCAATTTCAGGGAAATGATTATGGGAAGCAAAGGTAGGGAGTTAAAGAATCACAAAAACGCTTAAAGGGATTGGTCATTTATGTTATAAAACCATAAATGAGTTAAGGATTGCCCTCTCAAGGCCTCTTCATGAATCCATATCTTGAAAACAGTCTCGTGGGTGAGATTTATCCAATCCTCTCTTAACTGAACCCTAGACCAAGCTTCTTTATAATCTGTACTGGTGTAGTTCCTAAGAATAAGGACATTCTCTCTGCTTCCCAAATCTGCTAAGTTTCATAGACTCAGCTTCTGGTCACCAGCTCTGGTCCATAACATTTCCATCAGTAGCAGGACAAGGCCTGCCTCTTAAATTATGCTTGGCCCTGATCCTCCAGGATGAGGAAATTCTCAAATCTTTGGTCCATGTACCCATGGCACTTTCTAGGTGGCTTCTCCCTCGGGCCATCTTTCTTCATTCAGTTCAGCATGCCTAAAGCTTTCATTAGATATTAGATAAAAAGATCATTAGATCGTTGTGACTGGGTCTGTCTTTGGCTGGATTGCCACCAATTCGCCTGTTTTTATAAAGTACTAGTTGGTTATAACAGACCAGTTAAAAGTTTAGGTTTTGTAATTAGACAAACCTGGATTGTAATCTGTATTGCCACTTAACTAGCAACATTACTCTAAGCCAAGTTACTCAACCATTTTGAGCTTCACTTCTTCAAAGGGTTGCTGTGAATATTAAATTACATTTATATAACATATACATATTATCTATATATAAATAATATAAATTATAATTGAGTTATATATTTATGAATTTTTATTTATATTATAATTATATATTATTTATATATAAATGAAATGTATATATTATATAATATATAATTATATGACATTTTATTAAGTATATATACTGTATTTAGCACAATGCTTGGCACCCACTTGGTACTCAGTATATATTAATGTCCTTATCATCCTCACCACCATCACCACCATCATCATCATATCAACCAAAGGTGCCATCCTCCTAGAACTCAACTGGCCCTCCATCAATCTGGGTTTTCTAATACAGCGGTCCCTAACCTTTTTGGCACCAGGGACTGGTTTCGTGGAAGACAGTTTTTCCACAGACTGGGGTGGGGGAGGATGGTTTCTGGATGATTCAAGCACATAACATTTATTGTGCACTTTATTTCTATTATTATTACATTGTAATATATAATGAAATAATTATACAAAGCAATTGATTTATTTTGGTCTCTGTGCAGTCAGACCTCTTTGCTAAGGATAATCTGTATTTGCAGCCGTTCCCCAGCGCTGGCATCACTGCCTCAGCTCCACCTCAGAACACCAGGCATCAGATTCTCATGAGGAGCACGCAACCTAGATCCCTCCCATGGGCAGTTCACAGTAGGGTTCGCGCTCCTATGAGAATCTAATGCCGCCTCTGATCTGACAGGAGGCGGGGCTCAGGCAGTAATGCCAGTGATGGGGAGCGGCTGTAAATACAGATGAAGCTTCTCGCTTGCCCGCCCCTCACCTCCTGATGTGCGGCCCGGTTCGTAACAGGCAACAGACTGGTACTGGTCCGTGGCCTGGGGGTTGGGGACCCCTGCTCTAATAGATCCTAGCAGACTGCCCTCTCTTACCATGTCCAAATTTGCTTATTTTAATGGACCTCACATTAAATTTCCCCCTTTTTTTAAGGTCTAAGAAGGCCCCTCCCCCCAGCTTTCAGTTTGGTGTGGAGCAGAAACAACCAATAGAACTCACTGAATGATCAAGCTCTTCCAGGTGAGGGTTTTCCTCAGCTGTTCCCCATGAGACTGCCCTCATGCTTTCAGAATTCTACATTACAAAGTCAAATTGTGGAATATGTGCGAGCATAGGTTTAATTTAATTTTAACAAAACGGGGAGACACAGGGTCTTTCCGTCTAGGAGGGTCAAAGGTAGAATTGTGGAAGATTAATTTCCCACCGCATCATTGCAAAACATAGCAGATGACTGAGGACATACCAGAGAAACACAGCCTTTAGGCTCAGCAAGAGGGGCCTCTGCCCTGGGCGCCATGCTTTTGAGAGCTGCACTTCAGAGGGCCCTGCTCTACCCCTCTGCTGCCATGCCCTGGCACAGCACTCCCCACAGGGCAAAGGCAGTGCGTCCAGGGGACTCGCCCATCCAGAGCCTGCGCGTCCCCTGCTCCTAGAGCGTGCTTCCTGGAATCCTGAATTCCTGCACAGGCATCTCTGTGTAAACATCCTGGGCTGAGGATGAAGGATGCTGCCAGTGTATGTACTCCTAGGCCTGAGAGGTGGGCAGGGGAGGCTGTTGGGGGGCAGCCCCAGGCTGTAACCGAGCAGGACCCTGTGGGGCCTTCCCGGGAGAGACCCCTCCCCCATATCCTCTGCTGAAGCTCCCCTCTCAAGTGCCCAGATAACAGTATCTGATGCACGTTTCCTGAATTGTTTTACAGATGAGAAAACCCCCACCAAATGGAAGACATTAACTGCTTGATGACCATGAGCACGTAGCCCCCACGCCTACGGGACTTAAGGATTGATCACGTTAACCCCTGTGACACCTGTTACCTCACCATCAGCCAATCAGAGAATTGCGCACGAGCTGATCACGGACCCTGGGAGGCCCCTCCCTCACTTGGCCTTTAAAACTACTTTGCTGAAACCCAAGGAGGAGTTGAGTGCTTTGAGCACTAGCTGTCCTGACTGCTTGCTTGGTGCCCTGCAGTAAACGCTGCACGTTCCTTCACCACAACCGGGTGTCAGTAACTTGGCTTTACTGCGCGTGGGCGAGAGGACCCAAGTTTGGTTGGGTACCATGGTGGGCTGGAGTGTCCACACATGTGGGAGACGCCTTTCCTAACGCAAGAAAGCACTGGGAGTGAGCAGAGGCGCTGGTCAGGCCAGAGGCTGCTGCCCGCACCGCCGCCACTTTCTGGCATGGAAACCCGGAGCAGGGAAGAGCCCCACGTTCCGTTCTGGCCTTGGGAAGGAGGATTTGTCAAGGTAAGAAGAGAGTAGAATTTATTTTCTTTAACAACATGTTGGCTTTATTTGTACCTTTCAAGTATTTAGAGATGGTGTGGAGGCCTCTGTCTGTACTCTTGCCCAGACCCTGCTCATGGTGGTCAAGCCTGAAGCTGAGCTCGCTTTTGGAGGCTCAGTCCCCCCAAAACCTGGTTGGTTGGCCGTTATTGTGTTCGTGGACAAGTCAGTCTTTACTGTGAGTACAAAGGGAAAAAGGCTGTTTGCTCACTCACATCTAGGAAGCTTATTCTCTAATTGAGGTTTTTAATCCCCAAAGTTTTTGAAAGTTAGTAAATTCAGAAAGTATCAAAGTTCCATTTTGTATTTATGTATAGAACATTCTGTGGGTAAAAAAAAAAATGTGAAAATGATTCTATCTCTCTACTGACATATTAAAGAGGTAAACTGGTTTTTTGTACTTGACCTAGCCAGAAAGCCAGCAACTAACTGAATTAGATAGGGGGCTGGTCAGGATTGGTACATTAGAGGCTGTGGACCCAAAGTCGCCATTTTATTGAGCTACTTAAAGACATGATCTCTCTTTCACTGCACTGACTACGATATTCAGTACTGAAGAGGTGAGTTGAAAACAGAGAAGTTAAAAAATTAATACCTGGCAGTAGGAGAGTCCCTGTTTCATAAAATAAATCCTAGAGTATATATGATTTTTTAAAAAAATTCGATTTCCAAAAGAAAATTCAGGGGTCAAAAAGAGATTTGGGAAGCATGGAGAGGGAATATGCCCAGGGCTGTGGGTGTTTTACACACAGTAAACGATAGACGTGTTAAACGTCATTTAGTCCAGCATAAAACACAGGGGCTAACGTAGCCGAGTCTGGAGCCCGTCAGCTGGGATTTGAATCCTGATTTTGTTGCTTTACCATCTGTGTGAAGTTTGAGTTTTTAACCCCTCTGGTTTTCAGTTTCCTCATATGTAAAGTAGGGATAATAGTGCCCTCCTTGGGCTTCCCTGGTGGCGTGGTGGTTAAGAATCCACCTGCCAATGCAGGGGGCACGGGTTCGAGCCCTGGTCCGGGAAGATCCCACATGCCGCAGAGCAATTAAGCCCATGAGCCACTGAGTGGCTCAACTGCTGAGCCCGCGTGCCTAGAGCCTGTGCTCTGCCACAAGAGAAGCCACCGCAATGAGAAGCCCGCGCACCGCAACAAAGAGTAGCCCCTGCTGACCACAACTAGAGAAAGCCCGCACACAGCAACGAAGACATAATGCAACCAAAAATAAAAAAAATAAATAAAAAATTTTAAAAGTGCCCTCCTTGGAAGGTAGGAACGAGGATTAACTTAGTTAATATTCACAAAGCTCTTAGGAGAGTGCTGGCACACAGATGCTATAGAAGCATTTGTTAAATAACAGAGTAAAAATGGAAGATGAAGAAATTCAAGTCAAGAGAAGTTATTAACTTGTTCCCCATTACACAGTGAATTAATAAAAGATCCACCATCCAACACAGATATTCAAATATCAGGCCTGATTCTGAGAGTGGCACATTGCCAAAGAGCTGATTTTGGCCAAAATGAAAATATCTATTTGTGTCACTTGTTAGATGTCTAAAGGAGAAGGAAAAGGAACTTTAAAAAAATACTGTAGTACATTATTCTGATATATTTTTAAAGTTTTTGTCCTACCCTTTCTGTATTTCAGCGTTGTTTTTTACATTGTTATTCCCTTTTTAAGTTAACTCTTATTCCTAGCCCATAATCTACCAAGAGAGCTTACTACCGCACTCCAGTGCATTAAGTACTCCAGAAAAAGGGCCGTTGCCACACACACATACACATCCCATCATTGTACGGTGCAGTGAGTCTCGTTACAAAAATAATGCAAATATATAAAAGGAATTGGGAAAATGCACAGAAGTGTAAGAAGCAAAATAAACCTCAACAATAATCCCACTATTCTTAAGACAAGCATTGATTGTCTGTATGATACAATTGTTTGTGTGTAAATAAATTATAAAGATTGGACTTAGGGCTTCCCTGGTGGCACAGTGGTTGGGAGTCCGCCTGCCGATGCAGGGGACACGGGTTTGTGCCCCAGTCCGGGAGGATCCCACATGCCACGGAGCGGCTGGGCCCATGAGCCATGGCCGCTGAGCCTGTGCATCCGGAGCCTGTGCTCTGCAACGGGAGAGGCCACAACGGTGAGAGGCCTGCGTACTGCAAAAAAAAAAAAAAAAAAGATTGGACTTAAATTGCATATCCTGCTTTGTAACCTGCTTTTAAAAAATGAGTATATCAAGAACAGAGCCCTTTAATTGCTGTATATTATTCCAATATACAATCCTTTTAGTGGGACATTTAAATTTTTCCAGATTTCTACTATTATAGATGTAATTGGAAACATTAAAAGTTTAATGTGGCAGAATACATTCAGAAGCAGCCAAGGTCTTTCTTCCCTCCTCTTCCCAAGGACCCGTGTAGGCCTTTGAGTCGTGGTTATCTGTACTTTCCTTGGTCCCTAGGGGCAAGTCAGTAGGCCCTTGTGTTTTCAAAAGTGTGTGTTCAGGGCGGTGAGTCAACTGGGAGTCCTACATAGGAAAGCGCTGGAGGCTTTGAAAGTCTAGAGTCAAGAGGGAAAAGAGCCAGACCGGAAGCAGAAGGTGGACTCTTCCGAGATTCGGAATGAGGGGTGGGTTCCTCAGGAGGCTGTGGTGGCATCAAGCTGGTGGTGGCATCCTGGAGGTGCAGAACTTTGAATGGGGGACTGTGGGATTGCCTGGGGACTACTCTACATTCCTGTGGCTGAGGTGGGTCCAGAGGGTCGTGGTGTCATTAGCAGAGGCTCTGGCCATGATAAAATGCATGCAAGCCTAGAGAGTAAAACTCCTTGGAACTACCATCCCTCAATTCTTCAACTGCTTAAGCCCAAGGATTCTCCACAACCCCAGGGGCTGCAAGAGGAAAACTAGAACTCGGAAAATAATTGAGCATCCCACCAACTCTAGCTGGTGGTGATATACTAGCCTTAATATTGTTTGGAAAGATGATATGGTACCCAAGTCTCAGGGGTACACTTCTTGTATGTATAACTTAGTATGCCTGATGATCTGCTTAGTATAAATTCCTAGAAATGAAATTACTAAAAAAAAAAAAGGGTCCAGTTGAAGGCTTTTTGTATATCCTGTGTCTTATAAGTTTCTGTATTTTTCAAGTCCACTGATTCTTCTATTTGTCTCTCACAAAGGATTGTTAGGGAAAGGGGGAAAGCAAAATTAGTCAAGCTAATTGATCATTAAGTATAAATTTCCATGTATAATCTTCCTCATCTCAGAAGACTTCAATTACTGGATTACTTTATTGATAAGCCCAAGTGATAGTTAATCATTAAGTATTTAAGCAAACAACATAAATTCCCACATGAGCAAGTGACATGCACTTTATCAGTTATGCAGACTGTCAAGAAATTATCTAAAAAACCCAACTCCTTGGTAGCCTTGCCAGTTGTATGACCTTGAGCAAGTTACTTCTCTGAGCTTCCATTTCCTCTTCTCTAAGCAATGGATAATAAAAGGACTGATTTCTTGGGGTGATTGGGAGAATTAAAAGCGGTGATACATGAGATACACTAGAGGAGTACCTGGCACCTGGTGAGGTGAAGGTCATCATCAGAGCACGCAGCATGCCCTCCAAGGCGGACCTCCTTCCTGAGTCCCCAGTGTCCCCTCTCCTGCTCCCCTCACCTCAGGCGCCAGCTCTACTGAAATACTTGCTATACTCTAACCGTGCCCTGCTCTCATTTTTCTTGCCTACAATTGCACATGCTGCTTTTCCGCCTGGAATGACCTTGACTCCCTTCTTTTCCTAGTGAATTCTCTTATCATCCTTCAAGATTTAGCTCCTGTGTTATCCCTCTCCCTGCAAAGCCTTTCAGCCTGAGCTGGGCACCCCTCTGCTGTCCACTTATGAGATGTGGCAGAGTGTATTTTCATTGCTTGTTTACGCTGCTGTACCCCACCCCCAGGTACGCTCCCCAAGGTCAGGGAACATGCTAGATTTTCTATTGTATCTCCAGGGCCCAGCCCAGTGTGGCCCATCATAAATCCTCATGTGCTGAATGACTGCATTTGTCACAAGATCACCAGGGGAAGAACGGGACCATTTATATTTGTAGTGTTTTCGAGCATTTCCACAAACATCTCATTTGATTTCTATGGACCAAACAAGCAGGGATAATTCCTACTCTTATAGATGTGGAAACGGAGACTCAGGGAAGTTAAAGCTCTTACCCAAGGAGCCCTAGCCTGCAAGAACCGAAGCCCAGTGCCTCTTCTCCTGGCCAGTTTTTGTTTTGTTTTTGCATTACACAGCTCCATCTTTCTAGAGCAGTCTCTATAAGACACTGTGTGTGCTTTCGACTAAGGGCTGATCTCTCCAAGGAGGAGTTAAAAGAAGGTTAGAAACAGCAACGTAAATCCTGGAGACAGGTGAGCTGGTTGGAAAACTGGAGTAGCTGATGAAGGAACGGAAGACGGAAGAGGCGGGTTTTTTTTTGTTTTTTCTCTCTTTATTGGAGTATAATTGCTTTACAATGTTGTGTTAGTTTCTGCTGTATAACAAAGTGGATCAGCCATATGTGTACTCATACCCCATATCCCCTCCCTCTTGCATCTCCCTCCCACCCTCCCTATCCCACCCCTCTAGTGGGTCACAAAGCACCGAGCTGATCTCCCTGTGCTATGCGGCTGCTTCCCACTAGCTAGCTATTTTACACTTGGTAGTGTATATATGTCCATGCTACTCTCTCACTTCATCCCAGCTTCCCCTTCCCGCTTCATGTCTTCAAGTCCATCCTCTACACCTGTGTCTTTATTCCTGCCCTGCTACTAGGTTCATCAGTACTGTTTTTTTTTAGATTCCATATATATACGTTAGCGCGTGGTGTTTGTTTTTCTCTTTCTGACTTACTTCACTCCGTATGACAGACTCTAGGTCCATCCACCTTGTTACAAATAACTCAATTTCGTTCCTTTTTATGGCTGAGTAATATTCCATTGTATATATGTTCCACATCTTCTTTATCCATTCATCTGCCGACAGGAAGACCCAGGTTTTGTGGAGGTGCTTTGGGAAGGTGGGAGAATGGACCCCAGGGTGATGTGCCCACCTCTGAGTTTGAAAAGTGGATCAGAATACTTACCATCCACTTTTCCAGAGGGCTTTAGGCCAACACAAATCATTTTGATTCTCTTTCCTTCTTGAGGCCTCAGGACATTTTAAAACCTGCCTCTGTGATTCTCGCCCATGGGCACATGGAGCTGATTCGAGGTCCATCAACCAAATGGAAGTCAGCTGCCTGCTTTCCTTTGCTATACTCTGAACCTTCCATTCAGAAGCTGTAATTGATACCCCACTAATTATCTTTCTTGGTTTTTAGAAGATTGGTGAGGCAGGCAGGATCCACTCTTGACCATGGTTGCATTTATGTTCGAGAAGAACGAATGCTCTTCAGAATTTCATGCCCCAGATATCAGTAACAAAGCAGCTGTGATGGACTACGTTTAATTTCATTATCCCTCCTTGGAGGCTGATAATTAAATGATGCTTTATTAGAAGTGTTGTAGAGTTAAGCTGATGTGCTCTTCCATGTTGCCTTTAATTTTCAGTCCCTTCTGCTTTGTGAGTTAGGATAATGGCCATTCTTTATATATTACTTTCCAATTTTCAAACCACTCTCATCTATGTTATCTCATTTGTTTCTTATGACCCTGAACTTGGAGCATAGAGAATTGAAACAACTTAAAGTCATCCAGGTGGTGAGCAAGCAGATCAGAAACTCAGCTCCTGACTGCAGACTCGGGTTCTCTGCTCACCTCTCTGAGGATATTCTGACCAGGATTCACCTGATGCCCAGTCTAAGGCTAGCCTGCCAGGACAATTCCCGGAAGCATGAATTAGCATTCCATACAACTTCAAGGCTTCTGAAATCAAATTCTGAAGATGAGTGGTTGGGGAGGAAAGGACTGGGTGAAAACTTTCAGACCCGGTTCAAAGGCAGAGTCCCCCTTTCCATTCTCATACCATGAACGTTAACTCTTTGGGCAGAATAATTGTAAATGTTCAGGAATTGTAGTCTCAGAAAAGATTTCATGCATTTCTGATGATGGGCCTTTTATGATAAGGCCAGTTGTTAGCAGGAAGGCAGCAAGATACTGGGTGAAAAGCATGGAATAGGGAGTGAAACAGACTTGCCTTTCAAGCCAGCTTTGCCATGGACTGGCTGTGTGACCTTGAGAAGTTATTTACTCTCTCTGGGCCCTTAGTTTCTTAATTTTTACAATGTAAATAATAACTACCTTGTAATGTTGTGAGGGTTCCCAGTAGCATGTCCCTCCAACACTTAGAACACCAGTTCATTAGTAGATGCTTGACAAAAAAATCTGTTGAATTGGATGAAATGAATTTGAGATACATATGGTGCACCTACGTGGAGTCTGGAGCCTGGTGAAAACAACAAGGGCTTTCAGCTATCAAAGCTCTACAGAAGCACCAGAAGCGAATATGTTACCTTAAATTAATGTAGCAATGGCATAAAAATAAATGTGTATGAAAGAGATGATTTGTTTGGTTATCATGAAATCAATCCCAATTCTCATTCTGGTCATTTAAGAGACTGGAGGGGAAGAAAGTGCTTTTATGTTTTATTTTTTTTTAACATCTTCATTGGAGTATAATTGCTTTACAATGTTGTGTTAGTTTCTGCTGTATAACAAAGTGAATCAGCTATATGTATACAGCTGACAAAGGATTAATCTCCAAAATGTACAAGCAGCTCACGCAGCTCAATATCAGAAAGTGTCTTTTAGATCATCTTGAAACATGGTTAAGAAAAGGGACTTTGCCCCAGTCTTCCTCATGCCTTCCGGCTGACAAGTATAGACTAGCTGGAATCTTCAGTGGGTTTATGAACTTCAGGCCACTGGTACACCAAAATTGCACCATATTTGCAAATCTTGTGTAAGTTCACAACGGGGCATTGTCTTCTCTGCTCCAGGGTATGAGGATTGTCTGGAAAAAAAGGTTAGTTGTTGCCATGACAGAACTTGGTATAGCCAAGACTACGGTGCAATATTGAAGCAGAAATAAGCCATGGGCTCTTGACATGTTTGCCAAGTGATTTACGAATGTGTTTACTTAAAAAGTAAGCATAACACATAATCTTATATAATATTATGTCGAGGGAAGTTTTGTGACTCTAAAGTGCCCACATCATATTCAAGTAATGGCTTCACATCTCCCTAATACGATCTCAGATCAATTTTTAGTTTTATCCAAAAATCTTGATTTTCTGATCTTTTACTTATGCCTCATTTATCCAGTTCTCTTTTTTTTTCTTGACATACCTGAAACTAGTTTTGAATAAGAGGAATGGTATTAACCTTAGAACCTCTAAAAGCAAAGTGTTGGAAGTCTTCCAGTGAAGTAGATGGAGGGGAGAAGGGTGTCCTTGTATTTTTTTGGTATTTCACAGCACTTTGAGAGGTAGGGAATGTACAGCTTTGAAATAGTGAATCAAATCATCATAGACCTAATGAGATCACCCGATCCAATCTCCAGGCTTCAGGCAACAGAATGTCTAAATCTTCTAAGACACATAGTAATGAATATCTCTCAACTTCAAGATCTTGAAGGATAGAGACATTGCTGTCTGTCTTAACCTGACTGAAGGGCTAAAAACTTTTTTCTGCACCCAACTGAAACTTCTTTTGTCATCTAAATGATAAAAATAACTGATCAGACTTCTTGTGGAAGACACATAGATTGATAGACCCAACACCCATTCCTATCACTTTTTCCCTTTCTGTCTCCACTATAGAATCTTGGAAAGTTAACCAGTCACTTTCCCAACTTCCTTTGTAGATAGAAATAATGCTGTAAAATTTCAGGCTAATATTCAGCAAATGAATATCTGCTGAGGGTGGTGATGAAGCAAGGCTCTGGATAAACTTTTGTTGTCCTGATAAAACATGACAAATATGTCTTGTGATAGCCTTTTCCTTTCTTCCTGTCTTAAATGCAGATGTGATGCCTGGTGCTACAGTAGCCATCTTGAAACCATGAGGGAAAGGCCAAGAGAATCACACAGACATTGGTCCTACCTTTTTGAGCAATTGAACCACTTGCAGCTACCACTAACCTCCAAACTTCTGATAAGAAAAATCCACCCCTATTCCTTTAAGCCACTATTGTTGGGTTTTCTACTATTTGCAATTGACCTCAATGCTATCTGAAATTCATTATCTAAAAGATTTCATGCGGCCAGGGCTTCCCTGGTGGTGCAGTGGTTAAGAATCTGCCTGCCAACTCAGGGGACATGGGTTCGAGCCCTGGTCCGGGAAGATCCCACATGCCACGGAGCAACTAAGCCCGTGTGCCACAACTACTGAGCCTGTGTGCCACAGCTGCTGAAGCCCACATGCCTAGAGCCCGTGCTCTGCAACAAGAGAAGCCACTGCAGTGAGAAGCCTGCACACTGCAACGAAGAGTAGCCCCCACTCGCCGCAACTAGAGAAAGCCTGTGTGCAGCAACAAAGACCCAACAAAGCCAAAAATAAATAATAATAATAAAAAAAAAAGATTTCATGTGGCCAAAGAGTCAAATCCATTCAGCTTCTCAAGGCAGGCTCTGTTCTCCCACTGCACTTTTATAAGTTCCTCCCTTCCCCAATCAAAGCACGCTCATGAAGGCATTGGTTCCTTGGTTACTTTTCTGTGTTTACTCTTTTTAAAAAAATTTTATTGGAGTGTAGTTGCTTTACAATGTTGTGTTAGTTTCTGCTGTACAGCAAAGTGAATCAGCTATATGTATACATATATCACCTCCTTTTTGGGTTTCCTTCCCATTTAGGTCACCACAGAGCACTGAGTAGAGTTTCCTGTGCTATACAGTAGGTTGTCATTAGTTATCTATTTTATACATAGTAGTGTATATATGTCAATCCCAATCTCCCAATTCATCCCACCACCACCCCTTTTCCCCCCTTGGTGTCCGTATGTTTGTCTCTATGTCTGTGTCTCTATTTCTGCTTTGCAAATAGGTTCATCTGTACCATTTTTCTAGATTCCACGTGTATGTGTTAATATATGATATTTTTCTCTTTCTGACTTATTTCACTCTGTATGACCATCTCTAAGTCCATCCATGTCTCTGCAAGTGGCACAATTTCCTTCCTTCTTATAGCTGAGTAATATTCCATTGTATACATGTACCACATCTTCTTTATCCATTCCTCTGTTGATGGACATTTAGGTTGCTTCCATGTCCTGGCTATTATAAATAGTGCTGCAGTGAACATTGGGGTGCATGTATCTTTTGGAATGATGGTTTTCTCTGGGTATATGCCCAGGGGTGGGATTGCTGGATCATATGGTAGTTCTATCTTTAGCTTTTTAAGGACCCTCCTTACTGTTCTCCATAGTGGCTGTATCCATTTACATTCCCACCAACAGTACAAGAGGGTTCCCTTTTCTCCCCACCCTCTCCAGCATTTATTTTTTGCAGAGTTTTTGCTGATGGCCATTCTGCCTGGTGTGAGGTGATACCTCATAGTGGTTTGGATTTGCATTTCTCTAATAATTAGTGATGTTGAGCATCTTTTCATGTGCCTCTCGGCTATCTGTATGTCTTCTTTGGAAAAATGTCTATTTAGGTCTTCTGCCCTTTTTTTTTTTTGGCTGCATCGGGTCTTAGTTGCAGTACGCAGGATCTTTGTTGGGACACGCGGGATCTTTCGTTGTGGCGTGCAGGCTTCTCTCTAGTTGTGGCACGTGGGCTTCTCTCTAGTTGTGGCTTGTGGGTTTTCTCTCTCTAGTTGTGGCACATGGACTCCAGGGCGTGTGGGCTCCAGAGCATGTAGGCTCTGTAGTTTGCAGCACTTGGGCTCTCTAGTTGAGGTGCAGGAGCTCAGGAGTTGTGGCTCATGGGTGTAGTTGCCCCGCAGCATGTGGGATCTTAGTTCCCCGACCAGGGATCGAACCCCCATCTCCTGCATTGGAATGCGGATTCTTTACCACTGGACCACCAGGGAAGTCCCTTCTGCCAATTTTTTGATTGGGTTGGTTGTTTTTTTGATATTGAGCTGCATGTGTTGCTTGTATATTTTGGAGATTAATCCCTTGTTAGTTGCTTCGTTTGCAAATATTTTCTCCCATTCTGAGGGTTGTCTTTTCATCTTGTTTATGGTTTCCTTTGCTGTGCAAAAGCTTTTAAGTTTAATTAGTTCCCATTTGTTTATTTTTGTTTTTATTTTCATTACTCTATGAGGCAGGTCAAAAAAGATCTTGCTGTAATTTTTGTTAAAGAGTGTTCTGCCTATGTTTTCCTCCAAGAGTTTTACAGTGTCTGGCCTTACATTTAGGTCTTTAATCCATTTTGAGTTTATTTTTGTGTATGGTGTTAGGGAGTGTTCTAATTTCATTCTTTCACATGTAGCTCTCCAGTTTTCCCAGCACCATTTATTGAAGAGACTTTCTTTTCTCCATTGTATATTCTTGCTTCTTTTGTCATAGATTTATTGACCGTAGGTGCATGGGTTTATCTCTGGGCTTTCTATCCTGTTCCATTGATCTATATTTCTGTTTTTGTGCCAGTACCATACTGTCTTGATTATCTCTATTTACTCTTGGTTTACTTCCCACTCTGCCCTCATCCCTAAATCAGCTCCATCTTTAAAGGCACATAATTGTCTGTAATCTCTGTTATAGACTAAGCCCTGCGTAATTCCCCAGTAAAACACTTATGTGTGGTCACTGTATTACCTAGACTTTCCTGCTAAGTCTCAATTGTTCATCTGCTTCTCCAAGTCCCTCTACTGGAAATGCAAAGGAGATGCAGGATAAATACTTTGAATGACATGAAGAAATGACAATAATAGCCATGGATTACTTCAAAAATGTTATATAGCATTAGTTCTTCCATCATTCCAGGTAACCATGGAGCTTCTATAAATAAAAAGGAGGTTCTTTAAAGCAGTGGTTTTGACACCAGAAGCATTTTTATAATCATAGTTTCATTAATGCAAAAGTTTTCCTTTATAAGACTTAATTTTTCTTATTCTAATGAGAAATTATCCCTAGAAATTAGTTACTAAATGAAATAAGGTGGTTGAGTTAGATTATCTTTAAGTTTCCTTCTAGCTTTGAATTTATGATAATAATGAACTTTTCAGACTTGTGCTTGATAAAAACACATCTCTCTAAATAATCAAGTGAGACCTTGGGGAATTAAACAAAATCATTTCCTTCTCTTCCTGTGTAACTCAGTCCCAAAGCCATTAGATGAAGTAGAGGAAAGTAGAAGTTCATGGTGTAGGGAGAGAGGGAGACAGGATGGCCCAGAACGGGAAATTGGAGCCCAAGTGGGGTGTCCCCATAGAGGGAAAGGGTAGCCAAGTGTGGAGGGTCGGATCCCAAATGAAGGAGATTGATCAAATAAGTATATTAAGAGTGACGGAAACCACATGTATTAGTCTGCTCGGGCGGCCATAACAAAGTATGTTACACTGAGTGGCTTACGCAACAGAACTTTATTTTCTTATGGTTCTGGAGGCTGAACATCTGAGGTCAGGGTGCTAGAATGGTCTAGTTCTGGTGCGGGTTTCTTCCTGGCTCTCATAATATAGCTGGCTTCTGTGTCCTCACATGGCAGAGGGCTCTGGCGTCTCTCTTCCTCTTCCTATAAAAGGAAGAAGTCCATCACGAGGGTCCCGCCTTCATGAACTCATCTAAGCCAATTACCTCCCAAAGGCATTATCTTCAAATACCATCACATTGGGGATTAGAGCTTCAATGTATAAATTTGGGGGGGGAATATAGTTCCATCCATAGTATCATGTTCCTCACTACCAGAGAAGGGAAGTATAATGGGAGAAAACTAGAATTAACCTGTGGGGTTGGATAGGGAGTGGAGAAATCAGCATGAACTCAGGATTTCCAATATATAGATATAGAAATATAGACTTAAATGTACATGTAAACACGTATCTGTATATATATTCCCCAGCTCTGTCCACTGAGAGTGTCTGGGAAATAAACACAATTATGTTCCAGATCTTGGCCTCTCCACTAAATGGAACCAGAGCTCCTTGGAGAAATGGTCAATTCCATGGTCAGGTCAGGTGAAGTACAACATGAGCCTGAAACACATTTTTTGTGCCAGAAACTAAGGAAGTGCTCAAAAAATGATGATGTCATGTAAAAAAGCACAGAAGTCAGCTTGAACAGACTCCTATTGTGGCCAAATGTGGGATAAGTTGAGCATTAAGTTAAATAGTTATATAAATAGATTTAACAGATCAAATAAAATAGGAAATGATGAATCCTTACATTATTAATAAAGTAAAACTCAAATGAGGAATGGTATTTTTACATGGTTACAAAATACCACCCCACAAAATACTTATTAATAAGGGAAAAAAGAGTAACTGCAGTGGAGAAGCTTGGCAAACATCACCTTAAGCAATCAAACTGAGCAATGCCTGTAAGGGGACAAGGTGTAATCGTGCACCACCTATCAGGATGCAAAGAGAACAGAGTGCTGCCTCTGTGTTATTCCTGCCAAAGTTGCATAGCCTAAATCTAATCATGAGACAGTAGCTGCTAAATCCACGTGGAGGGACATTCTACAAAGTAAACTGTCCTGTGCCCTTCAGAAGCACGTCAGGCTCATGAAAACCAGAGAAAGATTGAGGAACTGTTTCTGACAGAAGAAAAGTGAAGATGGGTGATCACTAAAGGCACCGTGTGACTAAATCTTTTAGCTATAAAGTTGGACATTGATAAGACGATGGGAGAACCTTGAATAGGCTCTGAGGATTAGAGGGAAGCTGTGTATCAATGTTAATTTCCTGACTTTGATGGTTGTATTGTGCCAGGTAGGAGAATGTCCAAAATAGTATGAAAAAATCCACACTAGAATATTCAGGGTGATGGGGCATCTGAGCAGCATTTACCCTCAAATGGTTCATAAAAGAAAAGTTCTTTGTACTGTTGCTCTAATTCTTCTGTAAATTTGTGATTATTTTGAAATTTGAAAAATTCTAATGGGACTTTTAAAATGAATCTAAAACCAAACTAAATTAATCTTAAATGAAAACTTTTGATTTTGCTCTTATCAAAAAGTTGACAGCCCAAACCCATAGAGTGTACAACACCGAGAGTGAACCCTAAAGTAAACTATGGACCTTGAGGGGTTATGATGTATCAGTGTAGGTTCATCAGTTGGAACAAATGAACCTCTCTGGCAGGGGATGTTGATAATGGGGGAGGCTATGCATGTGTGGAGGTATACGGAAAATGGCTGTACTTTTCTCTCAGTTTTGCTGTGAACCTAACACTGCTCTAAAAAAGAAAAAAAAGAAGTCTTTAATAAGAATAATAAAATGTGAACAGCAGCTTATGTGTTGTGGAGTTTGCACAAATATAAACTTAGCCTTATTACGGGATACAAGTACAGATGATCCCCAATTTACAATGGTTAGACTGATGATTTTCAACTTTATGATGGTGTGAATGTTACTGAGTCCAAGCCCATACTGCTTACTGTACTACAGGCCAATAAATTGAGAGACGAGTTATTGGGGCAAGGAATAGTGACTTTATTTGGAAAGCCAGCAGACTGAGAAGATGGCAGACTAGTGTCCCAAAGAACCATCTAACCAAGTTAGATTTAAGGCTGCTTTTATGCTAAAAGGGAAGAGGGTGTGGCTGATTGTTGCAAACTTCTGGATATGAGAATACTTTGTTCTTGCATCTATCCCCACTAGGTCAGGTCATGATGTTCCTGTAAACCTCCAACAAGACAAATGTTATTCTCTGTTCTGCAACTTTTTATCTTTATATGAAGGGAAAAGTTTTATACCTTTAAAGGTCAGAGACTTGAGAATGAGCTCTCTCGTATATTTCAGGTTATAGGGAACATTCTTAACTTGTAGCCAAAGCAACAGAATACAAAAGTGAAAGTAAAAGAAACAGATCCAATATGGAGTCAGATTTGTTCTTGCCTACTACATGAAAGTGGTATGCATTCAGTAGCACTGTACTTTGAATTTTGAATTTTGATCATTTCCCCAAGCTAGCAATATGTGGTACAATACTCTCGTGACGCTGGGCAGCAGCAGCAAGCCACAGCTCATGGTCAGCTTCACAATCATGAAGGTGAACAACTGATAGACATACAATTATTCTGTACCCAGACAACTGTTCTGTTTACCACTTTCAATACAGTATTCCATACATTACTGAGATATTCAACACTAGCATAAAATAGGCTTTGTGTTAGATGACTTTGTCCAGCTGTAGGCTAATGTGTTCTGAGCACATTTAAGGATAAGCTATAATGTTCTGTAGGTTAGGAGTATTAAATACATTTTTGACATATGATGTTTTCAACTTACAACTGATTTACCTGTATGTAACCTCATAATAATTTGGGGAAGATATGTATATACTGGGCTTGCTTGACAGACATTTGCTAGACACCAATGTATGCAAGACCAAGTGCTATAAGGATTTTTTAAAACTACAGTTGACCCTTGAACAACATGGGTTTGAATGTGTGGGTCCACTTATAAGCTGATTTTTTTTTCAATAAATAGAGTACCTGTATGTTCATTTTACAGATTTTTAAATGAACTAAGTGTGGGGAAAAGTTTGTGTTTGATGAGAGATCCCAGTATGTGGAATCAAAAGAACTAGGGTTTGAGTCCTGATTCTATCCAAACAGTTTCAGCTTCTTGCCCTTGGGTGAATCATTTTATCAATTCCTTTGTTTTGAGGTAGAGATAGCAGTATGTGGGTTTTTGACTGGTGGGTAGTGGGGTATGGGGGGGTCAACACTTCTAACCCACCACATTGTTCAAGGGTCAACTGTAGTCATATGTAGACTCTGCCTGCAAGGAACTCATGAGCTGGTTACATATGTGCGTCGCTTAACCACAATCCCATTCTGTATGATTCTAGTGGACAGAGCGTTTAGTTAAACCTCTCCTTAAAACTACGTGTTAATGACTAATTGCACAGAGGAAAGGACATTGAGCTATGGGTTCAGAGTTGACTTAATGCAAAAGAAGGCCAGCATATTCACAGCAAGCTGCAGATTCCTAGAGCTGGATGCTCATGGCATGCATTTGTATATGTATGCTCTATCTTGCATCTTTGTAATATCGACTATATGGGTCTATTTATACTTGGTAAAAATCTCTCTGGAGACTTTTATCTTTTACCTGCACTACGGAATGATGACACCTACATTGAAATTAGACTTACCGAATACGGCAGTGTTTGTTTTTTAAAGCCATGGATACTTGTAGCAGTCCAGTGGCCCAGTGGGTTATGTTGAGCCAGCAGGTGATTACACTTCCAAGAGGAATGTGCGCTTCTGCACACAGCCTCTTGCTCTTCTGGCACCTTGCTTTGCAGGGTGTGTCCACTAATTACTCAAGTGGTAAAAGCCAGGTCGAGACACTAGCGCATCCCCGATCTAACTTCTCAAAGGCCCCCACTTTTAAAAAGACTTAGTTTCTATTGGACTGTAGTTGATTCACAATATTGAGTTACTTTCAGGTGTGCAGCAAAGGGATTCAGTTACGCATATACATGTACCTATTCTTTTTCAAACTCCTTTCCACTTAGGTTATTACAGAATATTGAGCAGAGTTCCTTGTGCTATACAGTAGGTCCTTGTGGGTTATCTATTTTAAATATAGCAGTGTGTACCTGTCCCAAACTCCCAGTCTGTCCCTCCCTCCCACCCTTCTCCACCTGGTAACCATAACTTCATTCACTAAGTCTGTGAGTGTGTTTCTGTTTGGTCAATAAGTCCATTTGTATCATTTTTTCAGATTTTTGCATATAAGCAAAGTCACATGATATTTGTCTTCTCTGCCTGACTTAGTTCACTTGGTATGACAATCTCCAGGTCCATCCAGGTTGCCGGAAACAGCATTATTTCATTCTTTGTAATGGCTGAATAATATTCCATTGTATATGGACCACGTCTTCTTTATCCATTCATCTGTTGATGGACATTGAGGTGGCTTCCATATCTTGGCTATTGTAAACAGCACTGCAATGAACATGGGGGTGCATGTATCCTTTTGAACCATGTTTTTCTCCAGATATATGCCCAGGAGTAGGATTGCTGGATCATATGGTAGCTCTATTTTTAGTTTTTTAAGGAACCTCAGTACTGTGCTCCATAGTGGCTGTACCAATTTACATTCCCACCAACAGTGCAGGAGGGTTCCCTTTCCTCCACACCCTCTCCAGCATTTATTGCTTGTAGACTATTTGATGATGGCCATTCTGACTGGTATGAGGTGATAATCTCACTGTAGGTTGACTTGCATTTCTCTAATAAGCATCAGTGTTGAGCATCTTTTCATGTGCCTCTTGGCCATCAGTATGTCTTCTTTGAAGAAATGTCTATTAGATCTTTTGCCCGTTTTTTTATTGGGTTGTTTGTTTTTTGATATTGAGCTGCATGAGCTGTTTGTAAATTTTGGAGATTAATCCCTTGCAGGTCACATCATTTGCAAATATTTTCTCCCATTATGTGGGTTATCTTTTCGTTTTATTTATGGCTACCTTTGCTATGCAAAAATTTTGAGCTTAATTAGGTTTTACTTGTTTATTTTTGTTTTTATTTCCATTACTCTGACAGATCAAAAAAGATATTGCTGTGACTTATGTCAAAGAGTGTTCTGCCTATGTTTTCCTCTAAGAGTTTTATAGTATCCAGTCTTACATTTAGGTCTTTAATCCATTTTGAGTTTATTTTTGCGTATGGTGTTAAAGAATGTTCTAATTTCATTTTTTTACATGTAGCTGTCCAGTTTTCCCAGCACCATTTATTGAAGAGACTGTCTTTTCTCCATTGTATATTCTTGCTTCTTTTGCCATAGATTTATTGACCGTAGGTGCATGGGTTTATTTCTGGGCTTCCTATCCTGTTCCATTGATCTATGTGTCTGTTTTTGTGCCAGTACCATACTGTTTTGATGACTATAGCTTTGTAGTATAGTCTGAAGTCAGGGAGCCTGATTCCTCCAGCTCCATTTTTCTTTCTCAACATTGCTTTGTCTATTCGGGGTCTTTTGTGTCTCCATACAAATTTTAAGATTTTAAAATTCTAGTTCTGTGAAAAATGCCATTGGTACTTTGACAGGGATTGCATTGAATCTGTAGATTGCCTTGGGTAATATAGCCATTTTAACAGTATTGATTCTTCCAATCCAAGAACGTGGTATATCTTTCCATCTGTTTGTGTCATCTTCGATTTCTTCCATCAGTGTCTTATAGTTTTTGGAGTACAGGTCTTTTGCCTCCTTAGGTAGGTTCATTCCTAGGTATTTTATTCTTTTTGACGCAATGGTAAATGGGGTTGTTTCTTTAATTTCTCTTTCTGATCTTTCATTGTTAGTGTATAGAAATGCAACAGATTTCTGTGTATTAAGTTTGTATCCTGTCACTTTACCAAATTCATTGATGAGCTCTAGTAGTTTCCTGGTAGCATCTTTAGGATTTTCTATGTATAGTATCATGTTGCCTGCAAACAATGACAGTTTTACTTCTTCTTTTCCAATTTAGATTCCTTTTATTTCTTTTTCTTCTCTGCCATGGCTAGGAATTTCAAAACTATGTTGAATAAAAGTGGTGAGAGTGGACATCCTTGTCTTGTTCCTGATCTTAGAGGAAATGCTTTCAGCTTTGCATCTGTGACTATGATGTTAGCTGTAGGTTTGTCATATATGGCCTTTATTATGTTGAGCTATGTTCTTTCTATGCCAACTTTCTGGAGAGTTTTTATCATAAATGGGTGTTGAATTTTATCAGAGGCTTTTGCTGCATCTATTGAGATGATCATATGGTTTTTATTCTTCAATTTGTTGGTGTGGTGTATCACACCACATCAACAAATTGATTTGTGGATATTGAAAAATCCTTGCATCCCTGGTATAAATCCCACTTGATGCTGCTATATGATCCTTTTAATGTATTGTTGAATTCAGATTGCTAGTATTCTGTTGAGGATTTTGGGGTCTGTGTTCATCAGTGATATTGGCCTGTAATTTTCTTTTTTTGTGCTATTTTTTGTCTGGCTTTGGTATCAGGGTGATGGTGGCCTCATAGACTGAGTTTGGGAGTATTCCTTCCTCTGAAACTTTTTGGAATAGTTTCAGAAGGATAGGTATTAACTCTTCTCTAAATGTTTGATAGAATTCTCCTATGAAGCCATCTAGTCCTGGACTTTTATTTGCTGTAAGATTTTTAACCACAGTTTCAATTTCAGTACTGGTGATTGGTCTGTTCATATTGTCTATTTCTTCCTGGTTTGGTCCTGGGAGATTGCACCTTTGTAAGAATTTGTCCATTTCTTCCAGATTGTCCATTTTATTGGCATATAGTTGCCAGTATTAGTCTCTTATGATTCCTTGTATTTCTGTGAAGTCCACTGTAACTTCTCCTTTTTTGTTTCTAATTTTATTGATTTGAGGCCTTTCCCTTTTTTTCTTGATGAGTCTGGCTGAGGGTTTATCAAATTTATCTTTTCAAAGAACCAGCTTTTAGTTTCATTGATCTTTTCTATTGTTTTCTTTGTTTCTATTTCATTTATTTCTGCTCTGATCTTTATGATTTCTTTCCTTCTGCTAACTTTGGGTTTTGTTTGTTCTTCTTTCTCTAGTTGCTTTATGTGTAAGGTTAGGTTGTTTATTTGTGAGTTTTCTTGTTTCCTCATGTAAGATTGTATTGCTATAAACTTCCCTCTTAGAACTGCTTTTGCCACATCCCATATGTTTTAGACCATTGTGCTCTCGTTTTCATTTGTCTCTAGGTAATTTTTTATTTCCTCTTTGATTTCTTCAGTGATCAATTGGTTATTTAGTAGCATATTGTTTAGCCTCCACCTGTTTGTGTTTTTTTTAGAGTTTTTTTTCTTGTAGTTGATTTCTAATCTCATAGCATTGTGGTTGGAAAAGATGCTTGATATGATTTCAGTTTTCTTAAATTTACCAAGGCTTGTTTTGTGGCCCAGCATGTGGTCAATGCTGGAGAATGTTCCATGTGCAATGAAAAGAATGTGTATCCTGCTGCTTTTGGATGGAATGCTTTATAAATATCAGTTAAGTCCATCTGGTGTAATGTGTCATTTAAGCCCTGTGTTTCCTTACAGATCTTCCATCTGGATGATATATCCATTGATGAAAGTGGGGTGTTAAAGTCCCCCACTATTATTGTGTTACTGTTGATTTCTCCCTTTCTGGCTATTAGTGTTTGCCTTATATATTGAGGTGCTCCTATGTTGGGTGCATATATAGTTACAATGGTTATATCTTCTTCTTTGATTGATCACTTGATCATTATGTAGTGTCCGTCTTTGTCTCTTGTAACAGTCTTTATTTTAAAGTCTATTTTGTCTAATATGAGTATTGCTACTCCAGCTTTCTTTTGATTTCCATTTGCATGGAATACCTTTTTCCATCCTCTCACTTTCAGTCTGTATGTGTCCCTAGGTCTGAATTGGGTCAGCATATACACAGGTCTTGTCTTTGTATCCATTCAGCCAGTCTTTGTCTTCTGGTTGGAGCATTTAATCTGTTTATGTTTAAGGTAATTATCAAAATGTATGTTCTTATTGCCATTTTAAAAAAGTTGTTTTGGATTTGTTTTTGTAGGTACTTTTTCTTCCCTTCCTTTTTTGTTCTCTTTTGTGATTTGATGACTAAATTTAGTGTTGTGTTTGGATTCCTTTTTGGTTTTTGTGTGTATCTATTGTAGATTTTCAATTTGCAGTTAACATGAGGTTTTGGTACAGCAGTCTATATAAAAAAGTTTGTTTTAAGTTGCTGGCCTTTTAATTTCAAATGCATTTCCAATATCCTGCATTTGTGCCCTCCTCACAGTTGCTGGTTTTGATATCATATTTGGGTGAGGATGATTTCCAACCTTTACTGTATGTTTTCCTTTACCAATGAGCTTTTCCATTTGTAATTTTCTTCTTTCTAGTTGTGGCCTTTTCTTTTCCATCTAGAGAATTTCCTTTAGCATTTGTTGTAACACTGGTCTGGTGGTGCTGAATTCTCTTAGCTTTTGCTTGTCTGTAAAGCTTTTGATTTCTCCATCAAATCTGAATGAGAGCCTTGCTATGCAGAGTATTCTTGGTTGCAGGTTTTTCCCTTTCATTGCTTAAGTATATTGTGCCACTCCCTTCTGGCTTGCAGAGTTTCTGCTGAGAAGTCAGCTGATAACCTTTTGGGAATTCCCTTATTTGTTACTTGTTGCTTTTCCCTTGTTGCTTTTAATGTTCTTTCTTTGCCTTTAATTTTTGTCAGTTTGATTACTATGTGTTTCAGCATGTTCCTCCTTGGGTTTATTCTGACTGGGACTCTCTGTGCTTCCTGGACTTGGCTGACTATTTCCTTTCCCATGTTAGGGAAGTTTTCAGCTATTATCTCTTCAAATATTTTCTCAGGTCCTTTCTTTCTCTCTTCTCCTCCTGGGACCTGTATAATGCGAATGTTGGTACATTTAGAGTTGTCCCAGAGGTCTCTTAGACTGTCCTCATTTCTTTTCATTCTTTATTCTGTTCTGCACCAGTAATTTCCACCATTCTCTTCCACCTCACTTATCCGTTCTGCCTCAATCTGCTATTGATTCCTTCTAGTGTATTTTTCACTTCAGTTATTGTGTTGTTCATCTCCGTTGGTTTGTTCTTTTGTTCTTTTAGGTCTTTGTTAAACACTTCTTGTATCTTCTTGATCTGTGCCTCCACTGTTTTTCTGAGATCTTGGATCATCCTTACTATCATTACTCTGAATTCTTTTTTGGGTAGCTTGCCTCTCTCCACTTCACATAGTTGTTCTTCTGGGGGTTTATCTTGTTCCTTCATCTGGGAAATACTCCTCTGCCGTCTCATTTTGTCTAACTTTCTGTGATTGTCATTTCCGTTCCGCAGGCTGCAGGGTTGTAGTTCTTCTGGCTTCTGCTGTCTGCCCCCTGGTGAATGAGGCTGTCTAAGAGGCTTGTGAAGGCTTCCTGGTAGGAGGGACTAGTTCCTGCCCACTGGTGAGTGGAGCTGTGTCTTGCCCCTCTGGTGGGCAGGGCCATGTCAAGCGGTGTGTTTAGTGGGCAGCTGTGTGTTCAGAAAGACTTTAAGCATCCTGTCTGCTGATGGGTGGGGCTGTGTTCCCACCCTGTTGGTTGTTTGGCCTGACATGTCCCAGCACTGGAGCCTGCAGGCTTGTAGGGTGGGGCCAGGTCTTGGTGCTAAAATGGTGGCCTCCAAGAGGGCTTATGCCAATGAGTACTCCCCAGAGCTACCACCACCAGTGACTTTATCCCTGCAGTGGGCAAAAGCTGCCCCCATCCCCACCTCCACAGGAGACACTCCAAAACTAGCAGGTAGGTCTGGCCCAGGCTCTTATGAGGTCACTGCTTTTGCCCTGGGTCCTGGTGCGCATGAGACCTTGTGTGTGCCCTCCAAGAGTGGAGTTACTTTTCCCCCCAGACCTGTGGAATTCCTGCAATCAAACCCCATGGGCCATCACAGCCAGACTCTCTGGGGGGCTTCTCCTCCCATTGCCACACCCCCAGGCTGGGTAGCCCGATGTGGGGCTCAGAATTTTCACTCCTGTGGGAGAACTTCTGTGATATAATTATTTTCCAGTTTGTGGGTTGCCCACTCAGCGGGTATGGGATTTGAGTTTATTGCAGTTGCAGCCCTCCTGCTCTCTCATTGTGGGTGTTTTTTGTCTTTGGATGTAGGGTATCTTTTTTGGTAGGTTTCAGCATCTTTTTCTTGATGGTTGTTCGTCAGTTAGTTGTGATTCTGTTGTTTTTGTAAGAAGAGGTGAGCCCATGTCCTTCTACTCCACCATCTTGTCTCTGTCTCCCAAGATTGGATTTTTCCCAGGATCTTTTATATACGCTGAAAGCTCATGGAAAAGTGTTCTTATGAAACAAATTATGATGGCTTTATCCCAGCTGAAGAAGAGAAACTTGTGGAATGAGCACTTGCTTTATCTGCATCCAGGCATCCACTTTTCACTGCTTCTGCACAGTCCACCCCACGGCCCATCGCAGATTCTTCTGACTCCTTCTTGTCTGTCAGACCTGCACACTGGCCACTCTGGGGTCACTGGAAGTGCACCCCAGGAACTCAAAAGCCCCCAGTTTAAATTTCAGCCTTTACCAAAGGAATATGTTCAGAATAGTAATAGAATTCTTATTAATATTAAATTAATATGCATGAAACAGGAAAATCTAAGGTTTTCAGCTTAAATGTACAGGGAGGTATCATTTTCCATTTCTGAATTTAGACTTCAAATAAACCCATGCAACTTAGTTATGGTTGCACAAGCAGATCTTAGGCGACGGTCTTTCATGTCACTGGCTAAAGCAAAACTTTCATTTTGGTAAAACCACATTCTAATTTCTGTATTTATTTTGTCATCTTCGTCAGTGGTCACGGGTTGTTTAACTTCATCTCTTTGTTTACCAAATGTCTCTAATGGCTTACTGCCTGCTGGGTATCAAACTAGGCACTGAGATCTATCAGTTAATGGGATCATCATGGTCCCTGTCCTCAAAGAGCCTCACTCTATCCTGTGTACAACCCGATGCTGGACTGCAAGCCATGTGGAAATATGGGGAAACTGGGGAGCTTACCCATAGTCAGGGGTACTAGCAAAACAAATTACTACATGAAATTGTGAAAAGTTTATTGGCAATCACTGACAGTGGAGGAGTGTTTACACATGCCTTGGTTGGGTTACAGTCACCTTTTCTGGAAAAACAGAGCGGACAACCTTTTTAGAACTTAAAAAATTTTTTTGTTTGTTTCATCTGTGTATTACATAAAAATCTTTCTTGGTTTTCAAACATAATAATGACTTTATTGGCCAACTGTCTGGTTTGCTTTTTTCCAGAAGTTGGGATAGATTGCTCCATTCTGTCCACATTCTCCTCTCTGGTTTCTTTGACAACTGACATCATCAGACACTTGATTCGGAATTCTAGAGAGATTTAGGGCAGAGACCATTAAAAAGAGGGAAGCTAATTACCTGGTCCATGTGGACTTCAGATTTATATGAATATGGATAAAATAATACAATCAGGAGGGCATGATCTAGATAAGCAACCTGAGAGGTGGCAAGGATAAAGGAGAGACCTTGGGCATCACATTGACCACTTTTATGTGATCTTGGCCAAGTTACTTGAACTCTGTGATTCTTGGTCCTCTCACCTGTGCAATGTGGGTAGTAATATCTATCACATAGTGCTATGGTAAGGATTAAAGTGAGATCATTTATGTGATGTGCTGCAGGTCTGTATATAAATGGTCTTAGCATACAAATACCTTGAGGTGACTCCTGTGTGTCAATCCTACCTAGGGTGTGTGTGGTCTAATCTGCTCCAATCTCTTACATGTTAACACAGATAGTAATGGTTAATCATTGTCTCATAAGTTAGGAGAGGCTAGGTTACACTGCAATACCAAGCCATCCCTAAGTCTCAGTGGCTTTCAAAAAGAAACTACAGGTTTTTTTTTCCACTTAAGCAAAGGCCACTGAAGGTCTGTGTGACTCTTCAGGGAAGCTGTCCTCCTTCGATGGCTCAGCAAGATGCCTCCTATGGAAGTAGGTTTCCATGACACCGAGGAAGGAGAAGAGGGTCCTGTAACTGAGGACCAGTGGTTACATGATTTGACTCAGATATGAAATGCCATGTCCGCTCACTTTACATTGGTAAAACCAAGACACATGGCCATGCTTAAACTCAAGGAGCTAAAGAAATGCAGCCTTCTGTGTTCCCAAAAAGAGGACCAGAAATATTGGTGAGCAGCACTGATGCCTATCAGTCTACCATGGTGAATGATCTCTAACCAAGGGAGCACTGGGGTGGCGGCTAAAAGTTACTAGAAAACTTAGTAGAACTCTAAACCTCTCAAACTATATAAAACCTTTAGTGGCCACGACAGTGGCTTCTGAAAATGATATTTGTTTCAGAATAGCAAGGCTGTTTCTTTACTTATATTGCCATGAGCATGCTTTCTCTTCCCCATTTTTCATCTTTTCTGCACTTTTGTGACTAAGAGACGTGGCAATGAATAGTACGAAGCACATAGTGGGTGCTTACAACCCATTTGTTGATTAATTCAAACCATCGTAAAGAAATCACATTTGTAAGGGCAATGAATTGATACGTTTCCTGCCCGAAGTCACAAGGCAGCGAGGGAGCCAGAAAGAGACGTTCATGCTGACTGTCATTGGCCACAAGGGTACATTTATTACTTCCTCGAGAAAAGCTGGCCCCAGAAAAGTTATTCATGTTTGTTGGCAGTTGCCAAAGGTGACTGCCACTTTTAGCCTTAGACTGTAGTCATGCCCAGAAGGTTAGGAGCAATAATGGTACAAAACAATGTCAGACACAATTTAAAAGACCCTGACGGTAGGTCACTCCCCAGTGTCTACGCGAAGGAAGTACAAAACTACCACCCATCTTTCAAAAGTCAGCTCAAATGTCACTTCCTCTGTGAAGCCATTGCCCGTCCCCAGTCGGAATTGATAGTTTCTATAGCTTCTTCTACTTCTAGTCAAATTTATATTTATAGCATTTCCATATCCTTTACTGGACTTTGACCTCCAGGACGACACAGATCTGAGATTATACAGACTTATTGCCCCCAGCACCCAAGAGACTTCTTAGACAAAAGAAAGACAGAATGACTCTTTGCTGAATTGAAGCCCTGCATTCACTTAAAAAATCCAAACTGTAGTACTTGCCTCACCCCTTGCTGCGTTTTAAAATTGCAAACGAACATCTATAGGCAAAGAAGGAAGATGGGGACAGTCTGTGTTTGTAATCTTGGTCCAAAACACACATCATGCCAAAGAGAGAATTTGATTCCATTTTTGAGCCGAGGTCTCAGGTCCAATTTAATTAGATCCCCAAATGACCAAGCTGATTGTCAGCTCCAGCCTTTCTTCACTGTAAACCTTAATCCCTTCTAATATGCCATGAAATGAGTGGGAGTTGACTGTTCTAGGCATGAAAAACGTAGGTCTTGTTCAAACGTCCTCAGGCCTTACTGAGGCGAGGAGGGGAGGGGCCTCGAAGCCCTGGAGAGGAGCAGGTGTCATGAGGATTAGGTCACATGGGGGAAAGGGGGCTGCAGTAGGTAGGCAGCTGGTGCGGTCCCAGGTGTGTGCGAGTTGGCAGGGATACAAAGAGAGGAGAGCTGCGAACAGCTCAAAGTCCCTGGGCTGTGCAGCTGCTTGTCTGGCACTTGCACGGGACCCACCTGTAGTGTTGGTGGGCACAACCCATTCCCAGGAGCAGGGAAACGTGAAAGGTCCCTAGCGAGCTGTGGCGGCCCTGCCTGTCCCAGGCAGAAGGCTGGAGGAAGCAAGCCTGCCTGAGGACTTCTGGGTAAAGCATCTCTCTTGCACTTTGCAGCCTCCCCAGGCTTAAGACAAGGCAGCTCTGGCTTTCCTTTTTCAAACGATGGCCCTGAGAGGACTAAAATAAAGATAATTATTTTTTTTCCAATCAGGGGGCTTGTTCCCAAGTACACCTAGAAAGTAAGTGAAAAACTCCCCAAGCTGGAGAGTTAAGTCAACAGGCAGAGATACTCAAGGAAAAAAACAGGCTCAAGGCCGAGTAGCAAAAATAAATGATCATCCCCTCTCCTGGGCTGCAGGGAGCTCATGTAAACAAACTCATCATAACAAGCCTTTCTTAATCTGTTTCTGTCCCACTGCTAATCGCTTCTGTAGTTTTTGCAGGATAGAATGCATTCTTGGTGCTGAGGCTAGTGTTTCAGATTTAGTTACTGTGAATTATGGAACGTCTCTTGATCTCTGAGGACAAGAGGGGACTGATGGCCACAAACCCAAATGACTGTTGTTCATTCAAGGTGAAATAGCAATCTCTCTCCAGTGTACCAGCTTGTAGAGCTCTTCTCTCCATACTAAGACAGCCTCCAGAACAATTATGACGCAGGTTAAGGCCATCTTGACCACTTACTGCTCTACTTTGGTATCTCCTATCTCTGCTTTTAAGTGCAAATAGTGGAACCTGCCAATTTCCCTGCACACAGCATCCATCCCCTTGTTCCTCTTATCAACAGAATCCCAGCTTCGGGGCAAGGGGACAATGGCAATGTACACAGTTAACACATAGTTACAGCAAGATTCTGTAGCATCCGGGCATGGCTGTGTGTCATTTATGGTCAAGGAGATACAAGCAGAGGATGTCTGGGAAAGATAAAGGCCCCACCCATTTTTCCTACCTGGCATGCAGAGGTGGCATACAGAGTACATCTTGCTCCCAGGAAGATGAAAGTCACATGCTGAAGATGTCAGAGCAGGAGGAGAGAAGCAGTCGGCATCCTCAGCATTGCTGAGCCAGGGTACCAGCCCCAGCTGCTCAACCCTGGGCTTCCTGTAAGAGAGGATAACCCCTGTGGTTCCCATACTCCAGTGGGCATCTTAATCATCTGGAGGGCTCATTAAAACACAGGTTTCTGGGCCCCTCCCCCAGAGTATCTTATTCAGAAGGTCTGGGGTGGGGCCTGAAACAAGTTCCCAGGTGCTGCTGATCCCGCTGGTCAGAGACCAGCCTTTGAGAACCACTTGGATAACTGAACTCCTATCTGTTGAGGCCACTGTCTTTATATATTCCTAGCTGAATACAGTCCCAACTGATACGCTGCCCTCTGACCCCTCAATAGCCAAACAGCTCACCTAGTCCTTAACCTCTGAAAAGGGGCTGAAAACTTAGTTAATCACAAGGCATAAATAACCAATGAGGTTTACAATCTATTAAGATTCTCATCAGAGAGATATCATGAGGTCAAAGAAAGGAATCTCTGCTTTTAACTTTGAGGCATCACTGGAGCTAAATGGAAGAGAGATTTTGGAGCAGAAAGGCTTACCTGGAATCTCTGAAATTACACCAGACACTTACCTTTTATACTTACAAGTGGATCTTCTCTGGCACTCTTTCTAGAGACCATTAGCCTAAGGCTGTAGGGTACATTAGCTATGGGACTCGGGGCAATTATTTTTTAATTAAAATTTTTTTCATTCTTTTTCATATTCTTTTCCACTATGGTTTCTTCCAGGATGTTGAATATAGTTCCCTGTGCTCTACAGTAGGACCTTGTTGTTTATCCATCCTATATTTAATAGTTTGTATCTGCTAATCCCAGCCTCCCACTCCATCCCTCCTATACCCTCCCTCCCCTTGGCAACCACAAGTCTGTTCTCTGTGTCTGTGAGTCTGTTTCTGTTTTGTAGATAAGTTCATTTGTGTCATATTTTAGATTCCACATATAAGTGATATCATACAGTATTTGTCTCTTTCTGACTTAAGTCACTTAGTATGATAATCTCTAGGTCCATCCATGTTGCTGCAAATAGGAAAATTTTGTTCTTTTTTATGGCTGAGTGGTATTCCATTATGTGTGTGTATGTGTGTATATACATACATATACATACAAAAACCACATCTTCTTTATCCATTCATCTGTGGATGGACACTTAGGTTGTTTCCATGTTTTGGCTATTGTAACTAGTGCCGCTATGAACACAGAGGTGCATGTATCTTTTCAAATTATAGTTTTGTCTGGATATATGCCCAGGAGTGGGATTGCTGGATCATATGGCAACTCTGTTTGTAGTTTTTTGAGGAACCTACATACTGTTCTCCATAGTGGCTGCACCAGTTTACATTCCTACCAACAGTGTGGGAGGGTTCCCTTTTCTCCACACCCTCTCCAGCATTTGTTATTTGTAGACTTCTTAATGATGGCCATCCTGACCAGTGTGAGGTGATACCTCATTGTAGTTTTGCTTTGCATTTCTCTAATAATTAGTGACGTTGAGCATCTTTTCATGTGCCTATTGGCCATCTGTATGTCTTCTTCGGAGAAATGTCTATTTAAGTCTTCTGCCTATTTTTTGATTGTTTTTTTTTTTTTTTTTGAGCTGTATGAACTGTTTGTATATTTTGGAAATTAAGCCCTTGTTGGCTGCATCATTTGCAAACATTTTCCCCCAGTCCATAGGCTGTCTTTTCATTTTGCTTATGGTTTTCTTGGCTGTGCAAAAGCTTGTAAGTTTGATTGGGTCCCATTTGTTTATTTTTGCTCTTATTTCTATTGCCTTGGGAGAGTTACCTAAGAAAACATTGGTACGATTTATGTCAGAGAATGTTTTGCCTATGTTCTTTTCTAGGAGTTTTATGGTGTCATGTCTTATATTTAAGTATTTAAGCCATTTTGAGTTTATTTTTGTGTAGGGTGTGAGGGAGTGTTCTAACTTCACTGATTTACATGCGGCTGTCCAACTTTCCCAACACCACTTGCTGAAGACACTGTCTTTTCCTCATTGTATATTCTTGCCTGCTTTGTCGAAGATTAATTGACCATAGGTGTGTGGGTTTATTTCTAGGCTCTCTATTCTGTAGCATTGATCTGTATGTCAGTTTTTGTGGACTTGGGGCAAATCTTTTTTTAAACTGAGGAGAAAACTTTATTTTTTTTTGAGGGGGGAGGTTAAGAAAATTTTAATTTGGAGACATTTTCAAACTTACAAAAATGTTGGGAAAATAGTAGAAAGAACTCTCATAGACCCTTTACCCAGATTCTCCAATTATTAACGTTTTGCCACATTTGCTTTATCATTCTCTCTATATATGCATATTTTTCTGAGTCACTTCAGATTAAGCTGTTGGCATTATGCCCCCTTACGCCTAAATCTTTCAATGTATATTTCCTAAGTATATGAACATCTCTTATATTATCCCAACACAATGATCAGCTTCAGGAAAATTAACCTAACATATAATACTTGAATCTACGACTCATAATTTTGGGGGCAATTTTTTTTGAACTTCCTTGAACCTCAGTTTTCTCATCTGTAAAACTGGAACGATAATACTCCCCACACAGGCTTGCTGTGAGGCATAAGTGATGTTGGGGAATTAGAGACAACCTGAGTGTCCATCAATGAGAGGATGGACAAGTAAGATGTGGGGGTGAAAATCACAGAATATCATGTAGCAGTCAGAGCAATAGAATAGCTGCACACATAGCAAGACCTTGAAAACACAGTGCTTAGTGAAAAAAGACATATAGTACAAACATTTTATGAACTAAAGAATTAAAAGTAGATACATACCAAATACTGCCCATCCTGCAGAATATAAACAGATATATATTAAATATATTAGATCGGTTGTCTGGGAGGGGGAGGGAATGGCAATATGATATGCATATAAAAGTTTTTTTTTAATAAACGAGTACCTATCAGTTTAACAAAAATCAGTGTCTGACAATACCAAATTTTAATGAAAACATGTAAGAAAAGGAGCTCTCATACCCTGATGATAGGTGTGTAAATTGGTACAAAACATTGGTATAGTCTACTAGTTATCCCAATATCCATTTCCCCTTCTGTTACCGACCAGGGTTCCTGGCCTCCTTAATGAATAGAAATTGATCAGAGGCCAGACAAGAAATTCAGGCAAGGCTTTATTGGGGCCCCTGCTGCAGCAGGGGGGAGTGAGAACAAACAACAGGTTCCCTTTCTTGTTTGCTCGCTTGCTGAGGGGGGCAGCGGGCTGGGTCCTTGTATGGGGTGAGGGTAGGGGTGTGTCCAGGGGTCAGGCTGGAGGCGTGGCTTAGGTGGTTTGCCCAACCCTTTGGTGGTGGTGTGTGCAGGGCATATGCACAGTACGCTGCTTTTGCTCTCAACCCTCTGCTTTTGTTCCCAGCTTTTCAGAAGTGGCAGCTGGGCTTTTGGGGTTTTTTTTGTATCTTGTCCAGAATTTGTGCCAACCGCACATGTACACAGTTATTTTTAGTACTCAAGGAGACATCTGTCCAGGTGCAAGCATTGCAGCACTGCAGCAAAGGGTCCCAGGTCCCAGCGTGTTTCACTTCTACAAAGTTGAACCCTGATTCTTTAACTTGGCCCATGGCCACTCAGAATAACTCCATTTCCCAGACTCCTTTGAAGCTAAGTGTGGACATTTGAATAAGTTCTGGCCAATGGTATATGATTGGAAGCATCATTTGACATTTCTGGGAAGTGTTATTAAATGAAAGGGGGGGGTCTCAATATATGACTTGGGACAAAAGAGGCGGGCAGAGAGACATGGAAATAATCTGTAATGGCTAAAGTCTCCCCCTTAGCTGACCCAGCCCCAAACTGAGCGGCAAGTAATCCAGAACGCTGACTTTTATTCTTAAAGGAAGAAGGAAATAGGCCTGCAATACACAAAATGATCATACAGTATGTAACCTAGCACTGGTATTGCAACGCCCTAAGAGGATGCAACTGTTAGAAAGGGGGCAGCCATAAACAAATTTAGATTGAAGTGATCTGAAGCACAGTGGTAAAGGAATCTTTATACTTACTTTCTAAACCACTGCCTCAGCCTGGAGATATGTTAACAAAAACAGTCCCCACGTTTGTTGTACACTGTTCAACATATGCATAAACAAATATCTTAGAGTTTGTTTTTGATGGTTAGGTGACTCCTTGAAGAAAAAGATGATGAATTCAATTTGTTAATATTTCTGTCCTAAAAAAGAAGATATTATGGTTCTTAGCTGCTTGTTTCAATAACAGTTTGTCTACCACTCAAAACCACAGCCCCACATCTGTTCCTAATAAAAATCTATAATCAGCAATGCCCATTGCCTTTCAAAACTTATTTTCATCATCCCCAAACTATGCACAGACCTGGCCAAAGCTTATTTCTGTTGTCACCAAGACATAATGGCATTGCATTTATTCCAGGATAAATAAATCAACAGTGATTCCAAGTAGAATCAGTGTCAGCCACTTAGGCGATTGAAAATTTGAGCCTTAATTACAAATTGACATTTTCACTTATTAAAATGCTGGGGTAGGCAGGTTTTTTTGTTTTTAAGTTTATGACATTCAAACCTTTGTGATACTTTGTTTCAGGTCACAGGGCTAAAAGACATTTGATAATAAAAACAGTTCACATTTTCTGGAAAAACAGACTCTCAAAGCAGCAACCTTAAAACACCCTTTCCACAAGAAACATTTATTTATAAAAATTGTGGACTTTGAACTGAGCCCGAAAGACAGCAGACCAGGCCACTATCTAGCAAAGAACTTCACCTGGAACTGGCCTGAGGCCTGCAGGCTCCTGGAGAAGAGATTTAGAAGCTGCCCACTGCCCCATTTGGGCGGACTGTCTTGTTGCTGTGCGAGAACCAGCCGGGGTGTTTAAAAACAGACTTTGGAAAAGGATAGTATATAATTCCGGGTGAAAGTTTAGTGCCGCTTTTCCTGGCAGTGACAAACCCTCCATATTTTCTTCTTCCTCTGAGAACAGTTGATCCTCAGTGTTTTTTCAGCTTTGAGCCATTTTTAAAGAGAAGCATAAGCTGGGAGCTTAAGCAAACTTCTGTTTGTCCTAAAGTGATAGCAAAGTAGGGTAAGTGTGCAAAGCCACGGTGCAAAGTAACAGGAGACTCGGCAAGACCAAGGCATGGAGACAGTGGCAGAGAGAGGTGGGTTCTGGGAGCAGCCTTAAGCCCTCAGGGTCTCGGCAGCAGCCATGTGACGCTCACTGCTGAGGATTTCTTTATAACTCTAGGACCATCACCCATCATGATTCAGAGGTGGGCACCAAACTTTGGTTATTTCAGACAATAATATTTTCCACTGGTGACATCTAACAGGCATCTTTTAGCTACAACCAGATCATTAAAAGATGCTGAAAACAGCATATTCCCTTTTGAAGGATGTACAGTCGTTAAAATCCGTATTTTTCAAACCCAAGGCCTGTAGTGTCACAAATTGATCAAGGCTTTGTGTGGAGGAAGGGAGGGGTTTAAAAGCAAGGAAGAGATATAAAAGGGCATAATTTTGAATTATGAGGATGACTTCAGAATGATATTTTTTTCTCTGCCAGGGAACTCTTACTTGTGATGTGCAAGAATACTAATTTTTGAATTTAGGGCAAGTGGCCCGAAATCCATTAGGGCTGTGCTGGTTTGTGCTTCGTCCAGTGAACAGCATGTGTATAAAGAAAGAAAGATGTGGTTTGTGCACAGAAACCTGCAGCAGATTTTCCCAGAAGCCCTCAAGATAACTGGGATTGTGTTCCCAGCAGGGGAGCGTAAGAATTGTCTCCTGACCCACAGCATGTGAACTTGAGTCGGAAACAGAGGGTGGACTGGCACCCTAGGGGACCCTCTAAATAGAATGAGGATGAGCTACAGGGGGTCCTGTTAGGTCAGAGGCTGGAAACTTCTGGCCCATGGGTGAGGACTCCAAGTGCCCAATCCCTAGAATCCATTTGCAGAGACATCTGTGTTGGGTGTGGGCGTCGAGGGGTGTTTATTTTGCCTGAGCACCTGGAAGGAGAAGAAAAGGGAGCAAGTTCCCAACTCCCCCACCAGTCTGGAAGTTGCCTGTAAAATCCGCAGACCCAGACCCCAAAGCAGCTGTCGTCGCTGAAGACTCGAGACAGATGCAGAGCCGCTTGCCCTCTTCCCCTCACTCCCCCAGAGCCCACAGAGAAGCTCCAGGCCTGAGGAGAGGAGACCCCCAAGTGGTTCAGGTGGTTGGCATCCTGAGGACCTTTCTCAAGAGGGCACTGGCAGCAGAGATGGTGGGCAGGTGCCTTGGCCACGTTGGCATGGAAGAACATGGCAGAAATAGAGAGAGGGAGATGTGTCGAGGGCCTGCAATTACAGGGGCTGGGAGCTGAGAGTGCTGAGATTTATATTTCCATGTAAATATAATCTGCTTTGTCTCCACGGGAGGATGAGGCTTGAGATACTCAGTTTACGCATACAAAGAGCCCCCTCACTATTCACCATTTACCAGGTCATTGACCAATGAAAAGGGGATCCATCGCATTTCCGGCTTTCAGGGGCACAACCAGAGTCTGTGGGGCACCTGTGATCAACTGTAGAGGAGCCATGTGGCCCCTGAGAAAGGATGAGCTGGGTTTCCTTGGCTGAGGGTAGTCAGGATGGCAGTAAATGGCCCTGGGCCTGCCCTCACTCTGTTCCTTCTTCACATTTATTCAACAAATGTCCACCGAGCACAGAGTATGTACCACGGACTATTCTAGGTGCCAGAGATACAGGAACGAACAAAAAGGAAGGAAGATCTGACATCACGGGGTTCATGTTTTAAAAAGCAGACAGATAATAAGATACATTTTCCAACTACATAGTACATCAGGCAGTCATGAGTGTGCTAAGGTTAAAAATAAAGCAGAGAAGGAGGATGGGAAGAGTGTAGGAAATTACATGAAACCATGGAAAGGTATGAAGCAGAAGCCTGAAAGATCGGGTTTCAGGAGGCCTTTCTTCTTGGGAGGGAGAGAACTTGCAGTTCAAGACAGCGCTATTCTCTCCCTTGGCATGTTTGCAAGGAGAGGCTCTTTAGGGAAAAAGTCATGGGGTGACCAAAGCTTTGGAGTTTGGGGTCCTTGAATTTTTAGAGCATCAAAGCACTTATCTCACCTTCACCCTCAGTAGAAAACCATCTGAAATGAAAGTTCCCCAAGATAGGGCAGTTTCCAAATTGTGTTGAAGATGGAGGCCTGGACACAGAGAGGAATGAGGCTGACTGAGCCGGTCCAACAAAGCCCGGAGAGCAGCAGTGGGGACTTGGAGTCACCAAGCCACCCTGCGGCTCTTCTCTCCAGCCCTCAAACGTGAGCTGCACAGAGGGTCCCCCAGGAGGAAAGAGGCAATGACTCCTGCTGAGAATCTGACCAATGGCTGGAGGCCAAGAGCTGCCATCTGAGGAGACTATGATGAGAACAATCAAGAGGGCATTTGAGCCAGCGCTGTCCTGGCTCCGACTCTGAAGGTGCACTGAGCCTGTTTCCTTTAAAGGTGGGGTGATATCTCTGGACTTACTCTTTTTTATCCCCCACTTTAAAAAATTGTGGTAAAATACACATAACATAAAATTTACCACCTTAAGTAATGTAAAGTATAAGCCCAGTGGTATTAAACATATTCATAATGTGCAACCATCTTCACCATCCAGAACTCCTTTCACCTTATAACACTGAAACTCTGTACCCATTAAACAATGACTCCCCATTCTCTCTCCCCCCACTCCCTGGCAATCACTGTTCTACTTTCTCTCTGGACCTATTCTTAATCGCCCTATAAGGTCAGGGAAAACCTCTCATAAATCAATGGATTCATTGGAGAATGGGCCCAAATCAGGGTTCTCATGTGGAGTTCTGCAGGGCCCACGCCTTGACCTAAGGCTGCCAGTTCCACTGCAGCAGGAAAGCAGGGAAGAGGCCGAGAGTCCTCCCACCCTGCTTTTCCTCCATGGAGACTGGCTGAGGCCCAGCAAACGACAAGGGACCCTCTGTAAAGACCTCTGGACTCTGGCCACAAAATAAGAGCTCATTACCATATGGGATGTTTCCTTTTTTTTTTTTTTAATTGCTTTTGACTAGAAAAGCAAACAATTTGGGGAATTTGTATGGCTGATAAAAAGGCAAAAAGAGATTGGACTGTTAGAAATGAACAAATATCTACTACCAAGCAGGATGAAACTTGTTTTTATTGAAGGAGAAGTGGAAGGTTAAACGGTACTGTTTGCTACAGGTTGAGATTTGCACACAGAATTTGCAGAGTGCTGAATTTCAGCAGAATGCCTGTGGAGAAGTTGGAATGCATCTCCTGCGAACTTCTCAGGTGAAGGGGGACTTGACAACTGAGACTTCACTAATAAGTGACAAAAATTATGTGGGTAATAATTGGACGTTTTTAGTGTGAAAGTCTCTATTGAAATAGAATGTGTAAATTAATACTCTTAGGAGACCTGCTTACAGGAGAAACAGAATGGAGATCATGAACCCTATTAAGTCACATCTCAAGCCTCTAATGAAAAATTCCTGAGGGAATGGGAATGAGGAGGATGCTCTGGGTATGTAGGAACTTTAAGACACAAGCATGTGGTTTGTTTTGTTTGCTTGCTTTTGGTTTTTTCATTGATTAATTAATTTATTTGGCTTCGCGGGGTCTTAGTTGTGGCACGCGGGATCTTCATTGTGGCATGAGGGACCTTTTTTAGTTGCAGCGTGCAGACTACTTAGTTGTGGCATGTGGATTCTTAGTTGCGGCATGTGGACTCTTAGTTGTGGCACGTATGTGGGATCTAGTTCCCCGACCAGGGATCGAACCCGGGTCCCCTGTATTGGGAGTGCAGAGTTTTACCCACTGGACTACCAGGGAAGTTCTGTCACAAGCATGTGTTTTATAAAGTTGCACGGCAGAGTCCTCAACGGATTTTATAACTGAGATTTATGTCTCTAGCAAAATAAGATACATAGCAAGAGAATCATTCTGCTAGCCTTTTCTGGAGAGGGAATGATAAGTTCTCTAAAGATAGTGTTTACTCTGCCGAGTTATCTATTTTTTCTGTAAATTTTCCACATTGCCCCAGGTTGGAACTCCAAATCTATTGCTCCCATCAAATCAATTTCCCCAGAGAATGAAGAGTGCGATAAACACTATGCTTAAAGTTCATTGTTATCTGTTAAGAACCCAACTCAAAAAGAATCACTGAGATTAAGAGGGTCTATGTAGTGCAGGTGGAGAGAATGTGGGGAAAAAAGAGATCCACATGCTGATTATTTTCTAATAAAACTTTTCATTCTATCAGTAAGTGGAGAGAATTAAATATAAACAGATTTGTTTAAACCCAATTTCACTACTATTCTGTAGGCTGCCTTTACTGTATTCTGACATGTTATTAAATAAATGGTGATATTTTCACAGATAGGACACAACTGAGCTGAAGCTACCCAGGATTATTCTGTATTTAAATTTAATGTACACAGGTTGAAAAAATTACATGGCTGTAGAACATATTCAGATTTCACGAGCTTGGAATTCCATCCAACAAAATGACTATTTGTCAGGAAGTATAACAGAGTTTTTAAAAATTAAAACAGAAAACAACAGGAATAGCAACAACTTACTCAGTGCCTACTATTTGACAGAGACTTTATATATATACATAGTTTATACCATTCATCCTTCCAACAACCCTGCAAAATAGTAGTAATATTCTGATGTCACAGAGGAGAACACTGAAACTTACAGAAATTATCTAAGGTTAAATAAAGTCTAATCCATAGTTAACTAAAGCATAGAACCAAGATTTTACCTGAATTTGTCTAACTCGTAAGTCCTGTATACTTTCCGTCACTGTGCTCTGTCCAATACTACAATTAGGTAGTTGTCAACTGGAAATTTAAAAACCTTAGTTTTCATAAATAAAATTCCAAATCCACAGTTAAGGGATGTAAATCGATTGCAAATGTATTTGTGTGCATGCTTCCCTAATCAACTTCCTTGATTGAAATAAAATTTAATGGACTTTAAAATGAAAATAGAAAACCTGGTTTTATTTCCTTCTTATTTATTAGGTACCTGCTAGGGCCCAGGCACTATGTCAGACACTGGGGATATGGAGGTACAGAGGTTTCGGTCTCCATCATTCACGCTTTAATGACTGCCGTTGTGAGCGCTACAGCAAGTTTTCAAACATATTGACTTAAAAGGACTGATATTATAAAAGGAGAAAAGGGCTGTACAGTCTTATTAGGTGTTTCAACTTACCTCTACTAAACCCACATGACAATTAAGCAATAAAGCAGAAAAGCGTTTCATACTGCATTTTTCTTTTTTTTTAATTGGACTATAGTTGATTTACAATGTTAGTTTCTGCTGTACAGCAAAGTGAGTCAGTTATACATACACATATGTCCACTCTTTTTCAGATTCTATTCCCATATAGGTTATTACAGAGTATTGAGTAGAGTTCCGTGTGCTATTCAGTAGGTTCTTAGTTGTTATCCTATATATAGTAGTGTGTATATGTCAATCCCAATCTCTCCATTTATCCCTCCCCCCTTCTCCCTTGGTAACCACAAGTCTGTTTTCTACATCTGTGACTCAACTTCTGTTTTATAAATAGGTTCATTTGTACCATTTCTTTAGATTCCACGTATAAGTGATATCATATGATATTTGTCTTTCTCGGTCTGAGTTACTTCACTCAGTATGACCATGTCTAGGTCCATCCATGTCACTGCAAATGGCATTATTTTGTTCTTTTTTATGGCTGAGTAATATTCCATTATATATATGTACCACCTCTTTATCCATTCCTCTGTTGATGGACATTTAGGTTGCTTCCATGTCCTGGCTATTGTAAATAGTGCTGCAATGAACATTGGGGTGCATGTATCCTTTTGAATTACAGTTTTCTCCAGATATATGCCCAGGAGTGGGATTGCTGGATCATATGGTAGCTCTGTTTTTTACTTTTTTTAGGAATCTCCATGCTGTTCTCCATGGTGGCTATACCAATTTACATTCCCACCAACAGTGTAGGAGGGTTCCCTTTTCTCCATTCCCTCTCTAGCATTTATTGTTTGTAGATTTTTTGATGGTGGCCATTCTAACTGGTGTGAGGTGATACCTCATTGTAGTTTTGATTTGCATTTCTCTAATAATTAGTGATGTTGAGCATCTTTTCATGTGCCACTTGGTCATCTGTATGTCTTCTTTGGATAAATGTCTATTTAGATCTTCCACCCATTTTTTGATTGGGTGGGGTTTTTTTTGATATTGAGCTGCATAAGCTGTTTGTATATCTTGGAGATTAATCCCTCGTCGGTTGCTTTGTTTGCAAATATTTTCTCCCATTCTGTGGGTTTTCATTTTGTTTATGGTTTCCTTTGCTCTGCAAAAGCTTTTAAGTTTAATTAGTTCTCATTTGTTTATTTTTGTTTTTATTTTCATGAATCTAGGAGGTGGTACATTTTTCTTTTTATATGGCTAAGAGTTATAAATGAAAAGTGAAAAGAACGTTAGCTTGGAAGCCAGTTCTGGTCTATACCTACCTTGTGACCAGGCTTCTCTGAGTATAAAAATGGGGATGGTAATATGGTTTTACAGGGTTTTTTGCTCAGACTCAGCACAGTTTCCAAGAACTGTTAATGGTCTCGTTTCCAGGCCAGTCTACAGCTCTTTCTATCACTCTGAGTACCCTGAGATCCTGTCTCTTTGAATGACTGGCTTTCTGTGACAGACCAAATACTTTCTGCACTTCCACGGCTCTGCTCGGTTCCTCATCCATGACTGCCTGGCACTTCCTTGCCTATGGAAATCTCTCCCACTTGGAAACCGTCTTCCCAATACCCCCAGTCTGAACTAAGAGCTCCCTCCTTACTTCTCCTTGAATGATAGATTATCATCTGGACCATGTCTTAATCCTTTCTGTTCCCTTCACTGTGCCCAGGACGGTGCACTCCAAAGAGTGGCAGTCAATACATGCTGAACGAGTGAATGAATCTATTCTCCATTAGCACAGCAAAGGGGCTGGGAAAGAAGGTCCTCTTCCTTCGACTCCATTCAGTAATTAGTTCGGTTGTTAAAAGACATACATAATTTTTTTTTTTTTTTTTTTTTTTTGCAGTATGCGGGCCTCTCACTGTTGTGGCCTCTCCTGTTACGGAGCACAGGCTCCGGACACGCAGGCTCAGCCATGGCCGCTCCGCGGCATGTGGGATCCTCCCAGACCGGGGCACAAACCTGCGTCCTTGCATCGGCAGGCGGACTCTCAACCACTGCACCACCAGGGAAGCCCCATACATAAAATTTTTAAACAGTGTATTTTCCATTGAGGATATATACGATTCTCCAGCACTTAAAATCTCAGACTCCAATAAAGAAGTGATTTTGAAGGATGATAAATGGTGATCTCTAAATGTTTTAATTGTGTACTCCTATCATGAAAATATTTTGTATTTTATATTTTTTGTGTAAATATACACAAATTTTAGTTAACTCCAATATACATATACATACTAATTTATAAAGTATGCATATATCCTACTGTATTAATATATATGATATGTATAGAAAATATAAATTTTTTAAATGAAGAAATAAAAATAAAGTTTTAATATTTTCTTTTCCCACCCCAATGACTGGTTTGCACAAGCAAAGACTAATTTGGCTGAGCAGCTACATTTTCTGGTAGAAAGGAGATCATGTTTTTCTTTTCCTAGGATATTCCCTGATGTTGTCTATTTCCTCTCTCTATCCAGGTTTCCCTTATGAGACCACCCACATTCTTCAGATGTTAGCAAAATAAAACAGGAGGAGGGTTTAGAGCTCTGGGTTCTCAGTCTGGAAATGTCACAATTTGATCTCAGAGGTTTGCTGTGAAGTCATAGGCATGACAGTGTGAAACTCCACATATTATTCTTGAATTCCTTGTTTGTTTTCATTGTGACCTGACTCTCATAAAATTTTATTTTATTTTTTTCTTCACAACTCCCAGGATGTGTGATCATATTTAAATGGAGAAAAACACTGTCAAAATAGTATCAAGGAATTATCACTTTTACAACGTGTTTATTATATGAAAAGCCCTAATATTCAGATAATCTAATACTATAGTTTTTGTCTATATCTTAAAGAAAAGAAAATCAAAGATTTAAACAAAGTTTGTTTTCAAAGTGTATAAAATGCCCACAGTGTTAAAACTATTTTAATTGTGTGCACACCCACAGAGAGACAGGGGAAAAAATGTCATATGGATATTCTCCAAAAGTTAACAAGGTATATCCCAAGATGGTGAGATTGAAGTTAATTTTGTTTTCTTCTTTGTGCCATCCTGTAATGGCCAAGTACTTCTCTTAAAATTGAAGTATAGTTGATTTTATAATGTGTTTCAGGTGTACAGCAAAGTGATTCACTATATATATATGTATATATACACACACATACATATATTTATATATACACATACATATATATATGTGTGTGTGTATATATATATAATTCTTTTTTAGATTATTTTCCCTTATAGGTTATTACAAAATACTGAGTATAGTTCCCTCTGCTATACAGTAGTTTCTTGTTGGTTATCTGTTACATATAGGAGTGTGTATATGTTAATCCCAAACTCCTAATTTATCCTCCCCCCTCCACTTTGATAAACATAAATTTGTTTTCTATGTCTGTGAGTCTATTTCTGTTTTGTACATCAGTTCATTTGTATCAGTTTTTATATTTCCACATATAAGTGATATGATATTTGTCTTTCTCTGGCTTATTTCATTTAGTATGATAATCTCTAGGTCCATCCATGTTGCTGCAAATGGCATTATTTCAGGCTTTCTTATGGCTGAGTAATATTCTATTGTGTATATATACCACATCTTCTTTATGCATTCATCTGTTGATGGACATTTAGGTTGCTTCCATGTCTTTATTGTAAAGAGTGCTGCAATGAACATTTGGGTGCATGTGTCTTTTCAAATTATGGTTTTCTCCAGATATATGCCCAGGAGTGGTACTGCTGGATCATACAGTAGCTATATTTTTAGTTTTTTAAGGAATCTCCATGCTGTTCTTCATAGTGGCTATACCAATTTACATTCCCACCAACAGTATAGGAGTGGCCCCTTTTCTCCACACTCTCTCAAGAATTTATTTGTAGACCTTTTGATGATAGCCATTCTGACGGGTGTGAGGTGATACCTCATTGTAGTTTTGATTTGCATTTCTCTAATAATTGGCGGTGTTGAGCATCTTTTCATGTGCCTTTTGGCCATCTGTATGTCTGTTTTGGAGAAATGTCTTTATATCTTCTGGCCAAATTTTGATTGATTTTTTTTTCTTGATATTGAGCTGTATGAGCTGTTTGGAGATTAATCTGTTGTCTGTCCTAGTTTGCAAATATCTTCTCCCATTCCATAGGTTTTCTTTTCATTTTGTTTATGGCTTCCTTTGCTGTGCAAAAGTTTTTAAGTTTAATTAGATCTCATTTGTTTATTTTTGCTTTTGTTTTGTTTCCATTACTCTAGGAGACGGATCCAAAGAAATATTGCTGTGACTTATGCCAAAGAGTGTTCTGCCGGTGTTTTCCTTTAGGAGTTATATAGTATCTGGTCTTACACTTAGGTCTTTAATTCATTTTGAGGGGTATTTTTGAGTGTGTATGGTGTTAGAGAATGTTCTAATTTCATTCTTTTACATGTAGCTGTCCAGTTTTCCCAGCACCACTTATCGAAGAGACTGTCTTTTCTCCGTTGTATATCCTTGCCTCCTTTGTCATAGGTTAACCATAGGTGCGTGGGTTTATGTCTGGACTTTCTATCCTGCTCCATTGATCTATATTTCTGTTTTTGTGCCAGTACCATACTGTCTTGATTACTATAGCTTTGTAGTCTGAAGTCATGGAGCCTGATTCCTCCAGCTCCGTATTTCTTTCTCAAGATTGTTTTGGCTTTTTGGGGTCTTCTGTGTTTCCATACAAATTAAAAATTGTTTTGTTCCAGTTCTGCAAAAAATACCATTGGTAATTGGATCGGGATTTCATTGAACATGTAGGTTGCCTTGGGGAGTATGGTCATATAGTTTTGACAATATGGATTCTTCCTATCCAAAAACACAGTATATCTTTCCAATTGTTTGTGTCATCTTTAATTTCTTTCATCAGTGTCTTATAGTTTTCGGAGTACAGGTCTTTTGCCTCCTTGGGTAGGTTTATTCCTATGTATCTTATTCTTTTTGATGTAATGGTAAATTGTTTCCTTAATTTCTCTTTCTGATCTTTTGTTAGTGTATAGAAATGTAAGAGATTTCTGTGTGTTAATTTTGTATCCTGCAACTTTACTGGATTCATTGATGAGCTCTAGTAGTTTTCTTGTAGCATCTTTAGCATTTTCTATGTATAGTATCATGTCATCTGCAAACAGTGACAGTTTTACTTCTTTTCCAATTTGGATTCTTTATATTTCTTTCTCTTGTCTGATCGCTGGGGCTAGGACTTGCAAAACCATGTTGAATAAAGGTAGGGAGAATGGGGATCCTTGTCTTATTCCTGATCTTAAAGGAAATGCTTTCAGCTTTTCATCTGTATAATGTTAGCTGTAGGTTTGTGATTTATGGGCTTTATTATGTTGAGGTATGTCCCCTCTATGCCCAATTTCTGTAAACTTTTTATCATAATCGGTGTTGAATTTTATCAAAAGCTTTTTCTGCATCTATTGAGATGATCATATGGTTTTTATTCTTCAATTTGTTGATGTGTATTGTGCTGATTTGCAGATATTGAAAAATCCTTGCATCCCTGGGATAAATCCCACTTGATCCTGGTGTATGATCCTTTTAATGTGTTGTTGAATTCGGTTTGCTAGTATTTTGTTGAGAATTTTTGCGTCTATGTTCATCAGCGATATTGGCCTGTAATTTTCTTTTTTGTGCTGTCTTTGTCTGGTTTTGGTATCAGGGTGGTGGCGGTCTCATAGAATGAGTTTGGGAGCGTTCCTTCCTTTGTAATTTTTTGGAATAGTTTCAGAAAGGTGTTAACTCTTCTCTAAATGTTTGATAGAATTCACCTATGAAGCCATCCAGTCCTGGACTTTTGTTGGAAGTTTTAAAATCAGTTTCAATTTCAGTACTGGTGATTGGTCTGTTCATATTTTCTATTTCTTCCTGTTTCAGTCTTGGGAGACTGTACCTTTCTAAGAATTTGTCCATTTTTTTCTAGGTTGTCCATTTTATTGGCATATAGTTGCTTGTAGTAGTCTCCTGAGGCCCTTTGTATTTCTGTGATGTTATTTGTAACTTCTCCTTTTTCATTTCTTATTTTATTGATTTCAGCACTTTTTTTTTGATGAGTCTGGCTAAATGTTTATCAATTTTGTTTATCTTTTCAAAGAGCCAACTTTTATTTTCATTGATCTGTTCTATTGTTTTCCTCATCTCTATTTCATGTATTTCTGCTCTGAGCTTTATGATTTCTTTCCTTCTAGTAACTTTGGGTTTGTTTGTTCTTCTTTCTCTAGTTGCTTTATGTGTAAGGTTAGGTTGTTTATTTGATATTCTTCTTGTTTCCTGAGGTAAGCTTGTACTGCTATAAGCTTCCCTCTTTGAACTGCTTTTGCTGCATCCCATACATTTTGGATTGTCATGTTTTCATTTTTATTTGTCTCTAGGTAATTTTTAAATTTCCTCTTGGATTTCTTCAGTGATCCATTGGTTGTTTACTAGCATATTTAAAAACATAGTATCCTCCATGTGTCTGTGTTTTTGTAGTTTCTTTTCTTGTAGTTGATTTTTAATCTCATAGTGTTGTGGTCGGAAAAGATGCTTGATATGATTTCAATTTTCCTAAATTTGCTGAGGCTTGCTTTGTGTGTTAGCATGTGATCTATCCTGGAGAATGTTCTATGTGCACTTGAAAAGAATGTGTATTCTGCTGCTTTCAGATGGAATGCTCTATAAATATCAATTAAGTCCATCTGGTGAAATGTGTCATTTAAGGTCTGTGTTTCCTTATTGATTTTCTATCTGGATGATATGATGATGCAAGTGGGGTGTTAAAGTCCCCCACTATTACTGTGTTACTGTCAACTTCTTATTTTATGTCTGTTAATATTTGCCTTATATATTGAGGTGCTCCTATGTTGGGTGCATATATATTTACAATTGTTTATCTTCTTGGATTGATCCCTTGATCATTATCAAGGGATAATATGTCCTTCTTTGTTTCTTGTAACAGTCTTTATTTTAGAGTCTATTTCATCTGCTATGAGTATTGCTACTCCATTTTCTTTTGATTTCCATTTGCATGGAATACCTTTTTCCATCCTCTCACTTTCAATCTTTATGTGTCTCTAGATCTGAAGTGGGGTCTCTTGTAAACAGCATACGTATGGGTCTTGTTTTTGTATCCATTCAGCCAGTCTGTGTCTTTTGGTAGGAGCATTTAATCTGTTTACATTTAAGGTGATTATTGATATGTCTGGTCTTATTGCCATTTTGTTAATTGTTTTGGATTTGTTTTTGTAGGTCTTTTTCTTCCCTTCCTCTTTTGTTCCCTTGTGATTTGATGATGTCTTTAGTGTTGTTTTTGGATTCCTTTTTCTGTGTATATCTATTATAGATTTTTGTTTTGCAGTTCCCATGAGGTTTCAGTATAGCAGCATATATATATATATATATATATATATATACATATATATATACACACACACATATCTATATACACACACATATATATGTGTGTATATATATGTATATACATATGCATATGTATATACACATGATTGTTTTAAGTTGCTGGTCTCTTAATTTCAAATGCATTTTAAATATCCTGTATTTTTACTCTCCTCCTCTAATGATTACTGTTTTTGATATCATATTTGTGTGTGGATGATTTCCTACCTTTACTGTATGTTTGCCATTTCTGGTGAGCTTTCCCATTTTGCAATTTTCTTGTTTCTAGTTGTGGCCTTTTCTTTCCACCTAGAAAAGTTCCTTTAGCATTTGTTGTAAAGCCAGTTTGGTGGTGCTGAATTCTGTTAGCTTTTGCTTGTCTGTAAAGCTTTTGATTTCTCCATCAAATCTACCTTGCTGGGTAGAGTATTCTTGATTGTAGGTTTTCCCCTTTCATCACTTTAAATATATCATGCCACTCCCTTCTGGCCTGCAGAGTTTCTTTTGAAAAATCAGCTGATAACCTTATTGGGATTCCCTTGTATGATATTTGTTGCTTTCCCCTTGTTGCTTTTAATATTTTCTCTTTAATTTTTGTCAGTTTGATTACTTTGTGTCTCAGTGTGTTCCTCCTTGGGTTAATCCTGTATGGGACACTCTGCACTTCCTGGACTTGGGTGGCTGTTCACTTTCCTATGTTAGGGAAGTTTTCAGCTATTATCTCTTCCAATATTATCTCAGGCCCTCTGCCTCCAACAAGAGTTCAGTAGATGAACTCTCCCTGATATGTCTGCCAGCAGCTTTTATGACCCCAGAGAGAGCCACAGCCACCCCCTGCCTCCCCAGGAGGCCCTCTAAGAGCAGCAGGTAGGTCTGGCCCAGGCTCCTATGAAATCACTGCTTTTTCCCTGTCCTGGTACACACGAGACCTTGTGTGCACCCTCTAAGAGTGGAGTCTCTGTTTTCCCCAGTCCTAATGAAGCCCTGCTGGCCTTCAAAGCCAAATGCTCTGGGGGCTTTTCCTCCCAATGCCAGACCCCCCCCCCCAGGCTGGGGAGCCTGATGTGGGGCTCAGAAATCTCACTCCTGTGGGAGAACTTTTGCAATATAATTATTCTCCAGCCTGTGGGTCGCCCATCTGGGGGGTATGGGATTATATCACAAGTGCACCCCTCCCACTGTCTTACTGTGGTTTCTTCTTTATGTCTTTGGACATAGGATATCTTTTTTGGTAGGTTCCAGTCTCGTTCAGCAGTTAGTTGTGACTTTGGTATGCTTGTGAGAGGAGGTGGGCTCAAGTTCCTTCTACTCCACCATCTTGTCCAGGAAACCAACTACTTTTTAAAAACAAAAGTATACATATAACCAATTGTAAATAATTTATATAGGTTTCTATAATATAAACTTCCCATAGAAATTTTTAAAATAGCTTTTGGCGTTATTGGTATTGAGGAAGAAATTATTATTTTCATGTTTTGTGATACACTGTAACACAATTTTTAATGTTATTTTGGTTTCACATGTGAAATTTGCATTTTAAATCAAATGAGTCATAATGGAACCTCCCTTATCTAGATTTTAGCCACATTTTATATTTGGGATACAAAGAGAGGCAGAACACCAGTCCAGAGGAGCTTGTAAACTAATAGAATCAAAGCAGAGAAGAAGCTCCTATAGCAGAAGGTGGGTTTAGCTGGAGATTAAGATTGTGGAGAGCCCCATATAATCCCAACATGTGATAGTCCTTGTAAGGAAAGCCATCATCATATAAATAGACAGTCTGGAATCCCAGTTCCCCTCATTTTTTCTGACAGAGTCTCAATTTGGCTTAGATGTCCCATGTGCCCAAGTTGGTCTAAACTATATATGATGGTCTCTTCCCCTTGTCACGGACTCACTTAGGAAACCCCTGCCATTGGGACTCAAGAGGTATTCTGTTGAGGGTATTCTGGCTAGACTTTCCCCTCCTTATGAAGGCTGAACAAAATATTTAAACCATCCATTGAAAGCCATAAGAGAACAGTGAAGGCAAATAGGACTTGCTTGGCCAAATTTCTGGAGAGAGAGGAGACAAACTGAAAGAAGACCTGCATTTTTTTTTTCCTCCATCAGGATGCTCTAATTCTACCCATTAATGGTGTGGGGAGTGAAGGTGGAGCAGAAAGTGACAGCCCAGCACAGAGATGATCTCTGTGGCCTGGAAAAAGTTCAGGTTTGGAGTTTCCAAAGAGGATGAGAAAACAGAGGTTGAAGTTTGAGGCCCAACATGATTGAAGGCCCCTAATATTGTTGAGACCCCAGACGACTCTACTGTGAGAGTCAGAACAAAGCATGAAAAGATCAAGCCTAACAAAGCCTAGGATCCACCCTTAGGATATTTTCAGGTCAACTTGTGTGGGCTCTCTGCCCTCCAGAAAAGAATTAAATCCTCTGACCGTTTAAGATTTGTGTATGTATGTTATACTTTTTAAGAAGCTAAGTAATAAATTCTAAGAGAAAGAAAATGTCTAACTCATCTTTGCTGGACATCATCATACCTGTGATTCTTCAAATTAATGAACTCCTCTCGACCATGAAGGAAGACACTGTCAATGTGATAAAGATGGCAAAGTAGAAAGCTGGAAATTACCTAGGTCCAGGGGCGATATAGCAAATAGTTAAAACCAGTACACTACAGGCACCAACCAATCAGAATGTACACCAACTGTAAATCAAGTGGTATGCTTGAATTGGGGTTTTCTATCATTTATGAAATTATAGAACCAATGAATTAACTATTTGAGAAGAGTCCTATTATAATAGTTAAATGAGTAGGATCTGGAGCTGGACAGCTTGGGTTTAAATTCTGGATCTTACACCTAATATCTGTGTAAACTTTAATAATAAACTTTCCATGCCTCAGTTGCCTCATCTCAAGGTGGGGACACATGATGAGCTTTATATAAGGGAATAAATGAGTTAATACATGTTAAGAGCATAGCATAATACCTGGGACTTAGTCCTTAATGTTATTTCTTGAATAAATTATTATTAATATGATTCCTTATGGATTTTTGTTATGTGAAATAATAAACCCCTTCCTGTTTAGGCTTTTATTTGGATCTTCTGTTACTTGCCAAAATCATCCCAGTGCATTCATGTGGCATCCAGTAAAGACAGAAGTATAAGGAAATTGCTCATTAGCCTTAAGTGTTCATCCAGAAAGAACTCTTACCTTATGTAAGAATTCTCTCAACGTAGTTCTTTCCCTTTTTCCCTCCCGTGAGTCAACCTGAACACAAGTGTACTGCTGCTATGATACAGATTTCTCCACATAGCTGCCACATTTCAACAATGATTCAAGTATGCTTTTCACATTATCTTATTTAAAACATTCCAAAGCCTTTGTTACCATTGTAGAGCAGTATGTACACTTGAGAAGTGTGGCAGCAGAGCTGTGAAACACACTTCCCTAGCCCAGTACCTCTCATCTCTGGGATTCACGCCACCTTGTTTGGAGTTGCTCTCAGTTGCTGTCCATGGTTACCAATACCCATCCAAAAATTTCCTTTTCTGAGACTTGGTTCTAAGTTGTCATAGTCTTTTTCTAAGTAATTTTACTTCTGAGACTCCTAAGGATAAAATCCCAAGTCAGTCAATCAAGCAAGCAAAAGCTGTGTTCAGGAAGGTGTTTATGGCAGGGTTATTATAAGAGTAAAAAATTGAAAATAATCTAAAGTTTCAATAATAAAATATTTAAGTAACTGATTATATAGCTACTCAGTGGAATAATCTGTTGTCATTAAAAGGATAACCATGAAGATATATATAGCAACAAGGAAAATAGTTACGAGATAGTACACTTTAAAAACAGGATGTAGAAATACAAAGGATCACAAGAGACTACTATGATCAGCTCTATGCCAATAAAATGGACAACCTAGAAGAAATGGACAAATTTGTAGAAAGGTACAATCTCCCAAGACTGAACCAGGAAGAAATAGAAAATATGAACAGACCAGTCACCAGTACTGAAATTTCATCAGTAATTTAAAAACTCCCAACAAACCAAAGTCTAAGACCAAATAGCTTCACAGGTGAATTCTACCAAATATTTTTAAAAGAGTTAACACCTGTTTCTGAAATTATTTTTAAAAATTGCAGGCAGAGGTACACTTTTGAACTCATTCTATGAGGCCACCATCACCCTGATACCAAAACCAGACAGAAATACCACAAAAAAAGAAAATTACAGGCCAGTATATCACTGATGAACACAGATGCAAAAGTCCTCCACAAAATACTAACAAACTGAATCCAGCAAACTGAATCCAACAATCAATTAAAAGGCTCATCCAGGAAAGGGAACCCACTTACACTGCTGGGAATGTAAATTGGTGCAGCCACTATGGAAAACAGTATGGAGGTTCCTCAAAAAACTAAAAATAGAATAACAATATGATCCAGCAATCCCACTCCTGGGCATATATCCAGACAAAACCATAATTCAAAAAGATAACATGCACCCCTATATTTATAACAGCACTATTTACAGTAGCCAAGACATAGAAACAAATGTCCATCAACAGATGAATGGATAAAAAAGGAGATGTGGTACATATATACAATGGAATATTACTCTCAGCATTAAAAAGAATGAAATAATGCCATTTGCAGCAACATGGATGGACCTAGAGATTATCATACTAAGTAAGAGAAACAGACAAATACTATATGATATCACTTATATGTGGAATCTAAAATATGGCACAAATGAACCTATCTGCAAAACAGAAACAGACTCACAGACATAGAGAACAGACTTGTGGCTGCCAACTGGTTGGCGGGGAGGGAGAGGGATGGACTGGGAGTTTGGGGTCGGTAGATACAAGCTATTATATTTAAAATGGATAAACAACAAGGTCCTACTGTGTAGCACAGGGAACTATATTCAATATCCTGTGATAAACCATAATGGAAAAGAATATGAAAAAGAATGTAAATATAACTGAATCACTTTGCTGTACAACAGAAATTAATACAAAATTATAAATCAACTATATTTGAATAAAATAATTTTTTTTTAAAGGCTCATACACCACAAAATTTAGATTTATCCCAGGGATGCAAGGATTTTTCAATATCTGCAAATCAAACAATGTGATATACCACATTAACAAATTGAAGAATAAAAAGCATATGATCATCTCAATTGATGCAGAAAAGGCTTTTTGATAAAATTCAACACCCATTTATGATAAAAAACTCTCCAGAAAGTGAGTATGGACAGAACCTACCTCAACATAATAAAGACCATATATGACAAACCCACAGCTAATATCATAATGGTGAAAAGCTGAAAGCACTTCCTCTAAGAGCAGAAACAAGACAAGGATATCTGCTCTCATCACTTTTATTCAACATAGTTTTGGAAGTCCTAGCCACAGCAATCAGAAAAATAAATAAATAAAAGGAATCCAAATTGGAAAGGAAGAAGTAAAACTGTCATTGTTTGCAGATGACATGATGCTATACATAGAAAATCCTAAGGACTCCACCAGAAAACTACTGGAGCTCATTAGTGAATTTGGTAAAGCTGCAGGATACAAAATTAATATACACAAATCTGTTGCATTTCTATACACTAACAACAAAAGATCAGAGAAAGAAACAATCCCATTTACCATCGCATCAAAAAGAATAAAATTACCTAGGAATAAACCTACCAAAGGAGGCAAAAGACCTGTACTCCGAAAACCATAAGACGCCGATGAAAGAAATCAAAGATGACACGGATGGAAAGATATACGGTGTTCTTGCATTGGAAGAATCAGTATTGTCAGAATGACTATACTACTTAAGTCAATATACAGATTCAATGCAATCCCTATCCAATTATCAATGGAACTAGAACAAAAAATTTTAAATTTGTATGGAAACACAAAAGACCCTGAATAGCCAAAACGATCTTGCAAAAGAAGAATGGATCTGGAGGAATCAGGCTTCTTGACCTCAGGCTATACTATGAAGCTACAGTCATCAAAACAGTGTGGTACTGGCACAAAAACAGACACATAGATCAATGGAACAGGATAGAAAGCCCAGAAATAAACCCACGCACCTCTGGTCAATTAACCTATGACAAAGGAGGCAAGAATATACAATGGAGAAAAGACAGTCTCTTCAATAAGTGGTGCTGGGAAAACTGAACAGCTACATGTAAAAGATGAAACTAGAACATTCTTTAATACCATATACAAAAATAAACTCAAAATGGATTAAAGACCTAAATGTAAGACTGGATGCTATACTTCTAGAGGAAAACACAGACAGACACTCTTTGACATAAATCAAAGCAATATTTCTTTGGATCCCTCTCCTAGAGCAATGGAAACAAAGGCAAAAATAAACAAATGGGACCTATTAAACTTAAAAGCTTTTGCACAGCAAAGGAAACCATAAACAAAACTAAAAGAAAACCTACGGAATGCAAGAAAATATTTGCAAACAATGTGACTGACAAGGGCTTCATTTCCAAAGTATACAAACAGCTTATATAGCTCAATATCAAAAGAACAAAACAACCCAATCAAAAAATGGGTAGAAAACCTAAGTAGACATTTCTCCAAGAAAGACATACAGATGGCCAACAGGCACATGAAAAGATGCTTAACATCACTAATTATCAGAGAAATACAAATCAAAACTACAGTGAGGTATCACCTCACACCAGTCAGAATGGCCGCCATCAAAAAGTCTACAAGCAATAAATGCTGGAGAGGGTGTGGAGAAAAGGGAACCCTCCTACACTGTTGGAGGGAATGTAAATTGGTGCAGCCACTATGGAGAACAGTATAGAGATTCCTTAAAAAACTAAAAATAGAGTTTACCATACAATCCAGCAATCCCACTCCTGGGCACGTATCTGGAAAAGATGAAAACTCTAATTTGAAAAGATGCACACATCTTTTGTAAATAGTTCATAGCACTATTTCCAAGAGCCAAGTCATGGAAGCAACCTAAATGTCCATTGACAGATGAATGGATAAAAAAGATATATATACATCTATCCATCTATCTATCTATCTATATAGATATGTAATGGAATATTACTCAACCATAAAAAAGAATGTAGCAACATGGATGGACCTAGAGATTATCATACTAAGTCAAGTCAGAGAAAGACAAAATATCATATGGTATCACCTATATGTGGAATCTAAAAAAAAATATATGGTACAAATAAACTTATTTACAAAACAAATACCAAAGGGAAAGGGGCGAGGGATAAATTGGGAATCTTGGATTAACAGGTACAAACTACTATATATAAAATAGACAACAAGGACCTACTGTATAACAGAGGGAACTATATTCAATATATTGGAAATATAATGGAAAAGAATCTGAAAAAGAATAAGTACATATGTGCATGTATAACTGAATCACTTTGCTGTACACCTGAATCATTGTAAATCAACTATACTTCAGTAAATTAAAAAAAGAGGTCTAGGATGTAAACTTGTACAGCAAATGTCCGTATGTTTGCAAAAGCATGCATAGGAAAAGCATGCATATCAAAAGAAGTACACCAAAGTGCAAAGCCTGGTAGTGTTAGGGTGATAGGAACTACAGGTTTGGGGGTTGTTGTTTATTTTCTCTGTATAACAAATTCTCTGTAATAGAATTATATTCATCCTATTAGTGGACATTTTACAAATTAAATTAAAAATAAATAGGATGTTAACATATCATCCTGAAAATATGAAATGAAAATTGAACAAAAGTTATGTGTAATCTGGGTATCTCATATAAATCTCTATCAGATGCCTAAATTCTATGCTATAATTAGCACCTTTTATTCATTTCAGTGGTACCCCATTTATACAGTCAGCTCAAATCTTTGGAATGTGGTCAGGAGACAGATAAAAGTAAAAAGGATTCTAGCAAGCAGTGAATGTCACTTAACTCACAGGCTCCTACTAAAAGCCAGTTAGATTCATTCTTGCCACGATTCTAACAAGTTAGAGTTTTAGGCCATAGCATGTGAGAAGCAGGAAATTGAAAAGTGGATGGTGACATCTGCCAGCCTGACAGTAAAGTCCAGAGGTAGAGAAAACCACCCCAAAGTGTACTAAAACATTTTGAAAATGATTTAATATTAGGTGCCAAGCATAACTATATTCCAGCATTTTCTATGGCAGTTGGCTCTAATAATGACATTGGAGCCCTCAATTGCAAGACACTTACCTCTTTGGGATGCTGTCTAGTAAGAGCAACATGTGGAATACACATTTCAGAAAGAATTCCACTGAGTATGGTTTCTTATTAAAAAATATTTTTGGTACTTGTTTTGCCTTAAAACACACACAGATACACACAACTGCAAGGAATTGCTCAGTCTTCCATTATAGGCAATAAATGAGGAGTTAAACTTGAGCTTTTCTGGAAAAAAAAAAAAAAGTGGCAACTTTTTATAGAAGCAATTCCCTCCTCAAATTTCTGTGGTTTTGCTCTGTTACTAATGAAACAGGATGAGAACATGTTTCAATTTCAAGGCTTGCAGGGTGTCCTTTGTCTCCTGTTCCATACCCTCCTCTACCCATGCCTGTTTTTTTTCCTCTATACTTCATCCCCCCACTTGCTTATCACAGGCTTGAGCTGCACTAGTCTGCAGGGAATTAAAATTGAGATATGTAAACGTCAGATTCTATTATAGCTAAAAAGAAACTCTTTCGCCAGGATCTCTGCAAGCACTGTAAGCCCTGGGAGCTGGGTTCCCCAGGATCGGGGCCACCTGCGGATTGCAGCAGTGGGGTCTGTTGGGAAAGTTTTAAGGTTGTTTGCTTTAATGGATTTGTTCCAAGTGAGGCGCATGTTTTTCAAAAACGAATGCCAAAGATAACAAAGACTGCAAAGGAGAGAGGAAAGGGAGACTTATCCAGAATATAGGAGTGAACCCGGATAAGACTTTACTAAACAGCAGAATGTTCAAGGGCACTTGGCTCTCCACCTCATTTAGAATGACCTAGAAAGACTGAGGTTAAAAACAATGTACATAAGCACTTGGAAGACAGTGATTTGGGACCTGGAATGTGTTTAACATCTTCTTCATGTCAGTTGGGGCCTAGGTCACTGCAATGTTCTGTTATTTAAGCTGTTTACAGCTATATTTGAGTGGTCTTTGTTGACAATTTTGTATCCAAGTAATTTTCTAAAAACATTCTACTTACCGTTCCCTGTCATTAGCTACTGTAATTTGTTTTCAGGGCTGATGGTCAGCACTATAATTGCATTTAGGAAGCTGAATGGGTTTGCATAATCATTTGGTGCCCCTCCCTGTTAAGCTAACTGCTGTTTCTTGAACCCATTTTAGATTTAAGAGTATGTCACTTACATCTTTAAAGAAGATAATGGAAGATGATTATTTTCTATTATCATTTAGCATTTGCATAGCACTTCCATTTCCAAAGGCATTACAGTCATTTATTAATTACCCAGCCCTATACCCTCGAGCTCTAAGTCATGTGGAGTCTCTCTGATTTCTAGATAAGCCATTGAGGCTGGCAAAGGGCAGTTGCCTGGTGAGATGTTCCTCCCTTCCTGTTAGGATTCCCACCCTTTTTCCAGGCCACCCCACCCAACTGGGATCTGCACAGGCTGGCTTCATTGCTGTGTTTGAAGTTTTGTGTTTGATGTTCTCTGAATGTGTGTATAAAATACATTCCAAAGTCATATATAGATTACTTTGGGATTATTTGATGTTTGGGATTTTCCCTGTTACTATTCACTCCCATCCCTTCATTTCTCCCTCTATTAAAACCTGTATTGAGTTGCCCCTCTATGTCAGGCAGTGAGCTAGGCTCTGGGGAGTGGGGAGCTTCAGTCTCACCATGCACATCATTAAGAATAAGACGGAAAATACTGTTAGATGAGGTATGGGGTGGCATCTGAAGGAAATACCATGGAAGAACCAGTGGAATTCTTTCTTCTTGAGAGGGCAGGGGTGGTGTTTTTTGAGCTGGAAGTTGGAGGCTCCAGTTTTGTGTGTGTGCATTGGGTGGGAAGTGGGGAGGAAAGGGTGAAGAAGAGATGGAAAGAAACAGGATTATTCCAGGGAGAAAAAAACAACAGCATGGAAAATGGGAACTCCGGGGGAACAGTAAGTCGCTTATTTGCCCTGATTAAAGGGTTTGATGTAAGGAATGATGGTAAATGAGGCTGGAAAAGTGGTTTAGAGGAACTTTCTGGGTGCTCTTGAATTGTCTGCTGATCAGGGTGAACTTCACCGTTAAGCAGTATCTCCCCAGTTGGACTAAAAGTGATTGGAAGCAGCCAGAAATATAGGGAAAGTAACAGGTAGAGTTGCATACACTGGATGGGAGAAAGTTACACAGGGAGACGAATTATATGGATGAAAACCCAAACAACCAAGAGGACCAAAGAAAGCTAAGAGAATAGAAGGAAAATTGATAATTAAGCAAGGGGTTGATTATACTAGAGAATATTGAAAGCAACAAGATTGAGGAGAGTTTTCTCATTTTCTATCAATAGATATATCTTATCATAAACAACATGGGCTTCTCCCAATCATTTATTTATTCGTAGGGGATTAAAGGGTTGAATACTCTGAATTTCAGCTCTTATTTACTCATGGATTCCTCTTCTGCTCCTCCCTGCTGACTTTTTGTCTCAACCCTGTACTCTAATACCAGATTGGTGCCAACCACCATTTCATGCTAACTTCCACAGGAAGTCCAGTCATGTCAGTGATGCTGTGATGTGTGCAGTTTATAGAGACGTGCAGGATGTTGGGAGTGTGGGTCACATCACAGCCTTTTGTCGTTTCCCTCTCCTCAGCATCACCCAGCTTATAAAGTACCCCCTCCAGCTCAGGAAGCCCCCCTTCATGATAGGTGGCCCCCCCCCACCTGCTCTCAGCCTGTCGACACTGAAGACCTGGCCTCTGATCCACAGTCTTGGTTTATAAAGATACAAACTATAATAAAGTTGGAGCAGCTACGATTTATTGAGCATCTACTATGTGCCGGGTCCCAAACCAAGAGCTTACCTGCCATTATCTCACCTGACTCTTCAACTCTATTACTAAGCTATGTTCCAGACAAGGGAAGAGAAGCACAGAGAGGTTAAGTCACCTGTCCAAAGTAATCCTGATTTTAAGAGGCAGATATATCAGTCTTAACAAAAGTGTCATTAAAATTGTCTTCATTACTCCATGCTAAAGAACACATGGTCCTAGGCATCCTCTGGATAAGAATGAAATAGGCTACAGCAAAAATTTAAATACAGGAACCTCAGTTATTCAGAATGAAGAATCAGTGAGTGAAAAATCAGTATGAACATATAAGTTAAAGTCACTGACAATTAAAATGATGTTCCTTCAAATACCGAGTCTTTTAATGGTTTATATACCTTGTGGTGAAAATCTTTCCAAAAGGTCCTGGGCACGTCTGTATATTAGTTAACAGAACACAGTGAACTTAATCTGACTGCTTCTAGGAGGTTTGTTTTTGAGACACTGAAAGCATTTGTTTTTGCACTGAGCGTATCAGTGAGGCTACCAGAAACCAGCAGTGGGTGCTCCTTGCATGGGTTTTCACTGAATGCCACACTTCCCCCACATAATGGCCTGAATTTCATCCCCCTCCCAGCCAAATTCATACGTTGATGTTCTAACACCTAATAAATACCTTAAAATGTGAACTTAGGGGCTTCCCTGGTGGCGCAGTGGTTGAGAGTCCGCCTGCCGATGCAGGGGACACAGGTTCGTGCCCCGGTCCGGGAGGATCCCACATACCGCGGAGTGGCTGGGCCCGTGAGCTATGGCTGCTGGGCCTGCGCGTCCGGAGCTGTGCTTCGCAATGGGAGAGGCCACGACAGTGAGAGGCCCGCGTACCACAAAAAAAAAAAAAAAAGTGAACTTATTTGGAGATAGGGCCTTTATAGAGGGAAGCAAGTTCAAATGAGGTCATTAGGATGGGCCCTAATCCAATATGGCCTGTGTCTTTATAAAGGGAGAAATTTGGACACAGAGCACTTAGAGAAGGAAGACATAGGGAGAAGAGGGCCATCTATGAGCCAAGGAGAGGCTGGGAATAGATCCTTCCCTCACAGCCCTCAGAAGGAACCAACCCTGCTGACACCTTGATTTTAGACTTCCCAGCTTCCAAACACGTGAGACAATACATTTCTGTTATTTAAGCCACCCTGTGTACTCTGTTACAGCAGCCCTAAAAAACTAAAATACCTACCCCACACGCCTACTACTAGGAGAGTTGGGATTCCCTCTCCTTGCCTCACGTACATCCCATTGACTAAGGACCAGCAGAACGGACAGCACTTTGATGAGCCATCACGTGTTGAACCAAGTACCGGACAGTGAGCTTGTCCTAAAAGAGTTGTTTCGAGTTGATCTGCTCAAATGACTGAGTGTGTAAGAACAAGTATTTGAATATTACTTTTCCTGAATGAAAAAGAAGGAATGAGTGATCTAGGGTCCATAACAACTTTTGAGTCTGACCCGCACTGTAGCAGGGGCTGATTCTAACACAGACAGACTCTTCTATGAGATGACTGGAGAGTGCCAGTAGGATTCCAAATGGATCTTAAAACAAGTATGTGCAGCTTCTTGCTTAAGACGTGTAAATAAAGTGACAGCCAAGTCAACAGCCCCTTGTCTATTCCTTTTTGTAAGTAATTTTCAAGACAAGCTCAAACATAACTCTCACAGTTGGTAACTAGAGGAGTTAATGACTCCAAGCTCAAAAGGAATGACTTTTTTGAATTATCCATTTGACAAAAGTCTCCCTGAGGCAACACTTTTACCCCATGCCTGTGTCCCTTGTTGAAGGCAGCAATCGTGTATTAATTACTTGAAGCCAAATCCCAGGAAGCACTAACCCTTGCCTTGTCTTTTTTTTTTTTTTTTTTTTTTTTTTTTTTTTTACGTGGGCCTCTCACTGTTGTGGCCTCTCCCATTGCGGAGCACAGGCTCCGGACTCACAGGCCCAGCCGCTCCGCGGCATGTGGGATCCTCTCAGACCGGGGCACGAACCCGCATCCCCTGCATCGGCAGGCGGACTCTCAACCACTGCGCCACCAGGGAAGCCCTGCCTTGTCTTTTTAAGAATACTGAGCTCACATTAGAAGACAAGTAACTCTAAATTACCTAGAAGCTTCTTGTTATGTGAACTGAAAGTTTCTTGGTAAATATGTTCTACAAACTACCAAATTCAGGACCTTTCATCTTAGTAGGACTGATGTGCTATGAAGGCAGTTTGTTCCCTACTTGAAAAGATTAGAGGGTTAGCAAAAACGTGTTCCTCTCCAATGCACTGCCTTCACTGGCTTGTTGCAAATATCAGAATTTCACAACAAATACATCAGTTTTAGAGTTAATCATTGCCTTTGCTTCTGCATCAAAATGTACCATGCCTGGAAGAAGTAACTTCTGGTTCTTACTGGAACCCACTCACCTGGAGGGGGGCCCAGCAGAGACAGCTCAGAAGCCCCCCCGCTCCCCCCAGGCCCTGCAGCATGAAGCTTAGTTTTGCAGGGATCAGTGGGACAACTGGTAGCAGAAGACATGCTCCTGGCAGGGTACTGAAGGTCAAATCAGGGCTGGCACCCTTTTTCGTAAATAAGTTGGGCTTTCAGATCTTCCTCCTATTGGGAGTCAAATAGTTCATAGATTGGTGGTACTACCTGGGTAAGAAGTCCATTATTGGATCGACAGGTAACATTTTAAGTTGCTTGCACGTTGGTAGGAATTCGGCTTTTTCTGTGTGATCAAATTGACGCTAGCTGGATGAGAGGACTGGCCCCCCAGAGGGGGGTGTGGGGGGCAGGACCACCAAACAGGATAAAAGAGGAAACTGGACACAAATGTCCAGCCTCCAGAACTGTGAAAAAATAAATTTCTGTTGTTTAAACCATCCATTTGTAGTACTGGGTTACAGCAGCCCTAGCAAACTAACACATTTGCCTTGCTTTAGTCTCTTTATTTGTGTGAAGCTCTGTAAAATACTGGAAATGTCTTTCTCCAAATACTTTGCTTCTTTTTGTGGTGAGCTACAACTATAAATTCAGCCCACATCCAACCCTGTTGGATCATTCGAGGTATATTAAAATCTATCTAAGTCTTCTTCTTGATGAGACACTTACCAAGTCTGCCACTGAAAACTTATACCTAGAGGAGATGCTGAGATAATCCTAAGTGTAAAGAGAGTTCATGGAACCAGAGATGATGATAACTTATTATCTGTCAGTGCTTACCATCCATCAGCACCTTAAATGCACAGACTCAATTCTTACGACAATTCTATGATTTGAATTTTAATGCAGACTAATGAATAGTTACTACTCTATCCCTCTTTACATGAGAAAGATGAAGCATAGAGAAAATAGAGTGCTTTCTTAAGATCATACAACTAGTAACTGAATAAAAGGAATTTAAATCTCAGCAGTTAGATACTAGAGCCTGAGCTTTTAATCACTCTGCTATTCTGCCAAGACATTTTCATTTTAGCAATGGAAAAACAAACTGAAGTTGGAACCCTACCTCACACCACATATAAAACTAGATTAAGGACATAAATGTAAGAGCAAACTATAAAATTCCAAGAAGAAAACAAAGATATGTCTTTTTGATCTGTCATTAGACAATGATTTCTTAGACATGATACCAAACGCACAAACAGAAAAAAATTTTAAACCTTTGCACTTCAAAGGACAGTATCAAGAAAGTTCAATGACAATCCACAGAATAGGAAAAAATATTTGTAAATCATATATCTGATAAAGGTCTAGTATCCAGAATATATAAAGAACTCTTAAAACTCAACAACAAAAAGACAAACAGCCCAATTAAAAAACAGGCAAAGGACCTGAATAGATATTTTCCCAGAGAAGATATACAATGGCCAACAGGTAAAGATGCTCAATATCGTTAGTTATTAGGGAAATGCAAATCAAAACTGTGATGAGATACCACCTCACACCTTCTAGAATAGCTATAATTTAAAAAATTTAAAAGACAATAACAAGTATTAGGTATAATGCAGAGAAATTAGAACCTCTTACCTTACTGATAGGAAAGTAAAATGGTCCAGTTGCTATAGGAAACGGTATGGCAGTTCTTCAAAAAGTTAAACTTAATGACCATACAACCCAGCCGTTTTACTCTTGTGTATGTGCAAGAGAACTGAAAACATATTTCCACACAAAAACATTTTCATTAGTGTTCATAGAAGTATTATCATAATAGTCAAAAATTGGAAACAAACCAAATGTTTATCAACTGACGAACGTATAAACAAAATGTGGTATACCCATACAATAGAATATTATGCAGCCATAAAAAGGAATTACTCATACATCTACACCACAGACGAACCTTGAAAACATTACACTACATGAAAAAAGTCAAACATGAAAGATCACGTGTTGTATGATTCCATTAATATGAAATGTCCAGAACAGGCAAATCTATAGAGACAGAAAATAGATTTGTGGTACCCCACTGTTCATTGCAGCACTGTTTACAGTAGCCAAGACACGGAAGCTACCTAAATGTCCATCGACAGAGGAATGGATAAAGAAGAAGTGGTACATATATACAAGGGAATATTAGCCATAAAAAAGAATGAAATAATGCTATTTGCAGCAACGTGGATGGACCTAGGAATTATAATACCAAGTGAAGTAAGTCAGAGAAAGACAAAAATCATGTGATATCACTCATATGTGGAATCTAACTTTAAAAAATGATACCAATGAACTTATTTATAAAACAGAAACAGACTCACAGATTGCAAAAACAAACTTAGTTACCAAAGGGGAAACATGGCGGGGAGGGATAAATTAGGAGTTTGGGATTAGCATACACACACTACTATATATAAAATAGATAATCAACAAGGACTGACTATAAAGCACACGGAACTCAATATTCTGTGATAAACTATATGGGGAAAGAATCTGAAAAAGAATGAATATATGTATATGTATAACTGAATTACTTTGCTGTACACCTGAAACTAACACAACATTGTAAATCAACTATACTCCAATAAAATTTAAAAAATTAAAAGTTAAGAAAAGAGAAAATAGATTAGTGGTTGCCAGAGACTGAGTGAAGGCGGAATGGGGAGTGACCATTAATAGGCTAGAGTTTCTTTCTGGAACAGTGAGAACGTGGTGGTCGCACATCTTTGTGAGTACATTCAAAACCACTGAATTGTATGCTTTAAAAGAGTGAATTTAATGGTGTGTGAATTAAATGTCCCTAAAAAAAATGTAGGTCCCTTAAATAAACTTTAGCCAAGGTAAAAGCAAAATAATTTCAGATGTGCTGTATTTGTTTATTAGGGAATGTCTTCGGGGGAACAAAAGGTCTGTCCCTTTCCATTAATATGTATGTACATTAAAAATAATTTTAAAGCTCCAAAGGGGACTTTGAAAACGACTTAAATAGCTGTCGCACATACTGATAATATAGTTGTGTGGAAGTAGTTGGAAAACTAAGCTGTTTTGTGGAAAAAGGAAATTTCACCTTTGCTTTGAACTAAAACTTCCTCCAGATAATCGAGAACTAAAACTAACCAGATTTAACATACATTTTAAAAAATTCACTACATTCAAATAAGATTTATAGATATTGAAAATGTAGAATTTTGGGTTTGGACTCTGCCACTGATAAAAGACCTTGGGCAAGTTTTCTAATCTCTTTGTACATGAGTTTTCCTATTTGTGAAACAGGCAAAATAATATCTGCTGTGCAGGGGATTTGCCAACATTCAACGAAGTAACAAATTCACAGTACCTGATGCGTGTTTCATTTCACGGTGGCTGTGTTGATGATGATGATGAGGAGGGATGCAAGGATCCCAAATGAGCTAAGTTCCTGCAGACCCAGCAATCCCCAGCACAGGGCTAGACATGAAGTAGGTCCTAAACAAACACATGTGAGTTGATCAGTTATTTCCTACTGGAAACCACACAAATTAAAAACATTTGTCTTCTGATTTGTCATCTCTTTTCAAGGGACCTCCTACCCCTAGGCTTTAGCATATACTCTTTAACTAGCAAATGCACCCTCCCCACTCATTAATACTGGCTCTGGGCAAGCTACGCTACGATATTATTTTCTGTTGATTACATTTTCCCCATCTAAGAATGTTTACTCATTCTGTATTATGCCAAACCGCATAATCTGGAAGAAGGTACTACAACTCCAGTTGGAAAGACCTAATTGGGTTTCAGCCATTGCTGGGAAAGTTGTAGTCCTTACTTAAAATCATTACTATTTTAACTGGCCAAGTGCCCTTTGTTCCCAGATTAATAATCTCTGCATCATGCCTGAAGCCTTGAAGTTATTTTCACTTTTACGCTAAATTTCACCAGATTCTTTTTGAAAGAAAAGCACACCCTCATTTTCAGAGGTCAAAACTCCTCTGAGTTTTTCTAGTCACCTATTTCAGAGGCCTAAGCTTTCGAAAAGAAATCTCACTGCATTGGTTTTAGTTCTCTTTGGCCCATCCATTGAGCCAGCTATTTTCACTGGCAAAAGGAAACAATATTTGGTTACTGTTCATTTATTTGTTTCAGAGAAACTTTGTCATATCCTAGTTTAAACCATACATATTAACATTAGTCTAGAAACAATGTAATATTTTGGGACCAAATCAGTTTCAGACCTTTGCATTGGAATATGACAATAGACTGAATTATATACAACAGGTTCAAGCTAATATGGCCCCCTCCCAAATTACTAAAAAGTCTAAAAGTAAAAACAAGCTGATGTCAAAGCATAAAAGAGAAGTGTTGTTTCTTCAATAAGGTGTTTAATCAAATGTAAAATTTTGAAACTATTCAGCTAATTCTCAAGTGTTCCACGGTAATTAACCGGGCTACTGAAAACCTAAAGTAATCCAAAACCTTTGCTTTTGCCTCCTCCAAGATAAAATTTGAATCCATTCTTGGTAACAAGGCAAATAATGTATTGGTTTCCATGCCTTTCTTTTCCCCTGTCACCCTCTCACCTCCAAGTTCTGAAATAGCCCCAAGTCCGAAGTATGTTCATGTCCAACCCAAGGGCAAGTGAACTGATGGTTCGTGAAATTTGCCTCTGAAAATCTGAAGCCGACTGCAATTCCAGGAAGATTTCCGAGGAAGAGACAGTCTACTCGATCAGCTGGGGAGGCTCCAGTTAACCCTCTCACCATGGGGCCCCCCTGGGCCCATCAGCCCAGTCCTGCCCCTGTGAGGGGACATTTGTGGGAGGGAATGAAATTGCCCTTGGATGTTAACTCCTCTCCCCAGCTTCCTCTCAACAGCCTATTATTGATTTATTGTCTGTATATTTGTCTAAACCCTAAAGCTATTTATCTTTTCACTGGGATAACAAGTTCTGTATGTAGTCAATCTACTACATAAGATAGAACTTCTTTTCTATTTTTCCCTTAAACTAGCTCCTTTAAGCTTCAAAAAGATTCTGAGATTTGGGGAACAAGTTCTTACACAGATTTTCTCTACCTTTCATGATTTTATGGATTTTCATCAGTTCCCCTCAGCTTTAGTCTTTTACCGCCAATACTTTCATCCCAGCAGGCATCAAGAAAGAGGTGGGAGAGAAGACAGTAAACTATGGGGGTGGGGGGAGAATGGAATGAAAGACACAGGATGGGGGAGCTGGAGAAAGATGAAGGCTTGAAGGGTTGGCCATTGCACTAGAAAAGGCTTCTGGTAAAATAACAGTGATACCTTGGAAGAGAGTGTTTCACATTCATTTCTTTAGCCATTTCAAGTGGTATGTACTTGACAGGAAGAAAGAGATACAGGTTAGACCTATTGCTACACATGTCAATAGGATTAAAAACAGTCTTGCTTTACTAAAGACTTTCTACATCACATATATTGAAACCTCACTGACAAAAACAAATCCCATATTGTAGGGTTCCATTTATGTGAAATATCCAGAATAGGTAAATCCATAGACACAGAAAGAAGATGAGTAGTTGCCAGGGGCTGGAGTGAGGGAGGGAGTCGAGGGACAGGTGGTGGTGGTGACTGCTTAATGGGGGTGGGGTTTCCTCTTGGGGTGATGAAAATGCTTAGAAACTGGATAGAGGTGATGACTGCACAACATGGTGAATGTATGAAACACCACTGAACTGTATACTTTAAAATAGTTAATTCTACATTATGTGAGTTTTCACTCAAATTATAATCCAGTCTCATTATGTATACTATATATGCATATAAATATGTATAAGTTGCATTCAATTTAACAAATATGAGTGTCAATGATATGCTAACCACTTTGCAACTATTGGGGATTCATCAATGAAAAAGATGCAGCTCTTACGGGAGTTTTTAATAAATTAACCATGAAATCACCCTGCAGTGTGAGAAGTACTGTAACAGGGAAAGCACAGACAGCTGTGGGAGGGACGGTTCACAGAGACTTACAGGGTCATGGAAGGCTTCCTACAAAAGTAACATTTAAATGGAATTAAAAGGTGCTATTCATTCCACAAACGTGTACTAGAAGGTATTAGTCACTGATACAGGCCCTAGGGACACAGCCGTGAACAAAATGAAGTCCCGCCCTCATAGACCTTACATCCTCGTAGGAGAGACAGAGGATACAAGTAAGTATAAGTGATGAATGCCATGGAGAAAAATAATATAGGTAAGGGCATAGAGAGGTGTATGTGGGGAGCAAAGGTCCAAGTGCAGCTTTAGACAGTTGGGTCAAGGACCGCCCCCACTAGTAAGCTGATATTTGAGCAGAAACCCAAAGTTAGTGAGGGTGGAAGTCGGGTTGCTGTCTAGGGAAACAGCAGTCCAGGCAAGTCATAGCAAGTGCAGAGACTCAGATGCAGAAGAATTCTTGGTGGGCTTAAGGAAAAACAAGGAGGACGGTAGGTCTGGAACACAGTAAGAGGAAGAGGGGCAGGAAATGCAACTGGGAGCATCACTGTGGCCTCTCGTCCATAAGACACTGGCTTGACTCTAAGATGGGAGGCCTCTGGATGATCCTAAGCAGAGCAGCAATTTAAAAAGGGCTCCTCTAGCGGCTGTGCTGAGAAAGCAGATGAAAGGGCACAAGAGGGGAAACAGGAAGATGAGTTAGGAAGCTGTTGCGTTTAACCAGGCGAGAGACAAGGCGGGGCTTGGCCCAGATACAGATGTAGGGGCAGCAGGAATTGACTTGATCCTGGATTGATGTTCTTTGAAGGTGGAACCAACAGTTTTGTGATGGATTAGATGTGGGTAATGAGGGATGGGATGATACCAAGGTTTTGGCCTGATCGTGGGGAAGAGTGGAGTTGACATTTGCTGAGATGCGGAAGACTGCAGGAAGAACGGGTTTGCTGGATGGGAATCAGGGGTCAAGGTTCTGAACATGTGAGGTTTGAGATGCCCAAGAGACATCCCAGTTGTGATCCTGAAATAAGAAGCAGGAGTTCAGGTAAAATTCTGGATTAGAGGACACAGCAAGTTGGGAGACATCAGCAAACAGATGGTATTTAAACCCTGAAACTGAATGAGATCACCTAGGAGTGAGTTACCCAATGTTTGAAAGTTAAGTAAGAAACAGCCAGCCCTGAGTCTTATGCTGAGCAGATCATTTATGTGGGGAGGGAAACAGTTGTTACAGAGCTTGGAAACTCAGCAAGCATTTACATGCCAGATCCAGTTTTCACCAGACATCTCAAAATGGTTCGGGAAAGAGTCAACACATGTGTACAGACAGGAAAGGTGGCATATCTCCAAACACAGACAGGAGCTGAGTTAAGCAGGAGAGGCTGGACAGTCATGGATCCCAGCTTGCTGCTGCCCTGCCTGCTCTTCTCTACAGATTTCAGGGACGTTGTGTTCTTAACAGGAACTGTATCCCAGTTCAAGAAAGCTAGAAGCACGGGATGGATTGCCTCTGAGTTTATCCCATCTTGTTTTGTTTCATTTTATGATTTTGAATGAACACTTGGGTTTCCAGTAGTTGGAGAAACTTTTCAAAATATATAGCGTGAGGTTTTTTAACCAGCAAGATCATTTCTTTTTCACTCTATTCAGCTAGCAGAAAGGTAAGGAATAGACCAACTTTCGCTGTCAGAGGGACTGGCTGTTACTCAGGGCTCCATCTTCAGATAGACCTTGGTATCAGTGGCCCCAAAGGCCCACTCCCTCCTCTAGCTGGCCTAAGTGCTAGAAGACCCTTAGGACAGGAATCCCCACCTAATGTACCTAGTGATCAAACATCACTTGCAACACCACGCTAGTGCACATGTTACCGAACCAAATTCATTTTCCCGACTTGCAGCAAGCCAGATGCTGAGCACTGAGGTTTGCAGCAGAGAAAGGGTTCATGAGGCAGCTGAACTAGAAGATGGGAGAACAAGTCTCAAATCCACCTCACTAAGGCGAGGGGCTTGGGGTATTTGTGGGTGGAGAGTATAAGGTGTTTGGAGGTACAGAAAAAGGTGAGGTAATCGCTGCTCTACACAGGCCTGTCTGAATTACATGCTTTTTCATGGGATGCATGTTCAGGAAGTTAGCATGTCTGAGGGTGGAGTTTGTGACCCTCTGACATCAAAAGGTTACTGAGAGGACACTTGTGCATGCCCAGTTGTCGGGTTGGTGGTCCCAGCCAGTCTTAATTGGCTCAGATTTGAACTGGACAGCAGCTGACTCCAAGTTCCTGAAAAACAACTTAATCAACCATTTACCACAGCGATCCATACATAAGAAGTGTTATCTATAGGGGGCAGTTAAAGGAGACTTGTGATGTATATTGCCTAAGCTCTGTGAAGCTAGGAGGGTGTGCAATTTGCAAGAACAATTAGTGAAGGCAGGTTACAGGATATTCTTTATTAATTAATTAAGCTATAGTTTAAGGGATCTAACTGATGATTGCCCTCCAGTTTCACAGATAGAAATTATACTGCCTGTTCTCATTTAGTTTTCAAGTGAAGAGTTCTTCATGGTAACCCTGCAGGTTGTTGTTGGTTGGTCTGTCTTACTAATTTTTCTTTGGCTCTCACTCACCCAGAATTCCCCATTATTGACCCAGAACTTCCAAATTTTACTGGTTACCTTATTAAAGTTAGACTCTGCATTTCATAATCTACAGTGGTAACACTTTTGTTCAATTTGCTGACACGCTGAACCCGACCAAAACTGCTTGGACCAGGATCCCTATAAGAACCGTTGATTACATGTATTCCTTTCCTGGGCCCAAAAGCTTCCATTTCCTTTAAGACAATATCCTTCACAGCAAAACCAGATCTGTTTCCTAGCAAAGCTACCAAAACCCCTGACTACTCCTGCCAGTTGTCAGTGGACACTCAAAACATAATCTGCCCCGACAGAGCTAACCATACGAAGAGAGGGGTTGGGTGGCTGCTGCCTGGTAGGATTTAAGGACAGGGGAGAGGCTTCCATGCAGAACTCCCTCCCAGGCCACCCAAGCCCTGCTGCTGCCTGAAACTCCACCACGAGTGAATCATTTCTTTACAGTACACATTGCCTTTTGGAAAACATTCTTCAAAGAGGTATCGTATTTAAGTCAGTTGGTGGTTAAGAGGGTGGTGGTGGGGAATACAAAGAGAGGCAAAGAGGAAGAGAGTTGAAATGAAGGTGGTAACATACAACTTTGTGTGTGGAGAGCCTTATTAAGGATTGTATTGCAACACAGGTGTAAACAGGGTAGGTAACGATTATGAGAGGATGATTCCAGTATGGCTCAAACCCACAGGCTCACGCCCAATATGGTCTTATTATCTATTACATATTTGTAGGAAAGCTTAATAAATAAGTGAAGATTCAACCTGATTTGTAATTGGCCTACTAATTCAATATAAATGATAGGTTTTAATTAAGACAGTGATTCTCAGCTGGGGGCAGTTTTGCCCTGTCCTCCCAGGGGTTACTGGCAATATCTGGAGACGTTTTTGGTTGTCACAAGTGGGGGATGGGAGCGGGTGTTACTGGCATTGAGTGGGTAGAGGCTGGGGATGCTTCTAAACATCCTTCAAGGCACATGAAAGCCTCTTCCGGAAAAGAACGATCTAACCTAAACTATCAATTGTGCTGCAGTTGAAAAACCCTGCTTTAGGGTTACAGGTGAGTAGCCAGGGTTGTAGAAATGACAGAACTGTCATGTAGTAATTTCTAGTTACATCTTGCACAGGAACAGGAATGCATGGATATAGAGCATGAAGGCAAAAAGAGGCGCTGAATGTTGCTCATCTTCAGAAATTCATCGTTACATCCAGCCCCACAGTCTGCTGTTTGGAGAGTTGGGTTTTGGCCTCTACATTTAATCTATTCATCACCATCTCAGAAGCCAGAAGGAGAAGGTTGGGAATCTTAGCCAATTCATTTTAAGAAGCTCTGGGTCTCTGTTTCAGTGATACCTCTAATCAGCAGGTTCTATGGGAGGAAATTTCCTATAAATAAATCACTCAGTTGACGGATCTTGATGAGGGCAAGAATGCCTTAGTTCCCAGCTTCTAACTGTTCCAGCCAAATTCATGGCAGACAGATGCCATGAGAAGCCATCTTCTTCTCTAGCCTCTTCTGTATTTCCTTCCCTCGGATGAGAGTAATTCCCTCCCACCGCCCCTCCAGCACAGTGTGCACTCTTTAGCCCTCACCTATTCACCTTCTTCTCCATCCCACCCCCTCCTTTCCCAAGAGCAAGAGCAGGTGACTAAGAGCTGGCACAGAAGGAGCTGCCATCACTTACTTCCCGTTACCGATCAATGCACTTTAATAGCAATGCATCCACAGCAACCACGACTTCATAGGGTACTTGTGGAATAAAAGGATTTCCCCATTCCACCTTCCACTTTGGCAAAGCCACTCTAGACTTTAAAAGCAGCAGAGAAATCTTGAGAGAGGGCAAACCAAATTTGAAAATTTCACTAAGCCCACTGCTTTGTCTGAAGGTAAGTCTGATTTGGTCTTGAAAACTCGTTTGGGAAAGAGGAGAGGTGTCATGATCAGTGAATGCGCAGAAGGGACCAGCAGTGAACCTCTGTTACCGGACACCCCCTGACTTAGGGAAGACCCACCAACTTGGCCAACCTGGGAGGAGAAGTTTTTTCCAATCCTTCCTGAAGAATCCATACCCTTAAAAGAACAGCCTCTGCTAGCCATCTGCTCCCTGCAAGCTTTCTTCTGGTGTCGGACAATCGATCAATCAACCTTAGCGCCAAGGTTTCTGAAACACACTTTTAATATCTTCTTGCACATATTACTGGAACCTACATTACTATCGGATGACTTTTTCTTTTAATGCCAGAAGTGCCCTGAGGTAGCCCCATGGAGCCCTCCTTTAACCCTCCTATAGTCTGACTCTGATTGTTTAGTTTCTGATAATACGTGTCCCTGGAATGCTCCTCTTGGCTAATGGAAGCATCACTGTACTGCAGTCACAATCCCTCTTTAGGAGACTCTGGTTTTAACCCGATTGGAACCTGACTGGTATCTGCAGGATAAAAGAGAAATGTTGCTGAGTAGTCAAGAGAATTTGTCCAGACCTCCAGCCACAGGGAGAAAAGGAAGGAGGGTGGGAAGGAACCAAACTAATCTTCATTCTTCCAGCAGAGATACAGAGGCTGGGAAACATCTCATCCATAACAACCAAATCATGGCTCACTCCCTTTTATGCTCTTTTCTGTAAGGCACTTAAAGAAGAAGAAAAAATCAAGTCCCTCTTTTCCCCTTGCCTTTATTCTTTTAGCCAAGTTGTGACAAGCCACTGATTTCTACCCGATAAATTATTTAAAATTCCACTTTCACATTGGGATTGGAAAATCAATCTCCCTGATTAAAAAGTGACCAGCTTCACATTTCTAAATGTCTCTTTAATCTTTTAATTATGTCTGGTTACAGACAGCATGAGTCTCAAAGAAGCAGAGAAATGCACTCTGTGCTAACTCAACTCAACAGATCTATAAGTCCATCAGCCTTTTCACTTAACCATGTGGCAGTGTTACCGTCACATAGGACTGCTCATAGAAACACTGCCTGAAGACGAGTATCTTAATATACTCTGATTTCAATGTCATGTGTGAAGTTTTGTTGTTTTTAATTTCCCCAACTAAATTAAATATTATAGCATCTAACTGGAGACTTTGTAGGTGCAAACGCTAGTTTTAATACAAAACACTGAGGCATATGAATTCATGCATAGGCCTGAGAATTCACCCAAAATCCACCAGCGTAAATAGGGCAAGCCAAAGCAACCCAGCTAAATGTATACATTTTTAAATTGACTCCGGTGCCAAGATTGTTGGAAGAAGAATTACAATCACTTCAACAGCCCAATTCTTCATGAAAAACGACTCCTCTCTAGTGAGCTAGATGAAAAACAGTCTCCAGCAGGCTTTTAAATGTAAGCAACAGATGATGGAGTGCAAAACAAGGGGAGAGGGATCCAGGTAAGCCTTACAGTGATTCTTGGAGACGTCATTTATTATGTGTGTTGTTTGAAAATGCGGTGAAGTCTGCGATAATGTGGCCCAAGAAACCAAAGCATTTCAAAGCCCAAAACACAGACATGCAGCCAGCTATTCTTAACTCGATATCCCAAGGACCATCAGCAGAAATCCCTGCTGACTAATAAGCTTGCTTAAACACCGTAAACCACTGTTTTAAAATATTCTTGCCATGATATGAATTGCACCGTAAATTTCACAGCCCCTTTTCCAAGTGTCTAGCAGAGAAAAAGCACATTTAGCGTTTTGAGGTCCAGTCTAAACAGAGACCAGAATGGAGGCTCCAGGGAGACGCTTCAGAATGGAAATGGATGATTCCAATTCCCTCACTTGTAAGTGTGTGCCTGGTTGGGATGTTTGGACATACGAAACACAGGGGAATCTGAAGCACCACAAGAGATGGTTGCAGGCAAGAGGAGAGATTCACTGGGAAGGTTCTGTGGCCGTGAACCACTTTGATAGTCTAACCTGCCTTCGGCCTAGCAAGTTCAGTGGGCCTTCTCCATCTCATGTAGGCGGGTAAATGACAGCATCCACTGGAGATGATGTGTTCTGTAGTCTAACCACCATGTGCTTGCGATAAGATGAGTCTGTATAACTCTTGAACCTAAAGATCGACCTCCCTATCTATCCTTGTGTTTCAAGGACCACACCTGAAATCTCTTGGAAATAATGAAAACTTGTATTCCCCAAGACTATTCTGAAAAAGATGAGTTAAGTCATGTCTCCTATAATATTGCACAAAATTCTTCTAATCTCAAGTCCCAGATGCCTCAAAAATCCAACCTTGAGCTAATTTAGCCACTCCTGTTGAGTTGATATGGCACTGTCATGGCCTAATAATTTCCTTTATACAATCCACGTTTTAAAAATGTTGTGTATTTATGTCCTTATGACTTTATTTTTAATTTTCCTGGTCTGAAGCCCTATACTCATCTCTGGAGAACACACTGGATCTGTTCCTTCCCATGGGATTGGAAGGATCTTCATCTCAAAGCACTGCCCTTATGACCTAACCTGAGTTAAATATAAAGGCCAGAACAGTGAAGCAAGACAAATCATTGAACACTCATTAGGCATCTACAGAGGCCAAGTGATAGAGATAAATATACATAGAGATATCCACATAGACATACATTTAAATCTACAGGTATAGCTGGAAAGAGAGAGAGAGTTTAAAATCAAGTGAAACATACTAAAATAACTAAATAAATACAAAGTAGAATAAAATAAGTTCCAAAAGAGAGGAATACTGATTTGTGCAAAAAGGTAATAAATTTCCTTTTAGGTGTATTGATTGTGAATTTCCTAAGAGGTGGAGATGGGTGTGTAGGTTAGCTGTCATTATCATAAAAGTCATAATTAGGGCCCTGGAAGTAAATGAGATTCCCCTGGGGAAAGAAACGAAAGAGACATGATCAGCAATAATATTGGCAAATCAAAAAGCATAAGCTCAAAGAAGTCCTTGTAAAAGAGTTTAATCTAAAAAGGTGTTTCACGGAGTCAGATGTTGCAGAGTTCAAGGAAACACTAACACCATAGGCCGCTGGCTGGTAGATCCCTTCGGAGCAAGGCGTGTGCCAAGCACAGTGGGAAAGAAATGGGGAAGGCATGGTTTCGGCACACGAAGGACTTCTAACAGTAACTGGGAGGACAAAGCTGACCCAAAGAGTGGTACTAAAACTCAGAGCTAAATTGCGTGATGCCAGTTATAGAAGGTGGGAGGTTCTACGATGGTCCACGATGCCGGCTGCCAAGGAGCCCTAGACCCCACAAAGAGCAAAAGCAGGTGCTGCCCAGATTGCTGCAGGAAGGATGACACTGAGGCTAGAACTTTTTAAAAATAAATTGCCCTAATATAATGTAATTGCCCAAGCTAGAAAATGACAAAGGCTGTTTAGCCAAACATTGCTCCTGCATTCATGAATGGAAGAGTGAATGGAAGATTTGACAGGAAATGCCCCACTCCAGCTCTGTGGATGAAAGCTACCAGTGCATGAAAAGACACGTGATAAAAAAAAAAAGACACATGAACTCTTCATCTCACCATCTCTTCTCGCCCTTTATTCTCATTGCAGAGACTCACAGCCAAAGACTCTTATCTGCAGACCTGCCAAAGGAAGTGATTGCCAAAGGGTCTTTTAAATGAAGAATGGAGACAATCTGTTGCCTCTTTTCATTCCGAACCACGGTATTGGATTTGAAGTGCTATTTGGGCATTTAAAAATAATGTTAGTGTTCCTTAGCTCTATTTGCAGCTCTTAGCACTTAGCTCTTAGCACTTAGCAGCACTTAGCACTTAGCTTTATTTGCAGCACTAGAGAACCAGTAATCCAGGAGCTCAGAAAAGAATAGTGGTATATAGGATCAGCAAATAGTTAAGAAAATACATTCTAAAGGAAGAAAATAGCAAATGATGATGATTCACATGTCAGGAAAATAACCTCAACTTGTATAATCCAAACATTCTTTGATTTATTCATTAATTCATTAAATATGCATTAAGTGCCAACTTCATGCCCAGTGTTGCACCAAGGGTGGGGCTACATGTAAGAAGAGCACATGGTCTCTCCATTTGAGAGGTTCACCCCCTGATGGCGAAGGAAGAAAAAATAATATCTACCATTTATTCTGCACCTACTTGCCATCAAGAAATGCCCATAACCCTTTATCTGGCTTTGTTCATTTAATACCACCAATCTGGGAGTTAGGTATTATTATCTCAATCTGATATAGCAGTAAATTTAGGTGTAGCAAGATTGAGTAATTGACCAAAGTCACACAGCCAATATGTGGAATTCAAACCCAGCTCCCCTGCAAAAGACCATATTCTTTGCACTGCACCACAGGGCCTCCTGAAATGAAGAAGACCTTCAACCTGCCCTCAAAGATTAATCACAGACATGTTTAGAAATAATAACAATGATATGATTATGGTAATAATACCATCACTTCCAAAGCCTACCTAGGATTCTGGTCAGCACTGAGGAGCATTTTTGAACCCATGCACACCACTGGATCAACTCTGAAGGGCATAGCCTGGGGAGTCTCTCCATGAGGAGGAGAAGATGTATTCAGAGCTTCTATCTATCTCTGGTGATGCTCCTCTAGAGTACTGGGCCTGCTAAAATATAGCGTCTATCTGTTTATCTATTTATCTGATCTATCATCTATCTATCACATATAGCTATATATCTAGGATAGAGCACATAGCCATATGGACTCATTTCCAACCTTCACACTAGCCAGAGCCTTGGATCCTACATAAAGAGTATCAAGAAAAACTGACCTAGGCATTTTTATCACCTTCAGGGGGAAATGGTACTTCCATTGCTCTGGGTGCATATTTCTAAACTAAGATGAATTACATTGCCTGATATTTAGCTGTTTTCTTGACAGTCTCTTTCACTAGACTGTGAAGCTCTCCAGGCTAAGGACTCTTTTTCCTTCATCATGATATTTCCAGCTCATACAGAAGTTTATTGCACTTAGTTGATCATTAAAATGTTTACTGAAGAAAAGAAGAAAACTGCAGCTGTATTAGTTCATTGTTGTTGTTGTTTTTAAGTTTATTCATTAAAGGTCTGTGGGCTGGGCTTCCCTGGTGGCGCAGTGGTTAAGAATCCACCTGCCAATGCAGGGGACATGGGTTCGATCCCTGGTCCGGGAAGATACCACATGCCACGGAGCAACTAAGCCCGTGTGCTGCAACTGCTGAGCCTGTGCTCTACAGCCTGGGAGCCACAACTACTGAGCCCACGTGCCACAACTACTGAAGCCTGTGCACCTAGAGCCCATGCTCCGCACAAAGAGAAGCCACTGCAATGAGAAGCCCGTGCACCATAATGAAGAGTAGCCCCCGCTCGCCACAACTGGAGAAAGCCTGAGCGCAGCAACAAAGACCCAATGCAGCCAAAAATAAATAAATTAAAAAAAAGAAGTCTGTGGGCTAACTCCTAGGAGAATGGTTGATACAAAACTGAATAAAACAAACCCTGGTCCTGGTCTAACCTAGTTAGCACATCCAACTTTCACATATTGTTTAATTCATAAGGGAAGACTGGGTCTGCATGTATTAACTTGAAATAAATGCTATGTTAATATGATATTTAAATTCCCACTCTGATTTCACTTATCAATATAAGGTCTGACATCCCTTAAAAAGTAAGCTATAACTCAGAAGCAATCATCAATCAAGTTACAAAATTCATATCCAACTAAATGTGAGACATTGAATACATACATATATATTTATCTCCACTTCCTCCTGGAAACCCATTCAGTAAAAGAATACAAAAGTATAAACCCACAAGAAATACAACAGCAAAGAGGACATCAGTGGATGAGGATGGCAATGAATATCTGCTATAATGAAAACTACTGGAGGAATGATAACAGTTTAAGCAGAACAGAAAAGGCTGGATTCTATGTGCCCATAGAGGCAACCCAATAAGGAACAAGCTAGCCATCCTTCAGAACTCCGGGAAGGCTCAGGAACTGGAGGTGTGGGGTGTGCAGAAGATACAGGCATGAGGTCAAGGGTGACTGAAAGTCAACATTAGGCAGCCAGCTCCTTAGGTCTCATCATGACCTACCTCCCACCTCCAGAGACAGGTGACTTATTCTCTCAAAAAATTGAACCAAACAGGCTCAGGACCAGGGACCCAAGGCACAGAAGACAGAGAAATAGGGGCCATTAGCAAGAGTCTGATCACCAAACTCTTCTAGCCTCCTCCCACCTACCACCCAGAAGGCCTCAGCCAGGTTTATAATCCCCAGAAAGCTTTGGAAAGCCCTCCTGTCGAGAAATTAAAGGGCTTAAGGAAAGGACCTGTAGAATTCAGGGATACACTAATAAAAATGTTGGCTTACTGCCCTATCATTCTATAGTGAACCCCTCAGTTGGTGAGCCTTACATACACACAGAACATTCAGCTCACGTGTGATTCCCTTGTAGCCAAGGATCACAAGATTTGAGGGACAACCTCCAACATGAAAGAGACAAAACCAGCAAACAGAAAACAAGAAAATCAGAGGGAAGAGAGACAATGCAGGGATTAGAAGAACACTTCAAATAAAGTATGCTGAACATCCACAGGTTAAAAAAACATATTGCATCTATAAAATAGCACAGGTGCTATAAAAAAAGGAACAATCCTAGAACACGAAAAATTCCCTAGAAATTAAAAATATGGGCCCTGATATTTTAAAAATATCAGTAGAAAGTTTAGGAGACAAAGTAGCTGAAGTCTTCCAGAACGCAAAACAAAAAGATAAAGCAGGCATTTGTGAGCGAAAAGATAAGAAAACATGAGATTAATCCAGAAGGGTCAATAACTGACCAATAAGAGTTCCACAGGAAAAATCAGGGGGGTTGGGGAATAGGGAGAAACAAACTATTGAAGAAACACTACAAGAAAATTTCATAGACCCGAAGGATATGGATCTTTAGATGAAAAGATCCAAAAGGATGTGGAACTTGAGATTAAAAGGACCACTTAATGACCAACACAATAAGACCCAACCAAGGCATATCATTTTGAAATTTCAGAACTACAGAACTACACAACACTCACATAAAAATCATGGGGGATCAGAATGACATTAGACTTGTGAATGGAAACACTGGAAGCTAGAAGATAATGGTGCAATGCCTTTAAATTCAGAGTGAGAATTATTTTTAACCTAGAATTCAAATTTCAGCCAAACTATCAAACAAATGCAAGGGTAGAATAAAGATATTTTCAGGCAGGAAAGCTCTCAGTAAATTTACCTCACATGCACCCTTTCTCAGGAAGGGTGTGCCACCAAAATGAGGGAGTAAAGCAAGAAAGAGGAAAACCAGGAAGGAACCAAGAAGGAGAGGCTCCAGCACAGGAAGGAGGTGAAGAGAATCAACAGGATGATAGCAGAGGGAAGTCCTGGGAGAACAGTGGAGCCCAAGAGAAAAACCAGTCCAGGTTGGAAAAAAGACGTCAAGGGTCCCAGAAAGGAGGTATTTAGACTCTGATAGATTACCTGTTCTATATTACTATGTGGAAAGTTTGGGGGACACTGTTGAAAGTTGGGGATAGTTATATACAAAGCCTGGCTGATGGAAAAAACAAGGCAATTATTAACTCCAAGAAAAACAAAACGTTGTACAAGAAAGGAAAGGTAATTATAGTGTAATGTTAGCTCAGTAGAGAACATTATTTATACAGTTATAATAATATAAATCCTGAATACTGATTTAACCGAAAAAGGGAACAAGAGGAAGCAGTGTTGTGGGATAGGAGACTTAAGTCCTCCCCAACTGTAACAGTCACTAAATAAGGATCTAGTCAGACACATATATGACTTAGAAATATGGAAGTAAATACCAGAAGAAACTGCTAAAATTAATTTAAAGTAGCTACCTGCAGGGACTAGTGGTAAAGGGGGTGGGGGCAGGAGAATAACTGTGGGTTTTATCTTTATTTTTTAAAGTGCTTTAGTAATATTTGACTCTTAAAATATATACATTTATTTGGATACATCTGAAGTTATTTTTAAGCTGCTGTAACTCTGGTTCTAAGGAGGTTTATGATCAACAAATCGGATACACTTCTGCCCTTAAGGATCGTACAATTTAAACACATCTGAGAAAAATCACACAGACCATTTTCTAATCTAACAAAGCCTAGGAGATTTCAGAACCAATCTGAATGCATTTTCTCCTTCTCCTCTCCAATCTGTAGATATCTTTAAAATGTGAGAAGCTCCATAAGCAGATACACCCACATTTTCCCAAGAGGTTTGAGATTACATAACTACAAAGCTTTACCGCAGTCTGAGTGAATCTGTACATGGTAGCACTTGCTCACCAAAGCAGGGAAACCAGCGGATGTTAGGAGAATTTGTAGAGTCTTTATCTGAGTATAGATTCAGAGAAGGCACCAAGGATAGGGGGGTTTGAGCCAAATCTTCAAGTACAATAGATGTGCAATTTGATGGATAGGAGGTAGTTCAATCCCTGATTGGCAGAGAACAGCTCGGAAAGGAGGAAAGCTGTCGGCTAAATTGAGAGTCAGAATGGCCTTGGGGATTCTCAGAAACCCACAAGGTTTTGGGAGATCAGACACTCAAGAGTCACAGAGAATGTAACCTGCTAATTCATCCCCAAACTGTAATTTCTTCATCACAGCAGAAATCTCTGGTAGAGCAATAAAGACTCTTCTCCTAAAGTGGCATCTCCACGACCAAGCAATAGCTAGCCTGCTCACAACAATAATAATGTGTTAATGACTTTGATAAGGGGGATACATATCATTATCACCTCTTAATTACCTTTTTTTTTTTTTTTTTGCGGTATGCGGGCCTCTCACTGTCGTGGCCTCTCCTGCTGCGAAGCACAGGCTCCGGACGCGCAGGCCCAGCAGCCATGGCTCACGGGCCCAGCCGCTCCGCGGCACGTGGGATCCTCCCACACCGGGGCACGAACCCGCGTCCCCTGCATCGGCAGGCGGACTCTCAACCACTGCGCCACCAGGGAAGCCCTCTTAATTACCTTTTGAGCAATGGGAAAGCAGCTGTGGAATATACAAATAAAGGAACCAGGGGAGGAAGTTCCCCTTAAATTGGTCTCTGTGATTGTTAATTTTGTATTATTCTGCCTCTAGTAATTATCTTTTTTTTTTTTTCCCTAAGGTTACCTGCCATTAGTCAAGAAGCAAAGTACAGGCTTGTAGTTGATTTGGTTCCAATTACAAACATGGTGTTTATCTATGGGAAGACCATTTCCTTTGGGCATGTGGCTTAGAATTTAAGTCCCTTGTTGATTTCCCTCCCCATCTTCACATTCACAGGATACAGTTCTACACATTTACTTGGCAAACCAAGAACCAGAAGGCACTTTGGGGGTACTATGATTCCTTAAGAAGGCAAGCTCTGGTTTTTATCCACCATGGCACCTAGCACAATATAGATGTGGTGTATGGAATCCCCCAAACTCCAGTACCGAGGTGTCCTGTCCCCCAAAACTCTGCCCAGTGGCCGGCCAAGGAATGAGTGAACTTTGTGCAGTAAATCAATACCTTTTCCCTTTCTCTCCACATAAAAAGCAGTCATCAGCTTCAGACTTTCCTTGCAAGCTGCTCTCTGGGATTCAAGGTTACCTGAACACAATTCCCATTATCACTTCAGGATTCCTCTGTCCTCATATTATCTAGCTCTCCGTGGAATTATTTTTCAGCTGTATGAAATTCTGGGCCAACTCCCTGTTCATAGTTCACTGTTATCAGTTATAATATTTAATGCTCCTGAGACAACTCGTTTCTCTACAGGTTGGCAAAATCATTGCTGGAGAGAGATGGGGGGGAGGGGGGTAGAGAGAGAAGGAAGGAAGGAAGGAAGGGAGGGGAGGGAGGGAGGGGGAAGGGAAAGAAAGAAAGAAAATGGGCTGTGAATACATTCAATTGAAAAAGCTAAAATGCTGGTTCTGAAAGTTTGCCTTGCCTTGTTATTTTTATTTTGATAATTTTATTCTACTTTCTGTTTCTAGCCTGGACTAGGAGTAAAGGAGTTATTGAAGTCCTTTATATTCATGAACCCAGGGCGATCTAAATCTAAGATTATGGGGCTTACCTGGTGGTGCAGTGGTTAAGAATCCTCCTGCCAATGTGGGGGACACGGGTTCGAGCCCCGGTCCGGGAAGATCCCACACGCCACGGAGCAACTAAGCACGTGGACCACAACGACTGAGCCTGCGCTCTAGAGCCCGCGAGCCCCAACTACTGAGCTGGCATGCCACAATTACTGAAACCCGTGCGCCTAGAGCTCGTGCTCAGCAACGAAGAGAAGCCACCGCAATGAGAAGCCCGCACACCGCAACGAAGAGTAGCCCCCGCTCACCGCAACTAGAGAAAGCCCGCGAGCAGCAACGAAGACCCAATGCAGCCAATGAATGAATGAATGAATGAATGAATGAATGAATAAATTTATTTTTAAAATAAATAAATAAATAAATCTAAGATTATCCCTCAAATCTGAAGTTAGCATAAAACCACAAATGATGAGTGGGCAGCTGAGATGACCACAGATTCCACTATTTGGATGTAACAAAAAGAGATCAGAAAAAGTGCTGTCTAGATTAACAGTCATCCTGATTTTTCTACAGTGATTCTGCATTGTATGTCTAATTTCTAAATGTTAAAATGGGGCATTTGAATTTTGTTAAAAAAAAATGCAGGCCAGTGCAATTCACTGGGCCAGTTAGTTTTTATCTGTCCCTTGCACATAAGCAGGCCTAGAGCAGCCGCCCGGCCCCTTGCCCTCACCAGCCTCTGGCTGCTACTGTCAGGCATGACCCCTTATCTCACCGGCTGGGCAAGGGCAGCGTCTATGACATCAGAATAGATAAAAGGGGCGAAGGGAGGAGAGTGAGAGAGAAACCAGATGCTCCCTTCTCTTCCATCCCACCTGCAATGGCCTCCTCATCTTCACCTAAGGCCCACTCCACAGCTCCACTTTCCAGAAGCCCCCAAAGCTTCTTCACCTCTGTTCCGGCAGCCAGTCCTCAGTGGTACCCTGAAGCTGGGGTTTTACTAAAACAAAAGGGTATGGGAGCCCCTACATATCCATGGGTTCCGCATCCCAAGATTCAACTGGACTTGGATGGATAATATTCAAAATATGAAATTCCAGAAAGTTCCAGAAAGTTCCGAAAGAGGAAAACTTGAATTTGCCATGTGCTAAAAATTATATGCATTGTATTTACAATTATTTACATAGCATTTACATTGTATTTGGTATTATAAGGAATCTAGAGATGATTTAAAGTATAAGGGAAGATGTGTATAAGTTATATGCAAATACTACACCATTTTATACAAGGGACTTGGAGCATCCTTGGATTTGGGTATCTGAATGCGTGCTGGAACAAGTCCCCTGTGGATACCAAGGGACAACTGTAATTTTTACTTTAAACAATGGTGTTTGGGAATAACATGCTGTTAGCTTTTATTATCTAATGAATCTATTGCCGTTCCTGGTTGAAATTGAAGATGAAAGGGTGGAGGGGGAAGACAGAATTCCCAAACTACTGTGTGTTTGCTATAAAGATGGCAGAATTAGAAAACAAGAAAGGAACCCTGGTTTCTAAAAGCCAGGCAAGCGACATCTGGAAGTTTGACAGCAGACCAGCAGTGTGGAAGAGAAATGGCGTTGCCTAGGAGCTCAAGCGGGCCCCAGGAGTTTGTGTGTGAGCTGGGGCCATGGGTGAGCAAGGGCAAGAGGGCTGGAGTTCATGACAGACGGTGCCAGCCCAGTAGCTGTCCTCTTAATCCCCACTTCGCCCCTCTTACACGTTCACACATGATCCTGTGTCCCTTCTGCTTAGCCCACCCACTGGAAACTACCAAGAGCATGTGTACCGAATTTTCTAAGACAGTTTCTGTTTTAAATGTCTGTTCTACTGGCCCTACAGACAATAGTAGCAAAAGCCGGAGTGCTGGGCTCCGGCACCAGACTGCCCAGTTTTGAATCCCAGCTTTGCCACGTAGTGAGTGACCTTCCTTAACCTTCTAAATCTCAGTTTCTCACTTATAAATCAGCCGTAATAGTAGTACATTGGGATTTTGTGAGAATCAAAGGTGCTAATATGATAAATGGCTTAAAATAGCATCTATCTCTGCTAATATCTAATAGTATCTAATAGTAATAGTAAGCTCTCCATAATACTAAACTTATTTTACTCATATTTGTCATTACTGCAGCAGTAGATACTTTACATACATTACCTCTACTCTTTATGATAACCCAGGAAGGGATAAAATGTCTTAGAAGTTGGTGACAAAACAACATCTCTCAGACTGCGGCTTCTATCAAGAAAATGATGCAAAAACAACTGGTACATAATTTGCAAACTTCCTTGTAGGATTTTAAGTCAGCCTTAGCCATTTCCCTGCTAAGAATCTGTAGTAGGTCTTCACGGTTGAATCAATGCTAGTTAAGCCTTAGTAATGATCTGTTTTGACCTTGCAAGACTGCAAAGCTGTGACCTCAGGGGGAGGTAGGTGCTCTCTCAGCAACTTTAAACCTCCCTCCAGCATAATTCTTTTCACATTGCCCTGTGTTCACTGGTTTGCCTTTCCCAGGAGACGGAGCCAGGTCATAGTCACCTTTATATCCCCAGAGCCTGGCAAGGTCCACCTCCCAGTAGGTGCTCCAGAATCTTGGTTGAATGAATAAATTAATAAAAGTTAAAGGTGGAGAGATTTCAACTCAGCATAAATGTGGAAGCAAGGGAAGGAGGGAGGGAAGGAGGAAGGAAAAAAGGAAGGAAAGACTGGAGGAGGGAGGGAGGGAAGGAAGGAAGGAAGGGAGGACAGAAGAGGGCAAAGCATTATGCCCATCTATTATCTGGATTTAAAAGTCCCAACTCTAAGATGCTATGAATTATTGAACACCTATTAAGGACTTAGAACTCCGATGGTTACCAGAAGAAAGGGAAAGTGAGAGTTTAGCAAATAGACATTAGACACAAAAGTTATCCTCTGGAGCTTACAATTTAATTGGGGAACTAAAATTAACACATGAAACAGTCAAAAGACAATACCTCCTAGCATGTAATTAGGTTCTAAATTACTTGTTACAGACAAAATTGTAAGGTCAGAAGGGAGGAACTGTAGTGTGAGCTGGAGGAATCAGGGAAGACTTGTTGGAGATTGGAGACTTGGGCTGCCCCCTGGAAGGATAACAGGGAAGAGCAACAATCTCAGTAAGGGCAGAGGCAGAGAGGAGTCTGCTCAGAGATCACTGAGACCAATTTGGCAGGGGAGAGAAGCGGGCAGGGTGGAACCCAATTACTGGTGGCCTTGGAAGTCAGCCTAAGGCCTTTTTACACGGGGTGTGGTAGCACAGAGAAGCAGCCAGGAGGACGTTTTGGGCAGGACTCACTTCCTAGTCTTTCCTTCTCTTCCCCGTGGACGAGAGTGACTCGCATTGGCTAGAATCACCCTATGGGTGATGAATTTCCGAGAATGTGGCAGATGAAAGCGGTGGTGGCAGCACCAGGCAGCTCATTCTAGTTCCCAGATGGTGCTAAATCTAGGCCAGGAAGCGTCACTATTTCCCCAAATTCTGTGACTTCACAAGTTGCAGGAAATGGGGTGGGGATGGGAATAAAGAGCTTTTCTCCACTGCCTCAGAGGGTGGTATTTTACAAGAGGCATATGTGCTGGCTTCGATCTGAGATGGCTTCCACGTGTGCGCCTCTTCTCATGAGTGATAAACCAATCAGAGAAGTATCCTCTTGGCAAGACAGCCCAATGCTGGCTGATACTACCTTCCATCTTTCTAGATCATTCTGATTTTACATAGATACGTAAGTATGTGTTTTTTCTATCTAGCTTCCCTGAAGATAGATCCTAAACACACTTGATGGAGTATATAATACTGGCTTTCCACGAAAATGAATTCACCACAAAATTTTAGCTATCACTATAACACCCTGTTATATCAGAACAATAACTGCTTGGAGCCATTGCGATATTTATAAAGTATCAGAGCTTTAACAAAATGAAAACATGACATAAAAGAAATGCCCTTCAATTTTTACGCAAATTTCTCGATTTGAATAAAATAAACATTAAGTTTACATATGCAAATTAATTCTAACTAGCCATGTTTTCATGCTTAGTTATTAACCACAGTTTTCTTTTATGTCTCACTGAAATTAGCCCTACCATTTAAAAAATATTAACAAAAGGATGCTTTAAATGCCTTAAATTTTTTGCATTAATTATGAAATATTATCCAAATAAGGAAAAAAACATATATTTGAAAATATACTATAAAACAATAAATAAATAATTTTTTGGAACTAATTTTGTGTTAATTTGAGATTTTACTAGAGATCAGAGAAACCATGTATATTTGTGCCTATCTCTGTTATGTATCTGGGATCCTGCTGTGTTTGTCTATGCCTCCATCCTTAGACTAAGTCTTAGGATGATTTCTCATGAGAACAATAAAAAGGATCTTCCACCAATGAATAAAGTAGCAAGAAAATGTTTGGGGAGAAATACTGAGAAGCAAGTCTGATCTTTTGTTTTATATACCAGAGTAATTATTGATATAACAGTTTTAATTAAGGTAACTTCCACAGCCTAAATACATTTCAAATCACATTTTCAACAAACATAAAGTAAGGGCCATTGCTTGCAAAATCCATTTTGCAGGTAGAAAAACTGATTGCAAGAATAAATGACTTGTTTAAAGACAGTTTGTCAGTACCAAAATCAAACCTAGCTGTCTTCACTTTTATCTCAAAGTATTTCTCATTAACCCTCATTTATGTCCAGGATCCACTCCTGGACTAGACCTCACTTTGCCCAGAGAAGGTCTCACAAGAGAAAAACAACGGATTTTAGGATATATCTCCCTATTATATACCCCCTCTTTTAATTTATATAGGAAATTAAACCACTGGTTCTTAACTATGGTTGATCATCAAAATCACCCATGAGACTTAAAAACATGCAATGATCAGGACCCACACCAGAGCCAATGAAATATAATCTCTGGAGGTGAAGTCCTTTAATACTTCTTTTTCAAGAAAAATAACATGTGTTTACTAATCAACTGCCTGACACACTTCCATATTGCTTTTTATTTCCTGTTTGGAAATGTCCCGAACCTCATACTCCTCTTTATTTATTATTTTCCATTGTCTACATTTTCTGTCCCTTTAATCTTTTTAAAAAGCTCCCCACCCCAAAGAAGTTTGATGATCTTGAAGATTTGGAAAGGAGATGGTATTAGAAAATTTTTAAAACTCTCTGTTTTAGAATGAAAGAATTAAAGGAAAACCATTTGCTGTGGAGGTGTCTTATCATTTCATCAGCATTTTTGGAGATGGTTGTTGGGAAAGAAGATTCACCGATGAAACAACACAAAGGAAAATGCATACAAAGAAGAGATCATTCGTAGTGAGGAAGAAACAGACCCAGCTGTGCTAGCTCATATTCAAGTGCTACTCTGCGACCTGTTTTAATTCTCTAAATGGTACTCTTAAATGAAAAAAAAAAAAAAGGTCTTTACAGGGAAGAATGGCCATCACTGAGGTTTCTTTTACCCTCTTTGTTGCACACAGTTCTATTAACCAGTATTAGAATAGGATTCATCCAAAAACCTAATATGATGAAACAAAACAACAAAATTTCAAATTTACCATTCCTCCAGAATGCTTGGTAGAGAATCGGAATTAACCCAACATTGTGATAAATTGGCAATAACGATGTTTACTGTTTCATACCATGTATTTAACAGTAATCATATTCTGAATATAATTTTTAAATTTATTTTTTCATTCAGGTAACACTGGTTTATAACATTATATGTTTCACATGTACAACATTATATTTCTACTTCTATATACACTACAGCTTGCTCACCACCCAGAATTTAGTTTCCATCCATCATCATACAGCTGATTCCCTTTACGTATTTCACCCTCCCCCCAAATATAATTTTTTTTTGATAAATCAAAGAGGTCCTATCTTTAGTTCTCATTGGGCAATTCTTTAGGTACAAATGTACCCACACAAAGCTGGCATGAAGTGACTAAGCAGAAAGGCCTGTGCTCTATCCGCCCTTTCCATCAGCACAGGAAGCAAGAGGACGCAGTTGACAGAGAGTGCGTACGTGTACTCATATTCATTCAACAATAGGTGCTGATTTTGTGTCAGGCACTGTGCTAAGGCAATGGATTTACGGCTGTGAGCATAAGTTTTGGTCCCTGCCTTTCTAATACTTACATTCTAACTACAGAGACAGAGAACCATGGCATTCAAACTGATAGTGGAAAAAAGCAAAGCCACTTAGTCTGCTCAGGCTGCTATCACAGAATACCATGACTGGGGGAGCTTACACAACATTTATTTCTCTCATTTCTGGAGGCTGAAGTCCAAGATTAAGGCTTTGGCAAAACTGGTGTCTGGTGAGGCCCTCTTCCTGGTTTGCAAACAGCTGTCTTCCCCTTGTATCCTCACATGGCTGAGAGAACAAGCTCTAGTCTCTTCCTATAAGGACACTAACCCAGCGTGGCAGGGTGAGGGCGGGGGGAACTCCATCCTCATGACCTTACCTAAACATAATTACATCCCAAATCCACCTCCTGATACCGTCCATTGGGGGTTAGGTTTCAACACATAAATTCTGGAGGGACAAACACAAAGTCCTTAACAGCCATCTAGACCCGTGTTATCCAACAAGATAGCCACTAGCCACATGTAGCTACTGAGCTCTTGAAGGGAGGTTCACCCATACTGAGATGTCCTGTAGTGTAAATTATACACCAGATTTCAAAGATTTAGCAGGGGAAAAAAAACACTATGGGGCTTCCCTGGTGGCGCAGTGGTTGAGAGTCTGCCTGCCGATGCAGGGTACACGGGTTTGTGCCCCGGTCCGGGAAGATCCCACATGCCGCGGAGCGGCTGGGCCCGTGAGCCATGGCCGCTGAGCCTGCGCGTCCAGAGCCTGTGCTCCGCAACGGGAGAGGCCACAGCAGTGAGAGGCCCACGTACCGCAAAAAACAAAACAAAACAAACAAAAAAAACACTATGGAAAATACCTCATGTATAATTTCTTATATTGTTACCTGTTGAAATGATAATATTTTGGATATATTGGGTTAAATAAAAAATATTACAATTTATTTTGCGAGTTTATTTATTTTTTTATTTTTTGCGGTATGTGGGCCTCTCACCGTCGCGGCCCCTCCCGTTGCGGAGCACAGCCCTTGCGAGTTTATTTTTTACGTTTCTTTAATGTAGCTATTAGAAAAATTAAAATTACTTCTGAGGCTCACACTTAACGTCCTGCATCATATTTCTGTAAGACAGCAGTGGTCTAGCCCCATGGTTCTCAAATAGAGGCGATTTTAGCAGACCAGCTCAGATCACTCCTTCAGACCCCTGGTTGTCACATGTCACCAGCATGTTCATGAGTAAGAACTAGAGGTTTCTCTCAGAACCCTGAATAGATGGTTTAAAGTTTAAGGCACATACTTATGGGTCTGAGTATCCACAACAAATATTCACAACAGATCTCCTTAGGCCTCATGTTAAAGAACTTATTGCTTATAATTCTGACTAGATGGAACCTTCCATAATAAAGATTTTAGAGTTCAAAATGAGCCACATGTGGTAAATGGTTCATCTCAGCGAAGTTTATTTCTGCCTGAATGTGCCATATGTTTTAAAGAAGTTAGGAAATTTGGCTGAAATCAGTCTCAACCCTGTAACATTCTGATAATTGCTTTTCTTTTGAAGGTATGCCTGATTTCAACTGATTTACTTGCCATGTGTTTTTTTCTTACTGCCAGGCAATAAAGAGTTCTGATTATTTCAGCTTTCTGGTTGTTTGGATTTTAGCAAGGAAGTGTAACCATACTTGGATGTGATGCATGACATATTTGAAGCTGTACTATCAAAGGGTTTTGGGACTTTGGCTAAATATTTAGAACCCCTACTTCTCTATTTCCATCCTGATGCAAGAGAGAAGCCCAGTGCTTATCACTGAAGTTCTTCAAAAATAACAGTAGGAAAATAAGTTTCCTTCCTTGGTCCCCAGGGATGGAAACCTACTTCCCACCTTCCCCACTCCATTGTCTCATCTGAAGACTCCACTTTGATCCTCCAGATCCACAGGCCCTGCTCACCTGAACCTCTCCTTCTCAAAGTGCAACTGTTGCTTTGAGATTTAAATAAATAAAGTTTTCTCATGCATGCATTAGCATTTTTACATCCAGCCCACCTCGGATTATTTCTTTTTTAAAAAATTAATTAGTTAATTAATTTTCTTGTTTGTTTGCGTTGGATCTTCGTTGCTGCGTGGGGGCTACTCTTTGTTGCGCGGGTTTCTCACTGTGGTGGCTTCTCTTGCTGCGGAACACAGGCTCTAGATGCACAGCCTTCAGTAATTGTGGCTCATGGGCTCGGTAGTTTTGGCTCGTGGGCTCTAGAGCACAGGCTCAGTAGTTGTGGTGCACGGGCTTAGTTGTTCTGTGGCACATGGGATCTTCCCAGACCAGGGCTCAAACCCATGTCCCCTGCATTGGCAGGCGGATTCTTAACCACTGCGCCACCAGGGAAACCCCCCGATTATTTCTTAAATAGGCAGAAAGTGGTGTGCCCTTATAGTCACAGTCTTCAAAATTTAGGCAAAAAATAAGGCTCTACTTGGAAGCAAAAGCAAACTGGTTAGTGATCGGGTGAAGGAAAATTATCTTGTTATAGAAACCACTTGAGGAAGACCAGGATTGGTCTACAAATACTGTGCTGCATCATTAAACCGCAGGAAGAAAAAAAAAGGAAACCACATTACTTTACATAACTTTCAATCCTCATGTAACCTCCCAGGCCCTCCCCCTTAGTCGGATGCATCATCTGCCTCTAAAGCACAATAATTTTCCAGAGTAAAACTCATCGAGGAAAAGTTCCTATACTTTGGATTAAAAATACACATAACTCATTTATATTCTAGGTGACGTATGACTATGTTGAACAGCAGGGAGAATAGCATATTGAGTTGGCATATGTCACAAATATTCCAGTTCTCCTTCTGGGTACTTGGTAGAATTGCATTTTCCCACCCATTTGAATTTAGACACAGCCATGTGAAGGTGGCTAAAAAAATACGAGCAGAAGTGATGAGTGTCACTTCCGGTCAGCTTTGAGAGGAAGTGCTCATGGCAGGGTGTATCAGCTCGGATCTTGAGTGAATTAGATAACCAGAGTTCTTCTGAAGACCTAACTTTGAAGATGTAGCCTGTGATGTTAAGTCCTAGAGACTTGGGGGTTTTCATTACTACAGTATCTATCTATTCTGACTAATAAACACATCACTTAGAATCTAGTATCTTATTTTTACCTTTTGTGTCTTCTCAAAATATCACTTACTTTCTCCCAACGTAACAGAGGAAAGAGAACCCTATAAACAGACTTAAAAAGAATCATCACAAAGGTAAAAGTACATTTAAAGCACAGAAAGTATACTATGAGGGAAGAAGAGGGTGATTGTCTGACAATAGATATTGCTGCTGCAGTTGTGTGTGTCTTGATTTCATAGTGCCACTTTGCTGTGCTGAGCACGGTGATTTGCTCCATCTTTTCCCCAGGCCAATTCAACAATGTTACCACAGAATGATTTTTAGTGACCAGTTTTTCCATGCCCTGCTTTTGGTTGCAGCTAGTTTTCCATTATGTTTTGATGTTTGTGGTCCTTATTTGACTCTGTTAGGATGGAGACTACCAACGTGAAGAACACCTGCAGTGTCTGAGGCTCAGCATCTAACTTTTCATGTGCTTTTTTTTCAATTCTCCCACTGTGTACTAACCACAAGTATGCAAGCTGGAAGACTGAATACTAATCAAAAGGGAAAACTGGGTTGGTTGTGGCTTAAGGTGTTCGTAGGAAATTCCTCCAGCTGCTGGGGCATTTGTTGAACACATGACTTCTGCTGGCAATGGCCGATGCTCTACACCAGCTGACTACCAATAACTGGAAAGTTTAGTTATTTTTCTTTTTTATTTCCACTTAATTTGCAGTTTTATCAAAATGAAATGTGTACTTAATTTTTAAAAATCAAACAATTCTACACAGCCTGTAATGAAAACTTCTATCCATCCCGACCCCTGATTTACACTCCTTGGATATCCATTTTAAAATCCATTCACTGCTTTTGTCATCATGTTTCCAAACAATCTGCTTCTCGTGTTGCTTGCTTTTTCAGATTTAGATAGATGTAACGATTTCCCACTATAGAACACAAAAACTTCACTTTACTGCATTAACATCCTCCTGTAGACATACAGGCACACATACGCATAGTATCAATTCGTTTTTGCTGTGTAACAAATCATCCCAAAATGTACTGGCTTAAACCAGCCATTTATGTACTCACAATTCTGTGGATCAGCCGTTTGAACTGGACTGCGCTGGGCAATTCTGGTCTTGGCTGAGCTCATGGTCAGCTGTGGTCAGTTACTGGGGTGGCTGGGGGCTGGCTGACCAGAGTGGCCTCAGCTAGGGGGGCTCTTCCATTCTCCACGTGGTCTTCTTCCATCCTCTAGCAGGTGAGGCCAGGCACGTTCACACAGAGGATGGACAGGGTCCCGAGGGTCCGAGTGGAAGCAGATGCAGCTTCCTGAGGCCCAGGCTCAGAACTGGCTTTCTGGTACTCCCACTTCATTCTCTCACAAGGCCAGCTGGATTTGAGTAGAAGAGGAATAGACTCCACCTCTTGATGGGAGGTGCTATAAAGTCTCATCGTGAAGGATACAGGGAGAAGAAAATTGTGGCCATTCTTGCAATCTACTACACACAAGTAGTATACATACACATGGGTACTTTCCCTCGCCACCATCCTCTTTACATGGACATATCATATATCACCAGTCAGAGTTAAATGAGTATTTAATATTGACCCTATTACAATGATGGACGTTTACTTATAACTAGACCTCATAGTGAACTAGGATTATATTTTCTTTCTTACGTGAGGATTTTTGCTCTGATCCTCAGAGTAAATAATTGTCCTGTTTTGAGTTGTTTGCTGAAGCTTTTCTATGTGCTTGCCAGTTACTCAGCTCCAAACTCTGCAGTAAGTATACATTTCCTAAGAACAACAGATGAATGATCAATTTCCTCCCCCACCCCCTTGGAGTCATCCCTCTGGAGCCCTCCATCCTTCTATTCCATCTGGACTCGGTCTTCTCTGGCCCTGTTGCACAGTAATCACTCTGAGGTTCCCTTGGCTACTTTCTTCTGTAGAACACCCTGTTTCTTGTCTACTGGTGTCCTCTTTCTTTCTCCTTATTTTGGAGGGTATGCTCTAGTAGGTTCCTGGAAAAGGGTGCATAGGCAGCAACTTTTTGAGACTTTGAATGTTTGAAATGCTACCCCACCTGCAGACCTGTCTAACAGCGTGGATGGAAATTCTAAGGTGGAAATTATTTTCTTCAGAATTGTTAAGGCACTGCTTTTCTACTTCCAATATTATTTTTAAGACCTCTGAGACCTTCTGATGCCTGATCCTTTGTCCATAATCAGGTTTTCTTCTCTAGAATTTTTCAGAATCATCTCTGTTTCTGGACTTCTGGGAAAAAAAGACAATGATATATCTCAGTAGGGGTCCTTTTTCATTCATCTAATTGCATGTTGACTCAATCTAATAACTCTTCCACTTATTATGGGACTTCTATTGGATATCCTTTACAGATAATTTTTTTACATCTTATTTTCTCTTATTTTAAAAACTTTTCACTTGTTTTACTTTTATGAAGGTTTTTGTTGGTGGTGGTGGTTTTCGCTGCTTTGTCAATAAGTTTATTGTCTTTATCTGAAAAATCTTCATAGAAAATTGTGGTTTGATTTATCTCTCAGTGGTCCACTCCTGAGCTCTGAGGCAGCTTGCTTTCTGAGCTACTCGATCTTTCCTCTGAGCAAGAGACATTCTGGAACAGTTCCAACTCTTTTTTTTTTAACTTCTTTCTTAGGCTTCTTCTGATTGGCCGGATTCTCTCATACAGTAGTACAGTTTTCGTGTACATCTCCTCCATCATGTCTGCAGCTATGTTGTTCTTTATGTATTGGGAGAATTGTTTCTTGTTAGCATCTTCATCATCTTCCATAAGGTAACTGAGCCACAATGTGCTTCTGAGGTACTTCTGCTTTGAATTCCCTGCTTTCTGAATCATAACCAGGGAATAATTTGGTACTGTGAGGCATTGATAAGCCTCCATCCACAACTCCCCTCAGAGCCCCAAAAACTTTATTTCCAGTGGTAGTTCTGGCAAAATTTTAGTTCAAATAGCAGGTGAAGGTACCAGGCTGACCATCAAAGCTTTCCTCGTTGTATTTATATCTTGTCCATGCAAAACCAACTGAGAAGCCTGCGGGCCAGCAGGAGGCCAGGACAGAATGCCACAGCATATCCGTCAGGCCAACCATCACCCCGTGCTTTGGGAGTTCATGAGCATCATCTTCGCAGAATATCATATGCCCTTCTATTCAGGCATAAGAGATTTGACAAATGATATCTCTATTGGTTACATGGACAAACATTCTTTATTTGGTTGTGTTGTACTTAACTTTTGTCCTGGATTACCAAGTGTTTCTGAGCATAGCAATCAATTTTACCCTCTTGTTTTCTTTTAAATTTTACTTGGTATCTCTTAAAGTAAGACTTATTCTTGATATCTTTAACAGAGATCCATGTTGATGGGTTGCCATTGACCTCTTTTTCGGAGTTTTTAAAATTTTATTTCTCTACCATTCTATTTAATATTTATTTATTCTATTATATTTTTAAATTCTAAGAGTGCTTTAAGTCTTGTGAATGTTCCTTTCCAAGAGCACTCTGTTCTTGTTTCATGGATGCAATATCTTCTCTTACTTCTCTGAGAGCTTTGTTTGTTTTTTATATTTTCTTCTGCTACCTGAATGGTCTCTTCCCTCTGTGGTGTTTATTAATTTTGAACTTTGCCTTTTATGTTAGATATTTCCTTCAAATATCTGTTACTCCTTGGCTGTCCATTTTCAAGAGAAGTCCTAAAACGTTAGTGGCAGAAGTCCTAAAAAGTTCCTGTCTGAGGAATGAAAGTGTATGTGTGGGATTTGCAACAAATGAGATTCACTGTTGGGCTCCCCCAACGGTCTGTGTCTGCACTAGTTTTCTATTGCAACGGTAACAAATTACCACAAACTTGGCTGCTTAAAGCAACACAAATTTACTACCTTACAGTTCTGGAGGTCAAATGTCTGATTCCGTCTTGCTGGGCTAAAATTAGGTTGTCGGCAGGGCTGCATTCCTTTCTGGAGCCTCCAGGGAAGAGTCCATTTCCTTCCCTTTTCCAGGTTCTAGAAGCCACTTGTATTCCTTGACCTTTGGCCCTCTTCTTCCCTCTTCAAAGCCAGTAACAATGGTCAAGTCTTTTTCATATCACATCACTCTGACCTCTTCTGCTTCTCTCTTCCACTTCTAAAGACCCTGGTGATGACACTGGCCCACCTGGATAACCCAGGACACTCTCCCTATTGTGGTTGGCTGATTAGCAACCTTAATTCCATCTGCTACCTTAATTCTCCTTTGCCATGTAACCTAACATAGTCACAGGCTTCAGGGATTAGGATGTGGACATCACTCTTTCCACAGTTACCCCAGTACCTGTAGACACTCTCTCCTGGGCTGATCCATTTACCCAAAGAGGAAGGCTCCTTTCTCCTGCCAGTGCACATGCAGAATTCTGGGGGTCAAATGTTGCTGGCGGTGCCACTAGTTGGTCTGCAGATGCCCCTCTTAGCCTCCCTGGTTTCTATTTGTCACGAGTGCCCTCAGCTGTGTCCAGTATTCCATCATCCAGAGCAGTCTCACTCAACCTCTTTTGAGAATAAACATTCAGTCTTGTACTGAGTTGAGAAGGTATAGTCACTGGCAGTGCAGGATACCATAGGGAACCTAGGTCCAAGTATTCCTTAAACAGATTCTTAATCACTCCTCCTGGTGTCAGTCTTGCCCACACCCCTTTGGAGGGAGCTGGTGCCTCTACTACTGAGACGCTTGGGGCCTTGGTGGCTCCATCAAACCTGATTTTTGGCTTTGCTTCTTACAGGCTCTTGCCATTCAGCTTTCTCCTGTCTAGTAAGTCAGTTATTGCCCATCCATCTGCTTTCTGGCTTTCAAAATAATGCTATTTCCTCTTTTGTTCCCATGGTCCTTATTGATGTGTGCTTTTTCATTCTCTGTCATCTTAGTGGGGCTTCGAGAGGGAATGGAGATTCGGTCATGTTTTGTTTTATCTGCCGTGTTTAGCTAGAAGTCCCTATGGTTTGTTTTTTGGGAGCACTAAGTAATTGTGAAACCAATTATATCCTTTATATCCTGTGTTCTGTATGACAATCAGTTTCTATTAGTTTTCACTAAACACCAGTGACAAGAGTTCTGAAATTTTTGTGTTCCCTATGAAGGAAAAAAAAGGAAGTGAAAATGGCAATTACCAAGTGGCTATCTCAAAATAGTAAAGTCAAAACAGCCTTCTTTGCCTCATCTAGAATAGGTGCTCAATAGGGCATTTGTATGAATTACATGCTGTCTAAAATGTACTCCAAGAATCAGGCAGGTCCAAGCTTTAATCCCAATATCGCTGGGCACAGGCCTGTGCAAACTGAGTTGTTGTTGAATAAATACTGATGAATTCATTAGCTGTTTTTCTTAAGTTGAAGCTAGAAAAGCAGCTGCTTCTCATTCTAAATGTCTGAAATGAAAAGTGAAAAGCACAACACCCTAATCAATTTCAATGAAGGCAAAATATTGAATTCCCTGGAATGCATCAAACAGAACTTTGATATTTTATATACTAGTGATACCGCCAGTAGTAAATCAGATAAATCATGTATAGAAGGTGTAGATTTTATCACCTCCTAGTTATGTTATATTAATATGTCATTCTCTCTCCTCTTCCCCCAAAGCATGCTATTTCATTAATTGTTTTACTTTTTCCTGATAACTTCTGTCTGAGGACTGAAAGCTTGGCCAACTACTGTTTTGACAATGCAGGCGAATGGGATGGAAACATCACCCAGTTAGAGGCAGAGTGGTGGCTACAATCTCAGTCTCCTTCTCTTAGCACTACGGCTCTTTTCACAAGTATTTGCTGCCCTTTTGGGGGGCCTATAGTTTGTTCCATGTAAATATAAGAGGTGTTGGAGCTAGCAGTGGGTTACTAGGGGCCTCCGGGCATCTAGCAGTTTGCTCAGACCAACAGCCAACACAGCTACGTGGCAGGCTCCAAATGAGGACTTTGGCTGCTCTCAGAAGGCTTCTTCTAGCCCTAGGCTAATGTCTCCACTGTATTGGGCTTTCTTTGTTGACACCTAAGAGCAGCAGCTGCATCCAGCACCACCGTGACAAAGAAACTTGTGTTAGCGAGGCCGACCTCTGCTCTGAAATGCTCCTAATTAGCTGTTAATACATGACATCTTCACACACACACCTCAGTGCAAAGAACAGCCAGTTCAACCCATGAATAGAAAGCTGACGACAAAGGTGAGAAAGAATGAATGGTTATGATACATTTTGTTCTTTCAGGGTAAAAGAAAAATATGATGAATTGTATATTGTAGTACTTTGTTGTCCCATATTTATGATTCCAAACCTGAGATCTCATCTGGACTGCTGGGTGGCTTGGAAAACAGAAGAAAATATATTTCTTTTTTTTTAAGTTTTTTTTTCTTTAATAAACTTTATTTTTGGCTGCATTGGGTCTTCACTGCTATGCATGGGCTTTCTATAGTTGTGGCGAGCAGGGACTACTCTTCATTGCAGTGCGCAGGCTCCTCATTGCGGTGGCTTCTCTTGTTGCGAAGCCCGGGCTCTAGGTGCGTGGGCTTCAGTAGTTGTGGCACGTGGGCTCAGTAGTTTTGGCTCCCGGGCTCTAGAGCGCAGGCTCAGCAGTTGTAGTGTACAGGCTTAGTTGCTCCACAGCATGTGGGATCTTCCCGGACCAGGGCTTGAACCCGTGTCCCCTGCATTGGCAGGTGGATTCTTAACTACTGCACCACCAAGGAAGTCCTATATTTCTTTTTAATCTGCTCTTCAAAGATTTAAAAGCAGTTGAAGAGATACTTATTAAAACTTCAACTAGCTCTGACCTAGAGCTAGTTGAGCTAGTCTGTAGCACAATCTTTCTTCTCGTAGGACCTCAATGTTTCTCATTTATAAATGAAGGGATTAGATTCTCTATATATTGAACTAAGAGGTTTCTGTCAGTGTTAAAAACCTGAGATTCTAAGATAGGCAACTTTCCTGAAACGACGGGGAGGAAAGCCTTTGAAAAAGCACAACTCCCATTATATGAGGATTTGTTATATCCAACTCGGATTTAGCACCTTTATACACAGACAGGTGTTAGAAATTTGCAATGAATAAGAAATATGCTGAAAGATTTAGTAGAAAGAAACAGCATATTGTTTTTTTTAAAATAGCAATATTGTTTTTTGAAGAGCTCTGTGCACTGGGAAATTGTCATCTAGTACCAAAGAAAATGTTTGTCATATTTATGTTTCCATTTCATGATCTCAAGCACAACTTTGTAACTATAACTGTGACTGGTCCACCTGTCAACTCCTGGGACCTGGAGATTTCTAACTCCACGGGGAAGACAAGAGAGTATTGCCTTCCACTGCACCTCTCAGCCCCACACAAAGTGTTTTATCATGTATCATCTCATGCAGGACTCATTTCCTACAGTCAGAAAGACACAACTTGAAAGAACTTTTTTTGCAGACATTTTGAAAGCTAAACTTCTCTTTTGTGGGTGGTAGATGAAAGCTCAGTGTTTGATTACCCATGGCCTTATAGCTAAGATGAATATTCCACTCTGCTTCCGCACAGTTTCCCAGGGTATAACCAATTCCCCTGATGGAGAGTGGATTAAATTTGCAGATAAAACGTGCTGAGGCAAAAGAACTGGCCTAGGAGCCTCAAGGAAGGAGAGTTCAGAGCCTAACTAATGAGGTGGGTGGTCTAGGGAGAGTCACTTTCCTTCTTGGAGCTCAGTTTCTCTACTGTATGTAATGCCCACGTCACTGCATTCTCAACAAGAATCTTCTCAGGTAGTTTGTTTTGTGGAATCATGGCAGCCTGGAATGTTTTTGCTCCTTTCTTTCAAATTCCTGGGAATGGCTTAAATAAGGAGAGGTACTATCACTCCAAAGTGATTTTAATATGTCAATCTTGTTTGAGGCCTGTTGGTAATTCTCCAGATCTTGCTCTTTTTTATGACTATATTCAGTTAGGATTAGGTTTGGCCACGAATAATGGAACCCTAAATAATGAAGACCTGCACAAGGCAAATGTCTTCTCTTTCATGTGAAAGAAGCCTGGGGACTTCCTGGTGGTCCAGTGGCTAAGACTCCACACTCCCAATACAGGGGGCCTGGGTTCGACCCCTGGTCAGGGAACTAGATCCCATATGCCACAACTAAGAGTTCGCATGCCACAACTGAAGATCCTGCACGTGGCAACAAAGATCCCATGTGCTGCAACTAAGACCTGGTGCAGCCAAATAAATCAATCAATAATTTTAAAATAAATAAATAAATAAATAAAAGAAGACTAGGGGCAGGTATCTAGAAATGCATCAGCAGAAAATCATCACAGACGCAGGCTCTATCTTGCTATACTGCCAGTTTTAGCATAGGGATCACACCTCATAGTCTAAGATGGTCCCTCAAGCTTCATCCATTATTTTGACATCCCTCTCCACTGGAAAGGAGAGAAGGCTTAAAAGGGAGCACCTTCTTGCTTTAAAAATCACTTCTGGAAGTTACATGTGGCACTTCCACTTACATCTCACTGACCAGAACTTAGTCACATGGCCACAGCTAGCTGCAAGGGAGGCTGGAACAATGTAGTCTTCAATCCAGGCAGCCATGGGCACAGCTAAATGAGAGGGTTATGGAGATGAGCACTAGGGTCTGACCCAGATCAAACATCCTGCAGAATTCTTTCACTCTCAAACAGTCATGAGCTATTCCTCTGGAAAGGCTATAAGATTAAATTAGGAAGTACTATCTCAGGAAGGACAAAGAGGCGATAAGATGGATAAAAGATAGCCTCAAGATACAGTAGACTGTTCCAACAATGTCTTAACACATCCATGCAGAATGTGTTAACCTATCAGAGAGATGCAAGGGGTGTGGTCATGATGGGTTAACTAGAAAAGTTTCCATGGATAAATTTTATCCAAAATCAAAGAGATGGGAAAGATATAATTTGGCAGGACAAAGAGGTGGGCTGACTATGGAGAACAGTATGGAGGTTCCTTAAAAAACTACAAATAGAACTACCATATGACCCAGCCATCCCACTACTGGGCATATACCCTGAGAAAACCATAATTCAAAAAGAGTCATGTACCAAAATGTTCATTGCAGCTCTATTTACAATAGCCCGGAGATGGAAACAACCTAAGTGCCCATCATCGGATGAATGGATAAAGAAGATGTGGCACGTATATACAATGGAATATTACTCAGCCATAAAAAGAAACGAAATTGAGCTATTTGTAATGAGGTAGATGGACCTAGAGTCTGTCATACAGAGTGAAGTAAGTCAGAAAGAGAAAGACAAATACCGTATGCTAACACATATATATGGAATTTAAGAAAAAAATGTCATGAAGAACCTAGGGGTAAGACAGGAATAAAGACACAGACCTACTAGAGAACGGACTTGAGGATATGGGGAGGGAGAAGGGTAAGCTGTGACAAAGCGAGAGAGTGGCATGGACATATATACACTACCAAACGTAAAATAGATAGCTAGTGGGAAGCAGCCGCATAGCACAGGGAGATCAGCTCGGTGCTTTGTGACCACCTAGAGGGGTGGGATAGGGAGGGTGGGAGGGAGGGAGATGCAAGAGGGAAGAGATATGGGAACATATGTATATGTATAACTGATTCACTTTGTTATAAAGCAGAAACTAACAGACCATTGTAAAGCAATTATACTCCAATAAAGATGTAAAAAAAAAAAAAAGAGGTGGGCTGTTTCAGGAAAGAGTGCAGTTGTTCTTCGGAAAAACCATAAAGTGAAGAATGTTCTCTTCAATTCCCCTCTATTCTCACCTCTATATACTTTCCTCTCTTTCAACACTATTCCCTTTCCATAAGCATGCAATGGTGTGGGCATTTGTGTGTGCGCACACACATAAACACACACACACATGCCCATACACAAAGGTATACACTAATATTTTACTGAACCATAATTTAAGAGGAAAAAACCAAATCTGCTAAACTAATTAACTCTTACCTAACTTGCTACCATCCCAGGAGTACTGTACAAATTAAATTAAAATTAAAGTTCCTGGGAGTGAGCATTGCTTCAATTCTAGGCAATAAATGCCCTAGAGACTATTACTTACAGACCCTATGAGGATGAAAAAAATATACCCTCAAAGAGGTTATACTCCGCTAGAGAGCCATGAACTTTCCTTCCAAGAAAAACATGCAGTGTGACCTTTTATTTAAACTGTTATGAGGGCACCGGGAAAGCAGAGTTTAATCCCAGCTTGAGAGGAGGATGATGAGAAATGGGTAATATTTTGTAGATAGAATTAGACCTGGTTGAAAGGAGGACATGTCAGATGGAAGGACCAGCCTGAGAAGAGGATGGAGGTGGATGACAGTGAGTAGCCTACATGATGGAAGGAAAGGGACCAGGGAGGGCACAATGAGACTTGCAGCTGAAAATACAGTTTGAGATCTTATCATGAAGGGACTTGGAACTTTAACAATAAAATAAATGGACAATACAAGAAAGTTAGAAAGTACCCTGATCAAAGCTCTTCTATAAGAAATGTCATCTGGAGGCAGCACATAGACTGAAGGGTGAAAAGAAGTGATCCAGGCAGAGCAGCTTGGAGACCAGCTTAAGTCCAGATAAGAAGTAACAGAGACCTGAATAAAGTTAGTGGGAATTGAGAAGACAATGTATCACTAATGGTGAAATTTCATGTGAAAATCAGGTGGGATATATGGGGGAGGAAGCCCTTCTAGGCACTTCTCAGGTAACACCATGTGAGTTTCCACATTTCCCAATGTATGTGTGACCCCTGAGCCCAAGTGCAGAGAGGCAGAGGGAGGGGAAGGCGGGGGGGTTGGCAGAGGAGAGGGGAAGGCAGGGGAACCTTAATAAACCAAAAGGTAAGAAGAGAAAATGAAATCATAGACTTTCAGAGGTGAAGGGGCCCTACAACAAGGTTCACATTTTTTACAGATGAAGAAACAGATTTGGGGACATAGTGGTAGCCCAAGACCTGTGGAACTTGCCCTCCCTGGTGTCTTAGCAGGAGAGAGATATTATCTATCTGAAAACACAATATGGAAAGTCATAAGACAAATGACAAACTGGGGAAAATATCTGCAACATACATCACAGGTAAATGGTTAATATCAGCTAATAAAAGCACCTAGTTAACAGGAATGAAAAGATAAAGCGCCCAACAGAAAATGGGCAAAGAGACATGAACAGTCAGTTCATACACACAAAAACTATAAATGGCCCTTAAGCACATAAAAAGATACTCAACCTTACTCAAAATAAGACAGAGGCACATTAACACTGCCCTGAGTACAATTTCTTACCTCCCAATCAAAAGTTGGACAACACGACTGGTGAAGCTGTGGAGAAATGGACACTCATGTTTTGCTGATGAAGGTGGGAAGTGGTACAACCCACAGGAAGGGTAATGCGGTGATTTCTATCAAAATTACTGATGCATGGGCTTCCCTGGTGGCGCAGTGGTTGGGAGTCCGCCTGCCGATGCAGGGGACGCGGGTTCATGCCCCGGTCCGGGAGGATCCCGCATGCCGTGGAGCGGCTGGGCCCCTGAGCCGTGGCTGCTGAGCCTGTGCATCCGCGGCCTGTGCTCCACAGCCAGGGGGACCACGGCGGTGAGAGGCCCACGTACCACACACACACAAAAAAATTACTGATGCATTTATCCTTTGACCCAGCAATCCTATTTGTGGGTATTTACATAGAACTTGCACATGTGGAAAAGACAGAGACATGCACATGTGGTTATTAATTGCAGCGTTATTTGTAATAGTAAAAGACTGAAAACAAGCCAACTGCCAGCATAAGGAACTGGTTCCAGAAACAGTGCAAGAGTTTCACAGTAGAATTCTACACAGCTGTAAAAAGGAGAGAGATTCTTTATGTCTTGATATAGAATAAGCTCCAGAGTACATTGTTAGGGAAGAAAAAAGTATGTTGTAGAACATGCATAAAGTATGTTATTTTTTGTGTCAAAAAGGGGAGAAACAAGATACATATTTGTACTTGTCCCTGCAAAAAAGCAATACTGTAAAGATAAATAAGAAACTAATGAAAAAAAGTTTGTCTATAAAAGGAGAGGTTGTGGGGTAAATGAGAACAGAAATCAAAGCTAGATAGCTCAGTATATATGTTTTTATTTCATTTTGATTTTTTTTACCATGTAAACATGTTTAAAGTAGAAAAAAACACACTATAAAACTTAAAAAATGGCAATCTGACAAACATGTAATTGAGCCATTCATGGTATTATCACAGCCAGGAAAGATCTGACCTAATCACAAAGGTCAGGGGAGCCTTCCTGGAGGAAGTAGCTCTTGAGTTGAGATCTGAAGAATGAATAGAAGTTAATGGGTTCAGAGAGCAGGGAACATTATAATCAGAGAGGGAAACCTGTGCAAAGGCTCTGTGATGGGAAGGGGAAAAGTGCTTATGAAGAACTGCAAGCAAGCAGAATAGCAAAGCCAGCTTTGAGATGAGGCTAGACCAATAAGGGCAGGCTAGACCATGTGGGGTTGTGGGCCATGCTGAGAAATGTTTTTTTCTAAGAGCAATGAGATGCTGTTGAAAGGTTTTAAGCAGGTGGAGAGGAGGAGGTCCAGGGGAGTTTGTGCTTTCTTCAGGGGAATATTCGTAGTCACTGAAGATTATAGAGGAAAAAGTGTGGTGTGATCACTACACTTGTTCTTGGAACTGTTGGCCCACCCATTTCCTCAATTCACCTGTAAAATCACATGTAATGCTTTGCTAACAACAGTCTACATATTTCAATTATGATCCATCAGTTGCTATTTGCCAAAAACATTACACAAATTGCACAAAGGATAAAGTTGTTATAGTCTAATTTACATTGGAACCTATCTTCGTTTCTAGGCAACATCATTGCACTGGATAATGATGGTTCCGACCCTCAGAATCTTTCACAATCTGGTAAGTGAAATGAATGAGGGAACCAATTTCTATGTGTTCAGGCCAGTATCTCACCCTATTAGATCCAGCCTGGGAATAAAACCCATTTTTAATGCACCATTTGATAAGAATGCTTAACCTCAGTATGTGTTGTAATTAGAGAGATAATTAGAACTTCACTAGAACCTCTTAAATCTAGAAATACATTTGAAATTCACCTAGAATGAAAATTGCACTACCTAAGACTAATCCAAGGCATTTTTCCTTCCAACTCTACCTTGCCTTCCCTGCCATCCCAAAGCTTTTGCAGTCTAAGAAGTGTGAAGAAAGAATTTTATAGGTAGTGCATATCACAGAAGGCTAATGGATTCAGTTGAAAATTGCTTTATATGTTTATGGCAAAGATGCTTATGGGGAAGAAACTGGAGGTGGCCTCTCAGGGCAGACAGGTCCTACATGTCTGTGATCCAGATGAGTAACCACAGGGGAATGGAATCTCGGGTGTAACTTGAATTTTCAGAGTCCATATCATCCAAGGTGTATCTGAAAGAGCCGTGTGGCTGACGGGTCTTGGTGCTCTGCCTGCTGTCAGACCCGTGCCTCTGAGGTGGGAGACCCGAGTTCAGGACACTGGTCCACCAGAGGCCTCCCGGCTCCACGTAATATCAAATGGCAAAAGCTCTCTCAGAGATCTCCATCTCAATGCTAAGACCCAGCTCCACTCAACGACCAGCAAGCTCCAGTGTTGGACACCCTATGCCAAACAACTAGCAAGACAGGAACACAACCCCGCCCATTAGCAGAGACGCTGCTTAAAATCATAATAAGGTCACAGACACCCCAAGACACACCACCAGACACGGTCCAGCCCACCAGAAAGACAAGATCTAGCCTCATCCACAGGCACCAGTCCCCTCCACCAGGAAGCCTACACAACCCACTGAACCAACATTAGCCACTGGGGGCAGACACCAAAAACAATGGGAGCTACGAACCTGCAGGCTGCAAAAAGGAGACCCCAAACACAGTGAGTTAAGCAAAATGAGAAGACAGAGAAATACACAGCAGATGAAGGAGCAAGGTAAAAACCCACCAGAACAAACAAATGAAGAGGAAATAGGCAGTCTACCTTAAAAAGAATTCAGAGTAATCACAGTAAAGATGATCCAAAATCTCTGAAATAGAATGGAGAAAATACAAGAAAGGTTTAACAAGGAGCTAGAAGAACAAAAGAGCAAATAAACAATGATGAACGACACAATAAATGAAATAAAAAATTCTCTAGAAGGAATCAATAGCAGAATAACTGAGGCAGAAGAATGGATAAGTGACCTGGAAGATAAAATAGAGGAAATAACTGCTGCTGAGCAGAATAAAGAAAAAAGAATGAAAAGAATTGAGGACAGTCTCAGAGACCTCTGGGACAACATTAAACACACCAACATTTGAATTATAGGGGTTCCAAATGGAGAAGAGAAAAAGAAAGGGTCTGAGAAAATATTTGAAGAGATTATAGTTGAAAACTTCCCTAACATGGGAAAGGAAATAGCCAATCAAGTCCAGGAAGCACAGAGAGTCCCATACAGGATAAATCCAAGGAGAAACATGGCAAGACACATATTAATCAAACTATCAAAAATTAAACACAAAGAAAAAATATTAAAAGCAGCAAGGGAAAAACAACAAATAACATACTAGGGAATCCCCAGAAGGTTAACAGCTGATCTTTCAGCAGAAATTCTGCAAGCCAGAATGGAGTGGTAGGACATATTTAAAGTGATGAAAGGGAACAGACTACAACCAAGATTACTCTACCCAAAAAGGATCTCATTGCGATTTGATGGAGAAATTAAAACCTTTACAGACAAGCAAAAGCTAAGAGAAATCAGCACCACCAAACCAGCTTTACAACAAATGCTAAAGGAACTTCTCTAGGCAGGAAGCACAAGAGAAGGAAAAGACCTACAATAACAAACCCCAAACAATTCAGAAAATGGTAATAGGAACATACATATCGATAATTACCCTAAATGTAAATGGATTAAATGCTCCAACCAAAAGACACAGACTGGCTGAATGGATACACAAACAAGACCCATATATATGCTGTCTACAAGAGACCCACTTCAGACCTAGGGACACATAGAGACTGAAAGTGAGGGGATGGAAAAAGATATTCCATGAAAATAGAAACCAAAAGAAAGCTGGAGTAGCAATTCTCATATCAGACAAGATAGACTTTAAAATAAACACTATTGCAAGAGACAAAGAAGGACACTACATAATGATCAAGGGATCAGTCCAAGAAGAAGATATACAATTGTAAATATTTATGCACCCAACATAGGAGCACCTCAATACATAAGGCAAATGCTAACAGCCATAAAACGGGAAATCGACAGTAACGCATTCATAGTAGGGGACTTTAACACCCCACTTTCACCAATGGACACATCATCCAAAAGGAAAATAAATAAGGAAATGCAAGCTTTAAATGATACATTAAACACGATGGACTTCATTGATATTTATAGGACATTCCATCCAAAAACAACAGAATACACTTCCTTCTCAAGTGCTCATGGAACATTCTCCAGGATAGAACATATCTTGGGTCAAAAATCAAGCCTTCGGAGCTTCTCTGGTGGCGCAGTGGTTGAGAGCCCGCCTGCTGATGCAGGGGACATGGGTTCGTGCCCCGGTCCAGGAGGATCCCACATGCCGCGGAGTGGCTGGGCCCGTGAGCCATGGCCGCTGAGCCTGTGTGTCCAGAGCCTGTGCTCCGCAACAGGAGAGGCCACAACAGTGAGAGGCCCGTGTACCACAAACAAACAAACAAGTCTTTGTAAATTTAAGAAAATTGAAATCATAACAAGTATCTTTTCCGACCACAATGCTGTATGAGAGTAGATATCAATTACAGGAAAAACACTGTAAAAAATACAAACACATGGATTTAAACAATACACTACTTAATAACCAAGAGATCACTGAAGAATCAAAGAGGAAATCAAAAGTTACCTAGAAACAAATGACAATGAAAACACAACGACCCAAAAACTATGCGATGCAGCAAAAGCAGTTCTAAGAGGGAAGTTAATAGCAGTACAATTGTACAAGAAACAAGAAAAATCTCAAATAAACAACCTAACCTTACATCTGAAGAAATTAGAGAAAGAAGAACAAAAATCCCCAAAGTTAGGAGAAGAAAAGAAATCATAAATATCAGATCAGAAATAAATGAAAAAGTAATGAAGGAAACAACAGCAAAGATCAATAAGAACAAAAGCTGGTTCTTTGAGAAGATAAACAAAATTGATAAAGCATTAGCCAGACTCATCAAGAAAAAAAGGGAGAAGACTCAGATCAATAGAATTAGAAATGAAAAAGAAGTAACTGACACTGCAGAAATACAAAGGATCATGAGAGATAACTACAAGCAACTCTATGCCAATAAAATCAGCAACCTGGAAGAAATGGACAAATTCTTAGAAAAGCACAATCTTCCGAGACTGAACCAGGAAGAAATAGAAAATATAAACAGACCAATCACAAGCACTGAAATTGAGACTATGAATAAAAATCTTCCAAGAAACAAAAGCCCAGGACCAGATGGCTTCACAGGTGAATTCTATCAAACATTTAGAGAAGAGCGAACACCTATCCTTCTCAAACTCTTCCAAAATATAGCAGAGGGAGGAACATTTCCAAACTCATTCTACAAGGCTACCATCACCCTGATACCAAAACCAGACAAAGATGTCACAAAGAAAGAGTACTACAAGCCAATACAACTGATGAACACAGATACAAAAATCCTCAACAAAATACTAGCAAACAGAATCCAACAGTACATTAAAAGGATCATACACTATGATCAAGTGGGGTTTATCCCAGGAATGCAAGGATTCTTCAGTATATGCAAATCAATCAATGTGATGCACCATATTAACAAACTGAAGGATAAAAACCATATGATCATCTCAATAGATGCAGAAAATGCTTTTGACAAAATTCAATACCCATTTATGATAAAAACCCTCTGGAAAGTAGGCATAGAGGGAGACTACCTCAACATAATAAAGGCCATATATCAAAAACCCACAGCCAACATCGTTCTCAATGTTGAAAAACTGAAACCATTTCCACTAAGATCAGGATCAAGACAAGGGTGCCCACTCTCACCACTATTATTCAACATCGTTTTGGAAGTTTTAGCCCCAGCAATCAGAAGAAAAAGGAATAAAAGGAACCCAAAACAGAAAAGAAGAAGTAAAGCTGTCACTGTTTGAAGATGACATGATACTATACATAGAGAATCCTAAAGACTCTACCAGAAAACTACTAGAGGTAATCAATGAATTTGGTAAAGTAGCAGGATACAAAATTAATGCACAGAAATCTCTTGCATTCCTATACACTAATGATCAAAAATCTGAAAGAGATATTAAGGAAACACCCCATTTACCATTGCAACAAAAAGAATAAAATACCTTGGAATAAACCTACCTAAGGAGACAAGAGACCTGTATGCAGAAAACTATAAGACACTGATAAAAGAAATGAAAGATTATACAAACAGATGGAGAGATATACCATGTTCTTGGATTGGAAGAATCAACTTTGTTAAAATTTCTATATGACCCAAAGCAATCTACATATTCAGTGCAATCCCTATCAAACTACCAATGCTATTTTTCACAGAACTGGAACAAAAAATTTCACAATTTTTATGGAAACACAAAAGACCCCAAGTAGCCAAAGCAATCTTGAGAAAGAAAAATGGAGCCGGAGGAATCACACTCCCTGACTTCAGACTATACTACAAAGCTACAGTAATCAAGACAGTATGGTACTGGCCCAGAAACAGAAATATAGATCAATGGAACAGGATAGAAAGCCCAGAGATAAACCGACGCACATATGGTCATCTTATTTTTGATAAAGGAGGCAAGAATATCCAATGGAGAAAAGACACCCTCTTCAATAAGTGGTGCTGGGAAAATTGGACATCTACATGTAAAAGAATGAAATTAGAACACTTCCTAACACCATACACAAAAGTTATCTCAAAATGGATTAAAGACCTAAATGTCAGGCCAGACACTATAAAACTCTTAGAGGAAAACATAAGCAGAACACTCTATGACATAAATCACAGCAAGATCCTTTCTGACCCACATCCGACAGAAATGGAAATAAAAACAAAAATAAACAAATGGGACCTAATGAAACTAAAAGGTTTTGCACAGCAAACCATAAACAAGATGGAAAGACAACCCTCAGAATGGGAGAAAATATTTGCAAATGAAGCAACTGACAAAGGATTAACCTCCAAAATTTACAAGCAGCTCATGCAGCTCAATATCAAAAGAACAAACAACCCAATCCAAAAATGGGCAGAAGACCTAAATAGACATTCCTCCAAAGAAGATATACAGATTGCCAACAAACATATGAAAGAATGCTCAACACCACTAGTCAATAGAGAAATGCAAATCAAAACTACAATGATGTTATCACCGCACACCAGTCAGAATGGCCATCATCAGAAAATCTACGAACAATAAAATGCTGCAGAGGGTGTGGAGAAAAGGGAACCCTCTTGCACTGTTGGTGGGAATTGATACAGCCACTATGGAGAACAGTATGGAGGTTCCTTAAAAAACTAAAAATAGAACTACCATGCGACCCAGCAATCCCACTACTGGGTGTATACCCCGAGAAAACCATAATTCAAAAAGAGTCATGTACCAAAATGTTCATTTCAGCACTATTTACAATAGCCAGGACATGGAAGCAACCTAAGTGTCCAGCTACAGATGAATGGATAAAGAAGATGTGGCATATATATACAATGGAATATTACTCAGCCATAAAAAGAAACGAAATTGAGTTATTTGTAGTAAGGTGGATGAACCTAGAGTCTGTCACACAGAGTGAAGTAAGTCAGAAAGAGAAAAACAAATACCATATGCTAACACATATATATGGAATCTTAAAAAAAAAAAAGTTCTGAAGAACCAAGAGCAGGACAGGAATAAAGACGCAGACGTACAGAATGGACTTCAGGACACAGGGAGGGGGAACAGTAAGCTGGAACAAAGTGAGAGTGTGACGTGAACATATATACACTACCAAATGGAAAATAGATAGCTAGTGGGAAGCAGCCACATAGCACAGGGAGATCAGCTCGGTGCTTTGTGTCCACCTAGAGGGGTGGGTTAGGGAGGGTGGGAGGGAGATGCAAGAGGGAGGAGATATGGGGATGTAGGTACATTCATAGCTGATTCACTTCGTTATACAGCAGAAACTAACACACCATTGTAAAGCAATTATACTCCAATAAAGATGTTAAAAAAATAAAATTTCTGTGTATTCTTACACATTCATCATCAAAAAAGGAAAATTGCTTTATAGTTCTTTGAAAAGGAAAAAAAAAAAACACCTTAATTTTGAAACTGAGTTTCAGAGGCCAAGTATGAAGAAGACAGAGTGTAAGTCGTACGGAGAGAGAAAAAACTGCTCTTGCAAGAACCCACTGGTAAAATGTTAATATATGCATAAGAAAATTGTGTTCCTTAATCTCTGAAGAAACACTTATCACTAAGAACCCTTTAATTCTTTTCCTGTGCTTGATTTATTAGCTTATGAAATTATGTTAATAACTTTCATGTTAATGGTTTGGGGACTCAAATATCTGATTTTAATAATGAAGTAATTTATGCAATAAATGCAATCAGCATCTAGGAATCTCACTTAACACAATGGTATTGGTGATTAGCCAATGCTAAAACCAGTGAGTGTCGGCGTGGGGCAATGCATGTGCTTCTGCAGAGAAAATAGATCTCGCTGATGGGTGATAGGCACAGAGGTAGGGGCAACTCAGGGCACGTGATGTGAGCTGCAGCTCTTAGCTGCAAAAGCTTTGGTAGCGAGGTTGAGCATGAATCCAAACTTAGCTTATGAACTGTGAAATGAGTCTGGTACTCACTAACTATAGAGTAAATCTACATAGGATGTGTATCCATGACAAGGAACATTTGTATGTTTGTTGGAGTGGAGTGATCTGCTGGAACGAAACTGGGGAGCTCAGAAAAGAGCAGATGAAGGGATAGCCAACAGCTTCCTGGGAGACAGCAGAGCGGCAGTGGGCGGAAGGCCTCCCGGGAGGTCGAGGGGACACCTAGGAGGAGCGGAGGGTTCCCAGTCCTGTCATCAGAAAATTCATGTCTTAGAATAACCTGGGCGCTAGTGTTAGTCAACTTTGGCTTTTGAGAGTATTATGGTGAATTATCCTTTTTCCTTTGCTTTGTTTTGTTTTTTGACTTTTTTCCATTCCCTTCAGATCTAAAGTGTAGAAACAACTAATTTACACCCTGATACACTCATCTAAGTGCAAAGGGCCACTTTAACCATGCTGGATAGATGGGATTTTTCTCCATTCTTTCTTCAGCGAATCCCCAAGAAACAAGTTCCCATTTCTTTCTCTTATGATTTAAATATTCCTCTTAAATGTTCTTTCTCCCTCCCAAGTAAAATCTACTAAGCCATTGTCTGACTTCATCGTCTCCTCCTACTGACTCTGCAAAACCCCAGCCAGGTGTGAGGAGGGCAAGGCTGTTGTGTAACCTGTGTTTCCAGCCGGGTGCAGACACACATTGCGAACCTTCCAGCACCCTTGATCTTCACCCCAAGTACTGACATTCGCAAGATATTTTTTTAAATGTTCAAAAACACTGTTGGGGTACTTGATAGAATGTTATACCTCCCCCTAAGAAAGTTTTACATCAAATATGCTTTTGGCACAATGTTAAGTGAAAACAAAAAGCAAAATATTAAATTAGCTAAACTCTAAACTGTGACATTGCAAAGAGCATTGGCTTGGGAATCAGACTCCGTGGGTTCCTAACTTGGCTTCCATTCTCACTGCTTGTGAAATTGGTCACGGTACTTGACTCTTTAAGAAAGACATATTTATTTCTATTTTTCTATATTTGAATGAATGGGCATTGATTTTATGACAAAATCATAAAGCACATAATTTTGGAAAATATATACAGACTACACCTTGTAAGAAGATAAATCTTCAGTAGAATTTTAATTCTTCATCTCAGTTGTAAATTGGCATTTTATTGACTATATTGAAAATAAGGGTCATCCAAACTGTTGTGTCTCATATGAAATCTAACCCAAACTCTACTCTTTGTTTTGGATCTGCATAAAGTTGATCACAATTTTACCATCCCAGAAAGCATGAAGTAAAATGCCTTTCAGAGGCCTCACGTGCAATCTGCAGTCGGAGCCACTCTACATAATTCCATAATTTAGAAAATTACAAGTGATAATAATACCGCGCTCATTGCAGCACCTAAGTCCTCAAATCTCTGCTCACAGGTTGTCAAGCCCAGTACCATGCACTGCATTAATCCTCACCACTGAAAAGCAACCAGAAGTGTTGTCCCATTTCACAAATAAAAATATCTGCTGAGAGACTTTGTACCTGCTTTGCCCGTGTCTTCAAGCACAAAATCTGGACTCTTGGTCCACTGTAATAATCCCCATACGGTCATGGCTTCATCCATCAGCATTCTCATTAAATACGGGCTTAATCTATGATATCACAAATAAATTAATTAATAAAATTGCAAGGACACCTTCTCTTTGGAAAAGAGATAACTCTTAAAGTTATTTAATCCATCTCTCTGCACGCAAAATTTTGAGGAATTTTTTTTCTGTATCCAGGAAACATTGTAAAAAGAAAGAAACCATACCTTTTTCCTAATATCAATGTAGAAAATAGAGATCTAAGCTAAGCCTTCCTTTGGCTCTAAGGAGTGGGCTCCAAGATGTGTACTTTTGATGGAATTCCATCCTACTGAGTTTTGATGTAATTCCACAGCTTTTAATATTGTTTCTAAACTCTTACCACTGTTACTTTAGGTGCCTTTCCCCCTCACCTGTCTGAGCTCTCAAACTCACAAAGACACTTTCTTGCACTTTGGTAGCAACATTGTACCTTGCAAGGCAGGAAGAAAAAAGTGATGAGTGTAGTAGTGGATGGGTTGGAAGTGGGGCTCGTCTCTCCCACTCTGCTTCCAACCTCTTCTCTATTTTGCTCCATGGGTACTCGCCACACTTTGAGGAACACTGACCAGATTATAGCCACTTCAACCATCTTGAGAGACTATTTAAAATGATCCCTTGGGTGGAAAAAAACAAAGGCTCTTTCCAATGCTGTGGTATTGAGAGATCCATCATGTTGGGAGACACTGCGCTTCCTGTTGTGCTGAGGGGTGTAGTCACCAACTCATCCCATTCTTCTGAGAGTAGCTCTGTTCCTAGTAACCTGGGAGTTTCTCACCTTCTGACTCTATGGTTTAAAACATGTTCTTTCTTCTCTGCTCTGAACTGAAGCGTTTCTTTTATCACTCACAGCTGCTGTGTAATTTAAATAGGCCGTAATGTCAAAGGAAATAAAATGAATTAAAACAAGAAAAATCAGTTCTTTACATTTTAGCTCCATCTTTTTTAAAAAGGAAAATATCAACCTTGATCCCATTCAGGCCAGGAAGGTAACACAAAGTCCCTCTGAACACGTGCTTCTCTGGCTTTCTCCACATCTTACTGTACTCTTTTTGGCAGTGCAAAAACTCTGATTTGTTTTGTATTTAAACTGACTTAAAATGAATGGGTAACAAAAAAGAGACTTCCTCTTGCTAATGAAACTCTTCCTGGGATACATGAATATATTTTTACACCCATGGCCAGAAATAGATTATTTTTAAAATCCCAGTGTCTTTAAATAACTTAGAACCACAGTATTGTCGTTGAAAAGGTGGATTCTGGAGCCAGGATAACTTGGATACGAATTCTGCCTCTTTTGTAAGAGCTGGGTGACCTGGGCAATGATCTAACTCTGCAGCTCGCTCTTCTCATCTTTAAAATGGGGACACTAATCATACCTACCACTTTTTTTTTTTTTTGGTGGTGCCGCACAGCATGTGGGATCTTAGTTCCCTGACCAGGGAATGAACCCATGCCCCCAGCACTGGAAGTGCAGAGTCTTAACCACTGGACCACCAGGGAAGTCCCATACCTACCACTTTTGATTGTAGTGCAGACCAACTGAATTTATACATATAAAGCACTTAGAGAACTATGTCTGTCATAGAGTAGATGTTCAACAACTGTTATCTATTATTTGTGTAATAATTATGCACCACACCCAGTCCCATTAATAAAAAAGGCCATTCAGCCACTGTGACTCTAGAACAATTTCTGGGAATCTCCAAGTAGGATAAGGAACAAAGAAAGTGTTTTGCCTCTCACATCCTCTCTAAAATACTTTTCTCTTTACTATTCAAAAATTCTTTTGATTCGGCACAATCTTGAAAAGATACTTATCAAGATAACAGTTCAAGGGAGTACGTGACTTAAATATGATCATTGGAGTTAGCCAGATAAGCATTTGACTCATAAGGTTTAGTACCCTTAACAACTTTGGTTTAAGCCCTACATAATCAAAAACAATCAAAGCCGGTAGCTCTGTCAGCTTCTCCACAGAAACAAAAAGTCATCAGAGGCCAAAAGAAGTTAAGATATTTATCTTTTCCCTGTAAGAATTTCTCATCTCACATATAAACTACAGATTTCTGTCACGGCATCAAGCTTTAGCGAAATTAAGATATGGCTTGTGGAAGGAATTAAACATTATTCACCCAAAGCGGTTTTGCAATGTTGTATGTGGGGCGGGGGTTGGGGGGGGAACATGCATTGTTTCTCCTACTTCTACCGCATCAAGAGTATCCTCCAATCTGACATTTCTTAATCTGAGTTTATTTTCCAGGTCATTAATTTGATTTCTCAATGTTTCGCAGCCTTTAAATTTCTCAGTTAAAACAGCAACATCGACATCAATCATCATTTTCACTTCTTCCTTATTTTTTTTCCTTTTCTCCTGCCATCTTGATTTGCTTGCTTTGTTTAATCCTTTCTCCACCATTATTTTTGAATCCTTTTTCCATCACAATTTCTGACCTTTCTTTGCATCAACCCAAGCTAATTCAACTCAATAAATCAATTTTGAGTCTCCAAAGGGAGATAAATGAAATAGTGGGCAGGCCCATGTCCTGGATTGTGGAAACCAGAAGAATAACAACATGGAAGCATATGTTTATCTCTGCAGAATTTTTCCTGAAAAACAACAAACTGGCTACTAACCAAACAGATAACATCACAAATGGAAAGCTGAAGATCTTCTAAGTGCATCATTCCATCAACAGATAGCTGCCTACCAACCCAAATTCTCTTTTAGCTGTCTTCAGGGCTATAGAGTTGAACCATGGGGATGTTTTTCTCACCACTGACCATGCTCTGGTCTGGTTATAAATATAGAGGGCTTCTTTTTACATCTATTTTAGACAAATCAGATTTCCCAGAATACTGAAATCTCTTAGGTGAACTAGGATTTAAATTCAGAAGAAAGAAAAATAAGAGGAGCGAAATTCCAGGAACTTAACTGACTCATTATCTGAAACATAAGTTAAATTAGTTCAAGTGAATATACTTGAGTCCTAATATTGCAATTTAATAGTTGTACTGCCCAGAGTCACAAGCTGAGGGTATACGTGCACATTTGTTTAATATGTTTTGGTACATGTAAAACTTTGGCCACCTAGCCAAGGGTAGCCTTACTGGGATTTTCTCTGGACGCTCTCAGCTCTGAAATTGTCCACAACTCTCCATTATTCTTATTGTCTGGGGTCAGGGCAGCCCTGAGTATCTGACACTCACCTGGAGGTTTGTTGACTGTTCCTCGAAAACCATTCCCAAGCATTTCCATGGCTGCAAAACAGAACAGCGGCTTTCCTGTGCTGTCCGTCCTGATGTCAGATCACCATTCTTCAGCCATTCAATAGGGCCCTTCATAAGCATTGCTGTCATGTCTGTAGGCATTTCGAGCTTGAGCTGATGAGATGCATATGAAGCATCTGGGTAGAGGCAGAAAGGTGAATTAAGTTACAAAACATCTTTGCAAGGTGTTTGTTTGTAGGCTTGTTTAATATACAATGCATTAAAAAAAATTCTTTAGATGGTTAGGTTTCCAAGCCTGCCTCTAAAAATTTATTTAAATGGTAAGGTAGTTGAATTGGAGTATTAACATCATTTCCCAGGCTTCCCTGGTGGCGCAGTGGTTGAGAGTCCGCCTGCCGATGCAGGGGACACGGGTTTGTGCCCTGGTCCGGGAAGATCCCACATGCTGCGGAGCGGCTGGGCCTGTGAGCCATGGCCGCCGAGCCTGCACGTCCGGAGCCTGTGCTCCGCAACGGGAGAGGCCACAACAGTGAGAGGCCTGTATACTGCAAAAAAAAAAAAAAAAAGAAAAAGAAAAAATCATTTCCCATTATTTCTTTAGGAAAAACAATGAAATAGTCCTAACAGGGATATTGGAAGCAGGGTGAGAACTCTGCTTTTGCTACAGTCCTAGTCTTCAGAAGTGAATTTCCTTTAAATTTCTTTCCTCCTTTTCCTCTCAGGGACAAATGAATTTTCTCTTCCCTTTTCCTTTTTTCCTTCTTTTTCAGGAAGTGAGAGTGGATTTCTTCTTCCATTTTATGCCTCTCCAAACAATAACAGGACCCTTGGGAGTCCTGCCCAGCAGCCAGGGCAGTAAATCCAATAGTAGACAGTGACAACAAGGCTCAAGAGAGAATCTTCCTACTGCCCTTTCCTTAACAAGGAATGTCCCGTGTCATCTGTGTAGTCCTTGGGGACCACAGGTAATAAAGAATAGTCATGGCAGGGACTTCCCTGGTGGTCCAATAGTTAAGAATTCATCTTGCAACGCAGGGGATGCCGGTTCGATCCCTGGTCTGGGAACTAGGATCCCACATGCCGCGGGGCAACTTAGCCCATGTGCCACATCTAGAGAGCCCACATGCTGTAACTACAGAGCCCACGTGCTCTGGAGAGTGCATGCTACAACTAGAGAAGCTCTGGCACCGCGATGAAGAGCCCGTGCACTGCAACGAAAGATCCCGCTTGCTGTAACCAAGGCCCAACGCGGCCAACGATTAATTAATTAATTAATTAATTAAAAAAAAACCCAACTCCATGGCGAAACTAAAGAGACAATAAAAGAACAGTGGTTATCAGGGGTTTGGAGAGAGAGAGATGAATAGACAGAGCACAGAGGAGTTTTAGAGCAGTGAAAATACTCTGTATGATACTATAATGGTGGATACATGTCCTTAGACTTTTGTTCAAACCCACAGAATGTACAACACCAAGAGCGAACCCTAAGGTAAAGGATGGACTCTGGGTGATTATGATGGATCAATGTAGGTTCATCATTTGTAACAACTGCATCACTCTGGTGGGGGAATGTTGATAATGGGGAGGCTATGCATGTGTGAGGATGGGAACTATATGGGAAATCTCTGTACCTCCATCTCAATTTTGCTGTGAATTTTAAATTGCTTTTAAAAAGACACAGAAGTCTTATAATGTTTTAAAAGAGGGGGGAAAGGAGGAAAAGAAATACAGTAGAGCAATTCTGAAAAGAAAAAAAAAAGCCACCAACAATAGCTTAGCACTTACAAAACATACCCCCACCCATCATCACACTTAATGCTCACGTTAACCGTGCAGGGTAGGTGTGACTTCCACCCCCATCTTACACAGAAGGTAACAAGCTCTGAGAAGGTAAGTTAAACAAGGTCACTTGGTTCGTAAGTGGTAGAGCTAGGATTCTAAATTCTTTTCACAATATCAAAGACAATTGTCTTTAACGTGCAGTTGTCATCAATCATACTTCAAGAAGCTGAATGTAATTGTCTTCGTAGCACAAGTAGAGAGACACAGTATAAATTTCTTTTAACTGTTAATAATCAACTTGCCTTTGTATGCTTAAGTAAGGCAAAGTGACTGAAATTTAAGAAGTATTTGTCCTTTTTTTTAAGCACCCTGTATTTTAAAGCTTATTATTCTGTTTTATTCATTTAAATGTTAAAGGCTTGAAAAATTGAAAAGCATACCTATCAGTGTATAAAATAAGGATTTATTTTGGAAACCTAAGAATGAGCATTAGGAATTTTATCAACATAATTTATTCCATTAATAAATTAAGGGGAAAATATAGGACTATACCAATATATGACAAAAGAGTAATTGATATAATTCAGTAAGCATTCATGATGAAATCTCTAAGTAAAGTAAAAATAGAAGATTTTAAAACAAGATAGAATATTTACTGAAAGCTAACAATGAAATACTAAAGAAATTTCTGTTAAAATCAGAAATAAGATAGAGCTGTCCATATTGCCACTATTCTTCAGAATGTGTTTTGGAGGCAGCTAAAATTCTTGGGGGCATGGCCAGAGAAAGGGGTAGCTACACAGAGCTGGGGCCCAAGAAAACTGGATGGCCACTCCCTCAGATCCTGGGCCAAGAACTGAGAAGCACATGTACAAAGCCTGACTCTGTGAGTTCTGCTGCTGGGAAGCTGAGAGCTGAACAGAGATATTAGCGAGCACATAGAGGTTGGAGAATCTGGGATTGTGGCCCAGCCAGAGTGGACACTCCTCACTGAAAACATCAGGTATTCAATTGAGACCCTAGAAAAGCCATATCTTAGTAAAATTTATGTCCTAGAATAAAAGCCATTCCCTAGGACTTAGGGCAAAAATAGTAATAGACTATTCTAAGAAACCTTAAAAAAAAGTCTGACTAGATCAAGATTTACCAATTATGTCACTATTCAATATCACCAAAACAAAACTTATCACCCTTTAAAGGGAGACAACATAATCACTTCTCCCTATAATGTATCATCTAAAATGTCTAGCATGCAATAAAAAATTATTAAACCTGCAAAGAATCAAGGAGAAAAAATGGAAACAGACTTTGAAAGACCCAGATGTTAGGATTGGTATATGAGGATTTTAAAACACCTATTATAAATATCCTTAAGGATGTGAAATAAAGCATGAATAACTATGATGTAAGAGATGGGGAATCTTAGTCATAAGATAAAAAATACATAAAAGCAATAAAAAAAGAGCCAATGGATATTAAGCTGAAAAATATAAAATCTTAAATAAAAGATCACCTGGATAAGCAATTTACTATTAAGTAAATTGGACACTACAGAAGAAGGCATCAGTGACCTTGAAGACAGCTCAATAGAAATTTTCCAAATTGATGAACATGGAAAAAATTTTTTTGAAATAAAAACAAAGCCCCAGTGACTTGTGGGACAATATAAAGTGATCTAACACAGTGTAAGTGGAGATGAAGAAGGAGAGGAGAGAGAATAGAAAAAAATATTTAAGCAATAGTATCTGAGAATTTTCCAAATTTGATGAAAGACATTAAGAAAATCATACCTCAGCATATCACAAAGTACTAAAAATCAAAGATAAATTATAAAGCAGAGGAAAAGAAAAAGTCATTGTGTGTCAGGGGACAAAGGTAAGAATTATGAATGACTACTACTCACAGAAAATAATGAAGGTCAGAAAACAATCTAATGGTATGTATAAAACACAGAGAGAAAACTGTCAATCTAGAATTCAACAGCCAGTGAAAATATCCTTCAATGAATGAGGTTAAAAAAAATTTTTTTTGGATAAAAGAAAGCTAAGAGATTTCATAACCAGCAGATCCTCACTTCAAGAAATTCTTAAAGGAAGTTCTTCAGACTGAAGAGAAATGACAACAGATGGAAACTCAGTTATACAGAGAGAGGTCACTACCACCACTCTTAGTAAATACGTGGGTACATTTTGAAAAACCTGCTTTCTTATGTTTTAAATTTCTTTAAAACAAAATTGGTCATTTAAATTAACTATAATAACATTTTGTTGTGGATTTTTATAACATAAATAGAAGCAAAATATATGACAATTCATGAAGAATGGAGTGGCAGCATATGAAATTATACTACTGCAAGATTCTCATATTTTACGTGAAGTGGTAGTGGACTATGACAAGTTAAGAATGCATAATAAAATCCCTAGAGCAACAGTTAAACAAAAAATACAAAGAGGAATACCTAAAAAGTCAATAGACATTCAACAAATGTTGCATCACAATTGGATATTCATATGCAAAAGTTAACTTCTGTCCATACAAAAATTAACTCAAAGTGGGTCACAGATCTAAATATAAAACCAAAACTCTAAAATTTATAGAAGAATACATAGGAGAAGACCTCTGTGACCCTGGGTAAGGCAAAGATTTCTTAGATACAACAACAAAAGCAAGACCCCTAAAAAGACAAATTGATAAATTAGACATAATCAGAAATAGAAACGTCTGCCATTTATGAGAAGAAAATGAAGAAGATGAAAAGACCAGCTACAAACTGGGAGAAATATTTGCAAACGATGTCCGATAAAAGATTTGTATCCAGAAAATATAAAGGACTCTCAAAATTCAATAATAAGAAAACAACCCAGTTTTTAAAAATGGTCAAAAGATTTGAACACATGCTTTGCCAAAGAAAATAAGCAAATTAAAAAAAAAAGTTCAACCTTCATCATTAGGGAAATGCACACTAAAACCACAATGAGATGCCACAAATGTCTATTAGAATGGCTAAAATTATAATGACCATATCAGTGTTGGTGATGATGTTGAGTACCTGAAACGTTCCTACACTGATGATGGCAATATAAAATGATGCAACCATGGGAAACCAGTGTGACAGTTTCTTACACATATACCTATTGTAGGATTCAGCCATTCTACTACCAGATATTAACCCAAGAACAAAGAAAGCGTGTGTCAATACAAAGACTTGCACACAAATGTTCACAGAAATTGTATTTGTAATGGCCCAAAACAACACAATCTGAATGTTCATCAGTAGATGAATGGATAAACAAATGGAATACTTCTCAATAATAGAAAGTAACAAACTATTGATATACTCAGGTATAAGGAGGAACCAAAATTCATTATGCCAATGAAAGAAGCCAGACAAAAAAGAGTATATAGAGTATGATTCCATTTGTATACAATTCTAAAAAATGCAAACTAACCTACAGTGACAGAAAGCATATCTGTAGTTACTGCATGGGGTTAAAAGAAAACAGGGAGGAGAAGAGATGGGGAGAAAGATTATAAAAGGAGCACTGAGGAAATTTCAGAAGTGATGGACACGTTTATCATCTTGGTTATGGTAATGGTTTTGCAGGTGTATACATATGACAAAACATAAAATTGTACACTTTAAATATGTATAGTTTATTGTATGTCAAATATGCCTTAATAAAGCTGTTTTTTAAAAAGTCAATAGAGGAAATAGAATACTAAAAAATATTAACTCCAAAGAAAGTAGGAAAGGAGAAATAAAAATTAAACATTTCCACTAATCAAAATGTACCATTAAGAAAATACAAAGGGAAGTCACAAGAGAAAAATTATGTATATATAAATAGATAAGTAGATAGATATACATATCTTAAGGGGCTTGAATGCAAAATACATAAAATCCACTATAAATTAACATTTTAAAAAAGAAAAACTTATTTTCAAATGGGCAAAATGCTTAGACACTTCACCAAAGTAGATTAAAATGATAAAAGAAAAACATATGAAGGAGTGTTCAATTTTCCTAGTCAACAAAGAAATGCAAATTAAAACCACAATGAGAAGCCACTCATTCTGCTAAAAAAATAATAATTAAAAAGACTAACAACCATCAAATACTGGCAAGAATGTGCAGTGGTTGGCACGCTCATACCATTGCTGGGTATATAAATCGTACAACTCCTATGGAAAAAAATTTGTTGGCTTCTTATAAAGTTAAAAATGTACCTCCCTATGACTCAGCAATTCCATTCTCAGTATTTAACTCAAGAAAATAAAAACACACATCCACAAAAGACATGCACAAGAATGTTCATTGCAACTTTATGCATAATCCCAAACTTACCCTGAAGTCCATCAACAGGAGAATGGACAAAGAAATTGTGGTATACTCATACAATTGAAAACTACTACACAACCTGAAGAGAAAAACTACTAAAACATGTGACAACATGGATAAATCTTAAACCCATTTTGTCATGCTGAAGAAGTCAGACACAGAAGAGAATATACCATATGATTTCGTTTAAATGACATTTAAGAACAGACAAAAATAATCTGCTGCGATAGAACAGGATGTGCTTCTTGAGAGGGATTGACTGCAACATGGCACGAGCAAACTTTTTAGAGTGATGAAAATGTTCATCTTTATTGGGACGTTTATTTACACACAGGTGTGTAGGTCTGTCAAAGGTCATTGGACTTACACTTATTTACTGTGCATTTTAATCTATATAAATGTTGCCTAAATTAAAAATAAAACTCAAGAAATTCATAATGAATTAGTGAATTCAAAATCTGAGTAGAACCTTATTCTGAGTATCACACAGAAGGATGAGATCTAAAATAGAAAATAAATATTACAAATGTAGCCAAATATTATCATGTTAAATCAAGATGCTGGGTATATGGGGTGTCTGAAATGTTAGTGTCTGTGTTTTTCTGCATGTATAAAATATTTCAAATTAATTAAAATCAATAAAATATGATGAAGTTAAAATGTCTCTCCAATCTTAATTGTATCCTTACAGTCAGACTTGGATCAGAGATCAACAAATAATGTCATCGTTTTAAAAGATCCCATAAAAGAGAAATGCAAGTTTATTGACCCATGATTCTATTGCTACTTAACAGTACAATATATTGCCTTCCTCTCAAACCAAGATGTCAGTTTCCTAATTCGTTAGGTTTGTCACAGTACTGTAAATCCGACGAGCCAATATTTTATCAGATGAATTGGGAGCACAATTTCTGCACTGTCTTTTGTTTCCGTTTTGCTTTTGAAATTTGGGCATCTGACCGTTCCACTCAACTGGAAAAAACCATAGCCAAGCTCCTTAGGCGATTTACTCTTGCATTTTAAATGCAAAGAGCTTTCTAAGTGAACTGATACTATTGTTTACAATGTCATTCAATTGTCATCATTAAATTTCACTCAATCGCCCTACTAGAGGGACCAGATTCTTTAAAAATTTCATTTCGTACATTTCTCACACGGAGGCGACATTTTAAAGAATCAACTGCGTAATTAATGTTACTTTATTACTACACCAATTAGTGTCCATGGAGTTCTCAGAGGGTGGGTGGTAAATCAGTCTAGTAATATCTGATTCCTTCAACAAATTTCAAGTGCTTTATATAAAACACAGACTCTATTCTAGATGGGAGGTGACTACAAAACTATAAATGATACAGCCCAGGATTTTCCAATTAGAAAAAGACATGACGTTCACATGAATAACTATGATGCCCGAATAGGAAAAATGACTAAAGAGGTGGAAGGAAAGGGTTTTTGGAATTCAAAGAAGGGAAAACTTTCTGGCAGCTGGGAGGAGAGTGGGTTATCAGGAAAGAGTTCTTAGTGGTAATGATGTTTTAATAAGGTTTTTAACGGTGAGGATTTCAGTAGATGGGTAGAGGGAGGGAGGGAGTTTGAGGGGCATTTATAGAGTAGCGCAGATGCATTTGGCTGGGGACCCTGAAGTGGTAAAGATCCAGATTGCAATTAGGTTGAAACAGAAAATAAAAATGGAACAAGATTGTGTACAATGCTTTTGGCTGCAAGTAGCTGAAAGGCTGACTCTGATTTAAAATAGAAAATTGTATCATGTTAATATAACAGGGTCTCCAGAGGCAGGGAAGACTTGAGAGTTAGTAGCTGCTTCAGCAGCTTGGGGATGCCATTGATGGACCTAGGTTCTTTCTATCTCTCTGTTCTTCTTGGGGTTGGCTTACTTCCAGGAAACCCAGTCAAACATAAAGCATCCAAAGACAGACTTCGCTTCTCCCTAAGACTCTCTCAAAAGCAAGGAAACTTCCAGAGGCCTCTGACACACTTCTCCTCACATCTCATTGGCCAGAACTGTGTGATAAGCACATTCCTAAACCAGTCACTAGCAAGGGGATTTGGATTATTCTTAGACCAACCAGAGCCTCCCTTTCCCCCTGAGACATATTTCCAAGTGTTGGATAAAGGGAGATCTAAGAAAAATAAGGGTTATCTTAGGATAAAGGAAGGAGGAGAAGAAATGGATGCCAGATGGAAAAAACTAACATCCACTAAGGGGACCAACACTTGTCACGTGCCTTCTATGTATGGGCATAGGTCTGCTATATATTTTAGTTTAACACGTATGGATCTGGATAATGAAGAGCTTTTACAAGGGCCAGGCTGAGATAGCTGGACTTTATTCCACAGACATGAAAAGACTTACGGATTTTGAGCAGGGAAATGATATAATCAGAGAATGATATTTAGAGACTTAGAAGAAAGAGGTTGTGAAAATGGAGAAAATGCACATGTACCTGAAAGTAGTATGACTACTTGTCAAAAAAAAACCAATGTCAAATGTTCACTAGCTTCCCTTATTTTCCATTTTTAGTGGCACCCCTTCCTCCATCCTTCTGCCTGGCATTTGGTCAAAATAACTGTACAAGTTAAGCTTTACCATCATATGAAGCAAATCTGAGGTGCAAAGTGCAAACAGGATGGAATGGAGATAAATAACCAATAAAGTCCCATGCTACTTCAACTGTCATCCTTGAAAAGCAATAAAGAGTCCTTGTCTGTGCCTCTGGCATAGATCCTAGTTTTGAGATTCTGCTTTTATCTACTTTGTGGTGTATTTAGCTCCCCAAGTTGAGCTTCCATCTCCTTCTATACTTTCTGAGCTCAGTTCTTCCAACTCTATTCATTCCAATTCCTATTGTCCATTTTACTCTTGCTATTAAGACCTTCCCAGGGATGTCCTGTGGTCCTTCCATGTAACTTATAAGGTCTCTCTCCTTCTCGTTTTCATTTGGGTTTTTCAATATGCCATCTAGCCACTTCATCCAAATACACAATATCCTTGCTTCTATAAACCAGAGTGAGTGAGATTATTTAAGTGTATTTTAATTTCTCAATCAAATCTCTGAACTCACTTTTGGGAGTCAATATTTGTATCTTTTACCACCAGACTTTCAAAGGGTCCAAAATATCACAGGATTAAATTTAGAGCTTAAGTCACTAAAGGTGCTCAAATATTGACAGATAGAAAAGGCCTTGAGAAATGATGTTAAGTCAACTCTGAGGTGGTGAGTAACTGTGTCAAAATAACATGTTGAGTGCATCTGACCTCATTTGCAGTCAGAGGTTTGTCAGTTACATCTCCTTTATATCCTAGAGCCTCCTGAGAGAGGTCCCTTCTCTCTTGCTTTCTCTTTTCTGTGGTGGCTCCTGCCCTGGGCCCGTCCCAACTGGGGATTGGGGATTCACCAGTGGTGCCTCCCTAAGGGAGAAAGGGATCGGGGGCAAGAGTCAATGCCAGGTCTAGGAGGAACCCTTTTACTCCCTTCTACTCCTTTTCCATGTCCCCTAAAGCAATCCCATAAGCACTTGTAACTTGCCAGTAGCATGAGGAAACAGTTTGTGGTGTCTCCAAGGGGACAAATTCTGGGGGCCTTGGGAATGACTAATGGCCATGGAAAGAGAAACAGGACAGCCAACCCCAAGGTCAATGAAATAAAAGCCTAACTAGGGAACTGAGAGATTTTTCCTGATCAAGGTCTGACTTCAGGGTTTGCAAACATAGGACAACCTGCAATATGGTCTCATCTCAAACTCCTCATGAGTCTTTGCCCAGCCCCCCAGCAGCAGATGGAGTGATTCTATCCTGCAGAAGGATGGTCCCACTCAGTGCCACTGCCCTGAGGGCAATGCATTCCTACCATCCCATACCGGAGCTGTGAACAGATTTCCCCCAATGGGAAACGCTACACGGGAAAGGTGGATTTTCTGTGCTCCTGAGACTGGACTGTATTGAAGGTACACATAGTCTAGAAGTCGAAATGCAGAGTCAAACCCACTGTCCCAAACCACATAACACATTAGCTTCAGATCCCAGACTAGAACTCAGTTTCCCAACTACCAAACTAGCCCTATCTCACGACGACTCCATTATGAGTGAACCGGGTTTTTCAGAGTGAATCTGAGGCCTTGAACACTTCCGCTTACATAATTTATATGAGAGGAAAAAGCACGTGGAATTTCAAACGATCAGTTCTGCTAACGTTATTAATAGGGTAGGGGACATCCTGTACTGGACTTTCAGCTGTCTGTGTCGGCCTTTTCCTCTAAATGCCTCTAGCATGTCTTCCTAGCATTGAACAAACGTCAGTTCTGCCTAGGTCATGGATTTTGTCAATATGAATTGAAAATGTGCTGGCTTTTTTTTTTTTTTTTATCATCACTAACAGCTTTCTTAATTAACCTGCTGATAGAATCAACGGCACAGTTCACTGTTCGCTGTTTGCTCTCCAGCCACTGTGGAGTCAAGATGCTCTTTGAGAAGTACAGGACACTTGCCTGAGGTTGTTTTGTTTTCCAGAAAGAAAGGGGTCAAAAACCCCAAACCCTCACAACCACAGTGAATTTGACTTAATTGCTATAACTTCCTTCTGATTGTTTTGCCCCGAGTAATAGCCCTTCCTTAACTAATAACTTTAATTATAGCAACCACTAGTTATAAAAGTGTACCTTTTCTCTTGACTTGGTTTGTTCCTGCAAAAGTTCTAATTATGAAACCAAGGATCAGCCAGTCACCTCCCTGGGTTTTCATTAGGTGGGATGCTGGGTCCAGGAGTTACACATATTGCATATTTCATGCTCTGTACATCAGTCTGTTGTGGCTGAAGTCAATCTGTGGCTTTGTCTTTAATGTTTTCCTTGACACATGCGATGACTACAAGCAAAAACAGGATCCTAATTCTCAAAGAACTTATCTTCAGCGAATAACAAAGTTGAGGATATTGTGTACTCTCTTCAAGATGAATGTAGATTTCCCAGTGAAACCTAAATTCTTCATTTCATCTCAAAAAGTTTACTAGGATGGTACAGTTACTGTAAAAAAAAAAAAATTAAAAAGCTGTTTTAAATTTAAGGCACCCCAAAATTCCAATATGAGGCTGTTCTCTGGCTCTGTACCCACAACACTTTCATCTGATTATGAAGAATATAAACTTTTTCTGTACTTCAGGCTACTGTGTCAGTATTCTTGTTACGGGATGGTTAAAGGCCCTGTCGGGCTCAGTCACAACGAGAAATTACTCAAATGATCTATTTCAGCTGTGTTATTGCCAGGTAAAGATGATCTCGTGTTTGATGACACATATTCAGTGGTTGATTGTGCAAGAAATGGTGATGTTTTTCTAGAATGTTTTGCTCCTTACTCATCAATCCAGCTTGCTTTCCCCATGCTGTTTGCAAAGCTGCCCTTTCTCTTTGAAAAATCACTCAGCAGTCTCAGAGGCACTCCCACTTGCTGGCTCTTCTGTGATGCTGTGGGGTGGACATTCTCACTCCCAGCCTCACCCCCACCCCCACCCCCACCCCCAAGCAGTCTGTGGTTGGCCCTCACTTTCATATCCAAGCTGGGAGAAGCAGGAAGAGCAGTTCTGGGCATGTGGCCGCCATATGCGGAGAGCTGATCGCTGGGTGGGTGGCTGTGGACTATCTATCCCTTCTGTCGTGATGATGGACACCCCCTAGCCACACACCACAAGAATTTCCCACAGCCTCAGCTGAAAAATTGGATCCTGACAAAATGATTTCTAACCAGGGACTGTATCTGCTTAATGGGATGCTGACTACAAAAGTTTCACTTCTCAGAGCTCTTTCCCAGTCCTTCCTTTTGGGTCCCTCCCTTCTCTTACTGTTGTTCATTGTTTACAGAGATGTGTAATGTGAAATGGGTGCCTGGTTAATCAGAATTGTTAACTTTTATTTTTTAACAAAAGTAGGTAGTTACTTAAAATTTGCAATCTCATCTCTATCCTAGAGATGGTGAGTCCTCTTGGAGGTTTCCATGGCTCTTGGAAGAATAACTTTAATGTAAACTAAGCGGGTATCCACAAACTAGTGCCTGGTGGATTGGAGTAGACTGACTGAGGTCTGCTGGCAGGAAAAGACACCAAGGGCCTCCAAAGGGGGTCTCAGCATGATGGCAAAGGGAGAGCCTAGAAATGTAACCCCAACTCCACAAGAGCAGAGCGATGGAGATGTGCTTCCGGTGTAGGGTAGATAACGTGGGTGTACTGGGGTGGTGGGAACGGCCAAGCAAGGAAATGTAAACCAAGACCTGTGGACCTTGAGAGTGCGCTCATCATCCTGTCCTAAAGAGCCACTTGGCACAAAGATCTGGACCAGCAATGGCATCGTCACGGGAGAGGATGGGAGCCCTGAGCTGTGACCACGTGGGTCTACAAGAAGGCAGTGAAGGAGCACGAGCAGCCACAAGAGGGCTGCCTCATGGACTGGTCACATATGGCAGCTCTCTCTCCAGGAGGTGTTTATTACCAGAACTAAGTAATCTGGATACCTTAGAGAGATTGGGTATCCTGTCAATCTCTGGAGGCCCCAGCTAGATTTAACTTAAAAATCAAAAGGATGTGGCTTCATATGTATCCAAGGTGGGACTCCAGTCATTCAGGCTAATTTAGAACCAAAAAGGACTACAGAGATCAATTAGTTCTCATTTTGCAGAGAAGAACTAATCAAGTCCAGAGTAATTTACCCCCGTTGCAAAGTAAGTAATGGGTAGAGTTTCCATAGAAGACCCAGACGTGACTGCCAACCCAGTGTCTTTTCCATCGTCATAAATGCAACTCCCAATAAATACGGTATTATTTGCTTTAAATACTCTGAGATTTAGGACGGTGCAAACTTTAGCTCCAACTTTGGAGTTTTGAGACTAAGCCTGAATTTTCCAGTTTCACGCTTTGGGAATATATGTTATCAGGTTTCCTCTGGTAACTAGGAGAGCCTAGAGATTTGTTAGTAAGGTAACTACAGAGATGGAACTCTTATTTTTGACCCTAATTCCAGATCTCTCTCCTGAGCTCTCGTCCTTTATATGCAGCCACCAACACAACATCTCCATCTAGATGATCATGGTTAAAGCATAAAGAGTCATCTCAGTCTCCACCCAACCAGCCCTCTCGCCCCCAAACAAACTTCTTTCCCTCCTCCTGAGTTCTCTATTAAAGGAAGGGCACCACCAGCCTTCTCCTCAGCCATACACAGTCCTACACATTCCAGCTCCTAAAAAATTATTTTTTATCCTCTTTTCCGTTCCCACTACTATGACAGTACTACAGGATCTGATACCATCTTCCACCTGGACTGTGATAATCTCCTAATTGGCCTCTTGGTGTTTCATCCCATTCCAGATCTTTTTCCTCACTGCCACTAGAGTGATCTTTTGAAAATATAAATTGGATCATGTTATCCCTTCAGTGGCTCTGTGGTCCATCAAGATAAGCTCCAAACCCCTTTGCATGCGAAGAGTGCCTGTCATTTTATTTCATTCAGGTCTTATTTCACACAGTCCACCATCCATCTCCCCAAACACTATGTCCCAGCGATCCCAAGCTCTCAGAGTTGCTGACTAGTCAGCAATTTTTCATGCCCTCTTCGCGCAGGATGAGTCCCCCCACCCCACCACCTGGGAATGTCCCTCTGCCTTTTCTCCAGGTGACCACTTACATCTTTGAAGACTCAATTCAAGGACCACCTTGTCTATGAAGATTTTTCTAACCTCTCAGTTCCACAGGGTAAAGATGAACATACGACCTTTCATGTTCTGACTGAACCCTTTTTAGACGTCTATCCTAGGTCTTCTAACATTGCGGGGTCATTATTTTGTCCATGTCCGTCTCTCCTCCATGATGTTAGGGACAACTGGATGGTAAAAAGCACGTCTTATTTATCTTTGATTTTCTAGTAGCAAGCACAGTGCCTCGTATATAGTGGACACCTGATAAGTGTTTTCAGAAGGAAGGAAGGAAGGAAGGGAGGGAGGGAGGAAGGGAAGGAGGAAAATAGATATTGTCACAAAATATTATTGTTCCATTTTTTATTATTTCCAGAAAGAAAGGCATGTGGTAAAACTTTGACCACTATTTCTGTAAAACACTGATGCTAATTACCAAAGGCAGTTCAGGAATTCAATGAGTAGTGTTAACAAGGATAAATATTTATGCGTTTTCATATTGTAGGATGTGGCCATTGGTGAGATACCTCAATCCTAAGATTTAAAATTAGTGACTATAGTGGACACTGTTTTTCTGTCTAGATGCCCTTCCTATGTTGGAGAATTCTCCTATGTATAAGTCTTTTGGGGAGGCATAGCCCCTGATCCTTTATAGTAGCTGCAGAGGTGGGGTACCCACATTCCCAGCATCCTTTCCAGCCAAGGTACAGACTTAAGTGTGCACAGGGCTTACCAAGTATACGTACGCATAAGGAAGAGAAGTTGATGATAACGAGATGTGGGGACATAGGATAATTCTTTTCTAGTGGTGGTAATGGTACCAGCGGCATCAGAATTCACCACCGGCAGCCATGTGGACCGCAGTGACTGGCAGGTGGCAGCAGTGTCCCCACTGGCCCATTCTGCAGAGGGATGTTAGCCAGAAATCTGATGCATTGCCTACCTCTGATTCTGCCCAGTTCCTGAGCTTGGTCCTTCAGCTGTCCTCGTGGTTCTCTGAGCCAACTAATCTTTTCAATAAATTCCTTGGCTGCTTATCGGCCTTTCTGTTCCAACTAACAAACCCAAAAAGATCCAGAAGTCCTGGGTGATTCATAAGTGCTCCTGGCTTCAGTGACTTGGGTCTACTAGTGTGCATTTTTATGAGTCTGGTTGGTACAATATCTCATCCACTGGTGAGTCAGTTCATTCCACATTATTACAGGGATTTTTCTAGACAGATTACTTTCCAGAAAAGCCTCATTGGGGCAGGTTTCTTCCCCTAAAATCACACCTCCATGTGTTAGTACAGTGCCTGGCATATAAAAGATACTTGATAAATACTTGCCGAAGGAACTAATGAATGAATATTTAAATCCAGGAGACTGTTACCTAATTTTACTATATCAAATGGGTATTAAGATAAAATCCTACCGAAAGAAACTAGATGGTCTTTGAAGATCTCTTCCTACGTGTGATTTGATGATGAACCCACTCAGGAATAATGCTGGTAGATATTCTAGCAACCCGTTCAATTCAACAAATATTTATTGATCCTTATTGATCATTTCTTGGAGCTGTTCTAGGTGTTCATGCTCAGGTTATGGCTCCCCCAATTGCTGTCTGTGACCTTTGGCCAAACTTAATCTCTGTGACCCTCAGTTTCATCATCAATAAAATGGAGATAATAATCCTTCCTTAAAGGGTTGTCACCAAAATCAAAATGTTACTGATGCCCATTTCTTTTTGCCTTTATTATTCCTGTTTCTACTCTCAGCATTCTCTCTTAAATTTCGGTCAAGACCCCTCATGAGCACCTTCTCTGCTCCACTGAGTAAGTCACAAAGGTAAATAGGGCCTGCTCCCGCTCTCCGGGAGTTCACCGCGTAGTCAAGGCGATGAATGGGTCAAAAGAAATCAGTAAATACGGGGAGGGCAGCGATGGAGGCAAACACAGGTACTGCTAAGGAAGGGAAGTTAATGAAGGAAGAGATGGCAAATGCGGAAGGATTCCTGGAGATGTCCTTGAGAGGAGTCTCCAAAAGGGAAAGAGAAAGGAATGAACCTCCAAGAAAAACAAAGTACACGTGCAAAGGCAAACATGGAACATGACATTTCAGTATTTCTGGAAGGTGAAGTTCAAGATAGGTTTGGAAGGAAGCCAAGTCTGCAGACGGAGGTGGGTCAGGTCATGGACGACTGTATCTGTTAATAAAGGGCCATGGGACTCTGGGTAGTAGGGAGCCCCTAGAGGATTGTAAACAAGTGGGTATCTTCAAAACCTCAGTCTGGCACTAGTATGGAGGATGAATATGGGAAGGCACAAGCTTGCGCAAGGGGAGGCACAGTAGGGAGTCATCACCTGGTCCAGGTGAATGGTTGCGTGGGTGCAAACTGGGGAAGTGGTGTGAGAGGGAGGGAAGAAGGAAGGGAGTCAGCAATGTTTAAGAAGACATTAAACATGTTGTGCGAGGGCCTGTTAGTCTCCTTGGGGTTCACCTTTGTTCTATTTCTATTTCTTAAGCATCGTCATGGCACAAAGGGGTTGGACTGATGATGATGGATGGTCGCTTGGTACACACATTCCCCACGCCTCCATCTTCAAATAGGATGGCGTTAGAGCCCATCAGACTCTGTGCCCAGCCCCAGGCTGTGACAGCTTGGTTCCAAACCATCTTTCATCGATACTCAAAGATCACACAAATAGCGGAAAGGCTTCTAATATTTTCCATGTCAGAAGATATTTTCGACGTGGTATAAATTATTCATCTTTCCGGAATTCCTTGTAAAATACTTTACATTTTTTAGCCAATCCTATTCGGAAGTTCAAATGGATCTCTAGCTAGGATTTCTTTTCTTATTTTCACCGGACAGCCTGTATACATTAAAATCAAATAGGACAACAAGGTCCTACTGTATAGTACAGGGAATTATAGTCAATATCCTGTAATAAACCATAATGGAAAATAATGTGAAAAAGAAGAGATATATATAACTGAGTCACTTTGCTGGGCAGCAGAAATGGACACAGCATTGTAAATCAACTATACTTCAATAAAATAAATTTGAAAAAAATCACCCATGGGGAAAAGAAGGCAAAAAGGATATTTGGGTAAACACATGATAACACTGGCCAGAAACGTCTAGAATAGCTGCCCCACTCTCTCAAACAGAAATGAGGCCAGACAGTTATTTCACTGGGATTTACATTCCTCCCCACCCCCAGCAAATCTAATCTCATGCTGGTGTTCACCGTCTAGGCCAGCAGGAAGACAGTCTAAATGTGGAGCGCAGAGATGCAGATAGACTGGCTCCGTTCCCAGGAGGCCAGGTCAGGATGAGAATCAATATTTCAATAGCTCGGGATTAGGAAACACACATATCAAATCTTGTCCATTAAGGACGCAAACGTTAAAACCACAGACATCCTGTATCTTGCACAGACTGATAGGGATGAAGTGTTTGACTCATCGGCAGAAATGTACCCATTATTCTTGTACTTTCCTGACTCGTACGAGTTGTGTAAAAACTTCTCAGAATGAGACCGAGGCTGCTCAGAGGATTGCCATAAATAAGATCTTAAGGGCCCTGATAAGCAGCTTTTCGGGGTAAAGGGAAGACACAGCAGGGCTCTCAAATGTGGTTGTGTAGTCCTATGTTATGTAGAAAAGTCACAGAAATCAGAAGGGGTGGAATATGGCTTGGATATGCAGCGGCCTTTGCTCAGATGTGACAGGCCTCCCCCGGGTTCCCCCGCCTCCTGCCTCCCCCCGACCCCGGCCCCGCCACGCCAAACATTTGGAAAACCCAGGCAACTCACAGTGAGTCCCAGCCAATTGGTACCTTTCCTGTTTGTATCAAAGGAAACGCACTGAAACCACAGTATGATTCATCTCAGCTCACACACTGGGACATGCATGTGCAGGTATAACTGGGGGGATTTCACATTTACCTTTTCTCCCCTCAAAAATGATGAATGAAAGCAACTGTATTTAGAAAAGGGGTTTTCCTCGAGGAGAGGTTATGTCTCTTGTGTCCTAAGCACACTCAGCCACACGGCTTTCTCCAGGGCATGCCTGGGTCTAGCACTTCCAGGTGTCCAGGAAAAGAGAAGAAATAAGAAGAAAGGGTGGGGAGGAGGCAGGGGCCAAATGCAGAGTCTCAAAGATCTAACTGCAACTTTGACAAGCAGCAGATCAAAGGAGTCTCTCCTTGGTCTTTGATCTCTTGATAACCACGCTTAGCACCCTCCTCCGGCTCTGCCTGGGGCAGGCAGCCCTCCTTCCTAACTCCCTTGGCTCTCCCTAGTTTAAATAATTCAACTGCTAAGCACGTTCAAAGGGGGTGGAAATAAGCAAATGCTTTAAGATCCAACTCACTTGTTAGATTTAATAGAGTCCCATTACCATACTAATACCAGATTGGAAAATAAGAAAAAACACCATCAAATCCTAACAAGGATGGCTATGCTTTGAATCCTTCATCTGACTTAAAGTTGTGCAGCATGTGCACAGAAATGGGCCAACAACCACAACTCCACCTCTGGAGGGGCCTGGAGTGGGAGGGAGGGCAAGAGGTGGCTTCCAGTTCTTCCGCTAGCAGAGGCACGAATCCTCAGCAGCATTCCTTCCCTCCTCCCAAGTTCCCAAGACCGTTGGCTGGGCCTCCCCTTCGGGTCCACATCACCCAGTATCTCCCAGTGCGGAGTTTCCTTATTAGGTTGTACCCAGAATGTTCTGCTCAGAGATGACCTTTATTAAAACATGAGGGAGCGGGGCAGACAGCCTTGCCATGGAACTTGCTTCTACCCTAAGGTGAGTCAGAGTTGCCAGATTTAGCAAATAAAAATACATGCCAGCCAGTTCAATGTGAACTTCAGATAAATGAAGAATAATTGTTTAGTGTACGTCCCAGATGTTGCAGGGGACACACAAGTACTACCTAAAAAGTTACTCGTCGTTTATCTGAAATTCACATTTAACTGGGTGTCCTGTATTTCACCTGGCAACCTACCAGGGCTTCTCTGTCACCCAACCTTGCTGGAATGCCATGGGGTAGCCCTGCTGCAGATTGTAGCGCTGACTGATTCAGCCCTACCCGTTCGTTCCCTTGTGAATCTGGCCCAGGCCAGGCCTTTTACCAGGTGGTAGGGGACGGAAGGGGCGAGCATCTGTTGAGCACCTGAATATGTCGTGTCCCATTTGATCCTCATAATTCCCCTAGAGGATAGGGACTGTGATTCCCCTTTCACATTTGATGGAGTTAAGGCCCGCGAAGGTCAAGGGGCTGGCCAGCTTCTGAGCGTTGGAGGTAGGATCTTCAGCCAGGTATCCCTGACTTCAAAGCCATGGTCCATCCACTACGTACCACTGTGTCCTTCCCTCTCCCCAGTGGGTACGGCAGACCCTGAGGCCAATGCACTTGCTCCAACATAAACAGGCCTTTTTCGTTCCTGATATATCTTTTCCTGTTAACCAAATGTTCTAGAACTCTCTGTTTTGCCATTAGAAACTGAGGGATGTAGCAAACCCAGGCTAAGAAAGGAAAGTAGATCTGAAAGCGGGGGGTGTCTTATATACTTAGGCAAATTGAACAGAGTCGCTAGTGGTTTTCCTCACACCGGTGAGCCTGTGTAAAGTCACTCGTCTTCACTGAATTCAAACTAGGAAACCAGCATATTGCTCAATCCTGACTTCCTTATTCCCTGGGGCAGTGGTTCTCAAATTTAAGTGTGTTTCAGAATCACCTGGAGGGCTTGTTAAAATACAGATTGCTGGGTCCTGCCCAGGTCTGGGATGGGGCCCGAGAATCTGCATTGCCAACAAGGTGTCAGGTAACTCTGATGATGCTGATCTGGGGATACCACTTTGAGAACCAATGCTCTAGGACTAGAAAGAAGACTTCCCTAAAACTAATATACAGTATTTGGAACTTAAATCCACATAGACCTGGAATTCAAGGACATTCTAGACCTTTCATCCCCACCATGTGAAAATCTCCCACACCCCTACCTCTTCAACAAAGTCTACAAATACTCTTCCACTCAGTCATTCCCACAGATATGAATCAGGCAAATGCAACATGTCAGATAATGTGTGAATCCTTATGTCAGAGATGAACTAGACCCAGTTCCTGCCAGTGCACAGGAAACAATCACCACATGCACAAAATAACACCAATGGACAAAGAGATGTTACAAGAGAAGCAGATAAACTCAGTCACAAAGGAAGAGAGGGAAGGAAGGGAGGGCTCTCAAGGGACTTAACTGTTGAGCCCAGTTTAGAAGCTGAAGATGGGATTATAGGAAGACAAAGGGCAGAGGGACAGTCGCAGAGCGAACAGCACATGCAAAAAGCACGGAGATGTGAAACAACATGGCGAGTGCAAGGACTGCAAGAAATTTACAATAACTAACGTATATGGTCCATTTGGTGGTAGATGGGGGTGAGTGAGAAGCCCAGCAGCAGGGCATGCTGAGATGCTTGGCTTTCTTTTAAGATGATGAGGAGGCATTGGGTGTTTTTTAAAGGAGAAATGAGGGTTTCCCTGGTGGCGCAGTGGTTGAGAGTCCGCCTGCCGATGCAGGGGACACAGGTTCGTGCCCTGGTCCGGGAAGATCCCACATGCCGCGGAGCGGCTGGGCCCGTGAGCCATGGCTGCTGAGCCTGCGCGTCCAGAGCCTGTGCTCCGCAATGGGAGAGGCCACAACAGTGAGAGGCCCACGTATGGCAAAAAAAAAAAAAAAAAAGGAGAAATGACATATTCAGGCCCATGATTTGGAAAGGTTATCTGAACGGAGGGGCCAGGGATACCAACCTCGGAGGCTGTTGCAGTAGGACCCACTAGAGATGGTGAGGGTGTGAGGGAAAGTGAGACTTCTGTGAATTGAATGGAGAAGTAAATATTGGCGGGCAGAAAATGAAACCTTCATTTCCACTCTTGCTATTCTCTACTGCCAAAAGGACCCTAACTAAATCTGCAGGCAATAAGATGCAAATATTTCCATGTGTTTTTACGCTGCTATCTTAACGCAACTGTGCCTTCGTTAAACGGTGTGCTTCTGTTCCAGTGATTGCTGCCTTTTAAAGGACTGCTTTAACTCATTATTAGTTGTTTAATTTTACTCTCCTTCCCATTCCCAGCCATTTATATATTCATCCAAAATCATTTTGGTAGCTTACTGGCTGGCAGAGGAGACAAGCAAGTAAACGCAGAGCTGGAATTCCATGTGGCACCTGATACAGGGATCTACAAAGATCCATGAGATGAACCTAAAAATAGTCAGTTGTGTGAGAGGTAATTTTCAAATCACTTTGAAATTAATTTTATGCACTTGAATAGAAAATATCAATTCATTCCTTAGAATGAAAACTACTTCTCAGAAGAGCCTGTATTTTTTTCCTTAATACATTGTCTAATAGAGCACCTATAAATATGTTTTGGTAATTAAGAAGATGAATTAAACTTTTAACATGGTAATCTCACTAGAATGTCAAAAATCTAAAATAAGTAGAACTGTCTTCATTATGGGACTTTCTCCAAATAAAAATATTTAAAAATTTGACTTTTTTTTGCATTGTAGTTTAAAAGGGATGAGAGTGTAATATCAAATTATCTGGTACAGGGCTTTCCTGGTGGCACAGTGGTTGAGAGTCCGCCTGCCGATGCAGGGGACACGGGTTCGTGCCCCGGTCTGGGAGGATCCCACATGCCGCGGAGCGGCTGGGCCCGTGAGCCATGGCCGCTGAGCCTGCGCGTCCGGAGCTTGTGCTCCGCAACGGGAGAGGCCACAACAGTGAGAGGCCCGCGTACCACACACACACACACACAATTATCTGGTACAAAAACCTAGCCTGGAAGGGAGAGCTTGACTTTCAAAGGGGGGGATGGGTGGTTCATGCAATCAGGGCTCATTAAGGAGTGAAATAATTGAGGACATAGGAGAAAAATATACCAATATTCAATAATTACAATTTTAGACGATACAAACATTTTCATAAATCACTCTTATGCATATGTTAGGAATCTGAAGTAGCAACGATAGTATGATAAATCTCTTAGTATGATAGTATGATAGAATCTCTTTAAATAAGGCAAATTTAAAAAACCATCTTCCAGCAGTTCAGTGCCAAATGCTTGAACTGGTGATAACTGAAATTACACTAAAAGGGCAAACCTTTCCCTGGGTTTCCTGTGGGCCACACGTTCAAGTGGGATGCCCAAGGATGGTGGCTTCTCCCCATCTCCGTAGATGACCTTTGGCAAGTCACCCACGGGGTGTCTACGAAGAGTCACTGTGTGCCTTTGAGAGCTGCCAGCGGCTCCACCGGCGGGGAGACCAAGAATGTAAACGATCCTCCCCAAGCCCAGTGCCCTGACCTCACTGCAGGGCAAAGCCACGCCTTTGCAGCCAAAGGAACTTCCAAGATGGAACTGAACTAAAACTAACTGGGAAACAAAATGAGAGAGAAGAAATGAAAGGCAACGATTCAGGATCTCCCGCTCCTTTTGGCTCTTCCTGTTGAGCTAATTCATGATTGGTCTTGTTCTTGATAAACTAAGTAAGAGTCTGCAGCTGAGTGAAGGCAGCTTCATCCCGGCCTCATCCCCTGAGGCCATGCAGCTGGGGCGAGGACCAGGCTTAGTCCCAGAGGCAAGTGACCTAAAGAGAGGAAGGCCTGCTACTTCCACCCCTCCACCTGCAGCCCTAGCTGTGCTGCAGGCTGAAGGTCGCGAGCATCTTTCTTAATGGCCTGGAAAGGGTCCTGGGTGTGGTTTATTGACAGCAGGCACCTGTGAAGTTTAGTTTGCATGGCAATAAAAACAAAAACAAACAAAAACAAATAAACAGGCATTGGAGAAGTTGTTTAGCAACTGGGACACCAGAAAAGTGGCCAATCCTGGGAAAAGTCTAATTATAAACTGGGTTCATCACTGCTGGCATCACATCTTGCTTTCATCACCCCATCCCATCACTTGGCCTTTGGGCCCCTCAACTGCCTGGCTACTTTCTATTTATACGACGACCTGCTCATGGAACTCCTCAGAAACCTGTGTTCTTAAAGCACACGGTACACGAAACTATCCTTCCCTTTCCTCACCTTAGGTCTATTTCTGTCCTACATACCTGCCAAAATTCCTTTCCTAGAGCGTAACAGCTTTCAGGTAAAAAAGCCAACTGATAAGTTATTTACACCAAGGTGCGAACAGCAATAGCAGCAGCAGATACGTTGCTCGCTCACCCATTCTCTTCTTCCTTGTAGTTATAATCCCAGCTGCTTTACTGCTTCTCCCAGCCTTCCTGGCCAGGGGTGGCCATGAGTCAGTCGGGCCAATGGAACACAAGCACAGTGCTGCTGGGGACATCCTTGACAGCCCTTTCCTGATAGAAGGGGACAGACCCCTCTCTTTATCCTCCTCCTACTAGGAAGCAGGCACGTCAGCTTCCCAGGCACAGAAGCTATGCTACAACCAGAAGGCTGCCAACAAGAGGGAAAGGCCGAGGAAATGGTGAGAAGACAAGTGACTGGCTTTGTCTCCTCATCTGCCCATGTGGGACCCTGGAGCCCTCCAGCACATCCTCTCTCGTCAGCACCCTCCATGCCCTTGTGTCCTCTTGTGATCCTTTGCCTCTCTAATCCACCACTCAAGCACCATCTAATCATTGATGTTCTCCCATGCTGCCTGCCCCCTAACCCCCATCCTACTGCTGGAAAAGGTTGATTGGCTCCATTATGCATTTGACGTGGTTTGGTGGTGTTGTTTTTATGGTGGTAAGAACAGTTAGCATGAGATCTACCTTCATCTTATCCCCATAAGATTTTTAATGTACAATACAGTATTATTGACTGTAGGCTCCGTGTCTCACAGCAGATCTCCAGAACTCCCTCATCTTGCAAGACTGAGATTTTATAGCCATTAAACAGCAACTCCCCATTCCCTCCTTCCCCCGGTTCCCCAGCAACCACCATTCTACTCTCTGTTTCTATGACTTTGGGTATTTTAGGTTCCTCACATAAGTGGAATCATGCAGTATTAGTCCTTGTGTGACCGGCTTACTTCATGTAGCATAATGTCCTCCAGGTTCATCCACGTGGTTGCATAAGGCAGGATCTCCTTTTTTAAGGCTGAATAATATTCCACTGTATGCACACATTTGACTTAAACCTCAGTTGTAACATTTTCTCAGGCCTTGTCGACAGAAGAAACCACACTCGCCCTGCCCCATGGCTGAAGGAGAATGGAAAATACTGGAACTTAATGACTTTCCCTGGCAATTCCAACTTCTGGATCTTGTATAACTCTACTCTTAAGATCACAAACAGATCTCTCCCTCCCTGTTCTCCTGGTTCTTGTCCTATTATTATTAGATAGAGAGTAATGGGTAATGTTTTGGTCAGAAAGACCCAGGTTCCTTTCCCAACTCTGCCAGGAGAACTGAGTAACTTGTGAAGTGACTTAACTTCTTTCCCCCTCAAATTCCTCCCTTGTAAAATGAAACCATTTTACCTGTCGTTATAAAATACAAACGAGTTCTCATACACACACACAATAAGAGTTTAGTAAGTATTAGCCATTATTCTTAATGGGGTCTGTACCAGTAGGCCACTGCCACTCTGGGGCCACCTTACCCGACACCACCAGCAATTTACTCACTGGCTAAAGCATCTCCTCAACTCCAAAGTCCCCTTTATTATTATTATTATAATTTTTTTTTTTTTGCGGTACGCGGGCCTCTCACTGTTGTGGCCTCTCCCGTTGTGGAGCACAAGCTCCAGACGCGCAGGCTCAGCGGCCATGGCTCGCGGGCCCAGCCGCTCCACGGCATGTGGGATCTTCCGGCACTGGGGCACGAACCCGTGTCCCCTGCATCGGCAGGCGGACTCTCAACCACTGTGCCACCAGGGAAGCCCCCCCTTTATTCTTGAGAGTGAAAAATGCATTGTCACAAAGACATCAGATTAAATCTATTTTTTAAGTTTCATTATTTTAGTGGCCGAAGCTGGGGTTGAATCAGAACATGAGAGCTTCACGGAGGCAGACAAGATCGAGAAGGCTGAGAGGGATGGGATGGGGATGGAGAAAAGGGTGGGAAAAGTAGAAGAAACTGGGACCAATGGACATTTGCCCCAGAGACAGTCCTAATAGGGTTCTTTTCTTTCCTGTTGCTGTTTTGGCTTCCTTTGGTTTAAAAATAAAGTGTCCTGTTTTAGCTCTAATTGTGCCTTTTATTTTCATATTTATAAGATTAAAATTGCACAACCTGCCCAGGACAAACTAAGATCTTAAGCATTTGATGTGTGTTGGAGAAGGAAGGGGGGAAAAAAGGCCTCAAGCCCAATCCGAGGAGGCAAAATGCTTATGCAGCATGAGAATATTATGACTTGAGTTTCGGGACTGTTCTCCCAGGCAAGGGAAACCATCTTACAAAACAAACAAGCTTGTATTCTGGGGTATTTCCCAGAAAAGACGCAGGTATGGTTTAGTAAGATGGGATTTGGTTTTGTTTTTCAAGCTTCAGTCGGGTGGTAAAAGGTCAGCTATGTGTTGTAATCCACTCTGGTGCCTTTCTCCCGTAAGCCTCACCACAGCCCTCTAAGAGCTATGCAGCATGGCAATTAGCAAAATGCAATTTCATTTTCTAAACATTTTCTCCTTGATACCTTCAGAAGTTACTGCTGCATTTTAGAATGTTCTGGAAAAACTCTGGTGGTCGAAATTTCAGAATAATTTCCCTTGGAGAAAGCTGTTACAACTATTTTCTCTAAAATAAGTTAATGAGAGGGAGTGATGGGGCAAAGTAGCATGTCTAACATGACTGAGGTCTTGAGAATGGGTTAGAAGGAAAATGAGGTGGTGAGACGTGGGAAGAAAAAGGTTTTTTTTTTTTTTTAAAATAAGAGCTACATAACCTTTTGACCTGCAAACAAGCATGTCTGTTGGTATGAAGCCCACCAGTCTGCCCCAGTCTGTTCAACGAAACACAACCTATTTCAAGCCCTGCCTGGGTCCTGGATCTCCAGGCAGGGATGCTCCAGCTCCACCCTGTGGAGTGTGGGCTCCCCAAGGTCAGCCTAGAATAGAACCTGCCATCTATACACACTTGACGAAGGTGTCAGACAAGTAAATCACATGGCAGTGAGCACTGTTGCAAGAAGACATATCAATATTATGGCTCCCAACTTTAAGTTGGATTGCAATCCTTACTTCATCATTGTCATTATAATTAGGTCTGGTACCTTATCCATAATTCAGCCACCACCCCCTTATCTATCATTGTGATGGGAAGCTGCTTATACACACCATGAACTAAAAGCCTCATTTTGACCCCATCCTGTTACCAAAGCTTCGTGCCACAAAGTGAGACACATTGGCTTGAACTTTATTTTTTCCCTCTTTACCTAACTTTTATTATAAGAAACTGGGCAGCAAAAAAAAAAAAAAGTAAAAGGGGAAATCAAGAGCCTATATATCTTATAAACTAATTAATAAGCTCCTAATTCAAGAGACCAACTCTTTTGTTATGGATTGAATTGTGTTTTCCCCAAACTCATATATTGAAGTCCTAACCCACAGGACCTCAGAACACGACCTCATTTGCAGATAGGTTCCTTGCAGATGTAATTAGTTAATGAGATCATACTGGAGTTGGGTGAAGCTTAATCCAATATGACTGCCTTTCTTATAAAAAGGATACATTTGGACACAGACACATGCACACAAAGAGAACACCATGTGAAGATAAAGGCAGCAATCGAGGAGATGCTTCTACAAGCCAAGGAACACCAAAGATGACTGGCAACCACCAGAAGCTAAGAGAGAAGAGGCCTGGGACAGATTCTCCCTCATGGCTCTCAGCAGGAACCAACTGTGCAGACACCTTGATCTTGGTGATCTTCTAGCTTCCAGAACTGTGAGACAACGCATTTCTGTTGTTTAAGCCACCCAGTTTGTGGTACATCGTTACAGCAGCCCTGGAAAACCAATACCTCTTTATATTTTAAATCCCCATGATTTGGAAACAGGGCCCTCTCCATGTGAATAGAAGAGTGTGGGCACGCATTTAAACTTCAGACTGCTTCCCACAAGTTTCCTGATCAGCTTTGTTTACAGAGTGATGTGTGAGAGTCTCACAGGAATGAACAGAAATCTTCATTGTTTGGGAATACAGTCAAAATGTATTGTTTTTCAGGCATTCCCCCCTCGGTACGTCTTGTCCACCTCAGGTTATTTCCCCCACAGCTGTGGTCTGATGAAGATGAGAGTGATCTTTAGAGCAGCTTTCAACCTATGGTTCCTACAAAACCACCTCACTGTGTGCTTTACGTTACTTTTCCCGAACGTGTGGTGCTGTACTCCAAGAGCAATACAGAGGTGGCTGGAATTAAGGAGAAATGATTCACGGAGCCATAACGTCAGCACTTCCTCTGCCCTGCAACAGTGATGCTACGTTGAACCCTTAAGTATGTTAATATCTACTACTGATACGACCATTTGTATATTATGGGCTCAGAGAAGAGGAGGCAGGGGTCTCTCCCAGCACCAATCGATTTCTTACGGCCTCATGATCATTACTGCCAAAGCTCAAAACCATTCTAGCAGAACCCAAAGGGAACTGTCTCTCCATTACCCAGAGGAGGCTGGTGCTGGGAAGGCTTCCTGCCTGGGGTTCGTGCCTTCCATGTGGCTTCTGAGCACTTGCTCTTCCTGGAAAATACTGACGTCAACAGGAAAGCAAAGCAGGTTGAATGAATATTATCGAGCAGATTTTCTGAACTCACTTTTGCCAAAATAATCCATTCCGTTGACTATTTACATGTGAACCGGTCATGAAAATACAGTTCTCCTTGGAAATCTGCTGTCAGATGGACTGGCATTTCACCATCCTCTCCAGGCCGTTTCCCTAATATTTACATTTCCTCATGTTACTCCACTTTGATCTTATTTTTCCTTCCAAGCTCCCAAGCTGAAATTTCAACAAAACTCCACCCCAAAAGCTGCTCCTATACTACTGGTGCTAATAATTTTTATAAACAGAAAATGAAAATTGCCTATAGCACTAAGTGGGGCAGAAAATTATGGCTTTCACTCTCTGCCCCTGAAGGCAAACCTTCTGTCCAATCTGCAAAGTGCCAAAGACAGCATTTGGTGCTTAAAAAGAAGGAGGAAGAATGACTCCAAGTGGGACTCAAGATGTGGCGTTTTCACAGAGGCTTTCTAATCAAGTAATCACTAAAGGGTGTGCTCTGGACAAAGTATTTCTAAACAATACTTCGCAAAAGAAAAGATGTTAGGCCCCAGGGCAAGTGATTTGGTTATTAAATGTTGTGCGGGGGCCCAACTCTTTGTCTCACATGAGCACCTGGAAGACATGCCTTCTGTAAACCTGAGGGTTTTACCTTCATGTTCAATCCTCCTGTGATTGCTCTGAAGTTATAATCTCCTTGGTAGTAGTGACTGTGAATATGGAACCCCATACACTTGGTAACAATCTAGGAGTGGTTAAACCCCAGTGTCCACAGACAGAGAGGCCTCAGTTGAATGGGGATTCTGCTGTCTTGCTCACTGTCTGATCTTCAGAAAAGTACTCATCACGGAGGGTTGTTGTGAGGATTAAACAAGCTAATGTGCAAAGTGCAAGCACCGTTTTGGAGCAAGAGTAGCTTTCGCTACTGTTGATGTTTCAGGCCATCTCGGCACTTGGGAAATCTGGGTATGAATCTAATGTGTCTGTTGGCCTGATCACGTTCAGTTTGCTATGCAGAGCACAAATATGCAATAAACCTGTGCATCTGCATCTCTTCCTTGTCTGGGTACGTGCATCTCAATCAGTCTATTCGAGGTCCTAGTGGGTTCATACATCTGTTTCTCTTGAATCTGGTAAGTTCCCCCTGCCCCCAGCTTCTCACACATGTTCCCCAAAGTCATTCCTAGTCCTATGTAATCACCACTCTCTGTTTTTTTTCCTCTTGTGCCCAGACTGCTGGGCACTGTTGCAAAATGTGAAGAGATTGATCTATTCATTCGTTCATTCATGCAACAAATATTTACCGAGCACATCTCTACTATGTGAGGAGAACACTTTGTTGGGAAGAGACAGGACAGATATCACACTCACAGACTAGTGGGGCGACAGCGAATGAACAAGTTGACACATGAATACATACATCGTTCCCCAGTGTGACAGGTGCTGTGAAGGAAGTGACCAGGTGCTGTGATCGGGGATGATGCAGGAAGAGGGAGGCCACTTCCTCAGGAGGGGGCGTCCAGGCTGAAACCTGCAGGATGAGGGGGGCCGTTCTGGGGGAACAGCACGTGCAAAAGCCCTGAGGAGGAAGTGTGCCCGGCACGTCCATCCAGGAACCTGAGAAGGCCTGTGTGGCTGCAGGGAGGAGTCTGAGGGGAATGGTGGGGGGTGCAGGATTAGGGAGGTGAGCAGAGTTCAGCTCATGCCAGGCCTGGGCAGTCCTGGTAGAGTTAGAATTTTATCCTCAGAGAAATGGGAAACCATTGACAAATATTAGGCAAAGGATGGACGTGATAGGATTAAGATTTACCAAGAAAAGGAGAACCTCCCACATCACCTGTGAACCTGGGCCATTCTGGTGCGCAGTTCTTGTGCCACCTGGTATGGGTCCTCACAGCTTTTCTCCCTCCATGCCCACCCTCGGGGTCTCACAGCACTCACCCTCCCTACCTACCTGACTGCAAGACTGAGCTCACCCTTTCTCTCTCTCCCTCTGATCAAATATAGCTAACATAACATGTCCCATTTTCACCACTTGTAAGTGTACGATTCAGGGGCATTAAGTACATTCACCATCCATTTCCAGAGCTTTCTCATCATCCCAAACTGAAACTCTGTACCCACTAAACAACACCCTTTCTCTTTTAACTCTGCTGTACCTTCACCAGCCACTTCCGTCCTGTCTCTGAAGAAAACGTAGGCCCCCCCTGTGCCCAGGCCTGTGCTCGACGCTTTCCTTCATTCCATCTTCTCTGACCCTCTCTGAGCCATTTCCCTGGACACGGCCTGTTTGTATCTTCAGCCTTTGCACTCTCTCCTTAGACCTCCCTGACAAACAGACCTCTGTCTTTCTGACAGTAATATGAGTGAATGAATGAATGAGGGAATGAATGAATACTTTAAAAATCCTTCCCTTAGTTATGCAACTCCCTTGGGAACTGATGAGCCATCAGTAGGGGTGTAGGAAGATGGAGATGGACGGGGGGCGTATTTTGAAAACCAGGGGTCTTATTTATAAGGTTAAAGTCATACCTCTCGGTCTTACTGCTCTGGAGCTTACATACCTCTGGGTCTTACTGCTCTGGATCTTACATACCTCTGGGTCTTACTGCTCTGGATCTTACATACCTCTGGATCTTACTGCTCTGGACCTTACATACCTCTGGGTCTTACTGCTCTGGACCTTACATACCTCTGGGTCTTACTGCTCTGGACCTTACATACCTCTGGGTCTTACTGCTCTGGATCTTACATACCTCTGGGTCTTACTGCTCTGGATCTTACATACCTCTGGGTCTTACTGCTCTGGAGCTTACATACCTCTGGGTCTTACTGCTCTGGAGCTTACATACCTCTGGGTCTTACTGCTCTGGAGCTTACATACCTCTGGGTCTTACTGCTCTGGAGCTTACATACCTCTGGGTCTTACTGCTCTGGAGCTTACATACCTCTGGATCTTACTGCTCTGGATCTTACATACCTCTGGGTCTTACTGCTCTGGATCTTACATACCTCTGGGTCTTACTGCTCTGGAGCTTACATACCTCTGGGTCTTACTGCTCTGGATCTTACATACCTCTGGATCTTACTGCTCTGGAGCTTACATACCTCTGGGTCTTACTGCTCTGGAGCTTACATACCTCTGGGTCTTACTGCTCTGGATCTTACACACCTCTGGGTCTTACTGCTCTGGAGCTTACACACCTCTGGGTCTTACTGCTCTGGAGCTTACACACCTCTGGGTCTTACTGCTCTGGATCTTACATACCTCTGGATCTTACTGCTCTGGATCTTACATACCTCTGGATCTTACTGCTCTGGACCTTACATACCTCTGGGTCTTACTGCTCTGGAGCTTACATACCTCTGGGTCTTACTGCTCTGGAGCTTACACACCTCTGGGTCTTACTGCTCTGGATCTTACACACCTCTGGGTCTTACTGCTCTGGAGCTTACACACCTCTGGGTCTTACTGCTCTGGAGCTTACATACCTCTGGGTCTTACTGCTCTGGAGCTTACATACCTCTGGATCTTACTGCTCTGGAGCTTACATACCTCTGGGTCTTACTGCTCTGGAGCTTACATACCTCTGGATCTAAACTGCTCCCCTGCTTCGACCCTAGATTACGAGTTATTCCGCACTTTGCCTGCATCACTAACACCAACCGTAGCCCCGATCCTAGGGATCATCAGCCCCAGCCTTGCAGCAGGTGACACTGTTTGCTGCCACGTCTTCCTTGAGGTTCTTTGATTCCCCGTGTCCCATCACGCTGCACCACAGCAGCCCCTGACACGGGGAACGCCACCTTTCCTGTGTCCTCCCCACTCCTCCCGTCTCTAACCATAGGCAGCTCTCGAGGTTCTGTTCCCTAACCCAGCGTTCCTACCATCAGGCCCACTTTTCCAGATGCCAGCTGGACATCTCCACGGGGACAGCCTGCCGGCATCTCCAGTGCAACAGGTCCAAAACCAAACTGGTAATTTTCCCCTAACCAGGTCCAGCTGCACTGCCAGTTCAAGTGTCCCAAAGGCCCTAAAGGCCCATGCCCTAGTTCAGGCCTCCTTAACACCTCCCTTTACTACGGCAAGAATCTCCTTTATGTCTCTGACTCCATTCTTGCCCTGCATGAGTCCATCTCATCTGCTGCTTCCTGATCGCTCTTCCTAAAGCCTGGGCTTGATCACAGTACTCACCTGTTCCATCACATCACCGACACACACCAACACACCTTTAGCCTGACATACAGCTGTTCCCAGCCGGCCTTTCAGCCTTACCTATGACAACGGACTGGACCACAGGAGTCCAAGCATCCTTCAGCATCCAGGCTCTCGCCCCTTCCCTGGCTCCCCCATCTGACGTCTATATCCCTTTCTTTCTTCAAGGTCCTTCTAGCTGATGCTATTCCTTCCTAAAACCTTCTACCCAAAGTGGTCCCTCTCTACTGCACTTTGTTACAACTTTCTTATTGACGTGAATCACGATCAGTCAGCTTCAGGTCTTCCTGGGTATCACCACCTTGGCCAGGGAGGCCGGTCCCTCTGACCCAGGACCGTCCCCATTTCCGTGCACTCAGTTTTTCCGAGGCCCTTGCTGCTCCCCTTAAGTTCAACCTCGTGACCAGCCGTCTCCCTAGCTGACTCCCTTGACTCCAGGTCACAAGTCCAATCAGTCTTCCTCACAGTGAAGTGTCTGTGCCCTCAGAAGTGCAAGTGTACGTGGAGGAGAGATGAAGAATAGATGAGAGAGGGTGTGTGTCCCCAGCTATCCCGGGAGGGTGTCCAGAGGAATATCCTCCAGCTCATTCTCCACGCCCCGTCTACTCTGCAGAACAAACGCTGCTGATATTTATTCACTGAGTTCCAAAGTTGAAGGCTTGGAACCCTCCTCCCCCGGTAAAAAAGGGTCCCTTCTGTGATCTTTCTCATAATGGTCTTAAGAAGGTAAAGAGCTCTTTCTAGTCTTTTTCATTTGTTTCTATATTTTAAACATCTGTCTTATATGGATGATTATCAAGGGCTACTCCTGAGAAAGCACAGAGGAGGTGTCGGTGTGCCCGAGCTTGTATATTCCCTGTACTTCCCATGACGGGCAGACCCTCTGCTCTGGAGAAGGAATCCACCATCAGCCGTGCACGCTGTAATGTGGACTGGCTCAAGCTGTAGTCCAAGTATCCGTCCCCTCAGAAAGTCCTTGGGTGCTTGTTAAAACGCAAATTCCTGGCCTCATCCAGACCCACTGAATAAGAATATCAGGGAGTAAGGGTTGAGGTCTGTTTCTTGTGCTTAGCTTGCACTGCAGTCCATGTGCTAATGTATTTCAGGGATACTTTTTAGTGGAAGGCCCTGTCCTCAATTATGGGAACTTGGGAACTGATGAGCAATCAGTAGGGGTGTGGGAAGCTGGAGATGGATGCGGGGTGGGGGTGGATTTTGAAAACCAGGGATCTTATTTATAAGGTTAAAGTCATACCTCTGGATCTTACCACCTGAGTCTATTAATATATTCTGTCTTCTCTAACTAGCTGGCACCTCAAAACTATGTCAGTTTAGAAATTCTGAAAATAGGACTGCCGCTGAGCTTCTGAAAAGAACTGTCGGTATCAAGAATGTGACACCACTCTTTCAGGAGTTTTAACCTCCACCCACGTTCACTTATAACAATTGTACTTTATGCATTTGGAGGAGCAAATGGCCAAATTCAATCTGTACAGAGCCCTGCTCCTTCCCCTCTCCCTTATATATATGTATATATTATATATAATACATACAGTTTATATATGTTCCTCACACGCATACAACGTCCTTATATACGTACAACACAGAAACTTTCTGACACAGAAAGCCTTCACAACAAATCCCGCCAAAGGAGTTTGCGAAACAGCCCCTGCTGGATTTTTTTACCAAAGATAATTCTCATGTGGTACAAAAATAATTATGCTTACTAAGGAGCATTAGTATTTTCCAGCCTTAAATAAAACCTGTGTCTATATGTACCTTAATTATATATATTTTTTGTGTATATATAATTAAAATATTAAAAGGTACATAAAACTAAATATATTTAGTATATAAGTATAAAGAGTATATCTACTTAGTATTATATGTATGCATATATTTATACATATATATAAATATCCATTAATCCTCAAGACTATCTTTCAGTGCATGGTTTCAGAACTAATCTTTTTAGCTGGAGCCCTTTTCTCCTGCCTAACATTTTTTAAAAACAGATGAAGCCTGGTATAAATGAGGACAGCTTTGATTGGTTGCATCTAGAAACTGTGGGTGCTCCTGAAAAATGCAGATTCCTGGGCCTCGTATTTTACTGACGAGTTCAGAATCTCAGGGGATGAAGTGCATTTTTTACAACTCCTCAGGAGACTGTGATCATCATGATATCGTATCCTAGAGCATAAATATCACCAACTACTCAAGTTGGAAGGTAGATGCGTCCTTGCCAGGCTCTGAGTTCATGTGAAAGTGGCTTAGCTCTCTAACAAGGCCAGGTGAGAACACAGTCTTTCCCCACTGAAATATCTCACAGCATATAATAGAAGCTCAATACAGATATTTGTTTCATTGTTTCTCCTGCTTCTGAGGGAGGGAAGAGGGGTCATGAAATACCAGTGAGAAAGTATGTGCACTAAGGGACTCATGCTAATAGTGTCTTACCTGTTGACCTTTATTTTCTCAGCCAGCTAATAGTGATATCTATTCCACATTCTAGAACCCCTCAGACCTTGGATCTGGAAAGATGGTCCCATTCTGTTCTTCCATGGGATAGACCCACTGTCCCTGTACCAGAAGCAGACAACTCTACCCAGAGGCTGAATTTAACTACTGCAGGCTTCTGTTTCACCTTTCATCTTGGCTAATGACTTTTTGATCTCAGACTAATAGTAAATTCTTTCTGGAAATCAAATAACACTTAGGCAAGTAAGTGTAATTGTATGGCTTGTTACCGCTCCCTCCCCACAAAAAGAATACTTTTTCTACAGTACTGGGAATCACACCCATTTTAATAAACCCTCTGTAGCCCATGGAATTAAACGTTTGGATAAGCAATATCACAATGTATTTAGTGACTAAAAACACCCTTCAGAACTGGGAAGGGAAATGGGAAGATATGGACGAGAAAGACTAAGGAATTGATTAAGTAGCTTTTCATATTTGTAATATTAAGAACTGTAGTCATTATGATAAAATTTGAAGATTTGAACTTAGGATCCGTACGCTACGAGAAAACATTGAGTTTGTTATTATTTTACTAATTTTTTTTTACAGCCTACTTCCAGGCACCATCTGAAGCTACATATTTTAAAACAATAATGCTGGAGACAATTTTTTAAAGAAGAAACTCTTTAAAATGCTCACTTTGAATAAACCATTTGACCGTGCCTATTCCAATAAAAATCTCACTTCAGCTTCCTTTCACTGCAAGATTCTAGGCCTGGCTGGAGCTAAAGTTTTCCTTTCCTGAGATGGTGGAATTTCCATGAAGGTCAGAGTTTATCCTTGCAGCAAAGGTTAGACAGGTCAGCGATTTGGCAGTAGAATAAAGGGCTTGCGAGGAAATGAAAACCAAGATTACAGAGAATATTAAAATACAGTCTATTCCCCCCAATGTAAAACAACTTAGCATAACATTCACATACATGATGTAGATGCACAGAAATGCTTAGAAACCAAGGAAAGGAAAATTGTTTTCTTTTGCTGCTTTTTTCCCCAAAGGTCTTTGAATCTGCACAGACACACCCCAAAACACTTGGCTTGTTCCCAAAACTCCAGACTCTCAAGCTGCTGTAAAAATAGCTGTGAGCTAGAAGGAATGAAGGGTGGCAAAGGAGAGGGGCCTTGTTTGGCTTCAGCCCCAAAGATTTTTACGTGTACAAACTCATTTGTCCACGTGGATAAATGCAGTCACTACGATAATCACATTTACAGGGCCAATAGTCACGTGAAGTAAAGCTCTCTGAGTGTTCACACTGTGAGGGAAAAGAGAGAGAGAGTCATTCCAGATGTCGCTAGATCATTCTGAGCTGTTTCCATGAAAAGCTGGAGGAATGGCATTAGCTCACATGGAAATAATGTTTTAACTAGCTAGGAGTGGTTCCTGGGGCTTGCCCCCATCCTGCCCGGATCTAACCCACCCTGGGCCATTGCAGAAACTATACCCAGCTACTGAGCTATTAGAGTTGAGCAGAACTCTGGTAGAAATAAGCTCTGGTCGAAAAAGACATGGCATTTATCACTGCCAGCCTGGGCCTCGGTAAACATGCCTCAGAGGACCAAAACCAGAACGCTTAGGGATCTAGGTCACAAGAAATGCTGAGATAACCCTACAGAGGTAACCAGGGGGAGCAATTCCAGGGTACTCTGTGGAATTGAGTACATCAGTTGCAAAGAGAGGCATCCTCTCTCTGTAACCACTGGGTGAAATCTGCCACTATGCGGTTATATATATATGTATGTATATTTAGTCCTCCTCTGTGATCAACAATCCTGCTGACATGAATTGATTTTACTTGATTTCGGTGCTAATGAAATGTGGAGACTGTCAGCTCAAATTAAAACCTTTTTATTTCAGGGTGAATAAATGTGAAAGGGCTCTTTGGAATGAGGCTTTGAGTTGGAGTCTGGAGCTCCTCAGGAAACTGTGCGATGCCCTTCCCCCCAAATCCTAGTATTATAAAATAAAACATTGTAAAAATACTCTCAGATGTGCTTCTGCCTTAACTATGTGATTGCTGAGAACTGGCCCCTCACTGCCCCAGGGCCTGGAGGGCAGCCTTCACCGTGGAAACCTTGCAGAACTCAGCCTTAAAGAGACAGCGCTCTGTAAGAGGGACTTCTCATCTTGGCCACTGTGGGCCAAATGAAATTCTAGGCTTGAATAGTTAGGGAGGATCTATCAGACCTGTTGGTCTCTCTAACTGGGGTAAGTAGGGTGCAGTGTGCCATACTGGCCACAACCCACAAAATCAGCTCCCACTTAGAAGTGGGCAAGGCTGGCTCCCAGCTTGGAATGTGAGGCAGAGGACATCTACAGATGAGGCGAGGGTCATCTTGGAAAGCAAGAGACCATCTGTAAAGCCAGGTGGTGGGGGAGTGGCTAGAGGAAGAGAAAAACCTAGGAGAAAAGGGTCAACAAGAGAAAAACCACATGAAGGATCCAGCAGGTTCACGGGGCAGGAATCTGGAGTGTTTCCTTAAGCCACTGGTACACAAGGGAATGAAAATTTTATAGAAAAACTGGAGAAACAGCATGTGGTGGAGCTACTGAGGACACCCAGTAAGTGCAGAGGACAACAGCAAAGACTAGAAGGCCTTTCACTGGGATCCTCATGAGGAAAACAGTAGGTGCTGTTGAGAATGTTGAATGTGACACTCTAATGAGAATTAGATTCAGTTTAGGGTTATCCTATAAAATCCAGAATGGATACTGCACGGGACAGATATACACTAGAACAATCATTCATTGTTTACCTGAAATGCAAATTTAACTAGGTGTCCCATATTTTTATTTGCTAAATCTGGCAACCCAGATTCAGTTTACAATGCACACTATGATTACTTAAGCAAAATGAACTGTAAAGTTTACAAAGTGGGTTTTATCGCCTGCCTTCAATTCTTTCTCCTCTAAGGAACTGGGCGGCTGGTTGCGGGGGGGCCTGGGCAGGGAGGGAATAACCTTTAACCCAAATGTGGCTTCAGAAGAAGTCTCTCCTCATCTCCAGTCTTGATTCCAGTGCATATACCACATGTGGTTTGTGAACCACCAATCGCACCAACCACGCTGTGGCAGCCTCTTATTGCTTCCAGGCCATTATTGCTAGGTCTTCTTCTCCCTTATGCAGTTACTGTAAGAACAGTAGTTCAGCACCAAGTCTATAAACCTTTAGAAATTAACTTCTACAGATGGCTTGATTTGCTTCCAAAATACTCTTCAAAATGCTTAATAACCTGTATCCCTCATTGACTTAGAAGAGATGCATAAAACTGGATCACATCCTTTTTCTATACCATGAGCATTCTCTACATGGTGTGGCTTTCCAGTTGCTACACTTGTCTCTCCTTTATTTTTCCCCTCACCTTCACCTGCAGGAGACCAGGCCTCATGGAGCTTATCCACACCTTCTAAAGGATTCAGGGTGCTATGGAATTTTGTTTCCATTTTCCATCTCCTTGACTGAGAATCTTACCTTAGCGATTATGTCAATGAATAGTTCCATGTGGGGATGATCAAAACCCAGGGCTCCAGCTGTGATCTCTCTCCTACTTTCCAGACCTACATATTCTGCTGCCTGCTCAGCCTGGCACCAGGGGGCCTTATCAAAAGAGCCAGAAAAACATCCTGGTCCCACTGATTGTCGGCCACTCCTAAAAAGGCATGATGGGAGGTGAAGCACCTGTAATCACAGGAAGTAGTTTTACATTGGAAAGAAGAGTACTCTGCAGGTGGCCTCTTCTGGGGACCTTTGAAGGATAAAGGGCCATGAGATCAAGGAAGGAAGTTCCACTTTGAAGAGTTGATGCAGGGCAAATAGCCTCAGTTTCTGAGACAGAGGGGCCAAGGGAGATTCTTTGTGGTTCAAGGAAAGTAAGAAAAGCTCCCCAAGGCTTAATGGAGGATGGAGGGGGGAAAGTGGAGCTGTTCCGTGGAGGGGTGGATGTACATTAAACTGGAGTGGAGTTTGGTTGAGAAGGAGCTTTTCTTTCTTTTTTTATATGAGCTCAGATAAAGTTGGGTTTGTTTTTTTTTTTTGCAAACAGTCTTACGGAGGTTAACATTTTAGGGGTGGTTACTATAAGTTTGATAGCACCCTGTTAAGGATGAAGAGTGGTAGCATTGAGCCAGTAGTGAAATATGCAGAAAATACTGCAGGAACAGGCAGTAAACCTGAGAAGGATGGTCACCTCCCATGAGCATCTGAAGAGGCAGATTTGGTCAGTACCGGGGATGGTTCTCACAGCTTAAGGCTTCAAATGAGATTACTGACTAGATTAATTTTCTGTGGGATATTGGGTTTGGTTTGCAATTCAAAATCAGAGTTCATTAAATTTGCATTGCAGTTGATTATCTTCCATTAAGGAGCACATCTTGAAGTTTCATTACTGGGAAATGTACGTGTGTTGGCACCTCCTTAGTTCCAATGCTCAGAATGCAAACATAGGAGCTTCCTATTGATTTCATTGAATTTCACCAGGCAGCCTAAACCCATACCTTAAATCCCCATTCCAGTTTCTTGAAAAATTAGCACCACTACCCATAACTACAAAGGAGTGGAAGTCTAGAAAACTACTGTTAAAATTGTACAGGTCCTACACATAATGAACAGAGAGTAATTGAATGAACGAATAAAGCTGCTTTAAACAATATTTCTAACTTAGCAAATATATGATTCAATACCTTTTGAGGACAACTTCACTTATCAGTCTATTTTGGAGTTGGGTTTTTGTTTTTCCAAATACCACCATATCTATGCAGGGTTTTTTTTGTTTTTTGTTTTGTTTTGTTTTGTTTTGTTTGCGGTACGCTGGCCTCCCACTCTTGTGGCCTCTCCCATTGCGGAGCACAGGCTCCGGACGCGCAGGCTCAGCGGCCATGGCTCACGGGCCCAGCCACTCCGCGGCATGTGGGATCTTCCCAGACCGGGGCTCGAACCCGTGTCCCCTGCATCGGCAGGCGGACTCTCAACCACTGCGCCACCAGGGAAGCCCTCTATGCAGGTTTTTAAAGCTATATTTCAGATTGAAAACCTAGGGGTGGTACGTCAGATCACAGAACCTGAGCTCAGGAAAACCAAGCATTCTGCATCCCGAAAAGACTTAAGAAAGAAGATCTAATCATACGAAACACCAAGTTAGCTTTGCAGAACTGAAAATCTCTCCCAGTCAGCCTGAGCTGTGGGTAATACAGGTGACTCTCCTATATTACGACAAAGAGTATGTATATTCAAAGGCAAATGAGAATTTCAAAGGAAGAGTTCACAACTCCTAAGCATTTTTTTTAACCTCTCACTTGCAAGAGACCAGAACTCCTGGAGGTTTTAACCAAAGTTGTTGAGATGTGGGAAGTTCTCACTCTTTTTTTTAAACAGTCATCCTGGCAAGCCTGTGCCTCAGGATAACAGACACAAAGTAGGGAAGGGATTTGTGAGGCCTAATAAAGGTGTATGAGAGTTTCACCTTGGTCTAAATTCTGGAAGCCACCCACCGTGCTTTCTGTGTCCTCAACAGTGAAATGATGAAGTTTAAACAACACACAAGAGTCCCAAAGTAGAGGCTGGGCATTTCAGAAACAAAAATTTGCCTCATTTGGGAGGACATTTTACTAAGGCAAAGTGTGAACTTTGATCACCCTGTTTTTCCCCCCGTTCTGAGATGTATGAAGTTCGATAATCAGAGTGCTGGCTCTGAGCTGGGGAACCTTGGAAGCCACACACACACCTTCCAGTTCTTGGGTCTTGAACTCAGAGAGCCATGAAGACAGCAAGACCCCTAAAGACACATTGTTATAGCCTTGGGGTGGTGATACCAGGGCCCCCCTTGGCCACATGTTCTCTTTTTTAATGTCTCACAGCCAGAGACTGCAGATGGAACCAGAAAATCATGTCCTGGTCTCTAGAATCAAAGGTTCTACCAATACGCCTCTTGATATAACTGGGTTTTTCTGCAGGAAAAGCCATATTAAAGAAGATTGCGTAGGAGAATGCAAGTTTCAGAGGCCAAGGAGGCAATAGGTTGGGAGACATGACAAAAAATTATCAAAGGTCAGAACCTAGGCAGACTGGAGAATCAATACAAGGTCAACTCAATAGAAGTCAATACAACAAAAGCATCAGATAAACCCTACCCAGAACCCAGATGTAGATTCAGCTAAGCAATGGTTCTCAGCCCTGGCTATACATTAGAATCACCTGGGCTATGCTTTAATCTAAATTCAATAACCAATTTCTGTCCATAACAACTGAGTCCAAATTTGGAGCATGAGTACAGTTCGGTTTAAAACTGGTGACTCTAGTTTGTAGTCACAGTTGAGAAACACTGAGCTAAAGCTTTCTTAAATAGTCCAGCTGGAGCAGGTAGTGGTCTCCTATCATGGACAAAAAGAGCTTAACCCTAGGGAAGGATGGGAATGGATCACACCTGGCTGGAAACAGATATGGAAGGAGGCAGATGAAGGTAGATTTTGATAGAGATGCTTAGGCAGCTGTAACTAGCCTGGTTATAAAACATGTCTTTGGGCCTGGGAAAATGGAAGAGGGCCTGATCCTCAGCCTGTGGGAGTCATATTGCTCCTCTTTCCCCAGGTCTACATAATCCCTTCAAGGTCAAGTGGCCGCATTTTTGGCTCCACTCCCTGGGTGCCAAGCTTATCAACAGGGATCGCAGCACTGTAATCGCCTACTGAACCCCACCCCTACCCCACCATGGCCCTGCCGCCTGAATGTGTGTGGGATCAATGATCCATCCCTTGAAATACCTGCATTCCCCCATCATCCTTCCCAATCTCCATGGACCCAGCACAAAAATGTTTCAGATCTGCTCCACATCTAGCAGAAGAGAAAGTTAATACATATATAATATGTTTCTCCCACAAGTATCTTTGAGCATCATACTAAAATCCTGCCACCTTCTTTCTTGTCTGATTATGAATAAGTTGAAAAGCCGTGAGTCCTATCATCTTGGAGAAGTGAGTCACCAAGAAGAGATATGTGGTTTTCTGGCCAAGTTCAAAGTACTTAGCAGATGTCATGACTTCCTCCCAGCATGGTTCAATTTATCGCCTAACAATAAACAGTCAATCCCCAGGTGATTTCTCTGTTTCTAGAATAATCTTCCAAGATTAATGGATCATGAGTGCTTTCCCATATGACTGGAGCTATCTCCTCTGTCACTATTATACCTTCTGAGCATCATTTCAGATTAAACTGTTTTAGTAGTTGAAATTCTTCTGTGTGATAACTCTGGATTCTATTATTAAGCCAGTTTAGAAACTACCATCTGGTTTTGGTGTTGATGTCAGCAGTTTCTAGGTCTGGGGTATAATATATCCACCAAAGGGATCCTTCTGGCTGTAACAATATTCCTCAAATTGACCATCACCATAGTTAAGAAAACCAGCACGAATAAAATTATTTTTCCTTTGATGCTCATATTCTCTTTCATGCTGCTCTCTTGCCTTCACTCTCCTAAACCCTCGGGAGCTGTCCCTGTTACACCCTAAGACACCCAGAACACAAAACTCAGCCTGTTCTCTGATTACTTTGAGGCAGGCATTTTAGAGCTTTTTTTCTTTACAGATTTTACTGGAGATTTGCGGATTTGCAGGAAGGAGTCACACTGCAGATCTCTTGGCCTTTGACTGTCTCCCTTGCTCTACCTTTATTCCCCCCTCTACTGTACCACACTGAAAAGAATAAATTAAATCTTCTGAAAACAATGTACTCAAAGGAAACATACTGAAAATGCAGCATCTCCCTCTCTCTCTCATTACTTTTAACTGAAAGCTTTTACAAATCAATGGTTGGTGGGTTTATTGGAAACAGTCTTTCAAATGAGCTCCCTTCCTCCCTTCCTTTTTTTCCTCGCTTCCTCCCTCCCTCCTTTTCTCTCTTTCCTATTTAAAAACTCATTTCTAATGACTCAGGGTCCAAAGCACCCTTGAACACATACTCAGAGTCTGGCTTTCATGTGACCACCAGAAGTGTCATAGCTCTGGCAGTTGACTCTTCCTACCCTTTGAATATGGAAGCTTTTTTAAAAGCTTTTCTTTTTACTTTTTAGAGCAGTTCACAGCAAAACTGAGCAGAGAGTACAGAGAGTTCCCATGTACTCCCTGCCCCACATACACAGGGCCTCCCCCTCTACCAACATTCCACACCAGAGGAGTACATTTGTTGCAACTGATGAACCTACATCGAAACGTCATTATTATCCAGAGTCCATAGTTTACATTAGGTTCACTCTTGGTGAGGGGAAGCTTTTTTATCAATGGCTTTTATGGCACCTGCTCTGTGATCTGGGTTCTGCTGGGCCTTATAAATTGATGCTTACCCTATATCCCCATTAGAGGGCAGACAACATGAGGGCAGGGACCCCAGTTCCAAGTTCTGTATAATTCCAACAGCCTTCAGTATTCTGCCCAGCTCTTGCTATGGACCTATCTTAAAGTTCTGGAATAGAAAAATTATCTTACAGGTCTGGAAGGGTCACAAGCATGACTTGAAACAAGCCATCAGGGGTGAGCTCACACGGGTGCATTTTCAGGACAGGGATAATGGTGGTGCCCTATAAGGTTCGGGGGTTGGATGTCCTCATGTGACTTAATCAGTGCCAGATGCAGTGGGTTCAAATCAACTGCAGTGTGACGGCATCAGAACGTGGGGTAACAAGTTGCAAGTGTTATTTAGAAAGAAGAGGAGTCTTGTCCCTGCTACTTTTATTACATTTGGATCCTTAATTTATTTCTGAAATAGTCTTGGTGCCAAAGCAAACACATCTCAGCTAATGTGCTCTGTTGTGTGCTTCTGAACCCGGCCAGGCCCTGATGACTGCATTTTGTGGGTCCCTGAACTCACCACAGTTACTTCCGACTTTCTCATTGTGCAATCAGAAGGGGCTTCGTTTTTCAATGATTCCAAAGACTGAACTCCTTGCTGAGGACAGTTTCTCAGGGAGCTCAGATGCAGCAAAATGTGAGAATTTGGAAGACAGTTTATCTTATTATTTCATAACCCCTAAAACTCCAGCAAACACGCTGAAGTCAGACAGTATCTTAACTTTTTGAACACTGAAATCCAAGACAAAGGGAGGGCCAACTTCAAACTTGTTTTAAGTTTGTGGAAAAGCAGGTTTTCTTTTTGGAATCGTGACTCATTTAAGGGATCATGAAAGACTGAAAATTAACCTTTCCAACAGGCCTTCCACGATGAATAAGGGTTATGTCAACAAAATCAAGAAGAGGGCTTCTCTTCTTTTTGGTTCTCTTTCTTAAAAGTAAAGCTTGGTCAAGCGACTTAACTTTGTAAATATCTATGTTTAAAAATTATTATCTTTGGGTGGTAGAACTAAGGGTGATAATTTCCAGCTTTTTTGCTTCTTTGTATTGTTACTATTTCATAAAAGGTGTGTCGCTTTTAACATTTTTAAACCTGGTTTGTCAATACATATATATTTAAAAACCCCAGGATTCTTCTTATAAGACAAATTAAACCCTTTTTCGAGCATCATTATGGATTAATAATAGAGGTAAGCAGGTGGATTTATTTTAGTGATGTTGCAAACTCTCCTAAACCAATTTGGACATTCTTAATTAGCCTCCAGAGACTACAGGCAGTGGCATTCGGAAAATGTTTAATGACCAGCTTTCCCAGGGGAAAAAAAGCCCTGATTGGTAGTATTTGCTCATTTTCGTGGTGGATTTTAAGCGATGTCACTGGACATAGGGTTGAGAAGCGATGTGCACACTGACCTCTTTCCAGCTCACACGGGCCCGTGCATGCAACTCCAGCCCACCAGTGAAATAACAGGTGTGCGCACACGCACACACACACACACTCACCACCGGGGACGCGTTACAATGAAAGTAAATCCCAGACTGGTTCGGCAAACATTTCCCAGCCAACAGGCACCCACCCAGCACCCGTGCAGTCACAGCACGTGTCCCTGGAAGGTGAGTAAAATCCCAGGCCTCTGCCTATTTATACATCCCAACAAGCACTTTCTGAAAAACTCTCATTTAAGGTATGTATTCCTCAACCCTAACAGCAAGATTCGGTTTACTTTCCAGGGGGTATCAGGTGACTGTGTCAGGGCCACACAAAATGCCATTCTGAGGAGAACCTGTGACCAGGCTGACTGTAGCCTTCAGCCCCGTCTGGCCAAGGGCAGAGGGGCCTGGAGGCTGCTCTAGCCAGTCCCTGCGTCTTCAACACCACTTGTCCTGACAAGGAAAAATGTTTCCCAACGTCTCCTGCGCTAAATCACAAAGCCTCTGTTGCTGATGGAGATGGCCAAGAAGCAAAGCCTTGAAGGAGCCACACACATCTGGATTGTGGAGCAGAGAGGGCTGCAAATCTAACAGACCACCTGGGGGTGGGCGTTCCTGACCAGAGTATATACTAACCACTCAAGAACAGAGATTCAAATGAGCATCTCTAATCAACAAGGACATACTCTGTAGGTCAGAGAACTTTACTCAGTACTCTGTAATAACCTATATGGGAAAAGAATCTAAAAAAGAACAGATACATGTATATGTATAACTGAATCACTTTGCTGTACACCTGAAACTAACACAACACTGTTAATCAACCATACTCCAATATAAAATAAAAATTAACAAAAAACAATGAACATCTGTATATCTTACAGGCCGTCCTTTTGGAACATGTAAAGCCCTCAGGCTAAGTGAAGCCAGGTACCAGTCTGGTCCCACATAACCCCCAGGGTCTTCCAGCTAAGGCAGCATCACTTCTGTCCCCCTCTGGCCTGCCTCTGCACAGGAAGGGAAAGCCAGGAACCGCGAAGGCCTCTGAGTGACTGGAGCATTGACTGGTCCATCAGCCACGCTGACATAATCTCCTGGTCTCCAGATTTCCCCGTAGGACAAGGCTATATTTGTTCTGAGTATTGGGGCTTGGGTAACTAGCTAAGGCCTTGGAAGCCCAGGAGGTACATAGGGCCCAGTGCAAGAGCAAGCTTCTTGGGGAAGGGGAGAGTAAAGATGCTAGAATACAGTGAGCAGCCCACAGAACATCAATATCCAAGATCTATGATATTTCTATCAGCTCATTGCATGGTATTTTGGCCATTCTCCAATGGCCACTAGTCATGTGACCCTAGGCAACTCGTCTGGTCTTTGGAGCCACTGTTTTTTCATCTATAAAACAGGGGGTGTTCCACCTTCCTCAGGGAGCTGGTGTGATTGAGTAATTAATGAAAAATGGCATCTGCCAGGCCGCCACACATATTACAGGCCACTCAAATTGTCAATATTATTATTAATCTTGACTAACTGGTATTAGCCTAAAAAAATCACAGCCAATTTCATGTGACCTGAAACCCTGTAAGAACATGAAAGTGTGCTTTGTATCCCTGAAGTTTTTTCCTTCCTTCTCCCTCGTTCCTATCATTTATTCTGAACCCAATTTGTTGAATCAATTTCTCTATCAATTAATGACAAGCATTTGTTTTCTTTTCTTTCTTTCTTTCTTTCTTTTTTTTAAAAACATTATATTGATTCCAGACTTGAGGAAGATGGGGAAGCTCTGGGCAGGAACTGGGAGAAAAGGTAATGTTACCATCATTTTTACACATGAAAAAATTAAGAGCTAAAGATAGTGCAGTGATTATTCAGGAAAAGAAGATTTGACAATCTCTGACTGCCATTTTAATTTCTGCTACACTATCATGCCTCCTACTGTTTTAACCTAGTTTTTAAAATTTGTTTTCTGCACTCCAGCAGCATCCTGCCTGTCATGAGTAGTTTTTATTGCTATGATATCTCACGCCAAGAGATTTGTTGCCGCTGAGAACATCTTTAGGGGATAACATGATTTAATGATTAAGCCTCTGTAAGTAAATATGTAAGCACAAACATATGCAAGAACATATCAGCAACAGACACTCTCATGTTAGCAAAGATTTTTTCAATTCCTAAATATTGGCCCACGTCTCAGGACTTTGCTTTATCCTTTTTGTTTGCCGAGTTCCCTCTAATGCCCTGATTACACACCCAGCAAAAGAATCAAGTGGGGTCTGGCTGGCGGGCTTGTGACACAGTGTCCTGCTACCCTGTCAGCGCCGGCCTGACGAGGGCCGGGTGACAGGGAGGTGAGCAAGGGCACAGCTCGGAGCTAAACGGCCAGGGAGGGGAAGGGTGAGCTCATCTCTTCCTCACCCCCTCCGCCCCTTAGGAGGGGCTCTGACACCAGCAGCAGCTAGCATTGCCAGCCACAAGATCCCCAGAGGCCTGGCTCTGCAGGACATGCCAGGGCTGTGGCTGCTGCAGATGCAGCCTGGCTTCTGCCACCTTCCTTGGGATCACCCCCAGGGCAGATGCCCCAGGACCGGCGGGTCCACGTCAACAGGGGCAGCTTTCCACCTCACGTTTTTCCCCAAGGCACCAAATGAGGGCCTCAAGACTGAGAGGCCGGTATTAGTCTAATTCCTGTTTTATGTCGGAAAAGAGGATGCCTATGACCAAATAAAGAGGCTGAGAGAGCTCACTGGGGATGTGTAAAAGCCAGCTCAGCCAACAACAGGTACATACGGCTCTGACCTACACGGTTCTGGGCAGGGGTTCAGAGATGTCACAGCCAGAGGGCATCTGTGCCACCTGGAAGCATCTGGTCATCTCCACCTTCTACCATTATCAGAGAGGGAAACCAGAGGGCGGGAGGGGCGTCACACTTTCTAGAAATTGGCACCAGGCAATGAGATAGGTTCCCAAGTACAAGCAATGTACTTGTTCATTGGTAAAGGCCTTGAAAGTTGCACAGTGAAAAACGGAGTCAGTAGAACCATAAAGACATAGATGACACTCCCTACAGGAGAAAATCATTTCTTTTTTTTCCTTTAAATAAAATGGATTGATAGGCTCTTGGAACAAGGAAGAAAGGGTATAAGTGAAGCCCAGAGAGCATGGGACTGTGAGAGCTGGAGAAACAAGGAAGACAGCCCACAGAAGACATCTGGAGGTGGGAGGGGGGCTTAGAAGCAGGCAGAAAAGGAGGGAAGAGCGTTGCCCATCGTCTCCGGTGAGGTCTGGCTCCCCCCCAGCACGCACTCAGGGACAGTCCTCTTGGCCTCTCCCTCCTCTCCCTCCCACCCCTGGTGTAGGCTGGGCTCCTCTGCCCAGACCCGGCTGCCCTTTTAGTTTCCACCAAGTTCCAGTCTCAAGGGGAGAAGATGCTCGTAACCTCACTAGTATGTCACTTAACCCCAAGACAGTCAGCCCTGGTGTCCAAGGGGATTGCTTCCAGGAACCCCAAGGTCCCCAAATCCACAGATGCTCAAGTCTCTTATATGAAATGGTATGGTATTTGTATATAACCTATGCACACCCTCCTGTATACTTTAAATCATCTCTAGATTACTTACAATACTTAACACAATGTAACCGCTATGTAAATAGTTGCCAGCACATGGCAAATTCAAGTTTTGCTTTTTGGAACGTTCTGGAACTTTTTTTTACAAATACTTTTGATCTGTGGTTGGTTGAATGTGCAGAGGTGGAGCCTGCAGATACTGAAGGCTGACTGTATGTAAGAATATAAATTCAATGTTTTATAAAGATTTACTTTTACTGACTTCTCAAAGACTTTAAAGAAAGGAATAGTAATATTAAAGAATAACACACAAGTCTCCATTAAAGATGTCTCCTGTTATAGGCTGAATTACATCCCCAAAAATGATGTGTTGAAGTCCTAACCTCCAGTACCTGTGAAGGTGAATTTATTTGGAAATAGGGTCTTTGCAGAGGCAATCAAATTAAGATGAGGTCGTTAGGGTGGGCTCTTAATCTATATGCCCAGTGTCTTTAAAAGAGAGAGAACCCCACGTGAAGACAGACACCCAGAGGGAAGATGGCCATGTGAAGACAGGCAGAGACTGGAGTGATGCAGCCACAAGCCAAGGAATGCTTAGGCCACCAGAAGCTGGAAGCAGCAAGGAAGGATCTTCCCGAAGAGGATTTGGACCTGCCAACATCTTGATTTTGGACTTCTACCCTCCAGAACTCTGAGAGAACAAATTTCTGTTGTTTGACACCACTCGATTTGTGGTACTTTGTTATGGCAGCCCCAGGAAACTAATAAATCTCTTCTGTCCCTCACTGGCCTACAGGCCTTGTCCAAATATCATGACCCTTTACTCTCTCTTCCCCAAGGATGAGTCCCTTCCTAAGAAACTCCTTGGATTAAATACAAATAGGTCTTGGTGGCCTACCCTTGGCCTTCCAGGTGCATCTGAGTCCTAGAATGAACATGGTTAACACTCTGAAGCTGGCACTGCTACTGTATCTTTCTGAAACCTGTCATTTTATGTGTGTGTGTGGTATACGGGCCTCTCACTGTTGTGGCCTCTCCCGTTGCAGAGCACAGGCTCCGGACGCGCAGGCTCAGTGGCCATGGCTCACGGGCCCAGCCACTCCGCGGCATGTGGGATCTTCCCAGACCAGGGCATGAACCCATGTCCCCTGCATTAGCAGGTGGACTCTCAACCACTGTGCCACCAGGGAAGCCCCATTTTTTTTTCTAAATGTAGTAATCAGAGAGACCCCTAAACCTATCTTCAAAATTCTCATTTTCAACTGCATTTACTGACAAACTGCTATAATGCTAACCACTATTTTAGACTGGTGGGGAGGGAGGGTCAGAGGAAATAAATGGTCTCTGCCTTCAAGAAGCGGATGTTTCTTTCTGGAGAGAGGAGAGTAAAAATACATACATATTTAAAGTGGGCTCTAAATCACAAGATCTAATTAAATGTTAAACTGCAATGTAGAGCTTACGTTCCAAGGGAGTTCAGATAAAAGGGCTTAGAGATGTCAGGAAAGGCTTCCTGAAGATGGGGCTTGAGGGGCGGGGTGAAGAGAAGAGCCTGAGTGAGGCGAGCAGAAGGGAGAGGGGGGAATATTGTGGACAGTAACACTCTGGCCTGCAGTGGGTGGCCAGAGAGTCCTGGGGAATGAGACTGTCCCCACATGGTAGAGGGCCATGAACTCCAAGCAGAAGGAAAGTCCATTTGCCTCCAAACTGCTAAGGGAAGTTGATGACTCTACTAGAGGAGAACAGGCAGAATGATAATCGGCTAGTCTGTCCCCATGCTGTGACTATCACTCTGTTTCTTAGAGCTTCTAAAATCGTCAGGGATTAGAGGTAAGTACACACCCTCAAGAGCAATTCCCAAAAGATGAACGGAGCACTGAAATGTCACGGTGACTCTCCGGCCTGTTTCACCCCGCCCCGTCATGCACAGATCCACGGCACACGCCCCACGTGAGCTGGGGAGGAAGGCTGGAGATGTATGAGGTGTCTTAAGCGTGCTCTCAGAGACAGGCTCCACAAATAGCCCTGCCAGCATTCCGCAACCGGGAGTTACGGACGCCAGATCCTGTTAGCAGCTCATGACTGTGGAGACCAGAAACAGGGGTCTTAGCGATACGATCATCCTCTAGCTCCTGGCCTTAAAGCTCTTATCATGTTACTCACCCGCCGACTAAGTGGAGAGCATTCTTCCCTCCAGGAATGTCTCTGTGCTTCACTGTTTGCATTCTTGGTCTGTGATCGTAAAGCAGCTGAGTTCAGGATGCCGAGTTCCAGAAAAATCACTGAGACGGATTTTCAGAATGCTGATCTCTCTGAGTGTTTCCAACAGTCTGAGAGGTAGGGACCTGGGGGTCCTAAAGCACCAGGCAGGACCTGAGGATGAAATGTTAAGCAGTGTCACCGTGACATTTCAGGGCTCTGCTAATCCTTTGAGAAGTGCACTTTCAAGTGAACACCTGTGTCTGGTTCCTAAAGAATTTAGACACTCACAGAAACAGTATGTCCTCGGTTGCAATTTGCAATAATGCCTTTGTGACAAACTGTCACTCTGACCCTTCCAGAGGCCTGGAGCGACATGCTCTTTGGCCCCTTTCTACTTGGGGTAGACTGGGCAACCTTCCACAATCTACTTTAAGTGTCCAGGCATGTACATCGCCCAAGTTACTATCTAGAGAAAGTCTGTGTGCAGTTATTCCACCACCTTCCTGCTAGTCCTGGAGACCTTAGCACCTGATCTACCTGGTAAGGGGGTCAGAGCCACCTGGGTGCCCTGAGACAAGAATCCAGGCTGGGGCTTTGCCTTATCATCTCTCTTCCCACACACACAGAACAAGTCTTTGAATATAAATGACTTCTTTTATTATAGATCAGGGGTCAGTGAACATTTTCTATAAAGGGTCAAATAATAAACATTTGGGGCTTCGTATGCCATGTGGCCTGTGTCTCAGCGACTCAGTTCTGCCACCGTTGGTGTAGCAGCAGCCGTAGACTATGTGTGAGCAAGTGAACATGGCTGTGTGCCAATAAAACTTTACTTACAAAATCAGGGAGGGGGACAGATTTAGTGTGCTGGTCTAGATCTACGTATACATAACTATTTTTGAACAGCCGTTATAATTTTAAAAGTGCTTTCACAGACCTCTTTGCTTCTTACCACCCTGGTAGGCATAAGGTAAGACAGTGCTATATACACTTATTTTATATTCAATGCAGTTGAGGTCCCTAGTGACTTATCTGATGCCAACAGTTAGGAAATCACAGAGGAGACTCAGACACAGGCCTTTTGTTTCAAAATCCAAAATATCTTCTACCAGGCCAGTATTTTCCAGAATGTGTCTCTCGCTCTTAATAGGTGTTATGTGAAAGTAGACTTCTGGAGTCAACTAAGCTTGAAAACTCCACAGTAACCAAGGTTGAGGAGGCTTTTAATGTTTGTTATGAATCTCCAAGAGGGGATTATAGCATGCTGAGTTTTCCAAACATATTAGATGCCAGACCCCCTTTCATTCTTCTTGTCAAAACACCTCTCAGGACTCATGCTTCTTGGATCACAGTCTAGGAAATCCTTGACTAAGGATAAATACAAGGTATAGAGAAGAAGACATTTCAGAGAAGAAATGTCAGACTGAGCTATCAGACAGGTTAAGTTCCCATGGCAGCCCACCTAAGACAGACTGTGGATTTTTTTTTTAACATCTTTATTGGAGTATAATTGCTTTACAATGGTGTGTTAGTTTCTGCTTTATAACAAAGTGAATCAGCTATACATATACATATATCCCCATATCCCCTCCCCCTCAGGCCTCCCTCACACCCTCTCTACCCCACCCCTCTAGGTGGTCACAAAGCACTGAGCTGATCTCCCTGTGCTATGCAGTTGCTTCCCACTAGCTATCTATTTTACGTTTGGTAGTGTATATATGTCAGTGCCACTCTCTCACTTCGTCCCAGCTTACCCTTCCCCATTCCTGTGTCCTCAAGTCCATTTTCTATGTCTGCATCTTCATTCCTGTCCTGCCCCTAGGTTCATCAGAACCTTTTTTTTTAGATTCCATATATATGTGTTAGCATACAGTATTTGTTTTTCTCTTTCTCACTTACTTCACTCTCTATGACAGACTCTAGGTCCATCCAACTCAAAATAAAAAACTCAATTTTGTTTCATTTTATGGCTGAGTAATATTCCATTGTATATATGTACCATATCTACTTTATCCATTCATCTGTCGATGGACACCTAGGTTGCTTCCGTGTCCTGGCTCTTGTAAAAGGGTGCTACAATGAACATTGTGGTACACGACTCTTTTTGAATTATGGTTTGCCCAGGGTATAGACCCAGTAGTGGGATTGCTGGGCAATATGGTAATTCTATTTTTAGTTTTTTAAGGAACCTCCATACTGTTCTCCATAGTGGCTGTATCAATTTACATTCCCACCAACGGTGCAAGAGGGTTCCCTTTTCTCCACACCCTCTCCAGCATTTATTCTTTGTAGATTTTTTGATGATAGCCATTCTGACTGGTGTGAGGTGATACCTCACTGTAGTTTTGATCTGCATTTCTCTAATGATTAGTGATGTTGAGCATTCTTTCATGTGTTTGTTGGCAATCTGAATATCTTCTTTGGAGAAATGTCTATTTAGGTCTTCTGCCCATATTTTGATTGAGTTGTTTGTTTTTTTGATATTGAGCTGCATGAGCTGCTTGTATATTTTGGAGGTTAATCCTTTGTCAGTTGCTTCATTTGCAAATATTTTCTCCCATTCTGAGGGTTGTCTTTTTGCCTTGTTTATGGTTTCCTTTGCTGTGCAAAAGCTTTTAAGTTTCATTAGGTCCAATGTGTTTATTTTTGTCTTTATTTGCATTTCTCTAGGAGGTGGGTCAAGAAGGATCTTGCTGTGATTTTTGTCAGAGTGTTCCTCCTAAGTTTTCCTCTAAGAGTTTTATAGTGTCTGGCCTGACATTTAGGTCTTTAATCCATTTTGAGTTTATTTTTGTGTATGGTGTTAGGGAGTGTTCTAGTTTCATTCTTTAATATGTAGCTGTCCAGTTTTCCCAGCACCACTTATTGAAGAGGCTGTCTTTGCTCCACTGTATATTCTTGCCTCCTTAATCAAAAATAAGGTGACCATATGTGCATGGGTCTATCTCTGAGCTTTCTATCCTGTTCCATTGATCTATATTTCTGTTTTTGTGCCAGTACCATACTGTCTTGATTCCTGTAGCTTTGTAGTAGAGTCTGAAGTCAGGGAGCCTGATTCCTCCAGCTCTGTTTTTCTTTCCCAAGATTGCTTTGGCTAATCGGGGTCTTTTGTGTTTCCATACAAATTGTGAAATTCTTTGCTCTAGTTCTGTGAAAAATGCCAGTGGTAGTTTGATAGGGATTGCATTGAATCTGTAGATTGCTTTGGGTAGTACAGTCATTTTCATAAAGTTGATTCTTCCAATCCAAGAACATGGTATATGTCTCCATCTGTCTGTAGCATCTTTGATTTCTTTCATCAGTGTCTTACAGTTTTCTACATACAGGTCTCTTGTCTCCTTAGGTAGTTTTATTCCTAGGTATTTTATTCTTTTTGTTGCAATGGTAAATGGGAGTGCTTCCTTAATTTCTCTTTCAGACTTCTCATCATTAGTGTATAGGAATGCAAGAGATTTCTGTGCATTAATTTTGTATCCTGCTGCTTTACCAGATTCTTGACTAGCTTTAGTAGTTTTCTGGTAGCATCATTAGGATTCTCTATGTATAGTATCATGTCATCTGCAAACAGTGACAGCTTTACTTCTTCTTTTCTTTTTTGGATTCCTTTTATTTCTTTTTCCTCTCTGATTGCTGTGGCTAAAACTTCCAAAATGATGTTCAATAACAGTGGTGAGAGTGGGCATCCTTGTCTTGTTCCTGATTTTGGAGGAAAGGGTCTCAGTTTTTCACCACTGAGAACAATGTTGGCTGTGGGTTTGTCATATTTGGCCTTTATTAAGTTGAGGTAAGATCCCTCTATGCCTACTTTCTGGAGAGTTTTTATCATAAATGTGTGTTGAATTTTGTCTAAAGCTTTTTCTGCATCTATTGAGATGATCATATGGTTTTTATCCTTCAGTTTGTTAATATGGTGTATCACATTGACTGTTTTGCCTATATTGAAGAATCCTTGCATTCCTGGGATAAACCCCACTTGATCATGGTCTATGATCCTTTTAATGTGCTATTGGATTCTGTTTGCTAGTATTTTGTTGATGATTTTCACATCTATGTTCATCAGTGATATTGGCCTGTAGTTTTCTTTCTTTGTGACATCTTTGTCTGGTTTTGGTAACAGGGTGATGATGGCCTCGTAGAATGAGTTTGGGAGTGTTCCTCCCTCTTCTATACTTTGGAAGAGTTTGAGAAGGATAGGTGATAGCTCTTCTCTAAATGTGTGATGGAATTTGCCTGTGAAGCCATCTGGTCCTGGGCTTTTGTTTCTTGGAAGATTTTTTTTTTTTTTTTTTGCGGTACACAGGGCTCTCACTGTTGTGGCCTCTCCCGTTGCGGAGCACAGGCTCCGGACGCACAGGCTCAGCGGCCATGGCTCACGAGCCCAGCCGCTCTGCAGCATGTGGGATCCTCCCGGACCGAGGCACGAACCCATGTCCCCTGTATCGGCAGGCGGACTCTCAACCACTGAGCCACCAGGGAAGTCCTCTTGGAAGATTTTTAATCACAGTTTCAATTTCAGTGCTTGTGATTGGTCTGTTTATATTTACAATTTCTTCCTGGTTTAGTCTCAGAAGGTTGTGCTTTTCTAAGAATTTGTCCATTTCTTCCAGGTTGTCCACTTTATTGGCATATGATTGCCTGTAGTAATCCCTCATGATTCTTTGTATTTCTGCAGTGTCAGTTGTTACTTCTCCTTTTTCATTTCTATTTCTGTTGATTTGAGTCTTCTCCCTTTTTTTCTTGATGAGTCTGGCTAGTGGTTTATCAATTTTGTTTACCTTCTCACTGAACCAGCTTTTAGTTTTAATGATCTTTCTCTTGTTTCCTTCATTTCTTTTTCATTTATTTCTGATCTGATATTTATGATTTCTTTCCCTCTGCTAACTTTGGGGGTTTTTTGTTCTTCTTTCTCTAATTGCTTTAGGTGTAAGGTTAGGTTGTTTATTTGAGATTTTTCTTGTTTCTTCAGGTAGGATTGTATTGCTATGAACTTCCCTCTTAGAACTGCTTTTTCTGCATCCCATAGGTTTTTGGGCCGTCGTGTTTTCATTGTCATTTGTTTCTAGGTATTTTTTGATTTCCTCTTTGATTTCTTCAGTGATCTCTTGGTTATTAAGTAGTGTATCATTTAATTCCATGTGTTTGTATTTTTTTACAGTGTTTTTCCTGTAATTGATATATAGTCTCATAGCATTGTGGTCAGAAAAGATACCTGATACGATTTCAATTTTCTTAAATTTACCAAGGCTTGATTTGTGACCCAAGATATGATCTATCCTGGAGAATGTTCCATAAGCACTTGAGAAGAATGTGTATTCTGTTGTTTTTGGATGGATATCCTATAAACATCAATTAACTCCATCTTGTATAATGTGTCATTTAAAAATTGTGTTTCCTTATTTATTTTCCTTTTGGATGCTTTGTCCATTGGTGAAAGTGGAGTGTTAAAGTACCCCACTATTATTGTGTTACCTTTGATTTCCCTTTTATTGCTGTTAGTATTTGCCTTATGTATTGAGGTGCTCCTGTGTTGGGCGCATAAATATTTACAATTATTATATCTTCTTGGATATAGTATCCATTATATAGTATCCTTCTTTGTGTCTTGTAATAGTCTTTATTTTAAAGTCTATTTTGTCTGATATGAGAATTGTTACTCCAGCTTTCTTTTGATTTCCATTTACATGGAATATCTTTTTCCATCCCCTCACTTTCAGTCTCTATGTGTCCCTAGGTCTGAAGTGGGTCTCTTGTAGACAGCATACATACAGGTCTTGTTTTTGTATCCATTCAGCCAGTCTATGTCTTTTGGTTGGAGCATGTAATCCATTTACATTTAAGGTAATTATCGATATGTATGTTCCTATTACCATTTTCTTAATTGTTTTTGGTTTGTTTTTTGTAGGTCTTTCCTTCTCTTGTTTTTCCTGCCTAGAGAAGTTCCTGTAGCATTTGTTGTAAAGCTGGTTTGGTGGTGCTGATTTCTCTTTACTTTTGCTTGTCTGTAAAGGCTTTAATTTCTCCGTCAAATCCAAATAAGACCCTTGCTGGGTAGAGTAATCTTGGTTGTAGGTCTTTCCCTTTCATCACTTTAAATATGTCCTTCCATTCCCTTCTAGCTGGCAGAGTTTCTACTGAAGGTCAGCTGTTAACTTATGGGGATTCCCTTGTATGTTATTTGTTGCTTTTCCCTTATTGCTTTTAATATTTTTTCTTTGTATTTAATTTTTTGATAGTCTGATTAATATGTGTCTTGGCGTGTTTCTCCTTGGATTTACCCTGTATGGGACTCTGCGCTTCCTGGACTTGATTGACTATTTTCTTTCCCATGTTAGGGAAGTTTTCAACTAGAATCTCTTCAAATATTTTCTCAGACTCTTTTTCTCCTCTTCTTCTGGGACCCCTATAATTTGAACATTGGTGCATTCAGTGTTGTCCCAGAGGTCTCTGAAACTGTCCTCAATTCTTTTCATTCTTTTTTCTTTATTCTCCTCTGCGGTAGTTATTTCCACTATTTTATCTTCCAGGTCAGTTATCCATTCTTCTGCCTCAGTTATTCTGCTATTGATTCCTTCTAGAGAATTTTTTATTTCATTTATTGTGTTGTTCATCATTGTTTGTTTGCTCTTTCGTTCTTCTAGGTCCTTGTTAAATGTTTCTTGTATTTTCGCCATTCTAGTTCAAAGATTTTGGATCATCTTTACTATCATTACTCTGAATTCTTTTTCAGGTAGACTGCCTATTTCCTCTTCATTTGTTTGTTCTGGTGGGTTTTTACCTTGCTCCTTCATCTGGTGTATATTCCTCTCTCTTCTCATTTTGCTTAACTTACTGTGTTTGGGATCTTCATTTCACAGGCTGCAGGTTTGTAGTTCCCATTGTTTTTGGTGTCTGCCTCCAGTGGGTAAGGTTGGTTCAGTGGGTTGTACAGGCTGCCTGGTGCAGGGGACTGGTGTCTGTGTTCTTTTAAATGAGGCTGGATCTTGTCTTTCTGGTGGGCAGGACCCCATCTGGTGGTGTGTTTTGGGGTGTCTGTGACCTTATTATGATTTTAGGCAGCCTCTCTGCTAATGTGTGGTGTTGTGTTCCTGTCTTGCAGCTGTCTGGCATAGGGTATCCAGCACAGTAGCTTGCTGGCTGTTGAGTGGAGCTGGGTCTTAGATTTGAGACAGAGATCTCTGGGAGAGCTCTCGCCAAATGATATTATGTGGGGCCGGGAGGCCTCTGGTGGCCCAGTGTCCTGAACTCGGCTCTCCCACCTCAGAGGCTCAGGCCTGACACCCTGCTGGAGCACCAAGACACTGTCAGCCACACAGCTCAGAAAAAAAGGGAGAAAAAAAAAGTTTTTAAAAATAATAATTAAAATAAAAGAATTTTTAATTATATATATATATATATATATTTTTTTTTTTTTTTTTTTTTTTTTTTTTGCGTTACACGGGCCTCTCACTGCTGTGGCCTCTCCCGTTGTGGAGCACAGGCTCCGGACGCACAGGCTCAGCGGCCATGGCTCACGGGCCCAGCCGCTCTGCGGCATGTGGGATCTTCCCAGACCAGGGCATGAACCCGTGTCCCCTGCATTGGCAGGCGGACTCTCAACCACTGTGCCACCAGGGAACCCCAATTATATTTTTAAAAGTAATAAAAGAAAAGATGAGAGCAACAAAACCAATAAACAAATCCACCAATGATAACAAGCTCTAAAAACTACACTAAGATAAACATAAAAATCATAAACAAGTCAGTTGCAGACAGCAAACCCCAATTCTACAGTTGCTCCCAAAGTCCACCGCCTCAATTTTGGGTTGATTCATTGTCTATTGAGGTATTCCACAGATGCAGGGTACATCAAGTTGATTGTGGAGATTTAATCCGCTGCTCCTGAGGCTGCTGGGAGAGATTTCCCTTTCTCTTCTTTGTTCGCACAGCTCCCAGGGTTCAGCTTTGGATTTGGTCCCGCCTCTGTGTGTAGGTTGCCCTCAGGCATCTGTTCTTCGCTCAAACAGGACGGGGTTAGAGCAGCGGCTGATTAGGGGGCTCTATCTCACTCCGGCCGGGGGCAAGGAGGGGTATGGAATGCGGGGCGAGCCTGGGGCGGCAGAGGCCAGTGTGACATTGCAACAGCCTGAAGCATGCCATATGTTCTCCCGGGGAAGTTGTCCCTGGATCACGGGACCCTGGCAGTGGCGGGCTGCACAGGCGCCCAGGAGGGGAGGTGTGGACAGTGACCTGTGCTCGCACACAGGCTTCTTGGTGGCGGCAGCAGCAGCCTTAGCATCTCATGCCCGTCTCTGGTGTCCGCGCTGACAGCCGTGGCTCGTGCCCGTCTAAACGGAGCTCGTTTAGGTGGTGCCCTGAATCCCCTCTCCTCGCGCACCCCAAAACAATGGTCTCTTGCCTCTTAAGCAGGTCCAGACTTTTTCTCAGACTCCCTACCGTCTAACTATGGCACACTAGCCCCCTTCAGGCTGTGTTCACGCAGCCAACTCCAGTCCTCTCCCTGGGATCTGACCTCTGAAGCCCGAGCTCAGCTCCCAGCCCCCACTTGTCCTGGTGGGTGAGCAGGGCTGGTGAGTGCTGGGTGGCACTGATCCTCTGTGCAGTAATCTCTCTGCTTTGCCTCTGCATCCCTGTTGCTGTGCTCTCCTCCGTGGCTCCTAAGCTTCCCCCCGCCCACCCCCCGTCTCCACCAGTGAAGGGGCTTTCTAGTGTGTGGAAACTTTTCCTCCTTTATAGCTCCCTTCCCGAGGCGCAAGTCCTGTCCCTATTCTTTTGTCTCTCTTATTTCTTTTATCTTTTGCCCTACGCAGGTACCTGGGGAGTTTTTTGCCTTTTGGGAAGTCTGAGGTCTTCTGCCAGTGTTCAGTAGGTGTTCTGTAGGAGTTGTTCCACATGTAGATGTATTTTTGATGCATTTGTGGGGAGGAAGGTGATCTCTACATCTTATTCCTCCGCCATCTTGAAGGTCCCCCCAAGGCTGTGGATTCTGATCAAACCTTGACCCAGCAGAGTGTTAACAGAATGAAATAGGGGCCATCATACCCTAGACCAAAGTTCAATACAAACAAGGTAACTGAAAGAAGTGGGGACGGAAACGTATTTTGCTCTGCCCAATACCATATCTGCTTCTGCTTTTTCTCCTTCTCAGGAGGAATTGCTGATCTGATTGGTCACAATCCAAGTTGATGGTTGGGCCTCTTTTCCTTCACGATCTCTTGGGTAGAGGGCATAGGCCCTAGCCACGATGCTGTACGGGGTTTGGTTATAGCCCATAGTTTCTGAAGAAATGCTCCTTTTTAATGTGCCAGATGTCAATTATAATCAGTATAATATTTCATTGAGCCAATCAAAGAAGTGAGTGTCCTCTGCAAGAGGGTATGATGATACTTTGAAGGCATTGTGACTGGAAATCCAAGAATGTCTGAATCCTGACTGCAAATACCCCTTCACCCTCCAGGATTATGGAATGGACGATACTCAAGGAAAAATCACAGGACAAAAATCAAAATGCATAGTCTTAATAATGGCACAAATTCTCCTTAATCCCCAGTGCTGGCTTCTATTATAAAACCAGGACTGGATTCCACAGCTGAGGCTCAGGTCTGAATGAGGGCTTCACTCACCATTTATCACTAAATCCAAGAATAGGGACCAGCACACCAGGGCATATTTGTGGGAGGTAGAGTTTAAAATATGATGGGCCCCTAAGAGGGATCCTGACTCACTGTTCTAAGAGCTTTGTGGGAGAAGATGTGCAGAGAGTAATGGCTTGGCTTGTGAGCTTCAGGGAATAGGGGCAAGAAGCACATGGAAGAAGGGAGAATGGTTTTCATTTTACAGCCTGGTCACCACGTCTCACTTGAGTTTGGTGGCTGCATGGCATGTTGCAGGCCAAAGTAATGTACGCTAGTCAGTTGAGGTCCTCTGTCTTTTCATCTTTGGCCAACTCGCCAGGGAGTATTCTGGGATGCTGAGGACATTTCTCTCCTAACCTCTTTTAAGGAGTATGAGTCAACAAACAGTAAATGAGGGTCTACAGTTGAATGAAGGTAGAGAATCATTGCCTTTGAAAGAGCTTGTGTGAGAAGCTTACCAGATTTGGCAAAATGGGGATGACAGGGTCCTTGGTAGAACATGGGCAAGACAGTAGAAGAAATATCCTCTCTCTCCTTTTGTGAATGAGTGCTCCTTGTGCCTGGAGGGGCCTGAGACGGGCATGCAAATCCCATGGACCATAGCTTGTATCTGCAAGAATAATACAAATCTAGAATAAAAATCATTTCTCTTCATAAACAATGTATGATCTTATACATCTACCTTAAAACCTTCTGGAACAAGTTAAGGCATATAAAAGAAAGAAATATATTTATGCAAATCAATCAACCAATCTATAATATTGCACCTGCTTCCAAACATTTTCCTATAAGCAAATGATCAGTTTGGGGGACTACAGTGGGCTAGATGGCAGACCCCAAAAGATATGCCCAATTCCTAATCCCCAGAATCTGTGAATATGATCTTATTGGAAAAAAGGTCTTTGCAGATGTAATTAAGAGTCTTGAGATGAGGAGATCATTATGGCCCTAAATCCAGTGACAAGTATCCTTCATAGAGACACAGAGGAAAAGGTGATGTGAAGATGAAGGCAGAGATTAGAGTGATGCGGCTACAAGCCAAGGAATGCCAACAGTTACGAGAGGCTGGAAGTGGCAAAGAACAGATTCTCCCCTACAGCATTCAGAGAGAGCACAGCCCTGCTGACCCCTTGCTTTTGGACTTCTAGCCTCAGAAGTGTAAGAGAATAAATTTCTGTTGGCTTAAGCCACTCAGTGCATGACAATTTATTACAGCAGCCCCAGGAAATGATTACAGGTAATTAATCTTTTAATGTACTTTCAGTTAAATTTCAAATGCACACGTGCACACATACAGATATATATTCCTGTTGAGCTTCCACAATTCTCAATCTCCTCATACAAGTATAAGACCTCCTACAAGCCCTGCCACACAGACCTGATCTCAGCTCCTCCCCTGAATGGAGAGGAGGCAAGAAGCATCTGCCTTGGTTTCATGGCGGAGATTGTTTGGGGAGAAGGAGGGACTGCAGGTAGAGAGGAAGAGGAAAGGCATCTTCTCACAGGACCAACCAGCCTGCCAAATCACATGGAGTTGGAGGTGGTCACCAGCTTTCACCTGGGACTTGACTTGTGTTTCATAGAGAAAGAATGGAGGTGATGCTACTAAACTCGGTTCCATCCTCTCACTCTGCTCCAAACAGTGAGACCACGTCTTTTGTAGTTAGAGCTTTGGACACGGGATTCTATCTGGTTAACTTCCTGGGTCTGGAATCTACAGTGCAAACCCTCCCTATTCCCGCTCCCATTTAATCTAATACAATATTCTAATTCTGTCTCATTTTCACCATCTTCAAAAAAGTGCTGGTTTACCCAAAGTTGATTTCTATGCCCCTTGAGAAACTACAAGGAAAAGGTGGACCCAGGGGAGGACTGAGAAAGATGATTTGGTTGAGAAAATGATCTGGGTTCCCAACTCATACTTGTTTTAATCCATTTGGTCAAAAGGGACGGCACATGTTGAAGGAATGAAATGACCAAAAGGCACTTTTCCCCCAGGATTCGAATAAGTCCAATTCAATTAAGTTTCTGACAGGAATTTGCTTAACTTTTTTAACAAACAGGTATCCAGCAAGAAGGCAGCAGAAAACAAATTCTACTAAAAGAGCAATAGGCAGTGTTCTCAGTAATCACTTCTCAACTTGCAGGGCCTTGTGCTGTACTTTTCCATTAAAATAAAAAAGAGAGAGAGAGAGAGACTATGCAAAGGAAAAAAAAAAAAAAAAAAGGAAGCTGGAAGTTACTGCCAAAACAGATCAGTTCCACCAAAAATGCACCAGAGTCCTCTTTTCCCTGCCCTGGAAATTATGCAGCTCTCTCCACCCTTCTAAATTACACTGCCCTGATAGATTTTATTTGCCCACTAAAAATACAGAATGGAGATATTAGCTGATAACTGGGCTCAGGCTACTTTTGGCCAAGCTTTTTTTTTTTTTTTCCAAGAACAGAACCAAGTTCTGGATCACAAGACCTTTAGAAATAAAGCCAGCATTTCTTTGTCCTTTGCAAAAATGTGGTGGCTGTCTCTTATCTCATACCACAGAGGGGACCTAGTGGCTGCAGCAATAGTGTATATGAAATAATTTTGTAGAAATCACAACTGAAGGAGTACATTAATATTGCATTTGGATTCTGCACAGTATGTGTATTACCCTTCCTCTAAACCTCCTTAAGTATTCCAGAGCCATAAACAGAGAAAAGAGGGACAGTGGAATCAGTTTCCAAGTTAAAAGCAATCACAGCCTTGATGTAAAAACAGTAGCCAACAGCCTCAACGTTGGTCCTGATTTGGGTCTAGATTGGCCTGCTAAGGAATCTGCCAACACGAGAACCCTAGCTGGTCCCCTCACTTACTTCCCACTGAAATGAATGCATCCGACTTCCAAATGGTAGTTTCAAATAAAGGCAGTAATTTGTTACCAGCTGGTACAATTGTTTAATAAAATGCCTGCTGGTTCTCCAGAAGTAATATTTTCCTCTCCTCGGCAACAGTGAAAATTACCCTGTCTTGGGGACCACTAACTCAATCCGTACAAAATGTTCTCAACTTGAAGTATAAGATTTTCAATGATAGTAATTTGCCATATGGAGGAAAGAAAAAAGAAAGTTTCAGAGATACACAGTAAACTGGAGGAGAGAAAAAAAATCTTAACAGAAGGCTGAAGCCATTTCACTATTGTAATAATTATTCTTCTAATGTTTTAATCAAAGGAAGCAGCCGGTCTCTCGCCCCTCATCTATATTCAAGCCACCACACTTTGTAGGTGTTAATCTCCACGCCTTCAGGCTGTTAGGAGGGAGAGGAAATTGGCAGCCTCTGCACTGCAGAAGCCTGTAGGATAACAGTACCTGGCACTGCCCTTAATTACCTCAATTATGTTAATATGTGTTGTTTGTCAACAGCTAGAAAGAAATGAGGTTTTTAGGCAGTTGGGGAGATGATAGGTTTTTAGATGCAGGTTTGGGCAATGAAGGTTTCCTTTCTGTTCTAATTTTTAAAAATTGTTCAAGGGATTTTTTTATTTATGAGGGTGAAAGAAGAATCTAAAAAGTCACTGCATAATCTCAGCTAGTGTGTATTTTCTGGAAGTCATTTGTCCAATGTGGTTTCAGTAAGTTTTTATTCTTCTTCTCCATAAGTGATCAAAAAATATGTAAATGTATAAAAAATATAAATAAGTAAATACAAACGTTATACACACAGGATGTAAGGGACTGTGAGTGATTTATTTTCCAGGAGCTCAATTAGCTAATTAATTAATTAATATATAAAATCAGTAGCGTGTAATACTTTCAAATACAACAGGAAAACATTTTAGACTATGCCATTACTATTCAAACCCCTAACACTAGATCTTTTTCAGAGCAGCATGGCAAAGCTTATATGAGAGTTCTGGTCAACTTTCTAGTTTCGTGGCATAAACAATGCCTGGAACCCAGCCTAGTCTGTCCATCCTGAGACCGCAGAAGTGAATTGGACCAACGGCAATTCAATGGCAATTGAGTTATCACTAAGTCACCGAACACACACAGGGTGTGTTCCCATATCAGCAACAGAAAGGAGAAGCAGGTGTCCTTTTTCTTAAGCCATTTCTACTCGGAACGTGAGCTTTTCTGAGTATTTCCCGAGCTGCCTGGGCTGAGCACGGCCTGATCACTGGAGGGAAAGGGAGTGCGTAGTGGCTTGCCTGCTCTGATTTCAACAATCTGAGCTGCAGTTTCCTCATCTGTTGAAATAATGCTAATCGGACTAGCTGGTTTTGATCAGCCAGTTCTCAGAGCCTCTGTCCTGGCTTGCTGGACTGGCCCAGAAGAATGGGGCCTGAGTAGGCACTGACATGTTAGCATTCTGCCAAAAGCATTGAAAAGCACTGAAACTTTCCTTCTAAACCCACAGGGATGCTAGAAATATGTGACTTCCACAAAAAGATTTCGTACACGGCAGGGCAGCAGAGTGGAGAGAGGTAACTATGGTTGAGGACCTGGGTCCAAGCCCCATCTTCCAATGACTTGCTGGGTGATTTGGGGGAAGAAATGTAATATTTCTAAGCCAAATTCCTTACCCGTAAAATAGAACTAACACAATACTCCTTTCATTGGGTTATTTGTAAAAATTAATTCAAACAATGTAAGAAAAAAAATGTATACGCTATCAAATGCTACATAGATGTAAATCTCATCTTTTCTTCTGAAGACAAATCCTACTTCTAGATTCAGAGCACTTTTATTTTCACTGAGGTGCTGGGTATATCACCCTCACAAAGTGACTTTTATTCCAATGCATACAATGTCCAAGATTTTCTGTCGAGGAGGACCTACCTCCTTGGCTATGTGCTAGAACTTAATTCCATGGAGAAAGGAAAAAAAAAAAATGTCACCTTATACTGAAAAGGAGTTGTTATCGTGTTTTGTTTTGTTAATGCTGATTGGAAATGTGGCCAAATTAAATATAAGTTTGAGCTTTTCTGCCTAAAAAGATCTAGAGAGAATTTAGTTTGCTGTGTCCCTGATGAGAAAAGTTGAGTGGGTCAGCGGGGCCTTCTCCTGCTCTGCGGCCAGGGTGAGCCAGTGGGACAGGGTGGCAGGGAGCCCGTTCTCACCGGCCCCTTCTACTGGTCCCACCTTCTGCCCAGACAAGGGAGCAGAACCGGGCTCAGCTGTTCTCCTCCCATGAAAATGTAACTGCGGTAGTGTTGCCAGATACAATACAGAACACCCAGTTCAGTCTGAATTTCCGATGGATAGCAAACGATTTGAGAGTAAGTATGTCCCAAATATTGTTCAATCTGGTGATCCCAAACTGTTGCCTGAGGCAGAAGAATCGTGGAATCATAGAATTTTTTTTTGAAAGAAGACGAACCATAGCAATCTCCTAATTCAGCCTCCTCATTTTACGCATGAGAAAAATGAAAGCTACTTGCCCTCATAAACACCAGCAGAACCAAGCCTAGAACTGCCCCCCGCCCAAAGAGCTGACTTTCTACCAATAGCAGTTTTGTGACTGATTTTTTTTTTTTTTTTTTCAGTCTGCGGACCTCTCACTGTTGTGGCCTCTCCTGTTGCGGAGCACAGGCTCCGGACATGCAGGCTCAGCGGCCATGGCTCACGGGCCCAGCCGCTCCGTGGCATGTGGGATCCTCCTGGACTGGGGCACGAACCTGAGCCCCCTGCATCGGCAGGCGGACTCCCAACCGCTGCGCCACCAGGGAAGCCCTGATTTTTTTTTTTTGAAAAGCTATTGAATACACAGTACCTTCCATTTTTCTGAATATTTGTTTACATAAACCCAGGAAACTACTGAGTTGCCATTTTTATACCAAAGCCTTTGCGTGTTTGGGGCCAGCAGAAATAGCCAGCACTAAAAGGTTAATTCATGACCATCTGTGGCTACCTCTGCTGACCACAGGATGCGAAGACAGGAGGGGATTTTGTGTGAGGTCAGTTATTGCACAAGGTTTCCACCATGACTTAACTTGAGAAAATGAGGTCATCAAGCCAGGAAGGCACAGAGTAAAGAGAGGTAAGAAAGGAGGCCGACCAGGAAAAGGCTTGTACCTCAGAACTCAAAAGCAAAGCACACATGTTTTAGTCACAGTCTCACCCTTTGACCTCTGTGCTCTGACCAAGACCTGCCTGCAGACCCAGGGCTGCCCTTGCCTCCTTCCCCTTCCATAGCTGGGGCACATATGGGTGCCCATCCATCACAGTAGCTCCATTTCTTCTCTCAGAAGAACTGGGCCTGGGAATTGTTCTGCAGTGGATTTCTACCTCAAGTCAAAGCATACAACAAAAACAGCGTGTGGCACGATTAAAGCTGGCTTTGAAAGAAGTCTGGGAGGACTACCGTGTTTTAGGTGGATACAGGGGGAAAAGAGGACATTCAAAGGCTTCAGTTTCATGAATATGAAACCCGTACTTTTCCCCTTTCCTTGTCTTTTCAGATATTTTCACCTTGTGCTATGAGACACTTGGTACACACAGAGCATTATAAAAAGAATGCTAGGGGACAAGCTTTGTCTCGTCACTTTTTCCCCACCCTTCGGAGCTGGCTGGCGCACTCCATCTCTGCAACCGGCCAAGCCTCGCTGCCTGCAGTGCTTTTGGAGCTGCTAGGCCTCATACCCTCCTCTGTGACTGGCTCTCAGCAGCACACGCGGCCCACGAGGGACTTTCCCTCCGCACTCCACAGTTAGCGCTGAATCTCCTTGGCAAGGCTCCAGTGACTGCACAATCTCACACCTGCCAGCGCTGAAAAGTTCTGGAAATCAGGACTCTGTGCCAGACATTCCTCTGAAGCACTTCGCCTCATCCAGTTCCTCATTCTCCAGGCCGTTAGCCGAGTCACCAATTTCTTGAACTTGGTTCAACTTTGTGCAATGAAAGTACGCAAAGAGCACATCTGAGAACCAGAGCGTCTGCCCAGGCCCTCGGGCTCTAGCGCTGGCTCTCTGGCTCCCTTGGGTGGTATGCCTCACACTTTCCAAAGCACCTCACATCTGCTCCTCCTTGGGTCTTTAGGACGGCTCTGCGAGATGGAGGGGGCAGGTTCAGATCAAGTAACACGTTGTGAGGATTTACCTTATGACAGGTTTGTGCTGGAAAGTTTCATCTACTTTATCTCATGGGATCCTGCTGACAATCCTACAAGGTGGGTAAAGAGAAGGTACCCATCATACAGAGGAAACGCTTGGGAACCAGACAGTGGAATGCCCCAGAGTTGAAAGCTGACTGTTCTTCTGCATTACAGATAACGTATTTTAAATTCTGTGCCTCAAAACAGACATAGGGATCAATGGAACAGAATAGAGAACCCAGAAATAAACCCACACACCTATGGTCAATTAATCTTTGACAAAGGAGGCAAGAATATAAAATGGGAAAAAGACAGTCTCTTCAGCAAGTGGTGCTGGGAAAGTCGGACAGCCACATGTAATCAATGAAGTTAGAACACACCTTCACACCCTACACTAAAATAAACTCAAAATGGCTTAAAAACTTAAACATAAGACATGACACCATAAAACTCCTAGAAGAGAACATAGGCAAAACATACTCTGACATAAATCGTACCAATGGTTTCTTAGGTCAGTCTCCCAGGGCAATAGAAATAAAAACAAAAATAAACAAATGGGACCTAGTCAAACTTACAAGCTTTTGCACAGCAAAGGAAACCATAAACAAATGAGAAGACAACCTAAAGAATGGGAGAAAATACTTGCAAATGATGTGACCGACAAGGGCTTAATTTCCAAAATATACAAACAGCTAATAGAACTCAACAATAAAAAAAACCAAAAATCCAATTGATAAATGGGCAGAAGACCTAAAGAGACATTTCTCCAAAGAAGAAATACAGATGGCCAAGAGGTGCATGAAAAGATGCTCAACATCACTAATTATTAGAGAAATGCAAATCAAAACTACAATGAGGTATCACCTCACACTGGTTAGAATGGGCATCATTAAAAAGTCTACAAATAGCAGATTCTGGAGAGGGTGTGGAGAAAAGGGAACCCTCTTACACTGTTGGTGGGAATGTTAACTGGTGCAGCCACTATGGAAGACAGTATGGAGGGTCCTTAGAAAACTAAAAATAGAATTACCATATGATCCAGCAATCCCACTCCTCATCATATATCCAGATGAACCATAATTCAAAAAGGTACATGCATCCCTATGTTCATAGCAGAACTATTCACAATAGCCAAGACATGGAAACAACCTAAATGTCCATCGACAGATGAATGGGTAAAGAAGATGTTGTACACATACACAGTGGAATACTACTCAGCCATAAAAATGAATGAAAGAATGCCATTTGCAGCAACATGGATACAACTAGAGATTATCATACCAAATGAAGTAAGTCAGAAAGAGAAAGACAAATACCATATGATATCACTTTTATGTGGAATCTAAAATATGACACAAATGAACCTATCTATGAAACAGAAACAGAATCATGGACATAGAGAACAGACTGATGGCTGCCAAGGGGGAGGGGGCCAGGAGAGGGATGGAGTGGGAGGTTGGGGTGAGCAGCTGTTAGCTTTTATATATAGAATGGATAAACAATAAGGTCCTATTGTATGTCACAGAGAACTATATTCAATATGCTATGATAAACTGTAATGGAAAAAAATATTAAAAAAGAATGTATATATATGTATAACTGAATCACTTTGCTGTACAGCAGAAATTAACACAACATTGTAAATCAACTACACTTCAATAAAAAAATTGATGAAATAATAAATAAATAAATTTTATTAAAATTCTTTCATTAACTACAGTGAGCTCAGGAAATGCAGCTAGGCAGGTGGATAACATCACACAGTCTAAAAATAATAACTGGTAGTTGTGGCCACAACTTGTTACTTACACCCATCATAGGCTCTTTATTCCTGGACAAGTATCTGGCCTATACCTAGCCCTTCAGACAGATGATACATATCGAAGCTGGAGGAGGAGTGCTACGTGCTTCTGCTATGAGTTCCCAGAACACTCTCAATCTTCTCTGTAGTATTTTGTTAGTAATAAAACTGTTCATTGTTAAAATTCTCTTTATTTGATACTTTACAGAAGTAATACAGGATAAGGTATAAAAGAAAAAAGCTAATCATCTACCCAATCCCATCCCCCTATGGTAACCCATATTAATACCATGCCAGGTGTCTGTAAACACACTTCTCCTTGATCATATAAATAGACAAGCTTATACATATATTCGAGTTTGGTGGCTTATTTTTCACTGAAAGTGAATCATACCTGTTTCTTACTCTGAAACTTTTTTTTCCTCCTTTTTAATTTTTGTTTAATAAGATATTATGGATATCCCTAAATCTAATTTTTCCTAATTTTTTATGCATATATATATATAAATATATATAATATCACACATATGGGATAGTATCATGCAAGAAATAACAAATGCATAAAAACCTCCATGGAGTGGCTATATCATGATTCCTCCTTTGATCTCTTTGTGTCCTGTTTTTTGCCACTATGAACAAAGATGCAATAAACACTGTTGAATGTTTAGGGGAGGGGGAAAAAAACTCTTTTACTCTAACCTCTTATGTTCAGTTCCTGGGGACTGTGAATGAAACTGACAAAGACAGACTAATAGGAGAAAAGTTTATTACACAGTAAAGAAGTGAAACCTGAAGAAGTGGTTAGGTCTGAGGGCTTATATACCATTTTAACAAAAGGTGATAAAGTGTGGAGAAGTGACAAGGCAAAGGTAAAGGAGTTTGTGCTAATAGGGGTGGTAAGTTGTAGGAAGGTAAATATATGGAGAAAACTAATGGAAGATAAAGGTTATTTTTGTAAGGTTTGTTTACACAGACTCAAGTCAGTGCTGTCCCCAGTGCTAACAGTCATCTCTTCTTTCTGCTATGAGAGAGGGGAGGGGGGTATCTTTACAAAGGGAAATGTGTACCCTGCTTTAGGCAGAAAGGGGAAGGGCAGAGAGTTCTTCCTGTGACTCCTCCAGCTCAAAATAATCCTTTTTCCAAAGTGGAATATTTTGGGGTGGCACATTCTGATCCTCTTCAGATGTACGTTCTTAAATACTGTTTCCATGGGAGTGCTACGCATTTTATTTTTTATAGACGTGGCCAGATTACTTTCTTAAAAGGTTGAGCACCCATCTCTTCCACATTCTGGCTGCCTTTAGGTGTTTGTGGGTTAGTTCTCTCAATCTAATGGGTGTAAACTGACACCTCATTAATATTTTACTTTGCATTTCCCTCTCTACTGGAGGGGCTGAATATCTTCTAATGTTGGTTGACAATTTGAATTTGTTCTTCATAGAATTCTCTGTAATTGTCTAATTATTTTTCCTTTCTCCCTGGAGTATAAGCTCCACCAGAGCAGATACCAAGTACATCTTGTTATTCTGGTTGTTATTTCTGGTTCCTAAGACAGTTGCTGGCAAAGAGTAAACACTCAATAAAGAGTTGCTTAATGAATAAGTGAATATCCTTCAACCCAGCCCTTCTCCTCCAAGAAACGATATTAAAGAAATAATTACAGCTGTGTGTAACAACCTGTCCATGAAATTTTCATTATAGGACTGTTTATAACTAGAAACAAAATAGGTACTGATATTTGATACAGGAAAAAAAAATAATGACTATAACAGCTAACTTTCATTTAGTGGATACTACTAAGGAGTGTGTTAAAACTTTTTAATAATTTATCCTGTTTAATCCTCAAAACACATTAAGATTTAAAAAGTAATTATAACATTGTATGCACAATATAATCCTCATTGTTTAAAGAAATGTTTCTGTATGCATCAATAAATAACTGGAAAGATATACACCAAATTGTTAATAGTGGTATATTTGTGTGATTTTAAAAATATAGTTTATTTTTAGTTTCTTTCTTGCTTAAACCTACTTTTTATTTGAATTGTAAGAAACAGATTTTTTTTTATTTTATTTATTTATTTTAACATCTTTATTGGAGTATAATAGCTTTACAATGGTGTGTTAGTTTCTGCTTTATAACAAAGTTAATCATCTATACATACACATATATCCCATATCTCCTCCCTCTTGTGTGTCCCTCCCACCCTCCCTATCCCACCCCTCTAGGTGGTCACAAAGCACTGAGCTGATCTCCCTGTGCTATGCGGCTGCTTCCCACTATCTATTTTACATTTGGTAGTATATATAAGTCCTTGCCACTCTCTCACTTCATCCCACCTTACCCTTCCCCCTCCCCGTGTCCTCAAGTCCATTCTCTACGTCTGCATCTTTATTCCTGTCTTGGCCCTAGGTTCTTCAGAACCTTTTTTTTTTTTTTTTTTAGATTCCATATATATGTATTAGCATATGGTATTTTTTCTCTTTCTGACTTACTTCACTCTGTATGACTGTCTCTAGGTCCATCCACCTCACTACAAATAACTTAATTTCGTTTCTTTTTATGGCTGAGTTAATATTCCATTGTATATAAGTGCCACATATTCTTTATCCATTCATCTTTTGATGCACACTTAGGTTGCTTCCATGTCCTGGCTATTGTAAATAGAGCTGCAATGAACATTGTGGTACATGACTCTTTTTGAATTATGGTTTTCCCAGGGTATAGGCCCAGTAGTGGGATTGCTGGGTTGTATGGCAGTTCTATTTTTAGTTTTTTAAGGAACCTCCATACTGTTCTCCATAGTGGCTGTATCAATTAACGTTCCCACCAACAGTGCAAGAGGGTTCCCTTTTCTCCACACCCTCTCCAGCATTTATTGCTTGTAGATTTTTTGATGATAGCCATTCTGACTGGTGTGAGGTGATACCTCACTGTAGTTTTGATCTGCATTTCTCTAATGATTAGTGATGCTGAGCATTCTTTCATGTGTTTGTTGGCAACCTGTATATCTTCTTTGGAGAAATGTCTATTTAGGTCTTCTGCCCATTTCTGGATTGGGTTGTTTTTTTGATACGGAGCTGCATGAGCTGCTTGTATATTTTGGAGATTAATCCTTTGTCAGTTGCTTCGTTTGCAAATATTTTCTCCCATTCTGAGGGTTGTCTTTTCATCTTATTTATGGTTTCCTTTGCTGTGCAAAAGCTTTTAAGTTTCATTAGGTCCCATGTGTTTATTTTTGTTTTTATTTCCATTTCTGTAGGAGGTGGGTCAAAAAGGATCTTGCTGTGATTTCTGTCATAGAGTGTTCTTCCTATGTTTTCCTGTAAGAGTTTGATAGTGGCTGGCCTGACATTTAGGTCTTTAACCCATTTTGAGCTTATTTTTGTGTATGGTGTTAGGGAGTGTTCTAATTTCACTCCTTTACATGCAGCTGTCCAGTTTTCCCAGCACCACTTATTTAAGAGGCTGTCTTTTCTCCAATATATATTCTTGCCTCCTTTATCAAAGATAAGATGACCATATGTGCGTGGGTTTATCTCTGGGCTTTCTATCCTGTTCCATTGATCTATATTTCTGTTTCTGTGCCAATACCATACTGTCTTGATTACTGTAGCTTTGTAGTAGAGTCTGAAGTCAGGGAGCCTGATTCCTCTAGCTCCGTTTTTCTTTCTCAAGATTGCTTTGGCTGTTCGGGGTCTTTTGTGGTTCCATACAAATTGGGAAATTTTTTGTTCCAGTTCTGTGAAAAATGCCATTGGTAGTTTGATACGGATTGCATTTAACCTTTAGATTGCTTTGGGTAGTAGAGTCATTTTCACAAAGTTGATTCTTCCAATCCAAGAACATGGTATATCTCTCCATCTGTTGGTATCATCTTTAATTTCTTTCATCGGTGTCTTATAGCTTTCTGCATATAGGTCTTTTGTCTCCTTAGGTAGGTTTATTCCTAGGTATTTTATTCTTTTTGTTGCAGTGGTAAATGGGAGTGTTTCCTCAATTTCTCTTTCAGATTTTTGATCATTAGTGTATAGGAATGCAAGAGATTTCTGTGCATTAATTTTGTATCCTGCTACTTTACCAAATTCATTGATTAGCTCTAGTAGTTTTATGGTAGCATCTTTAGGATTCTCTATGTATAGTATCATGTCATCTGCAAACAGTGACAGTTTTACTTCTTCTTTTCCGATTTGGATTCCTTTTACTTCTTTTTCTTCTCTGATTGCTGTGGCTAAAACTTCCAAAACAATGTTGAATAATAGTGGTGAGAGTGGGCAACCTTGTCTTGTTCCTGATCTTAGTGGAAATGGTTTCGGTTTTTCACCATTGAGAATGATGTTGGCTGTGGGTTTGTCATATCTGGCTTTTATTATGTTGAGGTAAGTTCCCTCCATGCCTACTTCCTGGAGGGTTTTTCTCATAAATAGGTGTTGAATTTTGTCTAAAGCTTTTTCTGCATCTATTGAGATGATCATATGGTTTTTATCCTTCAATTTGTTAATATGGTGTATCACATTGATTGATTTGCGTATATTGAAGAATCCTTGCATTCCTTGATCATGGTGTATGAACCTTTTAATGTGCTGTTGGATTCTGTTAAACCTACTTTTATCTAAGTCTTCTCCACCTTTTGAAATAAGAAAAGCAATTCATGAATAATATTCTAGTATCTAGTGCTTTCTTCTTATTTTTAATAAAGTGTGTATATATACTATACATGTATATATATATTTAAAAATATACATACATATAAATATGAATATAGAAACCAAATAAAGTCCTACAATAAACACTAAAGCTGATAAATGTCTAATGAAATAGCTCATTGGCCACCTCATTTTTCCTAGATAATGTATGTCCTGGGGCTTGTTTCCCCATGAATGAGGTATATTTGTCTCCTCTGTCTTTTAGGGTTGACCCAAAGGGCCATTAATCATTCTGTCTGGAGCTCAGAGAGAACCCTCTGGAAACAGGGAGAGGTGTAACAAGCCCATCCAGCTTCATCAGGAATGATGACGGTGCCCGGCAACTGGGCTGGAACCAAGCACAGGCAGGAACGGAATGATGAAGAGTGTCATTTCCTGCCTCACTGGCCTGTGCAGCAGGTGAGGCCCACACCCGTCCCACTCACACCCTCAGAGCAGTTCTTCCCCCTAATGTCATATGAAATCGAATGAGGTTTTTCTCTCAGTGGAAATCAAGACTGGAATCCAGAGAGCAGAGTTGAAATGTGGCCCTTTAAGTGGTATAACGTGAACACAAAGAAGCCATTGACAACAGATCACAAGGAAGATTTCCCCTTAGCAGCAAAAGCATCTCCCCAAAAAACCAAACAAATAAATCAGCAATTAAAATTTTACAAAAGCCTACGCTGTTTCTCTTGTGTGTTTCACCCCAAATTCCTTTTCCATGTTGAGCAAACTCAACAGAAGCCACACAAACAAACCTCCCCATTCCCTGCCCTCAGAAAACTCACGGGCTGATTCCATTCGTGTGGATTTAAGCTATTTCTAAGGACCTTGTGGACATCGAGCAAAGCCCAGGCCCAATCTGGGGGCTCAAGGAAAGCTGTGTTGAGACACAGTGTGAATGCCACAGGGTCAGGCCCCAAAGACTCATAGTAGTAAGTAAGAGCCTTAACCTGAGTGTGGAAAGCGGTCAAACCACATCGTCCTCTGTGGACCCTCGGTGACCAAGGCCCACCATCCCTTCCTGCTGTGTGTCTCTGACAGTGCGATGCCGGTGTACCCCCGCCCCTTCTGTGAACTAAGATCAGATACCAATGAAAATCAGCCTGGGGGAGAGGTATCCACACACATCCCTGTTGATGTTCTTAAATGTCCTTTTCTCAAGAGACCTCGATCTGCCATAAACCAACTACAGCTCCCTTAGTACAGGCAGTGATCCCCACGAGCCCAGGCCCTCACCTGGAGAAGGAGGACTCGACTCTGATGGGCATGCGTCAGCTCCCCGTCAGCTCTGTATGGCCCTCATCTCCTCTCGTTAGCAACTTAGCCCTCCTCTCCTCACTCTTCCTCCAAAAAGATGCCATTCGCTTTCCCGTGCGTCGCCTAAGCAAGCTGCCACCTGTCCTGCACCTGACCTGAGCAGGTGCCTCGCTGGCCTGGCCCTGACTTCCAGGCACAGTGCTGCCCAGTCACAGAGGGAAGCCGGAAGTCAGGGGTGGGCTGGGGAGACGGGTGCAGAGGCAGCCCGCTCTCCCTGAAAAGCCGCCCTAGACGACCAGTCTCAGGGATGTGTGTCAGGGCGGCTGCACCCAGCGCACAGAGCGTCCTTCACTTGCTGCCGAAGAACACGGAGAGGTGCTGCCCTGGGGCCACCTCATGTTGGCTCACGCAAGCCGATGATTCCATCTTCAGGAAGTCTGGGAGCCAGTTGAGTTCCCACTGGCAGCTTGAAATGGGCCCCCGAGAGGACTGAGCCATGGCAATCAGCAGAGGCTGTTAACAACACGGACTTCTTTTTGTCTGAGAACTCGTTGTTGAACCTTCCCCAGCACATCACCGGGGGGCGGGGGAGCGCCCATCCCCAGCGAGTCCAACGCAGTGGACCAGGGTGAGGCCTGAGTCCCCGCCCCAGCTCTTTCACTCACTACCTAGAAAACACGGGGGCAGCTGCTTTAGCTCCCTATGCCTGTTTACTTCTCTGCAAGAAACGATAGAACCTACAGCAGGACTAAATGAGTTAATTTATTTAAAATGCTAAGAATTGTGCCTGGCACAATGTAAGCATTTTCCATTATTCTCTGCGTTTAATACCCTAGGGCACAGAAAGGATTGAGAAACAGATTAAGAAAAACACCCACCCCCATATCCTGAACGCTTAACAAACTCGTTTCAGGGTTCAAATGAGGCTGGCTATTCGAAGACATCCAAGGGCTAGAACTTTCAAAAAGTGAGCCACAGAAACAAGGATTCACCAAATAAGTGTAAAGGAGAGAAAATGTAAATGTAAAAGTACATGATGAATATAGTGGCTTCATCCGCTGATTTCCCCTCAATACACATAAGTAGGAATGGGAAAATGGAAGATCTTGGTAAGCTAACAGACTTTTAAAGTACATCTGAGAAGCTGAATACCTTCACAGCAATTGTTCAGGGGATGTTTTTGCTTAGATGTTTTGCGTTTAGGAAAAAAACTCCAAGAGCATTTAGCTCCCAGCTGCAGAAACCTCAGTACCTTCTCATGCTTTGCAAAGCTGCTGTTGGAACCAAGCATCACTGTGAAGTAAGCGGGTAGCAATAAATATCTTGTGTTTTTGGTTTTTTATTTCCCCACATGAAGAAAGTTCTATTTTGTCCAAGGCTTCACTCATCCAGGCAATCACAGTCAAATATTCAAATTTGGATTTCTGTTTCCCGCTTTGGTTTCTAGCACACTGGGCCCCCTGCCTTCTTTTGGACTCTGACTTAAGATATTTGTCATTTCAGGGACAGACTTTGCCAAGAGCATTTTGGTTTCAGGCAGAAAATAAAAATAGATGCACTTCAAAAATGATCCAAGTGTTGTTATATTTCTAATTTTTTTATCCCTTCAACCGCTAAAAAAATAATAATAATCCTGCCGTTTGAAATAATCACCCGAATCCCCTGAGAAACTTTAAAGCACGTTATACAATTAAACAGATTTCCGGCATCACTAGGGCCAACTGTGTGTGTGGGTAGCACGCAAGCAACACGGTGCAGCTAGAGGTAATAATTGGAGGACACACGGCGGGTGTAAGCTGCATCTTTTTTCCCTGGAAGCGACCACATCTCAAAGTTTCTTTGATAATATCCCCATGACTTCTTGTCAGCATGATGCTTCCAGCAGTTTTGTTGAGAAACGCCTTTTGTGCTGAGGAGACCACGTGGGCTTTGACCCTGACCTTGTTTTTTCACATTTAATAAATTAGAAGAAAACAGAGCTAGGGGACATTACTCCAAAGACATTACTCCCAAACTTTCTTTTCTCTGATTATCCACAGCATAGCGTGTGCCTGAGAACACGGACAGGGGGTGCTACTGTAATGTGATAATCCTGGCACCAAGGAGCTACAAGGAGCCTGCATGCTCTGAGCATCTACCTCCATCTGGACAGGGTTACTTTGCAGCACTGAAAGGTCAACAAAGAAGAAGCGTTGTCAGGCAAGTAAGAAGAATGCTTCCGCCTTAAATGTGTACAGTCTGCTTTCCGTATCTGTGGGTTTTGCATCCACGGATGGAGGGCCAACTATACTATGCCGTTTTATATAAGGGACTTGAGCATCCTCCAATTTTGGTACTGTGGGGACTTCTGGAACCAAGCTCCTGTGGATGCCGATGGAGGACTGTGCTGTAATTGTAGCTCTGCATCTCTAAAAAACACTTATGGATGTAGAAGCAAAGGTGGATGTTGTATGCCAATACCAGAAGGACAGAATGAAATGGTGGAAACACAGACACCTTATATATTCATTTGCAGACACCTTGTTCCTAAAAGGACTGGGACAGCTTGCAAAAATATATAAAATTTAAGATAAGGTGTTTGGGTGTTTTCTTTTAATCATGATAAAACACACACAACATAAATTTACCATCTTAACCATTTTTAAGTATATAGTTAAGTATATTCACATTATGGTGCAACCGATCTCCAGAACTTTCTCATCTTGCAAAGTTGAAACTCTCTACCCATTAAACAAATTCCCATTAACAAGTTGTTTTTTTTTATGACAAGTTTGTGTATTACTTAATGAAAATAAAACACACTTTAAAAATTAAGCAAATTGTAATGATTTTGCTATTCAGGAGAGAAGGCTTTTGGCTTGGAAACATTTTGCCTACCAACTTAACAATTCCTTTTGACAGAATAAAAAAGGCTAGTAAGGAAAACAGAGCAGACTTACAGGAGGGTAGGCAACAGCAGAATGAAATCTGTAATGTTAGTATGTAAAACACACCTGGTAAGGTCCAGAACATTGCAAAAGCTGGGCTGCAAATGTCATGGGAGGCCCTCCAGCAGCCCATGTGAAGAAAGACGAGCGGTTACAGGAATGAAGAGCAAATCCACTACTGCTCTCTCGAGACCTGCCAGGAAATGAGTTTCAGGAAAGGCAGGGCCTGAAGCGTGTTGACAAGAAATGTACATGAGACTAAGACAAAAAAGGCGGAAGGTGAATGGAAATGGGACAGAAATGGAGAGAATCTAAATGAAACTAGAGGATTCTTCTAGAGTTCCCAGTTGGAAGGATAATCTGCAATTTGCTTGACCCAGGCTGGGAGTGAGAGATCAAGACAGTTCAAAAGATCACAATTATAGATTCCAGAGCAGCAAATAGTAAGCTAACTCAGCTGCTAGCTGCATCCACATTGGAAAGTTCCTCTCCAGAAAGGACCTTCTTTATACCCAAGCCAGTGGATATTAAGAAGAAAACCCACCTTAAAATCTATTTCTAAGCTAAGCCTAAAATTTATTTCCAAATGGATAAGTTAGATTTCCATATTCCTCCTTCCATAATACACAATGCACTTTAAAGAGTTCCAAGATTATATACTACCGAGGAAAATCCTTTAGATGCTGGCACTAGAATCTACTAGAAGAAAACAGAGAGGATTTCTGCTAAATTTCAGGCATAAACAGAGATGAAAATCTGTCTCATGGGACTGATGGCATGGATGGTATGGAAAAAAAGTTTTCTCAGATTCTCAAAAGATGCTTTTAGCTCCATGGAAGAGAAACAGTCAAATGTGGATGTTCCTGACAGCATCTGACAGCTTTACTTGGAAGAATTTTAGCAGTGTTTTTGAAACTTGGAGAGTTTTCAAGCATATTGTATGGCTTTTTAAATAAGTCTATATCCTATAGAATTACAATATTACTCTCATACCTTATAGAAACGCTACCATTACACTTAGGTTGTAGTAGGTGCCAAAGTGGAAGGAAAGTGCACTGGTGTTAGGTTTCAGAACAAGTTCCACAATTCATTAGCTGTGTAACACTGGGGAAATCACTTAAACTCTCCGATCTTCAGTTTTCCATCTGTAACCTGCGGGTGCTGATACTGTCTTATGAAAATCATTGGGAGGAGTGTGAATTGAATTGGATGCAAGAAAGTGTTAAATGGATCTCATAACATAATATTGAACGTCCAGCAACATGGCAGATGAACCTGATGTGGCCTTGATTCCTCCAGTTACAAAAATACCCAAATGTTGGATAAGATATAACATTTACAAATATAAAGGGAGAGCTGAACTCGAAGGAAAATAGGGGAAATGGCAAAGATCACCAGTGACAAATAAATAAAAGCCCAAACTTGTAATATGTACAGGTGTGGGCTTTGAACCTATCCTCCCTGCATGTGGTGGGAACTGTAAACTAAGAAACCGACATAAAGTGAAATTTCTCAAACCTTACCAGAAACTTTAAAAAAAAGACTAATCAGAGCAAACATCTTACAACCCAAGATATGACACGGATAGTTTTGAATGCTGCTACAAATTAACTCCAAAAAAAGAAAGTTACAAAAGCTCCAATGAGAGTCATCAAATGCAAAAGACCTATGGTTCTCAGTGTGTTCCCTGGACCAGCAGCATCAGTATCACCTGAGAACTTGTTAGAAATGCACATCATTGGGCCCCATCTAGACCACCTACATCAGAAACTTTGGGAGTGGGGCTGAGAAATCTGTGTTTTAACAAGGCCTCCAGGGGATTCTGATGATGTGTGGGAAGCCCTGCAATAGAGCAGTGAGCATCTCACCAGCTGTGGAGTATGACACTTCCAAACAATAGCCCCCTTCTCCCTAGATGCTACCAGCTTAGATGCTCATGTCACCAAATGCACTCTCCACTGCCCTGCCCTGTTGGTGTGATGCTCAAAGCCCCAGGTTACACCCCTTCATTCCTGAATGCCTTTCCCCCTCGCTCACTAGCCCTCCCTGCTCTGCCCCCACCCCTGGGCCTTAGCACATAGTTGGTGCTCAGTCCATTTTCATTGGAAAGAATAAACAAGAGCTGCATGTGTTGTTGGGCTATGTTCTTTTTTTTTTTTTTTTATAAATTTATTTATTTATTTTGGCTGCATTGGGTCTTTGTTGCTGTGTATAGGCTTTCTCTAGTCGAGGTGATCGGGGACTTCTCACTTTGGAGGCTTCTCTTGTTGCAGAGCACAGGCTCTAGGCACGGGGGCTTCAGTAGTTGCGGCACATGGGCTCAGTAGTTGTGGCTTGCGGGATCTAGAGCGCAGGCTCAGTAGTTGTGGCTCATGGGCTTAGTTGCTCCGCAGCATGTGGGATCTTCCCGGACCAGGGCTCGAACCCGGGACCCCTGCATTGGCAGGCGGATCCTTAACCGCTGCACCACCAGGGAAGCCCGGGCTATGTTCTTTAAAAAGCAGCTAACCTTACCGCATTTGATATTTAAAATGGGAGTGGTGGGCTGCTACCTCCAACATGGCTAAACCTAGAAAGCATACCTCTCAGACAAAGACAGTAACTGCAGAAGGAGACTGTCTCAGTCAGCTAAGGCTGCTGTAACAAAGGAACAGACTGGGTGGCTTACACAACAGAAATGTATTTGCTCATAGTTTTGGAGGCTAGGAGTCTGAGATCAAGAGGTTAAAGAAGAAGATGAACTTGAATCCAGAGACCAAGGTGATGAGGATGACAAAGATGAAGATGATGGCAAGGAACAGGGTCACATCTAACTTTACAATCTCTAGGAATGACAGAGGTTCTCTTGTAACTTTGAAGATGGAATCTTTAGAGACAACGCTTTGGTTTGCCCCACAGAAAATACAGATTTGGAAACCAAGTGGAGAACGTTCACTAATACAACTATTGATGTATTTTTTTAAATGATGCCATCCCTGTTGATAATCCTATTACTCTAATTTTATGCAGAACACACAGCTTTCACTAAAATTCATCTGAACTGTCCCAAAATACAATTTGCAGAGAGCTACAGACACCAAAAATATAATATTTTAAGGCATGTGGTGGTAATGCTATTTGCCTTAGTTCATTGGTTGCTTATATAAGTTTTGTATTTGTCTGATACTTTTACTTTTCAGAATTTGTGACTTTAAGCACTAACACATTTGATTTAATGTGTGTTGGAACCATTGTTTCTGAATTCAATATGGAGTTCTTAGTTAATGATTTCCTTTCAAAGAAATGGATTTACTTAAAGGCAAGATAGCGTGGTCTGGGGGATAATATAGCATCAGCACTTCATCCAATGCCACTCCTAAGAGAAGCAGGATAGGACAGTTTAGAATGAGTGCCTTGACACTGGATCTGTCTGCATTCTGTACCTCAGTAAAGAAACAGAAGGATGCTGGCACACAGTGAAGAGGAGGGCATTTCTGAGAAACTTCTGCAGCAGTGTATTAGCATGTGTTTGGTTTGGGTTTTATTTTAAGCTAAACATTAAAATGAATTACAAGTTAACAGCTCATACAACTCATTAGTATTATTGTTTATTATAAAACATATTATGTTCCTAGTTTTAAAAAGAACCAAACTATAGTTTATATAATTTATTGGCATTTTTGCTGAGTAGGTTTAAGTCAGATAATAGGTTTTTAAAAAGCAATGAAACAATGTGTCAAAATTTAATGTTTTCATAATGAAAACAGATATTATGTTCTCTTAAAAAAAAAAAAAAAAGAGGTAGGCAGGATTCCATCTGAGCGCTGTGAGGGAATATCTGCTCCTGGCACCTTGCGTGTTCCTTGACTTATTGAAAGTGTTCTCCTGTGTCTACACCTCATCTTCCCCCTGTAAGTGTTTCTGTCTCTTCCCAGGATGTTCTGTTATAAGGACACCAGTCACAGGCACTCACCCTACTCCAGTACGACCATGCCGTAACTCAACTAATCACATCTGCAAGGGTACTTTTTCCAAATAAGGCCTCATTCTGAGGTACTGCGTGTTAGGACTTCAACAGAGGAATTTACGGAGATAAAATTCAACCCATAACAGATACAATCAGCATACTATGTAAAATTTTAAATTATATAAAACCGTAAAACAAAAACAACGTAGGATAAAATTTATGGACACATAAATGCATAGTGAAAGTATAAAAGCACGTACGGGAGGGAAGAGACCAACTTCAGCATAGTGATTCCCTCCAAGGAGGGAGAAAGGGAAGGAAATGGTACCAGAAGGGATCTGGAAAGGGGATTTGACTGTATCTGCACCATTCAGTTTTTTAAAATATGAAGCAAATACAGCTCAGTGTTAACATTTGTTGTATGTTGATGGTGGGTTATTATTTTATCTTTGCATTTTTTCTTTCTCTTTTTATTTTTGGCATGTCTGAAATATTTCAAAATATTTTGTTTGTTTATTTGAGAAAGTAGCGTTAGGGAAGAAATGTTTCTGCCTAAAATGAACATGACATTAGGACAGGCCCCAATACAAGGCAATATGAACTTTGTGCAGGTGAAGACATCAGGGAATGCCAAGTGGCAGGTGGCTGTATGAAAGGACAAGGACAAAAGCCAGGCCAGACTGTAGGGGGATGGATGTGTCCCATGTCAGGCCACAAGTCACAGGAGATGGGGGTCAGGCATGTTAACACAGGCAAAATCCAGAGGACGCTGCCCAGGTCAGCAGGGAAGGTGAGGCTGTGGCATAGATGAAGGTGAGATCTAGGTGAGCCAGGTCCAGAAATGCAGTCCAAAGAGACAAGCATCCAAGATTCAAACTTGCTGCAGGCAGTAAGCTAAGATGGGTGGCCGGAATAGGCACCAGTCAAGCGGGACTGGATTAGGAATTTTGCCTTAGAATTCTAGGGAGGGGGTTAGAGTCCTACAATTTTACAAGAGATGCTTGGAAAGGGAATGGCAGAGATTAGCAGAAGCCCCAAACCAACTGTCACCTGGATGTTTAGTTTGCTCTGCACCCTGGGGGAAAGTGCCAGGCGACAGACCTAAGGAGGGAGGGTGGGGTATTAACCCTGACCCATCTCTGCCTCACTCAGAAGACTTAAATGTTTGCCAGGCCCAGAGCTAAGCACTTTACAAGCATTATCTCACTTAATCCTCACAACAACCCCATGGAGCTGGTACTACTATCCCCATTTTACAGATGAAGACGTCAAGGCTTAGAAAGATGACACAACTTGCCAGTGGACACAAGATGGCACAAAATCAGTAGATGGCAAAACTGGGATCTGATCCCAGTCTGGATTCCAGAGCTCAGTCTCGGGCCCTGTGTTTCATGGCCTCCTTTCATTCACGTCAGAAATACTTGCCTGGGGACTTCCCTGGTGGCGCAGTGGTTAAGAATCCGCCTGCCAATGCAGGGGACACGGGTTCAAGCCCTGGTCAGGGAAGATCCCACATGCCGTGGAGCAACTAAGCCTGTGAACCACAACTACTGAGCCTGAGCTCTAGAGCCCGTGAGCCACAACTACTGAGCCTGTGTGCCACAACTACTGAAGCCCACACGCCTAGAGCCCGTGCTCCACAACAAGAGAAGCCACCGCAGTGAGAAGCCACCACAATGAAAAGCCCGCACACTGCAATGAAGAGTAGCCCCTGTTCGCCGCAACTAGAGAAAGCCTACGTGCAGCAACGAAGACCCAATGCAGCCAAAAATAAATTAAAAAAAAAAAACAAAAAAACCTTGCCTGACCCCGGTTCAGGTGCTGGAGATACAGCACTGAATAAGTCAGAGAAGAGCTCCATCTTCCTGACGCTTATGTTCTAGGAAGTAGCTCACCACCCCCCTCTTAAATAGCAAATGTAGCATTAGAGGCTTTTTTAGAACATGCCCCAATAACCTTAGCTTGATATATTTTTTTTAAGTGGAGAAGGGTGGGGTTTGGGGAAAGGAATATAGGGAGGAGGCCCTGCTACATGGAAAGGCCAGGATTTCTAAAAGGCACCTCTAATCATTTTTGATGTGACAAAACTGTAATGATGACCTTTGAGCTAAAAGGAAAAGGAGGTTCATCCAGATGGAATGCCCACCGACAGGGAGACCCTGGTCTGGCCGAGGTGCACTGTGCTTATTATTCTAGCCCGGGGAGAAAAGAAGTCAACTCAAAAATTGCTTGTTCATGTCATGGTAAATCCTTAATGCTTTTAATGAAAATTCTCCTTCATGAAATATTTTCTATTTTAAAGAAGAACGGCAAATTAATACAGCGTTTCCAATAGCCTTTAAGTCAGGTTTAATTGGGACAATTCCCTCCAGTGAATCGAAAGATGACATTCGTCCTCATTGCCTGGGTGGAATGTTAAACTAGAAGCAGGGAGGAAATGTCAACGTAAAATAATGCTAATAATTATTCTGAATGTTACATTCTCCTTGACCTTGGAATTTAAAGGGCCAAGATGAAGGCTTTTTGTCAAAAGTCAAGAAGTCATCTAGAGACGCTGCTGACATTTATGATTAATGTAATCTGGGATTATTAGGAGAGAAGTGCAGAATATGATTAGCTTCTAGGATCTCAGTAATTCATTTTTATATCATTATAGAAACCATATAGTATATGGACAGAAGAAGAGCTGACATGCTGTGGATAATCCTAATCTCTAGAAATTTAAAAAGGAAACCTCTAAAGATAAGTAAGATGTTTTAATTAAAGCTGCAGTGACCAAATAATTAAATTTATAGGTCTGTAGTAAAAGAGGGAAGAGAATGACCCCAGCCTATGGAAAGATAATGATTTCTTATGCATAACACACAGGCGCACACAAAAGAAATCAAGCCTCTATCTGCCGGGTCCTGTCGCATCAGAGAATTTTCTGGTTCTTTCGCGGTCACAAGAGAGAGTGTGGCTGGGAGAAGACTTCCACAGCACCGAGCTCTGAGCAGGCAAGTCAAGTGCTCCCTGAAAAAATGCTACTGGGTAAGAGCAAAGCACCTCTGTAAGGGGAAAGATGGCTTTCTGTTTTTGTTGAGGAAAACGAAGCTCCCATTTCAAATAAAGCTTTTGGTCCAAAGCTCTAGCTGGGCCAAGTGCAAAGGGGAAAGGGCACCCACTCTTTGGGACCTGGTTTTCCTGCCCCTCAGCTCCCCTCCGCCACCATCACATTTCATCTCATGCCTCTCCTTCTTTCTTGCTCAGCCTGAAGCAGGAATGAGGGAGGGGGTGGGGTGGGCAGGGAAACTGATTCTTAGAAAGAAAATTAAATTAATAAGAAAGAATCACATGCACATTGAAAGCAAAGAAAAAAGGTTTTGGAGAGAGAAAAAATATAAAATATTTAACTTACCCATTTTAAAATTAAAAATTGGAAATGAGAAGCGATACATTCAAGCAATATATGTAATTCTGCTATAGGTACAGACAACATATATGTATAGGATGTGTGATATATGCACAGTAATTCTTCATCGACTTTTCCCCAATAGGGACAGATGAGAGGGAGCAAGTGAGAAAACAGAGAAAGAAGAGGTGGGAAACGGTGACGGGGCATGTGCAGGAGAAATATGTGGAAGGGAGAGGGAGACGGAAGGAGAAAGCACAAAGAAGACAGACCCACACGGAGAGACTTTCCCTATAGCCTAGTGCCCATCAGAGGTGTTTCTGATAGCTTTTGATTACTCCCCGGTAACTGACAACAGCGTCTCTGCTTTAAAGTCTCACTCTCATAATCCTGCCAGTTCAGCCCTGAGTGCTGGTAGATTTCCATGTTGGTGCGCGTGTCAGTCTATCCCACGTACAAAATCTGTGTAGGCCAAGAGAAGGGCTCGCTCATCCATGAGTCTGTACTGCCTGGATTACACTGCAGGCATTGGGCAGTGAAAGAAATAATAATTCAGGGGAAGTTAAGGGAGGCACTATTTGTAAAGGAATCGCATGAGCATTTCTTACGTTGTACTGAAGGTGCCTGTGAAAACAAATGAAGGGAATGCACTTGCAAAATCCCAATAAGGTTGAGAGAAAACTGTGCTCAAAAATCTCTCTAAATCGGGACTTCCCTGGCGGTCCAGTGGTTAAGAATCTGCCTTCCAATGCAGGGGACGCGGGTTCGATCCCTGGTCAGGGAACTAAGATCCCACATGCCGTGGGGCAACAAAGCCCGCACGCCGCAACTACTGAGCCTGCACACTCTGGAGCCTGTGCGCCACAACTAGAGAGAAGCCCGCGTGCCTCAACTGGAGAAGCCTGAGCACTGCAACGAAAGATCCCGCATGCTGCAGCGATGATCCCATGTGCCGCAACTAAGACCCGATGCAGTCAAATAAATATAAAAAAAAAAGAATACCGTATGCTAACACATATATATGGAATTTAAGAAAAAAAATGTCATGAAGAACCTAGGGGTAAAACAGGAATAAAGACACAGACCTACTTGAGAATGGACTTGAGGATATGGGGAGGGGGAAGGGTAAGCTGTGACAAAGCGAGAGAACGGCATGGACATATATACACTACCAAACGTAAGGTAGATAGCTAGTGGGAAGCAGCCGCATAGCACAGGAAGATTGGCTTGGTGCTTTGTGACCGCCTGGAGGGGTGGGATGGGGAGGGTGGGAGGGAGGGAGTCGCAGGAGGGAAGGGATGTGGGAACAGATGTATATGTATAACTGATTCACTTTGTTATAAAGCAGAAACTAATAAAAAAAAAAAGAAAGAAAGAAAATTGCTGACTTTAAAAAAAAAGAAAAGAAAATCTCTCAAAATCAACACAGCCGATGAAGGACTTGAGAAGACTTTAAAGCACCCGGGACCTGAGATGGAGCAGTAATCACAGTGTGCGCTACTCATTCCAAGCCGCTCCCCCACGCCCCTCTGCCCCAGATGTTGCCATCTCAAAGAAACCCACATGTAAATGGACATCCTCAGCACCTTAAAAGGCACAGCCACAGTCAATGTTGAAAGATATACATGGAAAAAGTCTCTCAATGTCAAAACTTGCCCCTGCCAAGTGGCAGCTGGGAGGTATAAGGGTGACCACTAAAGCCAAGCAAGTGGCTTCACCTTATTTCACCCTTCTTTGTGGACCATGGGCAGACACTGCTCTAGGCCCTGGAAGACAGCACAGGGTTTGCTGTCCTCATGGTCTAAGGGAGGGGACAGACAGGCAAACCAGCCATAAGAAGACACTGGTGTGAGTGCCCAGGCGTAACTACTGAGGGCTGAGGAAGGGGAGGGGAGAGGCACTCACCCAGCGTATCTCTGCGGTGGGTGGGGGGGAGAAAGGGTGATAAGGCTTCTCTGAGGAAGTGACTCTTAAGCTGAAGTTTTACAGAAACAGAAGGCATTAGCCAGAGCAAGATGGAAGAGTAGGGTGCCTAGGAATTGGGGTGGGTGCACATGAAAGGGGACTCCTGCCACAGGCAACTCTCTGCAGGAAGGTATGGCAGCCCACTCCCCAACAAATGGCACTGCTGTCCATCCAGTGGCTCTAGCTAGAACCTAGGAGTCACTCTTGACCCCCTTCTTCCCCTCACTGCTCACATCTAATCATGAATTCCTGTTGACTTTACCCCAGAATACATCCCCAGTCCATCTAGTTCTAACGTCATGCTACCTCCTGGTAGACGCTCTGTCTGCTCTCCTCCGGACTCTGCAGCAGACTCCTAACGTGCTGTTATGGGCTGAATTGTGTCCGCTGCCCCAACCTCACCTCCCCACACCCCCGCCCCCCACCAAATTCATATGTTGAAGCCCCAACCCCAGCCACTAAGTACATCAGAATGTGACTGTACTTGAAGATGGGGCCTTTAAAGAGGTGATTAAGTTAAAATGAGGCTATTAGGGTGAGCCCTGATCCAATCTGACTGGTGTCTTTATAGAAAGACATTAGGACACACAAAGACACCAGGGATGCATCGAGAGAGGAAAGACCATGTGAGGACACAGCAAGTGGGCAGCCATCTGCAAGCTAATGAGAGAGGCCACAGGAGAAACTGACCCTGCTAACACCTTGATCTTGGGCTTCTTAGCCTCCAGAACTCTGAGAGATACACTTCTGTTCTTTAAGCCACTCAGTCTGTGGAATTTTGTTACAATAGCCTTAGCAAACCAGTATCCTTGCCCTACATTTGTATTTTATACAAGACGTGCTCAGGGGGAACGGAAGTCCTTCCGATTTCAGATTGATTGTCACTTCCTCAGAGAGGCCTTCCCTGGTCCCCAGCGTGAGGGGCTCACCAAACCCTCTCTGGTGTGTCAGTGTGCTTTATTTTCTTCACAGTATCCAATACTGTATGGTATTTTCTTCCTTATGTGATTGTTTATTTCTACGCCTTCCCCACTATAATGTAAGCTCTTCCGTTCTACCTCTAGAACCTTCATGTGTCACATTCCGTCTCTTGATCACAGAGCACAGTAGGTGCTCAAGTATCTTTTTGGATAAATGAACAAGAGCAGAGTGCATGACCTATAAGAGAATTGCTTGTAGTTCAGGTTGGCTGGAGGATGGACAGGGAGAAGCCTGGGGAGGTGGAGGGGAGTCAGAACGATTCTGATGTGAGGGAGGCAAACGATCCTGTGTCTGTGAAGAGTTGATACCCACCTACCCACACCGGGTGCTATGCATTCTGGTCAGTGTCTCCTTAATTACTACGGAGTATTTAGGGATAATCGAACAGTTATCCAGTCACAGACTCTGCTTTCTAAGGGGGCTCAGGAGCCCCATGAGAAAGAACACACACACACACCCTGTCCACGACTGGGGATGAACACCCACTAACATGACTGATGGGCTCTGGGAATGGGGCAGGTCAAGGACGGAGCCGGCAGATGACAGACGAACAACAATGCTGACAGAAACTCACCAAAGCAAGGATGAACCTGGAGGAACGGGCTGGAGCAGGTGACGGAGCCTGAGTGACACCAGGGCAAAGGGGGTCAGGATACAGTATGAGGTTCAAATCCGCACCCCATCCCTGCCTCTCCCACAGTAACTACGTGCCATGGAGGAGGAGGGGCTTTGGGGGAAAGTGGCAAAAATGTCTCACTTAAGAGCCTGGTCCCTCAGCAGCGGGCCTTTCCTCTCAAAGAGATGGGCGCTTCCAGCTGGAGAAAGGGAGTGAGGGCCAGAGATGGGTGAACAAATGGTATCTGTAGGAGAAAATCCTCCAGCAACGGGGAGAGAAGGTGGACCTTCTGGGCACCACAGCCGAGACCCGGCAGCCCCTCTCAGAACCCTGGAGATGTCAACAGAGACAGGGCTGACTGAGAGAGCCACGGCTGGAAGGAAGGAAGGCAGAGGGGCCATGCTGAGTTCACATGAAGCCATCCCCCACCCCTCCCTAATGGGGCTTTGTAGACACTTGAGAATGACCCGACTTAAGACTCAAGTTAGTAAGGCCAGCAGTTATAAACTTCTAGATTTGGGGGAACCAATGAAAATTTCCAAGTGAGAAGACACTAATCTACCATTTTAAAAGATTACTCTTGGTACCCAATAGAAGATGGATTGGGTACACTACCAAACGTAAGGTAGATAGCTAGCGGGAAGCAGCCGCATAGCACAGGGAGATCAGCTCAGTGCTTTGTGACCGCCTGGAGGGGTGGGATAGGGAGGGTGGGAGGGAGACGCAAAAGGGAGGGGATATGGGAACATATGTATATGTATAACTGATTAAATTTGTTATAAAGCAAAAAAAAAAAAAAAAGAAGAAGATGGATTGGGGAAGCGGGGGGAAGAGACGCAGGAGCTTCAGCCCCATGTGACCCTCTCCAGCTGTGGGGAGAGGGGAGCTGTGACCCTCTCCAGCTCTCCAAGAATTCTGAAAATATCATCACAGTATCTAACTTTCAACTCAGTTGGACAACATGATTTTTATGATTCCCAGGAATTATACGGTAACTGCTGGATGAAAAGGTTTCCTCCATTTCATATAACTAGAAAACTCATCTCTGTAAAAGAAAGCAATGCTCTGAGATCCATAGATACTTCCATTCCTTAAAATAGTTTGTAAATCACAGAAGTAAACACCTCAGTACTTAATCCAAATATACCGTTTCCAGTTAAAAATTATATTCTCCAACCTGATAAACCATCTCAATCATCAAATTTGGCCCTAAAAGAATCCCAATTGTTTTCAAACAAACAAGCCACCCTCCTAAGGCAAAGATTTGTCCGTTTTACTATTTTAAAAAATCTGAGACAAGTTCTGACTGTACTGCGTTGGCCAAAAATTTCGTTCGGGTTTTTCGTAAGATGTTATGGACAAACCCGAAAGAACTTTTTGACCAATCCAATATTTATTTTAAAAAGTCAAAACTGGTTTGAGCAACAGAAACATTTAACCAACATTGTTTTAATAAGATTTTAGTCTCAGAGTGATTAGGTGGTAGAAGCCATTGGGATAGAATTTCTAGCATGTGTATTTTTTAGAAATCAGATACGATTTTATGCTAAATGATATGCTTGTGTGCATTGGGGTGATGGAGGGACAAGGCAGAGAATATATGTATGGAGGGGCAAGGCAGAGAATATATGTATATACTTCATGCATTGGAAGCACCGTCAAGATTCTAATGGAATACTCCTAGAATCTCATTATTCTTGAGTTTATGGGCTACACAAATCGTAATTACAATACATGCAAACTATCCACATTATAATCAACCTTCGGTTCAGTTTCCCTTTTATAAAACAAAGGAAGTTACAGCAATCTCTTGGTTCAGTTTCTAAACTTGCACTGCTTTAAAAAATGACACTAATTTGGATACATTAATACACGTTAATGTAAGATCCCATTAAGCAGTCACAGAGAAAGGCCAATTACTTCTGATTCTGACAACACATCTTTTCCTGGCTAGCCCACAACGGCTTCAACCAATTCAGAGAAGGAGGAGACAGTTGTTACAGGCTACAGAGCTAATTCTCCTATTGCCCACTAAATATATTCTCCTACAAAACTGCAAAAGGTTATTTCTAAAAACCACAGTGAAATTCATAAAATATTGGAAGTAGGTGATAAATATTCTGTACAAGAATTTTGGAATTAAATATATGTCATCAGCATAGGTACCAATTACCCAATTATACAATAGATTTTGAAACTTAGTTGGCGAACTATACCACTTACTGTAGTATAAGGGTTGACGCCAGAACAAACTTCAGATATGTCAAGTGTTTTAAAAACCAACTAAGAGATAAAAGGAGATTTGACATTTTTTTCCAGGTGTACTGAGATATAACTGACAATACAGCATTGTGTAAGTTTAAGGTGTACAATGTGTTGATTTGATATACTTACTACAGCATTAGCTAACACCTCCATCATATCACACATACGTAATTACAGTATTTTTGGGTGTGGTGGGAACATTTAAGATTTACTCTCTTGGCGACTTTCAAGTATACAGTACAGTATTATTAAGTATAATCATCATGCTGTACGTTAGATCCTCAGAACTTATTCATCTTATAATGGGAAGTTCATACCCATTATAAGTTCAAACATCTCCCTATTTCCCACATCCCCCAGCTCCTGGTAACCATCATTCTACTCTCTGAGTTCAGCTATTTTAGATTCCACACATAAGTAATATCATACGGTATTTGTCTTTCTCTATCTGACTTATTTCACTTAGCATAATGCCCTCAAGGTCCATCCATGTTTTCGCTAACAGCAGGATTTCCTGCTTTCTCATGGCTGAATAATATTCCATTGTATGTATGTACCACATCTTCTTATCCGTTCATCTGTTGACAGGTACTTAGATTGTTTCCATATCTTAGCTATTGTGAATAATGCTGCAGTGAACATCTGAGTGCAGTTATCTATTCAAGATACTGTTTCCACTTCCCTTGGATGTATACCCAGAAGCAGGTTTTCTGGCTCATATGGTAGTTCTTTTAATTTTTTGAAGAACCTCCATACTGTTTTCCACAGAGGATGCACCAATTTGCATTCTCACTGACAGTACACAAGGGTTACATTTTCTCCACATCCTCATTAGCACTTGTTATGTCCCAGGTTTTTTGTTTGTTTGCTTTTGAAGGGGTTGTTTGTGATAACAGCAATTTTAACAGATGTGAGGTATAATATCTCATTGTGGTTTTGATTTGCATTTCCCTGATGACTAGTGATGTCCAGCACTTTTTCACGTACCTCTTGACCATTTGCATATGTTCTTTGGAAAAATATCTATTCAGTTTCTCTGTCCATTTTTTGTTTGTTTGTTTTTGTTTTTTTTGCGGTACGTGGGCCTCTCACTGTTGTGGCCTCTCCCGTTGCGGAGCACAGGCTCCGGATGCGCAGGCCCAGTGGCCATGGCTCACGGGCCCAGCCGCTCTACGGCATGTGGGATCCTCCCAGACCGGGGCACGAACCCGTGTCCCCTGCATCGGCAGGCGGACTCCCAACCACTGCGCCACCAGGGAAGCCCTCTGTCCATTTTTAAATTAGGTTTTATTTTTGTTTTTTGCTATTGAGTTGCATGAGTTCTTGAATTAATATTTTGGATATTAATCTCTTATCAAATATGATTTGAAAAATATTTTCTTCCATTCTGTAGGTTCTCTAGAAAATTTCTTGATAGTTCTACTGAGCAAGCTCTTCCATGAGTATCTAATCTTAAGGTGTTTTTTAAAACAGCTCTACTGAGTTACAATTTACATAAAATTCACTCACTGTAAATGTAAAATTTGATAATTTTGGCACATTTGTATCTTGGGTAATTATCACACCACCACCATGATCCAGTTCTAGAACATCTCTAAAAAGTTCCTTGTGCCTGACTTCTGACAATCCTCATCCCCATTCCCAGTCGCAGGCAACCACTCATCTGTTTTCTGTCCTATACATGTGCTTCTTTTTTTTTTTCCATATAAGTTAAACCATGTAGTCTTTCCTGCTTGGCTCTTTTCATTTAGTGTAATGTTTTGAAAGTCCATCCATGTTGTACTGTGTATCAATAGTTCATTATTTTTTACTGCTGAATATGATTTCATTGTATGAATATACCACATTTTGTCTATCTATTCACCAGCTGATGGACATTTGGATTGTTTTCAGTTTGGGGCTATTATAATGATGTTAGGAGTATTCATATTCAAGTTTTTGTATGGAAGTATGTTTTCATGTATCCTGGGTAAATACCTAATTAAGGATGTTCCTACTGATGTATGTTAGGTCTATGTTTAATCTTTTAAAAAAATGTCAACTTGTTTTCTCAAGTGGCTCTATACCATTTACCTATCTTCCAACAATGTATATATTACGGTCCCAGTTCCTCCACATCCTCATCCATACCTCATTGGTATTGTTAGGCTTTGATTACAGCCATGCAAGTGGATAACTAGTGGTATCTTACTGTGGTTTTAATTATAATTTTCCCAATAACTAGTGATGTTGAGCACCTATTCAAGTACTTATTAGCCATTTCTATATCTTTTTGGTGAAATTATTTAAATTTTCTGCCAATTTTTAACTGGGATACTGCCTTATTATTATTTAGTAGTAAGAGTTGAAAACAATACACTCCATATACAAGCCCTCTGTCATATACACAAATATATGATATACAGTAAGATATATATATCTTATAAGATATAAGATACTTAAGATATATATAAGATTATTTGCTAAGATATAAGATATCTTATAAGATATATGTCGTGTGTGTGTGTTCTAGGTAGAGGTCTTCTATCAGATTTGCAAGCATGTTCTCTTAGTCTGTGACACGTCTTTGTATTTTCTTAATTGTGTCTTTAGAGGGCAGAAGTTTTAAATCTTGATGAAGTCCAATTTGTCAACAGTTTTAAATTGAAAGTAACTTTGGTGTTTATCTAAGAAACAATTGGCTAACCCAGGATCACAAAGATTTTTCTATGTTCTCCTCTAGAGCATTAGCTCTTACATCTGAGACTGTGATCTACTTTAAGTTCATTTTTTGCGTATGGTGTAAGGTCTAGGTGGAGGTTTCTTTTTTTTCTATGGAAAAAGTTGCCAATTGTTCTAAAACCATTTGTTGAAAAGACTGTTCTTTCTCCCACTGATCCGTCTTTTCACTCTTGTCAAAAAAAGACTGTAAATGTAAAAGTTTATTTCTAGATGCTAAATTTTGTTCCATTGATCTGTATGTTTATCCTATGCCAATGCTATAGTCTTAGTTACTATACCTCCATAATGAGTTTTAAAATTGGATAGTGTAAGTCATCCAACTTTGTTCTTCTTTTTCAAAATTGTTTTGGCTATCCTAGGTCTTTTGCATTTTTATATACATTTAGGATCAGTTTGCCAATTCCTACCCAAAAAAAGAAAAGCCTGATGGGATTTTGATATAGATAGTGTTGAATCTATAGATAAATTTGGGGAGAGTTGTCATTTTAACAATATTGAGTGTTCCAGTTCATGACCATGGAATGTCTCTCCACTTATTTAGATCTTCTTAAATTTCTGACAGCTATGTTTTTCCATTTTAAGTTTAAGAGACTTGCCAATTTTTCCCCAAAGTATTTTATTCTTTTGGAAGCAACTATCAATGGAATTGTTTCCTAATTTCATTTTTTGATTGTTTATTGCTAATACATAGAAAAACAATTGATTTGTGTACTATGATCTTTTATCTTGGAATCCTGTTAAACTCTCTTGATTAGTTTTGGTAGCTTTGTGTAATTTCTTTAGGATTTTTTTATACGGGACCATGTTGTCTGCAAACAAAGACAGTTTTACTTCTTCCTTTCCAATATAGATGCCAGTGATTTCTTTTTATTGCTTTATTTCACTAGCTAGAACCTCTGGTGTGCTGTTGAATGGGCATGGTGAAAACATTCAGTTTCACTTTAAGTATTATGTTAACTGTAGATTTTTCATACCTGCCCCTTATCAAGTTAAGGAAGTTCCCTTTTATTTCTTGTTTAACATGAGTTTTCATAATAAATGGGAGATGGATTTGCCAAATGCTTTTTCTGCATTTAATGATTATCATTTATCATGTGGCGGAGTTGGTCCTTTACTGTATTAATATGGTATGTTAATTGATCTTTGGATGTTAAACCAACCTTGCTCTTCAGAGATGAATCTCACTTGGCAATGGGTGTATCATCATTGTTTTTAGATGTTGCTAGATTCAGTTTGCTAATATGTTTAAAAAGATTTTTGCATCTATGCTCATGAGGAATATTGGCCTGAAGTTTTCTTTTCTTGTGATGTCTTTGTTTGGCTTTGGTATCAGGGTGATACTGGCTTCAAAGAATGAGTCACAGGAAATGTTCCTTCCTCTTCTATTTTCTGAAAGAATTTGTCTAGAAATGGTATTATTTCATCTCTAAATAATTGATAGAATTCACCACTTGGAACTAGGGGGATTTTATTTGTAGGAAGATTTTTAATGTCTACTTCAGACACTTTACTTCTTATTCTTCTGTTCAGATTCTCTATTTTCTTGAGTTAACTTTGGTAATTAATGCCTGTCTGGGAATTTGTCCGTCTTTTCTAAGTTGTCTAATTTATTGGCATAAAGTTATATAATATCCCATTTATAATTATTTCCATTTCTGTAGGGTCAATGATGTCCCTTCTTTCATTCCTGGTTTTAATGGCTTGTGTCTTCCCTCTTTTATTCCTGGTCAGTGTAGGTAAAGGTTTATCAATTTTTTTTCATCTCTTCAAAGAAGCAACTTTGATTTCATTTGGTTTCTTTATTGTGTTTTTGCTTTCTATTTCATTGAGTTTATATTTCTTTCCTTTTGCTTGCTTTGGGTTTAATTTGCTCTTCTTTTGCTGGTTTACAGTAGAAGCTTAGAGGATTATTTTGAGAACCTCTTTTCTCATAGAGGTATTTAAATCTATAAATTTCCTCCTAAGTACTATTCTAGCTGCATCCATAACTTTTGGTATGTTGTGTTTTAATTTTCATTCAGTTTGAAATATTTCCTAGTGTCCCTCTTGATGTCTTCTTAGGTCCATGTGTTATTTATAATTGTGTTAATTCCCAAATAACAGGAAATTGCTATATTTCTTCTTGTGAAAGATTTCTACTTTAATTCTGTTAGGGTTGAATGGTTCTAATCCTTTTAAATTTATTCTTATGACATAGTATATGGTCTATCCAGGAAAGTATTCCTTTTGTATTTAAAAATAATATATATTATACTGTTGTTGGGTGGAGTGTTCTATAAGTGTCATTAGGCCATTTAAGTTTGATAGTGTTAATCAAGTCTTCTATATCTTTGCTGATTCTCTGTTTAGCTATTCTATTAATTATTGAAAAAGGAGTACTGAAATCTCTGTTCAATTTGACATTTCTTCTGTCAGTTTTTGGTTCCTATATCTTGGGGCACTGTGGTTACATACATATACATTTATAATTGTCATATATTTTTCATCTATTGATTCTTTTATCATTATAAAATGTCCCTCTCTGTATCTAGTAATAATTTTTGACTAAGGGCTGTTTTGTCTTATAGTAATATAGCCACTCAAGCTCTCTTACAGTTATTATTTGCATAGTATATTTTTTTCTATCTTTTTACATTCAATCTATTTGTGCAGTTGACTCTAAAGTGTATTTGTTGCAGACAGAATATTGTTAGTTCTTGCTTTTTAATCCATTCTGACAAACTCTGCCTTTTAATTGGAATGTTTAGTCCACTCAAATTTAATGTAATCATTGATTTGGCTGGATTTATATTTGTCATTTTTCTGTTTTCCATATCTCATCTTTTTTTTTGAATTTTATTTTATTTTTTTATACAGCAGGTTCTTACTAGTTATCCATTTTATACATATCAGTGTATACATGTCAATCCCAATTGCCCAATTCATCGCACCCCCACCACCACTTCCCCCCTTGGTATCCATACGTTTGTTCTCTACATCTGTGTCTCTATTTCTTACCTGCAAACTGGTTTATCTTTTTTGTTCCTTTATTTCTCTTTTACTACTTTATTTTGTATTAAATAGATATTTTCTAATGTGCCATCTTAATTCCTCTTTATATTTTTTTAAGTTCTTTTCTTAAAAGCTATTTTTGTAGTGGTTGCTCTAGGGATAACAATATGTATCTCAAATTCTAATGATATACTTTAGTTTGATTCTGATTTAATTCTGGTAAAATATAGAAATTTTGCTTCAGTAGAGCTCCATTTACTTCATCTTTCTATGTGTTATTATTGCCACATATATCACATGTATATATGTCATAAACCCCAAAATACAGGGCTATAATTATTGCTTTATACAATTTTAAATGTCTTTTGAAGAACATAAGAGAAGAAAAGAAGAAATATATTTATACAACCTTTTATATTTACCCATATATTTGCCATTTCTAACCCTTAGTTTTATTGATATTTTCTCCCCATATGTTCTCTACCTCAACCTTCTCTTCTACTTCTCTCAAAGTGGCCCAGCCACACGAAAACATGTTAGTTACCACAGAAAACATCCTGAAACTAAAGGCTGTCCAGAAGTCTAATTTCTGATATAAATCAGAAAGGCAGAAACTTTTTCAAAAATGATTCAAATGCCATCTTCCTAAATAGCCTCTTCCTAGAACCGATCTTTCTGTGTAAAATGAAAGAGCATTTTAGCCTATTGTTTCACATTCTCCTGTTTTGAGGGTAACTTGCAACAACTTATGAACCTCATTCTTGAATAGCTGCTGATTTATTCCTTCCCACAGATATTCTTGGCAATCTCATTTGCTGCATTTGCTGTTCATTTCTAACATCCAGGTGTTTCCCTTTACCTCTCAACAAGCTGATTCATTTCATAGGTGTGATTACTTGGACTATTCTTCCTAGGTGTATTTGAATGACAGGGTTAGCAAGAGGATATCTTTCTGGCCTGCAGAAACTGAACCCAGACTTAAATCTATATTACACAACACTCTTGAAGAAAATCCTTCTACTTTCAAACTCTTTCAACTGTGGGATAATTAACTGAACTCTTAGACTTCTAAGTTTGCATTCCAAACAGAACAGTAAAATAATTATTCTTGGACCTGTTAAAACTTGACTAAGTGTTTCATTAAGATTATAATTATAGTTTCAGGACATCACTAAAAAAATATTCCAACATGTCATATCTGCTTAATTGTATGTATAAACCTATGTATGCAATTGATTCATAAACAAACACGTATTTGCTTTCTATGTTTTTTTTGTTGTTGTTCTTGCTGTTACTCCCAGTGGTTTGGGGTTCCTTAAAATACTGCCCATGTATCTTTTTACCATTTTATAATAGGGATATAATGTTTATAGGTATGAGATTCCTGACCGTAGGGTCTGCTTAATTCACAGTTGAAGGAAAAAGAGAGAAGAAAGAAATTGGGGTTGGGGGGAAGAGAGGAAGGGAGAGGCAAGGGAAGGGGAGGGAAGAAAGGAAGGAAGAAGAAATAGAAAGAAAAAGGAAATATAAGCTAAGAAATGTGTGAGAATTGGGAAGAAATAATCTGTGTCTGAGTCCTTTCCTTAATCTAATTATCACCTGAGAGAGTAAAACCTTGGAGCCCTGAAGAGAAGGAAGTAGAGAACTGGGGTCAGAGAAAAGTCTCAAGAAATTGTATATTAGTCACCAAGGTGCTTTAATTAAAAAAGGTAAAAAGGACATTCTTCTCCCTCTAAACAAAAGGCCTATTGAAATGGAAACTAATGATATCTTCAGGAAAATAGAAGGGGTCTGATGCGGAAAATAACTAACATCCTACACAGTAATATTTTGTTATTGGCAAACAGAAAGCAATAGTTCAAAATTTATCAAGCTTATCAGTTCCACCTAATTAAGGATATAGCCAGAGGGTATAGTAAACAAAACTCTAATAACTCACTTCTGAGCTCCTGGCTCCAGTGAAATCTAATATCCTCCTTGAAATGTGCTTGGTGGTCTCTGCTCATCTTGACCTTCGTCCGAAAGGCGACCACATGGAAACACTCTGCTTCTGTTGAGGCCAAGAATGAAATTATTTAGAGATTACATTTTTGTCATCTATGACAGACACTTGTCTCCAGCCATAATTTTGCCAGAGGATGCATGAAATTTGTATGTGGTTCTTCGAGGAAAAAGAAGTTCTATAGAACCTGGAGGAGGATAATTTAATTTCAATTTCAATTACCACCACCATTTGTTTCAAAATGAAGCCCAACATTATCCCAGAAAACCTCTCCTCTCAACTGAAAAGATGTTTCAGTGTGAAAGTTACATGTTCATCAGAGTGCTTGGATGAGGGTCATAAAGCAGTCTCTAAAGTTAAAACTACAAACACTGGAAATAATAGGTGAATGCAAATTCGAAGACCCTCAGGCTCCTTACTTCTAATCCTCTTCTACCTCTGCCCCAAATTCTTTTTTTTAAAGATAAAATGGACTTTATTATTTTTTCCTTATTTATTTATTTATTTATTTTATTTATTTTTGGCTGTGTTGGGTCTTCGTTGCTGTGCAAGGGCTTTCTCTAGTTGTGGCGAGTGGGGGCTACTCTTTGTTGTGGTGTACGGGCTTCTCATTGCAGTGGCTTGTCTTTGTTGCGGAGCACGGGCTCTAGGCGTGTGGGCTTCAGTAGTTGTGGCACACGGGCTTAGTTGCTCCGTGGCATGTGGGATCTTGAACCCGTGTCCCCTGCATTGGCAGGCAGATTCTTAACCACTGCACCACCAGGGAAGCCCTATTATTTCTTTCTGAGTTAAAGAATTTTATTTTATTGAAGTATAGTTGATTTACAATGTTTCAGGTGTACTCTATCTTTTTCTTTGGAAGTCACTTCTTATCCTCTTTCAATCTACAGAGAGGAGAATGTTGCAGACTAAATGTTTGTGTCCCTCCCCCAATTCCTCTGTTGAAGCCTTAACCCCCAGTGTGATGGTGTTTGGAGATGGGGCTTTGGGAAGTCATGAGTATGGGACCCCCATGATAGGACTAGTATCCTTATGAGAAAAGGGAGAGAACAGAGCCCCCTTTCTTTCCACCATGTGAGCACACGGTGAGGAGGTAGCCATCTGCCAGCCAAGAAGAGAGCTCTCACCAGAACCCAACCCTGATGGCACTCCACTCTCAGACTTCCAGCCTCCAAACCATGAGAGATAAATGTCTGTTGTTTAAGCCACCCAGTCTATAGTATTTTGTAATGGCAGCCCAAGCAGACTAAGGAAGAGAGATGCCTTTAAGAAGGGCAGGTCGTTCCGTTCTCAGGCCACATCACTGTCACACTGAGATACAGGCAGCCACAGGAGCCAGAAGCAGAGAGGGGCAGGGCAACTGATCAGGTGGGCAAGATATCTCTGCCCAGAGTGGATGTGATGACTGGAAGGGCCAGGTAGATAAATGCATCAGAGGTAGGAAACCCACTTCTCAGAGGAATCAAAAGCAGCAGGGAGTCCACAGACACTGGGTCTACCCAGTGATAAATCAGTGGGTACTCTTTGGCCAAGAGCTCAAAGAACCCAGAAAAAGGGACAACAGAAAAGGGGAGAATTGGAGGCAGACACAGACTTGGGGCAGAAGCTGATCTGTACTCAGATACATCCTGGACCTGCCTCCCTA